>NC_083406.1:18660254-21160254 GCF_020745735.1 Hemiscyllium ocellatum | reverse complement strand
CTTCCTTTGATATCCTTCCTTACTATCCATAACTTCACCAATTTTTGTGTCATCTGCAAACTTACTGATCAGACCACTGGCATTTTCATCCAAATCATTTATACACATTGCAAAAAAACAGAAGTCCCAGAGGTGAACATGAACGTTACATAAAAGATTTACCAGAATGATAAATGAGACAATTGCAAATGTTGGAGAACCAATCACTAAAAGCAAGTGGTTGGCTTGGAGTGGTGCCAACAATCCCACTTGGTCTAAGGACCCATTTGGCTAACGCTGGTAGAGGATGAACCATTGGTGAGTCTTAAAGAGAAGAGGCACTTCTCCAAAGAAGATAGAGTTTGTAGCATGAGAACATTAGGTAGAAATGGCTAGTCAGATATGATAACAAAGACAGTGATGACATATCTATCTCTATCAGGCTTTCAAACCAGAGTCCTCTTTTCCCTGTTCAAGGCACTCTAACATCATCAGAATGCAAGAGGGATAGTGCAGTTTCTAACATTTCAGAACCATTACCACAAATGACATCTCACCCCAAGCTTTTCTTCTCTCAGTTTAATAATTGCACTCAGATAATGCCGACATATTTACAACAATCTTCAGCCAGAAGTGCTAAGCGGATAAATCACCCTTGGGGTCTGTTGGGGTCCCCAGTATCACAGATCCAGTCTTCAGTCAATTCAGTTAATTCTTCGTGATATCAAGAAATGGTTGGATGGACTGGACACTGCAAAGGCTATGGGCCTTGATGATATTCCAGCAATGCTAGTGAAAGTACCTGCTTGACAGCTTTCTGTTTAGCACCGTTCATGACTCTTCAGATACTGAGAGCAGTTCATGTCCAATGCAGCAAGATGTGATTAGTATTAAGATTTGGGCTGATAATTGGTAAATCACATTTGTGCAAGTCAAGTGACAGACAATGACCATCCCCAGTGATAGAGAATCTAACTATTTCAGCTTAGCATTCAATGGAGTTACATTTACTGAAACTCCACCATCAACAGTCTGGGAGCTGCCATTGACCAAATAGGTATCCAGAGGAACCTTGATTATTAGGCATTCAATTATCTGAATATCGGATTATCTGGCACGATTGCAAGGTCCCACTGCTTGGCTACACTATGTTATCTAGCATTCAATTATCCGGAATTCTATTAACCGAATAAAATACTCTCCGCACATGCCCTTCGGATCATTGAGGTTCCTCTGTATATGCCATTAAAATACTCTGGCCTTAAGAGCAGGCCAGAGTCTCGGACTCTAGCAACAATTAACTCACCACTCCAAAGCCTGTCAACTATCTACAAGGCACATGTCAGTCGTGCCTCTTGTCTGGTTTAGGTGCGATTTCAAAACACTCAAGAAACCTAACACCATTCAGGAGAACACAGCTCATTTGATTGACATCACGTCTATAAACATTCACCACAATCTCATTGATGCACAGTAGCAGCTGTATGTACCATCTACAAGATGCATTACAGACATTCACTGAGGCTTCTTAGACAGAACCTTCCAAACCCACAACCACTACCATCTAGAAGGACAAAGGAAGCAGATACATCACTACCTGCAAGCTCCCTTTAAGCCATTCACCAGCTTGACTTGTAAATATATTTTCTCCATAGTTGTTGGATCAAAATCCTGGAACTCCCTCCCTCATAGCGTCATTAGTCAACCTCCACCAAACGGACTGTTCAAGAACGGATCTCACCATCACCATCTCAAGTGCAACCAGGAATTGGTAATAAGTACTTGTCCAGACAGTGAAGCCCATGTTCCATGAATGAATGAGTTCATTCTCTTCAGATTTGGAATTGGTACATCATTGACAAGAGGGTGGATGACATGACTCTGCTGTTGGCCTGGATTAGTCTATAAATAATATGTGTTCATGATCAGGACATTCCTCACTGTATTGGTCTAAATTAAGCATTAGTGTACTATTGTTCTGCAATGAGACCATGTCCCAGTACTTCCTTATACAACCCAATCAACTACATGGATAATTTGTGATTACAACTGATGTACTGACTCTTAAATTATCATACTATTATTAAAAATCACACAACACCAGGTTATATTACCTGACAAAGGAGCAGGGCTCTGAAAGCGTGTACTCCCAAATAAACCCTTTGGGCCATAATCTGGCGTTGTGTGATTTTTAACTTTGTCTACCCCAGTCTATGAGCAGCACCTCAACATCATGCATATCATTGCAGTTAGCTCCTTCATTCATTACCTTAACAAAGTGTGTTAACCACCATGCATTGTAATGTCAATCATAACGAATAGCCTGCTTCTCCCAATAAAACTCCCATTTTCATAATCTTCTATGTGATAAAGTCAAAAATCACACAACACCAGGTTATAGTCCAACAGGTTTAATTGGAAGCACACTAGCTTTCGGAGCAACGCTCCTTCATCAGGTGATTGTGGAGGGCTCAATCGTAACACAGAATTTATAGCAAAAATTTGCAGTGTGATGTAACTGAAATTATACATTGAAAAATTGATTGTCTGTTAAGCCTTTCATCTGTTAGAATACAGTGATAGTTTCACTTCTTTCATGTGTAAATCACAAAACCCTTTTGTTTTAAAGTTGCATTCTCTGGTTAGCTGTTAATAATGGTGATAGCTAGACAATATGTTAAAGGTGTTAGCCCCCTGTGTTCTCTGTCTATGACCTGATGTTTAGATTGATTCTAATCTAAAAAGTGAGATAACAGAGTTTTACATAAATCCATGCAGTTTTTGAGCTCAGAGTTCTACATGAATGTATGCAGGTTTTGAGCAAAGTGCAATGTAACTCTGCAAGTACAAATTCACCCCACAAAATATATGTGTGCATGTGGGTCTTTGTCTGTGAGTGTGTGTCTGTCTGGGGTGGGGGTTGTGAGTGTGAGAAAGTGTGTGTGTGTGTGTAGTGAGTGCAGAGTGTCTTAAATCTGTGAGGGGGTGCATGTGTGAGTGTGGGAGTGTGTGTGTCTATAAGGGTGTGTGTGGGTGTCTGTGTGCTCGTCAGTGTGTACCTGTGTCCGTGTGTATGTGAGAGTGTGTGTGTGTGTAGGAATATCTGTGTGTGTGTGTGTGTGTGTGTGTAGTGCAATGGTGATCACCTGTAATGTGACATGAACCCAAGTCCCGGTTGAGGCCCTCCCTATGGGTACTGAACTTAGCTATCAGCCTCTGCTCGGCCACTTTTCTCTGCTGCCTGTCCTGAAGTCCACCTTGGAGGATGGTCACCCGAATGTCCGAGGCTGAATGTCCTGGACCACTGAAGTGTTCCCCAACTGGGAGGGAACCGTCCTGTCTGTTGATTGTAGTGCAGTGCCCATTCATCCATTGTCGTAGCCTTTGCTCGGTTTCCCCAATGTACCATGCCTCCGGGCATCCTTGCCTGCAACTTATAAGATAGACAACATTGGCTGAGTCACATGAGTACCTGCCATGTACAAGGTGGGAGGTGCATCCCACTCGTAATAGTTGCATGTCAGTTGCAAAACTGACCTCCACATTCAAAGGATCATTCTCCGCCATTTCAGACAACTCCAGCAGAGTTTTTCTTTCCCTTATTCCCCCATCTGCATTTTGCAGGGATCTTTCCCTCCAGAACATCCTACTCCATTCCATGACAACCAACACCATCCCCACGTCCCACGGCACCTTCCCATGTAACCAGAAAAGGTGCAACACCTGCTCCTTCACCTCCTCCCTGCTCACTGTCTAAGGGTCTGAACAGTCTTTCCAGGTGAAGCAGCATTTCACCTGTACCTCCTCCGACCTTGTGTATTGTATTCGCTGCAACCAATGTGGTCTACTCTACATTGGAGAAACCAAATGCAGACTGGGTGACCGCTTTGTGGAACACCTCCAATTTGTGTGCAAGCATGATCCTGACCTTCCCATAGCCGGTCATTTTAGCACAGTGTCCAACTCACATGCCCATATCTCTGTCCTCGGCATGCTGCAGTGTTCCAGTGAATCACAGTGCAAACTGGAGGTAAAACATTCCATCTTCAGGCTAGTCAGTTTACAACCTTCTGGACATAATATTGAGTTCAACATCTTCAAATTGATAACCAACCCATATTCCTTCCCTTTCTTTTAGCTTTACTTGTTACATTCTCCGTTATCATGTCCCATCTCCCCTTCCCCCACTCCAGTGGGACTGCCTGCTCTTTTAAGATCAGAGCGGTGCTGGAAAAGCGTAGCAGGTCAGGCAGCATCTGAGGAGCAGGAAAATCAATGCTTCGGGCAAAAGCCCTTCATCAGGGTGGAGAGATAAAAAAGTGGGGGAGGGGGTTGGCTGGGGAGAAGATAGCAAAGAGTACAATAGGTGAATGGGGGTGGGGGTGGAGGTGATAGGTCAGAGGGGAGGGTGGAGTGGACAGGTGCGAAGGGAGATTGGCAGGTAGGACAGGTCATGAGATCGGTGCTGAGTTGGAAGGTTGGAACTGAGGTGACGTGGACGGAGGGGAAATGAGGAAACTGGTCAAGTCCACATTGATGCCCTGGGGTTGAAGTGTTCCGAAGCGGAAGATGAGGCGTTCTTCCTCCAGGCATCGGGTGGTGAGAGAGCAGTGGTGGAGGAGGCCCAGGACCTGCATGTCCTCGGCAGAGTGGGAGGGGGAGTTGAAATGTTGGGCCACAGGGCAGTGGGGTTGAATGGTGCGGGTGTCCCAGAGATGTTCCCTAAAGCGCTTTGCTAGGAGGTGTCCAGTCTCCCCAATTTAGAGGAGAATGCATCGGGAGCAACGGATACAATAAATGATATTGGTGGATGTGCAAGTAAACCTTTGATGGATGTGGAAGGCTCCCTTTTCTTTGCTATCTTCCTCCACCCTCCTCTCTGACCTATCACCTCTATCCCCACCGCCATTGTAGTCTTTGCTATCTTTTCCCCAACCACTCCCCCTCACCCCCATTTATCTCTCCACCCTGGAGGCTTCCTGTCTATTCCTGATGAAGGGCTTTTGATTTTCCTGCTCCTCGGATGCTGACTGACCTGCTGTGCTTTTCCAGCACCACTCTGATCTAAACTCTGGTTTCCAGCATCTACAGTCCTCACTTTTGCCTGCCTGCTCTTTTAAATCCAACAGGACAACACACCATTACTCTGTCAATTCTCACATTATGATCATTTAATCTGAATTATCAATACCTTTTCTCCACCAACACCCTACACCTACCACCCTCACACAACTCCCCCCCCCCCCACCAACTACAGCATAAATGTTGTCCCCTCCACACTTCACTTCAGATCTGATGAAGAGTCATCAAGACACAAAATGTTAGCATGCTTTCTCTCTATGGATGGTGTCTGACACGTTGTGATAGAATCATAGAGTCATAGAATCATAGAGATGTACAGCATGGAAACAGACCCTTCAGTCCAACCCGTCCATGCCGACCGGATATCCCAACCCAATCTAGTCCCACCTGCCAGCACCCGGCCCATATCGCTCCAAACCCTTCCTATTCATATATCCATCCAAATGCCTTTTAAATGTTACAGTTGTACCAGCCTCCACCACTTCCCTTGGCAGCTCATTCCATACACGTACCACCCTCTGCATGAAAAAGTTGCCCCTTAGGTCTCTGTAATACCTTTCCCTTCTGACCCTAAACCTATGCTCTCTAGTTCTGGACTTCCTGACCTCAGGGAAAAGCCTTTGTCTATTTATCATATCTATGCCCCTCATAATTTTGTAAACCTCTATAAGGTCACCCCTCAGCCTCCGATGGTCCAGGGAAAACAGCCTCAGCCTGTTCAGCCTCTCCTTATAGTTCAAATCCTCCAACCCTGGCAACATCCTTGTAAATCTTTTGTCCTCCTCCCTTTTTAGGCATTTCTGGGCAGCTGAAAATACAGGTAAGTCAATTTTTAAATCTTTCCAATGCCCCAAGAAATCCTGATGACCTGGGTTGGGTGGGTTAAAGGACCATCCTGCTCCTGCTCCGATGCGAAGCTCTGCAGTGTGATCTTCTCAGACTGCCGCCATCTTAGATCTCCCCGTAAATCTTTTCTGAACCCTTTCAAGTTTCACAACATCTTTCCATAGGAAGGAGACCAGAATTGTATGCAATATTCCAACAGTGGTCTAACCAATGCCCTGTACAACTGCAACATGGCCTCCCAGCTCCTGTACTTAATACTCTGACCAATAAAGGAAAGCATACCAAACGCCACCTTCATTATCCTATCTACCTGCGACTCTACTTTCAAGAAGCTATGAACCTGCATTTGTTGTTTTCAGTCCAGATTCCAGCACCTGCAATAATTTGCTCTTGAAGAAACGTTATACTGGACTCAAATGTTAACTCTATTTCTCTCGCCATTGACGCTGCCGTATCTGCTGAGTCTCTCCAACAGTTTTTTGTTTTGGTACACGTTTCCAGCATCACCATATTTTGCGTTCATGAGAATTTAGGAAAGTTTCCTTCCCCAGAAGCTGGTTAGAGGGTGAAAAATTACTGCTACAACAAAAATTTGTGAAGCAATAGCTGGACACAAACACCAGGAAGAAAGGAACAAAAGTTTCCTAATCGGGTGAGATGCAGAGGAAGTGGTGGAGATTTAAGTGAAATCTAAGAACAGGTTGTGTTGAATGTCTTGGATCAATTTTGTACATTCTCAGCAACTCTTGTGAGAAACAAAGCTCACTCACTTCAATAATTTCAGTCCGAGACAAGATCTGAAGCAATCAGTATGTTTATTATACGCTTGCAAGCGTAGTGCCTGAAGTGAGGCACACAGAGTTTAGCAAGTACATATCCTATATAGGATTCACTACTCCGAACCCGGTGCCCATTACTATTGTTTATCTCTTGCTTTATCTGGCCTTGTGCATAACAAAGTACAAGTTTTACTCGGCCATTTCACCACATCCTGCTGTGGCCCATTGTTAGGTATATCTTCCTTTACTACTATCTACTTCCCCCACCTGCGACATTTCCTCCCTTTCTCTAACCATATTGATCCTTATGATGTTTTAATTGGGGTTTGTTTTTGTGTTTTTGCAGAAGTGGGAAACAGATGCTTATAACTGCTGCTTGTACAAGTATATTTGGCTTAACCTACATCCACACAGCACCTTATATATTTGTCTGTAACATCTACCATTGTTTGCAGGCACGTTTCATTCTTGGATGCACATTTTAGTGAATACAAAAACAATTATATATTTCCTCCGCATAGTTTTCATTCTTGTTGACTCAGCTCTTGGTTGAAACACTAATACACTGGTGTGAGTGTATTTACCTTGCATAAGTAATTATGATTGCAGAAGTAACACTATTTTACCTATATCCCACACTCTTTATAACATCCTATTATTCTTTATTTTGAAGTAGAGCCATTGGATTTGAAATGCTAACTCTGTTTCTCTCTCCACACATGCTGCCGGACCTGCTGAGTTTCTCCAGCAAATTCTATTTTCGATTCAGAAAATGATGTAAGGAGTAAATATTTTCAAAATTAGGTCTCTAATGAATGAAGTATGCTGAGGCCAAGACTTTATACATCTTTTGCAACATATTGACCTCCTGTGGTAGAAAGGTAATACTGCACCAATCTTCTGCTCTATAATTTGCATCTCAGTGGATCAGATTTTGCTATGGCAATATTTCTATAGGAATTTGTTCAACACAGGAACATGCAAACAGAAGTGGGCATTAGCCTGGGGAGCTTCCTCTGCTGTTCAGTCAGATCATAGCTAATCGTCGACCTCTCTATCACTACCCTGCACCTTTTCCATATGTCTTGATGTCATTAGGATCCAGAAACCCTTGCTTGAAGTATTTTTATTCATGTGAGCTTCGCTGGCTGGCCAGCATTTTTTGTCCATCACTAGTTGCCCTTGAGAAAATGGTGGTGAGCTGCTTTCTTGAACAGCTACAGGCCCACCTACTGTAGGTTGACCCACAATGCAATTAGGAAAGAAATTCTAGGATTTAGACCCAACGACAGTGAAGAAATGGTGCTGTATACTTCCACGTCAGGACGATGAGTGGTATAGAGATGATAAACTTGCAGGTGGAGGGGCTCCCATACATTTGCTGCCGTTTCTCTTAGGAAAGTTAGGGAAGTAATCATTGGGCTCCTTGCTGAGATATTTGCATCATCGATAGTCACAGTTGAGGTGCTGGAAGACTGGAGGTTGGCTAATGTAGTGCCAATATTTAAGAAGGGTGGTAAGGACAAGCAGGGAACTATAGAGTGGTGAGCCTGATGGTGTTGGTGGGCAAATTGTTGGAGGGAATCCTGAGAGACAGAATTTACACATTTTTGGAAAGGCAAGGACTGATTAGGGATAGTCAACATGGCTTTGTGTGTGGGAAATCCTGTCTCACAGCCTTGATTGAGTTTTTTGAAGAAGTAACAAAAAGGGCAGAGCGGTAGGCATGATTGATATGAATTTCAGTAAGGTGTTTGACAAGTTCCCCATGGGAGACTGATTAGCAAGGTTAGATCTCACGGAACACAAGGAGAACTAGCCATTTGGATACAGAACTGGCTCAAAGGTAGACGACAGAGGGTGGTGGTGGAGGGTTGTTTTCCAGGCTGGAGGCCTGTGACCAGTGGTGTGCCACAAGGATCAGTGCTGGGTCCACTACTTTTCGTCTTTTATATACATGATTTGGATGTGAACATGAGAGAAATAGTTAGTAAGTTTGCAGATGAGACCAAAATTGGAGGTTTAGTGGACAATAAAAAAGGTTACCTCAGATTACAATGGGATCTTGATCAGATGGGTCAATGGGCTGAGAAGTGGCAGGTGGTGTTTAATTCAGATAAATGTGAGGTGCTGCATTTTGGGAAAGCAAATCTTAGCAGGACTTATACACTTAATGGTAAGGTCCTAGGGAGTGTTGCTGAACAAAGGGATCTTGGAGTGCAGGTTCATAGCTCCTTGAAAGTAGAGTTGCAGGTAGATAAGGTAGTGAAGAAGGCATCTGGTATGTTTTCCTTTATTGGACAGAGTATTGAATACAGGAGTTGGGAGGTCATGTTGCAGCTGTAATGCATTGGTTAGGCCTCTTTTGGAATATTGTGTGCAATTCTGGTCTCCTTCCTATTGAAAGAATGTTGTGAAATTTGAAATGTTTCAGAAAAGATTTACAAGGATGTTGCCAGGGTTGGAAGATTTGAGCTATAGGGAGAGGTTGAACAGACTGGGGCTGTTGTCCCTGGAGCGTCAGAGGCTGGGGGTGACCTTATAGAAATTTATAAAATTATGAGGGGCATGAATAGGATAAATAGACAAAGTCTTTTCCCGGGGTGGAGGAGTCTAGAACTAGAGGGTATAGGTTTAGGGTGAAAGTGGAAAGATATAAAAGAGACCTAAGGGGCAATGTTTTCATTCAGAGGGTGGTACGTGTATGGAATGAGTGCCAGAGGAAGTGATGGAGGCTGGTACCATTGCAACATTTAAAAGGCATGTGGATGGGTATATGAATAGGAATGGTTTGGAGGGATATGGGCTGGATGCTGGCAGGTGGGACTAGATTGGGTTGGGATATCTGGTCGGCATGGATGAGTTGAACCGAAGGGTATGTTTCCATGCTGTACATCTCTATGATTCTATGACTCTAGTTCCTTCTCTTATCCCCTTTTTAATCAGTTCCTTGATCCTTCTTTATTGGGTTCCAAATTGTTCCCAATCCTCAAGCATCTTTGTAAGCCACCTCCTTTGGTCTAACATAATCTTTAAATTATTTTTATTAACCACATTGATATACCTTTCCCATTAGGTATTTGCGTCTTCAAGAAATATATACCTGTTGTAGATCTTGTAGTATTTCTTCCAATACTTGCAATTGCCTGTCTACTGTAAATCATCTTGACTATTTTCTCAATTCATCGTAGCCATTTGTATCTGATACCTTCATAGTTTCCCTTCTTCATACTTAAGACCTTAGTTTCAGAATGGTCTTAATCTATTAAAAATAAATTCAAAACTCTGTCATATTATGGTCACTATTTTCCAAACATTCTTTTCAGCAAGATTATTAACTTGCTCTGTATTATTACTCAACATTCACTCCAAAATATCTGAGCTCTAGTTGCCATTGAACGTTGATGGGCTGAATTTTACCAGAATTTAACCAAGTACCATTGATGGTTTCTCTCCGTGATACCTAGCAAAGCTATTCTCTGCAGCTATCCTCAAGAAACATTCACCAAGTTTCTCAGGTTCCTTGATCACGTTCACCAATGGCGCAAGTATTTCCCAGGATTTCTTGAAATTCCCAGCGCCTGCTCTGTATTTGAAATGCAGTTATGCAGGCCAAGTGCTGTCAGTGCCACCCTTCATGTTTCCTGAATGAAGAATTTTCCTGTACAAAGTACTGAGAAAGAAAGTTTGCTCTCCACTTTGCTGATAGGACATGGAAGTCCTTGTGGATGTGATGGTCCAGGAGAGCATCAACCTCTTTCTCTCAGACTGGCAGAGGAAAGCAGGACAGCTGACCTTGCTAGCTTGATCTGAATTTGCCACTCAGGTCACTCAATCTGGAGAAATGCTCAGCAACATTCTAAGAAGGTTAATGACTTCTCACCAACAGGGGAAATGCCACCATTTCTATCTGCCTCCTCACACGTCATCTCAGTGACTGCAGCCATATCTGCCTCCTCAGTGGCTGCAGCCACCTCCCACTAAGACTCATGATCCACCACTTTCATAACTGTGCGCAGCATCATTCATCACAAACTCTCACCCACAGCAACGGAGGATCCAAGCATCTGAATATAACAGTATATACCCTTAACCAAACAAATAGAAATAGTGAGAGAAAAACAAGACAAAGACGAAGGAGAAAATGTCAAGTAGAGGCGATGAGTTCAATATCAATCTTTTACAGAGAAAGAAATAATAAAAGGAAAAGTAAAATCTGATTAACGAGAAAAGGAACAGAAGGAAAAGTGAGATTGTAAAAAATTGTTAATCTTGACATTGTTTAAATCTCCAACAATAATCATTCCTGAAAGGAATGAGACTTCATACTTTTAGCATTTAGTGTTTATTTCCTGAAATATTCACTGGCAATAATTGATAGTTATTGCACTGTTAAAGTGACATCTAAGGTGAAATGATTATTTTATTTTCGATATATATTTAGTTTGTACATGTGGAGCAGGTACAGTAACTTTGCATTGCCCAAGGCACATGAATGATGGCCCTGTCAATGAGCTGCCATTTTCACAAAGCTCATCGAAGACTGGCATATTTAAATCAGCAATTTTTGGATTTTACATTCAACCATGCCCTCACCCACACCTGAAGTTGCCATACCATTTGCACAAGAGTTAGAAGTGTATTAACATCATTGTTATTTTGGCACCACAATATGGGCCAAATGATGCTGCAATTCCCTCTTTTTGAAATCCTATAGAATCAAAGTATATCACTGAAGGAGGCTATTCAGCGTGTTGTGTCCACTCTGGCTCGATGCATGAGCAGTTCAATTTGTCCCACTTCCTGAACCTTTCTCCTTAGCCTTACAAATTCCATTTCACTTCTGGTTCTTATCCAATTCTTATCCAAAATCCAATTGTTTCTTTATCCTTTCTTAATAAAAACTGTTTAAAAATATTGCAGTGACATTTTCTGCACTGCCATTAAGTCTGATTACCTTAAAATACAACACACTTATTACAGTGGACTAAAGATAACTAATGCATGTTGTCGCTAAGGATTTTTTCCTCTGATCTTTAAATAAAACTTTAGGCTATTAATTACAGGCAGTCATCTTCCTACTGAGTTTGTCAAGCAAGGATTGATGCTTCAGATTAGCATCTGGTAAACAGATCCAGATAAACAGATCTGAGTAAAGAGACTAATTTTAATCAAATGAAATTCAATTCTTTTGTGAATAATGCACATAATCATTATTCAGAACATTTTGCAAAGCACAAATTAAGTAAAAATGCAAAGAAGAAAATATTGAGAGATATTCATGAATTTTTTTAATATGATGTGGGGATCACTGACAAAACCAGTATTTGTTATCTGTCCCAAATTGCCCTTGAACTGAGTAATGAATGAGATTATTTCACAGGGAAGTTAAAAGTCAACAGCTTTATGTGGGTCTGGAGTCACATGCAGGCCAGACCAGGGAAGAAGAGCAGATTTCTTTCCCTTAAGGACGTAAGTGCTAAATGGGTTTTTGTGATCCTTAATGATAAGTTCATGGTCAACATTACTGGAGATGAGATTCCACTTCCAAATTTTAAGAATTGATTTTAATTTCCAAGAGCTGTAATGTTGGAATTCGAGCACCAACCTGGTCCTCTGGTTTGTAAGCCATAGTAATGTTATCGCTGAACCACTGTCACAATACTAAGAGATATGCAGCAAGCTTTAAAGTGCCTTGTTGAACAGTGAGGTGTTTTGTTTTTCCCTTGAACTTGCACTAAACTTCAATGGAGCAGGCCCATCTGTAATTACCTTGAACTGAGTGGTTAACTAGATTATTTCAGAGGGTGGTTAAGAGTCAACCATCTTGCTGTAGGTCTGGAATCACATGTGGGCCAGGCCAGGTAAAGGTGGCAGATTTCCTTCCCTCAGAAACATCAAGGTAGGAACAAGGTGAAGAATTAAAAAGGGAAGGAACCAGAAGCTCTGGCTCACACTTACAGCAGAACAGAGGCATTCTGCAAAGTGGTCACCGAATCTGCGTCTGACCTCCTATGAAGAGGAATCCATGTCTTGACTAATGAATACAGTTTACTAACAAACTGTTGTTTCACATGGAAGAAGTCTTTGATGGTAAAACGGAAGAAGGTGACAGGGCAGGTGTACATTTCTGGTGTTGTAACAAAAGTAGAAGGTATCGGTAGACGGTATAATCTGTTCGCAATGTTGAAAGGTGAGGGGAGGAGAAGACATAACTTTTGGCAAAATTATGCTGGAGATGGTAGAAGTGGTGAAGGATGATCTGTTAAATATTCATTGAAAGTAACAACAAGGGGAGGCTTATTAATTTTTGAGGAGAGAGGGAGGGAGGGGAGTGAATGAAAAAATACATGAGTAGAATATAGCAAGGGCTCATTAAACCATAATCAAGACTGAATTATCAGTTAAGAATGGAGGAAGACATATATAAAACCATGGTCAGGAAGGTTGCACCATCAGAACAAATTTGACAATGACATAAAAACTGAGAGGATGGAATAGAGCCCTTACTGGAAGTAATTGCATAGAATTGCATTCAAGTTAGCTGTAAGTGTCGATATATTTCTATTGAATACTTGTTCATGATCTATTGCCAGAAATTAAAGCAAAGACATCAAGAAAGAGAAGGGAAGGAAAGGAAAGGGAAAGGATGGGAAGGAAAGGGAAAGGAAGGGAAGGGAAGGGAAAGGAAGGGAAGGGAAGGGAAGGGAAAGGAAGGGAAGGGAAGGGAAGGGAAAGGAAGGGAAGGGAAGGGAAGGGAAAGGAAGGGAAGGGAAGGGAAGGGAAAGGAAGGGAAGGGAAGGGATGGGAAGGGAAGGGAAAGGAAGGGAAGGGAAGGGAAGGGAAAGGAAGGGAAGGGAAGGGAAGGGAAAGGAAGGGAAGGGAAGGGAAGGGAAAGGAAGGGAAGGGAAGGGAAAGGAAGGGAAGGGAAGGGAAGGGAAAGGAAGGGAAGGGAAGGGAAGGGAAAGGAAGGGAAGGGAAGGGATGGGAAGGGAAGGGAAAGGAAGGGAAGGGAAGGGAAGGGAAGGGAAGGGAAGGGATGGGAAGGGAAGGGAAAGGAAGGGAAGGGAAAGGAAGGGAAAGGAAGGGAAGGGAAAGGAAGGGAAGGGAAGGGAAGGGAAGGGAAGGGAAGGGAAAGGAAGGGAAGGGAAGGGAAAGGAAGGGAAGGGAAAGGAAGGGAAGGGAAGGGAAGGGAAAGGAAGGGAAGGGAAGGGAAGGGAAGGGAAGGGAAGGGATGGGAAGGGAATGGAAAGGAAGGGAAGGGAAAGGAAGGGAAAGGAAGGGAAGGGAAGGGAAGGGAAGGGAAGGGAAGGGAAGGGATGGGAAGGGAAGGGAAAGGAAGGGAAGGGAAAGGAAGGGAAAGGAAGGGAAGGGAAGGGAAGGGAAAGGAAGGGAAGGGAAGGGAAGGGAAGGGAAGGGAAAGGAAGGGAAGGGAAGGGAAGGGAAAGGAAGGGAAGGGAAAGGAAGGGAAGGGAAGGGAAGGGAAGGGAAGGGAAGGGAAGGGAAAGGAAGGGAAAGGAAGGGAAGGGAAGGGAAGGGAAGGGAAGGGAAGGGAAGGGAAAGGAAGGGAAGGGAAAGGAAGGGAAGGGAAGGGAAGGGAAAGGAAGGGAAGGGAAGGGAAGGGAAGGGAAGGGAAGGGAAAGGAAGGGAAGGGAAGGGAAAGGAAGGGAAGGGAAAGGAAGGGAAGGGAAGGGAAGGGAAGAGCCTAAGATGAACTATGTGAAACTAAACCAAGGGTAGAACATTTTGAAGCAAAGTCAATGAAATTTTGCAGTTCAGGGTGAATGCTGGAAACCATTTTTGTAAAGTCATCAAGACAGAAAGCAATGAATAAGGACGAACTCAGTAGGTCTGAAAAAAAAGAAAATTCAATATATCCCACAAATGCAGGCAAAGTGAAGCTCTATGAGGTGTCCACACTGAAACCTTTTATTTGGAGGAGGGACAGAGAGTTGTGAAAGTTTTTTAACATTGTTGATCAAAGAGACATGTTGCTGAAAATGTGATTCTTGCACTCATCAGCACAAACACAATACATCCGTCAATCACAATAATTTATACTGCAGCAAGATAATGCTGATGGATTGACAAGTTAACCCAAGGTTAAGTGAAATGTTGCCATAGAGTAAGCAACTGGGAGCTCCACGTTCCTCAAGTTTCCAGTAATTCAGTAAGAAAACCTAGAATATGTCCCTCTTGTTTTCAGCAAATCATTCCCTGTGTAAGTAATTTACTTCTGTTATGACACGGGGTAATCCCTTCTGCTATCTTAACCCAGACAAACAGAAAAGCTCACCTCGCCTTGTAATTTTTAAAAGTATGAGTGACAAAGAATTACCAGATCCCACTATTTAAAGAAATAAAATTAATGAGTTATTCTTTACCTTCAAGAGAGAAAGAACATTAAACAACAGCTATCTACACTGTCAAGGAGAAACAGTCTCCTTTGTCAGATCAATTTATCTACGTCCCACTCTACAACATGATACTGATTCGATGAACCCCTTAATTAATATTTACAAAAAATTCAAATTTCATAACCAGTTAGCTATGTCGATTCTCCTCTGCATCTTTCTCTGTAGATTTTTCTGGGTCTTTTCTTCAGTGTTCTGCTGCACAGATTTCATATGAACAGGTACCTTGAAGAGAGCGATTCTGTGAGCCATCTGTACTTGTTGGTGTTCTTCTCCATTCTGGAAAGCTGTTCAAAATGCCCAGCTTTGTATTTTGTATTGTCTCATTGGTTTGATGTCATCAAAACAGTAAAATTCAAATTCGATTGGATTTTGGTACCTTGGGGCATAATTTAAATTGGTTGGCCAATTTGAATTTGTTGTGTGCAATAATAACTGTTCAGCTAGTTGTTTCACAGCTAAATGTTGCATTTTTAATTTATTTTCAGCACACTCTGTGCTTTTTAAGTCCTTGCTGAAAATGTGCTGCTGGAAAAGCGCAAGAGGTCAGGCAGCATCCAAGGAGCAGGAGAGTCGACGTTTCAGGCATGAGCCCTTCTTCAGGAATGAGGAAAGTGTGTCCAGCAGGCTAAGATAAAAGGTAGGGAGGAGGGACTTGGGGGAGGGGCGTTGGAAATGCGATAGGTGGAAGGAGGTCAAGGTGAGGGTGATAGGCCGGAGTGGGGGTGGGGGCGGAGAGGTCAGGAAGAAGATTGCAGGTTAGGAGGGCGGTGCTGAGTTCGAGGGATTTGACTGAGACTAGGTGGGGGGAGGGGAAATGAGGAAACTGGAAAAATCCGAGTTCATCCCTTGTGCTTGGAGGGTTCCCAGGTGGAAGATGAGGCACTCTTCCTCCAGCCGTCATGTTGTTATGGATTGGCGATGGAGGAGTCCAAGGACGTGCATGTCCTTGGTGGAGTGGGAGGGGAAGTTGAAGTGTTGAGCCACGGGGTGGTTGGATTGGTTGGTCCGCGTGTCCCAGAGGTGTTCTCTGAAATGTTCCGCAAGTAGGCGGCCTGTCTCCCCAATATAGAGGAGGCCACATCGGGTGCAGCAGATGCAGTAAATCATGTGTGTGGAGGTGCAGGTGAATTTGTGGTGGATATGGAAGGATCCCTTGGGGCCTTGGAGGGAAGTAAGGGGGGAGATGTGGGCGCAAGTTATTTCCGCCACCTCCAAACGGACACCACCACCAGAGATATATTTCCCTCCCCTCCCCATCAGCATTCCGAAAAGACCACTGTCTCCGTGATTCCCTCGTCAGGTCCACACCCCCCACCAACCCAACCTCCACTCCCGGCACCTTCCCCTGCAACCGCAAGAAATGCAACACTTGCACCCACACCTCCCCCCTTACTTCCCTCCAAGGTCCCAAGGGATCCTTCCATATCCACCACAAATTCACCTGCACCTCCACACACATCATTTACTGCAACCGCTGCACCTGATATTGGGGAGACAGGCCGCCTACTTGCAGAATTTTTCAGAGAACACCTCTGGGACACCCAGACCAACCAACCCAACCACCCCGTGGCTCAACACTTCAACTCCCCCTCTCACTCCACCAAGAACATGCAGGTCTTTGGACTCCTCCATCGCCAGACCATAGCAACACGACGGCTGGAGGAAGAGCGCCTCATCTTCCACCTGGGAACCCTCCAACTACAAGGGATGAACTCGGATTTCTCCAGTTTCCTCATTTTCTTTCCCCCACCTTGTCTCAGTCAAATCCCTCAAACTCAGCACCGCCTTACTGATCTGCAATCTTCTTCCTGACCTCTCCGCCCCCACCCCCACTCCAGCCTATCACCCTCACCTTGACCTCCTTCCACCTATCGTATTTACAACGCCTCTCTCCCAAGTTCCTCCTCCCTACCTTTTCTCTTAGCCTGCTGGACACACTTTCCTCATTCCTGAAGAAGGGCTCATTCCCGGAAATCGACTCTCCTGCTCCTTGGATGCTACCTGACCTGCTGCGCTTTTCCAGCAACACATTTTCAGCTCTGATCTCCAGCATCTGCAGTCCTCACTTTCTCCTTTTTAAGTCCTTGCCAGCTTTCACTCTCTCTTAAAGGTACAGTACACACCTACAACTTCATAACTCTTCTGGCAAGTATAAATGAGCCATGCTAAGAGCACGACAACTACTTTAATTTGCCTCTTTGTGCAGCTATTATTTCTTTAGTGTGAGAACATGTTGAGCCTGGTGGAGGAGGTTGCTGGTATAAGGGACTTGGTTGGGCCTCATTCAAGGATGATAAATGTAGAGTGTAAAGTTATATTGGACTACATAGAATTTTCAGTAGAGAAGCTGTCTTTTGGTCCATCAGACTGCTGTCAGTGTTAATATTCCATACAAGCTTCCTTTCGCTATTTCATCTGACCCTGCTAACAGATCTTCGACTTCTTTCCCTCTCAAGTACTCACCTATCTTCACCTTAAATGAGCCTACACTACGTACCTCATGCTCGTGAATCCCACATTCTTGCTACTCTCTGAATAACAAGGTCTCTCCTGAATTCCCTATTGAATTTATAAAATAACTATCTTGGAAATTCAGATATCTCAGAGTTTTGCATGATTTATTTTACCCCCTGCAAGGAGCAACTTTGCTGATATTTCTTCAGAAAGCTACACGGTGGTTAGATTCCATGATCAGGGAAATTTCTTTTGTGTGTGGATGGTTCACCATTGTTTAACCAGTCTTTGAATTCTGCACTATGCTTTATTAACACAACAGCAACATTAGGGACTATTGGAAGCATTGAGAAGCTTAAGGCTTCTCATTGTTATATTTGTTCATGTTTTATTGCTCATTTATCCAGTTTGTATTTTTATAAATTCCCTAAATGGAAACAAGTAAAGGAACTAAAAGAAAAATAAAGACCTGCAGCCTTTTATGGAATAAATTCCATATAGCTTCAAACAGTTCCATACAGACTCATTAGCAAAATAAATATTACACCACTGTGAATGATGAAATCAAATGTATAATCTCTGCTTCAATTCCATATGTATCAGCATTTTTAAAAATGTAACAGAGATGTGACGGGTAAAACATGCTTCTGTTTTGCAATCTGGTGCTCGCAGGTCTAAAACCCACAGGTAAAAATTTAAAACAGACCATGTACAAGATGTAACTCTGAAATATTGCGTATGTTCAGTATTTTTAGGAGCTTGGGACTTGTATTGAAAAACTGTTTCCATCCCTGTACCTGAATAAATTATGAATAAATGAGTCTCAGCACACTGCACATGTTAAAAAAAATGCAAATAAATCCATTACTCCACTAACAAACGCGATTCATAAAGTTGAATTCTAATAAAAGCACAAAGGACATTATTGTATTTGAGTAAGATTGGCTGCTAACTAAATACAAAACTTTAGACCGCAAGGTTTTTATTTATCAACATTCGATCAAAGCAAATAATATTACAGAAAAATGATTCTAGCAAAAAGCTGTGCTCCAATATATTATCAGGCACATGGTCAAGATCTTCATAATAAGTCACTTCAACCATGACAATATCAGAGAGCTCATCCCTTTAATTTTAAGTTCTGTTTCAATCACTTGTTATTGAAATGTGGGTGCAGCAGGAAAAGCCAGGTTTCATTGCCCATTTTTTATTGTTCTTTGTGTTTTGAGCCACCAGTTGTCTAAGTTGTGTAAGTGTGCTCTGAGAGACACCAACTGTGGTGATGTCAGACAGACTTGGTTGGAGAACTGTGTAAGACCTTGAAGGACTAAGACCTATCATCCAGATCTTCATTATTGTCTCTGTAACAGTGTGTGTCTCATCAATGAAAAATCTACGTAGTTGTTGACATGCAACAAATTCCATCTTGTTAAAGACAAGATTCTGTTCTCGTTAGACTACCTACCATACCAGACCAAGCCGCCCTCTCAATCTCTATCTGGAAAGAGGATAGTAGCATAAAATCTATCAGAAAGCATATACATGATGAGCAGCAGTGAAAGTTCATCTTAAAATTCACCTTCTTAAGCTGCTGCAGTCCATGTGGCATTGCTACTTTCACAATACTGTTAAAGAAGGGGTTTCAGGATTTTGACCCATCAACAGTAAAAGAATGATGTATAATGGTGGCACGCTGTCTCAGTGATTAGCACTGCTGCCTCAGAGCACAAGGGACCCAGGTTCGACTCCAGGCTCGGGTGACCGTCTGTGTGGAGTTTGCACAATCTCCCCGTGCCTGTGTGGATTTCCTCTGGGTGCTCCAGTTTCCTCCCACAATCCAAAGCTGTGCAGGTCAGGTGAATTGGCCATGCTAAATTGCCCACAGGGATGTGTAGGTTAGGTAGGTGCATTCGTCAGGGATAAATGCAGAATAACAAGGTAGGGGAATGGGTCTGGGTGGGTTACTCTTCGGAGAGTTGGTATGGACTTGTTGGGACAATTGACCTGTTTTGACACTTCAGGGATTCTATGATATTTCCAAGTCAAGATGTTGTGCTAATTGGAGTGAAATTTGCAAATGGCAACATTCCCAAATGTCAGCTGCTCTTGTTCTTCTAAAAGTGACAGATTTGGAAGGTGCTGTCAAAGGACCTTTAGTAAATTGTACAGCAACATTAGCTAAATTGATGAATCCATTCTATTCTTTGGCCCTTTGCTCCATTTATGGCCCAATATTTCTTGGAATGAGACAAAAGGATGGTACTAGCATGATGAAAGTGTACAGAAAAGCAGTTGGTGGTAATGCACAAGCAGGAGACGTGAGAAAGTGCCTTCACTGAGTGACTAAGAAGGTTAGATAGCAGAAAACTGGAGAATGAGGTGGATGACGATGTTGAATGGATATAAAGTGTGCAGTAATGAGTGTTACATAGCATGAACCTTCCACGAGATGTGTATGCAACAGCAGAGTTAGAATGAATGGTGGCTCTGTGAGTATGAAATAGCAAAGAGAAGATAGTGGTACTCAGCTTTGTGGAGTGCAGATCTTTCCACACTGCTTGCTGTTCTACCTAATCCAGGACATAGCACTTATCTGCTGCTCGAATGTAGTCAGCTGATGAAAAGATTGCCTTCTCTCCATCACCCCATGCACCAATATCTCTGGAACCCTAGTCTCAAAGTAGGGAGAGAGCTTTTCTTTTCTTCTTGAGCTATTATGGTTCAGTACCACAGTGTAAGAACAGACTTCTGGAGTAATATGCAGCTGGGCTTTAAATATGGCACCAGAGGTGGTTATCACTGCTGCCTCACAGCGCCTGAGACCCGGGTTCAATTCCCGACTCAGGCGACTGACTGTGTGGAGTTTGCACATTCTCCCCGTGTCTGCGTGGGTTTCCTCCGGGTGCTCCGCTTTCCTCCCACAGTCCAAAGATGCGCGGGTCAGGTGAATTGGCCGTGCTAAATTGCCCGTAGTGTTAGGTAAGGGGTAATATGTAGGGGTATGGGTGGGTTGCGCTTCGGCGGATCGGTGTGGACTTGTTGGGCCGAAGGGCCTGTTTCCACACTGTAAGTAATCTAAAACAAAAAGGCATGTGTGCAGGAGCTAATGCAGCTCTTCTATCTCTCCGACTGCATGATGCCCAAGAGTCCAGTTGTGTAATAATGACATGAAGAGTGAAAGCTTGTGTGAGAAAAGTCACGGCAGACTGGGTGTCATGAATCATATTGAACAAAACACTTCAAATTAAAATGGGAAAATTCTGCCCAATGTTTTGTTCAGAGGAGTCCAGAACCATGGGCCACAGTCTCAGAATACAGGGCAAACCATTTAGGACTGAGATGAGGAGAAATTTCTTCATCCAGAGAGTAGTCAGCCAGTGGGACTTGCTACACCAGCAAGTGGTCAAGGCCAAAACATTGTATGATTTCAAGAAGAAGTGGATATAGCACTTGGGACGGAAGGACTCAAAGGTTAGGGATAGAAAGCTGGGAAAAAAAATTGAGTTGAATGATCAGCATGACAATAATAAATAGCAAATCACATTCGAATGGCTAAATAACCCACCCTGCTTTTATTTTCTATGTTTCTGCACAAAAATAAAAGTACATTTGTGGAATGTCAATTTTTATTCCATTCTAATAAAACATTCCAAACTTTTTTAATATATTCAGACTGTTTCAACACAATTGGTCATTGACTGGGAATGTTTGAATCTTGCCATGGCAGATGGTGGAATTTAGAGTTCATTCTGTTTCCTGTCAGATTTCTAGTAAGCACAGAATTAATATTGGCCACTATGATAAAAGGTTGTAGCAGTTCCTTGTTGATATAGGAGGGGATAGGATGGTTTCTTAAGACATTTCCTTCTTTTGCTTCACAAGGTTTGGGTTCTCTGAATTTTGAAAATGTGTTGCTGGAAAAGCGCAGCAGGTCAGGCAGCATCCAAGGAACAGGGGATTCAACGCTTCGTGAAGGGCTTATGCTCGAAACATCGAATTCCCTATTCCTGAGATGCTGCCTAACCTGCTGTGCTTTAACCAGCAACACATTTTCAGCTGTGATCTCCAGCATCTGCAGACCTCATTTTTTACTCGAAGATTTTAACCTACTGCGAATCCTCTTGCAAGGATGCCTTCCTTGAAGAAGCTCTCTTCCTTCCTGATGAAGGGCTTATGCTCGAAACGTCGAATTCCCTATTCCTGAGATGCTGCCTAACCTGCTGTGCTTTAACCAGCAACACATTTTCAGCTTCGGGCATAAGCCCTTCTTCAGGAAGGCCTTCTTCAGGCTTCTTCAAGCCTTTCCTGAAGAAGGGCTTATGCCCGAAACGTCGAATCTCCTGTTCCTTGGATGCTGCCTGACCGGCTGCGCTTTTCCAGCAACACGTTTTCAGCTCTGATCTTCAGCATCTGCAGTCCTCACTTTCTCCTCGTTCTCTGAATTTTTTCTACCTTAAGCAAAATATCATTTTAAAGCTATTGGAAATTTGATAATCAGATTGATTCAGCAGTTGGCAGCTTTAAGGGAAATGAACAGAGCTTGCAAACCATTGTCCCTCTTGAGACCCCTATGCTGATAGGTTCTATCCAAATAATTAGACCTCCACAATGAGTATGTGGGGTGAGATGCATGTAAGATGAGTTAGTTAAGCAGAGAAGAGAAAAGGTAATAGAGGGTGACACTAATTGAGCAGGATGAGGAAGGACAGGGAAAGGTTCAACTCAATCCTTGAAAATGTATTGTCAACATTTTGAGTAAAATAAAGAGTGTTCATTACACTGCAAGAATGATTGTCTTCAGAACACTGCAAAAACAGCATTGCAGCAAAGCTGTTGACTGACTGTCACAACGATTTCTTAGCAATCAAAACTGAAATGTGTTGGCATTCTATTCATAAACTATGCATAATATTTTTGAACCGGTGTCATCAATGACACATCCATCCAATTTTCTCATTTAATTCCAATAATTG
The DNA here is from genome assembly GCF_020745735.1 of Hemiscyllium ocellatum. Lineage (NCBI taxonomy): Eukaryota > Metazoa > Chordata > Chondrichthyes > Orectolobiformes > Hemiscylliidae > Hemiscyllium > Hemiscyllium ocellatum. The sequence continues at coordinate 21,137,724 of NC_083406.1, read as the reverse complement.
CTTGCAAGACATGACATGAATGCCAACTACAATGGTAATTGCCTGCATAACACCGGTGAGTCCATTACAGTTTGCCTCACACAATTACACAATTCTGTCAACAGACTTCAGTTCAATCAGGAGTGCACACTCTGCAAACAGAGTAGCATATTGACTGCCAATGGATGATACTGACCTCATCTCCAATGTGGTGTCACAAGAGCTGCCATTGTGTCTGACTGCATCTCACATGGAAATAATTTGTCAGTGAAAGAATTAAAATTTTAATAAGCAAAGATACAGTTTCATTAAGGAAATGTCTTGATTCTATCACATATAGAAGGGATGGTGCTATAATTAAAATGCAGTTACTTTAATAATTGTGCATTATTAATTAGAAGTCATTTAATTACTCAGTTGTGCCCTGCCCACTTAAGAATGACTTCTATCAAATTATTCACATCTCCATTCAAATCTCAGTTATTTAAACTCAACAACAGTTGATTTGATAATTACAGTTTGAGTTATCCATATAGTTTTCAATCACTTCCAGAAGATTATTAGTGCCTCTCAAAAGTACAAATTCATCTGTTAGATACAGACTATTATCTTCATCAAGTTTTTACGAACGACAATGTATTATATTCTCTAGTTTACTTATCCTTTTTTTATCAATAGTGTGAGTTCAGAAAGGCTGGGGAGTGGGGCTGGATTCTCTGGTGTTAGGGCTCAGGTTGTGAATTATGAATCGAGTTATTGATGAAAAGAGAGTTATGACATTGAAACTTGCCATCCTACACTCATCAGGATAGATGTACGAGTGCCAAATTTTGTACAGTCACAACAATCTATATTGCAGGAGTAAAGAGGACGGATGGTTTGCAATTCAAATCTTACTTGCTTCTGCTGACATAAAGTGCACTGTCAATTCCTGGATGGATGCCCTTTTCTCAAAGAGGCAGGTAGCTTACATCACTGCCAAATCTCCAGTGGTCAATGAAGGAGAAGCAGTCGATTAAAGTGAGGTGCCCTTTCAAAGGGATGTAGCCTCTGTGAAGGGTGAAAATTTGAAGGAAAATTGAGGTGTCAGACTTTTCTGTGTTTTAATGCAAAAAAAAGTTCTGACTTTCTAATGCAAGAAAAAGTCTCCGGCTAACAATGCGAACATTATCTTTAAAGTTCCCACATGGAACGTCATCGTCACTGGCTAGGCCAGCATTTCTGGGCAAGCCTAGATGTCCTTGAGAAGTTGGTGGTGAGCTGCTTATCTGAACCACAGCAGTTCATTCGGTGTAGGTACATCCACAGTGCTATTAGGATATTGACCAAGCAACACTAAAGGAATGATATATTTCCAAGTCAGCATGGTAAGTCAAAGTGAAAATATGGTTGGGTAAAATGAACTCAAATAAGATTGCCATATTTGCAGGCTATGATTGCCAAAAAAGGCCAGTGCAGTGAATGTCTGGAAAACATACCAATATACGAATAAAGAGCAGAAATATATCATTCAATCCCTTGAGTCCAATTTTGTCATTCAATAAGATCACAGCTGAATTGACTGTAGCATCAAATCTGCATTGCTGCCTATCTCTGATAACCATTCATTCCCTTACTTAACAAGACTCTTTCTACTTCTGCCTTTATAAATATTGTAGGACTGTGCTCCTGCCAACAGTTCAGGAAGAGATTTCCAAATCTAAGAGCTCTTCAAGAGAAAAGATTTCACCTCATATCGGATTTAAATGGGGCAAACTTCTGATTTTTAAACAGTAACCTCAAGTTCTGGATTCATCCACAAGAGGATCTATCCTGAAGACTCTTTAGTTTCTTATATATTTCAACTAAGTTACCTCTGACTCTTCTAAACTCAAGCGAATACAAGTCCAGCCTTTCCAACATTTCCTCATACGTAGTAAAATCCTAAGATCTGTTTTTATGTTTCTGACTAACTTTCACTTATGCTATCATTTTTCATTCTATTATTATTTTGGTCTTGGAGCCATAGCGACGTATAGCACAGAAACAGACCCTTCAGTGCAACTCGTCCATGCTGACCAGATTGTCCTCAATTCATCAAGTCCCATTTGCCAGCAATTGACAGATATTCCTTTAGACCTTTCTTGTTCATATACCTACCCAGATGGCGGCCATTATTTCGTTCGGATAATTGATTATTCAGTTCACCAATTCAATGCCTTTCCTCTCGGGCTCCGAATTTTCTGTAAAGTCTGCTCCCTGTTCAGTAGATAAGGCAGCATCACAGTGCACGTGAGCCCCTGCACCCCCCTCTCATCCCCCAACCCCATTCAACATTGCCCCCTACCTGCCTCTAAAACCACACCTCACCCATCCATCCCCAATCCCGTCCAACCCCACCCCCCCACCCTCCCCACAATCCCGCCCAACACTGCCCTCCACCTACCTGCCCCAACCCTGTCCAATCCCGCTCCCCCATTCCATCCAACACTGCACCCTGCCCACCCCTCAACCCCGTCCACCACCACTCCCCACACGTCCCCCCACCCCGTCCGCCCCCAGCCCCCTCTCCAGGGCAGCCGGACTGGACACAAAAACAAGACTGCTGCTGCTGCTACTGACCTTTAGGGGGTGAGTTTCCAAATAGCAAACACACACACGCACACTTGTTACTGCAATGTTTTGACAGGTTCCACCTTTGTCTTGTACAGGATAATGTTTGAGAGATTATCAGGGATATTGTATAGAACTCCAGGGAAAGATTGGGAAAAGCGAGAGGGGTGACTGGTGTGGGAAGTCAGTCATTTAGGGATGGTGTTTGCACTCCCATCAGTCCATGACTGTTCTCAGCAGCTCTTTTAATCACTGCAAACATAAGACACAATCAGTGTTGGACACACCTCTTTGATGTAATGTTTTTGTCGGGACCTCAAGATCTCCTTCAGATAATCCAATCTTCGGATAATTGGTATTCAGTTAATCAAGGTTCCTGTGTACTTGCTGGTTTTAATATTCTATCCAACCTTCATTTATTGAATGAGAGGCCAGCCAAGATTAATATTTGCATGTCACTGACAAGCCAATGGTATTGTTCATGAGGTTGTCCAAGCTGCAGCGAACTAATAGTGTCGTAAATCAAGTAAATGCTCGCAGTATATCTGCCACCAAATGTTGCAGCTTTACTCATTTATTGTCGACTGATCGCAGATTTGGCAACACTTTTCTTTAATTGCCATTGATACCCCAGCAGGTATCAAGGGCTGGGCATCCAGGGCTTCTCCTTTCTTTCCAAGGTTTCACTTATATCTTTACCTGGGGCCACCACATAGAAGGTGTGAGGAGGTGCCAGTTTGGGGAAAGGACTACTAATGGTGGCCTCTTTCCAATCCCAGGGTAGTTTCTAAACATATCTCACCCTATTGATGAGATGAATTTAAGCTAAAGCTCATAGTGCATTGGACCAGGGGCTAGAAGTTGTATGGAGAGAAAAGTAAAAGTTCAGTCCCACATAACCTATGAGTAAAAAATGAGGTCTGCAGATGCTGGAGATCACAGCTGCAAATGTGTTGCTGGTCAAAGCACAGCAGGCCAGGCAGCATCTCAGGAATAGAGAATTCGACGTTTCCAGCATAAGCCCTTCATCAGGAATAAGAGAGAGAGCCAAGCAGGCTGAGATAAAAGGTAGGGAGGAGGGACTAGGGGGAGGGGCGATGGAGGTGGGATAGGTGGAAGGAGGTCAAGGTGAGGGTGATAGGCCGGAGTGGGGTGGGGGCGGAGAGGTCAGGAAGAGGATTGCAGGTTAGGAGGGCGGTGCTGAGTTGAGGGAACCGACTGAGACAAGGTGGGGGGAGGGGAAATGAAGAAACTGGAGAAATCTGAATTCATACCTTGTGGTTGGAGGGTTCCCAGGCGGAAGATGAGGCGCTCCTCCTTCAGCCGTCGTGTTGTTGTGTTCTGCCGGTGGAGGAGTCCAAGGACCTGCATGTCCTCGGTGGAGTGGGAGGGAGAGTTAAAGTGTTGAGCCACGGGGTGATTGGGTTGGTTGGTTCGGGCGGCCCGGAGGTGTTCTCTGAAGCGTTCCGCAAGTAAGCGGCCTGTCTCACCAATATAGAGGAGGCCACATCGGGTGCAGCGGATGCAATAGATGATGTGCGTGGAGGTACAGGTGAACTTGTGGCGGATATGGAAGGATCCCTTGGGGCCTTGGAGGGAAGTGAGTGTGGAGGTGTGGGCGCAAGTTTTACATTTCCTGCGGTTGCAGGGGAAGGTGCCGGGGGTGGAGGTTGGGTTGGTGGGAGGTGTGGATCTGACGAGGGAGTCACGAATGGAGTGGTCCTTGCGGAACGCTGATAGGGGAGGGGAGGGAAATATATCCTTGGTGGTGGGGTCCGTTTGGAGGTGGCGGAAATGGCGGCGGATGATACGTTGTATGCGGAGGTTGGTGGGGTGGTAGGTGAGAACCAGTGGGGTTCTGTCTTGGTGGCGGTTGGAGGAGCGGGGCTCAAGGGCGGAGGAGCGGGAAGTGGAGGAGATGCGGTGGAGGGCATCGTCGATCACGTCTGGGGGGAGTCTGCGGTCCTTGAAGAAGGAGGCCATCTGGGCTGTGCGGTGTTGGAATTGGTCCTCCTGGGAGCAGATGCGGCGGAGACGAAGGAATTGGGAATATGGGATGGCGTTTTTACAGGGGGCAGGGTGGGAGGAGGTGTAGTCCAGGTAGCTGTGGGAGTCAGTCGGTTTATAATAGATGTCTGTGTTGAGTCGGTCGCCCGAGATAGAAATGGAAAGGTCTAGGAAGGGGAGGGAGGAGTCTGAGACAGTCCAGGTGAATTTCAGGTCGGGATGGAAGGTGTTAGTAAAGTTGATGAACTGTTCAACCTCCTCGTGGGAGCACGAGGCAGCGCCGATACAGTCATCGATGTAGCGGAGGAAAAGGTGGGGTGTGGTGCCAGTGTAGTTGCGGAAGATGGACTGTTCCACATATCCTACGAAGAGGCAGGCATAGCTGGGGCCCATGCGGGTGCCCATGGCAACTCCTTTAGTTTGGAGGAAGTGGGAGGATTGAAAAGAGAAGTTATTCAGGGTGAGGACCAGTTCAGTCAGTCGAAGGAGGGTGTCAGTGGAAGGGTACTGGTTGGTGCAGCGGGAAAGGAAGAAGCGGAGGGCTTTGAGTCCTTCGTGATGGGGGATGGAGGTGTACAGGGACTGGATGTCCTTCGTGATGGGGGATGGGGGTGTACAGGGACTGGATGTCCTTTAACCTATACCTCCCAAGGACAAGTCAGGAATATTTGATGTGTTTCACCTGGAACAAGTGAAGGCAAATTCTATTTGAGTATATTCAATAAAGCAGACTTAAACAAAGGCTAAAGGAGCAAAAATGAAAGATTTGCATTTATGTAGTGCTTTTCACAATCTTGCTTTGTAGCTAGTTCAGAATGCTACTCATGCAGTCAAGCTATATCATAGGAAGAAAGGGCAGCTGATTTATGCAAAGCAACTATCAATAATGGAATTGTGGTAAAGACTCGATAACCCATTTTTGGTGATGTTCGTGAGGGATTAATATTGGCCTCAGGAAAAATAGTCCTCCAAAGCCATGGTCACTGATCTTTCATCTGTCCACTTCAGATGGCAAACAGGGACTCATTTTAACATCTCAACTAAAAGAATGCACCTCCAGCAGTAAATCCACAGAGGGTGGCTTTGCAACAATTTTGTGCTAAATCATCCAGCAAGGGATTTGGAGCCTACAACCGTCTAACCCAAAGACTATAGGTTTAAAATAATGGACCAAAGAACTACAAGGATTATGTGACAACCTTTTTTTAGGCAGTAGATAATTGTAATTTGCCACACAGTGGCATAAAGGGAAATATAAACAGTTTAACTAATAACTTGCAAAATTAAATTAGCTAAATTCTCAAAAAGAAAATATTTGCAGATGGAAGAGTGGGAAAAAGGGGCACAAGATTAATGATCCGAATGTTCTCCTTCTATGCTATATAATTTTATGATTCTTACTTATACAGCTAATTTTGTTATGCAAAGTATGTCCCTCCTAAGGCAGGATTAACAAAAGGCTAAACTGATTTGCAATATCTGCACAACAGAACACTATGTGACCAAAATAAAACTAAACAAACATTAAAAGAAACTTCTATTCATGAGTGACAGTAATACAAACTTTCCAGAAATTGCAACTGATTGTTTTCAATATTAAAAACACATATTTTTGTATACACATGAATAAGAAATGCAGCTGCCATAACCTTTTGGAAAACATCTATCTGTCTTTAAAAACAACTTGTGCATTGTGCACACATCATGTTCACAAATGTTATTTTCTGTGATACCTTTTTTTGTGAATATTCTGAATGAAAAATCCCCTGAATAAACATTTATAATGGGATTCTTTATATAAGTATTTCACATTTATAATTTATTTATGAGTCAACTCAAGCTGAATTCACTTTATTTTCATTAACACAAATTATTAATATCCGTGCTGCATTCTGTTTAAAGCAAAGCTTTCAGAAATTTACATTAACATGACTTTTTTTTCTCTCGACAGAATTTCACTTTCTGTCTTTTGTGACTGCGTTAAAGTTTTTTTTTACTTACTTAGCCTTGTCTTAAAACTTCAGATTTAGACATTTAAGAACAAAATCATACCAGCTCCTAAATGAAATGTGCCATGGCGAGTAATGTGGGGAAATCAGGTAAGATGTCCAATGAGGACCTTCTCAACATGAGACCCAGAAGTCCTAATTTCCAACCAATTGTTGAACAGCAAGGCCAGTTCCTAACTAGTGAGCAGTGAATGGTCTATTAACAGTCTTACTTAATTTTTTTTGGATTAGTGGTGCTGGAAGAGCACAGCAGTTCAGGCAGCATCCGAAGAGCAGCAAAATTGACGTTTTAGGCAAAAGGAATCAGGAATAAACCCACCTCATTAATTTGCAGTTTCCCATTCCTGGCACTGAAGAAGCAACACTGGACCTGAAATGTTAACTCTACTTGCTCTTTACAGGTGCTAGCTTCTCCAGCAATTTCTGCTTTTGTTTTAGATTTTCAGTGTTCACAGTTCTTGGTTTTATTTTAGTGTTTGCCTCACTGTGACATCTCTTCCAAGTATGCCCAACTTGAAGAAGTTTTTCTCCTCTATCTGATGGGATTTCCATTGTAATTTTTCTTCTTGTTCATCATCATTACTTGTGTTTTCACATCTAGTGTTTGGCAAGATTCACTTCTGCAGCCACACCTCATTCCCTTGTGACTGGGACCAGCTCAGACTCACCCTAGGTGGAAAGAAGCATCACTGGACTCAAAAAGTTAATTCTGCTTTCTCTCCATCGACCTGCTGAAATTCTCCAACAATTTCTGCTCTTGTTTCAGAAGCTATATGAAGGCTATTATTAAGGTGGAGAAGGCTCAGAAGAGATTTACAATGATGTTGTCGGGTATGGAAGGTTTGAATTTATAAAGAATGGCTGGGTAGACTGGGATTTTTTTCACTGGACTGTGGGAGGTTGCGAGGTGACCTCATAGAGGTTTATAAAATTAAGAGGGGTATAGATAGGGTTAATGGCAGCTGCCTTTTCCCTAGGATGGGGGATTTCATGACTAGGGAGCATATTTTTAAGATGAGAGGAGAGAGATTTTAAAAAGACCTGGGGGCAATATTTTACATAGCGAGTGGTTCATGCGTGGAGTGAAAATCCTGAGGATTTGCTGGATGTGGGCACATTTATAACATTTAAAAGACATTTAGGCAAGTACACGAATAGTGAGGGTTTGGAGGGATATGAGCCAGGAGCAGGCAGGTGGGACTAATTTAGTTTGGGATTAAGTTTGGCATGGACTGGTTGAATCAAAGGACCTGTTTCTGTGCTGTATGACTCAATGACAATGACTAAGTGGCACTTACCTAAGTTTCAGCCCTTTAGACTTACTTTGCCTGATTTTACAGTCAATCCAAGCAGAAGGTGCAGCACATAAAAAAGTCATTTAGCCCATCAAGCCTGTGCCCTATCTTTGAAAGAGTTATCCAATCAGGCTGCCTCAAACCACTCTTTTCCTTTTGCCCTGAAATTTTTCCCTTTCAAGTACATAACCATTTTCGTGTAAGTTATTCATAAATCTCCTTCTAGCTCCCATTCAAGTAGTGAATTCTGGATCATAATATGTCTCTGTTCCAGTTCATGAAAAGTAGTCCCCTCATATCCCCACAGGTTATTTTGCAAATTACTACAACTGTGTTCTTGTGCTGGTGAAAGTATTTTCTTTCCAATTTTTACTTCAAAAACTTGAATTTCTTTGAATATCTACAGGAAGCACCCTCTTCTACATTATATGCTGAATTTATGAAGAAGTTTCTATAACATTTAAATAAGCCACTGCCAGAATGGTTGCTCTCACTCGTTAACAAGATTAGACGACTGTTTTTCAGCATTATTTTTCATTTTAGTTGAACCTATTTTTCAAAAAGTAACATTAGCACAATGGAGAAATGTAATTTTCCAGTAGTTATTTCAATCATTAAGGTGAAACTTGAAATAATATGTGAAATTCCACTCCTGACATTCTCCTTTCGGGTGGAATGCTGGCTCAGTGATTAGCACTGCTACTGCACAGCACCAGGGACCCAGGATCAATTCCAGTTTTGGGTGGCTGTCTGTGTGGAGTCTGCACATTTTCCCTGTATCTGTGTGGATTTCCTCTGGGTGTTCTAGTTTCCTCCCATAGTCCAAAAATGTGCAGGTCAGGTGGATTGGCCATGCTAAATTGCCCCATAGTGTCCAGGAGGTGCAGGCTAAGTGTATTAGCAATACAAATGCAGGGTTACAGGGATAAGGTAGAGTCATAGAGTCATAGAGATGTACAGCATGGCAACAGAGCCTTCGGTTCAACCTGTCCATGTCGACCAGATATCCTAACCCAATCTAGTCCCACCTGCCAGCACCCGGCCCGTATCCCTCCAAACCCTTCCTATTCATATACCCATCCAAATGCCTATTAAATGTTGCAATTGTACCAGGTTCCACCACATCCTCTGGCAGCTCATTCCATACATGTACCACCCTCTGCGTGAAAAAGTTGCCCCTTAGGTCTCTTTTATATCTTTCCCCTCTCACCCTAAACCCATGCCCTCTAGTTCTGGACTCCCCCACCCCAGGAAAAAGACTTTGTCTATTTATCCTATCCATGCCCCTCATAATTTTGTAAACCTCTATAAAGTCACCCCTCAGCCTCCAACGCTCCAGGGAAAACAGCCCCAGCCTGTTCAGCCTCTCCGTGTAGCTCAAATCCTCCAACCCTGGCAATATCCTTGTAAATCTTTTCAGAACCCTTTCAAGTTTCACAACATCTTTCCAATAGGAAGGAGATCAGAATTGCATGCAATATTCCAACAGTGGCCTAACCAATGTCCTGTACAGCCGCAACATGACCTTCAAGTGGGCTATGTTTGGGTGGGAGGCTATCCAGAGGGGCGGTGTGAATTTGATGGGCCAAATGCCCTCCTTCTGCACTGTAGGGATTCTACGAATCTAAATAAATTGCATAAGCAAGAAAATGTAATGTTATGTGCCTTATTTATGTTTAGCTGGTTTTAATTTTGTAAGTATTCAAGAAAATGCAAGAAAGTAATCAGCTGAGGGAGATATACATAGCACAGCAGAGTTCCTTTCATCATTCTAATTTGAGTTTCATTTAAATAAATTAGATTGAATTGGAAAGAAAACAGAAAGCCTTCCTCTGTATCTGAATTAATCACTTTGTTTCATTGATATCAATGTGAAGTTTCAATTGCTGCTTATTAGAAGGAGCAACAGATGGACAAAGAATGATACGAGGAACTTGAAGAGATCAAAGGAAAAACAGAGATGAAAATTTAGAGAGAAGCAAAGATACTTTTCCACAAATATTTTCCAAGAGATATTTTATTCAACATCCTTTAAAATGTTGCACTCATATGAATAAGTACATTTTTAGGAATAATAATTAATTTGATATACTCATCTAAAACAGAGGAAATGTTTGTTGTCGACATTCAATTTTCTCTTTCTCTCCCTGAATAAGCTTCACTTGAAATAAGAAATAAACAGTTAAAATCAGTTCATATGTGACACGTTCCATTAATGTACCTTTTTTAAAAATTGACAGCCCATTTGCTTTCAACTTATAAATCATGAAATAGGATGGAAACATACTTTTTTCTACATTAATTTTAAAAATCATATTCATTTATGCTGGGAAATTCTGCACACAGCAGGTATTTAGACTAAAGAATCCTCAATCCACAATGACCGAAAAGTTTCCAGGACAGAAATACGATATTTGAACCATTTGTGTCTGGTCAGTATCTTCTGATAGCTCAAAGCCATGCAGAGAATCAGTCACCTGGTTTTAGAATCATAGAGCACTGAAACAATCCCTTCAGCCCAATCAGTCCATGCTGACCATAATCCCAAACTGCTTTTGTTAAACAAAATTTCTTTTCTCTTTCACAGTTTCATATTTACTCCAAATAATCATACTGTCATTTTCTAAACATCCTGTACTCACATCCATTTTTGTAGATTTCAGCAGTTACTTGTGACTGAAGTTAGATAACAGGTATGCCGTTGCCCACTTACTCTTACTCTTCTTTATGAAACAGTGGGGTTATATTTGTTACCTTTCAAATTTCAGGAAACATTGCAGAATCTATAGAATTTTGAAAGATATCGACTAAATCATCCATTATCCCTACAGCCATCTTCTTCAATTTTCTATGGATTCTTCAGAATATCTTTTACTATTTTTCTTGAAAAATATATTGTGCAGTGCCTCATTGACAGATTCTCTATTATGTCTGAAAATATTACAGTATTAGTATTCAGTATTCTTCTGCATTGGAGAACTGACTATTTGTGGTGGACTACCTTCTAGTCCTTTCCTACTCCCTTTTGAGCTGTTTTCTCTTACAAGTGATTAGACCAGCAGACCTGTGTGTGATGAGGGTTCACTACACTCCAATGGATGCAGTGTGTTTTCTGTGTGTGAACATTCCATCAGATTTCAGAAGAACTGGGAGAAAATGGCAACAGGGAACTGACAAACATGAAGGTTGGGTATGATGAAGGTTCACTGAATCTGAGGATAGATGCTGCTTAACAAGGCAGAGTGAAAGGGCATTGGTGACAGCAACACAGAGTGTAGTCAAATCAGCAAATGTACTTGTCATTCCTGATTGATCTATTAAATTGCTTTCTGGGAGATATTCAAGACTGGGGTGCAATGCTGCTGCTAGTCACATTCTCAGATAATTCAAACCACAACTTCTTGATAAGAGTCACTCCCATTACTAGGCAAAGATATATCCCTATTCTTCCAAGCTGCAGCCAGCAAGCATTACTGTGAAGGGTAAGTCAACCTGGTGTCTCTTTCTCTCTGTGCATCAACCTAAATACCTGCTAGCTGGTCCAAATTCAATTTCTACACTTTACTTTAGGTAGAGTTGTGATCACACCATGAACTTGTTGGAGATGTGAAGTTGGAAATCAATATTTATAACTTTAATACAGTTACAGATTCTGGTGCCCACATCAGCAGAAGCCTCCTTCAGATTGATATTAACATTATGGCCTTGAAGCTGAATGTAATGATGCAAAGCATTAGAAACACACTCTCTTAATTTTCTGTCAAGATATTATTATAGTTCTCCTGTTGAAAGTTATATTGGTCTCACTGAAACCTCGGTTCCTTCATGGCATCTTGTTAAAAAGCAGACTTTGAGGTATACAATATCGACTTCCCTAGTTTCAGTTAACAGGAAGATGAGTAACTACATCTTTCAACAGCCTCCAGGCTGGTGCTATTGTATGCTGGCTTTCCATAAACCCTCTGAAGCTATAGATTGGCAAAATTAGCAATGAGTGTAATTGCTTTCACTTGACAGCTTTGTAACAAAAAGAAGTATAGTCCCTGGTTTGTAGAGTCTTAATTTCACTGATAGTCAACATGAAAATTAGTTGCTGACTTATTTCCAACAAGTAAAAAGCAATTCAAATTTTGGCTTTCCTGTAAGGATTTCAGTTAAGCATGTGTTGCATGAGTAGGTTAGATACATGGAATGATCTACCTTTCTCTGAACCCAAAGTACCACTTCCACATTCTGGCGAGCACAGTGATACTTTATGGTCCAGAGCAAACAGCACCATGCATCCACAGCCATATAAAACCTGGTCCACGATGGTGAGATGACACTTATTTCTTTCCAGACCATATTCTTTTCGTTCCTTTTGCACCAATATTGGATATTGGATAAGGGATGTCTATACCCAAATTTTTATAGTATTTGTATGTGAACATTAATCTTTGTTGGTAAAATGCTAACAGAAGAATGAAGGGCATAAGATTTTTCTCTTCGTCTTGGCGAAGGCTTTCCTTCTTTATCTTTTGAATGGTAGCAGATATTGTTGTATAAGGCAGTTAATACCTGAAAAGGTAAACTGATATCATGAGAAAAGCTCTGCTGACCAGAATGTAAAGGATTGCTCCCAGAAGGAGCTAGACAATTGCTACTGATTTAGGTGAAGTTGTTCTAATACTAAGTTCCATGTTGCTAAGCAGGCATCTGTATTTACACTTTACACTCTCACAAAAGACTATCTTGTAACTCAAATGTCATGCAATTCACTATTAGGTACTATATAGTAACCTAGATCATTAGAAAAAAATCGAATCTCTCTTCCGCCAAAGACCTTCTGTGGGCATCCTTCCCCATTAACAGTAAGGGCGACACAGTGGTTCAGTGGTTAGCACAGCTGCTTCACAGTGCCAGGGACTACCTTTCAATTCCAGCCTTGGGTGACTGTCTGTGTGAAGTTTGTACATTCTCCCTTTGTCTGCGTGGATTTCTGACAGGTTCTTTTATTTTCTCCAACAGTCCATAGATGCGTTAGATGGATTAGTCATGCTACTGGGCCTAGTGATGTACAGGCTAGGTGGATTAGCCATAGGAAATGCAGGGTTATAGGGTGGGGTTGATCTGGGTATAGGATGCTTCTTGGAGGGTCAGTATTGACTGGATGGGCTGAATGGCTTGTTTCCATACTGTAGGGATTCTATTATATGGTAAAGTCCATGAATACCAAGAAGGAATGGTGACTGTGAATCTACCCGAGGCATCTCAGATTGTACCACAACACGTAACAGGTGTATTTTCAATAAGTCATCATTTGAAGTATATTAAATGAAGCCAGTGCATAAATATGTTTCTACTCAGGTTAGTGTATACATATTTAAAATCTGTGCCAGTTCAGCAATTTCTGTTGGATAGACATGTGTTTTTAAAAGCCAAAAAAACCAAAAGTAGTCACTTCTATTTAGTCTTTCAAAACTCTTCACAATTTTAATAATCTCTATCAAAATGCACTGTAGACTTCTGTTTTCAAATGGTTTTGATTCCCCAATAATCTATCCAATCACATCATCCAAAGCCAGGAATTGCCCTAAAAGATCGATACTATGACCTTTCTCCATGGATAACTCAAAACTACATGCAGTATTTAAACAAATGTATTGTTATTTTTTCATCAACACTTGGTCAAGATCCTGCAACTTCCTAACAGCATTGTGGGTGTAGCTACAACATCTTGAGGCAGCCCTCAATCACCTTCTCAAGGCCAATTAGGGACTTGCAATGTTGGCTAAGTTCATATCCAATTAATGGTCAATAAAACAAACAGTTCTAACAAAATACTAATCAAAAACAAAATACAATGGAAATTGGGAATAAGAACAGAGAGAATGCTGGAGAGAACTGTTCTGGAACAATCTCCGGAACAAGAAACAGAGTTTATATTTCAACTCTAGTAATTTGCTTTGGAATTGAAGAAGAGTCATATTGAAGTTGAAATGTTAATTCTGTTTTCATTCCACAGATTCTGCCAGACCAATTGAGTGTCTCCAGCAATTATTGTTCCAACTGAAGCATTCCAGTAATTCATAATTTACAATTCTGGACAGAGAATATGAGGAAGAAATTAAATGCTCAGTGCCAGACTATTGGAAAAGGCTAAGGATTGCAGGTGTAAATCTTCAAAGATGTGTATTTAATCACGTTATTCTGAAATATCTGACTATTGCTTGCACATGTTCTATTGGAAACCTGTCTGTTTTTGCTAAACTATGAAGAAAATTAGAAGAGGAAGAGATTTCAAAAATGGTTTTGAGTTTATTACACAGTTCTTCCTATGCTTGCTAATATATTTGTATTTCAATGTATCAAATTGAATATATTTACATAACTGCCAATCATGAAAAACATTGAACATGAGTAACTTTACATAGCAGTTAGTGAAGGTCAAGTGCCAATGATTTTGATCATTTTTAATCATAATTATGTGTAAGCCCTCCTCCGCAAGTTTAATTACCAACATGTGACAATCAGATGTGGAAATGGTAGCAAGGTATAAACAAGGAGAAATGTTTCTTTCAGTTGGTCCATTTTTAGCATGTTTAAGAAGCTGATGGTCAGTCAGTCAAATGGCACAAACACACTAGTATTTTGTGTGACTAATCTGCGATGTCTGAACTGTAAGCACATGTATTTGTCAATGCCAGTTTAGGTGGTTGCCTTTGTAACTCTTCTGTGTTATCATTGAAGAGATCATGACCGTAAGGAACGAACATATCCAATTCTAAATGAAGCAAATGGGAATTGGGTGTCAGAGATCGGATAGTGCCACTTTCTGTTACTGTTGCCTTTGGACAACAGCATCTTGTATCGTCACACTGCAAGATTCAATGCCTTCTTTTGTCATTCAAAATGACGTACCTTACACCTGACACCATTGCGTATTGACCCATGGAACTTTGTCATGTCACAAGTGTTTGCAACTGAACAGTTTAGAATTTGCAGATCACACAGCCATTGATTTAACTGCCTCTACCAGACTAGATGACACCCTGATTATCTATTATGGTTGACTGTGCACCGATTGCTTCAGAGAAAAGGTTAGTGAGGGATTTAAAGCAAACTACTGGTTTGCCAAACTCAGTCGCAAAATATAAGAGAGGGCTTGCATTTCGTTAGCAACTTCATTGCCTCAATATATCCCAAGTTGCTGTGCAGCTAATTCAGTATTGTTTGAAGTCCTAATGCTGTAATGTAGGTAATGCAAAAGCCAACACACACCTAACAAGCTTCCACAACAGCAGCATGATAACTGACAGGTTAGTGACCCAGTGAAATTGCCTTTGGAATAAATATTGAGCAGACCAAATTTTGCAATTTAGTTTGGTTTGCATTTTAATGTGGTGCTATGTGAGCTTTTCAAAGGTTAATAATCCTATACATCCACAATGTATGATGGGCCTGATCTATTTGATGATGTTCTTCTTATATAAAGTTGAGTACTGGCCACAAATTATATAAGGAAAAGTTTGCTAAACTAAGAATTGGCCTTTCAAATGGAGAAATGTACTTTATGAAGTCAGAGATAATCGAGATAGGTTATATTTCTTGAACTCAGCTAAATGTTCAGATAGATTGTGCAAAACCCAAGTATCAAGTCTTTTAATTCAAAAGCATTAAAAATAGTTTGACATTTTCCAGGTGGTTAAAATCACCAATTTTGTCTCAATAATTGCGCAATACTTAAAAACATTAAAGAAGAAAGGTTTTATTGACTTGAAACTGAACCCAAAATGTTTGAAATGTTCAAATGCATTTAAGATCCTTGAGAAGAAAAAGATAGCACCTTTAGTACTGATGGCATTTGACAGACATTGTAATCATGGTTTGGAAACTGTTCACTAACATCAGTGAAACCATTTTGGAAAGTTTATTAGTTAGGCAAGTAAAATATTAACCATAATATCTGAAGGTAACCACAAGGTAACTTTAAAAGAACATCAGGTTATGATTGAAACATTAGGAAAATAGCCCCTGGTTGTCCAGTTCAAACCACCCCAATAATTGAAAGCCAGAATTAATTCAGCAGGATGTATTACTAAAAGGTTTTTGTTTTTATTACTTGAAGTTGCCTTTACTAGATTCGTGCAGGAGAACAGTTTAGCCTGTGGGTGTCTTCTGTGCAGCCATCTAAAAGATAAACACTCTGAATCAATGGATGAACTAGCACAGCACAAGGCACGCATCAGCTTGTGGTGTTAAATGGAAGAAACCCCGAGGAGCCCAAGGTGGACTATTACTGCGCAATTATGTGCTTACCTTTTAAGCTGCCTTACATTGCAGCCAAATGTATTCCCTTTCGCCTCCCTTTGCTGAGGCCACAGTCCATGCCATTTGCTGACATGATTGTTTTTCTCTTAAGAGTTTGACTACAGTATGGTAATTTCCAGCATATTGTTTGCTGACAGACTGTCTTAGATATAGTCACACATTATTCACACATCCAGCTCAAGATTTGTCCTTTCAAGCAGATTGAAACAGGTCTCTCAGTAAGAGCTCATAATGTAATACTATCTTATTTTCGACTTGCTTTTCTGCAATAGATGATGAGGTTCCAGTACTTTAACAAAGTCAGTATGTGCTTGTACCACATCTGGGCTCTAAGAGTTACATGCTGAAAATGTGTTGCTGGAAAAGCACAGCAGGTCAGGCAGCATCCAAGGAGCAGGAGAGTCGACATTTTGGGCATGAGCCCTTCTTCAGGAAGGGCTGTACACATGTTCAGCTCCTTGGATGCTGCCTGACCTGCTGCGCTTTTCCAGCAACATATTTTCAGCTCTGATCTTCAGCATCTGCAGTCCTCACTTTCTCCTCTAAGAGTTACATGGCATTATACTGTCTACGGGAGCTGGTTAGCTCAGTTCAATAGAATGTTAGCATGACTCAGAATAATATGGAGAGCACAGGGTTCAAGTTCTGTTTTACTGAGTCAGACTTTTGACTTGCATTCACATCCAGTCTTGTAGCAAGAGGATGGCAATGACAAACAACTGGAAAAGAAATTAGCCTGGCTTTAAACTTCTGCAGATAATGAAACAAGGACCGGCTACTGGACAAAGCATATGTCATTAGTTCACATAGAATATACAGGAGAAAGTGAGGATTGCAGATGATAGTGATCAGAGTCGAAAAGTGTGGTCCTGGAAAAGAACAGCAGGTCAGGCAGCATCCGAGGAGCAGGAGAATCGACTTTCAGACATGAGACCCTCGTCAGGAATGTATACAACCCGTGAAGAAGCCATCCAACCTATGGGCAGTGTTTATTCTCTATTTGAGCCTCCATCCATTCTCCCTCATCTAGTTCTATCAGTGTAATTCTCTCTTTCCTTCTCCATTATGTTTCTCTCTGCTGCATTATCACATGGCACACCCTCCTCCCTACCTTTTATCTTAGCCTGCTGGACACACTTTCCTCATTCACATGGCACACCCTAAGTAATATGTATCAGTCTATAATGCCCCCTACCTGGGGGACACTAACAATGTTGGCAAAATCTTCTGCCTGGACTGTAGACCTGAGTATGACACAGGGAGACAAGATGAAGCACTGTGCTCTCACACAAACTGCATTGCAGTAACTGCCTTGATATATGCCTGGGCTGAGTATTGAGATATAGCCACCAGTGGATCCTGGCTGAAACATCAAGTTGCAGAAAGATTCAGTGCAGCCGTCACTTTGACTGAGTTAGGATGGCCACCGACCGCGTCATGTCATCGGATCTGCTCCAGAGGTCAGCGTCGTTTAGTGATGGTGCGCTTGGATATCCTCAGTATGTGTAGCTGTGCACCTCACTCATCTGGAGGAATTGGCATCAAGGACAATAGACTCAATGCCTCCTGTACTTCCTCATATACTGAGGGGACCGTCACCTACAATTACATCATGTGGAGGCTGTTCAACTGGGTTTTCTGCCAGTCCTGGTCTTGTTGGTACATCTTCCTCCTCCATTTCTCTGCAGCTGTGTAGCCCCAAGGTCAGTGACAACAATCCCTGCCATGGCTGAATCCAGTGGTAAAGGATCAAATAAAGCTGACTGAGGAATATCAGAAACAGAATAGTAATGTGTGCAGGAGAAAGTGAGGTCTGCAGATGCTGGAGATCAGAGCTGAAAATGTGTTGCCGGAAAAGCGCAGCAGGTCAGGCAGCATCCAAGGAGCAGGAGATTCGACGTTTCGAGCATAAGCCCTTCTTCAGGAATGAGGAAAGTGTGTCCAGCAGGCTAAGATAAAAGGTAGGGAGGAGGGACTTAGGGGAGGGGCGATGGAGATGTGATACATGGAAGGAGGTCAAGATGAGGGTGATAGGCCGGAGTGGGGTGGGGGCGGAGAGGTCAGGAAGAAGATTGCAGGTTAGGAAGGCGGTGCTGAGTTCGAGGGATTTGACTGAGACAAGGTGGGGGGAGGGGAAATGAGGAAACTGGAGAAATCGGAGTTCATCCCTTGTGGTTGGAGGGTTCCTAGGCGGAAGATGAGGCGCTCTTCCTCCAACCGTCGTGTTGTTATGGTCTGGCGCTAATTGGCCAAATGTGTGCATGTTTTATCTCCAGGCAACCCAGCTACTCTAGCTGTTCAACTAAATGTTACATTGTTACCTTGTTCAGAGCACTTGGTGTTGTGCCAGATAATTCTGCTAACTTTTAACTCTCTTGAAAGTACAGTACCCCTCACGCCTTCATAACAGAACTGTATTGAGCATGCATGTGTAGGAAATCTGGTTTCAACAGTCAAGGCAGATTCTGAAACAAAACACTGGAGACCAACAACATTGTAAAATACCACAACATTAGCAGACAGGAAGGTATCAAGTAGATTCACAATTGCAAATACATGCATGAGATTAAACAAACAAAAGGCAGATTCCAGAAAATGACAAAGTTTTCCATAATGTTAATGTCACACAGCATGTTGACAATATAAAAGTGGCAGGCAGAAGTGGGTACTGCAGATGCTGGAGACTAGAATCAAGATTAGAGTGGTGCTGGAAAAGCACAGCAGGTCAGGCAGCATCTGAGGAGCAGGAAAATCGACGTTTCCGGCAATTCCTGATGAAGGGCTTTTGCCCGAAACATTGATTTTCCTGCTCCTCAGATGCTGCCTGATCTGCTGAGCTTTTCCAGCACCACTCTAATCTTGAATATAAAAGTGGCAATTGTGTTATTCAAATACTTACATTGAACAGGTTGAAGAGGTATCTTGCACACAATGGAATAGAAATCCTGGTCACAAACAATCTTGACCATGCCATTGATCATTACAGATAGGTCATGGTCATCTCAAAGAAATAGATATAATCACATGTGACCTTACAACTCCCCGCAGCCATGACAATTTACAAAGACCTTCCAAGGTCTCATAGGCTGGAGAAGGGCATGGAACTGATTTCCTCTCACTTGATGCATGGTATTTGACAACATGATCGTATGTGCAACTTGTCCATTCTGGATTGTTGTAGGAGTGAGGGTGTTGTTTGCAGTTTTCAGTGATCCTACACACTTGCAATCTAAAACTCTATTTGGTTTGTGGTGCATACTTCGGTGTAGAGTCCATGTTGAGACATTCCACAACCCTCCTTGTCAGAGTCAGCTTTCAGACAATTCATCAAAGATGGTTTAGAATGGCCCTCAGTTCAGCGGGACATGGAGGATTGTCATGGGTACTTGTGTTGTAACAGTACTAACATCATCCCCCAGCTATTAAACCTGCCTTCAGCTGATAAAGACAAATATGCCATCTTACCACTTTAGCAAGCTGTCCTGGTACCTCAAGGGACTGACAGACATGCCCACCAAGGTTCTCCTGATCCTCAGTACGTCCTAGGGTCTGACCATTCATCACATATTCCCTTGTTCACATGGTATGGTAACTATATCCCATGAATGAATTTTAAAAATCAGTTACACCAGTTCCATTTAAACCAGCCAACCACCTCTACTGGGAAAAGCTCAACAGGTCTGGCAGCAGATGTGAAGAGAAATCAAAGTTAACACTTCGGGTCTGGTGACCCTTCCTCTCTATCTGCAGTTCTTTCAGCGTTTGTCACCTATACTAGGTGCTGACTATTCCATCACTATAAGCACCAATGACAAAGGGGTCACTTAAACCAAGTAAAACAGGACAACTATTTCAGGATTTTTTTTTGAGAAGTTGTTCATCTTCTGTCTGTCTCTGTCTCTGTCCACTGTTTAAGGACTTAAGACTTTCTGACAGAGTTTACTAATTTCTGGCACAGGTATAATCTTCTGAAAATAAGTGTGTTAAGTGATGGGAGATTTTATCAGAGCAGGAGAAAATGTCATCTTTGATTGCTTAAAGGTGTGGCTTGAAATGATTGCAGGATTGGCACTAAGAACAAATATACTTTTGTCAAGCTTAGTAAGTAAACTGACCTTCTCATATTCTTGTGACTCATATTTTTCAATAAGAATGAACAGAACAATCAGTAAATAGAACTTTGAAACCTTCACAAGTAGACAGTAGGGATTCTTTTATCAGCCTTGTGTCTTATTCAGATATTTTCTGGTGGCTTGAGAAGATCTGTGGAAGCCTTGAGGTCCTCATCAGTCTTGTTCCACATCAGGGAGAGGGCACAGAGACAAACGGTCAAAGGTGATGCTACTATGGAGGTTGGCAGATATTCTTCATGGAGGCAATTATTGAACTGCATAAAATAATAGTAGGTGGTTCAAGGACTTACTGTATGAGCAGAACTTGTCCATATCACCAAACAATGTGAAGGTCAGATGTGTTTTCTGTATTTCTTGCTTTTGGCTCATTATAATTGCCTGACAATAACTTAGGGACATACAGACAAAAATTATGTACTGCATTAGAATTGTGATTGACACACTTTGTGAGAGGGGTATTCTAGGTTTATTCATTTCTGTAGAGGTGGAAACAGAAATTCCAGAAAAACACAATTCTCTATTGTGCCAAAAATGTTGAGCATTACTAAATATATAAACTGAGGAACCCAGCATTAAATCCCCATGTATTACTCATATTCAAAAGGTTTCTATACATTTGTGTGCAGATAGTTTATGATACACATCAGAACATAAGAAAAGGCAGCAAGCATAAACCATAGGGTCTGTAATGTCACGAGTGTCAAATTTAATTTGAATTATAAGATTTAAGTCAATTACAAAGAAAAACTGCATTCTAAAAGGTCTTCCAGTCCTCACTAATCACAAAACCACCCTAAATATATTTTCACAAGTGTTATGGAAGTTTTTAGATTTATCACCAAAAGCACAAAACAGTTATACTTATTGTAGGCAGAGCACTCACTCAGTCAATTTAGGACATCAGCTTGTGGCATCTAGTCAACCAGTGGCTTGTCTTGTTCTGCTTAGTTGGTTGAAGTTTTCCTTATTGTTGCAATCCTGATTGATAAGCGTTCCTGCTCAATAATCCTTGCTAGCCACTGCTTCTGTTCATGGTCAGTGATATCCCTGGGCTCTAACTGCTTTGCCAACACATGAACTGCACACACGCAGCCTCAGATTTGTGAATGGCATCATACCCAATTTCTGATTGGTTTCTTAAGGGAAATGATCAGCTTGCTGACATTACTTCTTGTTATCTCATGACTAGTACCCTATGATATCAGTCACTCGTGGGTGCATTCTTTTAAATACTGCTTTCCCTCTTAATTTACTGTGTTTATCTGTTTTTGAGATAATGGTGCAACATGGAGAAATTTATGTGTTCCTTATAGGATCTGTGGTGCTATATCCACATAATTAATATTATCTCAGATGTCTGATTGATATATCTTTGTGTTCTGAAGGGTTCAAGACCCTATTAATATATTTTAGCTACAGGAGCCACTTGTTAATGTGTAACTTAACAATGATTGTTGGTGCTTGCAACAAGTTAACAAAAATCTGAGCAGAGTATATTTAATGATCAGTGCAGCAACAACTGAGGGAGCAAGATTCATTTTAAAATATACAGCATGATGTATTCAATTAAAACATATAAAACATCAAAAACAATGTGATTAAAAATTAATTACAGCACAAAATTACAACATTATACATAAGTTTTATCACGAAGCTAGTCCCTTTTTTGCTAAAAGCTGTTCCTTGGCTCAAGGAGACTCTGTCCTTGATTTTTTTCAGGGAGGCAATAAACCACAGTCTGGTTTGGTACATAGATTAAAAGGATTTTCAGAAGCCTTTTGTTTATATGTAAACAGCTGAGACTTCAGGCCAAAATGGTC
This sequence comes from Hemiscyllium ocellatum, assembly GCF_020745735.1. NCBI lineage: Eukaryota > Metazoa > Chordata > Chondrichthyes > Orectolobiformes > Hemiscylliidae > Hemiscyllium > Hemiscyllium ocellatum. Next base: position 21,115,579 of record NC_083406.1, on the reverse strand, counting down.
ATGCTTTAGAAGTGACCTGTATAAAGAAAGGAGAGTGGGCAGCTCTCTAGCTAAGCTAAACTGAGCAGTTTCAGTTCAGTCTGAACTGGTGAGGAGTTCAATAGGGAGCTGTGTGGAAACTCTCCCTCTCTCTCTCTCTTTCTGCCGTTTAACTTTAATCTGTAAGGGAGTTTGCTCATTGGGAATATTGTGTATATTCGGAACAGCATAATAAAGTCTCGTTTGAATAGACTGCATTCTGTCAGGGTTCTTTATTCTGTTATTTGTGTTTCATTGTGTTATTTGTGAATAATTTTTTTGTCTGTTTTAAAATCTAGTAGTCAACCTAGCTAATTTAATCTGGGTAATTATCACTATACACTTAACAAAGCAAATTGTAAAGTTATGGTCTGAGCTGCCTGCTTAAGAACTTTTTGAGTGGTCTGACTTAGTCCATAACAATATTGAGCAAATTGTTTCACTTTAAAACATCTTCACATCTTTTTCTTGGAGTCAAACAAGCCATAGTAGTCAATATCCTCCATCACTAAGCCTATGTTACTCTGGGATCAAATTTCAAAATCGCCTAACAAAAGATATGCAGCCACAAAGACCCATGTTGCACATAACTAACCTACTACTAATTGTTGAAAAAATAAGCTCAATCCTACAACATAGAGATGTACACCACAGAAACCCTTCAGAACATCTCGTCCAGGCTGACCAGATATCCTACCCTAACCTAGTCCCATTTTCCAGCACTTGTCCCCATCCCACTAAACCCTCCCTATTCATATACCCATCCAGATGCCTTTCATATGCTGTGATTGTACCAGCTTCCACCACTTCCTCTGGCAGTTCATTCCATACACACATCACTGTGTGCATTAAAAAGTTGCCCCTTAGGTCTCTTTTATATCTTTCCTCTCTCACTTTAAACCTATACCCTCTAGTTTTGGACTTGCCCACCCCAAGGAAAAGACTTTATCATTTTATCCTATCCATGCCCCTCATAATTTTATAAACCTCTATAAGGTCACCCTTCAACCTCCGCTGCTCCAGGGAAAACAATCCCAGTCTATTCAGACTCTTTCAATAGCTCAAATCCTCCAACCCTGGCAATATCCCTGTAAATCTTGTCTGAACTCTTTCACAACATCCTTCCGATAGGAAGGAGACCAGAGTTGCATGCAACATTCCAAAAGTGGCCTAACCAATGTCTTGTACAGCCACAACATGACCTCCCAACTCCTATACTCAATGCTCTGACCAATAAAGGAAAGCATACCAAACACCTTCTTCACTATCCTACCTACCTGTGATTCTACTATCAAGGACCTATGAACCTGCACTCCAAGGTCTCTTTGTTCAGCAACACTCCCTAGGACCTTACCATTAAGTGCAAAAGTCCTGCTCTGATTTGTTTTTTTCAAAATGCAGCACCTCGCATTCATCTAAACTAAAATCCATCTGCCTCTCCTCAGCCCATTTGTCCATCTGATCAAGCTTTCATTATACTCTGAGGTAACCTTCTTTGCTGTCCAATTTTAGTATCATCTACAAACATATTAACCATACCTCCTATGTTCAGATCTGAACCATTTATATAAATGACAAAAAGCAGTGGACCCAGCACCAATCCTAATGGCCTACCACTGGTCACAGATCTCTAGTCTGAAAAGCGTCCCTCCACCACCACCCTCTATCTTTTACCTTCGAGCCAGTTCTGTATCCAAATAGCTAATTCTCCCTGAATTCCATGAGCTCTAACTTTGCTAACCAGTCTCCCATGAGAAATTTTGTCGAATGCCTTACTGAAGTCCATATGGATCACGTCTACTGCTCTGCCCTCATCAATCCTCTTAGTTACTTCTTCAAAAAGCTCAGTCAAGTTTGTGAGACATGATTTTTCAATGCCGAAAGCCATGGTGACTATCCCAAATTAGTCCTTGCCTTTCCAAATACATGTACATCCTGTCTCTCAAGATTCCCTCCAACAACTTGCCTACCACCGATATCAGGCTCACTAGTGTATAGTTATCTGGCTTTTCCTTACCACTTTTCATAGATAGTGGTACCATGTTAGCCACTCTCCAGTCTTCCAACACCTCACATGTGACTATCATTGATACAAATATCTCAGCAAGGGGCCCAGCAATCACTTCCCTAGCTTCCCACAGAGTTCTAGAGTATATCTGATCAGGTCTTGGGGATTTACCCACTTCTATGTATTACAAGACATCCAGCAATTCTTCCTCTGTAATATAGACATTTTTCAAAATGTCACCATCTATTTTCCCACATTCTATATCTTCCTTGTCCTTCCCCACAGTAAATACTGATGCAAAATACTCATTTAATATCTCCCCCATCTCCTGCAGCTCCACCCAAAGGCTGCCTTGCTGATCTTTGAGGGGCCCTCTTCTCTCCCTTGCTACCATTTTGTCCTTAATGTATTCATGAAATACCTTTGGTTTCTCTTTAACCCTATTTGCCAAAGCTATCTCATGTCCCCTTTTTGCCCTCCTGATTTCCCTCTTAAGTATACTGCTACTGCCTTTATACTCTTAAAACATAGAACATAGAACATTACAGTGCAGTACAGGGCCTTCGGCCTTCGATGTTGTGCTGCCCTGTCATACTAATCTGAAGCCCATCCCACCTACACTATCTTCTAAAGATTCACTCGATCTATCCTGTTTACACTTGACAATGCTTCATTCTTTTCCTTAACCGAAACCTCAATTTCTTTAGTCATCCAGCATTCCCTATACCTACCAGACTTTCCTTTCACCTTAACAGGAATATACTCTGTGGAGTCTCGTTATCTCATTTCTGAAGGCTTCCCATTTTCCCGTAGCCCCTTTACCTGTGAACATCTGCCCCCAATCAGCTTTTGAAAGTTCTTGCCTAATATCGTCTAAATTTGAACACCAATTTAGAACTTCAATTTTTAGATCTGGTCTATCCTTTTCTATCACTATTTTAAAACGAACAGAATTATGGTCGCTGGCCCAAAAGTGCTCCCTCACTTAAAGCTATTCCTTATGAAAAACACCACTCCTCCTCATCTCTCGCTCCCCCCCCACACACACCTCCCCCCTTTCTATCCTTCCTATAGCATTTGTATCCTGGAACATTAAGCTACCAGACCTGTCCATTCCTGAGCCACATTTCTGTAATTGCTATGATATCCCAGTCCCATTTTCCTAACCATGTCCTGAGTTCATCTGCCTTCCCTGTTCAGCCTCTTGCATTGAAATAAATGCAGTTTAATTCATCAGCCCTACCTTGTTCTCTGCTTTGTCCCTGCCTGCCCTGACTGTTTGACTCACTCCTTTTCCCAACTGTCCTTGAGCCTGTCTCTGCCATTCAAGATCATGGGTAATCTCCTTCCCCAACTTCATTTCCCTATCCATTCTTTGTATCCTTTGAGTTCATTTTCCCCTAAAATCTATGATTCTCAAACTTGAATCAGCCACTTGGAGCTTTCTGTGAGACTTCTAATGTTTGATAATCATTTGAATGAAGAAATTTCTCTTTCATTCAGTCCTAAATGATTGACCCCCTTCTCCAGAATCTATCATACCTTGTTCTAGAGTCTATAACCAGGGGAAAATAGCACGTAAACCAACAATACCAAGGATCGTACCTTACAAGCACAATCAGTTATTCCTGATTATGGCATTCAAATGCAATGAACTATTTGAGAGTTTAAGCACTTGGTGATTAGCATTTGTCATCTATAATCCTGACACATTGAGTAATACACCAGTATCTGTACATTTATCTCATAATTTGCATAGCTCCTGTTCAGATCTGCTTGAATTACACTTGAAGTTGTAACTGTTTTAAGTTGGTAGTTGTTTCATTTTGGATGTGAAAATACTTTTTTTTCTCTAGAAATCACATTTCTGAGAGATATTGAAAACAGAAAGTGTTAATTAAATATGAGCTGCTTATGCAATAATTTATTTTGGTCTTAAAAGCTGATGAACAGAAAGAAAACAAAGTTGCATGACTAAAGGGGTCCAAAATCAAGTCTTTTCAATCACATCTTTGCAATCACATGACTGTGGTAATAAAAGGAAAATACTGCAGATATTGGAACTCTGAAATAAAATCAGAGAATAACCAAAACAAAAGGACCTGTGCGTCAGATTGGTAAGGTAATGAGTTGTTTTTTATTCCTTATTTTTTCATCTGTCTCTTTGGGAATTTAGAATAGTGGGAATATAGGTGAGGGCAGTTGAATGTTCCTCCTGCAGAATGTGGGAGATAAGGGTCACCACTAGTGTCCCTGCTGACTACATCTGCGGGAAGTGCACCCAACTCCAGCTCCTCAAAAACCACATTAGGGAGCTGGAGCTGGAGCTGGATGAACTTTGGATCATTCAGGAGGCAGAGGGGGTTATTGAGAGGAATTACAGGGAAGTGGTCACACCTAAGGTACAAGAAAAAGGCAAATGGGTTACAGTCAGGGGATGGAAAGGGAACAGCCTAGCAGTGTAGGGATCCCTGTGGCCATTCCCCTCAACAATAAGTGTACCGTTTTGGATACTGTTGGGGGAATGACTTACCAGGGAAAAGCAGTGGGGTACAGGGCTCTGGAACAGAGTTTGTCCCTGCTGCTCAGAAGGGAAAGGGGAAGAGGAGCAGAGCAGTAGTCATTGGGGACAGATAGAAGGTTCTGTGGGGATAAGAAAGTCTCACGGTTGGTGTGTTGCCTCCCAGGTGCCAGGGTTCGTGATGTCTCTGATCGTGTTTTTGGGATCCTCAAGGGGGAGGAGGAGCAGCCCCAAGTCGTGGTCCACATAGGCTCTAACGGCATTGGTAGGAAGAGAGGTGGGGATTTAAGGCAGAAATTCAGGGAGCTGGATGGAAGCTTAGAACTAGGACGAACAGAGTTGTTGTCTCTGTTGCCCATGCCACGTGCTAGTGAGGCAAGGAATAGGGAGAGAGGGGAGTTGAACACGTGGCTACAGGGATGGTGCAGGAGGGAGGGTTTTGGATTCTTGGATAATTCAGACTCTTTCTGGGGTAGGTGGGACCTCTACAAGCAGGATGGTCTTCATCTGAACCAGAGGGGTACCAATATCCTGGGGGGGATATTCGCTAAGGCTATTGGGGTGGGTTTAAACTAATCCAGCAGGAGGATGGGAACCAAAATTGTAGTTCAAGTATCGAAAAGGTTGAGAATAGGGAAGTCCGAAATCAAGTTTCAGGGACACAAGATGGTACCGGTAAACAAGAAGTTGGTTTGAAGTGTGTGAAAAAGGTGGGTGATCTTGCAGAATCGGTTGGTATCTGGGACTTCGATGTTGTGGCCATTTCAGAGACATGGTTAGAGCCGGGACAGGAACGGTTGTTGCAGCTTCCAGGATTTAGATGTTTCAGTAAGAACAGAGAAGATGGCAAAAGAGGGGGAGGTGTGGCATTGTTGGTCAAGGACAGTATTACAGTTGCAGAAAGGATGTTTGGGGACTCATCAACTGAGGCAGTATGGGCTAAGTTAGAAACAGGAAAGGAGAGGTCACCCTGTTGGGAGTTTTCTACAGGCCTCCGAATAGTTCCAGAAATGTAGAGGAAAGGATAGCAAAGATGATTCTCGATAGGAGTGAGAGAGACAGGGTAGATGTCATGGGGGCTTCAACTTTCCAAATATTGACTGGGAACATGATAGTACAGCCAGTTTTTGTCCATTATGTGCAGGAGGGCTTCCCGACACAGTATGTAGACAGGCCAACAAGGTGAGACGCCACATTAGATTTGGTATTGGGTAATGAGCCCGGCCAGGTGTTAGACTTGGAAGTAGGTGAGCACTTTGGTAATAGTGATCACAATTCTGTTATGTTTACTTTAGTGATAGAAAGGGATAGGTGTATACCACTGGGCAAGAGTTACAGCTGTAGGAAAGGCTATTATGAGGTGATTAGGCAAGATTTGGGAAGCATAGGATGGAGAAGGAAACTGCAGGGGATAGGCACATTAGAAATGTGGAGCTTATTCAAGGAAAAGCTACTGTGTGTCCTAGATAAGTATGTACCTGTCAGGCAGGGAGGAAGCTGGAGAGTGCGGGAGCCATGATTGACGAAGGAAGTGGAATCTCTGGTCAAGAGGAAGAAGAAGGCTTATGTTCAGATGAGAGGTGAAGGCTCAGTTAGGGCGCTTGAGGGTTACAAGGTAGCCAGGAAAGACCTAAAGAGAGAGCTCAGAAGAGCCAGGAGGAGACATGAGAAGTTGTTGGCGGATAGGATCAGGGTAAACCCTAAGGCTTTCTATAGGTATTTAAGGAATAAAAGAATGACGAGAGTAAGATTAGGGCCGATCAAGGATAGTAGTGGGAAGTTGTGTGTGGAGTCAGAGGAGATAGGGAAAGCACCAAATAAATACTTTTCAACAGTATTCACTGTAGAAAACAACAATGTTGTAGAGGAGATTACTGAGATACACGCTACTAGACTAGGTGTGATTGAGGTTCACAAGGAGGAGGTATTAGAAATCCTGCAGAGTGTGAAAATAGATAAGTTCTCTGGACCGGATGGGATTTATCATAGGATCCTCTGGGAAGCCAGAGAGGAGATTGCCAAGCCTTTGGCATTGATCTTTAAATTGTCATTGTCTACAGGAATAGTGCCAGAAGACTGGAGGATAGCAAATATGGTTCCCCTGTTCAAGAAGGGGAATAGAGACAATCCTGGTAATTATGAACCAGTGAGCCTCACTTCAGTTGTTGGTAAAGTTCTGGAAAAGGTTATAAGAGATAGGATTTATAATCATTGAGAAAAGAATAATTTGATTAGGGATAGTCAGCAAGTTTATGTGAGGGGTAGGTCCATGACTCACAAACCTTTTTGAGTTCTTTGAGAAGGTGACCAAACAGGTAGATGAGAGTAAACCGGTGTATATGGATTTCAGCAAGGTGTTCGATAAAGTTTCACACAGTAGGCTATTGTACAAAATGCAGAGGAATGGGATTGCGGGAGATGTAGCAGTTTGGATCAGTAATTGGCTTGCTGAAAGAAGACAGAGGGTGGTGGTTGATGGGAAATGTTCATTCTAGAGTCCAGTTACCAGTGGTGTACCACAAGGGTCGGTGTTGGATCCCCTGCTGTTCGTCATTTTTATAAGCAACCTGGATGAGAGTGTAGAAGGATGGGTTAGTAAATTTGCAGACAACACGAAGGTTGGTGAAGTTGTGGATTGTGATGAAGGATGTAATAGATTACAGAGAGACATAGATAAGCCGCAGAGCTGGGTTGAGAGGTGGCAAATGGGGTTTAATGCGGACAAGTGTGAGGCGATTCACTTTGGTCAGAGTAACTGGAATGCAAAGTACTGGGCTAATGGTAAGATTCCTGGTAGTGTAGATGAGCAGAGAGATCTCGGTGTCCATGTACACAAATCCTTGAAAGTTACCACCCAGGTTGACAGGGTTGTTAAGAAGGCATACAGTGTTTTTAGCTTTTATTAATAGAGAGATCAAGTTCGGGAACCATGAGGTTATGCTACAGCTGTACAAAATTCTGGTGCGGCCGCACTTGGAGTATTGTGTACAGTTCTGGTCACCGCATTATAAGAAGGATGTGAAAGCTATGGAAGGGGTGCAGAGGAGATTTATTAGGATGTTGCCTGGTATGGAGGGAAGGTCTTACGAGGAAAGGCTGAGGGACTTGAGGTTGTTTTCATTAGAGAGAACAAGGTTGAGAGGTGACTTAATAGAGACATATATGATAATCAGAGGGTTAGGTAGGGTGGACAGGGAGAGTCTTTTTTCCAAAGCTGGTGACAGCGAGCACTAGGGGGCATAGCTTTAAATTGAAGGGTGATAGGTATAGGACAGATGTCAGAGGTAGTTTCTTTACTCAGAGAGTAGTAAGGGTATGGAATGCTTTGCCTGCAACGGTAGTAGATTTGCCAACTTTAAGTACACTTAAGTTGTCGTTGGACAAGCATATGGACGTACATGGAATAGTATAGGTTAGATGGGCTTCAGATTGGTATGACAGGTCAGCACAACATCAAGGGCTGAAGGGCCTGTACTGCGCTGTAATGTTCTATGTTCTATGTTCTATAAGACTGAAGAAATTTAGCTGGTCTGGTCGCATTTGTGGAGAAAGAAACAGAGTTAATGTTTCAAGTTCAATATGATTCGTCTTCAAACCTGCCAATTTGGGTTAAGACACCTCTGTTAATGGGAATGCATTGTTGACATCTTGTCCTAAGATATTGTGTGATATAGAAGATAAGCAAACAGATGTTAGCACCAAGTGAAGCACAATGGATTTTGATCACTTTCTTTTAAACAACCCAGCTCTGGAGTCACGTTATCTAGGGTTCCTTTGCATTGGGTGTTGAGAATGTTCACATAACTGTCAAGTGTAGCATTTCAGAAAAATTCTGAGTTTGTTTATCTCCAGGTGATTGCTGAGAAATAGTCAATGTGCCACTTTGGGTTCAATAGCAGTCATTTAAAATCCAGTAAAAGTCAATTTTAAAAAAGGAAAATGAAACAGGATAGATTGAATACATTTTTTAAAACTGTCTATCCTTTCATACCTTCTGAGCATGATGGGAGCATATTCCATTTTTTTGATTCTATGAGTGACGAAAAGGAAGAAAAAAATTATCCTTGTTTAAATCATAATCTGTTGAGAGACTAACAGTTCAGGAATAATTCATTACATAATTAGGACAAAACATAGCAAAAACATAAGATTTACAAAATCCATGAGAGATGGCTCTGAAAAGAGGCTGCATGATCTAGAGATCAGGAATTGACATTGCCATAGTGAAGCAACCAGGTACATATATAAACTATGAAGACGTTTTCACAAAAATATCTGAAAAAGTGTAGTTAGTTGAACTTCTGCATTCATCCTCAAGGCCACTCATAAGTTTGATACACATTTTTGGTAACGTTCTCAGAGTATGTTATTAAATATAAATGATTTCAGTTAGAATACAGTACAGTAAGACTTAAATGAGTTAATTTCACCTCATCAAAAGCCATCAGGGATGGACTCAGAACAGGAATTTGTTTATTAACTTCACTGAATTAATGTGTTTACAGTAGCATAATTAATACTTTCAAAAGACCAAGGAGTATAAGCCAACATCAGGATGAATAATCTGAAGGCAAAAAATGGCTGATAACATGGTCATGATATTTGCGCAAATGAAGTTAGTGACATCAGCTCGCCATGTCAGGCTTTAGGATTCATCCATGCATGCAGTGCTGAAGTCAACAATTTCATTCACAGTGACGCAGCTCATGCTCCCAGCCTGTCCCACTTTCATTTCATGTGATCAGCTTTTAGCAATGTGAACCAAACTCGAATCAATAGGTGATCTAATCGTTTAATTATCTCTGAATCTGCTTCATTCGTCTTGCAGAATGAGTGTTACTATGGTACAGGAAGAAAAGTACGCATATGTTGAAATGAAATCATGCATCTATGCTGAGCAAACAGATGTGTGACATCTCAACAGAGTGCCACTCTATCATTGGGTTGTGGCCTCACATTACAATGCTCTGTCCCTGTACGTGCACGCTCTTCGCTCCACCTGCTGGCAGAAGTCACAAAAAGATGCAGCGTAAAGATATAGTTAGCTGAAAGTATGTTTGAAACTTTGCTGGAATCAACTGAGGTCTGCTTCACATAGGATAAAACTACACACAGTACCCAAAATTAATGCATCATCAGCCATGATATTTTAAAACTGGAACCTTTCTATTGTTGACAGGTTAACAGTTTTGACTAAGAAGTACATATTGTCAATTGACAGTATATTGCAGGTTATCACTGCTAAAGCTACTGGATTATATACTGCTTTTTATTTTGGCAATCCTTGCATTTCTAAAATAACTTTACTTGAGCTAAGCGAGTCTCTTCCAATAGAATGCTGGCCCAGATTTTGTGGAGGTACTGATGATGATGATGGAATTGATCACGCTCACCTTCATTCCTCTGCTGAAACTGGCAGTAATGTCTGGATTCTCTACTTTCACAAAAAAACATAAAATACAAATGTAGCTGTCAGTGGTTCTGTACTTGTACAGGGAGTTCTGCACTGGTGAGGTTCTGCAGAGAGCAAACTCTAACAATCAATAAATTGATGCTTTCTTCCGATTTACACTGTTTGCCACATTGTAAAAACCTTTGAACAAGCTATACTTTGTTGAATGAGGTGTAACTGAGTCCTCAGCAACTTACTAAGTTTATGAAAGCTAATTTTGTAATTGTGGAATGTCACTTTACTCCATAATCATATAAACATTCGTATTGTCCTAAAATAGGAATATTAATTTGTTTTTAGCTTCTATCCAAATAATATCATAATTTATTTGGTGATTGGAAAAATTATATTAAAAATAAAGGATAATGTGTTTTTTTATTCTCTGAGAGAATACCTCAATGGAATTGACTGGTTACGATTTTAGAAGATCTGAACATCACTGGCAAGGTTACCATTTATTGTCCATCCCAAATTTCCCTTGCTGAGCCACCTTTTTGAACTGCTGCAGTCCATATTGTGTAGTTTACTATATTGTTGCATTCAGGAAGTTGCATGATTTTGACCAAATGCCACTAAAGGAACAACTATTTAGTTCCAAGTCAAGTTGATGTGTGGCCTGGAGGGGAATATGCAGGCAGTGGTGTTGTTACATTTCTGTTGCCCATGTTCTTCAAGGTGGTATAGTTTATTGGTTTACAAGTTGCTGTCACAGGAGCCTTGGCAAATTCCTGTTGTGCATCTTGACAATGATATCGACTGATGTCGCTATGAATCAGTGATGGTAATGTTTATGGTTGCAGTTAGAGAGACAATCAAATAACTGTTTGACCTGGATGATGTCAAGCTTCTTGGATGTAGGTGGAGCTGCACTCATCTATGTAAGTAAAGAGTATTCAGTCACATTTTTGATTTGTGCCTTATAAATAGTGAACAGTCTTTGGCAAGACTTCAAGCCTCAAGCCTGCTGTTGCAGGTATGACATTAATGTGGCTGCTGCAAATGTGTTGCTGGTCAAAGCACAGCAGGTTAGGCAGCATCTCAGGAATAGAGAATTCGACGTTTCGAGCATAAGCCCTTCATCAGGAATAAGAGAGAGAGAGCCAAGCAGGCTGAGATAAAAGGTAGGGAGGAGGGACTAGGGGGAGGGGCGATGGAGGTGGGATAGGTGGAAGGAGGTCAAGGTGAGGGTGATAGGCCGGAGTGGGGTGGGGGCGGAGAGGTCAGGAAGAGGATTGCAGGTTAGGAGGGCGGTGCTGAGTTGAGGGAACCGACTGAGACAAGGTGGGGGGAGGGGAAATGAGGAAGCTGGAGAAATCTGAATTCATACCTTGTGGTTGGAGGGTTCCCAGGCGGAAGATGAGGCGCTCCTCCTCCAGCTGTCGTGTAGTTGTGTTCTGCCGGTGGAGGAGTCCAAGGACCTGCATGTCCTCGGTGGAGTGGGAGGGGGAGTTAAAGTGTTGAGCCACGGGGTGATTGGGTTGGTTGGTTCGGGCGGCCCAGAGGTGTTCTCTGAAGCGTTCTGCAAGTAAGCGGCCTGTCTCACCAATATAGAGGAGGCCACATCGGGTGCAGCGGATGCAATAGATGATGTGTGTGGAGGTACAGGTGAACTTGTGGCGGATATGGAAGGATCCCATGGGGCCTTGGAGGGAAGTGAGTGTGGACGTGTGGGCGCAAGTTTTACATTTCCTGCGGTTGCAGGGGAAGGTGCCGGGGGTGGAGGTTGGGTTGGTGGGGGGTGTGGATCTGACAAGGGAGTCACGAAGGGAGTGGTCCTTGCGGAACGCTGATAGGGGAGGGGAGGGAAATATATCCTTGGTGGTGGGGTCCGTTTGGAGGTGGCGGAAATGGCGGCGGATGATACGTTGTATGCGGAGGTTGGTGGGGTGGTAGGTGAGAACCAGTGGGGTTCTGTCTTGGTGGCGGTTGGAGGAGCGGGGCTCAAGGGCGGAGGAGCGGGAAGTGGAGGAGATGCGGTGGAGGGCATCGTCGATCACGTCTGGGGGGAATCTGCGGTCCTTGAAGAAGGAGGCCATCTGGGCTGTGCGGTGTTGGAATTGGTCCTCCTGGGAGCAGATGCGGCGGAGACGAAGGAATTGGGAATATGGGATGGCGTTTTTACAGGGGGCAGGGTGGGAGGAGGTGTAGTCCAGGTAGCTGTGGGAGTCAGTCGGTTTATAATAGATGTCTGTGTTGAGTCGGTCGCCCGAGATAGAAATGGAAAGGTCTAGGAAGGGGAGGGAGGAGTCTGAGACAGTCCAGGTGAATTTCAGGTCGGGATGGAAGGTGTTAGTAAAGTTGATGAACTGTTCAACCTCCTCGTGGGAGCACGAGGCAGCGCCGATACAGTCATCGATGTAGCGGAGGAAAAGGTGGGGGGTGGTGCCAGTGTAGTTGCGGAAGATGGACTGTTCCACATATCCTACGAAGAGGCAGGCATAGCTGGGGCCCATGCGGGTGCCCATGGCAACTCCTTTAGTTTGGAGGAAGTGGGAGGATTGAAAAGAGAAGTTATTCAGGGTGAGGACCAGTTCAGTCAGTCGAAGGAGGGTGTCAGTGGAAGGGTACTGGTTGGTGCGGCGGGAAAGGAAGAAGCGGAGGGCTTTGAGTCCTTCGTGATGGGGGATGGAGGTGTACAGGGACTGGATGTCCATAGTGAAAATAAGGCGTTGGGGACCGGGGAAGCGAAAATCCTGGAGGAGGTGGAGGGCGTGGGTGGTGTCCCGAACGTAGGTGGGGAGTTCTTGGACTAAAGGGGACAGGACCGTGTCGAGGTATTGGGAGATGAGTTCGGTGGGGCAGGAGCAGGCTGAGACAATGGGTCGGCCGGGGCAGGCAGGTTTGTGGATTTTGGGCAGGAGGTAGAAACGGGCGGTGCGGGGTTGTGGGACTATGAGGTTGGAGGCGGTGGATGGGAGATCCCCTGAGGTGATGAGGTCCTGGATGGTCTGGGAGATGATGGTTTGGTGGTGGGAGGTGGGGTCGTGGTCAAGGGGGCGATAAGAGGAGGCGTCCGCGAGCTGGCGTTTGGCTTCAGCGGTGTACAGGTCAGTGCGCCAAACTACTACCGCGCCTCCCTTGTCTGCGGGTTTGATGGTGAGGTTGGGATTGGAGCGGAGGGAGTGGAGGGCTGCACGTTCTGAGGGTGAGAGGTTGGAGTGGGTGAGAGGGGTGGACAGGTTGAGTCAGTTGATGTCACGGCGGCAGTTGGCTATAAAGAGGTCGAGGGCGGGTAGGAGGCCAGCACGGGGTGTCCAGGTGGATGGGGTGTGTTGGAGGCGGGAGAAGGGGTCGTCAGAGGGTGGGCGGGAGTCTTGGTTGTGAAAGTAGGCACGGAGGCGAAGGCGGCGGAAGAATTGTTCAATATCTCGCCGCGTGTTGAACTCATTAATCCGAGGGCGTAGGGGAACGAAGGTGAGGCCCCTGCTGAGGACTGATCTTTCATCCTCAGAGAGGGGGAGATCTGGAGGGATGGTGAAAATCCGGCAAGGCTGGGAGCTAGGACCTGGTGTGGGACTGGAGCTGGAGCTGGAGCTGGGGGCGGGGTTAGGGGCGGGGACAGAGATCGAAGTAGGGGTTTTTTACAGGTCAGTGCGCCAAACATGTGGCTGGTCCAGTTACATTTCTGGTCAATGGTGTTATGAAGATGTGGTGTACTGTACCTTTAAGAGAGTTAAAAGCTAGCACTAAGCATTCTGAATAAGGTCACAATGTAATACTGGGTCTAAAGCTAGGATAGCTGGTTGCCTGGAGATAAAAGCAGATTTGAATTAGGCCAATAAGTTTAAATTATAACCCCCAAAAATACCAAATTCCAAACAAGTTTGAATTTAGTATATTGACAACCTTAAAAACCAGTGACACATCCAATGCTTTGGGGATATAAGACTGGAGAAAATTGAACAGTTGGGAGGAGAATTGCCATGCCATCAGCATGTCGAGACTGCCCAAGAAACAGTTCTATTAAAAGTACCTTTATCAATCAGTAACCTGTGAAGCAGAAATCCCTAAGAAGCAGAAAAGAAGATTTGACATCTGGCTGTTTTTTTTTTCAAAAGTTGAATTTTGGTAAATCTTAATCAAGGGAGTTTTATCAGACTACTATTCTAGAAGGGAAAGTGAAAGCTAAGTTAGAGGAAGGAGTTGTAAATAGCTGTTAGTTAACTATTCTGTGTTATACTTTAAGAAATAGAGTTATTATTTTTATTTTAGTTCTTGGCCTCTTGAATTTTCACAGATTACTGCACAGGGTAAATATTTTCTGGTTGCTGGTTTATATTAAGCAGGAGAGTTTACCTGTGTTGTAACAATGGTAATCACTGGGATTTGACGCCAGGAAATTCAGTGATGCTAATGCATTGAAGGGCAAGCAAAGGTGGTTAGACTCTCCATAGTTGGAGATGATAATTATAAATGTCTGGAACGAATTTTGCATGACACATATCAGCCAAAGATGAAAATCTGGATTGGTCTCATTTCAGTAAGTGTTATGAATAGTGCTAGATGTTCCTCCATACCTTATGCTGTATCCAGTACCTTTAACCATTACTTAAGTGTATCAAATAGGATAATGACTAGCATCTGTGATACTGGGGCCCTCAGGGGCAAGCTGAGATGTACCGTCCACTTGGCATTCTGACTGAAGATGCTTGCCTACATCATCACTGTTGAGAAGCTTGAATCTCCACATGGCTTAGCCAGATTCAAACAACTGTTGGGAATCCTTCAGAGATCATCAGGTCTTCATGTACAACCTTCTGTAAGCCCATTGGTGGGTGCTGCTCCTTCATTGGTGAATGTAAAATTTAGCCCTTTGTCTCAATTGTGTTTATCTCATGCTAATCAGTCTAATCATGTAAACACATGCTATTTCAATACTTGTTAGCATCTAAATTTGTTAATAGGATACTCAATACCTTGGAATTAAATGCAACAAGAAAAACATGTGTTGGGGACCTGTTTGAAATTGGATGAAAATGTATTTAAAGAACAGCCATCCAAGAGAAGAGATGTGTGGATTTAAATGTTGTGGTAAGCACTGCATGGAGAAATGAAGACTTTCTTCCAAAGTACATTGTCTTTGTATATATGCTCCACAAATAAGCTCAAGTAATGCTTAACAATACTATCATTATCTCCAATTCAAGTGGCTCTGTTCTCAAAAAAAAGTGTTCAGATCATGGGGCAAAGGGTTAACTAAATGATTACTCTGAACATGAGTTAAGAGCTATTTCATGATGATGTCAGGTCCAATGGATTGAGACCTGATGGAACAAGCTGCTGGAGAAGCCCTGTTCTAACTTGCTTATGTATGAAATTTTTGGTGTTAAAGGTTAGTAGATTGCACTAGCCTTCTCTTCAGGCTTCGTCAGTCTTAAGCTCCTAATGATGTTTCTATATGGTGACCGGACCCAGAAAAGTGGTGGTAAGTAACAAGAAAACGTCGTGAAGAGAAATCCAGTCACACCAGAGAGCAGCAGATGAAGGACTTTTAGGCCAGGCTAGAAACTTGAGAACAAAACTATCAGGACAGTCCAGCGACTAGCACAGACAGCACCAAGTGAAACATTGCCTTCAACTCAGGTGGACAATGAATTCTGCCCTACCTCTCCCAACAGCTTTCTGGAATGCAAAATTCACCAGGCAGGCTGAGTAAATGTAAAGTGAGTGTAAGCCCTTTCATGCCACTCTCCTTGGAGGATGCCGAATTGAAAGTGCACCATATCAGCAACAAGGAAAGTACACAGAAATGGTGCCAACTGATATTTCACAATATCTCCGGAAAGTGGTTTATGATAGGAAGAAGGCCTCCATTGAAAGCCACAGCTGAAATAACAATTGTTAATATGAGAGGAGAGGTCATTTAAAAATGCTAACATTTACAAGATTCATGAAAGATAACTTTAATCGAAACCTTTCACAAGAAATCACTTTTCCTACTGAAGTCACAGGCAATGAAGATCATCATTGGAGAGTTAACATCACTGTCAATGCATATCACACAGATTTTAAATTAGACACAAGTGCAGGAGTTAGTATTTTGGCTGATAGAGTTAAATGACTGCAAAACATTACACTGCAGTCTTCATCTGATACATTGCAAGACCCCGAAGGAATTAACCTCAACATTAAAGGTCAGATTCAGGCAATATTAAGACACAAATGCACAGAAATGTCAGAAACATTGTACATTATCCATAACCAACCATGTTCATAACAAAGCAGGAAAGCATGGATAGGTCTCAACTTTATCGTTAAAGGAGAAGATGACACCAACAAGAAGGAGTTTGAACAATAATTTCCAAAATTCTCAAAGGCCTAGGACCATTTCACATTGAAATCAGTTGCCCAACTCAGCTGCATGCTTGTGTTTAGGAAGGTCCCATTGCACTTCTTAAAGAGTAAGGATTGAGATCATGCTCCACGGGGAGCTAGTTCACTAGTCACTGAACTGACCATTTAGGAATCTACTATAGTGCCAGTTCCCAGACAAAATAGACCAATTAGAATTTGTACTGATTTAACACATTCAATAAGGTGATATCACAAAAGAAATACACCAAATGGTGAGTAAATACAATAGCATGTTCGTAACATTGTCTGAATATTATTGCCTACATTTTGGAATTGCATCCCTACCTGAGACTTTCCTGTGGATGATGTCCATCATATTTGAATGTATGGAAGATATGCTATATCGATGACATTTGCAGCTACAGATCCACTGAAGAACAAAACGAAAAAATATAGAGGAATTCTTGGAACCATTGTGAGTGCTACATTGACACTCAATGACAAGTGAGAAATTTCAAAGTACGGGTGTCACAGCAGACTCGAAAAGTCAAAAACCATTCAGGAATTACCACCTACCAGAACACTAAATATTCGCCTATTGTGAATCAAGTGGGATCAACGAAATGTTCATGTCATCAGATGTCCAAGCACATTATATTCCCAAACTTCAAACTATTTTCGCAGAAGAGTTGTCATTCAGAGAGTGGGGTAAGCCTATTCCTGATCCAGCATCATGGGTAAGATCATCATGGCTTATTGCAGTTCTCACTGAATCCAGACATCAATATGCTATAATAGAGAAGGAAGAGACAGGAAGTCTACAAATTGCGCTAAGTTATAGACTAACAAAAAATTCCTCTGATTGCTGAAGCAGTTATGTTCATTCATATTCTATAATCTTACTGTTCATCTGAACTTTTCCCAGATGCTCACTTAAGTTGGAATGTGAGACTTGGAAGTCTAAGACACTGCAATTTATTTTTTTTTGGAACATATATACTGAATGCAATTTGGAGTGCTATAGCTTGAATACCCAAGGAAGTTGTTTTGCAACATGAAAATGAAGTGTTGTGAATCCAATGTTTTTTTTGGAATCAGTAAAAGGGAAAATTTGAAACCAAGCTGCACAGAGAATCTTTCAAATAAAGGAAATATTGTCTGGTTGGGCTGTTGGGTATTAAACAGCTAAATGTGCCGTGTGTGTGTGTGTAAAGACAGACAATCAAAGAAAGCACACCAGGAATGATCTAAGTTTACATAACCAAACATGGGATTGAAGGATGATCATCACATTAAATACAATATACAATCCCTACAGGGCAGCAAGAGGCTGTTCAGTCCATGAAATCTGCACCAACCCTCCAAAGAAAATCCCACCCAACCCCAACCTCCTACCCTATCCCTGTAATCGTGCATTTCCCATTGTTAAAAATCTCAACCTGCACATCTTTGGACTGAGCACCCAGTGAAACCCCACACAGATGCAGGGAGAATATACAAATTCCACATAGATAATCACCCAAGGCTGGAATCAAACCCAGATCCCAGACACTATGAGACAAAAGTACTAACCACTGAGCCACCATGCCACCCCAAAGGCAAATCTTAATTGCAAAAATCAGAAGGAATGAGAGAAAAAAAGCCTTATAGCTTGTGATTTTGGCTTTTGACCTTTGGAATTTTATTTACTATGGTCCACATTCTCTTTTTCATCCATAGTGTTTGTATTAAATCATTTGTTTTTTTGTCTTTCTTAATAGTAATTGAATGCCTGTGTGGAGTTGGGGTTTTGAAAGGGTACAGTTTAATTTGTGTAAATTGGAAAATTTTTTTTCCACTGGTCTTTTTAAAAGTTAGGTGTGTTACAGTGAATAGAGTATTTTTCTGTTACTGGCCAGACAAACTGCCACTAATGGTGTCCTTCAATGACTGCACTCAATTCATTCTTGTGCTTTCCACTGGCAACTTTCTTTGTGTGCTTCTGCAACCAGATGAAGGAGCAGTGCTCTGAAAGGTCGTGCTGCCAAATATACCTGTTGGACTATAACGTGGTGTTATGTGATTTTTAACTTTGTACATCCCAGTCCAACACTGACACCTCCAAATCTTTATTTCCCACCTCTGTATACAGCTGTTTTTTTTATATAATCATCTAGTTGCTGTTGCTAGGTGAAAGTGAGGACTGCAGATACTGGAGATCAGAGTCAAGATTAGAGTGGCGCTGGAAAAGCACAGCAGATCAGGCAGCATCTGAGAAGCAGATGTGGGCGGCACGGTGGCACAGTGGTTAGCACTGCTGCCTCCCAGCGCCTTAGACCCGGGTTCAATTCCCGACTCAGGTGACTGACTGTGTGGAGTTTGCACGTTCTCCCCGTGTCTGCGTGGGTTTGCTCCGGTTTCCTCCCACAGTCCAAAGATATGCGGGTCAGGTGAATTGGCCATGCTAAATTGCCCGTAGTGTTAGGTAAGGGGTAAATGTAGGGTATGGGTGGGTGGCGGGTCGGTGTGGACTTGTTGGGCCAGAGGGCCTGTTTCCACACTGTAAGTAATCTAATCTAAAAAAAAGCAGGAAAATCAATGTTTTGGGGAAGAGCCCTTCATCCTCATTCCTGATGAAGGACTTTTGCCCAAAACGTCGAATTTCCTGCTACTTGGATGCTGCCTGACCTCTAGTTGCTGTTGCTGACTGATTTTCAAGTTTGTCTTACTGTCTACTTCTGGAGGCTCTTTTTTTGTTTGCCTTTTGCTCCCTGAATGCCCTGTGGATTGACTCCAGAGTTTGTTAGCCTGCTATGACCTCTTCTTCCATTGTCTGACTGACTGGTGCCATTGCTCTACTGCACTGCAGGTCTTTCCCAGGCACTAATTGTAGACTGACTGAGATTGAAGGTTCTCCCCTTCATTTAGGCCTGTGAAGTGCTGCCTGCCTACCTCTGAGTTTTCTTCCTGAGCCTGCTGCAGGTATTTTCCTATCTTCTGAACTGTGAAATATAAGCATCATGGCAAGATGGTGAAAGAACATGACAAGCAACTGCAAGATGAGGATTAGATTAGATTCCTTACAGTGTGGAAACAGACCCTTTGGCCCAACAAGTCCACACTGGCCCTCCAAAGAATGACCCTGCAAAGAGTAACCCACCCAGTCCCATTTCCCTCTGACTAATGCACCTAACTCTACGGGCAATTTAGCATGGCCAGTTCACCTGACCTGCACATTTTTGGACTGTGGGAGGAAACCCCCCCCACACAAGGAGAATGTGCAAACTCTACACAGATAGTCACCCAAGGCTAGAATTGAACCTGGGACCCTGGTACTGTGAGGCAGCAGTACTAATCACTGAGCCATCGTATTGCCCAGATCATGATTGTAGATTGAGTGAAGGTTTTTTTTCTATAAACCTACTGTACCTGCTGCAACATCTTTTGTTTTGAATCAGGGCCTATCCTTATTGCTGTCATTTCTCACTCCTGCTGTAGAGTGCTTCCAGGCAATTCCTTTCTTTCCACTCCTGAAGGCTGCTGGGATAGCCTTGGTCCCCCGATCTGATGCCGTCATTAGGTGAGATGATGTCTGTGTTCAGGAAAGTTTAATATTCAATAGTTTTGCTAAACACAATATAGTGCGTCAGAGTTTAGGAGAGGAGAGAGCATGTCAAAGCCCCTTCATATACGGATCCCAGTTCCTTTGCATTCTGAGATCATCGTGAGGTTGCTGATATGATTGTCCCTAATTATCATAGGTTTCCCATATACTGCACTAATGATATTCCTACACTGAGCTTAGACTGACTGAATTAACCATTGTCAAGTTTTCAAAAATCAAGTTCTGAATTTGGATGCAAAAAGTACAATTGCTTTTATCCTTGACTTTTTTTTTCACAAATAACCTTTTCCTATTTTGTGACCAACCAGGATGATTCAATATTTGTCACAAGAAGTCAATTTAAAGTGTGATTCACTCTTCACAGACACCCAAGAGGAAGCTGTCATGCTGCATAAAAACTGGTTGATAAAGCTCAGGATGATAGGAAATGGTTTAACTCCTCTTCACCCCAGCCTGCAAATGGAACAGTATCAGATAAATAAAGTTACTGCAGAATAATGGTCATTCAGTTCATAATTTAGCTTAACCCTTTGGGTTTTGATATATCTATGGCTCAATGGATTTTGAGTCATAATTAGGGGTTCAAGGTCTACTTCAGGAAATTTGAGCACAAAAGCTGTGCTAGTGCTGAAGTGCAGTAATGGAGGGGAGTCTTGATCTTTGAATGAGATGCTAAAGTTGGGACTTAAAGATCCTTGCTGAAAATGTGTTGCTGAAAAAGCGCAGCAGGTCAGACAGCATCCAAGGAACAGGAGATTCGACGTTTCGGGCATAAACCTGCTGCGCTTTTTCAGCAACACATTTTCAGCTCTGATCTCCAGCATCTGCAGACCTCACTTTCTCCTACTTAAAGATCCTATCTGACTATTTTGATGGAAAGCAGAGCAGGTCTCTCCAATATTTGTCCCTCAAAAGCATATCATTTAATCGTTATCACTGCTGTTTATTGGTCCTTGCTGAGTGTGAATTCGCTACCATGTATTAAAATGCAGGAGTATTACAGTAGTGCAGAAATCTCAAAGAGTTGTAGGGCTGGAGATGTTTGCAGACATTAGGAAGGTTGAGCCTTAAACAGATTGAAAACCAAACATAAGGATCTTAAAGTCACATCATTAGCAGCTAGGAGCTAACATAGGTCAATAAGCACAGAGTTCAATGTGTATTAAGGTACATGCAACAAACAGTCTTCACTGCTCATAATGCAGTCTCATCTACAGACTCAGTAATCACTTTGTAGAACCCTCACTCAGTCCACAAGCGTAATCCTCGTCTTCCAGTTGCTCATCATGCTCAATCACCATTTTGCCACGACACTCGCATTTCTGCTCTTGGCCAACCTCAGTGTTCCAGAGAAGCTTAACACAAAATTGATGAGCAGCACCTCATCTTCAAACAGGCACTTTCTCCTGGATTAGGAGAAAGTGAGGCCTGCAAATGCTGGAGAGTCAGAGTCAAAATGTGTAGCATTGAAAAAACAAAACATGTCAGGCACCATCCGAGGAGCAGGAGACTCAATATTTCGGGCATATGCCCTTCATCAGAAATTTGGGAGGGCAAGTGGGCTGAGAGATAAATGGGAAGGGGTGTGGGGCTGGGGGTAAGGTAGCTGGGAAGGCAATAGGTAGAAGAAGGTGGGGGGTGCTTGTGATAGGTCATCATCTTCTGCCTTGGGACCCTGCAACCACATGGCATCAATATCAATTTCACCAGTTTCCTCATTTCCCCTCCCCCCACCTTATCCCAGATCCAAACCTCCAACTCGACACCACCCTCTTGAACTGTCCTACTTGTCCATCTTCTTTCCCACCAATCCACTCCACCCTCTGCTCCGACCTATCACCATCACTCCCACCTTATTCCATCTATTGCCTTCCAAGCTACCTTCCCCTAGCTCCACGCCCCCCCCTCCTATTTATCTCTCAGCCCCCTTAGGCCACCCCCCTCCCCCAACATTCCTGATGAAGGGCTTATGCCCGAAACGTCTCCTGTTCCTTGGTTGCTGCCTGACCTGCTGTGCTTTTCCGGCACCACACTTTTTGACTTTATCCTGGACCTCCAGCACTCAACATTGAGAATAACAACTTCAGCGCATGACCTCTTTCCTCCATTTTGATTCATGTTTTACTTTAAATCGCACATATGGAAGTTACCACAATTGCCGAAGCCAACAAACACTGCCTTTTTTTTGCAAACGCCAATCTATAGACTCTGTTTTCACATAGAACTGTTTGTTATTCTGCCATTAACACTTACACTGAAATAAACATTCTTTTCTTTCCTGCAACCGTTAGGAAAGGAACTTTGCCTTTTTAGATTAGATAGATTACTTACAGTGTGGAAACAGGCCCTTCGGCCCAACAAGTCCACACCGACCCGCCGAAGCGCAACCCACCCATACCCCTACATTTACTCCTTACCTAACACTACGGACAATTTAGCATGGCCAATTCACCTGACCCGACATCTTTGGACTGTGGGAGGAAACCGGAGCACCCGGAGGAAACCCACACAGACACGGGGAGAACGTGCAAACTCCGCACAATCAGTCGCCTGAGGTGGGAATTGAACCCAGGTCCCTGGTGCTGTGAGGCAGCAGTGCTAACCACTGTGCCACCATGCCGCCCCATCTTGGTTATTCAATCTCTCTCAGTTTTCCTCTGTCTATACCAGACCTTCTCTTTTCGTCTACCTCCCCTTTCCCTTGATCCTCAGCATTAATAGGAAGACAACGGCCGAGTGGCATTATCAATGGACTGTTAATCCAGAGACCCAGGTAATGATCTGGGGAGCCGAGTTTGAATCCATGGCAGATGGTGAAATCTGAATTCAATAAAAAACAAAACATTCGGAATGAACAGTCTAATGACGACCATGAGTCTGTAGTTGATCGTTGGAAAACCCCCACCTGGTTCACTAATGTCTTTAAGGGAAGGAAATGGCCATCCTTACCTGGACTGGCCTGCTTATGAATCTAGATCCACAGCATACTTATGACAACAGATCCGCAGCAACGTGGTTGACACTAAACTGCCCTCTGGGCAATAAATGCTAGTCTAGCCAGTGAGCATCCTAATCCCAGTAATGATTGAATTAAAAAAACACAGTCCCAAAGAGTCATATATGAGATGAAAATAATGACTGTTTCTTACTCCACATGTGCTGCTACACCTGCTGAGCTTTTCCAGCACTTTCTGATTTTATAGGCAATTAAATTTTCGTCAATATGGTGGGAGGCGAACGACAGGAGTATTGAAGAGGTGAGGAATAAACAACACCTGATTGAGGACTATTGTAGTGGATCTGCTGAGAAGGGATACTGGGGGAGGGGGTGGGATGAGAGCTGTTACAGGGCTGGTAGTTAGAAGGCATTGATGGAGAAGCGGCTATGAATTTATGATGTCATCTCAGGACCGAATAGAGTGCCAAAATTGTAAATAGTCTCATTCAGCCTCTGACAGTGACCAGAGCTGAAGAGTGCCACTGTCAGCAGAAGGAGGCTCTGAGTTGCTAGATTTGATTTTGTTTGGCTAAGAGTGGAAAAGTTCCACTGGATTGAAAGGTGAGGCAATCTACAGAGGCAGCAGATGAATTTAATGAGGCGAGGGAAATATATTTCTACTCTAGGAAACTGAAGTCAGACGATCTGAAGGAACTGCTAGCTTGTTGAAGTGTATGACTTTTTTAAAAACAAATTAGGATATTGCTGAATTATGCAGTTCCCCCTGTTGTGAATTATGAATGACCCCTTAGGGGTATTGAGCTCTGCCTCTTAATTTCCCAATAAATAAATAGATTGAACATTGATCTACTTATATAAGTTCCATTTCTCTGAGACCTTGCTGTGACTGTGAAATGGCTAAGGTCATGGAGTTAAGATTTTTGTATTAGAAGGATGACAAGATAACTGTAAACCTAAGGCAAAGGTCAGTTAAAGCCCAATCGTAGGCAAGGTGAACTATCCTAATCCAGCACATACTCTTCACACTCACTAATCATTTCCAAGACCCTGGGATGTCGCCCTAATGCTAAACCTACTGCCATGTGCTTGCACATACACTGGGCAGAGGCTTAAATGAATGAACTAATCTCTGAAAACTATTGTGCATTTTTAAGAAGAATTCTGACTGCATCAGAGGCTAGAAATGTCTGGAAGAGATTGTCCACAGGAAGAGCGAGGGGAAATGGAAAGACAGGCCGGGCAGGGGACATGTATGTTCTCTGAGGAAGTGCTGGCCAGCTGGGTGAGCACATTGAATAAAGATCCATTCTACAAAGGCCAAGGAGACCTTTCAGACACACACTGCAAAGGCAGAAAGCCACGGCTGTTCTTGAGATCTGTAACCCCAAAGACATAGTGCACTTCTGTGTAAAGCTCATACGATTGTTGGAGCTAAGTAAAAACATTTTAAAATGCATCTGCAACTCAGTGCACTAGTTACCACATTGTCAATGCTCAATTCACCAGACCCCCATCAATAATCTTCCACGATTCAAGCCTAACACTCAGATGCTGCAACTCACCTTAATACATTCACCTTTGCTTCAAGTACCCATATCCTATAGACACCTCATATTTCTAGCTGTTCATCTAAGAAAGGCAGATCACTCAAGCACAGTGCAATGCACTCACTAGCATGATTCCCTATCCCTTGAAAATAAAGTGGCCCATATCAGCATGGCGCAGTAATTTGTTTATGGGATGCCTTGAACTCCTCTCCCTCTTGGAGGAGACAATGTTCAAAATTACAGCCAATCTTTCACAGCCGACAATGCTGAAGCCACACAATGTTCTCGTCTTGTGCACCAACTCAAACCTCATTTCATCCTATTCCTGTAACTGTGTAATGGGAAATGAGGTGATCCTATGTTTTTTTTCCCTTCCACTAGTCTCCCAAATTTCCCCATATACATTTATGATTTCATTTTCCCAAAAGCTGTTGAATCATTGGGAGCAAGCCCCTGCCATTCTGGTACCTGTGACACCAAAAACAGTGACACAATCAAGTCAAAATACCTGGCTTCAGGTTTTCTGAATACAAAAATAATGATATTCAGGTAGAAAAAACATTCTGTAAAAAATACTATTCCCACTGTTTTAATGCCAGCAGACCTATTTCAGGAATGCCTTAGGTATTGTCATAGCAAACACTTAAAGGATTCCATCCTGGGTGAGAGTATTAGAGTGCACTTGTGTAAATTTATATTTTGGAATTCAAAATAATGTAAAATATATGGAGCATGTCACTGGAAGAAAATACAAACTGCTTTTGTCAGAGGCAGTTATACATTAGGGAGTTTATGGTGGAGAGCGCTATATATTATATATTGGCCTGAGTTGTTTGTCTATTGTGACCAGGTTAATCCAATTACTAAAGGCAAGCAATAAATCGTGGCTAAAACATGACTGTTCTTTGATACGGTGGCTCAGTGGTTAGCACTGCTGCCTCACAGCACCAGGGACCCAGGTTCAATTCCCTGCCTTGAGCAATTGCCTGTGTGGAGTTTGCACATTCTCCCCGTGTCTGTATGGGTTTGCTCCAGTTTCCTCCCACAGTCCAAAAGATGTGCAGGTCAGGTAAATTGGCCATGCTAAACTGCCTGTGGTGTAGGGGAATGGGTCTGGGTGGGTTGCTCTTCAGGGCCCGTTTCCACACTGTAGGGAATCTAATCTATTACTGAAAACAAACTGCAAATGAGATGCTGAGTGTTGATTTAAAGAATTGATGTTGTAGCCAGCCAATTAATATTGGCTAATTGAGTTGTTCAACTACATTTTATTAATGGACTCTGATATGCCCAAGTTTCTTCAACTTGGCAACAGTTCAGCAATTTACTAAGTATACTTATTTCCAGATTTGTGACTCTTGTCATTTGGACTTAACACAGATCTTCTCAGTCTCAGTCTAATTCATTAAGGGGATTGAATAAGGAACGGGTTCTACTTATTTAGACTATCAACCCCCCTCACAATGTCAGCATTTTCATGGCGGAGTAGACACAGTGTCAGGGCTTGCTTGGGATTACAATCCACCAAGGCTACAAAGAGCATGGATCAACAACATTTTGCACTTATAACAGAGTAAAATGTCACAAAGTACTTCACAGGAAAAGTCTTAAACAAAATCTAACAACAAACAATATAACGATGTTAGATATTTGAGCAGAAAGGAAATAGGCATTTAGGAATGTTTTAAAAAGAGGAAAGTGAGCTGGAAGGGCAGAGAGGTTTAAGGGAAGGAGTTTCAGTGCTTAGGGTCCGGCCACAGAATTCCCAGTCACTGACCTGTTCCTGTACCCACAGTACTGATATGGCTGGTTTCATCCAATCCCAGATCAGTGGTTACATCTGCCTAGGGTCTAAGTATTGGGGATTCAGCAACGGTAATGCTGTTAAAAATGATGTGGAGAAGATGGATTCTCTCTTGTCAGCAATGGTTGTGGCCTGGCGCTTGAGTTGTTCAAATGCTAAATGACAGTTATCAGCCCAAGCCTGAGCACTGTCCAGATCTGACTTCATTTAGATATGGACTACGTTAGTATCTGAGGTTAATGTCTTTGAATAAAGAGCTCATGGTGTTGGAGTTAGGATAATATATTGGCGTAGATAGAGAATTGGCTCATGGGCAGGAAACAGCAAGATGGGGTAAGGGGTTCTTTTTTGGATTGGTGGCCTGCAATTAGTAGAGTTCCACAGGGACGAGTGCTGGACCACAACTGTTTACAATGTATAAAATGACTTGGAGGAAGGAAGCAAATGTGCTGTAGTCAAATTGCAGATGACACAAAAATAGGTGGCGAAGCAGGTTATTGAAGAGGTACAGTTTACAGAGAGATTGAGGTTAAAGGAATTGCAAAAAATTGACATATGGATTATAATGTGGAAAATATGAAGTTGTTCATTTGTAAAATGATTTAAATGTGGAAAAGCTGCAGAAGGCTGCAACACAAAGGGACTTGAGGGGACTTGAGCACAAAACATAGAAAGCTAGCATGCAGGTGCAGCAAGTAATTAGGAAGGCTAATGGAATGTTGGCCTTTATTTCAAGGGGGTTGGATTATAAGAGTGGGGACATTTTACTCAACTGCTGGTAAGACAACATCTGGAACACTGAGAGCAGTTTTGGTCCACTTATTTAATGAAAGATATAATATCATTGATGACAGTTCAGAGATGGTTCACAAGTATGATATCTGATATGGAGGGATTGTCTTCTGACCAAAAACTAAATAAGCTGAGATCCTACTCTCCAGAGTTTAGAAGAACGAGAGGCAATCTCATTGCATTATTTAGGGTTCTTAAGGGGCTTGACAGGGTAAATGCTGAGAGGATGTTTCCTCTCATGAGTGAGATTAGGATCAGAGGGCACAGTCTCAGATTAAAGGGGCACCAATTTAAGACTGAGTTAAGAGGAATTTCTTCTCTGAGGGTGTACAAAGTTAAAAATCACACAACACCAGGATATAGTCCAACAGATTTAATTGGAAGCACACTAGCTTTTGCAGCAACGCTCCTTCATCAGGTGATAGTGGAGGGCTCAATCCTCCAATTCTCTGAGGGTTGTGAGTCTTTAGACCTCCTTGTCACAGGGACCTGTTGGGCAGAATCTTGTGTTATACTTAAGGCTGAGAAGCATAGATTCCTGATCGTTAGGGGAAATCAAGGCTTACAGGGAAAGCACAGGAAAATAGACATGATGAACATTGGATCAGCTATGATCCAATAGAATGGCGGAGGAAATTCAAGAGGCAAAACAGCCTGCTCCTGTTTTTATTTCTTATGGTTTTAGGCTTTTACTTTCTGCAATCATTAGTGAATATCCCCAACTCTGAACTTTTGATGAAGGTCGATGATGAAGCAGCAGAAGACGTCTATGCTTTCAAACATGTATTCAAGGGATGTGGGCAGCACTGGTTAGGCTGGCATTCCTAATTGCCCTGAGAAAGCTGGGACTGAGCTGACTTCTGGAACCACTGCAGAAGATGGGGTGCAGTGCTGAGTTGAAAGAAGCTTAAGGATTTTGTCCCAGTGATAGTATAAGAATGGTTATATGATTCCAAGTCAGGATAATGAGTTATTTGAAGGGGGACTTGCAGGTGATGATGCTCTGATGCATCTACTGCCAAAGTCACTATCCTGAAGAACTGCTGCAGCGATATACTGGAACTGTGATGACTGACCTCCAACAACCACAACCATCTTCCTGTGTGCCAGGTATGACTCCAACTCACAGAGAATTTGTCCCCCGATTCCTATTGACTCTGCTTTTGCTAGGGCTCCTTGATGCCACACTTTGTCAAATTTGTCAGGCCTTGATGTCAAGAGCAGCCACTCTCGCTTCAGGTCTGGAATTCAGCTCTTTTATCCATGTTTGAACCCTAGGCTCTGATGAGGTCAGGAGCCTGAGTGGCCCTGCTTGAACCCAAACTGAGTCTCAGTGACTGGGTTATTATTGAGTAAGTGTGCTTTATAGGACCGTTGATGACCCCTTCTAATACATTGTTGATAACTAAGAGTAGATTGTTCGGGTCATAATTTGCAGGGTTAGATATTTCCTGGTTTTTGTGGATCAGACATACCTGGACAATTTTCCTCATTGTCAGGTAGATGCCAGTGTTGTTATTGTACTGGAGTTGCTTGGCTAGGGATGTGGCAAGTTCTGGAGCACAACTCTTCAATATTCTTGCTGGAAAGTAGTCAGGCTTTATAGTCTTTGTAGTACAAGCAGTCTTTGGGTTGCGAACAGGTTCTATCCTGGGGTCCATTCGCAAGTAAATTTGGATGTAAGTCTGAACACAGTGCAGGAGAATATAAAGGAGCCATTTGTAAGTACACAAAATGTTTGTATGCCGAGTCTTTAAGAGATCACATTGTAAATACAAGTGTTCATCAGTCAGATATTTGTAAATCAGTAGCCTCCTGTGCCTGATGTCTTCATCTTGATATCATGCGGACTGTATCAAATTGGCTGAAGACTGCTATTAATAATGCTGGGGATCTCAGGGGGTGACTGAAATGAGGATGGGGTATTTGTGGAGTCTCTTTCTCCAGTGAGTTGTTTAATGGTCTGCCACAATTCACAACTAGGTACAGCAGGACTGCAGAGCTTCAATGTGATTTATTGATTATGGGATCTCTCCCTCAGTATATCACACAATATTTATCTCCAGGGAATGCAAATAGCCCTGTGTTGTGACTTCACCAGGTGGACATCTCATTTTGAGGTATGCCTGGTGCTGCTCCTGGCATACTCTCCTGCATTCATCATTAAACCAGGATTGATCCTCTGACTGGATGGTAAAGGCAGAGTTGGGAATATGCTACATCAAAAGGTTATAGGTCATGGTTGAATATATACTGTTGATGGTTCACAATCTTGGATTTGCGAGTTTTAGAATTTCTGTTTGAAATCTATCCAATTTAACATGGTGGTCATGCAAATAACACAATGAACGATATCCTCAATACGATTTCATTTTCATAGATACTGTGCAGTCATCACTCCTAACAGTACATGGACAGGTGCGCCTACAACAGGTAAATTGGTGAGGACAAGGTCAAATATGTTTGTCCCTCTTGTTAGTTCTCTCATCACCTGCCACAGACTCAGTTTAGCAGTTATGTCCTTTAGGACTAGACAAGCCCATTCAGTGGTGGTGCTACTGAGTTACTCTTGGTGATAGGCATACATTGATGTCCCTGACCCAGAGTACATTTTGTGCACTTGATACCCTCAGTACTTCTTCAGAGTGTTGTTTGACATGAAAGAATATTAATGGACAGGGTTGTGGGGGAAATAGGTGGGGGTCAACAGGAAGTTTCCTTGCCCATGTTTGACCTGATACCATGAAACTTCATGGCTTCCACAGTTCATGTTGAAAAATGTGGTGCTGCAAAAGCACGGTTGGTCAGGCAGCATCCGAGGAGCAGGAGAATCGATGTCATATTTCCTGATGAAGAGGTTATGCTTGGAAAGCCATCTGAGGGTCAGTCACATCACTTCGGATCTGGAGTTATCTATAATCCAGTCTAGGTGAAAACGGCACATTTTTCTCACTTAAAGAACTTAGTAAACCAGATGGGTTTTTAGGCAATCGTATAATTTTGTGGTCAAATCATTAGATTAGCTTTTAAGTTATTTTTAAAACTAACTGAGCATTATTTGTGTCATGGGATTATTAATTATTGATTAGAATCCTACCATCTCCCCAGACTGTGTGCTGGTATCTCTGCGACTACCATGTCTTCACACTGATCAAAGCCACATTTATTTATTCATAACGAGGAACTGTTATTGTTAGATATTCATCTTGCAGTCTGGTGTACTTTTGAATGTTGCATTTTTCATTGTCTACAAAATTGGAGAAGAGCCAGATGTAGTCTCTGCAAGCTCAAATGTGAGTAATCTTTACCCATTATTTATTATTTCACTGTTGGACTAATACATTCCAGTGAACTATGCTTCAGCTAGTCTCTAAAGAAATGGACAGATACTTTTTCATATTGTCTAGATAAATCTGCTTGCAAATTGTCCATCTGTTCGTTTCTGTGACAAAGGATTTTTCATTGCCAACTTTATCCCAGTGCAAAGCTAAAGTGAAAGGTACATTACATTACTCAGAAAAAAAAAGTTCTGGGAAATTGGGCAACAGGATAACACATAGAGATAGTCATCTTTTGTCAGCTCATGTTTTATGAATCCTTGAGCACAGGTAGAGGTGATTCAGCCCATCATGCACCTGCTGACCCTCTGAGAGAATTATCCAATAATGGCAATCTCCCCTGCCACTCTGTTCTTTCACCATTGTCCATTGTTTAGAAATCCAATTTATTTTTGAAAGTTACTATTAAAGCTGTTTGCACCTCCATTTCAGGTAGTGCATTCTGAATCATCATAACTTGCTGAATAAAAGAATTTTGCAATCTAGAGCACTCTGTAATAATTTACCACATTTTTTCAGAAGTACCTTCAGTCCATGACAATGTCAAGAAGGACAAAATGGAAAATCATGAAAACATTGTTATGTGCAAACGTCTTGACTTTGGCAGTAATAACTTACACATTTCTGACAGCGATACATAGATAAGAATGTAATCACTTCGATATTTCAGCTATTATGCTATAGATTTTTCACAAATTGCTTTGAAGTTAATATTTGCCATCCAATCTAATTCTATTATGAATCCTTTCTCCCTACCTTTTGATCCTTTAGCAGAAATAACATCAGCTCTGCATCCAAGTGGGGCAAAACGTCTTAACTCCCAACAGGAGCTATACATATAGGCATCCAAGCTATCAGATTCTACTGTTTCTGTCTTTAATAGTGGCACAGTGGCTCAGTAGCTAGCATGGCTGCCTCACAGCACCAGCGACCCAAGTTCAATTCCTGCCTCGGTCAACAGTCTATGTGGAGTTTGCATGTTCTCCCCATGTCTGCGTGGGTTTCCTCCAGGTGCTCCGGTTTCCTCCCACAGTCACAAAGATGTGCAGGTTAAGTGAATTGGCCATGCTAAATTGCCCGTAGTGTTAGGTGCATTAGTCAGGAGTGAATGTAAGGGAATGGGTCTGGGTGGGTTGCTTTTCGGAGGGTCGGTGTGAACTTGTTGGGCCAAAGGGCCTGATTCCACACTGTAGGTAATCTAATCTAATCAGACGGACTCTGTTGACATCAATGCAAACTAAATGTCTGAACATCCAATCGGAGCTATGCATTTAGCTCAAAGGGAGTTACACTTCTTAATATCCTCTGTTCAGTCAAAAAACAAATACAAGAATACTATTCCCGACTAGACCTTGCAAACATTTGTCAGGAGTTAGAACTGAGAGATCACAGATACTGGAGGAGCCTGAGTTGAAATGTGTAGTGCTGGAAAAGCACAGCAGCTCAAGCAGCATCCAAGGATCAGGAGAGTCAACATTTTGGGCATAACTCCGTCATCAGGAAAGTACTGAGATACAATCTGATTGGAAAATACTAAAGTCAATAAATATTGATTGCAACCAATTAAAATCCTCACCTACAAGCAATTCTTTTCTCACACTGGCCATGAAGAAAAGAAACAGTAAACGACAATTTTCTTCATAGGTTAGATAATCTTTTCAGGTGCAGATTTGCCAAAATATTTAGCGAGAGGAAAAGAAGAAAGAAATTGTATTACCACAGCTCATTATATTAGGACATCCCAAAGAGTTTTACAGCCAATGAGAGTTTTGAAGGGAAGCCACTATAGAAAATGTAGCTGTCCCTGAGCACATATGCATAATGCCAAAAAAACAGCAATGTGATAATGTTCAGATAATCTACTTTAATTATGTTGGCTGCAGGTTAAATGTTTTCCAGACACTGGGAGAACATGCGTGTTTTTGTTCCAAATTGATATAATAAGCAGGAACAAAAAGTCTTGTTACAATTTACAGAGCTTTGGTGAGACCAAATTTAGAATGCACTTTTGATCTCGATATTTAAGAAAAGCTTGACTTGCTTTGGCAGATAGTGTGACGAAGGTTCACTAGATTGATCCCTGAAGTGATGGGGTTATCATACAACAGAAAGTTGACTGAATTGGGCCTATAGTTTTTGGAGTTTAGAAGAATGAATGGCAGTCTCATTGAAACATTCAAAATTCTGAAGGGGCTGTCAGAGCAGATACGGAGAGCTTGATTCTGCTGGCTGTGAGAGTCAGAACATGGGGCAAGGTTTTAATATGAGAAGGCGATCACTTGGGATTGTGGTGAGGAAAAGTGTACTCAAATGACTGTGTATTTTTGGAATTCTCCATCACAGAGGGTCAGGAGCACTGCATTGTTGAATAAATTTAAGTCTAGGATGGACAGATGTTTGGTCTTACAGGGTAGAAAGTGTTATGAGATGTGGCCAAGAAAGTGGATTTGAAGAGTGAGATTAGCCATGGTCATAATGAATGGCAGATCAGATTTGACAGGCCACATGGTATACACCGAGGAGAAAGTGAGGTCTGCAGATGCTGGAGATCAGAGCTGAAAATGTGTTGCTGGAAAAGCACAGCAGGTCAGGCAGCATCCAAAGAACAGGAGATTCAACGTTTCGGGCATAAGCCCTTCTTCAGGAATGATTCCTGAAGAAGGGCTTATGCCCGAAACGTCAAATCTCCTGTTCCTTGGATGCTGCCTGACCTGCTGCGCTTTTTCAGCAACGCATTTTCAGTACATGGTATACATCTGCTACTATCTGTTGCATATGTATATTATATATGCGAGTGTGCATGTGTACATGTGTGTTGTAGAATCTGTTATATTCACAGCAGAATGGAGATGGATCCTTGGTTTCAAAATCCCATCCAAAAGATGGATTATTAAACTAATGAAAGATTTGTACCTCATTTTACTGCAATATCAATGCCATTGACTGACTTCCAGCTGTGGATTAATTGAGCAGTTTAAAATGAGCTCGGCAATGGATTCTAATTGCACCAGATTCAGTCAGGCTGCTTGCTGTTTACCCATTATTAAGCCTCATGCACTTTCTGATTCATTTGAACTGTGCTTATAGAATATAAAACTGTGCAATCAGCCTAAATACCTGAGCTAGTCCTAATTTTATTGTTTAGATTTCACAGCCAGAGGACATTACTCAACTAAGCCTGTGGAATGGAAAATGTTGCGCTCGCCGCTAAAATGTAGATCCTTTGCTGAGTGTCTGTCTCATGGATTAATTTGAATCAATGACTCCCTTGACAGCTGGTCAAACAGGAGCTGGAAGGTATCTACCTTATTGCAGTTGCCATTGTGCCACAGAACAGCTTTATTGAATGAGACTTGGGCTTGAATTCCAAATCTATCTGTCACTTGGATCTGAAAACCACGAGGGTGATAAACTTTATCTCCCATTAGTACCTCCATTTAGGAAAGCAACAGGGGCCGTGGCAGCTGAACAGATCATTACTACCTTGGCAGCGGTGAAACAAATGACTTTGTCTGGGTCACAATGCATGTTAACAGACCTTAATGGGTCTTTTAAAAAGTCCGCAACTCAAACTTTTCCCTCAGACCTCAAGCAGCACAGGATGCCTAGGTAAATTGGGCAATGTAATTAAACATTGGGGGAAGAGAACATCCATTTGTGAAGTTAGACTATAATTATTTATAAACGTTGCTAAAAGGGCTGTTGTAGCACAGTAGTAGTGTCCTATTTCTGAGCTAGGAGGCCCAGGTTTAAACGCTACCAGCTTCAAAGGTATGTAATAATATCTCTGAACAGCTTGACTAGAAAATACCTATAAATGTTGCAAAGGATTTAAGTCTTTCCTTGGTGGACAAACACAAAGAATGGAATGCGAAGGCTTCCAAAGTTAAATATCTGGTAATTATGTGCTGCAGATCTCTCAGGAACTGCAGGTTGCTATGACAACATGCATGTTGTAGTGAGGCACTATGGATAAAGCTATCTCTCACGGCCAGACTGTGCAACAGTTTCTTCCCCCCAAGCCATCAAGCTCCTTAATACTGTACGATTGGACTCTTTTCCATTTGAAATTCTTTGCATAACTCCGAAATTGCTGCTAGAACAATGTCCATTAATTATCATTCCTTTATTACAGTGTAATTTGTGAGGTTTGCACTTCTCTGCACTCTATGCCACCCTGTGTAGTTTGTGTTGTCCATGTAACACCTTGGTCCTAGATGAATGTTGTCTCATTCTTACTGTATCAATTATATATGGTAGAAATGACAAGTAAAAGTCTCTCTCTCTCTCTCTCCCTCTCTCTCTCTGTCAAGCTCCGGGCCATCATATGCCTGAAAAGGATTCTCTCCTACTGCCTGCCACATGCATAAATTGGCATGTTTGAAGATTGACATTCAAGCTTATTGGCTGTGTTGTGAATATATAATCATTGACCTAAGGTGGAACCTGAACCTAGAGCTTCTAACTCAGAGCCAGGAGCAGTGTCCACTGCACCCTCAGACTTCAAGTCAAGAATCTGTCTTGATATAAAAGCAATATGCTGCATATTCTCGAAATCTGAAATAGAAACAAAATATGCTGGAAGCACTCAGTCAGTCTGACAGTTTCTGCAAAGGAAGAGACAGAGTTACCATTTCAGATACTGTATAAACACAGAAAATGCTGAAAATGCTCAGCAGGCCTGATAACATACGTGAAGAGAAATAGAGTTAATCCTTCATGACAACTGACAAACTGTCTGGTCACTTGAACATCTCTGATTTTGATTGCTCCCCCATTGGTGGCCTTGCCTTTAGCTGCTAATAAAAATTAAGTTCTGGAATTTCCTCCCTCAACCTCTTCAATTCCTGACCCATCCTTCTTACTTAAAGATGCCTCTTAAAATCTACGCCCTTGACCAATCTGTGGACCATCTGGCCGAGAATGACTTCTGTCACTCCATACCACATCTTTCCTGAGAAGCATGTTCTATTATTATATAACACGAAAGATGCTATATAAATATAGATTGTTATTATCATTACCTTGTAGGCTCAACCCGCTGGAAACACATCTGAAGAAATCATGGCTCTCTGAAGATTATTTCCCAATGTGTGTGTCCAGCTGATAGACGACACTGAGCACAGACTGCTCTTGTAAAATGATTCTTAGTTTAGGAAAAGGGTTAATATTGATTTATTTTCTATTAATTTCTGGCTTTCAGCTTTTAAGTGAGTTTCTGTTGCGGGTAGGAAATGTCAGTTATCATTTCACTGGAAATAGGAAATCAAGCCGTGTTTTAGCTGATAAGAGTTCAGGAGAGGTAAAAATCAAGCTGCTCTTTGTTAGCTGAGATTGCAGTATTGCTTCCATAAGGCAGGCAGCAGTGAGATAGTCGACAGGTTACTAGTGCCACATATTCCAGCGATAAGCAAGGCCAACTCCTTAGGAAACATTGTTGAGAAATTTGCTCAAGTGATCATTATCAAATCCATGCAACTGTTTCTTGGTGAATGTTTTGATCAGTGTTAGAGAGTAGATATTGGTGCACAGTGAAATCATTACAGCAGCAGCTCAGTTGGTATCACTGAGTTTGAAAGGTTCAAGTCCCTCAGTAGGGTTTTTTTTAATCGGACAAAACTGCCCAGCAAGCATTTATAGCCCTAATTGCCTTTATGAGGAGGTGGTTGTGAGCTGCCTTGAACCATTGCAGTCCATGTGCTGTAGGTACACACAACGCATTAGAAAGGGAATTCCAGCAGATTTTAACCCGGCAAGAGTGAAGGAACAGCGATACATTTCCAAGCCAGGATGGTGACTGGCTTGGAGAGGAACTTGTAGCTGTTGGTATTCCCATTTATCTTCTTATGTATTCTATCTCTTCAACTTCCTACCAATCTGTGGACCATCTTGTCCATTATGATCTTTTGTGGCTCCATATCTAATTGAATGTATTTGAACAACTAATCTAGGTTGAAGCTCTAGTGCAGTACTAAGGAGTCACTGCACTGTCAGAGGTGGCATATTTGGAGAAGATATAAAACTAATGTCCTCTGAAGTGGACAAACAGATCCCATAGCACAATATCAGTCAAGACTAGGTGTGGCAAGACCATAGAGAGAACTGGAAACAAAGATAAGAATTTTAATTTTAAAATGGTGCTTGACGATGAGCCAATGCTGCCAATAAATAGGATTGTTAGAACAAAATTGGACACGTCTTGGCTCTCAAGCTGTCAACATGTAATACCTTGGATGCTTTGATATTGTATTGTACATATGAGCATAAGTAGATGTGCACTTATTAGTGATAGTAATCATTGTATGCTTGGTTCCTCTGTAAGCCAATAAACACCTCTGGACTTCTTTGGTTAAATAATTTATAACGTTAAGCATTAGAAAGCTAGGGTACTTGGAATACATTCACTACGGAGAAACTCAGCTCATCAACACCAAGGACAATTAAAAATGCTGGCCTATCCAACACAACGCCCATCCTGTCAATTTAAAGTTTGGGAAAGATAAGATTGAGAGGAGATTTATTCGGGTTATTCAAAATCATCAGGGTTCTGGACACAGTAAATAATGAAAACATTTTCTCATTAGTAGAAGGCTCAGGACAGATTTAAGACAATAGGCAAAAGAAGCAATGGAGACATGAAACATATTTCTGCAACAAGTGAACAGGATCTGGAATGTGCTGCCTGAGAGTATGGTGGATATAGGTTTAATTGAGGAATTCGGGGGGGATCGAGATTATTATCTGAAAAAGAAAAACAAGCAAGGCTACTTTGAAAAGGCTAAGCAGTAGTGGCTCTAGATGGATTATCCTTTCAAAGAAGCAACGCAGACACAGTGGGCTGAATGGCCTCCTGTGACGTAACCATTCACTGATTCGACAACAAAAACAGAAACTTCTGTAGAACTCAACAGGTCTGTCAGCATCTCAGTTCTGTAGAAGGGTCACTGGACCTGAAATACTAACCCTATTTTCTCTCCAGACCCTGCTTATTCTCTCCAGCACTTTCTGTTTTTGTTTCAGATCAGCAATCACAGTTCTCAGTTTCTTTGTGTTTTTTTTGTTGTAATTCGACAATTCCTAACACCAGTCATGATGAGTCTACAGTAAGCTCTGTTTAGTGTGGTGACAGGTGGTCTGTCAGTAAGCCCAGTATCTTTCAAATCCAAGCCTTCCTTGGCTCCATTCCAATGGCCCACACCGTGTGCCTTTTGTGGGCCATTAGTATTTTCTCCTGTTACACTTCAGCAGCTGCTAATCTTTGAGCTGCTTCCCTCCATGTTAGTATGACCTTAAGACAGGCCAGCAAGGGAAAATACTACTACCAATTAGGCACAAGAGATGTTCACTCATTTATATGTGTGACGACTTATTCATTTCACAAATTACTGCAGCAAAAACATTTCATTGTTTCATGTTTGTGATTCATGAGGAGAAAATATTTGGGGTCTATGTGGGGAAGGGCAAGGGCAAGAAATTGGGCCTATACCTTGTAGCTCTTTCAATAACCAGTGCATGCACAATGGGTTAAGTAGATGCTTCATGCTACACCTTTCTGTGATTTCAAGAATTTGCACCATCACATGTTGTATTTTAGATTAAGGGTTAACATTCAGAAATTATATAGATTGCAAGACTTTGCTAGGTTTTGAGAGCTCATCTTATCAGTGATAAATTAAAGTTCTGTTTGGAAAATAATGTGTTATTTTTAAGCTCCTTTCACTCGCAAGCAACATTACCACGTTCGTCTTTGGTCATTCTTTGTTTTAAAAAGTATAGCCTTTCTGTTACTTCTGTTTACAAAGCCTTGACCTTTTTCAGTTATTACTTCATGTCACAATGTTGAGTCCAACTCAATGTGCTTCCAATTTTATGAATAATTACTTGTGTTGGAGATTTCTGGGAGTCCATGCAGTTACCTTCCATTGAAACCTCCATGTCCACCATATTTATGATTTCTTCAAACAATTCAACTAGAATGGTGAGATGAGTAAGATTCAAACTGTGGAAGTGCTCAATCAATCTTACACCAATGAGTGATCATATAATGTCCTGAATGTGAGTCAAACATGGTCTCGAACAGAGTTTGCTTGAGCGACCACAGGTTTAAAATTGGACATTCTAAATTGACCGGCATCCAGAGAAATCAGGCCTAATAGAAACTGGGCCAAAGTAAATTAAGCAGCTGTCAGCAGCTATCAGCTACAGAGAATAGTTGAAACCGAGATCAAAGGGATATCAAAGATGCAGAGGGAACTAGATCAAACCAGCCCAAGGGCTGTGTATCGGAGAAGTATCAATCTGACCTTCTGGCATTTTGACTATCTAACAATATGCGCATTACACATCCTGGTATGGCAACAGTGATAGGTGTTGTGTGGCCCCATTGAGTTATTTTGACTCAGCTCATGACCTCATTCGCCAGAGGCCACAGAACATTCTGGAAGATCGGGGTGAGACAGCACACATCTGGAAGCCATCCCTTCAGCAAAGACATGCCAGAGAAGACTCGCAGCAAGACTCATGACAGAAGATCGTGCAGTAAATCATAAGACATCAAACCATAAGATATTGGAGTGGAAATTAGGCCATTTATCCCATTGAATCTGCTCTACCATTGAAACATGGCTGATAAGTTTCTCAACCCTATTCTCCTGCTTTCTCCCTGTACTTCTTGACCCTCTTGACTATCAAGAACCTATCTATTTCTGCTTTAAATATATTCAATGACCTGGTTTAAACAGCCTTCTGTGACTCTGAATTCTCCACCTTCACCATTCTCTGCCTGAAAAAGTTTCTCCTTATATCTGTTCTAAAGAGTCTTCCCTTTACTCTAAGGCTGTGCCCTCACATCCTCATCTCTCCTACCAATGGAAACGTCTTTCCAATGTCCGCTCTGTCCAAGTCATTCAGTATTCTGTAAGTTTCAATTAGATCCCTACTCATCCTTCTAAACTCCATTGAGTATAGACCATGAAAACTCAAATGTTTCTCATCTGTTATTAAGCCTTTCATGAACCTCCTCAGCACCTGCTCCAGGACTTAGTACATCCTTCCCGCGGCTTAGGGACCAAACTTGCTCACAATGGTCTAAACATGGTCTCAGACGTTCATACCTGATTTTATATTCAAATTCTCTTGAAATAAATGCCAACATTATATTTGCCTTCCTAACTGATGATGGGCTTATGCCTGAAATGTTGGTTCTCAGCCTGACAGCCTGACTGGCTGTGCTTTTCCAGTGCCACACTTTTAGACTCTGATCACCAGCATCTGCAGTCCTCACTTTCTCCTTTGCCTTCCTAACAACCGACCCAACTTGTTTACCTTGAGATAATCCTGGACTACAATTCCCAAGTCCCTTTGCACTTCAGATTTCTGAATTTTCTCCCACTTAGAAAATAGTCCATGACTCTATTCTTCCTACCAAAGTGCATGACCTTACATTTTCCCATGTTGTATCCCATCAGCGATTTCTTTGGCCCCTCTCCTAACTTGTCCAAATCCTTCTGCAACCTTTCCTCCTCCTCAATGCTACCTGCCCCTGCACCTATCTCTCTATATCATCTGCAAACTTAGCTAGAATGCCCTCAGTTCCTTCATCTAGATCATTAATGTATAGTTGTGGTCCCAACACTGACTCTTGCAGAACACCACTTGTCACCGGCTGCCATCCTTAGAAGGACCCTTTTATTCCCACTTTCTTATTTCTGCCCGATGCCAATCTTCTATCCATGCTAGTACCTTGCTTCTAACACCATGCACCCTTACCTTACTCAGCAAACTCCTGTGCAGCACCTTGTCAAAGGCCTTTTGGAAGTCCAAGTAGATAACATCCATTGGCTCTCCTTGATCTAATCTAATCGTTACCTCATCAAAGAATTCTAACAGGCATGACCACTCCTTGATGGAACCATGCTGAATTTGATCTATTTTACCATGCATATCCAAATATTCAGAAATCTCAACCCTCACAATGGACACAAAAATCTTACCAATGACCAAGATCAGGCTAATTAGCCTGTAATTTCCCATCTTTTGCCTACTCCCTTCTTAAACAGGGGGATTATATTAGCAATTTTCCAGTCGTCTGGAACTTTCCTTGACTCCAGTGACTCCTGAAAGATCACTGTTAATGCCTCCACTACCTCTATCTCTTCAGCCAAGTCCTTCCAACCTCTGGGGTGCCATCCATCTGGTCCGGGTAATTTATCCACCTCAGACCTTTCAGTTTTTCTAGCACCTTCTCCTTGCCAGCATACTCCGTTCTGCCCCCTGAGTCTCTTGAATATTTGAGATATTACTCGTGTCTTCCACCGTGAAGAGTGACACAAAGTACTTATTCTTTCTTTGTTCTGTACACAAAGTACTGGATCTTTCTTTGTTCCCCATTACTACTTCTCCAGCATCACTTTCCAATTGTCCATTATCCGCTTTTGCCTCTATTTTGCCCTTTGTATATCTAAAGATACTCTTGCAATCTTCGTTCATATTACTGGATAGCTTACCTCCATATTTAATCTTCTCCCCCTTTATTTCTTTTGCCATTGTCCTCTGTTGGTCTCTGTAGGCTTCCCAATGCCCTGGCTTACCAATGCCCTTTGCCATGCAGTATGCTTTCTCTTTTGCTTTTATGCTGTCCCAACATCCCTTGTCAGCTATGGTTGCCTCATCCTCCCTTTAGTATCCTTCTTTGTCCTGGGGATGACCCAAGAAGACCCAGGAGAAGATCTGTCAACATGCAAGACCCACCTTTGTGGAAGACAGCCAGTCCTATGTCAAAGAGCAAGGAAATTTCAACAGCCCAGTGCAATCGTGTGGATCATTGTGGGTAATATCTTTTCTCAGACAGATAGAGGCAGATAGGGAGTAAATATTACATTGAACACTACAGCATGGAACAGGCCCTTCGGCTCACTATGTTGTGTTGAACATGATGCCAAGTTAATCTAATCCCTTCTGCCTCCCCATGGTCCTTATCCCTCCATTCCTTGCTTATTCATATGCTTATCTAAAAGCCCCTCAAACTCCCCTATTGTATATGCCTGGTCCCTTACCCCTGCCAGTGTATTCCAGACACCTACCAGTCTTTTTGTAAAAACACTTGCCTCTCACATCTCCTTTGAACTTTCCCTCTCTTACCTTAAATGCATGCCTTCTTGTATTAGGCATTTCACCTCTAGAGATTATGCGAATTTAATGTTTTTAAGAAGGAATATTTTGTTGCCAGCTTTTGGCATAAAAAAGGTTGAGAAGATTAAAGTTTCAGTGATTTGTGCCCAGTTCTACTAGAACTTTATTTACTGTTCTTCTAACTCTGTTTGTTCTAAATCTGCAAAGCAATTATTTGATACTTCCCACTGTGTGCTGATACCACCCTATTCTCATGTCTTGTGGTTCACACTACCAAATTTAATTTATGCCAAAATTGACTATACTGTGGACATGCACCTATTATTTTAAGCACAATACATTTCTGGCATTTTACGTTTTCAGGTTTACATTATTTATTACTCTCTCTTAGCAAATATTTTTGAGAGTATTAGAAAGATCTGGAGTGAAACTTGAAATATTTTCACAAATAGCATTTGTTGTTTCTGACTTGCCAAATCAGATGGCTTCAAACCTTAACTTCCAAGCTCATGGACTATTGGAAAAAAAAGTGTCAGTTTGTGTTTCCTTCAGCTCCTTGTTGGTTTTCTCTGAGTCCCATTTTCCAAGGACTGGAAAACAAAGCCCAGGCTGGCATTCCTAGTAGAGTCAAGAGGAAGGAGTGATGGGGTATCTCATTGGTTAGCACTGGTGCCTCACTGCACCAGATTCCCAGGTTCAATTCCAGCCTCGGGCAACAGTCTGTGTGGAGCATGCACATTTTCCCTATGTCTGTGTGGGTTTCCTCCAACAGTCCAAATATGTGCAGGTCATGTGATTTGGCCATGCTAAATTGCCCATAGTGTCAGGTGCATTAGTCAGAGGAAAATGAGTGTGGGTGGGTTACTCTTCAGAGGGTCAGTGTGGACTGGTTGGGCCGAAGGGCCTGTTTCCACACTGGAAGTCTAATTAAAAAGTCCTGTACTGTCTGTGTTTTTCAGAAGAGATGTTAAACCCAGGGTCGGTCTGATTTCTGTAAGAGATTATTACGCCACTATTTCAAAGAGGAGTTGTAGCATTCTTCTTCCTGATATCCGAACCGATATTTATCAATCAACCAACATCATTTAAAAGAGATGTTCCGGCCTTTGTTACAATACTATTAGTGAGAGCTTGCTGAACATAAAGTGGCTGTTACACATTGGAACAGTGACTATACCTCATCAAGTATTTCATTGGCTTTAAAGCACTTTGGGCTGTCCTGAGGTCATGTAAGATATAATAAAAACCTTTTAGTGGGCGGCACGGTGGCACAGTGGTTAGCACTGCTGCCTCATCAGCGCCTGAGACCCGGGTTCGTTTCCCGACTCAGGCGACTGACTGTGTGGAGTTTGCACGTTCTCCCCGTGTCTGCATGGGTTTCCTCCCACAGTCCAAAGATGTGCCAGGTGAATTGGCCATGCTAAATTGTCCGTAGTTTTAGGTTAGGGGTATGGGTGGGTTGCGCTTCGGCGGGTCGGTGTGGACTTGTTGGGCCGAAGGGCCTGTTTCCACACTGTAAGTAATCTAATCTAATCTTTTGTTTAAAATGCTGATTTTTAAAAGATCCAAGTGGCTGTCAGTAAGAAATTACGGTGAATCTTATTGACTGGGAGATCAGTGTAAATATTGTTATAAATTCTTTAGCGAGATTCAGCACAATTTCTTTGTCAACTAGTACAAAACTACTGCACAGACGCTTCCCAGAAAGACATCAGCCAATATACAGTGATAGGTAGATAGACATGCTGAAGCTGATGAGTTAGAGGTCCACACAGAAGCATGCAGAAGTCCCAGTTCATCCGACTCTGAAGAAA
Source organism: Hemiscyllium ocellatum (assembly GCF_020745735.1). Lineage (NCBI taxonomy): Eukaryota > Metazoa > Chordata > Chondrichthyes > Orectolobiformes > Hemiscylliidae > Hemiscyllium > Hemiscyllium ocellatum. Next base: position 21,072,298 of record NC_083406.1, on the reverse strand, counting down.
CTGCCCAAAACTTTGAAATTTCTGATGAGCAATTCCCCAGTATCTGGAACCCTCCAAAAAAAAATCTCAATATTGAGTTAGAATCAGAGAGTTTGGAGAGTTCTGACTTACTTACCTGAATAGCTAGAAAGACAATTGTAGAGGAATTAAAATCTGTGCTAACTCCTGGCTAAGATTTAAGCTAACTAACCTTCCCCCACCTCAACTGACGACTGACCACATTCCTTCCCCTTGAATCTCTGAATCCCCCATAGGGCAACCAATTTTCCCAAATCCCACAGATCTGACCCCCTGACTCCCAGCCCACACAGACCTCCCTTGGCAGCTCAAAAACTGCACTCTTTCCCTCCAGAGCTACCCAAAGTTATCACCCATTTACTTGCCACCCTGTGTCTCCAAACAACTTGGCACTCTACACCCACTCACTTAGCAGCTGTGACCCCATCTACCTGGCACTCCATCAAGTTACTTACATTTCACTTGTACCTCTGCAGTCACCAGCTATCTGCACCTATTGCCTAATGGTAAACGTACAATTGCTGTCTACTGTTGTAAAAGTCCTTCTGGTTCATTAACCTAGCCTTCAGGGGAGAAAATCTGTCATCCTTACCCTATCTGGCCTACTTATGACTCTAGACCCATTGTCTACCCAGCAACCCTGATATCCCATGAGCTAATATCTAAACATTAACCACCTGCCACCCTGACCCTTTCCAATTTGCCATCTTGCTACTACACATCTGTCACACTGTCACCTCACTCTCCTGACATCTGGACCTTCTCACCCACCTGATACCTCATGACACAGCACAGTTCCATCTTACCCACTCCTATCAGCCTGTCCTCTCATTTTCGTCGCATGCTTGGCTTTTCTCAGTAGCTGTCAAATCTGCATTCTGTGATTTAAATATGATTGACAGATTTGACAGCTACTTAGAAAAGCCAAGCAATTAAGGATCAACAACACGAGTGTGGGTCAGAAAAAAGTAAGGATGACAGATTTCATTCCCTGAAAGACAACACTGGGCTTTTACAATCATAAATCATTACTGACACTAGTTTTATATTTCAGGTGTATTAGTTAATTTGTATTAAAGCACAATCAGTTGTCATGGATGGATTTGGATTGAAGTCACTCAGTAGATTAGCCCCATAGATTACCACTATGCCTTTGTTCCTCATGGGAGATATTGCTAAACTTGCCATGTTTGCATAAGGCCAGGACACAGTGAAGTTACCATATATGACAAATGACACAAACTGGCATTTTCTTCTAAGATAAATGTTCACTTTTTTGTTGCAATCAGAATGTTGAATGGCAAGTTACTGAGTTTGAAATTTATTCCACTAGTGAAGACTTGCTTGTCCCTGAGAGCAATTTGATCTTCCTGGTGTATTAAATAAATTCCATCATCAGTGACCTGCAAAAGAATATCCTCTACATTGCAAAGAAAATTGACTGAGAAACCTAAAGCAACTCACACAATAAGCCATGGTCTTATTGCCTATCATCATTTAGTGTGCCATCTATATTAGCTCTATGATACATACTCTAAGTAAACCTGCTCAGCAATGGGAAGAAATGGAGAAGGCACAATTGAAACTTGACAAGCAAAGACTATGGGAATAGAGTATGAATGCAAAAATGCTACAGCTTTTTGAAACTGGTGCAATAAATTGCTTGAGATTTTATGCAGTAAATTCATTCCGTGCTCTGTAATTTAAAGCAATGCATGTTATTTCTTATTATTTAATGTACAATGTACAGAGTGCAGTTTTCCCCATCTTAAATTAGATACTTTGTCACACACTGCAATTCAATTCACAGAAAAGTAGTTTTACAGTCTATGTTGTTCAACCCCCAGCGGTTTAAGGTCAATTTAAGCAATAAAGTGAACATTAGCAATGAATTCCTTCTTTACTCCAAAGCAGGTGCCACTTAGTCTTGAAGTCATGTTAGAAAATGGTAAAAGATGAGCCACTCTAGAGATGTCACTGAATAAGTAACTAAAGAACTGTGGATGCTGGAAATCAGAAACAAAATCGCGCATTCCTGGAAAAGTTCACCAGGTCAAGCAGCAACTGTTTTCTCTCCTCAGATGCTGCCTGACTTGCTGAGTTTGTCCAGCAATTTATGATTTTGTTAAAGAGATGCCACATTGATTTGTTATTTACATTGGAACAGGAAGAGACTATTCAGTCCCTCAAACTTTCTTCTTCCCGTTCAATGAGATCATGGCTGATCTATAGGAACTTTAACACCCCCTGATATTCATGGCTGGCAAAGATATGTTGACAATATTTGAGCTGTCATCTACTGATTTTTGTGGGAGACAGTTCCACATTTTTAATACCTTTTCATGGGGTGAAGCATTTCATAAAAGTGTGAAATTCTTACAGCACAGATGGAAGCCATTTGTTCCTTCATCTGTTCTGGCTCTCCAGTCCAGCAAGTCACCATGAGCTTCTGACTTCTCCCCATAACCTTGCACATTCTTCCTTTTTGAACAATGACCAATTTTTCTCTTGACTGACTACTCTTGATGCTTTAATTGAACCTGCCTCCAGCATGCTTTGAGAGACAATAAAAAAAACCTGATGCTAGAATCCAAGGTAGACAGGCAGGAGGTTGGAAGAACACAGCAAGCCAGACAGCATCAGGGCGTGGAGAAGTCAACATTTTAGGTGTAACCCTTCTTGAGGGCTTGCAGTAGGTGTAAGGGGAGCTGCAGATAAAGGGAGAGTATTGGGGAAGGGGTCGTTGGGTGGTGAGGATAGGTGAACACAGGTAGAGAGTATGGCCTGGTTGGTTGATAGGAGGAAAGAATCCGGTTGGTAGCTGAAATGAAGGGTCGATCAGAGGAATGAAGGGAAGGGGAGGGGCTGGGAAGGGAGTCAAGGATGGGAAGGAAGGTTTTTGAAATTGGAGAACTCATTGTTAAGTCATCTGGGGTGTAGGTTGCCCAGGCGGAAGATGAGGTGCTGTTCCTACAAATTGCAGTCTGATTCGCTGTGTCAATGGAGGAAGCCAACGATAGTAATGTTGGAAAGGGAGTTGGAAGGGGAATTAAAATGGGCAGTGACCTGGAGGTCAGGTCAGCCCCTGAGGGCCTGGCTGAGAACTCAACATTGAGTTCTCCAATTTCAAATAACATCCCAGTCCCTCTCCCTCCCTTCCGTTCCTCTGATCGACCCTTCCATCCAGCTACTAACCAGATTCTTCCCTCCCATTGACCAACCAAGTCATACCCTCTACCTGTGTTCACCTTTTCCCACCTCACTATCCCAACTCTACTCCATGCCTTTATCTGCAGCTCCCCTTACAATCACCTAAAGTCCTGAAGAAGGGTTATACCTAAAAAGTTGACTTCTGCACCTCCTGATGCTGCCTGGCTTGCTGTGTTCTTCCAGCCTCCTGTTTGTCTACCATTCTTTCAGGCAATGCATTCTAGATCCCAACTACGTGATATCTGAAAATGTTTCTCTTCTTGTCATCATTCCTTCATTTCCCATTTACTCTAAATCTGTATCCTGTCTCCTGAATGTACCAGAGAGCACAATTTCTCCCTTCCTACTCTATCCAGATAGCAATGTACAGCACGGAAACAGACCCTTCGGTCCAACCCGTCTATGCTGACCAGATATCCCAACCCAATCTAGTCCCACCTGCCAGCCCCCGGCCAATATCACTCCATACCCTTTCTCTTCATATACCCATCCAAATGGCTCTTAAAATTTTGCAATTGTACCAGCCTCTACCACTTCCTCTGGCAGCTCATTTCATACATGTATCACCCTCTGTGTGAAAGAATTGCCCCTTAGATCTCTTCTATATCTTTCCCCTCTCACCCTAAACCTATGCCCTCCAGTTCTGGACTCCCCAACCCCAAGGAAAAGACTTTGCCTATTTACCCTATCCATGCCCCTCACAATTTTGTAAACCTCTATAAGGTCACCCCTCAGCCTCCGACGCTCCAGGGAAAACAGCCCCAGCTTGTTCAGCCTCTCCCTATAGCTGAAATCCTCCAACTCTGGCAACATCCTTGTGAATCTTTTCTGAACCCTTTCAAGTTTCACAACATCTTTTCTGATAGGAAGGAGACCAGAATTGCACGCAATATTCCAACAGTGGCCTAACCAATGTCCTGTACAGCCGCAACATGACCTCTCAACTCCTGTACTCAATACTCTGACCAATAAAACTCTTGAATGGTTTTACCAAATCTCCTCTCAACCTTCTCTTCTTCAAGGATAACTGAAAAGCTGGACTCTGGATCAAATGTGGAGATTCCAGGACAAAAAGAGAGCAGGAGCACTGTGAGAACATGAGCACAGAGAAACCACAGTAAAGGACAATACTAGCCGAGAGAAGAAAGCAGAAAGATAGTGGTGCGAAGGAAGCAAAGTCTGTGGACTACTGTGGGACCTTTTTCTTTAGGTACAGATATTGCAGCCACATTGCTTGGATAGTTGAAGGAGGTGGAAAGTGGTGGAATGAGATGCATGTTCAGTTTAGGGTCAAACACTTCCGTCTGGGCCAGTGTTGAGCTTCTTCCATGAGTGTCCATCCAGTTGGATAATGAGCAGGACATCACACTGCTGCGTTGAATCATGCAGATGATGGCAAGTCTCCAAGGAGAAGTTTTTATAGAGTGCTCAGGCTGTATTGGACACTTTAGCTTTGAGCAGCGAGTCACGGAAACATTCAACATATCAATGGTAGCACGGAGTTCCCGATGATAGCTTCACTAAAGTCACCGAGAGATGACTGAACCTTATCTTCATTAGGACACATCATGGTGACTGGTCCATCCACTCCATTTTTCCTTCAATCTCTTATCCCCATCCAGGGTGTGTAACACAATCCCTGGAACAGGCAAAGCCCCCGGACCAGCAGGGGAAAAGTAGTCAATAAAATTGCTCTCTTAACCGCCTCATGGGATCAAAACCAGTTTGGGAGATGACACAAACCGAATGTGATATATAAAGCTTCCCATACAACATAAGCTCTGCCCCAGTCAGGAACCAGTCATTTTCCTTCTTGAAGGTCACTATTGCTCCCACTCAAGTTGGCGCTAGATGTGCTGCAAATGTTACTCAATACTTTGTTTAATTCACTGACTGTGATGCTGGAAATAACATGAATGTTGCAACAATAAATCATTCCTGCGTAAGTCTGATATGTTTATAATTGCAATTTTTAACCCAAGGCTACTAAAATTAGTACATAAATTACAAGTATAGGTGGAAATTAGAAATGGAAACTTTTCAAGGATAATTTACCCCTCTGGCAGATCACCTACTGGGGTCACATTAAAGATATTCGGCTGAGCTTGATTTTCTGACCAACTACCTGCAAAATGCATGTTTGAAAAATTAACACAATTCTTGATGTGTACTCCCTGCGGATGAAAAAACAGCACCAGAAATAATTTGATTTGATTCATTTACTGTCACGTGTGCCTTGTTATAACAATATAGTCACTGTCCGGAGCCACCTTAAAACACAGAAAAATAAACAAAAGCATAGAATATAAAGGTAAAAAAATGAAGAAATGTGGAAGAAAAAAGTGTCTGACTTTACAGTCCTTCTCGTTAAGTGCTCCACCATGGGCCATGGGCCTAGTGGCTAAGGTCCCAACCTCGCCTCCACCGATGCCCCCACCATGACGATTCCTCCATGGACCAAGCCAATGTAGATGCCAATCAGATTCCCCCTACATTGTTCTAAACTCCATCAAGTACAGATCCAGAGTCCTCAATCACTCCTCATGTTACAGGCCATTCATTCCTGGGATCGTTCTTGTAAACTTCCTCCAGGCCCCCTCCAACACCAACACATCCTTCCTTAGATAGAGTGCCCAGTCTGCTCACAATATTCCAAGCATGTCTGACCAGAGCCTTATACAGCCTTCACATTACATCTCTACTCCTGTATTCTAGCCCTCTTGAAGTCAGTGCAAACATTGCATTTGCCTTCCTAACTGCCAACCGAACCTGCATGTTCACCTTAAGAGAATCCTGAACGAGGACTCCCAAATTCCTTTTCCTTCAGAGTTTCATCACCTTTTCCCATTCATACAATAGTCCATGCCTTTATTCTTCTTACCAAAGTGCATAACCTCACACTTTCCCACATTTTATTCCTCTGCCACCTCTTTTCCCACTCTTCTAGCCTTCCAAGTCTTTCTGCAGTCTCCCCGCTTCCTCAGCGCTACCTGTCCCTCACTTGTCTTTGTGTTATCTGCAAACTGAGCAATAATACACTCGGTTTCTTCATCCATTTCGTTAACATAAAACTTGAGTAGTTGTGATCTCAAAACAGACCTTCCCAAAACTCCACTAGTCACCAACTTCCATCCTGAAAAAGACCCCTTGGTACCTACTTTCTGCTTTCTGCCTATCAGCCAATCCTTTAACCATGCCAAATCCTTGATCTTACTTTATTCCCAATGGCACCTTGTCAAAGGCCTTTGGGAAATCCAAATGAATCACATCCACTGGCTCTCCTTTGTCTAAACTGCATGTTACCCAATTAGATTTGATTCCCTGCAGTGTAGAAACAGGCCATTTGGCGTAACAAGTCTACACTGACCCTCCGAAGAGTAATCCACCCAGACCCATTCTCCTACCCTATATTTATCCCTGGCTAATGCACCTAACACTATGGGTAATTTAACATGGCAATCTCACCTAACCTGCACATCTTTGGATTTCGGGAGGAAACCAGAGCACCCAGAGGAAACCCACACAAACACAGGGAGAATGTGCAAACTCCACACAGACAGTCACCTGAAGCAGGAAATGAACCAAGTCCTTGGTGCTGTGAGGCAGCAATGCTAACCACTGTGACACCATACCTCCTCAAAGAAGTCTAAGAGATCTGTCAGGCTTGACCTCCCCTTAATGAAGCTGTGCCGACTCAGTCCTTTTAGACCACGCACTTCTAAATACTCCGCTAGATTAATATAGAATGTACACCAACCAAAGTGAATGTCTCCACAGTGGTGCCATCTACAGGTGCAAGAGAACTCTTGAAGGATTCTGGAGTCATCATCCTTAGAAGTGACACTCGAGGTGGAGTTGTAGAGAGGAGCTGGATCTAGATATGGGTATAGAAATTGACTGCCCCCCTCCTTGGACTTGCATGAGAACCTGCAGTGGAGAACAAAAGAGTTAACAAATGGTCATGCAAACCCTTCTCGAAAATGTTTTCAGAGTTTGTACTGAATTTGACTAATGGATCTCTATTGGATTGCAGTGAGACTGCAGTTTCTTCTTTGACGTATTCTGGTCATTCTTGGAAAATTCAGCAGCTACTCCTCAAAGCGGGATGAGGATTCCTATGCCCAGGCAACATGCCCCCAGTCATATTGGCCTCTCTCCAATTATGAGATCATTTCATCTGCAGATAAACAGAATGATTGAGTGTCATCCCAACGGACACTTAACCATGAGAAACATGCATGACTGTGACAGTTCCTGTGCTTTCTCAATGACTGTTTGATTTCCATGCCAGTCTGTAGAACATCCACAGTGTGAAATGGCTCCCATACAATCAGTCTGCATGTTCCATCTGATAGTATGGCCTGCAGCCCAGTCTCCTGTATGACAGCCCTCCACCGGTGTACGTTTACACTGTTTGTTGACCTTAAGAGTGTCACTGTGGCATTACTTATCATATGCAGCATGTCAAATCATTCTTCCTTTCTGAGCACAGGACCAGTTACTTTGCATTGCGATGATGCACTTGGAAAAGTGCACTGATACTCAAGCCCCACTATATCTGGGCTCACCACAAGAGAAAATGATGTATTCAAACTATATGAAGGTCCTAATGTTCCCTTCAGCTTAACAGAAAACACTGACAAGGTTCCTGTACCTAATAAGAACTGCCATGTTTTTTAACAAATGAAGAAAATGCTAACCACAGGCAGAACAAACTGTGAATTGTTAATATATAACTTCACTAGATGGAACTTTAACCCTCATTTAAACTCCCTACAGACACACAGACAGGCACAATCAAACAAAAATGATGTTATGGGTGGAGGAAATGTTACTGGAGAAACACAGTTCAATTGCACCAGTCCACAGAATTTGGTGAGATGTTGCCCTTTCTTTCCAAGATTTTCTGTTGTCTGAACTATATTTGGGATTCTTTCACTTCTACATGGGACAAGGGAGAGTTGGTACACTAACTATAATGATTCTGTAACTAGTTAAAGGCAATAGCTTGCAGCAATGGGCAGGAAAAAATAATTCATTTTCTTTAATCCAGAGGCTTCTCTTCTTCTACCATGAGCTAGTCACCAGCCCAAGAGCCAACTGGTAATGGTCACCAGACTGCTGACTTTGCACGGTGGCTCAGTGGTTAGCACTGCTGCCTCACAGCGCCAGGGACCTGGGTTCAATTCCTGCTTCGGGCAACTGTGTGTAGTTTGCACATTCCCCTGTGTCTGTGTGGGTTTCTTCTGGGTGCTCCGGTTTCCTCCCACAGTCCAAAGATAAGTCAGGTCAGGTGAATTGGCCATGCTAAATTGCCTGTAGGTCTTAGTTGCATTAGTCAGGGGTAAATGTAGGGGAATGGGTCTGGGTGAGTTGCTCTTCGGAGGGTCGGTGTGGACTTGTTGGGCCGAACGGCCTGATTCCACACTGTAGGGAATCTAATCTAAAGAAAAACTGGTGACAACAACGCAAAGCAATCAGCTATTTATTGCTGGATGTATGTCACTCTGCAGACATGTATTGGTGCCATGGTTTCTTAGTTCTCCTCCCCCACTACATGCAAAGCAACAGTATAAACTCAACTCACAATGAGTTCCAGGAATTTGTTTTCCCAAATGCAATATGGTCATATTTAGGGTTATTTCTTAGATTATTTATTTAGGTTAGGTCAATTCTTAGGTAGGGCAGGGGTTCAAGAAGGGAGTGAAGAATAAACCAGGAAACTACAGACAGGTCAGTCTAACCGCCGTTGTGGAGAAACTATTGAAAGCAATTCAGAGGAACAGAATTAATCTGCATTTGGAGAGGCAGGGATCAATTGAGAACAGTCAGCATGGTTTTGTTAAGCAGAGGTCATGTGACCAACTTGGTTGAATTTTTCTAAGAGATATGGGTGGCACGGTGGCTCAGTGGTTAGCACTGCTGCCTCACAGCACCATGGTCCCAGGTTTGATTCTAGCATCGGGCGGCTGTCTGTGTGACATTTGCACGTTCTCCCCGGGCTTTCTCCGGTTCACTGGTTTCCTCCCACAGTCCAGAGATGTGCAGGTCAGGTGAACTGGCCACGTTATATTGCCCAAAGTGATAAGTGCATTGGGGGGTTAGTTACTCTTTGGAGGGTCAGTGTGGACTGGTTGGGCCGAAGGTCCTGTTTCCACACTGTAGGGAATCTAATCTAATAACTATGTGTGCAGATGAGGGCAATGCTTTTGATGTAGTCTACTTGGACATCAGCAAGGTTTTTGATAAGGTGCCATATGGGAGACTGATAACAAAGGTAAGAGACAATGGGATCCAAGGAAATTGAGCAATTTGGATCCACCATTGGCAGATTGGCAGAAGCAGTGGGTAATGATTGAGGGGTGCTTTTTCCAAATGGAAGTCTGTGTGCGGTGGAGTTGAACAAGGGGCCCTTGCTGCTTGTGGTTTATATAAATGAATGCAGGAGGGTCAATTAATGAGTTCACAGATGATAGAAAAATTGGTCAGGTGGTAATTAGTGAGGAGAATAGCCTCAAACTTCAAGAGAATATAGGCAGGCTGGTCAGATGGACTGAGGAGTGGTTAATAGAATTCAGTCCAGAAAAATGTCAGGTGATGCACTTGAACAGGACAAACAAGGCAAGAGAATACATGATGAATGGTAGGAAATTGAGAAGTACTATCCCCTAGTGTATCAGGGCAAGTGGATAAAGTGGTTAAGATGACATATAGTATATTTGCCTTTATTAGTCATGGCGTAGGGTATAAGAGCCGGGAGGTTATATTGGAAATATGTAAAACATTGATTACACCCTAACTAGAGTGTGCAATACTGATATCCACAGCATAGCAGGGATGCAATAGCATTGGAGAGAGTGTAGAGGAGATTTACCAGGAGGATGCCTGGGCTAGAAAGTTTCAGTTGTGAAGAGAGATGAGACAGACTGGGGTTGTTTTCCTTAGAGCAGAGAAAATTGAGAGGGGACATGATTGAAACGTACAAAATTATGAGGGGCTAGATACGATAAACAGGAATAAACCTTTTTCCTTTAGTAGAAGAATCAATGACCACGGCACAGCTTTAAAGTAAGGGGCGGAAGGTTTAGAAAAGATTTGAGGAAAACATTTTTCAATTAGTCGATGGTAGGAATCTGAAATTCACTGTCCGTAAAGGTAATAGAGGCAGAAGCTCTCATAACATTAAAGAAGTATTTAGATATGTACTTGTAGCACCAAGACATACAATGGTATGGGCCTAGTACTGGAAAATGGGATTAGAATCGGTGGGTGATTGTTTCTGACCAGTGCGGATATGATGGGTTGAAGGAAGTTTAGCTGCACTGCAAATCTCTATATACAGTATGACATGTAATGGCTTACATCTTCCAAGTTCTGCCTTCATAAGTCATGGTAGGATTGGTATGAATGGCTTTCCTACCCTGCCACCAAGTCAGCTCCTTAAACTGCCAAGTAATCCCCAGTTAAGAGCCTTAAACTGCAGTCATTGATATTAAGTCAATGGTAATTGGGTGACTCATTGTTTGGCAAGCGGTTACAGGTTTGGGAGAAGGGGTTTCTCATTGAAAGGCTCTCAGTGCCTGATTGATGGCATCATGAAGTAAGAGCCACTCAGAACCACAACCTTCCCCACATGATCCCCACCACTTCCATTACTCCTATGGACTCAGGTGATTGTGGGCCTCAGGTGGGTGCATTACCAGCAACAGCCACTATTCCCAATAGCGCTGCTGAGCAATGGAAAGCAGCCAGCCTCTGGCCAGTCCCCCTTAGAATTCTTGACCATCCACCTTCAGAATCCTTGAGACGGGGAAGGCTTGCTGTTGGCTTATTGTGTTTGATGGGCGCACTGCTGCAGCCCTCCCCATGGAGAAGTGACCCAGAGCTCTTCCTAGCCCTTCAGCCAATGTTTGAGACATCTCTCATCTGGATTAAATTGTGACTGTCTCTCCCTCCAAAGATGTTGCCAAACCTGCTGAGCATTTCTGGCATCTTCTGTTGCCATTTCAGATTTCCACCATCCACAGCATTTGTTCTTGCCACAGCATATATCTGTTGGGCCAAATGTCCTCTTCCTTGCTCTACATTCCACGTATACTCTGGTGCTGAGTAAGTGTCCCAACTGTTCTCTGCTTCAATCACACTGACATAGTGCACACAATCTTCCCTTACTGCCACCGATACCAAATACACATAAAGCTAGTGTAACCATTAATCAGTCATTGATATGCAAAGCCGTTTGCCAAGTTACTTCTTTTCTTTCTTGGAAGCATCACTCTTTCGTTTTGCATCCACCATCGATAAGCAGCAATCAGTGAGAACGACAGAACAATAATTTGTTACTGCCAGCTTTCAGGAGTTTGGATTTCCATTGTCAATGCTTGACTGCAAGTCTACAAAGAGTTTTAACATTTTAATCAACAGAAAGAGATCCTATTCTGTGGATGCGTGGCAGATGGGGGTGGTTGCAAGAGTCTTATTTCCAGATATCGGTGCCAGTGCAGTGAATGGGTCCATAATTAACCCACAATGCCAATATTTGTCCCTCAACCAATATCAGTAGAAGTAGATGATGTTTTTACTGTTGGTTTGTTGGCCAGGAATCTGCACACATTAGTGGCTGCTTTTACTACATTACACCAGTTCTTCGCCTCTTGGAAATCTTTCATTGGTTAGGACGTGCTCTGAGCATCCAGTTACACAGGGCACCATAAGTATAAAATACTTTTTATCTGACTCACAAAATCTCGACCAAGTAAGCAATTACTCTTACGATGGAGTTCTGTATTTCTGTTATTTTTATTTTCAATGTCTGAGGTAATTATTACTGTAGAAACCAGGCGGCAGAGTGCTGGTGACATCAACATACATAAGTGTGCCATCATCATACGCAGTGACATCTTCCCTCTCAGGGATTCATCGAGGCGTACCAGAGGGGATTGTAGGTAGAAAGTAGGCATCAAAAGCACAGTGGAGCTCCTCCAGGCTCCAGCTGGGGCTTCAGTAAGGTAACTTGTCCAATTATCAGATGTGTAGCCAATTGATACAGAAATCAAACCAGCTAACATCCAGACTATCTGCCTGAACACTGACCATCAGGAAAGACAGGATGGCCATGGTGTGGAATGCCTTTTTTTTCTCAGAAGTTAAAATCCACCCCATTGTCAAATGCCCAAATCAGGACTTATGACACAAAAGAGTGATGTACTAGATACCTGAGCTTTTAAAGGCTCTCCCACAATACACAATAGAGTCATAGAGTTATACAATCTATACAACATGGAAACAGACCCTTTAGTCCAATGTACTGAGCAAGTATCAGAAACCAAACTAGTCCCATTTGTCTGTGCTTAGCCTATATCCCTCTCAACCTTTCCTGTTCAATATAGTTTTTATTTCCTGAAGGAACCTCATTCTGTGTGATGTTATTGTTCTGTAACCAGAAGATTACAAAACCACATGCTACTGAGCTCAGAACTTTGTTGTTGGTCTGTTACTGTGAGCAAGGCAGGCAGAAGAAAATGGGGAAATCCATTGTTTTTAGATCAATGGACCGTTTAGTGTCCTCAATTGCTGGCTCATTTTTAAAAATATAAACAAAGAACTGCGGATGGTGGGTGAACTCTGTTTTCTCTCCACATGTGCTGCCAGACCTGTTGAATTTCTTTCGCAATATCTGTCCTTTTCATGTTATTCACAGCATTCAATCATCCTCAGTACCTACACCAAATTATTCTCGCCTTCTTTCACTTGCATTTCCGCTGTTTTTTCCAAAACTTAACTGGCTCTTCAATCTGTTTCTACCTTGAATTGTTATTGACATTAGACTTAAATCACATGTTTTGCGTTTTGATTAATCATCGTGCTTTGTGGTGAAATTTCTTCAGGTTTTGGAACTGAGACCTTACCAGGCAAGATCCGATTTCTTCAGAGAACAGAATGCGATCCGTTTTGTCAGATACCAGCTCTAGCTGCGTATGTAATTGTCCTGCTACTGCGTTAGAAAGTTATCAATTCAAGTCGAATCTGGAACAAATAATCTTCTCCAACACTTGCAGCGTAGTACTGGGACAGTGCTGCACTCACAGAAATGCTGACCTTTGGAGATGTTAAACCAAGACTCCATCCGTTTCTCAGATAAATATGAATGAAAATATATCACAAGTTTGAAGATGAGCGATGTCTGCAATGTTCTGGCTGACATTTCACAGAATTGTAGAGTTGTTACAGCACAGTGGGAGACCATTTGGCTTAATTAATCTGGGCCAGCTCTTAGAATGGGTAATTCACCTCTTTTTCCTGTAGACCTACACATTCTTGCAGTTCCCTAATTATTCCTGATGCTCAGAAAGTAATATTTAAGTTTCTTCCTTATGTATCAGTGAGACCCTGCACATTAAATCCTTTCCTGAAAACACACATTATCAATGTGATACACTTCACGCTATCTTGGGTTCCTCCTAACCTATCGCAGTAGCCTATACCAGCCTACCAGCTCCCCTCAGCCAGCATATGAGGTGACCATGCCTTAGGTGTGGAACATGTCAGATCTGAGGAACCTACCACTGTTCCCCTCTGGAAGGCATAATGAACACCCTTCCTACAATCCCTTGTGCCAACGCATCCTTACCATGCACTCCCCACCCATCCCTCCCTGTTATTTCCCCTGTCTACCAGCCTGCAGTCCCCAATTCCCACAAATAGGTTCCCTTTGTTTATATAAATGCAGCAGATGCCCCTTTTAATCCTCATCCCCCTTATCCTTTGCCTGTACTGGACAGATTCAATGGACTGACTGTGGCCCACGTCTTTGAGCAATCTAAGTGATAGTCACAGTGAAGAGTGCCTGGACCCCTGACTAATACCTGTAGATATTCTGATTTTGATCATTCTAACTCTCAACATCACTGCTAAGGAGTCATGGTGCTGACAGTGACCGACTCCCCAGAGCACCCAAACTGCACACCAAACCAGTGACCAATCTTTTGCACTAGTATCTTTGACCCCTTGTGCCAGAACCCACTGACTGATGAGTACCTTCACAGATTTAATTTGGAACTACTTCCCTTAGACTTTTAAGACATGACCATTGGCTTGAAGCAGATATAATGTATTTATCACATAAGCTGCTGACACAGGTTGCAGGTGCTAAGATAGGATATTGTATATTATTGAGGCAATATTTGTAATTAATTAGGCTATTAACAACCAATCATTTCTGGTCATCTCACTGCCAAGTGAGAATCTCACTTTCACACCAAGGAGTCTGTTTGACAACGCAACAAGTGCCTCCCAACGTTGAAGAAACCTCACATGATATTTCATGCATTTCCCCAGATTTCTCCAAGCCCTCACCATTCAGGCCCCTTTCAGATCATACTCAGAGTTAACATTTCAAGTCCAATGTGACTCTTTCCCTTCTGAAAAGCTTTTTAAATATCTGGAAAGCTAATATTCCTGTCTCACTTCATCGTGTGAAACGGGCTTCAGGAAATTCTGTCAAGTCAGCAATCTTTCTTGCCAGCATGTATCAAGGTTCGGATAGAAAACTCCAAAAAAGCAACAAGTACAGCATAATGCAGAAATGTATATTCTGCATTGATCCTTCAAGCAGAAGTGAAAGCTTTGCATGTAGAATTCTGTTGCATGCTTTATACGATGAAATAAATCTGATTCATTCTATAAGATCAAAGTTACTTCCTCTAAAGTACTTATTCTGATGCAGTTTTAATAGATCTTCTTTGACTTGAGAGCTGTTTTCTCTCTCAGAAAATCTCAA
Source organism: Hemiscyllium ocellatum (assembly GCF_020745735.1). Classification (NCBI taxonomy): domain Eukaryota; kingdom Metazoa; phylum Chordata; class Chondrichthyes; order Orectolobiformes; family Hemiscylliidae; genus Hemiscyllium; species Hemiscyllium ocellatum. The sequence goes on along the minus strand of NC_083406.1, from coordinate 21,057,291 downwards.
TGGGAAATATCCCATTTGGATTGATTTTGTTTTTTTCTTTCTTAATGATATGACACGTTAAATATTTATTGGTCAAGGGGAAAGCTTTAGTTCTTTCATTCAGGTTGAGTCTATAATAATTGGTAATGTTTTAGCAGTGTCAGATATTCATAGAGAGAAGAAGGTCAGCATACTATCTTTTTGTCAGAACTATCCAATTAGTGTCATCCACTCCAACGCCACATCTCACCACGTTTAATACCACAGTGCCATGCATTTACTCCACTTTTAACTATTGACATCATTTTGTTTGGAATTGTATTCAATTACAATCAGTAGAGCAATTGCAAAAATAATCACAAAGTGTAGCAGTACCTAAGCAGAAATGGATGACTCAGATTATTCAATGAATGCAAATGAGCTTTGCCACCTAATATTCATGCTGCAAAACCCACACAGGTAGAAATGTATTTCTATTCTGGTAGGCAACTCCTGACTTTCTGATTGAAAATGAAGTAGAGAAAACCTTGCCATTATCAAGGCACTAGCACACAACTACATGGGACATTTGACAATAACACAAAACAGCCACTAAGCAATAGCAATGAGCTCTCCTTACATTGCAGGGAGGCTAGTTTTTAACTTCAGTAAGTAGTTTATTTAAAAGCTGAGATCTGGGTTTTGAACGGCCACGTACAATTGTAACACACCTTAGAGATAATCACTCAGACTCTGAATTGCAATGGTGCCTGTGCACAGGTGGTTCTGCTATTACGCATTAGTTATATCCCTGTGTGACCCTGCACTGTTCAAAAATCGTGCAATGCAGATACACTTAAAGTATTGGCAATGTAATCGTGTTATTGCCAACATACACTTTAAAAGTCTGTTTTAAAAAAAGCTTTCCTTGTTCATCCAGCAAAGAGAGGAGTTGATGAATCCCTGAATTCAGCTTCACTGTTGCCACGCAGCCTTCATTCAGTTACCCTCCTGTTACCTCTAACAACCCATGAATTGTGTCACTTGGCAGTACCTTCTGAACAGATTGCCTTCCTCACACTTTCAACCAGCTCAGGAAGCATTAGGAAAGGGGTATGTCAAAGGGCACCCTCCAATGATTTTGTTATTTGCATTTCAAATAGATTTGTACAAACGTATTGTGGTTAATTCATGGATAGTGAGATTTTCTAAATTATATATTTGCAACTGAGGTAAAACTCCTTGGTTAAGGTTGCAAACCTCCATTAACTTGAACTCACTGAAGATTCTGCTGCTTGTGTCCTAATTCACACCTCGTTCTATTCATTCATCACCTCCTTGTTCTGTGCCCTTTATCAGTTTTTGGAGTTTGGGTCCACCTCAATCTATAAAAATCTTACCCTTGTTTTCAAATACCTCTATGGCCATGCCTCATTCTATCACACTGATATCCTTCAGCCACACAACCCTCTGACATCTCTGGACTCTTCAGAATTGATGTTTCTCAAATTTTAAGTTGCTTTAAAATCTATGCCTTCTACTACTTAAATGCTAAGCTGTGGAATTCCTTCTGTAAACGTCTCTGTTACCTTGTCACTTTCCTTTTACAAAAGTTGTCTGTTTGGCCAAGCATTCAGTCATCTGTCTAAATTTCCCCTCACATGATTTTGTTTTTTAATTGCTATGACTCATTTGGGAGTTCCAACTGATATCTAGCTCCACAATTATGAAAACATAGTTAAAATAATCAAACATCCCAAATTTCCATACTGTTAGATTCACATTAAAAGAAATACATACCAGATTTTTTGTCATTAACTAGAAAATAATTACTTATAATAACCAAACTTATCTTTTTAATCAATGGCAGAAAAGTAAAAATGAATTGTTAATTTCGGATAATACATTTTTAAACTTTACCCTTTTTTCCCAGACATACCGTGAGTAACAGACAAGAGACAAATATTAGGGATGAGGGGAAAATATAATCAGGGAAACACAGTTCTGAATCACCAGTACAGATCATAAAACTGGATGGGTTGACTCAATCTTTTTGACCCTTCAATGAAAACACGGTATTATCTGCACAGTGGATGATCAGACTTTGGTTCACTGACTAATTGGTTAACATGGATTATATCCTTTTCCTTTGAATTTAAAATTATTTCTTTCCGGTTCTCTAAGAAGTGTTTTCCTGCTCTTCAGCAGAGAATTGGAGAGAGTAACTTTACAGGGAAAGGAGTCAGCCAGAGAAATGTTGATGTAGAGGTTACGTCTTGCTTCTGAATCACAGAGAATTATAGCATGGAAGGAGCCCATTTGGTTTCAATGTTCAACAAAGCTTAGTGCCATTTTACTGCATTTTCCCACAAATTCCATTCTAGAACCACGAGGTAATGAAAGAAGCTATACAAATGCAAACCTTACTGATGAATGGTTAATAAAAACGTTGTGATTCAACCAGAAGAATATTTTAGCCGTTCATGGTATTTTGACATCATTGGTTTGGCCAGGACTTATTTCCTGTCCCTGACTGTCGAGAAGGAATTTAAGTATCAACTACATTACTGTGGGTCTTTTCTGTGGGCCTGGAGTTTTATGTTGACCAGGCAAGGAATGGATGACAGATCTCCTTCCTTTAAGAACATCAGTGACCCAGATTAGTTTTATAGCAATCAATAGTTGCTGCACGATCACCTTTTTATTAAATTCAAATGTCACCATCGACCACGGTGGGATTTGAACCTGTCTACAGAGCATTAGCCTGGTTTCAGGGTTACTAGTCCAGCCGCACACACACCCTGGGCACTGTCCATTGTCTCCAAGATGGACAAATACCAATGTACTTCAAAGGTTGGCTGTAAAGTACTTTAGGGCATCCTAAAGGTCAGGAAAGGTGCTATTTAAATGCAAACCTTTATTGATAAATGGTTGACAAAATTTTGCAATTATATGCAAAGAAACTGAATTTGCACCATCTGGCGGGTGATAACAGCTGTATGTTGGTCCATCATAGAAAACATGATTAGGGGAGGCCATCTTTAAAAAAACTTTTAAAAATATGGTTTTGTGATTTACACATGAAAGAAGTGAAACTATCACTGTATTCTAACAGGTGAAAGGCTTAACAGACATTCAATTTTTCAATGTATAATTTCAGTTACATCACACTGCAAATTTTTGCTATAAATTCTGTGTTACGATCGAGCCCTCCACAATCACCTGATGAAGGAGCGTTGCTCCGAAAGCTAGTGTGCTTCCAATTAAACCTGTTGGACTATAACCTGGTATTGTGTGATTTTTAACATCATAGAAAAAGTTATTTTTGGTATTCTAGCGCCATCTATTGTTCATTTGAAACAACTGAATCCCACTTCTAATTTTGTTGAGGTTTGCTGTGTACAGAAAATGGGAATCCCACATTATTGAAATCAGGCGAGGAGCCTTTTAGTGATTTGGCATTCAAAATTTATCTGATAGACCAAATTGGGAGTAAATAATAAATGAAAATAAATAACATTTTAAAGCTCTTAACACATTTTGCAGCAACATCTTGGGTTATTCATAAATAATGCAACTAACATTTGGATGATAAAATTGTAACTGAAGAAAATTTCTGCTTTCAAAGTTGCGGATCTGTTGGACATAGCATTTATTCCACTTTGGTGATTTAATTCACAGATTCCATTGTACTGATTTCAGCAGAAGGTCAAAGTGGTAAGCAATTTTTGAATTGGTATTAAAATATTTCCTCTCCACATCTGACCTTGCATCTCCCATCAGTTGGTGGATTCGGTGTGACAGAGTAACCAAAGTTTCCGATCCACTGCTGTCAGGCATCGGAAATTTTTTTTCCCAGAAAAAAGCTTCATTCTTCAAAGTAAAACAAAAGATCTCCTGAGAAATCCAGCAAGTCAAATCAACCATCTTCTAGTTTTTGCTGAGCTCGGGGATATATTTGCAGCGAATGCAGTTATGCCAATCCATATTTCACACAAAGGCAAGTGGCTCCAGGGATGAAAACCATCTCTCTGAATGATCCAACCCTAAGTTACTCAGAAAATGTTGCTTTCTCTGGATTCCCAGAGGTTCCTTGAAATTGCCTACCTGACACCTAGAAAGAGGAACTTGCTTAAGTGCTTCTTCCATTCAGCTTTAAGTGCTCTACATTACACAACTGGCGATCACAAAACGAATAATATTTTTTTGCTGCAGAAGAGGTTAAACTGCAAAACTTTTTGCACATCACATGTTCCAATTTAGACAGAGCATTACTCTCTAGCCTCTGGGCTGACTCAGATCAGTTCATCAATCACTGATGAGATGTAGAAGACAATAGAGACAGCTAAAGTTAAATGTAGGAGTGGGGAGTGGGGAAGATTAATCACACCTTTGTTGCATCTTTAAAGCAGACAGGATGTGATATAACCAGTAGATTTTTATTTTGCTCTAGTGGCATTAAAGCCAGCAATATCCTGACACACAGCAGAAGTAAAAGGAGGAAAAACTGGGAGGAATGATTCAGTCCGATATCAGTCTCTCAGAACCAGAGAGAAAGAAAAAGATAACAATATCTTCAATGCAGCAGTGGCTCACTCATGAGGGATAGGAAAGATCAGGAACTGGAAGGGCTTCGTGGTTCTCAGATTTCTCAAAAAACCCTTGCAAGAAATCAGGTTCACAAAATGAAAAACTGCTGGCACTGAAGAAGCATAGGATCAGGATTAAGATCATTCATCTCTTCAAGCATATTTCCCCCATAGCTGCTCAGTATCCTCAATCCATTTAGCTACCTTGGCTCCATATTTTTGTTATAGACATGTCTAGTGAAAATCTATATCAATCCTAGAGTTAAAATTGTTGGTTTAGCTCACACTTATTGATTACATTTGACTTACAGTGTGGAAACAGGCCCTTCGGCCCAACAAGTCCACACCGACCCGCCGAAGCGCAACCCACCCATACCCCTACATTTACCCCTTACCTAACACTACGGGCAATTTAGCATGGCCAATTCACCTGACCCGCACATCTTTGTGACTGTGGGAGGAAACCGGAGCACCCGGAGGAAACCCACGCAGACACGGGGAGAACGTGCAAACTCCACACAGTCAGTCGCCTGAGTCGGGAATTGAACCAGGGTCTACAGGCGCTGTGAGGCAGCAGTGCTAACCACTGTGCCACCGTTGCTTTCAGTGGAAAAGCATTCACTTTTCCAGCACTCTTTGTATGACAATTTGTTTCCTGATTTATTTCCTGAATGATCTGGCTCTGATTTTCAGGTTATGTTCTCTGGTTCTTGACTCTCCATCAACCATCAATAAACTTTTCTTTCTCTATTTACTTGGCACGTTCCTTCAAAATTAAAACAAATACAAAACAAACTCAATCAAAACACCCTTTAACCATCTGTGTTCTTTAAATTACAAGCATTCCATATATAACATCTCTTCATAATTTAACCATCAGATTCCTGGGAGATCTTTGGTGAGAAAGGCCAGCAACAAAGCAACAGAGATGATGGTCTAATGACCTTAAACGTGTAGTGAAGGTAAGATTCTGGTGCCAAAGTACAACTCCTGTGACAAATCAAATTTCACTCAGCTCTTTAGAGATCCTTTTTCTGATTCAACTCCTACATATTATTAAAGTTAGCCTTAATATACATTGATAAAATAAAGACTCTATTTCCTAAATCCTGGAAATTCAAAGAACTATCAAAAACTACAGATTAAATGGATTACGGCCTGCTCCATTGTTTGAACCAGTATGACCAATTTGAGTATTTCAAAAAGTCATGAGTAGGCAGAAGAGGGAATGAAGTGAGGTGAGAGGAAGATGCAGAACTTTGAGCTCCAAAGTTTGTTTTGACTTTTTTGTGGGATTATTTTTGTTGGTAAGAAAAATATTTATTGCCCACCAATAATTGCCCTTGAGAAGTTAGTGGTGAACTACCTTCCTGCAGAGAATCTAGTAGGAAACCGTTTAGGAGGATAATTAAGAGCCAACCACATGACTGGGGGTCTGGAGTCGAATGTAGGCCAGGGCAGTTGGCAGCAGCACATTTCACTTCCTAAAAGTTGATAGAGAATTAATAGGTTTGTACAATAACCTTATAGTTTCACTATTATTGATAAAAAGCTTTTAGTTATGATTTATTAAGTTAACTGAATTTAAATTCCATAGTTGCCATGATGGGATTTGAACTCACACCTCCATTTTATTAATCCAGACCTCTGGATTACTTGTCCAGCAAAATAACCTCACAGTCACTGTACCTAGAAGAGGTAAAGCTAAACATACTGCATGCCTGTTGTAATGAGGCACACTCAAGATCTTTTAATATCCTGAGAGAAATGGATAACATAGATGCAGGGGGAGCTATCCAACTTGAACTGTGCATTAAGGACCAGAGAACATGTGTATAAAATGTATGAGCCTTAAGCAACCACAGAGATTAAAAGACGTTCTAATCCCCCAACAGAATAGAACAGACTATCATCCAGGCAGTGAGTTCCATGTTGATTAATTGCTTCCGAGGTAAAGAATATGTAAAAACAAAACAGCGAAATTGTTTAAGGTGTTAATTTCCTCTGGTAGTTTTTATGTAAAGTTCTATTTTGCTGAGCTACTTCAATGGGGCCAGTAATGAAATCGATTTACAATTGCAGGAAGCAGAGCACAAAGGAAGTGGTCAAACAGCAAGCCATGTCAGGATATCAACATAATATTCAATGTTTCCACTCTTGTGTTTCAGTTTCAGATTGAATTGAATTGAATTTATTGTCACATGTACCAAGGCACAGTGAAAAGCTTTGTCTTGCGAACAATACAGGCAGATCACAGAGTTAAATGGCATAGATAAGTAAATAATAGGTAAATAGTGTCAAAAACCAAAACAAAGGTACAGGCGAATGTTAAGAGTTTGTGAGTCCATTCAATATTCTAACTACAGTAGGGTAGAAACTGTTTCGAAACTGGCTGGTGCGTGTGTTCAGGCTTCTGTACCTTCTCCCTGATGGTAGAGGTTGGAGAAGAACATTGCCAGGGTGGGATGGATCTTTGGGAGCGCTGGTGGCCTTTCCTTGACAGTGGGCCTGGTAGATGGATTCTATAGATGGGAGGTTGGCCTTTATGATTGTCCGGGCTGAGTTCACCACTCTCTGTAACCATCTCTGATCTTGAATGTACAGTTTCTATACCAGGTAATGATACATCCAGACAGAACGCACTCGATTACAAAACATCTACAATTTAAAATTTTTGCAGAGTGACCGGTAGTCTGCAGTAAAATTAAATGTCGCAACAATTTTCAAGTGTATTTTACAGCAATACTTTGCAAACTTTCTGTTTGTTGAAAACTCTGTGCCCATACCTTAATTCGTCCCAATTTCCACTTGCTCGTCATCTTTTGTCCTCATCAATAGTTTTCCAGGTATCAATTCCTCATTTCTATGAAAAAAAAATCCTTGTTTTTAAATCATTTCATGGCTCCCCATTGTCTATCTCTACAATCTCTTTCAGTTTGACAACTTCTCCACATCTCTACCTCTCCCTTTCTTTTTGAGGGTTGTCCTTAGAATTTGACTCTTTGACCAATTGTTTTTGGTCATCAATCCAAACATCATACGTGACTCAGTATGAAGTTACAGACTTCATACTTTGCTGCAAAATGCCTTTTGACATTTAAAACATTAAGGACACCACAGAGACACAAGTCATTGTTATATTGACATATCTACCTGAGAAACTTGTTTGTGATTTCATCTCAGTTATTCACACAAAGTACACCCTCCATTGTTTCTGAAGTGTTTTCTTGATTTGGTGCTTTTGCTTCCCCGTATGTTAGATCATGGGACATATACCACAAAGTTTCAGTGCTTGATGAGGCAGATGTCTTGAAGTTTATTAGCAACATTAACCATTTATTCTATTACAATGTCTCAGATTGGCAAATAGTCTTAGTTCTGTGCTTAATGACCTTGACCATTACATTAAATATTCATTACTGACTGACTGAGCATACAACTCTGGCTCCATTGTACTCTGTCAGAACTAATGAAAACTGAGAACCTTTATACCAGACCATCACATGTCCGAAACTCGTGTAACTGTCTTAAAGATACACCATCTGTCTGGTCTTGAATCGACATACAGCCATAGAGCTGTACAGCATGGAAACAGACTCTTTGATCCAACATGCCCATGCTGATCAGATAGGCTAAACTAGTCCAGTCTGTTTGCCAGCATTTGGCCCACACCTCTCTAAACCCTTCCTATTTATCTATCTACCCAGGTGCTTTCACATGTTGCAATTGTACCAACCTCCACCACTTCCTGTGGCAGCTCATTCCATACATGCACCACCGTCAGTGTGAAAAAAAATGCTCCTTAAATCCCTTTTGCATCTTTCCCCTCCCACCCTAAACCCATGCCCTCTAGTTTTGGATTCGGGGATCCCCCGGGGAAAAGACCTTGTCTATTTACCCTCTCCATGTCCCTCATGATTTTACAAACCTCTATAAGGTCACTCCTCAGCCTCTGACACTCCACGGTATACATTAACATAATCAAATAATACAAGCCATTGCAATAATACAGTGGCTTTCAAGTCTGAAAAATAGTCAACATTTTATCAAAATCAAATAAATCCAAAACAGGAACTAGGTGTATTTTGCTACAGAGTCTATAGATTAAGTGAAACCAGAGGTACATTATCAGAAGAAACATGATTACAAGGTAGTACAGATATCATAATGTAAACCTGATGTTGTCTTTGCACATATTGTATAACACACTTTTCCCTAGAACCTTTTCTCTAGTGATGATTATTGTATTTATTTCTTCTCCCTTTTGACCTTTACATTTAGTACATGTGGAATATTATTAGTATCCTTTACCATGGAAAATATTTATTGAACTCCTCCGTTATTTTCTGGGTTCCCATTATTATCTCCCAGCCTCATTCTCTAAGGGCATGACGTTCATGCTGGTTTCTCGCTTCCATTGAAATATTTACAGAATCTATTATCACCCATTTTGATTTTGTTTATTAGTTTACTTGAATGTTGATTTTCCTTACTCATTTTGGTCATCTTTTGTTGGTTTATAAACTTTACTAATCCTCTTTACTAATCACTAATATTTGCTGCATTTTTTCTTTCTTTAAATTTGATACTTCCCTTAACTTTTTTTCAACGTGGTTGGATTATCTCTTTTCTGGATGCTTCTACCTCACTGAGATGTACCTTTGTTGGGAGTCATCAGTTATCTTCTTAAACACCTGCCATTTATCATTAACCGTCTTTTCTACTAAGCTGCTTCACTAGACTACTCCAGTTAAATCTGCATTCATTTCCATGTAATTGTTTAAGTTTAACACAGTTGTTTCTGATCCAAATCTCTCACTTTGAAACTGAATACTAAATTCTAGCATATTATATTCACTACTTCCTGAGTGACCTTCCACTCCAAGAACCTTTTCTTCACTTGCTTGCTTACACACTACCATCTCTAAAATACCCTGATTGGATCCACAACATACTGTTCAAGGAAATTGTCCCAAATGAACTCTTACTTATGGCTACATCCACAGGTTTTATTTACCCAACCTAGTGAAGATTGAGATCACCTATGATTAATGTATTGGCCTTTTTACACACCCTCATTACTGACTATTTATTCTCTAACTAACACTATAGATACTGCTCGAGGGCGTAGTGACTAGTCCCATCAGTTTCTTCCTCCATTTGTTTTTTTCTTAACTCCTTCTATTCTTTTGATTTCTATTTCTTCTGATCCTAAGATCATTTCTTCCCATTGTACTCATTCCCTCTCAAACTAACAAAATCACTGCACTACCCATTCCTTCCTATCTATCCCTCTACATATATCCTTGAATATTTAGTTCATAGCTTTAATTTCCTTATAAACCTTGTGGATTCCTGTATGGCAATCTCCCCATTTATAACTATGTGAGCTAACATAAATAGATACAAGAAATGTTGCTTCTCTATCTTTAATGCTTGATGCATATCTGGATAAGTTTTAGTCTTGAAGGGAAGTTATTTCTGAATTCTATCATAATTATAATTTCATTCATGTTCTCAAAATGCTCTCTAGCGTTCCGAATTGAAACCACTGATCCTAGGGGTGGCTCAGTGGTTAGCACTGCTGCCTCACAGCACCAGGGCCCCAAGTTTGATTCCAGCCTCGGGTGACTGTCTGTGTGGAGTTTGCACATTCTCCCCGTGTCTGTGTGGGTTTCCTCCCACAGTCCAAACTAAATGTGCAGGTCAGGTGAATCGGCCATGCTAAATTGCCCATAGGGATAGGTGCATTAGTCTTCGGAGGGTCGGTGTGGACTGGGTGGGCCAAAGGACTTGTTTCCACACTGTAGGGAATCTAATCTAAATTATTTCTCTTTCCCTTATAAATTCTACAAATTTCTGATCAGTTTTTTTGTGGTCTAATTTTAATTGTGAACCTTCAGGGAAAAACTCGTGAGTATCGAGTATTGCTTTTTTAACACTTTCACAATCTGTACATTATTGTTCAAATGTGTACATAGTCATAGGAGTACTTAATTAAATGTTTAATTAATGCAAAATTAGTGGTGAAGCACTTTTTGGCAATTTCATCTGTCCAGCTACATTCTCAAATCAGGTGAAATATCTTTCAAATTCATCCTCAGTAAATTCAACCACTAATTATAGGTTTTTAATTTTAGCAAATTCGCCATTGCAATCAGAATCATCTTCTGAGCAAGTACCCATTCTTCCCTTATTATTCTCTAAGATTCTCTACATTTGAGTCATATTATCCAATTTCCCTATCCCTTTGGAACTCAAGATTTTTTAATTCCATCTTCTTTTCCATTAGCCTCTGTTTACCTATCTGTCGCTTTTCATTTTTGTCTGTTTTTTCTGTTGAAAATCAACTTTCCAAATTGTGTTTTCCTTACCCTATGTCCCTTTCCATGGCTTTTAGAGTCATAGAGATGTTCAACATTGAAACAGACCCTTCGGTCCAACACATGCCAGCCAGTTATCCCAACCCAATCTAGTCCCACCTGCCAGCACCCAGCTCATATCCTTCCAAACCCTTCCTATTCATAAACTCATCCAAATGCTTCTTAAATGTTGCAATTGTACCAGCCTCCACCACTTCGTCTGGCAGCTCATTCCATACACGTACCACCCTCTGCGTGAAAAAGTTTCCCCTTAGGTGTCTTTTATATCTTTCCCCTCTCACCCTAAACCTATGCTCTCTAGTTCTGGACTCCCCAACCCCAGGGAAAAGACTTTGCCTATTTACCCTACCCATGCCCCTTATAATTTTGTAAACCTCTATAAGGTCACTCCTCAGCCTCCGTCGCTCCAGGGAAAACAGCTCAAACCTGTTCAGCCTCTCCCTATAACTCAAATCCTCCAACCTTGGCAACATCCTTGTAAATCTTTTCTGAGCCCTTTCAAGTTTCACAACATCTTTTCGATTGTAATATTCTAACAGTGGCCTAACCAATGTCCTGTACAGCCACAACATGACCTCCCAACTCTTATACTCAATACTCTGACCAATAAAGGAATGCATACCAAATGCCTTCTTCACTATCCTATCTAACTGCGACTCCACTTTCAAAGAGCTATGAGCCTGCACTCCAAGGTCTCTTTGTTCAGAAACACTCCCTCGGACCTTACCATTAAGTGTATAAGTCCTGCTAAGATTTGCTTTCCCAAAATGCAGCACCTCGCATTTATCTGAATTAAACTCCATCTGCCACTTTTCAACCCATTGGCCCATCTGGTCAAGATCCTGTTGTAATCTGAGGTAAACCTCTTCGCTGTCCACAGCACCTCCAATTTTGGTCTCATCTGCAAACTTAACGAACTGTACCTCTTATGTTCGCATCCAAATCATTTATGTAAATGACAAAAAGTAGAGGGCCCAGCACTGATCCTTGTGGCACTCTGCTGGTCACAGGCCTCCAGTCTGAGAAACAACCCACCACCACCCTCTGTCTTCTACCTTTGAGTCAGTTCTGTATCCAAATGGCTAGTTCTCCCTATATTCCATGAGATCTAACCTTGCTAATCAGTCTCCCATGGGGAACCTTGTCAAACGCCTTACTGAAGTCCATGTAGATCACATCTACTGCTCTGCCCTCATCAATCCACTTTGTTACTTCTTAAAAAAACTCAAACAAGTTTGTGAGACATGATTTCCCACAAACAAAGCCATGTTGACTATCCCGAATCAGTCCTTGCCTTTCCAAATACACGTACATCCTGTCCCTCAGGGTTCCCTCCAACAAATTTCCCATCACCAAGGTCAGGCTCACCGATCTATAGTTCCCTGGCTTGTCCTTACCACCCTTCTTAAACAGTGGCACCACGTTTGCCAATCTCCAGTCTTCTGGCACCTCACCTGTGACTATCAATGATACAAGTACCTCAGCTAGAGGCCCAGCAATCACTTCTCTAGCTTCCCACAGAGTTCTTGGGTACACCTGATCAGGTCTTGGGGATTTATCCACCTTTACCCATTTCAAGACATCAAGCACTTCCTCCTCTGTAATCTGGACATTTTGCAAGATGTCACCATCTATTTCCCTACAGTCTATATCTTCCATATCCTTTTCTACAGTAAATACTGATGCAAAATGCTAATTTAATATGTCCCCCATTTTCTGTGGCTCCACACAAAGGCCGCCTTGCTGATCTTTGAGGGGCCCTATCCTCTCCCTAGTTACCTTTTTGTCCTTAATATATTTGTAAAAACCCTTTGGATTCTCCTTAATTCTATTTGCTAAAGCTATCTCATGTCCTGTTTTTGCCTTCCTGATTTCCCTCTTAACTATACTCCTACTTCCTTTATACTCTTCTAAAGATTCACTCAATCTATCCTGTCTATACCTGACATATGCTTCCTTCTTTTTCTTCACCAAACCCTCAATTTCTTTAGTCATTCAGCATTCCCTATACCTACCAGCCTTCCCTTTCACCCTGACAGGAATATACTTTCTCTGGATACTTGTTATCTCATGTCTGAAGGCTTCCCATTTTCCAGCCGTCCCTTTACCTGTGAACATCTGCCTGCAATCAGCTTTCAAAAGTTCTTGCCTGATACTGTCAAAATTGGCCTTTCTCCAATTTAGAGCTTCAACTTTTAGGCCTGGTCTATCCTTTTCCATTGCTATTTTAAAACGAATAGAATTATGGTCACTGGCCCCAAAGTGTTCCCCCACTTTCTCTTTTTTCTTCTAGCTTAAGTCTTTCATTTCCCTCTGTTTCCCAGCTAGTTCTTGCTGTTACATCTCAATTTCAGATTTCTCTTCTTCCAGTTCTAAATGCTGCATAATTGCACTAAGTGGAAATGGGTACTGCAGATGCTGGAGATTGAAGTCTAGATTAGAGCGGTGCTGGAAAAGCACAGCAGGTCAGGCGGCATCCAAGGAGCATGAAAATCGACATTTCGGGCAAAAGGCCCTAAGCATCTACTCTTTTTAGATTGTATCTTGACTTATACTTGCAATTTATCTGCTAACTCTTCAGTTTAGCATTAGTCAAAGATTTCAAGTAATTGACTATTATATCTTCCATTCACAGATTTTTCTTGTTCGTTACAATGAAAGCCATTTCAAACTTTTGAAAATAAACTTCATCACAGGACAATTATTTTATGTCCAGAACATCTGTGCACCCAAATGGTTCGAATAGACTAGGATCCCTCTTAAACTCAGCGAACCCAGATTTCAAACAGAAGTTTATGACAAACAAACTAAAAATAAATCAATGTTTCTAAACATAACACAGTTTGAAAGACTTTAAAAGAAGTGACAAAACAAAAACTCATCTATTCCCAGCATCAATATTTTACAGTTACATAGAAACCAGCAGCATTTCCTTTCCCTATCAAATCCGTAATTTTGACTTAAATTATTTTTCCTCAACTCCTGTCCTGTGAGTTGTGAAGTTGTTTCCTCATATAAATAATTCCTTACCAGTTGCTTTGAATAGCATACAGATTTCTAACCAAACACTCCTGCCTTTCATACAAACTACACTATTTCACTGAGTTAACTTATTTCCTTGATTGCTCTGGTCAATCCTCTTTTTCTAGAAGAGACTATACTGACATCTGATTCAGTCATAACTCTTTCAACCTGCCTAAAATCTTCCCAATCTCTAGGTTTTCTGAGTTAAAATCAATCTGTGATTATTCCAGCCCAAAAAGCAAGCTAATATTGTTCAATGCTTTCTTCTTCCTGTCAGACATCCTGACAAGATAAACAAACTCCAGCAGTGTTATCTGCACCAGTTAATTGTTAAACCACTTTGCAGAATAGACCAACACCTCTATCCCATCAGATATTAATCCAAACTCTAAAACAATCTTATATATATATATATATACACACACAAAGTCACATACATTTCATCACAGGGGTTCTCCAAGTATCATGATGGATCAAAATTCAAGATTAATAGGAATACCATCCTCCATGAAGAACACAAAAGAGGGGAAATACTATAAGACATGGGAGCAGAAACTAGGCCACTCAGCCCATTGAGTCTGCTCCACCATTCAACCATGGCTGATAAGATTCTCAAACCCATTCTCCCATTTTCTCCCTATAACCATTGATCTCCTTGACAATCAGAGCCTATCTATCTCCGTCTTATATATATATTCAATGATCTGGCCTCCACAGCCATCTGTAGCATTGAAATCCACAGATTCACTACTCTCTGGTCAAAGAAGTTTCTCCTTATTTCCATTCTAAACGGTCTTCCCTTCATTCTAAGGCTGTGCCCTCCGGTCCTAGTCTATCCTACCAATGGAAACATCTTTCCAATATCCACTCTGTTCAGATCATTCAGTATTCTGTATGTTTCAATTAGATTCCCCCTCATCCTTCTAAACTCCATCAAGTATAGACCCAGAGTCCACAAACGTTCCTCATACATTAAGCTATTCATTCCTGGGACCACTCTTATGAACCTCCTCTGAACCCACTCCAGGACCAATACCTCCTCCTGAGATAAGGGGCTCAAAACTGTGCACAATACTCCAAATATGTCCTGACCAGAGCCGAATTGAGCCTCAGAAGTACACCCCTGTTTTTTTCGTCAAATCCTCTCAAAATAAATGCCAACATTGCATTTGCCTTCCTAACTACTGACTCAACTTGCAAGTTTGCCTTGAGAGTATCCTGGACTAGAACGCCCAAGTCTTCGTGTGCTTCAGATTTCTGAATTTTCTCCCCATTTAAAAAAAATAGTCCATGCTTCTATTCTTCTTCCCAAACCGCATTAACCTCACGCTTTCCCACGTTGGACTCCGTCTGCCACTTCTTTGCCCACTCTCCTAACCTGCCCCAATCCTTCTGCAGCGTCCTCACTTCTTCAATGCTACCTGTCCTTCTACCCATCTTTGTACCATCTGCAAACTTAGCCAGAATGCCCTCAGTTCCTTCATTTATATCATTAATGTATAAAGTGAAAAGTTGTAGTCCCAACACTGACCCTGGCAGCTGCAAATGTGTTGCTGGTCAAAGCACAACAGGCCAGGCAGCATCTCAGGAATAGAGAATTCGACGTTTCGAGCATAAGCCCTTCATCAGGAATAAGAGAGAGAGCCAAGCAGGCTAAGAGAAAAGGTAGGGAGGAGGGACTGGGGGGAGGGGCGATGGAGGTGGGATAGGTGGAAGGAGGTCAAGGTGAGGGTGATAGGCCGGAGTGGGGTGGGGGCGGAGAGCTCAGGAAGAGGATTGCAGGTTAGGAGGGCGGTGCTGAGTTGAGGGAACCGACTGAGACAAGGTGGGGGGAGGGGAAATGAGGAAACTGGAGAAATCTGAATTCATACCTTGTGGTTGGAGGGTTCCCAGGCGGAAGATGAGGCACTCCTCCTCCAGCCGTCGTGTTGTTGTGTTCTGCCGGTGGAGGAGTCCAAGGACCTGCATGTCCTCGGTGGAGTGGGAGGGAGAGTTAAAGTGTTGAGCCACGGGGTGATTGGGTTGGTTGGTTCGGGCGGCCCGGAGGTGTTCTCTGAAGCGTTCCGCAAGTAAGCGGCCTGTCTCACCAATATAGAGGAGGCCACATTGGGTGCAGCGGATGCAATAGATGATGTGTGTGGAGGTACAGGTGAACTTGTGGCGGATATGGAAGGATCCCTTGGGGCCTTGGAGGGAAGTGAGTGTGGAGGTGTGGGCGCAAGTTTTACATTTCCTGCGGTTGCAGGGGAAGGTGCCGGGGGTGGAGGTTGGGTTGGTGGGGGGTGTGGATCTGACGAGGGAGTCACGAAGGGAGTGGTCCTTGCGGAACGCTGATAGGGGAGGGGAGGGAAATATATCCTTGGTGGTGGGGTCCGTTTGGAGGTGGCGGAAATGGCGGCGGATGATACGTTGTATGCGGAGGTTGGTGGGGTGGCAGGTGAGAAGCAGTGGGGTTCTGTCTTGGTGGCGGTTAGAGGAGCGGGGCTCAAGGGCGGAGGAACGGGAAGTGGAGGAGATGCGGTGGAGGGCATCGTCGATCACGTCTGGGGGGAATCTGCGGTCCTTGAAGAAGGAGGCCATCTGGGCTGTGCGGTGTTGGAATTGGTCCTCCTGGGAGCAGATGCGGCGGAGACGAAGGAATTGGGAATATGGGATGGCGTTTTTACAGGGGGCAGGGTGGGAGGAGGTGTAGTCCAGGTAGCTGTGGGAGTCAGTCGGTTTATAATAGATGTCTGTGTTGAGTCGGTCGCCCGAGATAGAAATGGAAAGGTCTAGGAAGGGGAGGGAGGAGTCTGAGACAGTCCAGGTGAATTTCAGGTCGTGATGGAAGGTGTTGGTAAAGTTGATGAACTGTTCAACCTCCTCGTGGGAGCACGAGGCAGCGCCGATACAGTCATCGATGTAGCGGAGGAAAAGGTGGGGTGTGGTGCCAGTGTAGTTGCAGAAGATGGACTGTTCCACATATCCTACGAAGAGGCAGGCATAGCTGGGGCCCATGCGGGTGCCCATGGCAACTCCTTTAGTTTGGAGGAAGTGGGAGGATTGACCACCGGGAATGACCACCACTCCTCCGTCGCCGCAACCATTTCCGCCCCTCCGGTTGCCGTCGGCGTAGCCACTTCCGCCCCCACTGACATCACTAACCTGCAGGAGCACAAATCCTCAGGTTTCGCCGCCCCCACGCCGTCTTTCGTCACTACGCGTAACCCCGCCCCCACGCAAACCTTCGTCACCACACATAACCCCGTCCCCACGCCGTCTTTCGTCACTTCACGTAACCCCGCCCCCACGCTTATTTCCGTCACGACGCATGACCCCGCCCCCACATCGAGCAACGTCACCACGTCTCACTCCGCCCCTACTTCGATCTCTGTCCCCGCCCCTAACCCCGCCCCCAGCCCCAGCTCCAGTCCCACACCAGGTCCTAGCTCCCAGCCTTGCCGGATTTTCACCATCCCTCCAGATCTCCCCCTCTCTGAGGATGAAAGATCAGTCCTCAGCAGGGGCCTCACCTTCATTTCCCTACGCCCTCGGATTAATGAGTTCAACACGCGGCGAGATATTGAACAATTCTTCCGCCGCCTTCGCCTCCGTGCCTACTTTCACAACCAAGACTCCCGCCCACCCTCTGACGACCCCTTCTCCCGCCTCCAACACACCCCATCCACCTGGACACCCCGTGCTGGCCTCCTACCCGCCCTCGACCTCTTTATAGCCAACTGCCGCCGTGACATTAACCGACTCAACCTGTCCACCCCTCTCACCCACTCCAACCTCTCACCCTCAGAACGTGCAGCCCTCCACTCCCTCCGCTCCAATCCCAACCTCACCATCAAACCCGCAGACAAGGGAGGCGCGGTGGTAGTTTGGCGCACTGACCTGTATACCGCTGAAGCCAAACGCCAGCTCGCGGACGCCTCCTCTTATCGCCCCCTTGACCACGACCCCACCTCCCACCACCAAACCATCATCTCCCAGACCATCCAGGACCTCATCACCTCAGGGGATCTCCCATCCTCCGCCTCCAACCTCATAGTCCCACAACCCCACACCGCCCGTTTCTACCTCCTGCCCAAAATCCACAAACCTGCCTGCCCCGGCCGACCCATTGTCTCAGCCTGCTCCTGCCCCACCGAACTCATCTCCCAATACCTTGACACGGTCCTGTCCCCTTTAGTCCAAGAACTCCCCACCTACGTTCGGGACACCACCCACGCCCTCCACCTCCTCCAGGATTTTCGCTTCCCCGGTCCCCAACGCCTTATTTTCATTATGGACATCCAGTCCCTGTACACCTCCATCCCCCATCACGAAGGACTCAAAGCCCTCCGCTTCTTCCTTTCCCGCCGCACCAACCAGTACCCTTCCACTGACACCCTCCTTTGACTGACTGAACTGGTCCTCACCCTGAATAACTTCTCTTTTCAATCCTCCCACTTCCTCCAAACTAAAGGAGTTGCCATTGGCACCCGCATGGGCCCCAGCTATGCCTGCCTCTTCGTAGGATATGTGGAACAGTCCATCTTCCGCAACTACACTGGCACCACACCCCATCTTTTCCTCCGCTACATCGATGACTGTATCGGCGCTGCCTCGTGCTCCCACGAGGAGGTTGAACAGTTCATCAACTTTACCAACACCTTCCATCACGACCTGAAATTCACCTGGACTGTCTCAGACTCCTCCCTCCCCTTCCTAGACCTTTCCATTTCTATCTCGGGCGACCGACTCAACACAGACATCTATTATAAACCGACTGACTCCCACAGTTACCTGGACTACACCTCCTCCCACCCTGCCCCCTGTAAAAACGCCATCCCATATTCCCAATTCCTTCGTCTCCGCCGCATCTGCTCCCAGGAGGACCAATTCCAACACCGCACAGCCCAGATGGCCTCCTTCTTCAAGGACCGCAGATTCCCCCCAGACGTGATCGACGATGCCCTCCACCGCATCTCCTCCACTTCCCGTTCCTCCGCCCTTGAGCCCCGCTCCTCTAACCGCCACCAAGACAGAACCCCACTGCTTCTCACCTACCACCCCACCAACCTCCGCATACAACGTATCATCCGCCGCCATTTCCGCCACCTCCAAACGGACCCCACCACCAAGGATATATTTCCCTCCCCTCCCCTATCAGCGTTCCGCAAGGACCACTCCCTTCGTGACTCCCTCGTCAGATCCACACCCCCCACCAACCCAACCTCCACCCCCGGCACCTTCCCCTGCAACCGCAGGAAATGTAAAACTTGCGCCCACACCTCCACACTCACTTCCCTCCAAGGCCCCAAGGGATCCTTCCATATCCGCCACAAGTTCACCTGTACCTCCACACACATCATCTATTGCATCCGCTGCACCCGATGTGGCCTCCTCTATATTGGTGAGACAGGCCGCTTACTTGCGGAACGCTTCAGAGAACACCTCCGGGCCGCCCGAACCAACCAACCCAATCACCCCGTGGCTCAACACTTTAACTCTCCCTCCCACTCCACCGAGGACATGCAGGTCCTTGGACTCCTCCACCGGCAGAACACAACAACACGACGGCTGGAGGAGGAGCGCCTCATCTTCCGCCTGGGAACCCTCCAACCACAAGGTATGAATTCAGATTTCTCCAGTTTCCTCATTTCCCCTCCCCCCACCTTGTCTCAGTCGGTTCCCTCAACTCAGCACCGCCCTCCTAACCTGCAATCCTCTTCCTGAGCTCTCCGCCCCCACCCCACTCCGGCCTATCACCCTCACCTTGACCTCCTTCCACCTATCCCACCTCCATCGCCCCTCCCCCCAGTCCCTCCTCCCTACCTTTTCTCTTAGCCTGCTTGGCTCTCTCTCTTATTCCTGATGAAGGGCTTATGCTCGAAACGTCGAATTCTCTATTCCTGAGATGCTGCCTGGCCTGCTGTGCTTTGACCAGCAACACATTTGCAGCTGTGATCTCCAGCATCTGCAGACCTCATTTTTTACTGACCCTGGCAGACCTGTCACCAGCTGTCATCCTTTTAAGGACCCTTTATTCCCACTCTCTGCTTTCTACCAGACAGTCACTTTTCTATCCATTCTAACACCTTGCCTCTAACACCATGGGCCCTTACCTTACTCAGCAGCCTCCTGTGCGGCACTTTATCAAAGATCTCCTTGATGTCTAGGTAGATAGCATTCATTGGCTCTCCTTGGTCTAACCTGCTCGTTATTTCCTTAAATAACGCTAACAGATTTGTGAGGCATGACTTCCCCTTGATGAAGCCATGCTAACTTTGTCCAATTTTACTGTACACTTCCATGTATTCAGAAATCTCATCCTTCACACTGGACTCCAAAATCTTACCCACGACTGAGGTTAGGCTAATTCACCACAGCAATAGTGAACCCCCTGCAGTTGTATTCTCTTGCAAAGTTGTATGGCTGTCAGATACAGAAATATTTTAAAACTCCTACTCTTGCTTAAGAGGACACTTATTAGTTTTGAATTTTGACTCTGATATTTGAAACTTGAAACATGGTTGTCCAGTGTTCTGAATCTCTGTGGCTTAGCAGCCCATATAGACTGAACTAATTAAATCCAGCCCAACTGAGATTTATCTTGAACTTTATTAATTCCACTGATGGGTGCACACAGTTGTGACACTTTGGCTGTTCACCGAGACCTAGGAGAGATGGATTCTGAAGATATTTAATTATTACTCAAGAAACTAATAATATTTCTGCAATCTTTCGCCCATCATATGTGATGGCTTAAATGTGAAAATCTACATATATTAGTTATCCCTAAATGACTAGCCTCTGCATTAATATATAATTAAATTACAATTTTTTGAAGCAGCGATTTTCAAATCGGTGGGTAAGAGAAGGATTTATATTCTTTTGTTAATGCTCCACTCACTGTTATCAGGCAGATGATTTTTAAAATGAAAAGCACAAGAACAATAATGCTTAAGGTTCTTACTGTCCAATGATTTAAACCATGCAGGTAAATTATTTAAGAACTTACACATTAATTGATACTTAATATATTGTGAAGAACATTGTGCCAAATTATTAAATGGAGATAATGTTATCTGGAAGCTAAAAGCAGATAGCAGGATAGCCTAATTGTATCTGTGTATGATTATTATTAAACACGATATGGAAGTACAGTTTATAAATTGATTTGGTAATGGTGTACACAGGAAGAATTCTGATGCTGAGTTTGTCAAATGACACCCAATTCAACTTTGAATGGCAGATGAAATTAAAGCATTTAATGAGAACATGAATAAGAAAGTGCGTGCCGTGTCATTATTTATAATTTGCTAGTTCTGTTGATAGAAATCCAAATATTCATTGAATGCAATTATCATGGGTTCATGAAGCAATGTAACAGGTGCCAACTTTCAGTTTGGTCAGAGCTTGTCTCTGACATAAAAGACAGACCCAGGAGCCAAGAAATCTTTCCAGTTTCAATCTTGTTGGTGAAGTTATTTTGGATTCATCCACAGGATGTGAGAGTTGTTGGCTAGGCCATTACTCATTGCATATCTCTAATTGCTGAGGAGGCAGTTGAGAGTCAACCTCATTGCTGTGGGCCTGGAGTTGCATGTAGATCAGGCTGGATAAGGATGACACTTTTTATATTAGTGAACCAGATGGGTACTTTCCTGACAATTGACAATGGCTTCATGCTCTTTGTCAAACTTGTATTTCAGATTTTTAATGAATTAAGATTGTAACATTGGCATGGCAGGATACAAACCCAGGTCCCCAGAACATTATCTGGGTCTCCAGATTAACAGTCCAGTGGTAATACCAATAAGCTATTGAGCAGCACGGTGGCACAGTGGTTAGCACTGCTGCCTCACAGCGCCAGGCAACCGGGTTCAATTCCGCCTCAGGCGACTGACTGTGTGGAGTTTGCACGTTCTCCCCGTGTCTGCGTGGGTTTCCTCCGGGTGCTCCGGTTTCCTCCCACAGTCCAAAGATGTGCAAGTTAGGTGAATTGGCCATGCTAAATTGCCCGTAGTATTAGGTGAAGGGGTAAATGTATGAGTCTGGGTGGTATGTGGGTTGGTGTGGACTTGTTGGGCCGAAGGGCCTGTTTCCATACTGTAAGTAATCTAATCTAATCTATTACCTCCGCGTTATATGTGCGTCTTAGGAATCAGTGGCCTCTCCATACAATCAGATAAAAGTCGAGTATGCAAATGGATTAGCTCTGTCCATTTTTTGGCATTGTTTTCCTAGAAGATCTTTGGGCTTCATGTACAGTTCCAACATAGGCAGGATCATGTAGTGTATGTCCTGTCCCTTATTGGATCAGACTCCCATGTGCAACAGCAAACCCCAATTTGTACAGGTCAATGTGTTTGGTGATACCCCCAGACCAGTGTTATCTAATAAATTCTTCACATCTCATGTGGTGAATCAGCCACAGATAGGTAGCAAATTGATCAACTCGCAAAGTCTTAATCAGATGAACATTAAGACAATGTGCCAATCCATTTGATTGAGGATGTTCTTCCAGATTCTAACTGACATGGTCCTCAGCCACATCAAACACAATCAGGAAATCCTAAAGCAAGAGAAATCCATAACATTAAAAAAAATGCCTTACTCCATGAAGGTAAGTTATCAAATCAAAGGAAGTGCAGTTCTGTTCTCTGCTCATACAGCATGGCTATAAGTTCATTGAGTATTCATAAGACAGAGGTGGGTAAATTCTTGACTAACAAGGTAGTCAAAGTGTAACAGGTGCTTGAAGGAAATTGGAGCTGAGATCACAAACAAATCTGTCATGATTTTATCAAATAGTGTAGCAGGCTTGGGGGCCAATGACCGACACTGCCTCCTTATTTGTATATCTGTCTTTGCAAGGTAAAAACCATACCATTTTTTATATTTCTGAATTTCTGATTGTGAACTGAAATAGGAAAAGGACTGTTCTAAAAGTCAAGGATTACAGAAGAGATTACTATAATTTTTCAGTGCAACTGCTGGTTTTTCAACCAGGAGGTGAATTGCTGACAGTCTGACACCAGGGAGGATGTACAAGATAAGGTTCAGCCGGCAACCATTAGCTGATTGGTTTGTGAAGTGGTAAGTAACTGTTATTGACAAAAGCCTCCAGACTGCCAATACCTGCTTGATTGACTCTTTGACTGCAGAAAACCTTATGGGTGGGAACACCATTACCAGAAAGAGAGGTGGATGTCTCTGTGCAGTAGAAAATAACCAAAGCCTGAATAAAGCCAATTTCTTTTCCCTCAGTAATTACTGTAAGTTGTTGCTTTTAACAAATATAATCAGAGCTTTATACTTTATGGAGGCAATGGACTCGTGGTTTTATTGCTGGACTGTAAACCCAGAGACCCAGATAATGTTCTGGGGACCCAGGTTCAAATCCTGCCACAGCAGAAGGTAGAATTTGAATTCATAAGTATCTAGGATTACGAGTCTAATGATGACCCTGAATCCATTGCTGATAGTTGTAAAAACCTATGTGGTTCACTAATACCCTTTAAGGAAGGAAACTGTTATCCTTATCCAGTCTGAGACAAAAAATAACTTTGGATGCTGGAATTCAATGTAGACAAGCAGGAGGCTTGTCTGAAGAATGGTTACACCAGAAAGGTTAATTCCTCCACATTCTGATGCTGCCTGGCATTCTGTGTTCTTCCAGCCTCCTGCTTATCTAGTCTGGCCTAAACGTGACTCCAGCTCCACAGCAATGTGGATGACTCCTAACTGCCCTTGGGCAACTAGGCATGGGCAATAAATGCAGCCTAACCTGTGAATGAATAATAAAAAAAAGAACCTGATGCTTTGTACCTTCCGTAAGGAAGTGAAAGGTACTTGGAGCAAAGTGATTGATGAACAACAAGTCCCAGCCAAAGAAAGTGAACCCTGTGGAACAGAACCTTTGAAATGCCTTTACAACTTTTCCCTCTGTCTGTGTGTGTGGATAAGGGAAGTTTTATAAGAGGTTTGCAGTTCCAATCAGTCAAACGATATGTCATTGTTATTTATCTGTAGCTACAGCTATTTACTTGTCATGGTGCTTTCTGTTCATTTAAGTCTAAAAGACACATAAATTATGGAACTTTGTGTTATTTGATAACACTTTAAACTTTTGTGACCACTCCAGGATTAGTAGAGCTTGCTTTCCAGCACGCCGCTCCACTGGGGGCAACAGTATGTGTGCGAAAAGCATGTCAAAATATTTCGGTCACAAGACAATTAGATACTCTACAGTGGTTAGCTATTAATTTGACAGAGGTCCTGTCACAGTGCAGTACACTATTGTTCACTTTAATCACAGTTATTCTCTGGAAGATTGTTACAACATTTCATCCCCATCCATTTCGTATATTTTGTGCCACATGGTAAATATGGAGAGCAGATGACATGAAAATGACAAATAATGTTGGACAGCACTGAACTAGATACTAATTAGGAGCTGTGAAGAAATGTCATACCAACCTTGAAGCATTAGCTCTGTTCCTCTTTCCCCAGATGCTGCCAGACCTGCTGAGTTTCTCCAGCATACTCTGTGTTTGTTTCAGATTTCCAGCATCTGGCAGTAACTTATTATCACTGATTAGGAAAGATCTGCTCCCCTATATCCCCCAACCCTGCCAAAAGGGGAGCTTTCTCAAAGGAGAATTTAACTCAGTTAGATCTGACATACCTATTATAAATCCAAGGCATCTGTTTTTGATTAGGCAAAGACATCAGGTCTATTTAGCTTTCCGAAAATGATTAAATTGTAGGTCACCCATCCTCATTCAGATTCCTGTTGTAGTTTGTGATAAAACCTGCATCCATTCCGACAGAACAGATGCTGACATAAAGTGGTGAAGCATTTTCACTTTAGTCCTCTTCCAAAATATTGATGTTGAATCAAAACTTTATCTAAAAAGAAATACGAGTGAATACTAGCTTTGGCAGGAAAACGATGAGTAATGATGCAATTTTCATCTATGTCACCTCACATATCAAATGTGTGATTTTGATGTATTTTATAATGTTTGTGAAATAGCCAACTTTTAACTGACTGTCATTCATCAAAACCTGAAAAAATTGATGAAGTAAACAAATTGCTGGTGCGACTTTATTGAACAAAGTAAATTGATCTGCTGGAGGTGAGGGAAGGTGACTATCTGGTAACAATTATCTTTCTCTAACCTAATTTTTAAGCATGTGGGATGATGGCGTGCAATGTTTATTTCCTTATTTGCATTTTCCAGTCTAATTTTTACTTAGTGACTCTTAGCATGCTGAAAGATAATTTGAAACTTCAATGTGAAACCTGACTGGTACATTAAACACGTTTTGTTAAAGCTTCAGCAGTTTGCTTGGCTGACCCTGATGGACAGGATTGCTGCTGAGCTGCAGAATGGAAAGCAGACTCTTTCTGGAATTGCTTTCTAATTTGTAACTCAGTGCTTTGTCCCTGTATGGTTCAGGGAGCAACTGATAGCCAGCAAAATAGACAGTTGTTAAGGAGCAACCAACAATAAGTCATATGTTTCCAGTTTTTTGGGAACTGTGAATCCAATAAACCCACTAAATAATCCTGTTTAACAGAAATGAACCAACATTTGTAAAAGATAAGGCATGAAATACTGTGTGTTTTTAATGAGGTGCTTGCCTGTGGAAATGAGAGTCAAATGAAAGCATTGCTTTATGACATGGAAAAGGTGTACGGTATCGATGGCCACCACACCTCCATAACACAAAGAAACATCAGTTTTCAGAAGAATGGAATATGTCAACTGGCTATTAACAACATTATATGGAAGGAGAGGGCTGGGGATTTGAGAGACATAAAAAGAAACATAGCTGTCTCAATCTATTGAATACTTGCTTGATACCACTTTTGTAGCGGTAGATTGCGTAAGCATATGTGCTCTGCAGTCATCAAGTGGATCGAGAAGAGACAGATGATGGAGCTAGGATTAATCCTGGATGGTGATGTTGCTGGATATGAAAGGTTTCATATCCAGCAACGGAAAGACCGAATAGGCTCCAACTTTTTCACTGGAGCATAGGAGGTTGAGAGATGACTTTATTGAGTTTTATAAAGTCATGAGGTTAATGGTAGGTGCTTTTTCTCCAGGATGGGGGATTTCAAGACAATGGGGCATATTTTTAAGGTGAGAGGAGAGAGATTTTAAAAAGACATGAGAGGCAAGTATTTTATGCAGAGAGTGGTTCCCAGATGGAATGAACTTTCTGAGGTAGTGGTGGATGCAGATACAGTTACAACGTTTAAAAGACACTTAGAGAACTCCATGAATATGAACTGTTTGGAGGGATGTGGGCCAGGAGCAGGCAGGTGGGACTAGTTCAGTTTGAGATTATGTTCTGCATGGACTGGTTGGACCAGAGAGTCTGTTACTGTGCTGTATGACTCAATGACTATTTCCTAGGGCTTGGGAAACCAAGCAGTTAAATGAAAATGAAAACAAGTTGGTTACAGGAGACAATGGCTTTTACAACATCACTGACTGTGGACCTATGAGGTGCTAGTTCCACCCTCTCCCCTGTTTCTGAAGCAAATATTCCCATGTCACAGTGGTATTAATGCAATAATTTCAAATGACTCTCATTTCCATACACAAGTCTTTCATTAATCCTAAAGCACATGAGTATTTCCTGCACTTCCCATCTCCCAATTATCAATTGGCTTGGAACTCACTACTAATCCCTATTTATGCCCAATGATCTCTTTTCATTTACTGTCCCTAGCCAGTTCATTTGCCAAACCATGTAAGAAATAATACAGAGAAAAAAGAACATAATGAGGTTTTATTGTTAAATCTAACAGGCTTCTGCGTTTGAATTCCTCCTTTCCCCATTAAAACAGGCTCCCTTTCTGTAAATATCAAGGCAACTGAATTAATCTATAGTATAGGCTGGCATGGTGGCTCAGTGGTTTGCACTGCTGCCTCACAGCCCCAGGTGCAATCCCAGCTTTGGGTGTCTGTCTGTGTGGGTTTCCCCTGGGTGCTCCAGTTTCTTCCCACAATCCAACAATGCGCAGGTCAGGTGAATTGGCCATGGGGGGGGGGGGGGGGGGGTGCGGGGATGGGCTTCTCTTTGGAGGATTGGTGTGGGCTTGTTGGACTGAAGGACCTGTATCCACACTGTAGGTAATCTGGTACAGGAAAAGGCCTTTTTAGCCCAAGTGGTTCATACTGTTGTTCATACTTCATACCCTTCTATTTCCACACCTCCTTGCATGCATGAGATCTCCACTTTAATCTGTACTTGTGCTTCCCCCCAGTCATTCACATTTTCACAACTTTCTAATCATAAGATTATTAAAATTATTTGAAATAAGTGCAGATAACTCATTGAGTCAGCTTCACCATGCAGTCAGATTAGGGCTGATCTGATTGTGTTCTTAGCTCTGTTTTCCTGCTTGTTCTCTGTAAACTTTGCTTTTCATTGACAATCAGCATTCTCTCATTCAGCCTTGAATTTATTCAATGACACAGATTCCACTGCTGTCTGTGAAAGAGAATTTGGAAGTCCAAAAACCCTCTGACAGAAGACATTTCCATCTTAAGTGGAAGACCTCTTATTTTTAAAATGTATCCTCCAATTCTATAAACCTTCACAAGAGGAAGTATCTTCTGAGAAAATACCCTGTCAAGCTCATTTAATATCTGTTTCAAACAGATCACCTCTTGTTGAGTACAGACAAAATGTACTTAACCATTCCACTTTAGAGAACTGACAGGGACAGAATAATAATGCTTTCTTATTGGCCATAATGAGTGTATTTTGTAAAGAAAGAGTGGTATGTATTCCAAACTGTAAATTAAACTGCCAGTTTTTGTGAGTTTAAAATGGTGAGGGTTATTTCTTTTCACACAGTCATCTCAAATTAACATATTGTCTGTTCAGTCTCAGGCATCCATGTGTGCATGCACACAAACAAACAAACACAAAGTTTGGATACGGATAAAGATGGTGTATTTTTGCATATTTCAGTTAGATCAGTCTCTCATTTATGATCTACAGTCTCCACGTGGTTTCTTAAATGGATTTAATGATTCAAAGTTGAATTGAGCGCGTTGCAAAATAAAAATTGCACAGCAGGTTGTGAGGTTTGTTGTAGTTGAATTCTAAGAAGGTTAGTTCTCAGGTGAACTTTGAAACAGGAACAAGTTAAATACTTCAGAAGCATGGCATCTTTCTGTTTCCAATTCTGGTTCTCAGCTTCCACTGGATCTGCCTGCAAACAGCTCCTAGCCAATCCGGAGTTTGGTAGAAAGTTAGTATGCAAAGTTGGTGGTTTCTGGATTACTCCTAATGCCTTGGGCAAGTCAAAATAAGAATAGAGAGATAAGATAGATGAACGCACAACTGGAAAGTTGATGCAAGAGAGAGGATTCTTGGGATATTGGAACTGGGTCTGGGGAAGATGTGATCTGTATAGGACGGATGGCTTGCACCTGGACAGAAACGCAATTGTTTCCTTTTCACCAGCACTTTGAGGAGTGTTGAAACTAACTCTGTACAGGAGTGGGAATCCAGAGATAATATGAAAGAGGAGTATCAAGTTAATTAAAATACTGTGACAGAATGATAGCACCAGAATAGGGAATATTAAGTTATTAGTTGGAGTCAAAGTAAGTGAGGAAGTAAGGAAGTCTAACTCAAGGTTACTGAGTATAAATATGAATGCACAAAAATAATAAGTAAGATTGATGAGTTGCAGCTACAGATTGTTAATTGCAAACATAACAGTAATACTATATAGGAAACTTGGTTTAAGGAAATGCAGATCTTAAATGATCCTGGAAGCAAAGTGCTCAGAAAAGATAGGAAAAAGTGAAAAGGGAAGGGGAAGGGTGATTGTTATTAACTAAGGACAGCTGTACATACTGGAGAAAGAGAATATCCCAGAGAGGTCACAACAGAATCAATTTTCCTAGGGCAAAGAAACAAAAAAGGTGCAATTGGAATACTTGGTATGATCTATTCAACACCAAGTGGTCAGAAGAATGTAGAAGGTCAAATTTGTCAGGAAATTACAGAGAGGTGCAAATGATATACAGTACTCATAATGAGGAGCTTTAATTGTCCAAATATAAATTGTGAGAGTTACAGTGTAAAGGTAGAGAGGAACAAATGTGTTATAGTGTGTTCAGGAGGATTTTCTACAGAATTATGTTTTCGGACAACTGTGAAAAGAAGCAAGGCTAGACCTGATGGTTGGACATGAGAAAGTACAAGAAAATTAAGTGTCACTGGGATCATCTGAGGGTTAGTCATCACTAAATTATAAGGTTTGAGTGATTATGGAAAATGATAATGAACATCTGCAGTAAGTGTAAGCAGAGGACTGGAGAACTGCAAACTTTACAAAATACAAAGAACTGCAACAAATCTGGAAATCTGAAACCAAAACAGAGATTGCTGAAGAAACTGAGCAGATCTGGCAGCATGGGTGGAGAGAGTTAACGGTTTGGTGTTAATTGGTTAATTCCAGGTGCCCAGGAACCAACTGGCCATAGTGCCTCGTGCCAACAGAAGTAAATATCCGAGGTGAAATTGATCCATGGCAATAGTGCAAAATAAATTCGTAGAGAATCAGCATGTCAACTTTTATTTTCTGCTGACTGATAAAATATTTTAATTTCAAAACAGAGCAAGTCTACAGTGAGGATAGGAAATTGTTCTCAAAGAAGTGGTTGAGTTCTGTTTTAATAATCAATGGAAAGAAGATTTGGTGAAAGTGAGATTCAACAGCTGATTTGCTGCAAGTGCATTTTGCAGCATTGGCATGGATCTGCTTTACTCCTGTTCTCTTTGAATTCACAACTCACAACTGTCAGGGTGATAGGATAGGAAGGAGAGACAGCTGATCTAATTTGTAGTATGAAGCACGTGACTCAATGTTGCAGTCAGCAAAATTGATATCGACAACCCTGATTTCAGAGAACCTAATATTTTCCATCCTTGTTTCCAAATTCTCTCGGTGCCTCACCAAGCCGCCAATCTTTCCTGAGCCTATGAACTTTCAACATCTCCGCATTTATTTCCTTACCTGGTTTGGTATTAAATTTTGAATGAAAAAACTGTCTTGCAAAGTACCTTGAGATGTTTTATTACATTCCAGAGGCTATATAAATGTGAGTTGTCATTGCTGCTGTTGACAAAGTCTATGAGATGTAGACCTGGAGCTGGAAATATCAGATTTTTTTAGCTTGAATTCATCTGAGAGAGGGATAATGCTAGAAACAATTCAGAGAGTTCACAGACAGGGTCAGTCATGTGATTTATCCCATGTTTGGAGCAGAGAAACAAGATCTGATAAAGCAGGGCAATTTGATTTCATTGTCACTTTGCATGGGATCTATGGAACAACATAGCTTATTAATTTGTATTTACTCTATTGTTAGCAAATATTTCTGAATCTGCCTTTGAATCAAAAATTGAAACCCATCTGGAAAGATGCAATTTCTACTTGAGACTGCAAGAGTATCTTTTTCTTGCTAACGGACAAAATATAGCAGATTCTGGAAACAAAAGCAGAATGTGCTAGAAATACCTAGAACACGGCACGGTGGCTCAGTGGTTAGCACTGCTGCCTCACAGTAACAGGGTCCCAGGTTCTATTCCAGCCTCGGGTGACTGTCTGTGTGGAGTTTGCACATTCTCCCCATGTCTGTGTGGGTTTCCTCTGGGTGCTCCTATTTCCTCCCACAGTCCAAAGATATGCAGGTTAGGTGAATTGGCCATGCTAAATTGCCCATAGTGTTAGATGCATTAGTCAGAGGGAAATGGGTCTGGGTGGGTTACTCTTCGGAGGGTCAGTGTGGACTTGTTGGGCTAAAGGGCCTGCTTCCACACTGGTGGGAATCTAATCTAACAATAGAGGATATAGCAGTCCATTCAACCTGTTGGGCTTGTTCTGTTGTTTAATGCCACCATCAACCTCAATTCTACCTTCCTGTCCTATCCACATATCCCTTTGTGAACAATCTATCAAGTTCTGTCTTGAATAAACTCAAACACTAAGCATCCACAAACCTCTTGGGTATGGATTCCCTAGATTCACAATCCTATGCTTGAAGAAGTTTCTCCCTATCTTAGCCTTATGTGACTGATCCTTTATCATTGTATATAATTCTCCTAAATTTCAGGAAATATATCTGTCTACTCCAATCCTGTCTCACATTGTTCATTGTTTTGTACAATTAAAGTAAATTTTCTTTACTCCTATGCTTCAATCCTTTGTAATAACGTCTAATATTTCATTTGCTTTCCTAATTACTGCATCTGCATGTTAACTTTCTCTGATTCAGATTCAAGGACACCTAACAGTCTATGAATCCCAACATTTTCCAGTCCTTCACCATTCAAAAAATCATTGAGCTTTTCCACTTCTTCTTTTAAAGTGGAAAACTTCACACTTTGCCACATCATATTCCACTCACCTAAGTTGATTTGACCCCTTTACAGCCTCTCAGCATCCTCTTCCCAGCTCACTTTCCAGCTAACTTTCTATTGTCAGCAACTGTAGATACATTAATTCTGTTTTTCTCCTACAAGTCGTTGATATAGGTGTAAAAAGCTGAGGACCAATTACTGATGCTTTCACCATGCTAGTAACAGCCTGACACTGATGCCAGGCAGCATTTGTGAGGACACAGAAAAAATAAAGTTAACGTTTCAGATTGATGGTCATTCAGCAAAACAGGATAATACACATTCCTGTCCTACATTATCACCTGATTAGGAAGTATCAGTGTGGCCCTAAACATAAGATGTTTGGACTTCTTCAATAATAGCACCTGTGCTTCAAAAATATCAAAGGCTTTACTTGTGGAATATCCAAGAATGCAAGACATGTAGCAGAGTTTAGATGGCTAGTTGGTCAGCAGAGCAAGGGTCTTTTCCTTAGGGTGGGGGAGTTCAAAACAAGGGACCATATGTTTAAGGTGAGAGGGAAAAGATTTAAAAAGGACAAGAAGGACAACTTTTTCACAGAGTGGTCCATATTTGGAATAAACTGCCAGAGGAAATGGTGGACGCAGGTACGGTTACAACATTTAAAACTTGTGGATAAGTAGATAAATAGGAAAAGTTTGGATGGATATGGGTTAATGCAGGCAGGTGGAACAAATTTGGTTTGGGAACATGGACTGGTTAGACTGAAGAGTCGGTTTTCATGCTGTATGACTCAATGGCTCTATGACGCTATGATTACAAACTACATTTTCACATAAATGGTTATTATAATCCAATTCTCTGGCTTTAACCTTGTTTAGGATAGGTAGATAAAGCCATTCAAGTGGTTGTGAAGAGAGGAAACAGTTTGGGTACAATAGTGGATTGATCAAGTTGTCCATATTTTTGTGGGATGAATGGAATCAGTAGGTTTTTTAAAAAAATTATCAGTCTCGTAATTCTACAAATCAAATAGAACTTAATCTACCCACAAATTAAACTGAGATGAATCATAAATAGATCATTGGGATGTGCAGAAACAGAAATCCTTGCTATTAATAACAAGCATTGTAAGTAATTTAAGAAAGTTCTGAGCCTATTATCTTACATTAGGCTATTATAACAAGTAAGTAGGTTATTGATTGAAGTAAATAATGAAAAAGAACAATTTAAATTAGTCAAAGTGTGAAAAACACAGTTGGCAATATTCTATCGTTGTAAGGTGTACTGTTTGTGTATTTTGTCACCGAATAGAGCACATTGCATGACAAGGAGTATTCTTTCTCTTTATTTACATAAGACATTCTTAATGAACTCATAAATTTGAATGACACTCTTGAGCCAATGGGCTGTGGAAAGCATATACATTTCTAAATAAGGTTCAAGTCCCACTCTGTAGCCATCGGCACAAAAAGTAGACTGTATTGAGAGAATAGTGCATTGTCAGAAGTGTCCCCTTTCCTGTTCAGGTAGACATAAAAAGATCCCTTGGGATTACTTTGAACAAAAATGGGGAATTCTTTATGGTTTCATGGATAATTATTTCTCTCTCAATTAACATCACACAACATAGATTAAACAGCCATTATCATATTGCTGATTATGGAAGATTGCTGGGGGATATTACTGCCACATTTCCTATATTGAAAATTGACTACATTTACAAAAGATACATCATTGACTTTTAAAATCTCTTGTGTTTGCTGAGAAGATGAGAGGTGCTAGATTAATACAAAGCAATATTTTGTTTGAATTGCACATAAATAATACGCCTATGACCATTTGGGGAAAGAACCTTATGGACAGTCATATTAGCATTTGCATGCAGAAACATGTGTGTGTGAGTAATAATTAATCATATTAATGTAGATAAGGTCATTTATAAACGGTGATTCTTGTTCTCAGGCTTTGATTTTAAATGACAAACAGAAACCATCTGTTTGTCAAAGCCTAGTGCCAATATATTGAGCATTTGACCTTTGAACTTTACTGCCATATTGTAAGTAGTTCAAAGAATCATTAAGCTGTCTATCTATTCCCAAGCGACTGCATTCAATTTTAATTAAAAAGTACAGTTATGAAAGGAAAGATAAATTCCAAATAAAATATGAAGGTGTCACTGTTATAAAATTTGTAATTAGTTTCCTGACAGATTTACCGACTTGGGTCTAAGAACATAAAATGAAACAAAATGTGTCAATCAGAAAATAAGCCTAATATATTTCTGTACAAATAACATGAAATATTACCACATTTTAATGAATATTTCTTTGATATTAATGAGTCATTTGCTATATCCTCAGGTGCTTTAAAACATTAATTATTTTATGATTGACAATTTTAATCATAAGACTAAAGTTTGATTTAATTGAATTTTGCTGTTCAGGAAGCATTCCTGCAGTAAAAAAGACCAACAACTGGGGCCCTTAATAAGGTGTTGATCTCAT
This sequence comes from Hemiscyllium ocellatum, assembly GCF_020745735.1. Classification (NCBI taxonomy): domain Eukaryota; kingdom Metazoa; phylum Chordata; class Chondrichthyes; order Orectolobiformes; family Hemiscylliidae; genus Hemiscyllium; species Hemiscyllium ocellatum. Next base: position 21,023,445 of record NC_083406.1, on the reverse strand, counting down.
GGCATTGGCCTAAAGAGAATGTCAGGCATTGTGTGTGTCAGGTCAAAATAGAAATGAAGTGCAGTATTAAAAAAAAATCAAAATATCAGAACATTTCAGCCGCAACATTGCATTGATTTTATTTAGAAGTTAAATTAAATAGCTGACTGAACAAATTCTAATATTTCAATTGACAATTTGGTCAAATGAACAATTGGTACACCAATATCAAATCTCCTGCAGAACGAATCAGTACCAGAAAATAGCTGGGGTAAAGTGCTGGCATTATTTCTTCTTTCTGTACTGTGTTTAATGGTGTGTTAACAGGTAGAGGGTAAACCAGTGCTGAGTCTTTACAAGTAGAAGTGCTTACCTTCACAACAAGTTATAGTGTATTGCATGCTAGGATAGATAAACTTACATCAGGTAGTTAAACATACAAGTTAATATCAGGATTCAAGCAAGACACATGTGACCCATTGGGATCTTGAACTATACTCCATTATTCTGTCCTCAAAACTATACATAAAGCCTAATGCAGGATCTGACATTAACCCTTTCAGAACCATTATTGTTTATAACATTGCCACCCAAGCTTTTTCCCCACAGTTCACATTTATATGAATAGATACGCACTACTATCGCATTACTGCAATCCTATTCTCTGATCTCCCCTTCCCTTATGTCTCTGATTTCACAAAATTATTTGACTTGGAGATTTCATATTTCTTCCAGAACCTGCTCTCTTGAGATATTGAAGCTTGTTAAGCCATTGGCTTGAGGACAGTCAACATTGGTGCAGATCATCTGTAAATCAAACTTCAGGTGAAGGTTGACGTGATGGGCAGGTATGGTGTGGTGGGCATTGCAGAGACGTGGCTGCAAAGGGATTCAGGATTGGGAGCCTAACATCCAATGATTTACATCCTATCAAAAAGATAGGCAGGTGGGCAGAGGGGATGGGGTTGCCTTATTACTAATAAATGAAATTAATTCAATAGTAAGAAAAAAGGTATGGCCAGATGATAGAGAATCAGTGTGGGTAGAATTGAGGAACAGCAAAGGTTAAAAAAAAGTTGGAATTATGTACAGGCCTCCAAACAGTAGTCAGGAACGGAGGCACAAGAGATACCAGGAGATAGAACAGATTTGTAAGGCAAAGTTACAGCAATCATGGAGGATTTCAATATGCAGGTGGACTGGGAACATCAGATTGGTATTGGATTGCAAGGAAAAGAATTTGTTGGAATATCTATGAGATGGATTTTTGGAGCAGCTTGTGGTGGAGCCCATGAAGGAGCAGGCAATACTGGATTTCGTGTTGTTCAATGAGGCAGATTTCATAAGGGAGGTTAAGGTGAAGGAATCTTTTGGCAACAATGATCATAATATGATTGAATTTATTCTGCAATTTGAGAGGGAGAAGATAGAGTCAGAAGTAATGGTATTACAGCCGAATAAAGGCAACAATGAAGCCATGAGAGAGGAACTGGGCAGAATTGACTGGGAGAGGAGCCTTGCAGGAAAGACAGCGGAACAACAATGGCAGGTGTTTCTGGGAATAATTCAGGAGACACAGCAAAAATTCATCCTGAGGAAAAAGAAACATGGCACAGAGAGGATTACGGCATAAAATCAAAAGAGAAAGCATATAATGTAGCAAAGGGCAGTGGGAAACCAGAGGATTTGGAAGCTTACTAAGACCAACAGAGGGCAACAAAAATGAAATGAGGAGGGAGAAGATTAAGTATGAGGACAAGCTAGCCAGTAATACAAAGGAAGACTATAAGAGTTTCTTAAGATATATAAAGGACAAAATAGAGGCAAAAGTGGACATTGGACCGCTGGAAAGTGACGCAGGAGAGATTGTAGTGGGAAACAAGGAAATGGCTGAGAAAATGGATAATTACGTCATGTCAGTCTTCACGGTAGAAGATACGAGAAAAATCCCAAAAATTCAAGAAAGCAAGGGAGCAGAGCTGACTATGGTGGTCAATACCAAGGAGAAGGTGCTAGAAAAACTGAATGGCCTGAAAATGGATAAATCACCCAGATCAGATGGACTACACCCCAGAGTTCTAAAGGAGAAAGCTAAAGGGTAGTGGAGGTTCGTGGTGATCTTTCAGGAATCACTGGAGTCAGAAAAGTCTGAAATGACTGGAAAATCACTTATGTGATACCCCGGTTTAAAATGAGAGTAAGGCAAAGGACAGAAAATTACAGATCAATTATTTTTGTGTTGCAGTATACTACAGATAATTGTCATTTCTTTCTGTCTAACTTCAAAATCAATATTGGTCCAGTTTGAAACTTTGGAAATACAAGTGTCACGTTAATGTAGAACAAAGGGTTAACTCTGAACTTGAACTTGGGAAACTGTATCACTGACCATGTCGTGGCCACGTGATGATAAACATAATAAAGAGAGGACTCTAGTGAAGGAGCACCATATTAGACTTTGTGCAGAATGTAATACAGGTACACAATCCTTTATCCAAAATCCTCGGGAACAGCTGGTTTTCAGAATTTGGAATTTTTCAGAATTTGGAATAAGTGACAGTTAATGTTGAAATTAAAACAATCTTATCGAACAGCACGTGTGAGTACAATGAGTCCGAAGACAGAATTGACGGCCGCCAGTGCTGGGCTGTCACAGTGATGTGATGTGGGTTGAGTGGGTGGGGAATTGGGTTAACTGTTTGCTTGCCAAACCACCTCATTTTGGAGAAAACTTACTTCACGAGAAAAGCTTCGGATTTCGGGATTTCAGATAAAGGATCGTGTATCCCTATTTATAAAGCATAAATAGATAATCGTTTTTAAAAGACCCATGAGTCCAGCTTTATCTTTATGCTAGCGTAAGTCCTCACAAATCATCTTGAACTCAACCCAACAGCAGCAGAGCACAAAGGAATATAGCAATGTCTAATCATTGTAATTTAATCTTTGTCCCTTGGAGAAGGTAACTTTATTTATAAGCAGCGCTTAATATAGCTTCATCATCTAGTTATTTTTTTTAATAAAGATTGTTTCTGGATGTCATGTATTTCTTGGCAACAATCACATTTTTGTCTGTGGTCATTTCATCTGTAGTCCCCCTTTCTAGTCCTGACATTTTCCCCTTTGGTCAATTCAAGTAATTTAACACAGATGGTTAGTGTGCTAGTTCTCCACACCAAACACATGGCTCAATGGTTGGCACTGCTGCCTCGCAGCACCAGGAGCTTGAGTTTGATTCCAGTCTCAGTGACTGCATGTGTGGAGTTTTCATGTTCTCCCAGTGTCTGTGTGGGTTTCCTATGGGTGCTCAGGTTTCCTCCCACAGTCCAAAAGTATGCAGGTTAGGTGGATTAGCCATGCTAAATGCAGAGTTATAGGGATGGGGTAGGTCTAGGTGGGTTGTTCTTTGGAGGATCAGTGTGAACTTGATGGGCTGAATGGCCTGCTTCCACACCGGAAGGATTCTATGGTTCCATGAGCTGAACTTGTTTATATTCCAAAACACCAAAAGCCTCAATTACAATCGAGTGAGGAATTACCATGAGCAAACAATAAAAAGAATAAGTGATCTATTATCTTTACAAGGGTGTGTAGGTCAACTCCTGGGAACATTGTAAGGGTTTGTGGTTGGGAAAAAGCTGATGGCCACACTAGTTAACATAGCACTGTCCTTTACCCCATAGGAATCCAGCCACTAGGTAGGTAAGCTCTCCATTTATCCTCAAAGATGGACAAAGATTAGAGCATTGGGAAGAATATTTCACAGCAGAGGATTCATTGCGAGTACTTATACCAATCTCTCAGATCAGAATTGCTTCATATCTCTCATAGCAGCATTTCATTCACTGATTCAGGTCTCTCTGGGAAAGAAGAAAATGTATTTGGTGAATGGTATGGGAAATCCGTCTATTGGTGCATTAGCCTTTGACACCATATAAGGAATTTGTTTAGTTGAAAAGAAAACACCTATTTCCACTGGTCAGTGCATTGGTAACTGGGTCTCGACAGAAATAGCAACTCACCAAAGCTCCTTCAATAATATCTTCCTAACCTATGACCTTTATCACCATCACTTAGAGGTATGTTTCCCTCTAAATCACACACCATCTTGGCCTGGAACGATATCACTATTTCTTTACTGTTCCAGGGTCAAAATCCTGGAAGCCTGTCCCTGTCAGCTCTAGAGAGTGTAGCTCCAGCGCATGGGCTGCAGAGGATTGAGAAAATGGCTGACTGGCACCTTCTGAAGAGCAATTAGGAATGGGCAATAAATGTCGACTGAGCCAGAGTTGAAAAGGCTGGCACTGGAAAAGCACAGCATGTCAGGCAGCATCCAAAGAGCAGGAGAGTTGCTATTTCAGGCATAAGCTCTTCACAATGAATAATCACATCCATTGAATGCATTTGAAGAAAATGATGGAAGCAAAATTAATTGTTTAAAAAAGTGCTGAAAAAGAAACATTAGAGGCCAAAGGACAACAGATATAGTTAGATAATTTTCAAAGATCCACAATAGTAATCCAAAGGGTTACTGAAGAAGGGCTTATGCCCGAAACATCGAATCTCCTGTTCCTTGGATGCTGCCTGACCTGCTGCGCTTTTCCAGCAACACATTTTCAGCTCTAACCCAAAAGGTGTCAATCGATTCGATAAATTTCTATGATCCTACGTTCACAGTCAAAGTTAGTCTCCACAATATAGGTCCATAACCATTATACTTCGGCATTGCCTTCTGCCAAAGACCAGATAGCAAGACCTCTTACTTTCCTTTCTCTTGATCATTGCTACAGGGCTCTGTTTAAAATGAGATCTGGATTGGTTAGCTATATGAGCATGGCCCCACTAAAACATTCTATGATGGTCCATAAAGCTACAAGAGCTCTAAAGGAACCAGACAGTATGGCAATCAGGCTACATTCAGCATAATGAACTCTTATCAGATCTCAAATTGTAGTTTCCCTCCAGCTCTGGCAAAGGTTTTCAAAAGGCTCATTAATGAGGTGGTTCTGGGACCTGTCACTCCCCACAGTGTCAAAGCCAAAATCTCCTGATAAAACTGTGCTTGTATGGAAACGTAGACTCCAGGTCATTCCAGTATAACACGACAGTTCTCAGGCTATAGAAATTTGCACTGTAGAAGATCACTAATAGGAGATCATTACACCCGTTCAGTAGAAAGTTTGTGTCATCCAAACAATGTCCATAATTCGTCAATCGCATTATAGCCAATTTGTACTGACAAAACATGAATTATAGCAGAATGACCTGTACAGGACCTAGAGTAGACCATTGGACCTTTCGAGACATTCAATATGTTCATGGCTGATCATCCAACTCGGCACTGTGTTCCTTTTCTCCCCAAAAACTTTGATCAATTCAGCCATATATCTATCATCTTTAATGTATTGTTATCCCAATCTGAATGAATGATGTTCATTTCCCATGGGGAAGGTCAAGCAGGCTTGACTGCAAAACCTCAGGTCTTAATCTTCATGAACCAAGCCAATAACTAGCAGGAGAACCCAGGCCAACACAGCAACAGAAATATGCCAGGAACAATAACACATTAACAATGACCAGACTAAAGTAGTGATCCCAACCAACTCATAACCAGGATCCCAATGTTCCTTAGGCTAAGACAATTGATAGAAACCAGAAAAAAAAGCAAACATAACAAAACATCACTGGTTAGACCTCAGCTGCATTACTGTGGACAAATCTGGGTGCTACAGCTCAAGAAGTATGTCAAAGCCCCAGAGAGGGTGGCAAACTTTGGCAGTTGGAGAAAGGTTGGTGACGTGATGATACTCTAGAAGTGGAGTAGAAAGACCAAAAGATCTGAGATTCTTCTCTTTGGAGAAGAGAGAATTATAGCAGAAGAAGAATTAATAAAGGTGTTCAAATTATTAAATTCTTAATTTGTCACACCTCAAGACCCATTGTTTCCTGAGTTATCACAAAAGATTTATCAAAGGTTTATCAGTTAATCAATCTGTTTAGACCCAGTCCATAAGAATGCTCACCAACTGTTGTAGACGCACCAAAGGAAGTCTTCTATCTGGAGGCATCACAGCTTGGTATGGCAACGGCTCCACTCAGGACCTTAAGAAATTACAGAACATTGAGAATAGAAGTTCATCAGACAAATCAACCTTCCATCCATTGACTCCACCTACACTTATCACTGCCTCAGAAAGACAGACAACAGCATCAAAGACTCCTTCCACGATCGTTATATTCTCTTCCATCAAGTAGAAGATACAAAAGCTTAAACATATATACCAACTGGTTCAAAGACAGGCTACTCTGCTATTAGACTTCTGAATGGACCCCTCAAATTTCAAATCTAATATTGACCTTGCCTTTGTGAACCTTCTTTGCAGCCATACCTTTGTATTCCTCACTCTGTTCTACCACCCTATAATGTTTGTATGTTATGATCCGCTTGTACTGCATGCAAAATTAATTTTTTACTGTACTTGGGGACATGTGACAAAAATAAATTAAAATCAAGTCAAAAATCAGGTGAGCAGCCTACACAGATACACAGAGCAGGGTCATGTATTTAACAAGAATTACAGTATATTACAAATAAATTGACTCTATTTAAATGTGAACTATTGACATATCACGCTATTGGTTTAAAATTTAGAGCCTTTAAAAAAAACTGTTCATAAAAACACACAGGCAGTCAAAAAAAGTTGGTGTTATAAATGAAAAAAAATGGAAGGCAGCTCAATGCCCCCGTTTGTAGGGTTCATAAGGATCATTATTCTGCCTCCCAGAACTTGCTGTTCTTCAATTTTATTTCTCCATGTATTTTTCATTTTCTTGCAAGAGGCACAGAGCAACTGCTTTACAAGGTAAAGGGTCTCTGGCTTATTGGTTAAAGGCAACACCTTACAGAAACTAGTTGGAGAAGTTCATTGGTTTTCTACAGGTGTCAGAGGGTTTCTGTTGTGGAGAAACACACCACTTCCCCTTCTGGAGGCCCAAAGTCTTCTGGAAATATCATTCATACCCACAAGCTGTTTAGCTACAAAGGGCCCAGGCAGATACATGTGGCAAACTAATGGCTTTTGTCATCTACAACTGGTCACAGCTACTTGGTGCTGACCGATTCTCCCTTTGTACACATCCTCTAGTTCCAGTCTGTCTGCAATCAGCATCCCACCACTTATTAAAAAAAGAAGCAATATAAATTGTTTAGTGGGTGGCATGGTGGCACATTGGTTAGCACTGCTGCCTCACAGTGCCAGAGACCTGGATCCAATTCCTGCCTCAGGCGACTGTCTATGTGGAGTTTGCACAATCTCCCCGGGTCTGCGTGGGTTTGCTCCGGTTTCCTCCCACAGTCCAAAAATGTGCATGTCAGGTGAATTGGCCATGCCAAATTGCTCGTAGTATTAGGGGAAGGGGCAAATGTAGGGGAATGGGTCTGGATGAGTAGCAGGTCGGTGTGGACTTGTTGGGCCAAAGGGCCTGTATCTAATCTAATCTAAATATCACATAGTTTTGGGAATTTGCTTTTAAAAAGTGCAACAATCTCCTCCACAATTATTTGCTTTAGAACAGTCCTTTTTCCATTTAAATCCACAATTAAACAAACAGAAAAATAAAACATATGGATTTTAACCAGAGTTGTAGTTTGTTTTCACTGGCAGGAAGATCACTAACCAAGGGACGCAGGTTTAGGACAAACATTAAACCACCAGTTCGGGGGTTGAGGAGCTTTATCATGATGTGTTGTTATGATCTGGAATGTATTTCTTTGTCATCTGTGCCCTATGATTCAATAAAGTATCAACCTCTCACAAACTCTCTCAACTCACTCTCTCTCTCTCTCAGCGGAGCAGGTAAGGGCTGTTTGGCAGTGGCTGCTTGAAGACTCGGTGACGTTTGTTTAACAGTTTAAATTTGAAAGTTGTTTTTTAAAATAAGCGCGGAGCGGACCCGGAAGCTGGTGTAGCGCAAGCTTACCTGGGTAAGTTGGTTTTCCCTATAAAGGCAGGCAGCTTCAAGGCCTAGGCCTCACTCTCTCTCTCTCTCAGCGGAGAAGGTAAAGGCTGTTTGGCAGTGGCTGCTTGAAGGCTCGGTGACGTTTGTTTAACGGTTTAAATTTGAAAGTTGTTTTTGAAAAAAAGCGCGGAGCGGACCCGGAAGCTGGTGTAGCGCAAGCTAACCTGGGTAAGTTGTTTTTTCCTATAAAGGCGCGCAGGAGAGGAACCCGAGGCACTACAGAGGTAATGCCTCCCACCCACCCTCCTCCTCTAACCTAATAATAAGACCCGTTGTGGTAAGAAGGTAAGTGCTGCATTTTGCTTATTCTAGTGTTTAGACCTAGTTTTTTTTAAAGGTTACTTTTAGAGGGATGGCAGTGAAGGCAGTGCAATGTTCCTCTTGCAACATGTTTGAGGTGAGGGATGCCATGATCGTCCCTGCTGATAACACTTGCAGGAAGTGCACCCATCTCCAGCTGCTCCAAGACCGTGTTAGGGAACTGGAGCTGGAGTTGGATGAACTTAGGATCATTCGGGAGGCAGAGGGGGTCATAGATCGGAGCTTTAGGGAAGTAGTAGCTCCAAAGATTGCAGACGGATGGGTGACAGTGAGGGAGACTGGGAGGGAGCAGCCAGTGCAGGTACCCCCTGCGGCCGTTCCCCTCAAGAACAAGTATACTGTTTTGGATACTTGTGGGGGGGGGGACTTACCAGGGATAAGCAATGGGGTTCAGGCCTCTGGCACGGAGCCTATTCCCCCTTGCTCAGAAGGGAAGGGTGGAGAAGAGCAGAGCAATAGTTATTGGAGACTCGATAGTTCGGGGCACAGATAGGCGGTTTTGTGGGGGCGAGAGAGACTCGCGTTTGGTATGTTGCCTCCCAGGTGCAAGGGTACGTGATGTCACTGATTGTGTTTTCAGGATCCTTAAGGGGGAGGGGGAGCAGCCCGAAGTCGTGGTCCACATTGGCACCAACGACATAGGTAGGAAGAGGGATGAGGATGTTCGGCAGGCTTTCAGGGAGCTAGGTTGGAAGCTCAGAGTTAGAACAAACAGAGTTGTTGTCTCTGGTTTGTTACCCGTGCCACGTGATAGAGAGTCGAGGAATAGGGAGAGAGAGCAGTTAAATGCGTGGCTACAGGGATGGTGCAGGAGGGAGGGATTCCAGTTTCTGGATAACTGGGGTTCTTTCTGAGGAAGGTGGGACCTCTATAAACAGGATAGTCTACACCTGAACCTGAGGGGCACCAGTATCCTTGGGGGGAGGTTTGCTAGTGCTCTTTGGGGGGGGGGGGGGGGGTTTAAACTAACTCTGCAGGGGCATGGGAACCTAGACTGTAGCTTTAGGGTGCAGGGCCTGGAGTGTAGGGAGGTTAGGAACATGGCATCAATCTCAAAGGAGGGTGACTGTAAACAGGAAGGTGGCTTGAAGTGTGTATACTTCAATGCGAGAAGTGTACGAAATAAGGTAGGTGAACGTGCAGCGTAGGTTGGTACCTGGGATTTCGATGTTGTGGCTATTACGGAGACATGGGTAGAACAGGGACAGGATTGGCTGTTGCAGGTTCCAGGGTTTAAATGTTTTAGTAGGGTCAGAGGTGGGGGTAAAAGAGGGGGAGGTGTGGCATTGCTTGTCAAAGATAGTATTACAGCAGTGGAAAGGACGATGGATGAAGACTCGCCATCTGAGGTAGTTTGGGCTGAGCTTAGAAATAGGAAAGGTGAAGTCACCCTGTTAGGAGTTTTCTACAGGCCTCCTAATAGTCCTAGAGACGTAGAAGAAAGGATTGTGAGGATGATTCAGGAGAAGAGTGAAAGTAATAGGGTGGTTGTTATGGGGGATTTTAACTTTCCAGATATTGACTGGGAAAGCTATAGCTCAAGTACGTTAGATGGGTCAGTGTTTGTCCAATGTGTGCAGGAGGGTTTCCTGACACAATATGTAGACAGGCCAACAAGAGGTGAGGCCATACCGGATTTGGTTCTGGGTAACGAACCAGGCCAGGTGTTAGAATTGGAGGTAGGTGAGCACTTTGGGGACAGTGATCACAATTCGGTGACTTTTACTCTCGTGTTAGAGAGGGATAAGTGTGCACTGCAGGGCAAGAGTTATAGCTGGGGGCAGGGAAATTATGATGCAGTGAGGCATGACTTAGGATGCGTGGCTTGGAAAAGTAGGCTTCAAGGGAAGGGCACAATCGATAAGTGGAGCTTGTTCAAGGAGCAACTATTGAGTGTCCTTGATAAGTATGTACCTGTCAGGCAGGGAGGAAAGGGTCGTGTGAGGGAGCCGTGGTTTAATAAGGAATTGGAATCCCTTGTTAAAGGGAAGAGGGCGGCCTATGTAAAGATGAGGCATGAAAGTTCAATTGGGGCGATTGAGAGTTATAAGGTAGCCAGGAAGAATCTAAAGAGAGAGCTAAGAGCAGCAAGGAGGGGACATGAAAAGTCCTTGGTTGGTAGGATTAGGGAAAACCCAAAGGCTTTCTATAGGTATGTCAGGAATAAAAGAATGACTAGGGTAGGAATAGGTCTAGTCAAGGATAGGAGTTGGAAGTTGTGTGTGGAGGCTGAAGAAATTGGGGAGACACTGAATGAATACTTTTCGTCAGTATTCACTCAGGAACAGGACATTGTTGCCGATGTGAATATTGAATGACAATTAATTAGAATGGATGGCTTTAAGGTACGTAGGGAAGAGGTGTTGGAAATTCTGAAAAGGGTGAAAATAGATAAGCCCTCTGGGCCCGAGGGCATTTATCCTAGGATTCTCTGGGAAGCAAGGGAGGAGATTGCAGAGCCATTGGCCTTGATTTTTATGTCCTCGTTGTTTACAGGAATAGTGCCAGAAGACTGGAGGATAGCAAATGTGGTTCCCTTGTTCAAGAAGGGGAGTAGGGATAACCCTAGTAACTATAGGCCGGTGAGTCTCACTTCTGTTGTGGGCAAAGTCTTAGAGAGAATTGTATGGGATAGGATTTATGAACATCTGGATAGGAATAATGTGATCAAGGATAGTCAGCATGGTTTTGTGATGGGCAGGTCGTGCCTCATAAACCTTATTGAATTCTTTGAGAAGGTGACTAAGGAGGTGGATGAGGGTAAAGCAGAAGATGTGGTGTATATGGATTTTAGTAAGGCGTTTAATAAGGTTCCGCATGGTAGGCTACTGCAAAAATTACGGAGGTATGGCATTGAGGGTGAGTTGGAGGTTTAGATTAGGAATTGGCTGGCTGGAAAAAGATAGAGGATAGTAGTTGATGGTAAAGGTTCATCTTGGAGTGCAGTTACGAGCGGTGTTCCGCAAGGATCTGTTTTGGGACCATTGCTGTTTATCATTTTTATAGATGACCTGGAGGAGGGGCTAGAAGGTTGGGTGAGCAAGTTTGCAGATGATACGAAAGTCAGTAGAGTTGTTGACAGTGAGGAAAGATGTGGCAGGTTACAGCAGGATATAGATAAGCTGCAGAGCTGGGCAGAAAGGTAGCAAATGGAGTTCAATGTAGCTAAGTGTGAAGTGATTCACTTTGGTAAGAGTAACAAGAAGATAGAATACTGGGCTAATGGTCGAATACCTGGCAGTGTGGATGAGCAGAGGGATCTTGGTGTCCATGTACACATATCTCTGAAAGTTGCCACCCAGGTAAATAGTGCTGTGAAGAAGGCATATGGCTTTTATTGGTAGAGGAATTGAGTTCCGGAGTCCTGAGGTCATGTTGCAGTTGTATAAGACTCTGGTGTGGCCGCATCTGGAGTATTGTGTGCAGTTTTGGGCGCCATACTATAGGAAGGATGTAGAGGCACTGGAACGGGTGCAGAGGAGGTTTACCAGGATGTTGCCTGGTATGGTAGGAAGATCGTATGAGGAAAGGCTGAGGCACTTGGGGCTATTTTCATTGGAGAAAAGAAGGTTTAGGGGTGACTTGATTGAGGTGTACAAGATGATTAGGGGTTTAGATCGGGTTGACCATGAGAACCTTTTTCCACATATGGAGTCAGATATTACGAGGGGGCATAGCTTTAAATTAAGGGGTGGTAGGTATAGGACAGATGTTAGGGGTAGATTCTTTACTCAGCGAGTCGTGAGTTCATGGAATGCCCTGTCAGTAACAGTGGTGGACTCTCCCTCTTTATGGGCATTTAAATGGGCATTGGATAGGCATATGGAGGATAGTGGGCTAGTGGAGGTTAGGCGGGCTTGGATTGGCACAACATCGAGGGCCGAAGGGCCTGTACTGCGCTGTATTGTTCTATGTTCTAAACATCAAATAAATATCGCAACTTCATTGATAGAAAATGTCTGTTGCATACAGAAATGATGTTCATTTCTATTGCAAATAACTAACAGATACAGCTACAATAACATGTACTCTGGAGTCTTCTGTTTTCTCACCATATCCAAAGATGTACAAGTAAACAGCTTGGGGTGGCATGATGGCTCAGTGGTTAGTACTGCTGCCTCACAGCACTAGGGACCCGGGTTTGATTCCATCGTTGGGCCACTGTCTATGTGGAGTTTGCATGTTCTCTTTGTCTGCGTGGGTTTTCTCCAGGTGCTCCGGTTTACTCCCACAGTCCAAAGATGTGCAGGTTGGGGTGGATCGGCTATGGTGAATTGCCTATAGTGTTAGCTGCACTAATCAGGGGTAAATATGGGGCATGGGTCTGGGTGGGTTACTCTTTAGAGTGAAGGCGGGCATAAACCGCCCCGTGTTTACCGTGGAGCAAGGCCCACATCGGGAAAACCAGCAGTATCCATTTTAAGCCAGCAGTATCCATTTTAAAGCAAACAGTATTCACTTTAAGACAGCAGCTGCTAGCCCGACCACGTGATCAGGAGAAGGGGGCTCAAAGACAGATCCAAATACACACCAGACCAGACACTAGTCATGACTCCAGACAATGGTCATGACTCACAGATCGAAACCCACCTTACAATCTCGTCAAGGTCCCAACTGACACACACCCATAACCTGATCATGCAAAACAGTCCTACACAAAAGGCAAACACCAAACAAACAGGATGAACCTAACAGACACTGTGGAAGTAACAAAGGGGGGTGCTAGCCTCCAGCCCTCATGGAGAGACAAGCAGGTAGCACCCAGACCCATTTATATAAAGATAAACAGCACACCTTTTGTGTATGCTGCCGACTCTCCGAGGACAGCAGGAAGCTTGACATTCACACATACTCCAGCCATGAGTACCACCATTCACACTCATTCATACCCAATCTCCTACATTCTGACTCATGAAGTATATAACTTGTAACATCGCACGGGAAACGTTAGAGCAATCGAGATTCGGACCTCGGTTGTTCTCCGCCGGCGTTACATACTTCAATAAAGTTACTGATTGTCGAACCGCACTCTGGGCTCGGACTGAGATCATTTCATCCGCGCTAACAAGAGGATCAGTGTAGACTTGTTGAGCCGAAGGGCCTGTTTCCATACCGTTGGGAATCTAATGTAAATTTAACAAGATTTAATGAGCTAAATGAGAAGGGACCTCTCTGTGACCTGTCCTCTCACCAAGCATTACTTCATGCCAAGAGCATTAGTTCTTTGAATTTATCCTCTCTCGTGTTCATATTATAAAAGGATGAAAGACTAAGGCATCGCTTGCCGGGGGAAAAGGGTCCCTTACCCTTATTGCATCCAACAGGCTGAGTGAGCAAATGTACTTTTAGAAAACAGTAAAATTTCTAAAACAAAAATAGTCAAAAAAAAAATTAAATCGCTCCTTTCTTTTTCGGAGCAGGGGGCATTGAGAAAAGGTATAATTGCTAAACCACCACTATTCAGGCCACATCCCAATGCTTTAAACTCACAGCTAAATGAAAAGAGAAATTTGCCAAGTGCATTTTCATGGGAGACTGGAGGCTTCAATTAAATTAAGTCAAGCTTGAGTACATTAGTGTGAACATGTAAACCCAATTACATAAAATATAATAGCTCACAAAAAAAAATTGCAAAGCACCGCCACAGCTTCTGTTGTCATAAACAATAACAATGAAGCTTGAACAGTTTATTAGGTCGACCGTACTTCAGGATTTATTTTAAAATTACAGCAGCTTTACTGTTTTCTAGCAAAGCAGTTTCTGATATCTGTGCAACAATGCAATCACAAAAGTTTACATTACGATTCAAATACAAGAGATGGCCATCATTACATGTCATTACACCAGGCCAAAGACAACAAAAAAGCTTTCATACATGTCGGCACCATTAACTTATCCAGCATTTAAACTGGAAGATTTGGATTTATATGGTCAGAAGTCACATGACACCAGGTTATGGTCCAATAGGTTTATTTGAAATCACAAGCTTTCAGAGCACTGCTCCTTCATCAGGTGAGGATAAAGCTTGTGATTTCAAATAAAGCTGTTGGACTATAACCTGGTCTCATGTGACTTCTGACTTTGTCCACCCTAGCCCAACACCGACACCTCCTTATCATGGATTTATATGGTGCTTTTCAGAACATTTGGAATGGCCCAAAATAGCTTTAAACCAATTCAGTACTTGTGAAACATATTTACTGGTGTAACATAGGAAACGTTAATCGCTTTTGTGATGCCAATAGAGGATCCTATATAGGGAAGTTGATTGCAGGTAACTGTTCTTTAGCACCTTGAAATCTTTAAAGTCCACAAGAAAAGGAAGGTACAGTCTTGACTTAATGTTATACCTGACAGATGGTAACTAACATTATTGCATTATGTTAAAGTTTTACTGTACTGGATTAGATTAGATTACCTACAGTGGGGAAACAGGCCCTTCAACCCAACAAGTCCACACCAACCCTCCGAAGAGTAACCCACCCAGACCCATTCCCCTAACTTATATTTACCCCTGACTAATGCACCTAGCACTATGAGCAATTTCGCATGGCCAAATCACATGAACTACACATCTTTTTGACTGTGGTAGGAAACTGGAACACCTAGAGGAAAACCACACAGACACAGGGAGAATGTGCAAACTTCACACTGACAGTCACCTGAGGGTGGAACCGAACCCAGGTCCCTGATGCTGTGAGGTAGCAGTGCTAACCACTGAGCCAAAATGGTTGTGCTCAAGTTCTGAGGTAGAATTATATGCTCAAATTGGTGGGGAACCTGAAGGTCGAAAGGACATGTGATCAGACCGAATGGTGGTGATCCTTAACCTCAGCAGCATCCTACATCCATCAGAATTCAGTTCTGTGTGGGAAGGTCCACTGTCGCTGCATCACCCACTGAAGGCCATGAATTGTATCAAACCACTGGTAGGACTAATCCAGCTACAGAGGGGCTTGGTACACCCTGTCACAAAGATAGGTGAAATTATGAGGGCCAATTGTCAGCTTCATAGCCTCAGGTCATCCCATAGTAATCTGGCATGATTAAAGTGTAGGCCTGAATTATTGCCGAGAGGCTTTCCATCGTAGTTAAGATTATGCCGGGGGCTACAAGTTGTATTCTTACCCTTAAATTTAGCTGCCAACATTTTTGCCAGGATGGGAATGGGCCCATGTTAGCTTGGACACAGTTCATAGAGCATAGTTCATGGAGTAACTGTGCGTGTTAAAATGTATAATCACGAGTGAAATATCCAAAGCATGACCCGTGAACTTTCAACCTGGCAGAAGAAGGTTTACACTTACTGGAATTCTGTAGAGAGGGGATTTTTAGAGAGGTAAGGTAGCCTCCTGAGTATACTCTAGGACAACTTGAGAGGGTGTGAGTATCATTTGGATATGAATGCAAATACAAAAATGCATAAACTCATTAGAACCACCAGAACTTCTAAGCTTTTGCGATTTTTTCAGTCAATGTCCAAGGACAGTCAATCATGGTCCTGCTTGCTGACAATACAGTACTATTGATTGTGTATGTACAAACTAATCACACCATCACACTCTCCTCCAACATCATCCTGCTCGCTCATCACCATCCTCGTCTCAACTAATAACATCACTGTCCTCCACTTCCTATCACTGACCCCTTGCCTTATCACCGTCCCTCTCTTTCCATTACCATTCACTTCACTTTCAATATTGTCCCCCTCTCCTATTATCACTGTCCCTCCTCCTGCAACACTATCCCTGTCTCCACCGTCACTGTCCCCCCAATCCCATCACTTCCCCCTTACAACCCATAGCTGTGGCAGAAATCTTTCCAAGGCATGTCAGGCCTTATGAACACAAACAAAATGCTTACCACATTGATCAAAGGGTGGATTCACCATTTCTGCTACTCACTTTAATTTGTCAATAATCAGAGTAGAAAATGTCATAACATCAGATCATAACCTTATGTTGCTTATGGATATAATAAATGTTTAATACAATTTATGTTTTTAGAAAAAAGACCTTCAAGTCAAAACATAACTGAGAATGTAAATTCAGTGACTGTCTGGAACATCCTTGTGTGGGTGACACTGAGTGCCAAGAGAAACTATGGAATGTCACCTCCGAAGAGCATCAAGGGAACTTCAACCAGCAAAACTTCAAATGGAGAAAAGCCCTCAGAAAACTGCAGTGTGATCTCCCGTGACTACAGAAATGAGAGGCTGATTATCCTGTCTCAACAGAAACCCTTTTCCTTGTGGGTTGTATCCAGATTATGGACATAATATGAGTTGAAGAAAGACAGTTCTTGGTGACAGCTACGTTTGTGCTTTACCCTTCAATGAACACACAAAGAAGGGAGATAAAAAAACCAACTTCAACTCCTGGTCTCTGAATTCTAGAGTGTCAGCGTGCTGCTGTGCTACTTTGAGGTTTGAGTACCAGTCTATGCACTTAACGGTAACATAAGAGTAGGTAAAAAGAAATGAGTCTCCCTCTCTGATTATTGAAAATAAGTCAGAAACTGGACCAATTCCTTTCCACTAATTGCAGAGCCAAGAATCTCTCAACAATTTTAGAGCTGTCACAGTCTTGAAAAGCAAGGTAAGAGTTTGGACTAATTCTAAGTATGCATCATAATATAATGTGAATAGACAATCATTTTGAACAGACCTCAGAATCTAGCAACCTCTCAACAGTAAGTCAATGTGCTGACCTCTGACAAGACAATCCACAAAACAGACAGTAACAGAGTTGAGAGACGGTATGATTCCGAGAACTCTTTTGTGTCTCTCCATTATCATGCAATCTATTATATCACACTAACAATGTTCCTGTTTCCCTCATGTTCACCCTTTACCCTACACTATCTATTCTCTCAGGTAAACATAAAAGATCCCATGACACTAACAGAATAACAGCAGGGAGGTTATCTTCAATGTCCTGACCAGTGTTTATCCTTCTGTCAACATTTTTTAAAAAATTAATTGGTTATTATAGCATTGCTGTTTGTGGGGCTTGCTGTGTGTAAATAGGATTCTATATTCTTACATTTCAATAATGACTCATTTCAAAAGTATTTAATTTCATGTAAAATTTGATTTGTTTGATTTGTTTTAATTTGATTTATTATTGTGACATGCACCTAAGAACAGTGAAAAGTTTTGTTCTGCATGCAGTAAGTAGATCATTACATACAAAGACGCAAAGTGATTGAACAGAGCAAGGAAAGCAAAATTACAGCTGCAAAGAAGGTACCCATTCAGAACTCTTATAATAGTGGGTAAGAATTTGTTCTTGAATCTGTTGGTATGTGCATTTAAGCTTTTGTATCTTTTACTTGATAGAAACGATTGGAAGAGATTATAACCAGGGTAGGAGGGATGTTTGATGACGTTGGTTGCCTTTCCGCGGCAATGAGAAATGTAGATGGAGTCGATGGAGGGAAGGTTGGCTTGTGTGATAGTTTGGGCTGTTTCCACAACTTTCTGCAGTTTCTTATGGGCCTGGGCAAAGCAGTTGCTGTATCTAGCCATGATGCATCCAGATAGAACGTTTTCTATGGTGTATCTGTAAAGGTTGGTGAGGGTCCTTGTGAACATGCTGAATTTCCTTAGCTTCCCAAAGTGTCATGAGAAGTTAGGTATACAATCTTCCTTTAAAGCCCCTTACCTCTTCCTGCAGTGTCAGATGTAACTCAGTTAGTTACTGTCAAGTCAGAATCTCACTCGGAAGATTGACTCTGCACACAGTGACTGTGACAATGTTGGGGTGCACGTTTGAATGAGAAACTAAGCCAAATCTCCTTCTACTCTTTCATGTGAATATATAGAATCCATGGAATTATTTTTAAAAGGCCATTGGTATTCTCCCTAATCTGGCAAATATTTTTCCCTCAACAAACATCACAAAAGAACTTTATCACCTTGTTGTTTGTGGGAGCATGTTATGTATTGGCTGATGGGCTTCCCATAATAGAGGAATAACTTTTTAAAAAACTTCATTGGGATGCATTACATAAAGACACATCATTTATTTTTATAGCTTTTGTGGCCAGTTTCAATTGCACTAATTGAAGAAAAGCTAGGGTTCCACATGGGACTTGCCAACAGTGTGGTGAAGAATTTACAATGATCCCAGAGGTGCTAATTCAGAACTTTCTCCAAACCCCTACCTTTGTTTTTCCGTAGATTTCTCACTAACAAGCACAAATTTTGTGGGAATTAATTTTTCTTGTCTTGCTTCCGGCAGCAGTAATGAATAACCCCTTCCAGAAAATGTATTTTATGAGAAAATGCTGAAGGTTTTGGATTCATTTATGTCAGTGGAAGAATTTCCAGTGCTCAGTATAATTCCTTTTTGCTTTGCAGCACACGTCTAATGTGACTTTTTACATCAGCTGTTGTGCAGATTCAGAGCACAGCTCCTCCTAAGAGTCTGGACGATCATTAATACAATCGACAGGGAACTCTATGCATTTTCTCATCAAAGTACATTGCAGCACCAACTGCACAATGCGCTACGACATAATGGTGTTTTGGAACTTGGAAAGCAACTATATCATGGCAATAGATAAATAGCAATTAATTTAAACAATCTGATAATCTTATGTCTACAGTGATCTTTCTTACTTCTATAAATCCATATTTGCCTGCACATTTCTTCCTATTTTATCTTTCTTTCCTTTTCGTAGATCTATTTAAATACTGCATTGCATCACTTTTCAAACTTAATTATTCAACTGATGACTAGATTAACAAATATGATGAAATCCAGTTGGGAAAATAGATGCTTTAGATAACTTCATTTTTCTGTTTAGTCATCTAATATTGGTTTTTAAAATTATGAAGGAAGAGTTGCATTCATATAGCTTTTTTTTTGTGAGCACCAGAAACTGTACTTTATAAACCATTGGAGCATTTTTGAAATGTAGACTATGGAATAAAGCATTAACTACACTTTTACTGAACATATACTGAAGAATCTTCATTCCCCACCTCCATGTCCCCACCCAACATCTTCCAATGGATGATGGCCAGCATCCCAGAGGTGTAGAATTATCATAGACCATACATATGGCATGCATATTCATGGATTGACTGAAGTACAAGGCAATAACAGAGTGAGGAGAGACTTGAAAAATTACAGGATCCTGTGTTGATATTTAACAACAAGTGAATTCTCAAAGCCAATTATAAAATGATTGGGAAGCATTGTTCATGAAACAGTGAATATGGCAGACCTGTGGATGATGAGTGCCATCTGGATATTTTGACCACTCAGAAATATTGCACTTAGCTCAAGTTAATGAACATCTCAGACAATGATTGAAATAAGGTCAGATGTGGTGTTGGACTGAGAATCATCGACAATCATTTGACCAAATCAATGACGTTGCTTATTTCATTCAAAGTGCTTGCCCTTTATGATCCTGTCCTTCCATGTAATAATCGTGGTTACATCACCCACAGATCTGTGAGTCTTAAAATTTACATTCAATATGATGGGATCAGCCTGCCAGTCCAGAGCTCTTAATGTTATGGAAAAAGGTCATTGAGAAAGAATCACTTGCAGTGACATAGGTGTATGAGATATTTGATGCCTATGTCTTAGATCCACCAAAACTGACCACAAGACGTTAGTAAAGTTATTGAACATAAGGGAGAAACAACAGCAGAGTGGTATTATTGCTGGACTGGTAATGTGGGCACCTGGATTTGAATGCTACCATGGCAGATGGTGGAATTTGAATTCAATTTAAAAATCTGGGATTAAGATTCTAATGATAACCATGAAACAATTGTCAGGAAAATCTTATCTGGTTCACTAATGTCCTTTAGGGAAGGAAATGTGCCATTCTCTGGTCTACGTGTAACTCCAGACCCAGAGTGAAGTGGTTAACTCTTAACCTCCCTCTGGGCAATTAGGGATGGACAGTAAATGCTAACCTGGCTGGTGATGTCCTCATCCTGCGAATGAATAAAAATGGAGCTCACAAACATGCCCCTCAGAATATGAAGATTTTGATTGTGGCTGGTGGAATACAGAATATGTACAAGGGAAACACCAGACTTTGCTGACACTTTATTAAGGATACCTACCAAAAATCCAGGGAAGCAACGTGAAGATATTGTTCAAGAAGTTAAGGCCTTCACAGCCTTAATTTCTCACTATTTGCCAATCGCAGCAAAGAAGTTACAGGAATTTTGTGAGGTAAAGACTGTATGCACATTGGCATATTATACCATAATGGCTATCTGAATTAAAGGCCAGCAGTCCTCTCCCAAGTCAGTATAATGAACAAAATTATCACATTGGCTTTAATTGTATGATAAGTTTGTTGCCCCACCTGGGCATCATCCAGCCAGAAAATCTGCCTGGAACATCTGGGAAATTTCCCAGCAATCTGTGCAGTATCCTCCAGGTTCCTCCTGTTCCCTTCAGGACATGGTCTCCACTTGGACTGACTGCACCAGGCACAAACAGGAGCAAGAACAACCGCTGCCCTGCATCTTTTCGCAAGGTCACTCCAAGGCCAGGCTATTGATCTGTTTTGAGTTTCAAGGGATGGTTCTTTCTCACCCTGTTCAACTATTACTCTCAGTCGATCGAGGTCCGGAATCTCAGTCGACTCAGCTCAAAGGCTATTATAACTTCTGTAATAGCCACATTTTCCATGTTTGGAATCACAGACATATTGGTCGCTGATATTGAGTCACAAGTCACCAATGATTATAATCTCATGTGGATTTGTCGACATTACAAGCTCACCAAGGTACCCGTAACCAAATGGTGAACCAAGAGAAGGATATGCAAGAAAGAACATCACCTGAGGAAAAATGAAGATTTTCATTTAGTGCTACTAAACTACTGCTTCTACACTATCACAGAATAGCTTCACCCCAGTTTAAACTGCTTTTCATGGTCTGTATCTTAATTTTCCTCCCTTTCCCATGGCATGCTCTGTGGCAAGGCTGGTGTAGATTCAGTGGGCCAAATGATCTCATTCCCCACTGTAGGAATTCTATGCAATGAATTATTCTCTAAGAATAGCTACTGAGCACTTCCATACAATGATGACAGATTACATGGAACTGGGATCCAAGTTTGTATTATTCCTGAGATGCCCTCTCTCCCATCACTAGTTTATTGTTATGTTTAATTAAAGCCTGTTGCTGTTGACTTATCTGGGTGCAGATCTGACCTTACGACACAGTCACTTCTATTTTGTAGGAAACAGAGAAACCTAGCTACATACACCAAGTACCTACAAACTACAATTTGATAATGAAAAGATAATTTTTTTTTTGTAATGCTGACTTGGGGATGGACATGGTCAGAATAGTGCAGTTAACTCTGCTGCCCTTATTGAAAATAGTGCCATGGATTCTTTCACATCCATCAGAGCTGGTAGCAGCTTTAGCTCAACATCAAATCCAAAATATAGCATCTCCAAAAGTGCAGGACTCCCTCAGTGCTGCACTTTGAAGTCAGCCTCGATTTTTGATCTCCAGCACAAAAGGAGGTTAGTGTGCTAGCAGCTGAGTTATAGCTGATACTCATCAAAAGTTTAATCGAGGAGACACAGAGAATTTCAGCTTGTGAGGAAAAACAAAACTAGAGGGCATTGAGAAGAGATAGAAACCAAATGGAGAATTCTGAAGAAAGTACTTTACGTAGGGAGAGAAGAGAATATTGAAACCACTACCATGTAGAGGTGCTGAGGCAAGTAACATCAATGCATTTAAGAGGAAGGTATGACAAGGGATGATCGAGAAGGGAATAGAAGATTATGTTGATAGAATCAGGTAATGAAATATGTCAAATATCTTTAGGGGAACATAGATATCAGTAAAACCAAGTGAATGGCATTTTCTCTCTGCTGTATATGCTTTCTAATCATCTTTAATACATTAATTGGACACTGACACCTCTCAATAGCATAAAAACTGAAAGCACTGCAGATGCTGTAAATCAAAGACAAAAATAGAAATTGCTGGGAAAGGTCAGCAGGTCTGGCAGCATCTGTAGAAAGAAATCAGTTTATGTTTTGGGTCAAGTGGCCCTTCCTTATAACTGAATAGCATCATGCTTTCATTTAGGATGTTTTTAGCCATTAAATAGTTACATG
Organism: Hemiscyllium ocellatum; assembly: GCF_020745735.1. Classification (NCBI taxonomy): domain Eukaryota; kingdom Metazoa; phylum Chordata; class Chondrichthyes; order Orectolobiformes; family Hemiscylliidae; genus Hemiscyllium; species Hemiscyllium ocellatum. The sequence continues at coordinate 21,001,002 of NC_083406.1, read as the reverse complement.
TTCAAATGTGACATAAGATAACGAGTTATACATTAACAGGTCTAGGAAACATATTGCATTCATATTCCCCCATGACACCTTTCTTCAATTGAGTAGAAAAGTTATTGAATAGAAAAGTTTTCAATTATCTTTTTGTGAACATACAAATTACTAGAAGCAAGACCTGATATCATGGCTAGTAAAAAGTGAGGTCTGCAGATGCTGGAGATCAGAGCTGAAAATGTGTTGCTGGTTAAAGCACAGCAGGTTAGGCAGCATCCAAGGAACAGGAAATTCGACGTTTCGGGCCAGATTCCTGATGAAGGGCTCTGGCCCGAAACGTCGAATTTCCTGTTCCTTGGATGCTGCCTAACCTGCTGTGCTTTAACCAGCAACACATTTTCAGCTCTGATATTATGGCTGCCAGTCCTGAGTCTTATGATTCAGGGGAAAAAAAAATCATACTGTTCTCAGACCAAAATGCAACTACTTTACAAAATGTTTTACCAAGGGTGGCATGGTGGCTCAGTGGTTAGCACTGCAGCCTCACAGCGCTAAGAACCTGAGTTCGATTCCAGCCTTGGGTGACTATCTGTGTGGAGTTTGCACATTCTCCCTGTGTCTGCACAGGGATGCTCCAGTTTTCTCCCATAGTCCAAAGATGTGCAGGTCAGGTGGATTGGCCATGTTCAATTACCCAAAGTGTTAGATGCATTACTCAGAGGGCAGTGGGTCCCTCTTTGGAGGGTAGGTGTGGACTTGTTGGGCTGAAGGGCCTGTTTCCACACTGTAGGGAATCTAATCTAATTTTATCATATTAACAATTCTAAATCAGTCGAAGTAGGCTGCAGCAAGTCACATTGAAACAAGGTACAAAGATATAACAAAGCTATATATCTTACTTACATTTAGTAAGCTCTTTTGTGTTACACTGCACTGTCTGGTGTCTTTACCATACTCCTATATCATGTACTTTCATTAACAGTTAAAATCAATAGCAAAAATTGCAATGCTGTTAGCATGTGGTCTACAATATTTGCACCCAACCCAATATTACCCAGAGAGCTAACAGGCAATAGTATTCCCAAGGATTAAACATCACATTTATAAATGGATGTCTAAAAGAGTTTTGGGAAAGCAGCATTTAAGAATTTGGTGACCAGAATTGTCTCTAATGATCCCCATTAGAGTGACTTCTTCCAGATTTCATGGAGAGTTGGAACTGGATTTTGGTAACTGGAAATATTATTACAACAAATATTTTATGTGTTGTTATCTTCCAGTAATGAAAAGGGAATAATAGGTAGCAGATGCTAGCTCTCTCTCTATAGAATTGTATCATGTTACCATCAAGGCTTGGAGGACCACTCAGTCAGATTGATGATTTTCACAATTTCTTACATCCACAATTGAAAAGATCAGACCTATGTATATCTTGAGAAAATATTTCACATTCAGTACAACTGGATTCTGACTTAAAAAGCAAAAAATGCAATCATATATTCTCATGACAATCTCTTGCTTTTTTATTCATTTATCAGGTCAAATCCTAGATGGCTGATGTCAGCATTTATTGTGCACCATGTCAAGTTGATGGTGAGCTGACATCCTGAACCACTACAGTCTCTGTGTGGTGTAGGTGCTGTTCGGAAGGGAGTTTGGGATTTTGATCCAGCCACAGTGAAGGAATGGTGACACCTGTGTGTGACATGAAGCTAAACTTGCGGGTGGTCAAGTTCCATTACAGAAGTGTCACGGCACAGAAAGAGGCCATCCATCCCAACATGTTTGTACCAGCTTTCCAATGAGTATCATGATTTCAGGCAATTTTTCTGTTTTCTCCCTTGCACATTGATAATTATCTAGGGATCTCGTGAAGCCTCCACTAAAGGCCTTCTTGCATCTACAGCACCTGTTCTTCCATGAAGTTGTCATTTTAAAAATGGCTGAAAATGTGTTGCTGGAAAAGCACAGCAGGTCAGGCAGCATCCAAGGAACAGGAGATTCGACGTTTCGGGCATAAGCCCTTCTTCAGGAATCATTTTAAAAATGGCCCAGATATGATTGGGCAATCATTGGTCTCAGAAATGTTCTGATGCCGTTCCTGATGAAGGGTTTTTGCCTGAAACGTCGACTCTCCTGCTCCTCGGATGCTGCCTGACCTGATGTGCTTTTCCAGCACCACACTCTTGACTCTAATCCCCAGCATTTGCAGTCCTCACTCTCACCCGACTGGTCTCAGAAAGTTGACCAAAGAAGGTTTGCTGGTTGAATATTTATGCATTGTTTATTTATTTTGATTTTAGAAGGTGGAAATAATCGATTTTTTGGAGGTAACCATCAGTTTTGTGGAGAGGAATACAGCTGTTGCTGCCTGATCAGAAACTACTGTGAACAAACATGACTTGAAATATCAGCAATGTGTAGGAAATTTAATTCTGTGTTTTTTCCAACCGCTTGCTGGCCCAATTCTACCCTTCATAGAAATGACGGAAAGAACGATAGATCCACGTGTACATAGCTCTTTTCATGAACAGTTGACAAGCCATTTATAGGCAATGAAGTGCACTTTGAAGTGTAGTCACTAAGTTAATTAAGTAAACCCGGTGCTAATTTGTGCATATCAAGCTTCCACAAATAGCAGTACTAATGATAAGACAATCTGTTTGTTTGTGATGTTGATCAAGGGAGAATTATTGGCCAGGATTCCTCTGCTATTCTTTGAAATAGGACCATGGGATCTTTTACATCCAGCGACATGGGCTTTCACCTTTCATCTGAAAGATAGCAGCTCTGACAATGTGCAACAAATATTGCATAATGTTCTGCTCAAACCCTCGACTAGGACCTCATCCCAGAATATTGTGAGCCAGAACAAGTGAGCTAACCACTGAGCCTCTAATGACACTCCTAGCTATGTATTTTTTTCTCTGTTATTCATACTGAGTCTTGTGCAACATCCATAAAAACATGCATTTTTGTTACTTATTCATGATATTTGGGCATTGTTTGCTAAACCAGCATTTATTGTCCATCCAAAATTGCCCTCAAAAGGGTGGTAATGAGGTGAGCTGCCTTCTCATCCTTGAGCTGTAGATACACCCACTATGCTATTTGGAAGTGCTATGAATTTCATTGTAATTGCTCAAAGAAAGAATTTTTTCCACAATTTTGGTTCATATATAAAGGAAAACTGACAAAATAATACTGTTAAAGATTGTCCTTCACATTTTATTTAACAAGATGTGGGGGCAAATGCTAATCTTTCATTTCTGGCTATTTGTAAAAGATCTTATTTGTTTTGAACTGTCGAACTGGGATTAGACTTAATTCCTACGTTCGGGACACCACCCACGCCCTCCACCTCCTCCAGGATTTTCGCTTCCCCGGTCCCCAACGCCTTACTTTCACTATGGACATCCAGTCCCTGTACACCTCCATCCCCCATCACGAAGGACTCAAAGCCCTCCGCTTCTTCCTTTCCCGCCGCACCAACCAGTACCCTTCCACTGACACCCTCCTTCGACTGACTGAACTGGTCCTCACCCTGAATAACTTCTCTTTTCAATCCTCCCACTTCCTCCAAACTAAAGGAGTTGCCATGGGCACCCGCATGGGCCCCAGCTATGCCTGCCTCTTCGTAGGATATGTGGAACAGTCCATCTTCCGCAACTACACTGGCACCACCCCCCACCTTTTCATCCGCTACATCGATGACTGTATCGGCGCTGCCTCGTGCTCCCACGAGGAGGTTGAACAGTTCATCAACTTTACTAACACCTTCCATCCCGACCTGAAATTCACCTGGACTGTCTCAGACTCCTCCCTCCCCTTCCTAGACCTTTCCATTTCTATCTCGGGCGACCGACTCAACACAGACATCTATTATAAACCGACTGACTCCCACAGCTACCTGGACTACACCTCCTCCCACCCTGCCCCCTGTAAAAACGCCATCCCATATTCCCAATTCCTTCGTCTCCGCCGCATCTGCTCCCAGGAGGACCAATTCCAACACCGCACAGCCCAGATGGCCTCCTTCTTCAAGGACCGCAGATTCCCCCCAGACGTGATCGACGATGCCCTCCACCGCATCTCCTCCACTTCCCGCTCCTCCGCCCTTGAGCCCCGCTCCTCCAACCGCCACCAAGACAGAACCCCACTGGTTCTCACCTACCACCCCACCAACCTGCGCATACAACGTATTATCCGCCGCCATTTCCGCCACCTCCAAACGGACCCCACCACCAAGGATATATTTCCCTCCCCTCCCCTATCAGCGTTCCGCAAGGACCACTCCCTTCGTGACTCCCTTGTCAGATCCACACCCCCCACCAACCCAACCTCCACCCCCGGCACCTTCCCCTGCAACCGCAGGAAATGTAAAACTTGCGCCCACACCTCCACACTCACTTCCCTCCAAGGCCCCAAGGGATCCTTCCATATCCGCCACAAGTTCACCTGTACCTCCACACACATCATCTATTGCATCCGCTGCACCCGATGTGGCCTCCTCTATATTGGTGAGACAGGCCGCTTACTTGCGGAACGCTTCAGAGAACACCTCTGGGCCGCCCGAACCAACCAACCCAATCACCCCGTGGCTCAACACTTTAACTCCCCCTCCCACTCCACCGAGGACATGCAGGTCCTTGGACTCCTCCACCGGCAGAACACAACTACACGACAGCTGGAGGAGGAGCGCCTCATCTTCCGCCTGGGAACCCTCCAACCACAAGGTATGAATTCAGATTTCTCCAGCTTCCTCATTTCCCCTCCCCCCACCTTGTCTCAGTCGGTTCCCTCAACTCAGCACCGCCCTCCTAACCTGCAATCCTCTTCCTGACCTCTCCGCCCCCACCCCACTCCGGCCTATCACCCTCACCTTGACCTCCTTCCACCTATCCCACCTCCATCGCCCCTCCCCCTAGTCCCTCCTCCCTACCTTTTATCTCAGCCTGCTTGGCTCTCTCTCTCTTATTCCTGATGAAGGGCTTATGCTCGAAACGTCGAATTCTCTATTCCTGAGATGCTGCCTAACCTGCTGTGCTTTGACCAGCAACACATTTGCAGCTTAGACTTAATTCAGAAACATACTCACTGTGCGTTGCTGATTATTAAAGAATAATTAGCAATACACAGGGAGTATATTTCTGAACTAGCTCAATCATATTCCACATGCCTAGTTTGTCTTGAAACATACCAAAAATGAAGCTCCCTAAAGTTGTGACCACCAACCAATTCATCGCAGTCTACATTCCAAAGTTATCAGACAGATCATCAGAATAAACAGGATTATTGACTTGTGTTGATATCAAGTATTCCACCATTTGCTTCTGCTTCTGTCTGATCACATCACTTGCAAATAAATTTAACAAAAGGTTGCATCCTGAATATTGTAGTCTGACAATGTGACAGTTACTATTGCTCAAAGTGAACCAAAGGGGAACCTGGCGGGGAGTCCTTGCCATGTTGTAAAGAATTGTGGCAAGAGGGTATATTTTAGAGCCATCATTCATGTCATGTGCACAAAGTGAAAGTCTCAGTTCATAAAAAGCCCAGAGTGTGAGTAAAATAAATTACTTTGTTTCAGCAAACACAAGTTGAATGTGTTCGGAGAAATGCTGAATTGAACAGTAATTTCTGCTATGTATCAAGATGTCTTTTCTTTAGATATGAATGGTGAGTGAGAACATAAATTCAAATCAGCACGATCTTAAGTAACTCAGATGTATCTGGATACAACAAGGAGTCTTTAACATCTGATTTATCAAGAAAAATGGAATTGTTTCTCTTTCTGTTACTCATCAAACCATTTATTCTTCTTGAATTGTTACTGATATAATCTCTTAGTCTATTACATTCAAGGGGGTAGAACAAATTGAGATGGGCAAGGAAACATTTTAAGTTGAGCTGCATATCCACCAGGAGTTCCCTTAATGATTGTCCCATCCCATCAATGTGACTTAAACAGAAATTTTCTGCAACTCCGCAGTGATAATTTCATTTCATAAAATCAATGGAAGAAAAATCAGCACATCGTTATGCAAACATAACAGTTAAATGAGACTCAGGGTCATGTTATTCAGTATGAGTTACAGCATTCCTAATGTCCTTGGAGTGTGGCATTAGATTGTGCCATTAATTTTTGAATTGAGCTGTGGGTGTTGTAATTTGTCATTAACCCACCTCGGGTCCAGTAAAGATGGAAGCTATCTTCCAGATATATCCTAAAATACTCCATAGAGACTTTAACAAAAAAATTAAAATACAATTATAGTTGAAGACTATTCATCTACAGGACATTGTGCCCTTGGCTCCTCAAGCTGATACTGATAAATGGAAGATTGTCATCCAGCAGCTTATGAAATTTGAGAAGACTAAGAGTTACTTGTGTCTTTCTTAGCATCTGTGACCTGATTAGTAACTTGGTGCCTTGCTTACCTGAATGTTTTATATAGCAGTCTGGTACAGAATTGCTGCAACAGTCACTTGTCAGACTGGTGGTGAGAGCAACAGATTACTGTTTGCTTCTCAACCTTTCAGACCTGTCTGTTAGCTGGCTGAGACCATTAGTCATTTTGTGATTCATCTGTTCCGCAGTTTCTAATTCTCGACACTGTCCTACATATTCGAGTACTGTCTCAAAACAGCATTCCAAATTTACATCACTGCATCATCATCAACACTGATGCCCATATCTGCAGTTGCAGAGGTCCTAATTTCCGAGACACTATCCCTACATTTCTCCATCTTTTTATTTCCCACCTACTTCAAAATTCTCCTTAAAATCCTCCCATTCAAACAAACCTTTGGTGACTTGCTCTGAAATGTGACGTGGAATTTTTGTTTTAACCTTGCTGTGAAGAATCTCGGGAGATTTTAATACAATTGGTTCTGCTTTAACATAAGTTGGCTTTAACGCAATTGAAGAGTTTTTAGACCATTATGTGGAGAACACAAACTTTCCTTACCTGTATTGTCTATAATGCGGTTCTGGCCCCCGTTAGTTTTCATGCTGTAGCTGTTGTGTGATTTTCTTATAAAGCAAGATCGCACGAGAATGGAACTATCACGCCATATCAGAGCCAACTGTACATCAAAGGTGTTATTTCTGAACAAGTGGCAAGTGCTTTGTGGAGAAAGCAAACTGATGGATCAACTGGAATATTTGTCTCATCCCAGCAAGCTGAGAAAGTGCTGAAGAAGACATACCAAATATTGGTATTTCTAAATAGAGTGCGAAAGCATGAAAGTTTAATCATTATGAACCTTAGGTTTGGTCTCAACTGAAGTATGGTGTCCACTGAATTGTAGGAAGACCGTGGATTGGAGAGAATGCAGAAAAGATTTGTGAAACTGAATCAAGGATGGAAAGATTGGCTAATTTGGAGCTGTTTCCCTTACAGGAAAGGAGGTGAGGGGTGACTTGATCAAGGTTTTCAAAATCAGTTGGTCCAGACAGAATAGAGTGGGGAGAAATTGTTCCCATTGTTAGAATGGTCATGGTCAGGAAGACCAGGAGAATGGTCATTTCAGGCAAAAGTCCATCAACATCGATTCTCCTGCCTGACCTGCTGTGCTTTTCCAGCACCACACTCTTGACTCTAATCTCCAGCATCTGCAGTCCTCACTTTCACCATGGTCAAGAGGACACCGATTTCCACTTGTTTAACAAAAGAAGCAAAGACAAAATGGAAAAAAATAATGTTTATATACAGCAAGAGGTTGCAATCTGGAATGCACTGCCTGAGAGTGTGGCAGAGGCAAGTTCAATTGTGGCTTTCAGAAGAGAATCAGATAATTCTCTGTAAATAAAAGGAATTGCAGGGCTTTAGAGAAAAGGCAGAGAGATGGGATGAGCTGGGTTCTTCCTACAGAGGCCCAGAACGGAGAGCGAGCAGAGCCCAAGACCACCACCTTGGTCAATGCCATCTCCACTGACTAGAGAGTCAGCCAGAGAGCCGTAACAAGATCAATGGCTTCTGTTCCATTGGTGTAAATGGCACATGCTTCCTTCTGTTACGTCACACTCACTTTAACTCTGCTACTACACCTACCTCCCACCTGGCCCATGCTCTTCCTCTCTCACTATTGCCTTTAATATCCTCCCTCCATCCACACTCACATTTTCCCCAAACTGCATTCCCCCACCCCCCACCCCCACCCCACACCATGAGCCCTGCATGGCCTCTCGGGTTTATTTTTTGTCTCACCTGGAATATCTCACCACCTTTCGTCCCATGACCTATAACTTTCCACAGTTGTCAGTGTATGACACTGTATCACACGTGTTCTAGAAATCTATGGACACCACATCAACAGCATCATTGAGACTTTCTACTACCTCTTCAAAAAATTCCAGCAAGTTAGTTAAATATGATTTCCTTCTCAGAAATTCCCTATTGACTCTTCCTAATCGACCACCTTTTCTCCACATAATGACTAAATCTATTCTGAACCATTGTTTCTAGAAGCTTCCTCATCACTAAGGTTAAACTGAAGGCTCCTCATCCCAGTGAGGAGAAAATCCTATCTCTCGTAAGCGAAGACAAGGACCAGTCATGTGGAGATGCTGAAATATCCATGCCTTGCTAACCGAGTCATTAATATTCTTCATTCCATTGTAGATCTTTCTTAAGCCTCACTGTCAATGTCATTCATTGCACAGCACTTCTAACCATTGGTTGTGATTCTTAGCTTCCTTGTCAACAACCTCAGTGCAACAAAAGCTAACTCCACTAGAAGGCACCACAGGCAGTCTGAATATATTCAAGTGGAAAGGAAACTCTACCCAAGAGAGTACAACTGCGGATCAAGACCCACCTGCAGAGAGTGTGAGAGAGAGAGAGAGAGAGAGAGAGACACCTTCAAACTTCAGCTCTACAAACCTCACCAGCCAGTCTCCAAGTTCAAGTGCGCATGAGAAGCATTTCTGGGAACCTCAGATAGTCAGAAAGAGATCAGTAACTTAACGTTGAATAGCTCACTTACTTCTGACTATTAATTTAGTAAAGTTGTGACTGTTTTATCAATATCCAACTTGTGGCTGTTTGTTGGTTTTGATTTGACAAAGATACCTGGGAAAATGTGTTTTAAACCATATACTGTAGGAATTTTTTTAAAAATCAAATTAAGAACAAAGTAAATAAAATAGAGATGTTGGGAATAACTATGAGAAAGGGGGCAGTCACCGCAGGACTGAGGATGTTGCACTTAAATGCACACAGTATCCAAAATAAGGTAAATGAGCTTCTCGTGCAGATTGAAATTGGCAGGAACAATGTTGTGGGTACCATGGAGACATGGCTATAAAGGGATCAGGGCTGCGGACTAAATATCCAAGGGTACACATCCTAACAAAAGGACAGGCAGGTGGTCAGAGGGGATAGCGTTGTCTTGTTAGTAAGAAATTAAATTGATGACAAGTGATATAGAGTCAGATGGTGTAAAATCTGTGTAGGTGGAGTTGAATCCGAAAGGCAAAAAGACCCTGACGAAGGGCTTATGCCCGTAACGTTGATTCTCCTACTCCTCAGATGCTGCCTGACCTGCTGTGCTTTTCTAGCACCACACTCTTGACCCCGATGGGAGTTGTCTCACCCCCTTCTCATAGTAGTACCCTCATCTGCTGTGCCTGAAGTTAGATTCCTGACCCTTTCCATACTTTCTGTTATTTGTTCTGGGAAGTTTTATAACCGCTGTTGAGCCTTAGTAGAAGTCAGTAAGTGGGGAAGAAAATAAATCAGGATATAGAGAAGGCAAGTAAGAGAAGCACTATTACAATCACCATGGGGGACCTCGATATGCTGGTGGACTGGGAAAATCAGGTCGGTAGCGGATCCCAAGAGAAGGAGTTTGTGGAATGTCCACAAGGTGTTTTTTTTTGGAGCTTGTGATAGAGAACAGGTAATCCTAGATTTGGTGAAGTGTAATGAGTCAAAATTGATCAAGGAGCTTAAGATAAAGGAACGCCTTGGGAGCAGTGACCATAATGTGATAGAACTCACCCTGCAGTTTGAGAGGGAGAAGCTGGAATCAGGTGTGAGTATTACAGTCAAGTAAAGGTAACTACAAAGAAAAGAGGGAGGAGCTGGCAGGATTTGATGGGGAGGAAGCCTAGCCACAGGGTGGGGGGTTGCGGGATGGGGAGGGGGGGGGCGTTGGTGGGAAGCTGGCCGTGCATCAATGGCAGGTGTCTGGTGGTAATTTGGCAATTCATACCAAAGGGAGGCTGAGACAACCATGGCTGGCAGGGGAAGTCAGGGACAACGTAAAAGCAAAAGAAAAAGCATAAAATGTGGTGAAGATTAGTGGGAACCCAGAGGATTGCAAAGCCAGCAGAGGTTAACTGCAAAAGCAGTAAGGGGGAAGAAGATGAGATATGAGAGAAAGCTAGCTAGTAATATAAAAGAAGCTTGTAAGGGTTTCTTTTTAGACACCTACAAGGTAAGAGAGAGGCAAGAGTGGACATTGGACCACTGAAAAATGAGGCTCAAAAAGTAGTAATGGGGAGAAAAGAAATGGTAGAGGATCTGAATGGGTACTTTGCATCAGTTTTCACAGTGGAAGACTCCAGCTGCCTACCAGAACTTCAAGAGAATCTGGGGGCAGAGGTGAGCATAGTGACCATCACTAAGGAGAAGGTGTTGGGAAAATGGAAAGGTCAGAAGGAGGATAAATCACCCAGACCCGATGGTATACACCCTTGTGTTCTGATGGAGACAGCAGAGGAGATTGTGGAGGCATTGGTAATCTTTCAGGAATCACTGAAGGCAGGGAGGGTCCCAGAGTACTGTTTAAGAAGGGAGGGAGGCAGAAGAATGAGAAGACAGGAAATTCTAGGCCTGTCAGCCTAACTCCTGACTGGGTCAGCATGGCTTCATCAAGGAGATGTCATGGCAAAAATATCTGTTAGAATTTTTTAAGGAGGTAATGAGCAATTTAGACAAAGGAGAGTCAGTGGATGTGATCCATTTGGATTTCCAGAAGGCCTCTGACATGGTGCCACACAGTAGGCTGCTAAATGGGATAAGAGCTCATGGTGTTAGGGGTAAGGTATTGGTATGGACAGATGATTAGCTGGCTGGCAGAAGGCAGAAAGTAGAGATGAAGGACCCTTTTTCAGGATGACAGCCAATAACTAGTGGGCTATAAATATTCAAATTATCCATTAATAACCTGAGCAAAGAAACTGAGAGCGTTGTTGCTAAATTTGCAGATGACACAAAGATAGGTTAGGGGCAGGTAGTGTTGAGGCAGCGGGGAGGCTGCAGAAGGTCTTGGACAGGCTAGGAGATTGAGTAAAGAAGAGACAGATGGAATACGATGTGGGAATGTGAGAGGTTATGCATATGCATGGACTATTTTCTAAATAGGGAAAGGCTTCAGGAATCAGAAGCACAAAGCAACTTGGAGTCATTGTTCAGAATTCTCTAACTTTTAACTTTATTTCTTTATTTTTCCACTTTATACTAAAGAGATGATGCTAAGCTTTTAATTTATTTCTTTTTTTCACTTTGTACCTAAGTTTTTGTACCTAGGTACCTCTGTACCTAAGATGGCACCAGGAATGTTGACTCTGTACATTTTTCACTGTACTCCTATGTCCCTGTACTTGACTACACATGACAATAAAACCAAATCTACTTACAATCATACGGTTCAATTGGCAGTTAGGAATGCAAATGCAGTGGTTGCATTAATTTCAAGAGGGTTAGAATACAAGAGAAGGGATATACTGCTGAAGATGTATGAGGCTCAGGTCTGTCTGCATTTGGAATATTGTGAGTAGTTTTGGGTCCCGTATCTAAGGAAATATGTGCTAATGTTGGAGGAGGTCCATTGGAAGTTTACAAGAATGATCCCAGGGATGAAGAGTTCATCATTTGAAGAGCAGTTGAGCACTCTGTGTACTCAGTGGAGTTCATAAGGATGAGGGGGAGTTTTGTGATTGAAACTTACAGAATACTGAGAGGACTGATAGAGTACATGTGGACAAAATGCTTCCACTAGTAGGAAAGACTAGGACGTGAGGGCACAGCCTCAGAGTGAAGGGACAACCTTTTACAATCAAGATAAGGAGGATTTGTTTTCAGCCAGGTAGTTGTTAATCTATGGAACTCATTGCTGCAGGTGGCTGTGCAGGCCAAGTCATTGAGTGCAGTTCAGATGGAAATGAATAAGTTCTTGAGACTGGTAAGGAGATCGATGGTAACAGAGAGAAAGCAAGAGAATGGGGTTGAGAAACATATCAGCCATGATTAATAGGTGGAGCAGACTCACTGGGCCAAATGGCCTAATTCTGCTCCTATGTCTTATAGTTGTATGGTCTTGAGGCACCTGCTAGATTTCTAAGGATGAGTAAAAAAAAGCCTCAAAGAAAGCATCCTGTACACTCCACCAGTGCAGATTCTGACAACCCAACAGGAACATCACATTTAGAAATTGTTGGATCACCTGATGAGCACCTCAGAGTAACAGAACCGCAGCTGAATGAGGAAGTAACATCCCAGGCCACCAGCAAGTCCAGCCTCTGTCCAACTCCAGACAGGAGAGGACATGTTTGGTGTTATCAGTCAGGTCTTCATCCACATGCACAGGGAGGAACAGGAGCAGTAGACAGATATGTGGGAAGCAGTGGTCTTTGTTGGGGCTGCCCATGGCTTAAAATTGCTGAACATGGTTTTCAGTTAACATAAAATGTCTGAGGAGGGCTTTTGTCTGAAACAGCAGCTTCCATAGTCTGATGCTTGAAGTTAAACTATAAACTGAAATAACCAACATTCATGGTAGGAATATGTTCAAGGTGACAACATTACGTAAATACACAAAAGGGTTCTGGCAAAGAGTGTACAAAAGGCTCTTGTTGAATAGAAGCAAAAATGCAGCTGCTGTTTGTGTAATGACAGTTTGCGTGAAACATCCTTGAGAATTACTGAAAGAAGCTTTCACGGCAGGATGTCCAAAATCTGGTCATTGATCGTGGGATAGAACAGAAGGGTCTGACCCCACGTCAGTTAAGTCCGCCTTGATAATCAAAGCTACAGATTATCTGTAAAGAAGCATCGAGTTTTAAGTAGGAAGGCATTAATGTATTCAATTGCATTTCCATGGAGACTCAGTCTAAGACAAAGAAGCCCTCTTTCATTGAGTGAGGGAGTACTGATTAACTGGCACAGGAGCTGGAGTCTGGAATGTGGTTGAATAAAGTGTAGTATGAAAGCCCAAGGATACTTGATCAGGGGGTTCTGGTAAACATCATGAAGTCATGGGAAGGTCAAGAACTGTCTAGCGATTGATCCTGCAGTCACCTGATTAACCTGCGCATGTCATCAGTTAATAGTACAACTGGCTTGTTACAGCCAAAGACAGGCTAAAAGCAAATGTATAAAAAAGTATATGTTCCCCTTTGTTCAGTAGAAAAGCTCTTGGATTGCCAGGGAACAATGTCTCCCTCGGTGTAAACCAATAAAACACTTTGACAGCAAAAGTGGGTGTCAAGTCATTCATTTAATCATTCTGTCCCACAGCCCACATTGACCAGGTGCTACAGAAGGGCAGAAACATGATGGGGACTCAGTTTTCTCAAGCACGCAATCACCTAACTGTCCCCAAGGTCATGCAGAGCCATCTCCAGCTCCCTCAGCACATACCTCCTCTGCAAAATACTAGTGTCTGGTCCTCAGACCAAAGCAATGACAACAGGGAGATGGAGAGCCTGGCATGCATTCCAGTTGCTCCATCCTCACAAGAAGAAAAGGTGGTTCCTGGAGCCTCCCAACTGGAAAAGGACCCACACAGGGGTATTCCAGAAGTGTTGAATACTCCAGAGGTGTCTGGACCCTCCAGCTCCATCCGCTCTACCCCCTCAGAATCTTGGAAGTTCCATCTAAGGACAGCCCACTCGCTCTGGCAAGACCCTCAGCATGCCATGACAGTCCAAATAAAAGTGTCCCCAGGTTCCCCAAGCAAGCCTCCAGAGACAAGATACTCCACTGCAAAAAGGGCCCCTCCACCCCAGCTACAGACCTGGAGACAGCACTGTGACATATTAGGAGCAAAAGAAAGAAAAAAAGTTCTTTTTGACGGCGCATTCATGTCACAGGTGAGAGTGCACTGTGTACAAAGCAAAATGCTTGGACAAATTTTATTGGTTTTCCAATGCATCCGCTTGTTTCAGCCCCTGGCTGGCCCCAAGTGTACCTGTGCCTGCTAGAGGCCTAACCTCATGTCCATATAGGATGTACCATGGATTGATGCCCATGTTGGGAGTCTGCTGCAGCATGCAGAAGCAAAATGAACCAGGTATATAGGGCAATGGGCTTGCTGGCACCATGGCATTTCTTGGTCAAACGTCTCTGTACTTTCTCTGGTCTCATTGTGTAGAAATGTTGGTATGAAGGAGGTGGCCTGTGATTTGTGGGACAGAAAGGTATACAGCACAGAAGGGAGCCAATGCACTAGAATGGCCTGAGATTACAAATCCTGCAGATTTGTGTTCTGTACAGTATATCAGTCTGTGTGTAAAGTTGTTGACCTCCAAAATGCCTCACTCAGATCAGGTCTGTCCACTCAGAGTGGCCATTTTATTCCCCATTGCACTCAGTTGATTTCCAGCACAATGGAAGGTGACAGTGAATGTCTGTGGTGCTTTGATCATCCAGATCTCTTTTCTCATTGCTCTTCCTGGGGTATTCCTTTGACACCGCCAGGGCCCAACCCAAGTCAACATGAGTATTCACTTGCCTACCTTTTGCTTCCAGTCCCTGGCATATGATGTGATCATGCCAGGCATGGCCCCATACTGCAAACACATTCTCCTCTGAAGCTCCTGCTCCTGACTATGGATAAAGCCCCTGCCCACTGTATTACCACATTCCTATCCATGCTTTACCATGTAAACAAAGTGTCCTTGCAGTGACCTTGTATGCCAGTTGCTGGAATGCCCAGCAGTGGCTGCCTGTGCTTCCTATGCATCCCAAAAGCTAATTGGAATGTACCATGACAATTCTGATGGGTGGGCAAATATCAGATGCCAATGGCTGTGGATGATGGGTGCATGCAGATTTGGATTGTGCTCTGAGATTCTGTAGCACAGTGAGCAACATGGAAGTTCACTACAGCCAGCGGTGAGTTGGAATTGTCTGGTACCCGCTCTGACACACACACACACACACACACACGCACACACACACACACAGACGCACACACACACACACGCACACTCTCTCTCTCTCATACACACACACTCACACAGATGCTCTCTCTCACGCACACACACACTCAAACATGCACACACTCTCATATACACACACACTCTCTCTCACACACACACATCAAGATTCTCTATTTACTTGCAGCAGCTAGTGGAATGGGAAGCTGCATATTAATGAAGTGAGATGTGCAGTGAATAAGGTCTTCAATAAGCATAAACCCCTTTAATTGACAAATCACTGCTTCTGAGCAAGAATCTCATGTCAAACACCTTGAACTTGACATTGTTCCCAACATCAAGACAGACCTCGCCAGACATCTCACACAATTTTGCTGCACATCCTACCGCAGCCCAGGTTGTTCAGGCCCCTATAAGATTCTTCCCAATGATTCCTTGTACTTCTAAATGCAGCAAATATCCTACAATGCAGTACTGGACAATAAACATCTTCAATAATTAATTAAGTGCAATTCAATAATCAGTCAAACACAGTATTTGTATATAAACATTTTAGCATTTCTTCATTCTTCGGTCTGGTTAATCGGGCTATTTGGAAAGTGTTAAATGAAGCCACTAATGCTATTATGCATGATTCTCTGTTATTAGGTCTGGGATAAATAGGTCACTTGGTTTGAGCTGGGTTTTCTACTTATGAGACCCTGGCTAAGCAGCACAGGAGGCCATTACTCTGTTTGGAGATACACCGATGAAAGATAAGAATCATGCTGTGAATGTGCAGTAAATTCTCATGGTGTTTGCTCCATGTAGGACTTTGTCTCAAGCCAAACAGCTCACTGTTTGCACCATCACCAATTAACTTCATCTAATCCTGTCTGCCAGTAGGATCCTAGAAACTCTAGGTCTTTCTGATCCCATGCAAATATTACTTTGAAACATTTTATGGTCTTCCTCTTCTAGCTGCTTACATCAGTCTTATGACAGTCTCATTTTAGGATCATTGTTTAAAACCTGGCACAATTGGAAGATTACTGTCCATCACAAACTCCTGAAGCAACTGACTTTGAGATGAGACCTTAAACCAAGGCCCTGGCTACCCGTAAGGTGAATGTGGAAGACTTCAGGACACGAATTCAAAGAAGAGCAAGAGGGAGGCCTTCCCAGCTGTGCCCTGGGCCAATATTTATCCCTCAGCTAATATCTCTGAAAACATTACTCTGTACAATGCTGCATTGCCAATTATCAAATTGCTTGCTCATATCGCATGCCTCATTCTTGCATTACAACAGTGACTACACCTCATGAGCGCAATAGATTATTTGGAAAGTCCCAAGGTTTAATTAAAAGGTGGTCTATAAATGCCAGTCATACTTTTTTTTATATAAAGACAGAAAGTTTACTCTGGCGCCTAACAATTTTACAGGTTTATTTGTAAGTTACAGACAATTATTTTTCTCTTTGCAATGCTCTCAGCTGAGCTAACAACCTCACAACAGTCAACATTTGAATTTTTTTCTAATAATATTGAGCTGAGCTTCTGATAACCTTCATCTGTCCACCTATCTCAATCTGTTGGTTTAGCACTAACAGGGGATTAATTCCGTCAAGCCAGAATAGTGAAGAATTAATAAAGCCAGCAGGTTGCATTGTGTTTAGAAATTCACGCTGAGGGCAATGTGTACATTCTGTTACCTGAGAGAATATTCTGTATACATGATATATACATATAATTTAACATTTCCAATTCCACGAACACAATGACTTTTTAAGTGTTTGTGATGTGACTAAATTTATTGCTCCCCTTCCTTCTTATCAACAATATTGATGACGATAATTCAAAGTCATTATGAAGGGGGGAAAGTGTTGCAAATTACTTGTCCACTGTTTGTTAAACTAATCACAAGACAATTTTTCTTCGAGATTTACTCGCGTTGAAAAATGACAGCAGAGATAGTAAACTACTTAGATTCAGCTAATGACATTTATTTATGGCAATCTGTTATTTACTCTATTCATTTGTTTTATTAGTGATCATTCTCTGACGATGAACAGAGCTTGTCTCAGACAGTTTGTAAATGGTTCATTTGTATTTTATTGGCCTAGTTTGAGCAAGAGCAGATATTTCAAGATAACTATACTTCTTCCTGTCACCAGAGCTAATGAGGCAATTAAATCCATTGACTGTTATCTGACCGTGCTCATAAGTCAAGCATCGAATAGGTGCTAAATTCTTATTCAGAGATAAAAACATCTGCAATTTTATCCTTAGGGGTTTCTTTTGTGGGTAGTGAGAAAGGAATAAATGTTGGCAACTAGTATACAATTGCAGCACCAATGTGAGTGTGCTAACTGTGACTCAAAGAAAAGCTGTCTCTCTTGCTGTAGCCAAAAGGCTGTCAGCTCTAATTTCATGTAAGGGCCTACAGCCAATTGACCACATTGATGTGGACAGTACAGTGGTAGGGAATTATTCTATCATCAAAGATGCTGACCTGACTGAGAACGTGAGAAGTGGCAATTGCCATCAGATTGGCGCTATCCTTTCACATTTTGGCACTGGGATGGAGCTTTGCATTTCTCATTAACATTTCTGATTCCAGCTCCTTCAGAAATGCAGCACTTATCTCAAGTGATCTTTCGAAGAGCGGGAAAGTCAAAGGAACTCAAACTGCATCCTCTTGTTTATGCAGTTAATGTAAATGTCCCACGGCTGTACTTCCACAATTATTCATTATCCTAGGCCTGACATTTATTTATTTATCATGAACACCCACCTAACCCCAAAGGCAGTGATCATCCCCACCTCCCAGACAATGATCATCCTTCGCTTTGCATTAGTGATCAACCCCATCACCATGCCAGGAATCTGCTCACTTCATTCCCTGACAGTGATCACCCCTTCCCTCAATCCCCAACAGTGATCACCCTCCCAACAATGTGCTTCTCCCTCCCGCACCCCTTAAAAATGCTCAAAACTGCCCCCTGCTGCAACACACCAACAGTGCCAATTCTTCCCATGATAAACGCTGGACTTCCTGGAGTCAGATCAGGACAGTAGGTGCAGGCTAGGGGGATCCCTGTCTGTGATCCGAACTTGAAGGTGAGTGAATTGGGGTGAGCAGCCTATGCATCAACAGTAGAGAGTGGTGGTTTGCACTGTCTGTGGTCGATGGGTCAAGTGGGGGTATGAATAATGAAAGGGTTAATCTAAGGTATTGATAAGCTCCACCCATTCTGAATATCTAACACAGCCATTCTGGAGGGGATTCAGGCAGTTCAAGAAGTCTATCAGTTGGACTCTAGCATTGTCTCGTTGTGTGTCTTCTCTTCTCTTCTCTTGTTAGTAAGAATTAATATGCCTGAGAGTGAATGGAATTGTATATAGTTGCTATGGCACAATCAATTACATCTTATTAGGGTGTCACGGTGGCATTGCGATTAGCACTGCTGCCTCACAGCGCCAGAGACCCGGGTTCAATTCCTGCCTCAGGCAACTGTCTGTGTGGAGTTTACACATTCTCCACGTGTCTGCGTCGGTTTCCTCCCACAGTCCAAAAATGTGTAGGTTAGGTGAATTGGCCATGCTAAATTGCCCATAGTGTTAGGTGAAGGGGTAAATGTAGGGGAATGGGTCTGGGTAGGTTGCTCTCCAGAGGGTCGGTGTGGACTTGTTGGGCTGAAGGGTCTGTTTCCACACTGTAAGTAATCTAATCTAATCTCAGAAAAGAGCCTCTTCAGCTGAGACCTATTTATGATCCATCCTCCATCACAGGCTACTGAACAGCTCCTCAGAATGATGTGGAGGTGTTGGCATTGGACAGTGATGGACAAAGTCATATAGCACCAGATTGTAGTCCAACAGGTTTATTTGAAATCACAAGCTGCTTCTTTGTCTGGTGAAGTCAGGAAGCCAGAGATCTCTCCCAGGTTGAAAAAAATGAGCAACATAGGAGTTCTCCCCATTATGGTGAGCAAATATTTTGTCCCATAATGACAAACATCATTAAAAACAAAATAGTTGGTCAATGGTGCACTGTTGTTTGAGGGTGAATGCTGTTAACAATGTTTGAATGATATGCTAATACCAATCCAAAAATAACGATGCTTAATTAAAAAGCTTTAAAGTGCTTTGCCATGTTGTAAGGACTAATAGCCCCATTTTTATTACTATCTACTGTCGAAGTCATGGTATCATAGTGTTTTACTGCATTGAAAGAGGCCCTTTGGCTCATTGTGTCTGTGCCAGTCATCAAGCACCTATCTACTCTAGTCCCATTATCCAGCATTTGTTCCATCGCCTTACATTCAAGGCATGTCAAGTGTTCATCAGATGTTTCAAGTGCTTGGCCCTAGTCTTGTAACCAACCAATTGCAAGAGAATGATGCATTGTCAATAAAATGTAGTAAAGTAATTGGATGATGAAAATGTGTTCAATTTTAATAACTTACACTAATTTTGTAACGATCTGGGAAAGACAGGTGGGAAATGGAAGTAGGTTCAGTTGGAACAGGGAATTGAAGAAATAATCGATTTCAAAGAATTTATGGGACTGAGGGGAAAATGAGGTGTTGTAGTACAACGGGTAGTGCCCTTGCCTCTGAGCTAGAAGCTCAGGTTTGAGTCATACAACCAGGAACTAAAGTTTAGATGCTCCCTTTGTCAAGTCAGTCAGCTGTCCCATCATCTTCACACCCACCTCACCAAACTGCCCAATTTGGCATGGGTGACAACGTCACTCTGCCTACCATATTTAAAGAAAGGATTAAATCAAAATGGCTTGCAAGCTTATTTCCTGGAATAATACACACTGCCTCTGCCACAATATGCTAAGTATGGCAGGTCGGTGTGAGTGGGCCTTTTTTTTATGGGAACAGGTTTGAAGGTGATGGAACCCCTTCATTTGGGAGGTGGGGAGGTGCTTCAAGCATCAGAGGTAGCTCCTACCCATGAGTTGTGACACCTTCTTCAAAATGCAGTTCCCCGCCACCCCTCATCATCTCTAGGTTCCCTCCTTGCTCTAAAGTCCCAGCGCCATCCAGCTCTTCAATACCATGCCTGCTTTCGGTAAAACAATCCAGTCAGTCCCAACCCCCATTCTACTCTTGTAGCCTTGCAAGTTTATTTCCTTCAAGAATCCATCCAGTTTCCTTTGGAAATGATTGCTTCCACTTTTCTCATATACATTGAGTTCCAAGGCACTGTCACTAACTTCATTAAAAATGTTCTTCTTCACACACTCAGTCGAGTGAGCTGCTTTGTCCTGGATGTGTTAAGCTACTTGAGTTTTGTTCGAGTTGCACTCATCCAGACAAGTGGAAAGTATCCCATTCACAGTCCATAATCTGCAAAGTGCAAGTTAGGACAGGCTTTGAGGGGTCCCAAAGTAAGTTACTCACTGCAAAATTCCTCACCTCTGACCTGCTCCTGTAGCCACAGTATGTATATGACTAGCCGAGTACAGTTTCTGCTAAGTGGTAACTCCTGATTTTGATAGTAAAAGATTCAGAGACAGTGATTAGATTCTCTCTTGTTAGAAATGGTGAATGCCTACAACTTGCGTGGGGCAAATGCTGTTTGCTTCTTGTCAGCTAAAGCCTGGATATTATCCAGATCTTGTTATTTGCAACATAAACGGCTTCAGTCTCTCAGGAGTCACCAATGAACACAGTGCACAGGGCAGGGAACTTGCCCATTATATTGGAGAGGAGGTGTTTGTTGAAGCAGCTGAAAATGTTTGGCCTAGGAAACTACCCTGAAGACTTCCTGCAGAGATGTCCTGGAGCTGAGATGATTAACCTGTAAATCTACAACCATCCTCCTTTGAGCTAGGTATGACTCCAACAAGTGGAGTATTTCACCCTGATTCCCATTGACTCCAGTTTTGTTAAAGCTCCTTATCATCACATCCAATTAGATATAGCTCTGATATTGAGAGTACTCACTCTCACCTCACATCTGGAATGCAATTCTTTTTGCATGTTTGAACCAAGGCTGCAATGAGGTTAAGAAGCCAAACTGAGCATCAGTGTGCAGGTATTGCTAAAGAAGTGCTGCTAACAGCTGTTGATGACACCTTCCATCATTTCTAGCAAACAAGAGTAAACTAAAGGGCAGTTATTGGCTGGATTGTATCTGTTCTGCTTTATGTGTACAGGACATACCTGGACAATTTTCCACATTGTCAGGTAGAAACCAGTGCTGGAGCCACACTGGAACAGCTTGGCTAAGATAAAGCAAATTATGGAGCACAAGCCCTCAAGACTATTACTTGGCCAGGGGAGAGTAAGTTCCAGAACACACTTTTTCATTACTATTTCAGGACTGGTGTCATGGCTCATAGCCTGTGGAGGTCTTCCATACCTGCAGCCATTTCTTGCTATCATATAAAGTCACTCAAATTGGCAGAAGACTGGCATCTGTGATGCTGAGGACTTCTGGAGAAGGCCGAGAGGGATCATTCTCCCAACATTTCTGGCTGATGATTGTGGCAAATGATTCAGCTTTATCTTTTGCACTAATATGCTGGGCTCTCCCATAATTGAGGAGAGGGGTATTTGTGGTGCCTCCTGCTCTAGTGAGGTGTTTAATTGTCAGCCTCCATTCATGATTAGATGTGGCAGGACTGCAGAATGTAGATCTGACCCGTTGGTTTTGCTTAGCCCTTCCTATCACTCCCTGCTGATGCTGTTTAGCAGCCAAGTGTTGTGTAGCTTCACTTTATTGACACCTCCTTTTTTGATATACCTGGTACTGCTCCTGGTATGCTCTCCTGCACTCTCCATTGGCCCAGGGTTGAACCCCCAGCATGATGGTAATTATAGATTGGCGAGATATACCTGGCTCTGAGGTTGAAGGTTGTCTTTGCTGCAGATGGCTCACAGCACCTCATGGATGATCATTCTAGATTTGTTAGATTTGTTTGAAGTCTATCGCATTTACCACAACACAGTGGAGGGTATTCTCAATGTGAGGATGGGATTTCATCTCCGCAGGGACTACACTCCTACACTGCATCAGGCAGATTGGTGAGATTAGGGTAAAGCATGATTTCCCCCCTTGCTGGTTCCTTAATCACTTGTCACTGAACCAGTCTAGCAGCAAACCAGCTGTCTTTTAGAGTCCATGCTCAGTAGTCATGCTGTTGAGCTATTCTTGATAAAAGACATTGAAATCCCCCACCCAAACTATCTTTTGTATCCTTAACGCCCACAGAATTTCCTTCATGTGGTATTCAACATGGGACGGTAGTGATGCATCAGCCGAGGAGAGATTGGTATATGCTAATCAACAGAAGATTTCTTTTTCCTTTGTTTGACCAGATGCCATGAAACTTCCAGTGATTTGGGAGATATCTCTGACTGTGAGATTTCAGATTGTCTTTGACTATAAGTCCGATGCTGCTGACTGTACTACTCTGCCACCAACTGTGCTGAGTATGACTTGGCCGTGCCTCTACCTATTTCCTGATAGAACATAGAACATTACAGCGTAGTACAGGCCCTTCGGCTCTCAATGTTGTGCCGACCTGTCACACCAATCTGAAGCCCATCTAACCTACACTATTCCATATACGTCCATATGCTTGTCCAATGACGACTTAAGTGTACTTAAAGTTGGCAAATCTACTACCGTTGCAGGCAAAGCATTCCAAACCCTTACTACTCTCTGAGTAAAGAAACTGCCTCTGACATCTGTCCTATATCTATCACCCCTCAATTAAAGCTATGCCCCCTCGTGCTCGCAGTTACCATTCTTGGAAAAAGGCTTTCCCTGTCCACCCTATCTAACCCTTTGATTATCTTATATGTCTCTATTAAGTCACCTCTCAACCTTCTTCTCTCTAACGAAAACAACCTCAAGTCCCTCAGCCTTTCCTCGTAAGACCTTCCCTCCATACCAGGCAAATTCCTAGTAAACCTCTTCTGCACCCTTTCCAAAGCTTCCACATCCTTCTTATAATGCGGTGACTAGAACTGTACACAATACTCCAAGTGTGGCCGTATCAGAGTTTTGTACAGCTGTAGCATAACCTTATGGTTTCGGAACTCGATCCCTCTATTAATAAAAGCTAAAACACTGTATGCCTTCTTAACAACCTGTCAACCTGGGTGGTAACTTTCAAGGATCTGTGTACCTGGACACCATGTTCTCTCTGCTCATCTACACTACCAAGAATCTTACCATTAGCCCAGTACTTTGCATTCCGGTTACTCCGACCAAAGTGAATCACCTCACACTTGTCCGCATTAAACTCCATTTGCCACCTCTCAGCCCAGCTCTACAGCTTATCGATGTCTCTCTGTAACCTACAACATCCTTCATCACTATCCACAACTCCAGCGACCTTAGTGTTGTCTGCAAATTTACTAACCCACCCTTCTACACCCTCATCCAGATCACTTATAAAAATGACGAACAGCAGGGGACCCAACACCGACCCTTGTGGTACACCACTGGTAACTGGACTCCAGGATGAACATTTCCCATCAACCATCACCCTCTGTCTTCTTCCAGCAAGCCAATTACTGATCCAAACTGCTATACTGCCCACAATACCATTCCTCCGCATTTGTACAATAGCCTACTGTGTGGAACCTTATGGAGTGCCTTGCTGAAATTCATATACACGGCATCAACCGGTTTACTCTCATCTACCTGTTTGGTCACCTTCTCAAAGAACTCAATAAGGCATGACCTATCCATCACAAAACCATGCTGACTATCCCTAATCAAATTATTCTTTTCTAGATGATTATAAATCCTATCTCTTATAACTTTTTCCAACACTTTACCAACAACTGAAGGAAGTAAGAGGGGAGGTGTTGGTGCAAGTTTTGCATTTCTTGCGGTTGCCAGGGAAGGTGCCGGGAGTGGAGTTTGGGTTGGTGGGGGGTGTGGACCTGACGAGGGAGTCACAGATGGAGTCACGTGATCGACGATGCCCTCCACCGCATCTCCTCCACTTCCTGCTCCTCGCCCTTGAGTCCCGCCCCTCCAATCGCCACCAGGACAGAACCCCACTGGTCCTCACCTACCACCCCACCAACCTCCATATACATCGTATCATCCGTCGTCATTTCCACCACCTCCAAAAGGACCCCACCACCAGAGATATATTTCCCTCCCCTCCCCCAGCAGCATTCCGAAAAGACCACTCCCTCTGTGACTCCCTCGTCAGGTCCACATCCCCACCAACCCAAACTCCACTCCCGGCACCTTCCCTTGCAACTGCAAGAAATGCAAAACTTGCGCCCATACCTCCTCCCTTACTTCTCTCCAAGGTCCCAAAGGATCCTTCCATATCCACCACAAATTCACCTGCACCTCCACACACACCATTTACTGCATCCGCGGCACCCGATGTGGCCTCCTCTATGTTGGGAAGACAGGTCGCCTACTTGCGGAACGTTTCAGAGAACACCTCTGGGAACCCGGACCAACCAACCCAACCATCCCATGGCTCAACACCTCAACTCCCCCTCCCACTCCACCAAGGACATGCAGGCCCTTGGACTCCTCCATCGCCAGACCATAGCAACACGACGGCTGGAGGAGGAGCGCCTCATCTTCCGCCTAGAAACCCTCCAACCACAAGGGATGAACTCAGATTTCTCCAGTTTCCTCATCTCCCCTCCCCCCACCTTGTCTCAGTCAAATCCCTCAAACTCAGCACCGCCTTCCTAACCTGCAATCTTCTTCCTGACCTCTCCGCCCCCACCCCCACTCTGGCGTATCACCCTCACCTTGACCTCCTTCCACCTATCGCATTTCCAACGCCCGTCCCCCATATCCCTCCTCCCTACCTTTTATCTTAGCATGCTGCACACACTTTCCTCATTCCTGAAGAAGGGTTCATGCCCGAAACATTGATTCTCTGCTCCTTGGATGCTACCTGACCTGCTGCACTTTTCCAGCAGCACATTTTCAGCTCTAATCACATCATAATTGCCTATACTGCAGCTGTAACTCTTGCCCAGTGGTATACACCTATCCCTTTCCATCACTAAAATAGACATAACAGAATTTTGATCGTTATCACCAAAGTGCTCACCTACTTCCAAGTCCAACACCTGGCCGAGCTCAATACCCAGTACCAAATCTAATGTGGCGTCGCCCCTCGTTGGCCTGTCTACATACTGTGTCAGGAAGCCCTCCTGCACACACTGGACAAAAACTGACCCATCTATAGTACTCGTACTATAGTGTTCCCAGTCAATATTTGGAAAGTTTAAGTCCCCCATGACAACTACCTTGTCTCTCTCACACCTATCGAGAATCATCTTTGCTATCCTTTCCTCTACATCTCTGGAACTATTCGGAGGCCTATAGAAAACTCCCTACAGGGTGACCTCTCCTTTCCTGCTTCTAACTTCAGCCCATACTAGCTCAGTTGATGAGTCCCCAAATATCCCTTCTGCAACTGTAATACTGTCCTTGACCAACAATGCCACACCTCCCCCTCTTTTACCATCTTCTATGTTCTTACAGAAACGTCTAAATCCTGGAACCTGCAACAACCATTCCCTGTCCCTGCTCTATCCATGTCTCCGAAATGGCCACAACACCGAAGTCCTAGGTACCAACCCATGCTGCAAGTTCACCCACCTTATTCCAGATGCTCCTGGTGTTGAAGTAGACACACTTCAAATCAACTTCTTGCTTGCCGGTGCCATCTTGCATCCCTAAAACTTGATTTTGGGCCTCCCTACTCTCAACCTTTTCTATACTTGAACTACAATTTCGGTTCCCATCCCCCTGCTGGATTAGTTTAAACCCACCCCAATAGCCTTAGCGAATTTCCGCCCCCCCCCAGGATATTGGTACCCCTCTGGTTCAGAGGAAGTCCATCTTGCTTGTAGAGGTCCCACCTACCCCAGAAAGAGCCCCAATTATCCAAGAATCCAAAACCCTCCCTCCTGCACCATCCCTGTAGCCACATGTTCAACTCCTCTCTCTCCCCATTTTTTGCCTCACTAGCATGAGGCACAGGCAACAAACCAGAGACAACAACTCTGTTCATCCTAGCTCTCAGGTTCCATCCTAGCCCCCTGAATTTCTGCCTTAAATCCCCATCTCTCTTCCTACCTATGTCATTGGTGCCTGTGTGGACCACGATTTGGGGCTTCTCCCCATCCCCCTTAACGATCCCTAAAACACGATCAGAGACATCAAGAACCCTGGCACCTGGGAGGCAACACACCAACTGTGAGTCTCTCTCATCCCCACAGAACCTCCTATCTGTCCCCCTAACTATGGAGTCCCCAATGACTAATGCTCTGCTCTTCTTCCCCTTTTCCTTCTGAGCAGCAGGGACAGACTCTGTGCCAGGGCCCTATACCTCACTGCTTTCCCCTGGTAAGTCATCCCCCCCCAACAGTATCCAAAACGGTGTACTTATTGTTGAGGGGAATGGCCACAGGGGTTCCCGGCACTGCCAGCCGGTTCTCTTTCCATCCCCTGACTGTAACCCATTTACCTTTTTCTTGTACCGTAGAAGTGACTACCTCCCTGTAACCCCTCTCGATAACCCCCTCTGCCTCCCGAATGATCCGAAGTTCATCCAGTTCCAGCTCCAGTTTCCTAATGTGGTTTTCAAGGAGCTGGAGGTGGGTACACTTCCCGCAGATGTAGTCAGCAGGGGCACTAGTGGTGACCCTTACTTCTCACATTCTGCAGGAGGAACATTCAACTGCCCTAACCTCCATTCCCACTATTCTAAATTTCCAAAGAGACAGATGAAAAATTAAGGAATAAAAACAAACTCGTTAGAGGAGGAGGATAGGTGGGAGACACTACTCAAGTAGTGTTTCGGGTAACACAACCACATAAATATATGTCTTCCCAGAAGTCCTTCGCTCCTCCCTTGCTGCTCTGGTAAAACGGAGGCCCGACTCCCGAGGTAAGTCCCTTTTAATGCGGGAAAACTCACCCTCCCTGGCAGCCCTCGCTTCACCTCTCCTTCTCTCCTCGCCGCTCTGGCAAAATGATATTATGTGGAGTGAATTGAAGCCTGGCATTTATGTTGCTGGGGACCTTCAGATGGTCGAATGGATCATCTTTGCAGCATTTCTGGCTGAACATTGTTGCAAATGCTTCTGCCTTAAATTTTGCACTGATACGCTGCGCTCCCTCATCATTGAGGATGGGAATGTTTGTGGACCTTTCTCCAGACAGCTCTCCCCATTTCGGTTCTCACCTCTGATGTTGGTCAGGAGGATTTTCATGTATACCATTATTGTTTCGAGTGCCTAGGCAGCTGTTATTGGTTCCATTGCTTTTGTGAGTTTTTTTTAGCAGTTGAAACAACAGCTTAGTGGGCCATTTCAGATGGAAGATAAAAGTGCAACATATTGGAGAGAGTCTGGAGTCACAAGTAGGCTAGACCAGGTAAGGACAGAAGTATCCCCTCCCTGAAGGACATTAATGAATCAGGTGGGTTTTGATGACAGTTGACTATTGTTCCCCAGTCATCACTAGATATTTAATTCCAGATGCATCTATTTCAAAACATATTTACAAACTCTGTCAATGCTTTGTGTAGCATTGTGATAGAATTGTGGCATTCTCAGAAGTGTCAGACTTAGTGCTTGACACAACAAAGCAAAAAATCATTTGAATACCATGAGAGATATCACTGGCAGTCAGCAGATTCCCCTTCAATAGAATACTATAATCCAGGATTAGTTTTGCAAGGTAGTTCCCCAGAAAGTATTCAACTTTGTCTTGTCATTTATAAAGTTTATCCTCAATAGACTACAGTGAAAAATCCAAAATAGAATTTGTGCATGACTGTATGCTGTTAGCAGTGTTCTCAAGAGTGTCTGATATCTGACTATCTGGTTGATACAGATGTAGCAGAAACCGTTACACAGTGTTGTAATTGAGGTCAGCATCTTGGAAGCTCTGATTTTTTTTGAAGGGTTGTAATAAATTACTAATGAATTCACAGTCTAATCACAGCTTGTAAAGTGTAAAACAATACATGGCTCAAACAACATTCTTAAGTCTGTAATTAAAAATTGAAGTCGTTCAATTTTGACTCAATGTAATTAAACACTAAAAAGTAAATTGCACTTACGATGGCATGGTGACTCAGTGGTTAGCACTGCTGCCACACAGCATCAGGACCTGGTTCAATTCCACATTGGGTGACTGTCTGTGTGGAGTTTGCACATTTTCCCTGTGTGGATCTGTGTGGGTTTCCTCTGGGTGCTCCGATTTCCTCACACAGTCCAAAGCTACGCAGGCTAGGTGGACTGGTCATGTTAAATTGCCTATGGCGCCTGGGATTGTCACACTAGGTAGATTAACCATGGGAAATGCAAGGTTATTGAGGGGATGATGGGTCTTGGTGAAATGAGGTTCGGTGTGGACTCAATGGGCTGAATGGCCTCCTTCCACACTGTAGGGATTCTATGATTTTACCACAGTAGCTCAGTGGTTAGCACTGCTGCCTCACAGAGCCAGGGACTTGGGGTTTGATTCCAGCCTCAGGTGACTCTCTGTGGAGTTTGCACATTCTCTGCGTGTCTGTGTGGGTTTCCTCCAGGTGCTCCGGTTTCCTCCCACAGTCCAAAGATGTGCAGGTGAGGTGAAATGGCCTAACTAAATTGCCCATAGTGTTCAGGGATGTGTAGGTTACGTGCATTAGTCAGGGGTAAATGTAGTGTAATGGCAAATGGGTTTGGATGGGTAACTCTTCAGAGGGTCAGTGTGGAATTGTTGAGCCGAAGGACCTGTTTCCACACTGTAGGAATTCTAATTATATATGTAATTGTGAACAAGCCCCTTTTCAGCATTAGAATTATATTTAATTGTTGCTCTTGTATTCAGCAAACTACAATCTACGTAAAGTGTGGCTACTATCATTAAGCAGTCTGACTGATTAATATTCTTTTAATGTTTCATTGTCACGTATTCCAACCCTAAGCTTTGGAATTTCCTCCCCAAACCATTCTGATTTCCCATCCTCCTTTACAACAAGCCAAAAATAAAACCAAGAACTGCAGACAATGTAGATCTGAAACATTCAAAAACAGGAAGTGCTGGAGAAACTGAACTGAATTACAGTCATATCCGATTTAGACTCGAAGCATTAACTCTGTCTCTTGCTCCACAGATACTGCCAGACCTGTGGAGTTTCTTCAGAACTTAATGTTTGTTTCAACATTTTTGGTTGTTTTTACTTCACTTTTCCCCTTGTTCCGTCCCAGTTCAACAAATATCTTGTAACTGCTTGAAGGCTTTCCACATGTACACATCTCATATCGAACAATGAAAAGATATTATGCAACATCGGGCTTCAGGGAAAGAGTAACATTTACTTAAGTGCTAACATTATACTATGCTAAGGAAGGAAGCCTGTGTAGTTCGGTGTTTGTTTGTAGCAGTGACAATGACAATAATCAGACTGGTAATGACACAAAAAGACAATACATTTTAAGATGGTGAGCTTCTATTTCCAATGAAGTATCACCCATGCCAGCTATGTCTCCTCAGGCACTGTTCTTTTTATAAACACTCTTACTAACTGTACCATGTAGGGCTTTTCATGGCTGGCATGATGGAACTAGTGCGCATATGATACTAATGGCTGAAATCCTGCAGATTCCTCGCAGTGCAGATTGCTTCCATCTGGTTAGCCCTTGATGGTGTGAGCACGGCACCACAGAGGTGTGGTACATTCTTAATTGGATGAACAGAGATGAAGTGGGTAAGGTTATTTACTAGAGCTCACAGACAGGTACATTCAGCGAAACTCCTGAAAACTCAACTCAACTGCATTTTTGGTAAAATTTGGCCCTGTGTTTATACAAAGTTATCACTTTTCACATATCATCTCTACCAGTAAATGAATAGGACACTTTGACTTATAAGAAACTTTCCTAAAAAGATAAAAAATATTAATTTGTACAGCGAAAGGCTCATTATGTTTTCAGCTGGATGCCAAGATCAACAAGTTTTTTGCTCCTTTCAGTGTTCAGGCAGTACAAATTGTTAGCTCTTTCCTAACCAAAAGCTTTTTAACTTCAATTCACACAACTGCCTTTCACCTGAACTAATTGGGGAAGAGTTTAATCACTTCTCAGTTGGACCATGAGATCAAAGATTCATAGAAGAGGGCTCTTCACACTTTGTGTCCTTGCTGGATCTTTGAAAGAACTATTCAGATTCTTGACTCTGTACTGCTCTTGCCCTGCAGTCTTGTACATATTTCCTTTTACTACCAACACGCTTTTTTGGGGATGCTATTGTTTCCTGCAATATTTTTAATGAACATATAGAATGCACTGATGGAATTGCAAGAGAAGACGTTAATGTGAGCAATATTAATATTGCAGAGCAGGGATTACACTGTTTGAATGAAATATTTTAATGGATGCATGCAATCACCCTGACAAATGATAGAAGTCTTTTTTTCCCCACATCCTTGTGATTCTATTAGCCACAACACACAAAAAGATTAATTCTGGAGAAAACGTCATGAAAATATGGTTAAATGCAATCCAGGTCATCTGGCATTGAACACATTTATGTGACTATTAGTGACTTGAGGTAAATCTGCCAGAATATGTTTCATCTGTTCATCGTAATAAAGCTACGTGGAGAAACGCAGTAGATTAATTCTGATGTGTTTCTTTACATGAAAGTATGCAATATAATGTTAAGGATTGTTTAGGCTATTTGCATTTCTAGAAATGGATTACTGATACCATCAAACATAGCAACAAAGTATGGAATAAGGATGTGTAAAGGGTCTGGCCAAAGATTAGTAATCCTGATACCTGAATTAAACTTAGTGGTGGAATCATATAGGGTCTGGGTGAAGTAGGATATGGTATGATTTCCCGCAGAATCAGATGAGGAGTCCTGTGACTTTGAGAGAATTTTGCTGCATCTTTTATACTTCTGATGAGCAGTAAGGAGAGTTTCTCACCCGGCTGTGGCGAGTTGCCAATTAAGGGAGATTATAGCTTGTTAAATGCCTTATTAACTGCACAGCTCACCTCATTAATATTCAGCTTCCTATCTCACAAACTGCACTGAACAAGCTAGATGTTGAGAATTCTCGACATAGAGGTCAGAGCAGGTACCTTGTGGCTTCGGCTCACTGCAAGGAGCCTCCAAGTTGATCAGAAGCAAACAGCATCTCAGGGCGTGATCCAGGGGCAACAGCGAACACATCCATCGTTCAAGGACATGACCATCCAACACTTGCAAAACCTCTCATCAGCACCTCCAACAATCATCCAATATATTTACAGTTTGCCCAGGAAGCAGCAATTTGCATAGCAGAACGCAACTGGAACTAGCATTGAAAAGCTGCAGCAGGCACATATAGGCACAGGGGCAGATAGCCAGCTGGGTGATATCTCAGGGCTTCTTGAGTGCACTTTCAGTGCTTATCTGCACACCCAATCATCTTTGCCGTGCCTTGACTTATCTGCCATGCCATGCCAGTTAGCGCATTGGCACTTCAATCAGAGCCAAAAGCTATCAGTATTGCCGTATTGGAGCACAGACACCTCGACAGGCTATTCCTCATGCCCTGTCAGTAAGAATATGGGTGGAAGGAGAAGACACCTTGATGCGCAACACACCCAGAGGTTAGTTTAACACCTGCTCAGCAAACACTTTATGTGTGTATTCGAGTAAATGACCTTATCACAAACTCAGTCCAGTCAAGGGAGGGTTGATCAGGTAGTCCCAGTGCCCTCAGTCCAGGGGCTTGGCCACAGTCAGTCATCGGTTTGGGACACTCACCAGCCTCTGTCCAAATGCACTCCATGGTGTCGGCAATGGTCTATCTTGTACAATCACCAGCTGCAGTCACAGCAATCACATGTAGTCAGTCAATTGTCAATAATCTGGTCCGTCACATCGAGAGGCTGCTTGTTGAAGCTGTTCAGAGGTCTGGCGTAGATACAGTCCTGGAGGTCAGGATGGACAGTTTTATGAATGCAGCGGATAATTTTGAAAAGTGGTGGGAATATCAAGACTATGTGGAGAAGCAGAGGCATTTGTGGGGGCAAGGATGTTTTGGGGCAAACTCAAGTAGCATGGAGGTATGCTAAACAGCAATACAGGGCATAGTACGCTCCAGAGGGGTTTATTGGCAGTGGCCACCACTGTGACCTCCACTGGGGAAACCATAGAGGATCAGGGTAGTCGTCATCGACGTATAATGTTTAGGATCAAGGGCAAAGTTCTCAGGCCCTAACCTCTGAAATTCTCTACCCTAAACCTTTCAACTGTCCTACATCATCCTTCCTCCTTTAGAATGTTCCTTAAAATCTAAATGTAATGACCAAGCTTAACATCAACATTTCAAATGTCTTTGTGTGTGGCATTGTGCCCAACTTTGTTTGAAATACCATGAGTACCATAACCACATTAAAAGTGCTATATCAATGAAGGTTGGTGTTGTTGTAGATATCATGCCTGAAAACATTTGTGGGCTATGAAATGATACCATGAATCAAGGCTTATCAGATCAGAAGTCAAATATGAAGTTATTTGATATGTCTCAAACGACAGACTGTGGGTTTAATTGAGCACAAAAGTGTCAAGCACTGACTTTGGTAATTGGCATAAAGATGCACGATGTGAGTATGAAAAAATATATACAGCTTTGATATTCACATAAAGCAAAATATTCTTAATTAATATATGCTGTTGCTTTGCAGGTGGGCAGACAAATCTCCAAGAATATTTCTTGGCATGATTAGCACCAGTCTGCATTTCCCCTTGTTAATTAAATACAACTGAAATGTTTTAATGAATAAGATACTAATTAAACAGTTGCAGTTAATTAGTTATGAAAAATGAAAACTGATGTTAATTGGGCCAAAGATGGAATTAAAATTGAGGAATTACAGTATTAACAATGAGCAGGTAGGTTACTTCCAGTGCTCTTCCAGCACCACTGATCCAGAATACTTCCAGTCGTGTTAGTTTTGTTGTTTTTTTGTTCAAAAAAATGAAAGGTATCTGTAAATCTTGGTAATGAAGCTTTGTTTAAGACAAAAGTACAATTTTTTACCTGTTTCTCCAGTTTCTAAGTAAACAACTTAATTAACAATTTAATTTCAGAATTGATGCGAGGAATGCTTTGTTTCATTGACCAAAACCAAAATCTAAAACGTCAGAAGTCACACAGCACCAGGTTACAGTCGAGCAGGTTTATTTGATATCACAGGCTTTCATAGTGCTGGGCTTTCATCACTTCATCTGACAAAGGCAAAGCTTGCAATGTCAAATGAACCTGTTGAACTCTAACCTGGTGTTGTGTGACTTCTAACTCCAGTCCAACACCAACACCTCTACATCAAAATCTGAAAAAAAGATAGGTTGATCGAGTTGATAAAGAAGACACCATTTCTTCTTTGGCAGGGTCCAGACAAACCTTAAAATTAAAGCTGGACCATTCAAGGTTGACATCAGGAAACTCTATAGGAAGTATAGTGGAAATCTGAAGCTCTCTCCCTAGAACACTATTGATGCTGGGGGAGAATTGAAGATTCAAAAACTTGGAAAGATGCAGTTGAAATACATGTTAGCCATTATATGGTGGGCTGAAGGGCCTGGTTCTATGCTGTATGACTTTATTATTTAACTTAATGTTGGAACAGGCTGAACAGGCTGAATGGCCTCTTCTGGTTTCCTGTGTCCCTCACAAGGACTGAAAATGATCAATTGTTTCTATCACCTCACTGAAAGCATACTGGTTTCTCTCTATTCTGGCCGACCAAGATAAATCTCTGATATTTGTTCAAGTAATTAATGTTCAGTTGGAAACAGAAATTCATTAATTTAGTTATAGTTATGCAATCCTGCCATCTACAGGCCGAAACTATAAGCATTTATTGAAAACCAGAATAAAATTGGAGGAAATACCTTCAAGCTAGGATGACTTTCGAAGCTTTGTAGAGGAGATAATTAATAAATCAGGGACACATGTAATGCACCATCATCAACTTTTTAAAAAACAACTTAATAATGAGAGGTAAATGTCACAGTCCATTTCCAAGCATTCCCAATAGAATGTACTTCAAAAGCTGGCCTTACAAGAGAAAGACCTTATTTCTATAAAATACCATTCATAATGTCAGCACATGCCAAAGATTTTTAGTCACTGCTACAATAGTAGTCAATTTGTGCGCAGTAAACTCTCACAAACAGCAATTAAGTAAATGAAACAAAGGGGCAGCGTGGTTGCTCAGTGGTTAGCACTGTTGCCTCACAACAGCAAAGACCCGGGTTTGATTCCAGCATCCAATGGCTGTCTCTGTGGAAGTTGTATGTTTTCCCTGTGTCCTCTCTGGGTGCTCTGGTTTTCTCCCAAAGTCCAAAGATATGCGGGTTCAGTGGATTGGCCATGCTGAATTGCCCCTAATGCCCAGGGATGTGTGGTCTAGGTGGATTAGCAAGGTTACAGGGATGGGGTGGGGCTGAGTGGGATGCTCTGCAGAGGGTTGGTGTGGACTCGATGGCCTGATTCCCCACGGTAGGGATTCTATGAGTATACTCATCACGAGAGTAGCATCATTGGAAACACAAGTCAAAGGGAGAGTTCTCCACGACTGCCAAGACTGGTGAGTGACTTCAGGAAATTAAACAATTTGGAAAATGAAATGGGAGAAAATAATAAATGACAGAAAGCATTCGAAGATGTCCTTTTCAACCTCTGTAACTTGGGTCAAATTCTACTTGCACTAACAGCATGAAAGCACTCCTTTTCTGAAGCATTTAAGTGCACTAAGTGAAGTTAGTTTCATTCCTCTTGATCTAATATGGAGCTGGCATGTAACTGGACCACACAGGTGCCAATAATTCAGAGTTAATTTTTAAATTTATTGAACCAGTTCTTTGTCAGTATTTATCACCTGCAGGAGCCTCCTCACAGTCTTATTCATCTCACCCTACCAACATAAATATGCTTTTCCCATATATGCTATTCTATTAGATACAGTACATAAATGCTATCCAAGGTAACTGCTCTGTCATCCACGTTCTCGTCATTCTCTGGGCGAGGATGTTTTAGCTCAATTCCTTGTGCTTATAACAGAAAACTCTTCACCTTCCCATTTTGAGCATAAGACATTTCCTATAATAAAATAATTTAAATTTGAAATTGCATTTATCTCAATAATCGTGGAAATTAAATTACACAGCCCATTTCAACAAAAGAAGCTTTCATTTGAAATTGTTTATCGTAAATGTAATTTTGATTTGCAGTTCGCACTTAACAGAACTGCAGAATTTGTCACATTGATGGTGATTAGTACATGGTTTGTCAGCTACAGCCAATTTGTTTATGATATTTTGAAATAATTTTCTCATTTCAGATATAAATCCACTATATTCACAGTTAACAGCTCCTTCCTCGCCACTTTAATATCAAAACAGCCTTGCTGTATCTTATCTTCACAACAGAAGTCTGTATTAGCATTTCATTATGAAATGATCCATGTCACAATGGAATTACAGCAGCCAAATCTGGAACACTACATTGCACATTCATGCCTTCTTGGCTGCAGTTACTGTTCTGACACATGCACAGAGATAAAAGAATTAGGATCAGGAATAGACCATCCAGCCCCTCAAGCCCACTCCTCCAATCTGTAAGATCATGGTCAATCTGATTGTGTCTTCAACTTCACTGTCTTGCCTACGTCCCATCACCTTTCATTCCCTTGATGATCGAAAATCCATCCAACTCACCCTTGAGTATATTCAATGACACAGCCTCTGCTGTTCATAGCTGTTGGCTGCGAAGAACCAAGTATTTGTTTTGCAGTTTGAGTTCATTCCCTGCTGGTATGGAGCTGCTGTGACAAGGTAACCAATCCATGTACTCCTTGATAATTAATTTTTGAATATCACATCAGAGTGATAGGAGATCGCTTGCTGGGTTTTTTTCAAAGCTTTTAGGAGTGTCTGGAGCTTCTAAAGTGTGGCTTAACCTACAGAGTTATTCCTGCAACCAGCAGCCTACACATTTAGCAATCTCACGGAATGGGTTTTGTCCACAGTGGCAGAGTTATAAATCCAATAGCAACAATGTGCATTTATATAGTGCCTTTAAATAGAAATATGTTCCAGGCCAACTAATAGGAATGCCATTAAGCAAAATCTGACACCAATCAACTTAAGGAATCTATATATGAACTTAAAATATTGTGCTTGCAATTGACTGCATCTATCCTTGAGATGGACCTGGGAGCTTTTAGGTTTCATTCTCAGTTATTTTTTAGTGCCACCTTTTATTTAATGTAAGTGAAGACGCTCAGTGGGGAATTCTAATTGAAAGTGGTAAGGTTTCAGTGGGGAGAGAGTTAAAGTAACAGGTTAAGAGTGGGAAGTTCAGTGCTTGGCCTCTTACAGCTATGAATGTTGATGGTGTAGTGACTAAAACTGGCGGATGCTCAACAGGCCTGACCTGAAGGATTGCAGATACCTCAGAGCTTTGTAGGCAAGAGGAAATTATCGAGATAAGAGGGGAAGGGCTATGAAGAGATTTGACAAGCAAACCTGCTCAGACAGGATTAACTTTAAAATGGGGAATCTTAGGCACACAACCATGTTGTTATAATATAATGAAGAGTCCACCTCCCCTAACAAAATTGGTCACCTATACCTTCATCCCTATGTCCCACCCAGTCTCTGTTAAAAGTTAATGTAGACACCTTCATGATGGTTCTGGACATGTTTGGATACTTCAAACATTTTAGCATCCTACTCCTCCTGAGGAGAAAGTGAGGACTGCAGATGCTGGAGATCAGAGCTGAAAATGTGTTGCTGGGAAAGCGCAGCAGGTCAGGCAGCATCCAAGGAGCAGGAGAATCGACGTTTCGGGCATGAGCCCTTCCTGAAGAAGGGCTCATGCCCGAAACGTCGATTCTCCTGCTCCTTGGATGCTGCCTGACCTGCTGTGCTACTCCTCCTGAGCCCTACCTATTTCGGCCGATTCAAATGCCTATTCGCGCTCCATACATGGGTTTGATACTCAAATCAGACAGACATAACCTTAGAGGTTATTGGGAAAACATATCAACTCTGACAGCCTCAACATATCTGAGTTTAAAGCTTTCATCAGAACCAATGTGTGAAATGTCTCAGTAAGATTTGACTCAAAATGTTGCATTGTTCAATAATTTTAGATCATGAACACTACCTTCCATATCTTTTACTCACCCCATGCCCTGCCACAAAATAGGCTGCTTTCAGTACAGCCAACACATTATCATCTACTTATGAGGGTTACTATCATCCATCGTTTGTCTCCTCGAATGTCTCTCCCTGGGTTCCATCTGAGCCTATCCGCTCACTCCTTTCTCCCCTACCAGCCAAATCAACTCTGCCCCCCCCCCCACCTCTTTATCTTCAGCATATAAACCACCTTTTCCCAGCTACTATCAGTTATGAAGAAGGATCACTGGACTCAAAACATGAGCTCTGCTTTCACTCCACAGGTGCTCCAGCAATTTCTGCTTTTTGTTTCAGATCTTCAGCATCTGCATTTCTAAGTTTTAGTTCAGAACAAAATGCCTTGGTGTCTTTTCTGTTTCAGATGTTGATGAACCTGCTGGGCATTTCCAGCATTTTCCAAAGGCACTGCAGTTCTTCAGAATCTGCACTTTGGTCTTTTTAATTTGGGTCTCAGATAAGGCGATAATTTTTGCTGTCAATTTGTCCCTCAAATTCTTCAGAGAAATAAAAAGAAAGTGGCACTAAATTGTGGCAAAGAATTAAAAGTATAATTTCCTAGACCCACAATTTAGGTTAGGTAATTGTCGGCACAATACTTCAACAATTTATAGCTTCATATTTTAAAGTGTCTCACAGCTCCTAAAAATTGTTACTCCAACCATATTCCGTCTTACTTTTTCTGTATTATTTATATAATTGCGTTCTACAGCAAAAGAAAGCATAATTATTAGAATGAAATAATTCTCAGCAACTCATAATTATCATTATCTTTAATTTAATCTGCTCAAATATTATTAGATTTATCTCTTCCTGCATTATTACAATTACTGTAATTATATTCTCAATATTATTACTACAATTAGATCCAACCTTAACTCAAAATTACTATAATCATTATATTAGCTTTTCATTATTACTGATACCACAATTGATTTTGGTATTTCACCCTTGCAGCAATTATCTCCTAGCTTAGTACCTCAATATTAATATTGCTATTAATATTCACTATTTTAAACAGTTATTATAGTAATATTCTATCTTCTCAACCTTAATTTGTAGTAGATTTTCCTATTTCTATTCCTGATCCAGCAAGTCAACATATTATTAGTGTAACTCTACCTAGTGGAGACTGAATGCCAACCCTCAGATACTTCCTCCTATTTGTCCCAGACATGAGCCCACCACTAAACGTTAGGATGTTGATTCTAGGACTGTCACAGACCTCTCCTCCTCTGGAGATCTCTCCTCCACAGCCTGCCCCTTCACAGTTCCCCCAACCCCATGCAGTCCACTTCTACTTCCTTCCCAAAATCCACAAACAGGGCTGCTCTGGTAGACCCATCATTTCCACCCATTCTGCCCAACTGAATTTATTACTTCCTGTCTCGATTTGACAATGCGTCCCCAACACTCTTGTTGAGTTTCTTCCCACTTACATCTGAGATTCTTCCGAAGCTTTACACCAGTTCTATAATTTCCAGTTTTCTGATTTTCACCACCACCTCCTTACCATGTCTATGCGATCCCTCTACACATCCATCCTCCATCAGGACTCTGAAGGGAAAAGAGACCCGCAGAGTCTCTATCCAATGCTATCCTCCTCCAATTGGCTGAGCTTGTCCACACATCGAACAATTTCTCCTTTAACTCATCTCATTTTCTCAAGTCAAAGGTGTGGCCATGGCCACACATAGGGGTCTCAGCCATGTCTGTCTCTTTCTGAGAACGTTCCTTATTCCAGTTCTACCTGGGCCCCTACTCACAACTATTTTTCTCGTTCATCATTGATGTCTTTGGTAATGCTTCCTGTTCTTGATCAGAATTGGAAAGATTCATCTGTCTTTCACTCAGCTTCACCTGGTCCATCTCTGACAATTTCCTCCTTTCCTTGACTTTACTGTTTCCCTTACTGGGGATTGGCTGTCCACCAATTTCCATTACAAACCCACTGAATCCCACAGTTACCTTGATTACATGTCCTCACACTCTGTTTCCTGCAAGGATTCAATTCTATTCTGCCAGTTTTTCTCTCTCTCTCACATTGTTCTGATGATTCTACCTTCCACTGGGCGCTCTCCAACATGATCTCCTTTTCCCTCGACCAAGGATTCCCTGCCCTCGTTTTGGTTGATGGGGCCTTCGGCCATGTTTGCCCATCCCTGCCCGCTGCCAGAACCCCCTCCTTCCCAGAAAAACGATAGGTTTCTTTCCCCTTGCCCTTCCACTCCACCCCACTAGTCTCAGTATTTACAAGCTCATCCTCCACCATTTCCACCATCTCCAGCAGGATGCCACCACAAACACATCTTCTGCTCCCCTCACCCGTGAGCACTTCACATGGACAATTCCCTCCATGACACCCTGGTCCTCTCCTCCATTATTCCCAATGGTTCCTCATTCCCCATGGCACCTTACCATGCAATCACAAAAGGTGTAACACTTGACTATTCATCACCTTCACTTTCACTGTCCAATGCCCTAGATACACCTTCCAGGAGAAGCAGTGATGCAATTGTGCTTCTTTTACCTGGTCCATTGCATTTGATGTTCACAATGTGGTCTCCTTTAAATTGGCAGGACCAAATGCAGACTAGTTGACCGCTGCGTGGAATACCTCCACTGTGATCTCCCAGTTGTTTGGCATATCAATTGACCATCTTGCTGTCAGGCCAATGTTTCAGTCCTGGACCTGCTGCAAATCAAGCTTGAGGGCCAACACCTCAGCTTCCACTGAGGT
This sequence comes from Hemiscyllium ocellatum, assembly GCF_020745735.1. Lineage (NCBI taxonomy): Eukaryota > Metazoa > Chordata > Chondrichthyes > Orectolobiformes > Hemiscylliidae > Hemiscyllium > Hemiscyllium ocellatum. The sequence continues at coordinate 20,960,898 of NC_083406.1, read as the reverse complement.
ACTTTATAGCCTCAAGGCTCAAAATTGAAATAAATAACTTCAGACACTGCCCTCCATTTTTCTTACATTCTCCATTGACTCTGTTTCCCTCTCCACAGTTGCTGAGGGAACTGCTGAGTTTCTCCAGCATGGAAAACATCATTAGTATCTATCTGGTTTAAGCACTTACATATAAAATAAATTCAATGTATCACAGTAAGCTTATGATTTCAATTTTGTTCATAAAAATGAAATAAAATCAATTTCAATGCTTTTATCACATCTTTGACATATTGTATCTTGAAGCACAGTTCCAGTTTGCCTACTTTCCACTGGGCACAGCTTACCCATTGATTTTATCTGTCATTTTCAACATTTTAACTGTCTCCACCTTGTCTTTGACAGCTTTAACCACAAACATGTTGTCACAAATTGAACTGGATTCAGTGTTATAGCAATAATTCGACAATTTGCATGTCCCAAGGGAAGATATAATTTTACATTTATCCTAGTCAAGAGCAACGGGTCCACCCGTGTACATGCCTGACCTTGTGTGTGTGTGTGCGCGCGCGCGCGCGCTGTGAGGAATTTATATTATAATTTCATTTATTTTGTGAATAAAGCTGATCTAACTTTAATTTAGAAGTAATATTACCAATAATCCACAAAGTTTCAAATGCAGGGAGTTTCCTACAGGGTTTCTCCCCATGAGCTAAAGCAAGTTATCTCACGCACTGTGCTCAAAGTATTGTGTGCCCACCAACAAAAGGCATGCATGCCATGCTGGACCCTTCCAGGATTCACGCCACCAGCACTATGTTTAAACTGCAGCTGTGCACAAGGTCTAACACTGCCAACAAGGAATAGGCTTTCACAGTGCACATAGAGGGAGGGAAACAAACATAGAACATAAAACAGTATAGCACAGTACATGCCCTTCAGCCCTCAGTGTTGTGTTGATCTTTTATCCTACTCTAAGATCAAACTAATCTACATACCCTTCATTTTACTATCATCCATTTGCCTATTCAAGAGTTGCTTAAATCTCCCTAATGTATCTGACTCTACTCCCATCGCTGGCAGTGCATTCCACGCAGCTATCACCCTCAGTGTAAAGAACTCACCTCTGACATCTCCCCTAAACCTTCCTCCAATCACCTTAAAATTATGCCCCCTTGTGATATTTCAAAAAAGAACAATTTCTGAGGGCACATAAATGGCATTGGAAATAGAGGATGGTATCTTAAGGGGCCTGAATGATGTCAGTCATGGCAACGTTTGCTTAAAATTTCTCAATGTCCCAACATTCAACGTACTCCAATGTAGACAATTCAACAGATCCACGACCCTTTGAGAAATAATTTCTCCTCATCTCTGTTTTAAATCTGCTACCTTTAAAGGATATCCGCAGAAACTATTATCAAATATTCACCTGGTTTATTGTACTTCCACATGCTGCAGCAAACTCTCAGCATAGACATCAACCTATGGTACATCCTGTATGGACACAACGTTATGCATCAAGCTGGTACGTTTCAGGGACTGCAACAAAGAGATGAATTGTAAAATCAATAAAATATGTCCAAATGTGATGCTTTAGACACAGTGGGCTCTCACCTGCGACATCAAAGTGCCCTCATAAAGGTTTGCTTTTCTTTTTTTCCCTCCCACTTTTAGCATTGTCCTAGGGTTTGCAGCTGGGATGGAGGCAGCCTTTTCTGCAGTGGAGCCTCTTGGTTCTAGAGGTTGAGTCGGGGAACCCTGGGGGTACGTGTGTCTGGTTGGCCATGACATACTGAAGGTCTTCTTGCCAGAAGCAATAGACTTACAAGAGTCCAAGGGGGTCAGGTAGGATGGATGTAGAGAGTCCAGCCACCTCTGCAGTGTCTTGAGAGGAGACTTCTGAGATGCCTGCATGTGACTTTTACTCTAGTTGGGTGCCCCTCGCACTGCCCTGTATTCTTCGGAGGAATGGGCTCCTTGTGTGTGCTCTGGCTTCCCCCTCCCCTTGTTGTCATGCATTCGATCCTAAGGAGCAACAGCTGCGGAAATGGGGTGTTAGTGTGTGTATTCCTCCAGTAGACCTTGGGAGGCCAGGACCTGGCTCTTCAACAATCCATGGAGTGAACCAAATGATTGCACTCTCAAGGCAGCTGGGTCCCCATAGTATAGCTGCATTCCTGCAACCTTGAGGCCTTGAGCACCATCGTCTGCTGCTTCTGTTCCTCCTTGTGTATTTGGACGAAGTTCCCGATTTCAGGAACCACTGGGCACTCACCTGCCTGGAGCTGAACAGGAGCCCAGTCTGTGGCAGTCCTCCGAGTTACCCTAGCCTGAGCGTTTCTTCCCTGGTCAGCTGTCACAATAGGGTGCTCACCAGATTGTGCTCCTACACTTTCTACATGTGATATTTTGACTGCTGCAACAGGATCTGAGCTTGTGAGGTTGCAGGAGGTAGCCTTGCCAATGAAGCCAAATGTCCTAATTCTGCTCCAAAAACTTATGGTCTTAGAGGGAAGAATCTATCCAAAGAACCCTGAAAAGTCATCCCTGAAAGCTACATGAATTCTTTTATGGATTCAAATGCAACCTATTAGACTGCCTTTTCTTATAAGGCAATCACAAAAGGTGATTAAATAATTCGAGGAGTGGTCACCAAACCTTCAAAATGTATGAAGAATCAAAGGTTTCCATTGTGTATTGTTCTGCTGCAGGAGGAATATCACAATGAATTGCTGTACTGAACCAGGCTACCACAGATCCGCAACCTGCAGTCCCATAAACATGAACCAAAGGAGCCTTCACTCACTCCCAAGGCATGTTCTGTTTGATCCACCTGTGAGAGAAACCTCCAATTATTTGCCTGCAGAAACCATCATAGCTGCTGAATCTAACTTCTAAGTTTTCTCCAGCTTCTCTTCAAAATAAAAAACATTAATCAAACTAGCACACTGGTAACAAGTCTGATTTTTGTCTTCACATATAATGTTTATCACTACTTACTTCCAATCTTCGGGTCTGTATTTTAGCTAATAACTTCATCAGTGTTTAATTATGTAACTTTCAGCAATAGTTATGTTGAAAAATATCCTTTTAACTTATTTATAACATAAAATTCCTGCTGATTGGAATAATAGAATCCTTACATTGCAGAAAAAGGCCATTTGGACAATCTAAGTGCACCAAACCTCCAACAGCATCCCACCCAGAATCAGCCCCTACCCTATCCCTATAGTCCTGCATTTCCCATGGCTACTCCACATAGCCTGCAAATCCCTGGACATAATGAACAATTTAGCATGTGCTCAGCTTTGGACTGTGAGAGGAAACTGGAGCATACAGAGGAAACCCACACAGGCACAGGGAGAGCATGCAAATTCCACACAGACAGACACCCGAGGCTGGAATCAAGCCTGGGTTCCTGGCACTGTGACGTGGCAGTGCCAACCACTGAGCCACAGTTTCAACTTAAAATACTTGAAAATTAAAAAGGGACGACAGGCAAGTTTATACAAATTCTTAGTTCCCAGACAACTCTGAGAACATGCTTGCTATGTAGTTGTAACAGTGTGCACCTGTGTGAATTTGTGATTGCATGTATGTGTTTGTTTAGATATGTACATATGTATTTTGCATGACCATGTGAATTGAATTGAATTGAATTTATTGTCACATTTATCGAGGCGTAGTGAAAAGCTTTGTCTTGAAAGCAATACAGACAGACCACATAGTTAAGTAGCACAGATAAGTAAACAATAGGTAAACAGCGATGAAAACAAAAACACAGGTACAGGCAAATGTTAAGCATTAGTGAGTCCATTCACTATTCTAACAACAGTAGGGTAGAAACTGTTGCAAAACCGGCTGATGCGTGTGTTCAGGCTTCTGTGCTTCTCCCCTGGAAGAGGATGTAAAAAAACATTGCCAGGGTGGGATGGATCTTTAAGAATGTTGGTGGCCTTTCCTTGACATCGGGCCTGGTAGATTGATTCTATAGATGGGAGGTTGGCCTTAGTGATTGTCCGGGCTGAGTTCACCACACTCTGTAATCGTCTCCGATCTTGAATGGGATAGTTGCCATACCAGGTGGTGATACATCCACACAGAATGCTCTCAATGGCACACCTATAAAAGTTGGCATGGGTATTCGCTATCATGCCAAATTTCCTCAGCTGCCTGAGGAAGAAGAGTGTATGTATGTGTGCATGCATTTATCTTCTTGTGCATGTGCTTATGAGTTGCTCAATGTGTCTGCAAGCACATGATATCTTGATAGCAGCTCATATCACAGAATAAGGTACGCTGTGTTAATTAGAATACAAGCAGATGGCAAAGAAACTTAAAGAGATTGGACAGAAGCTAACACTCCATGAATATCCAGTAATTATAATTGTGGATTATGTAAAAGATTACATGCAAAGAGGTTTTTTTTGTATCTAATTGAACAACATTGCTCATGTTAGAAACTACAGACAACCAGGTTCTCAATAAATTACAACAGAGCATAACATTTATTTTCCCATTAGTGGTAACTTATATAGAACAATGGTTTTAGTGATCATTATTACTGAAAATTACTCACATTGGTTACAGTTTCTTTACCCAATTTATACTTGTCATTTCTGCATTTATTCATTTAATTTTATCAATGGGTCCCAATTTGTTTTAATCTTGGACGAGCTATCATTAACCTGAGATCTAAGTAAGCTTCCAGTAAGATGTCCAGGGTAACATGCATGGAAACCTTTCTGGTCATAGATCTATAGAATAGAAACATAGAATCCCTACAGTGTGGAAACAGGCCATTCAGCCTAAGTCCACACTGACCCTCCAAAGACTATCCCACCCAGACCCATTCCCTACCCTATTACTCTACATTTCCCATGACTAATGCACCTAACCTACACACCTAGCATGGCCAATCCACCTAAATTGCACATCTTTGGATTGTAGGAGGAAACTGGAGCAGCCAGAGGAAAATCATGCAGACACAGGCAGAACGTGCGAGATCCACACAGACAGTCGCCCAAGGCTGGATTCAAACCCAGGTCCCTGGCACTGTGTGGCAGAGTGTTAATCATTGATCCACCGTGCCATGTGTTCAGTGTCTGGGGTCCTCATGAAATATCTATGAATGAAAAGGTAGGATGGCCCTTCTGGTATTAGGCTGAAAGGGTTAAATTATGAAGACAGGTTGCTCAGACCAGCCTTGAGATTTAGGAAGGGAGACAAAAGGACTCTTGGTCAGGTAACTCAACATGTCATTTGGACAATGTTGAGAGTCTGTTATAAAGGATGTAATAGCAGAGCCTTTAATAATACAACATATAATCAAGCAGTGTCAACATTGCTTCATGATGGGAAATCATTCCTGCCAAATTTATCACAGTTTTTTGAGTAAGTAACAAGCAAGATAGATAAAGGGAACACCTTTTGGAAATCCAAACATATGACATATATGACAGATGTAGACCACTCAGTCCAATGATTCTGCTTCACCATTCAATAACTGATTTGTTCACCTGCAATTCTCCTTTCCAGCCTTGTGCCATGTTATATGTTTGGATTTCCAAAAGGTGTTCAATAGGGTGTCACATAGATGACTAATTAATGCGGTAAGATTACATGGTTTTGGGGCTAGTGTCTTAACATGTAATAGAGAATTAAAAGATAAATACAGAATTTTCAGGATATAGACCTATGACTACTGGAGTGCCACTGGGATCAGTGCTGAGGACACAATTCCTTGCAAAATATATTAATGGCTTGGATGACAGAAATGAATGTACTTTCACCAAGTTTGAGGATGACATAAGAATAGGGAAGAAGGCAGATCTCACGGTAGACATGAAGAGTCTGCAGGACATATAGATAGGCTAAAAGAGTGGGCAGCAATTTGCAGATGGAATGCAGTGTAGGAACATGTGAGGTTATGCACTTTGACAAAAATAGGTGGGAAGGCAGGTTGTGGAGCAGACACACGGAGTCTACAAAGGGTTAGAGACGTGTGAAGCGAGTGGGCAAAAACTTGGCAGATAAAATATGATGTGAGAAAATGTGAAGTTTTGCACTTTGGCAGGAAGAATAGAACAGCTGATCATTATTTAAATCAAAAAAGACTGCAGAAAGATGCAAAACAGGTAGATTTGAGGATTCTAGTCCATGAATCACAAAAAGCTAACATCCAAGTGCAACAGGTAATAAGGAAGGCAAATGAAATGCTGGCTTATATCTGAAAGAAAATGGAGTAGGAAAATGGGGAGGTTTCACTAAAACTATACAAGGAACTAATCAGATCACAGCAGGAATACTGTGAAGGGGTTTAGCCCCACTATCAAAGGAAAGATATATTGGTATTGGAGACAGTACAGAGAAGGTTCACTTGGTTAATCACAGGTATAGAGGGACTTTCATATGAGGAGAGGCTGAGTAGGTTGGTATGTACTCGTTGCAGTTCAGAAAAATGACAGGCAAACTTATTGAAACATATAAAATTCTTAGGGGGCTTGCCAGGGTAGATGTAGAAAGGTTGCTTCCTTTGGTGGGAAAGACTAGGGCGACAAACATTACCCTAGAGTAAAGAGTTGTCTTTTTAAGACAGAGATGAAGTGGAATATTTTTCTCTCAGAAGATGGCGAATCTGTGGAATTCTTTACCTTAGAGGACTGTTGTAACTGAGTTGTTCAATCTATGTAAGGCTGAGATAGACAGGTTTTAAATCAGAAAGGGAATCAATGATTATGAGCACAAGGCAGGAGAGGAGAACTGCAGGTGAACAAATCAGTTATTAAATGGTGAAGCAGAATCATTGGACTGAGTGGTCTACATCTGCTCCAAGACCGTGTGGTCTTATGGACGATCTAATTAAAGCATTTGAAACTGAAATAACTCTACAGAGGCCTGTATTCCATCACCAGCCACCCCTTATTTACACATGTATGGCCTTTGACAATAGCACTGCCTATGAGTCAGGCATTCAGGGAGTCCAATATCCCTGACATTCATCCGTTTATGTCAGCCAGGACTGCCTGATTGGATGAGATTAAAAGCCCCATCCTGGGAATTCATATTCTATGATGTCCAGCTGGCTAACTTTATTAGAATCACCACAGAAACAATTAAACGATCTGATAGGGTTGTCAAATAGAAACTATTTCCCCTGGTATATGGGGGTGGAGGAGAGTCTAGACAATGGGAGGGTCAAAATGGGAGTCCAGCTGTTCTGATATGATGTCAGGAATCAACAAAAGTCAGTGGAAATCTGGAACTCCTCCACTGAAAAGCTGGAGGACAAGTGAAATTTCCAACTTGAGCTTGATCATTGTTTTTCTTTCTTAGACAGTCGTTTAGAAGGTTACAGAATGAAAGAAAGCAAATAGCCTAGATGGAACACATAACCAGGAGTCTGTACCTTCTAAATTCACATTCCTTCATCTTGGAAGTCTACATCAAACAGTTTCTTCCCATGGAGCCTGCAGGCTGCAAGTGCCTCTTTGACTGTGATGATTACAGCAACAAATACAGTCTTGTTCCTGTCCTACTTGACTATCTGGCAGGGTATAAGCTGTAGGTTGGTTTTAAGAAGTTACACAAATGTTTTCCGTTGTTTCAGTACTTTATACCTATTTTACATAGCACACGCACTGCAAGAAGATGATTAATCAATTAAACTACATGCAGGGTGCTCAGGAATCAGGCATTGAAGCCAATCAATACTCTATCTGTCTTTGAAGTTCAGTCCAAGGGTTTTCACTGCACCAAACTCCGTGGTAGCCAACTATTTTGTTTATTCTCCCAAAAACCATGGACTTACATTGCTGTTGCACCCATTCTCTGCAGAGAGAAACACCATTTTCCTCAGTTTGTTCCTTTGTCCACCCATTGGTGTTGACATCAATTCACTGACATTTATTCCACTGACAGCTAATGTGCCAGATCTACCAGGACACCATCAAGATGGTCAAACCCTTTTCCGGACAACAGATTTCAGCTGGTGGACTTCTAATCGCTACTTTCTTTTGTGACTGTATCTCCTCAACACAAAAGATGTCTTCATCCTCCCCTCATGGCTTTTAAAACTCAATGGTACTCTCCAGGTCAGCTGCAAGATATCCTGCAGCTGTTTATCATGCCACGACTCAGCTCTGTAGCCAATATCAAAAGACTCGATCTGTTTATGATTATGGCTTCTAATTAGTGTAATTCACCAATTTCCTGCCTTTGGCTGCTTCCTATTTCTCTCTCTATCTGTCTCTTCATGAAGGTTCTCCTTCTTGTCTTTCTTCAGCCTGTGCTTTTGGATCAGACCCCAGCTCTATCTTCTAGCACCATCCCATCCTATTGAGGACTTCCTCTTTTGTCTTAAGGAAGCCCCCAGCCCCTGACTCAGCATCCTGTCAGGTGACAATGTCTGCTGGCAGAGATTTACTGCCCCCCTGGAGCTAGGGACCAACATTCAGCACCTCCCTTCACCTCTCCCCCCCCCCCCCCCCCCCCCACCCTCCAAGTTGGAAAGGAGAGACCCCACTCACCCATCCGTATACGCTGGTCCTTCATCAATGAGTAAATAATATCTGACTGCTATTTAACCAGCAAAAATCAGGATTGTGAAAGATGACTGGAGAGACAAGAACATTCAAGATTCTCTGCACAAGGTACGGGTGACAGTATCTTCCAAACCCACAACCTCTACTGCCTAGAAGGATAGGGGAAGCAGACATTTGAGAACACCATCACCTGCACGTCCCCCTTCAAATTAAATGCCTTAGGCAGAAATATGTCACCATTCCTTCATGGTTGCTCCATCAAAATCCTGGAACCCCCATCCCCAAAAACACATGGCCTGAGCAGTTCACCATTACATTCTCAAGGACTCACAGGGATAAGCAACAAATGCTGGCCAAGCCAGCTTTAGCCCCATCCAGTGAGTTGATGTCAACACCAATGGGTGGACAAAGGAACAAACTGAGGAAAATGGTGTTTCTCTCTGCAGGGCATGAATGGGTGCAACAGCAATGTAGGTCTATGGTTTTTTGGGAGAATAAGCAAAAATATTTGGCTACTATGGAGTTCAGTTCAGTGAAAACCCTTGGACTGAACTTCAAAGACAGATAGAGAAATGACTGGCTTCAATGCCTGACTTCTGAGCACCCTGCATGTAGTTTAATTGAAGAGCAGTTTCATTGAGAAAAATGTAAATAAAAGCTATTTATTGGAACGAGTGACCTTTCAATTTATTAACAATTATTCTCAAAGTAAAATTGAACTGCACTTCAATTCTGTAACATTACTATATTCAAGTCCTCCCTTATCACCTTGACATTATTACGGCCTTTTCCTATTTTAGAAATTCAATGTTACTCATTACATCGTTCCTTAACACCTCAATGTTAAAAGTTATTCAATATTTCCATCATTTCCCAGAAGTGAAAAGAATCATTACAATAAAAGTTACCATTACAATAATAATATCCTTTTGAAAATGCTGAGCCAATTTAGAGCATGTTCATTACAGCAAAAATGTTCTAATGCCAGATCTTCATTTTCCAGTAGCAATGATAATCCACCAAGGCATCACTGCATAAAAATGATGCACTGATAAAGTGTATAATGTAACAGAGACTTGTTTTCTCAATAGTAAATTATTCACAATTGGCGATGTTAGCCCAGCATGGTCAAAGTTCTTAAAACAAAAAGCAAAACAATGCAGCTGGTGGAAATCTAAAACAAACACAAAATTCTGGAGACACTCAGCAGGTCTTGTATTAAACAATGTGACATGAACAGTGTGAAACCAGTGAGAGAATGGCCCTTGACTTCACATCTTGGTTCAATTAGCTGGGGAATCCTGCGGAGAAAGAAACATGGTTAAGTTTTGGGTCTGATTTCTGAAATGAGCTATACTGGACTCAAAACATTCATTCAGTTTTTGTTTCCACAGATGCTGAGTTTTTTTAGAATTTTCTGTTTTTATTATGGCCAAATTTTGGCTGTGCAATGTGCGAAACTGGATCCTTTGACTAAATCACAGCAGAAAGAATCAAGTGCCCCTTTGTGCTTTATTTGTTCTGTTGGACTCTGTCACACACCATATTTCTCAATTCTGTTCTACTTGCCAGTCAAACAGTGTTGACTCTAGGCTCCTCTGATCATTTAGTGACATTGGCAAACAGTATTTCACTTGTGAAAGCTCCAGATGGTTTTGTACTGCCTTGAGTTAACTGATACCTGATGGTATAGTGATTGGAAAATTCATTTGACTGCATGAGTTCAAACATTATCACAAAAGAGAATAAAAATTCAACTAATTGTATAAATCTGGAATTTAAACAGAGTACTCTCAGTGATGGTGGCCATGAAACCATCGGATTGTTGTAAAGATTGACCTAATTCACTGACAGCTGTTAGAGAAGGAAATCTGACATCCTATTCCAGTCCAGTTTAGCTCAATTGGCTGGATGGTTGGCTTGGAGAAAGTGAGGACTGCAGATGCTGGAGATCAGAGCTGAAAATGTGTTGCTGGAAAAGCGCAGCAGGTCAGGCAGCATCCAAGGAGCAGGAGAGTTGACGTTTCGGGCATAAGTCCTTCTTCAGGAATGAGGAAAATGTGTCCAGCAGGCTAAGATAAAAGGTAGGGAGGAGGGACTTGATAGAGGAGTGTTGGAAATGCGATAGGTGGAAGGAGATCAAGGTGAGGGTAAATGACCGGAGTGGGGGTGGGGATGGGGGCGGAAAGGTCAGGAAGAAAATTTTCAGGTTAGGAAGGTGGTGCTGAGTTCGAGGGATTAGACTGAGACAAGGTGGGGGAAGGGGAAATGAGGAAACTGGAGAAATCTGAGTTTATCCCTTGTGGTTGGAGGGTTCCTAGGCGGAAGATGTGGCGCTCTTCCTCCAGCCATCATGTTGTTTGCAAATCAGTGTGATGTTAACAATGTAGGCTTTATCCCATCACCAGGAAGGAATCTCCTTCTCAGCTCTCTTCTTGCCTAAGGTATAGTGACCCTCGGGTTAAATCACTACCAGTTATCTGTCTTTAATGAGAGAACAGCCCTGTGGTTTGATAAGAGTAAGGTGACACATGAGAATTGAGATGTGCCCATACTGTTCGTAAAAAGGTTTCCCAAATTTTGACCCAGCGACATTGAAGGAATGGCACTATAGCTCCAAACAAGAATGGCATATGACTCAAAGAGGAACTTGTAAGTCACGGTGCTATCATGCAACTACTGCCTTTTATTCACGTTGGTGACAAAGGTTACAGGTTTGGAAGGTGCAGTTGAAGGAGTCTTGGAACTCAAATTCTAACAGTATTGAGAGTGAAACATTACCACCAAAACTACAGGAGCTAAAGAAAGCAACCCTTGAAAAATATCCTCAGGGACAGTTAGGGGTAAGAAGTAAGTGCTGGGCCTACCAGCAAGGCCTGCATCCTGTTTACAATATTTTAAAAACTTTTGAAGAAAATTTACAACTCAGTCAAAGTACTTACAGTGAACCTGACAACAATATCAACTATTTTATCCTAGAAATTCATCCAAAAAATTTTTTCACACTATCCCACAGTGTCTCTGTTGTCTTGTGCTTGAAATTTAAAGGATTCCCCAGATAACTGAACCAAGATGCTAAGTCAAGGGGCACTCTCCCAGAAAGTGCTTGTGTCACACAGTGCATATCACATTGCCTGATACATGTCCTGCAATGCATCAGTGTCAATGGCACATGTCACACTGATTGACAATGCCTCCCAAGATTACAATGGACTTTCTCTTCCATGTAATGCAATATCAGCCAGGCAAGGCAAAGCTTTCGAATAAGAAGTTATGGTGTATTCTATGAATGGCCAATCTTCCTACCTCTGATTTTTCTACGTTAGTGCATTCAAGTCGCAAACCAATTTTCTGATTGGATAAACATGGTTTTGCACAATGTGTTTTCTGATTGAAAATGACATCCATTCTCATCAGATGCCGTCAACATTTACTACTTTCTTGGTATCAATTGACTGGCAAAGACCTATCTCTCTGAAAATCTCACGTGGACGCACTGGTTACAAAGGCCCAACACTGTCTCTTCTTCCTCAGGCAGCTGAGGAAATTTGGCATGATGGCCATTAAGAGCATTCTGATTGGATGTTTCACTACCTGGTATGGCAGCTGTACCACTTATCGAGATTGGTGAACTTGGCCCAGACAACCACAAAGGCCAATCTCCCATCTATAGAATCCATCTACCAGGCCCGCTGTCAAGGAAAGGCCGCCAGCACTCCCAAAGATCCATCCCATCCTGACAACGTTTTTCTACAATGTCTGCCATCGGGAAGAAGGTACAGAAGCCTGAACACATGGACCAGCCAGTTTCAAAACAGTTTCTACCCTATTGTTGTTCGAATGCAGAATGGACTCACAAGCTCCTAACATTCGCCTCTGCCTGTGTTTTTGTTTTTGCAGCTGTTTACCTATTATTTACTTATCTATATTTCTTAACTCTGTGATCTGCCTGTATTGCTCGCAAGACAAAGCTTTTCACTGTTCCTCGGTAGACATGACAATAAATTCAGTTCAATTCAATACTTTTAATTTAAATTTCTGTAATACCCATTTCCCTCCTCTTGAGGCAATGCTCTACTTCATATAATTCTACTATTATTTATGACACTGTTTAACATCGAATCTATTCTAAGATCTCAATGTTTTTTCCATATGTTCCTCAAAGCATCCAACTCTACCAAGCAAAATAAAATAGACTGACTTGCTCTCCTCACATGTTTCTGAACGTTACACTTACATGGAGGTAGTATCATCTAACTAAGGTTTTATCAACTTAATTGCAAATCTTCGACATTGGAATCCAAATAATTTGAAAATAAATTTCAGAAAGCCTTCTCTTTGATCATTATATATAATAATATTGTTATTTACTAACTCATTGTGGTGGCCAACAATTAAGATATGCATCTACAATATCATATTGATAAATTTGTCCCTATCTAATTGCCTGTTTTTATTTCCAATTTTATTTCCTTTCATCTTTTTAAAATTGATATTGACTGGCCACCAGTCAAGAAGTCAGCAGACAAGTGAGGGATTGGGAATCAAAAGAAGTTCTAAAACCTATGACTTCCTAGGAGTGCTCCGAGTGAGTCCCATTCTGCACTGTGGGTAGCAGAACACAGAGCCATCCTCTCCTACCCTTCAATGACACTGTTGCAGCAAATTTCACAATTAGAATGTACGCACCTAAAGACAATGGCTTTGAAGCATCCCACTTGAAAGCCATCTTTTTGAATGGATTTATGAAAGTTTAGTGTCCTTGCATCACGTTTTTATTCAAATTTATTTGTGGAACTTGGGCATCACTGACTAGACCCACACTTATTGTTCATCCTTAATTGCCCATAAGGAGGTGGTGGTGAGCTGCCTCATTTGTTCGGCCATTTCAGAGTCAACCACCATTGATACCAGTCTGGAGTCCCGTGAGTAAAAACAGCAGATTTACTTATAGGGAGAATATAAGTGAACTAAATGGAGTTTTCCAAACTGGTCATCATTACTGATACTAGAGTAATAATCCAGATTTAACTAAGTGAAAGTAAACGGCAACAATGGGCACATCTGCAGATGATTAATCTGAGGTTCTGCATTGCAAGTCCAGAAACATAACCGCTATGCTGCAGTGCCCATCATAGCTCCATCTTTCTGCGTCCAAGCTCTTTAAATAATGGGCAGGAGGTTATACATCAAACCCACCCTGCACTTTTGGTGGCTGGAGCATCATGTATTGCCTTACACATTGGTGCAAATGACTTTACAGTGAATGCAGCAACACAAAGCAAGGAAAATAACATAGGGTCAATAACAATAAGGCTATCACATTTCACTAATGATTGGTTTCCAGACATGGATTCACGATGTCATTTGGAGCATGAGGCCAATAAGAGTGATGAAGCTGACAGTAACTGATAGCACTGTGCATGATCACTGAGAAAAAGAAACTTCATGCTGAAGTTTCTGGGAGAAAAGATGTGAATGTGTTTAAAACTGGGTTTGGGAAATAACTTCTCTGCACAAACCCATGTTTCAGCTTGTCATGCACTGACTACAAATCCATCATCATTATGTCCTTCAGTGTGTATCTAGGCATGCAGGTCACCACTGGTGTAATCCATCTATTTAGATTCATGGTCAGCAAGTCTTCCTCTGGTGCTCCTTAAATCTGTTTTCTTTATATATAAACATTGCATGCATTCTCTCCTGGGTATTAGCTTTCCTTTGTCAATGTCTAGTGATTGCTTAGATAGACAGGTTTCTTCATAGCTGACTATGTGGTCAAGTAACTGTTCCCTTCCAAACCATGTTTTTACCGAGCACTTGTTGCTACTTTATTCTTTTCATCCTAGCACATAAATCTTGTGGCCAAAGTAATCAGTTCTGGAAAGCAGTAGCATTTCCAAATTCTGATTACTGCCTTCATGCATTTTTGTTTTGAAAGTGACACAGTAAGTATAGACCTCTTCTGTATGCAGATAAGATTTGACAATTTCTGAAGTGCTTCAACCTTACCAGTTCACTGAGCATACACCATTGTGCTCACTGCACACTCTTTGCATTCAGATATCCTCAGAATATGTAAGTAAATTGAGTTAGCTTCTGAGACTGCAGAGACTTTATTTTCAAAAGGAAACTGGGATAAAAGCTGGAAATTGAACATTTGGCAAGTGGAGGCTTAAGGGTAAAAGCAGGGAGGTGGCAATAATTTTATAACTCTACCTAAGAGCCATCACAGACATTAGGTACTTATGGTCTCCATGGATTTCCTCTTCAATTAGACAATGGGGCTGAAATAGATTTTGATGATAGTATGAGACGTTAATAAATCTTATGTTTATTCTGCATCCTATATGTTCTAGTCTTCTACAAAGCCAGAGTTAGAATCCTAGGATGATATAGCAGAAAGGGAGACTATTTGGTCTGTTTGGTCTGCAATGTTTCTTTAAAGGAGCTTTCCAATTCATCCACTGCTCTCTCTATCCCAGTTTTTAATTTTCTTTTCAACTGATATGGCTTTCTTTGTAAGTTATTAATGAATTTGCTTCCACTGTCCTTTTAGATAGTACATTCCAGATCGCAACATTCAACCGCAGATGGTCCTTATGTCATCATGTAGCAACACAATGGATGTATAACCCTTAAAAGAATTCAGCAGGTATGTCCAAATTAAAGAGCAATAATTTCTCAACCTCAATACCTTCCAAAATGCTTTGCAACCAAAGAATTAGCTTTGAATTGTTTTAATGGAAAAAAAGAGTGTCATCTAATTGTACAGTAGCAGAGTCCAACAAATAATAATGTGAGAATGATCAAATCATCTAAGTAAGATTGGCTTGAGGAATGACTATTGGATAGGTCTCACTGCTCCTCTTTGAAGTAATGCTATTGAACCTTTTACACACACCCAAGAGGGTCATTTAATATTTCATACAAAAAAAACCTCTCAAACGTGCAATGATATTTTTTACTCCCATGAGGAATGTAAAACTTGATTTTGCATTCAAGTTTCTGAAGGAGAATTAGAGTCATAATCTGCAGGTTAAGAGATAAGCATGCAAAATACAAAGTAGCAGTTGTCACTGTAAAGCTATTACTACGTCAGGCTTCACCTGATATAGAGTAAAAAGTGTGGTTTTGGAAAAGCACAGTTGGTCAGGCAGCATTCGAGGAGCTGCAGTCCAGCATCCAGCATCTGAAGTCCTCTCTTTCACTTGATGGAGAACAGTGAAGACAGTGCACTGGAAAATATTAGGCCAGAAACCTAGATGATTCATGTCTTTTCCTGTCCAGTCAAGGTGAAGGGAGGTACATTTAAGTTGTGGTGGAGAGATGGAAGTAGATCTCACCTTGATGTTGCTCTGTTATTCAAGGCACACTCAGCCCCACCCCAATCCACCAATTCCAAGGTGCAAGTTACATTACTCTGAAAGTGGCTGCTTAATTGGCCTGTGTATGTATCATTACCCTCAAAGATGATGGAATTGTGTCTATCATATACTAAATTGCCAAGATAATTGCAATAACTTGGGAAACCTGCCTGGAAAGGACATTATTTATTGTTGAACACCACAGTAGAGCCACTACACATGGCAATACAAAGGCTATCCCCAGCCTAGGAAAGACAGGTGTGCAGTCTTCTTCATTTTATGCTTTCTAATCAGAGACGCTGGCTCTGTTTTTTTTTCATTTAACCTTCACTTCATTTGAACCAGAGGGGTACTAATATCCTGGCTGGGAAATTTGCTGGTGTTATTCGGGTGGGTTTAAACTACCTCAGCAGACGGATAGGAACCTGAGGTGTAGTTGCAGTGCACAGGAGGATGAGAGTAGGAAGGACAGGGACAGAATTTCAGAGTCACAGAAATGTGCTGGCAGACAACAAACTGGTTTGAAGTGTGTCTACTTCAACACCAGAAGTATCTGAAATAAGGTAGGTGAGTTTGCAGCATGGATAGGTACCTGGGACTTCGATGTTGTGACCATTTCGGAGACATGGGTAGAGCAGGGTGAGGAATGGATGTTGCAAGTTCTTTTATTAAGAACAGGCAAGGCAGTAAAAGAGGGGGAGGCATGGCCTTGTTAGTCAAAGACAGTATAACGGTGGCTGTGGAAGAGAGGATTGGCAAAATTATTCTGGATAGGACTAAAGGAACAGGGTGGTCATTATGGGGGACTTTAACTTCCCCAACATTGACCGTAAATGCTATAACTCCAATACGTCGGATGGATTAGTTTTTGTCCAATGTGTACAGGAGGGTTTCCTGACACAGTATGTCGAAGGGCCGACAAGAGGGGAGGCCACACTGGTGCTTGATAAGAACCAGGCTAGGTGTTTAATTTATTTGTAGGTGAGCACTTTGGAGAGGGTGACCATAATTTAGTTATGTATAGTTTCGCGATGGAAAGGCATAGGTACATGCCACAGGCCAAGAGTTAGCGATGGGGCAAAGACAATTATAATGTGATTAGGCAAGAATTAGGATGCATAGAATAGGGTAGCAAAATGCAGGGGATGCAGACAATGGAAAAGTGGAGCTGGTTTAAGGAACAAATACTGCGTGTCCTTGATAGGTTTGTCCCTGTCAGGCAGGGAGGAAGTTATAAGGTAAGGGAACTGTGGTTTACTACAGAAATTGCATTTCTTGTTAAGAAGAAGGAGGCTTGTGTGTTGATGGGGCAAGATGGTTCAGATGAGGTGATGAAGAGTTACAGATCAGCTAGGAAGGATTTAAAGAGAGAGTTAAGCAGAGCAAAGAAAGGACACAGGCAGTCTTAAGCAAATAGAATAAAGGAGAGCCCTAAAACTTTCTATAGGTATGTGAGGAATAAAAGGATGATTAGTGTAGGAATAGAGCCAGTCAAAGACAGAAGTGGGAAGTTCAGTGTGGATCCTGTGGAGATTGGAGAGGTGCTAAATGAACATTTCTCATCAGTTTTCACTCAGGAAATGGAGAATATTGTAGAGGAGAAGAATGAGGTATGAGATATTAGACTAGAAAGGATCGAGGTTAGTTATGAACAGGTGTTATCAATGCTAGAAAGAGTGAAAGTAGACAAGTCCCCTGGGTCAGATGGGATTTATCAGAGGATTCTCTGGGAAGCTAGGGAGGAGATAGCAGAGCCTTTGGCTTTGATATTTGAGTCGTCATTGTCCACAGGTTTAGTACCAGAGGACTGGAGGTTTGCAAATGTGCCTTGTTCAAGAAGGGCAGTGGAGATGACCCAGGTAATTATAGACCAGTGAGCCTTACTTCTGTTGTAGGAAAGGTTTTGGAAAGGATTATAAGAGATAAGATTTATAATCATCGAGCAAGCAACAATTTGATTTCAGATAGTCACATGGTTTCGTCAAGGGCAGGTCGTGTCTCACAAATCTCATTGAGTTTTTTGAGAAGGTGACCAAGTATGTAGATGAGGGCAGGGCGGTTGACGTGGTATACTTGGACTTCCGTAAAGCTTTTGATAAGGTTCCACATGCTAGGCTGTTGGAGAAAATGCAGAGGCATGGAATTGAGGGTGATTGAGCAGTTTGGATTAGAAACTAACTTTCTGAAAGAAGGCAGCAAGTGGTGGATGATGGAAAATATTCAACCTGGAGTCTGGTTACTAGTGGTGTGCCACAAGGATCTGTTTAGGAACAACTGCTGTTTGTCATTTTTATAAATGACTTAGACGCAGGCAAACGTGGATGGATTCATAAATTTGCAGATGACACTAAAGTCGATAGAGATAGTTTAGAAGACTGTTACAGGTTGCAGGGGGACTTGGATAAACTGCAGAATTGGGCTGAGAGGTGGCAAATGAAGTTCAATGCAGCTAAATGTGAGGAGATGCACTTTGGGAAGAATAACAGGAAGGCAGAGTACTGGGTCAATGGAAAGATTCTTGGTAGTGTGGATGTGCAGAGGGATCTTGGAGTCCGTGTATATAGATCCCTGAAAGTTGCTGCTAAGAAGGCATATGGTCTATTAGGTTTCATTCGTACAGGGATTGAGTTCCGGAGCCACAATATCATGATGCAACTATACAAAACGGTGATGCGGCCTCACTTGGAATATTGTGTGCAGTTCTGGTCCCCATATTTCAGGAAGGATGTGGAAGCATTGGAAAAGGTGCAGAGGAGATTTACCACGATGTTGCTGGGTCTGAAGGGAAAGTCTTATGAGGAAAGGCTGAGAGACTTGGGTCTGTTCTCATTGGAAAGAAGTCTAAGGGAGGATTTGATAGAGACAGACAAGATGATCAGATAAGGTAGACAGTGAAAGTCTTTTTCCTAGGATGATGATGTCAACTTGTATGTGGGGGCATAACTACAAATTGAGGGGTGATAGATGTCAAAGGCAGGTTCTTTATGCAGAGAATGGTAAGGGCGTGGATTGCTCTACCTGCTAAAGTAGTCAACTCAGCTACATTAGGGAGATTTAAACAATCCTTAGATAAGCACAAGGATGATTTTGGGATAGTGTAGGGGGACGAGCTGAGAATAGTTAGCAGGTCGGCACAAAATCAAGGGCTGAAGGGCCTGTTCTGTGCTATATTGTTTTATGTTCTATGTTCTAACCTGGTTTTCTATTCAGCCTGTTCATAGATGTTATTGCACACCTCTGGAGCAAGTTGGACTTGAAACAGAGCCCACTGGTCTGGGAGTAGAGACACTACCACTGTGCCACATGTATGCCTTATAAAGGACAGAGATGATGAGCTCCAGTGGGAAGTCATTGCCTATAACCAAGGAAACACATCGTCATCTAGCTTCATGAGGAGGTTAATTAGTGATTCCTCATGGGCCTTGTAAGGGTAATCACAATAATCAAAATGATCACAGCAGAAAATTGACTTATTTCAAATTGATTCTAATTTCTCAGACAACCAGGTCATATAAAGTAGTGATTTCCCCTTAAATTTAAAACAAAAATAGCTTGAACAGGTCATGATAGCCTAAATCCTACTATAGAGAAATTATTGGAAATCATTATGCAAGACACATTCATCTGAACTGGCTATGATAAAAGAGAATGGGCATTGATTTGGGAATACAGCTCATGCATCTTTCACATTTTCATCAGCAACTATTGGCAGAAGGACAGTGTGGGTACCTTGGGTTTTTATGTGGATAGAATGTTTGACAGAGTCTGCCAAATAAACACAGTGAGAAGATACAAGCATAAGATGCTGGAGGTGAAAATTCAGAATGGATACTTAGCAGTCAAATAAACTAAAGCCAAAAAAACTGCAGATGCTGGATTCCAAGGTAGACAAGCACAAGGCTGGAATAACAAGCCACGCACCTTCAGGAGGTGGAGAAGCCAATGTTTGTCCTGAAAAGGTTTGCACCCAGCACGTTGACTTCTCCACCTCCTGATGTTAACTGGCTTGCTGTGTTCTTCCAGCCTCCTGCTTGTCTATCAAATAAATCAAAGCAGCTTGATTGAGAGGTTCAAGTGAGGTGATGAGTACACTCTTTCTCTTTATTGTTTCTACTCCGCACAAGTTGTGACTTAGAAGTGATTAGTTGAATATTTAGAGTTGCATCTCTCAGTAAACCCTGCAAGAAATAGAAAATTCGGTGGAAAAATCTGTACCTGAATCCCATTAGCAACATTATTGTTGACCTGAAATTGAACTGGACTCACCATATAAAAGCAATGGTGAGTAAATCATGTATATGAACTTATTCTGCGCACAATCACTCAACTCATCAAAAAAAAACTTTCAACACAAAAATGATTCAGGCCAACTGTTCCCTGCTGATAATTATGCTTTCCAGAAATCTTCTCGATTCGTTTTCATCTCTATTTTTCTCAATTAGCAATACATCCTTCTAAAACTTTCTTTTATTTATTCATTCAGAGGATGTGGGCATCACTGGCTAGGCCAGCATCTATTGTCCATCCCTGATTGCCTTGAGGGCAGTTAAGAATCAGCTACATTGGTGTGGGTCTGGAGTCACATATAGGCCAGACTAGGGAAGGATGACAGATTTCCTTCCCAAAGGACATCAGTGAACCAGGTTTTTCCTAATGATCAACAATGGTTTCATTAGACTCTTATTTATGGTTATGATTGATAGATAATGTTGATAGAGTATGATTGAATTCCCCAGAACATTACCCAGGCTTCTTGATTATAATTCAAGTGATAATGCCACTAGGCCATCGCTTACCCTCTTTCTCATGTGGTCACCTCACTTACAGTTAAGCGTATCTATGCCATTCACCTCAAGCATGCCTTCTGGCACAAGTTCCAAATCCGCCCCTCCCTCACCACTGCCAGGATTTTTTAAAATTCACTCATGGGATGTGGGCTTTGCTGACTGGACCAGTGTGTATTGCCCATCCCTAGTTGCCTTTGAGAAGTGGTGGTGAGCTGCTGTCTTGTGTTGTAGGTAGATCCATAATGCCCTTATATTATCCAATAGGGAATGTCAGGATTTTGACTGAGTGACAGTGAAAGAATGGTGATATAGTTCTAAGTCAGGATATTGAGTGGCTTGAAGGGAAACTTGCAGTTGGTGGCATTCCTAACCATCTAGTTCCCTTTTCCCTCTCGAATGAATTGGTTGTGAGTTTGGAAAGATGCTGACTAAGGATCTTTCGTGAATTTCTGTAGTGCATCTAATGACTGATTGTGGATGTGGTGCAAGTTAAGTGGACTGACCTATCCTGGATTGAGGGTTTATGCCTGAAAGGTCGATACTCCTGCTGCTTGGATGCTGCCTGACTGGCTGTGCTTTTCCAGTACCACACTTTTGACTCTGATCTCCAGCATCTGCTGTCCTCATTTTCTCCTTGTCCTGGATGGTGTCAAGCTTCTTGAATGTTGATGGACTTACACTCACCTAGGTAAGCAGGAAGTATTCCATCACACTCCTGACTCATTCTTTGTAAATAGTTGGTTTTGGAGAGTCAGGAAGTGAGTTCTCACTGCAGCATTCCTAACCTCTGACCTCTTGTAGTCACTGTATTTATGTAGAGAGATTATTTCAGTTTCTAGTCAGGGTCAACCTCCATGATTTTAATGATGGGGGATTCAGATAAAGACGTTTCCACTGAATTTCTGATTGATTTTTAATGTTTTTTACTGAGGCCCCCAAATTTTCAGCTTTTTTCTCCCTGCTGGTCATAAGTATTTGACAATGATTTTCACTGGCAATCTTTTGATGTGTCATTTCACCAACCTATCAAACACTGTGGTGTGGATGATGCTTGTGGGATCAGATATCAGGTTTAAGATCAAATGTTTTTTTTTCTGTGCTCTTCAGCTCAAAACTATTTGCACCATAACTTGTCGAAAGTATGAGTTGTTATTGGTACGGTCAGAACAATGGGATATTATGGGCCTCGGTGAGTAACCAAACTAACAGGCTAACTCCTTAAGCAGTAAAATTTAAGGATGAGAACTAAACAGACAAATAACAGAGAAGAAACTTATGTGAATTCGAATCAAATTGGACCCAGAAAGAGAAATAGAGTAGAGAAAGAAAAAGTGGATTGGAAGAGAGAGTGAAAAAGGAGACGTCAAGGAAAAGCAAGGAAACAATAACAAAATTTAAATCCTAGAAATTCTCTGGGAAGTATTTCCTACCTGTGAGAATGCAATTCCACTGATTCAATTGCCCTCTTAACTGGGTTGATGAGATTGATTAGCATTGCAGAAATGAAAATGTCGGCATTAAAGGGTCCACACAATGTTAAATCAAGCCATAACTTTCTGCAGCAAGCTTACTTGGTGGGTATTTGAGCAACCAAACAATTTCTTGAAACTCACAGGGAGATCGAGGATGAGCTGCTGTTTTTATTAAGGATAATGATGAAAGAAAGCAACTTGTCCCACAAAATGTGTGGCATAGACAACTCACAGAGAATTTCTTCATCAATAGAAGTTACTTGAAAATTTATACATCAACAACAATGTGTGTCACAAAACTCTTACCATCCGCAACAAATTCGGCGCTATTGTTTTCAATAGAAGGAACAGATGAGGAATATTGCAATGTGAAGATGGAAATATAATGCAGAGTGCATTTGTTTTTACAGCACTCTATTCAATCTAAGCAGGTAATGGAAAACTAAAGGATTTACATGTAACTTTACTTTAATTCAATTTTTGTCAATGACTTTTTGATTGATTTTCTTTTTCCTAGTAATTTGCATCTTATTCATTTTTTTCTCCATCTATGATCGACCGGCAATTTCGAAGTAATAACTTAAACAACCGTTTTAAATTAAAACCTCATCTGGAAAAAAAACATATTGACAAAAACAGACAGGAAAATAATGAACAATGGTCATTTTTTAAAAACTGATTGCTTATTTCATGTCCTAGTCATATGTTATATTTGTCACTAGATTAATGTTAGTTCCAAGCCTACTAAGCAATATAAAGCCAGGACTGGTGAAACGTCATTGATCCAAAAGGATTACTTTGAAGCTGCCTGACAATGAATACTTGGAGCACTTTTTGAATTTATGGCAGATTATCAGCATCTGCAATATTTTGCTTTGTTATTTTTGTTTCCTTGCAGCACTTTAAGTAATTTTTATTATGCTATCTTTATGAATTAATTTCTAAAAAAGATTGTGAAATATGCTATTTTTAGACTAACTTGAATTGAAAATTCTTCTGTGCAAACATTTTCTAAAAATAGCATTTTGTACAAAAAGTAAATGTGAGAGATATTAGATGAAACACAAATGTTCAGAATATTTTGGGAATGCTTAACAGGTCAGCTAGATCTGAGCAGAGAACACATTGGGGGCTAATGGTTCTGATGTTAATTGAAAAGTGATATTCCTGCCCCAAAAGACCCAATTAAAATTCACTATCTGAGCCTCTTCTGATCCAAGATCTATTTCCCACAAGGATGTTTCCTAGGATAGAGACATGATGCTATAAGGAGAGACTAGGTAGGCTTATATTACTTTCTGTAAAGCAGAGAAGACTGAGGGCGGACATAATTGAGGTGTATAAGGTTATGAGAGATGTGGAATGGGTATTAGAGAGCAGCTGTTCCTCTTGGTCGGGGAGTTAATCATGAGAGAGCATAATTTTAGGGAAATTTTTGTATGCTGCCTGACCGGTTGTGCTTTTCCAGCACCATACTTTTTGACTCTGATCTCCAGCATCTGCGGATCTCACTTTCTCCCACCTTTTAAAAACTGCAAAGCTCTGAGGAAGGGTCACGCAACCTGAAACGTCAACTTTTCCAGCCACTACTATTTTTTGTTTCTAACGTTTAAAAAATATTTGGATGAGCACTTCAAATATCATAACATTCGAGGATACGGGGCAAGTGCAAGAAAATAGGATTAGCGTGCTTTTCATGATGCCAGTACAGACACTTTGGTCTGAAGGGCCTTTTCTGTGCAGTCTGAATCTATGAATATTGTCCTCATCTCTGACTCATGGCTCCATGTAAAATTCCAGGCCAGGTCCTGATGGGCACCATCTTCATATTTAAAACATGTTCTCCACTTCCTCCCCACAGGTATCCCACTTGCCTGCCCAAAGGAGCTGGTGAATAATGTGATACAGTCACAAGGCCCTAGCTATAAAGCAAATTACAGACTTCCATCAGTTTAACTTCTTTCCACATCTCCATTAGACTTTAGGCCAGCCACTGCCAGCCTGTTACTGTTAAAATAAGACCAATGTCTCTGGTATCAAAGAACACTGTGGCAGTTCTAAAGCTGGTCGATTAATGTTGTATTTTCAATAATCTAGCTTTGGCTTTCAGCAGCACATCAAGGCTCCAGGCATTCGATGCTGCTGATGAGCTTTGAGGACCACTGGTCATCTTCATTTCAAGCTTTTATATCAATGAGGAGGTCAAATATTGAACCAATGCCTCTCCTTTTCATTAAAGTTAAGACAACGCCACAGGTTTGCTTGACAATAGCATCTCGATGTTTGCTTTCAAAGGGTCACGGGTATTCTTTTACATCATCACAATAAGTTAACATGCAGGTATGGCAAGTATTTAGGCAGGCAAGCCAGATGTTAGTTACAAGGAGGGTAAAAACAAGGATTACAAGTGTAAAGAAGTCATATTACTATTTGTTCTGAGTCCAACAGATAGCAGTCTAGTTAGAATGAATTCTTTATTAAGGTGCATGTAAGATGGCTGTGTAAGACACACATAGGTTGTGTGCCTCTTCATAGAGGTTAAATAACGATGGCAGACTATGAAGGACTTTTGAGGAGAAAGTGATGTCTGCAGATGCTGGCGATCAGAGCTGAAAATGTGTTGCTGGAAAAGCGCAGCAGGTCAGGCAGCATCCAAGGAACAGGAAATTCAACGTTTCGGGCATAAGCCCTTCTTCAGGAATCTGAAGGACATTTGTACATGATTGCACTTCAATCCAAACATTCACCATTCAATTCAAAAAAAATCCATTGTCATGTACATTTTGAGCAACACAAATTTCACAAAATACACATTGTTGTTCTAATGTAGTTCATTATTTTCATCAGTGTCTACATATGTATTCGCCCTTAATCCTTAAATTACGCTAGTCTCTTAATGGCACTTACATTTGTGGTTGTCTGTTCAGCTAAGTGATGGTCCTCCATTGGGGTTGCCATCCTATGACACTTATTGTCAGCCTGGTGCCTGTTGTTGTCCCTTTTCTAGTGTTACATAACTGTGAACATCTCAGTCTGACAGTTGGTCAGTGGTCTGCACAAGTGATAACTGTGTACCTCCATGATTAGCTGCCTGCACCTGAAGAACAACATCTCCAGTTGCCTGCATTTGCAACAGTATATCTGGCTGTTAGTTTCCATTGAGAGCTTACGCAGATCTGTTCACTAGTTTGGCATCAGTAGCTTTTATGGTTTTGGAAGTATGGTTTGGGTATGGCAAAACATTCGGCTTTGGACTTGACTGCTTTCCATGCCTTCAGTAGGTGTGTTTCTCCATTTGAGGATTGCCTTATATACATTGGTGTAGAGTTTGCTCTATTTCATTGTGATTTCTCTGGTGGTTCTTACTGCCATTTCAGCCTTTCCATTTAACTGGGGATAGTGTGGATATGATGTACAATGTTGAATTTCCAATCCTTTAAGAAGCAATTGAATTCTTTATTCCTAGTCATGGTCACTCATCACAGCATCAGGAATGCCATAAGAGTTTAAGTTTGTTTCAGGAAATTTGACTGTTTCAGCAGTAGCTAAGCAAAAGCTAGGCAGTCCACCTCCAAGATAGTCAGAATAGGAGTCTGCATTGGCAAGATAATTAGCTCTTAAGAGAGTAAAGAGGTTTATTCTCAGTTTCATCGATTGCCTTTTTGGGATGTGTCTCCTGTTTGACCGGGAGAGTACATCTCTTACCTCTCTCAGACTTGACTCAATTCCTTGGCAGCTTGCATGGATGCACTTTAGCACCACTGTTTGCAATTCCTTCAGGATAATAACTCTATATCCTCTGTACAATATGCCATCTTGGGCTCTTGCTTCATTTCTGATATGCCCAATGTGCTCTTATAAAAACAAGCAAGTCCTTAATGCTTTCAGGCCACCCTTTTGTCATTTCATCATAAAACATTTGCAACATCTTTTTGGGTAGTTTGCTTGACTTGAGGAAGGCTCGTAGCTGATATCTTCAATATTTCTACTGGGTTGAAGATGTCTAGAACATAACAAACTGCTGCTTCATATTGAATCTGGAAAACTTCACATTCTGTGATGGCACCTGTGATTTCTCAATCAGAACTGTTGCTCTCAACAGCATGTCTACAATGCACACCTGCTTCCTTCGCTTGTACATTACAGCCAGATGATATCTCTGTGACTGGATCAACAGGGATCTGGCAGAGAGGGAGTGGGAGCGGCCTAGTGGTATTATCACTAGATTGTTGATGAAGGAACTCAGCTGATATCCTGGAGGCCTGGATTCGAATCTAGGCAAATGTATGACATTTGAATTCAGCATCTACTAATGACCATGAAACCATCAGGGAAGGAAATCCTGCATCCACATCTGGTCTGGCCTACATGTGACTCCAGACCCACAGCAATGTAGTTAACTTTCAACTGTCCTCTGAAATGGCCCAGCAAGCCACCTCAGTCGGACTCAACAAAGAAATGAAATGGGGTGGACCATATGGCACCGACCTAAGCACAAGAAAGGACACGAGCAGAAACAGCCCTGTCGACCCTGCAAAGTCTTGCAAATTAACATCCGGGGGTGAGTGCCAAAATTAGGAAAGCTGTCTCACAGACAGCCTGGACTCGAAATGTTAACTCTAATTTCTTTCCATAGATGCCACCAGACCTACTGATCTTTTCCAGCAATTTCTACTTTTGTTTTCAGCCTGACGTAGTCATACCTGTTAGCCAGTGCCCGAGACAGCACCATCAGCATCCCAGGATACGGCACATCCCACCAGCAAGAGGTGGTGACACAGAGATATAGTCAGGATGGAGGAGCAAATTACTGCAGATGTTGGAATCTGTGCGGAAAACAACAAATGTTGGAGATCACAGCAGATCAGACTCCATCCATGGAGAGAGAGCAAGCTAATGTTTTGAATCTAGATGACTCTTCATGAGAGCTGAAGTGAAGTGCGGACAGTGTAGCATAAGTGCACAATCTATAACCTCATGGCCCGGCATATCAACCATTACCATCTAGCCAGGGATCCACCCTGGTTCAACAGAGGGTACAGGAGGGCATGCGAGGAGCTGCGCCAGATGTACCTAAAAATAAGGTGTCAACCGGTGAAGCTCCCAAGCAGGACTACTTGCATTTGAAACAGCACAAGGGACAAGTGATAGACAGGGTTAAGCAATCCCACAACCAATGGATCAGATCTAAGCTTTGCAGTCCTGTCATATTTGCAAATGGTGATGGATAATTAAATAACTGGAGGTGGAGGCCCCATAAATATCCTTATCCTCCATGATGGAAGTAGCCAACACATAATGCAAACAATTAAGGCTGAAGCATTTGCAGCAATCTTCAGCTAAAAGTGCCAAATGGATGATCCATCTCAGCCTCCTCCAGTGATCCCCAGCATTAGAGGTATCAGTCTTCAGCCAATTAAATTCACTCCATGAAATGATTGGAAACACTGGATACTGGGCTGTGACCACATTACTGCAATAGTACTAAAGACTTGTGCTCCACAACGTGCCCCCCCCCCACCCCCCACCTTAGCTACAACAATGGCATCTACCCAACAATGTGGAAAATTGCCCAGGTATGTCTTGTGTCACAAAAAGCAGGACAGATCCAACCCCGCCAATTACTGCCCCATCAATACACTTTCAACCATCAGTAAAGTGATGGAAAGTGTCATCAACCGTGCTATCGATCAGCACCTGCTCAGCAATAACCTGCTCAGTGACCTGCAGTTTGCATTCTGCCAGGGTCACTCAGTTCCTGACTTCATTACAGCCTTGGTTCAAACATGGGCAAAAGAATTGAAGTTCAGAGGTGACGTGTCAGTCACAGCCTTCGAAGTCAAGGCTACACTCTACTGAGTGTAGCATCAAGGAGCCCTAGCAAAACTGGTATCAATAAGTATCGGGGGCAAGCTCTCTGGTCATTGGAGTCATACTGGCACATAGGAAGATGCTTGTAGTTATTGGAGGTCAGTCCAGGACATCTTTGCAGAGGTTCCCAGGGTAGTGTCTGAGGCCCAACTATCTTAATCTGTTTCATTAATGACTTGCCCTCCATCATAAGTGGGAATGGTCACCAATAATTGCACAATGTTCAGCACCATTCGCAACTCCAAAGATATTGAAGCAGTCCATGTTTAAATGGAGCGATATCTGGATAATATTCAAGCTTGAGCTGACAAGTGGCAAGTAACATTCACATCATACAAATGCCATCCAATCACCATCTCCAGCAAAAGACAATCTAACCACTCCCTCTTGACATTCAGTGGAGTTACCATCACTGAATCTTCCACTATCAACATCCAGGGGGGAGGGGGTTCCATTAACCAGAAACTCAACTGGACTTGCTACAGAGCAAGTCAGAGGCTAGGAATATAATGGCAGGTAACTCACTTCCTGAGTCCCCAAAGCCTATCAAACATCTGCAAGGCATAAGTCAGGAGTGTGATGGAATATTCTCTACTTGCCTGGATGGATACAGCTCCAGCAACACCTGAGGACCTTGACACCATCCAGAACAAAGCAGCCCACTTGATTGGCACCACATCCACAAACATCCACTCCCTGTAACATCAATACTCAGTAATAGCAGTATGTACTAATTACAAGATGCACAGCAAAAATTCACCAACGATCCTTAGACAGATTTTATAGGCATAACCACTTCCATCTAGAAGGACAAGGGCAGCAGATATATGGGCACATCACTACCTTCAATTTTCCCTCCAAGCCACTCACCATCCTGTCATGGAAATATATCACTGTTCCAAGTCAAAATCCTGGAATTCAGTACTGAACGGCATTGAGAGACAAGCACTTAACCTGTAGTGGCTCCAGATGTCATCTCACAACCACATTCTCAAGGGCAACTTGAGGTGGACAATAAATCCTGACCTAGCTTGTGGCACCAATAAGTGAATAAAATAAAACATTCTTTGCAGATGCTTTGGCACAGATAATAGTGATGTGAGGAAGATGATTATGGAGTGGTTGTCAGACTCAACTGATTTTTGTCTCATGCAAATAGATACTTATCATGAGGGGCTTGGATAAGATAAATAGATAAAGTCTTTTTCCCTGGGGTGGGGGAGTCCTGAACTAAAGGGCATAAGTTTAGGGTGAGAGGGGAAAGATATAAAAGACACCTAAGGGGCAACTTTTTCATGCAGTGGCTGGTACCTGTATGGAATGAGCTGCCAGAGGATGTGGTGGACGCTGGTACAATTACAACATTTAAAAGGCATCTGGATGGGTAAATGAATAGGAAGGGTTTGGGGGGATATGGGCTGGATGCTGGCAGTGGACTAGATTGGGTTGGGATATCTGGTCGGCATGGACAGGTTGGACCGAAGGGTCTGTTTCCATAATGTACATCTCTATGACTCTATGACTGGTGAAACAGTAACGAGTGAAGACAGTGATCAGGCACTCTTTTTCAATCTGAGAATGCCCTGGCTGCAAACACAACAGCTAATCTTTCTGCATTAGGGTTGTTCCAAGTCCTGTCTCATTGGTATCACACTGCAAGGTGACTTCATCATTTCTGTCACGGTACTTCAACACTGACCTTGCCATCACTAGTTGCATAATTGGAGTGAATGCTGTTTCTTGTTCTGTGCTTCAATACAACTGTAAATCCTTTGAGTGGACACAATGAATCACACTCTAAACAAAATTTAAACAAGAATTTTGCCAATAGTTCATGAATTCAACAATTTGTTGTCGTGATTTTGTACCTGTTTGTCACTGAATCACAGCTACAGCTCTCAGCTTTTCGTTGTCATTACATGACACATGCATTTCACTTCAGGCTTCTTTAATTACAGTATTTTCTTGTTCTGTTTTTCTCTTGTTATTGACAAACTCTATCGAGCAGTGACCCAAGATTTTGATCATGGTGGGCAATGGGTTCTTCCACGTTGAGTCCCCACATCCACAAACTTGCAGGTCATCCACTATAGTGTCTGCTCAAGGAAGATCACTAACTGTCACATGCTGTCTTTGTTGACGTTCTGCTGGTGCCACAGATATATCAGACAAGATGAGCATTGGTATCTTTGGAAGGAAACTTGATGTGGTTAAAAAATTGTTGCTTCATTTGTAGTATCCATCTTTTGTGTCTAGGGTAGTGAAGATTTCAGATGCAAGATGTGACAAAACTCCTTCAATGACTGACATAGGGTTCAAGATGTGTCTTCAAAACTTTCAAAATTTCTAGAGAGATTCAGGATCAAATACAATTTGGAACAGTCTCTTCTAAAGTGATAAGTGTCCTGTAACCTTTCTAGGTTGCTCAATAAGCACGTGGCAAGGTGGTTCAGTAGTCAACACAGCTACCTCATAGCGCTAGGGACTCGGGTTTGACTCCACCCTTGGGTGTCTGCCTGTGTGCAGTTTTACACATTCTGCATGTGTCTGTGTGGGTTTTCTCACACAGTCCAAAGTTGTGCAAATTAGGGTGGATTGGCCACATTAAATTGCCTATAATGTCCAGGAATGAGTAGGTTGGTGGATTAGCCAGGAATAGGGTAGGTGGTGTGAGTCTGGGTGGGATGCTCTTCAGAGGATTGGTGTGGATTCAATGGGTGAAATGGTCTGCTTCCACACTATAGTGATTCTATGAAAATCTCAGAATAAGAGGTCAGCTATTTAGGATTGAGGTGAGGAAAACTTTCACCATTCATAGGCTACCTCAGAGCTGGGTTGATTGAGTGCATTCAAGTCATAGGTCAATAGAATTTTTGGTGTTCACTGAATTAAAGTGTGTGGGACAACACAGTCAGAAGGAACTGAGGTGGAATTGTTGAACAGTGGAGTAGACACATCAAGGACCAGTTAGACTACTCATATTATTTATACACTAGTCAGATTATTAGGTACTCTTTGCTACCTTCTTCCCAGCCCCACCCCCAACCTACCCACCCCCTATTTATCTCTCTACCCTGGAGCCTTCCTGCCTCTATTCCTGATGAAGGGCTTTTGCCAGAAACGTCAATTTTCCTGCTCCTCGAATGCTGCCTGACCTGCTGTGCTTTTCCCGCACCACTCTGATCTAAACTCAGATTATTAAATTGCCACTAATTAACAATTCAGTTGTAGTCTTCCATTGACAACTGTGTCAACCTAAAGCTAATTTAGCCACAAAGAGACCCCCACCTACCTACTCCAGCCAACAGCATGTAGATGATTTACTATTAGAGAAGCAGTCAAAGTATGTGTACCTTTAACTTTGTGATTTAAACAACCCACTAACAAAAGCTTTGATGGAGAAGAGTATAAACTGTGCACTTTCTCATTTAACATTCCTCATCTTACCTATTGCTTCTGATCTGTAGAACCTCTCAAGCTGTATATGACAGGCGGCACAACGAGACAATTTTTAAGCACAAAAGCTGTCTTAGAGATGATGTAGCATTTTCCCATTGTGCATTCCGTGTCAGTGATACTAATTCTTGACAGCTGTTTCAGAAATGCCAGGGTGTCAATCCTGCCATCTGGGGCCACTGAGTTCGACTGTTTCTCTCTCATTGCCTACTTCTGTCAATTAGCTTCACATTCAGTTTCTGCTAGATAGCAGATATGTGGCCTGTCATTATTATTTGTGCCTAAAATAAGCAGACAATGTACAATGTAAAGCACTGGAATGCCCTTGCCTCAAGCTCTCCAATTCTCTGTGGCCCTGATCCCTCCTTTGAGACATTCTACAACAGCAATGTTGTACCGGAGCAAAACATCTCGAGACTCCTCACATATTTTAACACGGAGAGACATGCACAAAACTTGGACATTTAGGTAGTTCAAAGGAGTACATTCAGGGAGAAGGGAGGGGTTGAGCGGCAAAGAGATTGAGTGAGAGAATTTCAGGAGTTAGGAAGTGAACAGATAACATCCACCAAAATTAGGGAATACTCAAACAGCTAGATTTCTGGGAGCACAGAGATTAGATTAGATTACTTACAGTGTGGAAGCAGGCCCTTCAGCCCAACAAGTCCACATCGACCCTTCGAAGAGCAACCCACCCAGACCCATTCCCTTACACCTAACACTACAGGCAATTTAGCATGGACAATTCACCTGACCTGCACATTTTTGGACTATGGGAGGAAACCCACGCAGACACAGGGAGAATGTGCAAACTCCACACAGGCAGTTGCTGAGGTGGGAATTGAACCCAGGTTTCTGGTGCTGTGAGGCAGCAGTGCTAACCACTGTGCCACCTTTTGAAGGGCTGGAGGAGGTTCCATGGACATACAATCCCTTGTGAAAATTAATAAATGAAGAAAATATATTCCGCACACATGTTTGTAATTGAACAATATTACAGAATATATAGTTTTGTAAATAAATGAAATTGAACATAGATAATCATGGAACATAGCTGGTAAGGCCTTGAAAATTCTGAAGAAAAATTTCTATGAAATTTAATTCCAAATTAGTCCAACAGTCAATGGTATTTTACATTTATTTTCATATATTTAACAAATGGGTGTTTTAATTGTTTTTTATTATGATTTATTTATACTTCATTATGAGAAATGACAACTGAGAGCTAAACTAAAGGCATGTAATTCTGCATTACATTTTCAGTTTACAAAAAGAAGCAGATTTAAAGAAAAAGCATACCTGGAGTTCTGAAGAAGAGTCAAAACGCAAAATATTAACTCTGCTTTTCTTGCCACAGATGCTGCCAGACATGCTGAGTTTCTCCAGAAATTTCTGTTTTATTATAAAGCACGCGTCTATATTAGAGTCAAGGTTTGTACAATGATGTTGCAAGAACTGAGGTTTCTTTCTCCTGAAAAGAAAACACATGAAAGTGATCTGATAGAAATCTTTAAGATTGTGAAAGGCTTTGACAGTGTATCACAGAGAAAATGTTTCCATTTTGTTTCCGCTATGCTTTATATTTAAAATGCTTTATTTATTTATTGGGCTGAAACCACTGGTTAGGTTTTAAAATATTAAACAGCAGCATTTCAGTGACATAGAACAGTCACTTCTAAGGGTGGCATAACCCTACCCGACAAATTCTGAACCCATTTGGTTGCAGTTAGTCTGTCTAGCAGAACCCATCAGAGACAATCACCTTAGAGGGATGCGAATGGTCCATCCACTGAACAATTCACAAAACATCAGGCAACTTGCTGGGTGTGGAAGGCATTAAAGGCATTCTGTTTGGATAATGAACACTGGCTGAGAAGCTACTTTGATTTTGAAAGCTTACAGGAAAACCTGTCTGTCTGCAGCTCCGAAAGTCACTGCACTTTAACAGCATAACATTCTTCAAGATTGGGGTCCCTTTTAAGATGGAATTCTTTTAGTATTTCATGTGCAACATTTCCTGCGTAGCATGAAACCTTATCTAATATTTGTCAGTAGTAGAGAGTGAGGTGCTGGAAAAGCACAGCAGGTCAGGCAGCATCCGAGAAGCAGGAGAGTCGAATTTTTGATTATAAGCCCTTCATCAGGACTTATGCCCGAAACATCAATTCTCATGCTCCTCGGACTCTCGACTCTGATCTCCAATATTTGCAATCCTCATTTTCTCCTGGTTTATAAGAAGTAACTAACTTTCTGAAAACACAATCAAAATACTTGTTGGATGCTCATTAGCCTATTATCAATGTGGTGTTTGGGAAAGTAGAATGGTTTGGTCTTAGAAGGAATGACAACAAATCTTCAAATGGAGATGGCCAGGGGAAAATAGTCATCCTGTTGTCGTGAGTATCTGCCCTGTAGTCATTGGCTGGAAGGATTCAGACAATTGATTGACACAACATAAGCAGCCAGCCTGTAGAACTGGATACATTAACTAGTGTTCAGGGGCAGAGGTGACTTTTTGTAGGTGGCTGACCTCATCGGGGAGCAATTTTATCCAATTAGAAAACCCAAGGAAGAGTTCCATGACCCTGGAGCTAAGGAGCAGGATGCTGCCATCTTAATGCGACTGGGTTAGAAACAAAAAAAATCTGAAGATGCTGGAATCTAAAGTAGACAGGCAGGAGGCTGGAAGAACACAGCGAGCCAGGCAGCATCAGGAGGTGCAGAAGTTGACGTTTCGGATGTAACCTTTCTTCAGGCCTGGGGGAGCTGCAGATTGAGGGGGTGGGGAAGTGGGGATACGTGAAGACAGGTAAAGGGTACAACCTGGTTGGTCAATGGAAGGAGTGAGTCTGTTTGGTGGCAAGGAGCAGTGGAAGGGAGGGGGAGGGGCTAGTGGGGAGTCGGGGGATAGGAAAAGAGGTTTTTTGAAATTGGAGAATTCAATGTTGAGTCCTCCAGGCTGCAGGTTGCCCAGGCAGAAGCTGAGGTGTTGTTCTTCTAATTTGTGGTTTGGTTCATTATGGCAATGGAGGAGGTCAAGGGTGGTCATGTCAGAAAGGGAGTGGCGGTGGGTGGGGAGAGTGGTGCAAACCAAAGGCTGGCAAAGGGAACGTTATTTGGAGAAGGCAGAGAGAGGTGGAGTGGAGAAGGTGTTCTTGGTAGTGGGGTCAAGAAGCTCCCTCAGGTGAGATCGGGGCCAGCAATTATACTGACTGTGGGCCCCTTACCTCCACATCAAATCTGTGCTTTTCATTGTGTTTCTAGTGTTTCCATCTGAAGTTGATTGGTTTTTTTTGGTCATTAGAGTATCTGTGAATAGATTTTGATTAAGGTGGAATTTCTGTAGGCCCCATGTTGTCTGTGATGGATAGCCTTAGGTGTAAAATCTGTCTCGGGCTAGAGTTGTTGCTTGTTCCTGTTGATTGAACTGTGTTCCAGTTGATTGTCCACTTAGAGAGGAGGTGTAAGTTGGAATTCGAGCCTGAACAATGGTTCCAGATAACCATTTCCGTTCTGTGAGTTATGTTTGTGTATTTTCCACAGAACACAGTCCAGCTGCCCCCTTTACCTCTTAAAAGTTTTGAAAAGTCCAGGGTTTTGTCCAGCATTTTAGATATTAGAAAAGTCCAGATCCTTGTGGAAGGCAAACAGGGGTGAGGAGGGGAAGATGTTTTTGGAAGTGGGTTCTAGTTGGAGTTGATGGAAGTGTTAATGGATGATGCTTTAAATGTGGTGACTGGTGGGGCGGTAGGTGAGAACAACTGGTGTCCTGACTTTATTACGTTGTGGGGAGGGTTTAGAGCAGTGGACCAGGGAATGGAGGTGATGCGGCAGAGAGCTGTCTGGATGAGAGAGGGAGGAAAAGCACAACGTTGTCCTCATCTACCACCCCACCAGTCTCTGCATCCTTAAACACTTCCACCAACTACAACTAGACCCCACCACCAAGAACATCTTCCCCTCCCCACCCCTCTCGGCCTTCTGCAATGACCGTGCCCTTTGACAGCCCTTGGTTTGCACCACTCTCCCTACTGGTGCCACCAAACCCCCAGGAACAGTTTCCCTGCAACTGGAAATGATGCAAAACCTGCCATACAACACCCCTCTCACCTCCATCCAGAGCCCCACACAGTCCTTTCACTTGAGACAGAGGATCACCTGCCTCTCTTCCAATCTCTTCCAACCATTCTGATGAAGGGCTTTTGCACGAAACATCAATTTTCATGTTCTTCAGATGCTTTTCCAGCACCACACTCCTGACTCTAATCTTCAGCATCTGCGGTCCTCACTTTTGCCCACTCTTCCAACCTAGTTTACTGCATCAGTTGATCTTCCCTACATCAGGGAGACTAAATGTAAACTTAGGGAACGATTCATCAAGCAACACAGCTAGGTCCACAGAGGCCGACCGGACCTCCCAGTCCCCACCTATTTTAATTTGCCTTCCCTCTCCCTTTCCAACCTGACCATCCTTGGCTTCCTCCATTGCCATATCGAACCACAGTGCTAATTGGAGGAAAAGCATCTCATCCTCAGCCTGGGCAGCCTATAGCCCAGAGGACTCAACATTGAGTTCTCAATTTCAAATTATCTCCCTCCCCATCTCCCGTCTCTCTACCTAGCCCCTCCCTGTTCCTTCCACTGCTCCCTGCCACCTTCTGGATACATTTCTCCCATTGACCAACCAGGTGTACCCTATACCTATCTTCACCCGTCCCCACGTCACCACCCTGCCCCCGCCATCCCCTTTATCTGCAGCTGCCCCACACCCACTCCCAGTCCTAAAGAAACATTACACCCCATTGACTTCTCCACCTCCTGATGCTGCCTGGCTTGCTGTGTTCTTCCAGTCTCCTGCCTGTCTATCTGAATGGGACTGACACTCCAAGAACCTGTTTGTCCTCTGGTTTCAGTGGGCTTATCCAATTGTCCTGGTTGTATACTTTCTTTGTCTTATAAACAAATGTTTTGAAACTGTTGCTTCTTAACAATCTATTGAACTATCAGAAAATTGCACACAAATGATCAGCTGCCTTTTTAAGGTAACAGTGATCACAAGCCCCCCAAAATCTAACAATGCTCACTAAATGTTTACAAAAGATGTTGCAGTCAAATGAGAACGGAGAAAAAGGGAGCCATTTCTACCTATCCATGGCTATAAAATACGTAAGGGAAACCAAAACTAGGGAGTTAGAAATAAAATTGTCAGCAACAAATCCAATGAGGAATTCCAGAGAAAACTCCTTACCCGGAAATGGATGGAATACAGAACTTGGAAACACATAGTGTCGATGAAGTGAATGGTATAAATGCATTTAAGGGAATGTTCATTAAACACATGAGAAAGGGACAGGAAGATATGTTGAGAGAGTTGCTGGTGTGGGAACAGCTAAACACTAGCTAAACCAAATGGCCTGTTTCTTACCATATGTTGAGTGTTATTCGACACATTTTAATGCTTCTGTTTGGAAATTCTTGTGCAAATATCCTTGCTTCGCAGCCATTTCCACATCCTATGAAATATGAGAAATTTGTCTCTGATATACTATAGCGGAATCTGTACTTTTCCTGACATGCTTGTGTCTTCCTACAGAGCATTTCATTACTTACAAATAATTCTACACTCTTGAGCACCAAACACAAGTTGCTCAGCAGACTGTGACACAGATGGTGCTAGAGCTGCTTTCAATTCTAAGCATGGGTTAGCATCTTCCCTCGGGTGAGATTGGCAATGGAAAATACCTTCAAAGCCTTTTACACAGAGGTTCTCATCAAGAGCAGGAATATCCTTTGGATAGAGCTTCCTATCCATCATCCGCTAATAATTCAATTGTTGTCTATCTGCCAAATGGATTAGATGTTTTTCGCATAGCTCTGGATGTTCCACTCTTCAATGACTCAAACTAGCAACAAAAAGGTCCGTTAGAAACAAACCAAGATCTCAAATTAACAGACTCCTCTGGGCAAATGAGAAGAAAGCACATCACATGGCCTTCAGACAAGTAACATTTCCTACCATCCCAAAATAAATGTTAACCTTGAGGTTTAGCTCCATGATGAAGAGCAGCTCAAGCAGAACATTAGCATGTTTAACTCTTACTCCATCCACCAGACATTGGGAATGAATTTAATCTAAACCACCATCAAGCATATTAGGGAGGATTATAGAATATCACTACCACAGCCACACACTGACGCTGGCTCATAGCCCAGTGTTAATGAAATATGTACTGCTGTACTGTTCAAATAATAGGGAATGCTTTCACAGGGTGAATCTTTTTTGAGAATTCTCAACCCCAGAGAGCTGTGGAAGCCAAGTCACTGTATATATTCAAAGATGAGATAGATTTTTTGCATTGTAAGGTAGTCAAAGATTATTGGGAACAGGCAGGAAAGTACAAATGAGGCAAAGATTATGGGGAAATCCTGATCATAGTGATATAGAACTCACAAAGAGATTATTTCAAGATTAGAGGTGAATGCCCTTCTGATTGCAAACTGCAAACTAACAATTCCATTATCTCCATATAATGTTCATGATGCCCAAAGGTGGAGAGATTAAAAGCAGAATTATGCAGAAGGTTAGAATTGGAGGAGAGCAGAAATCACAGAGGGTTGTAAGGATTGAATGAAATAGGAAGGAGGTGAGAACAAAGAACAGTTGGAAAACAAGGGACGAGAATTTTAAAATTAAGTTGTACCGGACTGGGAGTTAATGAACGATGGGGTGATAGGTGAATGAGGGATGATGCAACTGAGAAAATAGGGTTTATAGGCCCAAGTTTACAGACAGTGCAAGGTAGGAGGATGGATGAGGGAACAAAGGCATGGAAAAGGGTTTCAACAGCAAACAATGTGCCCTACCAATTACAGTCCTTAATTTTAAAGAGGAAAAGCTTGGATTTATATAACACTTTTCATAAGCTGACTACTTTATATTTTTTATGGCCAATGAAATTATTTTGAAGTCCCATCATCACCGTAATATAGAAAAGTAAGCAAAAAGGTTTTCAGGAGCAAAGTCCCACAAACAGCAATCTGATAATGACCAGGTCATCTACCTTACTGGTGTTAATTGATGAATAAATGTTATCCATGTAGCTATTCTTCTTAGAAAAATACAATGTAGGGTTTTCATAATTGATGGAATTTAAAATGTTTATAAGAAATAAGAGCAGGACGACTCCACCACCCAAGAAAATTATGGCTGATCTCCAATTTAAATCTCAAATTATCTTCAGATCCCTTGATTTTCTTAAATTCCAAAGCCCATCAATCTCTATCTTGAACATTGTGATGATAGTGTGGCTTTAAGTGTGGTGTAGTTTGTCCATTTTTTTGAAGAAAGGCTTTTAGAGGTTCAAGCAGTCAACCAGAGCCATAAAGATTAGAGTACATCTTTAGATTCCCTACAGTGTGGGAACAGGCCCTTCAGCCCAAGAAGTCCACACCAACCCTCCGCAGAGCAACCCACCCAGTCCCATTCAACACCTAATACCACAGGCAATTTACCTAAATTTCATACATTTGGACTGTGGGAGGAAACCAGAGGACTCAGAAGAAACCCACACAGACACTGGAAAACAGTTGCCTGAAGTGGGAATTGAACCCAGTTCTCTGGCACTGTGAGGCAGTAGTGCTAACCACTGTGCCACTATGCCAACCACAATAGGCAATGCTATTCAATCCTCTATCATAAGACAACCTGTTCATCACAGGAGTCATAAGCCAAATTTTTCTGCTTCCAGTGGTGCATCAGCTTTCAAACTGTTTTCCATATTAATGTTTATATAAAGTCTTATTAATGAGAATGTTACAAGTGGCTAGATATTAATGCTCACACTTCCATTCTTTGCAAAAGCTGAAGTGATACAAAATACTTTAATTACTCTATATAGAATGTTCCTAAATAATATTGGGCATTAACTGTGGGATAACTGAAACAATGTTTTAAGGAAAATCGTTTGATGATTTTTAATATCTTTTTTGTGTTATTAGTTGCAAGAATTCCTTTGTTCAGCTATTTGTCGGAAGCATTTTGACTGGCCAGAAAATAGCTGCTTTACTCTTTGAAATTGCTAAGATCCTTTATGAGCGAAATCATTGAATATACATTTTTTTCAAAAAGGGGCTTTCGAAAAGCAAATGGAAACATCTGCATTAAAGATACTTTAGGAAATATAGGCCTTAGCTTCAAAGCCTTCTGCCCTTGAATACATTGTAATATGGACTGCATTGCATTAGATTTCTGAGATAGGGAGAACATGAAACTTCAGATATTGCTCATGAGCATGACCTTCTCCCATTTCCTCAGCAGACTGTTAATTACAATGTGACAGTGAGCAAGTAGCTGCCAAATTCCAGTAGTGCAGTCAGTGTGATTTGCAAACAAGGATCCAAAACAAAAAATTCATCTCTCATCGGTTTTGCTTAATGCATATGGGTCCAATGAAATATTAGGCCTTCGTAATTTAAGCTAATGCCAGTCACTGCAAAACTAATATTTTGCATATCTGTAATTTCTGCACGACATCATACAGCTTGGGCCTAATAATGTAAGCACAGAGTTGTCGGAATATAAATAAAGAGCAAGCTCCAGAACATTGCATCTAAGTGATAACAATCAGTTACCAAGTCCTTCACTGTGTTATACAAGAAAATGAATATTCACCGGAATAATTATGCAAATAGCATGAATAAATTAATATACTTAATGACCAAAACAAATGTTCCCCTGCTGTCCCTGTGACATATTTTTGCTTTTATTTATTATGCACAAAAAGGATCCTGCTACTCCACAGCTTTTGATCCATCGACCATCGGTTCCATAACAGTTCCTGCAGCGCTTGCAATTTAAGATTAGATTAGATTACTTACATTGTGAAAACAGGCCCTTCGGCCCAACAAGTCCACACCGACCCGCCAAAGCACAACCCACCCATACCCCTACATTTACCCCTTACCTAACACTACAGGCAATTTAGCATGGCCAATTCACCTGACCTGCACATCTTTGTGACTGTGGGAGGAAACCGGAGCACCCGGAGGAAACCCACTCAGACATGTAGAGAACATGCAAACTCCACACAGTCAGTCACCTGAGTCGGGAATTGAACCCAGGTCTCAGGCGCTGTGAGGCAGCAGTGCTAACCACTGTGCCACCGTGCCGCCCACTGAGATCTTTGATTATGTAAGCAAGGAAGATTTAATAATGCTGCTTCACCACCAGGGACTTTGCAGTCTGCCAAGCTTACTTCTGAATTTACTTGGATCGTAGCCATCTCTCCTTTCTCATCTCAGATAGCACGTGTTGGTAATGGAGGGTGGTTACTGGGTCTGCGGGATGAAAGGGGAGGTGTGGCATGGTGCTGAGATGGATGGGGGTGTAAGCTTGCTGTTGTAAGGGAGAGATGACCTACCTGCACACGCTTGCTGGAGTGGGAGGAGACCACAGAAAATCTGCAACACTCGAAAGAGTTCTTCAGTTTGGCATAATGGTGGAGAAAACTGAGGAGATACCAGGGTTAGGGACTACCAGCATTCCATTAAGGATCTTCTCCCCACCTCCTTCACTCATACCCTCTGTACCCAAGCATTGCAGTTCCAATTGCCACAACTAATTCCCTGACCTCTCTCCCACACCAATAGAACCTAATAATCCCCTGTTTTTACCCGTAGCTGCCAGCCCTCCAGGATAGACAGTGGCTCATGCCCTTGAGTGACTTAGCCACACAACTAATATCTATTCAGTACCGCTACCATGTTCCCAACTGTATGATCTAGATCACAGCGTTGACATTGGCCTACTCTCTGGATTGTTCAGGTACGGGTCCCATGACTGACCACCCTGACCATAGCAAAGTCACTCTGGGCAATGCCACCACCAAGATTCTACCTTCTGCGCCTAATGCAGCCAGGAGACCCTGCTCTGCGCTTAGCGTCACTAAGACTCCCAATCCACTCCACTGACACCACTCCAGCCTCAAAGATGAAGAAAGAAAAGAAAAAAAGATGAAAAGGGGTGGGAGAAAAGATGCCGCTGGCCTGGAGCAGATGGGTTCAGGATCCATATCATGCCCACGCTGCCATCTTAAAAAGTTTGAAGGATGGCATATAGTTATGGTCCCCTTGTCTGAGGAATTATATACTTGATTAATGCCTTGGATGGTGGGATTTTCTGATGAAGAGAATGGGTATGTGTTCCCTAAAGTTTTGAAGAATGAGAGGTAAACTCATTGGCACATATAAAATTCTTATATGGCCTGATAGGGTGGATGTAGACAGGAGTGTTTCCACTGGACGGTCAGTATAGAGCAAGGGGATGTAACCTCAGAATTAAGGGGCAGGCCATTTTTAAGACTGAAATGAGGAGGAATTTCTGCTCTTTGACGACAGTCAACCTTTCAAATTCTCTAGCCCAGAGGGCTGTGCAAGCTCAAATGTTGATCTGGTTCAAAACAGAAATTACTAGTTTTCTAATCAACTGGTGGCATCAAGGGATTTGGGGATAGTGTGGGAAAATAGCATTGGAAAGATGACCAGCCATGTTCTCAAACAATGGGGCAGTCTAAATGGCCCAGTCTATTCCAATGTCTCTTTCTCTTCTGTTAAAAGGCTGATTAACAGTTATTTCATTCATCAAGCTTTTGGTTGACTGCTCTGTTTTCTGTCCTATGGCTTAATATCTGACAATATGTCAAAAGATGTTGGCACCACATTAATGTAAGTTATTGTTGTTATGCCTTGCCTATATGCATTTGGACTGCTAGCCCCTTAAAAAGATAACTGAATTCAGACTATCTTCCTTTTCAGCACAGATGTGGAAGTATACCAGAGCAATTCACCCACTATTTCTGTGACTACTCTCTGGCTCTGTGGATATTTTCTTTAAATTTCATGCCTGCATGCATTCTGTCCTACATGTATTCACTCCTATGGTATTCTATTAAAATCCTTTCTTATAATGCAGCTCTCGCATTGATATAAGGGACATCAAGCGAAAGCTTTCAGAGAGCTTTCAGACTCTAAAATAACCATTTCCAACCCAGCAGTTCTACTGATCAAAGCATATGGCTCTTGACAAATATTGCTGGTTTTTTTTATTAAATGCACTTGTATTAAAGCACTCAAAGATGTGGGAGAAAAGTAAGAAATTCTTTGTCTTCTTTGCTCGCATTTACTTTCTGGATTGAAACATTAAGCCTAAGCTGTTCATAAGCCTGCATCCTGAGCAGATGGATTCACAGCCTGTTGTTTTTCCTGTATTCTCAAATGACATCTGGCATTTGGTAAACGTGTGTCCCTAGTTACTGTTTACAAAATTCTCTGTGGATTTCACATAACAAACTCGGTGTAATGTGGACTAGGACAAGCCTTCAAGAGATCATTGGATGTCCTGAGAGTAAATAAATATGTATTGAAGACAATTCATTTGAGATAAGCAGAAATTCCCAGTGGGAACTCATCAGACTGGTTCCATGTAGGGATCTGCATGTGTGCACATGTGCACGAATGTGTCAAACTAAATATTACCACACAAAGTGAGTTATTGTGCCCCAAGTATGACAATATTAAGCACGCATCACTGATTTGAAGTCTGCAAGCTGACATTAAAAAGTGATGTGAATATTCCTTAAAGCCATCAGCAGAACCATACCCTAAGTTTCTTTTGATCAATGTGAATAATTCAATGGTATGTATCTTACCACATTCAAATAATTTGCATTGGACACTGTGGTTTTACTATGATTAATGAAATGCAAAAGGCATCAAACTTCTCACAGCAAAGAAACATTTTATTAATTCAAATGCACCTTAAAAATTGGTCAATTTTGAAAATACAAAGATAATATGCCAGAATTTGTATAGGGGCAGAAGAAAGCCATTTAGTTTCTGAAGCTTATTCTGCCATTCAGTCAGATCATGGCTGAGCCTACCTTAATTCCATCTCCTTCTCTTAAATAAATACCTCTTTCCTCACAAAATACATTAACCTTGGTTCATAAATCATTAACTGAGCCCATAGTTAATGGTATTTTGGTGGGAAAGGGAGTTCTATGCTTCCATTCCCCTTTGTATGAAGAAATGTTTCCTGCCTGATCACCCTTGAACAATGTCAGTGTTATTTGAAGATTATACCCTCTTGTTCTGGATTCCCCCCACCCACCCTCCAGTTGTCCACTCACCTGCAGCACCACAGCTAATGAAATTGTTCCCATCTATTCTATCAACTCCTTCAATTATCTTAAAAGCTACGATCAGCTCATTCCTTAATCTTTTATAATCAAGTGAATCCAGTCTGTAATGTTCAGTTTTCAGCTCCTCTATCTTTCTGATGAGTCCACAGTGCACCTCCTCCAAGGTCAACATATCCTTCTGAAGGAGAAGTATCCAGACCTTGTGGGTGGCACAGTGGTTAGCACTGCTGCCTCACAGCGCCTGAGACCTGGGTTCAGTTCCCGACTCAGGCGACTAACTGTGTGGAGTTTGCACGTTCTCCCCGTGTCTGTGTGGGTTTGCTCCGGTTTCCTCCCACAGTCCAAAGATGTGTGGGTCAGGTGAATTGGCCATGCTAAATTGCCCGTAGTGTTAGGTAAGGGGAAAATGTAGGGGTATGGGTGGGTTGCGCTTCGGCGGGTCAGTGTGGACTTGTTGGGCCAAAGGGCCTGTTTCCACACTGTAAGTAATCTAAACATATATAATCTCAATGCAGTACCCTAAATACTAAATAAAGGCTTACTGCCTCAAACGTTAGAGGGCTCTGATGCTTGTAAAACATAACCCAACTCTTCACTGGTGTAACATTGCAATAAGATAGAAATGTATTGATTAGATTACAGTGTGGAAACAGGCTGTTCGGCCCAACAAGTC
Source organism: Hemiscyllium ocellatum (assembly GCF_020745735.1). Lineage (NCBI taxonomy): Eukaryota > Metazoa > Chordata > Chondrichthyes > Orectolobiformes > Hemiscylliidae > Hemiscyllium > Hemiscyllium ocellatum. The sequence goes on along the minus strand of NC_083406.1, from coordinate 20,916,550 downwards.
CACACCGAAGCGCAACCCACCCATACCCCTACATTTACCCCTTACCTAACACTACGGGCAATTTATTGTGGCCAATTTACCTGACCTGCACATCTTTGGACTGTGGGAGGAAACCGGAGCACCCGGAGGAAACCCACGCAGACACAGGGAGAACGTGCAAACTCCACACAGTCAAACCCTGAGTCGGGAATTGAACCCGAGTCTCAGGCACTATGAGGCAGCAGTGCTAACCACCGTGCCGCCCACATGTTACTTATATTTGTGAAAATCCAGGAAAATGTTTATAAGTCTTCACAAAACCAGTACCATTTAATTACATAAACTATAATGTATATACAAAAAATTATATATAAGACTCTGGACCCTTAGCAATCCTTTAAAACCAAGCAACACAAGGGAAAATGGGCCCTTGAAGCTCAGTGTTCCACACTCTTATAAGTGCAAAACGTAGCATTTTCTGATTGGAGGCAATTTAACCTGACTCTGTGAGTGACAACCAAAAAGATCAGATAAAACACAGAATTTACACACCAATATTACTCTCCAATTATTCCAGTAGGGAGTAAAACTGGACAAGAAGTAAATCCTAGGCTGCACCCCACATTATGTCAGCCTTTCAGTGAGCTTCAGATTTTCCCATTCGGACTCATTTTCTCCATTGGATGGGTTTGCAGCAATGTGGTAGTTACATAATGAAGAACACAATGAACAACTTCCAAACATTAAATCCCCCGCTGCTGCAATGTATGACTTTAAAAATTATTAAACCTTTTATTGTATAAACAATGTATCCACATAATGTAATGATAAAGGATAGGTTGCAGTAGATTTGGAGCATTATTAATTGCAGAGCAATCAAAGTTATGCTGAGTGTAACTTCTACCAGTGTACTTCCCTGCTCTCATTGCTCAGTTAAGCAGATAATTAAGTCAATAGGTGTGAACTTAAGTGTGAAATGTGATCTTCCATATCTCCATGTGCTGGAACAAAAAGAAGACCTTTTTAATCCAACACATGCCGTTGTTTACAATCAGTTGCTTCCTGTGATAGTGGGTTGATTAACATGGAGTAATGAAACAGACTGATACACGAATGTAACAAATTGTGCTTTTTTTTAAAACTTACAAGATCAGTATCGCAGAAATCTTAAACCAAGAATGTCACTGCTTGTCAATGTAACCAAATGTGTTGTAGAGTTGTGTTAGGTCCTGCAACTGTGCCAAGGGTCATTGAGGTGGCTATTGAGCCATGAGTATCAGAAGTAATCCTCATCTGCAAATTTTTGCAATGATGATCTAAGAAAGAAAGACTTGCATTTATACAGCACCTTTTCAACCTGAGGTTGTCCCAGGGTTTTACAGCCAATTATGTATATTTGAAGTGTAATTTTTCTTACTTCAAAAATATACTTTATTCATAAAATATCTTTACATACATACATGGTACTGAAGCAGTTCAGTCTGTACATAGCATATAAAAGAACAAACAAATATCGGAGTTTGACTCTATCCAACAAACAACCCCAGGGCATTTCTTACTTGTACAAGGCTATACATTTGAGGCACAAGGAGGGTTGAGTAACTGAATGGAGTCCCATGTAACTTTGACAGAAAGACCTAAATGGTGGCCGTTCTCCACTGCACCTTGGCACAGAGTCCTGAATCTTGGAAAGTGCCAGTCTGCAAAACTCAGTCAAGGCCAGCTCCTTGCTTTGGAAGACCAACAAGTTTTCTGAATCACTGTTGCAATCTGGTAATGCAGCAGCCAGCTTGCAAACAGGAAGCTCCTACCACCGCAATGTGGTAACGGCTGGACAACCTGTTTCTGTAATGTTGATGGAGAGACACATATTAGACAAAACACTGTGTATAACTCACCTATTCTTGATCTTGCTGTTTAGAATATTTCTGAGAAGACAGACGTCTTGCCAATGCCTTTTGTCTTGATTTGGAGACGGTGTTGGACTGGGGTGTACAAAGTTATAGCAAATGTTTACAGTGTGATGTAACTGAAATTATACATTGAAAAATACCTTGATTGTTGAGTCTTTCATATGTTAGAATGACCTTGATAGTTTCACTTTTTTCATATGTAAATCACAAAACATTTTTTAAAAAGTTACATTCTCAGGTTAACTGTAACAATTTGTGTTAGCCATATAATATGTTGAAGATGTTCGACCCCTGTGTTCTCTGTCTGTGCCATAGCGTTTATACTGATTCTAATTTAAAAAGTGAGTTAACAGAGTCTTACATGAAATCATGCAGTTTATGAGCAAAGTACGATGTAACTCTGAAAGTATAAATTCACCCCACAAACGTATATGTACATGTGTGCATGTGGGTTTTAGTGTGTGGGTTTTTGTGTGTGGGTGTGTGTGTGTGTCTGGGGTAGGGGATTGTGAGTGTGAGAGAAAGTGTATATGTGTGCGTGAGTGTAGAGTGGTCTAGGTCTGTGAGAGGATGCATATGTGAGTGTGTGTGTAGGGGTGTGTTTGAGTGTGTACATGTCTGTGTATACATGTGTATGTGTGTGTGTGGGAGTGTCTGTGTGTGTGTTTGTAGGAGTGTCTGTGTATGTTTAGTGCAATGGTGATCACCTGTAATGTGACATGAACCCAATTTCCCGGTTGCGGCCCTCCCTGTAGGTACTGAACTTAGCTATCAGCCTCTACTCGGCCACTTTTCGCTGCGGCCTGTCTCGAAGTCCGCCTTGGAAGATGGTCACTTGAAGGTCCGAGGATGAATGTCTGAAGTGTTTCCCAACTGGGAGGAAACACTCCTGTCTGTTGAATGGTGTGCGGTGCCCATTCATCCGTTGTCATAGCCTTTCCTCGGTTTCCCCAATGTACCATGCTTCAGGGCATCCTTGCCTGCAATGTATAAGATAGACAATGTTGACTGAGTCACATGAGTACCAGCCACGTACAAGGTGGGAGGTGTCCCCACGTGTAACAGTGGTATCCATGTCCACACTCTGTCACGTCTTGCAGCGCCGAACTTGATAGGGTGGTATGGAGTTTTCCTGAAAGCCGTCTTGTACTCATCAAGACAAACCCAATAATGCCTTATTTCAACCTATCACAGCAATTTATACTGTAGGAGAAAAGAGTGCTGATTTATTAGAAGCAGATTTTAATTGGCTGAGGTGTTGCCATGGAGAAGTGGGGAGTTGTAGACTCCTAAATGCCCAAGTATTTGAAGAAAGTGCAAGGATCAAGCATAGAATATAGAAACTGAGAGCAGCTGTAGACCATTCAGCCCTTCTAGCTTGCCCCACCATGCAATTGGATCGTGGCTAATCCTCTGTTTTAATGCCATAGTCATACTTTCCCCAATACTTCTTGATGTCTTTAAATACCAAAAATGTATCTATGTTTCTTGAATGTTTTCAGTGACTTGACTTCCACAGCCTTTGTTGATAGAGAATTCCACAAGTTCAGTGCCTGTTGAGCGAAGATTTATTTTCTCATCTCAGCCCCAAATGATCCACCCTGAATCCTGAGACTGTGTCTCCTGGTTCTAGCCTCCCAAACCAGAGCATGTTTCTCTTGTTTGTAGAGAACGCACCCTTGCATATGAATGTATGTTGCTTCCAGCAAACATAATGACTCACATTATATGCTTGACTGATCTTAAATTTGTACTTAAGGGGAGGCAATGGCATAGTGGTATTATTACAAAGAACAAAGAAAATTTGCAGCCCAGAAACAAGCCCTTCGGCCCTCCAAGCCTGAGCCAATCCAAATGTACTGTCTAAACCTAACAGTCAATTCCTAAGAATCTGTACCCCTCTGCTCCCCACCTACTCATGCATCTGTCCAGACGCATCTTAAATGAATCTACCATGTCTGCCTCTACCACCTCTGCTGGCAACGCATTCCAGACACCCACCACCCTCTGGGTGAAGTGCTTGCCGCGTGTATCCCCCCTAAACTTTCCACCTCTCACCTTGAAAGCGTGACCTCTCCTTATTGAATCCTTCACGCTGGGAAAATAACTTGTCTCTATCCACCCTGTCTATTCCCTTCATGATTTTGTAAACCTCAATCAAGTCCCCCCTCAATCTCCATTTTTCTAATGAAAACAAACCAAACCTACTCAACCTCTCTTCATAGTTAGAACCTTCAATACCAGGCAACATCCTTGTAAATCTTCTCTGCACCCTCTCCAAAGCATCCACATCCTTTTGGTAATGTGGCGACCAGAACTGTATACAGTATTCTAAATGCAACCGAACCAATATCTTGCACAATTTTAACATGACTTGCCAGCTCTTATACTTAATACCCCATCCAATGAAGGCAAGCATACTATATGCCTTCTTGACCACTCTATCCACCTGTGCAGCAGCCTTCAGGGTACAATGGACCTGCACTCCCAGATCTCTCTGCCCATCAACTTTTCCCAAGGCTCTTCCATTCATTGTATAATTTGCTCTAGAATAAGTCTTGCCTAAATGCATCACCTCACATTTGCCTGGATTGAAATCCATCTGCCACTTTTCCGCCCAACTCTCCAGTCTATCTATATCCTCCTGTATTCTTTGACAGTCCCTTATGCTTTCTGCTCCTCCACCAATCTCTGTGTCATATAATCTTCATTATTGTTCAACTGTTAATCCAGAAATTCAGCTAATGTTCTGGGGACCACAGTTCAAAACCCACTACGGTAGATGGTGGAATTTTAATTCAATTATTAAAAATCTGGAATTAAGAATCTACTGATGACCATGAAAACATTGTCAAATGTCAGAAAAGTCCATCTGTTCATTATTGTTCTTCAGGGAAGGAAATCTGCCATTCTCCACTGCTCTGGCCTACATGTGACTCCAGACGCACAGCAATATAGTTGACTCTCAACTGCCCTGTGAAATGGTTCAGCAAGCCACTCATTTTCATTAATTTCTTCAAAGAAATGAAACTGGACAGATCACTGTCCAAAGCACTAGAAAGGACAACGGCAGAAATCTGTTGATTCTGCAAAATCTTCCTCATGGACATCTGAGGGTTAGTGCCAAAATTGGAAGGGCTGTCTCGCAGACTAGTCAAAAAACAGTCATACCCGAAAGACAGACCCAGCAGAGGTGGAGGCTTCAGACTAGATTACTTACAGTGTGGAAACAGGCCCTTCAGCCCAAAAAGTCCACACTGACCCGCAACATCCCTACATTTGCCCCTTATCTAACATTACGGGCAATTTAGCATAGCCAATTCACCTAACCTGCACATCTTTGGACTGTGGGAGGAAACCGGACCACATCCACGCAGACACAGGGAGAACGTGCAAACTCCACACAGTCAGTCGCCTGAGGAATTGAACCCGGGTCTCTGGCACTGTGAGGCAGCAGTGCTAACCACTGTGCCACCATGCCGCCCACTATCTAGCCCTGGAAGGCTTCAACATTAACTCAGATCCCATGATGTCTTATGGCTTTAGGTTGAACATGAGCAAGGAAATCTCCTGATTACCACATACCATCCTCCCTCAGCTGATGAATCGATACTCCTTCATGTTGAACAACACTTGGAGGAAGCACTGAGGGTGGCAAGGGCACTCATGTACTCTGGTTGGGGGATTTCATTGCCCACCACCAAGAGTGGCTTTGCAGCAGCACTACTGATCTAGCTGGTTGGGTCTTAAAGGACATAGCTGCTGGACTGGGTCCACAGCAAGTGGTGAGGGAACTAACAAGCGTGAAGAAAATATTTGACTTTATCCTTGCCAATCTGCGAGTTGCACTTGCATCTGTCCATGACAGTATCGGTAAGAGTGATCACCACCCAGTCCTTTTGGAGATGAAATCTCCTCTTCACATTGAGAATATCCTCTATCATGTTGTGTGGCACCAGCACCATGCTAAATGGGACAGACTTTGAACCGATCGAGCACCTATGAGGCGCTGTGGGTCATCAACAGCAGCCGAATTATCTCCAGCGCCATATGTAAACTCATGGTCTGGCATATCCCCCACTCAAGCCAGGGGATCGACCATGGTTCAATGGAGAGTGCAGGACAGCATGGCAGGAGCAGCACCAGGCATCCAAAAAATGAGGTATCAAACAAACAAAACTAATTGCATGCCAAACAGCACAAGGAGCAAGTGATGGACAGAGCTTAGTGAACCCACGACCAACGGATCTGATCTAAGCTGTGCAGTCCTGCCCCATCCAGTCAAGAATGGTGGTGGACAATTAAACAACCCACTGGAGGAGGAGGCTCCACAAATATCTCCATCCCCAATGATGGAAGATCCCAGTGCATCAAATCATAAGGCTGAAGCATTTGCAACAGTCATCAACCAAAAGTGTCGAGTGGATGATCCACCTCAGCCACCTCCAGTTGTCCCCAGAATTACAGATACCAGTCTTCAGTATATTCAATTCACTTCACATGATATCAAGAAACAGTTGGAGATACCATATGCTGAAAAGGCTATGGGCCCTGACAACATTCCGGTAATAGCATTGAAGACTTGTGCTCCACATCTTGCCGCTCCCCTAGCCAAGCTATTCCCCTGCCTCAATGCTGGCATTTACCCGACAATAGAACATAGACCATCACAGCGCAGTATATGCCCTTCAGCCCTTGATGTTGCAGCAACCTGTAAAACCAATCTAAAGCCCATCTGATTTACACTATTCCATTATCATACATATGTTTATCCAATGACTATTTAAATGTCCTTAATGTTGGCAAGTCCAATACTGTTGCAGGCAGGGCATTCCACCCTTAACACTCTCTGAGTAAAGAACCTACCTCTGACATCTGCCCTCTATCTATCACCCCTCAATTTAAAGCTATGTCCCCTTCTGCTAGCCATCACCACCTGAGGAAAAAGGCTCTCACAGTCCACCCTATCTAAACCTCTGATCATTTTGTATGCCTCTATTAAGTCACCTCTTAACCTTCTTCTATCTAACAAGAGCAGCCTCAAAACCCTCAGCCTTTCCTCATAAGACCTTCCCTCCATTCCAGGTAATGTTCTGGTAAATCTCCTCTGCACCCTTTCCAATGCTTCCACAACCTTCCTATAATGTGACGACCAGAACTGTACGCAATACCAAGTGCAGCCACACCAGAGTTTTTTACAGCTACAACATAATCTCATGGATGCGAAACTCAATCCCTCTACCAATAAAAGTGAACACACCATACATCTTCTTAACAACACTATCAACCTAAGTTGAAACTTTCAGGGATCTATGCACATGGACACCGAGATCTCTCTGCTCATCCACACAACCAATCTTACCATTAGCCCAGTACTGTTATTCCTTCTAAAGTGAATCACCTCACACTTTTCCACATTAAACTCCATTTGCCACCTTTTGGCCCAGGTCTGCAGTTTATCTATGTCCCTCTGTAACCTGCAACATCCTTCCACATTGTCCATAACTCCACCAACTTTAGTGTCATCTCAAATTTACTAAATTATCCTTCTAGCCAGTCATCCAAGTCATTTATAAAAATGACAAACAGTAGTGGCTCCAAAAAAAATACTTGCAGTTCAGTTACCTCTAGTAACCCAAGAGGTAACATTTCCCATCATCCACCACCCTCTGTCTTCTTATAGCTCGCCCATTTCTGATCCAAATTGCTAAATCACTCTCAATCCTGTGCCTCCGTATGTTCTGCAATAGCCTACCATGCGGAACCTTACCAAACGCCTGACTGAGATCCATATACACCAAATCACTGCTTTACCCTCATCCACCTGTTTGGTCACGTTTTCAAAAAATGCAAAAAGGTTTGTGAGGCACGACCTACTCTTCACAAAGCCATGTTGACTATCCCTAATCAAATGATTCCTTTCTAGATTATTATAAGTCCTGTCTCTTATAATCATTTCCAAAACTTTGCCTACAACAGAAGTAAAGCTCACTGGTCTATAATTACCAGGGTTTTCTCTACTCCCTTTCTTGAATAAGGGGACAACATTTGCTATCCTCCAGTCTGCTGGAACTATTCCTGTAGACAATGTAGATAAATATCAAAGCCAAACGCTCTGCAATCTCCTCCCTAGCTTCCCAGAAAATCTTACAATAAATCCCATCCAGGCCAAGGGACTTATCTATTTTCACATTTTCCAGAATTGCTAACGCCTTCTCCTTGTGAACCTCAATCCCGCCTAGCCTGTATCCCATTATTCTCCTTGACAACATTGTCTTCTTCCTGTGTAAATACTGACGAAAAATATTCATTTAGTGCCTCTCCTATCTCTTCGGACTCCACGCACAAAATCCCAATAGTGTCCTTGACTGGTCTAATCTTAGGAGAAAATGAGTACTGCAGATGCTGGAGATCAGGGTGGAGAGTGTGGTGCTAGAAAAGCGCAACAGGTCAGGCAGCATCCAAGGAGCAGGAGAATCAATGTTTCAGGTATAAGTCCTTCATCAGGAATCCTAAACCTATCGAAAGCTTTAGGGTTTTTTTTTATCCTACCTGCCAAAGACTTCTCATGTCCCCTCCTGGCTCTTCTGAGCTCTCTCTTTAGGTCCTTCCTGGTTAACGTGTAATTCTCTAACTGAGCCTTCACTTCTTATCTTTACATATGCTTCCTCTTGAAAAGAGATTCAACTTATTTAGTAAACCACAGTTCCCTCGTTTGGCCACTTCCTCCCTGCCTGACAGGTATATACATCAAGAACACGCAGTAGCTGTTCCTTGAACAAGCTCCACACTTCGATTGTGCCCACCCTCTGCAGTTTCCTTCCCCATCCTATGCATCTTAAATCTTGCCCAATCACATCATATCTGCCTTTCCCCCAACTATAACACTTGCGCTATATACCTATCCCTTTCCATCGCTAAAGTAAACATAACCGAATTGTGATCACTATCATCAAAGTGCTCATCTACCTCCAAATCTAACACCTGGCCTGGTTCAATGCCCAGTACCAAATCCAATGTGGTCTCACCCCTTGTTGGCCTATGTGTGCAGGAATCCCTCCTGCACACATTAGACAAAAACTGACTCATCTAAAGTACTCGAACTATAGCGCTTCCAGTCAATATTTGGAAAGTTTCAGACCCCATAACAACTACTCTGTTACTTTCGCTCCTATCCAGAATCATCTTTGCAATCCTTTCCTCTATAACTCTGGAACTATTCAGAGGCCTAGAGAAAATTCCCAACAAGGTGACCTTTTCTTTTCCTGTTTCTAACCTTAGCTCATACTATCTCAATAGATGAGTCCTCAAATGTCCTTTTTACCATTGTAATACTGTCCATGACTAACAATGCCACACCTCCCCCTCTTTTACCACCTTCCCTGATCTTACTGAAACATTAGCGAGTTTCTCAGCAACAAACACAAACAAGCAAACAAAACGCATCGAGAAACCCTGGCCACTCTCCCCTACATCAAAAATATCTCAGAAATGACTGCCAGACTACTCAGACCTCTTGGCATCTTGGTAGCCCACAAACCCATCAACACACTAAAACAGCAGCTAACAAACTTGAAAGACCCTATACAGACAACAAGCAAAACTAATGTCATTTACAAAATACCTTGCAAGAACTATAAGAAACACCACATTGGACAAACAGACAGAAAACTAGCCACCAGGATACATGAACATCAACTAGCCACAAAAAGACATGACCCACTCTCACTAGTGGCCTTATATATAGATAGGGAAGGGCATCACTTTGACTGGGACAGCACATCCTTCTTAGGACAAGTCAAACAGGGAATTGCACGAGAAATCCTAGAAGCATAGCATTCCAACTGGAACTCTATCAACAGACACATTGACATGAACCCCATTTACCACCCTCTGAGGAAAAGAACAGGAAATGACATCACCACAGGAAATGACATCACCAACACAAGGAAACACAAATACATAAATAGAAAGTGGGTCACTAACACCAGTGCTTCAATGGAGGCTCACTGATGATATTATCAAGTATGGTGATGAAACATCTGAAAACGAATCTTCCAGCTCAACAGACAAACTTACATCCAGTTACTGAAACACCTAAACCCCAGAACCTGCAACAACCATTCCTATCCCTTCTCCATCCATGTCTCTGAAATGGCCACAACATCGAAGTCCCAACCAATGCTGCAAATTCACCCACCTAATTCCGGATGCTCCTGGCGTTGAAGTAGACACACTTCAAACCAACTTCCTGCCTATCAGAACATTCCTGCAACCTTGAAACTTTATTCATGACCTCACTACTCTCAACCTTCTGTACACTGGACCTACAATTCAGGTTCCCATCCCCCTGCTGAATTAGTTTAAACCCTCCCAAAAAACATCAGCAAATCTTCCCCGCCCCAACAATATTAGTACCCCTCTGGTTCAAGTGTAGACCATCCTGTTTGTAGACGTCCCACCTACCCCAGCATAAGCTCCAATTATCCGGGGATCTGAATCCCTCTCTCCTGCACTATTCCTGTAGTCACGTGTTCAACTGCTCTCTCTCTCCCTTTTCCTTGCCCTGTGGCACAGGTAACAAACTAGAGATTGCAACTCTATTTGTTCTCGCTCTAAGCTTCCCCCCAGTTCCCTGAATTTCTGCCTTCCATCCCTATCACTATTCCTACCTATGTCGTTGGTTACAATGTCAACCACAACATAGGGATGCTCCCCCTCACCCTCAAGGATCCCAAAAACACAATCCGAGACATGACAGAGCCTGCCACCTGGGAGGCAACACACCAACTGCGGGTATCTTTAGTTCCCATCAAATCAGCTATCTCTTCTCCCTAACTAAGGAGTCCCCAATGACTAATGCTCTGCTCCTCTGCCTGTTTCCCTTCTGAGTGACAGGGACAAACTCTTTGACAGACCCCTGTACCCAATGGCTTACCCCCGGTAAGTCGAGCCCCCCAACAGTAGTCAAAACGGTATACTTGTTATACAGGGGAATGGCCACAGGGGATACCTGTACTGATTGTTTTTTACCCTTTCTAACAGTCACCCAACTATCTTCATTTCTAGGAGTAACCACCTCGCTGGAGCTTTTACCTATAACTGTCTCTGCCTCCCGAATGTTCCCAAGTTCATCTAGTTCTTGAGTTTGCTTTGGTGGCTGCGAGATGAAAAAGTTTAGCAATGTATCTCTCTTTTCAACAATATTCATTTGTTGTTCCTCAATAAAGTATATGGTGATATCTTTTCAATCAGCTGCAGAGGCAGACTTGAGGGGTATCAAGTACATCTTATCTGAAAAAATTAGGTACTTCTAATGCATTACACTAGGATGTCAAACTAAATTGTTTTGCTCCAGTCCTGGACTGGGACTTGAACCTTCTGACTCAGTGGCAAAATACTACCAACTAAGCTGCAGCTAACACGAAATGAAAGGGGGAACTGTCAGAGCAGGGGTATCATGAAACAGATCCCCCTGTTATTTCCATGTTGATATGTGAACATGCTGCATCCTGCAAGTTGACTTTGCAATTTAAAAACAGTCACTTGGGTAAAGTAACAAAACCCAATGTGGTTGGGTTTAAGAAAGAACAAAATTCACCTTCAGGAATAAAGACAAAAATTGGAGTAAAATAAAATCAGTGATACCTAGCATGGATATTTCTAAAACTAGTCTCAGAGCACAGGATAGGATTTTTAATAGTTTGCAAATGATTAAAACAAAAACAGCTCAAGATTTCTTTCCCCATTTATTCTGGTGTGCTTGATGTATTAATCTTAGCTGTCATTCTCTTTCATTGGTAAGCTACTTATCTTTTCCATATCTACGTGAACATAGCACCTTAGGGCTGTGCCAACAAATTTAATATAAGTAAAATGTCTGCAGACAAAGATAAGATGAATTGTAAAGAGAACTTTGTTGTAGTAGACTGTTCTCAAAATTCTGTTTACTGCTCACTCATTCCTCAGAATATTGTTCTGCCTCTCAGCTGTGTTATTATCTTTTCAAATTATACAAACAGGTCAGTATCAAGCCGTGGTCATGTCAACCCAGTCACTGCCAGTACCATTTTCTCCATTTTCAAATCAGTAACAATTCCCAAACTCATTTGTCATTTCAATGCTGCCATTCCAATGAAACATTCAACCAAATTCCCATTGGCTCTCTTGGGCGAATGCAAAATATCCTGTGGTACTGTTTCAAAGGTGAGCAGGGGAGTTCATCAGAGTGTCCCTCAACTAATCTCAAACAAAACCAGACAATCTGGTCATTAGTGCATTGCTGTTTGTGGAATGGTCTCTTTTTTCAATATTAGATCTTCCCAGAAACCATTGCTCCTCAGGTATAATGGGTAACCTCACAGACTTAACTTTGACATCTTCCCCCAAAACGGCACTATGCCTGATTAACACATGTTTAATTAAGACTAATATGTGAAAATAAAATAGAAATGATGCAGCAGAGGTTCTATATCCTGAGATATCGGGGAGGAGGGGACTGGTGGCAGGAAACGTTAATGTTTCAAGATGCACTGGAAACAGCATTTCATTTCTTTTGAATCAGGGTCTGAGGGGTTAAATTATAGGGATAGGATCCACAATCTTCACTTGTATTCCTGTGAGTATTGCAGATTAATGGACAATCTTACTGAAATGCTTAAGATGATTAAAGGCCAACAGAGCAAATGGTGCTTCTATTTTGAGTCTGGATTTTTTCCTGGTAGCTGTGCTTACATGTCCAGCACCTAAATGCCCTGACATGTTTATTTTTTATCTTCAGAATCCCCTGTGGTGTGCATTCATTGCTTTAAGCTCAGATTCTAGCCTAGTCAATTCTTCCATTTTACTTGAAAAAATAAAAAATGATTTAATAGTGTTCTGTTCTATTTTTGCCTCCAGAGATGCTGTAATATTCTATGGTTATATGTAGCAAGAACTGGGCAGTATTCAGGCTTGGGATACCAAGTACCAAGTTACATTCATGCCAAACAAGTGCCAGGTAATATTCATCTCCAACTAAGGAGAATCTAACCAGCTCCCCTTGACATTCAATAGCATAAACCTCATTGAATCCTCTGTTATCAACATCCTGAAACCAGGAATGTAACTGAACCAGCCGTAAAAATACTCTGGCATGTTAAAAGTAAGGATTCTACAGCAAGTAACGTCTTGACTCCCCAGCACCTGTCCATCATCTACAAGTCAGGAATGTTATGGAATAACTTCACTTTCCAGTCAGAGTGAAGCTCCAACAGCAGTCAAAAAGCTCCACATCAAACAGGAGAAAGCAAATCACTTGATTGGCACCTCATACATCATCTTAAACATTCAATCCCTCCACTACTGGCACAACGTGGTTGTAGTATATGCCAACCACAATTTGCCAAGACTTCCTTCGATGCTTCCTGATGAAGGGCTTTTGCCCAAAATGGCATTTGCTCCTCAGATGCTGCCTGACCTGCTGTGCTTTTCCAGCACCGCACTCTCAACTCTAATCTCCAGCATCTGCAGTCCTCACTTTCGCCAGCTTTAGATGCACCACATCCATGAACCTTCAGCTCCTGACACTCAGTAAAAGCAGTGTGCACGATGCATTGCAGAAATTCACCAAAGATCCTCAGACAGCACCTTCTAAACACACAACCACTTCCATACCGAAGGACAGGGGAGCACCAGCCACTGGCAAGTTCACCATCTGACTTGAAAATATATTACCGTTCCTTCAATCTTGCTGAGACAACATTTGGAACTCCTACCTGAACACCATTGAGGAGTCTACCTACAGCACACAGACTGCCACAGTTCAAAAAAGCAGTTCACCACTAGCTTCTCAATAGCAACTAGAGATGGTCAATAAATGCTGGCCCAGCCATTGACATCATATCCCATGAATGAATGCAAAAAAAAACCTTCCAAATTCAAGACCTCTATTGCCTGGAAGAACTAATGCAGCAGATTCAAGGTAACAATACCACTTCATTAAGTTATCCTCCAAATCAAATGCCACCCTGGCCTGGAACTGTATCTTAGTCTGTTCACCGTCGCTGGGACAAATTCCTGGAACTCTCCACAACAATGCTGTGGGTGTACTTACACTGAATGGACTACAATGGTTCTTGAAGACAGTCCATCATCACCTACCCAATTAGCATTTGAGCAATAAATGATGGTCTAGGCAGTGACATCAATCACTGAATCAATAAGTACTATCTGTCAGGTTATCGTGCATATAGGTCTTATTTACAGTAGATACACACTGTATGGTTCTGTCATACAGAAACAGATTATCTCACACACAAATTTAGGTTCCAGAATGAATATGTAGGATTCGGTCAGAACAGAAAATCGATATGAAGTTCATAAGCTGTTACACTATTCTGTCAATAATGCAGCTTGTCTCTATAGAATAAAATGTGAAAGGTTAATTATTGTACTTTATTATAATTGATAATCTATACAGATTAAACCATGTCCAGTTTATAATCCTTCAGATATACCTCCCATAGATCTCAAACTATGCCAACATGAATGAGAACGATGTAACATGCCCTGCTGTTTACTTTAACTGAACATGTTCAGGATTCACATGAGTGAACAAACAAGGTGCATTCTTAATTTTTACTGTCAAAATTATTCCAGTGCAACTTTGTTGTTGGTATTATGCAGGGAGAGGAACAGATGGACTCAGGAGAATTTGATGTGAAAAGGCAGCAACTATGAAGAATAAAGAGGCTTCTGTTCAGAAAAATTAAAATGTGCGAAGCCACTGCAGGAAATAAAATCAATGAGGCCTTCTGAAATCACATTAATCCTACACAGGAAATGATGGCAAAGTTCCAACAAAATGGTCAGCAGAGAAGAACCAAGACTTGTTCTACTCCAGGAGAGATGAAACAGAAACAATAGATTGTCCTTTTAAGATCTCTTGGGCTACTTAGTTTAGTATTAACATGACCTGATTTAGTGGTACTTTAATGACTGAAATATGATGTGGTGTTTTGAAGTTATGAAAGGATCTTGCCAAGTGTAAATTGGCAACCATATTTCCTACACTTAAACAGAGAAGCAATGCAAAGGCATAAAAAATTATACGGAAATGCAAGTAATTCTTTTTCTGTAGGAATAATGGGTGAATTTTAGCAGAAATCAACAAAGTGGCAATTTTGGCAAGTTTCACAGGTTTCTCTCTGTGATTCATGGTGAGATTTCTCACATTATTCTCCGAAAATCACCTCATTATCTATGCAGCGTGCCTCATTGGCATCCTTCTCATCTCATCTTCCCTTTCACCAGAGGCAGAAGCATTCACCACCTCTGGGGTTCTCCCAGGATTTCAGCACTGGCATCATATTTACACTGCCCACCTTCAAGAGGGCAGCCCTGCTAGACAGCTCCTCCTCCTACTCTGAGGAAGAAGCCACAGATCTCTCAGAGGATGGAATAGCAAACCTGACCCCTCCACCCTCCATCCTCCACCAGCTCAGGTATAGGCACCTCGCTGGATATTTCAGTCAGCTTAGAGTTGAAAACATGTTCCAGGGGGCACATCACTACCACAACTCCTCAGCTGGGCAAGGGATTAGTGCCCAAGGTCAGTGGCACTCAGAGGACTGTCAAAATCCATGTACCTGCTCAGCCCCAGCCAGGAGAGAACACCCATGGTATTGACCATTCAGATCATGCACATGCACTCACAGGAGCAGCAGGCAGGTCCATCACAGGCACTGCACAAACTGACCTAAAAGGTTACGGAACTGCAACAAAGCTGTGTGCACCATGCCACTCTGGGAATGCCAATATCTGTCTGTCTCCGTGAGTATGTTTGTCAGCTGCCACAGTGAGCCAGGTCCAGCGACCTTACGGTCGGCAGGATGTGTACATGGACATACACTCCATTGCTCCTGCTCAGCACCAACATCCAGGAGGACAGGCAGCCTGAACCTCATACCAGGTGTCGCTCCCTCATGAGGAGACAGGGGACTGCCAGGATGGACCCAATCAGAGTAGGAACCAACACTTCTCCCAGAAGTCTTCACTCATGGCACTCCTGGGCCTTCTTGCTTCACTCTGCCTGACTCACCCTCAACCCTGTGGGAGTTTAACTTCAGGATGCTGCACCTACATCTGTTCAGCAAGCTTAGTCCCTCCAGGCGCAAACTCTCCAGAGTTGCCCAACTCAAAACTCCCAGGCCAATGGGTTCCCCCACTGTAGGGTAGACTCCCTCCAGCCCAGTTGCAGGATACCAGGATTGCACCAAGACACAGTGGGAGGGAAAGAAAGAAGAAGAGTTTCTCACAGCACATTGGAGCACCAGGTGACACTTCATTATAAATACATTCTCACATTTGTAAATGTGTGTTCACTTTACATGTGAGAGCGAATATCATTTAAACAGCCAACACAACATTGAAAACACAGAAGCTAGGCATCCTTTGCACTGCTTAATGCCTTATGGTTCAGAATGTGAGCAAGCAGCTCCTGCAGAGGCTTGGAAGGTGATTGACACTTTGGCAACTAGGACAAAACTTTCCAGGCAGCAAAACATTGTGTGTGCATCACAGCTATCAGTGGAATTGATTTGTAACTTTGCGCATGTCATCTAGGTTGTTGGTGGCCAGGATTCGTGGTCAACACAATGTGTAAGGTTCACATGCAATGTTTAGTGCTCACACATGTCTTTCACCCGCACTGTTGGTGTCTGTTTAATGCTGCTGCCCTGTGAAGGGCTTCTCAATGCGCAAGGTGGAGCTCCATCCCTCACAATAGAAAAACACTTCCTCTGCTCACTCCCAGCATGATGGCAGCCATTTTGATTTGCACAGTGCACTTGTTATTTGGACAAAGTGGGAAGGAAATAGCTGTCAGCTTAACGGAGTGAGTCGTTGACTCAGCCTTTCGATAAAGATAGCCTTCTAAATCATCCTTATTGTCCTCCCTATCATTCCATTGGTTTTGACTTACCCCATATTCTAATCCAGCCCATTAAATAATTGTTCATCTCGCCACTTTGCCCTTGAGTCCTAGGTACATCATATCCTCATGCCAGACTTAGTAGTTCACTGTCACCCATTAAAGCCGAAGGGGGTGCTGTTAATGACCTCCTCTTGTCTATCATTTCCCCTTTTATATATAGAGTTGCTGCCCCTTCACAATTATCATCTATGATGTATCCCAGTATGCTGTTTCTAACCCCTGCAATTAAGTTCCCTAGATTCCCTACACAGCAGTGGCCCCTGCTAAGTCATAGAATCCCTACAGTGCAGATAAAAGGCATTGAGACCATTGAGTCTGCACCAACCCTCAGCATCCCAAACAGACACAGCCCTACTCTATTCCTGTAACCCTGCACAAACAATCCACCTAAACTGCACAACTTTGGAGGAAATTGGAGCACTTGGAGTAAACCCTTGCAAATATGGGAAGAACATACAAACTCCACAACAGTCAGCAAAAGTTGGAATTGAACCTGGGCTCTTGGCGCTGTGAGGCAGCAGTGCTAACCATTGTTTCGCCACTGTCCCCCACCTCCAACCTTGACTCAAAGTTAACAGACCCACAGGAGTGACAGTAGTCCGTTCCTTTGACAGATAGTCCCCAACGAAAGAGGGAATGGACCCTGAGTGAGCTTTGTCCAGCCCCCCCAGCTGATTTACTGTGACTCCATGGACTGGCTGCAGTAGACCTACAGGGCTGACTATTGCTCACTGCCTGGATCATTGTGATGTGGACCCATGACCCTGAATAGTCCAAGCAGCCACTGTCCATGTTACAGCCTGGGAGTTGATAGCAGATGCACCCCTTGACATACAGTGCTGGGAGCCCCTGACTGTAGGCTGTCTCCCTTGACTTGATGAGGACTACTCCCCTCAGTACTAGAGACACTGTCATTCGTTTGAAGCTCTGTAACTGAGTTTGTCATGTTGGCTGTTGGCATGTGGTGCCGCTGCAGGACGATGTAGCACAGTATTGTACAGTAACTTATCCACCCCTCCCTTGACTGATGACTGCTGACTGCTGACAAACATTACATACTGCCTGGCTTTATGCTAAACAGCAAGGCTAGATAGATGACCTGAACCTTTAAGCTCTAGCTAAGAAGGCAAAACTCAAAACAGCAAGGGAATGTGAAGATGCTGTGTGTCAAAGCTAGTACAAAGTGAGGGAGCGCTAAGAGAGCAAGCAAGGAGCCCTGGGAGACCTTGGCCCAATCCAAGAGTCGAGCGCCTGTCCCTGCACACAAATTGTCCCAGCCGCAGAGGTACAAACATTCTCCAAAGTGAAGCAATGAATTACAGAACCATATTGTGAGTGTAATTATAAATCCACAGATATCTGCCATGAGGGTGCATTGAGGCTGACATGTATCCGATGCCAAAGTCTGTGGATGGCATTGAAGTCAATTGCAGAAGCAACAATGTTGGTGCCTCATGTCCAAGATGGAGGTCTGGGTGAGCAAGTAATGGTGAGCTGGAGTCGCCAGGTGTATGTTCTGACTCTTGTGATGCGAACTGCCATAGTTCTAGTCTCTGGTGGGACAATAGGAAACTACATATCAATGAGGTGAGATTTATAGAATTGAAGAAACCTTACAGTTGGAGGCAGGTCATTCAGCCCATCCCTCCAAAGAACAACCCACCCAGACCCATCCTATCACTGTAACCCTGCATTTCCCATGGCTAATCTACCTAACCTTGAACACTATGGGCAATTTAGCATGGCTGATCAACCAACCCTGCAGATGTTTGGAGTGTGGGAAGAAACCAGAGCACCAAGAAGAAACCCACGCAGACAGAGGGAGAAGGTGCAAACTCCACTCAGACAGTGGCCCGAGGCTGGAATTGAACCCGGGTCCCTAGCTGTGAGGCAGCCGTGCTAACCACTGAGCCACCATTCTGCCCTTTACAACCAAATCTTAATATGATAATGAATATAATTGTTACAAATTGGTCTCATGCCACGACTCATTGTTCAAACTTTGATTGGTGGATCTGTTCTTTTGTGTCACCATCAGAAATTTAATTTCAGCTGCTCTCTTCCTAATTTCCCAACTGACCTGTCAATGCCTACATTGTACAGACTGGGAAGATTCCACACATAGTTTCCCTTCGGTGGAGTTTATTACCAACATCCTTGCTAGGTGGCACAGTGATTGCGAACACACAGAAACAGAGTTAAATCCAAACCACAGCTCACTAAAATTCCATGGACATTATATAGTGCGACAGAATTGATATCTCAGGGTGTGGTTTTGTTAAACTTGCTGCCCTGTGCTGCTAAAACAGGCCATGCAAATGATGTCACTGAAATGAATTTGGAAACTATTGGCTCAGAGGCACACTTACAAAGAGCTGTCAGGGCCTCTCACCTGCCATCTCACTCACTGCCCCACTCACTGAGTAAAGTGGTAAATGATGCAGTGAGGGTTAGGCCAGAGAAACAGCCTCGGGGTTGGAGGGCATTGAGGCCTGTGGATCTGCCTAGCAGTAGGAGCGATGGGGGGCAGAGACGGTTAGGCCAGTGATTCAGCTGCAAGGTGTGGGCTGGCAGTAGTGAGGGTGAGGCTTATGGTGCAGCCTGGGGGGTGGGTGCAGACACCAGTGAAGGTGAGGCCTATGGTGCAGGCTGGGGTGTGGGGGCAGATAGCAGTGAGGGTGAGGCCTATGGTACAGCCTGGGGTTTGGTGCAGACACCACTGAGGGGGAGGCCTATGGTACAGTCTGGAGGGGTGGGGGCAGACAGCATTGAGGCTGTGGCCTATGGTATAGTCTAGAGGGTGGGGGGGCAGACAGCATTGAGACTGTGACCTATGGTATAGTCTAGAGGGTGGGGGGGCAGACAGCATTGAGACTGTGGCCTATGGTATAGTCTAGAAGGTGGGGGTGTAGACAGCATTGAGGCTGTGGCCTATGGTATAGTCTGGGAGGTGGGGACAGACAGCATTGAGGCTGAGGCCTATGGTACAGTCTGGGGGCTGGGGGCAGGCACCTATGGTACAAACCGGGGTGGGGGGGCAGATGTCAATTTTCCTGCTTCTCGGATGCTATCTGACCCATTCTGCTTTTCCAGCACTACATTCTTGACTCTCCAATCTCCAGCATCTGCAGTCCTCACTTTCATCCAGCACTGAGGCGGGGGGAGGGGGGGGTGCTTTGGTATTGTCTGTGGGGTGGGGACTGACCGCAGCGAGGGTGAGGCCAGTGTTACAGTCTGGAGAGTTGGGGGGTATTTTTTGGCATTTGCAACACAAACTCCATTTCTGTCCTCTCTGCTCCACCTTCCTGGAGATCCGAGAGCAACACAAAGTTTTGAGAAGCCTCTCTATAATATTGTTGGACACTAAGACCAGCTCCTAACGGTGCTAACTCCACATAATGTCAACCCTATAACGCTGATAAATTAGTGTCCTTGACAAAACTGCTGCACCTGACAGTTCTGTTCTTGTAAGAACTCAGATTCATTCAGTTCAACATGAGAGATGAGATAACAAACAAACAAAATCCCGAACAAAAGTCATGACTAAAATATTGAATGGCAAAATTGAAAACATAAATTTTTAACACAAATATTCATAGCCAAATACTTTCAACAGTTGTGAAATATATAATTTATTAGCATGATAAAACAAAAATGTAAAATACTGAAAACATATTCATCATTGCAAAAATTTAAGCTTCATCAATGGTATGAATCAAATGTTCGGCCGAGAGAAAACAATAAGCACAACCTCATAGCTTCAGTGTTATGTGTTGTAACTTCTGTTCTTTTTTTTAGGGCATCTCCTGTTTATATATTTTTTTCTTTCTTTTTTCTTTTCTTTTTTTTCTCTTTTTTTTCTTCTTATAGCCCCCACACTACCGCCTTACTGCAGTAGTGCTTATTTTTCCACAGCACCCATGGTGTGTGTTTGTGTGTGTGTGTGTGTGCAGGTGTGAGACACAATGAGAGATACAAAGTGCACAAATCTTTATTCAATTTCCACTACCAGGAAGATAGGAAAACACCCGGGTGGCCAGTGACAAGCAGTGCCCTTCACGTCAAAGGGCAATGCTGTGTGATCAAACAGTGAAGAGGAGGGCAGGGACTAAATCAAAATAGAGTTGGAGGGGGTAACTTTTGTTCTAATCTGTAACTATTGATAGACTCATTGGATATGTAATTATCTAATTAAGCTTCCAAATAAAAGGTACATATGGGCGTCATGGTGGCTCAGTGGTTAGCACTGTTGCCTCACAGCACCAGGGTCCAGGATCGATTCGAGTCTCGGGTGACTGTCTGTGTGGAGTTTGCACATTCTCCCTGTGTCTCCATCGGTTTCCTCCCACAGTCCAAAGATGTGCAGGTTAGGTAATTTAGCCATGGTAAATTGCCTATAGCAATAGGTGCATTAGTCAGAGGGCAGTGGGTTACTCTTCGGAGGGTCGGTTGGGGCGAAGGGCCAGTTTCCACACTGTCGAGAGTCTAATCTAATCTAAAACCTAATACAATAAAACGATAACAGATCAGCAAAAGTTTGCAAAAAGAACAAAAGCAGAAATGGCTGGAGAAACTCAGCAGGTCTAGCAGCATCTGTGGAGAGAAAGCAGAGTTAATCTTTTGCGCCCTGTTACAGAACTGATAGTAGCTAGAAAAAAGTGTGAGATATGCTGAAGGGAGGGTGTGAGAAAGGACAGGGAAAAACAGAGCCCAGAGGGACAGAAAGACAGTTAGGCAGATAAAGGGATAGATAATGGTAAACCCGGGAGGAAGAAGAGCTGATCATAAGTGAAAATGTGTTGGCTGTTCTGGAAGTGGGCCACTTCAAGACAGGACCTGAGGTGGGGGGGTGGGCAAAGAACATGAAAGAAGGTGTTCATGTTCTAAAATTCCAAGTTCAGAGTGTGAGAATGGAGAATCCAGGTAACTGTGGGAGCCGGTGGGTTTGTAATGGTTATCAGTGGCCAGCCTATCTCCGGAAATGGAAGGAGAAATGTTGAGGAAGGGAAGGGAGGAATAAGAGATGGATCAGATGAAAGTGAGAGCAGGGTGGAAACTGGAAACGAAATTAATAAACTTTTCCAATCCTGCCCAAGAGAGGGAAGCAGCATCGATGATGTCATGGGTGAACTGGAGAAAGAGTCATTGGGAGTGATCCACAAAGAGTGTTCCACGTACCTCACAAAGAGGCATGCATATCTGGGGCCCATGTGGGGACCCATGACCACACTTTTGATCAGGTGAAAATGAGAGGAGCTAAACGAGAAGTTGTTCAAATCAAAATGAGGACAAGCTCAGCCAAGCAGAGAAGGGTCTTGATAGATGGGGACAGATCAGGTCTTTTCTTGGGGAAGAGTTCTGAGACTGCCCTGTTGGGGGAATGGACATGTAAAAGAATTGTATGCCCATGGTGAAGAGGAATCAGCAGAGGCTCTCGAAATGGAGATTTTGAAACTGCCTTAAAGCATCAGGACAATCATGTATATAAAATGGAAAGGGACCAAACAAAGAGAGAAAAAAAATCAAGATACAGGAAAAAATCATGCAACACCAGCTCATAGTCCAACAGGTTTGTTTGGAATCGAGAGTGTGGTGCTGGAAAAGCACAGCAGATCAGGCAGCATCCGAGGAGCAGGAAAATTGACATTTCTGCTGAAGACCCTTCATCAGGAATGTGGCTGGAAGCC
The DNA here is from genome assembly GCF_020745735.1 of Hemiscyllium ocellatum. Lineage (NCBI taxonomy): Eukaryota > Metazoa > Chordata > Chondrichthyes > Orectolobiformes > Hemiscylliidae > Hemiscyllium > Hemiscyllium ocellatum. The sequence goes on along the minus strand of NC_083406.1, from coordinate 20,893,997 downwards.
TCGTGGGTGGTGAGATAAGTGGAGGGGGGTGGGGCTGGGGGAAGGTGGCTGAGAGTGCAATAGGTGGATGGAGGTGGGGGTAAAGGTGATAGGTCGGAGAGGAGGATGGAGCAGATAGTTGGGAAGGAAGATAGACAGGTAGGACAGGTTATGAGGGCAGTGCTGAGTTGGAAGTTTGGAACTGGGGTAAGGCGGAGGGAGGGAACATGAGGAAACTGGTGAAATCCACATTGATGCCATGGGGTTGGAGGGTTCCGAGGTGGAAGATGAGGTGTTCTTCCTCCAGGTGTCAGGTGGTGAGGGAGTGGCGATGGAGGAAGCCCAGGATCTGCATGTCCTTGGAGGAGTGGGAGTAGTAGCCATGGGGCGGTGGGGTTGTTTGGTGCAGATGTCCCAGAGATGTCCTCTGAAGCACTCTGTGAGTAGGCATCCTGTCTCCCAAAAATAGAGATGACCGCATCATATAGAACATTAGAACATAGAACATTACAACACAGTACAGGCCTTCGATGTTGCACTGACCTGTCATACCAATCTGAAGTCCATCTAACCTACACTATTCCATGTACGTCCATGCATTAGAAGCAACGGATACAGTAAATGACATGTGTGGAAGTGCAGGTGAAACTCTGATGGATGTGGAAGTCTCCTTTAGGGTCTTGGACAGAGGTGAGGGAGAAGGTTTGGGCACAGGTTTTGCAATTTCTGCAGTGGTAGAGGAAGGTGTAGGAGAGGAGGGCGGTTGGTGGAGAGGTGTGAATTTGACAAGGTGGTGAGGAGGGAACGGTCTTTACGGAAAGCAGATAGAGATGGAGAGGGAAATATACCTCTGGTGGTGGTGTCCGTTCATAGGTGGCAGAAATGGCGGAGGATGATACGATGTATACAGACATTAGTAGGGTGGAAGGTGAGGACCGGTGGGGGGTGGGGGGGTTCTGTCCTTGTTGCGATTGGAGGAGTGGGATTCGAGGGCAGGAATGTGGGAAGTGGATGAGATGCACTGGAGGGCATCATCAACCACATGGGAGGGGAAACTGTATGCTTTAAAGAAAGAGGCCATCTGGTGTGTTCTGTGGTGGGACTGGTCCACCTGGGACCAGATGCGGCGGAGGCGGAGAAATAGGGAATACGGGATAGCATTTTTACAGGATTTTAGAGATTATACCTCCTCCCACCCTGCCTCCTCAACTCAACTCTTTAGCATCTGCAGTCCTCACTTCTGCCAAGTTTATTTGGAAGCACCAGCTTTCGAGGTGCAGCCTCTTCATCGGGTGGTAGGGTAGGATTCAAGATGGGAAGATTGGAGATTTAAGGTTCTCAAATGGCAGGACATGAAGGTGAGTCAAGGGCCCTCCTGACCAAAATTTAATTCGGACAGAGGGCAAATGGTGGCAGTGTTCACGTACCCTGCCATCTCACCTTATTATACATCATAGAGTCGTAGAGTCATATAGCAAGAAAACAGACTTTTCAGTCCAACCAGTCCACGCTGAAGATAATCCCAAACTAAACTAGTCTCACTGCCTGCTCCTGGCCCATATCCCTCTAAATCTTTCCTATTCATGTACTTATCTAAGCGTCAATGTCCTTCATTCCAGCCTCCAAGCTCCCCCGCATTGAGATCTGTCTATAATCTACCCCTCTTAATCCTGCCCTTTATCCTATCTTCATCCCATTCTCTTTCAAGTGTTTTGCAAATGCCTCAATAACATTCATTTCAATTGCTCTGTGATAGTGAGTTTTACATGAGTTTCACATGTTAACCGCTGTATGGGTGAAGATATTTCTCCTGAATTTCCTGCTGGGTTTGTTACTAACAAACTTATATGTACACCTCCAGTAGGAAGGCCTACTGAAATCCCCATCAGTCCCTGGAGAAAGTATTCTGAGAAACGAGAGCATATCCACTTCCTTGTTTCCAGTATCCGTTCCTCATATGTATGCAATAATGTCATCATACAACAAAATATCAGTAGCAAAGAGAGCACTGGACAATTGTTTAGCTCACTGTAGCCTGTACATAGGATGGGTCAGTTTCACATGGGGCAATGGAACAAACGAACAGAAGAAGTTTTTAAGCACTTTGTTGTGACCCTAAGTCCCCAGAAACAAGGCCAGCACTTTCAGCTGACTCTCCTTCTCCTCATAATTGGCTCAGGTTAAAATCACTACTCTTGTGAAAAAAAGGAAGGAAAAGTTCAGTCCACCACTATCGGTACAGAAATACTGTAGGAATTCTTCTCTACAACTTCCTGTCAGTCTTCTCCTTAATTTTAAATCATTCCACCGGTATGTACTGTTGCCGGAGGAGAAGGTTATTGGGTTGAAATGTGTTCACTGCCACCAAATACCACCCCATCAGTCTACTCTCATCATCAGTAAAGTGGTGGAAGATGTCATCAACAGTGCTATCAAGCAGTACCTGCTCAACAATAACCTACTCAGTGACACCCAGCTTGGGTTCTGCCAGGGTCACTCAGCTCCAAGCCTCATTATAGCCTTGGTTCAAACATGGACAAAAGAGCTAAGTTCCAGAGATGCTGTGAGAGTGACAGCCCTTGACATCAAGGCTGCATTCAACTGAGTGTGGCATCAAGGAACCCTAGCAAAACTGGAATCAATGAGTATTAGCGGGCAAACTCTCCTGTGGTTAGAGTCATATCTGATACACAGAAAGATGGCTGTGGTTGTTGGAGGTCAGTTATCTCAGCTCCAGGACATCTCTGCAGGAGTTCCTCAGGGTAGTGTCTGATGCTCAGCCATCTTCAACTGTTTCATCAATGTCCTTTCTTCCATCATAAGGTCAGAACTGGGGATGTTCACCAATGATTGCACAATATTCAGCACCAAACGTGACTTCTCAGACTCTGAAGCAGTCTGTGTCCAAATGCAACAAGATCTGGACAACATCCTGGCTTGGGTTGACAAGTGGCAAGTAACATTCATGCCAAACAAATGCCAGGCTATGACCATCACCAATAAGAGAGAATCTAACCACTGTCCCCTGATGTTCAGTGAAGTTACCATCACTGGATTCCCAATTATCAATATTCTGAGGGTTACCATTGACCAGAAACTCCACTAGACTTGCCACATAAATGCAATGGCTGCATGAGCAGGTGAAAGGCCAGGAATATTGCACCAAGTAAATCACCTCCTGACTCCTGAAAGCCTGTCCACCATCTTCAAGGCATAAGTCAGGAGTGTGATGGAATACTCCCCACTTGCCTGGACGGGTGCAGCCTCAACAACACTCAAGAAGCTTGACACTGTCCAGGACAAAACAGCCCGCTTGATTGGCACAACATCCACACGCATCTATACCCTCCTCCACCGACTATTAGTGGCAGCAGTGTGTACAATCTACAAGATGCACTGCAGAAATTCACCAAAGATTCTCAGACAGCACCTTCCAAACCCATGACCACTTCTACTGAGAGACAAGGGCAGCAGATATATGGAACACCACCACCTTCAAGTTCACCTCCAAGACACTCATCATCCTGACTTGGAAATAGAACACTGAATCCTGGAATTCTCTGCCTAATGGCATTCTGGGTGAACCCACAGCAGGTGGACTACAGCCAAAAGGTAGCTCACCACTACCTTCTCAAGGGCAACTTGGGACGGGCAATAAATGCTGGCCAGCCAGCACAAACATCTCCCAAAACGAATAAATAAAAAAACCTTTAATTGGTGTTGGTTTAAATTCCCGATACCAAGTGAGAAATGCTGCCTCACTGTCTCCTTGGTGGAAGATGGACTCAATCTCAATGAATAGAAATTGTTTATTACATAATGCTCAATAGCTATTTATATTACACCTAAGAGGGATGATCATGTCAAGTTGACTTTAAGTATACATTATGCTAGCTACATTGATCTGAAAACCTGCATCTGAATCTGTAACAGTGGAACGCTCAAACACACATAGACACAGTCTTTAGCAGAAGAGAGGCTTGCTCTTGTTGAACAAGAGTAGGTTTATTATGTGGTACTTAATAGTGTTTGTATTACAAATGAGGCAAATGAGGGTCCTTTGTAAGACTTACAGTGAGACTTCAGAGTTTATAAATATGACTGCTAGTTACATCGAGCTCAGAATGAAAACAACAAAGAGCAAAGTGGTAACTTAGAAACTAATTAGCTTCTCTCTGTAGTAGTTCTTTATATTCTGAAGGATGGAGCTTATCTTGAGATGATAGTTAACTCTTTTGGCACAAGCCCCCTCCCAGAGATTGGTAAGAAGGACTTTGCAGGGTCATTTGTTGCTATTATTTCTGTTGCCTTATTTAATGTTAGGTGATCTGTCCAGTATTGAGCCTTTTTTGTTTTATAGCAATTGTTACAACTGGGTGGCTGGCTAGGCCATTTCAGGCAGTAGTTAAGACTCATCCACATTACTGCGGGTCTGGAATCACATGCAGGCCACACTAAGTGAGGAAAGCAATTATCCTTCCCTAAAGGACATTAGTGTCACAGATGGGATTTTCCCAATTTACAGCAATGTCTTCATGATCATTATTAGACTCATAATTCCAGATTTATATTGAATTCAAATTCCCCCATTGGTTGTGGTGGGATTTGAACCCACATCCCCAGAATATTACATGGGTCACTGGATTAATAGGGTAAATACTCCCCCCAAACGTGATCGACAATGCCCACCAACGCATCTCCTCCACTTCCCGCTCCTCCGCCCTTGAGTCCCGCTCCTCCAACCGCCACCAAGACAGAACCCCACTGGTTCTCACCTACCACCCCACCAACCTCCGTATACAACGTATCATCCGCCGTCATTTCCGCCACCTCCAAACGGACCCACCACCAGGGACATAGTTCCCTCCCCTTCCCATCAGCGTTCCGCAAAGACCACTCCCTTCGTGACTCCCTCGTCAGGTCCACACCCCCCACCAACCCAACCTCCACTCCCGGCACCTTCCCCTGCAACCGCAGGAAATGTAAAACTTGCGCCCACACCTCCTCCCTCACTTCCCTCCAAGGCCCCAAGGGATCCTTCCATATCCGCCACAAGTTCACCTGTACCTCCACACACATCATCTATTGCATCCGCTGCACCCAATGTGGCCTCCTCTATATTGGGGAGACGGGCCGCTTACTTGCGGAACGCTTCAGAGAACACCTCAGGGATGCCCGGACCAACCAACCCAACCACCCCGTGGCTCAACACTTTAACTCTCCCTCCCACTCCACCGAGGACATGCAGGTCCTTGGACTCCTCCACCGGCAGAACATAACAACACGACGGCTGGAGGAGGAGCGCCTCATCTTCCGCCTGGGAACCCTCCAACCACAAGGGATGAACTCAGATTTCTCCAGTTTCCTCATTTCCCCTCCCCCCACCTTGTCTCAGTCGGTTCCGTCAACTCAGCACCGCCCTCCTAACCTGCAATCCTCTTCCTGACCTCTCCGCCCCCACCCCACTCCGGCCTATCACCCTCACCTTGACCTCCTTCCACCTATCACAACTCCATCTCCCCTCCCCCAAGTCCCTCCTCCCTACCTTTTATCTTAGCCTGCCTGGCACACTCTCCTCATTCCTGATGAAGGGCTTATGCCCGAAACGTCGAATTTCCTGTTCCTTGGATGCTGCCTAACCTGCTGTGCTTTAACCAGCAACACATTTTCACTGGATTAATAATCTAGTGATAATACCATCACCACTTCTTATTTTCAGGATTGGTATCACCTCATGTTTTGAATCTCATTCAGAACATTTCTATACTCGCCAATTTGTTTTGGTCTGTTTTCCATCAGTGTAGTTTGGACAAGTCTCTTATAAGATTTACAGCATAATACTGCAGTAGGCCATTTGACCCATCGAGATTATGCTTGTGATTGTACTCCACATATGCCTCTTTACTAAATCTTGCCAGCATTTCTCTGTCTCGGTCTCTCATCTACTGAACTAGCTTCCTCTTAAAAGTATAAATATTGCCAAAATTGTGCAGGTCTTGATTTACATCGAGTCTGTCAGCTATGTCAGGTTTTGAAGCTGTTAAACAAATTCAAAGCAACAACATATTCTAGCTGATATCAATCTATTTGATGAGCACCACAAGATTTATGTAAAATGAGAACAGTTATCCGCAAGGATTAGTAGACTGCCATTTCCATTTTCAGTGTTTTTGCTTAACTCAGCTCAGATCAGTGAAAGTTGCTGCTATCTGCTGACTCTCAATTTCTAAATATTGAAAGAGTTGACAATGCTTTGTATAGAAATTTTTCCAATTTTTATTTTCAACTCCTCTTGGACATTAAGTGAATAAAAGGAGGTGAACATATACTGGCAATGTCTGGTTCATTAATGTCCTTTAGAGAATGCTGTCCTTAGGTGGTCAGGCCTACATGTGCCTCAAGAGCCACAGTAATGTGGCTGACTATTAACTGCTCTATGAATTGCCGATTAAGTCTGTCAGTTGTGTCTAAAGAAAGGAACAAAATTGGAAGGAACACCCGGGATCAATCTCGTACCTGAAACAACAATTGCAAACACAGTCCTGTTGACTCTGCAAGATTCTCCTTGTCAAGATCTGAAGGCTGTTCCAAAATTTAGGAGCGCTGTCACACAGACTAGGCAAACCATAAGGAAAGCAGAGTGGTAACAGAGTTAGCAGACTAAGAATCCAGAGACCCAGGTAATATTCTGGGAGCTTGTGTTTGAATCCCACCATGACAGATGGTGAAATTTGAATTTAATAAAAAAATCTGGAATGATATCCATTGACATAGAAAACCTCTATAGTTCATTAATACCCTTTAGGAAAGGAAAAGTTGTGTCCTCACTTGCTCTGGCCCATGCACGACTCCAGACCCACTGCAAATGTTTTAAGTGCTCTCTGAAATGGCCAAGAAAACCTTAAAAGTCTCAGAAAAGAACAAAACCAGACAGACCACCTGACCATGTTGAAGAATACCTGAAGAAGCACTAAGTGTGGCAGGAGCACAGAATATACTCTGGGGGTCGAGGGTTTCAATGACCTCCAACCGGGAATGGCTCAGCAGCAGCACTCCTGATCGAGCTGGTCGAGTCAAAAGAAGAAATAGATGCTTGATTGGGTTTGCAGCAGGTGGTGAGGGAACCAACAAGTGAGGGAAACGTGCTTAACCTCATCCTCACTAATCTACTTGCGCAGATGCATTAGTCTATGAGAGGAACAATTGGATTTACCACATCACAGTCCACTTTGTAGAGACAAAGACCCATCCATACACTGACATTGATATTACCTGCCATTATGCTGCATGGCAGTATCACTATGCTAAGATAGACTTTAAACTAAGCTAGCAATTCAAGCCTTGACATCCATGAGGCACAATGGGTTAACAACAACAGTAGAATAGCAATCTATCACAATCTGTAACCTCACTGTATGGCACACCCCCACTCTAACATTACCATCAAGCCCAGGGATCAACCCTGGTTCAATGGAGTTTGCAGGAGAGCATGACAGAGGCAACACCAGGAATATCTAAAAAAATTAGGTATCTGCCTGGTGAAGCCACAACACCTGACTGCTTGTGATCCAAACAGCATAAGCAGCAAGTGCTAAGGAATACTAAGAGATGTCACAATGGATGGATCAGATCTAAACTCTACAGTTCTGTCACATGCAGTTGTGAACAGTGATGGACAATTAAGCAGCTCACTGGAAGAGGAGGCTCCACAAATATCTCCCATTGTCAATGATGAAGAACCCAAACACAACAGTGCAAAAGGGAAGGCTGAAACATTTGCAACAATATTCAACCAAAAATGCTGAGAGGAATGATCCTTTGGACATCCTCCAGAAGCCCCCAGCATCACCAGTCTTCAGTCAACTTAATTCACTCCACATAATATCAAGAAATGGTTGGAGGCACTAGATATTGCAAAACCTATGGGCTCTGGCAACATTCCGGCAAGAGTACTAAAGACTAGTGCTCCAGAACTTGGTGCTCTGCTAGCCAAACTCTTCTAGTACAACTACAACCTACCCAACAATGTGAAAAATTTCACCAGCATGTCCTGTCCACAAAAAGCAGGCTAAATCCAACATAGCCAATTACCACCTCATCTGTCTACTCTCAGTCATCAGTAAGATGCTGGAACAGTGCTGTCAAGCAGTACCTGCTCAGCAATAACCTGTTCAGTGATGTCCAGTGTCGGTTCTGCCAGGGCCACACAGCTCCTGACCTCATCACAGCCTTAAGTCAAACATGGACAAAAGGCCTGAATTACAGAAGTGTGGTAGAGTGACTACCTTTGATATCGGGCTGCATTTGACCAAGTATGACATCAAGGAACCCTAGCAAAACTGGAATCAGTGGGAATAAGGAAGAAAACTCTCTATTGTCTGTACTCACACTGAGCACAAACCCTGTGCTCAGTGGTTGCTGGAGACCAGTCATTTTAGCTTCAGGACATCAGGAATTAACATGGCTATCACACTAGCAAAAGCATTGCCACATGGTCACCTTCTCTTAAAAAGATGTTCGATATCTACCCCGAAAATCCAGTGGGATTTTGCCACCTTGAATGAATTGACTGAGATGAAAAGTAGCAGATTTAATTTTAGTTAAATGAACACTTAGAGATCCATCATTAGGCATCCTTTTCTTACTTAGTGAAGCCTGAAACGACTCCCCTGCTGAGCTACAGAAGCTATGAATCACCGTGTCAGTTAGGCCGACAAATAACTTGCACGTTGTGTGAGAAAATTGGCTTGAAAAATCTATCTCTGTGTAAGTAATGCAAAACAGCAATCTGGTTAGTTATTTTGCAGTTCTCTCAATCATTTCAAAAATATGGAGTTAAGTTGTGAATTGATGTAAAACCGGTGCAGTGACAGCAGTAACAGCTGCTGATGCTGTATCAAAAAAGCGAGGTGATTGAGTTAATGCTCAGGCGTTCTGCTGGTGAGATGATTGCACACCAGGCAGACAATTTGTTTTCTGCACAGCACATGACAGCGGCGAAGTAGGACAACTGACGTTGCAGACAGAAAAAAAAGGAAAAAATGCAGAAATTCAGCCACATGGAATTAAGGACTTGTACAAAGACAAGACAATAGACATATAAAGGGAGACAAAAAGGGGGTGCATTTGGTGACGTTATTGCCAGCCGAAGTGATGACAACCATTTAATTACATTGTCACTCACATCTGGAGTCCCACACTGCTGTAGGTGACTGGGATTCATTGTTGTAATAGGCATGGGCCTTTATGGAGCAAATTTTTAAAAATGTTGTCCTTCATTATTCACCATGAGGCAGGATGTGACACTTATACCTATGTACTCTGGAGACAGGACACAGCAACATTCTCCTCAGGTCATACATATCGACGTGGGTTCCCAGTCACTGCTGTTCGAATATAGTCTGCACTTGAAATTAGGAACCAACATTACAGCATTGCCAAGCATTGTACGATTGGTAGGTTTGCAATTAATAGCAGGATACAGAAACAGTGACTCAAATTTTTAACAGTACAGCGAATCACCTACAGCTGGCCACTACCACTGGTCCATAAGCCTGGAACTCCCTCCTTAATGGCATTGTGGTGTTACTGACAGGAAATGGACTGCACCAGTTCAAGTATACAGCTCCCATCACCTTCTCAAGAACAAGGGAAATGAAACCTTAGGTTGCAGTCAGAACTTTGTTGGCCCATCTGCACAGCCTGGATCCAGCAACAAACTGGTCTCCAAAGCCTCCTGGTAAAGCCCCATTAGCATCATTAGGAGAATTCACATCTTTTGATGTCAATCTGTCACTGTTTGGGTTAATACTTTACAATGCGCTGTATTGATTAAGTACTTTTGAACTTTTAAAAATTCCATTGCTTTTAAATGCTTAAATAAACTTTAATAATCATTTCAGTACTTTGAAAACTTTTTAAAACTTTTAAATACTTCTCATCACCTCTAAATACTTTTTGAAACATTTAAATATTTTGTTCATAATTGATTAGGAGCAAGTCTGAAGTTGACTGCAGTAGTGTTTGGGTAAGGATTTCATTTCACCTTTAACTAGCTGGATAGTCTGAAAATCAGCGTGTGGTGCAATCCATTCCCCTCTCACTGTCCACTGGACTCCAACATCCTGTTCTCTGAGAAGGAAATATAGTTTATTTCATATTTGTGATTTTTTTTACTACAGCTATTATTTTCATTTTGCTTGGAGTATTGTGAGGGAGATCGATATCTCACCAATTATCAAACAAAAGAAACAATGAAATAATAACTTAGTGGCATTATAAAATTATAAAATTATAACAACACCTGATTATGGAATATGTTTTATCTTAAGTAGGCACAATCTATTGAGAATTCATAATGTTACAACCTCACTCTCTCCACATTTTTAAACTAGTCCTCCCCATGAGGGATAGGACTTAGTGTGAACATTAATTAACAGATCTTTAAAGATTTACTGTTGTTTGCCTGATTTGACTCAGTTCATCCTGTTACAATCTGGCTGCATTCAGACATGTGAATTTCCTTGCAAGAGAATTAACAGTCTTTGATACTAAAAAAATCCATCTGATCATCCTCAGAGATTGAGAGAATGTCTCAATAAATAATGAATTCCCCCTTTCCCTCATTTGTCTCTAGAGCAAGTGGAGGATGCAGATACAGTTACAGCTTTTAAAAGACATTTAGATAAGTACGTGAATAAGCAATGTCTAGAGAGATATGGGTCAAGCACAAGTAGATGGCACTAGTTTAGTCTGCGATTATGGTCGACATGGGCTAATTGTACAGAAGGGTCTGTTTCAGTGCTGTAAGACTCTCTGACTTGATGACATAGCATTCAACTTTGGAGAAACATTTCATTCTCACTCTGAAGCACAGGTTCCATGCAAAAGTTTTTTTATAGCTCATAATCATTGGCCTATTAAAAATCATTTCTATTGGTTGTCAAACCATTTCTAAAACTCAATCAGTCCTTTTGAAGCCGCCCTTGAAGTGACAATCAGAGGATGAGCTCCTCAGTATACTTTACATCCATTGATATCAGTACTAAATAAATCAACCTTAACAGTTAGCATAAGTTCTGGACAATCAGCACAAATTCCCAAATTACAGAGCTCAGCGAGTCCATCAGCCCTTAGAGGCAAAACACAGCTTCCAAATTTGATTGTGGAGTCCCCAGTATTTGTAAGTCAGCTGCATTCATTAATAGTGGCAAACATTCACTGCTATTAGGGAAGGCAGGCCTGGATCAGTTTGCATTATATAACTATCTTGCATACTTTGCTGGAGAAATAACAGCACTTGTAACAGGAAATGCTTCTGTAGTTTTAGTCATCAGTTCTGTTGCATGGATCATACGGTATAGAACAGGTCCTTCAGCTCATTATGTCTATACCACAATCTACACAAATCCCATTTGCCAGCCCTAGGCCCACAGACTTCAATGTTTTGACACTTCAGATGCTTAACAAAGTACTTTTCAAAGGTTGTGAGGTTACCCGCACACAATGTTCCCAGGCAGTGCATTTCAGACACCCACCCATTTTTCTGGACAAAGCCATTTTGCCAAATCCCTTCTAAACCTCCTGGCTTTCAGTTTATAATTATACCACTTTGTTATTGACTCTTCAGCTATGGGGAACAGCTGCTTCCTTTATTCAAGACATAAATTACATGGTCAGCTACTTTAATGTGCTGTTTAAATAGACTCTGTAGTCTTTTGTCAGTAGCGCAGTGTACAAATAATTTAGAGTAAAAGTCTGCTGTAAATCATGCTCTTCTTCCGATCCACTGGTGAGAACTAAGAATGTGTATGGGAGAAGGAAACAAGCAGAATACAAATACAGAGATCACTCAAAGCAACAACACAGCTTTAGAAGGTGACTGAAAAAAAACAAGAACTAAGATTTTCTTCTCAAGGAATAGTATTAAAAAGCAGAAATTAAGTAAATATTCTTTAGATCATGCTTGTTCTCCTGTGCTTTAGGTGACCATATTTTAAAAGGCATTATTATACTGTCAGTGGACAAGGTGCAAGAATACCTTGCATTCACAATACCATGAAAAACATAGATATAACTACTGGTTCAGTATGAACAGTCTAGGCAGACTGCACAGAACTGCTTTTGGACCTGTGAATGTCGATAATAAAATTTTATGCATAAAATATATTTTTGCAATACGAAAATAAATATGCTGGGCCTCTTCTTGCTGACTCCGGAGGGCAGCCAACATAATCAAAGACCCCTCCCAGCCTAGTTACAGACTCTTCCAATCTCTTCCATCAGGTAGAAGATACAAAAGCTTAAACACATGTACCAACAGATTCAAGAACAGCTTCTTCTCCACTCTTTTTAGACTTTTCATGGACCTCTCAAATTTTTAAATTTAATGTTGATCTCACTGTTTGTGCACCTTCTCTGCAGCCATACCGTTATATTCCTCACTCTGTTCTATTACCCACATGCACTTTGGATGGTATGATCTACCTGTACTGTATCCAAAACAAAACTTTTCACTGTACTAAGTACATGTGACAATAATCAATCAAATCAAATCAAATCAAGGCTGACTAGTGACTTAAATAGAAACTTCTAAAATAATAAAAGTATTTTGACAGACTAAATACAGAAGCAGTATTTCTCCAAGAGAATACAAGAAGCCATTAATATAAGATTGTCACAAGAAACCATGTCAATTGTTCTTCTATCTTGCAATTCACGAGCAAAGTAAACCTATTTAGTCAAATTTATTGTCAGACTAAAACCTCACCGAGAAAAGTTTCAAATCATTAAATTAGTCAATATTATTAGATATAGACGAAGTCCGACAATGAAATGGCCTCCCCACAGGTGTTTCCAGACTAGCAAAATTATTCAGGATAAAGTAAATTTGCAGCTGTAGTGTGACAAAAACAATTGTCTCAGTTGATCAATATCAGCACATGGATTTCGAGTGTTACAATTCTAGGATATTGTTATCTGTTTTCGGATTGTGATCAGTAGATTATGAGACTATTTTTAATATTTGCTTATGAATATTTATTGAAAAATCAATTCTGGACTTTGTTATAGTACTGAGTACTGTGTTATAGCGTATATGTATTTAAAGAGATTTATAACATGCCAATTTTATTCAGAGTCTTCACTTAATATCAGGCTTGCATTCCTGAAAATCGTGACTTTCAGCGAAATTGCTTTATGCGAAGTACAGTTTCCCAGAGGTATCAATTTAAAGCCAGAAATAGGTTCCTGGGGATGTTTTTGTCTGAAAAACCAATGTAAAAGTTGAAACACTGTGCCATATACAGTATATGCATTCTTAGCTGAAATAACCTTTCAATACAAAACAATGAAAGCAAGAAACCTAAAGTCTAGTTCAAGCACAGTAAGACTTCTTCAACTTTCGTACCAGTATAGATAATGTATTGTGAGTTCCATACAGCAGAAAATTCTTTTTAGAAACTCCATTCAGAGCAGTTCCACTACTAGTTAAGGACAATCAGCAGAGAAATTTAAAAAACAAATTTACTTCAGCGACATACTATTAACCAACGATCTTCAACAGCAGTGCACAGACACAATGGTGCCAACTCTAGCAGGATAATCAGGAGGCTGTAGTTGATGACCTAATCAACAGTGACATAAAAGTGCAACAATGCAAGGTGTGACCAGGAAGTAAGGAATGTTTAAATGGTAAATGTTAAAAATAGGGAATGAGAGAGGATATTAAAAACTACTTTAAAATGCAAACTACGATTAAAAGGAGACACTTAAAATGAGGATTTCCTGTACTTTGAATATACACATTTTAATACCTTTTTGATCTATTGGATAAGCAAACAAATCTCTGTCGAGAAGATTATACTCAGACATAATTCAGAATACTTTCATATCAGGATTTTTATAATCTTTGCCCCAACTTGCAAAAGAAGTCCCAATGGATCTCAACTCTTAGCACACAATGAAAAACATTGTTATGGTCTGCATGTTCAGGTCTGCATGTGGGCTAATTTATAAGAGATTCTTAGAATTTTGTTTTTGTAGCCCACCAAACATGCTGCCATTGTTCATTTTGTAGATATTTTCTAATCAATCTGTTCAGAGATGTTATCAAACACCTATGTAGCAGGTCAGACTTGAAGGTGGGCCTCCTGCCTCAGAGATAGGGACACTACTACTACACCACAAGAGCATTTTGTAATCTTACAGCAACAAAGGGTTCTTGAGGACCATACACCCCTTGGCTTCCAGACATCTAATTGTCAGTAAACAACCTCACAGGTGCAGGTATAGCAAAGACTGGTAAAATAATTTCACTCCTCTTTTTGTCGACAAAACTATCTGAGAACTTACTCCCAAAAAATTTCAAATTCTCATACAGCTTGGATTCTGATTTTAAATTTTAGTGTTTAATTCTTAGATTCATTTGATGAGTGTCTTCAGATTTAAACCTGTAATACAAGAGAAACTTACTTCCCCAGAGATTAGTGAAAATGCGGAATTAGCTACCACAAAATGAGTTTAAAACAAATTGCAAATGCGTGACAGAGAAAAAAATAGAGGATTAGATGAGGAAGGACACAAAGAGGTTTGAATACAAAAATTTAGCATGGACTTGTTGGGCCACATGAACCTTCTCTCTGCCTTTTCAATGTAATTCTATGCGGCCAAGTGATTTCAGTAGACATTGAGTAAAATGTTTTCAATATATCACCCAAAATGTATCTTGGTGTTGCACAATGTGGGGAAGGCATAATCATATAGCAATGTGGAAGTCCCAAGCCACATGAGATTCTGGCATGAAATTAAAATAATGACTTTCCAATCAGTTTCATGTTTGGTTCTTGTTTAAATTATCTGTCCATTGTGACTGTATGACTTGGGATGTCTGACCAGGATGGCAAAATGAATATAGCTCAAAGGGATAGTTGGAATGCCAGAGAATAGAAAATATTGCATTAAAAAAAATGAATGAACATCCCTCTACCATAACCATACTCTGCTCTTAGCCCCTTTGATAAAGAGGGAATTTGATCAATGTGTCTTTAAAAGTCAGCAATGTGGAATGCGCTGGTTACAAAAGAATGTTTGCACTTATGGTTGTAGATTGTTTTACAGCTCATTCTGAATTGTGGCCCATGTTGTAACATAGGGAGAAGGGCTAAACGATAGCAGTATTATCCCACTTCAGAAGTGTGACAATAATGTGATAAGCTCCGATAGTGATATTAGTACAGGAATCAACATTAGCCAGACTAGTCCTGTTCTTCATCAAAGCATGCCAGAGCATACTCTGACCCTTCCTGAGCGAGCAGAAGAGGGAACTTGATTTAAGTGCCTTATGTGAAAAACAGCACGTTCAATAGCACAGCATTCCCTTCATACTGGAGATTCCTAAAAGATATCTTCAAGCTTTTGGAGGGGAAGAACTACTCAATGAAATATAAACAGATTTTTAATCAGTAAGGGAATCAAGGGGTTTTGGGGGAAATAGAGTTGAGGATTATCAGATTAGCCATGATCTGATTGAATAGTGAAGCAGACTCAATGGACTGAATGGCCTACTTTTACTCCAATGTCTTATGAGCTATCTCTATATCTCTGGAGATTCTTTGTCTCGGCCTCATTTCTTGCCTTCCCACTGATTTTTGTGTCATCCTAAAACTTGACTACTGTACATTCATACTTATTGGAAGTTATTATGGACCCAGCACTGATCCCTGTGGCACACTGTTAGTTACAGAAGTACACAATACAGTAAAAATAAGACAGATTTGTTGATGTGAAACAGTCTGTTAAGTTATTTTCTGAACAAGTGCAGTTGTTTACAATTACAATCCTTTTCAACATCAGTTTTTAGTTTATTGTTTTGCTTCAACAGACAAGATGAAAATTGTTCATCTTTTTGTGAGTACATATTAACTGGATTTCTTTGGTCCACTAACTGTTCATATGTGATGTCATTTTGACACAGGGCTCCAATATTCAGTACTACAGGCTGTGTGCATGTGTAATGTCTAGTGTGACATTCAGTCCAATCTCAGTCAACATCTCAAGAAAAGCTCAGCAGCTTTATGGAATTTCAACAGCCATTGGCAGAGTGCAGTGACAGCTTGCTAAGGATATCTTGATTGTGCTGTAATGATCTTAAGCTTTCGGGAAGAAACTCAGCTAGATAGGGAAAGTCAGAAGAAAACTACTTGGTATTTGGTAAACTGTGTAAAACAGTAATGAGAAATCTGAAACAAAATAGTGAAAATTTATATTTTAAAATGTCTTTTAACTGAAAAACTGTGAAAAGTCTTGTTTTGAGAACAAGTCGAGCTAAAGCTCGAGATTCCAGAAAACTACTGCACTTTAGATGTCTCTTAATTTGGCAAGACAAAAATGGTGCTATGCTTTTCGCGTTTGTTTATGGTAATTTCCAAATGTAATTATTATTAATAACACTTCTTTTGCAGGATTATTATTCATTTTTCACAATGTTACAATAACCACATTCAGCAGATCAATAGGAAACCTGGACAGAACACAAAATTTGAATATACCATTCACTTCCTTGGAATTCAAATTTCACCGAGCTAATTTAAGATGAGACATACTTTACTCCTAACTGCAGCTCACTTAACTACTGCAGAAGATTTCACAAGCCTAATGATATCAGTCTAAAAATAAGATTTTTGTAACTTCTTTGAGATTGAATTTAAAAATTAATAGTCAAGTGAACAATTATAAAAGGAAACACAATTTTCAAAATAGCTATTTTTATCT
Organism: Hemiscyllium ocellatum; assembly: GCF_020745735.1. NCBI lineage: Eukaryota > Metazoa > Chordata > Chondrichthyes > Orectolobiformes > Hemiscylliidae > Hemiscyllium > Hemiscyllium ocellatum. The sequence continues at coordinate 20,877,248 of NC_083406.1, read as the reverse complement.
GGTTTATTGAAAAAAGAAACTGATCCAAAAATAACATTTCTTTGCAGACTAGTCATTCATTCATCAGGACACAGTCAATCAATTCCTCGAACATCCTAATACAACACACTCCCATGCATCAAAATTACTATAATCAAGCCTCATCATTACAGTCTTGGGAGAGATACTTCATGTTAATTGTTTCCATCACTGTCAGCCCCACATGTGTGAAATTTGTGGAAAATATCCCATTAACAATTTAATGATGTACAGAACAAGGCACCTGGAATCGATAGCTTAGTCCACAAGCCAAATCAATTCACAAACACTGGCTCTATACAATAGTGAAACCAGCTGCACAATGCTCATTGTCATGGCCCAAGAATATTTGGAACCAGTTCCACAGCATGTTGTCACAAAACACAGTCGTGGCTATCAAAACCAGATCCTTAGACATAGCAAGGCAACTGAATCAGTTCTACATATTTTGTCAAATACCCAACATGGATTTTTCAAAAACTCATAGAAAATACCAGATGAGAAGAGCATGTCCTGTCTCTTTGAAAAAGCTATCCAATGAACACCTCTTCCTTTCTCATCCTCCATAGCCCAGCAATTTTTAATTTCAATATTTATCTAATTCTCCTTTGAAAATTATTATTGAATCTGCATCCACCACCCTTTCAAGCAGCTTAATCCATTTTTTCTCCCATTTCATCTCTGGCTTGTTTGCCACAGAACTTAAGTTCGATTCTCAAATCTTCCAATAAATAGAAGCAATTTCCCCTCTCAATCCTATTAAAGCCTCTTGTGATGTTTGATCGCCTCTATCAAACCTTTTCTACTCTAAGGGGAACAATGCCAACTTCTCAATCTCTTCACACAAATGAAATCCACCATTCCAAATGTTATTTTTGATTGTTTTGAAGAAATGAACTTCATTTAATTCCAAAATGAATGAATGAAGTTATTATCAGCTTACACTGCAGAAAGCACTCTCTTTTGGAATTCGAGCTCTTTATCAAGGGCTTTAACGTTTTTCACCTGGTTATGAAGGACAAACTAGTTCAAAGCCTCCATCAACCAGTAATAGATGAATACATGGAAGAAAAGACAACAAAAAGATACGCTCAAAGGTTGAGCTGAGGTAGATTGAATGCAAGATTTGTGTGGAATATAAGTACCAGCTCAGGCTAGATTGGTCAAATGGTCTGTTCTTGTGCTGTACGTTCTATATAAATCAAAGTAATTTTCTTCGAGCAGGGGGAGGTGGTTCAGCTGTCAACAGTGCATCGCCGAAGGTTTTAATTCCTAAATGTTGTGAAGACATCTGCTCAGTGTCAGTAGTGGTTGTGTCAGTAGTTCATCTTCAAAACCAACAGTATGAGCACCTCCACACAACAGATCTAGCAAGCTCAACTCCCTCCCTAGAGACCTAAGCATACATTTCAAGCCATTTCTTCCATTGAAAAGTGCGCTGCATTGTCAGATTTGTTGTCTTTTGAATACGATGTTAAACTGAATCCCCATTTATCCTCTCAGGAGGCTGTCCAATATCCCATGACCACTTTTCCAAAAAAGAGTTCTCAGCAATTCTTCAGGGAACAATATGTAACCCTGAACTAACAGTAATAATGTGATGACCTGCTGATGGTGGAGTTTGCTGTGCATAAGTACGCTGCCAGTTTTCATATATCTCAATGTAACTACATTTCAAAAATAAAGTACTTTATTAGCTGTAAAGCAGTCTGGAGCATCCTGATATCATGGTTGCACCAAATGAGTACATGCTTTCTTTTGTAAATGTATTACTTCTTCCTGTCTACAGTAGTGTAACCAAACAACTTTGGGGATAGCTACAAATCTTACAGGCAATGTAAAGACAGCCTTCCTTCCCTCAATACTCACATTGCCCTATAGTCATATGTACTGCTGCAAAATATAGACAAGTGATGTGAATTAAGTTGCTGCAGTCATATATCTTCTTTGTATTGTAAATTCTAACAGACAAATCAAGCATAACATTTGAAAATTGGTTTCTAAATTACATACTATGTATGTTGTGACCAACTAATTTATTAGGTAAGACTCATAATACGAACAAAGAAGAAGGTATATTGCAGCTAAATGCTCCATACTATTAATCAAATCATGTCTTACCATGGTTGTTCCAGTCCCTACTAATTGTTCATCATTAGATCCTGTTATCAAAGCAAAACTAAATCTTTGCAAAATACTCAGCAGGTCAGACAACATCTGTAGGTTTGGGAGAGTAAGGAAGAGAGAGGGACAGGAGTAATATTTCAACGAAAATTAAAAATTGTTAGTTCAGGTCAAATTACGCTGTGGACATGCCAATGTTGGACTGGGGTGGACAAGGTCAGAAGTCACATGATACCAGATTATAGTCCAACAGGTTTATTTGAAATCACAAGCTTTTGGACAATCACTGCTGTTGGACTATAATCTGAGGTCAAACTGTGGCAGTATTCTTGGTTACAGACTTTAAATATCAGTTAGTTATTCTTGTGTGAGAGTTCACAATGATGCATTTTAAACAAGGAATGACAGCTTAATAAAGGCCATGTAATAGGTAGTTGGAATTAATACTTCAAAAAGAAATGAATCATTTGCAATGTTAGTTTACTGAAACCCAGGAAATTTCATGGAGCAACTGAAATAATCAGTTAGAATCCTGAGGAAGTTTCATCCATAAACATCTACAAACACATCCAGTGCTTTTGTGCTCATAGTAGGGGGGAATCAAAGCAAGTCCAGTAAACACCATTTTTTGTTTCTTGACTTGTCCTCTCACCAGTCCCTTTTTGTTTTGCGTCATCATTCCGTTAGATACTTAATCAAAGATAAATTATGATGAATGCTGTAAATATGAAATAAAAATAAAAATGCTTGAAACGCTCAGCATCCATAGAGACAGAAATGGAGCTGGCATTCTAGGTCAATGTCCATTCATTATTCTTGTCTTTCACCTTATCACAAACCTGCCCTTTCCTCCAACAATGTCAATTCTCCCTGGCTCAACGTTTGCTTAAAGATTGTTAAATCTTTAACTTCCTCCAGCACTGATGAAAGGTCATTGCACTGAATGTTAACACTTCCTCTCCCTTCACCGAACTGTTGTGTGCTTTCCAGCATTTTCCATTTTTATATCAGAGCTTCTCTTATCAGGAATCATTTTACAGATTGCTCTGAACTTGAAACATCCAATACAGGTTATTGGTATTAATGGAAAGGACTGAGATATATTGTTAGAGCTCTCAATAAGGTTACAGTACAGAATGATTTTTCTGGATTCTTGGATACTACAGTAATTGCACCCATCATTGACATTTCAATAATTTAAGACATTAAGAAAAGAAAGATACACCTAGGTCTTGCATTCGAGTAAAAGGGAAGTTTGCAGACCTGAGAGATTATACTTATCAGGAAAGGCTGAATGTGCTGAGGCTAAAATGATTAGAACAGTGAAGACTGAAAGGACATCTGGTGGAGGTGTTTAAAACTATGCAGGATTTGACAGGATAGATAGAGAGAAGATGTTCCCACTTGTGAGAGAGACCAAAACTGAGTGTCACAAATATAAGATGGTCACTAATAAATCCAGCGGGGAATTCTGGTGAAACATCTTTATCCAAGTTAGCCTGTAGAACACTTGACCACAGGAAGTGGTTGAGGCAAAAGTATAGATATGTTTAAGGGGCAGCCAATAACCACATAAGGGAGAAAGAGATAAAAGGTTATGTTGATAGGGTGAGATAATGTTGAGTGGTAGACGCATAAACACCACAAGAACCAATTGAACCGATTAGGCTGTTTTTATACTGCGTACCTAACGATCAATGCTCCTCTGGAATTTTGGTGACTGCCTTTTACATTATGGATTTGAAGGAGGAACACAAAACAACTATTCAGCCCTTTGATCCTGTTCCACCTTACAACTAGACCATGGCGGATCTTCGACCTCAATAATACTTTCCCATATGAACCACATATTTCTTGTTATCTTGCAAATAAATTTTGTTTTATTTAAAACTAAGTGGTTGGGCCAGCCGCATCACTCCTGGAATATCCACTATACACCTGCTCAAAACAACACAAGGACTATCTTCTTAAAATGTTTTGTAGGGGTCAGGTCTGGTCCATAACAGGGCCTCCTTCCTTACCCTGACCCATAGTAATTTTACTAGAGATGAAACTACATGGAGGTGATGAGTCAATTACCACCAATATCTCCAAAATACTAAGGAAAGTTGAATCATGAGAGAAACCATGACAAAAGTCACCCCTGTAAGTGGAATAGATAGGCTGGCGAGGTAGTCCAACCACAGACTGGTATTCTTTCGTTGTTACTGACAGGCTCTTAGTGAATCAGAAGTGTGAAAGAGCCTGTGATTGGAGAAGGAGCAAACAGGATTGGTAAGAAGGGAAGGAAGGAAATTAAGTGAGCTACAGTAGAGGCCTTTTGTGAATACTAACTGCTCAAAATAGAGTCATAGAGTCATATAGCACAGCAATATACATTTTAGCCTGATTTGGGCATGCCAATCAGTTTTCCAAAGCTAAACTAGTCCCATTACCTGTGATTGGTCCATATTCCTCAAAGCAAAAGTGAGGACCACAGATGCTGGAGATTAGAGTCGAGGGTGTGGTGCTGGAAAAGCACAGCAGGTCAGGCAGCATCCGAGGAGCAGGAGAATCGAGGTTTTGGGCAAAAGCCCTTCATCAGGAAAGAGGCTTGTGAGCCGAGGGGGTGGTGAGATAAATGGGAAGGGGTGCTGTGTGGGGGGAGGGGGAGGTAGATGAGAGTGCAATAGGTAGATGGAGGTGGGGATAAAGGTGATAAGTCAGGGAGGAGGGTGGAGCAGATACATGGGAAGTAAGATGGACAGATAGGACAGGTCATGAGATGCGATTTGGAAGGTTGGATCTGGGATAAGGTGGAGGGAGGGGAAATGAAGAAACTGGTGAAATCCACATTGATGCCCTGGGGTTGGAGGGTCCTGAGGCAGAAGGTGAGACTTTCTTCCTCCAGGTTTTCTAAACCTTTCGTATCCAAGTACTTGTCCAAATGTTTTTCAAATGTTGTAATTGAACCCGCCTCTACCAATTCCTTCGGCAGCTCATTCCATACAGGCACCACCTTCTGGGTGAAAACATTACCCCTCAAATCTCTTTTAAATCATTCCCTTCTCATGTTAGTGATGGTAATGGAAACACATCAGTTTTTGGCCTCACCAGTCTGTGGAATGTATGTTTAGGGCACAGGTTTGCTTTTTGTTTCTGTGCACAGAAGTGTCTATTTGTTATTTTGAACAGAACCTTTGCTGATTTATGCTTTATCTCATGCCCATCTAAATATTGAGTTGTCTTGGTATTTTCTTTTTCCTGTGTGCTTTCACTTTTAGCTTTAATGCACGGTTGATAATTATTGGGGATATTGATGAATTTTTCTAATTCTGCTACTGTGATAGTCTGAATTCCATATATTTCAACATAAATATAATAGGTTTTGCAAGTAAATGACTATTAGCTTAATAAATGAATGAGGCAAGTATGAAGAAGGAGCCCTTGAAGACCAAAAATTAGCCATTGTACATCAAAAAGTAGCCTTCAGGAAGACTCCTTAAAAAGGGATATAATTTTGTGACCTAAACATCAGGCATTAGCTGTAATTCCGCAAATCCCAAATAATCAAGGGAGCTACCTGAAGAAACAAACTGGATTAGTATTTCAAAAGTGCATCAAAATAAAACCAAAGGATATAACTGGAAATGGATTAAAAATAAATTAAGAACAGATATATGTATCCAGTCAAAAACTTATATCTATTTTCAAACATCTACCCAGGTAGTAGAAGCAACAATATTAGTGTCTGGAGAATTAATGTACTCAGAGTTAGAAAATATACGTTGCTATGGAAATGATTGGAACATTTGTGTTTCAACAGGCCAGAGGCCTGGACAAATAATCAAAGGAATGTGAGTCCAAATCTCACAAAAACATATATTTTAAAACATCTTTTGCATTGTTGTGAAAACCCAACTGGACCTTCAGAGAAATAACACTGCTCTCCAATCCCAGTCTGCTCCTCCCTACATGACTCCAGTCCTACATCAATAAGTTTGACTCTTTGACTGCCCTTTGAAGTGGCAACCCACTGATTTGTAACAATTTGTTTCAAATAAAACCTTTATGGAAGAATTTTCACCAGACAAACAACAGTGATTTAAGAAGCAGACACATCTAACGCCTTCTCAGAGCGCCAAGACATGAGATTAAATCCTGACCTTGTCACACATCCTGAGATCGAGTTTGGGAAAAGATGAATGAGCTTTCCATGAATTTGTTTGTGGATTATGTAATGAGTCATTTGTCATCATAGTAAGTTTACATGCAACAAAGTGTTGTATTTGGGATCCTCTATCAGGAAAAGTCATGCAATTATATAGTTTCCCTCACAACCTCAAGGTATACAGAAAGAACTTTTAAGGACAAGAAAATTCTTTATGATGTAGTCATTGTTGTAACATGGAGCTGTGCAATTACTGGGCAAACAAGACAGTCACAGAACCTGCACAGAAACACACAAGCAACAAAACCTGGCACAGAGTCAGGTGGGCGCACAGTGAGACAGAAAAAAACAATGAAAGAAACAGCTTTCAGCAGTAGGAATAAAATTTCGTAATTTTGATGTACATCTATGTATACTGACACATACATAGAGTCCATGAATTAACCATTTTTGAGAATATTTGTAGCTCATGTTGATGATAAGTATTTAAGTTAGCTCGCAGAGCTTGACGATTTGTTTTCAGACATTTCGTCATCATACTAGGTAACATCATCAGTGAGAGACTCCAATGATGCTCTGGTGGTATGTCCCACCTCTCTATTTATAGGCCTTGGTTTCTTAAGGTTGGTGATATCATTTCTGGCTCTTCCATTTTCAAGGGAAGGTAGATAGGGTCTAAATCGATATGTTTATTGATGGAGTTCTGGTTAGAATGCCATGCCTGGAAAAATTCTTGTGCATGTCTTTGTTTCACCTGTCCTTGAATGTCTGTGTTGTCCCAGTCAAAGTGGTGGCCTTCTTCGTCTGTATGTATAGAATCTAGTGATAGCCAGTCATGTCTTTTGGTGGTTAGTTGGTGTTCATATATCCTGGTGGCAAGTTTCCTACTAGTTTGTCTTATGTAACCCATTGAATTTTTATTGATCTTTTTCCAACATGTCATAATATAATTCGCATTGCATTTATGCAATAATTTCACAAAAATAAGATTAGTTAATTTGGATTTTTATAAAATATTCCACCAGCAATCATAGTGGGGTGTGAATACATGTACCCACACCCAAAACACTAACTTTGTTTCTGTCTCCACAGATGCTTCCAGTACTTCCCACAATTCCTGTTTTTATCGCCAGAGTGTTAGCCTGGGCATCTGAATCACTCATCCAGTGACATTGCCACTATCACAAGATGTAGGAACAGAACTAGGCCATCAAGTCTGTTCAGCCATTCAATGAGATCATGGCGGATCTGATCATCCTCAACTCCATTTTACCTTTTCCCATTACCATTGAATAACTTACTGATTAAAAATCTATCTCAACAATGACCCAGACTTTACAGCCCTCTGGGATAAAAAATTCCACAGATTAACTACCCTCTGAGAGAAGACATTCTTCCTTACCTCTATCCCAGTGGGATGAGACTTTGAGCCTTTGGCCTCTGGTCCTCAATTCTCCCATAAGGAAAAACAACCTTTTTGCTGGGGCAAGATTGATAGTGTGAAATGTTTCATATTTACAGCATACTTTCCTTTTGATAAAACATCTCTTGAGAATTGATGTTCTGACAGTGAGATAAGCTACTTCTCGATTAAAGGGAAAACTGGGGGGACACTTGTAAAACTCTGAACAAAGTCTTCTGGATTAATTGGCTTGTCATGTAGAAGATACCTTCTGTTCTCAAACTTGAGAAGAAAGTGTCAGCATAACCATTCAAAGTTCTGTGAATAATATTCTCTTGATAAGTGTTGAAAATTGCAAGCTAAATAAGTTATGAGGAGAATTGACTGCACTTCAAATTCTAATTAAAAGCTTTACCTCCTCCTTCTGTTACAGCTGTTTCCCATCCTTCAACTGCAGAGCAAAGACATCAATTCAAAACTAATATCAGAAGCAGGGGCCCATATTGGCTGCACCTGGTGTAGGTAAACCATATTTCATTCTGTCAGTAAATTAGCATTCTCCAGGGCTGAAGACGAAGATATTTCCTCTCATCATTCCCAGTGGTGAAGTGACAGTATTTTGTTTCCATTTCTGATACTAAATATATTATATTGTTCTCTGCTTCACTGATGCTGACACCTGCCTCTTTGCTGCAAATGATATGCTTTGGGTCTGAAAGATTTCCCCTGTGGCTTCGCGTTCAAGTGTTGGATTCTAACTGTAGCTTAATATCGTGTCAAGATCTTCTAAGGATGATACAGCAGGTCATATCATTCTAGGATTGCGCTAACATCCGGTGAAATTTGGAACTGCCTTCAGTGTATTAGGAACACAGAAATAAAGATTTTGCCAGTTATTTGGGAAGACAATGGAGAAAAGGGTACATTTTGAAAATTTTTGATATCTACTCACAAAGTAAACTTTGAAAGAAAGTTTAAGAAAATGAGAAACGTTGGATAGTTTCAATATAGCTTCAGACTTATTGTTACTAGGATAAAAATAGAGATAATAGATGGAATTACATGACAAGGCAACACTTATTAAAGTGTTACACCAATACCAAATTTAGGTTTATAAACAGGAACTGTTTTCATTAGGAGTAAAGGAGTTTGTGAAGGAATGGTGCCTTTTTTGGATTGAATAAAAGCCTGAGGGACAATATTTCCCTCATAATAATTTCTCATCCAATTGAATCTCCTTCCCAACCAATCAGCATCCTTTTATCATGCCTTATAAATTATTGCTTCCTGTAAAATATGGCATTCTTACATCTGTCCTGATGAGTGCAAGATGAAAGACTTCAACGTCATGTCTCTTTTTCAGCAATAGGCATATTCTGTACTATCGAGTGACTAAGAGTGACAGATGTAAGATGGTCACTATTAAATCCAACAATGAAGCCAGGACAGACTTCTTTATTTTCCTGAACAATCAGTTTTCAAATCTGGCAGTAGGTTCACTGGGTGAAATTAAATTCAAGTCAATCTCGAAATGATTTCTGGCTCTTACAGGCAATGTTGAGTGAATGGTGTGCACCACGCCTACCCACCACTTATCCCTATTTGCTAAAAGATTCCATGGCTCTGTTTTGATGAAGAACACAGAGTTCTCTCTAGAGTTGTGGCCAATATTTATTCCCCAATCAAGATAACTAAAAAGCAGGTTACCTGGTTATCAATGCATTGCTGGTTGTGGGAATTGCTATGTGTACATCAACTCATGAGTTGACTCAGTGAAAAAAGTAACTTCACTTCAGAAAGTACCTCACTGGCTGCAAAATGCTTTGTGACATCCTGAGGTCATGAAAATCAAGGGATAGAATGCAAATCTTTTTTATGAGTTTGAAACCAAATCATGAGCTGTTCTCTTAGGATCCCAAAGTGTACATGCAATGTCTTTTGTATGAAGATGATAACTCTTACATTTGTGTAAATCCCCTCCCCTTTTCAGTGTAAACGTGTGCCTATTCTGTTCTTCAACAGCAGAGAGAAAAGATTTTTCAGGTCTGATCCCTAATCAGAGATTAAATTAGCTAACCTCAACTGGGATGGCGTTTTATGATTGCAGCAATTGAACACCAAATTTGACAGCACAATGTCACCAAATGAAAATGCAAAGTCAATGACCTGGAAAGTCCTGTGTCCGAATCACAAAGAATGAGTCAATTAGTTAGGCTCCCCATCACCCACTTGATATCTATGAAAATTGCTGGAGATGGCTGATGGTAACAGCATGATGCTCCCGAAAGGACATCTGGATCTTGAGTGAAGAAGGCAATAACTGCTTATCACATTATCCAACATATTGAAGGAAACTAAGAATTAGGAATAGGTATATTCAATGTCAAACCTAGTACAGAAAAAGAAAATGAGGGAGATCATGCTGAGATTAAATGTAAGAGAATGGCAAAGTAAAAACATGTTGTAAAGCTCCAACAACAATTGCAACCTGTAAGAATGAAACTGCACACTTGTACTTGTTCGTTTTTAGTGCCAGTGAGATTTGGTTGATGGATAGCAAGATAGCAAGTAATACTACCACATCTTTAAATCTGTACCGAGACTTTAAATCATCTGTCTATTCTTTTTATGTATTATGCAAAACAGCAAGTTCACATATTGAATGTACAGTTCATTTCATACATTTCCATGGTGAAGCAGAGAATGAGATATCATTTTTCTGAAGCTAAAGTAAAGGTGTTCCACCTCAGACAGTAATGTTTGGATCTCCATGTCTAGCTGATGATCACTGCTGTATGTTTGTAGATGTGCTATCACCCTCACAGGTATTTTCTTATAAAATAAGGACTATATGTTGAGTGCCTGTTGGACACCTATTGATTTGAGCAATGAACCATAAACATACCCACATGATTTATATACTCAATAAGCCAAAGAGAAGGGCTTACCAATTTAGTTAGGATGTTGTCATTGACATATGAAATGCAATCTTCAGCATACCCATTGGCATATTATGCCCTGCTTCAGGACCATCCAGATACAGGCAATACCATGCCACAAAAGTAGTCAACTAGAGTGGTCCCCTAATGTCAGGGCTCTGCTCATTCTGGACCTGCTAATTCAGTCTTGCCCAGAAGCAGCACAGTCCATTGACATATTTTCCTAGATCAGGAAGGTGAGCTAAAATGCAACCACAAGTAGAGGAGTAGCCCTCTTAAATAGCTGAAGTTTGAAATGCAAGCTCTCAGATTATGAGTAGATATAAAATACAGACTACTTTAAACTGTAGAAATGACACACCCCTGAATATTCTTGAAAATCTCTCTTTGCAATTGGTTGAGATACGTATCTCAGAGACAGATGCATTGTATTTATTCTCTATGCCCTGTGTTAAGGATGGGAAATGACTAAACAGGTTTCCTGCCTCCTGATTGTTATTTCTTTATCTGCTCAAAAGCACTGCATGTCGATGGCATGTAGAAAAACCCACATCATTTACGAGTTCAGAATGAACCATTGCACTTCACAACCAATTAAGTATTTTTAAAGTGTCCACCCTGTTTCAAACGGGAACACAGCAGCAGCAAACTGCATCAAAAAGACTGATGACGGCTGTTTGAGTAATAAACATTGGTCAAAGAGAACTCACTTGCCCTTCTTTGAACTGGAACCATGGGATCTGAGACAGCCAGTTGATTGGGCTTGGGACTTCAGTTTGACATCTCATCTGAAAGACAGCTCTTCAGACAGTGCAGCACTCCCTCAGCAATACTCTGAGAGTGTCAGCTTAGATTTTGCTCTCAATTTATAAAGTAGGATGTGGACCCAAAACCTTGAGAATCCCGAAGTTACAATTGACACTCACTGAAGGATCACTCCAGCCCATATAATTCACCTGGATTTGAATAGCTGACTTTTCTTGATGTCAAGTTTCACCCTCATGAGTGAACAAAGGATAAGGAACTGGAGGTGATCTGACATAAGTTTAATCAATTCCAGAAGGGCAACTGAGGAAGCAAGAAAATCAGCAAGAAGAAAGGAGTTAATTTGTTCTCATGCTGATTAAATCTGTCAGCATTATTCACAGGCCACTGTTAACAACCTTTAATTAGGGCTTTCAGATCTGATACAATCTGTGCCAGTTCAGTGGATATAAAGGTTCTATTTGTGTCTGTATTCTTCGTTTGACCTGCCTAGCTGAGCTCTTCTCTATTATTTGCTATTGGAGCGTTATGTGGACATTATTATTTCAAAATGGTTTAGTGAGTTTCAAAATGATTTTTTTTTGTGAATGCAATTTATTTTTACTTCTCCAAAATGATCACCTCATGTTTACAGGTGATTTTTTTCCAGAATAAAAACAGACAGTGTGATTGGTAAGTCCATACCTTCTGTTTGTTAAACCATGGCAATCAATCTTACAAGAGAATAAAACTCACTGCAGCATCGGACTTACACTTAACAAGATGTCCACTGGTAAAAGTGGTTCTATCAAACGTAACTCAGCTGGATCAGCAACTTCTCAAAGGAATACATTGTATCTTTTATAATTCAATTACTCTAATATTTTTGTATAGTTAGGTACTTGGCTTTTACTGATCTGAAATTGCATCCTATTTCTGCATATGTTCTGGAAGTGATCTATAGTTGTACAGATGTAGCATTCCTTTGTCACAGTTACTTGGCCTTGTGAGGTTCTGTATTTTGGACATCATTGACACTGATTTTTAGTTTATGCTGTTTAGTCTATTCTTTGTATTGGCTTGTCATGTGTCCTTTGACAGTGTATAAACCGTATACACTGGTTCAGTTGTTCTCTTGTCCCTTTCAGTTCTAAAGAAGTCATCTCAGATGTGAAATGTTAATTCTATTGCACTCTCCACTGATACTGCCAGACCTGAGGAGTTTCTCCAGCCTTTTCTGTTATTATTTCAATTAAAGCATAGTTTCCTTAAACAAAATGAAGGAACCAGTCACCAACTTGTTCTTTGAGCTAGAGATTGGAAGTTTACTACGTATTAATCTCAAGAAAAAAGAACAAGACATCAAACTCACAGAACAACACTAGTCATAAGTTTAATAAGAGGTGGAAGAGGTGTCTAGTACAAAAAGACAGATGAGAGTTAAAGCAATTTGAAGATCTTAGAGGCTTAGTTTGGGAGCTGTTGGAAGAAAAATTGAATCCATGATTACATTTCCTTCAGCAATAGTGAAATGGAGTTCTCCATGAACTCCATGGAGTTCTTCTAAGTTTCTCTTTCACTGGGCACTGACTTCAAGGATTAAGAGAAACAGTGGGTTGTGGAAGTGGAGAGAGAACAGACAGCAGGAGGCAGAGCCTAGGTCCATTGTTTTTCCCAGCTGTAAAACCTGCCAAGAATCTTTATTGTCCAATATGTGGACATATCCAGCAAATAGGAATTAAGCAGGAATTGCAAATTTCTTCATGCTGACTTACTTGTCTGATTTCACTGTTTTTGAATGAAATGCAGCCAGCTTAGTATACACTGTATGGGTCTGCTAGATTTGCCTCAATCTGTGGTCAGGTGATCATTGCAACCATCTTAGTTTAGTATTTGTCCTTCTAAAAATGCCTTGAGTTCACAAAAGTCTCATATTTTAAAATTAAATGATGGAAATTAAAAATCAATAGCCCACAAATACTACAGGTTTTTTAATCATTCATGGGATATGGGCATCACTGGCTTAGCTGATATTTATTGCCCATCCCTAATTAAGAGTCAACCACATTGTTGTGAATTCGGAGTCGCACGAAGGCCAGAACAGGTAAAGATGCAGTTCCCTTTCCTGATGGGAATTAGTGAACCAGAGGAAACAACAGTTTCATGGTCATCATTAGACTCCCAATTCCACAGTTGGCATTAAATTCAAAGTCTACCATCTGATTTAGTGGCTCCCCAGAATATTCTCAACAACAGAAGTTGCTGGAAAAGCTCAGCAGGTCTGGCAACATCTGTGAAGAGACTCAGAGTTAATATTTCAGGTCCAGTGACCCTTCCTCAGAACATTATGTAGACTTCTAGATTAATAGTTTTGAGGTAATACCACTAGGTAATCCCCTCCCCAATAACATAAGGACATGTATCATCGATCAAGATTTGCTAACTAACAAAAATAGTAAGGAACTAAGAGTTTAATGGGAGTGTGGAAAATTAGGTTATTATAGTTAAAAATGCAAAGGTACTGAGGATATTATTGGATCAAGAATTTAAATGGAACTGGATCTGATGGCCATCATCCCAGTATTCGAAAGTAGCAGCTACAAAGACAATGTGTGCAGCGGCTGTGAGCTTCCAAACCTCCCCAGATTCAAGAATGGTGAGAACAAATTAGAAGTTAGCCAACAAAACATCATTATTCAAGAAAAGAGGGCAAAAGAAGACAAGGAACCATAGCCAGTTAGCCTATCAGTTGTCAGGAATAGTGAAATCTATTATTCACTAAGTATGAACAAGATACTTTAAAACATCATACTATGACCAGACAGAGCCAACATTGGTGAACTTATAAGTTGAAATAGTAAAGGCATTTGATAATGTGCGACGCTCAACCTTGTTAGTCATAGTAAAGGCACATTGGAGTTGGTGGCAATACAGTAGCATGAATTAATCATAGTAGGATTGAAAGCAGGGAGGAACTGAATCATTTTTAGGTGGATAGATTCTTACTCATGAGTTACCACAAGGATCAGCATCACAGAAATGTTACAGTAAAGAGGCAGGCCATTTGGCCCACTCTATTTGCAATCGTTCTTTTAGCATTTTGATTTTGTACCAAAGTCCTGTTATTTCCCCATAACCTGCAAACTGTTTCTTTGAACCTACCTCCAATATAATTACAGGCAGTACTTTGCAAACCTCAGCCACTCACTGTGTAAAACCTCTCTTTTTCTCATCTCATAGTTGTTTCTTATGCAAACCACTTGAAAGTTGTGCCCTCAAACTCTTGGTCCTTGTTCAAGCAGGAACAGGCTTCCCCCTATCTTCTCTGTGTCCCGACACCTCGTGATTTTGAAAACTTCTTTAAAATCTCCACTCAACCTCTTACTCTCCAAGGAAACCAGTCCCAAAGTCTCCAAACTATCCTCATAACTGAGGTTTCTCATCCCCGGAACCATTCTTCCAAATGTGGTACCAAGAACTGTACACAATACTCCAGCTGAAGGTTATCCAATGTCCTATATAAATTCAGCATAACACTCCTCTTGGTTAGATTCCCTACAGTGTGGAAACAAGCTCTTCAGCCTAGCAAGTCCACACCGACCCTCCGAAGAACAACCTACCCTGACTAATGCTACGGGCAATTTAGCATGGCCAATTCACCTAAACTACACATCTTTGGACTGTGGGAGGAAACCGGAGTACCTGGAGGAAACCCATGCAGACACAGGGAGAATGTGCAAACTCTACACAGACAATTGCCCAAGGCGGGAATTGAACCCGGGTTCCTGGAGTTGTGAGGCAGCAGTGCTAACCACTGATCCACCATGTTGCATCACTTCTTTCCTTGTACTCCATTACTGATTGCCATTTTTAACAGCTCTCGTTAAATCTCCTGCCATCTTTAATAACTTACACACATATGCACCCATGCATGTCCGTTAGAATTGTACATTTCATTTCATACTGTCACTCCACATTATTTGTACCTAAGGGTATCCCCTCACATTTCCCCACATTGAACTTCATCTGCCACCTATCTGTTCAGTCAACTAACTTGTTAATGTCTTTTTGAAGTTTTACATCACCTACCTCACGGTTTATGATTTTTCCATATTTTCTGTCAACTGCAAACTTTGAAATTGTCCCCTGCACACAAAGACCTAGATCATTTATGTACATCAAGAAAAGCAAAAGTATATTAATCCCAGGAGAACTCCATTAGAAATCTTTCTCCTGGCTGAAAAATACCATGTCATTAACACTTAATTTGACTTTTGCCCACTTCATTCCAAGACCCAGTGCCTCCTTTCATATAGAAAATTTCCTGAACACAATTTAGGAACATCTGCCCTTCATTACCCCTTACATTACCATTATCTCAGTCTAGATACAGGTAATTAAAGTTCCCCTCTACAACCAAATGGTTGCAACTCTTTGTCAGTTCCTGCAGATTTGTTCCTGTACGTCCTCCCTACTAGTTGCTGGTCTGTAAGTTGTGCCAAGCAATATTATTGCACCCTTCTTAATCAGTATTTCGAGCCAAATTGATTCTGTCGAGGAATCTCCAGTACTGCAATACTTTCTTCAGTCAAAAATACCACTCTTCCTCCTTTTTTTCCCTTCCCTACCTTTTCTGAACAGAGTGAAACCAGGAATATTTAATACTTAGACCTGCATTTCCTCAGCCCAGGTCTCTGTTATTGCCACTTCATAATCCCACAAGAATGAAACATTTATTTATCTGTACCTGCAACTCCTTTATCTTATTACTTATATTATTGTACATTTACATACAGGCAACATAACCCTAATTTAGACTTCACTACCTTCTTCCTTCTTTCATCTCCACATATTAGCTTACTAATATTTATTTTAGTGCTACCTGTCTCTCTCACTGTGATATTATGTTTAAATATTCTCTTCTGTTTCCAACACTCCTGCTGATTAAGTTCAAACTTTCCCCAATATTATTAACAAAATATCCCAGAAAGGAACCCAGTCCAAACTAATCTTTTTCCTCTTTTACGTGTACCCTAATATCCACAAGCACCAGTCACTTCCAGAACAAGAAGTCAATGCTGCAAATAACACCAGTGTTTTGATTGCCATAAGTTGTCACCATTGTCTTACCTGACCATAGAGGTTGCTCTCTCATTAGAGACAAGCAACTGGTGGCAATTTAACTTGACAATCACTAGACCTCAGGCAAGCGTAGAGGTTGAGAAGGAGAATCCTTCATGGTAACCTCAAACCAGTGATGGGAATTGAACCCAGGCTGTTAGCGTCAACGATCCAGCCAACTGAGCTAAACCAATTGCCCTTACCTTAAGTAGATCCTTCGAGTACAGAGCAACTCAAAGTGAACATTGGTCCCAGCTCTCTTTGCCATCTGCCTTTGTCAAGTGCAATCTCCCCCAGAGCTAGTCCCAGTGTCCCAGGAATCTGAAACCTTCCCTCCTGCACCAGCTTTCCAACCACACATTCTCCACATATTTCTGTACTCACTTGCATGTGGCAATGGTTCCCTTTCTCCTTCGTCACATTTTTATTTTAATCTGGCTCCTTCTGTCCCTCCTCATGTTAAGTTTTCAGCTACTTATTTTAAGGACGTAGATGAAGTATCCAGTTTGCTAATAATAGTGCCATATGAGAATATAATGTGAACACAAAAAAAATGAGACTGCTGAGAATGCAGGTCACTGACTTGGCAAGAAGAAGGCACATATGAAAATATCATCTTATTCACCTGCAATAACAGAAAAACAGGATATTTTGAAATGGTAAAAAACTAAATGGGATTTAGGTGCCCTCGTAGAAAAAAATTCAGAAAGTTAACACACAAGCAAAGTAAGTAATTAAGAAAGCTAATGAAATGTTGGCCTTTTTGAAAGGGGTTTGGTATACACCAAAAGGAAATGTGATAATTTTGTTATCACACAGTCTGCTATTGCATACAACCCATTGTTAGCCACTAATAGTCCCCATTAGCAGATATTCGTTCTCCTAGATTTACCATTATCCATCCATTTGCCTGTTCAACTGTTCACTTTTGGGCTCTATCTCTACCTATCATTTACTCCTTACCCCCTCACCCTATGCTATCTTCAGCATATAAACAACTTTTTCGTGGAATAAGACAAAGAGCAATACAACACAGGAACAGACCATTCGGCCCTCCCAAGCCTGCGCCAACATATTTTGCCCTTCCATACTAAAGCTGTCTTCACTTATAGGATCCATAACCCTCTACTCTCTTCCCTTTTTAAGACGCAAGTATCGCAGAGGAACAGGCCTTCCGGCCATGCAAGCCTGTACCAATCATTGTGCCCCAACCATGCTAAAAAACAAACCTTCTGCCCTTATTCAGTTCATATCCCTCTGTACCCTCCCTATTCATGTAACCAACCAGACACTTCTTAAATCTCGCCAACGTGCCAGCTTTCACCAAAGCTGCTCTTTTGACAGTGCGTTCCAGGCTGCTGCCACTGTCTGCATGAGAAACTTCCTATTCATGTATTTGTCCTGGTGTTTCTTGGATGCTTCTATTGTGTCTGATTTCACTGCTTCCTCTGGCAGTGTGTTCCAGGCACTCACCACCCTTTGTGTGAAAAACTTGCCTCACACATTTTTTAACTCCACCTCCAACCACCACCCCCTCCCAACATTGCACCTTGTACCTGTGTCCGCTAGTAATTGAGCCCCTCCACCCTGGGGAGAAAACCTCATGTTTTCCACCCTATCCATGCCATTCATTATCTTATACATTTTTATCAGGTTCACCCCTCAACCTCCTGCATTCCAGTGAAAACAAGCCCAGTCTATCCAACCTTTCTGCACAGCCAAAATCCCCCATACCAGACAAATCTTTTTCTATACCCTCTCCAAAGCATCCACATCCTTCAGGTAGTGTGGTGACCAGAACTGCATGCAATATTCCAATTGTGGCCTAACTAAAGTTCTTTAAAGCTGCAGCATAGCTTATCTATCCTAATACTCAATGCCCCTTCCAATGAAGGCAAGAATGCCCTAGGCCTGTTTTACTACCTTATCTCCATGCAATGCTACCTTCAGTGATCTGTGAATCTGCAATTCCAGATCCCTCTGCATATCAATACTCCTAAGCGTTCTGCCATTCACTGTGTAATTTCCATCGCTGCATTACCTTCCATAATTCATCACCTCACATTTGTCTGGATTAAACTCCCACTGCCATTTTACTGCCCATGCCTCCAACTGATCTATATCCTGCTGTATCTTCTGACAATCCTCCCTGCTATCCACAACTCTACCAATTTTTGTATCATCCTAGCTATCATCAGTTCTGAAGAAGGGTTACTGGATGCAAATCATTAACTCTGATTTCTCTCCACAGATGCTGCCAGACCTGCTGTGCTTTTCCAGCAATTTCTGTTTCTGTTTCTGATTTCCAGCACCGGTAGTTCTTTTGGTATTTTAATTGCTGAATGATGGAACTGAAGGTTAGTCCTTATACACTTAATTAAAGAGACAAACATACACCTCTAAAGGATACAAACAGTTTGACTCTGTTCCTTTATATAGGAAAACAAGTGACTCACTGGTGAGGTACCCCATCTAAACACAATTAAACATGAAATTACTCTACAGTTAACATGAAGGTCATTGGCTGTTTTGCCATGGAGTCTATTCAATAGATCGGTAGATTCTAGGAATCTACGGGGGCTCTTGAATCGCAGTAATGGTCAAATCCCACCTGATCCAAAGATGTGGAGGATAGTGGGCTAGTGTAGGTTAGGTGGGCTTGGATCAGCGCAACATCGTGGGCCAAAGGGCCTGTACTGCGCTGTATTTTTCTATGTTCTATGTTCTATGTGCATTGAGTATATGAATTGGGAGGTCCTGTTGCAACTATATAAGGCATTATTTAGGCCACTTTTAGAACACAAAATCAAAATGTGTGGTGCTGGAAAAGCACAGCCGATCAAACAGCATCTGAGAAGCAGGAGATTCAACGTTTCAAGGAAGCACATGGTGAGGACAGTGCAGGAGAGAGAGAGAGAGAAAACCTGCACAGTTACCGCCTTTGCTGTTTGAATTTGTGTATCGTCGGACATCAGAGTGCATCTGGGAAAATTAACAAACAGTGAAATTCACAACTAATCTTGGAGGAACTGTTGGATGAAGTTCACAGCACAGAATCAGATAAGTTAATTGTTGTTTTAAGTCTGTCCAAGAGAAAGACTGCAATAGTGAGTATAGTGGATTCTTTCTTGATTATATATTTTTGGAGATAAGTCTCTTGATTAAACTTAAAATATAAGCCATAGCTATTAATTTAACCTGGAGCAGTGTTTGTACAGGAATAAGACGGTGTTATTTTCTGGGTCTGTAGATTGTGAAGGAGCAAAAATGGCCTTTGCAGCGATATGTACTTCTTGTCAGATGTGGGAGTTTAAAGAGAGTTTAAGGGTTACTGCAGATTATATCTGCCATAAATGCTGTTGGATGTGAATCTTATCAGATCGAATGGATCAGTTGGAGAGACAGATAGAAGCAATGAGGAATTTGCAATAGCAACAATATGTGATGGATGACAGGAAGGGGGGAAAGTCTCAGATACAGTCACATAGATGGGTTAACTCCAGGAACGATGAGAGAGGTTGGTACCTCAGGCAGGAGTCTTTTGTGGATATACCCATTTCAAACAGGTATGTTGTTTTGTAAAATGCAGGGAGTGATGGACTCTCAGGGGAACGTAGCACGAAGAGCCAAGTTTCTGGTATTGAGATTGGCTCTAATGCAATGAGGGGTACGTCGGCTTCCAAGAGATCAATTGTGTTAGGGGATTCTGTAGTCAGAGGTACAGACAGACATTTCTGTGGCCAGTAGAGAAAAAGCAGAATGGTGTGTTGTTGCCCTGGTGCCAGGATCAAGGATGTCTCAGAGAGGGTGCAGGATGTTCTCATGGGGGAGAGGGGCCAGCAAGTCATTGTCCACTTTGGAACCAACGACATTGGAAAGGAAAAGGTTGAGACTCTGAAGTGAGATTACAGAGAGTTAGGCAGAAATTTAAAAAGGAAGTCCTCAAGAGTAGTAATATCTGGATTACATCCATTGCTATGAGCTAGTGAGGGCAGGAATAGGAGGATAGAGCAGATGAATGCATGGCTGAGGAGCTGGTGTATGGGAGAAGGATTCACATTTTTGGATTATTGGAATCTCTTTTGGGGTAGAAGTGACATGTACAAGAAGGATGGATTGCACCAAACTTGGAAGAGGACTAATATACCGGCAGGGAGATTTGCTAGACCTGCTTGGGAGGATTTAAACCAGTAAGGTGGGGGGTGGGATCCAGGGAGATAGTGAGGAAAGAGATCGATCTGAGACGGGTACAGCTGAGAACAGAAATGAGTCAAACAGTCAGGGCAGGCAGGGACAAGGTAGGACTAATAAATTAAACTGCATTTATTTCAATGCAAGGGGCCTAACAGGGAAGGCAGATGAACTCAGAGCATGGTTAGCAACATGGGACTGGGATATCATAGCAATTACAGAAAGATGGCTCAGGAATAGGCAGGACTGGCAGCTTAATGTTCCAGGATACAAATGCTACAGGAAGGATAGAAAGGGAGGCAAGAGAGGAGGGGGAGTGGCATTTTAGATCAGGGATAGCATTACAGATGTGCTGAGGGAGGATAGTCCTGGAAATACATCCAAGGAAGTTATTTGGGTGGAACTGAGAAATAAGAAAGGGATGATTGCCTTATTTGGCTTGTATTATAGACCTCCTAATAGTCAGAGGGAAATTGAGAAACAAACTTGCAAGGAGATCTCAGCTATCTGTAAGTATAATAGGGTAGTTATGCTAGGGAATTTTAACTTTCCAAACATCGACTGGGACTGCCATAGTGTGAAAGGTTTAGGTGGAGAGGAAGTTCTTAAGTGTGTACAAGACAATTTTCTGATTCAGTATGTGGATGTACCTACTAGAGAAGGTGCAAAACTTGACCTACTCTTGGGAAATAAAGCAGGGCAGGTGACTGAGGTGTCAGCGACCATAATTCTATTCGTTTTAAAGTAGTGATGGAAAAGGATAGACCAGATCTAAAAGTTGAAGTTCTAAATTGGAGAAAGGCCAATTTTGACAGTATTAGGCAAGAACTTTCGAAAGCTGATTGGAGGCAGATGTTCGCAGGTAAAGGGAAGGCTGGAAAATGGGATGCCTTCAGAAATGAGATAACAAGAATCCAGAGAAAGTATATTCCTGTCAGGGTGAAAGGGAAGTCTGGTAGGTATAGGGAATGCTGGATGACTAAAGAAATTGAGGGTTTGGTGAAGAAAAAGAAGGAAGCATATGTCAGGTATAGACAGGATAGATCGAGTGAATTCTTAGAAGAGTATAAAGAAAGTAGGAGCATACTTAAGAGGGAAATCAGGAGGGCAAAACGGGGACATGAGATAGCTTTGGCAAATAGAATTAAGGAGAATCCAAAGGGTTTTTACAAATATATTAAGGACAAAAGGGTAACTAGGGAGAGAATAGGGCCCCTCAAAGATCAGCAAGGTGGCCTTTGTGTGGAGCTGCAGAAAATAGGGGACATACTAAATGAATATTTTGCATCAGTATTTGCTGTGGTAAAGGATATGGAAGATACAGACTGGAGGGAAATAGATGGTGACATCTTGCAAAATGTCCAGATTACAGAGGAGAAAGTGCTGGGTGTCTTGAAACGGTTAAAGGTGGATAAATCCCCAGGACCTGATCAGGTGTACCCGAGAACTCTGTGGGAAGCTAGAGAAGTGATTGCTGAGCCTCTTGCTGAGATATTTGTATCATCGATAGTCACAGGTGAGGTGCCAGAAGATTGGAGGTTGGCAAACGTGGTGCCACTGTTTAAGAAGAGCGGTAAAGACAAGCCAGGGAACTATAGACTGGTGAGCCTGGCCTCGGTGGTAGGCAAGTTGTTGGAGGGAATCCTGAGGGACAGGATGTACATGTATTTGGAAAGGCAAGGACTGATTCGGGATAGTCAATATGGCTTTGTGCGTGAGAAATCATGTCTCACAAACTTGATTGAGTTTTTTGAAGAAGCAACAAAGAAGATTGATGAGGGAAGAGCAGTAGATGTGATCTATATGGACTTCAGTAAGGTGTTCGACAAGGTTCCCCATGGGAGACTGATTAGCAAGGATAGATTTCATGGAATACAGGGAGAACTAGACATTTGGATACAGATACAGCACTGGCTCAAAGGTAGAAGACAGAGTGTGGTGGTGGAGGGTTGTTTTTCAGACTGGAGGCCTGTGACCAGTGGAGTGCCACAAGGATCGGTGCTGGGCCCTCTACTTTTCGTCATTTACATAAATAATTTGGATGCGAGCATAAGAGGTACAGTTAGTAAGTTTACAGATGAGACCAAAATTGGAGGTGTAGTGGACTTCGAAGAGGGTTACCCCAGATTACAACAGGATCTGGACCAGATGGGCCAATGGGCTGAGAAGTGGCAGGTGGAGTTTAAGTCAGATAGATGCGAGGTGCCGCATTTTGGGAAAGCAAATCTTAGCAGGACTTATACATTTATTGGTAAGGTCCTCGGGAGTGTTGCTGAACAAAGAGACCTTGGAGTGCAGCTTCATAGCTCCTTGAAAGTGGAATCGCAGGTAGATAGGATAGTGAAGCAGGTGTTTGGTATGCTTTCCTTTATTGGTCAGAGTATTGGGTACAGGAGTTGGGAGGTTATCGTGCGGCTGTTGGTTAGGCCACTGTTGGAATATTGTGTGCAATTCTGGTCTCCTTCTTATCGGAAAGATGTTGTGAAACTTAAAAGGGTTCAGAAAAGATTTAAAAGGATGTTGCCAGGGTTGGAGGATCTGAGCTATAGGGAAAGGCTGAACCGGCTGGGGCTGTTTTCCCTGGAGCGTTGGAGGCTGAGGGGTGACCTTATAGAGGTTTACAAAATTATGAGGGGCATGGAAAGGATAAATAGACAAAGTCTTTTCCCTGGGGCCGGGGAGTCCAGAGCTAGAGGGCATAGGTTTAGGGTGAGAGGGGAAAGGTATAAAAGAGACCTAAGGGGCAACTTTTTCACTCAGAGGGTGGTATGTGTATGGAATGAGCTGCCAGAGGATGTGGTGGGGGCTGGTACAATTGCAACATTTAAGAGGCATTTGGATGGGTATATGGATAGGAAGGGTTTGGATGGATATGGGCCGGGTGCTGGCAGATGGGAATAGATTGGGTTGGGATGTCTGGTCGGCATGGACGGGTTGGACCGAAGGGTCTGTTTCCATGCTGTACACTTCTATGACTCTATGACTCTATAAGCTCTTCATCATGAATGTTGAAGAGAAAATATGAAAAACTTATACTCAAAATATGAAATCTGCTGCTCCTCGGATGCTGCCTGACCGGCTGTGCTTTAACAACACCACAAGTTTTGACTCTGACCTCCAACATCTGCAGTCCTCACTTCCTCCCATCTGTGGAATATTGCGTGCAATTCTGGTCTCCCCGCTAAAGGAACTGTAGTGTTAAACTTGAAAGTGTTCAGAAAAGGTTTACAAGGATGTTGCCAGAGTTGGAGGGTTTGAGCTATAGGGAGAGGCTGAATAGGCTGGGGCTGTTTTCCGTGGAGTGTTGGAGGCTGAGTGGTGACTTTATAGACCTTATAAAATCATGAGGGGCATGGATAGGGTAAATAGACAAGGTCTTTTCACTGGGGTGGGTCTGTCCAGAACTAGAGGGCATAGGTTTAAGGTGAGAGGGGAAAGATTTGAAAGGGACCTAAGGGACAATCTTTTCACACAGAGGATGGTGTGTCTATGGAATGAGCTGCCAGCGGAAAGTGGTCGAGGTGATTGCAATTACAACATTTAAAAGTCATGTGGATGTAGTAGGAAGGGATTTGAGGCATATGGGCCAAATGCTGGCAAATGGGACTAGATTTATCAAGGATATCTGGTCGGCATGTACGAGTTGGGCCGAAGGGTTTGTTTGCGTGCTGTGCAGCTGCATGATTCTGTGACACTATGTGCAATAACATCACTGAACAAGTTGATTGGGAAAATATGTTGACTCTAAGGAGAATTAACGGAAATGAGAAGTAGGCAAGTAAGTGCTGTTGAGATAGAATTAAAAACCACCTGATGAAGGAGCAGCACTCTGAAAGATAGTGCTTTGTGTGATTTTTAATTTTGTACACAACACCAGGTGATGGTCCAACAGGTTTATTTGGAAGTACAAACTTTCGGAGCACTGAACCTTCATTAGGTAGCTAGTGGGGCAGGATAATAGGATACAGAATTTATAGTAAAATATCAAAGTGTCATACAACTGATGCTTTGAACAAACCTAGATTACTGTCAAGATTAGAGTGGTGCTGGAAATGCACAGCAGGTCAGGCAGCATCTGAGGAGCAGGAAAATTGACGGATCGGCAGGAGCCCTTCATCCTGATTCCTGCCTGAAACGTTGATTCTCCTGCTCCTCGGATGCTGCCTGCCCTGCTGTGCTTTTCCAGCACCACTCTAATCTTGACTATAATCTCCAGCATCTGCAGTCCTCATTTCACAGCAATCTAGGTTTAAATCTTTAATCAGTTAGACTGGATTGCACCTCCACGTCGCTGAGATAGAAGGTCAGCCACAAAATCTACTGGACAGAAGAGTGGGGCCATATGGCAAACTCCTGGATCTGTTTCTGAAATGCTAACATTGTTAGCTCACTGAAGCACTCTTTTATCATTTGGACGGAGAGGAATTTTCATACTGAATCTGTTATTATTGGCAGGCAAGTATCTAAAGTGAAGATCAATGGTTGAGAGCAGCCATTATCAGAGTGAGATGAGGGTGTGTAAGTAAGAAGTATAGGAATGAATCAAGCAGAAAACAACAGCATGTCAGCTATATGGACAATGGTAATGTGATGAATTGTAAGCAGACACCTCAATCAATTGTTCTGTCTGGTAACCACATACTTCATCACTGTCACTGTCATGATCAGACAATGATAAAGGAGTTCCCATGCTGGAAATATCCTTGGAAAGCCATATCTCTGACAACAAACAGCTGAAGCAGTTATGTGCAGAGCTCCATAACAAGAACTATAGACATTAAATAAACAGACCGCTTTTCAAGGACCTTGGCCAAATGTGATTTAAAATATAGCTGATCTTAGCACAAAATGATAAACAGTGTGATTTCCCTGCTTTCTTTCAAAAATTAGCAATGGAAAATTTCAAAGTGGTTTGCTGTTTTAATTAATAGACAGTTTATCATGAACCTGTATAAAAGCAGCCACAACAACTTGCATTTATTAGCACCTTTTACATGGCAAACCATAGCGTAGAGGTTCATAAGAGTGCTGTTAAACAAAGTTTTAGACCAAGTCACATAAAGAGATATGACACTAAGTGAGCAAAAACCTGATCAAAGATGTGGTGCCTTAAAAGACAGAAGAGGTTTAGAGAACTGCAGAAGTTTAATAAGAAACAATCCAGGACCCAGGGCCTAGTTGGCTGAAGGTATGGCCACCAAATGGTAGGACAGCGAAGCATCATTGTCCATTTGCAATGCACACAGAGTGAACATGGTTAGGGTTCAAGTACTAGTTAAAGGTAGCTTGCACCATGCCATCAGTTGTTGCAGGTTAAACATTGACATCTCTATGATGCAGAGGTGAATAGCAATGACTTAAAAAGAAGCCAATGCTGGCCAAATGCAACGCACTGTTCTTTCAACTTCCCAGAAAGCAGTGGAAAGTTGCGCACCATTGCTTCATTGCCTGTACTATCAGTGTAACAATGGTCTGCGCTGAATACTGAGAAATGGAACAATTTGCAGGTCTGGAATATGAAAGGGGTTGGAGTACAACAGGCACATCCTTTAGGTAGAACATTCAGCCAGCAAAGCACCTTCACCCAACTGATGCACATGCTCAGGCTGAGGCCGAATGAATGATGGAGTCATATCTATTGTGGTAGGGTTGCAGCATGTCTCACCATGTGACGACTTGTGTTCAGCCCTCATCTGCTCTAGCTATGCAACTGACTCCTCTGAGACCAGGCATGTGTGGTCTGTGTCTGCAGCCTAGGTCACTTCCACTAAGAATCCAGTGGTCTGCCAAGAGTGGATGTTGGTCATTCTCTGAAGAAGATGAAGTTGGATTCAAGAGGAGCAGTATTGATAGCAAACCCAGGTGTGGCAGCAGGCTGTCACAGAGGACAAGGGACAACCAGTTCAGGGAGTGTGGATGAAGAGCCCCTCAAGATGGCTGAAATCCGCACAACCACCCAGAGATTTTCGGCATTGACTCAATTTTTTGATGAGCAAAGGCCATGTCAACAGGATGTCCTGAGAAGCTGAGGTGGAACTATGCAGGATGGTGGAGCAGAGCTGCAGGAGTGAGAATCCACCGTCTCCTAGTGGTTGTGAAGGTGACAGCTGCTATGAATGCCTGTGTGACTGGCTCCTTCCAGGGAGCTATGGGTGACCTCTGGGGGGTCTCTTAGTTCTGCACCTAGTAATGCACATGGACATCTGTGCAAGATCACACTGGTTCATTCAATTCCCCCATGACAAAGTGAGGGCTGCAACCCAAACATTCTGGAGAACATAGTTGGCATCCAACAGATATAAGGTGCCATTGACTGCCCACAATAACCAATAGGAGGCCGTGCCTGAACACTACAAAATTCATAACAGGAAGGGGTTCCAGCTGATTAATGTTCAGGTGATTTGTTGCCATCATTACCACTTCCTTCTGCTACCCTGACAACTGCTATGAATTCTACACCCTGGTGCACTCTCATATTCTCAGTGTGTTTGAGGATCCAGATGTCTTACAATACTGGTTACTAGGAGGCAAGAGATATCCACTGTGACCATGGCTTGTACAACGATCCCCTGACTGACAGAGTAGATACTATGCTGCTCATGAAAGATAATCAGATGATATGCAGGAACATAGAGTTGTGGTTAAAATCAGATCTGCTGTGATCTTATTGAATCATGGAGTAGGCTCAAAGACCTGAATGGCTTCTCTTGGTCCTTGTTCATATGGTTTGACCAAGGTTATGGTGGAGCAGATGGTAGGACTGCTGAAGATGCAGGTTTCATTGTTTGGACTGGTGTGGTGGGACAGTCTGGACAATGTGTGCCTTATCAACTTTGTGGACTGCCCTCTACAAAATTGGAGCAAGCAACGTGGAGATGTGTGATCTGTTGAGGAACTGGAAGAACAGGAGTGGACTTCCAGGGAGGGGGACAATGACATTGAGGAGGAGTAGGAGGAAGTTATCCTTTTCTATGACAGAGCTTAGCTGTGTTGGGTACTACAGGCCAGACAGGACCTGACTGACACCTGGTTCCAGTAAATGAGAGCTGGGTGTAGTAGAGCATTGTGGAATGTAAAATAATCATTGGCCATGATGCCATCATTTGTGGGACAAACTGAAACTTTCTTGTGGTTTAGTTTGCATTCAATTCTGGTGGCTGTAAATGAAAGCCCACATTTGGAATTGGCTGATTGCTTGCCTTTATATCATCATTGACTCCCTACACTGTGGAAACAGGCCATTCAGCCCAACAAGTTCACACCCACTCCTTTGAAGAGAAACCTACTCAGACCCATTCCCCTATCCTACATTTACCCCTGGCTAATGCAACTAACCTACACATCCCTGAACACTATGGGCAATTTAGCTTGGCCAATTCATCTAACTTGCACATCTTTGGACTATGGGAGGAAACCGGAGCCCCCAGAGGAAACCCACACAGACACAGGGAGAGTATGCAAACACCACACAAACAATCACCCGAGGCTGGAATCAAAGCTGGGTCCCTGGTGCTGGGCAGCAGTCGTGCTAACCACTGAGCCACCGTGCCACCCTACTGTGATACTCACCCACTGGGCATTGACAAGTTGTGAGCCTACAGGGGCATTGTGCAGAATAGAATTGACATAGAGCGGGTGTTTTTCTGGGGATGCAGCTATAGGCAGGTAAAGTCAATAGCCTTGTGGGTAAATGGGGATGAGTGTGACAAACCGAGGTTGCACATGCCATGAACAGTGTGGTTTTATGGCTGCTGTATCAATATGTTCCTGCTGAGGGCCAACAATGGATTGCCAATCCTTGCCTGGATGCACTCTAGCTTTTTAAGAATGATCTGAGGAAAAAGCAATTACTTTAGCTAATGTTATCCCTACCCTATTAATCCAGCTCAATTAATAAGAGGTTAAGCTCATAGAGCAAGGAAGTGTTGATCCGATTAAGAATTGGTTGCAACAAATTCATTTCTGTCGTGAATTTATACAGAATGAAATCTACAGTTGGCTAATGGTAAATTGGTCCAAGTAACAACCCATCACATTTTCATTAAATACACAATAATTTCCTTCCTATAAAAGGAATCAGCACTATTTTTAAAACGATCTTTCTCTACAAAGAGAGCCCTATTAATGTTTGTTCTGACTGTATGTCACAGACCTGAGAATGTTAATTCTGTTTCTCTATCCATAACTACTGTCAGACCCACTGAGTAATTCTAGCATTTTCTGTTCTCTCTTCAAGTTTCTAGCAGCAAAGCATTTTGTTTCTGTGTAATATAAATATTTGCTTGTGTATGTGCATACACTAATCTAGGAACAATTTTCTAACAATGTAGAAAACACATTGAGAGTAATCACCTTGATCCATAGTCCTACCTCTTCCACATCCTCCACAAATTTCAGCTCAGCTGACATTCTGCAGCATACTTTTTAAATCACACCAAGTTCTATTAATTCATTTTCCATGTGTTCACTGACTTGTGTTGTCTCCCAGTCTGGCAAGGCCTTAACTTTAACATTATCAATTTTTTTGCTCAAATCCCTTCATGGTTTCAATCCTCCCCATCTCTGTAACTTCCTCCAACCCAGTACTGTCTAAGAATACTCTTCAATCTTGGGGTGGCATGGTGGCTCAGTGGTTAGCACTGCTGCCTCACAGCATCAGGGTCCCAGGTTCGATTCCAGCCTTGGGTGACTGCCTGTATGGAGTTTGCATATTCTGCATGGGTTGCCTCCTACATTCCAAAGATGTGCAGTTAGGTGAATTGCCCATAGTGTTAGGTGCATTAGTCAGAGGGTCTATGTGGGTTACTCTTTGGAGGGTCAGTGTGGACTGGTTGGCCCAAAGGGCTTGTTTCCACACTGTAGGGAACCTAATCTAATCCTAGCTTCTTCTGCATCTTTGACTTCCAATAATTCACCAAATGCCCAAACTGTCAGTTGCTAATTTGTCCAACTCTATAATTTCCTCTAAGATCCACATCTCTCCCTCTTCTTTTTAATGCATTTACTTTAGATTGACAAATCTTCCTAGATTGCTTGCCCTGTCTTCCAATCCATCCCACAATCCTCCTCCTGCATTGAAAATCAGAAGTTCTGGAAGTCCTTTAGGAATCTGTCTCTTTGATCAAGCTTTCCTATTCTTTCCTCATATGGCTCATTGCCAAATTTTGCTCGATATCATTCTTGTAAAGCGCTTTGGGATTTTCACTGGATTCGGGACACTACATCAATACACATTCTTATTGCTGGATTTGAGTAACAGTTATATTTTTGGTCCAGGGAGTGAAACCTACTCTAGTCACAAAGGGTGTTGGCAATGGTGCAGGAGCAAGTAGACCGCTCCCAGCTCAGTCCTTTGAAGCCTGATTTCTGTCTCCTCAATACTGAGTACAATATCTTGCTGGTCAGTTTAAATTAGCTGCTGTTGTCCCAACAAAACAAAAGCTGTTGTTTACATATTATGCTGGTTTTAAAGGAAGTCTTTGAGCCTTCATCATATCTGTTCACACATTTACAAACATATACACACACAGAATCACAATTGATTGCATACACACAAACTGATCTAGGCCCCAACGTTCATTGTGGACTCAGATGCACAGAGACAGGAAAATTCAAAAGTCCAACTTTTAGAAATTGTTTCCAAAACTTCTGATTTTCAATATGGGAGGAGGGTTGTGGGCTGGGTTGGAAGACAAAGCAAGCAACCTGGGAGGATCTGCACACCAAAAGTGAGTGCATTGCAGTCTTCATTATATTGAGAAAAACCCATTAAAAAGAACACATATGCTCAAATATCTTCACCTCACTAACTGGAATTCATCATCTCTCATCAAATCATCCAAAATTACTTGTAGCTGTCTTTCAGACTGTGAAGAGAATGGCATCCCACTGTAATAATGGATCCTTCATAAAATCAGTTGTACATCACTAGTCCTGAAATAAACATCCTCAGGCTTATGCAAACAGACAGATATAAATAGTAATCAGTCGTTGCTTTTAACTTGTAAGATTCCATTTCAAAGATTAAAACAGCTGGAGTTTTAAGTGCCTTGATATTGCTCATAGGTTCCATTCATTGTTTAGACAGGTCCTTTGACATATCTTTGACAGTTCCTATAAATGCCTGTATTCTTTATGCATAAGTATCTCTACTTTTAACCTCTCCCAAAAGCTGTCTTACCTCAAACCTAATGCTTGAGTGAACTTGACCTCTTCAAAAAGATATAGTAGCTATCTAAATGAATCCATAAAAGTTAGACCTTCTCTTGCCCGGTCTAAACTACACACTGCAGGTTTCCGACACATACCACATGAAAATCACACAGGAGAGGAGAAAGCTGCTGATTTAATACCCAGTTACCTCCGTAGGTCTGGCATGCCAACTCCATTCCCTCAGTGCTAAAATTGTAAAGCTCTGTTTTTCCATTTTTTGTCAACTTTCACCATGACAGAAAGGTTGTCTATCCTGGCAAAACATCTGAGCTCCACATTTATAGGGGAGGCAATGGCCCAGTGGTATTATCACTGGACTGTTAATCCAGCGACCCAGATGATAATCCGGGGATCCGCATTCAAACCCTGCCAAGGCAAATGGTGGAATGAGAACTCAGCAAAGATCTGGAATGAAAAGACTAATGATGAATCCATTAACAATTGTCGGGAAGACCTATCTGGTTCACTAATGTCTTTTAGGAAAGGAGGCTGCCATTCTTACCTGGTCTGGCTTACATGTGATTCCAGATCCACAGCAATTTGGGTGACTCTGAAACCGCACGCTGGGCAATTAGAGATGAGCAATGAATGGTGGTCTAGCCAATGACACCTTCATCCATTGAAAGAATTTTTTAAAACAGAGCTACAGGCACAGGTGAATACAGACAGACTGAAAAGCATATGTATACAAACACATGTGCATGCATGCACAGATATATTTACATAGTGAGCCGTTAAACACACATAACACAGATACACATACATGGAGTAAAAACTGAAAGAACTGCAGAAGCTATGAATCAGAAACAAACACAGAAGTTGCTGGAAAGGCTCAGCAGATCAGGCAGCATCTGTGAAGAGAAATCAAAGTTAATGTTTCGGATCTGGTGACCCTTCTGCAGGACACATATATGGAGCCCCATACACAGAGGCATTGTTGCACATAGAGATTTGCACAAACATGAAGCCCCACACACACAGACACAGATCAGACCAATTCAGCCACACATGGATTCTCAAGCCTCCACGTATACTCATTTCAATTCACATAGACACACACACATACACATTCCAATAAGAATAGCTATTCAAAGTTGAATGTTTCATCTCCTCTCTAACTCAATTTCACTGGAACCTTGTTTGAGATCAACTAACCAATTGCAGCACAGGTTCGAGTTTCAGTGCCAACTTGAGCAGTGCACAGACCAGCAAGACTTTACATGAGCTCCATGATTCTCACATAAAGCTGTCAGCAAAAAATGTAACTGATCAAAAGAGGGTTCATTAGAATCATTGAAAATAGTTACAATGAATAACAAATGATTTTCTACTATGTAGAAACCCTTTTAAGTGTATCAAGAAACAGCTTGAAGAAGATAATATATATAAATTATCTTATCAGGAATATTTTAACACACTGAAAGTCAAAAACATGTTGTCAAAGTCTTTTCTTTCCCATCAGTATTAGCAATAATTTTAGCATTACAATACATGCTCATTTTCACTAATGAAGGCATTTGACCTGAGGCTGGAAAAACCGCTGAGAACAGATGTGAGGGAATTATTAATTTCCATCTATTGTTTGTTGTAATTAGGATTAGCTACACTTAAAGAATAACAAGTGACTGGAATTAAATTTTAAACTTTGACACAAAAACATGTTTCTCTTCTGTATATTCTCACAATAGAGCTTTCTTTCATCTTGACTGCATAGGTTTGAATTGAATTTCAATCACAGCACAATATTAAAATGATAAATTGCCTTTGCACAATAAGCAAACAAAGCTCAAAGAGTTTTTGAGGTGATTTTACTGAACAATTATTATAAATTTATTGCAAAAAAGTTCATATTTTGAAAGGAGCAATGCATCTTTCCTTATTGAGATTTGTTCTTTTACTAGGAATTTGTGAATGCTGAACACTGTATTAATTTGTCAATTCCTTACACTGTTGAAAATGAAGTCCCGACTTCTAACAATGAATCAAACTGTGATTGTGATTGACTGTAGTTTAACAAAGATCGATTCTGTTTAAATTTACCATGTTGAGATTTGCTTTCTCTATCAGGCACCTTTATTGGTCAAAACCAAAACTGTGGGCAATGCAGAGTTTGTCTTGATAATGATACGTTAAAGTCCACTTGGGGAATTGAAGTTGCTGTGGCAACATGTACATCCATGCTGTACACTGGAGCTGGAATAGTGATGGTTCCAGCTCCCTTTTCATCATATGGCTGACCAGGAATCTCTGCCACTCTTGTTGTCTACCATTGGCATGTGTGGGAAGGATTTGAAGATTGATAATTAATATGGTCTTTTTACAAACACAGCTTCTTCAAATAGCAAATTCTGGGGAGGGATGCAAACCTGGAGTTTCTAACTCAGAGGCAGGGACACTAGCCACTGCAGCACATTAATTGCAACATTGAATTTTATTAATATAAATTATTAAGAAATGAAATACTTTCATTTATATACAATGTGGAGTCACTGGCATTGGACTGGGGTGGACAAAGTTAGAAATCACACAACACCAGGTTATAGTCCAACAGGTTTAATTGGAAGCAATAGATTTTGGAACATTGCTTCTTCATCAGGTAGTTGTGGAGCATAAGACTGTAAGACAAAGAATTTATAGCAACTTCTGTGACTTATGATCTTATACTCCACAACCACCTGATGAAGAAGCAGCATCCGAAAGCCAGTGCTTCCAAATAAACCTGTTGAACTATAACCTGGTGTGGTGTGATTTTTAACTTCATTTATATAGTGTCTTGTGTGACCCCACATTTTACAGCCAATGAAATACTGTTGTAAATGTAAGAAATATGGCAGCTAATTGGTGCAAAGCATGTTCCCACAAACGGCAATGCAATTGTGATCCAATGTTGGTCGTAAAATATTGGCTGTCAGATTTTTTTCTTTGAAATAGTGCATCTTTATAAAATGGGATCTTTCACAGAGGGTAGACAGAATAGCAAAGAATAAGTGAGTGGTAACCAAGAGATGGCTTGTCTATTATATGAATGATAAACAGTTATTGCAGAATTATTTGAAAGGAATTTTCAGGATTTTCACATGGTAATTGTTACCAAAGTTAGCCCACAAAAAGTGCTCAACTGACAATTTTTTTTAGATTAGATTACTTACAGTGTGGAAACAGGCCCTTTGGCCCAACAAGTTCACACTGATCCGCTGAAGCACAACCCACCCAGAACCATTCCCCTAAATTTACCCCTTCACCGAACACTACAGGCAATTTAACATGGCCACTTCACCTATACTGCACATTTTGGATTGTGGGAAGAAACTCACGCAGACACAGGGAGAATGTGCATAACTCCACACAGAGGGTTACCTGAGACAGGAATTGAACCTGGGTCTCTGGTGCTGTGATGCAGCAATGCTAACTAATGTGCCACCATGCCGCAATCAAGACTGAAGGGACGGTGTGTGTACCAGTGACCTGGGTAAAAGCTGCCAAAAACAATGTTGTGTCAATTCAAGTCCGCTACTTCGTCAAGGAGATCTTCAGGTATCCAGCAACAGTGATGTTAGCAAACAGGGAAAGCAGCTAATCCTATTAAAATGCCTCATGGATAGCAAACCAGGAATTTCAAAGCACTGATACACTTTTAACCTAAATTTTCAGATCGCACAACAGATATGATTGGATTTAGATAGAAGCTAAAATAGGTATATTTTTATATTTTTAAATAAGTGTTATATAAGTATGTGGGATTTATTTATCAGTATGTAAAAGTTCCACAAATATAAAGTTAGCTTTTCAGAGCTGGTGAGGATATTTAACAGTAATTAAAAAAAAGGGAGTGTAACACTTCCCAGGGTTTTAAACAGCAAGAGTACTAGCATTAAAGTGGAAATTCACAAACACTCAAAGATCATAAAAAATAGGAACAAAAGTAGGCCATACAGCTTTTCAAGCAAGCTGTACTATTCAATTAAATCCTGTGTGGTCTTCAGCTTCAACTCCACTTTTCAGCTCTATCTTCATATCTATTAATTTTCCTACAATCCAAAACTCCATTGATTTGAATATAGTCAATATCTGACCACCTATAGCCATGTAGGCTATTGTTGGAAAATTCCAACAATTCAAAACCTCCGCGTACACCTAAGGGGAAGCTAGAGAAGCAAATGAAAGAGAAAGGCATAGAAAATTCCTCTGATTAATTGAGCTGAAATAGGGCAGGAGAAGGCATCACATGGAGCTAAAACAATTGTTAAAGACCATAGACCGTATTCTGTCTACCCTCTCAGATAAATGTGAACGACCCCATTTTATAAAGATCCACTATTTCATAGATCTGTAATTGTGCTGTGAAATAAATTCATGTAAGATTGCAAATACAGTGCTATATTTTGACGCTGCGCACAAATACACATCCAGACTCGATTAGTACTGGTAAAGTTCATTCCACATTCAAATAGCATAGCTAACTGTTCGCTGCTTGATTGCATTGGTGAAGGAACAGGAATCCGACAGGGAGCTGTAAAATCCTGTGGGAGCAAATTATTGTAGATGTTGGACTCTGTGCTGAAAATAACAAATGATGGAAGACCACAGCGGGTCAGACAGCATCCATGGAGAGAGGGCAAGCTAACATTTTGAGCCAAGATTACTCTTCATCAGTTTTAAGTGTGGACGGAGCAGCATTTATGCTGCAGTTTGGAGGGGGAGCCATGTGTGGGAGGCAGTAGGTGTAGGGTGGTCGGGGAAAAAAAATGTTGATAGCTCAAATTAAGTGATCGGAATGTGAGGATGGCAGAACAATGTGTGTCTCCTGCCAGACTTGAAAGGACAGTAACTGGGATAGGGCGGGGGGGGGGGGGGGGAGGACATGTTAACATGTTAACAAGCTAAACGATAGGAAAATGGTTCACAATTTGAAGATGTCGAACTCAAATCCAAAAGGTTGGGAAGTGCCTGGTCTGAAAATGAGATATTGTTCCTCCAGTTTGTGCTGTGATTCACTGGAACATTGCAGCATGCCGAGGACAGACCTGTGGGCATACCAAGCAGGATGCTATGTGAAAATGACCAGCTACAGGAAGGTCAGGGTCCTGCTTGTGCACAGACCGGAGGTGATCCGCAAAACGTCCACCCAGTCTTCAATGTAGAGTAGGCCACAATGGGTGTAGTAAATACATCTTTATTGGTAAGGCATTAGGCAATAACTTACCAAAGGATGGTAGAGTTTGCTTAGCAGATACCTTGAGTATGATGCAGAATGATGTTGGTGGTGTAGATTCAATCTGTAGTAAAAAATGAGGTCTGCAGATGCTGGAGATCACAGCTAAAAATGTGTTGCTGGTCAAAGCACAGCAGGCCAGGCAGCATCTCAGGAATAGAGAATTCGACGTTTCGAGCATAAGCAGATTCCTGATGAAGGGCTTATGCTCGAAACGTCGAATTCTCTATTCCTGAGATGCTGCCTGGCCTGCTGTGCTTTGACCAGCAACACATTTGCAGCTAGATTCAATCTGTAATCAGGTTTGGTAGGTTCTAGGAAGCCTGTTTCCCCATTGTCTCATCCTTGCAGAGTGCTTCTCCTCAAAGTATATATAACCAATTATTTCTCTGAAATGGGGTGAGATACCTGCATGTCCTTTATGAACAATGGTGAATTTATAAAAAAAACCACTGAAGCATGAAATACTGCATGTGGAAAGCAACATGAATATTTTCTATACTAATGTGTTTCTGCATTGGATAATCTTAGTACTTGCTGCGCATACGTAAAAACTATGAGAAAGAACAGGGGAAGAAATCCTATTCTACCAAAGGGGCAATAAATGCATCAGGGGGTTGAATGGCTGTTTCTGCACTTTATCATTCCCTGATTGTGCAAATTCACTTAATGACAAACAAGGCTCGAACCTTTATGCTTTTGGTTTGTCAAATATAAAGAAAATATATTTTAATATGTACAGTATACATCAATTTCAATTTTAAAAATATTAAAGCTTTTAATGGCATTTCTCATTTTGTACAGCTTTTCTGCAGTGAAAAGCTCTTATTGTTAAAAAAAAGAATATGTTCCCATTTGCAGCAATCATACAGATTTGTTCTTTGAATATTAAATGTACAAACACAGCCACTCCATGTACATATTAATTATGCAAAATTCCATCATTGTTAACAGCTAGGTTATGACTACACATCTTTCTCATAAAAAAAAGACTCACAGAGAATGCCACTAACTGGAACCTCTGGTCTTATTGCTTGAATCATTAAAACAAATGTTTGAATAGGTAGAAGGGGGTGGCAGTTTCAATTAGACTCACCATCAAGTTAAGCTGCTTCTGGGGGATTTTGCCAAGTAGCTTGGTTTCATTCGAAAAATTAACTGACAAACATAGGTCTGATAAAGACATACAGGTACCTGACACTGTGATATTTTACCAATGAAAGAGATTTTAGGGGAATTTACACTGGCCTCGAAAGAAAATTCTCTCTCAAGGATATACCTCTGAGAAAGCAATGATTTAAAACCTGACCAACCCCTTGTCACTTATACTTGCCTCTTACAATTACTAATAGTTTTACAAAGTGGTCCCCTGATTGTCATTTAGAAGCTGAATTATGCTGCTTGCATATATAATATCACATCTCTCAAACTGACTGGTCTCCCATTTATTTGAATTAGCCTGACATATTCACATTGGCACATATTATGGAAAGATTCTTGTTCAGTTCTCAGGGCTGTGCATTGCATTTCAATAAACTGTGATACTGTGTATTACAGATCTTAAGTCTGCTGCTGTAAATAAAACTGGCAGAAACCGAAACAGAATCTGAACCAAGCCTACCAAGCCACAAAAATCACAGTTCCTGGCATATTCAATTACAAACAATTTATTAAGAAAGACAAAGGAGAGGAGCAGGAATAGACTACTCAGGCCCTGCTTACCATTCATTATAATTGCTGCATTCCTGTTTTGCCTTGTTTCACACAGATTACTGTTATCCTCCTAGATTGGTTAGTAACCCAATCAAATTTATTTAAAAATCTCAAATATGGTTCATTCAACAGACAAACTGATACCTCCCTGTTATAAACCAATTTAGTCTTAATCTAACATGCTGCTGCTTTGACTCCTTATCTCTGGTGGTCACTTGGTATCAGCCTAGTTCCTTGCATCATTAACATACTCCACTCCAAAATCAAGATTAGATGAGTGTGAAAACAGGCCTTTCGGCCCAATCAGTCCACACCGACCCTCCGAAGAGCAAACCACCCAGACACATTTCCCTCTGACTAATGCACCTAACACTATGGGCAAGTTAGCATGGCCAATTCACCTGACCTGCACATCTTTGGACTGTGGATGGAAACTGGAGCACCCGGAGGAAATCCACGCAGACACGGGGAGAATGTGCAAACTCTACACAGACACAGCAAACTCTACATCAGTCCTAAATGGTCAACCTGTTGTGTTGGGATTATGCTCCAAGGTCCTAAATTCCCCAGCCAGCAGAAACAATCTCTGTGGTCTTTCAAGTCTCTTCAGAACCTCCTGTTTTGATAAGAGCATGTTAGGTTAAGACTAAATTGCTTTATAACTGGAAGGTATCATAACAGCGATTGTAATGAGGTCAGCCAGCAGGAACTCATTGAATGAGTTCCCTGATTGTGGCTGTTAATCTGGTCCAATCAGGTAGACCTGGCTGACATAAAAAGTTTGCGTGTTAGGTATACTGACACTCTGGTACCTGACTCTCTTTGAGGTAGTACTATAGTCAAGTTCATGTGCAAAGAAAGGATAAGTTGGTGATGGGATACCAGCCATGTAGTGTTATTCCAAACCCCTTGCCTTTCATTTAATCTCCAGAAAATATTGGCCCAACTTACTCAGTCTCTCATAATAGTAAAACCCTTTCATCTGTGAAATCAATTTAGTGACTCTTTTCTATACCTCATCCAATGTAAAAATATCCTTCCTTAAATATGGTACTCCAGATGTGATCTCATCAAAGTCCAATGCAGCTGTACCAAAACGTTTGAGATACATAGTGTTGTTTCCCACAGGTCGTTACAATGATTACAGTTTTTTTCTTATTTTATATTAATTACTTAAACTTCAATATATAGAGTACAATTTGAAAATATTGTGAACTGTGAGAAGGGCCATGATAGACTTTAAGAGGATATAGATGATCTGGTAGAAAGATCAGATACGTGGCAGATGAAATCTATTCCAGAGGAGTGTGGATTGAGACATTTTAGCAGAAAGAATGAGGCAAGAGAACAGAAAATAAAATGTACCATTCTAAAGACATACAAGTACATGCGCACAATCATGGAATGTAGCAGACCAGTTTCAGAAAGGGCTTACCGAGGCATATGGAATTCTGAGTTTGATAAATTGAAGCATAGCATACAAAAGCAAGGAAGTAATAGTGAACCTTTACTGGACTACTCAGACAATTCTAGGCACTGTACTTTGGAAAGGATGCATAAGGTTTTGGACATGGTGCAGAGAAAGATTAACAAGAACAGTTCCAGGAATAAAGTTAAAAATCACACAACACCAGGTTATAGTCCAATAGGTTTAATAGGAAGCACACCATCTTTCCAATTAAACCTGTTGGACTATAACCTGGTATTGTGTGATTTTTAACTTTGTACACCCCAGTCCAACACCAGCAACTCCAAATCAGTTCCAGGAATGAGGGTATTCAGTTATGAAGATAGATTGGAGCAAATGGAGTTATTCTCCTTAGCAAGAGAAAAACTTTCAATTGCATGGTTCTCTTCACACCACTAGATGTCTCAAAGCACCGAACAATAACACACTTTCAGAGTCTACTAACTCTTTTAAGGGAACATGGTCACTAATTTACACATGACGAACTCCCACACACAGCAAGATAATAATGACCAGATTTTGTTTTCTTTCATGGTACGTGAGCATTGTTAGCATTGCCAGCATTTGTTGCCCATCTCCAGTCACTCTTGAACTGAGTAGCTGGGACAGATAGCTGGCACAGACATGAGTGACCAAATGACATCTTTCTGTATTATAACCACTTTATGCTTTTATTGTCCATTTGTCTAGCATTTAAAGCCACAAGCTAATTCAGTTTTCTTGTATATGCATATTAAAGTTCCTTAAAACACCAACACTATGACCTTTTACACCTTTTAAAACATATTCTGCTTTTCTTTACTCTTTACTAAAGTGAATTACTTCCCCCTTGCCCATCAGGCAACTTGTGGCCTGCTCATTTAACCTATCAATATATCATTGCACCCTCACAGCTTACGATTCCACTGATCTTTGTACTATCAGCAAACTTGGGAACGTTACTCCTGATTTCTTCATTAATATAGATTGTAAATAGTTGAGGCATCTATTTTCTTTGCAGCTGCAATCTCACTTTTCAAGAATGTCATTTTTATTGCTCCCATCCATTACCATGCAAGTGTGTTCTGGATACAACAATGATACCCTCAATAAGAAAGCTGTGAGAAGGCTAGTATTCTTTTATAACAGGACTTTGTTGATTATAGCTGACTCAGAGATTAATGATAACTGGGCTCTGCATCAGTTTTCGTGGTTGAATCTTCCTATATTTTGGCTCGGTGTCAATTGCAGGCAATTTGTGGGCAGTTCCCCTTTGTGAGCCCTGTATACCTTTCTTATGCAAGCTTCCATTGCTCATCTCATTAATAATGGCATTCAACCTCCACAGTACTCTTCACATTGATTCTTGTGGTCACGGGGACAGCTGTGTTTACCGCTGACAGGACCTTCCTGAATTGATGCTGAGGCACCACATTTAAACCCTGACTGCACACCACTTCAAACGCTGCAAGTCAGGAGCAGGCATTCCAAGCCCACTGCTTGACCCCAATTCACAAGGTGCTAGCAAAGGGAGGTTCACAGATGAAGGAATGGAAGCCCTGCTGGACAGGGATGGGGGGCGCGGTGTGTCGGTGGTGATGGAAATTAGGGTTTACCCTTTTGCCCAGACTTGCTGAAGGAAAACATACCAGCAAACACGGTCATCATGGAATGAGCTAGCAAACTGGGTCAATGCCATTTCCATGTTCAGAAGAAATGCCTAGCAGGACTGGAACAAGCTGTATGGCCTTCTACACTCCATGAGAGTAAATGCCACCATCTTCACTGCACCACTGCATACACACCCTAACTACGCCATTGCAACAGCCCTCCCCAACAAGGGTCCGGGTCTACCACTCTCACTATCGCATGCAGAATCTCCCCTCAACAGTTCAGTCCCTCACTCAGCTCATTCTCATAAAGTAATAAGACATCCCACCCCCACCACCTGTGCCTTCTATCTACTCACTGGGACCCCGTTCTCCATATTTCTGGCTTCTCACCATAATTAACAGTCTTTCAGATAATTTTATCTCACTCAATCCTTCCATTTCATTATAGGAGAAAATGGGCATATTAAAGCCAAGAGGGCAAAGATACGTGGCAGAGTGGCCAACATTTGTCTCATCGCCTGATATAAGGAGGGGATGCTGGAGAGGATTGAGAGCATTCATGTACAGACGCCAGGACCTCCATGTTGAGACAACCAAGTAAGCTTTGTTATGCATGTTGCACTGTTCTCCCATGACCACCATTCTGAATGTATTCATGATAATCTCAAGCTTTTACTCAACTTGTGTACCTAATCTTCTCTACTTCCTTCTGCAGGCAACAGCGATACTCACACAGGCACAGCCCCAAAGAGACCAGCTCCTCAGTCCATTGCTGTTTCTTCCATCTCTAAAGAAGAAGTCACACATCCCTCAAAGAGCCCTCCAGTAAGGCTTTCACCTACACCCTCCATCAACTCAGACATTTTCACATGGTGTCTGCTCTATTTAGATTTGAGTCAGGAACACAGTCTGGGACAGATATCACTGGCTCATCTCTGCAACAGGTCAAAGCAGAAAAGCCCCAGGTGACTGGCACTGAGAACTGCCAGAGACTGAGCATGAGCAAACCCCGTGGGGTGAGCTATTAATAACCTTGTCCAAATGCTGTTGCAGGAACCGCAGGCACGTTTGACAGGGCACCCAGGAAACTCGGTCGAAGGTTGCAGAAGTTATCAGTCTGCACTGACTCTACCAGGAATGCATCTGACAGTGTCCATGAACAGGTTGGTGGCCATCATGAAGAGTCATCTCCCAGACCCATACACAACATCATCACCTCAGGAGATCTCCCACCCACAGCTTCCAACCTCATAATCCAGTAACCCTGCACCTCCTGATTCTACCTCCTTCCCAAGATCCACAAACCTGACCACCCTGGCCGACCCATTGTCTCAGCATGCTCCTGCCCACCGAACTCATCTCCACCTACCTCAATACAGTCCTATCCCCCCCTAGCCCAGATACGTTCAAGGCACCACCCAAGCCCTCCAGCTCCTCCAAGACTTCTGTTTCCCCGGCCTCCAATGCTTCATCTTCACCATGGACATCCAATCCTTCGACCTCTCCATGTGCCATGACCAGGGCCTCCAAGCCCTTAGTTTCTTCCTCTCCTGACGTCCCCACCAGTACCCTTCCACTGACACCCTCATTTGTTTGGCTGAACTGGTCCTCACCCTTAACAATTTCTAATCCTCCCACTTCCTCCAGGTGAAAGGGGTAGCATTGGGCACCAGCATGGGCCACAGCTATGCCTGCCTCTTTGTTGGCTGCATAGAACCGTCCATCTTCCATAGTTACACTGGCACCACAACCCACCTCTTCCTCCGCTACATTGATGACTGCATCGGCACCACCTTGTGCTCCCGCGAGGAGGTTGAGCAATTCATCAACATCACCAACACATTTTACCCTGACCTTAAATTCACCTGGACCATCCCTGACAACTCTCTCCCTTCCCTCTCCATCTCCATCAATGACGGCCGACTGAACACTGACATCTTTTACAAACCCACTGACTCGCACAGCTACCTGGATTACACCTCTTCCCACCCTACCTCCTGCAAAGATGCTATCCTGTATTCCCAATTCCTCCGCCTGCTCCCTGGAGGAATAGTTCCACCACAGAACAAAGACCATAATTTCCCTTCCCACGTGGTTGAAGATGCCCTCCAATGCATCTCATCAACGTCCCGCACATCCGCCCTCAAACCCCACCCCTCCAACTACAACAAGGACAGAAACTCCCTGGTCCTCACCTTCCACCCCACTAATCTCTGCATAA
This sequence comes from Hemiscyllium ocellatum, assembly GCF_020745735.1. Lineage (NCBI taxonomy): Eukaryota > Metazoa > Chordata > Chondrichthyes > Orectolobiformes > Hemiscylliidae > Hemiscyllium > Hemiscyllium ocellatum. The sequence continues at coordinate 20,834,141 of NC_083406.1, read as the reverse complement.
ACCGTATCATCTGCCGATATTTCCACCACCTCCAAACGGACCTCACCCACAGGGATATATTTCCCTCCACACCCCTTTCAGCTTTCCGCAAAGACCGTTCCCTCTGTGACTATCTGATCAGGTCCACGTCCACCAACAACCAACCCTCCCCTCCTGGCACCTTCCCCTGCCACCGCAGGAATTACAAAACCTGCGCCCATATCTCCTCCCTCACCTCCATCCAAGGCCCCAAAGGAGCCTTCCACATCCATCAAAGTTTCATCTGCACATCCACCAATTCATTTATTGTATCTGTTTGTCCCGATGCAGTCTCCTTTACATTGGGGAGACTGGACACCTCCTAGAAGCACGCTTTAGGGAACATCTCTGGGACAACCGCACCAATCAACACCACCGCCCTGTGGCCCAACATTTCAACTCCCCCTCCCACTCTGCCGAGGACATGCAGGTCCTGGGCCTCCTCCACCGCCACTCCCTCACCACCCGATGCCGGGAGGAAGAACACCTCATTTTCCACCTCGGAACACTTCAACCCCAGGGCATCAATATGGATTTCACCAGTTTCCTCATTTCCCTTCCCCCCACCTTACCCCAGTTCCAACCTGCCAGCTCAGCAGTGCCCTCATGACCTGTCCTACCTGCCAACCTTCCTTCCCACCATCCACTCCACCCTTCTCTCCAACCTATCAATTCATCCCCACCTCTATCCACCTATTGTACTCTTAGCTACCTTCACTCCAGCCCCATCCCCTCCCATTTATCTCTCTACGCCATTCCTTATGAAGGGCTTTTGCCGAAATGTTGATTTTCCTGCTCTCTGGATGCTGCCTGACCTGCTGTGCTTTTCCAGCACCACTCTAATCTAGACTCTGATCTCCAACATCTGCAGTACTCACTTTCGCCATCATGAAGACTCAGGTCAGACAGAATGCTCAGTACCTGCCAGAGGTGTACGCAGACCTGCAGTCCATTACATTGGCCATTTGGAGTTCGGGTGGTGGCAGCAGCTACCAAGACAGAGGAGGAACCCTCAGAGGTCTCTTCTCAGGCACTTACAGAGGTGCCAGGCTCCCCTGCTTCCACCCTCCCTGCAATTCCCAGCCCCAGGATGCTTTCAGCACATCTGGGCACTCTAGTCACAAACATCCCTAAATCATCAGACCAACTGGCTCCACAATAGAGCAGGATCCATCCACTCCAGCTGCAATCTCTGGGATGTACCTGGACAGAGTGAGAGGGCACGAATAAAGCAACCCCTCTCTGGCATGGGAGACTTCTCATTGTAAATACCCTCTCACATCTGCAGATATATGTATATGCACTGTGAACCATCACATGTCCCCAATTGATTCTCATTTCAGTGAAGTGGCAACTATGTCAGAGTTATGCAGCCTCTTCGTCCAGCTCAGGAAGGACATTGCTGAGGCAGTGCTCACCTCCGAGAAGCATCTTGGAAGCAATAGATTTCAAACAATTTTCAACCCTCACGTTCATGAATGCAACCAAGACTTAACACTTCGGTGAGGAGATCACAGAGCCAAAGTTAATGGGAGCAGCTTATAATCAAACTTCACACAGAAGCTACACATAGCCTTGGAGAGGCCATGCTCTTCAATCAGTACAGTAGACAAAGAACAGCTTCTCGGTGATGGGATTTCTGAGTGTACCAAGCAGATGTGGGACAGTAAGACATGAAGGCTTTCCAAAGAGACAGTCATGAAATGCCTCTACATAGAAGTCTGCGATAGTACACCCGACATAGGGAGCACAGCCAAGTCATACAAGTACATTGGGATATTATATACTGTGGTAGAAGTATTCCCATATTGCTTCACCACCCCATCACCCACAAAATGCAGCATTGAATATATAAGTCCATGTTCTTACATACTTACAGTTCACAGTGAGAGGAAAGCAGCTCCCAGCCCTTGCACAACAATGAGACGTGTGTAAAATGTATTTGAGGATTAGTGACTGCAGGCACATTTAAGGTCACCCGTGCTTCACAGAATTTGTTAGTATTAATTCATTGATCATTCATTAACAATCAATGACCTGGTCATGATTATTCATGGTCAAGATTTGTAACATGTATTATTGGTCAATACCTGTACAGCATGTGAAAAGTGATGTGTTGGCATCAGTGTCATCATTGGATATACAAATGCTTGATGAATATAAATAGCCCTTGGAGGGTCTCACATGGTAAAAAGTGACCTCACCCCACAGATGAAGCAAATAGATCTTACTGCACCCACTAAGTTTGTGCTGGCAGCCATTTTTTCATCCTTATAGTACAGTTGAGATTTGGTGGATGATTAAATGGTACCAAGGTAATGCTCCTGAGGATCCAGTAAATGTTCCAGACAATGTCTGAAAGTCAAGATATTCCACCAGCCCCCATATTGATAATCCCTCATATTCCCTTCAGTGCCGTTGCCCCTATCATGGTCAGAATATGGTACAATATTTCAGCTTATGAAGGTGATTTGTGAAGATTTAGGATGCTGTTCTGTCCACGACACAAATCCATGTGGCGCTGAATTTGCTGAGCTGAAAATTTATAGATAATTTGCCAAGTGGAGGTGACAGAGTTTAACTACCAACCTGCCTTGGGGCTTGAATTTGAGATCTTCTGTCTGGAGGTTGACTGTTGTTGAATTGAGTTACCAGACCACCATCTGTGATTAATGTTCCAGCATAATTACTCATCCAAACTCTCAACAATAATTACTTTGAACAAAGCAAAAATGTTAATCTTCACTTTGGTGCAAATGTGATGCAAAATAAAGAAAAAATTATTAAGCAGACATCGAACTGATCTTTCAATGCATTTCAGGAAAACAGCTTCATCTGAGAATTAAAAGCAAGATGCTGGGAATCTGAAATAAACACAGAAAATGCTGGAAATATTCAGCAGCATCTGTGGAGTGAAAGAAAGAGAAAAACATTTAGAAAATTCAGGTAAATGATCTTATGTCAGAATTGGCAGAAGTTAGAAATGTAATGGTTTTCAAGAAAGTGCAAAGCTAGGGCAGGGTGAGTGGGAAGAGGAAATAAGGAACAAACGCGAAAGTCAGTGATAGGATGGAGGGCAGAAGAGATTAAATGACAAAAGGGATAATATTATAGGACAAATGTTGAATCAAAAATAAAATACGTTTCACCTATAGATTTTAAGGTGGAGTATAAAAGGACCTTTACTGGGAAAGACTTCACTCAATTGTTGCAAATCAACTTGTAATTGTTGGAATTGCTTAGCTACTGCTAGATTAATGTAAGCATCGTAAATATTTCCATTGAACTTTGAGAAACTGTGCAGATAAATTATTATTTGCTGCTTCGTAGGTCCTCTCGTTGTCATTAGTTTGACAGAAACAAATGCTGGGCTTTGATTTTGAAGCACGCCATTGTGAGATTGATGGACATAGACTGAGATACTGGACAGACAACCTCAATAGTTGTGGCAAACAGTACAAAAGTAATTGCTGGTAAAACACAAAGAGCAACCCACTTCAATTTTCATCAGTTTTATTTTAGAAATTCTGTGCAATTTTCCAACCTCAAAGTTTTCACATACATGCAAGTCTGAGTACTCCATCCAAGCCTCAATCGTTTGGTTGACAATTGATGTCTTTGTGGGCAGAATTTGCTGTCAAAATAGCAGTTAGGCTAATGGAGCTTGCCAGTATTTAAATGCAAATCCTGTAGAGACTTCAGGTGGGTGTTAAACATGTACATTCAAAAGCTCTCATCCACACTGTATTATAAACTCCACAGAAAAAGCACTTTGCTGTCTGTTTCATAATTGACACATATTGAATGTTGGAAGTTGCCAAATAAATTCACTGCACCTTTATGTTCCTTGCTAGTTTGCAATCATATTCTCTTTTCCCTTTTCTTAGTAGTTTCATGGTCCTCCTTTGCTAAATTCTAAATTACTCTCAATCCACACGCTTTCCACTGTTTATGACATTCTCATAAGCCATTTCCTTTGTACTAATGTTATATTTAGCTTTCTTTGTTAACCATGATTGATTCAACTTCCCCTTTGGGTGGTTTTGCTTTAGAGGAATGTATAGGAAAGTGATTGCTGGGCCTCTTACTGAGATATTTGTATCATCAATAGTCACAGATGAGATTAGATTAGATTACATTAGATTAGATTAGATTCCCTACAGTGTGGAAACTGGCCCTTCAACCCAATAAGTCCACACCGACCCTCCGAAGAGTAACCCACCCAGACCCATTTCCTTCTGACTAATGTGCCGGAAGACTGGAGATTGGCTAACATGATGCCACTGTTTTAAAAGGGTGGCAAGGACAAGCCAAGGAACTACAGACCAGTGAGCCTGACCTCGGTGGTGGGCAACTTGTTGGAGGGAATCCTGAAGGACAGGATGTACATGTATTTGGAAAGGCAAGGACTGATTAGGGATAATCAACATGGCTTTGTACATGGGAAATCATGTCTCACAAACTTGGTTGAGTTTTTTGAAGATGTAACAAAGAGGATTGATAAGGGAAGAGCAGTTGATGTGACCTATATGGACTTCAGTAAGGCGTTCAACAAGGTTCCCCATGGGAGACTGGTGAGCAAGGTTAGATCTCATGGAATACAGGGAGAACTCGCCATTTGGAAACAAAACTGTCTCTAGAAGACAGAGGGTGGTGGTGGGGGTTTGTTTTTCAGACTGGAGGCCTGTGACCAGTGGGGTGCCACAAGGATCGGTGTTGGGCCCACTACTTTTCGCCATTTATATAAATGATTTGGATGTGAGGATAAGACGTATAGTTAGTAAGTTTGTTGATGACGCCAGAATTGGAGGTGTAGTGGACAGCAAAAAAGGTTACCTCAGATTGCAGCGGGATCTTGATCAGATGGGCAAATGGTGTTTAATTTAGATAAATGAGAGGTGCTGCGTTTTGGGAAAGCAAATCTTAGCAGGACTTATACACTTAATGGAAAGGGAGTGTTACTTAACAAAGAGACCTTGGAGTGCAGGTTCATAGCTCCTTGAAAGTGGAGTCACAGGTAGTTAGGATAGTGAAGAAGATGTTTGGTATGCTTTCCTTTATTGGTCAGAGTATTGAGTACAGGAATTGGGACGTCATGTGGTGGCTGTACAGGACATTGGTTAGGCCACTGTTGGAATACTGCATGCAATTCTGGTCTCCTTCCTATCAGAAAGATGTTGTGAAACTTGAAAGGGTTCAGAAAAGATTTACAAGGATGTTGTCAGGGTTGGAGGAGTTGAGCTACAGGGTGATGTTGAATAGGCTAGGGCTGTTTTCCCAGGAGCGTCGGAGGCTAAGGGGTGACCTTACAGAGGTTTATAAAATCATGAGGGGCATAGACAGGATTAATAGACAAAGTCTTTTCCCTGGGGTGGGGGAGTCCAGACTAGAGTCATATGTTTAGGGTGAGAGGGGAAAGATATAAAAAAGACTTAAGGGGCAACTTTTCCACTCAGAGGGTGGTACATTATGGAATGAGTTGCCAGAGGAAGTGATGGAGGTTAGTACAATTGCAACATTAAAAGGCATCTGGATGGGTGTATGAATAGGAAGGGTTTGGAGGGATATGGGCCAGGTGCTGGCAGGTGGGACTAGATTGGGTTGGGATATCTGGTCAGCATGGATGAGTTGGACCAAAGGGTCTGTTTCTGTGCTGTACATCTCTATGACCCTATGACTCTATATCTGTTGACACCTTATAGTACTTCTTTAAATCTTAATTGAAAAATGTGGTGCTGGAAAAACACACCAGCCTCATTGCTGAAGAAGGGCTTAAGCCCGAAACATCGATTCTCCTGCTCCTCGGATGCTGCCTGGTCTGCTGTGTTTTCCAGCACCACATTTTTCAACTCTGGTCTCCAGCATCTGCAATCCTCGCCTTCTCCTTCTTTAAATCTTGGTCATAGTCTGTCGACCATCAAATGTTTTAGTGCATTTTTCTAATGCAAATAAGCTAACTCGAGCCACATATTCTCAGATTTTCCTTTGCACAGATGTAACACACCGATTTCAGAATGAACCATGTTACATTCAAACGTCATGTGGAATTCTATTCTGGTTATTATTTTCCAAAGACTCCCTTTCCACCAGTTTATTAATTAGCCTGAATTCTGCAATGTGGAGGCTATATATTTTAAAGGGTAATGGGACAATTCGAATTCATGATAATTACCATTAAACTACCTTCAGTAGCAAAAGCAGTCTCTTTCGTTTCATCATCTGAATGTTAAGGTTTTCAAAGTTTCATGATAAATCAATCATTATGACAATTTGCTAAATAAATGATTACATTAATTTCACAACAAATATAACTGGGAAGCAGAGAATTTATATTAAACTTGACCCAAACATTGGTTAGATGATGCTCAGAATGCTGCGCACATTTCCTATTCCTATATTAGTACAAGAAGACACTGGAGATCTTACAAAAATGCTTTATATGTACGATACCAAAACTGAGAGGTTGTGGCTGGGGATTAATGTTCGGAAAGTGTGACCAGGTTTCACCTGTTTATTCTAGCAAAGAGAAAACCAAGACGTGGCTTGATGAATGTCTTCAAAATTATGAAAGGTTTGACAGGGAAGACACTTAGAATATTTTTCACTTGTAGATGAGATCAGTGCTTAGATAGTCACCATAGATAGTTACCAATAAAGCAATAATGGAATATAGGAGCAACTTCTGTACCCAGAAAGTGCAGACCTTACTACCAGATGGAATGGTTGTAGCATATTAAAATGATGAAGTTGAGGGAAAGCTGGATAAACACATTCAGTTATTTAAAAGTGTTCTCCAAATAATGAAGAATATGTTTTGAATGTAGTCACACTTTCTTATATAGGATATGCCAACTTATACCAAGCAAACTCCCACAACCAGCAATGTGGCAATGAACCAATAATCTATTTTTGTTTTTGATTGAGAGGCAAATATTAATTAAGACACCAGGTAAAAACCCTCTGTTCTTATTCAAATTAGTGACACAGAATTTTCTATATCCACTCAAACGGGCAGATGAGGGCTTGGTTTAATACCTCATTCAATAAACCATGTCTGACCACGCTGCATTAAAAGATTTAACATAAAGTTGTATGTTCAATTCCTGAGTGGGCGAGGAACTCAAAGAGTCAGAGGAAGACTGCCAACTGAGTCATGTTGACATTAAAGAATAGAAAGATATTTATTAAAATGCTAACTGTTATGTTTTCATGGATGGCTATTTAACTTTTTTTATTTCAAACCATTACCTGTTCTAGTATTAAATCTTTATTCACAGCACTTTAAAACACCTCAAAACTTGATAGTTCAGACATTACCGCTGCTGCCTCACAGTGCCAGAGACCCAGGTTCGATTTCATGCTTGGGCTGTGTGGAATTTGCACAGTCTCCCTGTATCTGCATGGGTTTCCACCAGGTGCTTTGGATTCATTCCATAGTCCGAAGATGTGCGGGTTCAGTGGATTGGTCATGCTATATTGCCCACAGTGTCCAGGGATGCGCAGGTTAGGTGGATTAGCCATGCGAAATGCAGGGTTTCAGGAATGGTGTAGGGGGTTGGGTCTGGATGGGATGCTCTTCGGAGAGTTGGTGTGAACTAGATAGGCCGAATGGCCTGCTTCCACACAGTAAGGATTCAATGTGTAAATGGCTTTACAGGACTTCTAACACATGTTCACAGCTCAGGATCCAGATCCCTTCTCAACTCTCCAACTTCACCCATAGGTTTAAGCAATCAAGCGAGTATACAAGGCTCAGTTGCCAAAATAATCAATCAAACATAAAATATTTAGACCACTGAACACTACAATGACTGGGGGCAGGAGGACGGTCAAGTGAAGCATAAATTTGAGAACAGCCCAGTTGGGCTGAATGGCCAGTTTCTGTGCTGTTGGTTCTGAGTGATTTTACACGACATGCTCACTGAGGAGTTTGCAGCTGCAAAAAGTACGGTCAACATAACTTTTTTTCACTGTAGCTACTTAAATGTTTATGAGCACTTCAGAGGCTCTGTGGGTTATAGAAAGCATTTCAATTTTTAATCAAAACGCAGGTATGTACAAAATTAATTTATTCAGGATCTGACCTTTCAGTGCATTTGTAACTTTTTCATTTTAATAAATAATTCCTGTCACCTTTCTTCCAATGTCTGTATTTGAAAAGCAAGTTTCAGGAAGGCCATGCAAGTTAAAAGTAAAATTAAAAAAAATTTAGCTGAAGGCAAATGGCTTCAGCTGGTACTGATTTGAAAGATAAAAATCACATCGATGCAGCACGATTTTCTAATAGCCTTTCTGCTGTATCATTTTTTATTTCTTCTGGCACTATGTATTTCAAGGTCAGAAGAGCTATTTTCTATGTCAGCTGAGTGGAACTAATTGCAAAAAGGTTGCAGTACTTTTTAAATTAATGTTGTATAACTTTGTTCCTGATAAGAGTATCAGATCAACTACATCCGTGGTGTAACCCAGCAAAGTATGTTTCGAAGTAGCTGAGGACGTCCCATTTTCTTGACACGGGCAATTCAGAAGGGAAGAGTCCATTTTGAAAGTTGTTTTGGCCTGCATTTTATTTTGTCGGGACTAGTTCAAGTCACATTGCATTTAGCACCTCGTCAATAACTATGATCGATACAAGATGTTTTGTAATTCTGGGTGTCACTGATTGTGACAGAAGCAGCTTCTGTGTTTACTGAGATTTAACAAGTTTATTTTAGATTTAGCACGGACTTCAGTCAGCCCTTGTCAATAGATTTCAGGTCAGGATTTGATACTTAGACTTCAATCTAAAGTTAGCTACGTCACTTTTTTTCCCCTTTAGTCCTTAAATGGTACCAGAGGAGAAATGTTTGTTCCAAAACATCCTTGCAAGTCTCTCTAAATCCAAGGGAGTTATCATTAATCCCTAATGTACTGAATTGAATTTCCAAAAGATAAGTGGATTTGGTTCAGCGACTACTTTGGTTGTTTGCATAGCCTTTTATTTCAGTTGACAGATTGACATATTCAGTGCTCTGTCCATGAATTGTACATCTCCAATGGAACATATATATGGGAGGGTACAAGTCAGTTCATGAAGTCTGTCCTGACATTCAAATGAATCATAGCTGACCTAACTCCATATAGCCACGATTTCATTAATACCTTTGCATTCAAATACTTATCAATCTCTGATTCAAAATGAAATGATCTGGAATCAATTGTCCTTCTCAGAAGACTTCCAAACTTCCAACCACTTTCTGTGCAACTTTAAACTTCACTCCTGAAAGATCTGTTTCTTATTTTTAAGCTGATCCTGCTCCTCCTCCTCATCCCCAAGGCATGGATTCCCCAAAAGCCGTAATTATTTTTTTCTCTCTATCCTATCTCTTCCCCCTTAATTGCTTGAATACTTTAAGTTGCCCCTTGAGTTTCTAAATTCTGTGGAATGCAATACCTGTTTGTGTAATCACTCCTTGTCATTCTCATATCTCCGAGTAAAAAATGAGGTCTGCAGATGCTGGAGATCACAGCTGCAAATGTGTTGCTGGTCAAAGCACAGCAGGTTAGGCAGCATCTCAGGAATAGAGAATTCGACGTTTCGAGCATAAGCCCTTCATCAGGAATAAGAGAGAGAGAGCCAAGCAGGCTGAGATAAAAGGTAGGGAGGAGGGACTAGGGGGAGGGGCGATGGAGGTGGGAACGCCATCCCATATTCCCAATTCCTTCGTCTCCGCCGCATCTGCTCCCAGGAGGACCAATTCCAACACCGCACAACCCAGATGGCCTCCTTCTTCAAGGACCGCAGATTCCCCCCAGACGTGATCGACGATGCCCTCCACCGCATCTCCTCCACTTCCCGCTCCTCCGCCCTTGAGCCCCGCTCCTCCAACCGCCACCAAGACAGAACCCCACTGGTTCTCACCTACCACCCCACCAACCTGCGCATACAACGTATTATCCGCCGCCATTTCCGCCACCTCCAAACGGACCCCACCACCAAGGATATATTTCCCTCCCCTCCCCTATCAGCGTTCCGCAAGGACCACTCCCTTCGTGACTCCCTTGTCAGATCCACACCCCCCACCAACCCAACCTCCCCCCCCGGCACCTTCCCCTGCAACCGCAGGAAATGTAAAACTTGCGCCCACACCTCCACACTCACTTCCCTCCAAGGCCCCAAGGGATCCTTCCATATCCGCCACAAGTTCACCTGTACCTCCACACACATCATCTATTGCATCCGCTGCACCCGATGTGGCCTCCTCTATATTGGTGAGACAGGCCGCTTACTTGCAGAACGCTTCAGAGAACACCTCTGGGCCGCCCGAACCAACCAACCCAATCACCCCGTGGCTCAACACTTTAACTCCCCCTCCCACTCCACCGAGGACATGCAGGTCCTTGGACTCCTCCACCGGCAGAACACAACTACACGACGGCTGGAGGAGGAGCGCCTCATCTTCCGCCTGGGAACCCTCCAACCACAAGGTATGAATTCAGATTTCTCCAGCTTCCTCATTTCCCCTCCCCCCACCTTGTCTCAGTCGGTTCCCTCAACTCAGCACCGCCCTCCTAACCTGCAATCCTCTTCCTGACCTCTCCGCCCCCACCCCACTCCGGCCTATCACCCTCACCTTGACCTCCTTCCACCTATCCCACCTCCATCGCCCCTCCCCCTAGTCCCTCCTCCCTACCTTTTATCTCAGCCTGCTTGGCTCTCTCTCTCTTATTCCTGATGAAGGGCTTATGCTCGAAACGTCGAATTCTCTATTCCTGAGATGCTGCCTAACCTGCTGTGCTTTGACCAGCAACACATTTGCAGCATTCTCATATCTCCCTCTGATAAATGTACACTGAATTCCCTCCAAGGTATAGTTCCTGTGCTATGCTCAGAACAGTGTACTACTCAACACTAGATTTTCGAGGAATTGATATTAACATAATTGTTAATAGATGAAGAGCTAGAATAAAATAGACCAAACGTTTTGATATGTTTGAACCTGAGATTTATAAAATATCTGAAGTACTCAATCAGTTCTAGGCACTGCACCTCAGGAAGGGCAGACTTACCTCGGACAGGGGTGCAGTACAGATTCACTGGATCAAAAAGGATTAATTTAAGAAGGCAGGCCATATAGACAGAGATAGGTCATTGAACAATTCAAAACCAACAATGATAGATATTCGATTAGAAAAGGTGATGAAATTAAGGTGGATAAATGAAGTTAAAACAAATCTCAAACATGACCAAACTGAACGCTCGAACAGGCTCAAGTCAGTGAATATTCCTTCACATTCGTTATATTATTTCGAGCTAGTTTAGGCTTATATCATTCTTTTGAAGATCTATTTCGAATAATTATCTTTTAAGAATAATGGCGCCGCTGCCAACTCTATTCATTTCAGGTGAGATGCAGCACAGCAAGTTACACCATATTTAGTGATTGAGCACTTGTTGGGAATACTGAAGATTAGATTTTTCAGCATCAAGTACTTGGGGGCCAGGAGGGTTAGAGCTGGAGACAGAGTTAGACAATATAGCTCTAAGAAGGACTAACACAGCTTGCAATTCACCTGGGGGATTCCGATAACTTGCCAGTGTGACAGAGAAATGGATGAAGGTAATGTGGACCCCAAGCAAGCTTCAGTGGGCAGCATCAATCTCACAGCATTGAAGGCTAATTTTGCACAGAGTCACTTTCCTGCCTTGCCCTAAATCAGCAGCATTGATGGGCATCTTGTTCAAAAGCCTGACAACTGTGTAAGTTTAAAACATCCTCATCATTTCTTTTCCTTTAGGTCTTTGGATATCAGTCTATTCTCTGTCTCCTGTCTATTAAATTGACTGTAACCAATTAAGCTTTTATTATTTGCCATTACAATTCAAAGGCTTAAAGGAACAGGTGTATATTTGTTTTAAATAAATTCAAGTCCTTGTTAATAATTCACATTGAAAGATAAAAGGTAGACATCAAGGTTACCTTAATGAGCTTGCAATTAAGGCTTTGTGAAGCCGTTTTGTACATCATTTCTTTGAGGCAGGTTTCTGTGAGGAATTTTAACAACATGCATTGCAATCACTGTTGAGACAAATCAAAGGAAATTATTCATTACTGGATGCTAATGCACAGGATGTATGAATGCAGAGACACGTCTGTCTTAGTGCACCATCGCTCTGAAAAGAAAACATCACTTCGTTGTGCAATATTTGAGAGATATTTCTGTCAGCTAACATACAATAATCTCCCAACAAAGCTCTGAGATGTTTGGAGGTTTTTAAATCCCTACGAAATGAGGAAAGACAATTTGCATTTATGTCACATCTTTCATGGCCACCAGGCAACCTACAGCACTTTACAGCAAGGCAACCTTTGTGTGGAGATGTAGGAGATGGAGGAGATACTAAACAAGTATTTTGCATTAGTGTTTACTGTGAAGAAGGACATGGAAGATTCAGAATATGGGAAATAGATGGTGACATCTTGAAAAATATCCATATTACAGAGGCGGAGGTGGTAGAAGCTGGTATAATTACAGCATTTAAAAGGCATATGGATGGGTATATGAATAGGAAGGTTTTAGTGGACTATGGGCCAAGTGCTGGCAAGTGGGACTAGATTAGGTTGGGATATCTGGTCGGCATGAACGAATTGGACCGAAGGGCCTGTTTCTGTGCTGTACATCTCTATGACTCTAAGTACTTTTGAAATGTGCTTACTATTGTAAGAAATGTGTCAATAAATTTATGCATAGCAAGATCCAACAGACAGCAATATGATAATGACCAGATAATCTGTCTTTTAGTAATGGTGACTGAGGAATAAATAAATGACCTGGGGATAAATCAAAACAAGAATAATAATTCCTGGAAAAACACAGCAGGTCTGGCAACATCTGTGGGGAGAAAGCAGAGTTAACATTTTAGGTCCAGTGACCCGTCTTGCGAATATTAAAGAATATTTCAGCACATGCTTACAAAGGATCACTGGACATGAAAGATTAACTCTGCTTTCTCTCCCCAGATGCTGCCAGACCTGCACTAATTTCAGTCTTTGTATCTGATTTCCAGCATCTGCAGTTCTTTGGTTTTTTTCATTTTCTGGGGAAAATTTCATTGTTTTACTTAAGAATAATGGAATGAGTTCTTTTCAAGCACGTGGGGCATCAGTTTAATGTTTACTCGGCAAACAGCACCTTCAAAAGCGCTGCACTAGAATCTGACATCTTCAAGTCTTGAAGCGTTCTCTTAATAACAATCAGACAATCTGTTTTATAGTGTTCTTGATGGAGGGACAAACAGTAGCCATGATACTGAGGAGAACTTCGACAGAGCATTTTGAAATAATGTTGTGGATCTTTTGCACTCTCTTGATAGATCTGGCAGAGCCTTGGTTTAACATCATATCCAAGAGATCCAACTCTAACAGCACCGCACTGTGTCATAACTGTACCTGAACTTTCATCTTGACTTTTCTGCTCAAGCATTACCTCTGTTGCAACCTCCAGATTCAAATGGAGGACAGTTAAACAAGTGTTTTAAAGGAAAATCATCAAACATTCACGCAAAGCTGTTGAATCAGGTACTTCTGCAATCAACCTCATTTTGCAAAGGTTTTCACTGTCTTTGTTTTCTCCAATACAATGAGATTGAAATTCCATTAACAAATCAAAATGGCCGCAATTTTGAAACCGTTTTCTTACAATGTTGTTTAATTCGATCTCATTAATTACCTAATTGTCAACATTTACTAAATGTTTCTGTTTTTGCCTTTGGGAATAGTTCTAATCGGTTAATCATGTTATTGTTCAACCCTAGTCTTTCCAAAGGTATCTGCTGGAGCTGTATCCATAATTTCCAACCTGATTGCTTTGTCTATGCAAGCAGTGCTCTCAGCTCCTGCCCAGAAGTGGTGGATATTGGTCTGACAAAAAATAATTAAGAGCAAGATCAATATTGACATTCAAGCTCAGTGCTGTCGAAGTGTTGCACTGTTGGAGCTACTGTCTTTTGGTTACGAAGTTAAATCAAAACTTTCGTGAGTGGACTACAATATCCTTTGGTGCTACTGAAAGATGTGTGGTATCCACATGTTCTGATATCCTTGATCAATATTTATCCTTCAGCTAAAATCATTAAAACATTGCATCTGATTTTTCAATGTATTGTTAGGAGCTTGCTACATACAAATTTGCTGCTATATTTCACACATATAAAGAAAACCATGCTTGCTTTGAAATGTCCATAGTTTATGATAAATGTTATGTAAATGCAAGTTGAACAGTCTCAATTGACATTACTGTTTGTGTTTAGGATTACCAAAGGACAGCTAACATTGAGCTGTCTAATCAAACAACTCACAAAACATGATCATTGGACATCCCAACATTTCCTCCTCACTTTGACAAGGTAAGTAACAGAGAATGACAGTTCAGCAGGTGGTCTCAGAGGATAGTAACCTTGCATCAGGTAGGGTTTCTAAAGTGCTGACAGGGGTTGTAATTATTAAGAGTTTGAATGACAAGTCCTAATCATAACAAGAGCCTTGTCAAGGGAACTGGATAAAATCCAATTTTAGGTTGCTGGGATTTTTATATAGAGAGATCATTATGTTGCTTATATCTTAATTAACGTCTGGCAAGATTGACAGCTTTCGAGATCTTCAGGTCACTCTTTCTATCTTCAGTTCTGAATCCAGTTCTAGCTAAATCTGTGTCACAGAAACTAACTATTAAAGTGCAGAAGTCATCTGCCAGTTTCAAACAGAATAAAAGAAGTTATATCACACACAACATGGTGCCAAACAAAACTGCTAGAAAAGCTCAGCAAATCTGGCAGTATCCATGGTGAGAAATCAGAGTTAATGTTTTGGGTCCAGTAACCCTTCTTCAGAATAGTTCTGAGGAAGGCTTACTCAACTTAAAATGTTAACTGATTTCTCACCACAAATGCTACCAGGCCAGATGAGTTTTTCCACCAATTTCTGTTTTTGTGTCTGATTTCCAGCATCTGCAGTTCTATCAATTTTTATGGCGCTTACTCAAAAGTACCTTAAACAGTACTCAATATTTCATTCAGCTATACTCAGGAGCATAAAAGGTCTGACTAAAAGGCTCCACAGCCTTGGGGCATAAATTACCTACTGTTGAGACCTCTTGCCCCCAGCTGGACAAGACGCCCCACCTATAACTACAGCAAATCTAATTCAATCCAACAATAGTCTGAGGATGCGTTGGTTTCCCGCCAATTCAATGGCTTTTTGTCTCTTTAATTTGTAACTTCTATGTAGGGCATGTTGAGGTTCTCTTATGCTATCCCCCAGCCATTTGCTGCACCCACAAGAACAAAGTTGAATATTCTGGAGGGACCAGATGCAAGAACTTTGTTTTTTTCTCTACTGATGCTGCCTGACTCATTATGCATTTGGAGCAATTTATTTTATTTTTACTTCAAATTTCCAGCATTTTGCTTTTATAATTTGGATTAAGATTAAGTGTATATTTAATAAAAACATGAAAATTGAAAATGAAGGGAATTTCTTTCCTCTGGCACTAAAAGCACAGATATATTACTGGTAACTTTCAAGAGGGAATTGTATCATTACTTAAAAGGGACAAACGTACAGCAGCACTATGGAGAAAAAAACAGGGACATGGGACTAATTATGTAGCCCTTTTATAAAGCTAGCTCAGCCAATTACAGCCAAGCAGCTTTCTTGTGTGATATATGTTTCTAAAGTTATCTGCATCTAATTCAAATTATTGTAAATGTACAACTTTACAATCTACAACTGCAACAATTGTTCATTGTCCTGGTAACCTGTTGCACCAGATGATCGTAACAAATACTGATAGGTGCTCCAGAAGGTGGAAAACACAGAGAAAATCAGGGTTTAACAATGTAGGTGTCAGCCTTCAGTTTTCTCTTTCAATTTTACAAAGTTCTCATTTAATGAAAAGTGATCCTTCAAACAGACGAATGCCAAAAGAGAGCACAATGATAAGTCGAGTAATTGTGTTTCAAGCATGGTTGAAACGTGGGCTCTGCCAGATTTCAGATTTGTTTGAGTTGACAAATGGTCACTTGGAATGTATGGGCATGATGGGCCTTGAGAGACTCCTTTCAGAAATGATGCAGCTGTTCAGTTTAAACTAATTTCATAAATTGGAAGCACTCAGATGTGCCTATTTAAGAATCATCTATTTAATGGAACTAAAGTGGCCCCCAAAGAGTTCAGTGGATTGAACACAGTACAGACCAATTTGAATGCAGGTATTTGGCTACGATGATTTTAACACTTCCCGTAATCTTTTTAATCCCACAGCAAAGCTGTAACTTTGTCAAAATATTAATATGAACTGCATCTGTAATTCAAGGGCCAGAATAACAAACACAGACATGCATTCTGCCATATCTTTAATGTAATGTTGAAACAGGCCATTAGGTCCATCCGGTCGATGTCGGTCTTTATGCTTCACATAAGCCTCCTCCCACCCTACTGCATCTCACCCGCCAACATAACCCTCTATTCTTTTCTCTCTCTTGTATTTATCTAGCTTCTATGTCTTACATCATAGAATGGCCCACATTAACTTGATTTCCTGATTGATACGAAATGTTAGAATAAGCTCTGCTATAGGGAGCTCACAAGGAGTCACCCAGTGTCGACGCCATCTTGAATCCATACCATAGTTTCCTATGAAAGAATCTTAGAACATTTTAGAGGGTCAAAAGGAAGGGATTCATTATTTCACGGTGGAATTATCATAAAGGTTATTAGACGGTTCTGTGAAGGTAGGCTATGGTGTGAATTTGCCTCCGACATGTGTTTTACTTGATGTGACAATATTTAATTTATTTTCCATAATATAGGAACTGGATGTGAATATTGTGGTTTCGAAGAATCTGACATTTATTAAAATTAACCATTCTCTACAAACATACACTCCTCCAGCACATAAATATCTACAATGACACTCAGCTATTAGATTATCACAGAGCAACATGCTCCCAGGAACATATCATTCTTCAATTGATCTGAGGTAAGATAGATAATGAGATCTTTATACTCTTTAGTCATATGGTATGATGCAGTTCTAATGTTATAAGCATCTCTCTTAAAGACCTGTTTACAGACGTACTGGGAAATTTAACACAACAGGTGTATATTTCCTTGTTTACTTCTAATGTCACAGACAGAGTAGATTTACTGGAATAGTACTTGGCAGATTGGACTTGAGTTTTATGGAGAAATTAGAGAGCTGGGTTGGTTTTCATTTGAGCAGAAGAGGTTAAGGGAAGATTTCAAAATCCTGAAGAGCTCTAATGAAGTAAATTAGGAGAAACCATTGGCAGGCCAAGGTCAGAGGAGACACATTAAAGATGATTGGCAAAGAGCCAGGGCTGAAGGGGGAATGAGGAGAATTTTGTTACACAGGCAAGTGTTGTAATGTACTACCTCAAAGGTTGCTGGAATCCAATTCAATAGTAACTTTCAAATGTGAATTAGGTAAATACTTGAAAGAGTAAAAATGTTTTCACGGCTATGGGTAATTTTGAAAGCTCTTCAATGAAATGGGGTCATTGTGATAGGTCAAATGGCTTCGTTCTGTGTTGTACAGAATTTAAATTTTAAAAGACATGCAGCGTGGACAATAAATCATTTGCAGACATTATTCTGTAACTGCATTGATAACTTACATGAAATGCATATTTTTCTAGCGTTTTTTTTATTGGCAAGAACACCATTTCAATACAATGGAACTGCCGTTGTAAACACAACTTTTATTCAGTGTCCAACTATAATGACTATCAGTTAGACTGCTCACTTGGCCTTTATTTAACCAGGTGAAACTGCAACTTGCACAGGACCAATTCAATACGACCATGGTTGATCTTAGTTTCACCTCCTCTACCATGCCTGCTCCCATATTCTTTGATTCCACAAGAGACTAAAAATCCCTCTATCCCAATTTTGTATATTCAATGATGGAATATTCACAAACTTGTAGAGAATTCCAAAAAAACTGCAAAGTCTTGTTGTGCCAATATTTAGAGTAAATCATAAAGGAGTATTTAGTCCCTTTGACAATATCAATTCAAATGTATTTGAATTCAGGTTACTTTGCAATGACAAGCAGCAGAAAAGTCTTTGGTATATTAGTGGTCTACGTTTGGATGAGCATTATAATGCCTAGAGAGACTCCCTTCAGAGAGTGTAAATTTATCTGCATTTTAATAAATGTGTTGCATGAAGAATTTCAGTCACTGAAGCAGCCCAGAAAAATAGCCTGGGAGCATGGCTTTTCTGTTATTTTATTTGTCCTACAAGGTGGGCATATGAAACTGGCAAACTAGTCCCATTAGAAATTAAGCAGTTAGTGGATAAGGAACCTTTGCTCGAGTCTGAATATCAGTGGGCCAAATGGGAGTCTAGAAATATTTGCAATGGAAGCTGAGACAGTTGAAATGATGGGGAGACTTGATTCTATTATGCTGACAGTGGGTGGCAATTTGGAAGCCCTGAAGTGTATCAGGGGAGAAGTGTACATTTCAATGTGGGAATCCGAGACATGCCAACAGCTGCAAAAGCAAACAAACCCCATGATGTCTGGGTATGAACTCAGAAAAAAGTAAATGTCACTTGGGTTTGGGAGCTTTGATACAATACTTCTGAGTTTTGAGCTGGAGTTTATGCTATCATTGTACTTACAAAGTCGGTGAGACTGTGCTTGATGACAGATGAATGAAAAATGCTAGAATAAACCGGATCACTTGAACAAAAGGAGAGAAATTGTGATTACTGGAATTTTGAAATTAAAAATAAAACATGTTGCAAGTATTCAGAACTGAGGAGACTTAAAGCTTCAGGTCAATGATAATTCATCGGAACAGGTCTCATTGCTTCTAACAAAGCTGAGGCAAACCTTTAAAATGAAGCTGGCTATGTCATGTTTGTTTTAGGTCATTCTTCGTTTTCAGGTTCCCACTGTGTTAAGCTTACTTAAGCATAGATAATTCACACAGACTCTCTTGTTTGTGGCCAAGATGGACATGTTGTCTGCTAGACAGATGGTAATTCTTACTAACTTTTATACCCTCAAATTTAAAGGGCAAATGCACAAGCAAACAATGGAAAATATATATTGGGGCAAGTGCAGGGCAGGAAGCAAGAGGGTGTACCTTGGGAATGGTGAAGGAGATAGGAAATAGGATCAAGAGGAGTTATTTAGCCCTTTGAGAGTATTCCACCGTTCAATGAGTTCATGCATGTACCTTTCCACATTATCTCTATATCCCTCGCTTCCCTTACTCTTCTAAACACTTTCAGTCTTTACCTCAAGTATACTCAATGATTGTACATCCAATGTTCTCTGGGACAGAGAATTCCAAAGACTCATAAACCTTTAAGTGACATCAGTCCTAACTCATCAACTCCTTATTCTGAGGTTATGATCTATAGTTCTAGACTCCCAACCAATGGAAACAACTTCACAAAAACATTGATCCTGTCCAGCCCCTCAAGCACTTCATATATTTCAGTTAAAAAACATGAGAGGATGAACTAAGAGCATTGATCGGAATATGATACGGTTGCAATCACTGAGACATGGTTGAAGGCACAACAGGGTATAGAATTCTCAGGCATGATTTGGGTGGGAGGGGGGGGAAGGGAATATAACAGAGATGAGGGCATGTGGAGGTGCCAGTGTTGGACTGGGGTGAACAAAGTTAAAAATCACACAACACCAGGTTATAGTCCAACAGGTTTATTTGGAAGGACTAGCTTTCGGAGTACTACTTCTTCATCAAGTGGTTGTCAGGTATTGCATTATTAATAATGGTAATACTGCTGTAATGAGGGAGGATGTCCTAGAATAGTCTTCAAATGAGGCCACCTTGACTTGGAAATTTTATAAAATGGTGATGATCTTGCTGGGATTATATTACAGGCCTCCCTACAGTCATTGGGAGATATAGGAACATGAGGGAAAACTATAGAGAGGTATGAGAGAAACTGGATTATAGATATAGGGAACTTCAACTTTCAAATATTAACAGGGATCATATTAGTGTGAAAGGATTAAACAGTTGGAATATTTAAAGTGCTTCAAGGATAGCTTTTGCATCAGTATGTAGATAGTCCTATTAGAGAAAGGGTTGTTCTAGACCTAATCTTAGGAAATAAAGGAGGTCAAGTGGTTGAAGTTTCAGTGGTGAACATTTTGAAGATAGTGACCATAATTCTGTAAGTTTCAAAGTCGTTATGGAAAGAGATAAGTCTAGTGCACAACTTAAATATCTCAATTGAGGGAAGGCCAATTTCAATATCATTAGACAAGATCTGGCAAACATTGACTGGGAACAGTTATTTTAAGATAAGTCTACATTTGGAAAGTGGGTATCTTTTAAAAGTAGTATAGTGAGAATTCAGGACCAGTGTCTTTCTCTAAGAGGGCAAAGTCAGCAAGCCCAGTGAACCCTCATGACAAGGGATATCAAGAGTTTGAGAAAGAAAAAGAAAGAAATATATGTCAGTGGCCAGGACATTAAAAAGAAAGGAAGATCCTTCAAAAATATACAGACTTGTAGGAGGCTGCATAAAAAAGAATCTAATTGGCAAAGAGGGGCCACAAAATATCTTTGGAAGGTAGGATTAAGGAAAACTCCAAGACATTTTATAAACATGTTAAGAATAAGAAAATTACCAGAGGAAGAGTGCAGAGTCAAGAGCTTGGTGCTGGTCAGGCAGCATTCAAGGAGCAGAATAATTGATGTTTCGAACAAAAGTCTTTCATCAGGAATGAGCTAATTCCTGATGAAGGGCTTTTGCCCAAAACATCGATTTTCCTGCTCCTTGGAAGTTGCCTGACCTGCTGTGCTTTTCCAGCACCACACTCTTGATTCTAATCTCCAGAATCTGCAGTACTCACTTTCATCTAGGGGAACAGTGCAACCTATTACAGATAAAGGGGACAATATGTGCCTGGAGTCAGAGGACATGAGTGAGGTTGTAACTGAATATTTCTCATCTGCATTCACAGAGGAGAAAGGCATTGTGACTGGGAATTTCAGTTGAGTTGGTGATGTTCAAGAACAAGTTAAGATGAATAAGGAGATGGTATTAAATATATTAGCAGGCATACAGATGCATAAATCCCCAGGGTCTGATGAGATGTACCCTGGGCTGCTATGGAAGGAAAGGGATGAGATTGGTGGGGCCCTGATGGAGATATTTAATACTTCGCTGGTTATGGGTGAAGTCTAGATGACCGGAGAATAGATAATGTAGTTTCTTTGTTCAAGAAGGCCAGCAAGGATAGGCCATGTTATTGCCAACCAGTTAGTCTGATGTCAGTGGGAGGGAAATTATGGAGAAAAATTCTGAACAACAGGATTAATCAACACTTGGAAAGGCACAGATTGATCAAGGATAGTCAGCACAGATGTGTTATGGGGAGATCCTGTTTAATTTAATTGATTTCTTTGAAAAGGTGACTAAATATATTAAGGATAGTGCAGTTGATGTGATGTTCATTGATTTCATTGAGGCCTTTGACAAGGTGCCATGTGGAAGGCTGATCCTAAAGAAAAGAGCCCATGGGATCCACATCAAGTTAGCAAACTGCATCCAAAACTGGCTTGCAAAGAGGAGGCAAGGGGTGATGTTGGAGGATTGCTTTTGTCGTAGGAAGCCTGTGATTAGCAGTGTACCACAAGAATTTATCCTGGGACCCTTGCTACTTATTATGTATATTAATGACTTGGATGGAAATGTCGAAGGTACAACTAGTACATTTGAAGATAACATGAAAATTAGTGCTTTTTTGATGATAGTGAAGATGGTTTCAGACAATAGACTGATATCGATCAGCTGGTAAATTGGACAGAGCAATGGCAGATGAATTTAATTCTGATAAGAACAAGGTGACGCATTTTGAGAGGTCTAATAAGGGAAGGATGTACACAGTGAATGGTAAGTCCCTAATGAGTACTGAGGAATAAATGGAATTTGGTGTCAGCACAGTTGAACAAAGTGGTGAAAAAGGCTTGTCTTCATTAACCAGGGCATAGAGTAAAGGAGCAAGGAAGTCTTGTTACAACTTTAGAAAGAGTTGTTTTGACCACAAATGGAATACTGTGTGCATTACTGGTTACCACACTATTAAAAGGACATGGTTGCATTGGAGAGGTTGCAGAGGATGCAGAGAAATTCACCAAGATGTAGCCTGGGATGAAAAGTCTCAGTTATGAGGAAAGACTGGATAGGCTGGGTTTGTTTTCCTTGGAGCTGAGGAGGGAGCGGGCGATCTGATTGAGATATGCCAAATTATGACAGACATGGAGAGATAGATCATGAGAATCTTTTCTTCAAAACAGCCATGTCCACGACCAGAGGGCATGTGTGTAAGGTGAGGTATAAGTAGGGGATCAAAAAATTAAAGAGGGTGATAGAAATATGGAACACACTGCCTAAGAGGGTAGTAGAGGCAGATACTCTCCCAACATTTAAGAAATATCTGGATGAGCACTTAAATTGCCAGGGCATAGAGGGCTATGGACCAAGTACAGGTAAATGGGGTTTTTGTGGTTTATTGGTTGGCATAGACATGGTGAGTCAAAGACTTGTTTCTATGCTGTATGACACTATGAGCAATGATTCACTGCAAGACATGAGCTTTCCACCCCGATATTTTGCTACACCGTGCATGTTGTCACCTGCCACCGAACCCATGCCTTGGTGCTCTGGCATGTGCCCCATATTTAAACCTAATAGTTTTATTGCATTTTTATCATTCTCAAACAACTGAATAAGGCAGAAGAAAGAATGTATCACCCCTTGGCATCAGCTGATGAGAGTTGGCAAAGTTCACAGGGAACTCAATCTTCCTGAAATTACCTGCCAACAGAGATATTTAGCAGCTTCCACTGCGTGAAGAATCCAAACTTTTAACTACATTTATCTCTAACTTTAAAAGATACCATTTTAATCAAACTCAGTTTGGAATTACCTCAACACCTTAAAATCTTCCAATGCTCTGTGACAGGCATCTTAAAGAGCCTTGAGAGTGCCATCAATCGTGCTGATGACCATTTCAGCCACAGCTCAACCATAATAGAACATGACCACAGTACAAGCACTACTGTGACAGCTACAAGCCATGGGCTCACATTAAACCACAACTGAGAGTTTTCCAATTAACTGTCAACTTCCTCAGCCAGGTTGTCATTGCCTAAGGTGTCAAAAGACAGCAGGAATCAAGAACTTCCCTTACTCCTTTACAGGAATGGCTAACCAGTTGGTGAATCTCCTGCCCAATCTGGTGAATATTTATGAACCCCCAAACCAATGTTTAAAACAGGACCAGTCTTGTTATTGAGACACATGTCAACACCTGGTGTTTAATACAATCAAGCACCTGCTTACATCTACCCCAAACCTTGGCCCAATACACTCCATAACAGTCTATTATTGTCGCAGTTGGCACTTCCTACATTAGCTTCGGGGAAACTTTATTTCAAATCCAGCATTATGACTCCCAATTACAAGTCTACTGTGTCTCAAGACGACAAATGGATGCCAGTCAGAGCTTTACTGTCATTGAGTCACGTCAGTCAGTGAAAACTTCTTTATGTCCTCAGGGTCAAGTTGACGAGCAGATGGAAACGAAGCTATCAATAATCCTCTTCATTACCGAGGAGTTGGCAAAAGTACCACCCTGAATCTAGAGAAATGTTTATACCCACTGCACTTTGAGGATATCATAGAGCGTGCAGCAGGTCAGGCAGCATCCAAGGAGCAGGAGAATCAACGTTTCGGGCATGAGCCCTTCTTCAGGAATGAGGAAAGTGTGCCAAGCAGGCTAAGATAAAAGGTAAGGAGGAGGGACTTGGGGGAGGGGAGTTGGAAATGCGATAGGTGGAAGGAGGTTAAGGTGAGGGTGATAGGCCGGAGCGGGGATGGGGGCGGAGAGGTCAGGAAGAAGATTGCAGGTTAGGAAGGTGGTGCTGAGTTCGAGGGTTGGGGCTGAGACAAGGTGGGGGGAGGGGGAATGAGGAAACTGGAGAAATCTGAGTTCATCCCTTGTGGTTGGAGGATTCCTAGGCGGAAGATGAGGCGCTCTTCCTCCAGCCGTCATGTTGCTATGGTCTGGCGATGGAGGAGTCCAAGGACCTGCGTGTCCTTGGTGGAATGGGAGGGGGAGTTGAAGTGTTGAGCCACGGGGTGGTTGGGGTGGTTGGTCCAGGAGGTGCAGGTTGAACAGTTCATCCACTTTACCAACACCTTCCACCCCAACCTCAAATTTACTTGGACCATCTCAGACTCCTCCCTCCCCTTCCTAGACCTCTCCATTTCTATCTTGGGTGACTGAATCAACACGGACATTTACTATAAACCAACCAACACCCATAGCTACCTAGACTACACCTTCTCCCACCCTGCCCCCTGTAAAAACACCATCCCATATTCCCAATTCTTTCATCTCTGCTGCATCTGCTCCCAGGAGGATCAGTTCCAATACCAAACAACCCAGATGGCCTCCTTCTTCAAAGACCACAATTGCCACAATCGACGATGCTCTCCACCACATCTCCTCCACTTCCCGCTCCTCCGCCCTTGAGCCCTGCCCCTCCAGTCGCCACCAGGACAGAACCCCACTGGTCCTCACTTACCACCTCACCAACCTCCATCTACATCATATCATCCGTCATCATTTCCGCCACCTTCAAATGGACCCCACCACCAGGGATATATTTCCCTCCCCTCTCCTATCAGCATTCCGAAAAGACCACTCCCTCCATGATTCCCTCGTCAGGTCCATACCCCCCACCAACCCAACCTCCAATCCCGGCACCTTCCCTTGCAACCGCAAGAAATGCAGAACTTGCAGCCACACTTCCCCCCTTACTTCCCTCAAAGGCCAGAAGGGATCCTTCCATATCCGCCACAAATTCACCTGCACCTCCACACACATCATTTACTGCATCCACTGCACCCGATGTGGCCTCCTCTATATTGAGGAGACAGGCTGCCTACTTGCGGAACGTTTCAGAGAACACCTCTGGGACACCCGGACCAACCAACCCAACCACCCCGTGGCTGAACACTTCAACTTCCCCTCCCACTCCACCAAGGACATGCAGGTCCTTGGACTCCTCCATCGCCAGACCATAGCAACACGACGGCTGGAGGAAGAGCGCCTCATCTTCCGCCTAGGAACACTCCAACCACAAGGGATGAACTCAGATTTCTCCAGTTTCCTCATTTCCCCTCCCCCCACCTTGTCTCAGTCCCAACCCTCAAACTCAGCACCACCTTCCTAACCTGCAATCTTCTTCCTGACCTCTCCGCCCCCACCCCCACTCCGGCCTATCACCCTCACCTTAACCTCCTTGCACCTATCGCATTTCCAACGCTCGTCCCCCTCCTCCCTCCTCCCTACCTTTTATCTTAGCCTGCTTGGCACACTTTCCTCATTCCTGTAGAAGGGCTCATGCCCAAAACGTCGATGCTCCTGCTCCTTGGATGCTGCCTGACCTGCTGTGCTTTTCAGCAACACGTTTTCAGCTCTGATCTCCAGCATCTGCAGTCCTCACTTTCTCCTGTCATAGAGCGTGATCAGTGCAAACTCCAAATCATACTGATGCTTCTTCTCTCATCTCCATTGGAAAGACTGCACAGAAAGTTTCAATTTTGTTGTAGACATACACTCATATGTCTCTTTATTGGCCAAGATCACTCCCAGCATCACTCAAAAGTTAGAAGAATTCAAACATCTTAGAAAAGCCAGAATAAACTTAAATTTAGGAGTATTGCATCACTGGTGGGCCTGTGCACATTCCCATTAATTGCATTTTAAAGCAATATTTTAAGTAATGCCAATATCCTATCCTTCTCAGCGACCTTCTAGTCCATACCAAAGCATTGTACCAAGGCTTTTCATGCTGGACATTTTCTAACAGTTACACCAGGAACACTAAGGCATTACAAGTGCCAGTAAACAGCCATCAGTTCATTTGGTGTCCTGGTATATGTAAAACCACTGAAGTCATAGACTCCAATTGTATAATGTGCATTATCCGTACAAAAGACCACACGCAACCTTTGATGGCCTCATCTTTCCCATCTCACCTCAGAAAGCGCAGCTTTGTAAAATTTAAATTTTCCCATTAGCACAGAAAAAGAACAGGTATGGCATGGCATGGTGGCTAAGTGGTTAGCACTGCTGCCTCACAGCACCAGGGACCCGGGCTTGATTCCAGCCTTGGGTGACTGTGTGGAGTTTGCACATTCTCCCTGTGTCTGCATGGGTTTCCTCCCACAATCCAAAGAAGTGCAGGTTAGATGGATTGGCCATACTAAATTGCCTATGGTGTTAGGTGCATTAATCAGAGGGAAATGGGTTTGAGTGGGTTACTCTTCGGAGGGTTGGTGTGGACTGGTTGGGCTGAAGGGCCTGTTTCCACACTGTAGGGAATCTAATTTTTGCATCAACGTCCAGATGAGATTTAACAGCAAGCAGATAACTGTCCTGCAAACCTGGTCCTGCAACTTGTCGAAGTATTAGGTCAAACTGTGAGATAATTTGTTTTTCTTCACCTCCGGTTAGACTGCGCTTGACAAAAGGCAAAGAAATGTCTTGGAATCCATAGGCTAAAAGTGTGACGTTCCATTTCCTGAAAGAATAACCCCAGGTTACCTAACAGTCCCTCCATCATTGAGTTTTCAACTGGGCTACAACATCTAATGATCAGTAATAATTAAAGGTCTTAAAAGTTACAAAGTAAAACACAGTGGTGTTTAGCATTTGTTCAGTGCTGTTTATTCTCTGTTCAGATACCAAGACAAATTGAGCCATAAAACACCTTTTGTAAGTGATGAGGTAGCAGAAACTTGATGCGAGAGACACAATAAATCTTTGTATGCATGTGCATTGGATACTGCTAATGACAAAAATGACTAAACAATTAACCTTAAGGGACCATTAGGGGTTTAAAAGTTAATGAGGTGGATGCTAGATTAATTAGCGCTCAAACAGAACCTTATAGCAAGGATTGTATAAACACCCTGGCTGACAAATGGCACAGCAAATGGTCTTTTAATGCACTATTAAATTGTGGCTGTCTTGGGTGAAAGTGATAATGCACATGGCTGGCTTGTAAACATTGACTAATACATCATCCCCTCATAACTAATGGCCAGGACAGAATAGAGGAAAATCACTTTCAAAGTTTTTATTTGAAGAACTGGAAGAGCACTAACATTCTGCTTCTGTCAATTCCCGAGGCTTCTGCTGCTGTTCTGCTGGAATCAGTTTATAATGGAGATGGAACAATGTTCATGAGATTAATTAATTGATTAGTGAGTTCTATTCCACCATTATATCAGCAAATGAATTATTTAGAGTATATTTTCCAAGTTAGAGATCAAGGTTAACTCATACGATGCTGAACAAATGAGTATCGTGTAGTAAATGGAATAAATGATGGGAATGGAACTGAAGGTGTTTAATAAGGCATTCAGGATCCTGAGTTTCTCTAGGAGGTTTAAAGTACAAAAACAGAGAAGTTACAATGAACCTTTATAAAACATTGATTTAGTCTTAACTGAGGGCATGGATAAGAAAGTCCCAGCAAGTTGAGGGAGCAAGGGAAGTGAGGTCCAATTTAAAGGGAGAACAGGAGTTATACACTGGGTCCTCCATTCCCACCTATGAGTGCCTTCATCAGGCATAGAGTCCTGGGCAAGGAAACCACACCCCAGATCTATTCAAGACTGCATTCATTTAATTTGAATTTTAACCCATGTCCCAGAATATTAGCCTTGGTATCTAAATCACCACTATGGTGCAGTGGCATCACCACTTTGCCTTCATCTCCCCATTCTCTTATCTCTGCCTCTGATGGGCCCACATTTCCTATGTTCTGTTCCTTTTCATAATATACTGTTGAAAGCACTTAACAATATTATTTGTTATGTACCTCTCACTTTATTTTCTTCCTTTCTATCAATTTGCTGGTAATCCACTGTTTACTTTAAAATTCGCCAACTTCACAGGTGTACTAGGGGTGGCATGGTGGCTCAGTGGTTAGCACAGTTGCTTCACAGTGCTAAGGACCTGAGTTCAATTCTACCCTTGGGTGACTGTCTGTGTGGAGTTTCCCTTGTGCCTGCATAGGTTCCTTCAGGTGCTCCTGTTTCCTCCTGCAGTTTAAAGATTGGCCATGCTGTAGTGTCCAGGGATGTGCAAGCTCAATGAATTAGCCATGGGAAATGCAGGGTTACAGGGATAAGATAGGAGAAGTGAGCCTGGGTGGGATGCTGTTCTAAGGGTCAGTATGGATTCAAAGGACCCAATAGCCTGCTTCCATACAATGAAGATTATATGATACTATTCCCTTTGAAATGTCGTATTAGAATGGGTTTACTATCTTTAAACTTCTCTGGTTTGTCATGGCTGTACTTCTTCACCAGTGGAACTTTTATTCCTCATGGACATGTGTATTTGTTAAGAAATGTATGTCCTGAACAATTCCTCAATCAACATCACCAATACAAATTAACTCAGGGATTTATCTCATCACTGTCTGTGGGAACTTGCTATGCACAAATTGAATTCTATGTTTCCTACATAATAGAGACAATGTTTCAGAAGTAATTCTATAGGGCAAGATTGATTAGCAATGTCTTGTGGACATCAAAGGAACTATATTTCCTTCAACCTTGACCTACACTGTGAGATTTTGGGCCTCTCTTTTTGATTTCAGTTTGACATATCTATTTTGATCACAGCTTAATTTGATTAATACATTTCATTTAATACAGAAAGACAAAAGTTTACAAAGATTAAATGTAGAACCCAATGTCATTCCAATCACTATTATTTTAGAAATATAACTGATTTTGCCAATCATTTCTTTCTAAGCTGAACAGTTTTTTTTTAATAAACCTTCATGAGTTATTCTTTTTTATTCTGGGAATACATTGAATAATAAGTGTCTTCACAGCAAGCAGTTGGAAATATGCTTTATATCCAACTGAAGAATCGTACGTGCCTAAAATTGAAACTAAGTTTGGAAGATGTGTGCAAAAAGAATTTCTGAATAGACTTACCAGGAAACTATTTTGGAGTGCTAAGAGTTGCAAAGCTTAAACAGAACAAACAAACCAATTATTTAGCAGTATCATCTTGTTTTACCAAAAAAATGACATAATGATTAGTTGTCTTTTCCTTTCAGCTGTCCAAATAAGATTTCCCTTCTGTCTCGGTTTCCAACTGGCGACTGTTGCCAGGCAGCAGACACAGACAGCCTTTCTGATCTCTTGGTATTTATGGATTTTCAGAATTAGAAGGAATGGACATTTGAAGAATTGAAGGGCATCACAGTTAAAATTAATTTTGTGCTGAACTAAAGGACACATGCAGTATGGGGGAGGTTTAACATTGTTGAAAGAGAGGCCATTATTAAACTGATTCCTGGTGAAGGGCTCCTGCCGAAATGTCAATTTTCCTGCTCCTAGGATGCTGCCTGACCTGCTGTGCTTTTCCAGCACCACTCTAATCTTAACTCTATAATCTCCAGCATTTGCAGTCCTCACTTTCGCCCAATATTAAACTAGGCCATGCTGAATTTTCTAGCAACTGATTTCCTGCACAGGTCTCTCATTAGAAAGCCAAGCAAGCCCCATCTATACATTAAACAATTAACAGGCATCCCTTTCCCCTACTCAAAAAGACAGGACACAATCAGAAACCTGTGGGAAGGCAGCAGACTTGTGGTGAATACATCAGACAGTGGGAATGTTTAATCATGTATTTAGTCGCTGTATGAACGGGGAGGTTTAAAATTGACCCTTGAATATTTGTCATTATTTATCTTCCAAATTATGTAAATCTGAACAGGGGATAAAATGGGGGATTATTTTTTGTCCATTAATCTTTGGCCATTAACTCATGAAAAAGATATGAAGATGCACTCTTTATTCAGATTTTCAAAAGCATATTTGATCCCGAACTGATTTGATTGACATGACAACTGGTCTAGTTTAGTAAAATCCCTTGACCAGGGGTGAGGCAGTCAATGCAGGGATCCACTGTGCCCATTCACCTCCTGGGTGCCAGGGTCAGGTATGTCTCGGATTGAATCTATAGGATTCTTAAGGGGGAGGGTGAGCAGCCAGAAGTCATGTTACACATCAGTACCAATGACATAGCTAGGAAAAGGAATGAGGACCTGAAAAGTGAATGTAGAGAGTTAGGTTGGAAGCTAAAAGGCAAGACAGGCAGAGTAGTAATTTTAGGAATGCTAAGAGTGCCACGGGCTAGTGTGGCTTGGAGCAGAGAGAGAAAGAGTGCAGCTGAACACATGGCTGCAGAACCAGTTTAGGAGGGAGAGCTTAAGATATGTGGATCATTGGATACTTTCTGGGGAAGATATGATCTGTACAAAGAGGACAGGTTGCACCTAAATTGGAAGAGTACCAATATCCTGGGTAGGAGGTTCAGGAGGGTTTAAACTAGTTTGGCAAGGGGATGGGAACCAGATCAGAGGATAGATAGTTGGTAAACAGGCAGGTACAGTGTGCAGAGAATCTGTGAGGAGGGATAGACAATTGATAGGGCAAAGTTGCAGAAGGTGATATGGGTTGAGATGCAAGCTGCAGAGCTGGGCTGAGAAGTGGCAGATGGAGTTCAACCTGGAAAAGTGTGAAGTGATTCATTTTGGAAGGTCAAATTTGAATGCGGATTACAGGGTTAAAGGCAGGATTCTTGGCAGTGTGGAGGAACAGAGGGATCTTGGGGTCCACATCTATAGATCCCTCAAAGTTGCCATTCAAGTTGATAGGGTTGTTAAGAAGGCATGTGGTGGGTTGGCTTTCATTAGCAGGAAGATTGAGTTTAAGAGCTGCAAGGTTATGTTGCAGATCTATAGAGCCCTGATTAAATCACACGAGTTCAGTTCTGGTCGCCTCGTTATAGGAAGGATGTGGCAGTTTTAGAGAGGGTGCAGAGGAGATTTAGCAGGATGTTGCCTGTACGGGAGGGCATGTCGTATGAAGAAAGGTTGAAGGAGCTAGGGCTTTATTCATTGGACCGAAGAAGGATGAGAGGTGACTTAATAGAGGTATAGAAGAGGGTGAGAGTCATAGATAGAGTGGATAGCCAGAGACGTTTCCCCAGGGCAGAAATGGTTACTACAAGGGGGCATAATTTTAAGGTGATTGAGGGAAGGTTTAGGAGAGATGTCAGAGGTACGTTCTTTACAGAGTGGTGGGTGTGTGGAATGCACTGCCAGCGGTGGTAGGAGAATCAGATACAATGGGGACATTTAAGCCACTCTTGGATAGGCTCTTTGATGATAGTAAAATGAAGGGCATAATGGTTAGTATGATCTTAGAGTAGGATAAAAGGTCAGCACCAATATCAAGGGCCGAAGGGCCTGCACTGTTCTATGTTCTATGTTCTAGAGTACTGTTTTGCAGTTCAATATGCTTCCTTGTCTGGAAATGTGAATGTTTGTTTTTATAGGTGAGCCCATTATGAATATTTGGATAAGTGTCAAAACCTTTGCTCTGCAGCAGATTATGTTCATAGTTTGATTTACAGTTTTAAGAGGTTATTAAGTAAGTATTTGTCTTTGATGTGGTTATAGAAAAAATGTCTTTTTTACAACTAAATTATTCCTTGGGTTTCTTTTTATATGGTCTGCAATGTTTTTTAGTATAGGCGGTTGTGTTTTAAGTGACAGGTTGATTATATTGTCAGAGAAATGCTTTTTAAGTTCAAAGACTCCCATTGCCACTATATATGTCCTAAGGGCTGTACATTGTGAAAGATGGGTGAATAGCTGTGGAAGCTACAAGAGCTGCACGGAGGATTTTTATTTCATTCACAGGATGAGGACATCACTGGCCAAGCCAGCATTTATTGCCCATCCTTAATTGCCCAGAGGGCAGTTCAGAGTCAGCCACATTGCTGTGGATCTGTAGCCACATGTAGGACAGACTGGAATAAGATGTGTTTTTCCCAACAATCAACAATGGATTCATGTCTCCCACTTGCAGATTTTACTGAGTACAAATTACACCATCTGCGGTGGTGGGATTCGAACCTGGGTCCCCAGAACATTACCTTGGTCTCAGACTAGTGATAATACCACTAGGCCATTGCCTCCCTTACAGGGGGCATATATGGGGGCATAGAGCGGGTGGGTGGGGTGTATGTGGGAGTATGGAGGGATCCTGGGGGATATAGGAAGAATGAGTTAGCAAGCACAAGAAGGCTTGAAGATTTTCAAGTCTCTGGATTCGCTATCTTCCCCTACACTTCTCACATCCAGGTCAGAGTGTATGATTATATTTTTACATCAAGTGGAGGAACAGCTGAGGTGATAACAAAGTCAAAAACCCATGGACTTTGAGGGACTACTATAATTAAAAAGTGTAAGGATGCAGTATCATATAATGAAATCAAGTATATACAAAAAGGGAACCTGAAAGGCAAAACCACCGTAATCAATTTGGGTCAAATTCTGAAGTGGCTAGAATAGAAAACATGATTGCATATAAGCAAAGTGCGCAAGCAGACATTGAATCACTTGGGCAAATAGGGAGAAGCTGTCAGTACGTGTAAGGCTGTGATCAGAGAGGGTTTCAATTATCTGAAGCTAACAGAGGTCACCCTTGAAGAGAGGAAATCAATGCATTCATGCAGCTTATGTTTACTTTGTGATACAACCTGAGCATCCATAGGTTATATTTTGTGTTCAAAAGTATTGTTATTAAAGTTGATATGGTTAAATCAGGTAAATGCACATGCCTTCATTGATTAGCGTTTCAATCCCGTAGAGGAGAATCTGAGAAAGATTAGTTGATGGAATTGTAGAACACAGTGAGGAAAACCAAAATATGCTCAGCTAAAAAGTACAAATGAGAAGGTAAAGAAGCTCTGGATTCAATTTCAATAATAAAGCTGGCATTTATTACACATAAGAAATAAAGATAAAGTAGACTAAACAAAACTATTTATATATAACACAACTTTAAAACTTTTGAGATCAAGGGAAAATGTGATCCCATTAATCTCAATAAACCTCATTTACAGAGACAATTTCTTTCACTTTCACATCTATCCAGCCTAACTTAACTGTGGCTTCAATTCCCCATTTTCATAACCTGATAGTGTCTTTCATAATTCGTCATGTGACTGAGGTTAGAATTTCTCCACTTCAAGTAAGCCTTTCAGGGTTGTAACCAAACAATTTTGATCTGGAACTTTTAAACTAAACTCCTCACATTGAGACAACATTTTTCTGCACAGTCCTTAACTACGTCCCTTTCTTGGAACAACTATCTTACATTTCCAATTTCAACCAAGACTTCTGCAAAACTGCTCAAACTGAAAGTAAAAACCTATTTTTTTTCCCAGTTATGAGTGTTTCCTAAAAATTCTATCTGATACTGCATGGTAAACTAATTAGTAAAGTTAGATCATATGGGATTCAGAGAGAGCTTGTCAATTGGATATAAAATTTGCTTGATAGTAGGAGACAGAGGGTGGTAGTGGAGGGTTATTTTTTCAGGCTGGAGGCCTGTGTCAAGTGGTGCTCCACAGGGATTGATGTTGGCCCCACTTTTGCTTGTCATTTACAGAAATGATTTGAATGTGAATTTGGGAGGCATGGGTTAGTAAGTCCACAGATGTCTACCAAAATGGATGACTTCACATTTACCAACATTGTACTTCATTTGCTAGACCTTTGCTCACTCACTTACACTCTCCATATCCCTCTGTAAACAGTGGGGCGGTGCAGTGGCTCAGTGGTTAGCACTGCTGCCTCACAGCGGCAGGGACCTGGTTTCAATTCCAGCCTTAGGCAATTGTCTATGTGGAGTTTTCACATTCTCCCTGTGTCTGTGTTGGTTTGCTCCGGTTTCCTCCCACAGTTAGGTGAAGTTGCCCATTGTGTTCAGGGATGTGTAGGTTAGGTGCATTAGTCAGGGGAAATGTAGAGTAATACGGTAGGGGAATGGGTCTGAGTGGTTTACTGTTTGGAGGTTCGGTGTAGACTTGTTGAACCAAATGGCCGTTTTTCACACTGTAGGGATTCTATGAAACTTTCACAGTCCTCTACACACTTTGCTCTACCACTCATCTTTGTGTCATCAGCAAACTTTGACACACTACACGTGGTCAGCAATTCCAAATCATCTATGTAAATTGCAAACAATTGCGGTCCCAACACTGATCCCTAAGGCACACCAATAGTTAATCAGAAAAGCACTCATTGATTCTTACTCTTTGCTTCCTGTTAGTGAACCAATTCTCTATCCATGCTAATACATTGTCCGTAATGCCGTGCATCTTTATATTATGCAGCAGCCTTCTTTGCGGCACCTTGTCGAATGCCTTTGGAAATCCAGATACACCATTTCCACTGGGTCCCCATTGTCCACCACTCTCAAAATGTCTTCCTAGAATTCTAGTAAATTAATTCAACATGACATGTTCACAACTTATTTGATATTTCTAAACATAGAATAATAGGCTTTGTGAGCTTGTTCAGAGCCAATCCCTGAGAGTATGGGAAACCTTTCCACTTACTTCCCTTTCTTTTCCAGTGTTTTAACCTGATGAGTAAACTTAGTTGCTAATTTGGGCTGTATCCCATGGTCTTCCTCTTCAGCAAGTTTGGAGACAGAGAAGGCATTTAGTCAGATGGAAGTGTGGTGAGTGGGGCCCCATCACCTTCCTACCTCTACCCTGATTAAGTCCATAGTAGGAAGGCATATAGAGATGCAACTAATGCCCCATTAATGCCTCTCCCCACTGCCACCAATAATAACCAGCAACAGATGGGCATTATCATTGTAGGATTCAGGTTTGCAATCAGTCATTTCTTGATTTTTAAGTGGTTCAAATCACTCCCAGATCCCTGGCTCTGGATACTGGACTCATTCAGGGAATGTGAAGTGCAGAGGCAATAGACAGGTATTTCAGGACAAAGGAATCTCAGTGTTTATTTAAAATACAAAGGAAAATATAATACAAGAAAATTAAGTAAATACAATAAACAAGGGAATTGACACAATTAATTATACAGAGAACTGTGGTACATTAAAATACACAATTTAGTAGATTAACCCTATTAGAACCTTAACCCATAGATACACACGGAAAACAACAGTTTTGATTACAGACTATTTAATCAGAATTTGTACCCTGGAGTCCTAACGCACTGTCACCACCCACCTTCTCCCTCCCCTGCTAGCTAGGTTCGAACTTTGGGTCTTGGGAGTTTAAACTCACCAGTGAGAAATGCGATTTTAAAATAACGCTTGGCTGTATCTGCTTGTGTACCCAGACCCTGGACAAAGCCTTCAGACTGCAAATGTTTTCAGTTTGGGTTGAGTTCATTCATGTGGTAAGGTGGGTATTAGACCTATTGCGTACCTATCTGGTTTTCCTTACTTTCTGCAGGCTCTGTGGGCTCAATTTTCACCTCAGGTTGGGTCTGAGGACCTGTGGTGCTGGTCAGGTCAGTTGTTTCTTGGATTAGTTGGTCTTTGATTCTGCTGGTCATGGTCGATTGCTGTTGGTTTTCTTGGTTTGAGTCAGGCCTGTGTCTAGTAGGTCTTGTTCGAGTTAGTCAAGCAGGAAGCTGGAAGAACACAGCAAGCCAGGTAGCATCAAGAGGTGTAAAAGTCAAAGATTTGGGTGTAACCCTTCTTCAGGACTGGGAGTGGGTATATGGAAAGCTACAGATAAAGGACGTGGCAGGGGCAGGGCGGTGAAGTGAGGAATAGGTGAAGACAAGTAGAGGGTACGACCTGGTCGGTCAATGGGAGGAATTAATCCAGTTGGTGGCAGGAAGCAGTGGAAGGGATGGGGAGGGGCTGGGAAGGGAGTTTGGGGATGGGGAGAGAAATTGTTTGAAATTGGAGAACTCAATGTTGAATCCTCCCGGCTGTAGGCTGCCCAGGTGAAAGATGAGGTGTTGTTCCTCCAGTCTGCGGTTTGGTTCGTTGTGGCAATGGAGGAGATCAAGGCTGGTCACGTTGGAAAGTGAGTGGGAAGGGGAATTAAAATGGGCAGTGACTGGGAAGTCCGGTCGGTCCCTGTGGTGAACCGTTCCCTAAGTTTACATTTGGTCTCCCTGATGTAGGGAAGACCACATCGGGACCACCTGATGCAGTAAATTAGGTTGGAAGAGAGGCAGGCGAACCTCTGTCTCAACTAGAAGGGCTGTTTGGGGCTCGAGATGGAGCTGAGTGGGAGTGGTGTGCTGGCAGGTTTTGCATCTTTTCCAATTGCAGAGGGAGGTACATGGAAGTTCAGTGGGGTGGAGGGGGAGGGTGGTGTTGCTGGTGGAGTGGGGAGGGAGGAGTGGGGAGGGGAAGATGTTCTTGGTGGTGGGGTCAAGGAGCCCTCTCAAGTGAGATCAGCGACAGCAATTATAGTGATCGTGGGCCC
Source organism: Hemiscyllium ocellatum (assembly GCF_020745735.1). Taxonomy (NCBI): domain Eukaryota; kingdom Metazoa; phylum Chordata; class Chondrichthyes; order Orectolobiformes; family Hemiscylliidae; genus Hemiscyllium; species Hemiscyllium ocellatum. Next base: position 20,797,670 of record NC_083406.1, on the reverse strand, counting down.
CTTACCTCCACATCAAATCGGTGCTTTTCATCGTGTTTCCATCTGAGGTTAATTGGTTTTGTGGTCATTAGAGTGTGTGTGAATAGATTTCGATTAAGGTTGAATTTCCGGTATCTCTGTAGGCCTCATGCTGTCTGCAATGGATAGCCTGAGGTGTAAAAGCTGCCTCGGGCTAGAGTCTGCTTGTTTCAGTTGATCGTCCACTTAGAGAGGATGTGTAAATTGGAACTCGAGGCGGAACAATTCTTTCACCTAGCCCATTTCTGTTCGGTGAGTTATGTTTGTATATTTTCCACAGAACATGGTCCAGCTGCCTCTTTTACGTTTTAAAAGTTTTGAAAAGTCCAGGTTTTGCCCAGTGTTTTAAATATTGGGGATTTTTGCTTTATCCTATCCATCATACAGGGAGCGCAGTGTGTAAAACTGTACAGTTCACTAGAGGTGTCCCAATGCAGGGATAGGATAGTACCTCATTCAAATGCATTCAGTGCCTGATCAAGGTACATAGCATTGGGAAGGTAAGGGCTCCACATGGAGCTACCCATTGCCCTTGCACCCAACCTCACTGCACAACTGTGTCCCATCATGGTCACCCTAAGAGACCACTTCCATTGCCCCTGGCCTGGATCACTCCATGATCCTGGGCCCCTTGGTAAGCAGACCTTGCCCCACCTCCTGAATCAGGAGTCTGACCTTGTGAAAACAGGAGCCTGACCTTGTGGGTGACTGTTGTACAATTATCTAAAAAGGTTAACTGACATCTCAAGATGAGCCCTGCTGATCAAGGTATAAAGGTGTCTTTCCAGGCGGGTCTAACTAGAACTATGTCCTGTGAGTCCTTGATGTGTGAGCATTAACAGCACATAACTAAAGTAGTAATGCATAATCACCCTCAGATTGCCCCTGAAGTATAACAAGTGACGATTATGTATCTTATATGTAATGGTCCTAGTTACCTAGTAATACGTCAAAAATCTCTACTACTTAATCAAGATAAAGGTTGTCTTCTGCCTAAGGTATTATGAGACAAGGTGTTCTCCACATGATAGCAGCACCTTGACTAAAACCAGCATGAAGGATTAGAGGCAGTGAATCTGAACAATGCATGCCAGATGGTTCTGACAGAAACCAATACTTACAATATGCTGACAGTGCTGGTATACAACATTGCAATATGGTAGCAGTGATTGAATTTGGAGATTTCATTTACAATATGGATAGATTTCAACCAGATCGTGTCAGCCTAAAAAAAGTTAGTTCTTCAAAACCCAGAGCCATAGCAGGAAAGGAAACAGAGAGAACAGAATTTCCAGTCAGGAAATTTTCAGCATGTCTTGAAATATTTAGCAACATAGAAGCACACAAAGTCTGTCAGCTGCTGTGCAAACAGCAACCTGTAGTTATATGACTGGAGGAATCATCGACTGAATCTAAATGTAAAAACACATCAGCTAAAAACCGTGAAAGATATCCTCAAAGTTGGTGAAAACCAGCGTCTCACAAAAACTGCAATGGAAAATATCTGACTCGTAATCCGAGGTTACCAGCAGTCGATATTGGACACATAATGTGAGTTAAGCCTTTAACAGAAGTATAAAGAATGTTTAAAAAGCTCACTAAGCAAATGACCATTGTTGAAAAAAATCAAGAAAAACCGAAAGAGAAATCTTAATTAAAAAGAGATACTCGTTAAGAGCTTTGGAAAAATAGCAGTATTGATTGACCAATGACCACAGAGAAAGTGCAGACAAAAGAAGAGATTATTAAAAAGCATTTTGAAGGGATAAAAAGGCTTACTGCTCAACTGAAATTATTGCTTTAGGATGAGAGATCAGCACAGTACCACTTGAATCACTATAAAAAAGACACTCACAATAGTTGTCAGAAAGGCATGAATCCTCCATGCTGCGAACAAGGTCACAAAATCCTGGAAAAGGGAAAATGCTGCAAAAACAGAGGTTTTCCTCCTGTTTGAACAAAAATTTAAAATGAAAGACTTAATTTTACGCATTAAAGCATTTCTAAAATATTTAAGTATTTAGAAATGATTTTTACATTGGAGAATAATTCTGAAACATTTATATGTTTGTCAACTTTAGTTAACGGAAATTAAGGAAAATTTCTGAAAAGCAAAGCAGAACAAGAGAACTTAAAAATCTTCATAAAGACGACAAAGGCCTCAAGAATAAAACTTTATGGACAATTCACCTTCATTATCCAATAATTAGAGAAATTAATTACAATATTTTAAAGGACTTAGAAGATTTACTGTAGGCAATTGTTTTTTTTTATTCATTCACAGAATGTGAGCATTGCAGATCAGACTGCTATTTATTGTTCATCCCTAATTACCCAGAGGGCAGTTAAGAGCCCTCTTGTTGTGGGTCTGGAGTCACATGTTGTCCAGATAAAGTAAGGACAACAGTTTCTTTCCTTGAAGGCAATTGGCGAACCAGATGGGCTTTTCTGACAATTGACAATGGTTTCATCATCATCATGAGACTCTTAATTCCAGATTTTCTTTGAATTGAAAGTCCATGGCAGGATTCAAACCCGGGTCCCATGAACTTGTGGGCTTGTGGCGCAACAGTTGCGTATCTAACTCCAGATCAGAAGGATATGTGTTCGAATCATGTCAGGCTCATTATGGGTGGCATGGTGGCTCAGTGGTTAGCACTGCTGCCTCACAGCACCAGAGATCTGGGTTCAATTCCCATCTTGGGCAACTGTTTGTGTAGAGTTTGAACATTCTCCTCGTGTCTGTGTGGGTTCCCTCTGGTTTCCTCCCACAGTCCAAAGATGTGCAGGTTAGGTGAATTGGCCATACTAAATTGCCCATAGTGTCAGGTGAATGGGGGGAATGTGTCTAGGTGGGTTGCTCTTCAGAGGGTCGGTGTCAACTTGTTGGGCCGAACAGCCTGTTTCCACACTGTAAGTAATCTAATCATTACCTGGTTCTCTGAATTAATAGTCGAGTGAATTATGAATTTAAAGCATAGAACAGTAAAATTAGTTACAAAAAAAGAAATTGCTGTCAAAACTCGACAGGTCTGACAGCATCTGTGGAATGAAAGCAAGTTAACATTTTGGGTCCCGTGACCCTTCTTCAGAATTCAGTTAAATAGAATGACATTGAGAAAGACATTACACATCTAAGTAGATTGAAATCCCATATCTTTCAGTTAGGAAATTGAACTGGACTATCTGGGCAAAATAGAACATGTAATATGGAAATGCTTCATGATTCCAGAAGAAATCAAGAGAAAAACAAGCTAGCAAATTCTTTGCTCCATCTATCTGATTGTAAGTCATGTTTTTAAAATAAAATGCAAGATGTAAAAGGGTGGCACGGCGGTTAGCACTGCTTCCTCACAATGCCAGGGACCTGAGTTCGATTCCAGCCTTGGATGACGGTTTGTGTGCAGTTCACACATTCTCCCATGTGGCAAAAGCGAGGACTGAAGATACTGAAGATTAGAGTCGAGAGTGTGATGCTGGAAAAGCACAGTAGGTCAAGCAGCATCTGAGGAGCAGGAAAATTGACATTTCAGGCAAAAGCCCTTCATTAGGAATGAGGCTTGTGAGCCGAGGGGGTGGAGAGGCAAATGGTAAGGCTGGGCCTTGGGGGGTGGAAGGTAGCTGAAAGTGTGATAGGTGGGATGTAATGGTGATGGGTCAGAGGGGAGGGTGGAGCAGATAGGTAGGAAGGAAGATGGACAAATCATGAAGGTGGTGCCGAGTTGGAAGGTTGGATCTGGGATAAGGTGACGGGAGGGGAAATTAGGAATGTAGTGAAACCTACATTGATGCTATGGCGTTGGAGGGTTCGAAGGGGGAAGATGAAGCATTCTTCTTCCTGGTGTCAAGTGGTTAGGGAGTGGCAATGGAGGAGGCCCAGGAACTGCATGTGTCCCATACTAACCAACCCCACTGCCCAGTGGCCGAACACATCAACTTGCCCTCCCACTCCGCCAAGGACATGCAGGTCCTGGATCTCCTCCATCGCCAAACCCTAACCACCCAACGCCTGGAAGAAGCACGCCACACCTTCCACCTTGGAACCCTCCATCCCGATGGCATCAATGTGGATTTCATCAGTTTCCTCATTTCCCATCCCCCCATCTTATCCCAGATCCAACTTACCTACTCGGGCACTGCCCTCATGACTTGTCCCACCTGTCCATCTTCCTTCCCACCTATCCACGCCACCCTCCCCTCTGACTTATCACCATTACCCTCCACCTCCATCCACCTATCACACTCTCAGCTACCTTTTCTCAGCACCATCCCTCTCCCATTTATCTCTCCACCCCTTAGGCTCCCAGCCTCATTTCTGATGAAGGTCTTTTGCCCAAAATGTCAACTCTCCTGCTCCTTGGATGCTGCCTGACCTGCTGTGCTTTCCCAGTATCATATTCTTCCCTGCGACTGGGTAGGTTTCCTTCAGGTGCTTTGGTTTCCTCCCACAGTTGAAAGATGTGCAGGTTAGGTGGATTGGCCATGCTTAAAAATCCCTTGCGAGGTGATGGAGTGGTGAATACCAAGACATGCATTCAATCTACTACAGGATTCTTTTGATGATACACCACCTTCAAAAAGTACAAATTTTGGGTTAATGATCTTCCCACTCATTCCAAGCTTAGCAATAGAGGTTACTCTTTTACATGAAAATATTCCTTGATTGAAGAGAATTAATCCTCAATCTTGAGGCAGAGAATTGCTTGTGGACACCATTAGAAACAAACATTTCTCACTACTGAGCTGAAAAGTATTGTTAACTTTTAAAATTCTATGGTGTGTTGCAGAACTACATCCATTTCAGAAGCCAAATCCAGTGATCAACTAAATTCTACTCAACAAGCAGCGGAGATGTTAGGCTTCCAACAAAAGTTCATTGAATGCAAGACAAAATATGCTCCATTATGTTGGTGTCCAACAACTCTTCATAACTGAAGGATCAAATGAGATCACCAAATCCACAGATTTGAAGGAATTATTCAATTATCTTCCAACCACACACAAGCTTTCCAAATCTAAGCATTAGAAATCCTTGATTCTACAACAACTAGAGTTAATAATCAAACCTTGATACAGTTAATTCAGCTTTTCAGAAAAAGCAGTACCAAACAGTACAGTCAAATTTATGTCTATGACTGAACCTGATAATACAACAAAAGAGTACCAACAATGGAAGAATCATATGGCCATACACCTCATTATCACAATAAAAGTAGAAGATTACACTTTCATCTCTGGTATGATTTGAGGAAACTAAAGATCTTCCACAAGGGACAAACATTCAAAAGCAGCATCACTTCAGAGGTTGTCCTCAATAAAGATCATACAAGAAATGTAAGAGCCACTGTGGTAATGAACTGTATATGAATATTTTGACCCTAGCAAAGAGCATCTGGGAAGTCAAAGATCTGCCAGGGCTCCTGTACTAACTGACTAATTTACCCCAGCAGCAGACTTACAATCCAACCAAGTTGTCAGTCATTTATAACATCAGAGATTTGGTGGGGGAGTTAAAGGAGTGGTAAAGCTATTTATTTGAGTCAATTTTATAAAGAATTTAATAGTTATGAAAAAGCTTTGGGGATGGGTGTGTGAATGTTATATAAGATACATAAGAGGGTTAACTGACATCCATAGCTCCATGCATCAAGACATAAAGAAATGTTTCCATGATGAGCTAACCAAAGTTGTGTGCTTGCCAAGAGTTGCAAATGGCTCCTATGTGATTGTTCTTGGTGTCAACAGCATGAGCTAAAGTAGTAATGTTTATTCACCCTTATTTAAATAAAGCCTGATATATCACAATGCTATGTATCTTAGATGCAGCATAACTATTATGTATTTCATCAGAAACTTTTACTGTTTAAATAAGACAGAACATATCTCTGTCTAAAGCATCATGTGGGCACCTTTAACACATGGTAACAGTAATTTGATGAATGCCAGCAAGAAGGATTGTTTGTGTACATAGACGTGTAATTAGTTTTATGGTAATTTATTTATGAGTTTGGACTTTTGAAAATTGAACCTGTGGTATATGGAGTTTTCTAGGAGCTTAAGGTTAACTTGTAAGTTATTCTGTAGCCAGGAATCAGTGGGAATTTGTTTACATTAGAAAAGTTTATGAACAAATGAAGCACAAGTGTAGTATATTAGGCTTTCAAATGAAAAATTGTACACTCTTCTCCATTCGGGGAGACATGCGTTTCTTGGAGAGAAACATTTCAGTTTGGGGCAGCTCTACAAAAGTCTTGGCTTAAAATGGATATGTGAAGCAGAAACTAATGAGAAGAGAGGATAATTTGGAGGTGTCGGTGATGCACTGAGATGGACAAAGTTAAAAATCACACAACACCAGGTTAAACTCTAACAGGTTTATTTGGAGGCACTAACCTTTCAAGGAGCTGCTCCGTCATCAGGTGATTGTGAGGTATAAGATCATAAGACACAGAACTTATCGCTAAAGAGTTATGGCTTCATGGAGTTGTAATGGTATATTAAATAAATTTGGATTAAGTTTTTCATCTTATAGAATGGGATGTGCTAGTTCCAGTTCTTTAATATGTAAATCCAGGACTCCTTTTCAGTTACATTCTCAAAATAGCATTAGCTTTTCTAAACATAGGTGCCATCTCAGCTCAGCCAATGCATTAAAGGTGTGAGGTTAAAGTCTGTCCGTGTCCCAATGTTGAGTCAGACTGGTTCTATTTCTAAAGTGGGACTGACAGAATCTTGCATGGATTTATGCAGTTTTTGAGCAAAATAAAATGTAATTCTGCAAATACAAACTCATCCCATAAACTTATATGTGTATGCTTGCAGGAGAGACAGAGTGAGTATGTGTGTGCGAGAGTGTGCATGTAGGTGTGAGAGCATGTGAGAGAATGCGGGTTTAAGCTTGGTCAAGTATATGTACGAGTGTAATGGGATATAAGTCTGTGAGAGGATGCGTGCGGGGGTCCTGAAATCCGCCTTGGAGGATGGTCACCCAGCAGTCCAAGGCCAAATATATCCCAGACTGCTGAAGTGTTCTCTGACTGGGAAGGAACACTTCTGTCTGGTGATTGTTGCACCATGCTCATTCATCAGTTGTCATAGTGTCTGCTCAGTCTCACCAATGTACCATGCCTCAGAGCATCCAAGCCTGCAGTGTATGAGATAGACAACGTTGGCCGAGTCACATGAGTAGGAAAAAGTTAGACTGCAGATGCTGGAGATCGGAGCTGAAAAATGTGTAGCTGGAAAAGCGCAGCAGGTCAGGCAGCATCCAAGGAGCTGGATAATCAACGTTTCGGGCATAAGTCCTTCTTCAGGAATGAGGAAGGTGTGCTAAGCAGGCTAAGATAAAAGGTAGGTAGGAGGGACTTGGGGGAGGGGCATTGGGAATGCGATAGGTAGAAGGAGGTTAAGGTGAGGGTGATAGGCCAGAGAGGGGGTGGGGACGGAGAGGTCAAGAAGAAGATTGCAGGTCAAGAAGGCGGTGCTGAGTCCGAGGGTTGGGAATGAGATAAGGTGGGGGGAGGGGAAATGAGGAAGCTGGAGAAACCTGCATTCATCCCTCTATCACATGAGTACCTGCTACGTACATGGTGGGAGGTGTCCCCATGTGTAATGGTGGTATCCATGTCAACACTTTGACATGTCTTGCAGTGGTTGCCATGACAGGGTTGTACGGTGTTGTGGTCGATGTTGTCCTGAAGGCTGGGCAGTTTGCTGCGATGAATGATCTGTTTGAGGTTGGGTGGTTGTTTAAAGGTGAGAAGTGGAGGCATGGGGAAGGTCTTGGCATAGTGCTCATCCTCATTGATAATCTGTTGCAAGCTGCGAAGAACATGATATAGTTTTTCGACTCCCGGGAAGTACTGGACAATGAACCTATCAGTTGCAGCCCATGAATGTCTCCCAATGAGGTCATTACAGTGTCTCACTGTGGCACGTTGGAACTGGCAGTCGATAAGTTGAGCATCATACCCTGTTCTCATAAGGGCATCCTTCAGCACCTTCAGGTCTCTGTCACAGACATGTGAGATAGTTTAGATTCATAAAACAATACATATTACGTAAGGGTAAGGAGATTAGTAATTGTTCCATATCAAAGTGTTTGGTAAAATCCTGAAGGAGTTACTTGGAGCTGAGAGGTTTGCGCTCAGGTGTGTGAAGGCCCCAGGAAGAAATGATCAGACTCTTTAGATTGGGAGTTGATGTTACAGCTAAATGAGGCCCATGGAGGTGATAGAGGAGGAGATTCCCTCTGATATGAGTATTGGAAAGAAACATTTTTTGGGATCTGTATCAGTGTCTCATTAGGATTCATGGGATTCTAGTTATACCATCTGTTTTGAAATGTTTAAAATTATGATGCATGTAAATTGTTTGTTCTTTTCTATCATCAGCAATTTGTAAAGATGACATTTTTGTTTTATTGTTAAAACAAAATCTACATTAATGCATGCTCCTGTTTCATTGAAACTGTGATGATAACATGGCTTTAAGAAGTGTATTTTGTCCTGGATTTTTTTTTGAAGAGAGGTTTTGAATCCTAGGTACTGAGCTGTCCCTTCCAAGGCAATAAAGTAAACAGCTTGCCAGGACTGAGGGTTTTTATTTAATGTTGGAACAATAGAAGTAGCATGAATGGGTAGAATCAGGCCCTCACCAACCTAGGGTATTAGTTCAGCTTTTACCATTTGGTTGGGCTTTTGAAGATGGTTATGGAAGCTGTTATTCATCTGTTTGCCACATCAAAAAGCTAAAGTTCTCTCTCGACCAGAGTTTTCTCTTGGTGTTTTTCTCTCTCTTGGACTAAAGAAACATCACATGTGAGAAAGGTTATTTTACTGACTTTGCCTTTACCAAGAATATTGCTATATCGGAAATGTTGTTGATTAGTAGTTAAATAATCTATTATTCTGTTAACTTTTCCAATGGAGTTGAAGTTATATCAATTCATCTTTCTTTCGTTTGTATTTTAATTGTAGGGCAAGAACAAAGTGTGTTTTGTTTAAAGTCGAGAAGTGTAATGGATTGAATTACACCTGGAACACAGCACCTTGTGCTTGTCTTTAAATAAGAAAACGTTAGGGTCTAGGCTATGTCCTTGAATGGGGTTCGATCTGGTCCATAACAAAAACCAAACCAAAAACACGATCTATCAAGCCAGATTTTAGTTTGGGAAATGATGAGTCCAGTACTAACATCAGCTGGGATCAAAACAGGTGGCAAATCTACCCAATCTATTCCAAGAAACAAACATTTACAATATGTTGGCACAATCCTAGTTTGCAACGCTCCAAGAGCAATCACTTAACTGCCTGACTGGCACAGAATAATGGCAGGCCTTCCCAACGAAGAAATAGAATCATAGATATGTACAGCATGGAAGCAGACCCTTCAACCCAATTAGTCAATGCTGACCAGATATCCTAACCTAATGCAGCCCCATTTTCCAGCACTTGGCCCATATCCCTCTAAACCCTTCCTATTATACCCATCCAGATGCCTTTTAAATGTTGTAATTGTACCAGCCTCCACCACATGCTTTGGCATCGTATTCCATGCATGCACCACCCCTGCATGAAAAGTTTGCCCCTTAGGCCCTTTATAATTTTTTCCCCTCTCACCCAAAACCTATGCCCTCTAGTTCTGGACACCCCCAACCCAGGGAAAGGACTTTGTCTATGTACCCTATCCATGTAGCGCATGATTTTATAAACCTCTATAAGATCACCACTCAGCCTCTGATGCTCCAGGGAAAACAGCCCTAGTCTGATCAGATTCTCCCTGTAGCTCAAATCCTCCAACCCTGGCAACCCTTGTAAATCTTTTCTGAATCCTTTTAAGTTTCATAACATCCTTTCACAACAACTTGCTAACTATGCTTCCTTTGTTCACATCCAGATCATTTATATGAATGGAGAAAGCATTGGACCCAGCGCCGATCCTTGTGGCACTCCACTGGTCACAGGTCTCCAATCGAAAAAGCAACCCTCCACCATCACCCTCTGTCTCCTACCTTCAAGCCAGTTCTGTATCCAAATGGCTAGTTCTCCTTATATTCCATGGGATCAAACCTTGCTAACCAGTTTATCCTGTCCCTCAGGATTTCCTCCAACAACTTGCCCACCACTACTTCAAGCTCACCTTTCTTAAATAGTGACACCACATTCGCCAACCTCCAGTCTTCCAGCACCTCACCTGAGACTGTTGATGAGACAAATCACAGCAAGGGGCACAGCAATCACTTCTCCAGCTTCCCACAGTGTTCTAGGGTACACCTGATCAGGTCCTAGGGATGTATCCACTTTTATGTGTTTATAGACATCCAGTACCTTCTCCTCTGTAATATGGACATTTTTCAAGATATCACCATCTATTTTCCCACATTCTGATTTCCATCGTGGATATACTCCTACTGTCTTTATATTCTTTGAAAGATTCACTCGATGTCTCCTGTCTATGCCTGACATATGCTTCCTTCTTTCTCTTAATCAAACCTCAATTTCTCTCATCATCCTGCATTCCCTATACCTAACAGCCTTGCCATTTACCCTAACAGGTATTTACTTTCTCTGGACTCCCGTTATCTTGTTTTGAAGGCTGTCCCTTTACCTGCAAGTATCTGTCCCCAATCAACTTTTGAAAGTTCTTGCCTAATACCAACAAAATTGACCTTCCTCCAATTTAGAACTTCAACTTTTAGATCCGTCTATCCTTTTCCATCACTATTTAAAGCGATAGAATTATGGTCGCTGGCCCCAAAGTGCTTTCCCACTGACACCACAGCCACCTGCCCTGCCTTATTTCCCAAGAGTAGGTCAAGTTTTGCAGCTTCTCTAGTCGGTACATCCTCATCAGAAAATTTTCCTGTACACACTTAGCAAATTCCTCTCCATCTAAACCCTGAACACTATGGCAGTCCCAGTCTATGTTTGGAAATTTAAAATCCCCTGCCATAACCACTGTATTATTCTTACAGATAGCTGAGATCTCCTTACAAATTTGTTTCTCAATTTTTTGCTGACTATTAGGGGTTCTATAATACAATCCCAATAAGATGATCATCCCTTTCCTATTTCTCAGTTCCACCCAAATAACTTCCCTGGATGTATTTCTGGGAATATCCTCCCTCAGTACAGCTGTAATGCTATCCCTTATCAAGAATGCTACTCCCCCTCCTCTCTTGCCTCCCTTTCTATCCTTCCTGTAGCATTTGTATCCTGGAATACTAAGCTGCCAGTCCTGCCCATCCCTGAGCCATGTTTCTGTAATTGCTATGATATTGCAGTCCCATGTTTGTAACCATGCTCTGAGTTCATCTGTCTTCCCTGTTAGGCCTCTTGCATTGAAGTAAATAAAGTTTAATTTACCAGTCCAACCTTGTTCTCTGCTTTGTCTCTACCTGGCCTGACTGTTTGACTCGCTCCTTTTCCCAACTTTATCAGTCTCAGATTGATCTCTTTCCTCACTATTTCCCTGGATCTCAACCCCCCGACTTTACTAGTTTAAATCCTCCCAAGCAGCTCTAGCTAATCTTCCTGCCAGTATATTTGTCCCCTTCTAATTCAAGTGCAATCCTTCTTTCTTGTACAGGTCACTTCTACCCCAAAAGAGATTCCAATGATCCAAAAATGTGAACCCTTCTCCCCTGCACCAGCTCCTCAGCCACGCATTCATCTGCTCTATCCTCCTATTCCTACCCTCAATAGCTCACAGCACCAGGAGTAATCCAGATATTACCACCTTTGAGGACTTCCTTTTAAAATTCCTGCCTAACTTTCAATATCCTCCCTTCAGAACTTCATCCTTTTCCCTTCCTAAGTCATTAGTTCCAATGTGTACAATGACGTCCTGTTGGTCCCTCTCCCTTTTGAGAACATTCTGCACCCTCTCTGAGACATCCTTGATCCTGGCACCAGGGAAGCAACAGACCATTCTGACTTTTTGCTTTTGTCCCCTGACTAAAGAGTCCCTATTATAATCGATCACTTGGAACACAACGTACCCCTTATTACATTAGATCCAGCCTCAATACCAGACATTTGGCTGTTGGTGCTACATTCGCCTGAGAGTCCATTACCTCCAACATTTTCCAAAACAACATACTTGCTTGAGATGGGGATAGTCACAGGAGATTCCTGCATTACCTGCCTACCTCACCTACCTTTCCTGGAGTTAACCCATCTACCTGATTGTACCTGCACCTTTCTCCCTTCCTATAACTGTCATCCATCACACCCCCAGCTCTTGTAATTTCCTTATTGCCTTCTAACTGCCACTCCAACCAATCTGTGTGATCTGATAAAATTCACAACCAAAGACACTTGCTGCTGACATAATCATCAGTAACATGGAAACTCTCCTTAAATTCCCACATTTGACAGGAAGAGCATATCACTCTACTAAAGGCCATCTTTGTTCCTTCACCATCTACAGAGCCAGAAACTAGCACCGTCCTATTGCTCTAAAAATATCAGTGCTCCAGGCTAACTTAGTACTTAAGGTTTATAGTTTTAAAATGTAATCAAGAGACAGATTTCAATAAGGCATATAATCAAGAAGGAACCCATTCTACTCATTAATGTAGATTTATGGCAAGGCTACACTTAAAAACTATGCACTTGGGTGGTGAAGGGTTCTCACCAGGTCTCCAGCTGGCAACTCAGACATCTGTAGCCTCTGTAAATTCCCTCCCCCTCCTCCTCCATCCACCATCACCAACCCTAACCTCCTCAATCACCATTACCATCTCCCACTATCCCCAAAACCACATATCATCTGTTACAAAGTTGCACTCAGACAAATTGATTAGCCCCTTCAAACCCGACTCTCTATTCTCTGCACCATTGAGCAACAAAACAAGGACATCTCAGCTGATTTCCTTCATTCAAAGAGATTAAAGGAAAGATTTAGCAGGTGATCAAAATCATGCTGTCTTTTGTGAGAAATGAGAGGAAGAAATTGTTTTCTTTTCTGGCCTTAATCAGAGGACGTAGAGGAAATATGAGGAGGTTTCTTTTTCTTACACATTGAGTTGTTATGATCTGGAGTGCACTCCCTGACAAGCTTCAGTGTTTATAATGTATCACTGATAACTTTAGAGACCTTGAAAGAAAAATTTGAACACAAGTGTTCTCCTGTAAATGCTATTTTGTCTGACCTGTAACTTCTCCTGCTTTCTTAAAAGTGGTAACCATTACATTTTAGTTATTAAAAATGTTCTGCTTCTGCTAGATGTCCATAATGTAACTTTATCTTTTCCTTTTGGTAATCTGTAATAGTGGAAAGTAAGCTGAAATTTCCCTGACTTTCAACATTTGAAAGATGTCACTGGGACTAGGACCAGAATCCTACAGCCTTCTAGCTAATGAAGTGATGAAATAAAGTTAGATGCGTATGAGGAACATTTCTGCTCTAGGTTTCCATTTGGCTACTTACAAAAGGACATGGCTTTGGTCACTGTCTATGGTTTCATTCATTCAAACTTGTTGGCTCTTAAAAATTACAAAATGTATTGACAATTAGTTTAAAAGGTGTACATGAAACTTGACATTTACTTCATCTGCTGCACCCGATGTGGCCTTCTCTATATTGGGAAGACAGGCCGCCTACTTGCGGAACGTTTCAGAGAACACCTCTGGGACACCCGGACCAACCAACCCAACCACCCCGTGGCTCAACACTTCAACTCCCCCTCCCACTCCACCAAGGACATGCAGGTCCTTGGACTCCTCCATCGCCAGACCATAGCAACACGACGGCTGGAGGAAGAGTGCCTCATCTTCCGCCTAGGAACCCTCCAACCACAAGGGATGAACTCAGATTTCTCCAGTTTCCTCATTTCCCCTCCCCCCACCTAGTCTCAGTCAAATCCCTCGAACTCAGCACCGCCTTCCTAACCTGCAGTCTTCTTCCTGACCTCTCCGCCCCCACCCCCACTCCGGCCTATCACCCTCACCTTAACCTCCTTCCACCTATCACATTTCCAACGCCCCTCCCCCAAGCCCCTCCTCTCTACCTTTTATCTTAGCCTGTTTGGCACACTTTCCTCATTCCTGAAGAAGGGCTCATGCCCGAAATGTCGATTCTCCTGCTCCTTGGATGCTGCCTGACTTGCTGTGCTTTTCCAGCAACACATTTTTAGTTCATGAAACGTGAACCTTACACATAACCTATACCTTTATTGTGCTGTAAAGCACTTGAGCATCTAGCTCCTCTCCATCCCTGCTACATTTTACAATTGATGAAGGATTGCAAGTGAAAGCAAATTTATTTTTCAAATTTTCCTGCCAGTCATTGAGATAATATTAACAAGAACTCAAGAGAAAAGCATCTCACCTTCAGGACCTCAGCCTGTGTGGAAGCAATAATATGAATGAGCTATTATTCTTGGGAAATCAAGACCCCAGATCTGACTCTTAACTTCAATCTGCCCTGAAGACTCTCATCATTTCTGTACTCACAAGCTTCTCAGTAAAGGTCATTGAGAAGTGATGAGAATTAGAGTTCTTGACATATTCCCCCTGTACCTCCACTCAATACCACCCCACCCCATCTCCCCCACGCCACGCCCCTCCCCAGCAACAACTGTTGACTTGCTGGGTAGAAGCAGATTTAGTGGTAATATTGAAGAGAGGAATTAGTAAAGGTTTGAAGGTCACAGGATGTCAGGGTTATAGGGTAAGAGCTGGAGTAGTGGGACTAACTTGATAGCACTTTCAAAGAGCTGCTCAAGCACAATGGACTGAATGGCTTCCTTCAGTGTTGTAAGGATTTCAATGATTTTAATGGCTTCTGTTGGAAAGATGCCCCTCTGAAGACCAAAGTAAAGACCCAGTACATGGGCAAGAATGGGGAGTGGAGCATTTGTGTCATTGGGGTGCATTTGGGAGAGTGGTGCAGGTGAAGAGCAGCAAGAGCAGGAGAGTGGCTGTCATCAAGAGCCCAATTCACCAATGTTTAGTCTTTCAACCAGGCACTGGTTGACTTTATTGAAGAACACTGCAAGTGACAAGCAATCCATACAGTTTGGCCTTACATCCTTATCGCAAGGCAACAGGTCCACCAGCAGCCAGCTTAATCCCAGTGACAGCAGGGTGAGGTCCTTAAGTGTCCATTAGTTGGTCACTTAAGAGCATCAATTAGTAGTGGGATGAGATTGACTATGAGCCTTCTCACCAATATCCTAATTTTGGTGAGGTTCAGAACAACACCAAAACACCTATTTACATGCCCTTCATGCAGGGCGCCAGATAGAGCAGGAGATCCTACACCAAATTTCTCTTCAAATCAACAAAAGCAAATGTATGTTTCTGACACTATAATCTTCTGCAAGTAAGGTTTGGATTATGAGTGTTCCGAAACAGTCTCTGGAAGTGGTTGAGGAAGAATGTTCAGTTTGCTGCAGTAGATGTGATATATTTCCCTGAAGAAAACCTAACTTTTACATATTAAGCCTCCTCCCGACCATTCCCTGTCTTGCCTCAGGAAATGTCAATGTTTGCATGAAAACAAAATACTGTGGCAAATCAAAAACTAAAGATGCTGCAAACACTCAGAAGCTCTGGCAGCAACTGAAGACAGAGAAACAAGAACAAAACTTTCAGCTTCTGAAAAAGAGTCGTCAATGTGAAATGATAAAATAAAGCAAAGAATTGTGGATGCTGGAGATCTGAAACACACAAAAACTGATGTTACTTCTGAGGAAGAGTCATCAATTCTGACCAGAAACATCAATTCTGCTTTCTTCCCACAGATGCTCCCAGATTGTTGAGTTTCTCCAGCAATTTCTATTTCCTTTCATAACATGAATTGTTGTGTCTTTTATTTCCCTACAGGCTGCTGAACCTGCCGAAACTTTCTGTTTTACTTATTTGGTGTATGTTGGGAATCAATGTCTGCTGGGCATAAAAGTAAATGTTAACTCCAAATCATGACTAGAGTGAAAGAAGACCATTTGAACACTTAGAAACATGATTTCCTTAAACCAAAGTTGTCATTCATGATTTTTCCCTATGGGGTACAGGAAAGAATGATTTCCATGCAGATATTACACTCCTTTCACAAGATGAGGCATTTAGCTTGTACTAGAGGTAATTTAACATTCTGGTGGAATACAGCCCATTTCTCTTGTAGTGAAGTTTAAAGACTAGAGGATTGATATGTTCCTTTCCCAAGTGACATTCATAATGCTCAACTAACGGTAATATTCTTATCTTGTGAATGACAATACTAGCACACAGTTTTACATTGAAATGAAATGCATTTTTCATCTTGTTCAGATTATTCATACATAATGCATTTTAAAAGTACATAAACTCATATTTCTTAAAAAATATTTCCAGACACTGTCTCTAACAATTCATAAAGAGTCAGAACATTATGTATTATTCATACCCTGTCAGAAGACTGGGCATAAATCATCACAGTTTGATTCCATAAATACATTAAAGGCCTCTTTTTAAAGTATTAACCCTATCTACATGTCTCTGTAACCAGATGGTCAAAATATTCACTTTAGACTTCACGGCTATTCCCTCAAGCTGTAAATTGAAATAAAACATCTCCTGAGTTTGCTGTTAAGGCTGGTAGTAATGTTATTCTTAACAGTTTCAATAACAGCAAAAGCACAGCATCACACAGGGAAACAGTGATACTCACATTAATGAGATATCAAAGTTGCATTTTGTAGTCACTCAGAGGCATCCAGAATCATAAGGCAGAATTGCTGCTCTTGGAGATGGTACGTTTAGAGGCAAGAAGGGCATCTCATTATGCAAGACGATGGTGTATCCAAACCCGAACCATCTCACCTCCTTCAGAATTAAGTTTGGAGTGGAAAGTTTCTTGGTCGGTTGTCCTATCCTGCTGCCAATTGAGCTCCTTAAATGACCAATTGAGGACCACTTAAAGGGCATGAGCCTTGCAGACTAGGATTAGGATTCTTGTGGCACCATGGTAGTGTATCTATTTCTGGACGAGGAGGCCCTTGTTTAAGTCCCAGCTACCCCAGACATGTGTGATAACATTACTGAACCAGTTGATTAGAAATATCTCCCAAGGAACTGCTGCAGAGATGTCTTGTAATTGAAATGCCTGACCTCCAATAATTTCTGTAAGCAGCCCTATTACAATGTTGCTGAACTGACAGGTGAACCTGGTCAGAAAGTTATCACTTTGAGGTGGGGTAAAAAGTCCCTCACTGGATGAGACACTATCTTAATCAGTGCCTGATATAGAGACTAGATGTAGGGCAAAGGTGTGTCCATTACTCCCTTCCCTTATTTCTGACTCCCCTTCCCACCTATCACAATGACTCAGAGTCATACTCATGAACCACTTGCTTTATTGTTGGTTCATCCACGATCCTGGGAGGTTTTCTGGCAATAGCCATCTCCTCCTCCATGGCGCTGCTGACTGTTTATCTCACGTAGGACCTCGCTCCTGAGATCTTAATTCCTGGCAAAGGCCAACCAAAGGTCATACAGCACTGGAGGAGGCCAATCAGGCCATCATACCTGTCCCAGCTCTTTGAAAATTCTATCCATTTAGTCCTACTGCTGTTTCCTCATAGTCTGCAACTAATTAAGTAGTTAGTATCTGCCCTGGCCCAATGGGCACCAGTCCCTCTCCTGGGTCAGGGAATGTTTGGGCTTAACTCCCATTCCACCATTTTGAACATAAAATGTAGGTTGATGGTCCCAATGCAATACTGAGGGAGTGCTATGTTGTTGAAGGTGCTTTCCTTCAAGTTAGACTTACAATTAAATTGCCATTTCCCCTCGCAGTAGAAGCAAGAGATCACAAGGTATTTATTTTGCAGAGGAATAGGGGAGTTATCTTGGTGTCCCAGCCAACAATTTTCCCTCATCAACACCATAGAAGCATATCATCTTGTTATTGTTCCAATGTTGTTTGTAGGAGCTTGTTATCTGCAAATTGCCTGTCACATTTTCCAATTTTACAGCAGTGACAATACTTCAAAAGAATTTCATTGGCTTTGAAGTGCTTTACCTTCAAGTCGTCAGAGACACTATAAAAATGCAAGTTATTTCGTTCTTTTAAGAACAAGTTGGCAGGAAAATCAATCAGCTACCATTTGTCATCACAAATTCCAATAGTAATTGACAACAGTTTGAATTTCAAATTAAAGTTGGCCCGAATAGATAAATATAAGGTGCTGACAGAAACCATTGCTCAAATATCTCACACAGTAATCATTTACTGTGAAGGTGAAGGAGTGGACAATGTTCACAACCTTAAAGGTCTTTTTCCCTCTTTTAGGCATTGCTCACACCTTTTTGGGCTCAACAAAATCTTGAATAAAATAATTTCACAACATTGAAAGCACATGTATAAATAAATGTAAGTTTTGCCAAGTTGCCAAATACCTTTAATAGGAAGCCTTAACAACAAAATACATCATGATGTAGAGGAGCCGTTGTTGGACTGGGATGGACAAAGTTAAAAATCACAGAACACCAGGTTATAGTCCAACAGGTTTATTTGGAAGCACTAGCTTTCGGAGCACTGCTCCTTCATCAGGTGGTTGTGGAACAGGACCATAAAACGCATAATTTATAGCAAAAGATTATAGTGTCATGCAACTGAAATGATATATTGAACAAACTGGATTGTTGTTAAGCCTTCTGTTTTTTAGAATGAGTTGCAGGTTTTGGTTCATTAATATGTAAATCCCAGAACTTCTTTTAAGTCACTTTCTCGAGATATTAAGGTTTTATAAAAAAAAAGGTGACATCTCAGCTCAGACAATGCATTAAAGGTGTGAGATCAGAGCCTGTCTGTATCCCTGTCTTGAGTCGGACTAGTTCTATTCCCAAAGTGGAATTTACAGAATGTTACATGGATCGATGGAAGAGGGTGGAAGACAATATAACCAGAGTGGGGGGGGGGGTGTTATTTGATGGTGTTGGCTGCTGTCCAAGGCAGTGGAAAGTGTAGACAGAGTCAACAGAAGGAAAGCTGGGTTTTGTGATGGACTGGGCTGCACTCATAACTCTCTGTAATTTCTTTCCATATTGGGCAGAGAAGTTGCCATAGCAAGCTATGATGCTTTCAAAATGATTACAACTTTCCCGTGGCTTAGAGATTGCTTTGTAATTCTGCCCTGTCTGTTTTGGTCTGACTATTTTCCTTCCTGAGATCTGAGCCTAAATTCCTGGGCAGGATTGAGTGGTATGCTAGCCTTATGCCACCCTTTCAAGTATACTGATTTCAATCAGCAAAGTATAAGACAACATTTCACCCAAACCTACAGGTTTCCTGATGCAGGGATTAAGTTATAAAATTTCCCCCCTTGTTTAATTCACTAGCTGTGGTCAGTGAACCGACTACCGATTTGTTAATTGAATCAGAGAGTCATTGAGAAAAATGTTCATCAGCCTGTTAAAAACAACCATCTAACTACTTTAATCCCATTTACCAGAATGTGGAGTGCACATTTAAGTACTTTTTAAGTGTGATGAGGGTTTCTGCCTCTATTATCCTTACAGGCAGCAAGTTCCAGATTCCTCCCACCCACCGAGTGAAAAATGTTTTCCTCATATCCTGTCTAAATCTTCTGCCCGTACTTTAAACCTTGCCCCAGTCATTGATCCTTCCACCAAGGTGAAAATTCTTTTCATGTCTATCCTATCTATGCCCTTGATAATTGTGTACATCCTAATCCTGTCTCCTCTCAAACTCATCTGCTCAAAGGAAAACAATCCCAGTCTAACTAATCTTTCTTGATAATGAAACTCTGCAGCTTCGGTAACATCATGGGCCTCCTTAGAGACTGGAACCTTAGTCCAACGCCTTAGGTCTCTTGGCTGCACTGTCAATTTAATCTATTTGGTTGGCTCTGCAAATTTCATTAACTCTTTTTTTCCAGTTTTACCAAATCCATTGTGTCATAATCCTATTTTGTTGATTTCCCTTATTGCATAATTCCAATCAATTTCTTATGATTCATTTTGATATACTGGAACTTTCACTATTCAGAGATGACTCACTTACCACGTTATCATGTCTTCATCTCGTGAGTCCTAAGCACTAGAATTCCAACCCTTAAACCTCTCTGTCTCTCGCACTGTTTCTCTCCCTTCTCCATTAAAACATTCCTTAAAACCTACCTCTTTGACTTTTGGGTAGTTGTCGTAATATCTGCATAATAATGATAGTTTAATACCATACACATTAATGGTTGTTTAAAACCACACTTGTATCACACAGTAAGTCTTGGTGAAAGTTTTTAACTTACTCTCCAAGTTCACAATCTTTCCTTCAGGTTTACTGATTTTCTTGCGACCTTCCAGTTTTAAACTTTCTGCTACACTTAACATTTCCCTTCTTAAGTCTCCCAGAGCACATGAACATACCTCAATGCTACTATCATATTTTTTCTTCTCTCCACCATTCTGTGTCAAACTTCATTCTCAAGTTCACTCCATTTTGCATTTGGTTTATGTGTTCCTATATTTCCTTATCTCTTCTATTGATTTCCTTTTGAGTAAACTAATCATGCATTTACATCTGTTTTTGCTGCCCTCTGTAACCCATTATTCCCTTACAAGAGGATTTCCTTTTCTGATGATTCATCTAAAATGTTGCCTTCATCTGTTTCAAACTTTATAATCATCACTGAGGGAGAGATTCCCAGGAATTCCTCCTCCTATCCCTGCAATTGCCCAGTTCATCTAGAATCTGTACTGTTTGGAAAGCTGAGGATAATGGATCTTTCCCAACATCAAGTCATTTCCTTGGTTTAATTGCCATGGTGCTAACTAGGAAAGTTTTCAGCTGAATCTACCTAACCTTGTGTACTGTCAGTGATTATTTTTGTGGCATCTGTCTTCTTAATGTTGGTGAATTTAAGTTTAAAATCAAAGTTGGATTGCAAAGACCTTTCTGCAATAACCAAAGTAGTTTAAGATGCTATTGCTTGATTGTAATCATATATAAAACATCATCCATTACATTACATGCATATCATGTCGATGTAGAATAATTTGAAAATGTATTTGCTGTATTACCTGTGAATAAAGGAAGAAATCACTAAATCAAAAGACAAGATTTTTAAAAATCATGGAGACATTAAATCAGTCCTTTTCTTAATTAATAATGAGAATGTAATGATGGCTGCTAAGCCAACATTTATTGCCAATTCTTCATTGTCATGAAAAAGATGATGGTCAAGAGCATACTAATAGTGTAGTAATTGGCAGGTTGGAGCTCTCCTGCTTTTTTGTGTACAGCACCATACCTGGGCAATTTTCCAAATTGTCGGGGTACATGCCAATGTTGTAGCTCTACTGGAACAGCTTGGTTAGAGGTGCAGCAAAGTTTCATTACTGCTGTTGGGATATCGCCAGGGCCCAAGCCTTTGAAATATCCTGTGTCTTCAGTCACAGAATCATAGAGTCATTGAGATAAACAGCATGGAAACAGACCCTTTGGTCCAACTCGTCCATGCCACCTAGCATTTATTGAATTTGCAAAGAGCAATTTAAATTGGCTGAAGAAGGGCACCCATTTCTGGGGCCCTGAGATGGAGACCGAGATGGCTTATCTACTCAGAACTTCTGGTGGAGGGCTGTTGCAAGTATCTGTATTAATTAAAGCAGCAAGTGCTGGAAATAAAGTTGGATAGAGTTGTTGTGGTTCTGTTCGCCGAGCTGGAAGTTTTTGCTGCAAACGTTTCGTTCCCTGGCTAGGGAACATCATCAGTGCTATTGGAGCCTCCTGTGAAGCGCTGCTTTGATGTTTCTTCCGGTATTTATAGTGGTTTGTTCTTGCCGCTTCCGGGTGTCAGTTTCAGCTGTAGTAGTTTGTATGTGGGGTCCAGGTCGATGTGTCTGTTGATGGATGTTCTTGCCGTTTCCGGGTGTCAGTTTCAGCTGTAGTGGTTTGTATATGGTAGTGTTTTCCCAGCTAGCCACAAAACGACATGACCAGCTATCCCTAGTAGCCATACACTCAGACAACCAGGAACATGAATTTGACTGGGAAAACACTACCATCATAGGACAAGCCAGACAGAGAACAGCCAGGGAATTCCTAGAGGCATGGCATTCATCCACAAACTCCATTAACAGACACATAGACCTGGACCCCATATACAAACCACTACAGCTGAAACTGACACCCGGAAACGGCAAGAACATCCATCAACAGACACATCGACCTGGACCCCACATACAAACTACTACAGCTGAAACTGACACCCGGAAGTGGCAAGAACAAACCACTATAAATACCGGAAGAAACATCAAAGCAGCGCTTCACAGGAGGCTCCAATAGCACTGATGATGCTCCCTAGCCAGGGAACGAAACGTTTGCAGCAAAAACTTCCAGCTCGGCGAACAGCACCACAACAACGGACACCCGAGCTACAAATCTTCAACCAGACTTTGGATAGAGTTCTTAAGGAGAGTGGAATCAAGAGTTATGGGGATAAGGCAGGAACAGGATACTGATTGAGGATGATCAGCCATGATCATAATGAATAGTGGTGCTGGCTCAAAGGGCAGAATGACCTACTCCTGCATCTATTGTCTATTGTCTACTCAGTTGTCTGACTGCAGCTGTGAAGAGAGAAAGAGTTCATGTTGCAACTCTTCTTCTGACCTATTCTGAACTTTGAGTCTGTCCCCACAGATGCTGCCTAAACTGCTCAGAATATCCAGCATTTGTTGTTTTAATTTGTGACTTCCAGCATCCACAACATGTTGTTTTTATTTTACTGTTTTTAAATATATGCTCATATTTAGCATCACTCTGAAATGCATTTCCTTAGTTATCTCAAAGCTGTACTTTGAAGAATCATCTGTTTAATCTTCTAAGGAAGAAAAGTTTAATATTTTTCACTCAAGGTGCACTTAATGCAGGCAGTTACATTAATGGTAATGAAAACTTGAATATCACGCAAATACGAATGTGTGTTGCATTTTACTTCCAGTTTTATTTGAACTGACTTCTAAGAATAATGTCCTACGTTGTCCCCATTAGCACTTGTTATATACAGTGTACTATGTGTATGTTCCTTTGAAACCCTTGAATTTTGTCCTGTTTAAATCTTACTTTTAAGGGGACAGGACAATTTAGCAGTGTTCCCCATCTTTTGCATTTACCACTTACTGAACTCTATTCGGTAAAATATTACGTGTCACTTTCAGGTGGCAGTTTGTGATTTGAGCAGCAACATTTTTTAAAAATATTGTACCCTCCTTGGGAAACTCTGCTTCTGGTTCATATGGGAATTGGAAGGAAAATATGTTGTAAGTGCTACTATAAGTGTATACCCTCAGGCTGAATGCAAGTAGAACCAATCTATTTCCAGGTGACTGATAGCACTGATCATGTCTAAACTATGACAACAACATTTTGTTTGCAGAAGGGCATTCTAAAGTTAAATACAAAGTTTCATTCGATGTGCTGTTTTTTGCTCCATGCGTTGCATTTATATGGAACATTGCACTAGCTCAGAATTCCCTAAAGTCCGAAGGAAGTACATTCAAAGTGTAGTCCCTGTTGTAGTGTATAAAACACGAGAGTCAATTTGCACACAGCAAGCTCCCACAAACCGCAGTGTGATAATAACCAGATAATCTGCTTTTCACGTATTAGTTGATGGATAAATACTGGCCAGAAGACTCGGAAGACACCACCTGCTCTTCTTCAAAATATTGCCAAGGTTTTTTTTATATAAGCCCTGGAGAACAGACAGTGCCTCTGTTCAATGTATCAGTTGAAAGATGGAGTACTCACTCACTCAATATTAGCACTGGAATTTGATTTTTGCCCTCAATCTCCTACAGTGAGAGATGATACCACAATCTTCAGGACCAGACGCAGGAGAGCTGGGATACCATAATGTTACCCATGAAGAGAATAATTTATATTTGCTTTGTTTAAAATAGTAAAGATTTTTAAGTTCCATACAGTTCAGTCTCATTTATATCAGTGCAGAATAAAAACTGAAATACTACATATATCTACTTGGACCATCTTCGATGGTCTACAACCAATGAGTACAATTTTTCCAAATTCTTCATCTACAGAGAAATGCCAATAGAGAACAGAAGAAGATACATTCTATCTCATTCGCCAATCTCTTTCTTTCTTCATCACCTCTCCCTCTCAGCTTAATACACTTTCCAATGTTTACATCTCAAAACAAAAGTTACAATAGATGAGCAATCAGCAGATAATCATTTACAGAGTTCATATCCCATTTACTTATCAGTAGAAGATTTCACTGCAAAGTTTTGAAATTTGTTTTCTTTATTTTCAAAAAGCCTACTTGAAGCAAAACTGGAGAAGTGGAATTGCCAGAAGTAAATAAAAAATATGCCATCAGCACGATTGAATGAAAACATTGATGTTTCCTCAAAATGTATTATACAGTACATAGTGCATAGTTTCACACAGTACACAGAAAAGTAAACTCTCAAAGTTCTGGGCTGGACAAAATGTGAAAATTGCGATACCAACTTGCTAAGTCTTCTTCAACAGCTTCTTTCAAACTGCAGCCTCTGCCATCTAGAATGACAGGCCGCATACTATCCTGATGTGAAAATAAAAGCATCATTGTATCAAAATCCTGGGTCTCCCTTCCTCACAGCCTTGTGGGTTTATATACATTACATGGACTGCAGGGATTCGAGAGGCTATTCACCAGAACATATCAAGGATAATTAGAAATGGTCAAGAAATGCTAGTGATGTTCACATCCTGTGAACAAAAACAAAATCCACCCATTGACCATCGCTCCTGATGTTAATTTCCATTGACCTTCATATCATCCAGGATTAAAAGATGAGAGTTATCCAGTTGAGCCTTTCATCGTCTAAGTACTTAGCAGGGGTTCTCTCGAATAGGCTTTCCCCTCATGTTGTGATCAGAGAGATTTTGGTTTTTAAATAAATGTGAATGGAATTGAGTGATAGTCAGGTTTTTAAAGTAGGTAACATTTACTGGTTACTTTTAAATATGAGGCTAGATATTTGAAGATTCAAAGTTAGAATGCACAGGGGAATTGGACGTTATTTTACTTTAGAAGAAGCAGCATGAGCCACTGGCGTAGTGAAGCATAATATTTTCATTGTTTTGCTACATAATATGAGGACAAGTTATACTAACTTTTTTTATTCAATCATGGGACATGGACATCACTGGCTGGGCCAACATTTATTGTCAGTCCCCAGTTACTCTTAAGGAGATGGAGGTGAGCTGCTTTTTAGAACCTCTGCAATCCATGTACTGTAGGTAAATCGACAATGCTTTTAAGGAGGCAAGTCTAGGTTTGTGACCTAGAGATGGTGAATAAATGGTGATGTATTTCCAAGTCAGGATGGTGAGTGGCTTGAAGGGAACTTGTGGGTAGTGAATGTTCCTCTGTATCTACTGCCCTTACCCGTTCTAGATGGAATTGGTCACGGCTTTGGAAGATGATGCTCAGGATATTTAGTGAATTTCTACAGAGTGTCTTGTACATTGTACATACTGAGCATCAGTGGTGGAGGGAATTTGTGGACGTGGTGTGATTCAAGTAGGCTGAATGTTGTTGTATCTGCACCTATCCAGGCAAGTGGGGAGTATTCTATCACATTCCTGATTTGTGCCTTGGAAATGGTGGCCAGGCTTTGGGACGTCAGAAAGTGAAATACTCATTGCAGTATTCCTCACCTCTGACTAGCTGTTGTGGCCTCTATATTTATATGGCAAGTCCAATTCAGCTTTTGGTCAAAAGTAGCTCCCAGGAAGTTAATAATGGGGAATTCAGTGATGTTAACACCATTGAATGTAAAAGATGATAGGGAAATTTTCTCTTAATGGAGATGGTTAATGCCTAGCATTTGTGTGGTATAAATGTTACTTGCAACTTTTTCAATGAGCCCAGATGTCATCCAGATCTTGCTGCATTTGAACATTGACTGCTTCTGTATATGAGGAGTCCCAAATGGCACTAGACACTGTGCAATTATCAGCAAACATCCCCACTTCTGACCTTGTGATGGAGGGAATGCAAGTAATGAAGCAGCTGAAGATAGTTAGACATTCCTGCTGAGATGTCCTGGAGCTGAGATAACTGACCTCCAACAACCAGAACCATCTTGCTATGTGCCAGGTATGACTCCACCCAGCAGAGAATTTGCCCCAGTAACTGAGGCAAGACATTAATGAGATGATAATGGGTGCAATAAGCCCTGCGATGCTCACTAGCGAGAGTCTCATTCAGCCATTGAAACCTTAAACAGAAAATCTGACTTTCCTTTCCTCGGCTTTGAGAACCTTATCTTTTTATTCGCATTGTACTTTCAACTGTCTTACCATTGCCCACATCATTCAGAAGCTGAGAAAATTCTGGTCTGGATGTCTACATTTATTGGTCACAAAGCAGTGGAAAGAGCAGCGTTCTGAAAGCTAGTGATTTCAAATAAACCTGTTGGACTATAAACTGGTGTCATGTGACTTCTGACCTTTTCCACCCTGGTCCAACACCTCCATAGCAAAACACAAGAAAGCAGAGGGCACATTCTCCCCCAGAAAGGCTCAGGAGAGGTCAATCTGGTGGGGCAGGGCAGGGGGTTAAACTGAATGAATAAAATCTTTGAGAAGTTATTCCACAAATCACATGCTCTGATGACGAGCCATCGAGACCTGAAACATTAGCTTGCTCTCTCTCCATGGATGCTGCCTGACCCACAGTGATCTCTAGTTTTTTTTTGTTTCCACCAACCTCAGGCTGGTTCTTTCTTGGGCTTGTTGCTGACTGGTTTAGGCGTGAGTGCATTAGCATCAAATGAGGGGCAGAAACAACCTGCAATTGATGGAGCAGCTGGCATGTATGTGGCAAACGTGAATGGTCGCAGGGTCAGAGAGGAGCGAGTTGGTGGTACCGAGGAAAGAGAAGCAGGATTGGAGCTGCGGAGAAAGGGGTTTGGGAGCAGACCTCATGGAAAACTCACCAAGGACGCTCAGGTGTGAGTAAACAATATTTTGATCCTGTTCCCAATTCTTAAGGATGCGACAGACAGAGGTACAAACTGGGATGGTGGGAGAGGGGTGTAAGGTGGAAATAAGGGGCCTGGAAATAGAGCAGCAACAATGCCCAGGATTTGTCTCCCCAGCCCTGCCAATAATGTCTTTAATATAACAGCATTCCAAATTGACAACACCTCAGACACTATTCAAATCCCTCAGTCCTTCAATGATCATCAACCTAAGTAATGTGCTTGAATCCTAATGTGAGCAATAAATTTGTGATCTTTTTACTGAAAGCAAAGAGTGTGATCAACAAGCTTTATCAATATGTATTATGGAAAGTAATACCACTAAGTAAATCACTGATTAAATACTTGTTGTTAATGCGTTATATTTAATTTGTACATGCTAATGGAAAATATACAAGCATCATTGGATCAAAATCCTAGGACTCCCTTCCTAACAGCCTTTTGGGTTTACATACATTACATGGACTGTTTATCTCAGTAATACGGTAAACCGCCATGAACAATCTGTTTCACTCTGTCAATGAATTATGTGCCTTAGTATGATGTTACTGTGTTGTTCTTTATGACAGCAACTATGGATGAATTTGAAAGAGATAATCTATTTCTTGTTTTAAGGAGCTATATCAAACCATTGGTTTCATTCCGAGACACTCATCAAGCTCAGCAATTGATATTGCATCTTTTGAAAGCAAATCAGTCCTTCATAGGGAAGACATAACCATCACCTTCTGTCTGAAAACAGCTATTCACCAGCAGCATAACTATCGACTGCCAAGCCACCTGTCAGAAGAACTATATCTAAAAGTCATAAAGGAAAACAAAAATAATCACAAATTCACTTTTGCCTTCAGGCTGAAAGAAAGCATTCAGGACATTACCGAATAAAACTAAAATCTTAAAATTTAGAGATTGGAATAAACAAAATATGAATATTTCTGCACCCGTTGGTGCCTTTCAAAATTGGAACTAATTGCAATAGAATTTGAAGATGTCAAGATCAGCATTCTCCAGGTCCAGAGAGCGACATTTCCTTTTAGTGTTGAGACCATCTCACTTTCCCTCAATGGTGACAGACAATATCTGGCTCTTGGAGAATTCTCTCTGATAGAGAATTTACAGCCCAGTTCAGCCCAATGTAGCAATATGGTGCTTTGCACAAGGCTCCCTACACACACTTCCTATGGCTCTTCATGTTCCGTGGCCAAGCTATGTCCCTCACCTACCACCATCATCCACACCCCACACACCCCCCAACCCCCCACAACCTGCACCACACTCCCACATCCACCTGCCAAGTTTCATTATGTATTCTTAGCTTAGGGCCAAGAAATGTACTACTCTGTCAGACTTCTTCTGATATGATAACTCTGGATCTCCCATCTCTATTTCATCATATTTATTTATATGAGGTTAAAAGCTTTCAAATGCTTACAGTTTCAGCTATTGATAATTTAAAGGTTCTGGGTGATTGATATTTTCATTGGACTTAGTGAAAAGATTTTCTTTTAAAAGCATTGATAACTTTCCATTTCTTTAAGATTTTTTAATACATGCTACTACACGGTGCATTGCATATTCAGTGTGTAATGGGTGATCAGGCACAGATGTGTCACACCCTGCAATGGAAGAGATGAGAGCTTGGCTTGGGAGCATGGGGGCCATTGAGATGGTTTGGGGCACAGAACCTTGAATGGCATGAATCACAGAAGCCCTACAGTGTGGAAGCAGACCATTTGGTACATCAAGACCACAATGACCCTCCGATGAGCATTCTTCCCAGACAAAACCCCTACCCTCCCCCCATAACTATGCATTTCCCAGGACTAATCCACCTAGCCCACACATCCCTGGTCACTTGGAGCAATTTAGCCTGTCCAATTGACCTAACCCTCACATCTTTGGACTGTGGGAGGAAATCGAGGATCCTGGAGGAAAATATGCAGACGCCATATAGATAGTCATCCGAGGGTAGAATCAAACCCGGGTCCCTATTGCTATGAGGCAGCAATGTTAACCACTGAGCCACTGTACCACCCCAAAACACAACTCTGATGGGACCATCAATGAGGACCATCAGGGGTGGATGAGACCATGCAGCGACCTGGATGTGGCATCAGAGTGTGTGAAGTGTGAGGGATGTGAAAAACGAGGCCTGGGGGACTTTGCTTCATCAGTTCTGGGACACAGCCTCTTAGTATTGAGGACTGCTCTCCTTGGCAGCCCCTGTATCTGCATCCAAACCTTTTTTCCCAGCTTGCACCAACACTAACCCCCCCTCCACAAGGACACACCTGTTCGTGGCCGAAGAAATTACCCAAATGCAGCATTGAGGACAGGTTCTTGAACAGCCCACTCCTCTACCTGGCAGCCCCTGTGTCTGTACCCAAACCTTTTCTCCCAGGTTGGTTAGCCTGACTGCAGTTTGCACCAACAGTAACAAACACCACCCGTGCCCCCTCAACCCCCTCCCCTGCAATGACACACCCATCCATTTCCCAAATCCAGACCATTTTCTCTATATCTTACCGTATTAAACATTTTGCATGTTTTTAAAGACCTCAGTTAGGTCACCCCTCAATCTTCGAGTAAAAAGTGAGGTCTGCAGATGCTGGAGATCAGAGCTGAAAATGTGTTGCTGGTTAAAGCACAGCAGGTCAGGCAGCATCCAAGGAACAGGAAATTCGACGTTTCAGGTATAAGCCCTTCATCAGGGTGAAGGGCTGATAAAGGACTTATGCCCAAAACGTTGAATTTCCTGTTCCTTGGATGCTGCCTGACCTGCTGCGCTTTAACCAGCAACACATTTTTAGCACCCCTCAATCTTTTCAACTTTAGCACACCTTCAGTTCCATTCAGGAGGAGACGTCTGTAAATGTCTACCAACACATTATACATTGTGAAGGAAATGTTTCATTTACTGGTTAAACACAGCAATTTTGAAGGACAAATATAATACCATTCCAGCTCAAATTATGTCTAATGAGGGCAGAATGTTGGACCATTAGAATTAGCCCACCAAAGAATGATGGTATCTTAACAACTTTGATTTGGATGGTAGATAGATGGTACGGTGTATCAGAGTTTAGCACTGGTTAGTGTCCAGGGATGTGTAGGCTAGGTGAATTAGCCAGGGGAAATGCAGGGTTATAGGGATAGGGTAGGAGAGTGGGTCTGAGTGAAATGCTGTTCGGAGGGAGAGTGTGCACCCGAATGACCTGCTTCCACACTACAGGGATTCTATGTCAGGGTTGATAGGTTGAAGTATGAGGCAGAATTGATTCTTTCGTGCCCTGAACCTTGAAGACTGCCCTAGGAAGAAATCCTGAGAGTTTCTTTTTTTAACACAGGATGTTGTTGTTAAGCGCACCTGCGCCAGGATTCATGGACATGGAGTGAGGTTTTGTCCCGGCTGCTCCAAAAAACCTGCTTTAAATCCAACTTCAGAACAGGAAATCCCCAAACACATCCGCACCTTGCAGCTGACCTCATAGCTACTGCTCTATCGGCATGCTATTTCTCTGTACCAATCCCTCTGATCTGTCTACTTGAGGTGACAGGTACAATTCAATGTTGGCAAGTGTGAAGTAATTAGTATGGGAATAAGGGACCGATAAAATGACAGTCAGTGATGAATGAAGCAATTATAAAAGGTCTCCCTCACAAGTGGAAAATGCTACTAAGTCCACCCTATTACAAAGAGTTTTGATAGAGGAAATCAGAAGAAGCAGGAGGGTCAGTAACCAGAGAAAACAGATTAAAGGTAATTGGCAAAAGAAGCAGAGGGGAGATGAGGAGAATTGCTTTCATGCAGCAAATTGTTATAATGTGGAACATGCTGCCTATAATGGCAGTGACAATGGATTCAAAAGCAGCTTTCAAAAGAGAATTGGATAAATACTTGTTAGGGAGAGATTATTAACACTGGGAGAAGGGGAATGGGACCAGTTGAATAACTCTTTAAAGGAAAGAGCAAAGCTGATAGGCCAAATTGCACAGATAAAGATAATGTACATCATTTATTTATTGTTAATATTTAGATATTCTGAAATAATTATCAAACTCGCTGTAAAATTGAGGTAATCCAAAATTCTACTATCTACGTTTAATGTTGTACCGATTACATTCACCTATGAACTCTACCAACATTGACCTAAATTGGTTTCCCACCAAGAAATGTTTGATTGTAATCTTGTTTTCAAATCCATCCATGGCCTTATACCTGTCTACCTTTGTCACCAACTTCAGCCCTCCATATTATTGCCACTAGTCTGATTTTAGTCTCTTGCAAGACCAGTTGAGTGAGCAGTAAGCCATGATTCCCAGAACAGTCTTATAGAATCATTGAGTCATAGAGATCTACAACACACAAAGAGGTTCTTCAGCCCATTACATCCACACCAGTCAAAAACAACCACCTAACTATCCTAATCCCATTTTCCAGCATATGGCCCATAGCCTTATATGCCTTGATATTACAAGTGCACATTTAAATACTTCGTAAGGTATGAGCGTTTCTGACTCTATCACCCTTACAGGCAGTGAATTCCAGATACTCACCACCCTCGGGTTAAAGCTTTTTCTCACATCTTTTCTAAACTTTCTGCCCCTTAACTTAACTCTAAGCCCCTTCAGCACTGATGCCTCTACCAAGAGGAGAAATTCCTTTCTGGCTACCCTACCAATGCCTGCTCATGATTTTATACATCTCAATCATGTCACTTCTCAAACTCCTCTGCTCTCAGGAAAACAATCCCAGGCTATCCAATCTCTCTTCATAACTGAAACACTCGAGCCCATGCAATATCCTGGTAAATAGCTTCTGCACTCCCTCCAGTGTTATCACATCCTTTCAATAATGTATAGAATATAAATGGATAATGTGCTTATATAATGGTCATGTTGAGATCCTTATATACTGGGGTTCAGTTCCTAGACTCTAAGCGCTGGAATTTCCTCCCAACATTTCTCCAACTCTCTACCTCACTTTTGTCTTTTAATTTACTCCTTAAGATTTAACTTTTTGACCAAGCCTTTGGCCACCTGAAGCACTATCTCATTAAGTGGCTCAGAGCCATGTTTCATTTTCTGACGCTTCTGTGAAGTGTTTTGAGATAGTTAATACATTAAAGGCACTAAATGAACATAAGTCATTGTTGCTATTAAAAGAGGTAACACAGTTGGACAAACAGGAGCAAAACAATTCCATGCAATTGTGACTTTAGCCAAAACGACATTGTTAAAGAAAAACTGCCTGCATTTTAAGAATGAACTTAAAGTCAAGTGAAACAAAGATGAATAAATGTAATGCTTGATATGTGGGAACAAAGTGATGGAGTAGAAATCGTTGAAAAGTCAAAAATATCAAAAGTACATATTGTCCTTCAGGAAATCCTGAATGTTTAGCATTTAAGGCTCTGAAAATCTCAGTGGTAATTGATCTGTGTAATTATTGGACATGCACCAAATGTGGACCCAGGAAACTGATTATTGCCTGTTAATTTCAAGTGGGAGATGGTAGTTCAATATTATGACATTTGCAAATTGTCTTGTTGCAATGCAGGTGCTGAGGGAATAATCCCACTGGTTTTATTCTTGTAAGACCTTGCTGCCTGGGCATCACCTTACAAGTGAAGGCATCATTCATAACACAAGCTCAGGTCATGTGTGGAGTACCCAAAATAAAATGCCAAATGCGAGTAAATCCTGCTTCTTTGATCACCAAACATTGGAGATCATTGGAAGGTTGCTGTTTCTGACACAGGTTTGTAATTGGGTATTGACTGTTTCTTTAATATGCTGAATGTAATTGGAAGTACAGTCACAAGTTCATTATTAGATTCAGCTTTGAAGAGAGCAGAATGCAATAAAGGTCTGACAAAATAAATATACACAGGGAGCTGCAGTTAAGATGCTGCTGAGAGCAATTTTACACAGTTATCAATGTGTGTATTTACCCAGTGATAATTACTTAGGTTTCTGTGTTCCTGGAGAAGGCAAAACAATCACTATTGTAATTAAACCAAGTCTATCTCCTTCCTTGTTCATACCTTATGCCGCAGAGATGCACTACATTCATAACTACTTGCCTTTTAACATGCTTTAATATAATAAAATGTCCCAAGGAACAATTATCAAACAAAATATGACATTTGGTTGAATAAAAAGGCATTAGGATAAGTGGTCAAAAAGCTGGATTTCAAGGAAGCTGTGGCTAAGTGGCTGACAGCCTGAGCGTCTGCAATTATACCATCAGTTACACAATTTCGGCAGGCAGGGCCTGATGGAAATTACCACCTCCCCTCCCCCCATCCCCCACTGTTGCATAAATGCTGCTGCCCCCTCCACACTTCACATGTACTCTGATGCAGAGTCATCTAGACTTGAAACATTAGCTTGCTCTCTCTCCACAGTTGCTGCCTGACCAGCTTTGATTTCTCGCGTGTTTTGTTTTCTGATGGAACGTATCAAGACCGAGATTGCCACAGGTTAAAAGCAAACATGGGTCAGCCTAAATCTGGCTTGCACATTGAATATTAATAATGGTACAGCCTTTATGATCTGAAACTCATTAAGTAGTACTCCGCCAGAGCAATAGGCCGAGTCATCATATTTATGTATTCCACAGTTTCAGCCTGATCCCTTTGCACCACATCATGGAATCATATCTTGGAAAGGGGATGGGTACTCCTTGGATGATCTGGCCTAACCTCATTGGCTGAAGCCAGAGAACATTCCAGAAGGGAGTGAAAGAGTGTTAAGGAGGGACACCCACAGCCATTCTCTTAGTGAAGACTCGGCCGATTAAGCTCCATGTAAGACCCACCTTCACACAAAGAAGATCCTGAGTGTTCTGTCACCTTATGTTGCCTTATTCAGGGACACCCAATTTCTTTCACCAAATTGAATCTAGCAGGTAAATCAAATTCACCAGCTTATGTGCTTCTCAGGCAGTCAGTTTTGGAAAAGTGACCTTAATTTGTATAAGAGTTGTTTGTTTAATGTGCAAGTGTTTTAACAAACCAAAGTTTGAACTGCAATCCTTTGTTTGTCTTATAGAGTAAGAGCACTTGGGTAAATGTGTTTTATGAATAACAAATCGGTCATAATGTCTGCACAGAATAATTCACAGGCAACATGGCCTTTAGGAGAAGAGAGCGCTAGAAAGGTGGAGATGTTCAAGAAGGGAATTCCAGAGCTTAGGACTTAAGCTGCTGAAAGAATAGCACCAATGATGGAGCAGTTTAATTGGCAACAGGCCAGCATTGTAGGTGTGCAGAATTCTTGGCCGGTTGTAAAGTGGGAGGAGATTACCGAGACATGGAAATTTGAAACCAAAAGAGAGAACTTTAAAATTGAGGCATTGATCTGACGGGGAGTCAATGTAGGTCAGTGTGCGCAGGAAATAAATACCCAAAAGTCATTTTAATAATGGAAACAAAGAGCAATTTCAACTGTCAAGAAAAATACGCCATGCAGACTTTGTCAAATAGCAATCTAATTCATTCTGCACTCAAAGAAGAATGAACGCAAATCTCATCTACTCTGACAGGTTTCCACGTTGATTTCTGTATTTATACAGGACATTGCTTTATTTCAACTCATGTTGCCTTATTCAGGGAAGTTCAATTTCTTTCAGCAGTTCCACTGGGTTATCATAAAATTCCTACCGTGTGAAAGCAGGCTCTTTGGTCCAACAAGTCCACACCAGCCCTCCAAAGAATAACTCACCCAAGCCCATTCCCTTACTAATCTACATTTACCGCAGACTAACCCACACATCCCTGAACACTGTGAGCAATTTACTATGGCCAACTCATGTAACCTACACATCTTTGAGCTGTGGGAGGACACCCACGTAGACACAGGGAGAACGTATAAATCACTCAAGGCAGGAATCAAACCTATGTCCCTGGCACTATGAGGCAACAGTGCTAACCACTGAGCCACCATGCCAGCCAAAGTCACATTTTCCACTTGGAAACTAGGAGTCAAAAGCTCAACACACTTCTACCAATTTCTGTGATTTAAACTGAACAAGGTACTGTATTAAGTTCTGTGACTACACCCTCGGACAGACTTGCTGAAGTTTAGTTAATAACAATGAGCTTTGCGCAACAGCCACATTTCACAGGAAATCACCAATGGTTCTGTCCATGATTTGTTGCCCTTTAATCTTAGTAAACCGATCATGATGAATAGTATCCCTGTAATTTCCTGGACTGTGCAGTTCTCCTGAGGATATGAACAAAACACAGAGCTTACTCAGTGTTTATACAATTGGTAGAGGGATTAGAGGGGAATCAAGAATTGTTTTCATCTAGAGGGTGCTGGGGACGTAGCTCTCTCAGCCAGAAAGGGTGAATAAGGCAGAAACTCTCATCACATTTAACAAACACTTGGATACACACTTGAAGTATTGCAAACTACAGGGGTACAGAAAAGAACTGGAAAGTGGAATTAATCTAGATAGCTGACATAGAGACAAAGGGCCAATTGGCCTTCTTCTGTGCTATAAGTTTCTATGATTCTGTGTTCTGGAATGGGTTGAACTGTTTGCAATGTTATTCTAAATCTGTAAGATTCCCTAACTTTATAATTTGTGAATTAAATTTATACAATGATATTTGTAAAATCGGATGCTGGTGATTTAGTTCCAGGAACGATTGCCACTGATATCCAAAAGCGCTTGTGCCAAAGTCAAAAAGTGTGGCACTGGAAAAGCACAGCCGATCAGGCAGCATCCAAGGAGCAGGAGAGTCAACGTTTCAAGCATAAGCCCTTCATCAGGAATGACATTACTGATAAAGACCTTATGCTCGAAACATTGAATCTCCTGCTCCTTGGATGCTGCCCGACCGGCTGTGTTTTTCCAGCACCACACTTTTTGACTTTGATCTCCAGCATCTACCATCCTCACTTTTTCCCTGTTTGTGCCAAAGTCTATGATAGGACCAGCAACGGTAGCCCTGAAGTCTAAGTTTATCGATCCTTCAGATTTGCCCTAGACGCTCCCAAAATAGCAGCAATAGGAATTATAGGCTATTCTCCAAGGACAGAAAAAAATAGAAGTGACAAGAAAAAAATGGGGTTTTACAGTAAATTAAATATTCAAATTTACCTTTCTGGTTACTCTATGAGGATTTTAAAGTTGAATGATTGCACAGCCTCAGTGGTGATTGAGTTGTTCATACATACCACATTGTCACCTGGAGAGGCGCCACACTGGAAATATCTTTCCATTCAGTTCTCCCTCATGTGTTGATCACACTTTCCCATTAATGCCTATACATTATTTCCATCAATTGCTGTGAGCACACTGCTTCTTAATTATTTGAGACAGATGGTTACTTTTATTGTTTGCTGTCTTCTGTTTGCTGGGAAGTAGGCAGAAATGTGAAGGAACCAGACCAGCATGATCTTACTGAATGGCGGAACAGGCTTGAAAGTTTGAGTGGCCTACATCTCCTTCTGAATTGCCTATTCATTTGTATGTAAGTTAGGATCAACAAAATGATCTTGCTCAGTTATTACTGCAAGAAATTAGCTGTAAGTTTTGACATGATCCACAAAGTAATTGAAGTAATCAAATCATCAAAAAACAAAATATGCTTGCTAGTGTTGATGGAACAGTTAGAATTAGGTTTCAAATCTTTATTCAAACGGCATATTTTAAAATAATTAAACATATGAAGAACACTTTGCTCACATGCTCACTCTTGAGAGTGAATCCAAGGGAAGTGAGAGGACCAGATGGAATTCCCAGACGTGCACTCAGAATCTGTGCAGATCAGCTGGCGGGAGTAATCGCTGATATCTTTAACCTCTCCTTGATACAATCTGAAGTCCAGACCTGCTTCAACCGTCATCCCAGTACCAAAGAAAGCACATGCAACATGACTCAGCAACTACTTCCCGGTGGTAACTTGTCTATCCTTATATTCAATGCCCCTTCCAGTGAAGGCAAGTATGTCATTGGCCTTTCTTACAACCTTATCTACCTGCACTGCCATCTGCAGTGATGTGTGGACCTGCATACCCAGATCCCTCTGCATATCCATACTCCTAAGGTTTCTGCCATTCACTATATAACTTCGATCTCTATTTGACCTTCCAAATTATGAAGTGATTTGAGAGATTAGTCATGACTCACATTAAGTCGAGTCTCCCAGCCTGCTTTGATCCTTTGCAATTTGCGAATCGACACAGCCCTACACTCAACCCTGGAACACCTGGACAATAAGGATACTATGTCAGGTTTGTCCTTATTGAATACAGCTCTGTCTTCAACATGATAGTCCTGATCAAAATAATCTCCAAACCCCATGAACTAGGTCCCTCCTCTGCCCTCTGCAAATGGATACTAAACTTCTTTACCCACGGACTACAATTGATAAAGGTTAACGACAGTATGTTCTCCAGGATAATCCCCAAAACCAGGACTCTGCAAGGATGCGTACTCAGCCCCCTACTGTGCTCCTGTATACTCATGACTGTGTGGCCAAATTTTGTCCAAACTTCAGGAAACAAGGAGAAGGACATGTCCCTACCTACATCAATGGAGCTGAGGTGGAGATGGTTGAGAGCATCAAGTTCCTAGTAGTAATATTAATCACCAATCTGTCCTGGACCATTTACTTAGACACAACAGTCAAAAAGGCACAATAACGTGTCTTCTTCCTCAGGACGCTAAGGAAATTGGGCATGTCCATAAGGACCCTCACAAACTTTTATGGGTGCACCATAAAAAAGCATTCTATCTGGATGCATCACAGATTGGTATGGCAACTGCTCTGCCCAGGACCCTAAGGAACTACAGAAAGGTAGCCCAGACCATCACGCAAGCCAACCTTCCACCCATTGACTCCATCTACACTTCTCTTTGCCATGGAAAGGTAGCCAAAATCATCAATGACCCCTCCCACCCTAGTTATAATCTCTTTCAACCTCTTCCATCAGGCAGAAGATGCAAACGCTTAAACACACGTACCAACAGATTCAAGAATAGCTTCTTCTTTGCTGTTATTAGACTGCTGAATGAACCTCTCAAATTTTAATTCAAATGTTGGCCTTACTTTTGTACAACTCCAAGGCAACCGTAACCTTGTATGCTTCGCTCTGTTCAATCACCCTGTGATCAGTATGTCCTTACATGTTATGATCCGCCTGTACTTCTCACAAAAAAAACCTTTCATTGTATTCAGAGACATGTGACAACAATAAATCAAATCAAAATCAAATCAAAAATGTATATACAAGACACTCAGTTAGTATTTACCTGATCTTATTCCTGTCACTGTCATAGTGTGCTCTTTCTCCCACAGCTACTATTGCTGCCACTTCACATCTTTTTCTATTCTACTTTCTCCCCACTTTATTCTCACATCTGAACAAAGAACAAAGAAAAAACAAAGAACAAAGCCCTTCGGCCCTCCAAGCCTGCGCTAACACATTTTGCCCTTCCATACGAAAACTGTCTTCACTTACAGGATCCATATTCCTCTATCCTCTTCCTATTTATGTATTTGTCCAGGTTCTTCTTAAATGCTGCTATTGTGTCTGCTTCCACCATCTCCTCTGGCAGCACATTCCAGGCACACTCCACCCTTTGTGTGAAAAACTTGTTTTTCACATCTCTTCCAAATTTGCCCTCACCTGTTCCCACCCACCATCCCCACAAACATTTGAACCTGTGTCCCGTAGTAATTAACCCCTCCACACTGGGCAAAAGTTTCATACATTCTGCCATTCTATCCAACCTTTCTTCATAGCCAAAGTCCCCCATACCAGGTAACATCCAGGTAAACCTTTTCTGTACCCTCTCCAAAACATCCACATCCTTCTGGCCATGTGGTGATCGTAAGTACACAAAATATTCCAAATGTGACCTAACTAAAGCTTTATAAAGCTGCAGCGTAACTTGTCTATCCTTATACTCAATGCCCCTTCCAGTGAAGGCAAGTATGTCATTGGCCTTTCTTACAACCTTATCTACCTGCACTGCCATCTGCAGTGATGTGTGGACCTGCATACCCAGATCCCTCTGCATATCCATACTCCTAAGATTTCTGCCATTCGCTGTATAACTTCGATCTCTATTTGACCTTCCAAAATGCAGCAACTCACATTTTTCTGGATTAAACTCTGTCTGCCATTTTTACGCCCATGCCTTCAACTGATCTATATCCTACTGTATCCTCTGACAATCCTCACTATCTGCAACTCGACCAATCTTTGTATCTGCATTCCACTCATTACTTCCTCACACCTAGTTTATACAAACTTAATGCCCACTGGTACTTTCTTACTATTTTATCTTCACATCTCCTTTGTGTGCAATTTATTCTCGCATTTACTTTTCATTAACTTTCACTTTTAGCCTTCTATCAAATTTCTGTTCACTTTTGGTTTGATTAAAATGAACAGATGATGAAAAACAGACCAAAAAAATGTTTCCTCACAACATCATAAGTGTAAGTTGGTGTGAGTAATGTCACACTGATGAAAAAGTTTAGTGACGCCTCAAGTGGCAACAACAGAACATTTCCTACCGTTAACAAAATGCTTAATCTTCAGCTTCTCTTTATCATAGTAACACTTACAATGAATACAAAGTATTTTTGAATATTGCTGAAAAAAATAGAGGCATGTTGCTGATGCTTTTTATCCTGCAAAGGTGGGGAAAAGATTACAAGAATAACCAAATTTCAAACGATCATAAACATTTAAGCAGGAGAAAAGATTGCTTATTATTGGCAAGTTGATAATAGTTGACCAGTGAACTATGGGCTCTCCATGCTCCCAGGTAATTGAAACAAAAGTACAAGTCTTGAACAAATTCATTGTTTCCAGATAACAGGTGCCTGAATATGGAAATATTGAAAATAGGACCCAAAGTAGACCATTCAGCCCATCAAGACCACTCCACCACTCAACATAGAGTCATAGAGTCATACAGCACAAAAACTAGTCCTTTGGCCTACGTCATCCATACTGATCAGGTTTCCTAAATTGAACTAGTCCTATTTGCCTGAATTTGGTCCAATTGCCTCTAAACCTTTCCTATTCATATATCTTGCCAAATATCTTTTGAATGTTCTAATTGTACCCATCTCTACCACTTTCTCTGGCAGCTCATTCCAGATATGCACTACATTATGTGTGAAAATGTGACCCCCTCGGATCTGTTTTACATTTTCCCCTCTCACCTTAAACCTATGCCCTCTAGCTTTGGACTCCCCTACCCTGGGGAAAAGACCTTGGTTATTCTCCTTATCTATGCCCCTCATGAATTTTCAAACCTCCATTAGGTCACCCATCAGCTTCCTACGCTCCAGGGAAAAAGTACCAGCCTATCTAACCTCTCCTTATAACTCAAATCTTCCAGTCTCAATAACATTCTTGGAAATCTTTTTTACACACTTTCCACTTAATGACCTCCTTCCTAGAGAGGGGCAACCAGAATTGAATACAGTATTCCAAATGTGGCCTGACCAATGTCTTGTGAAATGATGTCCCAATTCTTGTACTCAGTGCTCTGACCAATGAAGGCAATTGTGCCAAATGCCTTCTTCAATACTCTGACCACTTTCAAGGAACTATGTACCTGCCCCTTATGTCTCTCTGTTTGACAACATCCCCCAGGGTCCTACCATTACCTGTGTAAGTCCTGCCCTGATCTGTCTTAGCAAAACTAAACTCCATCTGAACTAAACTCCATCTGCCATTTCTTGGTCCACTGAGCCAGGTGATCAAGATTTATTTGTATTCTTAGATAACTTTCTTCACTGTCAACTATACTAACAATTCTGATGACACCTGCAAACTTACTAACCATGCCTCCTATATTCTCATCCAAATCATTTACATAAATCACAGTGATCATGGCTGAACATAATCATGACTGATCCTCTATCTCAATACCACACTTCTGCTCCCTCCCCATGCACCTTGACATCCTTTACCGTCAGATATCTATTCTTTCTTGGAGATTTTCAATGTTGGCCTCCACAACTTTCTGTTGTAGAGAATTCCACAGGTTAACTATCTTGTGATTCCTTATCATGGTTATGAGACCATGACCAATTATTTGTGGTGTGGGGTCCACATCCAATTTGTCCAGCCCATCGGAATTTTATATGATTCAATGAGACGCACCTCATTCTTCTAAATTCCACTGAGCACAGGCCTAGTTGCCCCAATTTTTCCACATATTACAAACCTAGCAAGGTGGAGCCAGAACGTGGTGACTCTTTGTGCACAGTCCCCAGCAGATCATTCCCTTACATCATTTATAATTGTCCTACTGTTTGAAATCTCAATTTTAAGTCTGTCAGAAGTACTAACAATGTTCTCTTGAATAGACTTTGAAGTCTGCCAATCTTTTGACCTTCGGGAAGAACCAATTCCCCCAATCCCCCGACCCAACTGAATCTGACCCGACAAAGACCTCTGGAGTGCCTAACTGCGTGAACCCAACACTGGAACCATGACCATAACAACAGTTTCTCAAAGGCCCAACCCAAACGGTGAGGCCACCTCCAGTATCCAGGACCCGAATAGATGCACACACTTACCTTCTGGAATGGCAGACCACCCACACCAACCCCAACTAGAAGCAATCAATTCCTCAGGAAACATGGGAGCCTGCAGGTTAGACTGAAATAATACAATTTCCATGATACATGTGATCAGGTCCCAGGAATTTATTTACATTCATGCATCTTACGACCTCCAGCACTTCCTCTTCTTGGACACTAGTCAAGATTTCATTCTGTATTTCCACTAGCTTATTTGTCCTTCTCCACGGGACATACTGATGTGAAATATGAGTTTAGTATCTCACACATCTCCTATGGTTCCACGCATAGACAGACTCATTGAACGTTAAGGGGTCCTAGCCTCTCCCTAGTTACTCTTTCACCCTGAATATATTTGTATAATCTCTTTGCGTTAAATATTCTATACAACGTGCTAAAACAGGCATTAGTCCAAGAATTTTTCAGTTGGAGTTA
The DNA here is from genome assembly GCF_020745735.1 of Hemiscyllium ocellatum. Classification (NCBI taxonomy): domain Eukaryota; kingdom Metazoa; phylum Chordata; class Chondrichthyes; order Orectolobiformes; family Hemiscylliidae; genus Hemiscyllium; species Hemiscyllium ocellatum. Next base: position 20,755,630 of record NC_083406.1, on the reverse strand, counting down.
CATATAGAAATGCAAAAGTAATAACATTAAGCTTACACAACTGTGAGTCTGCTTGGATGGGATTGCAATGAGTTGAAAGTTCATAAACAATGGAAATCTGCCTTCTAGATAATTCAATATAAACCTTATCAATAACAAAATAAAAAGTACATTTAAGGTCATTTCACTGAAGTCACACATATACAGCTTTAATGAAACCATATCTCAGTTACCCAGGATACAGATCAAATGTTGAAATATTTCCACCTTTGGAAATAATCTTAAATCATATCTGATGTTTTATTCAAAAGCAGAGTTATTTCCTACAAAGGCATTACTTTTTCAAAGGGTCCTGAAGGATCTTAGACATTTCAATATGAGCTTTTATGCTTATTTTTCAAAAAAAAACTATAAGATTGTTTTGAAAGTCTTGATTATTTGGTAGACAAAGATGGTTGGCACTTTTATAGCAACTTTCAGTCCACAGGACATCTCAAAGCACTTTACAGTCAATGAAATTCTTTTTGAATGTAGATGCCAGAGCAGCATGGTGGCTCAGTGGAAGTTGGCACAGTGGCTAACACTGCTGCTTCAGAGTGCTAGAGACCTGGGTTCGATTCCAGCTTTGGGTGACTGTCTGTATGGAGTTTTAACATTCTCCCCATATCTGCGTGGGCTTCCTCCAGTTTCCTCCATAGTTCAAAGATGTGCAGGTTTGGTGGATTAGCTGTGGGAAATGCAGGGATGGGGTGGGTCTGGGTGGGGTGCTCTTCAGAGGGTCAGTGTAGATTCAATGGGCTGAATGACCTGCTTCCACAATGTCAAGATTCTATAATGCTCATGTAATGTCAGAAACAGTGAATCCATTTGTGCATTGCAAACTCTCACAAACACACAATATGCTAAGTAACTAGATAATTATGTTCAAAGTAGTGCCAATGGGATCCCAAACATTCACTTGGGAGGGCAGATGGAACCTCAGTTTCATACCTAATCTGAAAGAAGGGACCTCTGACAGAGCAGCACTCCTTCAGTACCTCTGGAGTGTCAACTTAAATTAAGTGCTCAGGCCTCGGGAATCAGAATTGAATCCACAATATTCTACCTCACAGGCACACAAATAATACTCGACTGTCAACGAGAAAAAAACTGGGTCATTGCCAAGTTTTACCAAATACTAAGCATTGGGAAGAATACTGTTTTGATATGACAGTAGGTGGTTCTTCACAACAAAGACTGGCTCATCCAAATGGCCACCTCCTCACTTGCACCAGCTGTCATTCACCTATCATGACTGTGCTGACACTAGCTCTCCAGACCAGTAATACCTTTTAAAATCCTTATCTTTACTTTCAAATACCTTCTTGATTACAGCCTTTCCTTTCTCTGTAATCTTCTCCAGCCTGACAAGCTTCATCCTGATCTGATTTGATTTGGTTTGATTTATTGTTGTCACATGTAACTACAATGCAAACTTCTGTTTTGCAAGCAGTATAGGCAGATCATAGCAACAAGGATATACAGATCATAGGCTATTTAGACAGGGAGAGGTTTACAAAGCTAAGCACAGGAGATGCATAAAAGCAAGGTCAACAGGATGTTGTGAAACTTGAAAGGGTTCAGATAAGATTTACAAATATTTTGCCAGGGTTGGAGGATTTGAGCTATAGGAAGTGGCTTAATAGGCTGGGGCTGTTTTCCCTGCAGCGCTGGAGGCTGAGGGGTGACCTAATAGAGGTTTATAAAATTATGAGGGGCATAGATAGGGTGAATAGACAAGGTCTTTTCCCTGGGGTAGGGGAGTCCAGAACTAGAGGGCAGAGGTTTAGGGTGAGAGGGGAAAGATATAAAAGGCACCTAAGGGGCAACTTTTTCATGCAGAGGGTGGTAATTGTATGGAATGAGCTGCCAGAGGAAGTGGTGGAGGCTGGTACATTTACAGCATTTAAAAGGCATCTGGATGGGTATATGAATAGGAAGGGTTTGGAGGGATATGGGCCAAGTGCTGGCAAAAGGGACTAGATTAGGTTAGAACATCTGGTTGGCATGGACGAGTTGGACAGAAGGGTCTTTTTCTGTGCTGTAAATTTCTATGGCTCTATTTGAAGTTAAAGAGGTCCATTCAGTGCTCTGATGACAGCAAGGAAGAAGCTTGTGTTCAAGCTTTTGTATCTTCTGCCTAATGGAAGAGGTTGGAAGAGAGTATAACCATGGTGGGAGGGATCTGTGATGATTTAGCAGCCTTTCCACAACAATGAGAAGTGTAAATGGATGGGAGGTTGGCTTCCATGATGGTCTGGACTGTGCAGACCTTTGTGTTCCTGCAAATCTGGCAGTCTGAGCATCCCTGTTTTCACTGTTTGTCTTTCATATTTCACTCTATCCTAAACTCCTTAATCCTCTCCACACTTTCCTTTCAATAAATCTCAGACACTCCTCCTAATGCTTTTACCAAGCTTTCAGTCTTATATCTAAATAACTTCTTCTCTCAGTACCAAATCCTGTTTCATAATGCTGTTGTGAAATGCCAGGGAAATATTACTGTGTTAATGCTTCAATACAAATGAAAATTGGTGATATAAGTTGCACATGATCAACTGAATGGAAAAATAAATGGTAACTATCGCTGAGTTAAGATGACCTGCTGTCCAGTAAAAGATCATTTAGAGTTAACTTTAAAAACGTTCTAGAAAATGTTCTGTAGAAGATTACAGTGGGCAAAAATACATAAAACAGTCTCATCTACAGGAGGTTTATGGAGAATCCCATTCAAGGTCAGGACATGACAGATTATGAGAGCAATATCCATTCTCCCAAGGAGGTAAATCCCATGTCTTAAGTTGTAAAAACAGTAAAGACCTACATTTACATTGTGGCTTTCAAACACTCCAGATGTCTCAAAATATTTTAAAGCCAATTAAGTGTTTTTGATTTGTAATCACTGATATAATGTAGCAACCACACACAGCATGCTCATACAAACGGCAATGTGATAATGACCCAATAATCTGTTATTTTGTGATTATAGTTGATGGATAAATATTGGTGAAACCACAAAGAAAACTCCCCTACTCCTCTTTGAAGTAAGGCCATGTGATTTTTGTATGTCTAGCTGAGACAGAGACAGCTTCAGTTTAATATCTCTTTTAAAAGGCAGTACTCTCAGCAGGGTAGCAGTTCCTCAATTCCACACTAAAGTGTCAGCTTGTTTTTTCTTACCCAAGTGCAGCAGGTCAGGCAGCATCCAAGGAGTCAAGGTCCTTGGATGCTGCCTGACCTGCTGCGCTTTTCCAGCAACACATTTTCAGCTCTGATCTCCAGCATCTGCAGTCCTCACTTTCTCCTTTTCATATTCAAGCACTGGAATAGGACTTGAAGCCAGACCTGTATAACTCAGGAGGCTAGATTTTTATCAAGTGAGCCACACTGACTCACTGGAGAAACTATTTCCTCCTTTCTAGTTCAGTATCATTGCAATTATATGTAAAATTAAGTTCTTAAAATAACTATATGATGTCAGGCTTAATTTTTTTTTCTAAATTAAGGGTAGAAATTGTATTTTTAGCCAACTTTGATTTCAATCTCATCTTGACAAGATATTTCTTGCACTCATGTAAGCATGCATTAAATTATATGTTAGCAGCCAACTCACGAACATGCTACAAATTTACCATCTAACCTATTTTAGCACTATAATAACACCTGCAGTTAAAATCTGATCTAAAATAGAACCTTTTTCAATTTTGTTTTTGCAATGCCTGTGAAGAGGGACTAAAAATTGTTTTCCTCCCATTTTATTTCCACATTCTATGTAGTAAGAGCAGTGGCTCAGTGGTTAGCACTGCAATCTCACAGCGCAGGAGACCTGGGGTTAATTCCACCTTCAGGCAATTGTCAGTTTGGAGTTTGCACATTTTCCCTGTGTCTGTGTGGATTTCTACCGGGTACTCTGATTTCCTCCCACACTGCAAAGCTGTGAGGTTAGATGGATTGACCATGCTAAATTGCCCATAGCCCATAGTGATGTGCAGACAAATTCTTAATCTCGCAAGAAATTAAGGGATACAGAGAGAGTGCAGGTAAATGGCATTGAAATGCCTATCAGCCATGACTGAATGGCGGAGTGGACTCGATGGGCCGAATGGCCCTAGTTCCACTCCTACTCCTTATGGTCTAATGGACAAGTAGACTAGCCATTAAAAATGTAGGAGTGTTGGGTGGGATGTTCTTCAGGTCAGTATGGACTCGATGGGTCAAACAGCCTGCTTTCACACATACTGTATGGATTCTACTCTTTTAAGTAATTTCCTTCTCTGTTCAAACTCCATATTCGACACAGATGGAGCTCTGGAAAGGAGTTAATATCACAAATTCATCAAGTTTTTATAGATTTATAGTTGTTTAACTGCTCAACATTTTAAATAAAAATGCAGTTTAAATTGTCATTTTGGGATAAGACAAAACAGAGAAATTTTTCTGGTAACCAGCAGCTGGTTCCTAAACTAGCAGGGGGTGGGACAGGAGGGCATAATTAAAATAGTTATTTATATCTTGTTATGAATTAGGACATTGAGAAGAATACCAATTGTAACTCCATCCTAAGTTATTAAGATGTACAGTTGGTGAGACCACGCATGTTAATCTTCACTAACAGGATTTTCAAGACAACAGACGCAATTCTCTGGAGAGTTGTGTAAACTACTTCATATAAAAGCATAAGGGAGATATTAAAGAAATTTATAATAGGGGCACTCAATTACAATCGACTTGGTAATGAAATAAAAATTCAATTTGCGTGCAGAGTGCACTAAATTCTCAGAAACAAGTTGAGTAAGGAATTTTTTTGGATTCCTGCTCCTGCAACCCATTTCACTTATGAGTTATTTGGCAGGTCTCACCCCTGAAAGAAATTTCAAATGCAAGTGCTTCTGATCAAGCATCTGTTAATGTACAAACACTGGCATCTAACTTATGTGGACAACTTTACACACCATCTTGAAAATTCCAAAAAAATCTCAATTTAAAGTCTACACAACAAATCCCTGCACATTAATTATTTGTTGAGGAGGCACTCATAACTGAGGATTATTTTCGTTACTTTAACATTCCAAATGTCCTTTTGTTTTGTTTCATTATTTTAAGAAACGTTTAAAACACAGCACCATTGGAGTAAAATCAGAATTGTATTCTGGAGAACAGAAAAACAAGAAATAACTTACTTTCTTTCTCCTCACCAAAGTTATGACTACATGGGAAGGATTACCATCTCTTGAGTTTCGGAAATTTTCTTTAACATTCAATCACATCATTAAGTGACTGAACTAGACCTGGTGTGTTGGGCTAGCAAACTCAGTTCAAGCATCAACTGAGTGCATGCATTTCTTGGGTAAGAAAGTCTAAATCTTCAATTGTACAGAGCTAAATTAACCTGACTTAGTTTGTAGTTGGCATTAAAATGTAACATTCCATTTAAATTCTGTAGCAGGGTTTATTTTCCTGCAAGGGTGACAATGAAACAGCAGTTTAATTAAAAGTCGACTGAAATTGGATCCTTGTTAAGGGGCTCAAATAGATGTTTTGCATTGGGAGCAGATATAAGTAGCCAACTTAGTACAACTTAGCAGGTTTGAATCTGACTTACCACTAAGTGTCAGTGTTCAATGTCTCAAGGAGTTAAATGGGGGAAGAGAAAAGGTGTTCGTTTCTTTTGCATAAACAAAGCAACTGACTGATAAGTAGGCATAGTGAATATTTATTTCATATTCTTAGGTAGTAAAGTAATTTGTTTGTGTTTAAGTTACTGGTCCTTCTTTTTCTTTCTTCAAAGTAGCTTGTTTCTCATAAAACTGCTATTGGTGTCAAGCAATCACAATAACATATAAAGAGCAGAGATTAATTAAGAAATTAAACAAAGTATGAGAGTGAGATAGCACTGCATGTAATGTATTGTTGCTGCAACATGTGGGAGGTGCTGAGCAAGGCGATCCTGGGAAACACCTCTGTAGCAAATGTTTATAATTTCAGAAACTCTGGATCCGAGTTGAGGAGCTTGAGTCTGAGCTGGTATGGGGAATGTTACCTGGATAGTTTGCTTCAGGGAGCTTCCCACCCCTCAGGTTAGGTCTGTTGGCACAGTTTCTTTAGGATGTCAGCTGTTGCCCTCCTCGCCACCATTCCCTGTCCTCGAAATAAGGTGCTAGCTTTCCTTTCTTCTGTAATAGCTTCAGGGCGGAGGATCACAGTTTGAAGATAGTCCCTGTCTTGCAGCATCATAAATGGCATGCAGCTGGGATTTAATTGCATAGGAAGAAAGGAGTTGTCTGTTTTTATGTCTCCTCAATAACTAATTCCCTTTCTTCCTTCATACAGGCATAAGCAACCAGGATACCTCCCTAAACAAACCAGCACTGGAGACCCTCAGCTCTATCTCCATCTCTGAGGAGGAAGCCAGAAAAACCCTCCAAGGATGCACTATCCAAGCTTCTTACTGAATCCTCCACCAGTTCAGAGAATTTCACCTCAGAGAATGCTCTATCTAGATTAAACATGATCTGGAACACACATCAGTGAGTGACAGCTGGTCGAAAGGCAACAACACTGAGAGGGGGCTGCCAGTTACCAAGCAATTGCTCAACCCCAGACAGGTTGGAGATTGCTAGGGAATCCAGCAGAACAACATCATTGTAAATAACCTTGAACTTTTGTAAAATAGACTTTCAGTTGCACTATTAAAATATCAGGAGTGTGAATGTTGTTGGAAGACCTGTAAAAGCACCCCTCTTGTGAGAGATGGCTCTTCAGGCATCCAAAGAATGAAAGAAGTTAATAATCCTCTCTCTCGAGCAAACAACCCCAAGGACCTTCAACTGTGGCATGGAGGCCTACAGTATAACGTTGCACTTTAATATGGACAGCATGAAGACTAAATGCAATCTGCAGGGAATGTGCTGGGCCTGGCCTGAACACATCAGTCCACACTTACACCAACCTTGTGAGTAAGAGGACAGACTGGAAGGAAATGTTCATTCTCTGTGTCAGCCTTTCAATAGAACACAGTGTATATCTTCCAATCTGGAATGACAAAGGTCACTCACATATCCACTCTGCCTTGTAGCACGTTGGTCTATTGAGAAAAGCTGCACATAACAATACCTCTCACAGGTTCAACATTGTCCTACAGGACACTAAAGCATCTCACAGAAACTTAGCAATCTACACATACTTTGAACCATTGAAGTATTACCCATGATGGAAGAATGAATAGGCAATTCCTCAGGATTCCTTTCACCCTGGTGGTGATCAACAAGGAACTTCACTGCACTACACTCAGATTTTATATCCTGCTGGATATCTTAAGAGCTACCTAGCCCAGAGAGGCTGGTGCACTGTCTGCTAATTTTAACCCAACAGTCATGCAGGACAAGTGTAGAGTGTGAACCTTTCATGTATGCAACTAGCTAGGCAATAACACAGTACTGCAGCAATACACAAGGTCAGGGACTGTAAAAATGATAAGGTGCCTGTCATTTGCATTAAGCAGGGATTGTTTACCAAATTTGCAACAATTAACTAAAGTCCAAATCCAGGAAATAGGTTGCAATTACATTTTTTCTGACCTCATAAAAAATGCATTAATCTGTCATGCTCTCATGGATAGCATTCCTGGTAAACGTCCTGACAGAATATAGGAAATAGGAGCAGTATTGAACCATTCATCCCCTTGAGCTTGCAACACTATTTAATAGGATTATGGCTGATCCGATTGTAGTTCATGTTCTACCTTCCCATCTACTCCCAATAACCCTCAATTCTCCTGCCTAACAAAAATATACCTATTTCTGACTTTAAAATAGTCAATGACTCATACACTTAATGGTAAAGTCCTAGAGAGTGTTGCTGAACAAGGAGACCTTGGAGTGCAGGTTCATAGCTCCTTGAAAGTGGAGTCACAAGTAGATAGGATACTGATGAAGGTGTTTGGTATGCTTTCCTTTATTGGTCAGAGTGTTGAGTACAGGAATTGGGAGGTCATGTTGCAACCTTACAGGATATTGCTTAGGCTACTGTTGGAATATGGCACGCAATTCTGGTCTCCTTCTTACTCGAAAGATGTTGTGAAACTTGAAAGGGTTCAGAAAAGATTTATAAAGATGTTGCCAGGGTTGGAGGATTTGAGCTACAGGGAGAGGCTGAACAAGCTGGGGCTGTTTTCCCTGGAGCGCCAGAGGCTGAGGGGTGACCTTACAGAGGTTTACAAAATTATGAGGGGCATGGATAGGATAAATAGACAAAGTCTTTTCCCTAGAGTCGGGGAGTCCAGAAGCAAAGGGCATAGGTTTAGGGTGAGAGGGGAAAGATATAAAAGAGACCTAAGGGGCAACCTTTTCACGCAGAGCGTAGTATGTGATTGGAGTGAGCTGACAGAGGATGTGGTAGAGGCTGGTACAATCGCAACATTTAAGAGGCATTTGGATGGATATATGAATAGGAAGGTATTGGAGGGATATGGGTTGAGTGCTGGCAGGTGGGACTATATTGGGCTGGGATATCTGGTTGGCATGGACATGTTGGACCGAAGGGTCTGTTTCCATGCTGTACATCTCTATGACTCCACAGTTTCTCAGCATCTCCGTTCTGAAAGGGTGATCACTGGTTTTAAAACAGTTACTTCTAGTTTAGGTTTAGATTGAGACTTGATTGTCATGTGTACGCAAGTGCAGGAGTACATTGAAAAGCTCGCAATGTCACCACACAAGGCACTCTTAGATACAAGTACCTAGGTACAAAAACTAAGAACAAGGTAGAGAGAAATAAGGAATAACGTTAAACATTACAATCACTCACAGTATAGCATAAAAAGAATTGTTTTAAAAGTTAGAAGTTATATATTAGTTCTGGACTGAACCACAAGACAAATGATCCTTTCCATTTTCACCTTGTCAAGACCATTCAGCTTCACATTGACTTTAATTGTGAGACTTCTCACTCTTCAAAATTCCAATGAAAACAAACTCAATCTGTCCAACCTTTCCACATAAGGCTACCTGCGTATCCCAGGTATCAATCCAGAAAACCTCTTCTGAATCATCTCCAACATATTTACGTCCTTCCTTAAATAAGTAGACCAAAAATGGCACACAGTGCAAGAAATGTGATCTCATCAATATTGTGGATCTAAAGCATACCATCCTAACTCTGTATGTTCAGTTCTTCTCATAGTAAAGGGTAACATTCTATTGGTTTTCTTAATTATTTGCTGTATATGCAGACTAACATTTCGTGACTCATGCAGAACATGGAGTTCAATGCAGGTAAGTGTGAAGTGATTCACTTTGGTAAGAGTAACAAGTAGATGGGGTACTGGGCTAATGGTCGGATACTTGGTAGTGTGGATGAGCAGAGGGATCTTGGTGTCCATGTACACAGATCTCTGAAAGTTGCCACCCAGATAAATAGTGCTGTGAAGAAGGCATATGGCGTACTGGCTTTTATTGGTAGAGGAATTGAGTTCCGGAGCCCTGAGGTCATGTTGCAGTTGTATAAGACTCCGGTGCGGCCGCATCTGAAGTATTGTGTGCAGTTTTGGTCGCCATACTATAGGAAGGATGTGGACGCACTGGAACGGGTGCAGAGGAGGTTTACCAGGATGTTGCTTGATATGGTAGGAAGATAGAATGAGGAAAGGTTGAGGAACTTGGGGCTGTTTTCATTGGAGAAACGAAGGTTCTTGAAAGAGGTGTACAAGATGATTAGGGGTTTAGATAGGGTTGACCATGAGAACCTTTTTCCACGTATGGAGTCAGCTATTACAAGGGGGCATAGCTTTAAATTAATGGGTGGTAGGTATAGGACAGATGTTAGGGGTAGATTCTTTACTCAGCGAGTCGTGAGTTCATGGAATGCCCTGCCAGTAGCAGTGGTAGACTCTCCCTCTTTATGGGCATTTAAACGGGCATTGGATAGGCATATGGAGGATAGTGGGCTAGTGTAGGTTAGGTGGGCTTGGATCGGCGCAACATTGAGAGCCAAAGGGCCTGTACTGCGCTGTATTTTTCTATGTTCTATGTTCTAACACCGAAATCCAACTCCATCGCAGAATTCTACAGTCATTCTACAATTAAATAATATTCTGCTTGTTTATTCTTTCTGCCAACCTGAACAAACGCTTTCCCATATTAGACTCCATTTGCTGGATTTTTTTCATTCAACCAACTTATTTATCTCTGTCTCAAATTCCTTTTGGCTTCTTCACAACTTCATATTTGTGTGAAAAATTATTCAGCCTCCTACAATCAGAACACTGCTTTCCCCACACTGGACATCTTCCTTTGTCTTTGTATGATGTTCTCAGCAATAGATATATCCTGCCTTCCTACCTTCATCACTCTGCTGGTGCTCATGTAAATACTTCCTTTTTCCTCAATATCTCGTTCTTATTTAATCTGGAATCTCTCTCAACATAATATAAAGCTTTATCTATTTTCCTATTTATACACTCCAGCTGACAATCGGCAAACTCAGATCTCTTTTAAGCTTATGCACATGGTGATAGTGTTCTTGACAGTAAATTTGTCCTCTCTCAGAAGACGTGTTCTCATAGTAGAATCTCTTATGCCTAAGATAATCCTATCTCTGATGAAATCATCTTTCAGTTGTATAAATAAGGAACAAAGTTAAACATTACAATCGCTCATAGTATAATGTAAAAAGAACAAAAAAAAGTTAAAAGTTAAACATTAGTTCTGGACTGAACCACAAGACAAAACGTCCTTTCCTCTTTCACCTTGTCAAGGCAATCCTATCTCTGATGAAATCATCTTTCAATTGTCTGAACTCACAAGATTAATTTGATGTGTCAACACCATGATAGTCTGATCAGTATTCACCCTCATCCCCAATTTCTGAAACTGAACACATACTATTCATCAGTAACATTAATTGAAACTTCAATGTATGCCTTTAAAGCCTTCAAAGTTTTTTCTGTCTGGGTTTTCCACTACTCTGTGAAATCTAAGATGCAATGCAGCTTGTAGCACTCTTTCCTAAGCACTAATAATATGGTACAACTCTTGGTTTTCATAGTTACATAGTCTGGAATAAATTCAAATACGGCATCATTCACTTAATTTACTTGACAGATGGAAGATGAAAATTTACAGCTGTTGTAGCTCACTCAGTAATTCACTCATTACAGACTGTGGTTTTAGTTCTTCCTTGCTGTATTTTTACAACAGATAGATCTTTAAAGGCTGAAAATTCACTCAATCTCAACTAGACAGATCTGACATCAAGTTTTAAGTAACTTAATGTCTATCACAAACCAAAGAAAAAATGGGTTACAGAAGAGATACAGATCACGTAACTTTGGCAAACCAGCCACTACACTATGAACAAAGCACTTCTTTAAACAAAATAACCTTGCAAATCACTCACATATAAGGGATAGACAATAAATGCTGGACTTGACTTTCTAACTATCTGCCTTAAGCACTATATGGAGAAGACTTCCTCTGTGCACTTATCCTGGAAATTCCTGCATTGTTTATAGTGGACGGGCTTATGATTTTGTGACACATGGGCAGGACTTCAACTCTCTGGATTAAAATTAGGCACTGAAAGTATGCAATGGAAGTCTTTGGTATTTTGATTGTGGATTGCAAGAAACATTTTCTGAAAGGTAACCAGCATCATGAGCCAGTCCTATGTCACAGCAAAAGCCAATGCGTGCTCTGGATGAAGGCAAGACCTATAATGGGATCATTGGAATGATCACTGAAAATTCACCATAAACTGGATCTGTTTCGGCTCTTCAAACTCTTGGGTTCTATAATGCAGCTGTTTATTTTTCGTTGAATAACTGAACCTTAAGCTATATCAAAATGTCATTCATATTCTCAATTGCTGGAACATGTTCTACCTTCTTAGGTACTTGAGATCCTAAAACATTATTTGAAGGAGACCAGGGCTCAATTGAGAGGAAAGAGTTCTGAGATAGCCTGCTGTCCTCTCAACTTTGAATCCTGGTCAATACTCTTCCTGATTGGTGGGCTCTTGCTGTGTGTCGATTGACAGCCATGAAGCTAATTGTTCATATACTGCATTATTGATTCGGAAAAGCTTTGGGACTCACGAAAGCTACAAGAGGCTATAAAAATGAAAGTTTTGTTTGTATTTGAAATTGTGCAGTTGAACTATAATTTATAATTTGTAGATAGAAAACAGATATCTGCAATAGTCCTACACTTTTTGATAAATATTTAAACGATAAATGCAGAGATATGGTCAGGATGATATAACAACCATTCAAATCGACCGAGGCGTCTTAGATTTCTCGCCTTTCTATTTAGCTAGGGGGCAAAATTTATCTCGTAGTGAGAATGCTTGTTTCTTTCCATGATCGATAACCAGGTAACAAAATCAACTTCTCAGATTTCTAGCATTTTAAAACATCACAATGGTCGATGATAGAGAAAAGAAGGCATCTCCTTGTCATTCAAATATGGGTTTATATTCCAATCGTGGCAAAGGGTTAGTAATCTGCTGGGAAGAAATAATGAAAGAATGAAGGAAAAAAAGGATAAAGAAGATACGTAGTACATTTATGTAGCGCCTTTCATGACCATAAGATATCCCAAAGTATTTCACATCTATAAAGTACTGTTGAAGTGTATTTCTTGTTGTAAACTATGGAAAAAAATTATCTATCTAATCAGATGAAGCTATCTTGAATTCAAACGTGTCTCCTTCTGCAGCTTTCTTTCCAACTTTCACTACTCTTTTCTTCATCGTGTCTTTCTACATCTGACGTTTCTTATTCCCAGTCCAGCATTCTCCTGTTCCTCACAAGCAGATCAGTCACATTCTCACAGATCGAGAGGCTTCAGTGCTTGGTGTTACTGTGGTTACTGTTTCACAACCCCAACAAAATTGACAGCTGATCCTTGTGGCCATGAGTGCAGAAAAAAAATCAATAATGTTTTCAATTTAAATAACCTACTTAACTTAAAACATCTCAAGTTGATATATGCTCCAGTTGAAAGCAGGACTAGTGATGGAAACACTGGGGTGATCATTGAGGATGCCCCATAAAGCAAATCGACCTTTTATCCACTCTTCAGATTCTTGGATTTTATAACATAGCAGTACCCTGTGTTTATTATTCAGCAAGTAACTGAACCTTAATTCTGTATCCAATATGTCACACTGATTTTCAGTTGCTGCAAGATTAAGCTCATTCCTTGTTTAGTTCTTTACTGACATTGTAATGATTTTCAAGCTTGCTAGAAGCAGTCTATTCCAGCACTCTGATAAGATCATTCCAACCTGGCAAGAAGCAAATTATTTACATGAAATCTCTTTATAGGAATGCACAATACCTCATGACATTGAATGAGATTACTTTAATTCCTTAATCTCCGATTCTCTTAATACCTTCCTCTGTCCTTCTTATATTATCTTATCTTTCAGGTAACTGTTTCATCCCAGAAAATGGGAATATGTACATCATATACTCTGATACCTCAACACATGCGTAAGTGAAAGCTAATATGTCTGAAACTGCTTCCCACAAGCATTCCTCAGACACCATGTAACACAGATATTAGGACAGATGACCATAAGGTTGGTCAAATCGGTGGGCTTTAAGGAATGACTTGGAGGAGAGAGATATAGAAAAGTGCATTTCTGTGTCAGCCTTAGCATAATCAGTAGCCCCTCATCTCTAGGAAGGTTGTGAATTCAAGTCCAATTTCAGCGAGTTACCCACAAACAAATCTAGCTAGGCACTCCACTGCATGACTGAGAAAAAGGTGGAAGAGATTAGAAAGGAAATTCTAGTACACTAGCTCCATTGCAGTGCTGGAGGTACTGTCTGTTGGACGAGGCCTTAAAGTAATGATCTGTTACAAGCTCACAGGATGACAATTCAGGTTGCATTGTGACTTTATTGAACTGTGCAGTGAGTATCTTATGGTAGCGGTCACATGACTCTGGCAAGCCAGACGGCACATTAGTATAATATTACACTTCTATCTCAAACATCAGCCTTTTCATTACAACAAACAAAAAAAAAATGTATTATCATTTATCATTTATGAGTTACCCAAATTACCCATTTTGCCCAAAACTGCTTTCTTACATCCGAAGCTTGTTATTTTCATCAGTCTCTGTATTTGCTTCACACACATTGGGCTAAATTCTATGTTTTTTTGGCATTGATTTCATCAAGTTCCACTAAGAAACTCCATGAGGCCAAGTGACGACTCACACCATATCTGACCAAACTTGTCTTATTGACCACCCACTCCTACAACCTCCCTTTTGTCCAAGTACAGTCTCATCCTACCATTCACCATGTCTGGAACAATTCTCCCCTGCTGACATAACCCAAAGAGGACCGGCATCCCCAAAGCTGGTGCCAACTTTAGAAAGCACTTTTCGGTCTAGAGGTGCCAAGCATGGTTCCTGGTGTTTGCCCCAGACATAATGGACAAGAGAAAATTGGTGTCCCACTTTGTGGGCAGGGACCTGGAGGTCATGTAGGATGAAGACCCAGATGCCAGGACCAGTAGTAGAGGCTGTGACACCAGAGCAAGCCAGCTTAGTCTAGAGTTGTCACACAGGTCAGCACAGTCTTAGTTTTTGGGAGGAATACACAGCACTAGGAAAACGGTCGATGTCCTTCTCCTTTCTGTCAGCATAAGTGCTGCCATGTTCTCTTTGATACTTCACACTCACTCTGTCTCTGCTACTGTACCCACCTTCAACAAATGCTCATTCTTTACCACTCTTACTGTTGATGTTTAATTTTTCATTCTATTATCGCATGTATTTTCCAATAAGAATACAACAAAATACAGTGTAAAGCTTTTATTTGTTGCCATGACATGATGTCATTTTGAATAATATATTAATAAGGAAGAAATGATACAGTTTGAAGAGAGTTCTCCAGTCCTGAGCCAGCTCATTACTGTCAACAATACCTGCACTGCCATCACTCTGCTACCACTTCACAGCTGTCTATATCGGACTCAGCCAACATCAAAGTGACCGATCCTCAGGCGCCATCTTTTCTGCTGGGCTGATCCTCATCCACCACCGCCTGCACTGGACCAACCAACCTTAGAGACACTTCTCTCAGCGCTGGGCCCATCTCGTCAATGTTGCCGTGATGCCCTTCCCATCACCACTTTGCTGCTGCCAGTGCCGGACCATCCTCACAATGAAGTCGACGATCCTCAAGCGCCATCTTTAGCCATTGGGCCCGCCTCACCAATGTCGTCTCTGCCAATTTCAGGTTCTGTGCTTGCTTCAGAAAGGTAAGTAGGGTCCCAATCAAGGTATACGCTAAGCCCACTCTCCTCTGCCCTAAGCCCATTTGAGGTCCATGCTAAACCCATGCTCCTCTGCACTAGGCCCGCTCCAGGTCTGTGCTAACCCCATGCTTCTCTGCTCTGGGACCACTCAAGGTCTGTGCTGAGCCCACTCTCCTCTGCGCTAGGCCCACTCCAGGACTGTGCTAATCCCATGCTCTTCTGCACTGGGACCACTCGGGGTCTGTGCTAAGCCCATGTTCCTCTATGCTGGGCCCACTTGACTTTCATACTAAGCCCACTCTCCTCTGCGCTGGGACCACTCGAGGTCTGTACTAAGCCCACTCTCCTCTGTGCTGGGTCCACTTGAGGTCTGTGCTAAGCCAACTCTCCCCTGCACTAGGCCTGTTCGAGCTCCATGCTAAGCCCACTCTCCTCTGTGCTGGGTCTGCTCAAGGACCGTGCTAAGCCCACTCTCCTCTACGGTGGGCCTGCCCAAGTTCTGTGCCTTTGCCCAGCTTGAGATCTCTGAAGGTCCATACCCTGGGCCTGGCTTGAGACCACTAGAGGTCCGCGTACTGGGCTTTTGCCACTGCCAATGCTGACAAACTCAGGACAAGGTAAGAAAGTAAAAAAAATCAAAATAGAGGGAGAAGAAAAGAGAAGTGGTCAGAGTGTATGAGGTCTGCCACAGGAGTCCTACTGTGTTGCCTGTAACACATTGCCTCAGTTACTCTCACCAGTCTTCAATAAACAAACTCTATGCACTGCCTACCCACTTATTCAAGACACCTCTGCACAGGAAACAAAAGTAAATTTGTGCCACCCACTCTCACCTCCTGGAATACCTGCCACTCTCTCAATGCAAGAGGAAAACAGCCCACAAAAGGGCTGAAAGACAAGGTCACCTCTTCATGATTGGCTGCCTGCAGGGTGGAAACAGCTTCTCCAGTTGTGTGTATGAGTCTGCAATTACAACAGTGCAACTGGTCATTAACTTCCACCATAAACAATCAGAGTGAAGTCTATTCCATGCAGGTCCCAAGTTGTCTTTTGGACTGACTTTCGATGAGAGTATTGAAGATTTGTACACTGACAGGCTCTCTCAAGCTCAACCCTGGCAATGGTTTAGCATTCGTGTCAAAATGTAAACGGTTTTCTGTTAATCTCATATCCAAACAGACAAAGATCTGTGATGATATTGATGTCAAAACTAACCTTGATACAAACAAACTAAGATCAAAAGGCACAGCAATCATTTGAAATGGTCTGGAGAGGATTATCTGACCCACTACCGTGACTATTAACAGAAAACTAAGTAGGTCAACCACATAAATATAGAGATGCAGGTGGTTGTGAAAGGTGTTAGATAAATACAAGTCTTCCTTTCGCTCTCCAAATAATTTAATTTCTTTAGGAAAAGGAAGAGCAAAATAGAGTGTTACATGAATCAAACATTACAAGAAGTTACTTGTGATTGCCAGAAGCTATTCCTCAAGTAAGAAATGAGCAAAGCAAGCGAAAAAGAATCAAACTACTAATTCACATGATTCAGTCCTGAAACATTGCAGTTCACAGATGGAATTCACGGTTATTCCAAGAAAGACTTCAGTCAAGATATTCCATTGGGAATGCCATGCCAATCATTCTCTTTATAGCTACCAAAACATTTCTTAACCAACTATTCATCTTGTTCGCGTCTTGAGACAATACCAGGGAAAAGTTCCTTTGCTCCCTATTTGCAGTGCAAACACAATTCATGATCAAGACTGTGATAAATATTTTGAAATACTTGGTAGCATAAATACATGAAAATAACCCTTACCATGTTCAGTTAACAGTTAGGAAAATTGAGTTTCGTGATCTTTTCCTCCTGTGTAAAAAAATCTTGCTGGAACCTGGTTTCACATACAAAATTGGCCACACCCCAGAGCAAATGAAGCAGTTTGCCATGTCTCTACTAAGTGCACTCATTTACAGACTTTCACAAATGGGTTGAAAGCCATGCTTTTTTTAGACACAAGAACGCGAGTATTATTTATTTTGATGAGACTGTCTAGTTGACTCCTATATATTAATGAAACAAGGAAACATGGTATCAGAAAGCCATTATTAGTTCCTTATATAAATGTATTCATTGATGAGTTGGTGATAAGCCCATTCAGTATGAATCAAACTATACCTGTAATATTAAATTGTTCTGTGTTTGATTATGTGAATCTGTTTACTATTGGTGCTCATTGTGCTTTATTGGTTAAACCCGGATGTAGATCCAGAGAAAAATGAAAACAAAATTTTAAAAGTTGCTGGAACTACAGCAGGAAGCAAGGAGGAGATGTTCTAAAGCTCTGTGAATAAACCCTGGTGCACACATAGAAACTGGTGTGCCATCTCTGCATACCTCAAAGATATAAGATATACAACAAAACTAGTGACAATGATGATGGGGAAAAGTTTCACTTACCAGCTCCAACATTTCTTTCTTTACAAGGAGATCCATCCATGCCATGAGACCAATGATTTCAGGGCTCAGTTCTTTGGTTGTGGTGAATATTCACAATCTAAACGGAGCAAAAATTCACAAGAAGGCAACACTTGCACACTTTGTTGTAACAAAAAACTTGCAAAGTAAGGAAGTACTTCAACATATGAATAGGTACAAGGGATTCATGATTTGAAGTTAGCGTTTAAGTTCACATCAAATGCCAAAATCAGGACCACATACTTGTACCATCTGTATCAGGACTAAAAGAGGCCAAGCAGTTGCCAACTTTTGTTAGATTCCACGAAGTGGAACGCAAAACACATGATACTGAACAGACCAGGATGTGTCTAGAACAGTGGTCATAAACATACAGGCAAACATGTGTATTAGAAACAAGATTAGGTTGGCCAGCCGTCTAGCCTGTTCCACATTCAATGACTAATCTGATTGTGTCTACAGGTAGTTCTTCTTTAACATGATGGTTGCATTCTTGTGCAACCCCGCATTATAGAAAAATCGAGCTGTAGAAACAGCGCTTAAAGTGTTGGCAATGTAATCGTGTTACAGCCAACACAAGGTTTAAAAGATCGTGCTTTAGAAACAGTATCCCCAATTCATCAATCGCGTGAAAGCAAATTCACATTACCAAAACGAGCATTATAGCAGAACAACCTGCACTCTACAGTCTCACTTATCTTTGATAACCTTTGATTCCGCTGTTAGTCAGGAGTCGATCCAGCTCTGCCTTAAAAATATTCAATGACTCTATCTTTGCCCTTTTCTGGAATGAAGAGAGTTCCACAGATTCACAACACTCTGACAGAAAAGGTTTCTGCTCATCTCTGTCTAAACTGGAAGATCCCTTGTTTTAAACTATGTCTCTAGTTCTAGCAGGCAGAAGTAGTCTTTCAGGATGCAACTTGTCAGATCCTCACAGAATCTTGCATGTTTCAACAATGAGATATCTCATCCTTCTAACCCCCAAGGCCAAGCTTGTCCCACCTTTCTTCAGAAGATAGTCCCCACATCCCTTTTGTTGACCTTTGAATTGCTTCTTTTATATTTATACATTTGCTTAAATAAGGAAACCAAAGCTGTACATAAACGTCAATATGTGGGCTCACAAATGTCCAGTGAACTGAAGTGAAACATCCATCGTTTTATTTCCCATTCACCTTGCAATAAATGGCAACATTCCATTTGCCTGCGTAATCACTTGGGTCTGACATACAATGTGATAAAGTGGATTCTCATTGTGAAGGTGGGACATTATCTCCATAAGGATTTTGCAATAGTAAAGAACTCGACAGATTCACTACCACTGAGAAAAGAAATTCCTCTTCATCTCTGTCTTAAACGTGAGACCCCTTACTCTGAAGCCCCTTACCCTCAAGTGCCTATCGAATTTCCATTTTTAATCAATTGTCTTTGCTTCCACCATCCACATAGTCAGCAAATTCCAGCTCATTACCACTTGTTGGATTAAAAAAAGGTTTTTCTTCTATCCTCTGTTACTCTTTTGCACAAACTTTAAACCATTAATCTATCATCCTGCACTCAATCAATGAAAACAGCTTTTCTTTGTCTATCTGATCTAAAGCTTTCATGTTCTTGTGCATCTTTATCAGATCTATCTTCAGTTTCCTTTGCTTCAAGAAGAACAACTTGAACCTCTCTAAGCTAACATTGCCACTAAATTCCTTCACCCCCGAAACTATTCTGGCAAATCTCCTCTGCTGTCATGAAGGTCCTTCATACCCTTCATGAACGGTAGCCAAGCAAAACCAAAAACAGAAAAGTTAGTCAAGGCCTAACCAGATCATATTTCACAGATATTCTGGCAACTTTACATTTGTGATTATGTCTAAATAAGTTTAAGTAAAAATTTAATCCATAGCTTCACTTCAAGAAATGAAGTTTTGAGTGCAATTGGTGGCCAAATTGCTGTTTGGGCTTACAGAAGAAATTCTATGCCTTTAAGTTCTCGAACATAGAACACAGAATATAGAGTCGTGCAGCACTGGAACAGAGCCTATAGCCCGCCATGTCTGTGCCAACCATGATGTCATTCTAAACTAATACTACCTGCCTGCACATGATCCATACCCCTATATTCACTGTCTGTTCATGCGTCTGTCTAAATGCCTCTTAAATATTGCTGTCATATCTGCTTCAACCATCTCCCCTATCAGTAAATTCCAGGCACCTACCATGTTCTGCGTAAAAAAAATTACCTCATATATTTACTTTAAATTGTCCCACTCTCAACTTAAACCTATGGTATTTGATATTTCTACCCTGGGGAAAAAAAGATTCCAAATATCCATTCTATTCACACCAATTTTTTATACTTTAGTCAGGTCGCCCCTCAGCATGCGATGCTGTAGCAAAAGCAATCCAAGTTTGACCAGCCTCTCCTTATAATTAATACACACCAATTCAGGCAACATCCTGGTAAACCTCCTTTGCATCCTTTCCAAAGCCTCCACGTCCTTCTAATATTGTGGAATCAGAACTGCACACAATACTCCAAATGCGGCCTAACTAAAATTTTTAATAGCTGCAACATGACTTGCCAATTTCTAACTCGATGGGCTGACTGATAAAGGCAAGCACGTGTATACCTTCTCTACCACCTTATCCACTTGTGTTGCCACTTCCAGGGAACTATGGACTTGCACCCCAAGATCTCACTACAAATCAAAAATCCTAGTGGTGTTGCCATTTACTGTATTCTTTCCTCTTGCGTTTGACCTCCAAAATACATCACCTCACGCTTGTCTGGATTAAACTCCATCTGCCATTTCTCCACCTAAATTTCCAACTGATCTATATCCTGTTGTATCCTTCAAAAACTATCCACAATTCCACCAATTTTCATATCATCTGCAAACTTACTGATCATACAAACAACAGAGATCCCAGCACTCCTCTTTGTGGAATACCACTGGTCACAGACCTCCAATCAGAAAAACATCCCTCCTATGTTTTCTATGATCAAATCAATTTTGTATCCAATTTACTAACTTAGTGGTCTCATGTGACTTAATCTTATGAACAGTCTAACTTGAAGGACCTTGTCAGATGCTTAGGACATAGAACATAGAACATATAACAATACAGCGCAGAACAGGCCCTTCGGCCCTCGATATTGCGCCAACCTGTGAACTATTCTCAGCTCACCCCCTACACTATCTCATCATCATCCATGTGCTTATCCAAGGATTGTTTAAAACTCCCTAATGTGGCTGAGTTGACTACATTAGCAGGTAGGGCATTCCACGTGCTTACCACTCTGTGTAAAGAACCTGCCTCTGACATCTGTCTTAAATGTATCACTCCTCAATTTGTAGTCATGCCCCCATGTACAAGCTGACGCCATCATCCTAGGAAAAAGATTTCCACTGTGTACCCTATCTAATCCTCTTATCATCTTGTATGTCTCTATCAAATCCCCTCTTAGCCTTCTTATTTCCAATGAGAACAGACCCAAGGCTCTCAGCCTTTCCTCATAAGACCTTCCCTCCAGACCAGTCAACATCCTGGTAAATCTCCTCTGCACCTTTTCCAATGCTTCCACATCTTTCCTGTAGTATGGCAACCAAAACTGTACATAATATTCCGAGTGTGGCCACACTAGCGTTTTGTATAGTAGCAACATGATATTGCGACTCCGGAACTCAATCCCTCTACGAATGAAACCTAACACACAGTATGCCTTCTTAACAGCACTATCAACCTGGGTTGCAACTTTCAGGGATCTATGTACATGGACTCCAAGATCCCTCTGCACATCCACACGACCAAGAATCTTTCCATTGACCCAGTACTCTGCCTTCCTGTTATTCTTCCCAAAGTGCATCACCTCACATTTAGCTGCAATGAACTCCATTTACCACCTCTCAGCCCAATTCTGCAGTTTATCCAAGTCCCCCTGCAAACTGTAATATTCTTCCAAACTGTCCACTACTCCTCCAACTTTAGTGTCATCTGCAAGTTTACTAATCCATCCACCTATACTTGCGTCTAAGTCATTTATAAAAATGACAAACAGCAGTGGTCCCAAAACAGATCCTTGTGGCACATCACTAGTAACCAGACTCCGGGCTGAATATTTTCCATCAACCACTACTCGCTGCCTTCTTTTAGCAAGCCAATTTCAAATCCAAACTGCTAAATCACCCTCAATTCCATGCCTCTGCATTTTCTCCAACAGCCTACCATGTGAATCCTTATCAAAGGCTTTACTGAAGTCTGTGTATACCACGTCAACTGCCCTACCCTCATCTACATGCTTGGTCACCTTCTCAAAAACCTCAATGAGGTTTGTGAGACATGACCTACCCTTGACGAAACCATGTTGACGATCTGAAATCAAATTGTTGCTTGCTAGATGATTACAAATCTTATCTCTTAAATCCTTTCCAAAACCTTTCCTACAACAGAAGTAAGGCTCACTGGTCTATAATTACCTGGGTCATCTCTCTACTACCCTTCTTAAACAAGGGCACAACATTTGCAATCCTCCAGTCCTCTGGTACTAAACCTGTAGACAATGACGACTCAAATATCAAAGCCAAAGGCTCTGCTATTTCCTCCCTAGCTTCCCAGAGAATCCTCGGATAAATCCCATCCGACCCAGGGGACTTGTCTAACTTCACTCCTTCTAGAATTGATAACACCTGTTCATAACTATCCTGAATCCTTTCTAGTCTAATATCTTGTACTTCATTCTTCTCCTCTACAATGTTCTCCTTTTCCTGAGTGAAAACCGATGAGAAATGTTCATTTAGCACCTCTCCAATCTCCACAGGGTCCACACTCAGCTTCCCACTTCTTTCTTTGACCAGCCCTATACCTACTCTAGTCATCCTTTTATTCCTCACATACCTACACAAAGCTTTAGGGTTCTCCTTTATTCTACCTGTTAAAGATACTCTTGTCCTCTCTTTGCTCTTCTTAACTCTCTCTTTAAATCCTTCCTAGCTGATCTGTAACTCTTCATTGCCTCATTTGTACCATCTTGTCTCATCAACACATAAGCCTCCTTCTTCTGCTTAACAAGAAATGCAATTTCTGTTGTAAACCACGGTTCTCTTATCTGATCACTTCCTCCTTGTTTGACAGGGACATACCTATCAAGGACACGCAATACCTGTTCCTTCAACCAGCTCCACATTTCCATTGTCTGCATCCCCTGCATTTTGCTACCCTATTCTATGCATTCTAATTCTTGCCTAATCACATTATAATTGTCTTTGCCCCATCGATAACTCTTGGCCTGTGGCATGTACCAATGTCTTTCCATCGCGAAACTATATGTAACTAAATTATGGTCACTCTCTCCAAAGTGTTCACCTACAAATAAATAAAACATCTGGCCTGGTTCATTACCAAGCCCCAGATCCAGTGTGGCTTCCCCTCTTGTCGGCCTTCGACATACTGTGTCAGGAAACCCTCCTGTACACATTGGACAAAAACTGATCCATCTGACGTACTAGAGTTATAGCATTTCCAGTCAATGTTGGGGAAGTTAAAGTCTCCCATAATGACCACCCTGTTCCTTTTAGTCCTACCCAGAATAATTTTGCCAATCCTCTCTTCCACCTCCCTGGAACTCTGTGGAGGCCTATAAAAAACCCTAAGCAATGTGACTTCTTCTCTCCTGTTTCTAACCTCAATCCATGCTACCTCAGTAGACGAGTCCTCGTCAAAAGT
Organism: Hemiscyllium ocellatum; assembly: GCF_020745735.1. NCBI lineage: Eukaryota > Metazoa > Chordata > Chondrichthyes > Orectolobiformes > Hemiscylliidae > Hemiscyllium > Hemiscyllium ocellatum. Next base: position 20,732,137 of record NC_083406.1, on the reverse strand, counting down.
CCTTTCAGTCACCATTATACTATCCTTGACTAACAAGGCCACACCTCCCCCTCTTTTACCACCTTGCCTGTTCTTAATGAAAGATCTAAACCCTGGAACCTGCAACATCCATTCCTCACCCTGCTCTATCCATGTCTCCGAAATGGCCACAACATCGAAGTCCCAGGTACCTATCCATTCTGCAAGCTCATCTACCTTATTTCGGATACTTCTGGCATTGAAGTAGACACACTTCAAACTGTTTGCTGTCTGCCAGCACATTCCTGTGACTGTGAAATCATGTCCCTGTCCTCCCTACTCGTATCCTCCTGTGCGCTGGAACTACACCACAGGTTCCCATCCCCCTGCTGAGCTAGTTTAAACCCACCCGAGTAGCACCAGCAAATTTCCCAGCCAGGATATTAGTACCCCTCTGGTTCAAGTGAAGATCATCCTGTTGGACAGGTCCCACCTTCCCCAGAATGAGCCCCAATTATCCAAGTACCTGAAACCCTCCCTCCTGCACTATCCTTGCAGCCACGTGTTCAGCTGATATCTCGCTCTATTCCTTGCCTCGTTATTACGTGGCACGGGTAACAATCCAGAAATAACAACTCTGTTTATTCTAGCTCTCAGCTTCCACCCTAGCTCCCTGAATTCCTGCCTTACATCCCATTCCCTCTTTTTACCTATGTTGTCAGTACCTACATGGACCATGACTTGAGGCTGATCACCCTCTCCCTTCAGTACCGCAAAGATACGATTCGAGACATCATGGACCCTGGCACATGGCAGGCAACACACAACTGTGAGTCTCGTTCGTTCCCAACAAACCTCCTTTCTGAGCCTCTAACTATTGAGTCCCCAATGACTAGCACTCTCCTCCTTTCCCTCCTTCCTTTCTGTGCAATAGGTTCAGGCTCTGTGCCAGCCTCACTGCATACCCCTGATAAGTCGTCCCCCTCAACAGTATCGGTAAACATGTTTTTCAGGGGAACGACCACAGGGGATCCCTCCACTGACTGTTTCTTCCCCCTTCGAACAGTCTCCCAGCTTTCTTCGTGTCTAGGAATAACTGCTTCTCTGTAACTCCAACCTCTGCCTCCCGAATGATCCAAAGTTCATCCAACTCCCGCTCCAGTTCCCGAACACCATCTTGGAAGAGTGAGAGCTGGGTGCACTTCCTGCAGATGTACTTGGATGGGACACTAATGGCTTCCCTCACTCAAACATCATGCAGAAGGAACATTGCTCTCCCTACACTGCCATCCCTGCTAGTCCCCTTAACACAAAGTAAAAAAGAAGAGACGCTTAGCTGATGTTTCCCTAGTCTTTCAGGTTAGAGGAGGTGGTTGGGTGGGAGGCCCTACAATGGTAGGGTCTCAGGTTGAGAAAACACTGACTTATATAGCTGGACGGAAATAAAAATAAAAAGTCCCTCGTTACCAGAAACTTCTGCTTTCTGACTTCAAATATAAAAGCTCAAATCAGTGACTCACCGCTCCCAGCAGGCTGTTGGTCCAAGCTCCTGCCCTATGGGTTGTTGCTGCCACTGAAAAACAGAAATGGAGGACACCCGCGCTCAAGGTAAGTTTTTAAAGGTTCAAATCAGCGACTCACCGCTCCCCTGGTCCAAGCTCCCGTCCATCAAGTTGCTGCTACTGCTGAAAAACAGAATTTCGTAAATTCTATGTAGACAACATTCACTGCTCTATCTTCAATCATCTTCGTCACTTCCTCAAAAAAACTCAATCAAATTTGTGAGACAATTCCTCCCCTGCACAAAGCCATGCTGTCTATCCCTAATAAGTCCATTCTTCTCCAAATATGATTTTCTTGCAATTTTCTTTCCCAATTTTACAAACACTGTGATGTGCACATTGAAATTGAAACAGCATCAAGTTCAATTCCCACCATTCCACATGAGCTAGTCCTACCATTCCACAGTTCCTCACATTCATTGTGGAATGATGAGAGGAGTGATCCATGGAGTATAATAGGAACAAGTATGTACATGATGCTAGTGATGATGGACATAATGATGTCAATCTGACATCAACAGTTCCATGCTATCAACACCCTAAGGAAAGGGGAATGGAAGATCTGTAGAGAGAGAGAGAGCTGTAATCAGAATGCTGTATAGAAGAAAATAAATAAAGAATTTACAGAACTTATGGCAAATGAGCCAAGACTTACTTTAGAAAATGAAAAGGCGGGGATGCAGCAGACTCAGAGCAGGAACAGTTTCACAAAGCAAAGGAGCCTCAAGAGTACAGGTCAGACACTCAACACCCTGATATCATGGGAAACAGAATTCATGAGGGAAGAACAATGCAGGCTCAAGGTAATAGCAGCAGCATGATCCATGGTGGAAGCAACTTTAGTAGAATTACTAATATTTCCAGCTATTTTGCCTGCACGCTTTCTTAAATGGTCTATAGGTATTATCTGTTCTTCCAACACCAATGTTCATAAAATTTTACATTCATCATCGAATCATTGACACCTCATCTTTCACAGAAAAATTAAGACTTTCAAAACAGAAAATATAATCTCAGAGCTCATCCATAGCTCATAAATCTCTTGTCAAATGGCTGACTCAATAACTTAGCACCATCACTCCCAACGATTTACCTTCAAAGTATCAGAGCATCTCAAAGTAACAAGTGAATGATCAATACAGAGTTGAAAAACTGCTAAAATTAATGGCAATATACTCAGAAATTATATTTTAAAAACCCATGGAAGTGAAATTATTGCAATTTCTGTGCTTTAAAATCTCTATCAGGTTTTTATATTATTTGAAGCATCAGCTTTGTCCTTAAGGTTAAGGGTCCTCATGTTGAATATTCACACAGTATTGCTCTCCATAAGTGCTCTAAAGAAACGAGACAGTGAAAGAAAAAGTAATTGCTTTTCTTCATTTGAGAAAAACAGTAATATAGATGTTGTTTTCCTGATCAAAGTGGAAGCTGGTAAAAACTATGGAAGGAAATATTGAGAAGAGTGTGGAAATCAGATCAGGTAAGAAAAGACATTACATGGGAAAAGTGACCCAGGACATTGTGGTAGGAAATGCCAACTGAATTAGATTAGATTACCTACAGTGTGGAAACAGGCCCTTCGGCCCAACAAGTCCACACCAACCTCCAAAGAGTAACCCACTTCCCTCTGAATGATGCCCCTAAAACTATGGGCAATTTAGAATAGCCAATTCACCTGGCCTGCATACCATTTGACTTTGGAAGGAAACCAAAGCACCCGGAGGATTCCCACACAGGCACAGGGAGAACGTGCAAACTCCACACAGACAGTTGCCCGAGGCTGGAATCGAACCTGGGTCCCTGGACTGTGAGGTAGCAGTGCTAACCACTGAGCTACTGTGCCACCCACTATCGAATGGAAATCAGGAAAGATAAATCTATCAGGGATCCTGTGAACTCCAGTTGATATTCCAAAAGCAAACTGGTCAGCAACTGTACAATTGAAAGGCAATCTAAAATATTAGCAGATAGAATCATAGAGCCATAGAGATGTACAACATGGAAACAGACCCTTCAGTCCAACCCGTCCATGCTGACCAGATATCCCAATCCAATCTAGTCCCACCTACCAGCACCCAGCCCATATCCCTCCAAACCCTTCCTATTTATATACTCAACCAAATGCCTCTTAAATGTTGCCATTGTACCAGCCTCCATCACATCCTCTGGCAGCTCATTCTAATCACATACCACCCTCTGTGTGGTATAAGATATAAATATATTTTTTATATCTTTCCCCTCTCACCCTAAACCTATGCCCTCTCTTTCTGGACTCCCCGACCCCAGGAAAAAGGCTTTGTCTATTTATCCTATCCATGCTCCTCATAATTTTATAAACCTCTATAAGGTAACCCCTCAGCCTCTGACGCTCCCAGGAAAACAGCCCCAGCCTGTTCAACCTCTCCCTGTAGCTCAACTCCTCCAACCCTGGCAACGTCCTTGTAAATCTTTTCTGAACCCTTTCAAGCTTCACAACATCTTTCCGATAGGAAGGAGACCAGAACTGCATGCAATATTCCAACAGTGGCCTAAACAATGTCCTGTACAGCCACAACATGACCTCCCAACTCCTGTACTCAATACTCTGACCAATAAAGGAAAGCTTACCAAACACATTCTTCACGATCTTATCTAGCTGCGACTCCACTTTCAAGGGGCTTTGAACCTGCACACCAAGGTCTCTTTGTTCAGCAACACTCCCTAGGACCTGACTATTAAGTGTATAAGTCCTGCTAAGATTTACTTTCCCAAAATGCAGCACCTCGCATTTATCTGAATTAAACTCCATCTGCCACTTCTCAGCCCATTGGCCCATCTGGTCAAGATCCTGTTGTAAACTGAGGTAAATCTCTTCGCTATCCACTACACCTCCAATTTTGGTCTCATCTGCAAACTTAACTAACTGTATCACTTATGCTCGCATCCAAATCATTTATGTAAATGACAAAAAGTAGAGGACCCAGCACCAACCCTTGTGCCAATCCACTGGTCACAGGCCTCCAGTCTGAAAAACAACCCTCCACCACCACCCCCTGTCTTCTACTTTGAGTCAGTTCTGTATCCAAATGGCTAGTTCTCCCTGTATTCCATAAGATCTAAACTTGCTAATCAGTGTCCCATGGAGAACCTTGTCGAATGCCTTACTGAAGTCCACATAGATCACATCTACTGCTCTGCACTCATCAATCTCCTTTGTTACTTCTTCAAAAAACTCAATCAAGTTTGTGAGACATAATTTCCCATGCACAAAGCCATGTGGACTATCCCTAATCAGTCCTTGCCTTTCCAAATACATGTACATCCTATCCCTCAGGATTTCCTCCAGCAACCTGCCCACCACCGAGGTCAGGCTCACCGGTCAATAGGTCCCTGGCTTGTCTTTACCACCCTTCTTAAACAGTGGCACCATGTTTGCCAATCTTCCGGCACCTCACCTGTGACTATTTGTATCTAAAGTATTATTGATAGATATTTTAATTTTAGGAAAATAAATTCATGTTGTGAGTTGCTGTGATCAATGCATTGCCTGAAAAGGCAGTAGAAGCAGAATCATTGTACAGGTCAATGAGATATACATCACAACAGGAAATATTTGCAGGCTTACATGGAAAGAATCAGGGAATTGGGACTAATTGAAAGAACTGACACAGGGATAAAGTGTCAAATGCCCTCACCTTGGGCTGCAGCATTCACAAGCTACTGATTTACCATTTTTCAACTCCTTACTTGAAAACATTTAAATGAGTTCCCCTATCACAAATAAAATTGCAACTCCCTCGCAACCAAACCTGCCAAATGTTCCTGTTGCTAAATAATAGAGGAAAACTTTGCAAAGTCCTACCGAAATGAACTGAGAATACTGGATCCTTATGTTGATCTGCCGTCACTTGCCAACACAGACTGTCATTCAAATAATGAGGTTTTATAAGAATTAATGGGAATATTGTTGACAAAGACAAAATAAAAATGTCTGGGAGAAAGAGTAAATCTGTTCCAAAGCTAGCAAAATTTTATGCTCTGTAGAATTTATGTAGTGTAGGAACAGACATCCTCACAGATGCAAAGCAACATCAAAAATTGTAAAGGGCTTGCATTCAGATATGAAGGTTGTGGGTTCAAGAGGGAACATAACATGTTTTATTTTTCGGCATTTCATTTACTTCAAGTTGATTGAATTTGGTTAGTCCTCCTCCAAATTGTGACATTGATTGCTGTATTTCAGTAAAGCCACCTCATAGTAAGAAAACTTGACATTCATTTGGTTGATCTACATCGATTAAGTTTGTCAGTATATTATGGACAATTGACCTTGTATGCTCACAAATCTTGTTCAGTTTCACAAATATGAGCGAGCAGCCTAAAATAAGAAGCAATCAAAGGAAAGTTAATCTAATTTAAATGTTCCACCTCTCTTTTCACTATAGAAATCGATGGCAAAGCCAGGGAATATAAATTATTACTGAAAGTTATTTTCCCTAAAGTATAGATTAGCACTATAAAATTTAAAAAGACTAGTGCTTCCTGAATAAATATATTAAGTGCAAAGCTTTTCAACATTGATAAATGTAAAATAATGGCCCAGAATTTGCGGTGAAATTAATGGCTAATGACATCTACCCAAATTCATGTGGAAAGGAAAAGGATGCATGTTCACTTAAAAGTGGAAGTACTCAAGTTGCTATCAGCCTTCACCATTAAAATCTGTCAAACAGCATGAGGTTGCTGCACATATATGCAGTAACCACAAGAAAACGCATCATGGAAACTTAAGCTTTGATAGTAACAGTGGAATTAACCTTATAATTATGTAAAGATTGGTTATCACTGCCAAACAGCCTCTCTGGCTCGAAAGATTAACCAATGACAAGCAATGGGCCTCATTCATTCACTTTTTACAGAGTATTAGAGTTGTACAGCGTGGAAACAGAACTTATGGTCCAACTCGTTCGTGGCAACCAGTTGTCTAAAATTAATCTAGCCCCATTTTCTGACATTTGGCCCATGTCCCTCTAAACCCTCCCTACCCATTCAGATTTTTTTTATATGTTTTAATTGTACCAGCCTCCACCACTTCTGCTGTTAGCCTATTCCATACACGCACCACCCTCTGTTTGAAAAGGTTGCCCCTTAGGTCCCTTTTATCTCTTTCCCTTCTCACCTTAAACTTATGCCCTCTAGTTTTAGACTCCTTCACCCTGGGAAAAAGATTGTGGCTATTCACCCTATGCATGCCCCTCATGATTTTATAATCCTCGATAAGGTCACCCCTCAGCTTCCGATGTTCCAAGGAAAATATCCACAGCCTATTCAGCTTTTCCCGATAGCTCAAACCTTCAAACTACTGTAACATCTTTGTAAATCTTTTCTGCACCCTTTCAAGTTTCACCACACCTTTCCAATAGCAAGGATACCAGAACTGAATGGAGTCTTCCAAAGTGGCCTAACCAATGTCCTGTATAGCTGCAATGTGACATCCTATACTCAATGCACTAACCAATAAAAGCCTCTGGTAATGTAACAATCCTTCCTTCAGAACTGCTCTGAATCTCAGGGAACTGTAACCAGCATAGCAGCCCACTGTTCCGTGGATGAAGATGATCATCACCCTGCATCATCCTCCATCAATCACAAAGTAGCAAGCTGTCAGTTTTAATTAAATTAATCAGCTGGACTAATTTGTGGCCTTAGTGTAAAATATATATGTGTGTGTGATTTATGTAAGGAAGGAAGGAATATACATGTATGTATTCACCCTGTTCTTTACCTGGAAATGGGCATAATCTGATTATTGTATATTGCAATTCAGCTTGTTTTGAAGCCATCAGAGACAACAAACTTAAAGCTGCTGTTAGAACTTGACAAAATAACACTTCTAGTTGATAAACTAAGAGAGGTAAGATACTGCTATCTGCAGAATCTCCATATGCTTAGAATATGACATTTTGCGATGTTGCAAATACAGGTAGATGTCTTGCGTTTCTTAGGCTGACATTGTTCTGTGCTCTGAGAAAAATATCAGACTTAATCTTAGATTATTCAGAAAGTTTGAAGATTCTAAGAAAAAATTTATTGGAAATAATCAAACGGCATAAAATATCATTTTTTAGGTGGTTTAGTCATTATTGTTCCAAATTTTACTCTCTGAATTTTGTGAACTGTGTTCACAGCCGTTATACCTGCATTGGTATTTCCAGCAGAGACTTTGCTGAATTAATACACTTACCTCCTTCTTATATTTTACTGAGCTATATGTCGATTGAAAGCTTCTTAAGAATTGTTTATTTCCCAAATCTTGTCTTAACAAGATTTTAAGGCTTAGTTTCTAATTTACTGGGATAAATAAAAGCAATTCAAACTCAAGCCAAGGCTTGAGGACTGAGAAAATCACACTGATAGATTCAGGAATTTACTATTGAAAAATGCAGCACAGAAGGTGGCCATTTGATCCATTGAGTCTGCACTGGTCTTTAAATTGCGAAGCAATTTATTTTTAATTTTTTCATGGGATCTGGGCTGGCAAGGCCAGCACTCATTGCCCTTGAAATGAATGGCTTACTGAGGGCAATTAAGAACTAGCTACATTGCTGCAGGTAAGGATGGCATATATCTTTTTGCAAATGGACATTTGTTATCCTAAGGGGTTTTCATAACCTAAGGGGTTTCCATCATCAAGGCGATCATTTCAGTCTGGTTTTATTTACTGAATCAATATTCCATCACCTGATGTGATGGGATTTTAACCCAAATCCCCAGATTAATTTGACCCTCAGGATGACCAGTCATCACAACTGCATCATCCTGCTTACTTAGCCAAAGACTGGAAAGATATTCCTTTACAAGTATTTATCTAACTTCCTTTTCAAAGTTACATCTACATATTGGTCAATTACAGCATTCTGTAAATTCCAAGTGTACAGGCACTTCATAATTCCATTCAGTTGATTTGAGTGTTCACTCTGGGAGAAAATTTCATAGTAATAGAATCTACTGGAAGAAGGCTGAGGCCTCTAAACAGAGTATGAATGAATGGACTTGAATATGCAAAATAAAACCTCTGCAAGATATTGTGAAATATATAGCTTTATAATCATAATTTATTAAGCAACCATCATCATGGAATTATAGAGATTTATAGAGTACACACTGGGTATAGAAATTTCTCCTGATCAATTATTCTTAGATTTATTAGGAACTATCTTACATTTATAGTCCCAATGAGGTTAGTTTCCCGCCCCTTATTCTGTCCAGTCATCAAGCTTTTATGTTTCCCAGTGGCTTGTTTGCTATATTTATAATACTCACATTTCTCCATTGACTAGCTCCTTCTGACAAATATTTGACTTTAGTGCCCACTTTTGGCAGTTTTCCCTCCATATTGACTGTCAGGACTGATCTGTCCATCAGACAAACTGTCAATTGTTGCAGATTGATCCTCAGAGCAGTACATTATTTGGATTTCAAAAGTACTTGGCTCTTCACTATTTTCGATAACTCCTTCAGCATCTGTAAATTTATAATCCCTATTTGCAATTCCTTCGCAATATTAAAACCCAGTCTGATTTCCATGTTGTATAATTACTACTTTTTTTCCTCTTTGCCAATAACCTTCCTTCATGCCTTTGCATTCTTTAAGCACCCCTCTCTGATAATATACCATTTCTCCCAGAGTGAACCTTGTTCCTGATGGGCTTACACGATATCCTATGGCTCGTCAAATTCTTCCTGAATTTCAGCTTTAATAACAAGGTTTTCTACCTGCATCCATACATTTAGTGCATTCTAAAAGGAGAAGAACTAATTATAACTCCGTCCCAAGCTGGGGGTGGGAGGGGGGTGCGGGGGGCGGTGGGGGATAATCACATATCACAAATGGAACTTTTGCATCCCTACTAAAGCTAACTGTTATGGTTTAAATCCACTACCTATCTGCAACATATTATTAGCATGTACAGTCCACACCAATAATAATTTATAGTTTAGCTGATTGCAAAATTTTGCCAAACTGTTTTGTTTATTGCTGAACAGTTTCTTTCACATGCCCCATTGATAAAAAGGTTTTCTTTTGTTGATTCATAACTATCATGTCAATATTTACACACCTGACTTCATCATCAGCAAACTAACCCCATTATCAGTGGAAATTTTGCCAGTAATCTAAGATGAGTCCCTAACTAATTTTCCATTGCCTCATCCACAATTATGTTTTCATCTTTACTATATATTATCGTTGGCTGACAGAACCTTGGCCACTCTCTTTTGAAATCTCTTGCTAAGGGCAAACATAATAGGAAACAACAGTGTTCTTCGATATTCCTTACATACTTCACATCTATCACATACCTCTCCTGTGAGATTATCATACTCCCCATTCCTTTTCTAAAGGTTTTCATCTTTAACAAGGTAGATGAGTGAATCACCTGTAAACTTTTAACACAATTGACTTTTCGTCTTCTAATTTGCTATACACTGATGTCAATAACACATCTTTGATTTCTAAAATGGAGAAGTCATGTTCTATCATAAAAAGTAGTGTTCTGATTATCTATACTGGAAATTCAAAGATTTTCTCAACACAAAAGCATTGCCATTTTCCATGTTCAATTTTATCGGTGTTTTCTACATTAATGGTATACTTAGTTAGAAAGGTATCTCACTGGATACCATATCCTGCTAATGATTCTGGCTACTTTATAATGAAAATTTACTCTTTTCAAAGATTTTAGTGTGTTATCAACCCTAAATCTGAAATAAGTGGAACTCTCAGTTCCTTAACTTTGTACTGATCCTTTTTACTTGGACAGTGTGGGTAGCATTGTTGTTAGTCTATTCCACACACAATAGACATCCTCTGTCCAGAACGGCACAACTGAAAGATGCTGTGTCAATACATTCATCACTGTACTGAAATCTCTTGTGAACAATACAACACTCTCTTCTTGATTTGTATGTCCATCTGCTTCCTCCAAAACTTCCATTTCACATTAGGTTTCAAATATTTTGTTACAGCATTTGGAATCATTCATGGAATAGTTGCACTTTGAATCACAGCTGAAACATCTACTAGGTGGCATGGTGGCTCAGTGGTTAGCACTGCTGCCTCACGGTACCAGGTTTGATTCCAGCCTTGGGCAACGGTCGGTGTGGAGTTTGCACATTCTCCCTGTGTCTGTTTCCTCCCACAATCCAAAGATGTACAGGTCAGGTGAATTGACAATGGTAAATTGTCCATAGTGTTTGGTGCATTAGTCAGAGGAGGATGGGTTACTCTTTGGAAGGTTGGTGTGGACTTGCTGGGTTGAAGGGTCTGTTTCCACACTGTAGGGAAGACAATATTTTTTTTAAAATTACACCCTCAGCATTACTGGAGTTAATTTGCTTATTGTAAATGTTAAATTCTCTTCCTTTCTCAAAATTATCAAGAGTGTTTTTGTCCTCATGTTTATTTTTATTAGTTACAGTTCTCCTCTCATACTCTTAGAGGGTATTACCAATTTGTTAATATTTCCATTGTTTGTTATTATCATATTTTCCCCTTTGAGGAAGGGAGGCTTTCCAACTAATTTTTTAATTTGTCTTACTTTCATTCTGGTAGTGTGTATTTCTTCGCAAATTTATCTCCTTTGAAAAGTCTGTCCATATTTGATATCTAGCCAAAGTCCTAAATACCAGCACAGATTGGGGTATTTCCAAATGAAATTTCTGCTGTCATGCATTCAACTTATAAAATTCCATTACATATTCTTTTAAAGCACTATCCTCAGTCTTTCCAAATTTGTCAAAATTTGACCACACCTCATAAGCAATCAATAGATCATCTTTTCAACAAATTTTATCCTTGAAAGTTAGCAATCTGTCCAAACCTTCATCTGTGTTCAAATCATCAGGCTTCAATTCTGAAAAATATTTGCTTTGTTTCTACTGTTGTACAGAAATGAAAGCGTATCTTACTTCTTCTTTGTTAAATAAGTAACGCAGGTCCACGTCATAACTTCATTATTCCACTGAATATAATACTCATTTTCAGAAAACCTGACTGGGTGATCATACCCGAAACTTTATATTTTGACCTAACCATCCTCCATTACCAATGTTACATTCCAAAAGATAACTATTTAAACAATATTCAAATCTATCCTTTTATGTGAGAGATTTTAGTAACCCATTCTCCATGAAACTCATTACCCCCCCATCCCCATTTATTACTAACACATTTATACAACCAAATCAACACCGATTAACTTTAAATTAATATATCTATCACATGTTTCCTCATTCCATTACATCTCAGGCAGTCCTTCAATACCATTTAGATGATAACAGCACATGACTCCAGACCCACACAGCAATGTGATTAATTCTTAACTGTCCTCTGAAATGGCCTCGCAAGCCACTCAATTCAAGGGCAATGGCAATGAAAGTCACTGAAGACCTAGAGCCTCTGACAAAACACAAGCATAAAAGATGAAGTGAGATGTTCCTGACATCAAGATGGTCCTCATCAAGCTTCTTGTCTGATTTTGCCCACTAATGTCAAACCCATGTTGCTCAGGCCTCTATCATATCTTGTCCATACTTTCATCTCCTAATTGCAGAGTTATCCTTGTACACATTTTTCTGCATCTTCTCTGGTGTCCCCAAATTGTCTTTTCTAATGTGGAGGCCAAAACAGTGTGAAGTGTTCCAGGTACGTTTTAACCACAAGTTAAAGGAAGACGTCATGAAAGGGACAGCCTGCTAAGCCAGAATCTCTGAATTCCAAATAATACATCTGTAACACCATTATTTGAGACTTGGAGAGAGTAAAAGTATGATCACCAAGAGACAAAGTCTACTGTCCAACACCATTGGTCAGGAATCCCCATACAGTCAAAAGCAGAGATTTGTGATACAACCAGGATAATCATCGTGGAGATCTCCAAGCAGCATCTGGCAGAATACTTTGCAGTACTTTAATCAGCTATATGCTTGGTAGTGTTGACTGCTAGAAGGAGGTGGAAGAATCCAGCTCACTAGTGGCATGACAAGTCAGACTGAAAAAGTGACATTGAATAATTAGCTACAAAATCAGCTGTGTAGCACTGAAAACCCAATCGCTAATTCAAGATGTTTTGCAAAGAGTTCCAAACACACATATTCCTTAAACTAGTAATCTGCATCTCCAAATTAATGAAAAGCAATTTCAAGATTCATTTTTAACTAAATTGCACCTTGTTCCTCAAGCATCATTGATTACTATCTTCGACCTGGCATTTGTTTTACTCTAATCAATCAGACAAAAATGCTTAGCAATTTATACCAAATTAAGTATAAACTATTTCAAAGCTTTAAGGTGCTCAAAATCATAAGGAGTCTGGACAGGGTAGCTGGGGAGAAACTGTTCCCTTCAGCAGCATGATCAAGAAACAGAAGACACTGATTGAAAGTGATTGGCACAAGAACCAGAGGTGACATGAGGAAACACACTCAGAGACAACACACACACACACACACACACACACACACACACACACACACACACACACACACACACACACACACACTCTCACTCACTCACTCCTATTGACCCATACACTCACACACAAGCTTTCTCTCATACACTCACACATACACTCACACTCACACCCACACAAGCACCTTCTCACAGACTGAGACCCCTTTACAATCACACTCACACACATACATATGCACACAGTCTCTCATAGACACTCATACACCTCCCTCCTCCCACCAACCCCCCCCACACCCCCCCCCCCACCCACACACACATACACACACGCGCACATACACACACACACACACACACACACACATACACATACACACGTACATGCACACATACAAGTTTATGGGGTGAATTTGTACTTACAAAATTACATTTTATTTTGCTCAGAAACTGCATGAATCCTTGTAAGATTCTTTAAATCCTTTTTTTCGAATTAGAATCAATCTGAACATTGGGGCACAGACAGCCTCACACAGGGCACCTCACACCTTCAATGCATTATCTGGGTCAACATGGCCCCTATTGTTAAAGTTCACTTAAGAATGTAACTTGAAGGAAGGTCTGGGATTTACATATCAAGAACTGAAACCGACATGCCCATTCTACAAGATGAGAGACTTAACAAACAACCTGGGTCTTTTTCAATACATAATCTCAGTTACATCACACTGTAAACTTTTGCTATTAATTGTGTCCTACGATCTTATAGTCCACAACCACCCGATGAAGGAGCGGCGCTCTGAATGCTCAAGTTTCCAAATAAACTTGTTGGACTACAACCTGGTGTTGTGTAATCTTTAACTTTGTCCACCCCAGTCTTACACCGGCATCTCCAAATCATGACATGAAGAAAAGCTTTCTTATGTTATGAGTAGTTAGAAACTGGAATGTACTGTCTGAGATTGTGATGGAAGGAGATTCAATTGTGGCTTTGAAAAGAGAATTACCAGAAGAAAAATTTATAAAATAATGGGAGTATATATAGAGTTAATGGTAATCGCCCTTTCCTTAGGATGGGGAATTTCAAGACTATCGGATGCATTTTTAAGGTGAGAGAGATTTTAAAAAGACATGAGGGGCAAAATTTTTACAAGGAGGGAAACCTCATCGAGGTTTATAAAATCATGAGGGGCATGGATAGGATAAATAAACAAAGTCTTTTCTCTGGGGTGGGGCAGTCCAGAACTCGAGGGCATAGGTTTAGGGTAAGACGGGAAAGATATAAAAGGGACCTAAGGGGCAACTTTTTCATGCAGAAGGTGGTGTGTGTATGGAATGAGCTGCCAGACGAAGTGGTGGAGGCTGGTACAATTGCAACGTTTAAGAGGCATCTGGATAGGTATATGCATGGGAAGGGTTTCGAGGGATATGGGCCAAGTGCTGGCAAATGAGATGAGATTATTTTGGGATATCTGGATGGCATGGACGCGTTGGACCAAAGGGTCTGTTTTTATGCTATACATCTCTATGACTCTATGACTCCATGATGTGTGGAATGAACTTCCTGAGGAAGTGGTGGATGTGGGCACAATTACAACATTTTTTAACAATTTGGATAAGTACATGAAATGGAAAGGTTTGGAGGGATATGGACCAGGATTAGGCAGGTGGAAATAGTTTAGTTTGGGATTATGTTTGGCATGAAGAGTCTGTTTCTGTTCTATAAGATTCTACGACTCTATGATTATGACTATTTGCAGAGGGAAAGGTTGATTTATGAGCATAGATTGCATAATTGAATAGGCGCATGTTCTCTGGGCTATATAAGACCAAAGGGTGATCTAACTGAGGTGTTTAAGATGATTAGTGAAGTTGATAGAATGGATAGAGAGAAACTATTTCCTCAGACATTCAAAACAAGGGGCGAAACATTGAAATTAGAATCAGTCTATTCAGGGGTAATGCCAGGAAGAATGTCCTTGCACAAAAGAGAATAGAAATCTAGAACTCTCTTCATCATAATGCTGCTGAGCTTCGGGGTCAATTGAAAATGTCAAAGGACGTGCTATGTGTCTGGAAGAACATAAGGGCACATGTGCAACATTAGGTCCCACGAGCAAGGAGGGCTTATGAAACAACTCACCAGACGGTGATTATCCTTTCCCAGCTTTGCTGAATAGACTATAGGTACAAGAGTGAGCCTCTTCGCCCTCAAGGTTGTTCTGCTAGGACATGGAATGCAGTGATGAGGACATCAGGAGCCCAACTTGTAGGGTTGTCTAGATCTAAGAAAAGAAGTATGGAAACTAGAGAAGGCCATTCAGCATCCCAATAATGAATTTAAAAGTTTGATAACTTTCAGTTTGATAACTGTAAAACGAAACCAGTTTAAAAATACTATGTGGGTATCTGAAGGTATCTCGAGGGTCATTGATCAAAGAAAGTGCCAAAAACCGGATGATTATAATCCTCACACAGTAAAAAGGTAGGTTTGCCTGTTAATGAAGTGGACTTGTATGGGAAGCAGTAAAGTACCAAAGCAATAGAAATGGGAGAGTAGAGACAAAGGAAGATCAAACACCTCGTCAGGAAATCCAAAGTAAAGACAGGGCTCCGAACCCAGAGGGGCAGGTCGCAGTAATTTGCTGCTTCCACTCTACTACTGGTAAAATGGTCATATATTTATATTGCTAAATTTTGCACTGATAAAAGAGAAAGACTTGCATTTTAACGTGCCTTTTACCACCTCAGGTCACCACAGAGTATCAATATAGATCTTTTAAAGTCTTGTCACTGTTTTAATATTAGAATCACAGCAGTCAATTTGTACACAGCAAACACCACAACAGCAATGTGATCATGACTGGCCAAACTGTACTGGGTGACATTGGTTGAGTGATACATATTGGACCAGACAATAGGGAGAACACCCTTGCTTTTCTTTGAAATAGTGCAGAGGTTTGATGTATCTACTTGAGAGAGACAACAGGGCTGAAGTGTTTGTGTTTAAGTCTCCGGAGTGGATTCCAAACCTACAACTTTCCAACCCAGCCTAGGGTTGGTGTAGTTCAATTGACTAAACAGTTGATTTACAAAGCAGTATGATGCTAACAATGCGAGTTCAATTCCTACACCGGCTGTGGTTTCCATGAAAGACTCTCCTTCTCAATCTTACCTGAGGTGCATGCCACTACTGAGCCACGGCCAACAGTGAATTACCCAGAACATGGAAACTTCTTCAAACGCTTACATTGAGTTGTGTAGCTCTTACTTTGTGAAAATTGCTGCAAGAAGTTTTTTTAAATGCATTGATAAAAGTGCAGGGTGAGCATTAATGTTATGTTCAAACATTCTTTTAGGTACAAATTAACAACTTCTGAAAGCAAGTAGATATGTTTTCATCCTCTGTGAATGCACTGCTTTATACGCCCAGGGCATTCTGCTTCTCTGTCCTGAAGCAAACTCTGAGCTACTTTAAGGTCGTCACTGCTTACAGTGAAATAGCAAAAATGCATTGAAATTGGTGAGGGAGAAAGCAGTCAAGGCAGTTAGGGTGAAGGATAATCTTTTCAAAATCAGTTTTTGCTTCAAAAGACAGGCTGAGGGTGATCTAACAGAGATGCTCCAAATTAGGAAAGGTTTTCTTAGAGTGGAGAGTGTTTCTTCTTGTGGGTAAGATGAAAACAAGAGACCATCTCTGCTCCTCAAGAAATCCAGTAGTGATTTGAGAAGACATGTCTTTATTCAGCAAGATGGAACACACCAAGGTGAATATAATGGATGCATGTAAGGGCATGCTACATGAGGAAGAAGGAAACAAAGGTCTAGAATTCAAAGGTCACAGACCAATGACAGTGAATTAAATGAATGCCAGAGCAGCACCATGCTGTTTAAGGATCAGCAAAAATTAACAGGCATCAACTGCTGGAGGAAAGCACTATGGGAAACCTTCTGTTTGAACATGATGTACAATAATCCCATCTCCAATCATCCATCAAGGTGCCAGGCATGCCCTTTCATCCTCACAATTGCTGCCCAATCTCATGACTAAGCTGTGCTCCAATCACATAAGGAAAATTCAAGGGCGCCTTGATGTGCAGTGATAGTGCTTCCTACCTCTGAGGCAGAAGGACTGGGTTCAACTCCCATTGCCACCAGAGGTTCATAACTTGAACAGGTTAATTGGAAAATATCGGAAAAGCAAAGCAGTGTTGATAGCTGGAAGGAAATGTTGAGCCACAATGCTCCGAACATTGTAATTTGGGACAGGTTGGAGGAGCAACTTTCTGCACAGGCTGCCCTTTACTTACTGTGCTGAGAAGCCCTTGACTTAACTGAGGCCTGCTGACAACTATACCTAGCTTCCTGGCTTTGTGCCTGCACTAAACAGCATGACAAGCCACCAGTGCTGAGAGCCTGTCATCACTAGCTGACTGGGCAAAGCACAAAAAGGCAATGTAATGCAAGTCAGGGAAACTGTAAGCATCCAATTGAATTCAGAAAGAGTGAGCTCTATAACAGCAAGTGAAGACTGTTGAGATGCAGCCAGGTCTATTACATTGGCTGAGTGCACAGTCCCCTTGCTGTAGCATTACAATGATAGTTGTCACTGCACATCCGAGATGCAGGGTTGAAATACAGAAGCATTCTGTAAGTGGATCAGAGATCTGCCTGAGGATTGGTGGTGTGTTTGTGTCCTGTGCCCACAGAGGGCACTCTGAGATACCAATGCCCAGTTTTTACAACATGGTGGTCGTTCAGAGCAAGTGGCCAGCTGAACTCACCCAGTGCTCAATCTAGTTTCCTTGTCAAGTTTTCCTGACATTGAGCTTACCTGGCAAGTTCGATAAAATTAGAGGCTGAATATTAATGAGGCAAGTTGGGCTATTAACAAAGTGTTTAATGAGCAATAATCACCGTCAATTGGTAACTCTCCATGGCCTGGTGAGAATTTCATCACATTGCTTAGGAAAACATAAAAGGTGGCGTGGGTTGCTCCTGATGTCAAGTTAGGTTTCTCTGTACTTGTCACCCGATTCTGCCACGCCCATGTCACTCAGCGCTCAATAAGATTCTACCCACCATGTCAGCCGTTCCCTCAGCACTGCACTGAATGTGTCAACTTGACTCAAGAGCTCAAGCTTTTTTTGAGTTGCAATTATTCCAATAGCCTCTCAGGTCATTTCCTGTTATCTTTGTTAGTCTTACTTCAGCAGCCATGATACTGTTAAAATTCAGAAAATCACAGCCTTTTACTATGTCCAATCAGCATATTCAACAAAATATCTTTGAGCCTAACTTGCATTACATTTCAATTTACCGTGGATTTCTCAAATCGCATGGAGCTGAACAGTTCTGAGCTTCTTTTCATCATTGTCTAAGCACTTTTCCTATAGTTATAACTTCCCATAGGTAGGACCAACACTGTAACAAGAAATGGGAAGAGTTTAGACTTGTTCCTACCTTGCAAGATTTTCTACAGGCAATTGAAAGAGGAGGCTGTTGTTCTGATCCTAACATTCTTTGTGGTGTTAACACTTGTCAACTCAGCTCTAAGCACTTGAATTAAACTCTGAGTCCATAACACCCAGGCGATGCACCAGGGGATGAGTCACTAGCTATCTCTGGAAATTGAATTCTTAAATCTTAAAGCATTGAAATAGTGAAGCGAGCTGAGATTCAAAGGTTTACCTTTATTCTATAAATACTGTCAGCCCTGTGACAATTGAACATTGTTACAATGTTGCCATGAAATGGCGCAAAACAAATCACCCACTACAAAACCTACTATAAATTCAAATACTATACGTCTCTCAGAAATAATTACATATTGAGTCTGACTCAATCCACATTTTCTGGAATGCATTGCCCCAAAGATGGAGCTCAACAAAAAACTTTCAAAAGGAAATGGGGATAAATACTTGAAGGAGAAGGATTGGGGGGTGACAAGGACTGTTACAAACATAATTAATTGGATAGCTCCATTAAAAAGCCGACATAAGCATCATGTTTCCAGTGGCCTCCTACTGCGCTGTTACATTTACATACACTTCTATCATGAAAACTTTGTTTTCAGAAACATTGCAGAATCCTCACAGCACGTTGTTTTCAGTTTGTAAATATTTAAAGATAGGTCATTCCCTTGATTCCACTCTTTTGCTAATCATTCTACATATGATTAATTGATCAGTGCATACATGAAAGTTGCTTTGTGGCCGTGAATCATTTCTTTGATGCATTCCCGAGTTTACATGCATCTCAAATCTAAGTGTGTCTCCTCTTCTCCCAATGGGCCATGGGGTCTTTTGAAGATGGATTGCAAACACAAAAATCTACCAAATGGAGAACTTTTCAATTGCAATCAGTTTCATCTAACAGTCAGCAAAACTATAGTGCTGGCACAGTGCCCTGCTCAAGAACTAAGGGATGAAGTTGTGAAGAAACTAGAAGTGAAAATTTTGCACTTCACAAAGTAAAAGCTACGGTAATTTTCAAATTAATGCAATAGCTCCGCGTGCTGTTATAGTTGCAAAGCTGACGGTTCTTGTGAATTTTACCCAAGCATTTTTCTGAAGTGTTCATTTTCAGTAGCATTATGAAATTCTTTAAACAACATTTCCTAAATGAGCAGGCAGAAGTTGCCATCCTACTCAACCTGCAATGTGTGATCCCTTATGAAGCCACTTTTACAAGGTATTTTGGCATTTAATTTCATTTGATTTTAACCATGACAAAGACTTATGTTTAAAATTCCACTTACGGACCCAAGGACAAATGAAGAAGTGCTTGAAATTGTAAGAGCCGAAAGAACTCTAAAAAGTGACATTCAGGAAAGAAAATGTCAGTATTTCAGTTGTTTGATCAGAGCTGAAAGGCCCTAGAGATCTCTTGCAGAGGGTAAAGTGGAGGATGGTAGAAAGTGGGCTCAACCTCGGCACAGTTGAATGATGGATGTCACAGAGTAGTTGCAGATGAGCTCCGGTGGATGTATGAAGATGCTGCAAAACTGATGATCTTGACAGACTAGGATGGCAGATCTCCTGATAGGAGTGGCTACACACAGTAGCTGCAGATTTTAATTGTTCACACTTGTATTCAAAAGGCTATGAACATATTGGTTCATGAGCTTTTCGTACAAATGATTATGAATATTACCACATCACTGTTTGCAGAGGAAATGTGTGGAAATTGGCAGCTGTGTTTCCTACATTAATGCTTCAAAAAGTATTTCATTGACTGAAAGAAGTTTTGGGATGACTTGAAGTCATAAAATGTACAGTATTGCATTAAATTCCCATCGGCTAGGTTAGATGAGTAGTAAAAGATGCTACAGAAAATATCTTTTTCTTTCACCTATGATCAATACAAGCACCCTTCTCAGTTTTAGTCACATTTTGTTTTACATTCAAATGAACCAACCAGTTAAAACCATTCCCATGACTAAGCATTAACAACTTGTGGCAGTGGCATTGCAAAGCTATTCACTGAACAGCAACATAGGAATGAGCACTTTGCTCTATTTGGTACTCATTCTCTGAATCGTGTATGCTCCTTCACACCTTAATTTTTGTTAATGTCAACCAGCTGGTTTATAAAATAGCACTTTATGTGCCACATCACTCTGGCAGTGCACATTTTTCAACTGAAAAAAGCTGCTTAAATTTGTTTAGTTTGGCATAATGGTCAGCATGGACTGGTTGGACCGAAGGGTCTGTTTCCATGCTGTATGATCTATGACTCAATGTGTCCCTGACATTGATAAATTCACAAAAGTCTTTCCGAGGCCAGGACAACTGGGCCGTAGCTAAATTTGAAATCAAATGGAATAAACAATTAAATGATGTTAAACAAGCTACATGAAGTATGAACCACCATTTTTTGTGAAGCACAGGCACAGTATAATTTTATTTTAATTATTCAGCGAAGTGTTGTTTTTGATTCTTGGGTACACAGTATTATGTATTCAGATTCTGTAAAACATTTAGCTGTTTAGTCTAGGGAGCAGATAGAAAAAACCTTCTCTGCCACACAGATTCTCTAGGGGCTGTGTGCCAACTTGAGGTCAAAGGTGTGGTGGTGAGGGACTTCTTTTCTGCTAAGCTGTTCTGCCGCAGAAGGCCTTTTGAATTTTCCTAATGACATTTGCTGTTAATCTCGGCGGAGCAATTGTTTGGTTCTTCAACTGAATTGAATCAGCAGTAATCTGCTTGACTGTCAGTGCCCTATTGCTGACATTTAATGAAGTTAATGTATTAAAGTATGAAATTATTTTTGTTTAATTAATTTTCTCTCCAAGTCTAGTTCACAAATAATTCGAGGCAGCACCTAAACTTTTACAATAGTGAATCGTTAATTGAAGCCTGACATGTCTACATTATATGAAAGCCATCAGCTGTTGTTACATTTGTTTCGATACCACAACTATGCATTTTCGGTGTGTCGACCAGTCCAAGAATGTGCGAATGTGAAAGAAATGGTAGGTTCTTTTCCATGACTTCTTTTTCAACTATACCACTTCATCTTTTGTACAGTAGATTATTTCTTGTGGTACATTGAATGAAATGTATCTCCTGTAGTTACATCATGAATACAAGAAAATGGAATATAAATGTCCAAATATGACCTTTAACAAGATTTTTCCCAACATTTAGTTCCTCCCTATTGGCCACTACTAAACATTAAGCACTCTTTCTGCAAATATTTACATTTTAATACATTATTTTAAACCTAAATGAACTTCCTAATTGGTCCAAAATCTGAAACTGTGGTTGATAGTCCAAATGATAATCAGAGCAATTTAGTCTATCCGGCGCATTCTAGCAAGAGCTAATCCAAGCCTTTTCATCTTTCACTCCTGTCCCACATCTATTTGTTTGTTATTCTGTCAAGGATTGTTGCAATATTCATTCAATAATTCTATTGCCAGAAGAGTAGATCGCTAGACTAAGCAACATGCAAAGCAAACTGTGTAACATTCTGCTCAGATAACACTTTGAGCATTATTACTTGGATGCACATTGAAACTATTCATGGTAATTCAAATCAGAGCCATGAAAGAAAGATTTGCATTTATGCAGCGAATTCAATTACCTCATGATGCCCCGACCATTTTATTACTAATGCAGCACCTTTGAAGTGTAACCACAGTAGTATTGTAGGAAACAGAACAGCCAATTTTGCACACAGCAAGCTCCCATAAACAACACTGTGATAATAACCAAGGAATTCATTGACCAGGCCAACAGGAAGAACTTCCTCTGTTCTTCTTCAACATTAAGTAATAAAAACTTTTACACCCATTCCAGATGGCAGACAGGAGCTCAGGTTTTAACAACTCATCTAAAGTGTTAGTATCCTCAAAAGTGTTGCTATCCTTCAATACGACATTGGAATGTCAACCGAAGCTGTTGTGTTAAAATTTCTGGAGTCGGACTTAGATCCTAAATTCTTCTTACTCAAGAGGTGAGCTTTCCACCCACTGATCCACAACTAAAAGTAGCTATGGTCATTCTTGATTTCAAAGATTTGAGACAATATTGGCACCTCAAGAGTATCAAATTTAGGAAAGGGATGTGTTCAAGTCTGGGATATGGTTTCCTGTGGATACACAAAATAGTCAAGAGAATTAAAGAAGTAAATCTGGAATATTACCTACATTTAAATTGCATGAGTAGCACAAGAGAATGCAAAGCCAAGCAAGTGAGAGATAAATAATAGGTCTGATGTCAAGATCATCTTCACATAAAGAGTGATTAATGTTCGGAATAGACTTCCAGAAGATGATTTGGAGATTAAATCCATGAAATCTGTGAAGAAAGAATCAGATGCTGAAACAGAGGTTACCATATTTTTCACATATTTTCACCCTCTTAAAAAAGGTTGTAAATGCTGTGTCTTAAATCATAGTTTATTCACTTAATACTTCTCAAGGAGGGAAGTGATGAAAGGTGAAATTTCTAAAGGCAGTTCGGGCAATTCCTCCCACACTAAACATAAGGAATGATCATTCGTTACGCTACATCGACAATTGCTACATATTTCAGAAAAAAAGTCATACTGGACTCAAAATATTCACTCTCTTCCTCTTTCCTCAAATGCTGACAGAACTGTTGATTTCTCCAGCACTTTCTGTTTTAATGTCAGATTTGCAGCACTCACAGTATTTTGTTCTTAGTTTGTTTCAGGTCTCATTCAGCAAGTATTAAGTAAATATGGATCTTCTGAAAAATTAGCAGCAAGATTCCTTGAAAAGAGATCTATACAGTCTCCATCTACCTCTACCCTCCTACGATTGGCTAAGCTAGTTCTGACTTTGAACAAGTTTTCCTTTACCTTATCTAATTTTCTCCCAAGTCAAAGGTGTGACTATGGGTGTCACCACATGGGTTCCAGCTGTGTCTGCCTCTTTGTGGCATATGTGGAACATACTTTGTTCTAGTTCATCGCCCACAACTCTTTCAGTGATACGTTGATGATGTTCTTGGTGCTACTTCCTACTTTCATGTGGAATTGGAAAAAAATCATCAGTTTTGCTTCCAATTTCCATCGTTCATTCACCTTTACCCAGCCCATCGCTGTCTCTTCCCTTTCTTCTTTGACTTCACTATTTCCCTTTCTCAGGATAGGCTGTCCATCAGTTTTCATTACAGGCCCATTGACTCCCACAGTTAGCTGGATTAAATGTCCCCACATCCTGCTCCCTGCAAGGATTCCAATCTATTCTCCCACTTTTCTTTCACTGTCTGGCACATTGTTCTGTTGATTCCATCTTCTATTAGATTGCCTCTGACATGACATCTTCCTCCCACAATGGTTGACAGGTTCCTACCCATAGATATATAGAAGATAGCAGCAGGACTGGTCATTTAACCTCTTGAGCCTCATCCACTATTCAACTTGATCATGGCTGGTCATCAAGCTCAATACCCTAATACCACCCCCCCTCCACATCCCTTGATGCCTTTAGTCACAAGAGCTGTAACCACCTCCATCATGAAAACACATAATATTTTGGCCTCAACCACTTTCTGTGGTGGTGAATTCTGCAGGCTCACCACTCTCTGGATGTAGAAACTTCTCCTTATCACAGTCCTAAAACATTTACTCTTTATTCTTAAACTATGGTCCTTGATTCTAGACTCCTCCACCATTGGGAATATCCTTCCTGCATCCAACCTGTCAAGTCTTGTTAGAACGTAGAACATAGAATGTTGCAGTGCAGTACAGGCCCTTCAGCTTCGATGTTGCATTGACCTGTGAAACCAATCTGAAGCCCATCTAACCCACACTATTACATTACCATCCACATGTTTATCGAATGACCATTTAAATGCCCTTAAAGTTGGCGAGTCTATTACTGTTGCTGGCTGTGCATCCCACATCCCTACTATTCTCTGAGTAAAGAAACTACCTCTGACATCTCTCCTATATCTATCACCTGTCAGTTTAAAGTTATGTCCCCTTGTGCTAGCCATCACTATCCAAGGAAAAAGGCTCTCCCTGTCCACCCTATCTAATCCTCTGAACATCTTGTATATCTCTATGAAGTCACTTCTCAACCTTTTTTCTCCAACAAAAATAGCCTCAAGTCCCTCAGCCTGTCCTCATTAGACCTTCCCGCCATACCAGGCAATATCCTGGTAAATGTCCTCTGCACCAAAGCTTCCATATCCTTCCTATAGTATGGTGACCAGAACTATAATTGCGGCCACACCAGAGTTTTGTACAGCTGCAACATGACCTCATGGCTCCGAAACTCAATCCCTCTACCAATAAAAGCTAACACATTGTGCACCTTCTTAACAAACCTATCAACCTGGGTGTCAACTTTCAGGGATCTATGCACATGGATCCCGAAATATCTCTGCTCATCGACACTGCCAAGAATCTTACCATTAGCCCACTACTCTGTATTCCTATTATTCATTCCAAAGTGAATCACCTTACATTTTTCCGCATGAAACTCCATTTGCCACCTCTCAGCCCAGCTCTGCAGCTTATCTATATCCCTCTGTAACCTGCAACATCCTTTACACTGTCCACAATTCCACTGACCATAGTGTCATCCACAAATTAACTAACCCATCCTTCTACACCCTCATCTAGGTCATTTATAGAAATGACAAACAACAGTGGTCCCAAAACAGATCCTTCCAGTACACCACTAATATCTGAACTCCAGGATGAACATTTCCCATCAGCCATCACTGTCTCCTTACAGCTAGCTAATTTTTGATCCAAACCACTACATCACCCTCAATCCCATGTCTCCCTATTTTCTGCAATAGCCTACCAGGGGTAACCTTAACAACCTAGAATTTATAGGTTTCCAAGAAATCCCCCCCTTAATCTTCTAAACTCCAGCAAATACAATCCTAACCAACTCAATATCTCCTCATGCATCAGGTCTGCCATTTCAGGAATCGATTGGTAAATCTTCAGTGCACTTCCTCCCACGTCAGATAAGGAGATCAGACCTGCTCACAATATTCCCATGTGACCTCACCATATCCTTGCTCCTGCACTCAGAACCTTTCACTATGAAGGTCAACATTCAGTTTACCTTCTTTACTGCCTGCTGTACCTCCACACTTACTTTCAGCGACTGATACATGAAGACACCCAGGTTTCATTGGATACTCACCTCATCTCACTTTGCAGCCATTCAAATAATAATCTGTCTTATTTTTTACTACAAAATGGGATAACCTCACATTTATCCACGTCTGCCATGCATTTGCCCACTCACTCAGCCTCTCTACATCACACTGCAACATCTCTGCATCCTCCTCACAGCTCACCCTTCCCCCCAGCTTTGGGATATCTGCAAATTTTGAGATATTTCATTTAGTTCCCTCACTTTATTCATTCACATATATTATAAATAGCTAGAGTCCTAGCACCTATCCCTGCATTACCCCACTAGTCACTATCTGCCATTCACAAAAAGAGTAATTTATTCCTACTCTTTGTTTCCTGTCTGCTGACCAATTTTGTATCCATCTCATTTGGCAAATGGAGTTCAATGTAGTTAAGTGTGAAGTGATTCACTTTGGTAAGAGTAACAAGAAGATGGAGTACTGGGCTAATGGTCGGATACTTGGTAGTGTGGATGAGCAAAGGGATCTTGGTGTCCATGTACACAGATCTCTGAAAGTTGCCACCCAGATAAATAGTGCTGTGAAGAAGACATATGGTGTACTGGCTTTTATTGGTAGAGGAATTGAGTTCCGGAGTCCTGAGGTCATGTTGTAGTTGTATAAGACTCTGGTGCGGCCGCATCTGGAGTATTGTGTGCAGTTTTGGTCGCCATACTATAGGAAGGATGTGGACGCACTGGAACGGGTGCAGAGGAGGTTTACCAGGATGTTGCCTGGTATGGTAGGAAGATCGTACGAGGAAAGGCTGAGGCACTTGGGGCTGTTTTCATTGGAGAAAAGAAGGTTTAGGGGTGACTTGATAGAGGTGTACAAGATGATTAGGGGTTTAGATAGGGTTGACCATGAGAACCTTTTTCCACGTATGGAGTCAGATATTTCGAGGGGGCATAGCTTTAAATTAAGGGGTGGTAGGTATAGGACAGATGTTAGGGGTAGATTCTTTACTCAGCGAGTCGTGAGTTCATGGAATGCCCTGCCAGTAACAGTGGGGGACTCTCCCTCTTTATGGGCATTTAAATGGGCATTGGATAGGCATATGGAGGAAAGTGGGCTAGTGTAGGTTAGGTGGGCTTGGATCGGCGCAACATCGAGGGCTGAAGGGCCTGTACTGCGCTGTATTTTTCTATGTTCTATGTTCTAATACACTGCTCCCATCCAATGTACTTTAATTTTCACTTAATTTCTTATGTCTTTGTCTAAAAACGTCTGAAAGACCAAATGAACACAGCCACTAGCTTCCTCTTATCAACCCTACTGGTTACATCCTCAAAGAATTCCAGTAGATTTGTCAAGCATTATGTCACTTTTATAAATCCATGCTGACTATGTCAGACTCTAAGTCTGCTTTCTAAGTGCTGTACTATAAAATACTTGATAATGGACTCTAATATCTTCCCCACTACCCTCCTCAGAGTCGCTGGTCTATAATAACTTATTTTCTTCTACTCAATCCACACAAAAGACGAAGGAATGTTGGAATCTCCGCAGACCTGTCCTCACCGCTTTTCCTCCCTCTCAGAATAATGATGATTCATCTTAATTATATTTTCCACCTGCACATTCTCCACATTCAAAGAAACATCCTCTGCCTTTCCTCTCTTCTCCAGCAGGATGCCACCAGCAAACACATCTTCCCCTTCCCTCCACTGTCAGCATTCCACAGGGACCATTCTCTCTGTAAAACCCTGGTCCACTCCTCCAACATTTCTACACTTCCTCACTTCCAACACATGGCACCATCCCATGTAATTGCAGAAGGAGTAACACTTGTCCATTTATCCCCTCCGTCCTCACTGCCCAGAGCTGCAGACCTTTCAGGTGAAGCAGTATTTCACATGCTTTACTTTCAATCTAGTCAGCTGTATTCATTGCTCACAATGTGGTCTCCTTTACATTGGCAAAACTAAATGTAGACTAGTTGACCACTCTGTGGAATACATCCACTCTGTCCATAGGAATGACCCTGACCTCCCAGTTGTTTGCCATGTCAATAAACCACCTTGCTCTCAAGCTAACATTTCAGTCCTGGGCCTGATACAATACTCCAACAAAGCACAATGCAAGCTCAAAGAACAACATTTAGGCTTCCACTTGGGCACTTTGCAGCCTCAAGGTCTCAACATTGAAATCAACAGCCTCAGAAACTGTAGCATTATGTCTATACTCTATTTTTCTTACAATCTATCCACCCTCTCCCAGCCTCCACCAGCCCCATCTTGTTTGTGCCCTGTTTATTCTGCTTAGTAGTGAGGACCCATTCTCTATCTCTGGGCTATTATAGTACAACAGTATGTGCCATATGTTTGTTTCTTCTATTGACGGGGTATTTATGAATATATTCATAAAGTGTGTGAGCAAAAACATTACAAAAACATTTCACTTTGATTAGGACTTGTAAGAAAACTCAACATGTACAATTGGAACAGTCTTCATATTTTCAAAATATGTTCCACTTCCGGTATGTAGCCTGAGGCAAAATATTTCAGCTTAATCTACCTGGAAGTTTCCGTCAAAGTCACACACTATGCTGTCTTGCAAAAATACCAGCATTCCTTTACTGTCAATGTGTCAAAAATTGGACCTCCCTCACTGTGGGCATACCTACACCTCATGGTCAGCAGTGATTCAAGAAGGTAGCTCACCATCATTTTCTCATTTTCTCACCATCATTCCAACCATCCCATGGCTCAACACTTTAACTCCCCCTCCCACTCCACCATGGACATGCAGGTCCTTGGACTCCTCCAGCGCCAGACCATAACAACACAACGGTTGGAGGAAGAGCACCTCATCTTCCGCCAGGGAACCCTCCAACCACAAGGGATGAACTCAGATTTCTCCAGTTTCCTCATTTCCCCTCCCCCCCACCTTGTCTCAGTCGAATCCCTCGAACTCAGCACCGCCTTCCTAACCTGCAATCTTCTTCCTAACCTCTCCGCCCCCACCCCACTCCGGCCTATCACCCTCACCTTGACCTCCTTCCACCTATCGCATCTCCATCACCCCTCCCCCAAGTCCCTCCTCCCTACCTTTTATCTTAGCCTGCTGGACACATTCCTCATTCCTGAAGAAGGGCTTACGCCCAAAACGGCGAATTTCCTGCTCCTTGGATGCTGCCTGACCTGCTGCGCTTTTCCAGCAACACATTTTCAGCTCTGATCTCCAGCATCTGCAGACTTCACTTTCTCCTCACTCATTTTCTCAGTGGCAATCAAAGTTGGGCAATACATGCTGACCTTACCAGTGACACTCATGTCTGGGGGAAAAAAATTAAAAACACTTTTATTTTCACAGGAATGCTGGTGGAGAGTTAACCTTCATGCAGAAACTCTTCTGTGAAGCATATAGAAATGTTTTTGTGGAGACATAAAATGATAAAAATAATCATACTTCAAATAACATGCAAGTACAATGTGCTAATTAGCCAAAATATATCACAGAAGGTTAATTGGAACATTGAATCTTATTGATGTATATGATTTATTATGTGTAATCCCTCACATTATGACCATGTTTTCCAGTTGCATTAAATTGCATGTTTAGCATCCAAAATAAGGAGAGATGTTCTTTATAAAATTAGCAATCAGAGGTGTAAAATTCAGTATCAAGAAAACCCCATGGAAGTGAAATAATTCTTTTCACACAAGAAATAAAACCAGGAGGGTGTCTGCTTTCCTCCATAATTAGGAACCCAGTAATAAGATCTGATTTGCAGCAAATTGTACATTTCAAGCTGTGCTTTTGTGCAATTTCATTAGCAGGGTCTGTTAATTAAGGATAAATAGTTCCATTTGTTCTCTGTACCATCAGGTGAAATATTAAGTGAATGAGTGACCTCCCATTTAACCAGGTCACAGCCAATGAAAGCTCTAATTCTGAACCTGCTCTTAAGTCCGAGTTAGGCAGAATGTATCAGGACAGCAAGCAAAATAAATTTGCAAAGGGTGTGTGTGTGTGTGTGTATGTGTATGTATATATATATATATATATATATATATATATGTGTGTTGGGAGACGGGTGAGGTGGTGACAACTTGTACAAAGAGCTGATACAGGAATAATGAACCAAACACTCCTCTGTCAAACCTGCAAATTCTACATTAATTTAAACTCAACTACTCAACTGGCTTTTCATTTGGGGGGGCAGTGACAGTTTTCCTAATGTAAAAGCTTGGAGGAACATTTAACCAAAGACAAATCACATGTCAGAATAGGTGAAGGAATGCAGCCAGAAGGATGGTGGCACAAGAGTTCGCACTGCTGCCTCACACAGCCCGGGGACCTGGGATTGATTCCAGCCTTGGGTGACTGTCTGTGTGGAGTTTGCACATTCTCCCCATGTCTGTGTGGGTTTCCTCTGGTGCTCCAGTTTCCTTCCACAGTCCAAAGATGCGCGGGTGAGGTGGACAGGCCATGTTAAATTACGCGTAGTGTCCAGGCATGTGTGGGTTTGGTGGATTAGCAATGAGAAATGCATGGTTACAGGAATAGAAAGGGAACTGGGGCTGAGTGGGATGCTCTTTGGAGAGTCCGTGTGGACTCAATGGGCTGAATGGCCTCTTTCTGCACTGGGATTCTCTGATTCTATAAAAAAAGCTTCTGAGGAAGGGTCACTGGACTCACAACATTAACTCCATTGCAGCTGCCTGACCCGTTGCGTTTCTCCAACAATCTGTTTTTTTCAACAGAATTGCCTCTCCACAATTTGAAGCTGTGCTATAGATTTCCCTACTTAACCAGTATACTAGCAACACACATTTCTGCAGTCAGGTAATGTTACTATGGAATCCAAACCTCAACTAGAATTATACTATTCTGCCAAACAGACAGAAGGATTAATAGTGCAGATAAAGAAACCCAGATTGGACTACTCAGGACAGACAATAACTCAGAAACAAAACAAAATGAGAGCACAAGGTTTCTTGTTGCTGTTGTAATCCAAATATGACAAGTGTGAACCAATATTAAGCAAAGCAAGTGTCTCATTGTGTTGTTTTAACAGAAATAAGTTGATTCAATTTCCATTGGAATGTATGAATCTTAGATGTCCCCAGGCAGTCTCTTATGTGGACTAACCATTCAAAAATGTACTGAGTGGTAGATGGCTTGCCCAGCTTCCTCCCCTTAACCCCTTATCCCCAACCAGGATGGTAACTCAGCAACAAGCCAACAGCCTTAGAACAAGTTCACTGCCACAGTGTACTGCAGGTAGGCTAACAAATTAAATTAATGCAGAGCGTGCAGTCCACCTCTCTAGAAGTGCCAACAGTACCAGAGCTCAGAGGTGGGCACTGTCAGGACTGCAACCAGTCCTGGGATAAAAGGATCTCAGACTTGGGTGAGGATGAGGAAAGTTTGGCAACTTCAGGGAGGGGTGAGTGGGCTTAGGGGTGAGTGTGGGGAGGAAGGAAGTGGGTTATTTTAGTTGAGGGGGAGGCCACCGATGTGCAAAGGCCACTTCTGAAGATGATACCCACCCCATCTCCAGCCTTGCTCCCTGCTCTTTTAAGAACTTTCAATAAAACCAGCTGTCCATACCCACTTGGCTGCCCATGACAATTATGACAAGGGCTGGGTAAGATCAGGGTCAATTGAACTTTTAACAAGTTTTGCTGATCCTTCATTATTTCTTTTTGATAGCCAACTTTGACACATAGCCGGCCTCCTATACTGAGGTGATCTCAGTGTTGGGCAAGAACATGGTGGGCTGAGGACCAGCCTTATTTTGTATACTCAATCACCCACACCTTCTGAAAACCCAAGGGTGCACATGACATCCTGCCTTTTGCTTTTGTTTTGAACAGAAAAGTAGCTAATTGTACTGTTCCATTCCTTTTTTTTGAGAGTCAACACATAGGGAAACAAATCTACAAAGGAATACATGATGAGTTTACAGATAGATGGTGCCACATTGGCTGCTTGCTTTTAACATTCAGGAGCATTCTGGTATGCAAAGATACACCTAACTCTTTGACTCAGCTTTTGGTCACCTGCCCTAATATCTCCTCAGGTGGTTCAGTGTCAATTTCTTCCCGCTGACTTGCTCGTGCGAAGCACGCCGAGTCATTTTACATTAAAGGTGCCAAAAAAATGCAAGTCGATGTTGGAATGTACTATCTTAATGCACAGCCTGTGTTCTTTGTTTCTACTGTGCCAGACAAGTTGAAAGAGCTACTCAGAAACTTGAATCCTAAAAGTCATGTCACATTTTTACCTTCTTTCTCTGGTGACAGGATGTCCAATTTCCATAATTATGCTTCATAATTCAACCCCTCCAGCCCCTTGATTATTCCAGTTGTTTCTTTTGTATTGTTTTAAATAGCTCAATCTCCTTACAGTCCAATAGAAACCAGTGCTGACCTTAGTGTGCCAAAGTAATCATGCCAGTGATTTACAAAGTGGTGAAATTCCATCACTATTTCTGCTCAATGTTTACTTTTTCTTAGATTCCAGCACCTGGTTTGCTTCACCCACTGCCACGAAGCATTGTCACAGTAGAGTCAATTAATTATTGATCAGCATCCCCAAAATTCTTCCATTTTCATGTATGTTAGACTCTTGCCATCTAAGTAATAGACCCTTCCCAGATCTTCAATCTCTGAGTGAAGTAGTTTGCATTTCTCTGCATTAAATTTCAGCTGCCAAGTCAAAATATGCTTCATCCAGTAAGCATCTATAATTTGGTTCTAATTCCCCCTAATTTGATAGTGATGATAGGTATTGCATAAATCTGCATGGACCTGTCGGCCCTCTTATGTTTGTTAAATATGCTTGAATGAATGCTTTTGTATTACAGCACACACTTCAAAACTATGGTCCCACATTCTGTCCTATGTAAACTCAAGCTCACTCAATACACTGCTGTCCGTGTCTGAACTCCTGCCAAGTCCTATTTACCAATCAGCCCCGTGCGAACTGACCAACACTACCTTCTGTAGTATAATGTTAGACTAAGTTGCATATAGGATTGCCTGTAGTGCTGTCACAGAAGGAAGAGACATATATGCAGGTTCTGAAAATCTAAGAGAAAAGAGCACAGAGGAAAGGGGCTGTCTCAGAGAAAACTGCAAAGTGCTGGGTAGAAACTAAACAACAAGTCCTGATGTGACAGTCAGTGCAGTTACCTGGCAACTCCAGCTGGCCACTAGCTTTTCCAATCCTTCAATAATCACCAATACCTTAAGACATTCTCCCCCCAACGAACTGGACTCCACGTCTCCATCAGCAAAGCAAGGTTCCAATTATGCTTTGTCCGACGAATAAAATGACCCATGCCAGGCACCCACAGACTGCCACCACGTGACCAGGTGGATAGCTGAGCTGTAAAGGTAGCAGCAGTGCCAGGAATCCTGAGAAGTCCCTGTAGTGGTCTGTGCTTCTCCCTGTGATGTGAGGGAGAATAGGATGAACAGGATGTTACAGAGCATGGTACATGGGCAACGAAGTGAGTTTGGCAAGATACCATCAGAACGCCAGTAGGGATCATGGAAAGAAGCGTTCCATGAAAGTTGCAAAATGACCAATTTAGCCCAAAGTGTCACATGACCTTCTTCTGTGCTCTTAGATATTAAAACTGAGGCCTGCATTTGATGTTTCAGAAAAAGAAAGATGGTGAAGGGGCTTGACAGCGTTGACACCGACAGGCTGCTTCACTGCAAAATCTAAAATACAAAGGGCCACAATCTCAGGATACAGGCCCAATTATTTCGGACTGAGATTTATTCAGATCATAAGAACTAGAGGGTATAAGTTTCGGGTGAGAGGGGAAAGATATAAAAAAGACCTAAGGGGCAAATGTTTCATCCAGAGGGTGGTACGTGTATGGAATGAGCTGCCAGAGGAGTGATGGAGGCTGTTACAATTGCAACATTTAAAAGGCATCTGGATAGGTATATGAATAGGAAGGTTTTGGAGAGATATCGGCCAGTTGCTGGCAGGTGGGACTAGATTGGGTTGGGATATCTGGTCGGCATGGATGGGTTGGACTGAAGGGCCTGTTTCCGTGCTGTACATCTCTATGACTCTATATGACTAAAGGTCATAAATCTTTGGAATTATCTATCCCGAACATTTGTTGATCGTCTCATGTTGAATATATTAAAGGCAGGCGTTTTTGAGGCCTCCCAGAGAATCAAGGGAAATGATGGTGAGCAAGTGGGAGATCAGAGTTAAAATGTATCTTCAGCCATAATCATAGTGAATCACAGGGCAGTTTGAAGGGCAGTAGCGTCTACTCCTTGTCTTATTTCTTACATTCTAATGTTTTTACAAAAGATCCTATGGCACTGTTTTGAATAAGAGCAGAGAAGGTCTCCCTTATGTCAATATTTATCCCTGCAAAAATCAGATTACCTCATTATTTACCACAAGGCCCTTTGTGGGAGCTTGCTGTGTCCAAATGGGCTATTGTATTTCCTGCATTACAACAGTGAGCTTCAAAGCATTTGATTGGCTGTAAATTGCTTTGACATGTCCTGACGTTGTAAAATAAGTCTAAATCTAAAGCTTTCTTTAAGCTGATAACTACTTAATTACTCCAACAAAGTAACTGGCAAATTAACTTCTGAACATTAGAATATGGCAACATTTAACGCCGCGTTTTCAGCAAACTCTGCACGCAGCAATACTATAAATGCAGTATCCAGCTTTAATTCCTCTGAGATCTTTGCAGCTAACATAATCATCTTCTGTCATGGCAAGATATGACAACAGCAAAATCTGATGAAGGAATAAATACATGGCTGACAGACAATCTGCCCTCAATCAGACACATTAAACTAAGGCAACAGTGTAATGATACAAGTCCTGGGGAAAATAAATATGATTGGGTAATTCTCTGGTCAAACACAGCCTGGAGACCACACTGCTGTAAGTGATTGGCATTGAATTTATACAGATAATTTGCATTTTGTATGACTACGTACTGCTCTCTGTGTTTTGTTCAAGAAATAGGCTTGCTGCACTCAGGACTCTCTGTTTGCAAAGTAAATACGATATGCACTGTTTGCTGTCGCAGAGTAAATGCAAACCCCCCCCCCAGTTCCACCCATCTTCATCACTAACTGACACAGAGATGTCCATGTTCACTCTGTTAAACAAATACAGCTCCTCTTTTCATCTTCAGTTGCTTATGATTGCTTTGGAATTTGTGAGAAAAGTGAAATTAAAGGAATCAGTCCTGCACTGATTAAAAATCGAAAGAACCGTGGATGTTGTAAATCAGAAACAAAAGCAGAAATTGCTGGAAAAGCTGATAGCATCTGTAAAGAGAAATTAGAGTTACGTTTTGGGCCCAGTGACCCCTCCTCAGAATAAACTGGTTGATGAGTTCTCTATTAATAGGCAGCATCGGAACTGCTATAGGGAAATGAGGTGCCATTGGTGCACATTAAGTGAGATGTGATAAGAGATGATGTGACTGTGAGAGGAATGCAAGAATTTTTCAAAGGGCAAAAAGAGATTGCATTTACATAGCACAGCACTGAAGAGAAAGGTAATTTGATTTTAATTTATCTTCAAAACAACATAGAAGTTTGGAGCAGAGTAAGCCACTTGACCTTTCAAGACTGCTCTGCTACTGAATAAGTCTTCGAGGAGAAAGTGAGGTCTGCAGATGCTGGAGATCAGAGCTGAAAATGTGTTGCTGGAAAAGCGCAGCAGGTCAGGCAGCATCCAAGGAGCAGGAGATTCGACGTTTCGGGCATAAGCCCGAAGAAGAAGGGCTTATGCCCGAAACGTCGAATCTCCTGTTCCTTGGATGCTGCCTGACCTGCTGCGCTTTTCCAGCAACACATTTTCAGCTGCTACTGAATAAGACCAGGATTGGTTCATAAACACAATACCACTCTCCCCTACTGTTCCTATGTGCTTTAATTGCCTCAGAGTTCAAAAACAATCTATCCATCTCTTAATCTCAGTGAATATACCTGGGTCATTTAAGGCCTGAATTTCCAACAGTTGAGAGATTCTCAGGCATTGAAAGAATGGTGGATGTGATTGTAAATCTTAAGTGCTACCTCAAAACACAGCAGTTCCCAGTATTGTGGTTGAGCCAAGTTTCATAGTACGGGGTTTGCAGAAGCAGCTGGGAATTAAGATCATCAGCTTTCTCAACTCCAGCCTAATTTTAGCATTTCTTTTATGTGAAGTCTCAAGCCTGCAGATTAGACCTGCTAAGAGCATGTTTAAACCTTGTGGATTCATTTGTATATCCAGGGTACCCCTTGAAAGAAGTAAGATACCTCTTTGGATCTGGTCTCAGGGATACCTTTAGTAGAGGTCAAGTGCATTGGTCCGGCACCCTTTGAGATTATTAAAAATATTGTAAAATGTTTCAAAATGTGCATAAACCTGTTGCTGTCAGCTTGTTAAACATGTCAAAACCAACTGTCAAAACTGTCAGAAGGACCAGTCAAAGGTGTCAAGATATTTAATGCCAAGCTATTTCAATGTGCCCACCATTGAAACTTGGGGAAAAACAGGCTCTGGACTGTTAAGGAGAATGCTTGCTACTTCACTCTGTCTACTTTTCTTACTCTGAAGGGTTTCCTTTACTAGATACTGCTGAATAACTGATGTCACAATCATCCATTCTCACAATGGTGTACCTTCCATTCCAAACTGTGATCGACAGCTGTAACCAATTTTGCACTTTACGATGTGGGACTATGAATTCCATTGCTTGCTGTTCTTGCATAATATGCTGTCAGAAGGCTTTAATTCATTGAAGACATGTTGTTGTAGTCAATGGGTTTTTATCAATGAGAATTTTTGTTTTTCCATGTAATGAAGTGTTCAATTTGCCTTTTTATTGAACTTTATTTTACCTCATCTCTACACGGTTCTTGAGGTCTGCCTAGGTGACTAAGCCTAGTGGGAGCAGGGTCAAAGAGTGATAGGTAGAGAAGATGAGCTGGCACTGTTAGCTGCAGGTTACAAAGAACCATAGGGGTGGGCAGGGGCATAGCTTGGCAGGGGGTTTGCATGGCAAGGCCGTTGAACAGAGATAGTGATTGGGTAGGTGGTATGGTTTGGCAAGTGTGAGACATGGGAAAGGTGTGTGGGAGTGAGATCTAGAGGGGTCTTTCATCTTTTACTCTTTTCTTTAAAACTTCGCACATAGTACTAGATCCCAGCTCCACACTCGGCAGACTCCACAATTCTTCCAAAGTCACCCACCCCAACTGTTAATCCCATATCCCATCCTTGCCAATCCATACCAGCTACCCATTCTACCCAATCACTATTCTCTGTCCAAACACCCTGGCCTACATACCCATGCTGACCACTAATCCACAGACTGAAAATCAGAAATCCAAGGAGCCATTTACAAAGGTTGAGTTCACAGAACTGAGACCTTTCCCAACTCCATTAAAACAGGCCCAGAGCAAAAACTCAGCCTAATATTCACAGCTGTCTTGGGTGGTGGATATTCAAGATTTGTAACCCACTGATAAAAGAAATTCCTCCTTTTTTGGCTTAAGTAGGCAATCCCTTAACCTAAGACTGCAATCCTCCAAGTTCTAGACTTTCCATCTCTTCACAATGTCTATCTCAGAAGAAAAATATATTGCACTTGTATAATAATTGATGATAATCTTCAAGAATGAGCCAGCTATGTGTAGAGTTTCCCTTGTTTTGAGTGATCTGGATTAAAATTTAGCTATTGCAGAGTACAACACAGAAACAGGCCATTCAGCTCAACTGATCTATGTTGGCAAATCAGTGTCCTCCTGTACTTCTCACTTCAACCTATCAAGTGAATCCCTCTGCACCTTTTTGCTCATATGTATATCTCACTTTTCTTTGAATACATCTTGGCTATTCACCTCAACTGTTTCCCTTGTTAGCACATTCCACATTATAGCAACAATCTCATCAAAGCAAAACTTGTTCCTGAATTCTTCATTGAATTTGTGAGGGACTATCTTCTATGTGGAGGTCTTGCAGCACAATGGCTATTATCTCTGTGTCTGAGTCACAGTCCTGTGGCCAAGGGAGGTGCAAACATTATATAACCAACAGAGGATGATCATTTACCTGCAAATCATTCCTACATGTGGCAATGCAGACAATAAAAGCAGGACAGATTCCTGGTCAACCATGTAATGGAAATACAGTTGGACCCTCTATTATCCATAGCTATCTATGTATCGCTATCATAGCTCCAGTTAAAATACATGTAAAAGTGCATGTTGCCACAGTAACCCAGACTCGTGAGGTTTCTACTAGACACCACTATGACCATCTTAGATATATGGCTCACAGCCCTAGCCTTACTTGCAAGTCGAAACATCTCCTCTACGATCATCTTATTGAACTTTCCTTATCTTGAAGACCTAAATAAGGTCACTCCTTCATCTTCTCTTATTCTAGTAAATCTTTTCTGTACCTTTTCCTGTAGACCTCAAGAGGTAGAACAAGGCATGATGCTTTCTCCGCTGAAAAACAGAATAAAAAAGACACTGCATATTTCTCAATGCCATGAAACGTAATATGCGATCATCTGCATTAATGACTCAAATTCTAGCTGTCATGGGAAATTGTGTTTTTGATGCATTTGAGACAAAAGAAAAAAAAACAGCATGAACTGCGGTGAATTAAGTTGATCATCATTACATTTTGTTTAATTCAGTGCTATATATTTGACCAAATTTATATTTCTAAGTAATCTATGACCATTACGCAGTCTTGTAGTACCATCTTGTGGACAAAGATTTTATTTTCTTGTTCTGCAACAGACAAATGGTTTCCTAACAATTACTTATAAAAGTGCAGGATGTTTTTAAACCACAATGTTTTTTTAAAAATGCAGTTAAGAAAAAGATTCATTAGATTTCTTGATATGTCGAAGTGGTGGAGTCTGGTAGGGGTACAATTGGTAAAA
Source organism: Hemiscyllium ocellatum (assembly GCF_020745735.1). Taxonomy (NCBI): domain Eukaryota; kingdom Metazoa; phylum Chordata; class Chondrichthyes; order Orectolobiformes; family Hemiscylliidae; genus Hemiscyllium; species Hemiscyllium ocellatum. The sequence goes on along the minus strand of NC_083406.1, from coordinate 20,693,626 downwards.
TGTGACCAGCAAATGCTGGGATATTTTAACAGTCTTAGGAGTGTGGGACTTAGGAGAAAGAGTAAGCAATTTAACATATTAGCCTTGTTCTGACATTCAACATGATCATGGTCAATCTGGTTATTGACTTGACCCAACCTTCCTGTCTGACCCCCTGTGCTGTCAAGGTGAAATTTCCCTCTCGTGTCTACACAAACTCATAAACCTGAATGTAAGATCTCTCTAAAATCACCAACAGTAACTGATCATAACAGATGCAGGACTGGAACAGGAATGACTCCAAGCAAAGTCAAGAACAGCGGGATTGCCAGAAAAACAGCCATTATTCAATATACTGATTTAACATCATTGCCTTCCCTATTAATTGGCTTCAATTGACTGCTTTGATCTGCACTTAGTCTATAAGTCCTATGACAAGGACTTACAGACCAAGGACAGATCAAAGCAGTCAACTGAAGTCAGGCAGATGTGTCCTGTACTATCCAGTTGACTCAATCCAGAATAAATTTAAAGGAATTACATCAACCACAGGAGAAACAAGCCTGGGCCAGCATTCAGAGGTCTGTTGGTCACTACAGGTAAAGCTGGTTAACATTTTTGATTCATGTGATCTACAGTGCTTGGGTGCCCTGATTCTTGGCAAAATGTAATATGCACCTTTGAAAAGGCTGTCAGTGGCAACCCACACTGACAACCTCGGAAGCATTGCCAATTTGGTGGGTGGAGTTGCTTTGAGCAGATAAACTTTGAACCCAGAAAAAAGGATATCCAGTGTAACTTGGTTATGAACTCAACTTAAGTTTAAGATTCAGCATTATTTCATTCATTTCTACCCTGATAGCATTGTTATCAAGTGTTTAGGTAGGAGAATAACATTGGTGCTGATTGTGAAATGCTTGCAGATTATTCAATTTAATTTTACTTATGCTGATTTAAGAAGAAGGTTACAAGTTCCTATTTTGAAATCAAGGTGCAAATTGCCATCATACTTGACTGGAAATGTAAAACAACCAGCCAAATCAATACTGTGCCTGTGAAAGTAGGATAGGGGCTGGAAATTCTGCAGTGAGTAATTCTGACTCCCCAGAGTCTCTCTAACATGCACAAAGCTTAAGTGAAGAATGTGATGAATATTCCCCATTTGCCTAGATGGCTTCAGCACTAATAACACCCAAAAGGCTTGACACTATCCAGGACACAGTAATGTGTACAACTCACAGGATATATTCAGACACTTGTAAAAACACAGCATCTATAAAATTCTGCCATCTAAATGTATGAGAACACCACAAAGTGCATATTCCCCTCTAAGCCACACACTGTATTGACTTGGAAATATATTAGCTGAAAATGTGTGCAGCAGTTCAGGCAGCATCCAAGGAGCAGGAGAATCGACGTTTCGGGCATGAGCCCTTCTTCAGCCCTTCTTCATTCCTCATTCCTGAAGAAAGGCTCATGCCTGAAACGTCGATTCTCCTGCTCCTTGGATGCTGCCAGACCTGCTGCACTTTTCCAGCAACACATTTTCAGCTCTGATCTCCAGCATCTGCGGTCCTCACTTTCTCCTTGGAAATATATTACCATTCCTTTACTGTCACTAAGTCAAAATTTTGGCATCCGTCCCTCAGAAAAATATGGAGGTACCTCCACCCCAAAGATTTCAATGGTTTCACTAACATCATTAAAATGAATAAAATGCATTTTTACATGTTTAACATAATTAGTTTAAGTTAGTACATTTGTTCAAAAATACCAACAACTTCTCTTTAAATATCTGCTGTAAGCTGATTCTTAATGATAAACAGGAAGCTAACTACAGAAGTTTGAACAGTTGCCTAACAAAGCTTTAATAAGGTTTAATAATTAACAGACATTTAACTAAAATCTTATTATAGCACTAATATATTTAATCAGTAGTGCTCCTTTGAAGTGGCAAACAGAAAATTACGAGCACGTTTAATCAAATGATGTACTGTGTTATTAATGTGTAATAAATATAGATTGTTCACCATTGCATAATATAACAGCTCATTTACCTTCCTTGTAAAGTTTTTTTTATCCTAATATGTGTAGAAGTCTCGTCTGGATCACACTAACTGCAGGAACCCATATTAAAGGGGAAGGAAAAACCAGAGAAGAACTTTCCATTCAAAGTGCCAACCTTTTTTTCTCCTTCATTTGAAGCTTGTGGTTTGTAATTAGAATGTTAAATAGGCTTGGGCAAATCTTTTGAATAAAAGGTATCCATCAAAGCCATCAGCTTGGCTCTAAGCAACTTGTGATATATTACATGAGGAACTGTGCAAAATGACACAGTGATTTTGAACAAAACCTTCCAAAAGAGACATAAAAAGGTGCAAAATATCTCCGGCAGCAGCAGACATATCCACCATTTGCCAATTAAAAATGAATTGTTGGAAAATGTGTCTTCCCTCTCAATCTTTGAAAAGAAAATTGGCTTATGTCCAAAGATTCAATTTCACCCAGCTGTGATTAAGCCGTACTGGGGCGAACATCCTTCTGCAGCCCTGACTGAAGTGATAAAAATGAAAATATGCATTTTGATAGCACCTTTCATGACTAGTGAAGGTTCCAAAGTCCTTTATAACCAATGAAATTGTTTTGGAGTTTCAATTTCATTGTAAGATAGAAAATGTAGCAACCAGTTTCCACATTGCAGGTTTTCATAAATAACAACTCAATAATGACCAGATAAATACTTTTACTGATTGATGAACATTGACCAGGGACATTGCAGAAAATTCTGCTGTCTTCTTTCAAATAGTATCCAAAAGATCTTCATAGCCATCTGAGAAGCCATAAATTAACTTCTCATCTGAAAACTGATGTTTCTATAAGAGGTCCTCACTTAAGCCCAGAACAGTGTTACACGTTAGGATTAGCAAACACTATCGGGAAGTAATGATGTTTACAAAATAAAAATACCTAGATACGTTATTTAAGTAGATAGATCTCAAACAGTACACCAGCATTGATGGTTAGCATGGATTGAAGAAATAGCACGAAAGCTAACACCGATGCAGGTTACATGGAGGTTATGTTTAAAATGTAAAACAGGAGTGAATTTTACTCCTCTCCCCAGCAGCATGTTTGAAATCAGGAAACCCATCAGGATAAAGCAGGTGGCCAATTCTCACCGTCTATAAAGAGAGGACCTTGACGCTCACCAGCGAGGAATGGGATCGCTCCTATAGGAACACAGAAACATCTATGTCCTGGTAACCACGTAAGAATCCTTGTTCATTGCTCTGCCATTCCCCTGCTGTGAATATATTCTTAACAATTAGAACTTCTTCCACTGATTCAAGATGGAATCCCTCTTTTGTTCCCTGTAGGTTTGAATAGCGTTAGCACAGTTTCCACAATCAAGAAGGCAGCCTCACAAAGGCTGTGACTCCCTCCACCTCTGAGAGTGAAAGCAAGGATGTTACCTAGACTAAAGTCAGGAACACCCTCCTGGTGGGTCACTGTAGCTGGTGAAGGAAAGAATGCGCCTGGTCACTGGCACTCAAAGGACTGCTGGAGACCATGTACCTGCTAAACCCCAGGCAGGAGAGGGCCCCATGTGTCAATAATTAGGGACTTCAGTGACATGTACAAGCAGACACAAGAGCAGCAGGCAGGTTTGTCAAGGGCACTGATGCAAAGGCTGCAGGATTGCAGCAACTCTGTTGAGGTTCTGCTGCCTCAGGCTCACAATCATCTGGCTGCCTCCAAGGACAGACAGGTCACAGAGTCAGGTCCAACAATCCCAGTCACTGCTGAATATGCAAACTGACCTGTATTCTGCCACTTGAGCACCAATGGCTAGGCGACAGGGAAGTGCAAGTAGGCACCTAGCGAATGGAGGAACCATACATTGAACCCCCCCAGAAATACTCTACTTTCCATTCAAAGTGCAATCCTTTCAATCTCTTATTGAGCTTCCCCCCGTCACAACAATTATCCTCTCTGCATCCCAGCTTGTTGCCTCCAAACCCCACATCAAGTTCCCTTGCTTCTCTTTCACAGCAGTTGCCCCTCAGGAACCCCGCCCTGCCCCTTGACATTGGCTGGATTTAGTGACAGACTCCCAAAAATGACCATGGCCCACCTCCTTGAGTGACATAGACAGGCAACCATGACTGATAATCTCCGACTGATATCTGTACAGTTCCCAAATGTTGCCATAATTGCATGTGTGTGTGTGTGACTGTGTGAGTGTGTGTGTGTGACAGTGTGTGTGTGTGTGTGTGTGTGTGTATGTATGTGTGAGCGTGTGTGTGTTGCCCGGAGTGAGTTGGCGAGGTTCACTGTTAGATTTTAAACCTGTTCACAAAACGACACCAAAATTCACCAAGAACCGAATTAAGAACACTGGACTCACTGACCACGGCTGACTCCAGACTGTAAATGTATGGACACCCTGACTGTGACCACCCTGAGCAGTCAACTGACCATGGCCAAGCCTCTGGACTGACAACGAGGCTGCCTTTGACTTATTGTGTAGGGATCTCTTGGCTGAAGTGTGTCTCCCCGGTCTTAACTGAAGCTATTCCCGTTATACTTTGAGAGATGGCCATTTTCTTGAAGCCATTCCAGTGGGTTTGGTCTGTATGACACTTACACATGAGCAAATGTGGGATTTATATAGCACTGTGCTGTATAGCAACATGTCTGTCCCTTTGATTGATGACCATTGACAACTGTGACAAGCTGCCTAGCTCAAAGGCAAGACAAGATAGGAAATCTGTGAGCCCTTAAGGTCTAGCTGAGACAGCAAAAGTGTAAAAAAGCAAGTAAAGGTTGCAATTCTGTGCGCATCGAAGTAGGCACAAAGTGAGCGAGTGCTGAGACAGCCAGTCAGGAGTCCTGAGATGCCTCTGGTTAAATTCATGAGGGAGGTGTCTGTCTCTGTGAGCAAAGTGTCATTGCAGCAACGATTCTAATGAAAGGAACCAAAGCAGAAATTGCTGGAAAAGCTCAGCAGGTCTGGCATCATCTGTGGTGAGAAATCAAAGTTAACATTTCAGGTCCAGTGACCCTTCCTCAGACTGTCGAATGAAAGGGGTCAGTGCACTCTAAAGAATAGAACTGTACTGTAAGTGGATCAGCGCCGTGCCATGAAGCTGGCACATGTCAGATGCCATGGTGTGTGGTCAGGGGTGCAACGGGTCATTGACTATGGGGGGGACATGCCCTGAGACATTGATGCTTGGAGTCCAAGATCGTGGTCTTCTGAGCAATCAGGGAGCTGCATTCACCAGGTACCCACCCTGACTTTCCTGTCAGGAATTCGTGGCATCTAGTTCCTAAGGAGCAGGTGGTAGCGATGGAGTTTGCATATTAATAATATTGAGGGCGTTTATCAGTGACAATCCATACAAATCCTTACCTCTCACCAGCAAGAATCTCATCTCATCGTCAAACACTTGGCTGTAAAATGGAACTTTCTACACTCAATGTTGGGAAGCTCCTCACTTGATACCTTGTCTGGTTTTCCCAACTCTCTCACCACGGCTCATCTCATCCAGGGGCTGGGAAGATCCTGCCCTTTGTTTTTGTGGATATCTATTGACGAGGTCACAGGGATGAGTTCTCCTGCTCTTCTTCAAGCAATGGCATGGGATCTTTTACATCCATCTGTGAGAGCAAACAGGGCCTCAGTTTAATATCTCCCTCTCAAATTGGTCTCCATGCTATAGGAAGGATGTTGTGAAAGTTGAAAGTGTTTAGGAAAGATTTACAAATATGTTGGCAGGAATGGAGGCTGAATACACTGGGGCTGTTATCCCTGGACCACTGGAGACTGAGGGACGACCTTATAGAGGTTTATTAAACCGTGAGGGGCATGGATATGGTAAATAGACAAAATCTTTTCCCTGGGCTGGGAGAGTTCAGAACTAGAGGGCATAGGTTTAAGGTGAGAGAGGAAAGATTTAAAAGAGACCGAAGGGGCAACCTCTTTCATGCAGAGGATGCATGTATGGAATGAGCTGGGAGAGGAATTGGTGGAGCCAGGTACAATTACAACATTTAAAACACATTTGGATGGTTTAGAGTAATATGGCAAATGAAACTAGGATATATTAGGGATATCTGGTCGGCATGGACAAGTTGGACCAAAGGGTCTGTTTTCATACTGTACGTCTCTATGACTCTATTTCCCATTCTACATCTATCCTGCCAAATCCTTTCCTAAGTTTAAAGAACTTGACCTTTAAGCCGTTCTTTTATTGTGAAAGGAACCCCATCCTTTCAACCTTGCAATCTATTTTGAGGTTATACATTCTCTCTGTTCTGATACCAATTTTACCCATTATTCTTTCAACCTTCAGCAGAACATGTAAATCATAGTTGAGTCTCTAACAAATAAGAATATATCGTTCTGATTTTTAAATATTATGTAATTAATTTTGTTTAAGAACCACTTAAATGCATAATCACTTTGCAACATATGGAACAATTGAATGCCTCTCTGTTGTTTCAAGTGAAGCTATTTGAAATAAACATCGCAATGTGTTGCTTGAAATAGTACTCAAAGAAATTTGATAGAGTTGTTCTCATTATTAACATAACACAGTAGAGTTTGAACTCCTACATTTCAGAAAGTAATGCTGAACACTTAAAGCATGAAGCTCTCAAAACTAATATGCGCAATATTAAACGCAAGTGTGCCTTTCAGATATGCAATGGGATCAATCAATACAAGGTAAATGAAAGACCTTGCAGACAAAACTACATTGGAAAGTTACCAACTGTTTGATGCAACAATGATGGAGCATACTATTAAATAACCATTCTGTTGTGATATACAGCATAGATATATTTAGCAGCTGCGTTATGAACAAGGATGTACAATCGCCTTCAGCCGATTTCTGGCTTCGGCTAGATTGAACCATTAGAAGCTGCCGCGGTCACCAAGAAAAAAAAACTAAGCCATTTCAGTGCAGAAGGGCAGCCTCCAGTTCCATTTTAGCCTCTGCGCCACACAATAATATTCACCTTGAACAGCTGTGCTCTTTGAAATCACATTCCGTGTCCGACCATCTCAGATCAGACTGCCAGACTTGCACAGATTTTTTTTGTGTTTGAACAACTATAAGAGACGTCAGAATGCTGTTTTCATGCCCTGAGTTGACTTTCCTAATGCAATTCATAAAAATCAAGTCAGGTCAACATTGGTATTTTCAGGTATCAGTTGTTAACAGTATGGAGTGTATGACCCCTAAGTCACTACCTTATTTCAAATCACATTCAAGTTTATGAATAAAACTTTGGTGATTGCATTTGTGTGAGATTTACCCCTTCATTCCAATGTTAAGAAATACACTTGTTCAAATGCAGCTGAATGGATGAGATTAAATGACAGCATCATTTTTCCCCATCGAACCGTACCTCCTATGGTTAAAAGGATTAACCATCAATCCAATTGTCAGTTAACAAAACAGTGAGCAGGTAGGTGCTTAGCATTAAAGGCCCCATATGACTGTTAATGATCTGTTTAAAATGGACAGCATTATGAAAGTTTCTACCTTCAAACCTTTTGTACCTTGAAGGTTGCAGTGCAGAAGCATTTACAATTCATCATTTTAATCTGCTGAACATAAACTTTTAATGGGATGTGGATGAACGAAGCTCATGCACTCAGTGAAGAGAAGAGCCAATAAAAGTTCATCGCAAAAAAAGAGCCTGGGCCATTTTCTAGATGAGCTTGAAAATAGTATCTGGAAGGAACATTTGAACTTGGAATTTTAGAGGTCAATGGCTGAAAGAATTTGCATTCCATAGCACCTCCCATGACCTCAGAATAGCTGAAGGTTCTTTTATAGCCAATGAAAAACTTGTGAAGTTTTGACACTGTTATAATGTAAAAAGCACACCATCAGTTTGTAAAACCTCACAATCAGCAATGGGATAATGACCAGTTTATGTTGTTTTTTCAGTGATGTTGGCTGACAAGTAAGCATTGGCCTCAGCGCCCCAGGGATAACACTTCTTCAAAATGGTTCCTAATCCCCTCTGTGTCACATGGCAGGGGCCCAGCTGAACATTTTGCATCCAAAGGATGATGTTTCTGACAGGGCAGCTCTCCCTCAGCACTGAACTGGGAGCATTATTCTAGGTTTGCTGCTGAAATCTCTGAGGTGGAACTTTGAACTTGCAACCTTCCATCTCCAAGGTAACAGTGCTACCCACTGAACCACAGCTGACACACAAGAGAGAAAATGCAATTCCAAACTGCACTTCACACTTTGATTTAAAGCTGCTTGTACAAATTTAACATTTTCGTTGCAGTGCCTTTGGCATTGTAACTGCATTATATAAAACACCGATAAGTCACTTTTATTAAACTGTCTTTAGATGTTCTTTAGCAGATTCAAGTACTTCTTCAAAATGTTATTGATGTGGCCTTTCAGTCAGAAAAGTGTAACCGATGGCAGGCTGCCACAAAGTTTAGGTTTGATCGACTGTAAAGACATCAATAATTCAAATGCTTGAGCTGCTGCTAAATATTTTCATTCCGCAATGATTGTGGCTTCATTTCCATCTCAAAAGAACCATGAACCCAATGGCTGTGGAACCCATTATGTAAAAACATTTGTGGTATACTTTTAAAAGGATAACTGATTTTATCTCGGGACTTCATTTTATCATTTTGTGACATTTTAACAGCACTGGCGACACTTCAATAATTTTACAGTAGTACATTGACAGACATAAATAGGGCCTGGGCACAGTAGTAAATCTTCCACTTCAATATTTAATAAGGTTTCACATGATAGAAAATGTAAACTGGGTGGTCTCAGAGAAGTGTAGCACCTCCACCCCAGCAAGAGACTGGAATCCTTTCTCTCAATTGATCTTCAAGTTGTGTCTGCTTATTGTTAGGTTCACCAGTATATTATGTACATAGAAGTGACAGCTATGCTGCTGTTAATGCTCCACATGAGCGGCCGCCCACCACAATTTATTTAACCCTCTCATCAAATCCACCTATTCCTTTCTCCCTCATGTATTAATCAAGTTTCCCCTTAAATACATCTATGCTAGTCATTGTAATCACTTCATAATGGCAGCAAATTCCACATCCTCTACTCTGTCACCCTTCAAAATTACAAAAAGCTTGGAATGTTGGATTACATACATTGCAATGTCAAGAGATTCACCTCCACTTCTCCACAATTGTCTGGATGTCAGCAATAGGGATATAACAGTGTGAAGATGAAGGTGATGGTGATGGGAGAGACCAGTCTGACAGCTTCTGAGAAATGTTGTGACTTCTTACACTGAGGTCATCCAAACAAAATGGTCATCAGTGCAGAGACACGAATATGACATCCCAGGACCTTTCAACAACTCTTTTAGTTTCCTTTGCTGTTTGTGCTTGGCACCATTCAGAAAAAAAACAACAATTTGCATTTATATAGTACCTTTAATGTTGTAAAACATCCCAAAGCATTTTGAATGTGCATTATCAAACAGATTTTTGAGACAGAACCGTCAAGCTGGAATCTGTGCTGTCACGTAAAGCTAATCTGATGAAGTTGTGTGGCGGTAAATTTTGTATCCTCAGCCTCCATCATGTATTAATTATGTTCCAAATAACACATAGGATCTCCTCATTGCTCACTTATTGTGGCGAAGTTCGTCTTCCAAGAAGGTGATTGTGGACCATATCCACAAACGCCGTGCTGCCTGAGTAACATGAAAATTGAAAGCCATCCTAAGGTTTTAAATCCCTAGAAGTTTCAAAATTTGAACACTTCAGACTTGAATTAATACACCAACAGTGGAAGACTGATTGCAAATCTGGCCCTTAGTTACTTTTAATCACTTTTTCTTCATCTCTGTCGCCCTGAAATTCCACCATTTTGAGGTATTTAATTCTTGTAAGCGGACATTTGGGTCACCTAGTTGTATATTGATGGGGGTGACATGTTGTTTGTATGTCTGACATCACACTCCTGAAATAACTATTCTACTCAGGACTCAGTCAAGTCGGGGCACTCCAAGGAGAATGGCAGAAAGGTTTTAGGGATGCTCCTGACTATTCCTGAAGGAATCGAACACCCCTATTGATTCAAGAGAGTCCATGACTTGTGACTGAACAATGTAGAAGCTGCCTGAATATTTTCTGATCATTTGAAGGTGATTCTACAAGCTACAACAACACTGAAATTTTATCTGTCAGGGCCTCAAATCCAAAAGAAACAAATTATTTGAATTTTGATTCTGGTTGTCAACTCAGGTTCCTGGAGATTCCACCATAGGATCTCTCTCCTCCCAGCAACCTGTCCAACCCAACCTTTCCATCTCTGCCCAGTGTTCAAATAACCATTAAACAGAAGCATTCAAAGGCAGACAGCAATTTTTTTGTTAATTGCTCCTGTCATTGTTCTCCCGGGAGTCTGCTAGCAAATGCACGCAAGAGATGAATCTTCAAGTCCCGGTGGCTCCAGCACAATCCTGGAGGGTTGGGAACACTCAGTGCAGTCCTCTTGCAGTTAGATACTGGACACATTCATCACACATTCATGATTAAAATGGAAAACTCAAACAAATTAGCTCTGTGTGTGTGCCGACCGACAACAAAAGTAATGTAGAGGGAAGGTAAATAATAAGGCAGTTTCACTGAGCATAATCATATTATGCTCCAAACAGTATTCAAATCTTTTTCATAATACTGTTTCCACTTTAATGTTCACAAGCAGGTACTCTGTCAGATGTGCAAAGAGACTAAGGGACCATATGGCCTGTAGTAAAAGCTGTAAACTTGAGGATCGTGTGATTTTGGTGACAAATGAAATAGAATCAAAAAGAATTTGCAGTATGAGAACAGGCTATTCAACACAATGGGTGTCCATGCTAGTGTCAAAGCCTCCACTCACCTCAATTCATCTCAGCTTAACCTTCTTCGCAGACTTCCATTTAAAAATAAACAAAGCTATTTGGTTCCAACTAAAATAACTTCACGGAGGCCACGCTCCCATCACCAATTCACCCCTTACTTACACATGGGGAGGGGGGGTGTCCTTGACACTGGTCCACCTCCCTCAGAGCCAGCTCTCAGAATGTCTGACACTCCTCTTTTTATCTGTCAGCCAGGGCTCCCTGATTGGGGCTGTCAATGTGGTCAAGTCAGGGAACTCATATTCCATGAGGCCCAGCTGGCTGACCTTGTTACAATCACCACACAAATTGCTCCATGTGGTGGATTGTTCCACATTCTTGTAGAATCTCAAAGCAGAGAAGACATTAATTACCGTAATATATTGATGCATTCCATTACAATAGGCACCAAGCTTCGTTCACTGTGAAGTCTACTCATCAACTGAGATATTCAATTCATTTACAGAACAAATTTGAACAAATGTTTCAGAATATCTATAAGCCAATTGAGAAGTTTGGATAGCTCTTTCAAATTGATAGCATCAGTTGGAGGATGGGCCTAATTGGTTTCATTTGTACCAATTAAAATTTACGATTATCTTTTATCCAATGATCCAATCTATTTAACAAAGATTATTCTGAAATAAAATGTGCTTGTATAAATAGTAAAGGCTGAATTCCCCGACATTGGGCAGTGTCAATTACAGGGAGTGACGTGGACATTGTCCCTCCACTACGCCCTGGGAATGTTTCTCATTCGATTTTACATTGCCAACTTCATTAAGTATACAGCTGGCCTCCAAGACCCCACTCTCACACAATCGTGTGTTCAGCAGTGACAGAAGTCCTCACCAGAGACAAGACCTTACAATATTCACGAGCACCAGATTCATAACTAAGCTCTGCATCATGTCACCTTCTGTCAACCTGGTCATAAGTAGCCTCCCAGATCAGTGGATATCCTCATTCCAGGCAAACACACGGCACTGCTCCACATAGATTAATTATCTTCTCTGCTGCAAATGGCAATGTTCCACCATCTTCTCGCTGCTACTTCATGCGCACTGTGTCTCCACTGCTGCAATCACTTCCTACCAAAGCGAATGGTGAACCTCTCTCAATATTGCACACAGCAGTGCCTCAGTGGTTCACACTATCTCCCTCCCCACACCCATGTCCCCAAACTATAAACAAGTTCTTCTGTCTCCATTTCTAATGTCTCAGGACACCTGGGTGGAATGCTCTTTAGTGGGTTGGTGTAGACTTGATGGTGCTAATAGCCTTTTCTGCACTGGAGGGATTCTTTGACTTGCAACTTGCCTCCCTAAGGGCACTGTGGTTTACTTATGGCACACAGATAACACTACCTTGTCAAGGGCAAGTACGGATGGACCATAAATGCTGGCCAGCCTGCAACGCCCATATCCCAAGAATGAATAAAAAAAATTCAGTCTGTTTTGATGAATAATATGGGTACTGCTCCCTGTGTGCATATGAAACAAACTGAACTGTGGATGGTGGAAATTAGAAACAAAAACAGAAATTGCTGGAAAAGCTCAGCAGGTCTGACAGCATCTGTGGCAAGAAATATGAGTTAACATTTCCAGTAACCCTTCTTCAGAACTCCTGTGTGCATAAAACCTGAAAGCAGCAATATCAAGGAAGATGCCAGTGAGCTCAAAACTGCAGTACTGAAGTGCTAAACTGTGGTGAAACTGATACTTTCTTGGATGGATGGGGCAGGTGGTCACTGCCCATGGCGCATGCCCTGAGAATGTACGGACCAATGTACGGTGGTTCAGTGGTTAGCACTGCTACTTCACAGCACCAGGGACCCAGGTTTGATTCTAGCCTCGGGCGACTGTCTGTGTGGAGTTTGCACATTCTCTCTGTGTCTGCATGGGTTGCCTCTGGGTGCTCTGGTTTCCTCCCACATTCCACAGTATTGCCCATAGTGTTTAGGGATATATAGGTTGGGTGTATTAGTCAGGGGCAAATGTAAAGTAACAGGGTAGGAGAATGGGTCTGGGTGGGTTGCCGTGCGGAGGGTCGGTTTGGACTTGTTGGGCCAAATGTCCTGTTTCCATTCTATAGGGATTCTATATTTAAAAACTGGGTGCCCAGAAAAGATGCTGGAGAATTGCAGTCGCCAGGTACTCACTCAGACTTTCCAATCTAGTTCCTCACTGGTTCCTGGGAAAATACTAGTTTGCATATAAATGAGTTGAGATTGGGTCATAATGAGATGTTAGTGGATGTAAATAGGACTCTCGTCTTTCACTAATGGGATTCTCATTGAGTTTCTAGCAGAAAATTGGACTTCCTTTTCTTAACATTAAGAATCTCACCTTCCACTCTTGCCAACCTTTGATCCCAAATTTCTTGCATTGTCTGATTCATTCAAAGACTGGAGGAAAAATGTCAGCGTGAGGTAGCTGCAGTGAGCTGTGACAAATCTTAATTACGAGGATATACAGTTGCTTTTTAACAGATATCTAGGAGACAAACGTGTTGTTCATATCATCTGGGAAAGAGCCAGACTTAAACAAAATGACTATGCCATTGGTTAGTAATTAAATAGACTCTGGGTTGAAACTCCTTAGCATCTGTGTTATTTCAAATGGATAAATTGATTCAAATGTACCAGAGCCAGGAGTTCAGTGGTTATTATTTTATTTATTCCCCACATCTTGTGGGAAAAATATCCAAAGAATGTTGTGAAGGTGAAGTTCTAAGAAATCACAATTATTTATTACTAATGTCTTTAGACTCACAGGGGAAGGTAGGTGAATCTTAATGATAACAATGGATCTCTGTGTACAAGGTACAATTTCACCAGCAAATCCATACAAACTATAAGCAAACACTGTGGTAAAGTTGAGCAGAATGTTATTTCAAATGCTGTAGAAAGTGAAAATGATCAAAGGTATACACTTGGCATGATCAAGCTGATCGCACAAGGCATTTCACAAATTATTTTTTGGTCTGAATGGCCCAAAACTGATCTTATTCGCTGTTTTGTCCACATTCAATTCCTGCAGCATCAGCTTTTATTTATTTCTCTTTAAATGTATTTGACATACATGAGAGATTAAAGAGAGATTCGGGCTTTCGTATGCTTTCAACTTTTTAATGGATTTTAACCAAGTAAAAGACAATTGAAGTGAATCAACACTGATCTAGCCATCCTTTATTTCACATTGTCCAATATTTGTACTTAAATGTGAACATCAATGACAATTTGAACAGCATTAACTTGAAGAAATACAGTTACAATAGTATTCGAAACAGAGATGTGAGCATTAACCAGGGTGCTTTTTTTTTCAATTTCGCATCCAAGTCTCAGTTTCTCACTTTGCCAGTTTATCTCAATTTGTTAGCTTTGATCTTCCTTTCACAGAGAAAGCCCTTGTTTAAAAAGCACTTCGGAATACTCCTCATGAAATGACACAATGCAGTGTTATATCAAAACAAAACCAACTCCACACAATCGTATTGGTCAAAGTGAAAATATCTTGGAGTGGATTTACAACAATGGGTGGAATCCCATCTAAAGATTTCTTCCTTTCAGTTACATATATAGATATAAACAGATTTGCCCAGTGTCTCAGAGGTGCTGTTATCAAAACATGTTCTCACAGAGTGTGACAGAATGGCCACCATCTCACCATCCAAGGACCCATACACTTCTTGGACTCACCTTTTTCACACATCAATCCACCAATCAGTCCACTCACATGATCTCAAGCTTCCTGTCACTTCTCATTTCAATAAATCAACTTGTTCCTGCTCAGATTTTTCTGATCTTGGCCTGCTACACTGTTCCAATCAAACTCAATGCAATTCAAGGAACACCCTCATCTTCTGACTTAACACTCACTGGTTTCTGATTTAACACTGAGATTAACCATTTTTAGATAATTACTTTGGCCCCTTGTTCTAAATTGTGATAGTTTCTGGTGCCTTGTTTTGGTTCTTTCTTTTTCTTTTCGTGTATCCAGAGGGCTGCTATGAAGCCATTCGCACTTCATCCAACTCACCTTTTATTACTTTGCTACACCCAGAGCCACATAACTTGTGCCAATCTATTCTCTCCTACCCTCCTCCCCATTGCAGACTTGCACATTTTTCCTTTGTGCCTGTTCTTCCAATTCGACTGGCTCTGAATCAATTGCACTTCTATCTACCATTCTGCTGAAAGATTATTGATCTGAAAATTACCTCCCCCACCCCAGTGCTGCCTCACCTACTGAGAATTTTCAGCATTTTCTGCTTTGATCTCAAACATTTCACAGCCAGAGTACTTTGTCCTTTGCGCACCATGGTTACTGGTGCAATATAGGAAATATAGGAACTTACTAAAGGAGCAGGCTATTTAGCCCTGAAGTGTGATTGTCAATATGGGATCTTTGCCCAAAATCCCTAACCATCTTTGGCTAAAAACAAGCTGTCAGTCACAGATTTGAAATTAACAAGTGACTGAACAATAACTGCCATTTCTGGGGTAGACATGTTTCCGAATTTCACATCTAAAAAGACCTGGTTTTAATTTTTAGGTGATGCCCTTTGTCATGGACGTAGAAAGATTGGAGTTGGGTTAGGCCATTTCGCCCCTCAAGACTGCTCTGCCATTCAATATGATACTGGCTGCTCATTGGGCTCAGTACCCTGATCCTACCCTTCCCCTGTATCCCTTGATCCCTTTAGTCACAAGAACTATAGCTACCTCCTTCTTGAAAACACATGATGTTTAGCCTCAACCACTTTCTGTGGTCATGAATTCCATAGGGTCATCACTCTCTGGGTGAAGAAATTTCTCCTCATCTGTCCTAAAAGGTTTATCCCTTATCCTCAAACTGTGATCCTGGTTCTGGATTTCCCAACCATCAGGAATATCCTTCTTGCATTTAACCTGTCTAGTCCTGTTAGAATTTTATACGTCTCTGTAAGATCAAACCTAGCACCCCCATCCCATTCCCCCCCCCCCACCCCCACTCCCCATCCCCCCATTCTCCTGAACACCCAGTGAAAACAATCCTAACTGATTCAATCTCTCCTCGAACGTTAGTCCTGCTATCCCAGGAATCAATTTAGTAAACCTTCGCTGCACTCTCTCTATAATGTCTAAGAACATCTTGCCTCAGGTAAATAAAGCAAAACTGGACACAATATTTCAGGTGTGGCCCTGTACGATTGCAGCAAGATATCCTTGTTCCTGTACTCAAATCCTCTCACTATGAAAGTCAACATACAGTTTATCTTCTTTATTGCCTGTGCACCTGCACACTTACTGTCAGCAACTGGTGCACAAACACACTCCAGCCATGTTGAACATTCCCCTCTCGCAATTAATAGCCATTCAGATAATAATCTGCCTTCCTGGTTTTTGCTATCAAAGTGGATAACCTCAGAGTTCTCCACATTAAACTATCTGCCATGATAGTATCTGGCAGAAATAATCTAATCTCTCTCTCTCTCTACTCCCACAGTTCCCATTACTGTATTGAAAACCTCAATTCTACCATCTTCTAAATTCCATGGAATTTAATCTTAGTTTGCATGATCGCTTCGAGTGTTCAGGAGAAAGCAGCCTAAAGTAACATTAGATTTAAAGCACAGAAACGGGTGCTTCAGGGTAATTCATCTATTTCCCTGGTTCCTTTCCACAGAGGGATTTTGACACAAACATTATTTAACTTTCTTTAAGTCGATGTTGTCTCTAAAAGGAGTATCTTGATGAACATATTGAGGTTCTATACATTAATAATATACACGTCATTTCTAAGCTACAGGTTGTAGAGTGTGGGAGACAGGGAACGTTTGATAGCCTCTGTCTTCAGGCTTCATTGAAGTCAATTGAGTTTGATGAAATTACAATCGTGAAGTGCTCAAATCAGAATTAATAACTAACCAATCACCACTGCCAAGATCCTCACCCTCTCCTCCTAGATTACCAGCAGTGCCGGAGTGCTCTCAGGGTTTTCTGAGAACAAGTTGTGTTTGATTAGCAATAAAGGCTTGACCTGTTGCTGTGCGGTGAAGAGCAGGTCAGCTGAACAGCTTAACCATTGACTGAGAGAAGACAATAAGAGGTCTTTCAGAACTTCAGTGCTTCAAATGCTTCAGACGAAGGTTTAAGCTGCAGTCAGGAGCATTGCTTTGATTTATTTCCGAAAATCATTATCAAGTGAGTGAAAGCAGCGAAATATTGATTTCCAAATGATATTCAACCCCTGTTTGATATCAAAAGCCAACCCTAGTTTAACCTGCCCTCTAGGTGTCTTCTTTATTGCTGCAATATGTTTTAATGGACAGTACCCCCAAGGATTAATAGATATCAAAGGGAACAATTCCTTGGTAATAAAGTTGTGAGCTGTACAACATATTAAAATTAGAAGGTGCAGATGTGCAGTGGAAAAAAAATCAAATTATGACTTTTTCAAATTTGTTGCAATGGACTATATAAAAGAAATTATATCTGCCAGACCTTTAAAACAAACAGTTCATATTCTGGTACTTTAACTTTAAATCTAATGTTTTGACAGCACTGTCTGTCAGTGAGTCCAAATGACTCTTAAACGCAAAAGTTGATTTTCAACCAAGCAGAATAACGAATCAGATCGATGAACGTGTTTGATCTAAGCCCGAATTTGAGGCATCAGTAAGATAAACCCAGCTGTCTGCAGGCATGTTTTTCAGCTCCAGGTTGCGTGGAAGGACGTGGCAAAATGCCAAGAGGAATTCCAAAAAAGTCATTAAAATGTAACCTTCATTCAGGTACCATCAGCACATAGATATTAATGTTTCTTTACAAGTTAGTGAGAAAAATCACTTTTGCAGAGAGACCTGGGTGAATATGTGCACATGTCATTAAAGATACATGTTAATAAGGGGTACAGTAGCCTAGACTTCTTAAGACCATAAGACATAGGAGTTGAAATAACGTCGTTCGGCCCATTGAGTCCACTCCACCATTTAATCATGGCTGATGGGAATTTTGGGGATACAGAGTACAAGGGCAGAAAGCTTACAACTAACACATTGAAGACACTGGTTAACTTAAACTGGAGTACAGTGTACAAGTCCTGGACACCACACTATCGAAAGAATTTGAACACATTGGAGAGAATGCAGAAGAGGTTTACCAGAACTGTTTCAGTGATGAGGGAATATTGGACAAGTTGGGACTGTTTCCCTTGGAGAGGAGAAGGCTGACAGGAAATTGAATATAAGTTTTCAAAATCATGAGGACTCTGGAGAGAGGAGATTGTGAGAAACTGTTCCCACTTGTAAATGGATGCAGAACCAGAGTTTCAGTTTTAATATCTTTTGCTGAAGAAACAAATGAATAGTTAGGGGCTAGAACAAATGACCTAGGAGTCTGGTAGAGATGGGTTCAAACGGGCATTAAGTGGATTATATAAATAGAAACCATGTACAGGATTAGCAGTAAGTAGTAAGACAGGAGATTGGCACTAAGTTAAAATGTTCAGAGGGTCAGTGCAGACACAACAGGCTGAATGGCCTCCTTCTGCACTTTAAGAATTCTCTGATTCTGTGATTTCTGTAATGGAGGAAACGTAGCAGCCAATTTGTGCACAGAAAGTGCACACAAGCAACAAAATGATAATGGTCAACAAATCAGTTCGTTTAGTGATGCTGATTGAGGGATACATTTTGGCCAAGACACTGAGATGCTCTTCTTCACAATAATGCTGTGGGATCTGTTACATCCACCTGAGAGTGCAAATGAGACTTCAAGCTTAATGTTTCATTCAAAGGATTGCACTTCAAACAGTGCAACACACTTTCAGCACTGCACTAGAGTTTCAACTGCGATTATTATTCTCAGGTCCTCGAGTTAAATTTGAATCTAGAACCTTCTATCTCATAAGTGAGAGTGTAACCCACTCAGCCATTTCTGCCAATGTTCATTTTGAGGTGTAGCTGGAACACCACCACCTACAAATTCCTCTCCAAACCACCTACCATCGTGACCTGGAAATATATCACCGTTCCTTCACAGTCACTGGGTCGGAATCCTGGAACTTCCTTCCTCAGGGTATTTTAGGTGACCCTACTTTCCACTGACTGCAGCCATTCAAGAATACAGTCAAGAATGTGGTGCTGGAAAAGCACAGCAGGTCAGGCAGCATCCGAGGAGCAGGAAAATCAACATTTCAGGCAAAAGCTCTTCATCAGGAAATTTAAGAATGCAGTTCACTACCACCTACTCAGTAGCAATTTGGGCTGAACAATAAATGTTGTCCTCACCAGCTTTATTCAAATCTCAAGAACAAACAAAAGTAACTCACTGTTAGAATGTAGGAAAAATCGACGGCCATTTTGTACAGTATGTTGCCACAAACAGCTGTGTGATAAAGACAGGATTTTTTATCTACCACAATGTCATTTGACGTACATGCAAGGGGTCTTAAGGTACAGTTGGCAGCTTCCCTGTCTGAGTCGGAAACTATGAATTTTTTCCCCCATTCCAGGATAAATTGGCCAATGAAGGTGCAAGCACAACAAGGCCAAATAAATGGATTGTCAGCCGGCAAATCTTCCCGCACATTCGAGTGGCTGACAGGAAAAAGGAGGAGGTTCCTGGTCAGCCATGTGATGAATAGATTGCTGGATCCTCCACCATCATTATCTACAGCTCCAGGCCACACAACATACATGTAAAAGAGTGTGTTACCATAGCAACTAGGACTCTTTGAAAGGACTTGTTGACTGGACGGGTGGTGTGGGTCAGATTAGTGATCTGATAAGATTGGAGTCAAGTCCCAGTCTGGCTGGGATGGATACAGGCTCTTTGTACTATCCCAGGTGGAGAATGTGACATTATGGGTAGGTCCTGTGTGTTTTGGCTGCAAGTTGAGGGATGAAGATTGTCCAGGACACCGGGGAGAGGCCTGATACTCTGTAAGGGTTGAGTTGGATCTAAAGTCCATTTGGGAAAACAGGTCAGGCCTCCATTTTGCCTCTCATCTGAAAGATGGCACCTCCGACAGTATAACAGTCCCACTGAGATCCCAAACATTCTCTAACAACATTAAAATTCCAGTGGAATTGTGTGCTTTGTAAATAAATCAAAACATGATATTGTCCAATTAAAGTTTTTCTTAATTCACATCACCATTTGCAAAGGGAAGGGGAGACAGTGGTGTTGTGGTAATGACACTGCATTAGCAACCCAAAGGCCAAAGCTAACATTCTGAGAACATGGTTCAAATCCCACCATAGCAGATGTTAGAATTTGAAACTCAGTTCATAAGTGTTGAATTTAAAGGTATTCTCCTTATTAGTAACCCATCAAACTATGATTTATTGTCATAAAAACCTACCTATCTCACCCATGACCCTTCAAGAAGGAATCTGCCATTCTTACCCACTATGGTCTACATGTGACTGCAGACCCACAGCAATAGGGTAAAAACAATGACTGCAGATTCTGGAAACCAGAGTTTAGATTAGAGTGTTGCTGGATAAGCACAACAGTTCAGGCAGCATCCAAGGAGCATTAAAATCAATGTTTCGGGCAAAAGCCCTTCACCCCTTCAGGCACTCTGCCTCTATTCCTGATGGTGGGCTTTTGCCTGAAACCTCGATGTTACTGCTCCTCGGATGCTACCTGAACTGCTGTGCTAGACCCACAGCAATGTCAACTATTAACATTTTGACAGAATGCACCTTAGAAATTAAACAAAACTTTATTGTAAATGTTATGTCTGATTTTTTTTTCAACTTTAAGACTAAGAGCTGGTTGCCCTAATTGTACAGAGACCATAGGTCTTGCTATTACTGTCCAAGCAGAGTTTATTTTTTATTCAATGGAGGAATATGGATGTCATTAAGTGGGCCAATATTTCTTGCCTGTTCTTAATTACCTTTGAGAAGTTAGTGGTGGG
Organism: Hemiscyllium ocellatum; assembly: GCF_020745735.1. Taxonomy (NCBI): domain Eukaryota; kingdom Metazoa; phylum Chordata; class Chondrichthyes; order Orectolobiformes; family Hemiscylliidae; genus Hemiscyllium; species Hemiscyllium ocellatum. The sequence continues at coordinate 20,672,819 of NC_083406.1, read as the reverse complement.
CTGCCTTCTTAAACTGCTGCAGTCCTTGGGCTGTAGGAAATCCCCACAATGCCCTTGAAGGAAGGATTTCCAGGATTTTGATGGAAGTAACACTATTACCAAATCAGGATGGTGAGTGACTTGGAGGGGAATAGACAGATGGTGGTCCCTATGTATCTGCTGTCCTTGGCCTTTGGGATAGCAGTGATCAGGGGTTGAGAAAGTGTGGCCTAAGGATTCTCGTAGTGCATCTTGCAAGTGGTACACTCTGCTGCTGCTGTGCACCAGTGATGGATGAAGCGAATGTTTATGGATGTGGTGCCACATTTTGGCTGAATAGAATACAGACATTAATGTACAGGCACAAATAGTAGCATTTCTTGTGAAGTAAGTTAAGATAGCCTCTATACTTCACTCGTCTCCTTAAGATGGTTCTTAAAATATTGCTTACTTGTCCTAATATCTCTTTATGTGACATGGTATCACATTTTAGCTGATTATATTCCTGTGAAGTGACTTGAAATTTAAAGGCACTACATGAATGCAAGTTAATGTTGTTGTGAGCACTAGGGATTTGTCTAATGTAATTTTCATCTGTACAAGTAAGGTTGATAGGCAATTGAACATTGTCCCCAGTGGATACAGAGGCTGACAAATGATAATTGTGTACTCTCCAGCCTGAATTCAAGTGGCTCAATGGCTCTGATAGGCCAAGGACTCTTCATATTTCTAGGAGACCATAAGCTGTAGACATGCTTAGGATCATCCATCATACACCTCTACATTATATTATACGGAATACTCCCTTGGATCTCACATTAATCTCAATTAAAACATATAACATTTCCTGTGATTAACACTTGTGAAATGTAAATTGAATTAACTGGTTCTTATATCATATCCTTTGCAACCTCAGAATGTCCCTTTAAAGTCAATGGAGTCTGTTTATAGCTGCAGTCAGTGTTGCACTATAGGCAGCTACTGTACAAATAGCAGACACACGGTTTCAGTAAGGGGCAAATAGGATCAGCACACCAGGAAGAAAACCTCTGTTGTTCCAATCATGCCATGGGATCATTCACATCCACCTGGAAAATCAGACAGGGCTTCCGTTTAGGGGCGGCACGGTGGCACAGTGGTTAGCACTGCTGCCTCACAGCGCCAGGGACCTGGGTTCAATTCCTGCCTCAGGCAACTGACTGTGTGGAGTTTGCACGTTCTCCCTGTGTCTGCATGGGTTTCCTCCGGGTGCTCCGGTTTCCTCACACAGTCCAAAGATGTGCGGGCCAGGTGAATTGGCCATGCTAAATTGCCCGTAGTGTTAGGTAAGGGGTAAATGTAGGGGTATGGGTGGGTTGCGCTTTGGCGGGTCGGTGTGGACTTGTTGGGCCGAAGGGCCTGGTTCCACACTGATCTAATCTAATCTAATGCAACAGCCAGGAGATCCAACAGTGCACAACCCCTCAGTCATGTCAGCTGTGGCTGAGTTAGGAGTGAGGGATTGTGGGTTTATTGTTCTTCTCCAGGATGTGAGGAACATAGTAGTCTCGGCTAATGCTCCAGTACATACTGGGCATGTGCTATGATATGGTCTTCTCTATGTCAACACAGACATTCATGTTCTTACTGACACAGGTATTTACACTAATCAGACTTGCATATTCAGTCTGGATTATATGCTTACTTGGATTTCTATTACATTTTATACAGACTTGGCTGACTGATTGACTATCTGAAGGGCTGTCTATCCAAATAATTAATTCACAGACTGGCTGTACAGACAGGAAGATTTATAATTTATAATAAATTATCTTTAATCCGAGGCCATCGTAATGTCAGCAAGCTGTCTTCAAGATATAGTGTATTTCCCAGATCTGTGTAACAATACAACTTGTTGCAATGTCTGAGGGGCTTTGACAAGGGATGTTAAAACTTGTCTACTCTCTTAAGCAGATGTTAAAGATCCCATGACACCAGAAGAGTTGGCCCTCGCATTCTGGTGAATATTTATTCCTCAATCAACATCACAAAAGTAGATTATCTGGTCATTATCATATTGTTTACAGTGAGCAAATTTGATGCCACTCTTCCCACATGACAGTGACTAGCTCAAAAAAGTAAATTATTGGTTATAAAGCACTTTGGGATATGAAAGGTGTTCTATATGCTTATTTTCTAACAACTGCTTTGGGAACATCAGAGTAATCTAGATACCCATGTCTCTGCAGTAAAACTTGAAACCACAACCTTCTTGGTAAATCATTTTCAGCTTCATTAGTTATTTCAGACTTGCACCTCTCACAGTTCTTCTTTTCATGCATTTCGTTATATTTAGCTACAGGTAATTAGTAAGGAGAAGCGTTCACTGTGGAACTTCCATTTAATCTGCTTGGCAACAGTGTTAATAGATAGAGTCAGTAGTTATTGTATTGTTCATGCCAAACTGGCATGATCATGCAACAGCAGGTTAAATTACTCACTGCTTTACTAAAGCACAGATGTGTTATATCCAGCTACAGGCTTCCAGTATTAATTGTATCTTTGGAACAGAGAAACTAAAATTCAAACATCTGGTTATTCATTAATCATTTAACTTGATTTTTCTCGACTCCCCCATCAACGCTAAAAGTTATGGGAAGATGAATTAGTATCAGAAAACAGATACCCAAAAACTAATAATGACAGCTACTGAAATTCTGCAGCCGAATGTGTGAAATATTCCCTTTTTAAAAGATGTTTTTGGGCTTCAGTGAATAAAGGGAGATTGACTTGATATCACTGAGCTGGTTAGCATATTGCAGTGACTTCAGCACAGTGCAAGACCGCCATCTAGTGAGAAAGCACGAGCCATGCAGCATTAATACCAAAAACAACTATTATGTTTAAATGCCATAACCTCCCAGACAATTTAGCTTGATTTCTTGGCTAACTTCTCTGCATTGGTAGAAGGGCAGCAGATGTTCTTTTCCACCTGGGTCACTACACCATGAGACTGAAGCTGGGAAGGTATCCAGATATCGTGATTTGCATAAGTTCCACCAGACAGAGCCAGCAGAACAGCACAGAAGAGGAGTGTGCAATACCGCCCATTCTGTGGCTGCTTGCTGTTTCGACAAAACACAAAAACTGTCACAAACCTGCAGGCAGACAGGATACAGAGTCAGTCGGCTTTACACTGGGCACTGTGTATAGTTCCACAATGACCAAAATATCCAGGGAGGGTTAGTTCCTTCATGTGATGTGGGCCTAACAGGCAATCCAGCATTCAATGGTCATCCCTAATTGGCCGGGGGTGGAATTGGTGGTGAGCCACCTTAGTCATTCCAAAGGGCAGCTAACAGTCAACCTCACTAGTCTGTGTCTGAAGCCTGACCAGTTGAGGACAGCAGATTTCCTGCTGAAAAAAGGGACATCAATAAACTAAAATTCCAAATGTCTTAATTAACTAAATTTCAAGTCTCTGCTTCTGAAGTCAGGCTTCTGAATTATTATTCCAGCAACATAGGATCCTTTAATTAAATCATGGTTTTACCTTTACCCCATCAACCCACCATAGTTCCATTAATACACTAACCTCATAAAAATCTCTGGTTTCGCATTTTAATTTGACATCTCCCCACCACCACCCCACGTCAATGCAGTACAGTATAAACAACCACAGTGCAAAACAGTTACATCATTAAATGAACATGGAACGGGAAAAGACTGCAACTGAATAATCTTCCAACATAGCTGTATCCTCCAAAGATTCAAAAGAGAAGCAGCAGTCTGCCAAGAAAGAGAAAATTATAATCCCTAAAGTTACTACTTTATTTCACAGCTGGTGCCTTACACTTGAAGCTTGACAATTTAATATTCCACAAACAACTATTGGTTGCACTGTTTGCAAAGTAATAAATTACAGAGAATTTACCAAATGGAAACTGGCCATTCAGTGGAACAGATCAATATTGGTGTTTGTGCTTCACACAATCCACCTCGTATACTTCTTCACTTCCCCTTATCAATATGTGTTTGTATTTCTTCCTCTTTCAAATATGTACCTAAACACACTTAAAAATGCATCTATTCCCAATGGAATCAAGAAGAATAATCCAGAATAAGAGGAGGCCATTTGGCCCATCATGACTCTGCTTGCATTTCAAAAGAGTCAACTAATTTGTCCCACTCCTCCACATCATTGCCCATAGCCTTGCAAACCTGATAGTAAGAACACTGGCTGGTCAACTATATTTTTGGAAGTCATACATTCACTGAATAAAGAATATTGTGCAGTAGTTCAGAAAGGGTTTGGGATGTTATGTTATGTCTCAGGGGGAATCGATGGCCTAGTGATATTATCGCTAGACTATTAATCCAGAAACCTAACATTCTGGGGACCTGGGTTCAAATCCCACCGTGGCAAATGGTGGAATTTAAATTCAATAAATATGTAGAATTAAGAATCTTACAACTACTATAAATCCATTGCCAATTGTTGATAAACCCCCATCTAGTTCACTAATGTCCTTCAGGGAATGAAATCTGCCATCCTTACCCAGTCTGGCTGACATGTGATTCCAGACCCACAGCAATGTGGTTGACTCTCAACTGCCCTCTGGGCAATTAGAATGGGCAATAAATGCTGCCTTGCCAGTGACACCCTCATCCAATGAATGAATAAAGATCTCACCATCAGTATGCCAATATGTCTTTCAGAGAAGTGCTCATAAAATCATCACTCTACTGAAGCACATAACCTGAGGACATAAAGGTCTCACACTCCATCTTACCTAAAATGGAAACATGCTCCTCCATTGTAACATAATAGTCCAATATTAGCCCAGAGCCTTATGTACCCGAGGCATACAATAGTTAGTTTTAATCGATGTCTTGGATTCTGCAGTACCATGATATCGAGTAAAAAGTGAGGTCTGCAGATGCTGGAGATCAGAGCTGAAAATGTGTTGCTGGTTAAAGCACAGCAGGTTAGGCAGCATCCAAGGAACAGGAAATTCGACGTTTCGGGCCAGAGCCCTTCCTGATGAAGGGCTCTGGCCCGAAACGTTGAATTTCCTGTTCCTTGGATGCTGCCTAACCTGCTGTGCTTTAACCAGCAACACATTTTCAGCAGTACCATGATATCCACCTCTAGCTTCTTTTACTGTGGCCAATATCATAAGCATTGCCATATCAGGTAAAACACACTTTGGAGACAAACACACACAGCAGAGTGGGAGGATAATCCTTTTAGTCTGCGCTTGCAGTAGGGCTTGTCAATCAGTGAGGAGAAAGTGAGGACTGCAGATGCTGGAGATCAGAGCTGAAAATGTGTTGCTGGAAAAGCGCAGCAGGTCAGGCAGCATCCAAAGAGCAGGAGAATCGACGTTTCGGGCATGAGCCCTTCTTCAGGAATGAGGAAAGTGGAGGAAGAGAGCTTCTTCAAGGAAGGCATCCTTGCAAGAGGATTCGCAGTAGGTTAAAATCTTCGAGGAGAAAGTGAGGACTGCAGATGCTGGAGATCAGAGCTGAAAGTGTGTTGCTGGAAAAGTTTTATTTTCACTTTCCTCATTCCTGAAGAAGGGCTCATGCCCAAAACGCCGTTTCTTCTGCTCTTTGGATGCTGCCTGACCTGCTGCGCTTTTCCAGCAACAGATTTTCAGCTCTTCAATCAGTGGAAGAGATTCAGGCACATACTCTCTGTGGTTTTCTGACAAGACTCATATTTAAAAGGAGCTGCACATTGTGGCCCCTCTTCCACCAGACATAATTTCACTGATTATCAACAGTGATCCTCAAGCCCATGCCAGTTCCCCCAACAGCACAGCCTTTTACTTCACAGTGAGGAGGCATTAAAGTCAGAGAAATTAGTTTTTATTTTCACAAGGCTTTGCCTTGAAGCAGGATGTGACAGGAAGGTCACAATCCAAAAGACGGTCATGGCATACGGTGGTATCACATGAAATTGCACAAAGTGTGATTATCAAAATGGAGATGAGGTTTAAATTATCATTGAATTGCTACAGCACCAAGGGATCCAATGTCACTTTGTATTGTTGGATGAATTCCATATGAGTCACCTCTGGCAAAACATGCCCAAATCGTAGTCAGTGAAATGTTAGAACTCAAGTAATGAAATTTGTATTTAGGGACCATTGTTTGTCATCTCTACTCTTTGCTCAGTGACTAACTGCACTGTCTCATGTGATAATAAGTTCCTAAAGCCAAGGCTCAATAGTTTAACCTGCCTATGATCATGTTGGGAAGGATTCCAACCACTCTCCATTAGAATTATGAACAGTCAGAATAAAACAAATTAAATTCCAAGTTAGCAATCAGCAGCAAGCTGACCAGATCCACATGTGCATCTACTCTACTAAGCACATACAATGTTTTTACAAAGTTAACAGAACATTTCTAAACCCATATAATCCATTAACAGGAAGTGCAAATGGATGGAATTCTGAATCATTGAGAGTCATAGAGTCATAGAGATGTACAGCATGGAAACAGACCCTTCAGTCCATCTTGTCCATGCCGACCAGATATTCTAACCTAATCTAGTCCCATTTTTAAGCACTTGGCCCATATCCTTCTAAACCCTTCCTATTCATATACCCATCCAAATGCCTTTTAAATGCTGTAATTGTACCAGATGCCACCACTTCCTCTGGCAGCTCATTCCATACACATACCACCCTCTGCATGAAAAATTTGCCCCTTAGGTCCCTTTTAATCTTTCCTCTCTCACCCTAAACGTATGCCCTCTAATTTTGGACTCCCCCACCCCGGGGAAAGGACCGTGTCCATTTATCCTATCCATGCCACTCATAATTTTATAAACCTCTATAAGGTCACCCCTCAGCCTCCAATGCTCCAGGGAAAATAGCCCCAGCCTATTCAGCCTCTCCCTGTAGCTCAAATCCTCCAACCCTGGCAACATCCTTGTCAATCTTTTCTGAAGAGAAGAAAGTGAGGACTGCAGATGCTGGAGATCAGAGCTGAAAATGTGTTGCTGGAAAAGCGCAGCAGGTCAGGCAGCATCCAAAGAACAGGAGAATCGACGTTTCGGGCATGAACCCTTCTTCAAGAAACTTTTCTGAACTCTTTCAAGTTTCACAACATACTTTCTATAGCACGGAGACCAGAATTGCATGCAGTATTCCAAAATGGCGCAACCAATGTCCTTTACAGTGGCAACATGACCTCCCAATTTATACTCAATACTCTGACCAATAAAGGCCAGTATACCCAATACTTTCTTCAGTCCCCCATCTACCGTGATTCCACTTTCAAGGAACTATGAACCTGCACTCCAAGGTCTCTTTGTTTGGCAACATTCCCCAGGAGTGGAGCTGGAAAAAGCACAACAGGTCAAGCAGCAGAGGACATGGGAAATCAATGTTTCAGGTTGGAACTTTAAGGCTTCTCCTCTCATGCTGCTTGACCTGTTGCGCTTTTTCCAGTGCCACTCTTTATCCACTCTGACTCTCCAACATCTGCAGTTCTCACTATCACCAACACTCCCCAGGGCCTGACCACTAAGTGTAGAAGTCTGCCCTGATTTGCCTTTCCAAAATGCAACACCTCACATTTTTCTAAATTAAACTTCATCTGCCACTCCTCAGCCCATTGGCCCATCTGATCAAGATCCCATTGTACTCTGAGATAACATTCTTCCCTCTGAATGTTTTAGCATTGCAGATGTGGGATCTGCAAAATTAGGGACCACCGATCGTTTAAAGAAACAACACAAACAAATTAGGCCAAATGGCCTCCTTCCGTGCTACATATTTTTGTGGTTTCATGAAATTAATTTCTTTAGTTGAAGCTTTGGAGACTAAGAAAGCCATTGAACACATCAAACTGATCTGGCAATTCAATTAGAGCATACCTGATTTACGTTTAACCCCATTTTAAATCTTCTTAAACTCCACTCACTTGTAATTCCTTTGCAGAATCCCAGTTTTGTATTCTGACTGTAAACTTCAACAGCTCTCTAGAAGGTGGGAATATAAGGATTTGCTGCCTTCTATGAGAAGAGGTGTTTCCTCATGTCAATCTCGTATAGCCTGGTTATAAGTTCCACTGAATCATGGGATTGTTATGATGGGGAAGAAGATTGCGTCCTGTCTACATCACATCTCACTGAATGAGAATTATGCCTCAGTGTCATTCCCCTGCCTTTTCCCTGTAACTTTTCACCATAGCTTCTCCCCGCCAAGTCCCAGTAGAGAAATCAGCTTCTGTCTAATGACCCTGTCAATGCCATCTTAAACACATCGATTGGATCACCCTGTAATCTTCAATCTTTGAAGGAAGGCAAGCCTAACCTGTGGAACCTGTTAACCCTTTTAACACCAGTATCTTCCTGGTGAATCTGCTCTGTACTATCTATAGTCAAAATGTTGTTACTGCTGGAAAGAAAGCAGACTGGACACTTGAAAAAAGCCCTGGTTACTAACTTACAAAGTCAGAAGTCACATGACACCAAATTATACTCCAACAGATTTATTTGAAATCACTAGTTTTCAGAGCGCTGCTCCTTCGTTGGGTGAAGACACTATACTGTTTGGGGACAGGAGAAAATGAAGACTGCAGATACTGGAGAGGTCAGAGTCGAAACGCGTGGCTGGAAAAGCACAGCTGGTCAGGCAGCATCTTAGGGGCTTATGCCCAAAACGTTGACTCTCCTGTTCCTCGGATGCTGCCTGACCTGCTGTGCTTTTCCAGCACCACACTCTCAACTCCGACTGGGGAACAGATGAATGAGCAGGGATCTGAATGAAAGATGTAAGATTCCAAGGGGACTTAACGGGATAGATGTTTTCCCTCATGGGAGAGACCAGGACATGGAAGCACTGATTCAAAATGAGGGCTTTCCTATTTAAGATGACGGTGAAAAGTAATTTCTTTCCTTGGAAGGTTATTAGTTTGGAATTCTCTTCACAAGGGATCATAAGAGGCTGGCCCAATACATATTTTCAAAACTGAGTTAGATTTCTGACCAAAAAGGAACAAAAGGTTATGGAGGGTACGGGGGCATGCAGGAGAGTGGAATTAAGACCATAATTAGATCAAAGATGATCTTATCAAGGGACTGAACGAGCTAATCATGCTCTTATTTCTTATGTTTTCATTGCATAACATTTATAAATGACTGAAGGACAGAGATTGATATCAGGATTTTGAAGTTACTAAGAAAAAGTGGCTTGCAATCAGAACCAGCCAGTGAGGCCCAGAAAAGTTGGAAAGGATTTCAAAGATACAGGTGGATAAGGTGACTGTAAGCTCATGGAGGGGGAGGGAGAGAAAGAGAGAGGGAGACAACAACAACTTGCATGTCAGTAAAACCTTTACAATGATAAGATATCCCAAGGTGCTTTAAGAGAGCCATTATCAAACAAAATTTGGAACCCTGCTACAAAAAGAGAACTTGTCATTGTCCAGTGGGGGAACATCACAGTAGGGTGGTATGGTGGCTCAGTGGTTAGCACTGCTGCCTCACAGAACCAGGGTCCCAGGTTCGATTCCAGCCTTGGGCAACTGTCTGTGTGGAGTTTGCACATTCTCTCTGTGCCTGTGTGGGTTTCCTTCCACAATCTGATCAGGTGAATCGGCCTTGCTAAACTACCCACAGTGTTAGGTGCATCAGTCAGAGGGAAATGGGTCTGGATGGGTTACTCCCCAGAGGGTTGGGACTGGTTGGGCTGAAGGGCCTGTTTCCACACTGTAGGGAATCTAATCTAATTAAAGTAAATGAAAAATAACCCAAACAAAGAAACAGGTTTTAAGGAGCAACCTGACAGAGGTTAAGTGAGGGAATTCCAGACCTTGGAGTTTAGATAGCTGAAAATTCAGCCATCAATGGCAGAATGTTCGCATCACTGGCTAGGCCAGCATTCATTGCCCATCCCCAATTGTGCAGAGGGCAGTTGAGAGACAACCAAATTGCTGTGGGTCTGGAGCAAGTAAAGATGGCAGTTTCCTTCCTTATAGGACATTAGTGAACCAGATGGGTTTTTCCTAACAATGGTTTCACAGTCAGCAATAGACTTTTAATTCCAAATATTTATTGAATTCAAATTCCACCATCTGCCGTGGTGGGATTTGAACCAGGTCCGCAGAACATTACCTTGATCACCAGATTAATATTCTAGCAATAATCCCACCACCTCCCCAACTAAAGGTTGGGAAGCACAAGAGACCAGAATTGGAGCAAAACAGAGATTCCAGATGGTAGTTGGCTGTGAGGAGATAAGAAGAAGCAAGGCAATGGAGAATAATGAGAACACACAGGAAATCCTTAGGATCAGGTAAGATCAGAGGGAAGATCTTGTGAAAAAGAATGATCACATGAAGGATCTGAGAATTACAGAGGTGGTAACAAGGTGATCATAAATGGTCTCACCTGTGATTCAGAAGGACTCCAGAACAAAAATATAGAGCAGGTGTTGAAGGCGTCATCTGTTAAATAAGCCAATTCTGTCAAATTGAGCTGAGATTGCACCTGCCTTCTCAGCTGGACATCAAGGATTATTTAACACTATTTTGAGGGAGGTAAGGGAGTTTTTGCTGGTGTCCCAGACAACAGTTATTGCTCAAGCAAAACAGATGAACTGGCCATTATGAAATTGCTGGATGTGGGATCTTGCTGTGCAGTGACTGGCTGCTGCATTTCCCGCTTCAGAAGAACTTCATTGGCCATAAAGTATTTTGGAACATTGCAAAAAAGAAGTGCAATTTTTTTACATACTTAAAATGAAATATATCAATGATTAATGCTCCGATTGTTCCTGGGACAAAGCCTTAAGGGAGATATCGCTCCACTATTACCTCCTGCCTCCCCCAACCCCACCATTCTAAAATCCTCTGACATAAATCAGTTTCACTAAACAAGAAACAATAAATTATACTCATGTTTGTTTTTCTTGCATTTATCTTGTCAATTGGCTTCTTAATTATCTGCCAATTACTATGAGAATTCTTAGTTCAAACACAATCACGGAAAAATAAACTTGATGTCAGTAAAAATATCAGTGAGTAACAGAAGAACTTGCTTAACACCAATGTCAATTTACTCAGTTACTGCAGCTCACCTTTTAAATTCACGTCAAGCTGCACAGGGAGCAAATTTATGTCCAAGCGAGGTAAATTCTAATGCTGCTCAGTGACACTTTATAGACATAAACTTGACTGTGGTATTTGTTTATTTCAATAATTTATGTGTACACTTTGTACCCGCATAACTGTAATTGCATTCAGATGACCGTGGGTATAATTAAACATACAGAACTTGTCAATTGTAAAGCTGTAACTGAAATAATCTGTCACAGTCTTGAAGATGTGCTTTCTCCCATTAGTCACAAATGATTAGCCTTCAAAGTATTGATGATTAATGCACAGAAAATTAATGTATCAGTTGCCCAATGGTTCTGCACATAGGATGCATTGTATGGAAGGTTCTAAGTTCAATTCCTTGTCTGTGTCAAGTCAGGTGATTTATTTATGAAGACAGAACAATTGCCCTCTGCACTTCTTGGCTAAACAAATGAGGAAAATGCTTCTTATTCCTGATTGTTGTCATATAATCCCTACAGTGAGACCATCCAGCCCGTTGTGTCCAGACTGACCCTCCAAGGTGCAGCCCACCCAATCCCTCCAGCCCCCCACCCTATCCCTGTAACACTACATTAAATATGGATAATCCACCTAGCCTACACATCCTTGGACACTAGAGACAATTTAGCATAACCAATCCACCTAACAGGCACATCTTTGGACAGTGGGAAGAAACCAGAGCACCCAATGGAAACCCACATAGACACGGAAGGGAACCCCATACAGACAGTCACCCAAGGCTGGAATCGAATGCAGGTGACTGGCACTGTGAGGTACCCAATAAGCCGTCTGATCCTGTGACAATAGCTAGAAATCAAATGAAGTCATTTAATTATTCCAAAAAGCTAGGTAAGAGATTGCTAAGCCTCTTGGTGAGATACATGTAACATCAATACCCATGGGTGAGGTGCCAGAAGACTGAAGGGTGAGGAATGTGGTGCTATTATTTAAGAAAGGTAGTAAGGAAAAGGCAGGGAACTATAGACTGGTGAGCCTGGCATTAGTAGTGGATAAGTTGTTGGAGATAATCCTGAGGGACAGGATTTACATGTATTTGATGAGAAATAGTCAGCATATCTTTGCGGGTGGGGAATCATGCCTCACTAATTTCATGACTTTGGTTTAGAGGCAGGGTATTATCTATTGTGCTGCAAGTGCTCCTCCAAGTAATATTGCTACTGGAAAGAAAATATTATGACATTGAAACAACTGATCTTCCCACCCAGATTTGTAGTTTGAAAGGTACAGTCAGACATTGAGTCCTACAGTGTGGACAAATTTAGAGGAGATATTGTAACATATGGCTGGTGAAAGAATTTAAGATGATAATGCAGTACAAAGAAAGACTTGAATACATATAGCTGTTTAGGACCTCCCAAAACTGCTTTACAGCTAATGAATTGCTTTTTGAAGTTGATTCACAGTTGCTTTGTGAAGGAGCTGTAGCCAATCTGCACTCAGCAAGCTCCCATAAACAACAATATAATGGCTAAACCATCTATATTTTTGTGGCATTGATCAGAAATAAATATTGCACAGGGATGATTCGTCTATTGTCCACTATATGAATTGAATGCTGGAATAGATCATCAGGCTCTTTAGTCTGCTCTACCATTCAATAAAACCATGGCTTAGCTAATTGTGGCCTCAACTCCACATTCTCACTTGCTCGAAATCCTTTGTCTCCCTAGTGACTACTTTCAGACTCTAGTCATGATTTGAAAGCAGTGAGGGCATCAAAGGATAGAGGGGACACACAGGAATATAGAGATAAAGCTAAAATCAGACCAATCATTGAATAATTGAGCTCTTGGTCAGGTTTAATGGGCTGACTGGCCTAGAATGCTAAATGCAATATGCTTATTCAAGGAAGGAAGCAAAAAATTACAGACCGGTTAGTTTAACATTAGTTGTGGTAAGGTCAGGGAATCAATAAGCATGGGGGAAAAGATAATCAGCAGACACTTTGAGCAGTTTAATTAATGCTATGCTGTCAAGAGTTCCTTGTTTATAGGATTACTCATTGCACCAAGCTTGGAGAAAGGTGGCAAACAATATCTAGTCCAAAAAGTCCTCAATAGCAGACAAACAGACATGCCATAACCCAGCGCGCTAACCACTCTACGTTAAAAAATCTTAAAACTGACAACCAAACTTCTCTGGCCACTCAGATTCATGACAGCCCATAAACCAACAGCCATGCTCAGACAACAACTCACCAGAACGAAAGACCCAATACACCACATGTGCAGGACAAATGTGGTGTATAAGATTCCATGCAGGGATTGCACAAAACTCTATATAAGTCAAACAGGCAGACAATTAGCAATCCACATTCATGAATATCAACTAGTCACTAATCGCCAAGGCCAGAGGTCCCTACTAGTCACACACAGACCACAAGGACTGGGACAACACAAGCAAAACAGAGGAGAACCAGAGAATTTCTAGAAGCATGGCACTCAGCCACGGACTCCATCAATAAACACATTGACCTTCACCCAAATATACCGACCACTGCAATGATCAGCTGGAACTGATCCGCGCTTCACAGGAGGGTCCACAGCACTGAGGATGTCACCCAGACAGGGGATGAAATGTCTGAAATACAATTTCCCAGCTCGGCGAACAAACCCACAAGTACAACCATCACCTGCAAATCTTCACACAAATCTTGAGCAGTATTAAGAAAATGAAGACTGTGCATCACACTGGCTGCAATGGCAAAAAAAAGGTGGCAGCACAAAGACAATCCTAGTGATCATGGTTTGGCATAAGTCTGAAATCTGATCACCAACCTGTCAAGATCATGTGGACAATGTTGGTGTCTGAAGGTTCCCATGTTAGCCAAAGTCACACACTTGTGTCTACCAGAGTATATTTATCAAGTCCTGTGGCAATACCAAATTGGCAACAGAGTAACCTCGGAGTCCCACATCAAGAATATTTACATAAACAACAGAAATTCATTGGATATTCATGTGGTTCTGGGTTTGAGTTTCAGCCTAGGAAGGTGGTTTTATAATGTGCCATACACATTGATTGTTAATATGCAAATCCTTCCAAAACAGGCAGGCAGTAAAAATGGGAGATACTCCCAGTTAACCATTCTTGATGCAGAGACGTGCAGCTTGAACTTTAGCCACTGACTTCAAGTTAGCTCCAAGGAAAGAACAACAAGGTATGGAAATAGATGCAAGCATGGGCTCCATCTGACGCATGTATCCCTAGGTCTGAGAAACCTCAGAAAAAAATATTATTTCATGACTCTTAGATTCCATTTGTTTTAATTAGGGAAAATAATATTTCACTTGTTTCATTCAAGACAAGTGTCTTCCCAATGTTTAGGATGGTTTATTAGAGCTGGCCCAATTACAATTGTAATCAGAGAATGAGATGAGACCTATTTGTTGCTTTAACCAGTCAGAGACGACAGACACCTCCATCTCAAACTCCACAGGTGCTGCCACTAAATCCATTTAGCAGCAGACCTGGTATAACAATTTAAATTGAGCTGATAAATTGAAAACACAGACGTTACAGAGATTGGTTGGACCCACATCGTAGTGCAATGCATAATTCTGCTGTGCACAGTACAAAAGTAATTCTGTGTAAAAAACCTTTATCACAATAATACTAAGGTGATATAACCATCATGGGAAGAATGCTGAGGGGTAACCAGACATAAGTATTTAAGAACATTAAAGTGTTTGATAGTGAAAATCCAAATAAGATAATCCCAAACGTGGACCAGAACTAAGTGGCATCTTATTCACGGTCATTCAGGAATCATTGCTGGGACCCTTGTTGTTCGTAATAGATATAAATGATCTGGAGGAAAATGGAGGTGATCTGATTAGTATGTTTGCAGGAGACACCAAAATTGGCGGAATTGCAGACAGTGAGGAAGATACAATGGGATTATAGATAGATGCAGATTTAGGCAGATGGAATTAAACGGACTAATGTAAGGTGATGGATTAGGAAGGATCAAATTCAGGTGCAAACTACACAATAAATGGCAGAACCCTACATTGACATACAGAGGAATCTGGGCATACAGGTCCACAGATCCCTGAAAGTGGCAGCACATGTGGATAAGGTGGTCAGGTTGGCGCACAGCATTGGATGGGATATCAAATGTAACAGTTAGCAAGTTATGTTGCAGCTGTATTGAACTTTGGTTCGGCCACATTTGGAATATTTCATACAGTTCTGGTTGCCACACTACCAGAAGGACATGGATGCTTTGAAGAGGGTGCAGAGAAGGTCTATCAGGATGTTGCCCAGACTGGAGGGTTTTACTTATGAGGAGAGGTTGGATAAATTCGGATTGTTTTCACTGGAAAGCTGGAGGCTGAGGGGCAACCTGATAGAGATCTACAAAACAATTAGACGTATAGATAACATGGATAGTCAGAGGCTTTTTCCCAGGATGGAAAGTTCAACTACAAGAGGGCACAGCTTCAAGATGAGAGAGGAAAAGTTTAGGGGAGAAGTGTGGGAAAAATCTTTCACTCAGAGGGTGGTGAGTGTGGAGGTCATGGAAGCAACGTTTAAGCATATGTTGATAGACACATGAACAGAAGGTGATCACAGGGATAGAAACCACGCCTGGGCAGTAAGTAGTGGGTCTAAATAAGGACTAGGATTCAGCAGAGGCTTGGTGGGCCGAAGAGCCTGTTCCTGTATTGTGTTGTTCTTTGTTCTAATAAATCCAACCAGGAATTTGATAAAATATATTTATCCAGACAGGAGTGAGAATCTAGAATTTGCTACCACAGAGATTTGTTGAAATGAATACCATAAAATCACTTAAGAGAAAGCAGAACAAACACAAAGCGATAAATGAAGAGAGGTTTATGTTGATGGGGTCAGATGAAAAGGAGTTGCATGGGAGGAGCAGTTTGATGGGGAGCTCAAATACTCACATTGGCTAGTTAGGCTGAAAGACCTGTTTCTATACTCAGTGTTTAAATAAGTTAAACACCTGCTAAATATCACTCATTTCTTCCTTTTGCCATCCTAAACTCACATTAAAATTCAGCAATTTACGAAGTAATAGCAGACTTAAATAAGTAAAGTCCTATTGCTGTCTTTTTTAATAATTTTATTAACCTTCAGATTGATTTTGTGCACCATCACATACAAGAGATTAATTAAATTATTCTTCCTGTCTTCATCTCTTCTAATGGAGGTGGTTTTTAATTCACTCTTTCCTTTGAAAAAATGATGGCTCATTTCCCCAAAATTGCTTGTGATCAAATTTCTTAAAATCAGAGAAATTAGATTTACGTTACTTACAGTGTGGAAACAGGCCCTTTGGCCCAACAAGTCCACACGGACCTGCCGAAGCACAACCCACCCATACATTTACCCCTTCACCTAACACTACGGGCAATTTAGCATGGTCAATTTACCTGACCTGCACACCTTTGGACTGTGGGAGGAAACCAGAGGAAACCCACACAGACACAGGAGAATGTGCAAACTCCACGCAGTCAGTCACCTGAAGCGGGTTTTGAACCCAGGTCTCTGGCACTGTGAGGCAGCAGTGCTAACCACTGTGCCACCACACGGCCAAATTGGAATTGGTTTATGTGGATTACCATCCAATAAGTCAATGTGTAGTTGAGGGTCTTTCAGATGGATGTACCCAAAAGACAGCTTTCGTAGGAGCTTAGAGGCAGTCAAATTGCTAATGAAGGGCTTTTGCCTGAAACGTCGATTTTCCTGCTCCTCGGATGCCGCCTGATCTACTGTGCTTTTCCAGCACCACTCTAATCTAAACTTTGGTTTCCAGCATCTGCAGTCCTCACTTTTGCCTAAATTGCTAATGAAGGTCTAGTTGTTGTGAGCTGAGAAGCTATTCACTTTACAAGTGAGACAAAGGTTTTATAACAGATTTTTTAGCATTTAGTTAAGCCTGGAGCTCCGTACTCTTCTGGTGTTTTAAGCATATTCAAACAATAGTCAATGCAAAATAATTAAAGCTGGTGCAAACCAGCAGTTTTAGTCGTACAGCTGGGGCTCTGCATTGAGACATTCATTGATCAAAATCGCTCTGATGTTCAGAAACCATTGTGTTTCTGTGTAAATGAGTGAAGTGGAATGAACATGTTCAGGACATCATGTTCCAAGAGGTAATGAATTCGCTTTTGTCCTAACAATTGCTGGACATTTCTGGAAAAAGATTGCTCCTTCTGTGTTCAATAGCAGCCATTCTAAAATCCAGTAAGTGTCCATTAAAGAAAAATTAAACAAGATAACATAGTATTTTTCTTTAAAGTAGGATCTTCCATTTTCTGAACTCTGGGTATAACTGTATGCTTAAATAACATGTCAGCAATTAAAAGGAGTTACTTTCTCCATCACTATATTTCATATTCTGGTCTAATGAAGAAAATATATGCATCTGCCCTCAAATATTTTGCCAATGGAGATAGGAGGAAAAATATTTTCATGCAGCAAGTGGTTGGGACCTGGAACGTACTGCTCAGGACATTGATGAAGGCAAATTCAATTCTTTCAAGATGGAATTGGATTATTAACTGAACAGGAAGAATGTGCAAGAGCATAAGGGGAAAGGAGAGGAGCAGCAGTTGGTGAATTGCCCCTTTGAAGAGCTGACACAGTCACAATGGGTTGAATGGCTTCCTTCTGTGCAGGAACCATTCTGTGATACTGTGAAGTTGGCAATAGGTTGGAATCTGCGGAAAACATGATCTTCCACTTGCCATCATTTTACCCTTTAATACCCCATTCTATCCCTAAACTCTTAAGCCTCCTGTACAGTTTCATTGATGGTCAAGAAACAGTAGCTCAAAAGACTATAACATACAGGAGCAGAATTAGGCCATTCATCTTATTGAATCTTCTCTACCATTTGGTCATGGCTAATATGTTTCTCAACCCCTTTCCCCTACCTTTTTCCCATAACCCTTAATGTGCTTACAAATAAAGTCATTAGATCTACCACCTTATAGTCTTATGCCTTCAATATTTGAACTCAACACGACTAGATCTTAATGACTCATTTTCACACAGACATTGTATAATCATTTGTATCTCCTCTGGACCCATCTCCTGTTTTCTTATATCTCAGATTAGCACCTTCCTTTAACTGGATCTGTACATGTTTAAACCCTGCTCAATCTCTAGCTTTTAAAGTCATAAACTTGGGACATTAGTTTTGTCCCTCTGTTCACAGATGCTGCTGATTGTTTTCCAGCATTTTCTGCTTTTATTTCCAACTCCCAACATTCACAATAGTTTGTTCTTGTCTCAAAACAAAGCATGTTGTCAAGGTTTGGTAGTTAAGTGCTCCCTGGTGCTTTCTCCATGGAAACATCTCTATGAATCAGAGCTCACCTGCCAACCAAGAAGCACATTATTCTCAAATAGAATGAGCGGCACAGTGGGTCAGTGGTTAGCACTACTTTCTCACGGCACCAGAAACCTAGGTTCAATTCCAGACTCAGCCAACTGTTTCGGGTTTGCACATTCTCCCAGTGTCTGCATGGGTTTCCTCTGGGCACTCCAGTTACTTGCTGCAATCCAAAGATGCGCAGGTGAGGTGAATTGGCTATAGTGGTTGGGCATGTGTAGGTTAGGTGAATTGGCTATAGTGGTTGGGGATGTGCAGATTAGGTGAATTGGCTATAATGGTTGGGGATGTGTAGGTTAGGTGCATTAGTCAGGTGTAAATGTCGAGTAAGGGTCGGGGAAATGGGTGGGCTACTCTTCATTGGATCGATTTGGGGTGAAGAGCCTGTTTTCACATTGTAGGGATTCTATGAGCATGGGTTCTGGTTTTTGTTGAGATTTGAAATTCTTGAGAGTCACACAGAAAGCTTTAACAGTGTATCTCTTTTCTCAACAATGCCCAACTTTAATCATTAAGCCACTATCTTATATTAATATGGCTAACTTTGTGAAAGCATCTTGATTGGATCATGGAACTTTATAAAATAATAAGGGATCATTCAGTCCATCATGTCTGTGCCAGCCCTTTGAAAGAGCTAGGAGAAAGTGAGGACTGCAGATGCTGGAGATCAGAACTGAAAATGTGTTGCTGGAAAAGCGCAGCAGGTCAGGCAGCAGCCAAGGAACAGGAGAATCGACGTTTCAGGCATGAGCCCTTCTTCAGGATGCCCAAAACGTCGATTCTCCTGCTCCTTTGAAAGAGCTACCCAATTATACCCATTCCACTGCTTATTGCCCCACTGCATTCTAATGAAGTTGGCAAATGGGATGTAGAGTATGTAGAGTCATAGAGTCAGAAATGTACAACACAGAAACAGACCCTTCAGTCCAACCTGTCCATACTGACCAAATATCCTAAATTAATCTAGTCCCATTTGCCAGCACTTGCCCATATCTATGCAAACCCTTCCTATTCCTATGCCCATCTAGATCCCTTTTAAATAATGCAGTTGTACCAACCTCCATCACTTCCTCTGGCAGCTCATCCATACAAGCGCCACCCTCTATGTGAAAAGGTAGCCCCTTTGGTCCCTTTTGAATCTTTTTCTCCTTACCTTAAACCTATGCCCTCTAGTTTTGGATTCCCCCATCCTGGGAAAAGGACTTTGGTTATTCACCCCATCCATGTCCCTCATGATTTTATAAATCTCTACAAGGTCACCCCTTAGCCCCCGATGCTCCAGGGAAAATAGCCCCGCCCTATTTAGCCTCTCCTATAGCTTAAACCCTCAACATCCTTGTAAATCTTTTCTCAACTCTTTCAAGTTTAACAACATCTAGCCTATCAAGACCAGAATTGCACACAGTATTCTAACAGTGGCCCAACCAATGTCCTGTACAGCTGCAATATGACCTCCCCACTCCTGTACTTAATGCACTGACCAATTAAGGCAAGTGCACCAAACACCTTCTTAGCTATCCTGTCAATAGTGCCTCCATCTTCAAGGAACTGTGAATCTGCACCCAAAGGTCTCTTTGTTCAAGACTTACGGGGCAAAATGTAAAGTTATTCACTTTGGAAGGGAAAACAAAAGAACAGAGTGTATTTAAATAGGGAAATATTGCAGAAAGCTGCAACACAAAGGAATTCGGACATACTCATGTGCATGAAACTCAGAAGGTGAGCAAACAGCTTGAGCAGGTAATCAGGAAGGCTAATGGAATGTTGGCCCTTACAATGCATTCTGGTATAACGGGACAATTGTGTTCCTCTGCAACCTCATGCTATAGAAAATCACACTATGGAAAACCGCTATAGAAAATCACACTATGGAAAACTGCTATAGAAAATCACATTGCAGATCACTATAGAAAATTGCTATACTCATTCAGTGGAAAGTTTGTGTTATCCAAACAGCATCCACAATTCATCAATCGCATTATAGCCAATTAGCATTGATGAAATGCACGTTATACCAGAACGACCTATATTTGAAGGGGTTAGAGTATAAGATAAAGGAAGTCTTTCTGCAACTGTACAAGGTGCTGGTGAGACCACATCTGGAGGACAGAGAGCAGTTTTGGCCCCTTATTTAAGAAAAAAAAGTTATTTCTTTGGAAGCCATTCAAAGAAGGTTCACCAAGATGATACTTGGTGTTGAGGCATTGCCTTATGAATAAAGGTTAAACAGGTTGGGACTCTACTCATTGGAGTCAAAAAAGAGTAAAAAAAAAGAGAGGTGATTCTTAAGGAGCTTGACAGGATAAGTGCTGAGAGGATGCTTCCTCTTATGGCAGAGTCTACAACCAGAGAGCTTTGTCTCAGGATAAAGGGACACCAATGTAAGACTGAAATGACAAAGAATTTCTTCACTCAATGGTTGAGAGTCTTTGGAACTCCTTGTCAAAGAGAGCTATTGACCAGAGTATAGTTAAGGTTGAGGTGGACTGATTCAATTCAATTCAGTTTTTTTTGTCACATGTACTGGAGTACAGTGAAAAGTTTATACGTCGCCACTAACAGTACCATCTCAGGTACAAAGGTACCTGGGTACAGCTTCCTCAGTTACTTGATCATAGAAAATAGAGAAATAAAATGTCAGCATTGCAGAAATGAAAGTTTAGAGCAGCCGCCTTCCACCCAGACCACACAGGCACCTAGACTCCAGTCCACACCGGGCCTCGGATCCAGACAGCACCAGGCTTCACCCTGGGAAATTGTTCTGGATTCACCTCAAGACCAGAAGACCAAACTGAGGCCATGTCAGGCCTAAAGACGGCCACACCAGGCCGAGAGGACGCCACGTCACTACGCCGCCATCCCATGCCAGAAGGCTACCACAATATGTCAGGGGATTGCCACAGGAAGCCACTACCCTAGGCTGAGAGGCTGCTCCTCATTGTGTCTGCACCAAGGCTGGGGGTCGTCGAAGGCCTGGAGTCATCCCAGAAGCTGGGATTTGAGCGAGAGACCAGGAGTTGCCGGATGCTGGAAATCAACCAAACACCAGCAATTGTTGGAAGCCGGGAGAGAAAAAAGACACACAAGGAGGGGACAAAAGGAGAGAGGAAAGGACGAGCAGAGCGGACAGGCTCCGGCTGAATCATCCCACTCCGCCGCCATATTGATGCATTAGTTCTTGATCAGTAGAGACATCAGAGTTATGGGGAAAGGCCAGGAAAGAGGGAGTGAAGAGTGTCAGATTAATCATAATCCTACTGAATGGTGCAGCAGGCTCGAGGGGCCAAATGGCCTACTCCTGCTTGTATTTCTTTTGGTTTTATGGAAGGGTCTGGACTTAAACTGTTCACCTGCTTTTTCTCCCTTCATAAACTGTCAAAACCATGACAAGAGTCTGAAAAATGGACAGAAAATATTGGAAATACTCAGTAGATCATGCAGCACCTGTAGAGAGAGGGAAATGGAGTTAACATTTCAGGAGAATGTTTACTTGTCATATAAAGATCTACTGTATATTTTCAATGTTCTGTTTTCATACCATTTGGTTGTGCCTGTGTCAAATCAAAACTCTACCACCAGATGGTAATGTTCACTGTATAACTTGATGTATTCACCTCTTTACAAAGCTCAAGAGTGCCACCTGCTGCCAGAAACTCTTTTAGCATGAACCTGCATCACTTGTGAAAGAGCGAATACACTTGGGTTCCCATATGGTGATAAGGTAAGTTGTTATTGGACTGAAATATTGTTCTTACTCAACCAAAATAAAGATGAACCACTTAACTACAGCCACTTTAGTCTCACATGAAACATGAGTAAATGCTTGGAAGTTTAAACAGACTTTTTGAGCAGCTAGTAGAGATTTCATACGAGCAATGTCAGTATTTGGTAGTTTTTCTTTTAAAGGGTTGTTGTTTTTTTTACAAAGAAGTAAAGTTGTGCATTTACTGTATGTGAATTTTCAATAAGTATTTGGATAATTGGATAGAGGCTTATTTGAAGAAAGTGGGTATGTGGTATAAATGAGAATGCATTTGCATGGATAGAAAGCTGGGTAATAGACAGCAGGACAGAATTAAGAGTTATAAATGCTGTTCAGGAAATGCCTGCAAATAATGCACACTAAGGATCATTGCTAAGTCTTTCATTGTTAATCTACACTCATGTAGAGGGAGTACAGTCTAACTGAAATCAATTATTTTAGTTAAATTATGAGGCAGGTAGCACACAATATTCCTGTATTCCCTTGTGTAAAAATGATTAGGGTGTGATCTAAGTGAGAAATTTAAGCTGATGAAAAGATTCAAAAGGGTTGATAGAGAGAGACTATCTCCAACAGTGTGGGGAGAACAAGGTGGGAGAATGTTCAAGTTAGAGCCAGGCTTTTGGGCATCAGGAAACACCTCTTCATACAACGGGATTGGAAATCTGGACCTCCATACCCCTCAAGAAACTACCAAGGCTGGGCGGGTCAATTGAATATTTGAAAAACGAGGTTGAAAGTTAAGGTTTTAGGGTTATGGAGGTGGGGCCTAGATACAAATCAACCATTATCTGAATAAATGGAGGAACAAAGTCATGGGGCTGTTTCCTGTTCCTATGGGATTTTCTACCTGTTTACACACCTCTGCATTTTCTTGCTAGAGGCCTAATGGGTTGGGTTTATTAAGTGCAGCAGCATTTCAGTGCTTTTTTTCTCCTTCACAGAATCAAGAGGAGGTCTGATAGCCCCTTGAGCTTATTCTGTAATTTGTAACTGCTCTGCTACCATATCCCTAAATGCTTCTGTCTGCCAAAGTCTACCAATCTCAAATATAAAATTAGCTGTTGATCTAACATCAATTGCTGTTCACGCAAGAGTGTTCCAAATTTCTGACACTCTTTGTGGAATATACAAACCTGTGTTATCCTGCAAGCACCAAGAACATGTAGTTCAGGTCAATTGAATATTCCAGAAATTCTGCCTTTAACCTCACTACCTTCCTTAACCAGCTTCTTAATCACACTATATTACCATTCAGTTCATCCAATAACCTCATTGAAGTTTGATGTTTCAGAGAATCCAACTTTACAATTCTGATTATAAAGTATTTGCCATTTTTGAGAGTCAGGCTGTTCCAAAACAGTCACAGAGTCGTACAGCATGGAAACAGACCCTTCGGCCCAACTCTTCCATGCCAATCAGGTTTTCCAAATTGAAACAGTCTCACTTGCCAGCATTTGTCCATATTCCTCTGAATCTTTCCTATCCATTTACCTGTCCAAATGTCTTTTAAATGTTGCAATTGTACTCACCTTTACCACTTCCTCAAGCAGCTTATTCCATATACACTCCAGACAGATGTATTTTGAAAGAGAGGAGTTAAATCAGTCTGTGTGAAGGAGTTCATCAGTCTGAGTCCAGAAATTCCAATTAAAGATACATCCTGGTTATTACAGTGCCAATAGCACAAATGCTACTGTTATTAAACATTGTTGAAGAGACAGGCACATTACCAAGTCTTTTCTTAACATGGAAAATAGCTACAGGAGAAGGCCATTCAGCCTTTTGAACCTGCAGCACCATTCAATATGATCATGGCTGATCATGCAATCTCAGTATCCCATTCACACCCTCTCCCCATACCCCTTGATCCCTTTAGCCACAAAGGCCACATCCAACTCCCTCTTGAATATATCTAATAAATTAGCCCCAACAGCTTTCTTTGGAAAAGAATTCCACAGGTTTCACAACTTGTTGAGCGAAGGGCTTCTTCTTCATCTCAGCTTTGAATAGCTTACCCTTTATTCTTAGACCATGACCCCTTGTTCTGGACGTCCTCAAAACTGGGAATATTCTTCCTACATCTAGCCTGTCCAGTCCTATCAGGATTTTGTATGTTTCTATGAAGTCCCCCCTCATTCTCCTAAATTCCAGCAAATCTAAGCCCAATCAATCCAGTCTTTCATCATATGTTAGCCCTGTCATTCCAAGAATCAGTCTGATGAACCTTCACTGGACTCCCTCAATAAAAAAAGTTCTTCCTCAGACGAAGAGACCAAAACTGCACACAATACTCAAGGTGTGGCCTCACCAAGGCCCTGTATAACTGCAACAAGACATCGTTACTCCAATACTTGCAATTAAGAATGTGCCGTTATCTTTCCTCATCGCCTGCTACACCTACATGGCAACCTTCAGTGACTGTTCCACCATGACACCGCCATTGCACCTGACTAAACTGCCACCATTCAGATAATAATCTGACTTTCTGTTTTTGTGACCAAAGTGGATAACCTCACATTTACCCACACGATATTGCATTTGCCAAGTATCTATCCACTCAGTCAGTCTGTGCAAGTCACCTGCAGCCTCTTAGCATCCTCCTCACAGTACACATTGCCACCCACTTAGAGTCATCTGCAAATTTGGAGATACAGCATTCAATTCCTTCTTCCTGCATAAATGCAAGATAAATGCATTTTTTCAATTCCTCAGGCAATCAGAGCTGACTTTCCAGCATCTTTTTCCTCTTAAAGTAATATTCTGACTGTTTAAAATTTGGCAGGTTTTTTTCCAAAATGACTGCAAGATGAAAAACTTCACCAATCTCACTTTTCAGCAATATTAAAGTCTGTACTCCCTATGTAAATATTTACTAAATATACGTCTAAAAGGTCTGGACCAATATACAGACTAGTTTGCTTGACTTTTGTGGTGCAAACATTGCTGGAGTCATTCATAAAGGAGGAGATAATTGAACACTTGGAAAAACAAAGCTCAATTCAGTCTCAGCACAGTGCCATGAAGGGAAAGTCATGCTTGACAAGCTTACTGGAGTTCTTTGAGGATGTAACCAGCAAAGTGGATAATGGGGATTTGGTGGACGTGGTATATCTAGACTTCTGGAAGGCGTTTGACTAGATGCTGAATAAAAAGCTGATCCAGAAGGTTACATCCCAGGGGATTAAGGGTAGAGTATTAACTTGGATAGGGGATTGGCTAGCTGATAGAAAGCAGAGGCTTGGGACAAATGAGTCCTTCTCAGATGGCAAACTGTAATTATTGGGGTTCAGCTCTCAGACCTCAATCATTTGTAATCCACATAAAAGATCTGCAGGCAAGGGAAGATTGTAACATAGCAAGGTTCATGGATAATACTAAAATAGATGGGAAAACAGGAAGTGATGAGGAGTTAAAGAGTTTACAGATGGATATTGGTAGGAAAAAAGGCCAGAATCTGACAGATGGAATTCAGTGTGGATAAGTGTGAGATTGGCCATTTTGGCCAGAAAAATAAAATTGAAAATTATTATGTAACTGAGGAGTGGATTCAAATTGTATCAGTGCAGAGAGATATGGGCATTTTTTGTGCATGAATTGCAGAAAGTGAGTATGCAGCATTGCATTTAATAAGAAAAGCAAATGGAACCTGGCATTTATTGCAAAAGGACTGCATTATAAACATAAAGAAGTGTTGTTACAATTATATAAGGTGGAATGTTGTGGTTTCCTTACTTGATAGTGGCACTAGAAGCAGAAGGTTCACCAGTTTAATTCCAGGGATGAAAGGGCAGTCATATAAGAAGCAGTTGAATAGCTGGGTTTATACTCAATGGTGCTCAGAAGCTGACTGAAGTACATAAAATGCAAAAGACATTGAGAAGGTGGAGATGGAACAGACGCTGCCCCTCTGTCTTAAACAAGAGGGCATGGATATAGAGTGTGTAGAGGTAGAACTACTTCTCATAGACGATCATGAATCTGTGGAACTCACCAAGAGTGCAGTGGAGAGGCAGTGTCAATCAATAGATTCAAGAATGAATTTTGTTTCTGAAGAAAAGTAAGATAA
Source organism: Hemiscyllium ocellatum (assembly GCF_020745735.1). Lineage (NCBI taxonomy): Eukaryota > Metazoa > Chordata > Chondrichthyes > Orectolobiformes > Hemiscylliidae > Hemiscyllium > Hemiscyllium ocellatum. The sequence goes on along the minus strand of NC_083406.1, from coordinate 20,646,521 downwards.
AGGACTCGGGGAGTCAGCAGAAAAGTGAAACTGAGACCAGGACAAGATCAGCTACATTCATGTTGAATGGCGGAGAGGGCTCAAAGCACTGAATTGCCGACTCCAGCTCTCAATTTCTATGTTCCTACAGCCCCAATTTTTGTACTATGGTTCCTGATTCTTCATTCCCCAAACAGCAGAAATTGTTTAAACTTAATTTCCCAGGTTTCTGGCTGCTGGTCCAATGTACAACTAGCAATTATCATAGCCTAGTTATGATTTGGGATCTGGCTATCCTGAAACATTGTGCATCAGCATCTGTACTGGCAAAGAAGCTAACAATGAACAGAGCGTGTATATGATGCAAGCAATTTTACTGCATCAGAGCTTAATGTTGAATGAAGCTAATCTAGTGATAACAGAACCATTTAAACTATATGGCACAAACAAAGACCAATTAGTGTGTCTCTTAAGAGCTTAACTGAGGTTTTAAAATCTGAGTATGGGTATTTTGCTGCTGAGCAATTGCAGAGGTCAGAATAGATACTTGATACTGCTTTTAGATATTTTTATTTAAATAATTGATTCAGTTCTCAACACCATTTTTTAATGTCAATAGATCCATCCCTTCCCCCGCCACAACACATTCCGAGGTGAACATCTCAAGCTTCTGTGGGGTCATTAAATAAGCCATTAAAAACTGTATTCACTGTAAACATTGCATAATATAAAAAGCAGAATACGTTACAGAGCTATGTAGGCTTTCAATCAATATTTCTATAACAGATGGCAAAAGTTCAAGTCTTAAAATTGAAATTACTGCCTTACAGACATCAGACATGCACCACCACATCAATAAAATACATTGCATTGTTTTAGCTATTAATTCATCTATGCTTAGTTATTATTGAGTACAAATTAGTCTCATTTTTCTGGACTTCAAGATAAACGATGAACTTAAACAATGCATATACAAATTACACAATTATATTGATTACTAATTAAACATTATGGATATCAGCTATGAAAAATAACATCTTTCCTAGTGTTAATTTCAGCCCATAGCCAACGCAGGGGCAACTATTCAGTCAAATGATGAATTGGTTTTGATGTTGTATAATGCTGTGATAAGAAAAACGCTGGCAGTTATACAGCAGCACTATACAGCAAATAAAATACCTTTGAAGTGTTGGAACTACAACTGGGAGGAGTGTGCAGCAGGTCAGCGTCCCTGTGAAACACACTGGGAGGAGCATGCAGCGGGTCAGCGTCCCTGTGAAACACACTGGGAGGTGTGTGCAGCGGGTCAGTGTTACTGTGAAATACTGGGAGGTGTGTGCAAGGGTCAGTGTCACTGTGAAACACACTGGGAGGTGTGCAGTGTGTCAACGTCACTGTGAAACAGACTGGAAGGAGTGTGAATTGAGTCAGCGTCACTGTGAGACACACTGGGAGGAGCGTGCAGCGGGTCAGCGTCACCGTGAAACACACTGGGAGGAGCGTGCAATGGGTCAGTGTTACTGTGAAACACACTGGGAGAAGTGTGCAGACAGCCAGCGTCACTGTGAAACATACTGGGAAGAGTGTGCAGAGGGTCAGTGTCACTGAGAAACACACTGGGAAGAGGGTGCAGAGGGTCACCGTCACTGTGAAACACTGGGAGGAGTGTGCAGTGAGTCAGGATGACAAACACTGGGAGGTTTGTGCAGAGGGTCAGTGTCACTGTGAAGCACACTGGGAGGAGTGTGCAGCGGGTCAGTATCACTGTGAAATACTGGGAGGTGTGTGCAAGGGTCAGCGTCACTGTGAAACAAACTGGAAGGAGTGTGAATTGAGTCAGCGTCACTGTGAAACACACTGGGAGGAGTGTGCAGCGGGTCAGCGTCACTGTGAAACACACTGGGAGGAGTGTGCAGTGAGTCAGGATGACAAACACTGGGAGGAGTGCAGAGGTTCAGCGTCACTGTGAAACTCACTGGGACGTGCAGAGACTCAGTACACTGAAACTCACTGGGAGTAGTGTGTAGTGGGACAGTGTCACTGTGAAACAGGCTGTGAGGAGTGTGCAGCAGATCAGCGTCACTGAGAAGTAGACTGGGAGGTCAGCATCACTCGAGCAGATGGGGATAGCAGGGTCTATAGTAGAGGGGCAGTGGTGGTGCGAAATAAAAGCAGCATTGGCAGAGATTCTGTACCTATCTGACCGTAGTATGATGTGATAGGAAAACAGGTATGTGATTAGTGGGCATTTCTTCCACGTCTTGTTTGATTGGCCCAGTGGTTAAACTCAGGAGCTGTTAAGAGTGCTGAAGAACAGACCACTTCGATGAATTATATATTGTGTGTGTCATCAGCAGTCAGGAAGGTGAGACTGTTCATCAGACAAATAATAGGATGCAAAATTTAGCTCCTGGAGGAAACACAGCAACCAATTTTCACACAGCAAGACTGATAATAGCAAAATAATTCATTGTTTGCTACTAGCTGAAATTAAACGATGACCAACCAGTACAACAAGTAGAACATCACTGGCATCCAGAAACTATTTTTCACTCATGACTGGAGTGTGCTAAATGCAAACACAAAAAACATGACATTGTCTGGATGACGTCCTTGAATGAGACCAGTTCTCAGCAAAAAGCAACTTTAATTACCAGCTGCAATGAACGAAGACCTGCTGTTAACCATACTTGGCTAGACCTATAAATTATAGCAAATTGACACATTTACTGTCATTCTCATTTAGCGATGTCAGGTTGGGGAGCTGTACTGAACACACGAACGGTGTAATTAGGTCCAGGCCTCCTACTGTTTCTAATCTATATAAACGATCTGGATTTGACACAAATAACAGCTGTTACTGAATTTGCAGGTGAAATTAAACTGAGGCATGGAAAGGGACTAGTCGAGTCTAATGAAGTAGCTAAGGAACTATGGAATGACTTCAATAAAGTTTTTAAATTGAGCAGAGCTACGATCGTTGGACTTCCACTTCTGAAACTAAAAGTTGCGATGTATACCAGAAAAGGAAGAGAGATTTACTCTGATTAAATTGAAGCAGATGTGAGCATAATCTGCATTGGGTGGTAAACTCAATTTGACAATGTCCAGTCATAGCAGAGAAGGAAAAATGTGCATAAACAAACAATTGCATTTCAACTAAGTAGATCAGAAGCTGACGATGTCAGCTCCATCTTATCAGGCTACTTACTTATTCCTACATTCAGGTCTCATTGATAAGGCAGACTGGTTAGCTTTACAGCTGGTGAGCTGGCCATAATGATCATTCTGAAGATGACTACGTTTCAGGACAGCTTATAATCTGTTGAGCCCGAAAGAACCACTGAATCATACAGTAGAGAGGAGACCCTTCAGTTCATTAAGTCTGTACTGCGAAAAATATACTATCACCTACACTAGTGAAACTTTTCTGCACTAGGTCCATATTCTTGAATGTTATGACACTTCAAGCTCTCATTCATGTACTTGCTAAACTCAACTACTCACCCTGGCAATGCGTTCCAGATCCCCAGCAGCTTCTAGGTGAAAATGCTTTTCCTTAAGTGCCCCCTAAACCTCTGCTTTTCACTTTAAAATTATGCCCTTTGTGATTGATCCTTCAATTAAGAGGTACAGTTACTTCTTATTCACCCTGTCCATGACCCTCAATCTTGTATATCTCTAACAGGTCCCCTCTCATCATGCTTTATCCCCAAAAAAATTCCTGACTTTATCCAGACTGACTTCGTAGGTGAAATGCTCCATTCGAGGCAACATCCTGGCGAGTCTCCTCCATTGCAATCACATCCTTCCCACAGTGTGATGACCAGAATTACACACACGACTCCAGTTGTGGCATAACCGAAGTCCAGTACATTTCTAACATGACCTCCCTGCTCTTATTATCACTGCCATGATTGATAAAGGCAAGCATACTGTACACCTTCATTAACTACCCTATTAACCTCTCCTGCCACTTTCAGGGATCTGTGAACAAGCACCCAACATCGATTTTTCTCTTCGCGTTTCCTAGTGTCCTGCCATTTGAGTACTCCCTTGTCCTGTTTGTCCTTCCAAAGTACATCAACTCACATTTATCAGAGTTAAATTCCCTCTGCCATTGATCTTCCCATCTGACCAATGTTTATAGCTTCCCAACATAATATCTTCACCCTCACAGTCAACCATCTAGCAATCTTCACGTCATCTGCAAACTTAGTTATCATCCCTCACACATTCTCATCTACATCATTTATGAATGTCACAAACAATAAGGCATCCAGTAAACCACTGCACACTGGGCTCCAGTCACACAAAGCTTTCCTCCACTGCCCTCTGTCTCCTATTATTAAGCCAATTTTGGATCCAGCTTGCCAAATTACCCAAGATACCCTATCCAAGTCAAAGGTGCAGCCTCCTGGCTGCTAAAGCACAGATTGTTAATTTGACCAAAAGCAAGGGATACTGGTTACATTGACCAATAAAACTCAAAATCCAGAAATCAGACACAAACAGCAATTAGGTACTAACGATATTAGCAGAGTGAAAAAGACATCCTCTCAACAGCCATTCTGGACAAATGTACCTCAAGAACTGAATGAAGGGTTGCATATTAGTAACCAAGAACTAAAGGTTCAAGCCTAAAACAATGGAACAAAACATTAACAGGACATTTAGCGATTAACAAAACCATCCAAACCATTGGTAGCCATTAAACAGGATCTCCTGATTGGCTAAAGCTACTGAAAGATCCAGACACTAGGGGAAAAAAAGATATAAAAATAGGACTTATCTGTAGATTGAGGAGGAGACTGGTTTAAAAAGTAAAAAATAAGGTCTGCAGATGCTGGAGATCACAGCTGCAAATGTGTTGCTGGTCAAAGCACAGCAGGTTAGGCAGCATGAAGGGCTTATGCTCGAAACGTCGAATTCTCTATTCCTGAGATGCTGCCTAACCTGCTGTGCTTTGACCAGCAACACATTTGCAGCAGGAGACTGGTTTGGCAAGAGGCAGAGAGACACAGCCGCTTTGCATCCCCATAGAGGCACAGAGAGAAAAAGCGACTGTGCAAATCTTTGAGACTTGCAAAATATTGTCAGTTTATGGAGACCAAAAGGATTTGAGATGGTATTGTTTAGCATTTGAAGTTATTGTAGCTAGTTTGTTTTTATATAAATATTTTTATTGAAAAGCTTTTTAAATCTTTTACAAAACTTTTATATACAAAGAAAAACAAAACCCCATCAAAACAGGGGGAAAAAAAACAAAGAAGGCCTTAATATAGTATGATTGTTACTAAACAACCCACTATTGTACCAAAACAAACCTAACTAAAACTAAACTACAAACATATTGAAAAAATGCTAGTTTAAATTAAAGTTACTTAGAATAAAGTAGTAAAACATTTATTTAATTTATCTTACTCATCACACCTTCACTGAGGCTCGTGTACCCCTGACAGTACACATTCTTTTCCTTCCAGTCTCCTCCTCTCACGGCCCCAAGGGCATCCATAAAGATTCCCACAGCTATACCACCACAGCCTTGACTAACATTGCCAACAAGTCAGTTTCAATATAATTTTAAAAAGGCCACCATGTTCTATAAAACTGTTCCGTTCTGTGGTGCACCATATTTGTGAGGTAATCTTGGGGAAGATGCTCTATCACCAGCTTACGCCACCCCATAAGACCTGATGGTTTTTCTGACATCCAATTTAGTAAAATGTTCTTCCTTGCACAGTCTCTTCCCATGTTCTGTCAGAGGGGGTAAGTTTGGCAGCCCCAAAAGAATTATTGTATCCATGTTAATTTCAATCCCCAGAATGTCCTTTAACTCCCTTACTATAGCACTCCATAAACTTGTTATTATTTGCTTTATTAATGTTTGCATTGATACCAGCTGGCGTTCATAGTGATTGGCCATTTTGGTATTGTGGGACACATGAGAAAATTTATAAACATTGGTTAGAGTTCTCTCACCTATTTAAGATGAGACGAGACAACATCTGGTATCCATGGATGGGCTTCTATAAGAAGTGACCATCATGTTCTCCAAAGTCAAACCCACCAGTCTGTTATCTTCAGAATTCAGAGCTGTAATTAAGAGGGTAACTATCCCACGAGAATCAGGATTCAAGTGAGTAATTCAAGGAAAAGGCAACTGATCAGAATTTGACCCTTCAGCCTTAGTGTTCTACAGGCACAGCTAGCAAAACACACGCTGGAAGAAGGTAGCAGGATATAGAGAGACTCTGAGAAAGTCTGCCCTATTGGGAGAGAGGGGTGGAAGTCAGGTGGTGTTTCCTCTTGTGTAGAAACCCAAGAGATGTTGGCAGCTATCAACACCCCTATATATTCCACTACCCCAAAATGACTGCCAGGTGCTGAAAAAGTACCTAGAACAAGCAAAGTACCTAGAACAAGCTGTTGGGGTCAGCAAATAAGGGATAGCCATAATACACAGGTCTAGGAAACTCTAGCACCTTCTAGTGGCCTGACTGTAAAGTGTTAGAAGTCGTCACCATGCTCTAGTTCGGCATGTCTTAGAGAGGCTGCAACAAGAATTTGACTGAAGCCTTACCCCAAATATAGACACTTCTCATCCCTTAGTAACATGGGAGGGAAATCCGGTAAAGGACCCAACAATAATATGCTCACTGGCAAAGTGGAATGAATGTCCCCTCAGCCAACATGAGGACATTCTCAAACAATACCCAAATAGACAGAATTCTGTGGCAACCCAGATTGGCCCTGGATCATGGGTTCCATGACCAAAGGCATATGACATGAAATACATAAATTAGGAAAGAATGCCACTAAAAGAATGCCTCTAAAATAACCACAGCTACAGTGATAGCAGGCATTCTAGAAGAATCTCGTGTCAGTTTGCTGAAATTAGATCACTGTGGGAGCAATTAGCAATCACTGCTGGTGAACTGGCAAAGTTAAAATTTGTAATTAAGAGCAGGACACCAGAATACAAGAAAGCCTAATCCAGGAGTCGAGTCCATTCCCAATATGAAAAAGGAATCAGGAACCAGAAAGCAGCCTGGGCCAACATGGATAGGTTACAACAGTAATGTAAACAATTGCAGGCAGTAGTAAGAGCGCTGCACAATTGTAATACAGGAAAAGGTCAAAACTGTTACTTCTGGGATACACACAAAGTACCAAGAAAGGATAGTTGATCGAGAGAACCAGTTATTGGCCTGTAATGGCTTAAGATGTGCCTGCGGGGGAGTGTCAAACATGGAAGACAGTGAGGGATTAATACAGGTCCCATATACATTCACCAGGAACATATTACGGGGACTCCTTCTGCTTTTCCCCAAAGCTGCAGACCCATCAGCCCCCTGCCCTCTCCCAGAACCCATGCACCCCAGCACAGAAGTGACCAAAACCAGGTTATCCAGTTGGTCAGTATTGCTAAGGTGGTCACTGTTTTTGATGTTACATCTGACCCATACTCCTTTGATGAAACTTATCAGCAAGGGATATGATGAGGAGAAACAAACCAGGCTTGTCATTATATACCTCAGTACATTCAGCTCTGCCATTTCCACATAATACTGACAGCAGAATGGAACGAACGATGCTAACAGAATTAGCTACCATCAGCCACCATCGATGGGGAAATCCCATAGCTGGCTTGCATAAGTACCAACAGAAGTAGGGAACATCCCATTTCTTTTGCCTGCCAGCTATAGCTCCAATTCACTTGGATATTCAGGGATATGGACCAACCCAAACTCACTAAATCAACAAGTAAATTGGGTACATGCTGTTATTACAAACGTTACTGTCAGCAGAGACCATGCACGTGAAGCATTTGACCCATCATACTGATGCCTGGGCTCTGTGAAAACTAGTCCTGTGTGGGAGAGGGACATTAAGGAACAGGACAAGGTGAAGCAAATAGTCTGCCTAAGTGCCCTTAACATAGCCAGCTTCCCATCTCCAGCCCAAAAAAAACAAGGGATGATGCAGAAATCCAGGTGACCAAAGAATAACCTCCCTTGCTCCAGAAAATGGTACTCTCACAAATAAACCCCAAGCCCAATACAAGCTATAACTGTGGCCAAACTGGCCATTTCGTTTGGGACTGCCAAGCATCTAAGATTCCAACCTGACAATGGGAAGATGGGCCAGTACCCAGGGTACCATCCTGGCAGCAATAGTTAGAATGAAAAGAGGCTGTGTCTTATATGTTGACGTTCACAAAGGCAATAATGGAAATAGCTTTAAAGCTCCCCAGCCACAAGTGCACAAGCCACTGAGCTTGCAGTCATGTATGTGGTAGCTAATCAGGAACAGCTCCTGCCACCAGTAAACATCCACTCTGAAAGCATGTACATCTGCAACAGCCTCACAGATTTCCTTCCACTCTGGGGAAAATGGGGTTTCGTCTCTGTACGTGGAAAGCCCCACCCATAAGGCTACATAAATGGGCACAGCAATAAAAATTGACACAAAACACAGTCATGCCTATTTCGACTGCAAGGTTCACCCTTCCAAATACAAGGTAGGGCAACAAGTTACAGTAGCACCTCAACATACAAACGACCCCATTCACAAACAAACAGGATTGTATGTAAAATTTTGCTTCAACGTATGTACGAAATTCAAGGTACGAACGAAGGTACAAACGCAAAAAGCCAGCAGTTTCATTGTCATTGTTCTGCTTTGCTATGCGCGCTTTGAACGCCAAAGCTCCGAGGCCCCGCGTGATCTCATTCAGTTAGTCTTTGGCGCACACACTGCGAGTATCGTTCTTTGCTACGTCCAAGCATTCTTACACTTTTTTTAGTTTTTTGCATTAAATTAGCCCTCATTATGGCTCCCCAAGAAAGTGAAAAGTGGTGTTAAGAAGCCTAAATGTATTACTGTGGAAACGAAGAAGGAAATAATAGCTAAACACGAGAATGGTGCTCGCTTATCTGATCCCACTATGCAGCACATGGCAAAATCGACTATCCGTACTATCCTAAAGAACAAAGAGGCACTAAAGGTAGCTAACGCAGCTAAAGGAGTGACTGTTTTAACAAAGCAAAGGCCTAAATTGTTAGACGAGGTTGAAAAATTATTAGTTTGGATAAGTCAAAAAGAGCTCGCTGGAGATAGCGTTAATGAGACTATAATCTGCAAGAAGGCTCTACACATACTCCATGATTTGTTGGCGAAACCGCCGAGTACAAGTACTGCTGGCATTGAAGAATTTAAAGCCAGCAGAGGCTGGTTTGATAAATTTTGTCGACGAACTGGAATCCGTAGTGTAATAAGGCATGGAGAAGTAGCTAGTTCGGACAAAAAAGGCAGCGGATGATGTTGTGAAGGAATTCAATAAGTTTGTTGAAGATAAAGGTTATGTCTCACATCAAGGTTTTAACTGTGATGAAACTGGACTTTTCTGGAAAAAATGCCCAAAAGGATCTAAATAACCCAAGGGGAGAAGGCACTACCGGGCCACAAACCAATGAAGGACAGGTTAATGCTTTTATTGTGCGTGAATGCAAATGAGGATTGCAAGGTTAAGCCTCTGTTAGTCTACAACTCAAAATCCTCGCGTTTTTAAACGCAAATGTGTTGAAGGCTAAACTCCCGGAAATGTAGAGGGCAAATAGCAAGACTTGGATCACGTGAATGATTTTTATGGAATGGTTGACTGAAGTTTTTGCACCAGCTGTCAAGCAAATTAATCTTGAAAAAATTAATTTGCCACTTAAGTGTCTTCTAGTAATGGACAATGCTCCTGCCCATCCTCCAAATTTGAAAGACTTGGACATTGAGTACAACTTCATAAAAGTCCCTTCCTCCCAACAACACTCCCCTCATCCAACCCATGGACCAGCATGTTCAAAAGTTCAAAGTTCAAAAAATTATATACGAAGGCTCTGTTCGCCAGGTGTTTCCAGGTTACGAACGACACATTTGACCCTTCGTCAGTACTGGACCACTTCAATATCCTCCACTGCATAAGCCTTATTGATAAGGCAATGAACGAGGTCTCTTTCCTTACGTTGCAGTCGGCCTGGAAGAAACTTTGGCCAGCTTGTGTACCCAAGAGAGACTTCGAGGGTTTTGAGGAGGAGACATCAGCAAATGTAATGAATGAGATTGCGACCCTGGGCCAAAATATGGGCTTGGTGGTCGACAAGGATGATGTGGCGGAGCTGGTGGAGGACCACAGACAAGAACTCAGCACAGAAGATCTTGTTGAATTGCAGCAGGAGCATTCTGGACAGGAGCAAGAAGGGAAGATGTATTAAGTGTGCAAATCAAAGACATTTGTAGCAAATGGAGTGAAGTGCAGGCTTCTGTTGAGAGGCATCACCCTAACAAAATTGACCAACAGAGCAGTGAACATTTTAAATGACAATATGATGTCCCATTTTCAGAAAATTCTGTAACAAAAGAAAAAAAAAAGTTTCTCTGGATCGTTTTCTTGTGGCATCACCAACCTCCAAGAGACAAAAAAAAAGAGAAGACTCCGGAAATATCTGAACAATGGGAAAATTGATTCAGTTCACAAACCGGGTCCCGGAATGGATTAAGTTCGAAAGTCAAGGCGCTACTGTATAAGTTCACAAGCCCTCTGCACTTCTAGGACCCAGATTTTCAGGCCACACTCCATTGTGAATAAAGTTAGCCCTCAGAATATGAATGGTTGCTGGGCTCAGGTGAAATGGGCTGGTACCATGTAAATCAGATTAATTCCTATTCTGCCCAAAATAACTCCCACCACTTTCACAACATGCTCAGGGGAAATAATTTGCAGTACCAGCCCTATGCAAGAAGGTCCCAGTAAAGCCTCAGGATTCTCCACCCAGAGGAAGACCACAGCAACACAGGCAGATATACAACTAACTGCAAGAAAACTTTAAAATTAAAAAAAATCACATACGAGGGGTAATATTGACACTGGCGAGTGCATGCCACCAATCTTTGGGAGATGCTGACAAGAGACCCAGTAGTTCCTAATACTGCCAAGAATTAGGACTTATGGTTTGCCTCTTTCAGGATAGGAGGTATATGAGTCACTTGTGAAGTAAAGAAACATGCTGTTACTGCTACAAACAGCCTCAGGCAACTAAGTCCCATAATTTTGAGGGAAAGTGGGCTGCATATATTACCGGTGGTGAGGAAACGACTGGAAGGAATTCTGAGGGACAATGAAGGTGCTCTTGGAGCAAGAACAGCTAGCATGGATCATTAAACAAATAGCATGCCTGATCAACTGGATTGAAATTTTTGGTGACCAGGTATGAGATGAGAGCAATGATTTGACGTAATCTATTTGGATTTCAAGGCTTTTGATAAGGTCCTGCATGAGACACTGATAGTGAAGTTAAAAGCCAATGGACATTTGGCAAATTGGATCCATAATTGACTGAAAAGCAGGAAGCAAAGGGTGATGATCAAAAACTGGTTTTATGACTGGAAGCCTGTATTCAGTGGGGTAATTTGCTGTTAATAGTATACATGATTTATAAATGATTTATACAAATGCAGGTGTGTGTGTGTGTGTGTGTGTGTGTGGTGGGGGGGGGGGGGGGGGGGGAGGAGAAGGAGATGGATGGATCAGTGAGTTCGCAAACAAAACGCAAAGTGTTGGGGTACTAAATAGAGAGGAATAGCCTTGGATTACAGGAGGATACAGATGGTCTGTTCAGGAGAGCTGATCAGTGACAAATTCAATTTGGAGAAGTGAAAAATAATGCATTTGGGCAGAACGAATAAGGCAAAGGAATTCATGATGAATGGTAGCACACTGAGGAGCACTCAGATCAGACAGACCTTGGTAAGCATGCCCATTGGTCCCTTAAAGTAGCAAGGCAGATAGGTAAAATGGTCAAGGTCGCATATGGGAGACTTGCTTTTATTAGGGGAGAAAGTGAGGTCTGCAGATGCTGGAGATCAGAGCTGAAAATGTGTTGCTAGAAAAGCGCAGTAGGTCAGGCAGCATCCAAGGAACAGGAAATTCGACGTTTTGGGCATAAGCCCTTCATCAGGATTGTTGATGAAGGGCTTATGCCCGAAACGTCGAATTGCCTGTTCCTTGGATGCTGCCTGACTTGCTTTTATTAGCCAAGACAAAGTTTAAGAACACAGGAGGTTACACTGGATCGGTATAAAATGTTGCTTAGACCATGGCTAAAGTATCATGTGCAGTTCTAGAAACCACATTCTAAATTGCACTGGAATGGGTGCAGAGGAGATTTACCAGGATGTTGCCTGGTTTGGAGAGTTATGTACAGATTACTGGAGTTGCTTTTCTTGGAGCAGAGCAGACTCAAGAGGGTCATCATTAAGATGCATAAAATTATGAGTGGCATAGATATGATAGACAGGCAGAAACTTTTCCATTTGATGGAAGGATCAATGACCATGGGCATAAATTTAAGGGGCAGGCAGTTTAAATGGGATGCAAGGAAAAATATTTTCACCCAGAGGGTAGTCAGAATCCGGAACTAACTGCCTAAAAGGTTGTAGTGACAGAAACTCAACATTTCACTATTTAAAAGAGCCCTTGCAATGCCAAGGCATACAAAGCTATGGGCCAAGTGTTGGAAAAAAGGATTAAAATAGTTAGGTGCTTGTTTTTGGCCAGCGTAGACTCAAATGGGCTGAAGAACCTTTTTCTGTGTTGTAGACCTCTATGACCTGACATAAAAATCTCAATAGCTTACTACTGACAGCACATTTCCTGTATGGGTGCTCCTACTGCAACCAGCACAACCCCTAGATGACAAAACGTAGCACATTGAAGGAAATGGCTCTGAGATATGTTCGCAGAACAGTGGATAGATCAGTTTAAATTAGATGCATTCTCGTTCCAGCAATGAATGAATCTCATGTACTACTGTTGTGCACAAAAGCAGTCTTTTTCATCCAAGTGACTTCAAACTTACACTTCTATTTATGGAAGTTTGTAACCTACCTTCCTAATAGCAGTAAAATCTAATACAATACCCAAAATCATGCTTGCCCACCACAATCCACAGCACTTTTGATTATCTGGTCATCAGGGTTGGTCAATGCAATGAAGTGTGGGGCCAGCTAAGTAGAATTTTTGCAAAGAACTGCTACAATATCTTAACAGTTATATTGATCAGGAACAGTCAAGCAATAGGAAACCTTTATATTGGTCAGCAAAGCTGATTTTGTGGGTGAAACTCCAGCACTATTTTTGGATATATTTGGAATCTCTAAACTTTGCTCTTAAGTATTTTAGACTTGCCAAAATCCAGGGTACACCACCCACTCCACCTGACCATGTTCTACTTTCCCAATTAGAAATATGGAAAGTGAACTTTTTTTAAAAAAATTACGTTTTTCACATCACTTAACTGATTTGAACTCCAAGGAAAACAGGCCTACTCTACACAATCTCTACTCAGAACAATCCTTTCATCCAAGAATTAATCTAGTGGATCTTTGTTACATTTGCTTGAATGCAGGCCCATCTTTTCTTCAATAGTTCAAACAGAAGAACTCCACATGTGGGCTCATACCAGGTCAGGGTGTCAGGCTCCCTCTTTACCCAGTTTGCCCAATGAGATTTCAAACCCGCAATGAGTCAGTCCTGCAACTGTGCTTTGAAATGACCTGCCAAGCACTTAGTTGTACAAAACACAACAGTTCAACACCATCTCACAGCTAGTTATAACAGGCCCCTCAAGCCTGCTCTGCCATTTCTGGGATTACAGCTAATCCACCATTTCACACATCCACTTTCCTGCCCTTCCCCCATAACCCCAAATTCCCCTACTGATCAAGAATCAGTGTTTCTCAGCTTTGCATATACACAAGGCTGCAGTTACAGCTCTCTTTGGCAAGGACTTCCAAAGACTATCAACCCCCAGAATCCTCCTCCTCTGTCTTGAATTGGCACCACGATATTGACCATGTTCTTTGGTCCTAGACTCTTCCTTGAAGGGGAAACATCCTCTTAGCATTCACGCTTAAGAATACATTTCAATAAGATCATATTTCATTCTTCTAAAGATCATTGAATAGAGTTCCAATCTGTTTAGCCTTTGCCCATATCAGTACACCAGAAACGAACAGCTTGAAGATCCAGAACTTAGACTACCATGTGGTTATAAACTTCAATTTTAGAGGTTTCCATCGAATATGAACATTTAGCAGGTACCACCTGATTAGGTGCATATTGCATTTTGGTAAAACAAACAAGGGGAGGTCTTATACAATGAAAAGGGCCTTAGATAGTGTTGTAAAACAGAACTAGGAGTTCAGGCACATAATTTTTAGAAGTTTGCATCACATATAGATTGGGTAAAAAATGAGGTCTGCAGATGCTGGAGATCACAGCTGAAAATGTGTTGCTGGTTAAAGCACAGCAGGTCAGGCAGCATCCAAGGAATAGGAAATTCGACGTTTCGGGCATAAGCCCTTCATCACATATAGATAGGGTGGTTAAGGCAGTACTTGGTACACTTGCGTTCATTATACAGACCTCTGAGAATGGGAGTCGGGACATTATGTTGAGGCGTCTTCTGGAGTACTATGTCCAGTTCTGGTCGCCGTTATGGGAAGGATGTTTTTAAGCTGGAGGGGATTCAGAAGAGATTCACCAGGATGTAGAGTTATTTAACATTTTCACTGTACGTGGGTACAAAAGACAAAGTGAATGATGTTGCCACATTCCAACACCATCTTGGATAATAAAGTACTGCATAAATTGTATAAATGGCAAAGTACTGAAAAAATTAATATTAATTTAATATTAATAAAACTGAAATAGCTTCAAAATTTCATCTTTCCCCTCTCTGTAGGCTTCACGCTCTCTGCTCCTCCAGTCGACATTGTCCAACATCGCCCTTGGGGCCCTGACAACGTACTCCTTTTCTGCTGCCATGAGCGCCATTGCTTCTGCTGCCTCAGAGGTGTAGACTATCATGCTGCACCAGTCCTGCACCTCCTCCGACACTGGACATCAACTGATTAGTCTTCTGATGCCACAACCAGAGATGGTGATACATGGGGCTTCAGTGTCCCACATGAGGACACCCCTTGTAACCAAAATAAAAGAAAAACGTTACCCAGCTTGCCAGGAATGGAAGGTTTGCGTTATAAGGAAAGTCTGGGTAGACAGACGTTTTCTCCACTGCAATGTAGAAGTTTATAAAATCATGAGGGCGGGGAATTTCAAGACGAGTGGACATATTTTTAAAGAGAGAGGAGAAAGATTTTATAAAAGTCTAAAGGCAATTTTCTTTTAAACAGTGGTGTGTGTGTGTGTGTGTGTGTGTGTGTGTGTGTGTGTGTGTGTGGAATGAACTTCCACAGGAAATGATGGAGGCAGGAACAGTTACAATGTTAAGAAATAATTTTAAAAGTACATGAATAAGAAATGTTTGGAGGGATATGGGCCAAGCAGAGCGAGGTGAGACTACTTTAGTTTGGTGTGCATGGACTAATTGGACCAAAGGGTCTCTTTCCATGCTGTCTGACTCTAGTTTATGGCATTCTTTTGACCCAAGAGTGTTACATTTGCTGGCAAAAGTCACTGCATTTCAAATAAATTATTTACATACAAGTATAATCTGAAATTTGCTTCAATGAATTAAAAATATTGATTAACATTAAAATCTATCATAACATATTCCAAGGCACAAAAATACCTTAGTCTATTGATAAGCTTCACATACCAGTTAGAATCATAATGCAACCATTTTCTATTCCAAGTGCTGGCAGTAAAAACATGGAGAAACCATTTGAGCTACTTAAAAAAACCATTTTAAAACCAGATTTGGAAAATTAGGAGATGGTGGTTTTATTGCACAACTAAAAGCATATATAGTTTCTTTTTTAATAAAACAAACTAAGGATTTAATCCTTAGCTGTTAAGACCTGTAAAAAAAAAAGCAATCACCAGAGATCAGAGAAATGTACAGCAAGGAAACAGACCCTACGGTCCAACTTGTCTATGCCGACCAGATACCCCAACCCAAATTAGTCCCACCTGCCAGCACCTGGCCCATATCCCGCCATGATGCTTTGTGAAATGGAATTACCAGAGGGGCAGAGCCAGCCAGCCCTTTGGAATGGGTAAAGGGGGCAGCAGGGCCAGCTATCGGCACTCTTTTTCATTTTCCTCGCTGAGCTTGCTGTGTCTCTGGACACTAACCCTTTGGTGAGGAAAACATCAACCCTGTCAGCAACCTCAGGAGTCCACAACAACACCCAAGGCAGAGAGGGACCTCCACCAGACAAGCAACAATTCCCTCTGGAGTAATTGGTTAGGCATTTTGGCAGGGCAGGGGGGGGCACATGTGGAGGAGGATGTTGTTTAATTCTTAAAGTACAAGTACTCTATAAATTGTGTCAGGATAAAGATTTAGTGTCCACCCCAGTTTTCTTATATTGTATATCATAGCATAGAGCATATGTTGCAAAGTATTGTACAGATTGGGCAAGTGATTGTAATTTTCTGTAATTTTGAACTTTATTACCAGGGAATTCATATCTGAGTCAGTCTGATCTTTCTTTTTCTGTCTTGGGGATACTGCTAAATGGTTGACTCTTCACTATCCTCAAGGGTCAACATCCTCATCCAGTGAGGATTTTTTTTTAGAATATGTTAAATTCCAACACTTAACCCACTCTTTACAAGGTATCCGAATCACAGCAGCTAAATTCTTCCAAAGTACTTGGAAGAGATTAAAAAGAGTCAGTTTTTACAACAGAGGATAAAAAGACCCTTCAGCTCATTCTGTCTGCATCAGTCAGCGTGCGTCTCTTTATTCCAATCCGTTTTCCAAGTCTTGGCTCATAACCCTGTATGCTATGGTGCTTTGTTCAGTTATTTGCTCTTGAAATCAAAACGTATTTTTACTAATTCATATCAATATCTGTATCCTGTGACACGAGGCAATGTAAACACTCTTCCAGCATGTGCACTTCAGTCACTTTGCATTGATTCAACACTTCACAGCGAAGAGTAGGCTTTCATCCATTTCCCTATGGATTCCACCTCGAGGTTTTGTCTTTTTAAAGAACAAAACCCTCAATGTTAATTTCCTGAAACCTGTTCAGCGGTCGGGTAAAGTGCATCTCAATTTGCGAGTCAGCAACAGTGAGCTTTCCTGAAGGACAGGGTGGCGATGCATCTCTGGAGGCCGTCGTCGATCACTTTTACTGTCTGAATGTCAAAGACCTCCTTCTGCTTGACAAAGCTCTCGAACAGGTGGATGCCGCCGCCCACCCCGAAGTAATGGGACTTGGTGGCCAGGTAGACCAGCCCGTCCTGGGACAGCAAGCTGGACAGGGCGTCGTGCAGCTCTCCGTAGCTGTCCGGGTTGTACAGAGTCTCCGAGCTCAGGACAAGGTCGTACTTGAAGGAGCCGCCATGGACGTCGCCGAACCGGGACCAGTCTCCCGAGAAGAAGCGGCAGCGGGAGAGCGGCCTGGGCTCCGGGCCCTGGGCTCGCCGCCTTTTCGCGGGCCGTTCCTCCTCCTCCTCCTCCTCCTCGTTCAGAGCCACGTTGGGGAGGGTCACCCCTTCGATCACGGAGCCGTTGTAGTCCTGGAAGTGGACCTCGGCCGCCCCCCTCCTCAGGGCGACGATGCCCAGGAGTCCCGCCCCGCAGCCCAGGTCCAGGACCCGCCGGCCCTCCAGCTCGACACCGGACAGGTGCTCGATCAGGTCGAAGGTGCACTGCCAGATCTTCAGGCCTCCCTCGTAGACGCCGGGCACGAGGTCAGAGCGGCGGGCGATGGCGCCGGAGACGCCGGCCTCCCCGCGGTCCTCCAGGCTCAGCGCCCGCTCCACCGCCCAGACGTTCAGGTGCCTGAGGCACAGCGGCTCCGGCGCTGCCACCGCCACTTCCTCCACTACCGCATCTTCCAGGATCCTCTCCAGCTCTTCCCAGAGCACCCCGTGTTCCTTCACGGCCTCCGAGCCCCTCTCCGGCTGCGTGGGAAACCGCTCGGCCTCTCCAGTCCCGGGCGGCTCCGGCGGCCCCAGGTCGAAGTTAAATTTGAATTCCATGCTCGAGCCGCCCGTTAACCGCCGGCCTCGAGCCCGCTCATGACGCGACACCGTCCTCCCCGCCCCTCTTTTCCTTTCGGCCAATCATACCCCGCGCCCACGGCCTCACGCCCCGCCTCTCAGCCTATCGGCGGAAGGTGCCCACCCAGTCACCCTTTCAGACGATCACCTCGCCCCCCCTGCCTTCACGTCCCCATCCACCCGCCAATCAGTGAAGACCCCGCATTGACGGCACCGCACAAAGGTAGCCCAACCCTTTCCCGCTTGAAACAATCGGCTCGAGCCGCCCCCAGGGGCACGCGCTTTCCGCGCCCCCTCCTTCTCCAACCGGTTCACCGTCAGCCAATGGGTGGAGAGCCATGCGCTTTGCAGGACGAGTTCTGTCCACTAGGGGCCGCTGGTTGGAGATGTGGAAGCCGCCTTATGACACTGAGAGGTTGTGTCCAAATGGCATGTTGAATTTACACTCTGGACTCAAATAATGCTGATCTTGCCAATGTTAATCTCTCTAGTACGCCCTATGCAATGTTAGCTGTATGCCTCCGTCTCCACCTTTTATTCAGTACATCCTTGTTTACTATGATCTGCCTATACTGCTCATAAACAAAGCTTTTCTCTTTGGTACATGTGACAGTGAATCAATCAGTCATTAGCTGGTGACCTATGGAGGTGCTGTTGGAATGAGTGGTACTCACTTTCAGTCTACCAAGATGAAGCGTGCACTAAATGATGGATCTTTCCTCTAAGATCAGGATATAATAATCTCCATTGTGGAAACCAAATGGTGTAAAACAAAACCTCCTTGGCACCAGCCTCCTCATGCTGACCACTCTTCTTCATCTTCCCATTCTTCTGATTTCTCTCCAACTTCCTCATCCCCCAGATGTTTGTTTGGGCCAATTCAGGTCCTTGAACTCCCTCCAAGTTCCTTACCATCTTCTTACCGCCCCACCCCTTTCCATAATTCCCAAACTCCACACTCTGATCCCAAAGGTCATTGCTGGCTCAGGGTACCCACTGCGGGCCTGTAATTGGCCTCCCTTCTCCCACCGCATACACACACACTCACAGAACATAGATTTCGGAAAAGCATTCAAGGTCCAATCCTTGAACTCAGCCATTCACACATAAAGTAAAAAATGAGGTCTGCAGATGCTGGAGATCACAGCTGCAAATGTGTTGCTGGTTAAAGCACAGCAGGCCAGACAGCATCTCAGGAATAGAGAATTCGACGTTTCGAGCATAAGCCCTTCATCAAGGGCTTATGCTCGAAACGTCGAATTCTCTATTCCTGAGATGCTGCCTGGCCTGCTGTGCTTTAACCAGCAACACATTTGCAGCATTCACACATAAAGTACATTCCCAAATTTCTGGAGTATTGTTTCATTTTTCAGACTGAAGTTAAATCAGTGTAATTGTAGAAAAAATATCAAATGTTTTACTCTGCAATGAAAAGACAAATGAATCGTGAATAATGTACCAATGAAAATGCTGAACTTGCACATTCAGCTATGATTTTGTTCAATGGAGCAGCAGGTTTCAGGACTTCTTTCTCTAATCCCGCCTGAAGATGCTGAATCATCAACTGTACATTGCGAGCTTAACATTACTGCGAAACCACCAATTTTATTTAACTTGCACATAAGGATGGGAGAAAAGTAAAAAAATTGGCTTACAGTGCCATGAGATCAGTACATCTCCAGCTACTTAAACTTCAAATGTGAAATCTTGGTGCAGCAATTCAGTACTCATCATTATCTTTGGAACTCAGATTCAAAGTTGTTACCTGGGTTAATTGAATATGTACTCATGTCTGACATCTGACATCCTTGGATGCTGCCTGACCTGCTGCGCCTTTCCAGCAACACATTTTCAGATCTGAGTAATTTCTGTCATGTTTGAACATTTTAAAGCTAAGATTTTTGAGAAGTTAAGAATTAAGTGGATTTGAATTGGTTTTAAATGGAAGATACATGGAGAAGTATGAAAAAACTCCCATGAAGGTCAGCTACTTAGAATATTTATGGGAATAACTGACATCACTGAATACAAGAAAGTACATGTAATCACACCAGGATTATATGTGAAATGAGCGTGGACAATACAAATGCAAGATTATATTCCCAAAGGGTGTAAGCCGGCAATGTAGATCTGCTCCCAGTTGCCAACACAGAGCAATGGCATATTTGGAAAAAGCAGAGATTTGCAAACTGCACACCATGGGGGAGCAATAGATGCTCTCTGAGATTGTACCTGAGCCACATTTTTGGGTGCAGAATAGAGGTGGCTCTGCTTTGCTGCTGACCATAATGTAACAGACTTGACACTAGGGCTTTTCTGGTGCAGTGGTATCTATCTCTTAACCAGGAGACCTGGGTTCAAGTCCCACCTACTCCAGCGTTATATACCAACATATCTGAACAAGTTGATTATGGTTAAAAAAGAACAGGCTTGACACTGGCCATGTGCTTTTTAAGATATTTTTAATATGAGCCAACACTTTAAGTAGTTTGGTTTTAAGTTTTGTTAACCCAGTATAAAATGTTTCAACCTGTCCTTCCAAATTTTGGTTACAATAGATATTCCTGCAGTTTGTTTCTTTCTTTTGGTTTTGCTATTTTTGCTTCCATTTTTTATTCACTCTGATGAATATGTATTTTAAAACTCTGCTTCAAATCCCTGCTGTTGATCTTTCATTTGAATGATTCCATGAGGCAATGTTCCCAGTGGGAAGAAATACTTGTAGAGACAATTCTTGTAAGTTGACAGACGGTGATTTTATGTGAGTGCCAGATTTCAAAATTATCCCTGGCATTCCTACTCAATCACAGTGGCCATATTGCTACTAAACCTGTTTTGATCTAACCAGAATTTTTATAATAAGCTTCCAAAATCTTTATTAGTTGTCCTAATCATTACTGTGCTCCAACTCTCATCGTTTTAATCGTTCATACAACTCATCAAAATCTAACCTTTTCAAGTCCAAAATTCTGTGATTTTCTCACCCAGTGCATTTTTGCTTGTATCATTTATTTCAGAATATATTCAGATCACGTAGCATTGACTTTAATTTAGTCAGTTTGGTGTCAAGAAAAGTTTAACACCGCAGGCTTACCATGCCATTGAGAGTAAAAGCCCGTTTTGTATTATATAGCACTTTTTCATGATCACTGGATGATTTGGCAGACTTTAGACAGGAAATGAAAAGTCATAGAGACGTACAGCACAGAAACGGACCCTCTGGTCCAACTTGTCCATGCTGACCAGATATCCTAAATTAATCTAGTCCCATTTGCCAGCACTTGGCCCATATCCCTCTAACCCTTCCTATTCACATGCCCATGCAGATATCTTTTAAATGTTGTAATTGTACCAGCATCCACCACTTCCTCTGGCAGCTCATTCCATGCACGTGCCACCCTTTGCATGAAAAACTTGCCCCTATTGTCCCTTTTAAATCTTTCCCCTCTCACCTTAAACCTATGCCCTCTAGTTTTGGACTCCCCTATGCTGGGATTTAAAAACCCTGGCTATTCCCCCTATCTATGTCCCTTATGATTTTATAAACCTTATAAGGTCCCCCTCATCCTCCGATACTCCAGGGAAAAAGACCCAGGACTATTCAGCCTCTCCCTCCAACTCCGCCAACATTCTTTGTAAATCTTCTCTGAACCCTTTCAAGTTTATCAACATCTTTCCTATAGCACGGAGTCAATGATCTGAAACATTAACTCTTTCTCTTTCTATACAGATGCTGCCTGACCTGCTGAGATTTTTATTTGCAGAACATTTTCTGTTTTTATCTTAGATTTCCAGCATCCATGGCTTTCGATAATTTCTCAAAATACTGTTGTTTGGCAGTAGAGCTTTTGCAAATTTTCCTTCCTTCAAAACTGACAATGAACTGCACGTTATGAAACCTCGGTCATATACTCAGAAATTGTCACATGACCACAGGCTCTCTGCATTTAAGCACTTCAGGCACAGGCTGTATCTGGAGTTTATTCTATTGTATACATAAGTAAAGTAGAAGTCTCTAAGTGAACAGAATCCATGCACCTCATTTGTGTTATATTTAGATAACACAAGAATAGTAACACAAGTGGTTAGCACTGCTGCCTCACAGCGCCAGGGACCTGGGTTCAATTCCCACCTCAGGCGACTGACTGTGTGGAGTTTGCATGTTCTCCCCGTGTCTGCATGGGTTTCCTCCGGGTGCTCCGGTTTCCTCCCACAGTCCAAAGATGTGCGGGTCAGGTGAATTGGCCATGCTAAATTGCCCGTAGTGTTAGGTAAGGGGTATATGTAGGGGTACGGGTGGGTTGCACTTCGGCGGGTCGGTGTGGACTTGTTGGGCCGAAGGGCCTGTTTCCACACTGTAAGTAATTTAATCTAATTTAATTTAATCTAAGAAAGAACATTAGATGGCTTGCAACTGAGATATTTTCCTTCAAGTAAAAACAGAAGAAACCAGTCTCACAAGCTTTGAGACCAAGGGGAGCAACAGTAATCAAAATATAACAGCAACCCAAAGTTCCCACAGTACCTAACACAAAAGAACACAAGTTTGCTTCACAAGCTGAGCATCTTCAAGTTGGTCAAATTCACATAGGCAGCCAGCTCAAACCCATCCTATCTAAACTGAAAAATGTGTTGCTGGAAATCGACGTTTCGGGCATAAGCCCTTCTTCAGGAAGAAGGGTCCTGTAGAAGGGCTTATGCCCGAAACGTCGATTCTCCTGCTCCATGGATGCTGCCTGACCTGCTGCGCTTTTCCAGCAACACATTTTTCAGCTCTGATCTCCAGCATCTGCAGTCCTCACTTTCTCCATCCTATCTAAAGGCTATTTAAAATTTGAGTGGCTGTTGGGAATCATCTCACTGAAAAAAAAAGAAAGGCACCCAAATTCAAACATTGGAAAAAAATGTGAACTGCATTCAGGAAACTTACAGAGCTAACAGAACAAACTCTCAAACAAATTTCAAGTTAACAAAATAGAAAGGAAAGCTAAGTACAGTACTGAAACCTCAGAGGTGTACACAAAGTTAAACATAAAGTGATAAAACATAAGAGCAAACGAGGTATACCAAATTCCTCACCATGAACTGAAAAGCCACAGATCTCCTATTTGAGTTCAAAGTTTTTAAGTAAAAGATGCAGCTATGTTTCATAGACCAAGCAGTTGCAGAACTGGTTCAACAAGAAGAAAGATTATATCTGAAAAGTTAACTTTCCCACCTCCTGAAGCTGCCTGGCTTGCTGCGTTCTTCCAGTCTCCTGCTTATCTACCGTGAAGATACTGATAGCAGTTGGCAATGAATGGTTACACAGTGTCAATATTTCAGGCCAACCTGAAATATACCAGAAAGATCCCATGGATACTATAAGTGCAATAAGATCAACTGCAAGTGTCAATTTTAGAATTTTTCACATAGAATTGATGTTCTGCAAGCAAAGGTTACAGGATACCATGCATAAATTTGTCAGTAGGTACTGTAAGAAGGGCAAGCAATGTGTTTTGCAAAGACTGAATTCTCCAAATGAATAGTAGAGTTGGTGATTGCCTCAACTCCTATTGAAGCATTCTGAAAATATCTCTTGGGAAAAGAGAAAGGTCAAAGCATTAATTCACTGCCAGCAGATGGCAGAAAATATGTTGTAGGTGGATAAGAGAACCTGTAACCTTTAAATGCAGTGCTGTAATGGCACTGTAGCCAGGACACAAACAGTAAAGAAGCTGTTTAGCTAATGTGGTTTATTGCACTACTACGAAGATGTTCTATACTCCAATATTCATGCAGCAGGGTGAGGTACAAAAAGACATTGATCTCACTATACAAAGAATTTGAATCCAATGATACTGCCAGAAGCTAGATAAGAGCTCACCCAAACAGAGAGGGGGAACAACATTGCATCAGCAACAAGCAGTGTGCCAGAGACCTGCACAAACATAAGCCCATACATGAAGATCATAGTAAGACAGAACCAAATCAAGACCTAGAATGGTACAACTTCCAAAGGCTGAAAAGGCTTTCCACATTGTGGATGCAAGACATTATGTGGACAAAATTAAACAACTAAAAGTATTTGCAAACAATCATTTGCCCAAAGCAAATTAGCATACACACACTCTAAACAAGATTGACCCAGGAGTTCATGCAAATACGCTACCAAACTGAGTTCTGAAGCATGTGTACCAAGATTGTTGGAATTCAATAGTGTCATTTGCAGGCTTGAATTAAATGCTTTGGCATGCTAACAATGCAATTCAGCCATGGCAATTTGACAAGAAACTATAATTTCTTTCCTGGTAAGCAGATCAGCAATGGGTAGGTCTATTAGCATATATGGCTCTCATCACTAACTACCCATGAGATTACCAAGGTACCTGTGATGGTAGAGGGGACCAAGAATGATCGGTGCTGGGTCCCCTACTTTTTGTCATTTACATAAATGATTTGGATGCGAGCATAAGAGGTACAGTTTAGTAAGTTTGCAGATTACACCAAAATTGGAGGTGTAGCGGACAGCAAAGAGGGTTACCTCAGATGACAACAGGGATTTGATCAGATGGGCCAATGGGCTGAGAAGTGGCAGATAGAGTTTAATTCAGATAAATGTGAGGTGCTGCATTTTGGGAAAGCAAATCTTAGCAGGACTTATACACTTAATGGTAAGTTCCTAGGGAGTGTTGCTGTACAAAGAGACCTTGGAGTGTAAGTTCATAGCTCCTTGAAAGTGGAGTCACAGATAGATGGGAAAGTGAAGAAGATATTTGGTATGCTTTCCTTAATTGGTCAGAGTATTGAGTACAGGAGTTGGGAGGTCATGTTGCGGCTGTACAGGACATTGATTAGGCCGCTGTTGGAATATTGTGTGCAATTCTGGTCTCCTTCCTAGTGGAAAGATGTTATGAAACTTGAAAGGGTTCAGCAAAGATTTACAAGGATATTTCCAGGGTTGGAGGATTTGAGCAAAGGGAGAGGCTGAACAGGCTGGGGCTGTTTTCCCTGGAGTGTCGGAGGCTGAGGGGTAACCTTATAGAGGTTTACAAAATTATGAGGGGCATGGATAGGGTAAATAGGCAAAGTCTTTTCCCTGGGGTCAGGGAGTCCAGAACTAGAGGGCGTAGGTTTAGGGTGAGAGGGAAAAGATATAAAAGAGACCAAAGGGGCAACTTTTTCACACAGAGGGTGGTACAGGTATGGAATGAGCTGCCAGAGAAAGTGGGGGAGGCTGATACAATTGCAACATTTAAGAGGCATTTGGATGGGTATATGAATAGGAAGGGTTTGGAGAGATATGGGCCAAGTGCTGGCAGGTGGGACTAGATTGGGTTGGGATACCTGGTCAGCATGGATGGGTTGGACCGAAGGGTATGTTTCATGCTGTACATTTCTATGACTTTCTGTGGCTCTACTCACCTTGAGACGGTTCAAGATTTGTAACAATTATATGCAGATATATTCGACACAATTGAAATTTTTGAATACAATCTCATATTACAACTCAAGCGAAGAAGCAATTCCATCAATTAACACTCCAATAAAGTGGTTTTCGCAAAGAAGAAAAGCTTAATGGTGAGCTGAATGACATGGAATGTAGTGACATCATCCATCATGTGGGTTACCATGTAGACCAATGAAGTTCAATTACTTGCCTACAAAAGAAGAACTATGCAGTCAGGGTATATTTAGATCTGACGTGTCTACATCTCTCCATGAAGAGATACCACATAAGACACTAGAAAAATTGAATTCCAAATTCAAAGAGCAGAATTCTTCTCAAGCTGACACCAAACATGGATATTGATCAGTACACATAGGGAATCTCAGGAAGCCACTGCCTTCAGAACATAATTTGTAAGATATTGATTCCAGCAACTCTCAGTCAAGACCTGGACCTGCAACATATGGAAAGAAAATATGTCTGAATGAGTATGCATTGCTGATGATCATTTTAAAAAAAAGTGTGATTACAATATTCACTAACTAATGGCAGTAGCTCACCACAAAGAGTTGGTTTCAATAGTAAAATGTACCAGTAAGTCAGATTAATTCTTTTGACTCTATATATTAAAGCTGTCGAATCCTGTCCTGCCCCAGGCAAACATGTAAAACAAATGACTATCCCTCGACAACGAAGACAAATAGAGATGCCTTGGATTCTTTTTGGCACCATACACTCCAAACTTTTCTGACAAAGCATCATCATTGAGAGAGCACCAAAAGAAAGATGTT
The DNA here is from genome assembly GCF_020745735.1 of Hemiscyllium ocellatum. NCBI lineage: Eukaryota > Metazoa > Chordata > Chondrichthyes > Orectolobiformes > Hemiscylliidae > Hemiscyllium > Hemiscyllium ocellatum. Next base: position 20,620,285 of record NC_083406.1, on the reverse strand, counting down.
CCATTCATATGGCAGGAGGACCATCAAAATACATAGAGTCTCTCAAACAAGCAATGGCGGCAAAAGAACCAAACCCTGTAGTACTACAACTTAAGGAAAGAGGCAGAAAGCTTTACAGAAAGGGTTAGGAGATGCATCATGCAAGATGGCAAATGTATTGCATTTCTATCCAAAAGTCTATTGCAAATACAATCTGATTATTCCAATACAGAGCAGGAGACAGTTGCTCTAGTATTTGGTAACACAATATTCCACACAAATCTCTTTTTGAAAACCAACTCACTGTGGAAACTAACCAAAAACTATTACAAACGATTTGCTGCAAACTACTGACAAATGCACCACCTAGATTACAAAGTTTTCTGATTAGGATACAGGAATAACATTTCGACATCTGTGACAAATGGTCACCTCGGAAAAGCTGAACAGATTACCAGATTTGAACAATAATACAAATATTCCATTGAATCAACAAATTGTTAGCATAGACATTGAGGTGAAAGATGTTATCAAAATCAGTCCTTCACATTTTGGTCAGCATAAATGTGACAGGCTCAATTGGAAATAGCTAACAAAGTACAACAGAACACTGTGGAAAGTTATCCATAAAAGGTAGCCTTTTGAAGTACTCATAGTCTGTGGGTATTACTGGCTGAGCCAGCATTTACTGCCCATCCAGGCTGTAATTGAGAAAATGGTGCTGAACTGACTTCTTGAAATACTACAAGCTATTGGTGTAGGTAGACTCATGTATTAGTTTAGGGACAGAGTTCCAGGATTTTTGACCCAGCAACATTGGAGGAAGAATGGCATACTTCCAAGGCAGGATAGTGATTCGCTTGGAGGGGTATTGCAGTTTCCCCATGTTTCTGCTGTCCTTGTCTTTCTAGATGGTAATGGTCGTGTTTGGATCATGCTGTCTAAGCAGCCTTGGTGAATTTCTGAAGTTCATCTTGTGCATGGTATACACTGCTGCTTCTGTATGTTGGAGGAGGGGGTGAATGTTTGTGGATATTATGCCAAACAGGTAGGATGTGTTATCTTGGATGGTTGTCATTATTATTAGAGTTGTATTCATACTCACACAATAACAGAAATGCCAGACAGTCTGATAGGGATCTGATTGTGAAAATCATAGTTTGGGAAAATTAATCGTGCTGCATCAATCCTATAATGGCTATGTAAAAAAGAACTCCCAAACACCTAGCAACATTTTTTTTTAAACTCCATACATTTATTTGGACAGTTAATTGACAGTTATGGCAGTCCAAATCATAATTCCAGTCATCAGCAAAGTGATAGAAGGGAATGTCGGCACTGTTAATAAGCTGCAGTTGCTCATCGATTACTGCACATTGATGCTCAACCTTAGTTCCACCAGGGCCACTCATGTCCTATCATATTACAGACATAGTTCAAACATGGGCAAAAGAGCTAAACTCCAGAGATGAGGTGAAATGAGAGTCACTATCCTTGACTTCAAGGCAGCATTTGACCGAAGGAGTTACATTACTAAAAAGAAAAGAATAGTTGATGCATCAGCTCCAAATGTTTCCTGTCTCAGACACATTATTATTCCTTGATCCTTTCTGAGTCAAAATCTTGGAACTCCCTACCTTCAGCACTTTGGGACTGGCTTCATACAGATTGCAGTATTTAAAGGCAATGTTGATCACTAGCCTCCTTAAAGGCAACAAGGAATAGGAGAATAAATGCTCGTCTAATATGAAATCACATCCTGTGAGTGAATAAGCTGCAATTTATTTTAGTCAAAAACAATGTGCCACTGCATACTTCAGTGGGTTGGTCCTTGAGGCCATGTGTGTACGAATCCCCACAACATTAATAGGATTAAAAGGAATATTTGCCAACACCAATTGAATAAAATAAATTGCCCCTTCAGTGGGGAAAATAGGATAGGATGTTCGGGGTGGTGGTCAAGAGGAGTAGATCATGTGTTCTCCTTATAATTAAATAATAGTTAGCATTTTACTGTGTAGGATAAATACAAATCATAAACAACATTGAAACCTCACAGTATTTAACAGCACAATGTCTTTGTTAACTTAGATACCACATTGGCCAAACGCTTAGAAATGTTTACAGATATGCTCTTGAATTGAAGTGAATTAATAGGATCTGTCCACATTCCATATGGGTGAATTTTCAGTTTTCAAGTATGGATCTTAATAGCCTGCTGCAACTTTCTCAAAGCAGCAGCCTGCTTTCCCCATCAATTCTGATCAGTTTCTACATCTTTGCATTTTCAGGTCATGCATGCAATTTCTTTTCTAGGCCTTTACATAAAGGTATCTAAGGATGTTAAAGATTAGATAGTGCTTCCTGAAGAACAAGATCGAAGGAAAAAAGAATATGTGACTTGAATAGTGATTTTGTTTTATTCTGAATGCAAATATAACAAGTATCATGGGGATTTCACAGTTGGTCATGTGCCAAGCTACTTGTATGCAGTGGTTCAGCAGCATTGCAAAAGCTTTGTGACTTCTATCACAAGGAGGAAGGCAAGTAGCTTTTTTTGCATCACCTTGGTAATTGCTTTGGTAATTTCTGAATTTTTAAGAAGTTATACATATGGTAATAAATCAATCTTTCAGATAGCTGTCTTGGTAAATATTCCTATGATCCACTGTTTTCACATGCAAAGCCTTTTTCTTTTATCGATATTACACTTACAGACTTATTCTGCACATACTGTTTTGAATTTCAAGATTACGAGAAATCCAAATTGATGTCATTCTCAACTCATTCTTTGCAGTTTTTATTCTTTTTCCATGATATATGTATACATTGCAAATAATAACAAATTTCTGTCCTTTGCTGTGTAATAGTTGCTGATGTTTCAGGCAGTGCTTTATACATGCTGTTATGTATCAGTTGAAGCTAATCACAAATATATTTTAAAGGAATGCAAATCTATTTCTATGGAAATCATACAAAAATACAAATGAGGAGCAGGATTAGGACATTCAGTCTCTATTCAATAAGATCATGGTTGATCTGATTGTAACCTCATATCCATATTCTTACCTACCTCTGATAAGTTTTCACTCCCTTGCGCCTGAGACCCGGGTTCAATTCCCGACTCAGGCGACTGACTGTGTGGAGTTTGCACGTTCTCCCCGTGTCAGCGTGGGTTTCCTCCGGGTGCTCCGGTTTCCTCCCACAGTCCAAAGATGTGCGGGTCAGGTGAATTGGCCATGCTAAATTGCCCGTAGTGTTAGGTAAGACGTAAATGTAGGGGTATGGGTGGGTTTCGCTTCGGCGGGTCGGTGTGGACTTGTTGGGCCGAAGGGCCTGTTTCCACACTGTAAGTCTAATCTAATCTACCTCTGTCTTTTAAAAAAAATTCAAAGACTTTGTTTCCACCACTTTTCAGGAATAGAGTTCCAAGGATTAAATTACATAGAACCACATATAAATCTTTGTAAGTACTTAGATCACTTAGAATATACAATGCAGAAACTGGCTATTTGTCTAATGAGTCCATGCTAGTATTTACAATTCCCACATGCTCCCCATCCTCCCTTCCCTAACTCAATTATTGCAATTTTATATTCCATTCGCCCTCAAATGCTTATCTAGCTTCCCCTTGACTGTATCTATATAATGCAGAGAAGGCGCCAAAGTGCTTTGACAAAGGTATTGAAAATCATCCACGACTTAAGGATAGTAAATAAAGAAAAACTAATCCTAACAGCTGATTGGTCAATTTCCAGTGGATGCAGATTTAAGGTGATTGGTAAAAAGACCAAAAGTGACACAAGGAAAACCTCTTTACTATACTGTACTGTCTTGTTAGGATTTAGAATGCACTGCCTTATGGATAATGGATTCAATGACATTAATTCGTGGGAATTGAATAAATACGAGATGAGAAAATAATGAGGAGATTTTTGGGAAGAGTGGCAGAGTGAGACCAATTGGATTCCTCTTTGAATAAACTGGTGCAGCTGTAATGATCCAAATGGCCTTCCCCTCTGCTGCACTATTCTATGGTTCTGTTTACCTCACCTACTGCCCGTGCTAGCAAGTTCCACATTCATGCCACTGTTTAGGTAAAGATGTTTCTTCTGAATTGCCTATTTCACCTCTTAGTAACTATTTTCTTTGACAAACTCTAGTTTTGATCTTTCCCACACTCATTCTGTGTCTATTTTGTCAAAACTTTTCATAATTTTAAAGAAATCTTTTAGATCACTCACTCAAGAGATACGGTTAATAAAATCCATTATGGGATACTGTGATACACAATGCTTACCTCAAAGAAGACTTGAGGTCCTAATTATATCATATTAACTATCAGTAATTTCCAGCTTCAGAACTACTCTAGTCAGAACAAAATTGATTTGGAGATATCAGTGTTGGACTGGGGTGTACCAAGTTAAAACTCACACAATACTTGGTTATAGTCCAACAGATTTATTTGGAAGCACTAGTTTTCGGAGTGCTACTCCACAACCACCTGATGAAGGAGCAGCGCTCGAAAGCTAGTGCTTCCAATTAAACCTGTTGGACTATAATCTGGTGTTGTGTGATTCAGAACAAAATTGGACTTGTAGCTTTAACACTGTGATCTGTTGCTTCAAGAACATGATGTAGAAAACAAGATATTACCTTATTACACGTTAACTTCCTCTCTGCATTCCGAACCTATTCATAGCTATCAAATCAAATTAATCAGCTCAATTATCCATTGGTTAGAAGTACATGTTGCATATGATGCCTGACATAATGGATTGTGACTGGATTTTGTTTTCACTCTCGTGCGGGTGCCAGTCAAGCAGAACCCTGTTTACATTAGGTAAAAACAATGACTGCAGATGCTGGAAACCAGATTCTGGATCAGTGGTGCTGGAAGAGCACAGCAGTTCAGGCAGCATCTAACAAGAAGCAAAATCGACGTTTCGGGCAAAAGCCCTTCATCAGGAATAAAGGCAGTGAGCTGGAAGCATGGACCCTGTTTACATTGCCTGGTTCCTGCTGAGTAGAATTGCAACAGGCCAAGTGAAACTCACAATGCATAGTTAGCATTCTCTATTTTAAAGTAGAAGACCTGGAATCATGAGAAAATTTTTGGTATCATTTTAGGGACCAAATTTACATATAATGGTTTGCATCAAAACATCGTTAACTTCTTTAGGTGCTGAATTAATTATGTCAAAACAAGACACAAGGACTAATTAATGTGTTTTCAGAGCTATTTTCATGTAAATTGTTTCAATTTGCTTCAACAATCATGCAAATAACCAATGAAATAAAAATTGCTGAAATGATTTTACGTGGGTAAAACAAATTCATAGTAATTTTAGATAATTACTCCTAAATGAGTACATTCAAACTTGAAGGCTTAGAATTTAAAACAAAAGTAATCAGAGAGAAAAAGAATAGGTGTGATTTCTGAGACAATGCGAATACTTGAGAATTTCAGCCACAGAAGTGGCATGAGACATTTTCTGGCTGAAAAGGTCTAAGGTTATACGATTTTATCCACAGGGAGGATAGCAAAAGAAACATCTATTATTCCTTGATTGAAGAAGGAAAACAAGCAACTAAGAGGCATTGGAAGACAGGTTTTTTCTTCAGTCATTTGTGAGATGTGAGTGTCACTGGCTAGATCAGCGTTATTGTGCATCCCTTTCCTCCTTTGAGAAAATTGTGATGAGCTGTAGTCGAACTGCTACAAATCATGAAGTGTAGGTAGACCACAGTGCTTTTAGGAAGGGAGTTCTGCAGTTTTCAATGAGCGACATTGAAGGAGCCTGATATATTTCCAAGTCAAGATAGTGTATGGCTTGAAGGGTAACTTAAAGGTTGTGAATTTTCTATGCGTTTGTTGCTTTTGTCCTTCCAGATGGTAGAGCCAAGGAGTTAGAAGGTGCTGTTGAAAGAAGTGGTGTGTTCCTGCAGAGTACCTTGTAGATGGTACACAATGCTGTCTGGATGGATGATGTGAATGTCTACTTTGGAGGATGGGTGCCAATCAAGAGACTGCTATGTCCTTGATCCTATCAACCTGTTTGATTTTGTTGGAGCAGCACTCATCCAGAAAAGTGTAAGGTATTTCAGAACACTCGTAAAATATTCAACAAGCAATGATAAGTCGAGAAATGGAAAGGAAGGAGGAACTTAGCAAAATCAGAATCAAAAGAAAAGTGGTAGTGAGTAACTTGTTGGAGCTACAAGCTGACATATGCCTGAGAAAATTATTAGGGGGACACAGCAGGACACTTTGGTATGTTAAAGATAATCTGGGAATGTCAACATAGTTTTAGGAAACCAGTCTATTGAAGTTCCTTGTGTAGGTAACACATGCTGTAGTTAGAAGGGAAGCAGTGGATGTACTGTACTTAGATTTCCAGAGGGCATTTGATGAAGTGCCAGATCGAATGTTTTTGTGGAAAGTGAAAGTTCTTGTACAAAGGTAGCACATTGCATGGATAGAAGATTGACCAGCTAACAGATAGCCCAGATAGACCGAAATAGGTCTTTTTCAAGTTGCAAAGATATAATGAATGATGTGCCACAGGAATTGGAGACCTCAGTTCTTTAAAATGTATATACATGAATTGGATAAAGGGACCAAAGGTGAGGTTGCCAAATTTGCGAAGAACAAAAAATAAGTTGTTACATAAGGACATAGAAATGCTGTGACTGCATCTGAAGAATTATTCACAGTATTAGTGACCTTGTTTAAAGAAAGATGTAAATACATTGGTGGAAGTTTGGAGAAGATTTACTGAACTGTTATGTGGAATGAGGTGATTGTGTAATGAGGAAAGGTTGGATAGGTTAGGTGTTAGAACAGGAAGAGGTGGCTTGCTTGAAACATTAAAAATTCTGAGGTGTTGACAGTTTAGATATTGAGAGTAATGTTTCTTTTAATGGGAGAATCAAGACCCAGAGGTTACAATTTGAAAATTAGATGTCAGCCCTTTAAAACAATGTCTTTTCTGAGGTTCATAATTCTTTGGAACTCTCTTTTTGAAAAGATGGTGGAAACAGGTTCTTTGAATATTTTTTAAGGCAGAGATAGATAAGTTATTGGAGGAAAGATTTGATTATTGTTGAGCAAGCAGGGTGAAAGAATATCAGCTGGAGACAGGAATGGGAATTTGAGGTTACAGTTAGATCAGCTGTAATCTTATTGAATAGCAGAACAGATTTGAGGAGCAGCATGGCCTATACCTGCTTCTAATCTGTATATTAGAATGGCCTACTTTCTGCCTTGGACATTTTGGACAGGCTTTGGAGAGTTAGATGAAAAGTTACAGACTTCTCAGCTTCTGACCTACACTTGTATTTTGTGACAAAGGTTCTTGATATCTTGTTATTATTTGGAAATTTGGGTTCTAAAGTGGAAAGAACCATGTATAGCTTTAAGTTTGATTTGTATTTATATACTGTTTGTTAAGAAGATGGGGGAGGGAGCATAGTTTGAGTTTCATTTTAGATTTGTTCTGAAGGTGATGCCAGAATGTCAGAAGTTTGCTGTATTAAAATTTAATGAGGGTTACTGCTATGGATTTGAGTATGAGGTAAAGAGCTCAGTCCATTAGCAAACAAGATAGAAGAGAAGATAAACATCTGTTTAATTGCATCAGGAGTCCAGCATCATAAAAACAAACAAATATATACAGAAGGATCAGCAATGTAAGTAGATTCAGAGCAAAAGATGCTGATCATTCAATAGTTTCCAAAAAAATTCAGGTTGCCAGAATACTGTGAACAATTTTGATCCATCTATCAAGGGAAAGATATACTGGCATTGGACATGGTCCAGAGAAGGTTCACAAAGCTAACTCAGGATATAGAAGGACAGTCTTATAAGGAGAGGTTGAGTAGGTTGGGCCTGTGCTTATTTAGAAGAATGAGAGGTGACTTTATCAAAACTTACAAGATTCTTAGGGAACTTGATAGAGTAGATGTGGAAAAGTTGTTCCCCTAATAGGAGAATTTAGGACCAGAGGACATAACATGTGGTCGCCTATTTAAGACAGATATAAAGCAGAGTTTCTTCTCTCAGCTCAAAGTAATTCTATGGAATTTTTTACTTAAGGGAATCAAGGGTCATGGGGAAAAAATGCAGGAAAGTGAAGTTGAGATGTATCAGATCAGCCAAGATCTCAGTGAATAACAGAGCAACCTTTATTGCTGTATTATCTACTTTAGGGCGACACAGTGACTCAGTGGTTAGCACTGCTGCCTCACAGCACCAGGTTCGACTCCAGCCTCGGATAAGGATCACATTTTTAGATTATTGGAATCTCTTTTGGGGTAGAAGTGACCTGTACAAGAAGGACAGATTGCACCTAAATTGGAAGGGGACTAATATACCGGCAGGGAAATTTGCTAGAACTGCTTGGGAGGATTTAAACTAGTAAGGTGGGGGGTGGGATCCAGTGAGATAGTGAGGAAAGAGATCGATCTGAGATGGGTACAGCTGAGAACAGAAGTGGGTCAATCAGTCCGTGCAGGCAGGGACAAGGTAGGACTAATAAATTAAACTGCATTTATTTCAATGCAAGGGGCCTAACAGGGAAGGCAGATGAACTCAGGGCATGGTTAGGAACATGGGACTGGGATATCATAGCAATTGCAGAAACATGGCTCAGGGATGGGCAGGATTGGCAGTTTAATGTTCCAGGATACAAATGCTACAGGAAGGATAGAAAGGGGGGCAAGAGAGGAGGGGGAGTGGTATTTTTGATAAGGGATAGCATTACAGCTGTGTTGAGGGAGGATATTCCTGGATATACATCCAGGGAAGTTATTTGGGTGAAACTGAGAAATAAGAAACGGATTATCACCTTATTGGGATTGCATTATAGACCCCCTATTAGTCAGCAGGACATTGAGAAACAAACTTGTAAGGTGATCTCAGCTATCTGTAAGAATAATAGGGTAGTTATGGTAGGGGATTTTAGCTTTCCAAACACCGACTGAGACTGCCATAGTGTTAAAGGTTTAGATGCAGGGGAATTTCTTAAGTGTGGACAAGGCAATTTTCTGATTCAGTATGTAGATGTACCTACCAGAGAAGGTGCAAAACTTGACCTATTCTTGGGAAATAAGGCAGGGCAGGTGACTGAGGTGTCAGTGAGGGAGCACTTTGGGGTCAGCAACCATAATTCTATTTGTTTTAAAGTAGTGATAGAAAAGGATAGACCAGATCTAAAAGTTGAATTTCTAAATTGGAGAAAGGCTAATTTTGACGGTATTAGGCAAGAAGTTTCGAAAGCTGATTGGAGGCAGATGTTCGCAGGTAAAGGGACGGCTGGAAAATGAGAAGCCTTAGAAATGAGATAACAAGAATCCAGAGAAAGTATATTCCTGTCAGGGTGAAAGGGAAGGCTGGTAGGTATAGGGAATGCTGGATGACTAAATAAATTGAGTGTTTGGTTAAGAAAAAGAAGGAAGCATATGTCAGGTATAGACAGGATAGATCAAGTGAATCCTTAGAAGAGTATAAAGGCAGTACATAGAACATAGAAAGATACAGCGCAGTACAGGCCCTTCGGCCCTCGATGTTGCGCCGACCGAATCCTACCTAACCTACACTAGCCCAATAACTTCCAAATGCCTATCCAATGCCCACTTAAGTAGGAGTATACTTAAGAGAGAAATCAGGAGGGCAAAAAGGGGACATGAGATAGCTTTGGCAAATGGAATTAAGGAGAATTCAAAAGGTTTTTACTAATATATTAAGGACAACAGGTAACTAGAGAGAGAATAGAGCTCCTCAAAGATCAGCAAGGCGGCCTTTGTGTTGAACCACATAAAATGGGGAGATACTAAATGAATCTTTTGTATCAGTATTTACTGTGGAAAAGGATATGGAAGATATAGACTGTAGGGAAATAGATGGTGACATCTTGCAAAATGTCCAGATTACAGAGGAGGAAGTGCTGGATGTCTTGAAATGCATGAAGGTGGATAGATCCCCAGGACCTGATCAGGTGTACCCGAGAACTCTGTGGGAAGCTAGAGAAGTGATTGCTGGGCCTCTTGTATCATTGATAGTCACAGGTGAGGTGCCGGAAGACTGGAGGTTGGCTAACGTGGTGCCACTGTTAAAGAAAGGTGGTAAGGACAAGGAACTATAGACTGGTGAGCCTGACCTCAGTGGTGGGCAAGTTGTTGGAGGGAATCCTGAGGGACAGGATGTAAGTGTATTTGGAAAGGCAAGGACTGATTAGGGATAGTCAACATGGCTTTGTGTGTGGGAAATCATGTCTCACAAACTTGATTGAGTTTTTTGAAGAAGTAACAAAGAAGATTGATGAGGGTAGAGCAGTAGATGTGATCTATATGGCCTTCAGTGAGGCGTTCGACAAGGATCCCCATGGGAGACTGATTAGCAAGGTTAGATCTCATGGAATACAGGGAGAACTAGCCATTTAGATACAGAACTGGCTCAAAGGTACAAGACAGAAGGTGGTGGTGGAGGGTTGTTTTTCAGACTGGAGGCCTGTGACCAGTGGAGTGCCACAAGGATTGGTGCTGGGCCCTCTACTTTTTGTCATTTACATAAATGATTTGAATGCGAGCATAAGAGTTACAGTTAGTAAGTTTACAGATGACACCAAAACTGGAAGTGCAGTGGACAGCAAAGAGGGTTACCTCAGATTACAACAGGGTCTGGACCAGATGGGCCAATTGGCTGAGAAGTGGCAGATAGAGTTTAATTCAGATAAATGCGAGGTGCTGCATTTTGGGAAAGCAAATCTTAGCAGGACTTGCATACTTAATGGTAAGGTCCTAGGGAGTGTTGCTGAACAAAGAGACCTTGGAGTGCAGGTTCATAGCTCCTCAAAAGTGGAGTCGCAGATAGTTGAGATAGTGAAGTATGCATTCCTTTATTGGTCAGAGTATTGGTCTCGATTGGGTTGGGACTATAACCTGGTGATGTGTGACTTTTAAACTTTGTCCTCGCTAGTCCAACAGTGGTATCTCCACGTCATCCTCTCACTACACACATTTCTGAAACACAGCCCTTTTTTTAAAAAAGCACATGGACGAGTTGGACCAAAGGGTCTGTTTCTGTGCTGTACATCACTATGACTCCATAACTGATGGGATGTATTGAACAAACCTAGATTGCTGAGTTCACTTTGTGCAGTGATCGGGCAGAACCATAACTTCTACACCTTTAATGTACTACATATTTACTCTATAAGTAACTATTGCTGTGACAAGAAACCTTTCTGTCAGTGCTCTGATCAAGGTCATGTTTCCAGACAGATTCATGCTGCTGGCTACCTGAGTGTAGAATCATTAAGTACAGACAGAAACCATTTGGCCCATATTGCTTCTGCTAGCTGTTTGAAAGAACCATTCAAACGGTTCCACTCCCCAAATGTTTTATCTCTATGATCTAGCTACTTTACAATTATTAATTGTAGTTGAAATATTAAACAATTAGCCCATTGTGTAGTAATTTGTCTATTGAAAATGGTATTAAAAGAAGGGTTTAAATGTGTTTTTCTTAAATTTTCCATTATTTTTACGAAATGGCTGATTCAATTTGAAGTGTGTACTGTCATTTGAATACAATAGTTCAAAGCACGTTAAACACATATACCTCAGATAACTGACATTGCACCAGTTAGTGTGACCTGGCTGCAGGAAATGTGTAGGCCTGAGGCATATCTGACATTGGACCTTGGGCCTCACTTGCATTAAACCGGCGAGCGACTTACTGGGCAACTTGTGAGGAATTTTTGTGCATGGTACTCTGGCTGGTGGCAACAAAGTCAGGCCTGAGGTATCAGGAAGGAGGAGAGCAACTAATAGGGGTGCAGTAAGAAGGATAGCTGGAACACTGACAACAATCTTCAGCAATTTGGTGTTATTCCTCCTGGCTGCACATATCAAAGAATCACAGAATTATGGAATTGTTACAGCACAAAAGGAAGCCATTCAGCCCATCATGTCTGAACTGCCTCCCAGAATTACCAAGAACATTTATTTATAAAGTATGTCTGTTTCATGGATACTTCTATGGTCTTTTTAAGAAACAGTGGCAAGGCCACATGAAGATCATGCTTCTCCAAGATTCCTAGGGCATAGGTTTAGGGTGAGAGGGGGAAAGATATAAAAGAGACCTAAGGGGCAAAATTTTCACACAGAGGGTGGTACGTGTATGGAATGAGCTGCCAGAGGAAGTGGTGGAGGCTGGTACAATTGCAACATTTAAGAGGCATTTTGGATGTGTGTATGAATAGGAACGGTTTGGAGGGATATGGACCGGGTGCTGGCAGTTGGGACTAGATTGGGTTGAGATATCTGGTCAGCATGGACAGATTGGACCGAAGGGTCTATTTCCATGCTGTACATCACTATGACTCTCTGACTCTATGTCCATTGATTACCCACCTTCTGTTTCTGAAGATGCATTCTGAACATCTCCAATAGGCCCCTTCCTTTCTACATTTGACAGCATCTATCTACTGTACTGAGGCAACGCTATTAACTGGCATTTATTCTGCAATAATGGTGCATTGATGCTAAATTTGGGCTCCTCAGCTCCTGACCTCGTTATCACATTGGACCAAACTTGGACAAAAGAGCTGAAATCAAGAGTTGAGTTGTGATTGATATCAAGGCAGCATTTGGCCAAGTATGGCATTAAGGAATCCAGGAAAACATTGAAGTCAATGCGAGTCAGGGTGAAAACTCTTCATTGGTTGGAAGCGTACCTAGTGTGGAGAAAGATGGCTGTGGTTGTTGGAGGTCAATATCTGTCCCAGGGAATCACTGTCGGCATTTCTCAGGATAGTGTCCTAGGCCAGATCACATTCAGTTGCTTCATCCACAACCTTCTCTCCATCCTTCATACAGTCAGAAATAGGGATGATCACTGATGAGTGCATAATATTCACTATTTGCAACTCCTCAGATACTGAAGCAGTGCATGTTCAAACATCCAGACTTGGGTTAGTAATGGAACAATAACACTTGTGTTACGGAAGGTTCAAGTAATGACCATCTCGAACAGGAGTTAATCTAACTGCCTATTCTTGACATTCCATGGTTCTAACATCAAAGACATCTCACTATCAACATTCTTGGGATTAACATTGCATGGAAACTGAACTGGATCAGCAATATAAACTGCTATGATCTCAACTGATTACAATACAGTTTAAGTCAGATCCCAGAGTGAAACCTAGCTTGATAATCATAAGTTTTATTTTTGCAATTTGTTTACAATAGTGGTCATTCACTGAACTTACTCATAAGAGACTGCCAATGTGTTTTACAAATGAACATGCAGATAGGAGTTTATTAAACTATACAAGAACTGCACAGAGTAAGTGGATTAATTTTCCATTCCTTCAGCTTTTAATAGTTTTCTGTTGCCGGAACTTTCTTCTCTGAAGCCAATAAGGCTATAAAATAAGATTAGATAGATTAAGATTAGATTACCTACAGTGTGGAAACAGGCCCTTCGGCCCAACCAGTCCACACCGACCCTCCGAAGAATAACCCACCCAGACCCATTTACCTCCAACTAATTGACCTAACACTACGGGCAATTTAGCATGGCCAATTCACCTAACCTGCACATCTTTGGATTGTGGGAGGAAACCCACGCAGACACGGGGAGAATGTGCAAACTCCACACAGACAGTGAGTCATAGTGAGATGTACAGCATGGAAACAGACCCTTCAGTCCAACCCATCCATGCTGACCAGATATCCGAACCCAATCCAGCACCCAGCCTATATCCCTCCAAACCCTTCCTATTCATATACCTACCCAAATGCCTCTTAAATGTTGCAATTGTACCAGCCTCCACCACATCCTTTGGCAGCTCATTCCATACACATACCACCCTCTGCGTGAAAACGTTGCCCCTTAGTTCTCTTTTATATCTTTCCCCTCTCACCCTAAACTTATGCCCTCTAGTTCTGGACTTCCCGACACCAAGGAAAAGACTTTGTCTATTTATCCTGTCCATGCCCCTCATAATTTTGTAAACCTCTATAAGGTCACCCCTCAGCCTTCGATGCTCCGGAGAAAACAGTCCCAGCCTGTTTATCCCCTCCCTGTAGCTCAGATCCTCCAACCCTGGCAACATACTTGTAAATCTTTTCTGAACCCTTTCAAGTTTCACAACATCTTTCTGATAGGAAGGAGACCAGAATTGCATGCAATATTCCAACAGTGGCCTAACTAATGTACTGTACAGCCGCAACATGACCTCCTAAATGCTGTACTCAATACTCTGAACAATGAAGGAAAGCATACCAAACGCCTTCTTCACTCTCCTATTTACCTGTGACTCTACTTTCAAGGAGCTATGAACCTGCACTCCAATGTCTCTTTGTTCAGCAACACTCCCTAGGACCTTACCATTAAGTGTATAAATCTACTCTGATTTGCTTTCCCAAAATGCAACACCTCGCATTTATCTAAATTAAACTCCATCTGCCACTCCTCAGTCTATTGTCTCATTTGATCAAGATCGCGTTGTAATCCGAGGTAACCTTCTTTACTATCCACTCCAATTTTGGTGTCATATGCAAACTTACTAACTATACCTCTTCAGCACTATATATTTTGTGTCCTATGGTCCTGTCTTGCTAGCTACCTAACAAAGGATCAGCACTCTGAAAGGTTTACTATTAAATAAACCTGTTGGACTATAACCTGGTGATGTGTAATTTTTAAACTTTGTCCTCCCCAGTCCAACATTAGTGTCTCTACATTATCCTCTCACTACACACATTTCCGAAACACACCCATTTTTAAAAAAAAACACATGACTTTTCAGTTAAGGTCTGTGTTAATCTTGAATAATTCCAAATAGCTGCTGATTTTCACGCCTGTCTTCCAGTCAGTTGTATTGCAGTTTTTCTTTAAATTGCCTGTTTTGCTTTGATGGACAGGGAAAGAGAAAATGTCTGAGTTTTGATAACATTAATAAGTCCTGATACATCTTAGCTGTTTCTCAAGCAAACCAGTAGATGGAGTGATCAGTTCCAGAGGGAAAGAGGAACTTCATAGTCATCTCATGTTTCTGGAATCATGCTTCTGGTCAACACATCATGTAATGGTTTCAATTATTAGTCTTTATTTTCCCTGTTTTCGTTACTGTAAAGTGAAGACTGTAATTTTCAAGCCCAACTTTTCAAACTAAAAAAACGCTATGGCAGAAAATGCCTGTGTTTGCAAATAACTGAATGAAACTTAAAACATTAAAATATATGTTGCATGATAAAGAATAGCTAAAGCATACTAGTTAAGATAGATTAAAATGGTAATTGGATAGAATAGCTGCATTTTGAAGCAAATGGAATGTTGTTGAACTTTCTGTTGGTACTAGAGTGGTTAATGGAGAAAATAAAACAAATTTTAGCAAATTAATCAATCCAAAACCCAGTACTCTCCTGCTAAGTGTTAACAGATTGTTGGTCAGCCTCATCACATATTGTCTAATCAATAACTTGTTACTTGCTGAATATATTTTCCTGAAAGTGTTTCTCATATTAGTTCTGGATCAGCAGAGGTCATGTTAATTGTGCCTGTTCCTATTGAACACAATGAACTCTTAGCATTGGCACTTAGTGTGCTCTATTTGTGCACCATGCCAATTTAGCAGAAACAAGCAAGCTTGTGAAACACTGGCATTGTTCAATACTTCTCTATCCTCAACTAGTTATGGCATAAGAAAACTGCAAATGCAAATTCATTTATCTGCTTTTCCGATTACATTTCCCACATGATAGTATGGCAAAGTCCGAACTGCTTTTCCCTCAAGTTTCTCATGATTTCTCAAATTGTATCTTCTCCATTCCCAAATTTTACACTTCTGAATCCAAGGAAGGTCTTGCTTAAAATAAATAGAGTTTAGGTTTTACACTTGGCTATTTCATTACTCAGTTTGCAACTATTTATTTCCATGGCATTACATCCTTTTTAACTTGGTCACTGTAATCTGTGAACTGTGCTGAAAGGCAGATTTTGACTCCATCATGATATGCAACGTGAAATTGCTGAAATGAGTTCACGGTAACGGGTTGGAAGATTCAAAAATAATGCTGTGCAAGTTGCAGGAATTTTAATGCAAGGAAGTCTTGCCACAAGAGACAGGGAGAGGGGTGAGATGACCTTGTGAAACAATAATCTTCAATTTCAGTCTGCAAGATATTCCTTGTGTAATTCATCATACCCTCCATTGCTGTCTTCACCAGCATCTTCATTAGATATATGTTCCACCCCCATCCCACATCTCCACTCCTCTCAATTGAGTGATGCTATGCAGAGCATGGTATGTCATAATTACTCCAGAGAGTCTGGCTAAAGAATATAGGAGAAGAACCTCAATTTGAACATCATGGTGGACTGCTTCTACTCATACAGGGATCCTGGTAAGTCAGCATGCAGGTATGGCAAAAAATTAAGAAGACAAATGACACTTTGGCTTTTATTGCAGGGAAATTAAAATACAGAAATAAGGAAAAGTTGTTAAAATTTTATAGTGCTTTTGGTCACATCACATCTGGAATACTGTGAGTTTTGGTCTCCGCATTTAAGGAAAGATATAGTTTTATTAAAAGCTCAGTAAGTTGGTTCTTGGAATGAGATGCTGTGTAAATTAGCCCTATACCATGTGGAATTTAGAAGAATGACAGGTATTCTCATTGTAACATGCAAATTCTGAAGAGGTTTGATAGGTAGATGTTAAGAGGTTATTTCTGGTGTGGAATCTAATAAATGGCGACGCAGCCTCGGGGGATAAAGAGCCAATCATTTAGGATGGAGAATGCATAGAAACTATTCAAGAGGTTGTGAATCTTTGGAATTCTCTATCACAGAGAGTTCTGTGTTACTACATTTAAAGTTAGGATGGTCAGCTTTTTTGTGTCTCTTGAAATCAAGGGAGATGGGAAACAGGCAGGAAAGTGGAGTTGAAGCCCAAGTTCCCCCAAATGTCATTGAATGGTGGAACAGGCTCAATGAGCTTATGTCCTCCTCCTGTTCTTATTTCTTGTGTTCTTATGATCTGCTCTGCATCTTATCTTGCTGTTGGACCATTTGTTTTTTGAAGTGTTGAGATGTTGAGGAAATGCCATCAGCCATGATAAAAGGGGTTACTTGTGTCCCTCAGAAGCCATCCAATGAGGCTGGTGCTGAGTAGAAACTGGTCATATTGGATTGTCTTAAAATAAGGCATTGAGATAGCTCTCTAGGTAGCAGACATGTATTCATGTAAAGCTCTTCTTAAGGTTGTTTACACTAGTACACTGAAACAGTGGAAGCCCCTTCATTAACTTGCTGAAAACCAGCCAAAGCTGCAAAACATTGCTCTTTTGGTCAAACCCTAATCCTAAACCTATTGCTGTCATCAATCACAAATAAGCTACATTTAGTTTTAATTCACTTGTGGGATGTGGGTGTCACTTGCTGGCTGACATTTATTGCCTGACCTGAATTGCCCTTGAGAAGGTGTTGGTTAGCTGCATTCTTGAACCACTGTAGTCCACATGCTGTAGATTCACCCACAATGCCTTTAGGGAGGGAATTCCCGGATTTTGATCCAATCACACTGAAGGAACAGCAATGTATTTCCAAATCAGTGTGGCGAGTGGCTTGGAGTGGAACTCATTGGTGACGGTGTTCTCATGTGTCTGTGGCTCTTGCCCTTTTAGATGGATGATCATGGGTTTGGAAAGTGCTGTATACGGACTTTGGTGAATATTTACAGTGCATCTTGTAGTTAGTACATGCTGCTGCTACTGAGAGTGGGTGGTGGAGGGAGTGGATGTTTATGGATATAGTGGTAATCAAATGGGCTGCTTTGTCCTGGATGGTGTCAGGTTTCTTGAGTGTTGTTGGAGCTGGACCGATTCAGGCAAATGGGGAGGTTTCTGCAAATGGTGCTGAACATCATGCAATCATTGGCAAACATCCCACTTCTGACCTTGTGATGGAGAGAAGGTCATTGATGAAGCAGCTGAAGATGGTTGGGTTTGGACATTGCCCTGAGGAATTCCTGCAGAGACATCCTGGAGCAAATAGGTGGCTGACCTCATACAGCTCCAACCATCTTCCTATGTGCCAGGTGTGATACCACCAATGGAGAATTTGACCCTGATATCTGTTGATTCCAGTTTTGCTGGGGCTCCTTGATACCACACGCAGTCAAATGCAGCCTTGATATCAACGGCCGTCGCTCTCACCGCACCTCTGGAATTCAGCATTTTTGTCTATCTTTAAATCGAGGCTGTAATGAGATCGGGAGCTAGGTGGCCCTTGTGGAACACAAACTGGGTGTCATTGAGCAGGTGCTGTTTAATAGGATTATTGATAACACCTTCCATCGTGATCAAGAATAGACTAATGGGGTGGTAACTGTTTGGATTGGATTTGTCCTGTTTTTTGGTACATAGGAAATACTTAGGCAATCTTCCACCTTGTCGGATAGATGCCAGTGCTGTAACTTTACTGGAAGAGCTTGGCTAGAGGAGAAGCAAGTTCTGGAGCACAAAAGTCTTCAGTACTTTGACGGAATATTGTTAGAGTCCATAGCCTTTTGCAGTATCCAGGGTCTCCAACCATTTCTTGATATCACATGGAGTGAATTGAATTGGCTGAAGTCTAGTATATTAATGCTAGGGACCACTGGAGGAGGCCACGATGAATCATCACTTGGCACTTCTGGCTGAAGATTGCTGCAAATGCTTCCGCACTGATGTAATGATCTCTTCCATCATTGAGAATGGGGATATTTGTGGAGCTTTCTCCTCTAGTGAGTTGTTTTAATTGTCCACCATAATTTATAACTGGATGTGGCAAAACTGCAGAACCTAGATTTGATCTGTTGGTTCGCTTACCTCTATCCATTGCTGTTTATGCTATTTCACAAGCAAGTAGTGCTGTTTGGTAGTTTAACTAGTTTGACACCTTATTTTTAGGTATGCCAAATGCTGCTCCTCCTGCACTCGCCATTAAACAAGGGTTGATCCCTAGCTTGAAATGTTTGAGTTAGGGATATGCCAGTCTGTGAGACTGAAAATTGTACTGTAGTACAATTCTGCTCCTGTTGATGGCTCACAGCATCTCACTGATGCCCAGACTTGAGTTGCTAGATCTGTTTGAAATTTGTCCCATTTAACACAGTGATAATGCCAAGCAATGCGATGGAGGGTATTCTCAATGTGAAGGCGAGACTTCATTATCACAAGGACTGTGTGGTGGTCAATCTTACCATTACTGTCATGAACATCTGCAGCTGGCAGATTGGTAAGGATGAGGTCAAGTATGTTTTTCCCTAATAAATGCAGCATACCTGCCTTGCCTAATGCATCTGTGGATTGTTGGCCATAACACTTTAAGAGCATAGCAGCTAGGAAGAACCCAGAGATGGCAAGTTTAAGGGCAGCACTTTACTGTCACTGGCAGAGCATGACAATCAAATCTAGTAAGCAGCAGGTCTTCTTCCAGAAAGCTGCAAAGGTCCATGGCATCTGCATTGACAAAGCACTGCTTTTTCTGACAGGTGAAGGAAGTTTCAGCCTCATCTGTAGACACACCCCCCACCCCCGCTGTCTTCCCTGTCAACCCACTGAAGCCCATTCTTCATTACAACCCATGCTTCTGAAGCTCACCTTCTGTAGCAAAAAACAGCATCCAGCCTCAGCTTCTTTAATCTTTTGATCAACACCATCCAAAATACCAGCAAAACCCCATCATGGTTGTGGAATTGCAGCTTACAATGAAGTGCAAGGTACATGTAATGTTTCAGCTTGACTGACATTGTGGTCCTTTTACCTTCAGAAGACTGAGTAGTCTCCATCCAATTCAGCCAGGCCGACCTGCAAATGATGTTGATAACCTCCCTACAACCTTTACAACAGTAAATAAAAGGCATCACAATCTTAATTACATTTTAGGTCATTAGGACTGCCAGAGCCCTGTAGGTGTTGTTTCTGTGCATTGTTTCTTTGACTCGCTGCTCTTCAAATCGTACACAACAGCCATTGTTCAAAGTGACATTGATCACAATAAGGCAGATGTTTGAGATAAATTGCACTATGTAGTGCTAATTATGGTATAGAGTTTCTAGGATATGTGCACTTGAATTACCTGTTTCTGATTACTTTGTAATTACACAGAATTACAGGGAATTTTACAGCACAGCCATTCATTGCAACTGGTCTATGATAGTGTTTACGCTCCACACGAGCCTCTTCCAACCTTAAACTTCATCTCACCCTATCAGCAAAATCTTCCACTTCTTTCAAGCTTCTGTCTTTATCTAGCTTCCAAATGCAGCTATTCTTTTTGTCTGAATGACTCTACATAATTGTAAGTTCCATATTCCCACCACATTGCGGATCAAGGTTCCTTCTGAATTCTCTTTGGATTCGTTTATGGATATTTCACAAATTATACTTTGGTCTCTGATAAATTGACACATCTCTACAGCTACCCTACTTAATCCCTTAATAATTCTATCAGTTCATCCCTCAGCCTTTTCTTTTCAAGAAAAAGGAGGCCTATCTTATTCATCTTTTTTGATTGGTACGTCTCAGTTTTATGTCACCCTTGTAAATTAATTTGCAACTTGTCCAATGACTCTACATCAGCTTTCGTAATATGGAGATTGGAAGTACATAACAAGTGAAATGATCCTTCAATATATTTTGATTCAATAAATTTGATGGACAAGATGTAATATTGGAGAGTTGTATGACTCATTATTGCAATCTACAAAATAACAGAAATATTTTTTAAAAATACATGCAGACAATTTCAGCTTCCTATTCTCCACCCCCATTGGCAATCATCTGATTAATTTAAACCACCCCAATCCTCCCAGTAATCTAGTATTAAATGCAATCACATTTCCTTTGATTGTGACCTAAATAATTATCCTTAACTGACGTTGTTGTCTGTTGTTTATTTATAACAGGTGGAGTTCACAAACAGTCCAACAGAACTGTGCATGAAAAAATATCAATGATCCTCAAACTGGTCTGATATAAATAAGATTAACAGCTTTATAAATATATAGGGACTTCCCAAAGCTCCTTCAGTTTCCTCTTGATTATGGGCATCAAATCTACTCTTCCCACTCCCAAAAGCAACAAATTTATTTAAAGAGATATTTATTGTTTCAAAATAGGTAATCAATGTAGACAAATTGTGTACAGCAAGGTCCACAAACACAATGAGATCAATGACTAGTTAACAAGGTTTTCTTATCTTATCCAAACCTTTGTTAAGTCAAGACTTAACTATTTTACTGCTGTCTAGGCTAACATACTTTCCCCCTCCTCCGCACACACTGTAGTTAATTCAAAACTCTGCTGCCTGTATCCCCTATGTTCTGTTCAACAGTCAGTCCTCTGTTCACTTACATGTATTAGTCCCCTTTTCAGCTATGCCTGCACTTTAAAATCTTCATTTTTATTTGTAAATCCTACATGGACTTGCCTATCGCTCCCAGTTCTGTAAATTGCTTTTTGAGATCTCTGTTCTTATCCAATTCTGGCCTATTGTGCATCCCCAGATTCCACTGGGGCAAAGGGGACAGCCATTCAGCCCTTTCAGCCTGCTCCACCATTCAATATGATTATGATTATGGTCAGTACCCTTGGATCTCTTTAATCCCACAGCTTCTTTAATCACCACAGCTTCTTTAATTTCTTCTTTAATTACCACAACTTTTCTTAGTATTATTATTCCTTTTGACATTTAACCATTCCCTTCTGTGTTCCCTGCCCTTTCCCTCCAATCAATACCTACCTCTTTTATTCCTGATTTAGCACTCAGTTATAAACTGTGACTTAGTACTTCAGTGCAACTTACAATAGAATGCTAGCATTAAGTAATTAAGAGAATGAAGAGCAGAAGATAAAAGATGAGTTTATTTCTTTTGCTTTTTCTAGACTTTTTCAGTTTCAGAAAATGATGCTTACTCTGCTGTAGGAGAAGAAAATGGATACACCCATAGATTTTGCAATCATGGCATGTGGGATTTGGTTTGTGTGTGGGGGTTGTTAATGATTAAATTGCAAGTATTTCTGGAGCCATGATTCTTTTAAAGCTAATAGAGGAAAGGGAATCCCTGGATTCTTTTGTATTGGGAAAGTTTTATGGATACAGATAGTAAACATTGAGAGTATTCCGAGTCCTGAAGAAGGGTCATGCCCAAAATGTCAACTCTCTTGCCCCTCAGATGCTACCTGACCTTGTTGTGCTTTTTCCCGCACCACCCTTTATCAACTCTGACTCTCCAGCATCTGCAGTATTCACTTTCTCCAAGTATTAGCCTCCATTCCATTTAGAAGGATCAAAAATTCTTTTTCTTTATTAGAAAAACACCTAACTTGGAAAGCTTTAGTTTCCAGTTCACTGAACTTCTAATTGAAGTTAATTGTATGAAGCAACTTGTCTGACAGGAAAGAGGTGGTTTAGAACTGTTAGGAAATAGGTTACCTCTATGTAAGGGTTTTAGTGTGGAAGTTCTAGGCTAGATGTATTTGGGTTAGAACTCAGAATGCATAATTTTGAGGCTGATGAAGTCTCAGATTAGTTGTGTGACTAATCAAGGAAAAGGACACCAGATTCTTAAGACTGGGGAGTCAAAAGAAACAGTTAAGTTAAACTGGCACAGGGCGGCACGGTGGCACATGGGCGGCACGGTGGCACAGTGGTTAGCACTGCTGCCTCACAGCGCCTGTAGACCCGGGTTCAATTCCCGACTCAGGCGACTGACTGTGTGGAGTTTGCACGTTCTCCCCGTGTCTGCGTGGGTTTCCTCCGGGTGCTCCGGTTTCCTCCCACAGTCACAAAGATGTGCGGGTCAGGTGAATTGGCCATGCTAAATTGCCCGTAGTGTTAGGTAAGGGGTAGATGTAGGGGTATGGGTGGGTTGCGCTTCGGCGGGTCGGTGTGGACTTGTTGGGCCGAAGGGCCTGTTTCCACACTGTAAGTCTAATCTAATCTAAACCTATAGATATGACAGAGAAAAGAACTCTCTCTGATGTTTGAATAACGTGTTAAAGTGATTGTGTTGGCAATGAGGGATTGTACTTTTTCTTTGTGTTTCAAAAACTTTCAGATTATGTTATAAATAAATAGCTGAGTTTACCCTGCTTTAACATCTTTTTTGCATAATAAACTTCTGTTTCATTGTTAATACCAAATCTGCAGCATTGTGTGCTTGTGTTTCAGTGAAAGACCAGCCTGTAAAATAAAAACAAAACAAAAAAATAATCTGTCAACTCAGTTTTCAGTCTGGCATCTGACTTGTTCAGTAATGATGTCACATGTGATCACAACACATAAGCCATATGCAAATAGACATAACACAAACTAGATGAGGGAAATTAATGCCTGGCTTAAAGATCGTTGAGGGCTAAATGGGTTCAGGTTCATAAGGCACTGACACCAGTACTGGGGAAAGTGTAATCTGTTCTGCAGCCAGAGATCTTGCCAAATGAAAAACAAGAAAAATAGAGAGTATCTTAAGGTAAATAGTGGGGTTAAGGGATCAAATTAGGGTAAATCAAAACATAAATCAAGCTCAATGAGAAAGGTATGAAGACAGGGAACAATAATCAAATCAGCAAGGATTACAGAGTATGAATCTAAGAGTCAACCAACAGATCAAACTCGAAATTGTAAGAAGAGTAAAGTGATAAAACTGAACACACTGTACACTGATGCCCCCACTATTAGAAACAAAACAGAAAAACTGATAAAGTAACTAGTTTTGAATAAATGCAACATAACCATAAATGCAGAGACATGGCTGGCTGGTGAAATACATTCAGATCTCAACCTTGAAAGATGCAGTACATTTAGGAATGAAAGAAAACTAGGAAAAGGTGAAAGATTAGCTCTGTTAGTTCTTGACTGTAAGAGCACAATAGAGAGGGATGACCCAAGTTTAAGAAAGTTAAGTGTCAACCATGTTGGTGTGGGTTTGGAGTCACATGTAGCCAGACTAGATAAGAATAGAGACAAAAAAAACTGCAGATGCTGGAATCAAGGTAGACAAGCCAGAGGCTGGAAGAACACAGCAAGTCAGGCAGCATCAGGAGGTGGAGAAGTCAATTTTTCAGGTGTAACCCCTCTTCAGGGCTGGTAAGGATGACAAATTTCCTTCCCTAAAATACAATAATGAACCAAATGAGTTTTTCTAACAATCAACAATGGTTTCATGGTCACCAGTAGACTCTTAATTCCAGATTCTTTATTGAATTCAAATTCCACCATCTGCCCTGGTGAGATTTGAATTTGGGTCCCCAGAACATTAACTGAGTTTCTGAGTTAATTGTCTAGTAATAATACCACTAGGCCATTGCCTCTCCAATCTAAATGCTAGGAAGTTAGAGAGCTCTGAGATACCAGGCAGAGTACTGGATTTTATATATTTTATATACTTCTTTTTTAGAAGAATAATAGGCATATACTACCTTCCTGAACTTTCAGAGTAATTATTGCTCTCACTTCATTGTCTAGTACTCAAGGAATTTTAAATTGTCAGGTTTGTTATTCACTTGTAGGCTGTGGGCATCACTGGCTAGGGCAGCATTTATGGTCCACCATAAATTAGGGCGGCACGGTGGCACATTAGGGCGGCACGGTGGCACAGTGGTTAGCACTGCTGCCTCACAGCACCAGGGACCTGGGTTCAATTCCCGCCTCAGGCGACTGACTGTGTGGAGTTTGCACGTTCTCCCCGTGTCTGCGTGGGTTTCCTCCGGGTGCTCCGGTTTCCTCCCACAATCCAAAGATGTGCGGGTCAGGTGAATTGGCCATGCTAAATTGCCCGTAGTGTTAGGTAAGGGGTATATGTAGGGGTATGGGTGGGTTGCGCTTCGGTGGGTCGGTGTGGACTTGTTGGGCCAAAGGGCCTGTTTCCACACTGTAAGTAATCTAATCTAATCACCCCTGTTTGCCCTTGAAAAGGTGGTGTTCAGCGGTCTTCATTAACTACTGCAGTCCATATAGTATAGTTACACAGAAAGGAACAACGTATAGTTCCAAATTTTTAAACCTTTTAGTAGATTTCCATGCTAATAATTGCCAGATGATCCAACGTGTTATGTATCTATCTGCATAGTACAGTGCATCACAATCAAAACAGATCTTACAAACAGATTACTATCACTGTCAAAGATTCAGATAAACTACAGCCAGTCTTCCCTGAGAGTCGCTGTTCAAATAGACCACAAAAGTTATTGACTTCAGGGCCTTGTTAATGATTGCCCGATTAGGCTGCCTGTCCAGACTTTATGAAACCTATTTCATTCACTATGGTTTGATTATGCCTCGGGGACTTTCTGTTGCTTTGCCATTTAAAGGCGTTAATAAATATATGCTGTTCTGTAGCGGCAGAACCACAGAATTGAAGTCTGTACTGGAGAACCACTAGATTTTTCAAACTACAAAAAAAAATTCATTTAACAAAACATCTTTAAAGTAGTAAGAGATCCCAAAATAATTCACAAGAGCAATATAAATTCAAAATTTGACACCACACACATCAATCAAAAGTAGGACTGTTGACCATAAACTTGGTCAGAGAAAGGTTTTAACAAGGAGACCAAAACAGAAATGCTGAGCAAGGTGAAGAGTTTAGAGAGGGAATTCTAGAGGTCAGGGCAGAGGCACATGAGTGCACATAATCAGTGATGGAGGAATGAAAATCAGGGGTGCATTTGCAGCCAGAATTAGAGGAATACGGAGTTTTAGAGGATTGTAAGGCAGAAGAAAATTACAAAGACAGAGAGAAATCCATTATGTGTAGAATTAAAACAAGGACAAGAACTTTAAAAAACAAACATTACTAGTTTGGGAATTATCACAGGTCAGTAAGCACAGGGACCAAAAGAGAAAATGTTGGAAAATCTCAGCAGGTCTGGCAACATCTGTAAGGAGAGAAAAGAGCTGATGTTTTGAGTCTAACTGACCCTTTGTTAAAGCAGTGAGCACAGGGGTTGACTTGAGTACAAATATAAGCTGTGGTATTTTGGATGAACTCAAATGGAAGATGGGAGGTTGGCCAGGACAGTATGGAAATAGTCAAGTTAAAAAAGGCATGAATGAGGATTTCAGCAGCTGAAGGGCTAAGGTAAGACCAAAGATAGGTGATGTCACAAGAGGTAGTAGCAGGTTGATTTGGAAATGGAGCGATATGTAATTGAACAATTTTGAGAATGTCGTGGACTAGAGCACTTTCTTTTAAAGCAGCCAGATAGTTAATAGCCAGGTATTATTACATTTTAACCCAACCAGGTTGACTCTGATTGGTCAGGGTATTGTTCTGCTAAATGAACTACTAAATGGCTGACACCTACTTTGTTGAATTGAAATAGGTGCAATACTGTTTGCAAAAAACACAGCCTTGCATAGTAATGTATGTTACCTCCAGTACACATAAGTGAGCCATCCTGAGAGTCCAACTGACATTTCGAAATTGATTTTCAACTTAATTCCTCAACATTCCCCAATAATCACCCAATCGTCCCCCCAGAAAAACCATCTCAGATTTGAATATATCTATCAACTAAGTATTCACACCCTTTTACGGTAGGAAATTTCGATGATTTCTTACAATCTCAGTCCTAAATGGTCGGTTTCCCATATTGAAGCTGTGGTCCCTATTCTAGACTCTCCAGCATTAAGAAACAGCCTCTCTGTCTCTCTCATGTTAAACCTTATAGAAATTTAAGCATTTCAATTCGATCATTTATTCATTCTTCAAAATTCTAAAGCATGTTGATCCAACCAGCTCAATATGATCTCATAAAAACTATGTGATTATCGCTGCTGAACATTTATACACATCTTCTAAATGCAGGTACATCCTTCATTAAGGTAGGTTCAAGGTGTGATTTCACCAAAGCTCTATATAGTTGCAGCAAGACTTCATTTCTTTTGTAATCCAATGTCCATGCAATATAAACTAATGCTGCACCAACCAGTTAGCAACTTGCACTTCCAGCAACATGATGTAACGATAATGAAAGCTGAAAAATAGGGGAAATAATCCAATTCGTAACCAATCCAGAAGCATTTTCCTTTTAGTCAATCAGCTGTTGAGCCACTTAAATGGGACCTGTTCCAGCACAGCTCATACAAGGAACTCTGCACACAGTAATGAAGTGTTCAGGATGATACAGCAACATGTTTACAAACTGTTTTGCTGTGGAATTACATCACCACAGATTATCTAAGTGTATTTAAAATAGAATAATGCTGCAAGGAGACACAAAGGAATAGTGCTACTCCACTACACCAATCAAACTGTCAGATCACACATCGATGCCAAAACCGGCTACTTCCAACTACGCTAACATCACCTGGTTTCCAACCATTCCACCTGCTTAAGGCTCTATCCAGATAAATGGCAAATCCTGAGCTTTTAAGGTGAGGTTACTACTGGATGTGTTTAAAACATTGGACATCTCGAAAGCAAAAACATTTTTAAGATCCATTGCCAGGTTTCAGACCAGCATTACCGTCTGGCTGGGCAACAGATGGTTCAAGCTCTTAGTTACAGGGACACAGTATGGAACACAAAAAAATCAGCAGTCAATGGAAGTTCTAAGAGATGCAAAGGAAGAGACCACATTCTGGTCCCGCTGGGATCAGATGGTATTTTCTCACTGAAGTTCATCCTTAGGCTCAAATTAAAGTCATAGGAGTTAAGAGATGTTCTTATTTCAACCATCAACATGAAGAAATTCTCTGGAGAGCCCAGAACATAAAATTAGCAGTTATCCCAAATGAAAAATATCCAGTTTTTAGAATATAAAACGTCACTGAAGTGAATGTTTTATTAGGCAATTTGGCTGTATTGTTAAGTATATCTCACTGGGAGCAATTTGAGCATTATATTCCAGAAATGGAAATGCGTTTTGGAAATCTCAGTACCATCAGGAATTCCTACTGGTCCCCAGTGAGAGGAAGATGGCAAAGTTGGGCAGTTTGGAGGTCCCTCAGACAAAGAAACAAAAGATTTGGAGCAATTTGGTCTTCAAATGCAGCAGCTTGAGTAAAGAGGCTGTATAGTTAAAGTCACAGAGGGTAGTTAGGAAATGGGCTAGAATTTTTATCTGGAAACATTTGGATAATTTATTGTATGATTTTAATTTTTACTCAACAGAAGTAGTGATTTAATATCAGATTAATGTAAATGATTTGTCTCCTGTGAAATAATTCATTGTGTTATTGTAAGGACAGTAGAATTCTTGGTATTCATGGAAGGAAGAAGAATAATGTGCCTCTCAGTTTCATAAAGTTATAGAGTCATCGAGATGTACAGCACAGAAACAGACCTTTCGGTCCAACTCGTCCATGCCGACCTAAACCTAAACTAGTCGTATTTGTCAGCACTCGGTCCATATCTCTCTAAACTCTTCCTGTTCATATACCCATCCAGATACATTTGAAATGCTGTAAGTGTACCAGCCTCCACCACTTCCTCTGGCAGCTCATTCCATACACGCATCACACTTTGCATGAAAAAGTTGCTGCTTAGGTCCCTTTTATATCTTTCCCCTAAACCTATGCCCTCTAGTTCTGGACTCCCACACCCCAGGGAAAATACCTTATATATTAATCCTATCCTTGCCCCTCATGATTTTATAAATCTCTATAAGGTCACCCCTCAGCCTACAACACTCCAGGGAAAACAGCCCCAGTCTATTCAGCCTCTCCCTTTCACTCAAATTCAACCCTGGCAACATCCTGGTAAATCTTTTCTGAACCCTTTCAAGTTTCACAACATCCTTCTGATAGGAAGGAGACCAGAATTGCATGCAATATTCCAAAAGTGACCTAACCAATGTCCTGTACAGCTGCAACATGACCTCCTAACTCCTATAATCAATACTCTGACCAATAAAAGATAGCATACCAAATGCCTTCTTCACTATCCTATCTATCTGCGACTCTACTTTTGAGGAACTATGAACCAGCACTCCAAGGTCTCTTGCAGTCCCTTGCATTTATCTAAATTAAACTCCATCTGCCACTCCTCAGCCCATTGACCCATCTGGTCAAGATCCTGTTGTACACTGAGGTAACCTCCTTTACTGACCACTACAGCTCCAACTTTGGTGTCACCTGCAAACTTACTAACTATACCTCCTATGTTCACATCTAAATCATTTATATAAATGACGAAAAGCAGGGGACCCAGCAACAATCCTTGTGGCACACCACTGGTCATAGGTCTCCAGTCTGTAAAGAAACCCTCCATCACCATTCTCTGTCTTCTACCTTCGAGTCAAATCTATATCCAAGTGGCTAGTTCTCCCTATATTCCATGAGATCTAACCTTGCTAACCAGTTTCTATGAGGAACCTTGTCGAACGCTTTACTGAAGTCCATATAGATCACACCTACCACTCTGCCCTCATCAATCCTCTTTGTTACTTCTTCAAAACATGTTATCAAGTTTGTGGGAAATGGATTCCCATACACAAAGTCATGCTTACTATCCCTAATCAGTCCTTGCCTTTCCAAATACATGTAAATCCTGTCCCTCAGGATACCCACTAACAACCTGCCCACCACCAATGTCAGGCTCACCAGTCTATACTTACCTGGCTTTTCCTTACCACCTTTCTTAAATAGTGACACCACATTAGCCAACCTCCAATCGTCCAGCACCTCACCCGTGACTATTGATGATACAAATATCTCAGCGAAAGGCCCACTTCCCTAGCTTCCCACAGAGTTTTAGGATACACCTGATCAGGCCCCGGTGATTTATACACTGTTATGTTTTTCAAGATATCCAGCACCTTCTCCTCTGTAATATGGACATTTTTCAAGATGTCACTATCTATTTCCCAACATTCTATATCTTCCATATCCTTGTCCACAGTAAATACTGATGCAAAATACTCTTTTGGTATCTCTACCATTTCCTGTGGCTCCACACATAGGCTGCCTTGCTGATCTTTGAGGGGCCCTACTCTCTCTCGAGTTATCCATTTGTCCTTAATGTATTTATAAAATTCCTTTGGATTCTCCTGAACTCTATTTGCCAATGTGATCTAATGTCCCCTTTTTGCCTTCCTGATTTCCCTCTGAAGTATACTCCTACCAACATTATACTCATCTAAGGATTCACTTTTTCTCTCCTGTCTATACCTGACATATGCTTCCTTCTTTTTCGTAATCAAAACCCATTTCTCTAGTCTTTCAGCATTCCTTACACCTACTAGCCTTTCCTTTCACCCTAAGAGGAATATACTGTCTTTGGACTCTTATTATCTCATTTCTGAAGGCTTCCCATTGTCCAGCCGTCCCTTTACGTGTGAACATCTGTCCCCAATCAGCTTTTGAAAGTTCTTGCCTAATAATGTTACAATTGGCCTTCCTCTAATTTAGAACTTCAACTGTTAGAACTGGTCCATCCTTTTCCATCATTATGTTAAAACCAATAGAATTATGGTCGCTGGCCCCAAAGTACTCCCCAACTGACACCTCAGTGACCTGCCCTGCCTTATTTCCCAAGAGTAGGTCAAGTTTTGCACCTTCTCTAGTAGGTATATCCACATACTGAATCAGAAAATTTTCTTGTACACGCATAACAAATTCCTCTCCATCTAAACCATTAACAAATGGCAGTCCCAGTCTATGTTTGAAAAGTTGGGTTTCTCAATTTCCCTCTGACTATTAGGGGCTCTATAAAAACAATCCCAATAAGGTGATCACCCCTTTCTTATTTCTCAGTTCCACTGAAATAACTTCCCTGGATATATTCCCAGGAATATTCTCTCTACGTACTGCAGTAATGTTACCTTTTAACAAAAATGCCACTCCCTATCCTCTCTTCACCCACTTTCTATCCTTCCTATAGAATTTGTATTCTGGACCAATAAGCTGCCAGTCCTGTCCATCCTTGAGCCACGTTTCTGTAATTACTATGATATCCCAGTCCCATGTTCCTAACCATGCCCTGAGTTCATCTGCCTTCCCTGTTAGGCCTTTTGCATTGAAGTAAAAGTAGTTTAATGTGTCAGTCCTACCTTGTTCTCTACTTTGTTCCTGCCTGCCCTGACTGTTTGACTCGTTCCTTTTCCCAGTCTCAGATTGATCTCTTTCCTTACTATTTCGCTGAGTCCATCGCACCAAAAAATGTGAACCCTTCTCCCCTGCATCAGCTGCTCAGCCATGCATTCATCTGCTCTATCCTCCTATTCCTATCCCCACTAACTCGTAGCACTGGGAGTAATTCAGATATTACTACCCTTGAGGACCTCCTTTTTAAATTCCTACCTAACTTTCTATATTCTCCCTTCAGAATCTCATCCCTTTGCCTTCCTATGTCGTTAGCTCCAATGTGAACAATGACCTCCTGCTGGTCCCTCTCCCCTTTGAGAACATTCTGCATCCTCTCTGATTTTTCACTGCTGGCCACAGAAACATCTGTCTGTGCCTCTGACTAGGGAGTCTCCTATCACAACCAATCGCTTGGAACCCAATGCAACTCTCATTACATTTGAGCGAGTCTCAATACCAGAAACTTGGCTGTTCGTGCTACATTCCCCTGAGAGACCACCATCCCCTACATTTTGCAAAACAGCATACTTGTTTGAAATGGGGAAAGCCACAGGAGACTCCTGCACTACCTGCCTACTCTTTCTACCTTTCTGCCAACCTATCTACCTGATTGTATCTGCAGCTTTTCTCCCTTCCTATAACTGTCATCCATTACATCCCCTAGCTCTCATCCTCCCCTCATTGCCTCTAATTGCCGATCCATGCAATCTGATAAGATTCACAACCAAAGACACTTCCTGCAGACACAATCATCAGTAATGTGAAACTCTCCTAAATTTCCACATCCAACAGGAAGAGCATATCACTCTACTAAAGGTCAACTTTGCTCCTTCACCATCTACAGACCGCTTTTTTGCTCTAAAAAACAGTATTCCAGGCTAACTTAGTACTTATGGTTTATATTTTTTAAATTTAATCGAGACAGATCTCAATAAAACATATAATCAAGAAAGAACCCACTCCACTCATTACTGTAGACTTACAGCAAGGTTACACATTAAACATTATACATTTATCTATTCCTGTGCTGTGAGCTCGCCCACACAAGTTCCTCCAAGGTCAGCTGTGAGTTTCGCTGTTTGTTAATTTTTCCTAGGCGCACTCCAAAGTCCAGAGATGCATGAATTCAAACAGCAAAGGCAGTAACTGTGCAGATTCACTGCTGTGTCAGTTCACACCGTTGGTTTCTTTCTCTCTCTCCTTCACTGACCATGTAGTCATTATTTTTTGTCCGTCTTCCTCCTTTTAAAAGTATCGTTTTGATAATTTTTTCCTAAAGTTCAAAAACAATGCAACAGCTTATAAAACAGTAATTGCTACTCCTGGAATTTGAGGAAATCACCTCCAACACCTAAAATACCTCAAAAAAGGAGCAGCTGTTACAGCCACAATTTTTTCCCGTCCTCCATCTATATCACAGCTTACTTTTCAGTCAATTGAATACTTTTTTGAAATGCATGGTAGAATTCCATTAACCAAAACCTGAACTGGATCAGCCATGTAAATACTGAATGCCATGAACACACTTTAAAAAATTAGGTGTGTGAGTACAACGAGGTCGTGGAAATGATCTATTGAGGAGATAATTTACGTTGTATCAAAATCTGTTAGGACTAGCCATCAAAAAGAACAAAGTTACAACTATGTCAAAGTTTATTTTCTCAGCACACTGTTTTATTTAATAGACCTGTATAGCAAATAGTCTGCAGAGTCAACATAATGGAGTCTCTATGATCTAAAGTAAATGGGTCTGATGAACTCAACTCCAGCAGACTCTTGTGACTGAATCAGAGTTGGACAAAACTGCAAAATTTACTGAGTTGAGGATAGCTACATAACACAAATTTAAGACCTCTCCACCTAATTGAAGTGGGTGCATGAACATTACATAATATAAATTATGTGCACAAAATCAATTGCAATCATTTAAAATAGTGCCATCCCCAGATGTGATTATGGGTGACTAATCATCTCCTTCTGGCCAGGAACAGTGATATCACTATATGCAGTTGCAAAGAAAAGCAAGTGTGTATTCCCTGTAGGATTAACTGACTGAGTTTTTTTGAAGGGTGTTGGCCTCAACACTGATTGTATTCAGCATGCCCTTACACATAAGCCCAGGTAGCTTTAATAATACATCCATTTTTACTTCAGCAGCTGCAGGCTGTCATGAGCAAAGCTTTTGAACAAAAAAAAATATGCTTTGGTGTGTTCTGAAATCCTACAGTTTTACATTAGGGAATCTACAAGGAGGCAGTGTAATTTAACATGAAAATAAAATGGTACCAAATATTTGATGCATTATGATAAAAAAATTAAAACTAGCAAAATCCCAACATAGCAGTAGTGGCTCAGCACGTAGCACTATCAGATTGAATTCTCTCAAGACTAAGGCACAAAACCTAGGATCATGCCCTATCTGCTCTCTCAGTTGAACATCAAAGATCCTTCGACATTTTCAAAAGTAGGGGAGCTCGCCTCAATATTTATCCCTTAAACAACATTTTGTTTAAAAACACTACTTGTGGGATCTTGCTGTACCAAACTGGTTGTCATGTTTCCTACATTACAACAGTGACTGAACTTCAAAAATGCTACATAGAAAATAATGCAGTTCAAGGTGTCCTGAGGCGTAAAAAGCCTTGTACAAATGCAAGTTCTATTTTTCTTTAAACAATAAATGTCAGCCTTGCTTTGTTGGTAGAAATCTCACCCAAGGTAGAAGGTGTGTGGTAATATCCCTGTAAAGTAAGCTTACTTTCCAGTACAGGAATAAAGGCAAAGTACTGCAGATGCTGGAAATCTGAACCAAACACGAAGAATGCTGGAGAAGTGCAGTCAGTCTGGCAACATCTATAGAGAGAGAAACAGGATAAACATTTCAAGCCCACTATGGTTCTTTTTCAGAACTGAAGGTTTTGAAAAATATTTTTTTCATTTATTGTACTTTTAAACAGAGGCAAAGGCTTAGTGCAAAAGACAACAGGGTTGATAATATAGTGAAACAGAAAATAAGTAAAATGGGTCCTCTCTGCTAAGGGCAGAGTAAACAAGACACTAAAAAAGACAGATCTCTGTGCAGAGGTTGTGGGTGAGATAATGTAAGAAAAATCAAGAACAAACATAATGCGGTCAGTTTTTGAATTTATGCCATTTAATAGTAATAGCATGAGGATGTAAAATGCCAAAGCAAAAAGTGAGGCATTATTC
Organism: Hemiscyllium ocellatum; assembly: GCF_020745735.1. NCBI lineage: Eukaryota > Metazoa > Chordata > Chondrichthyes > Orectolobiformes > Hemiscylliidae > Hemiscyllium > Hemiscyllium ocellatum. The sequence continues at coordinate 20,586,006 of NC_083406.1, read as the reverse complement.
CTCAATCTTGTATATGCTTCATTGGAACATTGCTGTAGTCCCAAGACAGAAATACTAGCATGAACTCAAGGTGGTTTCTTGAAATGGCAAGAATTTGGGAGGTCAGGGTCATTCTGATGGACAGAGCAGAGGTGTTCCAAAAATCAGTCACCCAATCTGTATTTGATTTCATCAATTAAAGGAGATAGCAATGTGGACAACAAATGCAGTAGATGACTGAAAGAAGTAGAAATGAAATGCTGCTTCCCGTTGAAGGTATGTTTGGAATCTTGTACAGTTAGGAGGAAGAGGTGAATGAGAAAGTAGTGCACCTTCTACTATTCCACTCTATTTCTGCTCCACTGAACTTATCCATCTTTCTATCTTGACTTGATATTTCCCTCCTTATACGGTCTCTTCCCCACTTTATTTCAGTTCCACAGATGTAAAGATAACTATTCTCACAATCCAGTATAATTTCTTTAGAAAGTCTTTATCTTAACCTAGCTAAAAATCACACATCACCAGGTTATAGTCCAACAGGTTTATTTGGAAGCATGAGCTTTCAGAGTGCTGCTCCTTCATCAGGTGGTTGTCTCGGACAGTTAATGGTAAACTCAACCCTTTTGTGTCCTAAGATGATTGATTTATGTCTCTCTGACTGTATGTACATGTATGTTTCCTTTGAAGACTTATGCTCTGTCTCTGTGTAACTGGTTTTCATTGCCCAATGTACGTGCACAAAAACAAAGTCTTATTACTTGTTTAAAACTGTCTCTGATGAATATTTATGACTCAATTAATTTATCCTACATAAATTTGGCTATTTTCCAATAGTCATGACTCCAAGGTCTCTGAAAGTCCTGATCTTTTCTAATATGTTTTATGACTAGTTTCTTGGCACTGATTCAAATGCTTCATATAGTGCATTTTATTTCCATTAACTCCTATTAAATTAATTAACAACTTCAATTTTTCATTACATTGATCACCTCTTTCACAACACCAAGGCCAGTAGCAGGGCTTGAATTCTCCCAGAGTATAACATTACTGTGGCAATGGAACTCTGTTCTAAGGGAGTGGCCACCATCAGTGTTGTCTTTACCCAGGCACGCATTTAAATCCACTCACTGAGAGTCTATCAGTCTGTCTATCTTCTTGGTGAATTGTAGACAGAACATTCTTACTGCATATCATGATGCACAGAACATACGAACTAGGGACAGGAGTAGGTAATTCAGGCAAACTGCATCATTTAATATGACCATGACTGATCTCATCTCAGCCTCAACTCCACTTTCTTACCCGCTTTCTATAAGCCTTCAACCATTACAAATTAAAAATCTGTCTATCTTCTCCTTAAATTTATTCAATGTCTCAGCATCCACCATATTTTGGGGTAACGTATTATACAGATTCACAGTCCTTTGAGGGAAATAATTTGTCCTCACCTCTGATTTAAATCCATCACCCCTTAGCCTAAACCTATGATACAACCTACATCTGTTGCATTAGAGCCAATGCAGCACCACTCCAATGTTAGCTCATCTACTTAACGTGTGTTGTTAAGGCATACAAGACCCCTCCTGCCACTGCAGTCACTGAGTTTCTATATCTTTGGCAGCTTGACAATTACTCCTCACCTCCAGTCATCCAGACATCTCCCATGGTTCTGATCTTCACAGCTGAACAGGGCTGTGAACTCTCTCCTGATGATATTCCTGCTCCATTTCACGAGCTCTGTGGTATACCATTGATCCTGGGTATCCTGTTGTTCATCAGGTTCTTATGGCTGCAATCTTTCAACACCTGCAATTTTTCAGTTCAGATGCGGAGTTGTGGTGCTGTCACCAATCTATCCCTTATTGTGATGCACAGAAACAGTCCAGAACAGCAAATACATTAGACTCATTTGGTGCATCTCATGATACTATTTGCAAAGAACAGGGAATCAGTCTCTAGCATCCTATACAAGAATAATCCCTTAAATAGCACTATCAAAAACACGTTAACTGATCGTTTACTTCCTTTCTGTTTGATCACTCTGTTCTAGGATCTGTTCACTGTTAGGGTTGCTGCTTCAGCATGCAATACAGCAGACGAGTTAGGAATGAGCATTTCTCTGGAAAAAAGTACAAGAGAAAAACCAGTATGATGCAGAACTGCACATTAAAATATATGGTTTATACTTCTCAAAAATTAGCAAAAACTAACTTCAGAATCTGCTACATCATAGCCAAGATCCAATAAAGTTTCTCACACACAATGTTATAAATCTTGGGATGAGGAGCATGAAGGATAGCTGTGTGATTACAGCATAGAACAGGACATCTGGACCATCTGATCCATGCCAGTGTTTATGTCCACATCGGTGTTCTCCCCACTCACCCCTTTATCTCACTTCACACCATAACCCTTTATCTATTTCTTTCATGTTTATTTACTTGTATTTAATTCATTTGTGCTATTCACCCTGATTTGTCTGGTTGGGCCAAGGACTACAGATGGATAGTCAAACTGTAATCCAGCCATGTACAAACTGGAGCTACAAGGAAAGGTCAGAGGCTAGAAATTCTGCAGTGAGTGTTTCCTGCCTCGAGTGTCCAACATAGATAAGTCATAGGTCAGGAGTGTGATGGAATACTCTCACTTGCCTGGATGAGTGTAGTTCCAAAAACATACAAGAAGCTTGACATTATCCAGGTCTAAGCACCCCAACCATCATCTTCAACATTCACTCTTTCCACCGCCAAACCACAGTGGCAACAATACATATCACCTACAAGACGCACTCCTGGAACTCACCAGAGGATCCTCCAACAAACAAGCAACTGCTACCACCTAGAAGGACAAGGACAGGGGATGCTTGGGAACACACATGACCCCTCCAAGTCACACACTATCCTGACTTGAAACTATATCACCGAGCCTTCATTGTCACTGGGTAAAAATCTTCGTGCTCCCTTCCTAATAGCAATGTGGGTATTCCCAAGGATATACCCACATTCATAAGGACTGCAGCAGTAAAGAAGGCAGATCACAACCACACCTTCTGGGTAATTAGGTATGGGCAATAAATGCTAGCTGAGACAATGATGCTCAAAAGCCATGAACTAATCAAAAAAAGAGCTAAATGATTTAGAATATATTCTTTACTCTCTTTAAACATAGGTTTGAATTTGACCAGAAAGAATATCCCTCCAGCCATATTTTGAACTCTTCATGGTACAAGATTGGGAAGGTATAATCCTTCATAATGGTTATGTGACCTTAATACAAATTCACTCATGGTTTGACACCAAAGAACGTAAAACAAATGTCCTTCAGAAAATGGAAGATTTTGAAATGTATTTCTCAACCTGAGGTTTTATTATACAGTGGAAAAGAAACCGATGTCTCAAAAGATGGAGAGGCAACTTAACACATGACTTGGTGATGAAAACATTTCATGGCATTATGAGCATGATGGACTTTAACCCATAAATAGTAGATTGCAGATGGTGGAACAACCTTGTTAGCTTTCATGGATAAGCACTGCAGTCATAGCATCTGTCATGGCATAAGTCTTTTCACATCCCGCTTCTTTGCCATATTGAACAGCAAACGTCCAAGGAAATAAAAGACTAATCTGCTGGACACTGCAGGGAAGAGACTCGGAAAGATAATAGAGGTTAAAATAAATTGTCGGTTTTTGGATTGTTATTGAATGCTTACATTAGTTAGTTGTATTAAAAAGGGAGGTTAGGAAAAATTATAGTGACCAGGTATGGCAGTTGGAGGTTTTGCAATTAAATGTCAGGAATTCAGTCAATGACAGTTGGCAATCCTACACCATATTCATGTACCTGCTGTGGTGCATCAAATGCTTGGATTGGCCCCCATTTGTAATTTGTCCTTATGCTCTAACAATTCCTGGAGTTTCCTTCTCAACTTGTATAGTTGCAAATAGCAGCTGAGCCATAATTTCCAGTAAAACTACTTCATAGCCACAGAAACTCTCTTTGTAGTTTCAAGAATAATAAATTTTAAATGATAAGTTGCAATACAAACAAGACAAGTCCAGGTTTTCTGAGTGTGACTACGACGAGAAACCAGGAAATTGCAGACCAGTTGGATAAATATTTGCAACGGTCTTCACAAAAGACACAAATATCATGTCAAAATTACTAAATATTCAAGGGCAAAAAGTGGAGTAGAAATAAATACAATAAATATCACCACAGATAAAGTGCCAGGGAAATGAATGGAGCTAAAGATAAGTCACCTAGATCTGATGGGACACATCTGAGGATATTAAAACAAGTATCTACAGAGATAGTGGATACTTGAAATAACGTCATTAGATTACTTACAGTGTGGAAACAGGCCCTTCGGCCCAACAAGTCCACACCGACCCGCCGAAGCGTAACCCACCCATACCCCTACATTTTACCCTTACCTAACACTACGGGCAATTTAGCATGGCCAATTCACCTGACCCGCACATCTTTGGACTGTGGGAGGAAACCGGAGCACCCGGAGGAAACCCACGCAGACACGGGGAGAACGTGCAAACTCCACACAGTCAGTCGCCTGAGGCGGGAATTGAACCCAGGTCCCTGGCGCTGTGAGGCAGCAGTGCTAACCACTGTGCCACCGTGCCGCCCCAATGAACAGCAAACGTCCAAGGAAATAAAAGACTAATCTGCTGGACACTGCAGGGAAGAGACTCGGAAAGATAATAGAGGTTAAAATAAATTGTCGGTTTTTGGATTGTTATTGAATGCTTACATTAGTTAGTTGTATTAAAAAGGGAGGTTAGGAAAAATTATAGTGACCAGGTATGGCAGTTGGAGGTTTTGCAATTAAATGTCAGGAATTCAGTCAATGACAGTTGGCAATCCTACACCATATTCATGTACCTGCTGTGGTGCATCAAATGCTTGGATTGGCCCATTGGTGATAATCTTCAAAGAATCTTCAAAGAATCCTTAGATTCTGGAAAAGTTCAGGGAATAGGAAAATTGCCAATCTAATACTTTTATTTATCAAAGGAAAGAGGCAAAAAAAATTTAATCGACTTCTGTTATCGGGAAAATGTTAGGGTCTATTGTAAAGGTTATAATAGCAGAGAATTTCTCTGCTCTGCCCAGGACCATAAAAACTACAGAAAATTGTGAACACTGCTCAGAGCATTATGCAAGTCAACCTTCCCTCCATTGACTGCATCTACATTTCTTGTTGCTGCGGAAAGACAGCCAATGTCAACAAAGATCACTCCCACCCTGGTTATTATCTCTTCCAACCTCTTCCATCAGACAGAAGATACAAAAACTTAAAAAGAGTCAAGAACAGTTTCTTCCCCACTGTTATTAGGATTCTGGTCTCAAATTTCAAACCTAATGTTGATTGTGCTTTTTGTGCCCCATCTTTGCTGCTGTAGCTTTGTATTCCTCACTCTGTTCAAGCACCCTATTTGTATGTTATAATCTGCCTGTGTTGCACACGAAACAAAACTTTTCACTGTACCCTGGTAAATGCAACAATAATAAATTAAATCAAATCATTTAGAAATACACAGTATTATCAAAGGGTCAGTATAGCTTGATGGAGAGAAAATCCTACCTGATAAATTTAATAACATTCTTTGAAGAAGTAACAAGCAGGATACATAACAGGGAAACTGTGTTGTATTTGGATTTTTAGAAGGCATTGGAGATGATATTACACATAGGAACATAGAAACAGGAGTGGGTCATCCAACCCCTCGATCCTGTTCCATCATTCAATGAAATCATGGCTGGCCTGTGGTTAAACTCCATGTACCTACCTTTGAACTGATATCTCTTAATATCTGCGTTTAACAAAATATTATCTATCTCAGATTTAAAATTAACAAATGGCCCTGATCCACTGCCTTTTGAGGAAGAGAGTTCCTGACATCCAGCACCCTTCTTAAACAGCTGTAAAACAGCTTCGTAACATCCCTCCTGAACAGTCTATTTTTGTCTGATTGTGTGGGGTTGTTGCTGAGAAATCAACGGACTGCGTTCATTGGGTACCCGTTCTTTTTTGACTATGCTCCGTAGGTGATTTTTTTGCTGTTTAGCTGAGCAGAAAAATAAATCACCTATACAGCGTATTAAAAACAAAACGGGTACCCAATGAATGCAGTCAGCTGATTTCTCAGCAACAAACCCAAACAAGCAGACAAAACACATCCAGAAACCCTAGCCACTCTCCCCTACATCAAAGACATCTCAGAAATGACTGCCAAACTACTCAGACCCCTTGGCATCATGGTAGCTCACAAACCCACCAACACACTAAAACAGCAGCTAATGAACTTAAAAGACCTTACACAGACAACAAACAAAACGAACAACGTTTACAAAAATACTTTGCAAGAACTGTAACAAACACTAGATTGGATGAACAGGCAGAAAACTAGCCACCAGGATACATGAACATCAACCAGTCACAAAAAGACATGACCCATTCTCACTAGTATCCATACATACAGATGACGAAGGACACCACTTCGCCTGGGACAACACATCCATCCGAGGACAAGCCAAACAGGGACACGCATGAGAATTCCTAGAAACATGGCATTCCAACCGGAACTTTATCAACAAACACATCAGGATCTTGGACACTATTTACCACCCTCTGAGAAAAAACACAGGAAATGACATCACCACAAGAAATGGCATCACCAACCCAAGGAAACTTAAACACATAAATTGAAAGCAGGTCATAATACCAGTACTTAACTGGAGGCTCTGATGATATTACCTCGTATGGTGATAAAACATCTAAAAACAAACCTTCCAGCTCAGCGAGCAAACTTACATCCATAGTTAGTAAGGTTACAGAGGACACCAAAATTGGAGAGTGAAGTAGGTTACCTCAGAATAGAACAGGATCTTGATTAGATAGGCCAATGGGCCGAGGAGTGGTAGATGGAGTTTCATTTAGATAAATGTGAGGTGCTACACTTTGGAAAGGCAAATCAGGACATGACTTATACACTTAATAGTAATGTCCTGGGGAATGATGCTGAAAAAAAAGGATCTTATGCGGGTAGATAAGAGAGTGAAGAAAGCATTTGGTATGCTTTCCTTTATTGGTGAGAGTATTGAGTACAGGAGTTGGGAGGTCATGTTGTGGCTGTACAGGATATTGATTAGGCTACTTTTGGAATATTGTATGCAATTCTGGTCTCCCTCCTATTGGAAGGATGTTGTGAAACTTGAAAGGGTCCAGAAAACATTCACAAATATGTTGCCAGGGTTGGAGGATTTGAGCTATGGGGAGAGGCTGCTCTTGTTTTCCCTGGAGCATTGGAGGCTGAGGGGTGACGTTACAGAAATTTATAAAATCATGAGGGGCATGGATATGGTAAATAATCCAGAACTAGAGGGCATAGGTTTAGGGTGAGAGTGGAAAGACATAAAGGGGACCTAAGTGGCAACTTTTTCTTCTTGAGGGTGGTGTGTCTACGGAATGAGCTGCCAGAGGAGGTGGTGGAGACTGGTACAGTTACAATATTTAAAAGGTAATCTGGATGGGTATATGAATAGGAAGGGTTTAGAGGGATATGGGCCAAGTGCTGGCATATGGGACTAGATTAGGTTAAGATATCTGTTTGGGATGGACGAGGTAGACCGAAGGATCTGTTTCAGTGCTGTACATCTCTATGATTTTAAGTGGGGTCTAACCAGGCTTTTGTATAACTGCAGGATTGCTTCTGCATCCTTGTACACCAGATCTCTAGATTAAAAGGCCAGCATTCTATTAGCTTTCTTGATTATTTTCTGCACCTTTTAAAGATTTTAACATTTTAAAGATTTTTGCATCTGAACCCTATGTTTCTTTGGACATCCTCTGTATTTAACTTCATACCATCTAGAAAGTACCCTGATCTATCCTTTTCTGTGCCAAAATGGATAACTTTACCCTTGCTTATATTGCATTCCACCTGTCACAGGTTTGCCTATTCACTTCGTCTATCATTACCCCTTTGTAATTTTATGCTGTCATTTACAATGTCTGCCATGTTGCCTAACTTTGTCAGCAAATTTGAATAGATGATTTTATTCCAAGTCATTAACATAATGAGAATAATTGAAGCCTCAACACAGATCCTTGTGGAACATCACTGGTCACTTCCTGCCAATTTGAGACCCACCTCTTATCTCTACTTTCTATAACCTATCACTCAAACAATTTTTCAGCCATGACAGTAATGTGCTCTCAATTCCATGAGCTTCTACCTTCTGTGGAACTTTATTAAAAGCCTTCTGGAAGTCCAGATAAACATACACAAACATTCCCCTATCACCTTAGACACTTCTTCTAAAAATTCAATGAGGTTTGTTGGGCAATGACCTGTGTTTCATAAATTGATGTTGGCTCTCCTGAATTGAGTGAAAATGTTCAAGATATTTGATTACTACAGCATTATTAACTGGATTAGAGACTCCAACAATCTCCCTACCACAAATGTTAGGCTAACCGGTCTGTAATTCCCTCTTTCATCCTTCTTAAAAAGTGGAGTGACGTGCAATTTTCCAATCCAGACAGTCAACTTCTGTATCTAGGGAACTCTACAAAAATATGGATAGGGCATCAACAATGTGCTCCCGTACTTCCTTTAACACTCTTGAATGGAAACCGTCATGTCCTGGAGATTTGTCACCCTTTAATTTATTCATTATTGATGTTTTATTTAGATTAATTTTATTCAGTTCCTGTTCCTGATCCATCATTAATTTCTTCAGGACTTCCAGCAAGCTATCCTCCTTTTGTTGTGATTTGGAGGAATCGGTCTTGGACTGGGGTGGACAAAGTTAAAAAAATCACACAACACCAGGATATAGTCCTACAGATTTATTTGGAAGCACTAGCTTTCAAAGCGCTGCTTCTTCATTAGGTGGTGAAGAAACAGCGCTTCAAAAGCTAGTGCTTCCAAATAAACCTATTGGACTATAACCTGGTGTTGTGTGACTTTTAATTTTCTGCCTTTTGTTAGGCTAATCAAAAGAAAAGAGCCTATGATGTTGGACATAATTTATTGGCATGGACGGGTGATTGGCTAACTAATAGAAGCCAGGTAGTTGGGACAGTGGGAGCATCTTCAGGATGGCAACTCATAATTAGTGGAGTGTCACAGGGATCAGTGCTGGAGCTACAAGTATTTACAATGTATACCCATGACTTGGATAAGGAAAATGATTGTACTTTAGCTAAATCTGTCCATGACACAAACACAGGTAGGAACATAAGTGAAGAGAATGGCACAAAGAGTCTACAGAGGGATATAGACCATTTAAGTAAGTAGGCAAAAGCATGGCAGATGAAATAAAATGTGAGAAAGTGTGAGGTTATGCACTTTGGCAGGAAGAATAAAGAAATTGACTATAATTTAAATGGAGAAAGCCTGCAGAAAACTACAATAGTACACTATCTTGTGGAGAGGTGATGGTCTTGGGCTATGATCACTAGACTAGAGTTTGAATCCCACCAGGCAGATAGTGGAATATGAATTCAATAAATATCTGGAATTAACAGTCTAATGAAGACTTTTTTTTATTTCAAAAAATATACTTTATTCATAAAATACTTTGATGATCTGTACAATTGGGCATGCCATACATATGTAAACATTCCATTTCTTTGCATACCGAAACAGAGTAATCATTCCTATTTACAGGTCTGTATGATTACATTTTTAGCTGAGGTGTCAGCAGAGCCCAAATGACTGCAGGCCCCCCCTGTTCTTCTTTAGGCAGGCAGATGTTACACGGTGGTCTTTCCCACCTTGGCGGTAGCTGCCCCAAGCTTCAGCGCGTCCCTCAACACGTAGTCCTGGACCTTGGAATGTGCCAGTCTGCAACACTCAGTCAGGGTCAACTCCTTCAGCTGGAAGATCAACAGGTTTCGGACCACCCAGAGAGCTTCCTTCACCGAGTTGATGATCCTCCAGGCACAGTTGATGTTCGTCTCGATGTGCGTCCCGGGGAACAGGCCGAAGAGCATGGAGTCCCGCATCACAGTGCTGCTCGTGACGAACCTCGACAAACACCACTGCATTCCTCTCCAGACTTCTTCTGCGTAGGCACATTCCAGAAGGAGGTGTGTGACAGTCTCGTCCCCCCCGCAGCCGCTTCGAGGGCAGCATGCAGTGCGGCTGAGAGTCCGGGCGTGCATAAAGGATCTCACAGGCAGAGCCCTTCTCACCATCAGCCAAGCCAGGTCTTGGTGCTTGGTGGAAAGTTCTGGCAATGAGGCATTCTTCCAAATGGCTTTGACAGTCTGCTCAGGGAACCGCTCGATAGGATCCGCCCTCTCCTTTTCCCGAAGGGTCTCAAGGACACTACGTGCTGACCACTTCCTGATGGACTTGTGGTCAAAGGTGTTTTTCTTCATAAACTTCTCCACAAAGGACAGGTGATACGGAACGGTCCAACTCCTCGGAGCGTTCTGCGGCAGCGAGGCCAAGCCCATCCTTCGCAATACCGGGGACAGGTAGAACCTCAGTACATAGTGACACTTGGTGTTTGCGTACTGGGGATCCACGCACAGCTTGATGCAGCCACACACAAAGGTGGCCATCAGGGTGAGGGTGGCATTGGGTGTATTTTTTTCCCCCGTTGCCCAGATCTTTGTACAGCGAGTCCCTTCGGACCTGGTCCATCTTTGACCTCCATATAAATTGGAAGATGGCCCGGGTGACTGCAGCGGCACAGGTTCTGGGAATAGGCCAGACCTGTGCCACATATAACAGCAATGACAGTGCCTCACACCTGATGACCAGGTTTTTTCCCGCAATGGAGAGCGACCGTAGCTTCCATCTGCCCAGTTTCTGTCTCACTTTGCTGTTACGATCCCCCCAAGATTTGGTGCACGCCCCAGCCCCACCGAACCAAATACCCAGCACCTTCAGGTGGTCGGTCCTGACGGTGAAGGGGATCGAGGATTGGTCGGCCCAGTTCCCGAAGAGCATGGCCTTGCTCTTGCCTCGGTTTACCTTGGCCCCCGAGGCCCGTTCGAACTGGTCACATATGCACATGAATCTGCACACGGACAGCGGATCTGAACAGAAAACGGCGACGTCATCCATGTACAGGGAGGCCTTAACCTGCAGGCCTCCGCTGCCAGGAATAGTCACCCCTCTCAGGCTCGCATCCTTCCTGATGGATTCGGCAAATGGCTCTATGCAGCACACAAACAAGGCAGGAGAGAGAGGGCAGCCCTGATTCTATCTGATTCCCACCATTGATTGAGACTGCACTGACAATGTTAGTGTAGAACAGTCTGATCCAATTGCAGATTCCCTCCCATTTTGGAAAGAATATCTCTCATGTACCTGTGTGATGCCCTGTTTAAGGCTTTCTCCTGGTCCAGGCTGATCAGGCAGGTGTCCAACCCTCTGTCCTGCACGTAGGCGATCGTATCCCTGAGGAGTGCGAGACTCTCAGCGATCTTCCTGCCCGGTACAGCACAGATGTGGTTAGGGTGAATCACCGACCCCAGAGCAGACTTGACACAGTTGGTGATAACCTTTGACAGAATTTTGTAATCCGCATTCAACAGTGAGATTGGTCTCCAATTTTTGAGATCCTCCCTCTCCCCCTTCCGCTTGGGTGATGAGGGTGATGATGCCTTTCCTCTTGGATTCACTCATGGTACCTGGCCGAAGCATACTGACATACATCTCCAGCAGGTCCTGGCTAATCAAGTCCTACAGAGCAGAATAGAGCTCGACCGGTAAGCCGTCACTTCCGGGAGTTTTATTCTTTTCAAAGGACTCAAGGACTTGGTCAGCTCGTCCAAAGTCCATCTGGAAAAACCCATATGGTTTTCTAACGTCTTTAGGGAAGAAATTCTGCCATTTTTCCCTGTTCTGCCTACATGTGAGTCCAGACCGACAAGAATGTGACTGAATTTTAACTTGTTTCTGGGAAATTAATGATGGATGATGGTTTCTAAAACATGGTATCTAAGAGTCAATATTGAGAAAATTTCAACATATGTATTTCTCTTGAAAAAAATGTACCATCTTTGTGATTGGGGAATCCTCAGTTGCAATCTACATTCATCCTCAGTAGAGATTTTCTCATGACTTTAGAATGCAATGGAAATATTTTTAAATTGCAGCTTATGGCTGATGCAAACTGAAAATGCGAGGAATGGGTGGCGTTCTATCATTAGATTTTTTTAAAAAATTCCTCTCCCAAGGGAACTGTCATCCTGCTCAAATTTTTGATTTTCATTAATTAAACGTTAAATTAAATTGGGCAGCTCCAATTGGGTGTCATTTTAGGAGTAGCAAGTTAAGAATGCAACTGCGATCCTACTCAAGGACATTTAATTATTTGCACTGTGGGTGACACGGTGGCACAGTGGTTAGCACTGCTGCCTCACAGCGCCTGAGACCCGGGTTCAATTCCTGACTCAGGCGACTGACTGTGTGGAGTTTGCACGTTCTCCCCGTGTCTGCGTGGGTTTCCTCCGGGTGCTCCGGTTTCCTCCCACAATCCAAAGATGTGCGGGTCAGGTGAATTGGCCATGCTAAATTGCCCGTAGTGTTAGGTAAGGGGTAAATGTAGGGGTATGGGTGGGTTGCGCTTCGACAGGTCGGTGTGGACTTGTTGGGCCGAAGGGCCTGTTTCCACACTGTAAGTAATCTAATCTAAGTAATAACGGGAAGAGGACCACTGAAAATGCAAAAATACTCCAAATGCTGGAACTCTAAAATACAAAAAAAGATGCGACTGGAGATACTAAGCAAGCCACACAACATCCGTGAATCGACATACGATTAACAGATTGTATTTTTAAAAATCAGAATGGATGAACATCTACTTTGCTTATTTACAGTACACAACTCTTCCAGCAATCCGGAAAAAAATAGTAAAACTCACAAAGGAAGAAACATTTATAGGGCGGGACAGCGAAAAAGAGCAATTTTCTACGAGAAATTGCAGATTTAGAGTGTGCACGTACAAAATCAACAATTTCATCTACTGGTAAAGAAACAAAATTCAAACTTTTATTAGAAATGGTAACTTACAGGCTTTGGTTAAGATTGCACCATAGCCTAGGCCTCGTTACCATAGTGACGGCTCCGACAGAAGCCCCGCCCTCTTCCCCACCGACCTCCGGGGCAGATCAACCCCTCCCCGGCGCAGAAAGAGGAGGAACAAAATACATCAGCCTTCAAAATAAAGGGACTAACGCCAAACCGAAGCAGGCAGTCAGCATCAAGTGTCGAAAATAATGTTACTATAAGTAAAAATGTGGGAACATTGGAGTGGATTTGTGTTACAGCCCGTTCTCTCCCTCTCACAAAGTGTTGGGATACCCCTTCCCGCAAAGCGGAGAGTTGGTCTGATCCGCAGAGCTGTCAATCACTCCCGGCGGGAGCCGTTCAGCTGCAATTGGGCGTCTGACGGCGGCGCCTTCGCATTTAGTTTATGAGTTAATGTTGTTGCTTTAATGTTTACCGTCTAAAACAGTGTTTTTCTTTAAAAAAACCTTTCCCGATGCTACTTTAACTCAGATACATATATTTAAAAATGTCAGTGAATTTGTCTCAGTTTAGAGCATAGGTTATAGTTTTTTTCTTTGAGTTTCTAGGATTGGGAAGACGTTTTTTCTTTTTCTTTAAAAAGTACTAAATATCCATTTATCCACTGGAGAATTTATCTGTGGGAGCGATGTTGCGGTAAGTTGAGCTCTTGATGTCCCCGCCTCCACCTTGACATTGACTGTAATTTAGTTTTACTTCGTGTCTTTCTAATTTATGGTTCACGTTTTATAAGTAAATATATAAGGTCTCGTTTTGCGTTTTCCAGTACTGTTATGAAGTCTAATAACTAGGCCTTAATCTCCTCCAGGGCAATTCCACTTCAGAGAGAAAACTAATTTAGATTTCCATAGATTAAACAGTTAAAAAGATAGGAGAAGTTCCATTTTCCAAACCTGTGGTGAAGTTCATAAACTGTTTTATTTTGAAGTTTCTTCATTAATGAATCAGTAATGGTAACTTAAGCAAGTTTGCCAACTGTTCATAGTCTCCTCACCAGTTTGTTGCAGTGTGGTTGTCAAGTAACTTATTACTCTCCATACAAACTAGGGAAAACTGATGGTCACTTTGCAGATCGAACTGTAGAGAGTTTTAAATTGATGACCTATTTCTATCATCAGACTACTAACCCAACTGGATTATCCAACCCTGAAATGAAATTTAAATATAAAGGGAAGCTTTGCAAATTAGGGTCAGAAAACTTCAGTGTATTTGGAGCATGAAGTTAAAAAGTATTTTGCAAGATCCAACATGCAAAATTACCAAGGCCAGAAGAGGAGATTGATCAGAACAGGATGAAGTTAGAAAGTTGTTTTGTTCTGTTTTTAAATGACCAGTGCTTAATCTTGCATGAAATTGATCATGATTCAAATGCTCCTCTTACAGATAATGAAAGGCAGAATGTTTTAAGCTCCTTTTGGAAAATGCTTCACTTTTCGATAAAGAGGATGGTATAGTTAATTTACCTGTAGTTTAAAGTCATTCAGTTCTCCCATAGAATCCAGAGGGTGCAGTAGAGGCATGGTGATGGAATTTCACGGTGGTCTTTTGTGTCGCTGAAAGTCTAGTCTCACAGGGGTGTTGCCATAACAGCTAGAACTTTTTTAAAAATTTGTGATTTTTTTTTGTCCAACACTTGATGCTGCAGCTAAAAAGATTGAAGTGGTGCAGCCGATCTGATATTGGATCATCTTATCAATGTGTCCTTTTGAGAGAAGTGGCTGCCAAGATACAGGAAGTGTTTGACATATTCCCACTATTTATGGGTAAGGGGGCATTTGGCTGATGTAGGTTAATATTAATGTTGTTTTGTGAACATTCAAGGACAGACTGAGTTTATTGAAGGTAGTTTATTGGCTTCAGATCTGGTGCAGTGTGTGCAACAACTCTGTGGTCATCTGCAAACTGTAGATCATGTATGTCTATGTCAGAAAGTGAGGTCCACAAGTATTCAGCAAAAATCCTATAACACTAAGTTCTGTAGACAGATTCTGTGTCAGGAGGGCAAGAAAGTAGTTTCCCTTGCCAGGTCTTGTTTTAGCAATTTTCAAACCGCAATGTTGAAGGGGTAGTAAGGAAAAAGTTTGAAAGAGTCTGACTTTCTCCTAGAAGTATAGCAGCTTTGATGTTAGTGACTGGCATTGTTCAAAATGGTGGCAACTACTCCATCAAGCTGCATCATGCATTTTAGTGCTCATATCAGAATGTTGGGATAGATAAGAAAAGAAGTTAAATCCTATATTTAGACTCCCACTGCCCCATGAGATACATGTCCTCAGATCTGTGGGTTGAGAATTAGACTTTTCAGACATAGGAATGTGTGCCAGTCATTTGCAAGCCTGACTCTGAGTTGAGTTTGATTTATTGTAGTCATATGTACTTCAGTACAGTGAAAAATCGTCATTTATATAAATGATTTGGATCTGAGCATAAGAGGTATAGTTAGTATGTTTGCAGATGATACCAAATTTGGAGGTGTCATGGACAGTGAAGAAGGTTACCTTGGATAACAACAGGATCTTGATCAGATGGGCCAGTGGTCTGAGGAGCAGCAGATCGAGTTTAATTTAGATAAATGTGAGGTGCTGCATTTTGGGAAAGCATATCTTAGCAGGACTTATACACTGAATGGTAAGGTCAGAGAGAGTGTTGCTGAGCAAAGAGACCTTGGAGTGCAGGTTCATAGCTCCTTGAAAGTGGAGTCGCAGGTAGATAGGATAGTGAAGAAGACGTTTGGGTCAGAGTATTGAGGATAGGAGTTGAGGTCATGTTGCAGCTGTTCAGAACATTGGTTAGGGCACTTTTGGAATATTGCGTGCAATTCTGGTCTCCTTTCTATCGAAAGGATGTTGTGAAACTTGAAAGAGTTCAGAAAAGATTTACAAGGATTTTGCCAGGGTTGGAGGATTTGAGCTATAGGGAGAGGTTGAATAGACTGGGGCTGTTTTCCCTGGAGCGTTGAAGGCTGAGGGGTGACCTCATAGATGTTTATAAAATCATGAGGGGCATGGATAGGATATATAAACAAAGTCTTTTCCCTGGAGTGGGGGAGTCCAGAACTAGAGGGCATAGGTTTCAGGTAAGAGGGGAAAGATTTCAAAGAGACCTAAGGAGCAACTTTTTCACACAGAGGGTGGTACGTTTATGGAATTAGCTGCCAGAGGATGTGGTGGAGGCTTGTACAATTGGAACATTTAAAACACATCTGGATGGGTACATAAATAGGAAGGTTTGGAGGGATATGGGATGGGTGCTGGCAGGTGGTATTAGGTTGGGATATCTGGTCGACATAGATGAGTTGGACCAAAGGGTCTGTTTCCGTGCTGTACATCTCTATGACGCTAAAAGCTTTGTTTTGCAAGCATTACAGGCAGATCATTAGCAAATAAGGACATAGAGATCATCGAGTGCTTAGGCAGAGCGATGCATACGTGATGTAATCCTGTAATGGGGGGACAGCAGATGACAAGCTTAAGATGTTGACGTGTCCTCTTGGGGTTGGAAGAGCAGGAAAACATATGTAGATGTTTTACCAATTTCTAATTTAAATAATGTCGTCTTAGTTGCTATAAGGATCTTTATAGGCTATTCTTTTATTATTTTTGTGTGGAGCAAATTGACTTATTTTGATTTTCTAGCAGAGGTCACTTTTTATCTGAAATTGTGAAATAGCATTACTATAAATCTTGGAGGCATGATAGTGATCAAATTTTAGTTTCAAGGCTCGCAGCAAACTTTTTAAGCTTATCTTTGTTCAGGGGCACTTTAATCTTCAATCCATAATGCAGTAACTAAGATAAAACTATGATTTATTTTTAAAATGCTGCTTGGAATTAATCTTAAAATTTTTTTGTTATCCAATCTTGGAATATTAAAATCTGATTTTTCTTTTAGATATTGTACTATTTGGAATGTTGAAATAATAAAGAAAAATTAGTTTTAATTCAGTTCACAATATTGAAGGAAAATACATAGTCATATGGACCAGTCACTTGTGAGGTTTTAAAATCCACTCAGTAAATTTAATTCTGCTGTGCATGTATTGAGGTGGCATCTTGGAGGTTAGTTGAAATTTGAGTATCTGGTCTGTTTAAAATGAGGATTTACATCATTGACTAATCTAAATTGATAGAGCAATGTCATGATAATACATGGCCCATTATTAATGCTGTTTTACAAAGTTTTTTAAAAATTCACCAGTTTGTAGTAATCTTAACAATGAATTTACTGAGACTTTAGACATGCAGAGTAAGATATTGCAGCATACTTCTCTAATTCTTTGTAAAGACCTTGAGGGACAAATGTTTTTAAAATACTTGATAAGAAAACTTTTATTACTATGGACTGTGTATAGATATCATGATCCAAGGAATACTTCATAGTCAATAATCCAAAGCTTGCCTTCAGTGGGATGCAAAAGATCCCATCACATTTTTTTTTTGAAAATTAAAGAATAGAGCATCCTTCGTGTGACATGGCTAATGTTTGTCCCTTAGCCGTGCTGTCAAAGCAAGTAAACTGGTTATTCTTCATCTTGCTCCAGGCATTAGCGTTGTGATCACCGTTTTGAAATGTCATTGGTATTCAGTACAAAACGTGGGTATGTCTTAAAGTGCAGTACAGCTCTCATCTCATCTATTTACTCCCAAGTTATAAGGTACTGGTAAGTAAAATATAGGTTCAATTGCTTGCCCCATAAACATATCAGTCAGAATACTACTCCAAGACCCTCCAGATGAATAATTTTCTGAATGGAATGTAAAGTGAGTAGATAAATGATTATACTGTTTTGTCCTAGCCCGTAACTTTCTCTCTGCTGCCAAAACATTTCATCAAACGTGAATTACTTAGTGATACAGTTTATGTTCATTCCTTTGTCATAGTTATTACAGATCATTGCAGAAGATGAAACTACTAAAATTACAACTCACATAACCACATTTTCAAAAAATGTGGGATGCTTTAAATATTTAAAAAATTAATTGTCTGTGTTTTCATTTTAACTTATTTCTAATCAACCTGTAAGGCCATAACTCGTTCCTATGAATTGAACCAGAACTAGGGAAACTGTACTACAGAATCCCTTGTGCTTTTATTTTCGTAATTTCTAATCGACCTGTTGAGAGATATTACATCTCTGGAGCAGGTGGGACTTAAACCTAGGCCTCCTAGCCCAAAAGTAGGGACACTATCACTGCACTACACGAGCCCCTGTATTTTCATTTTAAATATTTTCCAATCAACCTGTTCAGACTTGTTATTACATACCTCTGGAGCAGGTGCAACTTGAAACCAAGCCCCTTGGCCCAAAGGTAGGGACCCTATCACTGTCTCAAAAGAGATCCTGTGTTTTTATTTTAAGATGAGCTATTTCTGCAGTTAATTATCAATGGAGCTAAGCCGCAGCTGTCCTGGATTTGTTTGTTTCACAAGAATTGTGTGCATACTAACATGAACTAGCCATATCTTTTAATATGCTGTAATCCTTAGTACAGTTTCTCAATTTTTGTTTTGATGATGCTTCATGTAAATGGCAGACATGAAAACCTGCCAATGGCCTACTGAATTTGTTGCACAAAGTTATGCCTTTTTCTTTTCGCCTCCAGCCTCTGAGAATTAAGGATAACTTGCTTTCATTCTGGTTTTATGGGTTCTAAGATGACTGAGCCCAGTGCGCAATCCGCAATCTCTTTTACATGTGTAGATGGAGGTTAGTCTGCATTCTTCAACATCTGTACTTTGCCTCTGGTTGCACCTGGCAAAGTTTCTTGATGTGTTTAGTGACTTCTCAAATTATCTTTCTCCTTTATGTTTGATCGTGTGCCAGGGATTCCCATGAGTTGGTGGAGATGTTTGATCCCTACAGGGATGCTTTAAAGACATCCCTGAAGCTTTTCTGCCCTCCTGTTGGGAGCCTCATGCTGCACCTAAATTCTGAGTAGAACAATGGCTTCAGATTTCAGGTGTATGAATGACATGTCTAGCCCATTGGAGCAGAATTTGTATGATAAGTGCCTCAATACCTAGTGTATTATGATAAATTCTCCATACCTGCCTGGAACTATGTAATCTCCTGGAAATGTGAGAAAAAGGCCAGTTTTTAAAAATACCCAAACCAACTAGAGAAAGGCAATGTGGAAAAACTTCCTCAGATCTCTGTAGACGTTAGAAACTAGTCCAAGAGAAAGCATAGGAGATGTTGCAGGTTATCTATTTTCTGAACATGGTGATCTCTATACCAGTCAAAAGCAAGTCCAGCATTCTTAAAGTAACTGAATCAGCACTGACTGCATAAGCTGGCAACCTGCTCCACAAGTACAATAGTCTGTGGGCAAAGGTGAAGCATCTATACCAACGTATCTCTGTTGTTACATAAATCATATATTTAACTGCTGGTTTTCCCCCTCCAATCTATTGAGTTAAAATAATTGGACCACAAAAACAGTCTAGTTTATTAATTATTTTATAAGCACCACTCAAATTACCCTGCTGAACTTGTGCCTTTGTAAAGCAGTACAAACCCAGCTGTCAGGCTGTTTGAGCAACAATAGTGCTTTATAATAGGACTTTAAAATGTGGCCCTCCTCTGCATCCTTAGCAGTGCCTCAATAACCCCACCATGCAAGGAGACAAATACTTTACATTGTATTCAAACTGAGGCTTTGTTTTATAGTGAATCATCATACAACTTAAAATTCCATTTGTTTTTAAACCATATCTTTATGATGTTGGCCATGACCTTTCAACAGTGATGTGCTGGGATATTATATACTTGAAGTCAATCTGCACTACAAATCTTCTCAAAAATCGCTAATACCCAGATCTCTTTATCACTGCTGATTTTATGTTCTATGTAGATGTTTATAGTCCTCAATTGAACTTCTTGTGAACAATGTGTTTCTACGTTAAACATCTGCCCATTCTTCCAATACATCTTGCAGAAGCTCAGCACACTATGCTGTTTTAATACCCTTTGTCAAATCTTGGATTAATTAAATTTGTAGATCATTATCCTAAATCAATAGAGATTTGTTAATAACAAAGATCCATGCACCTGTCCTTGCAGAGCACTATTAGTAATCTGTCTCCAAACAGATCCAATCCAGTGAGTACAACTTTGTCTAGACAGCAGCAAATTCTCAAAATATTGCAGCAGATTATCTCTGATTCCATAGGATTCTATCTTGTCAAGACGCCTCTTGCAAAATACTTGAACAAAAGCTTTTTTGAAATGTCAGGTTAGAAATGGCTGCAAGGCTATCATTGTCCACTTTCCTGTTGGCGTCTTCAAAAAGCTGATGGAGTTCTTAACCTGTTTTGGAAGTTGTATTAGTTGCCTAAATGGGGTATACAGGGTGTGCTTAATGATCCCTTTTGAAGATCTTGCTTATTACGGAAATGTCGAGTGTTGCTTGGTTTCCACATAATCGTCCTTTTAAAAACAGGTTTTTAAATTTGTATGTGATATTTATAGGATGTGCAGTATGGTTAAAGTGCAGCTTTTAATTATCTCAGATATTTTGCTGGTTTAAGATGATATACTCCTTTTCTTGAAATTTGAGAAATGCAGAGAGTAAATTAAAATTACACCATTTATCCAGAAACATGGTCTGAAAAAAGTTTTGCGACAGATTAGAGCCAAGTCTTTTATCTGCTTCCTTAGTAGAAAGAATGGTTTACAATGAAGGAAGGTGGGACATAAGTAAGCTGATTTAACAAATCTCATTAAAGTTTATTGCTTTGCTGACTCTAACATTGGGAAGTGACTTATTCCATGGGAACATGTCCTCCCAGTGTTATGTAGCGATGCTTAAAACTTAATAAACCTGCCACTTTAGTATTAAACAGCAATTGAATAAAATCAGCCACGTATGCAACTAAGCAGCACAGCCATACAACCAGATTTATTTCTACCCAGTCCCAGATCAGCTCAAAATTTCCTTTGGAAGGCTAAAACTGTGATGTGTAGCTATTTTGGTGTACTGACTCTGAAATCAACATTTGCCATTTATTTGAATAATGGATTATGTGATGTAAACCATTATTTCTAAATGTTTTTGGGTCAGCCTAACCTTGAAGTAAAACTGAATCTTCAACCCTCAGAAAACCAAAACATAAACTTTGTTTTCTGCGTAAACTGCATCTTGTTGGATACAATATAAAAGACATGGAGCACTGGGTCTTTGTTGACCCACTGTTGCAGAACAGGCAAGCGAGAGCAGCTGGAAGCTGGATCCAGGAGGTGGAAGAGACAAATGTACGGTTACTGCAGCTGTTTCTGTTTCTTAGCTAACATTGGAACCAAGGCATCATGATCATCAGGAACCAATATGAGGAGATTCTGCAGACATGTGCCTTTTTGGTGAGATTGTTACCCAGGAACTATAGTTGTGTGCTGCCCCTAACCAGCAAGCAAGCAAGCTAAATAGTGGAAAAGGAGCTAAAATGTTTTGTGAGGAAGAACATTTTGAAAGACTTTGGGACGAACATAGATGCCATAACTGCAGGACTATCCAGGAATTCTGAGATGTTAATCAATGTATCAGCTTCTTAAAATGTGAGTTTGTAACTTCTACTGAATACAATTTGCCTGTTAATTTCTGTATCATTTGCTCATTTTTGGTTTGATTTTACAACTAAAAGTTTTGAAAATTTACATCTTAATTATTTTCTTCCAATGGGATTGTTTGGGATGTTTGGTTCTTTCATCTTATTGGTCTCATGGGAATCATAACAGTTAAGTCACATTCTTCAGAGTTTGTCGTTGTACCAAGTGGAATAACAATTTGGAGAGATGATTCACTGAAAGTACCTCACAATTGGTTTTTAGATTCAACTGATGTAGCTTTTGTTAATCACTGACCAGTTTGCAATGAATCACATTGTGTAAATACAATGGTATGCAGTCATGGTGAATATTTACACAAACTCTGAAAGCTACCCTCCCATTAAACATTGACCAGCAGAATATCCTTCCTTAATGCTGAATAAATATACCTTAACTTTTGAGTAATAATTGTGAGATAAATTTCTATGACTCTGTTTCAGTCAGATTTTTTTTGAGAATATATATCCTAATCAACAGACTGTTTGTTTATATTTTGATTAGCAACAGAGCCAACTTGGTTAATAACCTAGTAAGTATGTCATTATTGATTAAACCAAAATACTGCAGATGCTGGAAATCTGAAGTGCAAACAATGCTAGAGGTACTCAGCAGATCTGGAAGCATCTGTGGAGGGAGAACAAGAGTCATCACTTCAAATCTGTTAGGATTCTTCTTCAGTCTCTTCTATCTCTATGTTGCTATATGAAACGTATATGCCGCTAGTTGAGTTTGGGTAGTGATTCATGAAAGCAGTAGCAAAACAAACCAGCACTGAAAACGAGATGTTGTCCCTGTACGTTATCAGAGCTGTCATTTTTACTGATTATTTCATCAGATGTAGGTGCTGGCTCGGCCAGAATTTTGGCGCCTGTCCTGATTGCACAAGAGAAGATGTTCATATTCCACTTTGAACCGCTGTAGTCTGTGTGGTGTAACTGCACACCCAACTGTCAGAAGAATAGCTGTATTGAGCCATGGTTCTGCTAAACCATAGAATTGAAGATAGCATTCATAACCTTGTCCTTTAGCTGAATTCATCTTTTCTCTATTCCCTGAATTCTACTTAATATTTTACCAGAATAGCTCAATAGATTTACTTACTGAAGTTTATATTCACAGTAATATCTAGTTTTACTTAACTCTTTATTTCTTTTTACATTGCATACTGTCAGTTAAAACTTTTTTAAAAGCTCGACCTGTGTTTGAAGTTGGAGGAACTGTGACAGTAAATTCAAAACAAATCTTTGGAAAACTGGTTGTGAGCAAATGATAAATCTGTGGAATTTACTCCAAAGGGATAGATGCTTGATTCATTTAGTTGGATGTTAAGTTTATTTCATACACTATATCCAAAATATTATTTTATGAGTAATGATAACAAGTTTAATATGCATGGAAAGAGCAAATGACTTGCGACGCAGTGACTGCTAAAGCATGTCACTGCTGGGACATTTCTTTGTCTGTTATCTGTGGTCTGTTGCAGACTAATGGTAATGATTGATTGCATGATCAGTCAATAACTCCAAATTCATTGTATGGTGCAGCTACCAGGGTGGTGGAAGGGGAAGTAGATTTTTCATCCTCTCTCATTTCCTATTTCCAGTGGTTTTTTTTATGGATTTACCTGGATGTTTTCATGTTTCACCATTCTGAACTTAAGTGCAATGTTCTATTTTAAAACTGGTACTTTCCCAGCAACATGTGACACGTGTAAACTTTCTGCGACATGGTCCCTAATCTGAGCTTTACTTAACTAGCAGAACATCTATCCCATGTGTCTTCCAACTCGCTTGAGATAAAATCAAAAATTCTATTAACGCTTTAAAATTATTTTTCAAAACTTTGCTAAGGATTGAAGTACCTACAATTTACCAGGAATTTGCAGATACTTGTACTGCGGCTAATGCAATTGTACTTTTCTCTCTAACTAAAAATATCAAAGTTTTGATGTACTTGCAGTGTACCATTATTGTTCATTGAGTTAGTATGTGGGATCAGACACTGGAATGAAGTTCTGGTCTGATAACTTGTCATGGCATCAAATTGCCCAACAGCTCTTTGATCTTGAGTTTGAATTTTAGCTTTTTCTGTTGATGTTTTATTAAGTACTGACTTAACTATTCCAGCACTTTCCTATTCACTTGCTTCCTGCTTTTGTAAATCTGAGGTCATCCAAAACTCTGCTTAAGCCCTTCGATGCACCATGTCCTGTTTAATCATCGTCCCTATGCTCACTGACCTAGATTGACTCCCCATCTTGATTTTAAAGTTCTATTCCTTGTTTTCACATCCACCTTTGGCCTTGTCCCTTCCATCTCAGTAACATCTCCAACCCCACAACCTTGCAGGATAACAGCACTCATCCAATTCAGCCTTTTACACAACCTTGATTGTAATTGTGCTACCATTCATGGTATGCTTTTAGCTGCTGTGACCTCAGTTCTAGAATTCCTTGTTTAGAGCCCTGTACCCCTCTAAATCTCTTTCCTTCTTTAAGATGCTTGTAAAAACTCAACCCCTTGGCAAATGGTTCTCTTATCTAGTCTTACCGTGTGTAGCCAGCCCTTTTGCATGAGAGTTCTACCTAAATGTATATAGCTGGTGGTAGCATGAGGCTGGGTTTTTGATATTCACCAGCTGAGTGGTTTGAAAGATTTGATGACTTCCTCACCAGGCATGGATATTTTAGTGAAAGACTTTTTGTTTCAATTTTAAAAATCTCTTGATAAGTAGAGAACTTCAGCAAGTTAGAAAATGACAGACTTGTTGCTAACTGACAATAATGCTGGGACGGGAAGGTCAGTTTCAGATGCCCCTACATTTAATGACTTTAAAGTGCTAACAAACAAGGTTGTGAACTTGGACATACATTCTTGTTCTTTAAGCTCTACTTTATTGCCCTTAGTGCTTATATAAGAAAGAACTTGAGTATCTATGTTCATCTAATTCTGACCTCTTGGCATCCTGAATTTCTTTATAGGTGGTTACAATTCCAGCTGCCTGAGCTCTGGAATTCCCCCTTAAATGTCTCCATTTCTCTCCTCTTTAAGTTACTTATTAAACATACCTCTTTAAAACGAGATTTTTGTCATCTGCTCAAATATCTCCTTGTGTAATTTGCTATCACTTTTTTTTCACAATATAACTGTTATATTCATTATGCCAAAGGCACTATATGAACACAAGTTATCAATGGAAAATCTAAACTGAAACAGCAAAGACATTGGTGAGTAAAATGGTACTCCTTGTATTCGCTGCCATGCTGCATTTAAAATGCAACCAGAGAACTGGAGATACATGAAAGTGTTCAGTTGATAATAGACCTTCTTTGGCGTTATTTGATTGATGCTGGTGTTGGACTGGGGTGTACAAAGTTAAAAATCACATAACACCAGGTTGTAGTCCAACAGGTTTAATAGGAAGCATTAGCTTTTGGAGCGCTGCTCCTTCATCAGGTGGTTGTGGACTACACGGTTGTAGTTTACCTGAGAATGTAACTTTTAAAAAATGTTTTACGATTTGAGCCAGGTGCTGGCAGATGGGACTAGATTGGATTGGGATATCTGGTCGGCATGGGCACGTTGGACTGAAGGGTCTGTCTCCATGCTGTACATCTCTACAACCCTATGACATATGAAAGAAGTGAAACTAACATGGTTGTTCTAAAGGATGAGAGACTGAACAAAAATCAAGGTATTTTTCAATGTACAAGTTCAGTTACATCACACTGTAAACTTTTGCTATAAATTCTGTGTCTTAGAATCTTGTACTCCACAACCACTTGATGAAGGAACAACGTTCCGAAAGTTAGTGACTCCAAATAAACCTTTTGGACTATAAGCTGGTGTTGTGATTTTTGACATCTTTGACATTGCTCCAGATAAATCAGAATTGATTCCTAGAATGTTTACTACATGTATTGTTTTGTCACTGTACTTGCACTTCTTTTCTCACTCTCTAGTCTTTTTTGCTTTGGTCCATTCCTTTTCTCTCTCTTTACTTTCCTCTTTTTTTGATTCTGGTTTATAACTTGGTTTTTATCTGCAACCATTCCTTCCTTTTCTTCTCTTATGCTTTCTGTCCAGCTTTGAGGGAGAGCAAGGGATATTGAAGAATATTGATAAATGTTTTGTTGAGGACTCATTGCATTTTATGGTGGTGCTGATTGAAAAGAAGGCACTCACCTGGGTTCCAGACCAACGGGTTGTGGAAGTGTTTTCAACCCTCGAGCCCAAGTTGACAAGGTATAAGATGTAAATCATAAAGAATGGAGATGGAATGAAATTCTCTCTCCTTCTTCTCACTCACTTGCTTTCCACAAACAGACGCATGTGGACGCGCACAAAAAAAAGGCAGGAAGTTCCAATGAACAGGAATATGATAATGAACAGATCTGCTTATGAATTGTTGATTAAGAAATAAATATGGCCTGGGCACCAGCACAACACACACACACACAGACACACCACCCCCAATGACAGTGGGGCATTTTGCATATGCTGGAGAGTCTATAGAAAATTTTGTTTGTTTTTCCTCAATTTCTTCTAAACTTTTTCCTTTCGGAGATGGTGACATTTCTTTAAAAGCAGTTATGAATTATGTTTTCATTGCTCTTTCTGAAAGCCATATGTACTATAAACCTCTCTGTGAACAAAATCTTCTAATCTTATTCTATTCAACTTTAATGATCTTAATTATACTGTAATTTTATTTACCTGTACAAATAGCTTTTTCCTAATTTGTTACTTCATAATTGAAGTTTTATTGGATCTTCTCTTAAACTTGCTTTCTCTGAGGAGGTTTCTCTACACTCTAGAATGAGATTTATTATTTATCAATTCTACAAAATAGTGTTGTCAAATGAATGGCTTCAGAGACTGATCAAGTTATACAGCACCATCTGGTGATGTAACTCAGAGCTCTTACAAACTGGTAGGAATTCTAATGTTTAAAGTTTCCATGAGACCACCCCGAATGATGCATTTGGAAGTGTTGAAATTTTAACATAAGCATTTCCAATAGAAGTACTACATTACAAGTTGTGATGAAGTTGGTAAACTATATAGCATTTTTACTTTGAGTAAGCTTGTATGCCCTCCGATGTTTAGAGGTCTGCATCCCAGCTTGCTTACAGAAGGATTTTCAAAATGGCTATTAGAAGGAACTGTATCATTCAGTTAGTCTTTAGGAAGATTTGCTATATACAAGACTTTGAGTAAAATTTGTAGAAAATTAATTTGAAGAAACATCAAAAAACAATTAGTATCTTGTTGAAAGTTTTGGTACTGAGCAACTCTTTATTAAAGTTAGGTAAAACAATACAGAAACATGTTGGAAAATTTTAGAAATGTACTCTTTTCAACTATCAGAGGTACTAACATTGATAACTGCTGTGTTTTGATTCTGATGGGATTGGTTGCACAGGAAATCTCAGTAGCATAATAACAGCAATAATCTAATGAGATCAGACTTTACGTAGTAAACTTGGAGGTTTGTTTGTTGGTCAGTTTAGTAAATTTCTCTTTTTTCTTGATAACTCATTGTTCTGTTTTATCTTTTGATGTAAAAAGTTCAAGTGAACAGGTTAAAATCATTCTGAGAAGACAGGAGGAGGTATACTTAGCTGTTCTTCTATTGAGTAATACCTATATTAATGCTGTTGAATTCACGGGCCAGCTAATAGCATCCCTGAAGTAAACTTAGACAAGAGGTAATATACTTTTGATGCTAGAAACCTGAAGTATAAAGAGGAAATGCTGAAAATACAAACATACAAGTGAGCATATAAATTAGGAGAAGGCTCAGAAGCAGATCATTTAGTCCCTTGAACCTGCTCCTCCATTCAGTGAAATCTTGTTATAATCCAATGGGTTTATTTGTAAGTCCAAGCTTTTGGAGCACTGCTCCTTTGTCATGTACCTCGTGGGCAGGATCATTGGACATACAATTTATAGTAAAAGATCAAAGTGTTATACAACTGATGCTATGTATTTACATTTTTGTTCAAAAAGCACATTATCTGTAGGCAGTCAGTCTGTGACATTTTATAAATTCCTACTTTGGAAATCGAACCAGTCTGACTCAAAGTTGGGATACTGACAGCCTCGCACCTTTAGTGTATTGGCTGAGTTGAGATGTTGCCTTTTTTTAATACTGATAAAACCTGAAGTTATCCTGGAACTGTGATTTGAAAGAAGTTCTGGAATTTAGATATTAATCATTCAAAACTTACATCCCCATTCTAAGTGATTAAAGACTTAAAAGCAATCTACCAGTGTTTTTAATGCATTGCATCAATTGTATGATACTTTGATCCACAATAAATTGTGCCCTATGACCTGCCCAAGAGCTACCTGACGAAGGAGCAGTACTCCGAAAGCTTGTACTTCCAATAAACCTGTTTGACTATAACCTGGTGATGTGATTTTTAACTTTGTCTACCTCAGTCCAACAGTGGCACCTCCACATCAATAAGATCATGGTCGATCTCTTTGTGCTTTGAGTTCCACATTCCTATCGAACATCCACTTTACAGTATTTAATGACACCACCCCCATTGCCTTCTGAAGTAACACAACGAGCTGAGAGAGGAAAAAAAGACCTTCCTCCTTTGCATGAGGGATGTAATTTTTAAAAACAGTTCTGCCTAGGTATGGACTGACCCACAAGAGGATGCCTCCTTTTCATGTTAACCTTGTCAAGACCATTCGAGGTTTTGTACATTTCATCAAGCCACCCGCCACTCTCCAAAACTCCAATGTAAACAAGCCAGGCCTTTCTAGCCTTTTATCAGAAGACAAACCACTTGCTACAGGTGTCAGTCCAGTAAGCCACCTCTGAAATGCTTCCGACATGTGGTCTTCCTAATGCATTGTATAACTAAAGTATAACTTTCTTCCTTTTATATTCAAAACCTCTCATAATAAAAGGTTAGCATTTCATTAGCCTTAATTACTTGCTGTGTTTGCATACTAGTCTTTTGTGACTCGTGCAGTGGAACACCTAGATCCGTCTGCACCACAGTTATGCAGTCATTCTTCATTTAAGTAATACACTGCTTTATTTATTCTTGCTGCCACAGAGAACAACTTTGCATTTCTCACATTATATTCCATCTGCCAGATTTTTTCCAACTTGCTTAACCCTTTCTATGTCAGTCTGTGTCCTCTTTACACCATTTTCCCACATAATTTGATGTGATCTGCATTTTTAGCTACAATGCCTTCACTCCCCTCATCTAAGTCATTTGACATAAATTGTAAGACAATGAAGCCTCACACGGATCCCTGCAGTACTCCACTTCTCTCAGCCCTCCAATCATGGATAGGATGAATAGCCAAAGTCTTTTCCCCAGGGTAAGGGAGTCCAAAACTAGATGGCTTGGGTTTAAGGTGAGAGGGGAAAGATTTTAAGGAACTTAAAGAGCATCTTTTTTTCACGCTGAGGGTAGTGGAATGAGTTGCCAGAGGAAATGGTGGATGCTGTTACAATCGCAACATTTACAAGTCATCTGGCTGGGTATGTAAATAAGAATGGTTTAGAGGGGTATGGGCCAAATATTGGCAAATGGGACTAAATTAATTTATTTGGCATGGACAGTTTGGGTTGAAGGGTCTGTTTCTATGCTGTACGGCTCCTTGACTTGATAAAAAGACTAATTTATGCGTACTCCAGGTGGTTCAATCTTCTACTTATGCTAGTATATTACCCTTACTCCATGTGCTTCTAATTTGTACATTAACCTTTTATGCGGTACCTTGTCAAATGCCTTCTGAAAAATCGAAGAACAGTGAGTGTCCCTTTATCCACAGTGCATGTAACTCCTTCAAAGAACTCCAGCAAATTTGCTAAAACAATTTCCCTTTCACGAAATCATGCTGACACTTCCCAATAATTTTGGGCTTTTCTGTGTCCAGACATAACTTCCTCAATAGTTGAATCTAGCACCCTTTCCATGACCGATATAAAACCATCTAGCCTGTAACTTCAGGTTTCCTCCTTCCCTCTTTGTGCTGAGGAGTTTTATATGCTCCTTTCCAATCTGATGGAACTGTTATGGAGTCTATCAAATTTTGGAAACATAATGCCAACAATCTCATTAGGTACTATTTTAATGCCACTGAATATAGTCTCATTGCGCAATACCAAGTCTAGTTTAATCTGTTTTGTTGGTTCCAATGTATGCTGCTTTAAGAAACTATCTCAAAAGCATTCTGTCAACTCCTCATCCTGCCTACCAGTGTCAGTCTGATTTTCCCAGTTTCTAATGCTCAGTAGGCCAAGCAGTGTCAAACTGAATTTGCCGTTAGCCTTGAATGTTTGTTTTGGGTTGGGAGGGGTAGTCTGTATGGATCTCAAGAGTTCAGTTTAGGGTTGTCATTGGCTCGTGCTTGACCTATGCAACTGGAAGTTCAACAGCAGCACTAATTTCTTGCAGTATGAATGCATCTTTTGTGTAGTGCCTTCCCCAGTTGTCAAAGTTATGTTGCTGGTGAACAAGACAGCCTTTCAGAATAATAATAGCTGTTTGGTTTTATGTGAGAATGTTGACAGCTTTTGATACCTAGAATCTAAAAATGGTTCTTCATTGCTGTTAGCTTTCCAAAACCTTTTAGGGCTTCTGGCTATGTGAGATCCGTATGT
This sequence comes from Hemiscyllium ocellatum, assembly GCF_020745735.1. Lineage (NCBI taxonomy): Eukaryota > Metazoa > Chordata > Chondrichthyes > Orectolobiformes > Hemiscylliidae > Hemiscyllium > Hemiscyllium ocellatum. The sequence goes on along the minus strand of NC_083406.1, from coordinate 20,555,701 downwards.
GTGCAGCCAACAATGTTAACATGGCATTGGGTAACCTAAAGGCACCTTTTTCGTCTGAGCTGATTAGATGTTTTGAGCACTGAACTGCATGTTGATACAGTTTGCTTCCTTCCTATCATCCGCCCCATTTTAAAAGCAACTATTACAAAAAAATTATAATTTTAGGTAAGATATGCAGATAATGCAAAGATGATTTTGTAGTATGGTTTGTTGTGCTTTTTCCGTTTTGTATAATATACTTCCTCCCGCAAGATTAATGATCGAAGCAGGCAATTTGTAATGTTAACCTATAAACAGAACAAAATAGTTTTTCTTTACTCTTTCAGTTGTTTGTTTTCTTTTATTTAGCATAATACTGATTGGTTTTGCATAAATCAAATCATAAAGTGACTCCTGCGCAACCTAAGTTCTAACAAAGTCTAACAGCAACATATTTGGTCAGATATGATGAAAAGTATAAATTCTCATTTGAGTCAACATTTCACGTTATATTAATCATTGCAAGTTATTTTCTGACTTTTCAACACAAAGCTGCTTGCTATATCAGATTAAATTAGTGTGCTTATTCTTGCTGCTTCTTATCATATAATGAAAAGCATGTCATTTGTTTTAATGGTGAGTTTAACTCAGTCAAGATGGCAAAAGAATATTCATCAACAGTACCACTAGCGCAGAATATTTAATGTAGTAATGTGGAATAAATTTGCAGATAAAAGAAACATGAAATCTTGGGAGTGTATATTCTCTAAGTGAAAACCCATTGTCCCCCACCCCCAGTGCATGGGAAAAGTTAAAAGTCTTTATTGTCTTTTTTTTTAAAAAAGAATGTTATATGTCCTGCGGTGATGATACTTGTTACTTGGGATCTCTTTCTCTAAATGATCATTGCAGTGATGTTACTGCAGGAGAAAACAGGTTTGAAATGGAATTTAATTTGATGTAATAGGATTCAAAATTGGAGTTACGCTGATTCTGCAAATCATCCAAAAAGAATGAACATGATTTACCTGGCTAGCTGCATTTATTTCCTCAAGATTAGGCATTCTCAAGTGTTTGCCACATACCAATTTAAAGAAGCATTAAATTTAACTTAACTTATTGTTTATGGAGCAACCCTACTTTGCAATTAGGTGGTGCCAATTATGTCTCTTCCCCCCCAACCTTTCTTTCCCATTTAATAATGTCCTTCAAATGAGTGTATAAACCATCGGAATTTAAATCTTTAGCGCTTACTAACCTCTTTGCCTTCAGTGTTCAGTGCCAGTTCTGAATTTCTGTGTTTGGGCCTGATTGTTGCCCAATAACATTGACATGAGCAGACAAAAAAAGACAGGATGCCCCACCCTTGGCAGTGATTTAATCATTTCAGGATCTGTTCTAGCAAAACCATCCTGTTTGGAAGTTGTCTCCACTTGAACAGACACCATTGTGTATCATCAAAGAAAGCATTAATGAAATTTTGTGTGCTCCTTTTGCTAAAGTTTTCAATTATTGTTAGAAAAGAGCCATTCTCTACTTTTCAGATATGATTCCTGAAATTGTTAATCTTACAATGAGCTCATCCTTGGAAATTATTTTGAACTTGTCCAGTTTATGTTCCCTTGTAATGGAGAACATGTCAAGGCTATGATCTAATCTTGAGTGCTATAGTTCTAAGTAGTCAGAAAAAAAACAGCTATGTGTAAAATCATATTACACTATTTATAAGCCTGAAAGCCTTGTAATTCAGGGATACACACAATTCTGCTGCAAGGCCTGTTTCTTCCATTAAGCCACTGCAGAAATTTAGTTGGTTTATTCTTCACAGTTCTTTACTTGTGTGAGAATGATGTTGCACCATGTGGTTACACCAGTTCTAATGCAGAATAAAAGGAAGCTGATTCATTTGAAAGCAAATCTAATTTGCACTTTGCGTGTATTACCTGAGTAATCTGTGCAATGTTTTTTTTAAAATCAACCTACACCATGATTACATTATTGAAATGAGTTTTACTTTGGCAGAGAGCAAGTGAGACACTTGGGTGCCAAATTGCAAGGTTTCTACTCTGGTGGTGAAATATTGAGTTCCTGAGGTGCTTGTTATTGTGGCCTGACTTTAGAAGAGCTCCATAGTTCTAGGCCAGCTGTGTGGGTGGACTGCTTTCTAATGGCAAGCATTCCACTGGAAGGGGTGGAAGGAAAATCTGACAATATCCCAAGTCATCCCGCTGTGGATTCAGCTTCAGTCAGCAAGGGTGTGGTGTCTCGACTCTGCTCATAACCATTTGATTGTATGGCACTGTTTGCCCACCAGAGTTTTAATGAGTCTGCAATTCTCATATTCCAATCACTTCATCTGAACTATCAACATCTTTTAGCATCCTACACCAACTATCCCCACCCCTACCCCTCCCAAATTATAGCATAAATGCTGTCCCCTCCACACTTCACTTCAAGTCTGAAGAATCATCTAGACTTGAAATGTTAGCTTGCTGTCACTCCATGGATGCTGTCTGACCTGCTGTGATCTCCAGCGTTTGTTGTTTTTAGTACAGATTTCAGCATCTCAGTAATTTGTTCCTAGAGTTTTAATAAAGGCAGTGTACATTGCATGTTTTTGCAAACAAGTTTTGGGTTTATATCATTTATTATGAAATAGATGGAGCTTTTATGTCCTATTTGTTGAAGTTGACTTGTATATAAATCATGTGCAGGTCTCCTAATTTGAAAGGTGATTGAGGTGTGAAGGGAGCATATTGAAAATTATGCACTTTTTTAATTGGAACGGAGAAGATTTTTTTTCTTCTCAAAGGATAGATGATTGTGACGGCACACACGCGTACACAAACAGTGAGAGCTGGGCACAGTGCATTTCATAAGTATCTGTTAAATGTGTTATTTCAGCAATGTACACCTAGAAATGCAATCCTGGACCACTGTTAGCTACCTTTACTGTATAGCTTTTCATGGAAAGACTGAAGTATTTAGAGGAAAGGTGGAAATGCTCTATGCAATGTAAGCATTTTAGTTCCCCTCAGATTATTGAGAAAAAAGAGTGCAGGTAGCTCTCATCAAACCTTTTTTTGCCACCATTGCAGTTTTGGACTTGGTTCCAAACCCAAATGGTTGGGCTGGCTTTTTGGGCAAATATCACTGTATCCCTGTGGAATCCACTTGGGTGCGGGGTACTCTACAATACTGCATCTTTAAAGTTCATGTTTTTGCAACCAAGTTAAATGAACTGGTAATCTTTTAGCTGTTGACTTAAAAATTTGTCATTTTTTGTGTGTTGTTAAGTCTTTTTTTTGATAAAATTTTCACGTCACAGGGGGTAAATATCTATGGCAAGCAAGTTTAGCTGGAGCAGCTAACATTGGTCACTGCCACATCTGTTTCTAATTACAGAATTTGATTACAGTAATAATAAAAAATGGTGTTACTTGATAATAAATACAAGGTGTCTCTCCAAAGTAATCTGGAGGAGGGCATGCTATCAGAATAATGTTTGTTAAACGTGTGCATCACTAACTGTGTATTGTTTTGGGCCACTATGCAAACTGGCTAATAAAGCCAAATTAAGCCATGGGCCAGATTTTGAGTAGTGGCAATCACACGCAGATTTTTAATCTGCTCCTTTTAAATGTTGAGGCAGAACTCCACATTTCTGACACAAGATTTTGATCATTAAAAGTGTGATGTGTGCTTTAAACCTGACAGGTCCCTCACATTGCAGTCATGGAAAGTAAAATATGCTGTACATTTTCACACCAGTAGTTGCTGTATTCTGTGATTTTTTAAAGGACACTGGCAGGTCTGGTGAAACAGCAAATACATAAAGTAATTGTGAGATGAGCAGAGTACGATGACCGGTAAGGATTAACGTGCTGGAGTCCAGGTGAGAAGGGTACTTGGTAAGTGTGGAGTATTTGGGGTAGGCTGGGGTGGAAGGTGACTGTTGCTTCCAGGACCGTAGGTGTTGGGAAGATTGGGTCTGGGATGGGGAATGGAGTCAGCTTGAGGGAAAGGTTAGCCATCAGGGAGTGGATCTCTTCCTACAGATGATGGGGGATATGGGGGTCTCAGGTTTGTGGGGTGGGGTTCGTCAAGAAGCAGGAGCGGTATGGAGTCTCAGGGTTGTGGAGTGGTATCGGAGGGTTGATTCTAGTGATGGGGAGAGGAACTAAAATATACTCAGTGCACAAAAGTAACATTGTTTAATGAAGATAAAATCAAAACTAATTATCTGCAATTTTTTAGTCCTAAATGTGCACATTTCATTTGGCCTCGATCTTCATATTGAGAGTGTAAGAAAGTGATTGGTATGACAATGATCTTAAACTAGTCTGAGTTTTAAGCCAGGAGTTGCGACGTTGGAGCATTAGACTCCCAGTTGGAGCTATTGGAACTGAACTTTATCTGCTTGCCAGTTTTGGTGGAATTGTCTAGACCACTTCCTGCAGAATTGCCCATTGCTGCGCATGGTAACAGGGAGTATGCTGATATGACTGCTCCTTGCTCTCAAGTGTGGGAATTATCTGGCTGAGGGTATTTAATTGAAAGAAAGGGATGCAGTAGAGAATTTATTAAGTCAGACTGTCATCATTGTTCCTATTATGCAACTTTTCCCTAATTTTCACTCCTTTTGATCTCCCTAAATGCAAAGTCTAACTGGCCACGAATCTGTATTTTAATGGTCTTGGATCAGCAATGTTAAAGTTTTTTTTCCCCCACTCCTGGCTACAGTTTAATCAAACACTGAGTGCTATAAAACAATTACAAGATTTAAAAAGAATTTTCTAAATAAGAGTTTTGACCTTGTTCCAAACGTTATATTGTGACTGTTTTCTTAAAATAAAAGTTAGCTTTTAATACTTTGCCAAAATTATTTTTTATTTTGATTTGTAAATGTCGAAACACTTTACCCAACTGACTGAGAAAAAAATAATTTCTTTACTTGTAGATGTATAAATAAATATGCTATTTTATGCTCTTTCAGGCCTATTTGCATTTGAGTCTGCCAAAGTCAGCTCCAGATAAAGCTATTGTTAATATTTAACCAGTTAGTGATTCAGCATACTAAAATATAACTTCATTTAAATCATGTAGCTGTTTTGGATGCTTTCTTTCACTGAAGATATTAGTAACAGCCGCCTAAAACGTCAGTCCTGTAATCAATATTTCTGACTTTTAACTGTCCTCTGAAATTTCTGAGAAGCTATCCATTGTAGCCAGGAAGTTGAAGACCCTAAGGATGGACAGCATAGCAATGCCCACAACCTATGGATGAGTAGAACATGTCACTTACTATCTGTTATTAATCCCAGTGCACATTGGTTCCCAATGACACATTTTTAAAATAGTCTTTTCTGAGATGTGGACATTATTGCCTATCGTTAATTGAGACTCTGGATAACTCAACGAAAGTGAGGACTGCAAATGCTGGAGATTAGAGTCGAGAGTGTGGTGCTGGAAAAGCACAGCAGGTCAGGCAGCATCCGAGGAACAGGAGAATTGACTTTTCAAGCAAAAGCCTTTCATCAGGATTCCAGATGAAGGGCTTTTGCCCGAAATATTGAAACTCCTGCTCCTCGGATGCTGCCTCACCTGTGGTTTTTCCAGCACCACCCTCTCGATTATTAGTCTAGTAGCATTACCTTGCATCGTTTGCAAATTATTGTATGCCTGTGTCTTCTCATTCTAAATCATTGTATGGGCGGGAGCAATTTTTGTCATTCAACTTGTCAATGTCTTTGTGTAATTTTGTACTGTACTCCTCACTGGTTACATTTCTTCCAACTTGGAAGTTGTCCAGTGATCTAGCTCATTTGATATATATCAAGGAATATATGTTTCCAAAACCAACCACAGGGTAGCTCCACTACACTCCTTCCTGCAGCCCACAAAATATCCATTAACCATCAGTCACTCTTTCCTCAGTTCTGAAGAAGGGTCAGTCGGCCCGTTATGTTAACTCTGATTTCTCTCCACAATTCCAGCAATCGCTATTTTTGTTTCTGATTTACAGCATCCTGCAATTCTTTTGAGTTTTTTTTAAACTCACTGTTTCCTTTTCCTCAGTTTTGCTCTACATTGCTACTGTCCTGTTTGTTTTGGGATCTGTAACTTTTTGTCTCCAATCTGCTGTGTGATCTGGGGTGGCACGGTGGCTCAGTGGTTAGCACTGCTGCCTCACAGCACCAGATCTCTGGTTCGATTCCAGCCTTGGGCGACTGTCTGTGTGGAGTTTGCACGTTCTCCCCGTGTCTGTGGGGGTTTCTCCGGGTGCTCCAGTTTCCTACCACTGTCCAAAGATGTGCCGGTTAGGTGAATTGGCTATGCTAAATTGCCCGTAGTGTTAGGTGCATTAGTCAGAGGGAAATGGGTCTGGATGGGTTACTCTTTGGAGGGTTGGTGTGGACTGGTTGGGCCGAAGGGCCTGTTTCCACACTGTAGGGAATCTAAAATTCTGAATCAAATTCCTTTTGGAAGTCTACGTACACCACATCAAGGCATTGTACTTATCAACTTTTTGTGTTATGTCTCTGGTATTTCCTCCTCAGCCTTCAGTTTCAAACTATCTGGCCCAGCTTTGTTGCCCTATTGAAACCAGTTCTGCCCTAGTTAATTATTCTCACTCAGTTGTCCTTTTTTTTGTTCTTTTCCACCCTTATCCAAGACTGGTACAATTGCGGCATTTGGATGGGTATATGAATAGGAAGGGTTTGGAGGGACATGGGCTGGGTGCTGGCAGGTGGGACTAGATCGGGTTGGGATATCTGGTTGGCATGGACAGGTTGGATCGAAGGGTCTGTTTCCATGCTATACTTCTCTATGACTCTATAACCTAATGACACCATCATAGAAACTGACATTTAATGTACTTGACCCACCTTGTTCCCAAGAACCAGGTCTAACAATGCGTCCTTTTTTATGGGGCCACACTTTTGTTGTAGAAATTCTCCTGAACCCAAATAGGAGTACATGTCTCTCACTGCTCTTGACATTACCAGTAGATTATACTTGGGTAATTGAAGTCGCTCATCGGTAACCACTGTATAATGCTTACAGCTCTCACTAATCTCAGTGATTTTTGAGAAGATTAATAGTTCAGGTGGTTAAGTATGTAAGTTAGCTTGCTGAGCTTGAAAGTTTGTTTTCAGGCATTTTGTCGCCATTTTAGTAACATCATCAGAGAGTCTCCAGTGAAATGCTGGTGGTATGTCCAACCTCTCTCTTTATAAGTCTTTACTTCTTAAGGTAGGTGATGTCATTTCCAGTTCTTTTTTTCAAGGGGAGACAGCTAGGATTTAAATAGATGTGCTTACTAATGGAGTTCTGGTTAGAGTGCCATGCCTCTAACAATTCTTGAGTTTGTCTTTGTTTCGCCTGTCTGAGGATGTGTGTTGTCCCAGTCAAAGTGGCGTCTTTCCTTGTCTTAATGTATGAAACTAGTGAAAGTGGGTCTATCTTTTGGTGGCCAGTTGGTGTTCATGTATCCTGGTGACAAGTTTCCTGCTAGTTTGTCCGACGTAGTGTTTTTTACAGTACTTGCATGGCATCTTGTAGATGACGTTAGTTTTGTTAGCAGTATCTAATGGATCCTTTAGATTCATTAGTCGCTGTTTGTGTGTTGGTAGGTTTGTGGGCTACCATGATGCCAAGGGGTTTGAGTAGTCTGGAAGTCCTCTCTGATATGTCTTTGATATAGTTTTGTTCCTCTACATTCTTCACATTGGTAGTCGATGGAATTCAACTAGAAATGCCATTACGCACTTTTTATTTCCTTTGTTCTAAACCAAATTGTTTTAGAGTCATAGAGTCATGCAGCACAGAAACAGACCCTTTGGCCCAATTTGTCCATGCTTATTTTCTTGTGCAAAAGTGTTTTAAAAATCTGTTCTTCAATCCATCGGTTAGTGGCTTAGCCATGCTAAGTTGCTCATAGTGTCCAGGGAATGTGCAGGCTAGGTGGATTAACCATGGGAAATGCAGGGTTACAGGCGTAGGGTCAAGGATGGGTCTGGCTGGAATGCTGTCTAGAGAGTTGGCGTGGAATTGATCGACCAAATGACCTGATTCCACCCTAGAGATTCTTTCATTCAGTGAAAATTTCTGGACTCTGACGGTCCCTAACAGCAGCTGCTCATAAAGGAACATCTCCATCTATTTCTCTCCCTCACCGCTACCACCACCACCACCACATATGCTGAGCTCACCACTCAGCAATCTTAACTTTTTATAGTAAACCTTACTTAAGGCACCTCTTTCCCCAATGTGTCAACTTCCCACCATGAATCAAATTCCCCGAGAACTTGTTCTGTCTTGACTCACTCTGGTATTGTCGCATAGTATGTCCCTTGCTAGTGGCTGAAGGCACTGGATTCTCAACTACCCTGGATACTATTACAATGAAGGACAGGCTTTTTCCTCAACCTCTCCTCTCTCCTGAGACATGATGTCCCTCGGGTTAAACAACCACTGGTCATTTCTCTCTAATGTGAAACCAGCCCTATAGTGCAGGAGGACTATGGTGACTTTACCTCTTATGGCCCCTTTGCACGTTCTGGCAATAGTATTTGTACTATTTAATCTTGTGCTTCAGAACTTGATGTCTGTCTAGCACGGTTGCTCAGTATTTAGCACTGCTACCTCACTGTGCCAGGGACCCAGGTTCGATTCTACCTTCAGGTGACTGTATGGAGCTTGCACATGTTCCTTGTGTATGCATGTGTTCCCTCTGGGTGCTCTGGTTTCCTCCCACAGTCCAAAGATGTGCAGGCTAACTGGATTGGCCATGCTAAATTGCCCACAGTGTCCAGGAATATGCAGACTAGGTGGATTAACCATGGGAAATGCAGGGTTACAGAGATGAGGTAGGCGGGTGAGTTTGGGTCAGATGCTGTTCGAAGGGTCTTTGTGGGTTTGTTGGGCTGAATGGCATGCTTCCATATTGTAGGGATTCTATGGTTTGAATGTGGAAGATTGTCCAGGTATGTCATGTGCCCAAAAAACTGCACAAATCCAGATTGCCAATTCCTACTTTTTCTGCCTATTCTCAGTCATCACAATGAAGGAGCGAGTTGTCAACAGTGTTATCAAACAGTACTTGCAAAGGAATTATCTAGCTCACTGACATTGAGTTTGCACTTCACCAAGGCCACTTCATTCCTGACCTCATTTCAGGCTTGATCCAAATATGAGCAATAGAGCTTAACTCCCGAGGTGAGGCAGTACTAACTGCCTTTGAAAGGAAGATAGCATTTGACCAAGGAAAATATCAATGAGCCATCGCAACAATGGATTTGGGGGTGGAAAGCTCAATGCTGGTTGGAATCCTACCTATAGCAAAGGAGACTGGTTGTTGGAGTCAGTAGTCACAGCTCAGAGACATCACTGCAGGTGTTACAGGATAGTATCCCAACCCAACCATTTTTAGTTCCATCATCAATTACCTTTTCTTCTCTACTATGGGCCCATAGAACATTCCAGCAATAGCATTTGTACTCTTGAACCTTGTGCTTCAGAACTTGATGTCTGTCTAGCCAAGCTGATCCAGTGCAGCTACAACACAGGCAGCTACCTGACCAGGCTAGCAGGGTATGGTTTATAGGGCAATTGCATGTTCCTCCTTCAGAATGTGGCAGGTGAGAGACACTGCACATGTCTCTGCCGACCACATCTGCAGGAAGTGCACCCAACTCCACCACCTCCTCGTAAACAGAGTTAGCGAACTGGAGCTGGATGAACTACAGATCATCCGGGAGGCTGAAAGAGAAATTGAGAGGATGTACAGGGAGGTGGTCACTCCTCAGACACAGGATAAGAACAGATGGGTTACAGTAAGGGTAGGAAAGGGAGCCATTGGATAGGGCAGGAATCCCCTGCGGCCATTCCCCTCAGCAATAAATATATCATTTTGGTTACTGCTGGTGGGGACATCCTACTGGGGAAAGCCATAGTCGTCAGCTCTCTGGCACTGACCCTTTTGCTGTGGCTCAGAAGGGAAGGGAGAATAGGAAAAGGCTAGTGGTAGGGGACTCAATAGTTAGCTGGATTGACAGGAGATTTGTAGTCAGGGCTAGGACCCCTGGAGGGTATGTTGCCTCCCTGCTGCCAAGATCCAGGATTCTGAAGGGGAAGGGTGAGCAGCCAGAAATCGTGGTACATATTGGCACCAATGATGCAGCTACAAAGGGATTGAGGATCTGAAAAGTGACCGCTGAGAGCTAGGTTGGAAGCTGAAAAGGAGGACGAGTGGAGTAGTGATCTCAGGTTTGCCACTGATGCCACGAGATAGTGAGGTGAGGAACAGCCAGTGAATGCAGTTTAACACGTAGCTACGAGGCTGTTGCAGGAGGCAGGGCTTCAGATACCTAGACCATTGGGATACCTTCTGGGGAAGGTGGGACTTTACATGAAGAATGGGTTGCACCTGAACTGGAGGAACACAAATGTCCTGGGTGGGAGATTTGCTTGTGTGGTTCGGGAGGGTTTAAACTAGTTTAGCAAGGGAGTGTGAATCAGAGCTACATATCTGAGAGGGGCAGTTGTAGATGGGGCAGTGACAGATTCACTACATCCTTTCAGGAAAGTTTCTCACGTGATGGATGAAAGGGATTGGTTAGTGTGTTTCCTTTACACAAGGAGTGTCAGAAATAAGAATGATGAACTTAGAGCATGGATCAGTACTTGGGACAATGATGTTGTGGCCATAACGGAGATGTGGGTTTCACAGGGGCAGGAATGGTTGTTAGATGTTCCACGGTTTAGAACTTTTAAAAAGAACATGGAGAGTGGAAAAAGAGGAGGAGGTGTAGCATTGCTAATCAGAGAGTGCATCACAGCTACAGTAACAAAGGTTGTTGAGGAAGGTTTGTCTACTGAGTCAGTATGGGTGGAAGTTAGAAACAGCAAGGGAATGGGTGTTTTCTACAGACCACCTAATAGCAGTAGAGAGATTGAAGAACTCAAGCTGGCAGATTTTTGAAAAATGCAGATGTAGCAGGGGTGTTGTTATGGGTGATTTCAACTTTCCCAAGATTGGCTGAAATCTCCTTAGTGCAGATGGTTTGGATGGAGCCATTTTTAATCAGGTGTGTTCAGGAGGGTTTCCTTACTGTGTGTAGACTTGCTGACGAGGGGAGAGGCCATTTTGGATTTCGTGCTCAGCAATGAGCCAGGACAGGTGTCAAATCTCATGGGAGGAGATCATTTTGACAGTGACCACAACTGCCTCACGTTCACCATACCCTCGGAGAAGGAAAGAAGCAGTTACCAAGGGAAGATTTTCTTTTTTGGAAAACAGAAATTATGACCCTATCAGACGGGAGTTAGGAAGTACAGACTGGGAGCAATTGTTCCACAGAAAGGGCACAGCAGACGTGTGGAGACTGTTTAAGGAGCAGTTGCGAGTGATGCACGAATTTGTTCCTCCGATATAGGTAAGAAGGGATATGATTAAGGAGCCTTGGATGACTAGAACAGAGGAGCTTCTTGTCAAAAGGAAGAAGATTAGGTTATGTAAGGTGGAGGAAGCAAGGATTGAGCACAACTTTAAAGGATTGCAGACTTGCTTAAAAGGGGCTCAGAAATGGAATGAAGAGAGCCAGGAGGGGCATGAAAAAGGTTTGGCAAGAATGATTAGGGAGAACCCAAGGCATTTTACTCATACGTGAGAAATAAGAGTCATCAGTCAGAAGGTAGGGCCAATCAGGGATAGCATAAGGAACTTGTGCATGGAGTCTGAGCAGATAGGGGAAGCCCTAGATAAGTTTTTTGCTTCAGTTTTCACGAAAGAAAGGGACTGTATTGTGAATGAGAACTTTGAGGTGCTGGGATATAGGCTTGAACAGATCAAGATTGATGAAGTTGATGTGCTGGAAATTTTGGCAAACAATAATGTTGACAAGTCCCCAGGGCCAAACCAGATTTATCCGAGGTTGCTCTAGGAAGCAAGAAAGGAGGTTGCTAAGCCACTGGCAAGAGTCTTTGCTTCCTCACTCTCCACAGGCGTTCTGCTAGAGGATTGGAAGGAGGCAAATTCTGTTCTTCTTTTCAAGAAGGGTCATCGGGAAATCCCTGGCAATTACAGACCAGTCAGTCTTTCGTCTGTGGTCAGCAAGGTTTTGGAAAGAATTCTGAGAGATAGGATTTATGACTATTTGGAAAAGCATAGTGATTAAAGGCAGTCAGTATGGCTTTGTGGGGGGCAAGTCATGCCTCACAAATCTTATTGAGTTCTTTGAGGAGGTGTCAAGACAGGTCGACGAAGGTCGAGCAGTGGATGTGGTGTATGTGGACTTCAGCAAGGCATTTGGTAAGGTATATGGTAGTCTCATTCATAAAGTCAGGAGGTATGGGTTGCGGGCAGATTTGGTTATCTGGATTCAGAATTGGTTGGCTGACAGAAGGCAGTGTGTGGTTGTAGATGGAATGTATTCTGCCTGGAGGTCAGTGTTGAGTGGTGTCCCGCAGGGCTCTGTTCTTGGACTTCTGGTCTTTGTAGTTTTTATGAGTGACTTGGATGAGGAGGTTGAGGGTGGGTTAATAAGTTTGCAGATGACACAAAGGTTGGAGGTGCAGTTGATCGTATCGAGGGTTGTTGCAAGCTGTAGCGCGACATAGACAGGATGCAGAGCTGGGCTGAGAAATGGCAGATGGAGTTCAACCTGGATAAATGTGAAGTGGTGCATTTGGGAAGGTTGAATTCGAATGCTGAATACAGGATTATAGACAGGATACTTGGCAGTGTGGAGGAACAGGGATCTGGGTGTTCGAGTATATAGATCCCCCAAAGTTGCCACCCAAGCGGATAGGGTTGTTAAAGCATATGGTGTTTTGGCTTTCATTAATGGATTCCTTTAAGAGCCTCAAGGTTTTGCTGTAGCTCTACAAGTCCCTGGTGAGACCACACTTGGAATAATATGTCCAGTTCTGATCGCCCTACTATAGGAAAAATACAGAGACTTTGGAGAGGGTGCAAAGAAGGTTTACCAGGATGCTGCCTGGACTGGAGGATTTGCCTTATGAAGAGAGCTTGGACTTTTCTCTCTGGAGAGAAGGAGGAAGAGAGGTGACCTGATTGACGTATATAAGATAATGAGAGACATGGATAGAATCAATACCCAGAGACTTTTCCCCAGGGCAGGATTGACAGACGCGAGAGGTCATAGTTTTAAGATATTGGGAGAGAGCTATAGAGGGGACATCAAAGGTAGGTTCTTTACGCAGAGTGTTGTGAATGCATGGAATGTGTTGTCAGCAGTGGTGGTGGAAGCGGAGTCATTACAAACTTTTAAGCAACTGCTGGATATGCACATGGACAGCAGTGAACTGAGAGGTGCGTAGGTTAGGTTATTTTATTTTATGTTAGGATTCAACCTCGGCACAACATCGTGGGCCAAATGGCCTGTTCTGTGCTGTACTTTTCTATATTCTAATTTAGTTGGCATGGTGGCTCAGTGGTTAGTACTGCTGCCTCCCAGCACCGGGGACCCAGTTTCAAATCCCGCCTTGGGCAACTGTCTATGTGGTTTTTGCACATTCTCCCCATGTCTGCCTGGGCTTCCTCCAGGTGCTCTGGTTTCCTCCCACAATCCAAAGGTGTGAAGTCAGGTGAATTGGCCATGCTAAATTGTCCATAGTTTTAGCTGCATTAGTCAGGGATAAATATAGGGTAGCGGAATGAGTCTGGGTGGGTTATTCTTGGGAGGGTCAGTGTGGACTTGTTGGACCAAATGGCCTGTTTCCACACTGTAGGAAATCTAATCTTATCCATAGGGTCAGAAGTGAGGATGCTCAGTGATGATTGCACAATGTCTACCATATATGGAATGTGCTGCCTGAGAGGGTGACGAAGGCAAATACTCTCTCAATATTTATGAAGCATTGGGCCACGCACAGGACAGAGGCAATGGTCCAAGACCAGATAAATGGGGTTGCTACAGTTTGGTGTTAATCAGCAAAAACATGGTGGGCTGACGGGCCTGCATCTATGCTATATTACTCTATTTACCACTCTTCAGATATTGAAATAGTCCATGTTGATAGACAGCAAGACCTGAACAGCATCCAGGCTTGGCCTGATAAATGGCAAGTAACATGTGCAAGGCAATCACCAGACAGTTAATATCCCCATTAATAACTGAGTCCCCAGCATCTGCCCATGGTGCGCCAGCTACTTGCCTAGATGGTAATCCAAGATGGAGGATGGGAAAAATTTCTGGTTGTAACAACTGCTTTTATTTTTTGAGTTATTTTAGATGTTGGAAGTGATTTCCTTGAATCCCAGGAGCAGAAATTACTGTTTTATATGTTGTTGCATTGTTTTAGAACTTTAGAGAAAAAAAAAGTCAAAACAACGATACTTTTAAAAGGGAGAGAAACAGACAAAGGAAGCACATGGTGAAGTCAGTGCAGGAGAGATAGAGGAGGAAACCTACACTGCTAACTGACACAGCAGTGAACCTGCACAGTTACTGCCTTTGCCTTTTGAATTAATGTATCTCTGGACATTGTTAATTTTCCCAGACGCACTCCAAACAATGAAATTCACAACTCCTCTTTTGAGGAACCTGTTTGGCAGAGGTCACAGCACAGAAACAGAAGTGAATAGTTTGAAGTTTTAATAGTTTTAGGCCTTACAGTAAGTCTGCAGTAATGAGTAGAGTGGGTTATTTCTTGATTATGTTTTATTGAGATATGTCCCTTGATTAATTTTAAAATATATGCCATAAGTTTTAATTTAACCTGGACCAGTGTTTTGTCGAGTAATAAGACAGTGCTATTTTCTGGGTCTGCAGATTGAAAGAAGCAAAAATGACCTTCAGTCGGATGTGGGAGTTTAGGGAGAGTTTACAGGTTCCTGAGGATTTTTTTCTGCAATAAATGTAATTGGTAGCGAATCCTATCAGATCGCCTCTGTCTCTCCAACTGATCCATTCGGTGAGGAATTTACAAGAGCAAAGGGATGGGATGGATGGCAGTAACAAAAAGGGGGAAAAGTCTCAGATCTGTCAAATAGATGTGTTAACTCCAGGAAAGGTAAGAGAGGTAGGCAGGTAGTGCAGGACTCTTCTGTGGCTATCCCCATTTCAAACAAGTATGTTGTTTTGGAAAATGTAGAGGATTATGGATTCTCTGGGGAACATAGTACGAACAGCCAAGTTTCTGGTATTGAGATTGGCTGTAACGCAATGAGGGGTACATCTGGTTCCAAGAGATCGATTGTGTTGGGTACACTCTAGTCAGGGGTACATACAGATTTTTCTGTGGCCAGCAGCAAAAATCCGAATAGTGTGTTTCTTCCCTCGTGCCAGCTGTCTCCGAGGGTGCAGAATGTTCTCAAGGGGGAGATGGACCAGCAGGAGGTCATTGTGCACATGGAAGCAATGCCATAGGAAGGGAAAAGGTTGAAATTCTCAAGAGTTAGGCAGGAATTTAAAAAGGAGGTCCTCAAGAGTAGTAATATCTGGATTACTCCCGGCTACAAACTGAGGGCAGAAATAGGAGGGTAGAGCAGATGAATATATGGGAGAAGGATTCACATTTTTGGATCATTTGGAAGCTCTTTTGGGGTAGAAGTGACCTGTACAAGAAGGACGGATCGCACCTAAATTGGAAGTGGACTCGAATACTGACAGGGAAATTTGCAAGAGGTGCTCGGGAGAATTTAAATTAGTGAGGTGAGGGTGGGATGGGACCCAGGGAGATCGTGAGGAAAGAGATCAATCTGACACTGATACAGTTGAGAATAAGCGAGTCAAACAGTCAAGGCAGGCAGGGACAAAGCAGAGAACAAGGTAGGACTGATCAATTAATTTGCATTTATTTCAATGCAAGAGGTCTAACAGGGAAGGCAGATGAACTCAGGGCATGGTTTGAAACATGGGACTGGGATATCATAGCAATTAGAGCAACATGGCTCAGGGATGGACAGGATAGCTTAATGTTCCAGAATACAAATGCTACAAGAAGGACGGAAAGGGAGGCAAAAGAGGAGGGGGAGTGGTGTTTTTAATAAGGGATAACATTACAGCTGTACTGAGGGAGGATATTCCCGGAACAGGGAATCCAGGGAAGTTATTTGGGTGAAACTGAGAAATAAGAAAAGGATGATCACCTTATTGGGATTGTATTATAGACCCCCTAATAATCGCTTGGAAATTGAGAAATAATTTTGTAAAGAGATCTCTATTATCTATAAGAATAATAGGATGGCTATGGTAGGGGATTTTAACTTTACAAACGTAGACTGGGACTACCATAGTGTTAAGAGTTTAGATGGAGAGGAATTTAAGTATGTAAAGAAAATTTTCTGATTCAGTATGTGGATGCACCTATGAGAGAAGGTGCAAAACTTGACCTGCTCTTGGGCAATAAGGCAAGGCAGGTAACTGAGGTGTCAGTAGGGGAGCACTTTTGGGGCCAGCGACCATAATTCTATTAGTTTTAAAATAGTGATGGAAAAGCATAGACCAGATCTAACAGTTGAAGTTCTAAATTGGAGAAAGGCCAATTTTGATAGTAATAGGCAAGAACTTTCGAAAGCTGATTGGGCACAGATGTTTGCAGGTAAAGGGATGGCTGGAAAATAGGAAGCCTTCAGAAATGAGATAACAAGAATCCAGAGAAAGTATATTCCTGTTAGGGTGAAAGGAAAGGTTAGTAGGTATAGGGAATACTGCATAACTAAAGAAATTGAGGGTTTGGTTAAGAAAAAGAAGGAAGCGTATGTCCAGTATAGACAGGATAGATCAAGTGAATCCTTAGGGTATAAAGGCAGTAGGAGTATACTTAAGAGGGAAATCAAGAGGGCAAAAATGGGATATGAGATAGCTTTGGCAAATAGAGTCAAGGAGAATCCAAAGGGTTTTTACAAATGTATTAAGGACAAAAGGGTAACTCGGGAGAGAATATGGCCCCTCGAAGATCATCAAGGCAGCCTTTGTGTGGAAATGAGATAGATACTAAATGAGTATTTTGCATCAGTATTTACTGTGGAAAAGGACATGAAAGATATAGACTGTAAGGAAGATGGTGGTGACAGCTTGAAAAATGTCCATATTATAAAGGAGGAAGTGCTGCATGTCTTGAAATGTATAAAAGTAGGTACATCCCCAGGACCTGATCAGGTGTACCCTAAAACACTCTGGGAAGCTAGGGAAGTGATTGCTGGGCCTCTTGCTGAGATATTTGTATCATCAATAGTCACAGGTGAGGTGCCAGAAGACTGGCGGTTGGCTAACATGGTGCCACTGTTTTAAGAAGGGTGGTAAGGACAAGCCAGGAAACTATAGACCAGTGAGCCTGATGTTGGTGGGCAAGTTGTTGGGAATCCTGAGGGGCAGAGGATGTACATGTATTTGGAAAAGTAAGGACTGATTAGGGATAGTCAACATGGCTTTGTGCATGGAAAATCGTGTCTCACAAACTTGATTGAGTTTTTTGATGAAGGAACAAAGAGGATTGATGAAGGCAGAGTGGTGGAACGTGATTTATATGGAATTCAGTAAGGCGTTCGACAAGGTTCCCCATGGGAGGCTGGTTAGCAGGGTTCGATCTCATGAATACAGTTCTGTAGCTTTGGATACAGAACTGGCTCTGAGGTAGAAGACAAAGGGTGGTGGTGGAGGGTTGTTTTTCGGACAGGGAAGCCTGTGACCAGTGGAGTGCCACAAGGAACGCTGCTGTGTCCACTATTTTTCATCATTTATATAAACGATTGTATGTGAGCAGAAGAGGTATAATTAGTAAGTTTGCAGATGATGCCAAAATTGGAGGTGCAATGCATAGCGAAGAAGGTTACCTCCAATTACAATGGGATCTTGATCAGATGGGCCAGTGGGCAGATGGAGTTTAATTTACATAAATGTGAGGTGCTGCATTTTGGGAAAACCAATCTGAGCAGGACTTATACACTTAATGGTAAGGTCCTAGGGAGTGTTGCTGAACAAAGAGACCTTGGAGTGCAGGTTCATAGCTCCTTGAAAGTACCCACTGCTGCAGCTGCATTGATAGTTGCAGTTGCAGGGAGATGAGGTAGTGAAGAAGATTTGGTATGCTTTCCTTTTTTTTGGTCAGAGTATTGAATACAGGAGTTGGGAGGTCATGTTGCGGCTGCACAGAACATTGGTTAGGCCATTGTTGGAATATTGCGTGCAGTCCTGGTCTCCTTCCTATCGGAAAGGTGTTACGAAATTTGAAAGGGTTCAGAAAAGATTTTTGAGGATGTTGCCAGGGTTGGAGGATTTGAGTTGTAGGGAAAGGTTGAATAGGCTGAGGCTGTCTTCCTTGGAGTGTCGGAGGCTGAGAGGTGACCTTATAGAGGTTTACAAAATCCTGAGGGGTATGGATAGGATAAATAGACCAAGTCTTTTCCCTGAGGTGGGAGAGTCAAGAACTAGAGGGCATTGGTTTAGGGTGAGAGAAGAAAGATATAAAAGAGACTTAAGGGTCATCTTTTTCATGCAGAGGATGGTGTGTCTATGGAATGAGCTGCCAGAGGAAGTGGTGGAAGCTAGTACAATTGCAACATTTAAAAGGCATCTGGATGGGTGTACGATTAAGAAGGGTTTGAAGGGATATGGTCTGGGTGCTGGCAAATGGAACTAGATTGGGTTGGGATACTGGTCAGCATGGACGTGTTGGACTGAAGGGTCTGTTTCTGTGCTGTACATCTCTATGACTCTGACTGCAACTCCAACAACACTAAAAGCTTGACACCATTCAAGAAAGTAATTCATTGACTGGCATCCCTTAAATGGCATCTACCACCTTCAACATTCATTCCCTTTACTATCAATGCAGTTGCAGCACTGGGTACCATTTACAGGGGAATGCGATGCAGGACCTCATCATGGCCCTTCAACAGAACTTCCAAACCTGTGGCCTCAACCACCTCACAGGACAAGTACTGCAGATATGTGGGAGCATCACCGTTTGCAGGTTCCCCTTCAAACCATAACCATCCTACCTTGAACCTATGTCATGTCAAAATCCTGGGACTTAACTTCCCAATAGCACCAACTGTACTCCAAGGATTGCCTGTGGTTCCAGAAGGGAGCTATTCACCCCTGTCTCCAGGGCATAAGGGAATTAAGAAATAAATGCTGACCTATCTATAAATTAATAGCTCCAGAGTTCAGAATAGCATAAGAGCATCTTCATTTTCTGCATTCTCCTTCACTTTTCTCCATAACCTATACTTTGCCAGCTTTCAGCTGCATTACATTTGAATTAAAGCAAAATACAGTAGATGCTAGAAATCTGAAACCAGTGTGCTGGAGAAACTCAGCAATTCTTGCAGCATCTTTGGAGAGAGTAATGGCATTATCAATTTGAGGCTCTCTCTCCTGGCATTTGTTGCCAGACCTCCTGAGTTTCTCCAGCATTTTCTTGGTAATTATAATAATTTGATTATTTGTATTTTAATATAAAATGTAAGTAAAACTGATGTCTGTCAGAGATTTTTGTGAAATTTCATGCAGTTATGAATATTTAACCATCACATTCAAGCAATAACTATTACTGAATATGTTTCAATATAATACTTCATCAAATGGACTGTTGTTTCAGCTTATTTGCATCCATTTGTAAATCATGTTTCCTTTACATTTAAATTGTTGCAGGTTTCTTCACTTTTGGTTTCTAAGACCTGTGTGCTTGATTTTATTTTCCCTGTGGTATTTTAAGCCATGAGTTAATATGTTGGCTTTGATCAGAATAACATTAACAAGTTTGATTTAAATGCAGGAATTCTTTCACTTTTCTCGTCAGTTTATGATCACCAGGTTTGTGAAGGTTTGTAGCTCAGGTTGAGGTTTGGGGTGTAGATTTGCTCGCTGAGCTGTAGGTTTGATATCCAGACATTTCATTACCTGGCTAGGTAACATCATCAATGGTGACCTCCAAGTGAAGCGAAGCTGTTGTCTCCTGCTTTCTATTTATATCTTTCTCCTGGATGGGGTTCCTGGGGTTTGTGGTGATGTCATTTCCTGTTCACTTTCTGAGGGGTTGATAGGTGGCATCAAGATCTATGTGCTTGTTTATGGTGTTGTGGTTGCAGTGCCAGGCCTCTAAGAATTCTCTGGCATGTCTTTGCTTAGCCTGTCCCAGGATAGATGTGTTGTCCCAGTCGAAATGGTGGTTTTTGATCAATCCTGTTGCCACCTTTGATTTGATGCCTGTGGTGTTGCTCAGCCATGTTGACCAAGGCTAAACTTAAAATGAACTTATTGAATACAAACACCTTACACTAGTCCCAGGCGAAGAGCTTAAGAAGTACCTTAACTTAAGAATAACCCTTTGAATCACATTAAGATGACACAAGATTAGCTTGGACAATTCCCTTGCCCCCCTACCCACCACCAACCAACTCTTTCTCAACCCCCCACCATCCCCCCTTAGCTTTCTTGGGAACTAAGGGTTCTCCCTGATGGCCACTCCATGCAGCAGATTATTTAGAAATCAACTGTATGAGGCAAAATTATTCAACTTAGTAGATGGATACTAAAAATACACTGACTGTAAAAAAAAAAAATTCTTCTTGTCAAAAGCTATTGAGTGGAACACATTTCTTCCTCTTTCTCCTGCACTTATTGTTAAAATTTTGATTTGGTACCCAAGACTGACAAATGGATACTTTAAACAAGTCATAAAATTATGGATGGATATTACTGGAGCACATGCCTCTGAAGTATGTTACCGACTCTGTTATGATTAAGCAAATAAAACAATGTCCTGCCAAGAAATGGGATTATTGGTATGTACTATGCACTTCGTAAATTTTTGAGTAGTATGTTGGTATATAGTCCAGGAATCATAGGTTAATTCTGTTGTACTTCATTGCCATGCTGAACTGTCATATTGCTATCACAACAGTTGTATAAAGGACATCTGTTTGTAGGGGGATGCTGTTTAGCTTGATTGGCAAGATTGACCCTGAAGCCAGTTCAGTCCCTCTACCTGTTGTGATTGTTTGTTTGTTTGTGACATGGCGCGTGAGAGGGTGCTGCAAATGTTGCCAAACACTGGGGTCCATGTTTAAGAAGGAACCATATTACATTGGCCATCTATCAGTGCTCAAAATACGTGGGAACAGGAAAAATTCACCTTCAGAATGCTTAGGAAAATTCAAATCATGTAAGAGCTTCAAGTTGAATAGATGAAATCTTTGAAGAGCTGCTGTTCCAATAGCAGGCTGGATCTCTCCCTCATTGCTGGTGAGGAATTCTGTAGTGTGATATTTGGCCAAGTATAATCAAGGCATTGAAAAGAAAGTTAGGTGGTAGCTTGAAAAGGAACGATATGCAGGGTTATGGGGAGAGGATGTAAGAATAGTGCAAAGTGATGCTCAATGAGAGAGTCAGTACAGACATGATGGACCAAATTGCCTATTCCACTGTAACAATTGAGGAGTAGGAGGTTAAAGGGGCCTGTAAACAGAAGCAGCAGAGCCTGTGATTCTTCTGCCTAGCCTTGATTCATAAAGGCATGCCTCTTTCCCTTGACCCACAATTGGTGAGTGGTGTCCTCATGTTATTTATAAAACATTGTTGCTCTCTAATGGTAAGGCATGACTGTGGTCCTTTTGTGACTTTATCTTCCAGAGGTTGTAGGTTAGGAGTAATTCAGCATTCTGCAATTGCCCTGTGTTGCTCAATAACTAACATTTAGGCATGCTCATTATTAGTTAGCATTCACAGGGTTAAATCATAAAGGAAGTAGAATATAGCTGCTGCCTGTTTGACAGAATCGGCGCTGTTTACTTTCCCCACCCCCATTCCGTCATTACCTTCTGTGGTTCCCTTTCACTGCTCGGCGTCTGTAGATGTAAGTGTTCACAGATGTTAGTGAAACATTGACTGAATTACTGTATGTCCATTTTCCTTGCAGATAAGGAAACTGAAGATTGTGACTGCCTCTTATTTATTTTAGAGCAAAAGAATGGTAGTCCTGAATGAATAGGTGTGTTAGTGTTAATAGAAGTACACATTGAGCTAATGGAATTGCAGTCTGTGGAGATGAGTTTCCAATCAGTTTGAAGCCAGGAGTACAGTACCTAGCTATAGCATAGGGCTGGTCGCGTTGGGTTGAGGCATTTTCAGTATAGAGAGCATAGTGTCATCTGGCACACTCAGCCATTTATGAGATACATCAGACTATTGGATTGCTGCCCAGAATATTGCCGCAATACTTGTTGCGATTGGCTGTTCCTTCCATCAAGCATAGTTTCACGAGGAAAGCCAACTCCTTTTTTTAATCTGCAATAGCATGGCTGACTGCAGTATGCTGCCTTGTTAATTCTGCTTCCGTTCTCATCTTGGGTACATTAGAAAGTGCTCCACCGCTTCATGCAATAAAGTAGTGCTGCTGCAAGTGGAGTGAAAGTTACTGTACTAAAACATAATTTTTGTTTTTTTTTGATTTTATCAACAGGTCCGTGATAAAAAGTGCCTTTTCTGGAGTCTGTGTTACTTGGAACTGCTTTTAGGTCAGTCTGCTCTTTCGAGATTTGTTTGCTGCCAATTAAACAAATGTCTGGCCTATCGTGCAACTGAAAACAGAAGACGCCTCTGCTGCATCTTTTAGCTGCTTGCCTCATTTTCAACTGTCCATAACAGCAAAACTGAAGCGAACTGATACATGAGGAACTAAACCAACGTACAAAGAGCGGAGTGCACTGACGGCAGTAAAATCACGAACTGGTAGAGACTCGAGAATGATTATTAATCAACGGGTGTGATTGCATCAAAATAACTTTTTATTGAAAGCAACAAAGTGCTGCATTAGCAAACCTACAATATAAAACAGCCAGACGTGTCACCAACAAGAAGGGGTGAAAAACACGTGACGGAAGGCCTCAAGTCCCAGTCGGTGACCGATCATTTGCTGACTAATTGTCTGTTTTAATGTTGTCTTGCAGCCAGAAAAGCAACTCGCCAGCAGCATTTTATGAAGTAATCTTCTACTTTTATGATCATTAAAAATCATTTGTATATTTTAAGAAAAGAGAGCTATATTTTTGATTTTATTTCTATTAACTGCTGCCTTCCTTACCCAAGAATCCTGATATTGAGTTGTTCTGAACCACATTTCGCTTCCAACGATTTATTATGGCTGTAAACGTTACTCCAGTACGTGACACAAAATGGCTGACATTAGAAGTGTGCAGACAGTTTCAGAGAGGGACATGTTCACGTTCAGACCAGGAATGCAAGTTTGCACACCCACCAAAAAGCTGTCAGGTTGAAAATGGGCGAGTTATTGCATGCTTTGATTCCCTTAAGGTAAGGAATTTTAACATCCAGCTTTTCAATCATGCAGTTTCTAATTTTGTGGCACAGTTCATTGATCTGTTCCAGAACTTTGGCAATTGTAACTGCTTCTTAGAAGTAAGCATTCACGTAAGAAATTGACCATTTTTAACTACGTATTGTGAGTCAGATTCTTTGTTAAAATAAGCACCTGCTAGTAGTAACATTATAATGGTATCTTTTCGGGGACCAAATAAATATTTAGGTAATATTTACATTTTAACTTGTAGCCTTTTTAAAAATTGATGATCTCGCTTACACCTATCACTTGTACTCCTGTGATTTAAAAGCCTTTCTGTATTATCCTGTAGAATATCGCAAGTTATATCTTTGTGAATCCAGACAACCTTACGTTCCTCCGTGTGAAAACATGTTTTGAAAGCAATGGACTGTCTTCCCTCTTGCTCAGCTGCATATCCTCCTTCCTTTCTTCATTTCAGTCTTTGCTGTTTACTGTCCACGGATGCCAAATCTCTCTGCCTGCTCCCCCCTCTCCAAAACCTGATTTCTCTGTTTGCTCAGTCTTGGTCTTCTCATAAAATTGACTCACAGCCCCTCTGCACTTGATCTCAGTCAAATGTAAGGCTGTCTCTGACCACTGCTTAGTTGGTCTTGCCAACTAGATTTTAACGACCTCAATCCCACTGTCTCCCTCCATATTTTGTATGGGAAAACCTCTTTTCCTGGTTCTTTCAATATTTTCCTTCCCAACTCCTCTTCCCACCATGATCCTTCAGTTGTTGTTGGCTTATTTAACTAGTTATGTAACTTTCAAATCATTTTTTCCATCAGAACAGCTATTCTTTTATTCATGTTGTTTGAGCATGTGCACATGCAAATATACACCCTCTTTACTATTCAAAGCAGGGCAGCACAAATTTGTTTCTGATGATGAATAACTAAATGTCATAAATGTAAAGCTCTATTGAGCGATGCAACAGTCTCTCTACTGCCTAAGTCATTATTCAAAGCTCACCCTAGATGGCAGGATATGTTTCTCCATAGCTAATTGCTTCCTCAAACCTGTTCTGCTATCTGCAGCTTTGCTTCCAATCAGCTTCCTCTCCCACTCAATCCAAGTCTCTTATTTTCCAATCCCTTGTTTCTAAATTTATTTAGAGTCATAGAGATGTACAGCATGGAAACAGACCCTTTGGTCCAACCTGTCCACGCTGACCAGATATCCCAACCCAATCTAGTCCCACCTGCCAGCACCTGGCCCAAACCCTTCCTATTCATATACCCATCCAAATGCCTTTTTAAATGTTGCAATTGTACCAGTCTCCACCACATCCTCTGGCAGCACATTCCATGCACATACCACCCTCTGCGTGAAAAAGTTGCTCCTTAGGTCTCTTTTGTATCTTCCCCTCTCACCCTAGACCTACGCCTTCTAGTTCTGGACTCCCCGACCCCAGGAAAAGACTTTGTCTATTTATCCTATCCATGCCCCTCATAATTTTGTAAACCTTCTATCAGGTCAACCTTCAGCCTCAGGCGATCCAGGGAAAACAGCCCCAGCCTGTTCAGACTCTTCCTATAGCTCAAATCCTCCAACTCTGGCAACATCCTTGTAAATCTTTTCTGAACCCTTTCAAGTTTCACAACATCTTTCCGATAGGAAGGAGACCGGAATTGCACGCAATATTCCAACAGTGGCCTAACCAATGTCCTGTACAGCCACAACATGACCTCCCAACTCCTGTACTCAGTGCTCTGACCAATAATGGAAAGCATACCAAACGCCGCCTTCACTATCCTATCTATTTGCGACTCCACTTTCAAGGAGCTCTGAACCTGCACTCCAAGGTCTCTTTGTTTAGCAACACTCCCTAGGACATAACCATTGAGTGTATAAGTCCTGCTAAGATTTGCTTTCCCAAAATGCAACACCTCGCATTTATCTGAATTAAACTCGATCTCCACTCCTCAGCCCATTGGTTCATCTGATCAAGATGCTGTTGTAATCAGAGGTAACCTTCATCACTGTCTACTACACTTCCAATTTTGGTGTCACCTGCTAACTTAGTAACTATACCTCTTAAGCTCACATCCAAATAATTTATACAAATGACGAAAAGTAGTGGGCCCAGCACTGATCCTTATGGCACTCCACTGGTCACAGGTCTCCAGTCTGGAAAATCAACCCTCCACCACCACCACCACCACCCTCTGTCTTCTATCTTTGAGCCAGTTCTTTATCCAAATGGCTAGTTCTCCCTTTATTCCATGAGATCTAATCTTGCTAATTGGTCTCCCATGGGGAACCTTGTTGAACACCTTACTGAAGTCCATATAGATCACATCGACTGCTCTGTTCTCATCAATCATCTTTATTACTTCTTCAAAAAATTTAATCAAGTTTGTGAGACTCGATTTTCCATGCACAAAGCCATGTTGACTATCCCTAATCAGTCCTTGCCTTTCCAAATACATGTACATCCTGTCCCTCAGGATTCCACCCAACAACTTGCCCACCTCTGAACTCAGGCTCACCGGTCTATAGTGCCCTGGCTTGTCTTTACCGCCCTTCTTAAATAGTGGCACCACGTTTGCCAACCTCCAGTCTTCCGGCACCTCACCTGTGACTATCGATGATACAAATATCTCAACGAGAGGTCCAGCAATCGCTTCCCTTGCTTCCCACAGAGTTCTCGGGTACACCTGATCCGGTCCTGGGGATTTATCCACCTTTAACCGCTTCAAGACATCCAGCACTTCCTCGTCTGTAATCTGGACATTTTGCAAGATGTCACCATCTATTTCCCTACAGTCTATATCTTCCATATCCTTTTCCACAATAAATACTGATGCACAATATTCATTTAGTGTCTCCCCCATTTTCTGTGGCTCCACACAAAGGCTGTCTTGCTGATGTTTGAGGGGCTCTATTCTCTCCCTAGTTACCCTTTTGTCCTAATATGATATTCTTGTCAAACTGATTCTTCTGTCAAATTCGTCTCCTGCTCCCAAATTTCTTCTTCAATGTACTACCATTCCTGGCCCCGTAGTAGCTAATACTACTCCCTACTTTGAAGCACTATCTTTTCCTTTCGGGACTGCTGCTATTAAATCCATTTTGCTTAAATAACTTGCCTTTGACCCCTCCATTGCTCATAATTTTTCTATAAAGTTACAATGATTGTTATGTCGTAATTCTGTTATGGCCATAGTGTTTTGCTCATGGTGTTCTGTTCCTCCTCTTCTGCCTTAATATCTTGCAGCAATCAACGCTGGTTACTTATGACATCACATTTTCCTGTAGCAGATTCCTATAGTTCCCTAATGTGGCTCGACTTCTGCATATGTGGACAGAATGAGCACATCTTGAGCAATGGTTTCTCCTTTCTCTTCACTGTATTATCTTGTGGGATTCTTCTTAAAATCTTTACCCATGTCTTCCTTCTCCAGAATATTTTTCTGACCCTTGGCCACATGAAGTCAGCTTCCATATACGTGCTAATGATATCACATTGCATCTTTGTACCAGTTATCCTGATCCTGTCATTTCTCTGCCATCAGACTGCCCATCTGGCATCAAATATGGAAACCTTATTTCTTTTGAAGACCAGAGAATCAAACCCATCCGTTTGATGCTCATTGCAAACTCATACTGACTCTGTCTTTTGCTTTGACCTCTCTCTCTTTGAGCAGAATGATTTGATAAATCAATCATGAACTTGCTTGGAATTCTGCGTTATCTCTGTCACTGATTGCTGTT
Organism: Hemiscyllium ocellatum; assembly: GCF_020745735.1. Classification (NCBI taxonomy): domain Eukaryota; kingdom Metazoa; phylum Chordata; class Chondrichthyes; order Orectolobiformes; family Hemiscylliidae; genus Hemiscyllium; species Hemiscyllium ocellatum. The sequence goes on along the minus strand of NC_083406.1, from coordinate 20,528,686 downwards.
TGTTTATACCTGAGTAACATTGTTTGTCTCTTTTCATACTTTATCTGTTCCGGTGCCAAATGTCCTGTCAGTGGTTTTGACACTTATGAATTTAGTTTGTTCCGACGTTCTCCCTGCAACCTTTCCTTTAATTATATAAACTCCCAATTTATCCAAGATGCAGTTGCTTTACCAGTACTGCGCTATCTTCATTGAAGAGTAAGGCTCTTGTGGCACAATGGTAATGTCCTTACCCGGGCTTTCTGGAGCAGAGGTTCATGTCCTGCCTTCTCCAGAGATGTTTTATAGCATCATTGAGCAGGTTGATGAGAACATATAAGATGGGTTCTTAGAGCTCTCGTGGCACACCGGCAGAGACAGTACTTCTGGGCCTGAAAACCAGTGTCCATCACCTGACCCAGAGGTGTTTTATAACACATCAGAACCTTTTTTTTTCCAAAAAAGATGTGATGATTCTTAAGGTTGATGTTGTACAGTGGTAATATCCCTACCTTTTTAAGCCAGAAGACCTGTGTGTTTGGGTCCTAGCTGCCCCAGACGTGTATTAACACCTCTGAAAAGGTTGATTAAAAATAAAGCTGGGTTCGTCACGTGGTACTTAAAGTTTAAAAATCATACAGCACCAGGTTATAGCTTTCAGATGGCTTCCAAATCAACCTTTTGGACTATAACCTGGTATTGTGTGATTTTTAACTTTGTACACTCCAGTCCAACACTGGCATCTCCAAATTATGGTATTTAAAGCACCTTCAAAGTCTTCAGAGGCAATTGGGCACCACAGCATTTGCAGTGCATTACTTCTCCCTCCAACTCCATTTTGCTATAACCCCTCTATTTTCCTAGCTTGCCTCAATTAGTGGTGGTATTGTACTGCCCCTCTTTTATAATTTATTTGTTTAGTTGATTAATTGGGCAATAGTATTTTTTAAATGAAAGAACTTGTTTCTTGCCCAGTGGGGAATTGACTTTCCAACTAAAAGATCTTTCATAAATTGGCTTCATATAAGTAATTTGTTTCCTGAAGTAATTACACGTCATTTCATTGCCCATTTACATCTAAATTGAGAGGACAGCATATTTAGAAACCTCAACCCTTTTCAAAATGCTAATTGCAAGATGAGAAAATCACCATTCAGACAACTTGTCCTTTCAGAAAGAAACAACACACTCTCGTCATCTTCAAACTATCCAAAGGTGTTTCACTTAATTCCAGGAAGATTCCTTCTTTTACATTACCTCTGCCTCTAAGTCCATTAACTATTTATGTAAATAAATTTTGATATTATTGAGTTTTGCGGTTCATTAGTTTGGGCCTGTGCTTTTACTGCCATTTTTTGATTTTTTTGGGGAGCTCAGTTAGTTTTGTTAGCTGGATAACTTGGTTTATGATGCCAACAACATAGGTTTAATTCCTGCACTAGCTAAGGTTACCATGAAGGCCGTGCCCCTTGTCTGAGGCATCGTGAGCCTCCGGTTAAACTCCCAACCGGTTCAGCCTCTCTAAGGAGAGAGAAACCATAGGTGCTAAGGGATTATGGAGACTTTACTGTTTGATTTTGAAGTAGTATTGGTCTACTTTTAACCATTTGATGTTTATACATCAGTTACCTCTTTTCAAAGTTGAAAAGTTTGGACTTTCCCTTTTTTAATCATAGTCACAATTCCTCCCACAGCAGGTACCAGTAAAACTGATAAATTTAGTTAATCTGTTTGCAGGACTTTGTGTACAAAGTCACTGCCAGATTTGTCTGCATAACAAAAACAATATAGGTTTCCATGTGCACAAACTTTACACCATCCTCTCATTAAATCTGTGTCCATGATCCAATATTGCGTGAACAAACTTATCATCTATCTCATTATTGGGAAAACTGAAGTATTGTCTGCATTCTCCACTGCAACTCCTTTCCATAGCTGTTGACTTCATCCTTTCCATCACAGCTAGCTGAGACTGACCATGTTAAATGAGCTTTCTACCACATTTGCATCCAAACTAAAACTGCCTGTTTCTACCTTTGTTAACAACATCCAGCTCTGCCTTCCCTCATATGCTGCTGCAACTGTCATCAGTGATTTTGTTATCTCTATTCCAACACTGTCTGAAATTCAGTTTTCTGCCCTCTGTTACTTCGAAATCCCTCAAACCCCTATGTACTATCTCACACCAAGACCTGTTCACCCGTAAGCTCAATATTGCATTGGCTCCTAGTTACACTGTGCCTTGATGTTAATTATTCTTGCTTTCAGATCCTTCATTGGTTATTCCTGCAACCCAAATGTCCCAGGACCCCTGCAGTCATACAATGCTGGCCTTCTACGCTTGATTTAAATCACCCACCATTAGCAACAATGGCTTCTAAGGCCCTCTGATCCTAAATTTTATTATGAAATGTCTCTATTACTTTCCTCTTTTTTTTAAACCTCCTTTTCCTCATCAGTGATCTGCTTGACCCAGCTTTAATCAGTTGACCTAATATCTCCAAATGTGGCTTGATGTCAATACTTTTTCTGTGATAAGATTTCTGGGAACCACATTGGGACATGTTACAGCAGCATAAGAACTATATACAGTAAATACAAGTTATTCAATTGGAAGTTTTGAATTGTATATAAAATGCTTCAGAAACTTTCTAAGTGATACACTGAAGTACTTTATTAATACATTCCTTATTATTTTCCTTTTAAAACTCTTTTTCTTTGATACAATGATCTGACTCCTAAGATGCTTATACATAGTCCCCAGGGCTTGAATGGTTGCCTTGTGACTCAGTGCCCATTGCTTCACTAAAGTGTGATTTGCTGAGCATAGTCTCAGATGAGAAATGTTAGGAATGAAGAAGGTAGAGAATACTTTCCCACTCTTGCACTCAGAACAACACAAACCAGGATCCAGTTGTGGAATGAATCTTGACTATTGTCTCAACTATGTACAACTGTGACTTTTTTTTACAATGCTTAACGGTGTGAGCAGTTTTATTTTAATTATGTTTGATGAGGACTGTTTGTTCATAGGGTAGGCGTTGGATTCCAACTGAGGTAATTCACTTCCTTTGGACCCTTTACACCTCTGGTCAGCAAGGAGATGGCTTAGTTCCTTGCTGTTTCTGTAGCATCTTGCATCAGGCATGTTGGCTGCTACATTTCCTGCAAGAAGGATTACATTGTCGATAGTGCAACATTAGTTTAAAATTTCTTCAGGATACTCTGAGCTTGTGAAAGTTTCCATAGAAATGTAAGCTTGTTCATTCTTTTCCCTCAATTCAAGCTCAACTCCCAGGGATGAAATAGCTGCCGCAGCTCACTTCCATTGAGGTCATGTTTGAAATTGGAGCAGCTTTTGTGTAAAATGCTTTTAGGCATTTTCTATTTCTGTTTAAGTTGGCTCACTGCTTTAAGTGGGCTGTTGTACAAAGGTTTGTCATTGGGTTGATTTTAACTTCTGTTTACTGAAATATGATCCAGCACTTGTTGGCATGCTTTCACCGAGATGAAACCATTTTATGAACCAGTTTAATCAAGGTACTGTGACTGATATTCCACCTAAAATAAGAAGGTAGGAAGAGCTAACCCCTGCATGCTAGATAGTGAACTTATTTCTTAACTTTGGACATTTTGCATATATTATTCACAAACCAAAAACTGTTCTCAACACACCTGTTAAGTTTTTTTTCCCTTATGAATCTGAAACTGGTGTTTCATTGGGAGAGATTAAAAATTGAATGTGAAAGTTTTGCTCCCATCAATTTTCTACCTTGGGAAAAGGCAAGTATAAGATATTCTAATGTAGAAACTAGAAATCTAACTTTTTTTATTCTCAGTATCTTACTAATTTTCAATAATTTAAATAAATACCAACAGAAACTTTCATTTACATGCCTTTTAATATAGTGAGGCCTTCCCTGGCATTTCAGAGGAGCATTGTCAAACTTGGTAGTGAGCCACATAACCTTATAGTCAGTTATCCTGAAATTTTTTGTCAGAAGTAGGCTTCAAGGATTATATGAAAGAGACCAAGAGTGATGGTGAGGTGGATCATGGGGGAGAATGAGGAAGTCAATTTGGCACAACCTTTAAACTATCCAAAGGGATTTTTTTCTCCTCTTTTCCCTTCCCATCACTCTTATCATCTTTTCAACCTGCAAATGTTTCTGGGAAGATTCCAGGATTAGATATTGCACTCTAAATGCCTATCTTTACATTAGAAATTTGTCATGACACAAGGAGTAGTCAATATAGATGAGAAAAAATATAAAATTTACCTTTTGACTACACTGTACACCACACACACACACACACACACACACACACACACACACACACACACACACACACACACCACTCGTTTTCATTTGAAAAGAATATTCGGAATTGAACATTGAAGATGTTGGAAATATCAGCAAGTAACGTTTGTGGAGAAAACAAAGTTAGTGTTTCAGTTAAATTACCTTCTGTTAATTTTAATAACCCAAATTAATGTTCTTCATTATCATGTATTAATATTTCCAATTCAAAAACAGTTCTTCTCATATGCCTTGTTGAGAAGCCAAAACATTATCCAATCTTTCCTAATAGCTTAGACACAGTCATATGGATGTACAGCATTGAACAAACCCTTCGGTCCAACCTGTCCATGCCGACCAGATATCCCAACCCAATCTAGTCCCACTTGCCAGCACCTGGCCCATATCCCTCCAAACCCTTCCTATTCATATACCCATCCAAATGCCTTTTAAATGTTGCAATTGTACCAGCCTCCACCACTTCCTTTGGCAGTTCATTCCACCCGCTGTGCCACCCTCTGTGTGAAAAGTTGCCCCTTAGGTCTCTTTTATATCTTTCCCCTCTCACCCTTAACCTATGTCCTTTAGTTCTGGACTCCCCGACCCCAGGGAAAAGACTTGGTCTATTTATCCTATCCATGCCCCTCATAATTTTGTTAACCTCTATAAGGTCACCCTCAGCCTCCAATGCTCCAGGGAAAACTATCCAGCCTGTCCAGCTGCACCCAACTAGGAATTAGCTGACATGGATCCTACCCATGCACAATCAATTAAGTTACCGAATACCAAAGTCACCTTGTGTCTGTATCCTAACTTGTACCACATTCCTTTCACCATCATCCTGGTGCTTGGCTGTCAACTTTGCAGCATGTCAATTCTAAAATTCTCACTATTGTTCTTGAATTTCTCTATGGACCTATCCTTCCCTATCTCGATAATTTTCATAGCTCGACAAATCTCCAAGATGTCTATGCTCCTCCAATTCAAGCTTTTTGCATATCTCAATTTTACTTAACCCCACCATTGGAAACTCCGCCTTCAGCTCTCTCATCTAGCAACATTAGTAATAATCACTGGGGCAAGATTGTTACCAATTGTTAAAAATGGCAAATTCATGTTGATCAAGCTATATGATATTTTAAGATTAAACGTCTTAACATTAAGACTGAGCAGTGATAGAGACTTAAGAGGCAAATCCTGTACTTTGAAAGCCACTAACCAGTGATTTCTCCTTGCCTCCTACCCGAAGATCTGCAGATCAAGCATCAATTGTTTCAGAAACATGAAAACCCATAACAAAGTCACAATCCTGATTAAATGCCATCTTGAATTGAGGGAAGCCAACAAAGTCAAAGCATTTGTACAATTTTACTACAACAATATTTCCTTATAAATGCAAGTTGTTAGAAGCTTGAAATAAAGTCAGTTTCATGTCAACAGCAAGATGGATCTAACAATATCTTTGTCTATTTTAATTAAAAGTAAAGCAGAAATCCAATAATTTAAGACCCTGTCTTAGTTTCTCCTAGTGCTATAGATCATGCATGTAGCCCATTTAAAAATTCAAATGTCTCAGTACTAGTTGTTCACACAAGTGATTAAACCGCATGAGCGCACTCTCAAAATGGATTGATTAATATTGTGATTCTCACTATTCTAGAAGCTCAACGAACTCAAGTTTTTCACAATAGTAGACCCTGGAAAAAATAAAGTTTGTAACGGATAACTTAAAGTAAAGGTTAATGTTCAAGTCAGACAAAATGATATACATAAAATTATCTTCACGTCTTTCAAGTATTGTAAAAGAATGTTGAGAATGTTTGCCTGCAGCTACTTTTTTTCCCTATCTTTGGACCAGTGATTCGAATTGTCTTTCAAATCCTCTCTTGTGAACAATGAACATTTATTTGATGGGTTGAAATATATAGGAAGAGATCCCCATTTTCATAAGAATTGTGTTTCACACATTTTTTAAAAAAAAGTAGTGTTTTCTTGATTTTGTTATGTTACTAATTGACATTTTATCTGAATTGTTCTAAAACTGGAGATTTGTGCATCAACAAGAAAAAAAGTAAATGTGTAGATGACCCATCCTGTTCTTATCTTCTGTAGCAAATGCAGGGGAGACAATCTTGCCAGAATGGGACTCCTGAGTTCCATCAGGCATTACTTGATGCAAGGTTTGCAGCGTAGTGATCGACCCATGTCTTATAAGATGTAAAGCTGCCACATAATTATTAGGAATGGTTTCTAATAATGGGAAACACAAAATCTTTTATAAACACACAAGAATAGTGTCGATGTTTTTATAAATGAAATTAACACTGACTTATTTTTGTTTTGAAGCAACCTATTTGTACAATTCTTCAGCACAGAATTGGGGCTATTCCAAAGTTTATGCTCCACCTCTCACCCCTCCTCTATCTTTTCATGCATCTTATCAGCAAATCTCTCCATTCCCCCCTCTCATCCTTTCATCTAGCTTCCTCTTCAGATCTCTTCTGCTGTTTTCCTCAACCACTGCATGTGAACGTGAGTTCCACAATCTCACCATTCTGGGAAGAAGGCTTCTCCTGAATTTATAATTTGATTTATGAGCAAGTATTTATGATCCCTGATTATGGCCTTCTACACAATTGGAACCATATCTCTTCATACCAACCGTATCACATCCCTTCATGGTCTAAAAAGTTTTTTTAAAACTACCTCTTTGTCTTTTCTGCTGGAGGAGAGCCCAAGCTTGCCTCAACCATTGCTGTCCCTCTTTAGAGTAATCCAGTCAGTCCCATTTCTCCAGTCCATTCTTCAGTTTGCTTGTCAATTGTTTTTGCAGAAATTTATGCAGCATGTTGTATTCTAAAATAAATACAGATGAGCCTGTTCCATGTCCCAAATGTGATTCATGCTAATCAATGTAGAATGGCATTGATGGTAAAAGCAGAAAACTGCAAATGATAATATTTCGCTTTCTGATTCAAATGCAGCATAGTGGACTGTCCAAAGTGTCAGACTGGAACTTGCAAAGTGTACTAATAGATAAGCCAGAGCTGAAAATGTGTTGCTGGAAAAGCGCAGCAGGTCAGGTAGCATCAAGGAACAGGAGATTCGACGTTTCGGGCATAAGCCCTCCTTCAGACCTCACTTTCTCCTCCTAATAGATAAGCCACCCAAGTTAGTACAGTGGTTGCCATTGATACATCTTTCCATCTAGAAGAGGTAATGCGCACACAGAAAACACATCCGTTAGCTGAAGAAGCCAGTCTTCAGGCAGGTTCTGCCACACATGAAGCTATCTAATATTATTGCTTACATTGATGTCTGTTTTCAAGTCACTTTAACCACTGGTCATTGTGGAGGTATGTACCATCCTCCAAGAGCTGCTGCCATTTTTCTGTCAGCTTGTGATTGCCCCATTCAATATTTAGGTCCTTCAAGTTGGACATGCAACTTTTTTGAAATGGAGCTTTGTTACTTGGTTGATTGACTTGTCATTGTGGACCCCAGATAACAGAATTTATAACCACTTCCAGCACAGTATGATATAGTGTGACTGGGTGGAGCTTTAACACCTTGTTCCATGACCCTAGTTTTCGTGATGGTTATCATTAGGAAGAACCAGTCATAGACCTGAGAGAGAGTTGAGGAACTTTGGACAGTCGGTTTTCCCCATAATCTTGTAAGATACAACTTTGATAGCTGCTTTAATAAGGTTTGTGAAGGTACATTAAAAAGTAATACACCATTCTCTCGTAATTAACACTTGAAGATTAGGTTCACAGCAGAGCCAAGAAAACAGCCAAGCATATCCAGGTTCAGTTGGTACATCAATTAATGGAGTAAAGTATAATCCTAGCACAGCAGTGAGACGGCCTCAGATTGTTGTAGTTTCCTCTGTTTTTGTTTAATGTGATGACTTACACAGCTCATCTCCTGTGGAACAGCTTACTTTTTAACCAGAGAAGGAGACCCTCAAGCAGTTCAGCTAGAATTATCTTCATTGGGTGCCTCTGTTGCTAAGCAATATGTGACCTTCTGAAGCCCAAGTGATGAAGCTTAATTTGCTTAATGCATCCTTGACTGGGTGGTATGGGAGATGATCAAGAGGGGTCAGGGAGATGTCTGTCTCTTGAATACAGTTCAGAGATATGTTCAGATCTATAGGACATCAATTTGACTTTGTGGGGCCATCTGGATGATAGCGCCAAGCACCTTATTGATCCGTTCGTACCTAAACTGTGATTTTGCCATAGGCAACTTGGACTTCTTGATGTCACTTGATCCAGTGTCCAGAACTTGATGACTTCCAAGTTCTGTCAATACAGACATTGATAATTCTGGTAATCCTTTGATGTATAACAGTAATAATAGTTGGAAATGTTAGCATCATTATTTGTGTAAGGGATTTTGATGCATAGCATGTCATCATGTTTGGAACTATAAAGCTTTCAAAGGTTCCCCTTCACTGTTGCTGAAAAGGGAATGATCATTGTTGTGTCTGGGCTGTGATAGGGATGGCCATGGAGTAAAACAAGCAAGCAAAAACCCAAGTGTGCCACCAACCTTCTTCGAACACCACCTGCACACCCTACCCTCAACAAGGTGTGCAATTTGGATTGTTTAGTTGTTTGAGGGCCTACAACTCCATTGTGAAAGTAAATCATCCTCTGTCTTGAAGGTCTGCCTCAGAAGACACTATATTGACTGCACTCCATCAGAAACTAGGTAGGGAAATGAGGCCCTGCGGAGTTGCTGCTGGCAATGTACTTGACTGTTTCAGACAGTTGCTGACTGCCAAGTATGCACCATGCACATGGTAGACTTAAGAACTCATTCTGTGGCAATAGAAGGTGTAATTAACCTCATGATAAAGCCTGTCTCAGCTAATCTGATTTCTTGTTTAAAAAAAGGCAATCTTTTCACACCAAGTTTGCGTAGCTCCCACCCTATTAAGGCTGTCTTGTCTTTGCTTGCTTTGGAATGTGGGTCGTTGTTCCTGTCGGGGCACATAGCCCTCACATTCCAGCTTCCAGTGCGAAAGGTTACCTTCTACTTGTTGCATAGCTGAGGCACGTTTTCAGAAAATGTAGGCTTGCCTAGCATCTGTATGCACCTCTGGATTTCATGGCCTGCCATCTGTGGGAGAGACAATAGTCTTTCTATCTGGAGTCTAATCAGTTGCAGATTATTTCCATGCCAGAGCACAATTCAAAATAATTTTAGCACTCCCTGGTGGCTTTCAAATGCAAGTGAATTGCTATATTAGTCACATAATAGCAATGAGCAGAACTGCAAGAACTAGAATCATGTCTCCATAGTGGTTTGCATTAATCCAGTATTTAAAAATAAATGTTTGAGTCTGCGATGAGTAGAGAAATGAACAAAACCCATCCAATTGTGCATGTGTCGAAAAAAGACCATTAATGGGTGACCACTTGTCAAAATGACGGCTCCTGTTGCTTCTGCTGAATAAATTAACATTGAGACTAAAATCGGCACAATAGTTAGCAATCCATTTAGAACACTTTATTCTTTGTGTTATGTTTTGTAAAACAAAATGGCAGTTTTGTATCAGTTAATGTAGTGTGTGGAGCATTTTAGAATAAAGTCACCATAGTCTCAGAGGACAATAGGGCTGCTCTCTTGAGACAGAGAGAGACAACTAATGATGATTTAACTTGTGGGTCATTACAACTCAGTTGAAGGGAGAGATTAAGAACCTTCATGGTACCTCAGCTGGTATCATTTGGTGATGTCGGTGTTGGACTGGGGTGTACAAAGTTAAAAGTCATAACTCCAGGTTATAGTCCAACAGGTTTAATTGGAAGCAAACTAGCTTTCGAAGCACTGCTCCTTCATCACAGCAATAAATTTGCATAAATTCTGGGTCTTACAATTGTGCCCTCCACAATCACCTGATGAAGGAGCGGTGCTCTGAAAGCTAGTTTGCTTCCAATTAAACCTGTTGGACTATAACCTGGTGTTGTGATTTTCAGCTGGTATGGGAATTGAACTCTCACTGTTGGCATCACTGCCTCACAAACTAGCTGTCCAGTCATAGATGTACAGCATGGAAACAGATCCTTCGGTCCAACCTGTTCATGCCGACCAGATATCCCAATCCAATCTAGGCCCACCTGCCAGCACCTGACCCATATCCCTCCAAACCCTTGCTATTCATGTACCCATCCTGATGCCTTTTAAATGTTGCAATTTTATCAGCCTCCACCACTTCCTCTGGCAACTCATTCCATACACATACCACTTTCTGAGTTGAAAAGTTGCCTCTTAGGTCTCTCTTATATCTTCCCCCCCTCACCCTAAACCTATGCCCTCTCGTTCTGGACTTCCCCATCCCTGGGGAAAGACTTTGTCTATTTATTCTATCCTTGCCCCTCATGATTTTATAAACCTCTATAAGGTCACCCCTCAGCCTCAGACGCTCCAGGAAAAACAGCCTGAACCTATTCAAACTCTCCCTATAGCTCAAATCCTCCAACCCTGGCAACATCCTTGTAAATCTTTTCTGAACCCTTTCAAGTTTCACAACATCTTTCCGGTCGGAAGGAGACCAGAATTGCACACAATATTCTAACACTGGCCTAACCAGTGTCCTGTACAGCCACAACATGACCTCCCAACTCCTGTACTCAGTGCTCTGACCAACAAAGGAAAGCATACCAAACGCTGCCTTCACTATCCTTAGCCAACCTAGCTAGCCTCCTTTTATGGCATCCAATACTGTGCCAACAAATTATTTGCTAATTGTCCAAAGTGGCTGAACACTCAGTTGTGTAGAACTGCTGCTATGTTTCAGCATAAACAGCCTTCTAAAAGTCCGCTATCAAGGATGTCTTACTGCAATTATACAGGACATTGGTGAGACCACATGTGGAGTAATTTGCACGTTCTTGGTTTGCATAGTTGAGGAAGGATGTTCCGACTATGGAGGAAGTGCAACCAAGGATGACCAGACCTGGCAGGACTGACTTATGAAGAGAGACGAGATTGTTTAGGACTCCAGTTAAGAATGACGGGGGCGGGAGGCGGGATTTTCCTTAAAAAAATGGCAATGAATGTTAGATCAGTTAATTTTAAATCTGAGATAAATAAAACTTTCGCTCAACAAACACTTAAGGGATATCAGCCAAAAGTCCAGACGCAGTATTAGGCCACAGATCAGCCATGATCTCATTGAATGGCAGAGCAGATTCAAGGGGCTGAATGGCTGCCTCCTGTTGCTATGTTGCTGTGAAGTTCTCTACCATAGAAAGTGGTTGAAGCCAAAGCACAGTTTTCAAGAAAATGTTAGATATAGTTCTTGGGGCTAAAGGGATCAAAGGATATGGGAAGAAATTGGGAACTGGATACTGAGTTAGATGATCATAGTGAATGGTGGAGCAGGCTCAAAGGTCCACATAGCTTACTCCTGCTCCTACTTGTTCTAATATCATTTTGAGAAGTATCTGGATTCAGAATGAATAGTCACCTTGTCAGCAACACCATCTTTTTTTTTTAAAAGACTCAGATTTTTAAGTCTGTGATTTGAAAAGTTTATCTGCAAAATATTTCTTCAGTTCTAAATGATGTTGCAGTAGATGCTGAATTTATTACCCAGACTTGGCACACGTTGCAGAATAATTTTGTTTTTGTTAAATGTATTGAATAGTTGTTTGTTTCAAACTGCAAATAAAAGGAAGATATAGTTTTGTGAGAATGGTGTGTTTACAAGATTTGATGGAATCCATCTTCCTTTTTCTGCTATTACATAGAAATTGATAGCGTTCAATGCTAAAACAGCAAAATGCATCTGTTCTTTTAATGCTGACCTAGCTGAAACTGCTAGCAGTGTGTATGCTGCATCCTCATTGCCTCTCTCTATAATGAGAACAGTAAATATTTTGATTGTTGTATTATCGAAAGTGCATTAAAGCTATTATGGAAGATTAAATTGTTTGGGTTTGAAAAAAATCTTGTGATTTTTTTTATTTGCAGTAATCTTCCTGAAATGTAGATTTATTAAAAACTTCCCAGAGCAAATCCTAGGTTTAAAACTGATCTGGCCAGATTCAGAAGGAAATTTAACCCAGACAAAGTCCACTGCCATCTGGAAAATTTGCCAGGAAGGAAGGATTTGAAACCGATCTAACTGCACTATCTGGATGCAGCACCTTGCAAATGTGATATAGAAGGAGGAAGGAGAAAACAACAAATGTTCAAGATCTTTTCTGTGGAAAAGCAAGGAATGTTTATAGTTCAACACTACTCCCATACCACCATTCCCATGTCCCAATAGAATTATCCCTTAATCAAATGATAGCTACATCTTCAACATGCAAAGTATTGGAATATATGAATTCTATTTCAGGCTGAGGAATTTGAAGAAACTATTACTGTTGCCTGTATTAGTACATAGCAATTGGATCAATTTTGAAATTTTAGATCTAGTCGTCTTACTGTACGGGCAGCATGGTGGCTCAGTGGTTAGCACTGCTGCCTTACAACAGATCAGAGTTCGCTTCCTCCCTCGGGCAATTGCCAGTGTGGAGTTTGCACATTCTCCCCATGTCTGCATGGATTTCCTCTGAATGTTCCTGTTTGCTTCCACAGTCCAAAGATGCAAAAGTTAGGTTGCTTAACCTGCCCATATTTTCCAGGGGTGTGCAGGCTAGGTGAATTAGCCATGGGTCATGTAGGGTTACAGGGACAGGATAAAGGTGTGGGTCTGGGCAGGATGCTTTTGAAAGGGTCAGTGGGGACTTGATAGGCCAAATAACCTGCTTCCACACTGTAGGGATTCTGTGATTTCTACAAATGAAGTTGTCAAGATTAATTTATAACAACGTATTACTGTGTATGTGACATGTACAAGGAAACAAAGCCGTTGTAGAAGTGAAATGCTTCAAATTTTAACTATCATGATAAGAATTCAAGCTGTTGTTGGAATGTCCCTTTTGGTTTGTGAATTGTAATCATTATATTAACAATAGTGTGTTATAAAACATTACAGAGCAAAGGTTAAAGCTTGATTTTTTTTTGTTTCTGGGTTAAAAATGGCAGATGATGAAAATATGATACTGTTTCAGCATACCAAGAGCAATTGTAGTGCAACACAAAGAACAGTTGTGATACTTAGAGATTCTCAAATTGTGGTAGCATTCAAGTTTGCTTTGAAAGCTTACATTGTACTGAAGCTTTACAGAAGAAGGTAGTACAAAATGGGCCATTTAGCTAGTTTTAGCTGCTTTATGTCTTTTTGCTCATATGTAGGTTGCTACAGATATTTTAAAAGACAACAGATAAAAGAAGTTTAGAGTCATGGTTTATACTGAAGTGAGGACCAATTCAGTAAATGGTGACACTGAATATTAGATTTCAGTTGAATTTATGTTGCACCTTGAGTAAAACATCCTGACATGCTTTACAGAGCTGTTAGTAGACAAAATTTGATTCTGAGCCGCAACAAATATATGAACAGGTGATCAAAAGTTGGTGAAAGGATTAAGTTTTTTAGAAGTATGGTGAGAGAGTTGTATCTCCCCCTGCTGGATTAGATTAGAGAATTCATTGAGAAGGTTGTGGTTAATTTTATTCTGAGAGCACATTTTAAGTGATTGTTTTTATCTTTTGTGGTACTCAAGTGAAGTCTGGAAATATATTTTCTCACAGATCTTTATTATTCTTCTCTTGTGCTGCTTATATTTTCACAGCATTTCTTATTTAAATTTCTCAATTTTTCATCTGATTGCTTTTTTTTTTGTTTTTCTTAACTCAATTATTACGCCTACACTCTTGTGTGTGCATGTGTGCACCCATTTCTGTTCATCCTGCACTTCCCAATATCACAACCACCTTGCTTGCCCTTTAGGTGGATCGGAAAGGTAGGCAGGGTGGCATATGGCTATTGTGACAAATACCTATTGGTTCCAGCTGAAGGAGAATTGGTGAGGCATATTTTCTGTTGACAAATGGATCAAGTTTGATTTCTGCAAGAAAGATATAGTAGGAGGAGGAGGAGTAGGGTAGGAAATCACGGGTGAATAACAGCAGGACCAAAATGAGGGGAGACAGAATGGTATGTTTTTTGGTTGCTCACAGAAATATGTATGAAAAGATGAAAGCTGAGTTGCAACTGCCTTTTCCATCATTGATTTCTGTGAGTAGTATGTTTAGCTTTGTCGAGCTTGTATATGATGGTCTTTGAACTACCGAATTTCACAGCCCCTTTTACAAGTAAATAAACTTGCTCATCGGCTCATTGTTCACCAGTGTCCATTGATGTTGGTCATCCTCTAAGCTCAACAGCTTGCCTGATGTGAACATAGCAAATAGCTAGAGCAGTCTTTCATATACCCATCCCCATAGCAGAATTGTTTAAGATGTATTTTGAGCTTTGAGGTTATTCTGGAATAGAACTGTTTTCAGATAGCAGGTAAATGATACTTCTCCAATCTGCTGCCTTGAATTTTGCTTCTATTCATTTTTATTCCCAAAGAACAAAGAAATGAGAATGTGGAACACTGCCACCCCTAATAACTCGACTGGCCTTGCAAATTGTGGTACTGTCTTACCATGGAGTTCAGCAGTAATGATCTAGTCTCAGTACTCCGATTTAGTACGCTAATTATTAAATCATTTCATCTGGACACAGCATGCTTCTCCTCTTCTAAAAAGAACCAATTACTTCAGATTATCACATGCGCAAAAACTGATTCATTTGTTTGTTTGAAATAATTCTCACTGAAAACACATGCTCTTGTGGTGTTTTTTGTTTTGACTGACATGACTAAAACAAATATTGTGTAAGTTTCATAGCCAACAATGTGAGAGCTGAATTAATAGTCCAAAGTTACAAGTTATTTATTGTTAAAGATTCTGGTCCTTTTACAACAGTGTAATCGAGAAATTTGTCTTAGCACAGTAGCTCCAGTGACCACCGTAGGATTTATTTCTTAGATAAATTGAAAGAACAGTAATAAACAGTTGTTGAATTGCTGTTAGCCCTGATATTTCTTCGTTAGTGAAAAGTGGGGACATGTACATTCCTTCTGTCACATGTTGAAACACTGAAGGCAGCAACTGAGAACAAAATCAACTTAATGAGCCACTGGTAAGTGATTTTGAGATGCTGGTGTTGGAATGGGGTGTACAAAGTTCAAAATCACACAACACTACGTTATAGTCTAACAGGTTTAATTGGAAGCACTAGCTTCCGGAGCGCTGCTCCTTCATCAGGTGGTTGTGAAAGCTAGTGCTTCCAGTTAAACCTGTTGGACTATAATGTGGTGTTGTGTGAATTTTTAACTCTTAAGTGATGTAGCATATTTTGATGGGAGACTATGGCCTACAAAAGTACAGGGCAGATGCTTGGGTGATAATGAAATGGTGACATCGTGAATGTTGTCTCAATGACTTGGAAGACCTGGCTGTAACGCAACATTATTACATAGCAAAATAAATTTAAGCTACAAGTGTGAAACAATACATTTAGGAAGAAGCATTGTTTGACACAGTTTCAAAAAGGAAGCAGGGCAAGAGACTGGCTCATAGGAGCATACACAAATCTTTGAAGATTGCAGGACCAACCCGTAAGCTTTTTTTTAAAAAAAAGCTTTCAAGAGCTTGGCATTGAAAGTACAAATAGGAGTTTTGTGAAACCTTTATAAATCATTGGTTAGCCTTAGTTGCAGTATTGTTTAATTCAAGGTAACAAATGTAAACGATGTGCTGAGGTTTTGGAGAAGATTTACTGGAATGAAAACAGGAATGATGACCTTAACTACTCTGGACAGACGAGAAAGGTGGAATTGTTTCCTCCAAGAAAAGCCTCATGGGAGATTTAGTGGATTGATTCAAAATTAGGAGGGCTGGAGCAAGGCCAAATCACTTCCACTGTCAGGCAAGTTGTAGATGGACACACATTAAAGATACTTGTCAAAAGATCCAGAGGAAAGGCACATGTTTTATTCCACAATTAAGATCTAAAATTCACTACCTTAAAAGACAGTGAAAGCAATAATAACCTCCAAAATAATAATTTTCAAATGAGGATAAAAAGTATTAAAAAGGAAACATTTGCAGGGAAGATGAGCAGTGGAAGGTGTGTGGTGGTAACAAGTGGATAGTGATTTCTAAGAGCAGTCACAGACTTAGTGGGCTCAGTGACATCATCTGTGATTCTACTTAAAAACTGCAAAGTTAAAGCTTAATTTATTTTATAGTTACTTTCATATTATCACAGTTTTGTTGTTGGTAAAAACATAAAAAAAACTATTTGCAAGGATGTAGGCATTAATATATTGTAACTGAAAAAGTTGTACAAATTGTGTTTAATCTATGTTGGGAGATAATATTCTTCAGGAAGCCATTTCTGTGAACTCTGGCACATTTTTATACAAAGACAAATCATTGTTTGTCTCACTCCTCAGAAGGTAATAAGTGAATTATACAGTATATACTATCCAACCTCTTAGAATTCCCAGTCATAACTGAATAAAAACATGCATTTGTCTAAGCACCTATGAAACACCATTCTTTACATTTAATCCTCAGAGCTGAACACAGCTAACCAATGATTTAAGGACCTTTTAGGAAAACTTTCTACTGTATTTGTGGGCACTGCCTCTTCCATTGCTGCAGTATGATTTTAAAAAAACTTGATTAACTGGTAGTTTTAAAAATTTGCATGCAATAAATGACTTTGTCTATTCAGTTATGTTTAATAAACTAATTAGAGTTTGACTAGAGAAAGATTGTAGCCACCCATGTGAGAAATTCTGAAAGCTCATAAATCATGCTGTTCTGTTCTTCCGAGTGCGTATTCTGAACTGTCCTTCAGTAATGACCTGGTATAAGTAAACCAGCTCAGAGTTTTCACTTAACTGAAGCAACATTTCTGTACCTATCAGGCAGTTTTGTAAAAACTATTGTAGGTATTGTCTTTGATAGTGTTGAACCTGCATCCATTACTATTCGTCCTTTTATAGTTGGTTCAGGTACAGGTCACTTGACAGTGATGGCTGAGTACTAGACTTATTCAGGGATACTCACAATTGGGCATATTCGCAGTAAACTGACTGCCAGAAGAAGTGGTAGATAGGTATGGTTAGAATATTTAAGACATTTAGACATGTATAAATAGGAAAGGTTCTGAGGGAAGTGGGCCAAACACAGGCAAATGGGACTTGTATAGTTTGGGAAACCTGGTCAGGAGACTGAACTATGCCACTGTTCAAAGGTCTTTAGGGAGAAGCATTTGCAAAATACAACCAGGGATCATGAAGTGATTACTGCCCTCAACATATCACAAAGGCCGCCTTTGTTTTCTCCCAGAAGCATCTCAGATATTATAGGCACTTGATCTTCTGGGTTACTAGAGTCAGAGATGTACAGCACGGAAATAGACCCTTCAGTCCAACCTGTCCATGCCAATCAGATATCCCAACCCAATCTAGTTCCACCTGCCAGCACCCGGTCCATATCCCTCCAGAACTTCCTATTCATATACCCATCCAAATGCCTTTTAAACGTTGCAATTGTACCAGCTTCCACCACATCGTCTGGCAGATCATTCCATACACTTACCAGCCTTTGTGTGAAAAAGTTGCCCCTTAGGTCTCTTTTATATCTTTCCCCTCTCACCTTAAACCTATGCCCTCTAGTTCTGGACTCCCCAACCACTGGGAAAAGACTTTGTCTATTTATCCTATCCATGCCCCTCATAATTTTGTAGACTTCTGAGGTCACCCCCTTAGCCTCCGATGTTCCAGAGAAAACAGCTCCAGCCTGTTCAGCCTCTCCCTATAGCTCAAATCCTCCAATCCTGGCAGCATCCTTGGAAATCTTTTCTGAACCCTTTCAAGTTTCACAACATCTGTCTGATCGGAAGGCTACTGATTACTTTGGCACAAAAAAAGTGAAAAAGTAGAAGGTATATTAAAAATAAACACATGCAAAAAGTTTGCCTTCAACCTGTCGTGGAGTCATACAGCACAGAAACAGACCCTTTGGTCCAACTTGTTAATGCTGACCAGGTTTCCAAAACTGAACTAGTCTCGCTTACCTGTGTTTGGCCCATATCCCTCTAAATCTTTCTTACTCATGTACCTGTCCAAATGTCTTTTAATTGTTGTAATTTTACCTGTATCGACCACTTTTTGCATGCGAACCACTCTCTGTATGAAAATGTTGCCCCTCTGGTCCTTTTTAAATCTTTTGCCTTTCACCTTAAATATTTGCCCCTGGGGAGATCCAAGATGACAGCGACCCAGCAAGTCTGTATCTGTAGTGCTCTGCTCAAGACTCTGGTAAAGTGGGCTGTCCACCTCCACCACACCTACCAAATCATATAAAATAACTTTTAACACAGTTAGTCGTTTTGCACCAAACTTGACTAGTTTGGTGATTTGTTAAAATGACTAAAGGAAAGAATGCTCGTAGCAGGCAGGAACCCCTCCCCACCTGCAGCAGAAGCGTCTGCAACCGCTCCGGGAGACTTCACTACAGTGGCGAGCCTTGTTGCAGTGATTACCAAGCTGGAAGAGAAGATCGATGTCTTCATAGAAGAGTCCAGGAACAGGTGGGAATCGCTGTCGGTCTCGCTGCAAAAGCACGACTGAGACATAGAAAAAATTGAACATTGAGTCAGGGGGCGGAGCTAAAGACCGCAACCTCCAAGGGTGCTGCAGAATCGGCCATGAGTAGCATCCGGACTTGAACAGCGCGTCTGGGCCTTAGAAGATCACATCGACCTCTAGAATCGGGGTCGTCGAATAAATATTCGTTTGCTGGGCCTTCCTGAAAGGGAAGAGGAAGGCCAGCTTGCAGTGTTTTTGGAGCAGTGGCTCCTTCAGATGTTGAAGCTGGAGGCTGGATCAGGCCAAGTAAGGGTAGAATGGGCCCATCAGGTTTCAATACGCAGGCACTTGCTTACAGAGACCAAGTGCTCCTGGAAGCCTCCAGAAATCTCGGGAAAGATCCCCAGGCCATGACTTATAAAGGATCTAAGATTATCCTGTTTCAGGATTTTTCCCCAGCTTTGGTTCACAAGAGGAGGGTGTTTGATGAAACGAAGAAGCATCTAAGGGATTTAAACATTCAATACTCCCTGCGCTACCCAGTGACGCTACGTTTTAGCCACGAAGGGTCCATCTATAACTTCGGATTGCCGGCGAAGGCCAAGGAATTTTTGGACTCTCTTAAATAGACTAAGATTAATCAGTGTGAATGATGCTGTTCTATACCCCCTCTGATTTACACATTTTTTTATTCTCTGATTACCTTTATTGTTTAATATCATCTCCAGGGGTAGGGAGGGGGGGCTTATTTGTTCTCCACTGTGATCTAGTTGATTTAGGTGGGGAGGGGTGTCTGCCTTGTCTTACCTTATCTCTTTCTTTTAGAGCAGGGTTGTTTCGCCCTATTATTTTGTGTTACTATACTTAATTACTATTTGCTGAGACTGCAAATTTATAGTTTTATATGTTTATATGTGGTATTGACATTACCAAATGTATCTAGGTGTTGGTGTTGGTGTTGTGTTGGGGGGGGGGGCGGAGGGCAGATTGTTGGTAGGGTACTCACTGTTAATTTCAGCTTTATAGTACACTTGAATTTTCTTTATTTTATTATGGGGTGCCAGGGTCGAGGGTAGGGAGAGGGTATGATGGGTTTTCGGAAAGGAAGTGATACCCCTGGAAGTAAACGAGAAAATCTCCTTTTAAATATGTCTATTTTTTAAATTTAGAAATAGCTTTTTATTATATTGGCGTGACTGTATTAAAGAATTTCTATTTTTGTGAACTTTCTATGGTCTATGCTCGGGGTGTTTTGGATGGGGTTCTTCCTCCTGGGGGGTCTTGGATTTGCCTGGACGATTATGGTTAGCCATTCAATTAAATGGTGCACCTGGAATGTCAAGGGGAGTAATTTGCCAAACAAAAGGAAGAAAATACTATCAAACCTCAAGGGTTGGTATAGCTCTCTCACAGGAGACACATTTACTGGATGAAGAACACTTAAAATTACAACAGGGTGGATTTGATCAGGCCTTCTTTTCATATTTCAGCCCTTCTTGAATTACATAGATACAGATATTTCAGCCATTTTGTCAAGGGCTTTCTCTAGTTGTGGTAGCGGTTCTGGCTGGTCTGGGGCCCTTGGGGGAGGAATCCCGCATGAATATGGGCTTTATTACGACTTGGTGTTAATTCGTTCTGAGCATGTACTTCACTATTTAATTACTATGTTATCTTTTTTTCTTGAGTAATGGAAGATATTTTATTATACGCTCTAGTTAGTTATAGGTTGGATTGGTAGTTAGTTGAGTTTTGTCTTTTTTTTTCTGTATTTTTTTTTTGTTTGACAGATTTTGGTTATTATTTATTTAATTTTAATTGTATATTAGTGTTTGTACTTGGTTTTTTTTGTAATATTGTAAAAATGTTAAATTTTCAATAAAAATATCTATTTTTTAAAAAATGCCCCTAGTTTTGAACTCCTCTAAGCTGGGGAAAGGACCATTGCTTTTCACCTTTTCTATGACTTTATAAACCTTTATGATGTCACCCCTCAACCTCCTATGCTCCAGTGGGAAAAGTCCCAGCCTTTCCTTATAATTCAAGTCATCCAGTCCCACCAGGTAAACCTTTTCTGAACATTGTCCAATTTAATAATACCCTTCCCATAGCAGAGCAACCAGAACTGTACAGAATACTCAGTGGTCTCACCAATGTCCTGTACAACCTCAACATGACATCCCAACTCCTAGACTCAATGGTCTGAGCAATAAAGGCAAGTATGTCAAATGCTTTCTTAACCACCATGTCTATCTGTGATGCCACTTCCAAAGAATCATGTGCCTGAACCCCTAGGTCTGTCTGTTTGGCAACACAACCCAGGGTCCTACCATTAACTGTAAAAGTCTTGACCTTATTCATTTTATCAAAATGCAATACCTTGCTTTTATTCAAATAAAGTTTCATTTACCACTGCCCAATTGAGCAAGATCCCTTTGTTATCTTAGATAACCTTGCAACCAATTTTGGCGGCATCTGCAAACTTAATGTCTTCTGTTTCTCCAGAATATTGTCTCCTCCTCTCCATGATACATCTGCTAGTGGCTGCTATTCTTGAAAACATTTACTAGGGCTTCCCATATTTTGATTAATAAGGCCTGCTGTAAATAATTCATATTTTCAGATTTTTTAAAAAATGAACTTTCTAATAATTTGAATTAGAGTGTATAAGGCAACCATTTGGGGAAACTTTAAGCAATGAATATTGAAAGCTCGCTGATAAAGCACAGAATGATCATTTCTTTAATCCTCTGCAGGAAGAATTACTGCTCAAATTGATCCACTTTTAGCAAGTTAACATTATAGCGACCTTGATAAAGGACTGCAAATGTTATGAGGAACACTGAGCACAGACCCATTTGACAATGTGTGCTTTCTCCTGACATTATGGTTAACAGGGTAAAAACAATGACTGCAGATGCTGGAAACCAGATTCTGGATTAGTGGTGCTGTAAGAGCACAGCAGTTCAGGCAGCATCCGAAGAGCAGTAAAATCTTTTGAATCTGTAGTCCGTACTGTTTGTCCTGTTAGAGTCCGAACTCTGCTGGTTTAAAGGTGGTCCGGAGTCCGTGTGGGATGAGTTGGTTATGGAGGCAGGCACTGAGGAAGCAAATGTGGCTGTGGTAGCGAGTTTGCTTCAGGGCAGAGGAAATGATCTGGGAGTTGCAGTGGGAGAGGGACTCCCTGAGATTCTTGTGGAGAGAGGAGGAAAACTTAAAGGCAGGCATCCTTGCAAGAGGATTCACAGTAGGGTTAAAATCAACTAGGTAAAAACAATGACGGCAGATGCTGGAAACCAGATTCTGGATTAGTGGTGCTGGAAGAGCACAGCAGTTCAGGCAGCATCCAAAGAGCAGTAAAATTATGGTTAACAGTTTTGATCCAGAGTTATTCTTGTCTGGAATCTACACTAATCTGAATATTCATCAGGGAATAGTTCAAATCAGCATAGTTTACACTTGGGAATGTAAACTTATGGTTTTTCCATGTGCAATGTTCCAATCTGAGAGCAAACCTATTTTGATGACTCATAGTTATACAAAACAGAAACAAATCCTTCGATCTTACCATGATCCCAAACTAAATTAGTCCCACCTGCCTGCTCCTGGTCCATATCCCTCCAAACTTTTCCTATTCATGTGCTTATCCAAATGTCTTTTAAATGTTGTAATTGTACCCATATCCACCACTTTTCAGGAAGTTCATTCCACATGCAAATCAACCTCTTTACAAAAACTTTGCCCTGTATATCTTTTTAAAATTTCTCTCCTCAAAAAGTGCCCCCAATCTTGAAATTCCCCATCCTAGGGAGCAACTATCATTTATTTCTATCTATACCCTTTGTTATTTTATAAACTTTTATCAAGTCGCCTCTTAACCTCCTACACTCCAGTGGAAAAAAATCCCAGCCTATCCAGACTTCCTTTATAACTCGAACCTTCAGTACCCAGCAAAAGCCTGGTAAATCTCTCTGGGACCCTCTCCAGCTTAATAATATCCTTGTATAACTGTTCATTAATTTGACAAAGTGCTGCTTCTCAATTTATGTAAAGCAACATCATAGTTCATAGATCCTGTGGCCATCTTGTATATTGAGTTCCGGTTTCTTTCACTTGTTTCATTTGAGGGTTTTAGCCTCGATTTGTTTAATTTCTTACCTCTACTTGACCATCCTTCTGTCACAGGCTAATTTGCCACTTAAAGACTCCAACACCTTTCTCCCCCCCACCACCACCACCACCACCATCCCTGGCAACTGCAAACTAAGTGTACACTCAGCTTGATTGTCTTATGCTCTCTGCACATCAAACATTAGTCTCCGAATGGAGCAAGTCATCCTCTGGGTTCAATATGTAGCTGACCTTTTCTTTGAAAAAGTTACAGGGCAAGTTGGCATCAATTTCTCATAGTTTTATGCAATATTGGGCAGCCATTTTGGATTTATTGTACAGCCATTTGGTGACTTTTGTAAGCTGCACAATTTCTTACTCCTATCTATCTTTTTGCTAAGATTGGCAAACACAAATGTGCTTTGAACATTTATTTGGCAAATACTATGTTTCATCCCTTATTATTTATTACAGCTTGCTTAGCTCAATTATTGCGAAAAGGCTGATAAATGGAATATTTGACAAGAAAATGTCTGCTTAATTTTGTGTATGCAAGCAGCTGTACTGAATTCTAAACAAAGAGCTTATGTTGACAACAGCTGCAGAAAAAGTCACTTCCACTAAAAGATGCTTCAGCTGCTTTTCATAACTGTCAGTAATGAGTTGCAGAATATTATCAATGATTCATGTGTTTTGTTGTGACAATAAGAGATTGGGGGGGGGGGGGGCGGGGGAAGAGAGGGAGTAACATTTCTCGCTGCAGCATTTTAGCCCATTTACCACTGCTAAGGGAGTTTCTGCTCAATTAACTTCAGGAAACTTTGAATCAATGTTTCAAAGCCCTAATCTGAAAGTTTTTAACCTTTTAACTCCCCGCTCAACCTTAGCACAGAATGATCATAATACAGTCAACTGCCAAGTGTTGGAGGGATTGTGTCGTCAATTTGGCCAAAACCACTGTTCCCGACATTCTTCTATCGAATACAATTTCTCTGTGTAGGGCAAATCTGTAAAATTTTCTGCACCGACATTTCCCTCCAGAAGAATATTCAATCCCTCACTTGCTACCCAAATATTTATTTTGGTTAGAATCTGGAATGAGATGCTTTAAGATAATGGTGGAGGCAGAAATAATTGAGGCTTTCAAAGAAAGTTGGATAATTATTTTTTTAAATTTGTGTTGTCAGATTAACTAAATTGCTCTAGCAGAGACCCTACACAGTCTGAGTCAGCCAGTGACCTCCTTTCTGTGCAATAACCATTCTACAGTAATGAATTCACTGCTGTCAAAAGATCCATTTTTTAAGAAGGAAACAATCTAATGTATGCCATAGCATTTTAATATTGTACTCAAATAATTCGTTACCAGTTGAAACAGTTTGGGGCTACAAGATGGTGAGTGTACTGCACTGCTACCCCTCACTGTCCCAGGGACCTGGGTTTTATTCTGGCCTTGGTAACTGACTGTGTGGAGTTTGCACATGTCTGCATGGGTTTCCTCCCACAGTCCAAAGATGTGCAGTTTCGGTGGATTAGCCATGCTAAATTGCTCATAGTTGATAAACTGAAGAAGGGCTTATTCCCGAAACTTCGATTCTCCTGCTCCTTGGATGCTGCCTGACCTGCGCTTTTCCAGCAACACATTTTTTCAGCTCTGATCTCCAGCATCTGCAGTCCTCACTTTTTCCTAAATTGCTCATAGTGTCTCAGGATGTGCAGGCTAGGTGGATTTGCCATGAGAAGTGCAGGGTTACAGGGATGGGGTTGGTTTGGGTGGGATGCTCTTCAGAGAGTGTGTGGACTTGATGGACTGAATGGCCAGTTCACACAGAGGGGATTCTATGATTCCACCTCAACTGACGTTGCAAAGATGATTTCTAAATCACTGAATCCATGCTCTTCACACTGTGATAATAATCCTGACTTTTTCTTCTACTTGAGGCAAGTATTTATTGATTTAACTCATCATTTTCATGTCTTGGTCAGAGAATTCCTCAAGGTCATCATCTATAGAGTATATAAAGTTCAAATTCATTCCTTTATTCTGGACATCTTGATAAATTGGTAATTATCATTTGTTATAATGCCTTGCACATGAATGATACCCAAGTGTTTCACATGGGGGAACAAGAAAATTGAACACCAAGTCATAAAGATGGAAGCTAGGATTGATTTATGTAAGGTGGAAAGATAGGGAGTGATTTTGGGCAGGAATTCCAAAGAATGGAATGAGGCTGGTGAAAGCTGTGCCACAAGTAGAGTGACGATGGACTGCACAGCAGGACAGTGTTAAAGGAATTGAGCAATCAGGAGGAGGTTAGAGATTGGTTGGGTGATAGCTGAATTTCATACAATGGAAGGCAGGAAGCCAAAGTGGGTGAATGGAGTGAGCAAATAGGAATTGGTGTGGGATAAATCTTTCCTCAGTCTGCTTTTTCTGTACAATCCACTGGCAGGTTAACGTTGTCCATTATTTAATCACTAAATCTGCCTTGGCCTTACTGCTATCACTCAACGGTCTTTCAAATCGTTATAGACATGCACCCTCAGCCTCTGCACTTTTCTTATTCTTAACTTTATTTTTTTTCACAAGATGTGGGTATCACTGGCAAAGCCACATTTATTGTGCATTCCTGATTGCCTTTGAATTGAGTGGTTTACTGGACTATTTCAAAGGGCAGTTAAAGTCAACAACAACCTAAAGCACATTAGTGAATCTGTCTGATTCACTATCAATAGTTTACTGGTCATCATTACTGAGACTGACTTTGTATTCTACATCTATAAATTGAATTTAAATTCTTCCAGGTTCTGCGCTTAGATTTTAACTTGCGCCTGTGTGCTTTAACCTGGGCCTCTGGATTACTGGAAAAAGTGAGGTCTGCAGATGCTGGAGATCAGAGCTGAAAATGTGTTGCTGGAAAAGCGCAGCAGGTCAGGCAGCATCCAAGGAACAGGAAATTCGACGTTTCGGGCATAAGCCCTTCATCAGGAAGGGCTTACCTCGGCCTCTGGATTACTGGTCCATTATATCACCAAAAATCATAAATAACTCACTTTTACCCCTCATTCTGTTGCTGTGTTGGTGTACTTTGCTACCCTTATTCCTTCACCTTTCGAACAAAATCTTGATAAGGACGCAGTCTACAATTGGTACTACATCATACCTCTCTTGCAGGGATCATGCTTGTGGTTCTTCTGTGTTATTTCTAACTTTACTGATATGACATAGCTGCATTATTTATTTTTCCCCAATGATATCATTTTTTGGTGATGCCGACCTGAGGGAATAGGTATGATAATGTGCAACATCTGATTTGTAGGCTATGGATGTTTTGTATTTGTCTCGATTTGTCCTATGTGTGAAACAGCAATAAATAAGCTAGTATATTTTTAAGAGAAGTTTTATCACTGCTACTAAAATCATATAGAAATAACTCTTCATATTATTGACTTAAAGTTTATCTATTTAGCTTAATGATTACAAGAATTCCTAATTCAGAGTTTACTAATCTGTTAGAATTTAATGGGACATTTCAAAATTCTGTGTTGCTTTCAAGCATATGTGGACAGGTTATTATTTAGATGCCATGTGTTATTGTAACTACTGATTAGTTTGGTACTGTAGGTGCAGCAAAAATTGCATGCTTTGACACCTCTAACAAATCAACATGAAAGGCAAGTGCAGTGTTGCAGACTGCTCTGTTGATAATTTGATTTTATCTTGTTACGGGAATTAAATATAGTCAGTCTCTGCTTATGATGAAATTGTGAAGAATCTGATCAGTTTGGCACTAGGAGGACACTGCAACTATATAACTGTAGTGTGATCACAAAGTAAAACAAGCTTTTGTTTCATCAGTTCATATTAATTTAAAACTGCAATAATTCAACAATGTTCCTTCACAGAAAATCAAACCAAATGTAGTTGTGAATGTGCTTGTGTTCAAAATGTTAACATTGTCTTCTCCATTCATCATTGGATTGGATGGTAGCAAAACAAGTGTAATCTTTATCTTAGTGCAGTAAGAAATGTATGCTTAATTATAAGCTGTGACTTTCAGATCTGAATCATGTAATTCAGCTTCATTACTCCAAAATACAGTCTGATGTCAAAGATTAAATATCAAAGCTTTAAAAGTCAGTGTGTAACAATACTTGAATATTCCTACAGGTTTAGTATTCTTGGTTTGACTTAAGGCCAAAGTTGTCTGGTTTTTACTTTTGATTTTCAATCTAGACAGTTCCCAGACAAGTCTACAATGATGTGCAGATCTGCACTCTTTGGCTTGTCTCTCTTGATTTTTTTTCTCTCCTTATCCAATCACTAACTGTCATACAAGTGCTCACAATTGATAACTGCAGCATGTTCAGACATCATTCCCTAATGAATCCAGAGATGGTTTTCAGATGAATGGTTTACCGAAAATTTTTAACTTGCAACCTCTGATCAGAGATTAAAATCCGCAACAATTTGTGGCAGTGTTCCGGTGTCATGTTGAGGAGATCTGACCAGTATATGTTTATTTTGCAACTGTGTGGTAACTTATTAATTATTTAAGATGGAAATGTTAGAATCCTTGGCACTTCCCACCAACCTCTCTAATCCTGTTAATCAGCCTTATAAACAATGCATTTACAGTTGTAGCACACTGAGAGCTGGAAAGAAAACATTCATTTTCCTTTCTATCTGCAAAACATCAAATATTAACATTTTCTTTGCTCCTCCCATTTGCAAAAAATTAAAGTTGACTTATTAGAAGTAATAGTGCCACTGTTACAAATTTTGGACCTTTTTTGACATTCTTGTAGGTCTTGGTGTTGCATGGATCTTGCATAATTAGGCCCATTGCCTTGATCAAGGAATTATTTTGGCTACACAGTATCTAAATATATTGGGAAGAAATTAATAGTGGGGTGCACTTTGCTAGATGAATTGAATGTCATGATCTTTGCGCACACACACCAGCAAATGTGAAAGAAATCTGTACATAGTTTTTGAGGGTTAGCACTACTGCCTCACAGTGCCAGGGACCCAGGATCGATTCCAGCCTTGGGTGTGTGGAGCTTACACATTCTCCCCATGTCTGTGTGGGTTTCTTCCAGGTGCTCCGGTTTCCTCCCGCAGTCCAAAGATGTGCAGGTCAGGTGAATTGGCGATTCTAACTTGTCCATAGTGTTAGGTGCATCAGTCAGAGGAAAATGGGTCAGGGTGGATACTCTTTGGAGGGTTAGTGTTGATTTGTTGGGCCGAAGGGCTTGTTTCCACACTGTAGGAAATCTAATCTAATATTGATTGAGCTGCCCTAGTCAACATCACTAAGTGTTCAAATAGGGTAACAGTTGTACAAATATCACCCTATTTTAAATTGACTTCAGACATTCCTCATGATGTGAAAAAAAGTAAACCATGCTGCACTGGTTATTTCTTTAATAACTCATCTGAGCTTTACCTGCTTTTCTCCATTGATATTGCCAAGTAAGTGAATAAGTGTTGGTAGAATGGAAGGCAAGAAAGTAAGCTATAAGGAGGCCGCAAAGATGTTGCAAATGATTTAAATATGTTCGGTGCATGAACAACAATGTAGTAGATGGGATATATGCAGCAAAACATGTTGATGGCCACTCTAGTTGGGAAAAAAAAGCATAAGCACCATATTGTCTCACCATTTAGGAAATGTGAACTGTTGCTATTTAAC
The DNA here is from genome assembly GCF_020745735.1 of Hemiscyllium ocellatum. NCBI lineage: Eukaryota > Metazoa > Chordata > Chondrichthyes > Orectolobiformes > Hemiscylliidae > Hemiscyllium > Hemiscyllium ocellatum. The sequence continues at coordinate 20,500,024 of NC_083406.1, read as the reverse complement.
AGGATCTGAGATGCCATTCTCTAATTCGTTTCACAAAGGTAACATTCAGGTATAGCAATAAATTCAGAAAACACACACCATCTTATGTTTTATTACAAAGATATGAGAGTGCAATAATAAAGAAGTATCATCTCAATTGTAGAGAATTGGTCTTTTGGTCTTTCTATCTAAAGAAGTGGAGCTGCCAGTGTTGGACTGAGGTGGACATAGTCTGAAGTCAAACAATACCAGGTTATAGTCCAACAATTTTACTTGAGATCCTAAGCTTTTTGAGTGCTGCTTCACCTGATGGAAGCTTGGAATTTCAAATAACCCTGTTAGACTATAACCTGGTGTCGTGACACTTCTGTCTTTATATAAAGAAGAACAATAAGGAAGGATAGATTTTTAACTAAGGCCTTAAAGGAGTGCAGTGAAGGTTCATCAAACTCATTCCTGGGATCGCATTCAAACCGAATGCTGGATGGTTCCTTATTACAAAACCATAGCTTGGTTTTCTCTTCACAGCTGCTGCCAGAACTCCTGCACTTCTCCAACAATTTCTGACTTTTTGTTTTTTCGGATCCACATCTGCAATTATAGAGTCATAAAGATGTACAGCAAGGAAACAGACCCTTCGGTCCAAACCGTCTATGCCTTCTTTGTTTTGTTTTCTCTGGATATGTATTTCCCTTGCTTTGGAAGTCCAGAATTGGGGTAGGGGTCCATTCTGGTCAGTCTCATAACAGATGGTTTGTCACTTAAGGCTGAGATACGGACAAACTTTTTATTTATTTGAAGACCTGCGAACCTGTGGAATTTGCTGTCCTGGATTAAGATTTCTCAGTCACTCAGTACCTTCAACATAGTGGCAGATAGATTTTTGAATACAAGACAAATCTAGCAATATGGGAAGTGTGTGGGAAATCATGTTTAGTTAGAAAATCGGCCATAATCCGATTGCATTGCATTATAGACTCAAGGGATCGAACAGCCTACTCCTTTTTCTGTTATGTATACAGGTATATGGACCCTTTGATTTTGTATTCCATCTCCGTGGGACATTTGACTCTTCCCTGCTTGGAAGTTGGCAGGGAACTGTATGAAACTTGTTAAATTTAATTATGTGGGAGATCCAAGATGGCGGCGACTCAGCAAGTCTGAGTCTACAGAGCCCTTCCCAAAACCTGGGTAAAGTGGGTTTCCTGTCCCCACCACACTTGCCAAACCACCCAAAAAATTTCTTTAATCTTAATTAGCTGCTGAATATTATATTTAAATAGTCTAATACTGAGTGGATAATGAGTAAATCAAAGGGACCCCGCAGCTCTCAGAAAACAAAGACCCCTCCCCCACCCTCCTCTCCTCTGGCTGCAGCTGATGTAAAAACAGGCCTTATAGAGATGATTGCTAGACTGGAATCGACACTCGTCAATTTCATCGCAGAATCCCGACAGCGATGGAATGCATTCGAAGAAAAGCTGCAGAAACAGAATCAAACCATGGAAGAGCTGCAGGGCCGAGTGGAGGGGGTGGAACTAAAGGCCACGACCTCCGAGGCTGCAGCTCAAACAGCTGCAGAACAGGTGAGAGCTCTGGAGCAGAGAGTCAGGGCCTTTGAAATCTACATGGATGATATTGACAACAGAAATCGGAGAAAGAATATTCGGCTGCTGGGCCTTCAAGAGCAAGAAGGGAAAGAACAGTTAGTAGCATTTCTGGAGCGATGGCTGCCGCAGATTTTAAACCTGGGGGCTGAAACTGACCGGGTAAGGGTGGAGTGGGCCTACCGGGTCGCAGTACGCGGATCTGGCCCAAACCAGCGCCCACGCCCGGTCCTGTTCCGGCTGCAGAGTTATAGGGAGAGGCAGATACTCCTGGATGCCTCCAGAAAGCTTGGAAAGGATCCTAAAGCTATGATTCATGCAGGATCCAAGATTATGTTATTTCAGGACTTCTCCCCGGCTTTGGCACGAAGAAGGAAGGCGTTTGATGAGGTGAAGAAATGTTTAAGGGACTTAGATATTCAATACACCTTACGCTACCCAGCGACGTTATGCTTTACCCACGAAGGATCCGAGTATAATTTTAGATCATCGGAAGAGGCCAAGAAACTTTTAGACTCGGTTAAATAAATCGTAAGAGACAATTTATGTTGGCTTGCCTCTTCCACACTCCGTGGGGAGAAATGGTTACTTTATTCTATTTTACTTTTGCCTCTGGGAGCGGGGTTGTCTTCCTTGCTATGTTATTATACTTAACTGTAATCTGTTGGAGTTGTAATTTTATAGTTATGTGTGTTTGTACGTGGCATTGATGCTATTAGATATACTCAGGTATGGGTGGGGTGGGGTGGGGGTGCGGCGCTCACTGTTAACTCTAGCTCGGTATTATATCTAAATCCTATTAAGGAGCGCCCGGGTCGAGGGTGGGACACTGTTTGGGAGAGGATATGGTGGAACGTTGGAAAGGTAGTAAGGCCCCCTGAGAACAAGGGGGAAGATCTCCATTCAAACATGTTTAATTTTTTTTTTGTTTGTTCTTATTGTTTGGAAATAGCTTCCTTTTAATCATACTGTTATGAGTGTATTAGAGAACATTTTCTCTTATTTGAAGGATGTAAGCGACTCAACTATACACTCTGGATGATTGTGGATTAGTTGAATTTTGATGATTATATATTTAAGATCTATTTTTATATTAATGTTTGTGCTTGAAAATTCTGCTTATTTTTGTAAATTTGTCAAAATGTTAAATTCCCAATAAAAATATCTATAAAAAAAAATATTTAATTATGTAGAGGACAGGAGTTAATGAATGAATGAATTGCAGGAAGATTTCTTAATTTATTCTTGTGTTGTCCCTGATGGGGGTACAAGTTGGAAATCAAGCCTCACCATTCCCAGAGTCATAAGAAAAATTAAAGATTGTATAATTTGCTCAAAATTCCACGGGTTACCAGAAAGTGAGGCCATGTTTCTGCACTTGACAATAATTATGATTTGTCATAGTAAATAAACTCTAGCTACATATAAACAATTATAAACCATCATCTCATAGTGAATCTAGTACTTTAAAACTCTAACCCTCTGAACAACACACACACACACACACAAACAAAAAAGTGTCATAGATAGTGGAGAAAAATTAGAAAGGCAGTTCAATCATCACTATCAACAGGGTTTGCTGATATAATCCTTTTGGCTTGTCAGGGTCTGTGACTCCTCTATCTTCCTTCCCCAGGTACTTGCAATTGCTTGCAGGAGGCACAGGGTGACAAATTCCAACTTCTTATGTCTTTGATTTACTGTTAATGTGCCACCGTGTACAGAAATTGATAAGTGAATATAAGCTGGCTTTAGTCGGGCTTGAGGTGGTTTGCAGAGAAACAAAGGCAGCTCTTCCTTTTCTGAGGTCCAATAGCTTCTGACTAATCACAAGCTGTTGAGCTGGCTAGAAGCCAATCACAGGCAGAAGGACTTCGGCATTGACAATGGGTCACCATTCCACTGACCAGTCAGCAATTTGTTACCGACATGGAGACAGACATCCACATCAAATTAGCATTCCTGTCCTTGTATTCACAAGGCAGTAAATTGATGACCCACAAATTACCACAGTGGTTTATAATCAGAATTTTTCAATAATGGGGACCAGACTTTGTGAATAACTGATACCCAGGCACCAAGTTTATGGCTTGAACTAAACAATTCAGAATGTATTTATGACACTTAGCTTTAGCAGAGCAAAGTTAAAGAACAAGGTAATCTAAAATATAGAGAAATAAAAATATATATGGCAAGGCAATGCTTTTCATCCATCCCTGTTGCCCTGAGGTAGTCGGACTCTAGGTACAAATAATGGTTGCAAGTTCCATTCTATGAAAGTGAACTACCTACTTATGTTTCAGAAACATCTAAATCTTCCTTTCAGTGCCAGTCCACAAATTATTGAATTCTGTTTCATGATTTTAAATGGCAAGACAGGTAAGCTTCTGGGCTGCTAGTGTGTTGTCATAGCCATTGGAAAAACACACTTGATGTGTCAATAACTTCTAAATGTGTTTTGCTCTGAACACACCAATTTTGACTTCACTATTATTTTACTTCATTAATACACCATTTGCAGAATTGTTTGCCGCTTATTGTGGAGGTGACTTTACAGAATGCTGGATGCTCAGTAATGCATCGTAAAATATTAATGCAATTTTCTTATTCCTTATGGTTCAAATCTGCACCAATCCCATTGTGATAGACAGGCATTACTAATCAAAAATGTTAATATATAGAAGTCATTACATTGGAGTTGCAGGAAGGCAGATGACTCACTATCCAGGTGAGAAATGCCCAAATAACAGTTGACAAAAACAACTGGCAAAATCACCAGTGTGCTTACACTGACAAGGATATTTATTGCATGAGAAAATAAGCAATGAAAGGAAGTGTGGACAGATGCCTTTCATGGTGTCAGTGACAAGTGCAGAAATCTGGAATATTTTGAGTAGATTTTTATCCTACCATCAGTTTATTTTGCACAGCAAAAATTTTAGCAGAGCTCCTAACTCCATAATTATGCTTTTTTGAATGTTATGCCTTCTAAATTATTTTATACGGCTGCATGAGGTAAAGTTCCTCATAGCTAAAATTACTTACTGAGCCATATCTTTGTAGGTCTTTGTCAAGCTTCAAAACTAAATTTGAGAAAAGATCACAACATGTCTAAATGTATGAAGTTGTTGCTTTGGTTTAGTGGGTGGTCACACCTTATCATTGGCAGTATAATTTTAAATTATTAGATGAATATTTGTAAATGAAGCCTGGTTAGAATTTTCGGGAGTTTTTGTTTTCAAAACTCATTCACAGGATGTAGGCATCACTGAGTAGGCCAGCATTTATGCTTCTCTTTAATTGTCCAGGTGGCTATTGAGAGTCTTGGATCTTGACATATATGTTGCTATGGATCTTGAAGTATATGTTAGCCAGACTAGATAAGGTCAGCAGATTTCTTTTCCTAAAGGAAATTCGTGATCCAGTCAACCATGGTTTCATGGTCATCATTAGACCCTTCGTTCTAGATTTTTACTGAATTCAAATTCCACTGCCTGTCGCATGATGTGAAATTTGTGCATTTGTTATCGTACTTCCACTGTTTCTAAATCTCCTGTAATTTTTCCATATAATAGGGTCGTTGCACAAGAGAAAACTGCAAGTATCTTCATCCGCCAATGCATTTAAAAACGCAGTTAGAAATTAATGGCCGGAACAATCTCATACAACAGAAAACAACTGCAGCTATGCTGGCACAACAGATGCAGTTTATGATGCCAGGTGCTCAAATTCAACCAGTTGTAAGTATATTGTTTAAAATGAAAGATTTTTCTCTTAATTCCATCCAATCCCTCCAAATTTTTTTTAAATGTTTTATATTGTAAGTTCTGGTACCAACTTATACTTTGTTCAATACCTTTCGTAGAGTTCTTCAGTTTCTTCTCTCAGTTGGCAAACTCCAAAACAAAAGAAGCAAAATCTATTTTCCATTTTGAAAATTTAAGTTCTTGAAGCCTAAACAATCTTGTAGAAGTGCTGATACTGCTTAGTTTGGTTGTGAGAAATGAAATGAATTTCTGTGCTACTTTGCCCTTTCAACTTTCCTTAAAGCATATTTATACTTTTCTCCACAGGCCACATTTCCAATGAATCCTGGCACAGGAGTAAATCATCATCCTTTTAGTTTTAGTCCTTTTCTGGCACCCATGCCTCACAGTGTCGGATTAGTTCCAACCGAAGTTCTCTCCAGTGCCCCTGTTCTTGTCCCTGGAAGCCCACCTATTTCGGTTGCTGGATCAGGAAATATGCCTAAGCACATGAGGACAGACCGGTTAGAGGTAAAAATGTAGCACCAGTTGTATAAATGCAGCGTGATTCTGGTGCATCTTACTTTTTGTTTTTGTATCCATAATCCATGGTATGGACTTGATCTGGACTTTCAGCACATTTTGAAATTGTAAAATCAATCAGGTCTGGAACATATGTTAACAGTTTGATTGAGTTTGCCATCAGAACTGGCACAGTAGGCAGGAGAATCCCTTTACAGTTTGCTGCGATTTATGGGGAAAACAAAAGGCCAAGACTTTAGATTTGCTAAAATATTTTCATGAAAGAACAAATGATGGATTTAATTGGGTGTAAAGATATATTTTTCAAAATAAATTTTTAAAACCTATCATCTTGAGCATATGCAATAAATTAAAATTCTGGTCGGCATGGACAAGTTGGGCCATTCTGTACATCTCTATGGCTTCAAATGATTTCAAAATGAAAATTATCAGAAATTGAAGAAGTTGAAGAACCTAACGTTGTTGAATTCACTGCTTGAATCAGAGAAGTGAGGGGCATCCTGATAAAGGATGTGGTATTCAGTCGGCTGGATTTTGCAGTCAACAGTTAAGCAATGTCAATCATCGACTGGTCTTGAAGAAATGTCACCATCAGAATCCCCCTAAGTAATTCCCCGTTCCAGGTATGAGTTTGAGGCAGTGCTAAGTCAAAGGGATCTCTGTGTCCAACAGCAGTGATATCAGCAAACAACATAAATAGCCCACTAGTTTTCAGTCTTCTCTCATAGTAAGCCAGGAGGTAAAATTCACTGTTAAATATATTTTATAGAAAGCAAGTAAATGATTTTGATCTAGATTTGAGATTAAGGTTGAAACATAAATTAGCATAATCATTTTAAAATATTTGGACTATTTCATAATCAAATTCAACATTGCATAAATATGAAATTTAGTTTTTTCAGGGCTAAAGAGCTGAGGCTGCATGGTGGCTCAGTGGTTAGCACTGCTCCCTCAGTCCCAGGGACCCAGGTTCAATTCTACCTTCTGGCAACTGCACGGTGGCTCAGTGGTTAGCGCGGCTGCCTCACAGCACTCGGGCCTCAGGTTTGATTCCAGCCTTGGATGACTGTTTGTGTGGAGTTTGCACATTCTCTCATGTCTGTGTGGGTTTCCTCTATCGCTCCGGTTTCCTCCCACACTCCAAAGATGTGCAGATTAGGTGAATTGGTCATATTAAATTGCCCATAGTGTTAGGTGCATTAGTCAGAAGGAAATGGGTCTGTGTGGGTCAATCTTCAGAGGGTCAGTGTGAACTTGTTGGAGAAAGTGAGGACTTCAGATGCTGGAGATCAGAGCTGAAAATGTGTTGCTGGAAAAGCGCAGCAGGTCAGGCAGCATCCAAGGAGCAGGAGAATCGACGTTTCGGGTATGAGCCCTTCTTCAGGAATGAGAGTGTGCCAAGCAGCTAAGATAAAAGGTAGGGAGGAGGGACTGGGGGAGGAGCATTGGAAATGCGATAGGTGGAAGGAGGTTAAGGTGAGGGTGATAGGTCGGGGTGGGGGTGAAGAGGTCAGGAAGAAGATTGCAGGTTAGGAAGGTGGTGCTGAGTTCAAGGGTTGGGACTGAGACAAGGTGGGGGAGGGGAAATGAGGAAACTGGAGAAATCTGAGTTCATCCCTTGTGGTCCAACCATCATTTCCCCTCCCCCCACCTTGTCTCAGTCCCAACTCTCGAACTCAGCACCACCTTCCTAACCTGCAATCTTCTTCCTGACCTCTCCGCCCCCACCTCCACTCCGACCTATCACCCTCACCTTAACCTCCTTCCACCTATCGCATTTCCAACGCCCCTCCCCCGGTCCCTCCTCCCTACCTTTTATCTTAGTGAACTTGTTGGGCCATAAGGCCTGTTTCCACGCTGCAGGGAATCTAATCTAAACTGTGCAAACTTGACAGAGACATTTTCACCGTGTTTGCATGGGATTCCTCCCACCGTCCAAAGATGTGCAAGTTAGGTGAATTAGCTGTGCTAAATTGCCTTTAGTGTCCAAGGATATGCAGACTAGGTGGATTAGCCATGGGAAATGCAGGGTATAGGGATGAGTGTGGGTGAGGTGCTGTGGATGGTCAGTGTGGGCTCCATGGGCCGAATGACCTGCTTCCATACTATAGAGATTCTATGATTCATAAACATTTTTCATGAATTTGGATATTAAGACCTATTATCATCTCATTTTAACAAAGTGCAATTTTAAAGTTTTTTTTGCGAACACTAATAGTGTAAATGGGAAACTACTTGAATTCACTGATCTCTAATTGTTATCTGGGGATACTTAGTGAGCACACATTCCTAAAAAGCGTAATCACAAGATGCTACTTGTTGAATTTCATGTTTCGCTATTCATGTGGGAATGGAAATTTCACAAAATTGAATTGTCTGAGAGTGCTTTGGAGTGATGAAATATGGCCCTGATCTGCATTTAGTTTTGCCAACTTGGTTCAAAAGATCAGGGCATACACAAATGAAATAAAAATACTAATGTAGCAATAATTAATATAAAGTGCCAGTGACTGACATTTGAAGAAAATGCATGTACAATCTTGTCTTCCATGGAGAATATTTGGATCGAAAGTTGACTAAAGAACAGAAATGAGAAAAGTGATCAATTGATGTCATTTGGATTGGAGGATATAAGCCGTAGGGTCTCTGGCTGTCATTGTTCTCATTTATACATATATCATCTGGATTAGATATGGTATCAAACATTTGCAGACAGCACATAAGAAGAGAGTGGTTGACTGTGAAGAGGACAGTGAGTAAGTTCAGGACGACAACTACAAGTTCATAAGTATGTGATTATCATATGTAGGTTATTGCCAAGAAATTAGTTTCAGGTATTTTGGGAGAAAGTGATATGAAATATATGCCAAGTAGTAAAAGATGAAAAATAATGGAGAAGCTGATAGACTTTGGAATTCAGAAAAACCTAAGCGACAAACCTTCTCCAAAATCACAATTATTGTCTTGTGATTTATAACTTAAAATGGTTTTGGACCATAATCAGGTCAGCAGAATAAAGAGATCAACATATCGCATATTGATCATGCTTAATTCTATTTGCATCTTGCTTGTAACTGCTGTCCCAAATATGATATTGATTGTTAAATTAACATCGTCACAGACATTCCAATTTTTTTTCATGGTTATAGAAGGTGCCCAAGGATTCCCAGTGATTATCATTCTGGCAGTACATGATCTGGGAGAGTAATGTTACCAAAAAGTCAAAATTCTCTATGGTACCAGATATGAATTTTTCTCCATGTAAGTGAGCTCCCGTTGGGTTATTCATTCATGAGATGAAAGCATCACAGGCTAGGCCAGCATTCATGGCTCATCTCTAACTGCCCAAAGAGCAACTTAGACTCAACCAAATTGCTGGTTGGAGTCACATTTGGAGCCAGAACAGGTAAGGATGGCAATTTCCTTCCCTAAAGGAATCTATAATGGATTAATGGGAGTCATTAGACTCTTAATTTCAGATTTTTATTGAATTAAAATTCCACCATCTGCCGTGGCAGGATTCAAACCCGAACATTACTTGGGTCTCTGGATTAATAGTCCAGTGATTATGCTATTAGGCCAATGTCTCCTCCTGAATTCCCTGTTGATGAATGATTTCTGTCCTGGACTAAATTTTAGGTTTGTACCTTACCTTGGCCTTGCCTTTCACTTAAGTTTTTGAACACCTATAAGTGAAACAACTCCATTAAATCTAAGTAGAGTTCTGTCTCCTCTTCTGGCAGGTGTGCCGAGAGTTTCAGCGAGGGAATTGCACACGGGGTGAGACTGACTGCCGCTTTGCTCACCCTGCAGACAGCACAATGGTGGACACCAATGACAACACTGTAACTGTCTGCATGGATTATATCAAAGGTCGATGCTCAAGAGAGAAGTGCAAATACTTCCATCCTCCTGCGCATTTACAAGCCAAAATTAAGGCTGCTCAGCACCAGGCCAACCAGGCTGTGGCAGTAGCTCAAGCAGCTGCTGCAGCAGCAACAGCAATGGTAAGTTATTTAACTAGATAACATGATACAAATCAACGACAAATTTATCGTGCAATTCGCAAAATGGTTAACTTAGATTATTGTGGTACAGGAGATGCATGGAAGTTGCACATTGATGTGCTGCGTTTGATGCAGTTGCTCTTGTATCTGTTTGTGTGTGTAACAGAAGACCCGAAACTGTTTCCCATTGAGTACAACTACTGGCACCATATTCCTTAATAATTTCTAAACTTGCAGTGTAGAAGAAAAGGTGATTTTATATTTGAGAAATTAAATTACTTGTTAGGAATGGCAACTAATTGTTGAATATGGAATCTCTTGGTTAATAAATCTTTCTGTAGTTAAGCTAGCAGCCATTAGAACTGTTTGTGTGCAGTTGCTTTAAGCAAGATTTTTTGGCACATTAAATTGAGGCAGTAATAGGTTAACTTGTTCAATAAAATTTCTATTTCAATAAGCTAGTATTTTTCTATTTTTTTACAACATTGTCTAGCTAGATTCTGATGTAGATTTGTTATAATCAGTAGAAAAGGGCAGAAAATATGATCTCTTTTTTAAAAAGGGATGTTGGTACAGAAAACACAAACAGCATTGGAAAAGCTATACTATAGTTTGGAGTAATGAAGAAAAACATCTCTTTTTTTTTCCAACAATCCCTGAAGATATTCTGTGCTTCAGGTTTATAGTTATATTTATGATTAACAAATTTTTTTGTTGCAATAGATCCTTTTTTTGGTCTCTGAGCAGTTATCTTCTGCTTGCAGTGCACATAGATTAAGTTAGAACCTGCTTCTAGCAGTAATGTGGCCAAGATCAAAAACACATCACTAATATTAACGCTTTGGTACAAACTGAACTTCCGAAAAGGCAAAAAAAAACTGATTTTCCTATCATTCATTTTAGAACCCATGTAATTCATTGGAAATAATTCATTTTTGGTTATGGAAGTGACACACATTTGGCTGATTGGTGAAGTCCTCAGCTTTGACTTGAGCAATAATAGTTTAAACTCTTGTAGGTCTAGTAGTTTCTGGATCACATGAGTGGCTAACAGTGTTGAAGTAATTTAAAATGAAAGAAGTACAGTGGGAAAGTCACTTTAGAGCTCTGTCCTTACCTTTGCAAAATTAGCCATTGGTTAACATATTCCTCTTCAGATGAATACAACTGAACCAAAATCTCATTTGGTGTTTTGGCAGCTAGTTCTTGAGCTTTGTTCTAATACATGTTCAAGCATTGTAACTATCACAACATTTTTACTAAATATTTTCCAGATTTAATTGGGACATATGATGCTTTTGGCAAAGTAGTCCTGACAGCTGTTGTTGTTGCTCTAGTGCAGGTGTCTTTCCTCCACTTGTACTTCTTGCTGTGTTCCTACAGTGCACATGGAGGATGTGAAATGAGAAAAGGCGATTACCCATCTGGCAATGTTATCCACATTCCTTGATCATAAATCTGTAGATGTCACCTGTTCCTGGAAACGCATAATTTTGAGATAGGATTAAGCAGGTTGATCACAATTTGCAGTTAGTAGAGGTTTAGCTTGAACTAGCCAAAATAACTGCAGTTATTCAAATTTGGAAATTATTTTCAATGTGGGAGTCAGAAATCTCTGGGCACTGCATCTCAACAGCATCACAAAGACATTTCTGGGTGCACACTCAGCAAGTGGTTTCCTAGAGCCCATCAAGCTGAGTTATACTGTCAGAGTGTGGAGGCTGAAGTGAAGACTCTTCCAGATGGATAATCTATCTTTTCACTACCTATCCACCAGAGCTGAATCAAAACACATGTAGCAGGACAGGTTTCAACAGTGAATTAGAAATTTTGTTGCAAAACATTTATGGCATTGCAGTCAAAAGGATGTCTAATTTTTTTCAATAAATAGATTAAATCCAAAATGCACAATTCACAAGCAGATTGGTGGGATGTAATTAACTTAAAAAGTTAGATTGTTATTGCCTATATTTTCTACTGAATTAATCCTGCCTTGAATGTAATCTAAAATGAAGTGCTGTCCTCTACCTTTGCAAAAATACACTTTTCATGGGTTCCCAGCTGGCTAAGCCAGTCAAGGTAGTGATAGATGAAACACTCCAAATGAAAGAGTTAAAGAGCTATATTCTATGATTATTAGTAACAACACTACTGAATCTGTAAAGAGAATCTCTGGGTGTCCAGCAGTAATCGTCATCAGCGTAAGCAGCCAGTCGAATGGAAGTATTCTCTTAGCCAGGAAACCAGGGTATTATAAAGCCATAGGGGTGGCACGGGTGGCTCAGTGATTAGCACTGCTGTCTCACAGTACCAGGGTCCCAGGTTCGATTCCAGCCTTGGACGACTGTCAGTGTGGAGTTTGCACATTCTCCCCATGTCTGCATGGGTTTCCTTCGGGTACTCCTGTTTCCTCCCACAGTCCAAAGATGTGCAGGTCGGGTGAATTGGCCACGCTAAATTGCCCATAGTGTTAGGTGCGTTAGTCAGAGGGAAATGGGACTGGGTGGGTTGCTGTTCGAAGGGTGGACTTGTTGGGCCGCAGGGCCTGTTTCCACACTGTAGGGAATCTAATCTAAAATCCTTTCATTTTTAACCATAACTTTTACAGATTGCAAATGATTAGGGTTTACACATGGGGTTAAAGTAAAAGTGAAGCAATCATAAATATTTAGAATTTACTTTAAGTTTAAATGTAATTTCTTGTGCTTTGACAGATTAAATATTACATTATTCTTTCAGGACCAGTAAGGATGTTTATCAATAATTATGAATTTAATATGCTGTTTAAAACAGCAGGTTACACTTTATTTATCAAGATGGAACTTAGTGAAGAGGTTTTCCATAAGACTTAACATCAGAACAGCGAAATGTCTAATCACCTCAATGATTTTGTAGTTCAATATAGGCTGAAGGCTCTGCAGCTCACTCTGCATACAATAGCAGCAATTTGTTTTCAATCTCTCACTCTCTCTGCCTCGCCCACCCACGCCCTCGCTCTGTGTGTGTCTGTGACTCGCCCGCCCTGGCTCTGAAATGTTTTCCAACCCCCCCCCCCCCCCCCCCAACTCTAGTTCTGAAAACGAATTGGCAAATGACAGAAGATTTTGAATGTTAGTCTTACTGAGAAACTAGGGCATTTAGAGTAGAGAAGTCACACTTCCACATTTGATTGTTTGAAGGAAGCCATGTGTGAGCGTTAGAAGGTTGCCAATTTCTGTTTAAAAAGCAAGAAAGGGGAAAACCAGAAATTATAGACATTTCAACTTAATGTTGGTAGTAGGTGGGTTCCCAGGGACCATAATACACAATGTAATTAATACGCATTTAGTTGAGTTATGTTGACTGCAGCCAGCTGACATAAGGTTAGGTCTGGTATAAAAGTTGAATTATTCCTCACATGCACTATAAAATTCTTTCATGACAAAGGAAATGCATGCATATAATAGTGAATTTTCAAAGGTTGCTTAATAAAGTGCCACATTGGAAGATCAGTTGCTGGAATGACTATTGGTACTTTCTCCTTTGCTTGAAATATCCTAATTATCCTTTCAGCTCCTGGGAAAGGAGCTGGGCAATACCTTGGGTATTCCTAGTTTGCAGTCCTTCCTGTGGAAGCGCCATTTGCTGATTTCAGATGTATGTTTTTAATCGCAAACAGAAGGTTTTAGCAGGTCACCGTATATATATTTACATATATGGTGGCAACAAAATCAATGCATTTGAATTTCACCAATCCTCGGGACAGCATTGGCCATTCATCCTTTCATGCCTAGATTGCTGACAGTACCATTATGATTCTGGTATACTGCCTCAACATTTCAGACCAAAGCGAAAGAGCTGCAAGTTCTCGTAAATCCATGCTTTCATGAGGATTTTCACTTGCTTTTGACTCCGCCCTATGTCCTTCATTGCTAAAGCTCCCAACTCAATTCTCCTTGGTATCTTCTTAAATGCTAGTTGTGACCTGATTTGGAGATGCCAGTGTTGGACTGGGGTGTACAAAGTTAAAAATCAAACAACACCAATTTATAGTCCAACAGATTTAATTGGAAGGTAAATTGGAAGGTTTAATTGTGACCTGGTAGAGATCTGTAAAACTGTACAGAATTGCTAGGATGGACTAAAATAAATTATTTTGGCTGGAAGGAGATTCCAAGATTGCAGGAAATAAACACAAGTCACTAATAAATCTGTTAAGTTTAGAAGAACGTTCTTATGCAGGAAGTAAATTTGAAACTCATTACAACAAGGCATAGTTGAGATGAATAGCATTGATTAGTTTAAAGGGAAACTATGTCAACATATAAATGAGTAGACATGCTGGCAGAATGAGATGGAATAGGATGGGGATAGACTCATGTGGAGCATAAATACCAAAATAGATCAGTTGGGTGAACTGTTTGATCCAGTGCTGTTGTTTTTTGCATACTCTGACTCCCTGGCCTGATTGGATAATTTTATTGACTCAGTACATGGTTATTCACTGCCTCCACTTTTTTTTCTAATAATAATAATGTTCCTATGATTGCTGAAAATCAAATGCATTGATTTTGTTGCTGAGGGCCAATAGGTATTGGACCCAAGAAGTTCAAAGTCATTATTCACTGGACCCACTTTCATCACAACCCTTCCTTAATGTCAAAGTTCCCATAAACCAGGTCAGGAAGAGACACCTATTCTAATTAAGAAGTGCCAAAGATCAGTGTGTGCTCAGAATGAAGCCGTACTGTTGGCTGAGTGAACTTGCTTATCCGATGGTGAGAAATAAGTGAGGTATATAAACTAATGTACTTTATGTAAATATACAGCGACATGTTAACTCCAGCTTTCCATCTGCGATTGAAGACAAACATTGCACCTTATATACGTCTGAAACCAGCTAATGGTGTTTCCACAGGAAGGACTGCAAACTAAGAATATCTAGGATATTGCCCAGCTCCTTTCCCAATGGAACTAAAAGAATAATCAGGATTTCAAGCAAAGGAGGAAGCGCCAATAGTCATTTCTGCTGTTTGTGTCAGCTCTTTAGATTTCTGTTTTTGCCAAGAAACTTGCAGTTCAAAGACTGACTGCCTCACACCGAGAGCTATGCAGTCTGTCTTTAGTTCACCTGCAGTTCAAGAAAGTTGATACTGTTTCCATTGTCCTTGATTGAAATAGGTGCTTGAATGAAATCAGTACACAGCTGTGGTTGATAATCCAGTTTCCATTCAAATCAAGTTAAAGGCCAGGCACTTTATGCTTTACTGCAGATCTGGAGTAGATCCCTCAAACCTCCCACTCATGCCCAAAGTGGAGACTAATCTAAAATTGTCCAGCGGGATTACTAAACTTTACGAATCTATCCAACCGAACATGCTCCTCCGGGATGGATAAATTATCGACGTACAACTTAAATGTGATCTAATTGAATGACCTGAGGGATGTACATGTCTTAACAAAAATAGTAGCAGACCTGGAGCCTTCCCCACCATTCAGTAGGAAAATGGCTGATCTACCTTTCTTGTCCCTCCCTCGCATCCATTGATTTTGTTGGTGTACAAATATACACTTTCAGCCATGAGATTCCGTGGTCTTCTGGTGTCGAGAATTTCAAAGATTCACAACTTCCTGAGTGAACAAACTTTTCTTTATATCTTTAAGTGTGATACAGCGAATTCCTTATCTTGAGCTGATGTAACTTAGATTCTCAAGCCAGTTGAAATAGCCTGCCTGCATTGTCTTTGATAGAGAATGTATGTAAGCTTCATGGCCAACTTCTGTTTCTCGTGGGAAATTATGATGCATTTAAGCTAACTTTCTTTGAGTCAGTTCGTATCTATCCTTGAAATTTTTGGCAATAATAATCTTTCTTTGAAGGCACTTACCTGTCTTTATCTGTAAAGCAAGAATGTTCCTATTTAGATTTATGTGAGAATTTCAAAAGAATAGAATCATACAGTCATATAGCATAGGAACAAACCCTTTGGTCCAATTTGTTCACATCAACCAGACATCCCAATCTGACCTCGTCTCATTTGCAAGCATTTGGTCCGTAGCCTTTTAAACCCTTCCTATTCGTGTACTCACCCAGATGTTTTTTAAATTGTGCCCGCCTTCACCACTTCCTCTGGCAGCTTGTTCCATACCCACACCACCTTCTGCGTGAAAATGTTACTCCTCAGGTCCTTTTTAAATCTTTCCCCTCTCACCTCTAGTTTTGGATTCCCCTACCAATGAAAAAGATCTTGGCTATTTACCCTATCCATAACCCTCCTGATTTTATAAGCTTCTGTATAGTTACCCCTCAATCTAGGGGAAAACGTCCCAGCCTATTTGGCCTTTTCCGATAACTCAAACCCTCCAGTCCCGGCAGTATCCTTGTAAATCTTCCCTGCACCCTTTTAAGTTTATCAACAACCTTCCTATAAAAGGGCGACCAGAATTTTATGCAGTATTCTAAAAGAGGCCTCACCAATGTCCTGACTTCTCAACTCTTGATCTTAATGCTCTAACCAATGAAGGCAAACATTGTCACTTTCATGACCCTGTCTACCTACGATTCCACTTTCAAGGAACTATACACCTCTAGGTCTCTTTGTTTGGCAACACTCCCCAAAGCCCTGTCCAGGTTTGCCTTCCCAAAATGTGTCACCTCACACTTATCGAAATTAAACTCCATTTGCAACTCCTTGGCCCATTGTCCCATCTGATCTTGGTCCCGTTGTACTCTGAAATAATCATTTTTATTTTGACTTTGCCACCTATTTTGGTGTCATCTACAAAATTACTAAACATGCCTCCTATATTTACATCTAAACCATTTATATAAATGTCAAAAAACAGTGGACCCAACACCAATTCTTGTGGCACATGGGCTGGTCACGGGCCTCCAGTTCGAAAAGCACCCCTCTGTCACCACCTTTTGTCTCCTACCTTCAAGCCAATTTTGTATCCAATTGGCTAGCTCCCCCAGATCACACATGATGTAACTTTATTAACTGGTCTACCATGTGGAACTAAGCACTTTGCTGAAATCCATATAGACCACATCTATTGCTCTGCCCTCATCAATTTTCTTTGGTACCTTTTCAAAAAACTCAATTAAGTTAATGAGTCACAGTTTTCCACAGACTGAGCTGTCTGTGATCTTCCATAGTTGTGGTGCATGATGCTTTTCTAAAGGAAATGTACTCTTTACACAGAAAAAGTGTAAATAAAAGTAAGGATCTTCATCTGTCTAGAGCAGGTGCTCAGAAGTGTTTAATTAAGGTATAGCTTTGTTTTGCCTTGTTTTATTTTGCTAGTGCTCATTCTGCTTTTTCTATCAAATTGCTGAGCTTAATATGGAAATAATCTTCCTTTTCATAGCAGCTACGTGATATAGTGAAATAAAATAGTATTTCATTGAGCATCCAAATAATTAGAATTTTGGCATGTCTTCATATTAGATTATTTATCTATTGGCATTGCTGTGTTGATTGATGTGTATCTTAAGTTGAGTAAAGGAAGAAGCATTTCATGGTCTTGTGCAGTGATAGTGTCTCTACTTCTGGGTCAGAAGGTTTGGGTTCAAGTCTCTATCTGCCCCAGAAGTGTGTCATAATATGTCCTAGCAGGATAAAATAACAAGATGTTAATTCAGTAAAATTCTACAGTGGTTTGGGAGAGGAAATAGTTTCTCCAGGTGGCTATTTTCTCCCTACAAAAATGAGAAAATGTAATTTGTAAGGTATGTAAAATCTATTATAATTCATTTTTCACAGCTTCGTTGCCATTCTTCCAGAAGTCAGCCACCTACTTACCTGATAGATGCACATTTAAAATGCTACCTTAAGTTTCACTGTACCAGAATAAAAAGTGCAGTTTACTTGTTTAATTTGATTAACATCACATTTTGTTACAACATAAAATGTGGTTAGAATGCAATTTTTAAAAAAAGTAATGTTTGCATGCTGTCTGGCGGCATTGTGAAAATAAGTCAATTTGTGAGCATCAGAATTGAGATTTGTAGGTGCTAGAGACAGAACGTTTCTTCACTCAGCATCTTGTGGGAAGTGAATGCCACCATACAATGTTAGTGCAAACACTTGCAGATAATACTATCCTGCCCCAACAACCTTTTAATTTCAACCTCAAATTAATACCCCTAGCATTCAAGTGTAAAATCTGCTTTTCACATTTGTGGATTCTTTTGACTTAATTTGCAAGTAAACTGACAAGTTTTAATTTATATGCAGCTTTTTATTAATTACTGTGCACTTGCAATGGCAAGTATCATTTGATACTTTTGCATAGAGATCCAGCAGTAAGTGAGAAGGCAATACATTTGTTGCCATCATCAGAGTGGGTAAATGTAAGACTGCATTGTCAGCCCAACAGATCCATGCTCTAGCATTCGATCCTACTCAGACTTGAGGATTCCAGTCCTGGTGCTACAGATTTTATTGTGAAATCACTCGATGCCCATGTGTCTTCAGTTTCCCAACATGTTGGTGATCTTGGTCATTTGTGTTAGCCAATAATGACAACAACAATATCTACATGCCACTGTGCTCAGGGACCCATTGTATTCTCTGTGTAGTTTTGCCAAAATGCATGGGATCTGGGATCACGTTGTTAGGTAAATCAGTATTTGTGCCCATCTCTAATTGTCCCTAAAAAGGTGTATTTCAGTCCTGGTTTTGAGAATCTGGTCAGAGTGAAGTGAAAGAACGGAATGCCACCTTGATTTACTTCTAGTTTGGAGAGATGTAGGTTTTTATGGTTTACTGCTTTCTAAAGGTACTTACAAATGAGCAATGCAGAATCTAGCTATCTTTGTGTAATTTCATATTTCTTAAAAGTGTGAAAGATGCAATTACTTAATTATAAGCTTATATAATTGCACATACATTTTGCACAAGTTGATATCAGTACTAGTTAAAAATCATGTTTTGCTCTCTTTTATGCTTTTAACAAAGGTACAGTAAATGCTTTTTTTGCTGTATAGTACTAATTCAGTATTTGTAACTGCAAACTTTTGACAACTCATTTTATGCATGCTCTGTGATGTATGTTGTATACTGCATTCAGGGTTTTTTGTTTTTTTTTCTCCTCACCTACCTGCAATGTACTGCTGTTCCCATGACGCACTTCTGCTTGCTGTTTACCTGTATGTTAATACGCTTGAACCCCATTGGTCCATTGCCATCATATGCTCGCTGCCTGCTATTTAAGACTCAGTCGGCTGCCAAATCTGTGAAACGACCCCTCGAGGCAACCTTTGACCTGGTACTTTGACCTTTCACCTTCTTGCTTTGCATGCACTGTAGTGATAGTAAATTAGTATAACTTGATTTTATTTTTAATTTTGAGAAATGCTTTTAATTAGATGTTTCTTGGAAGAATATTATGTTCATACTAACTAAATGTACTGGTCTTTTAAAAAGCCATGCTATAAATTTGTAAACTTTTTTTTGAATATCTGAGGTTTGCATTTTGCATTTCAGGCGTAGCACCAGATAGCTTTCACTACACAATGTTGAGTGAGCATGTTATAGTCTAAATTCATTAGAATTCGTTTGATGGATTTGATAGCATTTAAATATGTGGATCTGATACCTATCTGCTGTAATTAAGTTGCTTAACAATTTCAAAACCAGTTATAGTGAGAGCATTTTCATTAAATTTTTTTTGGTTAAGGGCAAGTTTTGGCTTTAAAATAATGCAGCTGTTTGTCTTGTAATGTAATGTCAAATATCACAGTATTAATTTTTTTGTTGAAACGAACTATGCTTGTACCTTTTATAGAACACCTGTCTTCCACCGGAAGAGTTCTTGTGCTGCTTTGATAAATGTAATGCTGTCAGTGAATGACAAGAATTTCATGCTATCTTCTCCATTTGTCACACTTGTCTTACTCAATCCCTCATTCACAGGCCTTTCCACCTGGTGTCCTTCACCACTTACCAAAGAGACCAGCCCTTGAAAAAAGCAATGGCACCAGCACAATCTTTAATCCTAGTGTTTTGCACTACCAACAGGCTTTAGCCAATGCACAAATACAGCAGCCAACATTTTTTCCAACAGGTATGTCCTTTCCCCCTTATTGAGAGTATTATAAGATTGCACTGTTGACGTGATCAGGTAAATAATCTAGCCATTACCACAAGTTGATGTTCAAAGATATACATTTACTTGTTGCTAGCACTTGAAGCTGCATGTTACATTAATTACAATGGCTTTAAAATGCTGTGTTTAATTTATTCTAAAAGGCTAAGACCCAAAAAAAACCTTTGACCTTCTTTTGTTTCAGTTGAATCCAGTTTTAGTTAAGTTACTTGTTTGCATGTTTCAAACTGTATTGAATGCCCTGGAAACAGCTTGTATTTCAGTGCAAGCAGCCTTTAGGGCAGCTTCAATGGAATTTTCATTTTCTTTAAAAAAAACTTGTAGATTTTTGTGATGGCCGTATCTAATGCTGTTTTAAAACAAATAATGAAATGACTGCATGCAGTAAATGCAAAATTCCTCTATATTTGATTTAAAAGAACACCTATTAATAAGTAACAATTAATATGAAAGGATTGTTTAGTAGTAAATAATTAGATCAACTCTGATTTGACACCTTTAAAGCAATGGTTTTTCTTGATGTTTACTTCCTTGTGTAGTGTTGATTTTGCACAGATTTTAAGCTACTGTTTCCTTTTTGTTGGTAGTAACTGGTTGCCAGCACTAGTAAACCTCCCAAACTATTGGTCCTGCCGTCAATTAAAATAATTAAATGTTATAATCTGTCCAGGCTGTATTGAATACATGTATGCAATTACTTGATTAAAGCCAAATTTGATTTTTGGCTGTTAATTAAAAATAGAAAAACAGATTAATGTTTGGCTATTCTCATCCTAATTGCCTTTTAGAATTCTGCGTACAGGACGTTAATTCAGCCCACTCTGCCCATTTGTGCCCATGATGCTACTGTACCCTTTATTGAATGAGCTCGCAAGTCTGTTGTGTGGCACTGTATCAAACCCCTTTTGTTAGTCCATTTATACTAGAACAGCATTATCCGCATCAACCCTTTCTGTTACCTCTTTCTTTTTTTAAAAAAAAGAGCTCAGAAAATAACTTGAGCATTTCCACTTTCCATGCTGGCTCTTCCCAGTCAACCTACCTTTTTCTGTGTAATGACTAATTCCATTCTATATAATTGATCCTGGGGACTTCCCTGCCAATGATTTAAATTAATACGATGATCTTTTGAATATCCAGTTGCAATGGAAAAGTGAATTTTATCTGTAGTATTTGACTCATTTTAGTAGATGTAAACTTTCAAAAAAGCTTGTCCAGACTTTGCTTATTTGCAAAATATTGAAGCATTGATTAAATGGCTCTCAGTACTTCATTGATATGACATTAGATAAATGAAGTATTCCACTGCAATACAAATTTATTAAATATGATTCATGTACAATTGTTAATGCTTGGTATAAAGTATTTACACTTTAAAATCTGTATAACAAATTATTCTGTAAAATTTTTAAGTAACTTCTGATAATTTAACTGCATAAAAATTAATCTGTTACTTCTGTAAATATTTACAAGACATTTAACAAGATTGTATATTATAAATCTATTCTTTGTACTACATTTAATAAAATAGTGTTGTATCATGTCTAAAATAAAGTCTTTAATATTTTTGGGTCAGTTAGCTCAGTAGTTAACTGTCTAGAATGTGGTACTGAATGATTGATTGATTGCCAATCTCACGCATTCATTCATAATCATCGAGATGTACAGCACGAAAACAGACCCTCCAGTCCAACTTGTCCATGCCGATCAGATAACCTAAACTAATTTAATCCCATTTGACAGCACCAGGCCCATGTCCCTCTAAACCCATCCAGATGCCTTTTAAATGTTGTAATTGCACTAGCCTCCACCACTTCCTCTGACAGCTCACCACCATACATGCAGCACCCTCTGCGTGAAAAAGTTGCCCCTTAGGTTCCTTTTAAATTCTACCCCCCCCCCCCCCCCCAAGGAAGCTTGCCTCCTTGCTTTGCCCGGCTTGATTTGGAGTATGCCTTTTGGGCTGTAGAACCAATTTTCTCTCTCTCCCATGGAGAGACTCCTATGGTACTTTATGAACTAAGGCTGATTACCATTGCTATTTTTATTATATTTCACAAATATAACTGTTTTGCTTCCTAACCCTTTGAGCATGGTTCAGAATAATGTGCGATCAAATATGCTTGGAATGAAATCGCCACCCAGCTTCACTCTTCCTAGTTGCTACTGTCACAAAGGACATTAAAACTCAGAGTCTTCAATGTGTGCATTCATTGTGTTTTGTCACTTGTTCTGCACTTCATTGTTTGAGTTAATTGTGTCCCTTGAATTATCAGTAGGACTTCTATAAAAACAAAAAATCTTTCAACTTGGTATAAAAATAAATTCTTAGAAATTAATACTTTAATGAAGTAGAAGTGGAATGACGAGCGTTTTGAGATTTGAACTGAACCTCTCAGTATTAAAACTAACTGACGTGGAAGGGTTTTTGTATCTGTTTTCAAGATCTTGGCTTTATGATCTAGCACTAACCGTGCATTCTTAACACTTTTTTTTTCCCCTCCCCCAAATTCACCTTTCTAAATGTTCCACTGCATGATGACAGGGTCGGTGTTTTGCATGACTCCTCCAGCTACAACTGTTGGTAGGTTTCATCTTTTGTTTCAATACCTTGAATGTAATCAATATATGATGAGCATTTTTTTAATTCAGCCTAGATACTTACTTTTACCATGGGGGAGAAAGCTACAAAATATAGGTTGAATCTTCAGATTATTTCTTCGGTTAACCTGAATTTGAAGAAATTAATTTTAACATAGAATTTAACTTGTTTATCTGTTTTTCACTTCAATTTTGAACTAAAATTTTAATCATCTTGTCCATTTTTGTTAGAACAATTAAGAGTTGGAGTAAGGTAAATTATAATTTTGTGCAGCAGAAATTGGTGTATCAAACTACAGCATGCATTGTTTTGATTGATTTGACTTTATTACAATTGACCTTTGGGACAAAGATTGGCTGAGAACCTTTTGGTTGTAACAGCCCAAACAATGCTTATAATCAGCATTCATAATCTGTAGATTGTGAGGCAGTAGTTGAAAATGGAATACTTATTAATATTGGTGTGAAATCTGATTTTTTTCATAATAATAACCTTCTATATGTAAATATCTCTTTAAGCATCTTTGTTTTACTTGATAACATTGAATCTATCCTAAGTAAGTTAGAAAATCGAGTCTTAATATATTATGTATCGGAGTCTCCCAGAGAAGTTCGGGAAGGTGCATTCTTAAAAATTTCTAACTACAAAATTACAACTTTTAAAAAAATAACCTAACGTGGGCACTATTTACTTTATTTGATCTATCTTTTGTTAAAAGATTTAAGTCCGTAACATTGAAGTAATACAATGAGATGGGAGAAAAGTTGAAGAGTATTTTTCCCATGTCCCCTAGCTTCCTTTTGTATGTTCTCTGGGAAACCCTGATTATGTTGGCATTGGTCCTTTTTAATTGTGATTGTAATAAGCTTTTTTCCTTTCTCTTTTTTTTTAAATTTTCTCCCATGCTTCCTTGCTTTGCATTATGATTGCATGTCACCTGCTGGTGTAACCTCCTCCTCCCTCCACGATGGCTTTCTGCTATGTGATATCTGCCATGCCCAAAAATACAACACATGCAATGGTTGCCATGTGCCGCACCCTTCTGTTCATTGCTTCCATGGTTCCCTTCCTGAAAGTACCCTTGATGCACAGTGCTACGCCCGCCACTGTCTCTGCAGCAACAACACCTGCCACAAGCGTTCCCTTCGCCGCAGCAGCTACAGCCAATCAGGTTTGCTCCTTTTACAGCTTTCTTTCATAAACCCACCGCCCTCCCCTTGCAACTCTAAACGAGCGCTCACCAGAAAGCTTTCTAAAGTCTCACCAAATTTGTAAATTACCTGATTGCTGCAAAGCGAAATTGAATAATTGCAGCAGGCGCTTGTTTAGAGTTGTTTATTTTTCCCAGACAACAGTATGTTTTTGTGTGTTCTGTGCTGCATTATTTTTCATTAATTTCAACCTCGCTGTACTAATCACATTTTTTAGTTAAGTTCATTAAAATAGTGTTGCAATGTTGCGCCATGCAGCAAAACATAATTTATTAAGTAAATATTTTGATGTGAACATTGAAGTTGGAAAATACTTTAGTACTTCTTAGTAAGTTCCTTTTATTCCTGAACATGCCACCCACTTTAGAGATTTTATTTTTAAAATATTGTAATCGTAATATTCGATATAATTAAATCAAATGGCGTGTTGAGTCAGTACTGTCTTATATTGACAGATGTATATAGGGTAAAAAGCCTTCTTGTGTTTGAGACTTTTGTTGACAAGAAATTGGTTATTCAGTGGAAGCAGAAGGGTAGTTTGTAAGTCATAAAGTTACTTGTACCTCAAGTCCATTACTTTCAGTGGATGGGTTTGATTCGTAATACAGGTTTATTTTTGTGTGGACCCTTGTTCAAGGGGAAGATGGCAGGTTGCTGTCAACAATCCTGCTGGACATTTGTAGAAATTTTGTCAGCAGTCAGCAAGAATTCCACCTGTTCGTCATAACTTTTCCTGCTGATGAAGAGAAGGCAGCTCTGGCTCATTGTCAGGGCCTGCAACACAATTTATTCTACAATTTTCTATCTCTTGATAGCTGAATTAATCTTGTTTCTGAACCTCAACATCCATTTGTTCATGCAATTGTGGACGGCACAGTGATTAGCACTGCTGCCTCACAGCGCCAGAGATCCGGGTTCAATTCCTGCCTGACTGTGTGGAGTTTGCATATTCTCCCCTTGTCTGCGTGGCTTTCCTCCGGGTGCTCCGGTTTCCTCCCACAGTCCAAAAATGTGCAGGTTAGATGAATTGGCCATGCTAAATTGCCCGTAGTGTTAGGTAACGGGGTAAATGTAGGGGAATGGGTCTGGGTGGGTTGCGCTTTGGCAGGTCGGTGTGGACTTGTTGGGCTGAACAATACTAAGTAATCTAATCTAAAATAAAACTGTTTTTATAGCCTCTTCAATATACATCCTGTACTGGAGCAGGAGCAAGCAGTGTTTTTATGGCAGGGCATATAAGGGCAGATGGCCAAACACACATTCCAAGGGGTAGTTTTGAAAAGTGGAAAGATACCTGAGATCCTTGGTGGCAGAAGGCACAACAGTGGAGCATTTAAATCCGAGTGCACGAGAAACCATAGTTGGAGGAATGTGGGTATGTCGGAGGTTGAAAGGGTGAGAAGATTCTAGGTAGAGGAGGTCCAGGCCACACAGGGATTTGAAAATGAGGTTCAGAATTTTAAAATAAAGACATTGCTTAAGCAGAAGCTAGTATATGTCTGTGAGCACAGAGCTAATAGCTGAACAGGGCTATGAGCAAGATAGAGCTCAGATTACATTTGCAGAGAGTAGAATGTGGGTAGCCAGCCTGGTGTGCATTATTGTCAAGCATTGAAACAACAAAAGCATGAATGAGGACTTCAGCAAAAGAAAAGGTGATAGGGATAGGTAGGAGAGTTTGCCAGTGTCATTTCAGTGGAGTTGGCAGTGTTAGCGATGGTTTAGCATTGGGGCCAGAGCTCTCAGTCAAATGTGACACCACAGTTTCAGACTGCTTGCAATTGCCAGGGAAGCTATATATTTGGTAACTAGAAAACAATTAGTTATAGGAAAAATGATTAAGATCTTCTCAGTATTTCGGAGGAATTTCTGTCCGTGTCAAACAAGCAGCTGTATAATTCAAGAGAGGTGGTTGTTAGATAAAGATGGCTGTGGTCAATATTCATATGAGATCAATGCTTTTTTTCAGATGTTGTTGCTGCTGTGGGGAAGAACGTAGATGAGAAATAAAGGCCTAATGTTAGATCTCTGGGTGACCCCACAGGTATTAGCGCAGAAAACAATCGAGAAGTCAATGCAGGAGCATAATGAGAAACCAGTGAATTCGGAGTGTAACTAGACAAACTGGAGAGATAAGAATTATATTATGTGTGTGCAATTCCACTCAACTGACCAATCCTGTGGAGATGTTGCAAGAAAATTGTGTTCAACCGTTCTGAGGTGCATAATTTCTCATGGACGCAGTCACATATTTGTAACTTTGGGAACCATTTCAATCTGGTGCCAGGGACAAAAGACATGATTCAAGCACAAAGTTCCAGGAAAGATGGGCTTGGATTTGGGAGGTAAAAACAAGGACTGCAGATGCTGGAAACCAGAGTCTAGATTAGAGTGGTGCTGGAAAAGCACAGCAGGTCAGGCAGCATCCGAGGAGCAGGAAAATCGACGTTTCGGGCAAAAGCCCTTCATCAAGAATGGAGGCAGGGTGCCTGCAGCGTGGAGAGATAAATGAGAGGGGGAGTGGGGGTGGGGAGAAAGTAGCATATAGCGTACAATAGGTGAATGGGGGTGGGGATGGAGGTGTTAGGTCAGAGAGGAGAGTGGGGGAAGGTAGCAAAGAGTACAATGGGTGAATTGGGGTGGGGATAAAGGTGATAGTTCAGAGAGGAGGGTGGAGTGGATAGGTGGAAAGGAAGATCAGATAGGACAGGTCATGGGGATGGTGCTGAGCTAGAAAGTTGAAGCTGGGGTGAGATGGGGGGAAAGGGGAAATGAGGAAACTGGTGAAATCCACATTGATGCCACGGGGTTGAGGTGTTCTGAGGCGGAAGATGAGGCATTCTTCCTCCAGGGGTCGGGTGGTGAGGGAGCGGTGGTGGAGGAGGCCCAGGACCTGCATGTCCTCGATAGAGTGGGAGGGGGGAAGTTGAAATGTTGGGCCACAGGGTGGTGGGGTTGATTTGGTGCGGGGTGTCCCGGAGATATTCCCTAAAGCGTGCTGCTAGGAGGCATCCATTCTCGCCAATATAAAGGAGACCGCATCGGGAGCAATGAATACAATAAATGATATTGATGGATGTGCAGGTAAAACTTTGATGGATGTGGAAGGCTCCTTTGGGGCCTTGGAGGGAGGTGAGGGAGGAGGTGTGGGCTTAGGTTTTGCAATTCCTGTGGTGGCAAAGGAGGGTGAGTTGTTGGGGGGCGTGGACCTGACCAGGTAGTCACGGAGGGAATGGTCTTTGCGGAAGGCGGAAATGGGTGGGGAGGGAAGTATATCCCTGGTGGTGGGGTCCGTTTGGAGGTGGCGTAAATGTTGTCGGATGATGTGGTTTATGCGAAGGTTAGTTGAGTGGAAGGTGAGGACCAGGGATGTTCTGTACTTGTTACAGTTGGAGGGTGGGGTTTGAGGGCAGAGGGGCGGGGTGTGGACGAGATGCGTTGGAGGGCATCTTTAACCACATGGGAAGGGAAGTTGTGGTCTCTAAAGAAGGAGGCCATCTGGTGTATTCTGTGGTGGAACTGGTCCTCCTGGGAGCAGATACGGTGGAGGAATTGGGAATACGGGATGGCATTTTTGCAGGAGGTAGGGTGGGAAGAGGTATAATCCAGGTAGCTTTGGGAGTCCGTGGGTTTGTAAAAAAAAAAGTCAGTGTCAAGTCGGTTGCCAGTAATGGAGATGGAGAGGTCCAGGAAGGTGCCAGAGATGGTCCAGGTGAATTTAAGGTTGGGATGGAATGTGTTGGTGGGAGCACGAGATGGCGCCAATGCAGTCATCAATGTAGCGGAGGAAGAGGTGTGGTGCTGGTGTAACTACAGAATACGGACTGCTCTACGTAGCCAACAAAGAGACAGGCATAGCTGGGGCTCAAAAGGGTGCCTGTGGCTATCCCTTTGGTCTGGAGGAAGTGGGAGGATTCAAAGGAGAAATTAAGGGTGAGGACCAGTTCAGCCAAACGAATGAGAGTGTCGGTGGAAGGGTACTGTTGGGGATGTCAGGAGAGGAAGAAACTGAGGGCTTGGAGGCCCTGGTCATGGAGGTGTAGAGGAATTGGATATCCATGGTGAAGATGAGGTGTTGGGGGCCGGAGAAACGGAAGTCTTGGAGGAGGTGGAGGGCGTGGGTGGTGTCTCGAACATATGTGGGGAGTTCCTGGACTAGGGGGGATGGGACAGCGTCGAGGAAGGTAGGGATGAGGTCGGTGGGGCAGGAGCATGCTGAGACAATGGGTCGGCCAGGGTGGTCAGGCTTGTGGATTTTGGGAAGGAGGTAGAATCGGGCGGTACGGGGTTCCTGGACTATGAGGTTGGAAGCTGTGGGTGGGAGATCTCCTGAGGTGATGAGGTTCTGTATGGTCTGGGAGATGACAGTTTTGGGGGGGGGGGGGCGTCATGGTCGAGGGGGTGCGAGGAGGAGGCGTCATCAAGTTGGCGTCTGGATTTGGGAGGGACCGGCACTCTTCAAGAATTTTGCAGAGAAGGTAAAAATGAGGTTATAAATGCAGCAGTAATTTGCAAAAAGAAATGTAAAAAGGGATTTTTCAGTACAGCAACAATGAGGTTCGAAGAAGTGAGGGAAAACCATGAACAATTTCAGCTCAGTTGGAAGTCATGAGGAAAGTTGGGTGGTTGACATGACAATGGGATCAGGAGCTTGGTCTTAGGACAATTTGATTTCAGAAAGTGCATGAAAGCAAGTAAAGATACTAGGATGGATTATTAATCAAAACTACCAAAAGTATAGGTCTTCATATTGATTCCTTCGGCACTTACAGATACTTACCTTTGTCATCCAGATGTTACTTCCTGCCCCATTCACCTGCTTTCCAGTTCCAATTTCCAGTATTTGTCCTTGAATTTTTATCCACATCAAAGTGGTAATCTTTCACTTGGAATTTTGCCAGAAAGGTTTTATTAAAAATCTCATTCAGTGTAAGTTATCATTAAGCATTAAAAGCAGCAAAGTTAATGCCCAAAATGTAGAAATCTGAAGAGTTAACATGTTGTTTTGAGACTACATCTCAACAGCATTGCATATGTCTTTTGAACTTAGTATACCAGCACTACTGCTGATTTGCACTTTTGAAGTCTTGGTATTCTTTAGTGTTTTTTCTGGAGGTCTAGTGGTAATTCTTCATTATTGACACATTTACCATCAATTCTTGATTTTTTGCCACAAGTTGACTGACGATGCCAAATGTTATTTTGCTCATATGTGGTTCACTTTAGTGACAGGAATTAGTTTCTCTCCCATTGTGATCTACAGTGAAAATAATCTTAACAAATCACTCTGATGATTAAATGTGAAGCTTCCTAATGCTTTGTCTTTTGGACTTTTCTGGTTATCATCTATATAAATATCTTTTATAATATTTAACTACAGTCATGCATGGTTATGAAACATACTTTTGTTCCTAACCATTAGATGAAATTTACACAAGCGTCCCGAATGTCCACACCAAAGTTTATGTTCCAGAAAAGCTTCCACCGCCCTCTTTTCACTAGCCCTATCAATGTATGATCCACCATTCCTTTCAGCTTTGTGTATTTATCTACCTTCCCTCTAAATGAAGTTGTTACTTGCCTCTGATACTCAGAGTGGTAATAAGTTCTGCATTTGCATTGCATTCTGTGTTGAGAGGTTTTGCCTGAATTCCTTATTGAGTTTGAGTGACTATATGTTATCTTGATGGCCCCTTGTTTTGATCTCTCCCCGTGTGGAAATATTTTCTCTGCATCTGCCCTAAAGATATCTGTCAGGTTATTCTTTCAGCTTTCTCTTTTCAAGGGAAAAGACCACTGTTCTGTTAATTCTTTCATCATGGTTCTAACTTTTCAATACTGAAATCATCCTTTTCTTTGCATCTCCTTTAGTGCCTCTACATCCTTTTCATAATATGGAAATCAGATTGTGTACACAACTCAAAAAGTGATCAAACCAAAGTTGAGAACATGCTGAACATAGTTTCTCTGCTTTTCAGTTCTGGCTGTTGAGAATGAATCGTCACGTTTAGTGATTTATGTATCTGTATCCCAAGACCTCCTTGCTCATCTACTGCAGATACAATTATTTTCCAAGCCTCTGTGGTTTCCTTATTCTTCCTGTCAAAATTCACCATCTCACACTTGGCTAGATTGAAATTCACTTGTCAAATAATGCACTTCCTGTAGGTTTAATATTGTCAGATTTTGTCACTGCCTTGCTCTGTATTTTCTATGTAATGCCCCCACAAATTTTGAAATTATGCTTCAGCTTCACAAGCTCAAGTCATTTGAGTGTAAGAGATAACATTTATTTCCAGACATTTAATTAATAACGTGATGGTATCATTACTTAAATTTATGACATTATTGAATATTAATAGAACTCAACAGTTTTGCGAAATTATTTCTGAAAGATACAAAGGAACCTCAAGTATCCAGAGGACAGGGGCAGGGAGTATTTCATCCAGTTCATCAAATGCCAGATAATTGAATGCCGGATAACACAGTTTAGCCAAGCATCGGGACCTTACAATTTTGCCGGATAAGCCGAAATTCGAATAGTTGAAGGCGGGATAATCGAGGTTCCTCTGGTATATACATTTCGGAAATTGCAATACAGGCATTCTTCTGTAACCGCAAGGTTTCCATTCCTGAAAACTCTCTCAAATCATGAATTTGCAAAAGTGCAGCTTAATAACTATTGTAAAAATAGGGTTAGCTTCCCAAATGCTAAGTTTTTTGATTAAAATAAAATAATAAATACTAAGACTTCTGAAATAAAATTTAATATTAACAGAATAAAATACTAAAAACAATTGTGGTGTATTGCACCAATAAAGATGAGAAAAATCTGTATCTGGCTAGATGTTGTTAGGGAAGCTTAATTGGCAGTTAGTGTGTAGTAGAGGGTAGATGGTGCAGATGTGCCACCTTCCTACCACACTCCTCTGTTAATGTGCCAGCCTCCTTTACCTCCACCTGACAGATGCCCTCAAACTGTTCACTCTCCTGAGCACCTATGCCCTTGCTCATGGAGGGCTTCAAGGGAAGAGCTGCATACGAGAAGTGTTGGAGAGTGAGATTGTCACGTAAGTAATTGCTGATCAGCGAGTTTTGCACATAGCATTGAATTATTGGTAACTTATTTTTGACACGAAAGGTGAATTCATGATTCATAATTTTGTAGATATGGAGGAATGACCATCTAATACAAAATTCTCTTTGCTGAGTGAAAATATTTGGATAATGTAAGGTGAACCTTTCTTCCCTAAATATTCTAATGAGGAATTTAAAGAATTAAAATGTATTGCAGAATTTGTACAAATAATTTCAAAAATGCCCTCCACTACTGGCATGACAGCCATCATTCGATATGTTGCCAGTGCTGAAGGTTAAATGTGCTTGTTACTTTTAACATTATCCCATTCTGATAATATTTTTGGACTCTGACTGGGTGGAAGAAAACAGTTTTATTTCATCTTTAAAACATAGTAAGCAATCAATTCACAAGACAATATAGACCCCGTTGAGCAACAAAATGTTCCAGAACATTTCTTCACTGTTCTTCATGAATCATTGTTTATTATCATAGGTGATTAGTTATTTAAGGTTTCTTAAATTTATATTTTTGGAATTTACTGCGGGTTTCAATGCACGTTGCTAAAACAGTGCAATTTTATTACTGCATCTGAAAGCAGAACTGTAATGTACAACAATGAAGCAGATACTTATCAGATGTGACGTGGGGAGATCTAACTTTGTAATTTTTTTAAGTAAAGCATCCCTTTTTGTTAGTGACCAAACAATCATATCCCTTACTGCTGGATTTTGTTTTGTTTTAAAAACTGCACTACAACACAACTTATTCTTGTATTAATGGAAATAAAGCAATATTTCAAAGGAATTGAGCCAGGGTGCCTGGCACTGTGAGGCAACAGTACTAACCCCTGAGAAACTGTGACGCAACCTATAGCAAGCAACCTGTAACTTAAAAATATTATCATACAATTGGTTTATATTTGTTCCAATGGCAGGAGGGTAAACAAAATACATTTCAAATCGGCCAATGGTAAATATCAGATCAATTGAAAGTGATATTTGTGTTTCTGACTGTTTTGATCCTTTGAGTGGTTCCTGACTTTAACAAGCTGAGCTGCAAGTTTACATCATACTGGATATTTTACCTGGATGACTTTATAAGTTTCAATTGCACGACTTGGATGCAAACCAATAAAATAATGCATGCAATTTAATATCTTTAAAACTTGTAAAGCAGCTGAAAACTTTCCAAAAATGATTTTAGTTTTGGCCGTTGTCTCAAGAAATTGCCACAGTAACTTGTATTTTAAAAGCATGTAGATGCTTAGCGGTTCCACACTTAACCCGTGTCATGTTTAGTCAATGTGACCATAATTTTCCACTGCTTTTGTCAAAGCTTTGTATTGGTTTTGCAGCTATGTAGAGTTTGCATGTCTTGTTATTGATTTACATCGGGCAACAACATTTTAAATTTGCCCAGGATTCCTGTCAAGCTTTGTATAAGTTATTTTTGGAAGTGCACTGTTACATACAGTTGTCTTCCACACATACCTACCCCACTGCAATCCCTGTCATTGTGCTACTTGGGTTACTACTTACTACAACTAATTTTAGAAAATACATGGAAATTAGTGTTGATATTTATTAAGTGCACATCATTGACAATGGATTGCAGAAAGTTCCCAAGTTGTTAGTTTGAATTTCTAATACAGAACATTTTCACAGCTGTGCATATTTTAAACCTGTCTGTGCAAATGTTCAGTCTTAAATCCAATAGTGATTCAAACACCATAACAAAACCAACTGATCACAATCCTGTAAAGTCAATAGAGAATTAAGCTGAAAGCTGCAAAGTCTGAATCTGCATTTTTGGCGTCTCCTTTGTGTTGTGTTTAAGACTGCCTGTTTCTGTCATTGCAATACAAAACCAAACCGAGCACTATTTGTCGGCTTGTTATACTGACCTACCCCCTTCCCCTGTGCTATGTCTTTCAACTAACTTTGTGCTCAACCTGCTAATTCCCTACCTTTTGTCGAAGTGAGTGGAAGCTTTGCCCAACTGTCGTGACTTCAATTCAGGCCACTGTTCTTGCCTAAACTGCTGCTTTCTGAAACATGGGAAAGGTATGCTATAGCAATTTGGCTGGATTTGTTTTTCTTTCATTTTTAAACTTGGGTGGGGACTGCTGCTATTATGCTTGCTAAGTTCATGTTTTATTCTGTAATTGATAATGAGTGTAGCTGCCTGTGATATTGAACTAGTAAGAGGTGATCAATGTACTGAAGTCAGCACATCGCTCATAACTGCCAGCATAAGCTTAAAGCTTTTGGCAGCTATTGTATGAAAATGACAATCTGATCATGAGCACTAATATTTCATGTTCTTTTTAAAAATGTTTATTGAATAAGAGTTTTACATAGCACTGGAGTGATTTTAAAGTACTAGAGAAATATAAACTCTGAAAATTTTAACAGTCATCATATTAATGAAGTGTCTGGCATGCATATTGACCACCACAGTTTAACTGCTACTTTGTTGTTATATTTTTTTAGAAATGTTTGCAGTTAATAAAACACATATTTGAAGAGTTTAAGTTTTTTTTGATTAGATTCCCTATAGTGTGGAAACAGGCCCTTCGGCCCAACAAGTCCACCCCAACCCTCCAAAGAGTAACCCACCCAGATCCATTTCCCTCTGACTAATGCACCTAACACTATGGGGCAATTTAGCACGGCCAATTCACCTGCCGTGCAGGTCTTTGGACTGTGGGAGGAAACCGGAGCACCCAGAGGAAACCCACGCAGAGATGGGGAGAATGTGCAACTCCACACTGACAGTCACCCGAGGTGGGGGTTGAACTTGGGACCCTGGTACTGTGAGGCAGCAGTGCTAACCACTGAGCCACCATGCCGCCCAGATAATAAAATGAAAAAATTAGATTAGATTAGATTACTTACAGTATGGAAACAGGCCCTTCGGCCCAACAAGTCCACACTGACCTGCCAAAGCACAACCCACCCAGATCCATTCCACTACACTCACCCCTGCCCCTAACACTACGGGCAATTTAGCGTGGTCAATTCACCTAACCTGCATTTTTGGACTGTGGAAGGAAACCGGAGCACCCAGAGTAAACCCACGCAGACACGGGGAGAATATGCAAACTCCACACAGTCAGTCACCTGAGGCGGGAATTGAACCCGGGTCTCTGGCGCTGTGAGGCAGCCGTGCTGAAATGTAATAGATTATAATACAAGAAGAATATTGCATTCCTGTAGGAATTGAAAAGAATTAATTAGGACCCTGTGGGTCCTAGAAATTGGCAATATTGGAGTAATTTTATTCTGAAATTCCAGATATTGAATACCAAATTGAAAGTACAGAGAACTTCAATTATCTGAATGAGATGGGCGGGCACTATTTCATTCAGATAATTGATTATTCGGTTAATTGATTCAATGCCATTCCTCTGGGGCTTGGAATTTTCTGTTAAGTCT
The DNA here is from genome assembly GCF_020745735.1 of Hemiscyllium ocellatum. NCBI lineage: Eukaryota > Metazoa > Chordata > Chondrichthyes > Orectolobiformes > Hemiscylliidae > Hemiscyllium > Hemiscyllium ocellatum. The sequence continues at coordinate 20,465,719 of NC_083406.1, read as the reverse complement.
GATCTCCGTTAAGGAGACTAGGCAGTAGCATACCGCATGTGAGCCCCTACCCCCCCGCCCTTGTCCGCCCCAAAAGCTGTCCAACACTGCTCCACCCGCCCCCAACCCTGTTCAACACCACCCCCCTGCTCTCTCCCCAACACCACCCCCCTGCCCTCTCCCTAACACCACCCCCACCTGCCCCCAAACCCACCCAACACCGCCCGCCCCCAAATCCTGTCCAACACCACCCCCCTGCCCTCTCCCCAACACCACCCCCGCCTGCCTCCAAACCCTGCTCTTCATCGGATCTGATCCTCTGTCTGCATGTCTTATATTCATTCTGTCTCCTTACCCCAATGCAATTAAAATATAAGAATTTATCTGCCTCTTTCTTTAATATTTTCAATGACATGGCCTCCACAGCCTCCTGTGGTAGAGAATTCCACAGGTTCACCACCCTCTGACTGAGGAAATCTTTAATCATCTCAGTCTCAGAGACTGTGAACAACATCCTACTTCTAGTCTATATAGCCTTGTTAGAATTTTATACATTTCAGTCAGATCCACCTCATCCTTCTAAATTGTAATGGATACAGTCACACCAGAACAGCCCTACCATCCCTACTATAAGCTTAGTGAAGCTTTACTAAAATTTTGGTAGGCATAGGATTTTCTGTTTCAATCCATTTTTGCTATTTTCTCTAACTTTGTTGTGCAAAATACTTCTACTCTTTTCTGAATTTACCTTCAGTAGTAGTCCAACTGTAGCTGTGATAATTTTGTTTTTCTTTTGGGATGCTGGTGTGTATCTCGTGGTACACCTCTGATTGTATTTTTTAATTTATTCTTTCATGGAAGATGAACATTGATGGGAAGAGCGGCAGTTCTTGCCCATTTATTTCCAGCCTCTAGCGACTGTGTGGAGTTTGCCCATTCTCCCCATGTCTGCGTGGGTTTCTACCAGGTGCTCTGGTTTCCTCCCATAGTTCAAAAGATGTGCAAGTTAGGTGGATTGGCTGTGCTAAATTATCCATAGTGTTCACGGATGTGTAGATCAGGTGCGTTACAATGGCAAATGCAGGGGATGAGTCTGGGTGGGATGATCTTCGTACGGTTGGTGTGGACCTATTGGGCTAAATGGCCTGTTTCCATACGTTGGGGATTCTATCCTGAACTGCCCTTGAACTGTTTGGCTTGTCAAGTCAGTTCAGAGAGTGATTACAGCCACTTTGGGCCTGGATGTGTATAGGGGAAAGTGAGGACTGCAGATGCTGGAGATCAGAGCTGAAAATGTGTTGCTGGAAAAGCGCAGCAGGTCAGGCAGCATCCAATGAGCAGGAGAATCGACATTTCGGGCATGAGCCCTTCTCCAGGATTCCTGAAGAAGGGCTCATGCCCGAAACGTCGATTCTCCTGCTCCTTGGATGCTGCCTGACCTGCTGCGCTTTTCCAGCAACACATTGTCAGCTCTGGATGTGTATAGGCCCAGATCAGGTAAGGATAGCAGATTTGCTTCCCAAACAGGCAGTCATGAACTGCATGGGATTTTTACAGCATTACAAGTTTCATAATCACCATAGTTCTGCTCCTCTTCTCGGTATGCTACCCCCTTGAGCAATATGTGGAGTAGCAGGGAAGTTGGAAAATTTGACAAAATTAATAATGGAATCTGAACATCAAGAAATATTTTTCAATTTCCCCTTAATGTTTGAATGTCAACTTAAGAGCTTGGTGATCAACAGCGACTATCTTGTTTCCATTGTTTGCATCTCATTATTAGCTCAATTCATCTTGTTTACTGGCAATTCCAATTATCTCGTCCTTCACTGAAAACCCTAAATAGCAGTAATTCCTAACATGGGGGTCAGAGCAGTTACTTGGTGGCAGCTGCTTGTCCTCCAAACCTTTATTCAACTATGTCTTTATCACAGCAATCCTGTATGCTCTATGGACACCACTAATCACCACTGCCCCCACCCACCCCCACCCCTTTTAATCCATGGTAGCAGCAAACTATCAACCTCACCACTCTTTATCTCAAATCTCTCATTGCTTCAGTCTTTTACTTTGGAGCTCAGACAACAGACATCTACACAAGATGCACCTTGTGGCTCTTAGCTTCATTACTTAGCACTCAGTTGCTCTGTGCTTACTTGGAGGTTGCCATCCTCTGTGTGGTTTTGTTTTTCAGTCCAGAACCTCTTTAATGCTAAGTTATAGACTTTCATCTTCTAGCTTGTATTGTTTTTTAGTGCAGAGAGGCACAAGCAGCTTGTCATAGTTTGGAAAGATGAACAGTGAAGGCTTGGACATGTCACTGAATGGCATGTGCCTTGCTACATCAGTGCCATTCCTATACTTTTTGTAGAAAACGGACTGCATGTGCTTCAACCAAATAGCCATGTCTGAATGTCAAAGGGGACTATCCTTCGTGAAGTGAAGGGGAACTATGGGGCAATAAGGAGGTGTCACCATAGTCAGAAAAGGAGCCTATCAGAAACTTGTCCAGTCAGTCAGATGTTTGACCCTACAGAAGCCCTGGATCTGTGTCTTTGCATTCCAGATTAGGGTCATGGTCAACCTTACAGGTTGTCCAGGGAGTACAAGTACATCAGCTGGAGTACAATGGAAAAAATCAGTTCTGGGGCTGTGCAGGCATCATTCTCAGTTCTGTATTCTCAATTGGACCTGTCCTTGCAAATATAGGTTTGGAGGGGCGGTGGGGGAGGGGGTTGGGGAGAAGGGGGGGGTAGGGGTAGGGGCGCGAAGTCATTAATCATCAAAGGGTTTATCAGAGACCTTCCTTCTGTCTACAGAAAATGGGAAACCTCAACCTGAGAATAGGGTTTGTTGGACTGGGATGCTGTAGGAATGATTACAGTGAAAGGACACAATTGAAAATAGAAGGGTTAGATCTCAAGAGCGTCAGAGAGGATGGGGAACTATTGAAAGGGATTGGGGGAAAGAGTTCACAAATCTCTATTACTCTATCCTGTACATGGCCAGAAAAGCCTTGACAGTACACAAAGTGAAGGGCCCTGGGAATAAACTGGGAACAATTATTGGTCTTGTAAACGGGCTGAATGGAAAAGAGAAATGTCATTGAGGCCACAGAGACAGCAACATAAAAGGGAATGAGAAGGTGTTTGGGAGTTGGGGTTACATGCTACATCCTGGCTAAACCCTGCAAGTCACTCTCAAAAGCGCAAAAAGTTGAAATCTTGTTGTCACTGATCCACAGCCAACTGAGCAATAATGATGCAAAATGGTTGCCACCACATGGAGTGGAGAGTGAGTTGCAGTTTTTCTCTTTGTGGATGTTAGTGGAGCCCATGCAGAATGAAATTCTTTGAATTTGAAGACCTGCCAGAGGCAATTGCATTACGCAGACATTGACAGGTTCTTCATTGTCCAAAAATGAATATTGTAAATTGCAGCCTTAAGCAGTCATGGCCATTACATTGTTCACATTAATTGCCTCACATTAATATGTCAGCTAAACAAATGTAATCCGGTGTCCGTTTGTAAGTATCAGCCAGACATGACATTTCTGAAACACAGCTGACACCGGAAGATGATATTTTGCAGCTTCCACAGTTTAATGTGTATGCAAGGACATGGTTTGTTGTGTACAAGAATTTTTTTTGGGGGGGTGGACAGTGTTATCATATTAGTGTACTACACACCTCATAACTCTTTATCATGGTATGATATTGACCTTCTTGTGAACTCTCCATGGCATATCATGTCAGGGTACAACATGACTTCTTAGGATTTGACATGAGGACTAGAAGTACCATTAATGAAGGGGTGTTTTCTTTTTGATGCTCTCCATGGATTGTCTCCTTACACATCTGACAACATCACATGGCTAAAGTAGTATTGCTTCAAATGCAAAGTTGAAGGAGAACGCAATTTGAATGTTGTCAGCAAGAATCGCAACTTTCAGCAGTTTCTGCACAGCCTCCAAAGGAAGAAATAGCAGATGAAAATTCTTCATAGATCGTGAGCAAAATGATGCAACCTAAATTTAGGATGCTATAGACTGTACACTTTCATTCTTTTGAGACTGCCGTATCATCAACCTGCAGAATTTGTCCACTCCATCAAGGTTCAAATTATGAGAGAGATTTGGAAGTCTGTGTCTGATGTCATGGGACCTGCCATGACAGAAATATTTGAGAACGCCTTCCAAGGTTCTCAGGCCACACAGGGATGGTTATTTGTAGACTATGGCTACCCCTCGAAATATGGCTGATGAGACTTTTGTGTTCTGTTAGGGCCACAGTGGAACCGGCAGAGCTTCCTGAAGATGAGGTTTTGATATCTGGACCCCTCCAGTAGTGTCTTGCAGGCCCAAAAAAAGATTTGCTGCATCACTGTGGTGTGCTTATGCTCTTTGCAGCTGGGTTTAATGTCATGGGCAGAGGAGAAATGAAGGACCAATAGCCATCTTCTCATGAGAATCAGAATTCTGACTGGAAGGGACATTCCATGAGAGCATCATGTGTGAGAAGCCATAGAGAACCTAATTGAAATCCACGTGGGGTGAGAAACCTCTGCTTCGTGCAAAAGGCCTGTGGACCTGTTCATTTTTTCAGTACTTGACCTACTCTGTTGCTAAATAAATGATTATGTATTTGTGCACTAGATATCTCTGGATCATCCCACTTTCAAGTATCCATACATTACAGGCTCTATTCACCTTTGAGAGAGAAAGCAGTCGTTACTGAGACTAAGCAATATCATTGTCTTCTGTTACAGTTTTTATCATATCAGCAATTGATATCAAGTGTTGTGTAGTGATGCTCCTCGTAATGGGAAAGAGATTGAGAGAAATCCTGAGATAAGCTCTTGTGACTCTTCGAACATCAAATAGTCTTCAATATTTCAGTGGGCACATAAACCATTAATGGGCCCTGAAATGCTTTTGTAACCTGTGTGACAGCATTTAACATGAGAGAGGTGCTTTGCACACCTTTTCTCAGCAAACCACTATAATATGAAGGAGAAGTGTCTATGGCCTGCATTAACTGGCTCTGTATTAACAGTCTACGTAGTGCCACTCACCTACACATTCTCTCTTTTCAGGTAAGTCGAATTCCTGTTTGCTAAAGTTGAACCTGCGTCTCAATGCTCTCTTCAACAGTGCACTCCAGACCCTAGCTACTTGATACTGAGAGAAATGTTCCCCTCTCACTTTTGCTTCATTGACCAATCACTTTAAGTCTGTGCCTCATGATTACAACAGTAGCTCCCTGTCTACTCTTTTTTTTTCCTTGGAGAAAAAAAATCTTGCTTTAGAGAAGTTATCTTGGGGCAGGGATTTACATATTAATCATTCAAAACCTGCACCTCCATTCTAACTGATTTAATATCCATCTAGGTTTGTTCAATATGTTTTCATAAGTTGTATGATCATTTGATCTTTAATTATGAATTCTTTATCCAATGTATTCTCTCTCTTTAGCTGCCTGAGGAAGGAGCTGGGGCACAAAAGCTTGCAGTTTCAAATAAATCTGTCGGACTATAACCCAGTGTCATGTGATTTTTGACTTTGTTTAACCCAGTCCAACACTGGCACTTCCACATCCTTTTCATTATTGGTTTCAGGAATGAAAAATTTCATTTTTTGAGGGTTTTTTCCCCCCTGCAGTCCTTTCAATTCCTTCTCACCATTTCCAAAGTATGTTTCCCAGAACTGGATGTAGTACTGTAGCTGAGGTCAAACTGGTATCTTGTACAAGTTCAGCATAACCTCCTTGCTCTTGCACTTTGTGTTCGTACTAATAAAGCCAAGGCTATTCTATATTAACCATGCCATCAGCCTTTCCTACTTCTGTATGTATGTGCAGATCCTTCTGCTCCTGCACCTCTTTAGAATTAGATTAGATTAGATTACTTACAGTGTGGAAACAGGTCCTTCGGCCCAACAAGTCCACACCGACCCGCCGAAGCGCAACCCACCCATACCCCTACATTTACCCCTTACCTAACACTACGGGCAACTTAGCATGGCCAATTCACCTGACCCGCACATCTTTGGACTGTGGGAGGAAACCGGAGCACCCGGAGGAAACCCACACAGACACGGGGAGAACGTGCAAGCTCCACACAGTCAGTCGCCGGAGTCGGGAATTGAACCCGGGTCTCAGGCGCTGTGAGGCAGCAGTGCTAACCACTGTGCCACCGTGCCGCCCACTAATTGTTCCCTTTAGTTAATATTGTCTTTTCTTGTTGTGGTTCTGCTCGCCGAGCTGGAAGTTTTTGCTGCAAATGTTTCGTTTCCTGGCTAGGGAACATCATCAGTGCTGTTGGAGCCTCGTGTGAAGCGCTGCTTTGATGTTTCTTCCGGTATTTATATTGGTTTGTTCTTGCCGCTTCTGGGTGTCAGTTTCAGCTGCAGTGATTTGTATGTGGGGTCCAGGTCGATGTGTCTGTTGATGCATGTTCTTGCCGTTTCCGGGTGTCAGTTTCAGCTGTAGTGGTTTGTATATGGTGTCCAGGTCAATGTGTCTGTTGATGGAGTTTGGGGATGAATGCCATGCTTCTAGGAATTCTCTGGCTGTTCTCTGGCTGTTCTCTGTCTGGCTTGTCCTATGATAGTGGTGTTTTCCCAGTCAAATTCATGTTGCTGGTTGTCTGAGTGTATGGCTACTAGAGATAGCTGGTCGTGTCGTTTTGTGGCTAGCTGATGTTCATGGATGCGGATTGTTAGCTGTCTTCCTGTTTGTCCTATATAGTGTTTTGTGCAGTCCTTGCATGGTATTTTGTAAACTACGTTAGTTTGGCTCATGCTGGGTATTGGGTCCTTTGTTCTAGTGAGTTGTTGTCTGAGCGTGGATGTTGGCTTGTGTGCTGTTATGAGTCCTAAGGGTCGCAGTAGTCTGGCTGTCAGTTCTGAGACGCTCCTGACGTATGGTAGAGTGGCTAGTCCTTTTGGTTGTGGCATGTCCTCGTTCCTCGGTCTATCTCTTAGGCATCTTAGGCAAAGGTTAGAACATACAGCCATACCACAAATCCAACCCAAACTCTGGATCAGATATGTTGATGACACCTTTGTAATCATCAAAAACACAGATATAGAAAAACACACCGAATCATCAACGCCACACTCACAGGAATCCGACAGCACTGATGATGTTCCCTAGCCAGGGAACGAAACGTTTGCAGCAAAAACTTCCAGCTCGGCGAGCAGAACCACAACAACGGATACCCGAGCTACAAATCTTCAATCAGACTTTGTCTTTTCTACGTTCTTCCTACCAAAATGAATCATTTCCCATTTATTTGTATTGAATTTTGTCCGCTACATGTGTGCCCATTCCAGTAACCTATGTCCGTTTGAAGGTCTAAATTATCATTCTCTCAGTTCACCATGCTACCAATTTTCATATCATCTGCAAGCTTTTAAATTGTGCCCTGCACACTAAAGTTAAGATCATTAGTATTTATCAAGTAAAGAAAGTCTCATCATTGTTATTTCCCTGGGAAACTCCTCTACAAATCTTCTTCCAGTCCAAAAATGATTCATTAACCTCTGTTTCCTGTCGATAGTTAATTCTATCCTTGTTCCTACTGTCAAAGAGTCTTAGAGATGTACAGCATGGAAACAGACCCTTCGGTCCAACTCGTTCATGCCGACCAGATATTCTAACCTAATCTAGTCCCGTTTGCCAGCACTTAACCCATATCCCTCTAAACCCTTCCTATTCATCTACCCATCCAGATGCGATGCCTTTTAAATGTTGTAATTGTACCATCCTTCATCACTTCCTCTGGCAGCTCATTCTGTACATACACCACCCTCTGTGTGAAGAAGTTGTCCCTTAGGTCTCTTTTAAATTTCTCCCCTCTCACTCTAAACCTATGCCCTCTAGTTCTGGACTTCCCCACCCGAGGGAAAAGACCTTGTCTGTTTGGCCTTTCCATGCCCCTCATGATTTTATAAAACTCCAAGGTCACCCCTCAGCCTCTGATATTCCAGGGAAAACAGCCCCAGTCTATTCAGCTGCTCCCTATAGCTTCAATCCTGATAACATCTTTGTAAATCTTTTCATGAACCCTTTCAAGTTTCGTAACATCTTTCCTATAGCAGGGAGACCAGAATTGTACACAATATTCTAAAAATGGCCTAACCAATGTCCTGCACAGCCACAACATAACCTCCCAACTCCTATACTCCATACTCTGTCCAATCAAGGGGAAAGCATATCAAACTCCTCCTTCACTATCCTGTCTACCTGCAACTCCACTTTCAAGAAACTATGAACCTGTACTCCAAGGTCTCATTAAGTCTAAAAGTCCTGCTCTGATTTGCCTTTCCAAAAAGTAGCAACTCACATTTATCTAAATTAAAGTCCATCTGATGCTCCTCAGCCCATTGGCCCATCTCATCAAGATCCCCTTGTACTCTGAGGTAACCTTCACTGTCCACTACATCTTCAATTTTGGTGTCATCTGCAAACTTAGTAACTATGCTTCCTATGTTCACATCCAAATCACTTATATAAATGACGAAAAGCAGTGGTCCTTTTTATTCAAACAGCCTTAACCTTGCTTACCATTCTGTTGCATGGCATTGTATCAGGCATCTTATGGAAATCAATACACACCACATTGACATTAATCTAGTGAACCCTCTGTTGTCTAGCTTAATCAACTTAGAGCTTTCTGACATGATGCGCCCTAAAGAAATCCATGCTGCCTTTCTTTAATTTACTGACATTTGTGTATATGACTCTTAATTTTAATCCAAATTATTGTTTCTAGTTGGTTCCCATTACTGAAGTTAAATTGATTGACATTTTGAACTGCAGAATATATGGCTAGTACTCATATATAGTACTGTGCCAATATTATAATACACAATACACAGCACTAGTTGCCACCCAGGTAAATAGTGCTGTGAGGAAGGCATATGGTGTACTGGGCTTTATTGGCAGAGGAATTGAGTTCCGGAGTCCTGAGGTCATGTTGCAGTTGTATAAGACTCTGGTGAGGCCTCATCTGGAGTATTGTGTGCAGTTTTGGTCGCCATACTATAGGAAGGATGTGGAAGCTTTAGAACGAGTGCAGAGGAGGTTTACCAGGATGTTGCCTGGAATGGTAGGAAAATCTTATGAGGAAAGGCTGAGGCACTTGGGGCTGTTCTCATTGGAGAAGAGAAGGTTTAGGGGAGATCTGATAGAAGTGTATAAGATGATTAGGGGTTTAGATAGGGTAGATACTAAGAACCTTTTACCGCTAATGGAGTCAGGTGTTACTAGGGGACACAGCTTTAAATTAAGGGGTGGTAGGTATAGGACAGATGTTAGGAGTAGATTCTTCACACAGCGGGTTGTGAGTTCATGGAATGCCCTGCCCGTATCAGTGGTGAACTCTCCTTCTTTATGGTCATTTAAGCGGGCATTGGATAGGCATTTGGAAGTTATTGGGCTAGTATAGGTTAGGTAGGATTCGGTCGGCGCAACATCGAGGGCCGAAGGGCCTGTACTGCGCTGTATCCTTCTATGTTCTATGTAATGTAATTATCCTTCAGCTTCAGTGCTGTAGAGAGGACTGAGTTTAGAGTTCTGGGCTCTGATCTTGGCAAAACAACACACGGTGCCAGTTTTTGCAGGAGTTAGGCTTTTCTGGTGTACTACTGTACTAGGTAAGAAGTCACTGAGGTGGCCTGCTCATTATGTCATCCTTGTCACCAAATCTAAGCACCAGTTGATATATTCTATTCACACAGCAATTCAGTGACTTGGCTACCCTTTTAGAAGATCACTGTCTTCCCCAGCTCCACTCCCCATCCCATTTCTTTTTTTCTTCCCCAACCACTCATAATTAGGATGTTTACTTGCTATCATTTGTTATACTGCACTACTATATTAATTTAACTATGATGTTTAATCTATTCTGCTGATGTTTTCAATTTTAAAATTTGGTTATAGCTCTGCTTGGAATGGGTTACAGGACAAGTACTGGGAAAGGGTTGGGAAACAAAGATTTATTTTAGTTGGCGATTAAAAGGAGACTGAGTGTGATTGAAGTAGGAGAAAATGAGGACTGCAGATGCTGGAGATCAGAGTCAAAGAGTATGGTGTTAAAAAAGCATAGCCAGTCAGGCAGTGTCCATGGAGCAAGAGAGTCAACTTTTTGAGCATAAGGGTTTATGCCCTAAACATTGACTCTCCTGCTCCTCGGATGCTGCCTGACCAGCTGTGCTTTTCTAACACCACGCTCTTTGACTCTGAGTCTGATTGAATACGTTGGTGTTTTTCCTTGACACCAATATTGTACTGATTGGTTTTGCGATTCTGTCTCAGATTCATAGAATAATCCTGGAATTAACTATTTAACTTTAATCATGTGATGATTTGTTGTTCTATTACAGTAACCATACATGGGTAACTATTAAAAGCAACAGTCTACCTCTGGCATTAGCTATGCTGATGAACTTGGTGTCCATGGCCAAATGTTGACTCTCCAACGTTACACTGTTGGACTAATTCTGGATAGCATTGTGTGTTATATTTCTGGAGCTGTGACTTGCATGACTTCAACTGGAAAACTACTTTGGAGTGGAGTATAATTTTCTTCAGACTAACTTTATGGGCCAAATAATCAAGTGTAATTTGTGCACTCAAAAAGATTGTATATTCTAATATTTAAATAAATTCATAACAATGTAGGCAAAATTGGATTTTCCATTATAATTTATTCAAATTACGAGAAATCGAATAGTAGTGTTTCCTTCGAGAGTTCTCATCAAAATCAAATGCTTGCCAGCAAATGGCTTAAAAAGGAACAGGATAACTATCTGTCTGATGATGCATGTCAAGGTATAAGGAGTTCTCAATTTGCTGTAGATTGTGTTGGTTACTCTTCAGGATGAATTCAGAGTATGAAAAGGTAATAAAATAACAAGAAATAGGAGGTGGATCAGACCATTTGGTCCCTGAAGCCTACCCTCCCATTTAACAACAGAATCATGGCTGATCTCTCCCAGGTCTTACCTGTTCTTTCATGCCAGCTTATCATACCCATCAGCTCCCGAGTATTTCAAAACCCTTACTTCCTTACTCTTTAGTGATCTAGACTTCACAGCTCTGTGGGATAGGGAATTCCAATTACAGTCCTCTGAGAGCTGAAATTCATTTGCATCTGAGTTATAAGCCGCATCTGAGTTATAAGCCCTTTTTTTTTCTGTAACTAGAACCACAGGATTGTTAAATTGCCAGAGTAGGCCATTCAGCCAAGATGCCTGAACCTGTGCGATTGCTTATGTCCCCGATTCCTACTGGTAGAAACATATTCTCAACGTTTACCCTGTCAATGTCAGACATCCTTTCTTGAATACAGCGTCCAAAATTGAGTGTGTGTATCATGAGTATACAGACAAGAATTTACTAGTAAAACTATGAGCAGGATAGTGAAGGTGGCATTTGGTATGCTTCCCTTCATTGATCAGTGCATTGAATATAGGAGTTGGGAAGTCATGTTGTGGCTATACAAGACATTGGTTAGGCCACTACTGGAATATTGTGTGCAAGTTTGTCTGCCTGCTTTAGGAAGGATGTTGTGAAACTTGCAAGGGTTCAAAAAAAGTTCACAAGGATGTTGCCAGGGTTGGAGGGTTTGAGCTGTCGGGAGATAGACTGGGCTGTTTTCTCTGGAGCATTGGAGGCTATAGGGTGACCTTATAGAGTTTTATAAAATTGAAGAGCATGGAAAGACAAGGCCTTTTCCTCAAGAAGGGGCACCCAAAATGAGAGGGCATTGGTTTAACATGAGGGATAAGATTTAAAGGGGATCTAAGGAGCAATTTTTTTCATGCAGAGGGTAATGAACTGCGAAAAGAAATGGTGGAGGCTAGTACAATTGCAACATTTAAAAGGTATCTGGATGGGTTTACACGGATGTGGGCCAAATGCTGGCAAATGGGACTAGATTTATTTAGGCTTTTTGGTTGGCATGGACAAGTTGGACCGAAGGGTCTGTTTCTGTGCTGTTTATTTTACCCAGTTGCCTTTTGATTCTGGAACATAATGGTGCAGATCCTTAGGGGATAAAATTAATAAAACAAATCTCTTGAGTGAACCCATACAAGGAACAGTCTTTCTTTTTAAATCATAAATCATCTTTTAAATAATATCAATATATATTTGATTTGCACAGTTTGATGGTGTAAAATGGTGTAAGACACTTGGCAGGGTATTATTATTTCATGATATTAGGTGATTTAGAGGGGTATTATAAATGTGATCAGAAGCTCGATCAAAATGTGATTTTAAGGTGCAAACATAGGTGGAGAATATAAGATTTAAGAAGCAAATTCTGGAGTTTAGGGCCAAATCACATGAAGGCATGGGCGGTAATGGACAATTTAAAATTGAGGCTGCATGCAAGTCCATAATTAGAGAATAGCAGAGATCTTCGATGGCTATCAGGCTGCACAAGTCTAGTCAACATCTGAGCAACAGGGAGTCATAATTTGAAGGTAGTCTTCGATTGAAACAGGATAAGAAAGAGGAGAGCATTGGGACCAGGATGCTTAGGTGTAACTCATTTCACATCTTAATTCCCATTCTTATTTTTATATTTCCATTATAAATTCCTGTGTCCCTTTTATGATGGAAACCGCCAAATGTCATCTGTTAAGATGGAAATTTTGTGTTTAATCCCCACATCCAATGACTAATGTAGATTTTGAACAGCTGGGCCTAGGCACTGACCCAATAGTCATAAGCTGCCAAGCTGAAAATGACCCATTTATTTATACTGTTTTCATTCCATTAACTAGTTCCCAATCAATGCCTCATCCCATGTGTTCCAATTTTGTTTATCAACCTTTTGTGCAGCGCTGTGCCAGATCTTCTCTATACTCTGTTATATCCTCAAAAAAGGTTCCCAACAAGTTTATCAAATGTAATTTCCCTTTCATAAAGCCGTTTTGACTCTGCCTAATCCTGCAGTTATTTTCTCAGCATCCTGTCATTGCATCCTTTATTATGGATTCTTGCTCTCCCCTGCAGCTGATATTGAGCTAACTCATCTACAGGACCCATTTTTTTTCTATCCTTTTTCTTTTTTAAACAGTGGGATTACAGGGCCAACTTCTAAACTGCAAGAATCATTTCAGTGTCTCTAGCAGTTGGAACAGGGACCACCAATGCATCTAGCATCTCTATGAACTCACTGATTTGGATCATCTGATCCAGGGTATTTATCACCTTTTTAAGTCCCATTGATTTATCTAGTGATATTTATGGCTTGCGTTCCTCACTTACGCAAGACGGTTGTACATGCATTGCTATCCTGTGTCTCCATTTGGTGACTGTATTTTTTTACCCAGCAACATTTTATCAGCTTTTCACCTCAGAATAAACACATTTTATGCTGAGGTGCTTCTGTTGCTGGCACTTAAGTCAAACATGCTGCAAGGCATAGTGCCTATACTGACAAAAATGGATACTTTTTTTAAATAAAATGAAAAGAAAGGACAAATCCTGGTAATGTTGCTCAGAGTATTTTACTCCACATTTTTTTTAAAAAGTACATTTTGCAATTAAAAGCAGATCAGATTTTGACATTTGGCCTGAAATTGTATTCTTTGGAAAATGAAAACATTAAATCAGAATTATGAAATAAACATAAACACCGTAGGCGGCATGGTGGCTCGTGGTTAGCACTGCTGCCTCACACCGCCAGGGACTCGGGTCAATTCCTGCCTCAGGCAACTGTCTGTGTGGAGTTTGCACATTCTCTCAGTGTCTGCATGGGTTTCCTCCGGGTGCTCCGGTTTCCTCCCACAGCCCAAACGTATGCAGGTTAGGTGAATTGGTCACACTAAATTGCTTATAGTGTTAGTTGTATTAGTCAGGGGTAAATATAGGGGTTGGGTTTCTTTTCAGAGGGTCGGTGTGGATTTGTTGGGCTGAAGGGCCTGTTTCCACGCTGGAGGAAATCTAATACTTCTTGCTAACACTCTTCCTGAACACCTGATTTCTATTTTCACTGATCTGAAACTGTTGATGTTAAAAAGAAGCAAACATAGAGGTATGCGTTCTTCTATGCGGGCTTATGAAATATCTGCAAATGATTGAAAACTTTGTATCTCATCCATTATGGTCAGAAGAGTCCCCATTGTCAGTTTCATTGAAGGGGTTCCTTCAGACAAGTGCCATGACATTATAATAAACGACTGTGGATGCTGAAAATCTGAAACAAAAGCAGACATTGCAGGAAAATCTCAGCAGGTCTAGCAGCATCTATGGAGTGAGGTAGAGTTAACGTTTCAAGTTCAGTTATCTATCTTCACCTTAAATTTATAAAAAAGGTCACTGGACTCAACATTAACTCTGCTTTCTCTCCACTGATGCTGCCAGACCTGCTGAGTTTCTCCACCAACTTGTTTTAGTGCCTTGACACTATGCCTTGCCCCTCTCCAACAAGTCTGTAAGGGCATTCATAAAATCTTGCAAGAGCTGTAATGTCCTGACCTAAATGTATCAATTATCGACACCACAGAGCGAGACAAATGAAATGATTATTGATCTTGTTCACGCTACCTTGCTCTATGTAAACTCCCTGCCATGTTTACCTACTTAAAAACATGAGCTGCATAAAAGGAATGCATATTCTTTGTATTATACTGAGTTTCTGTCCAACCCCAACCCAACAAGTTTGACGGAGCCCTTCTGTCGTCCAATCAAAATGAACAGAAAGGAATGATATAATAAACCAGTTTTTATCAAGGAATCTATGATTTGAACAATCATGCAAAGTTTTCAAAAGCTGCTTAAGAGTAAATCTTTATTTGTTTGAAGTATCACTGATTTGTCTCTGGAATTTCCGCTAGGGATTACCTTATGAATAGGTGTATACATGGTACTCCTGAGCATCATAATAATTGCTATTTACAGGGGCAATCTGAGTGAAATCAATTTTAAAAATTCAGTGTCTTTTAAAGGTATTCTTTAGCTTTCGTACCACATCTCTCAACTGCAGTGTAATGCGAAACAGACTGGATGCTCTTGTGAGGAGTGTGCAGACCAGGAAATCAACTTGTTGTCCCAAGTTGTATGTTAACACATATCTTACATCAATTTTTGCAGGGCTTTTAAAATTATGCCTTCCTGGCTATTGAACACTCATTCTAAAATAAAAATTCAGGAAGAAGTCAGAACTTTGAGAGGGTTTGACCAAGTCCTGAGGAAAGGAAATTGCCTGGAATTTGTACACTGGATTTGGAATTTTGTATTTTTCTTGAAAAGTTGGAAGTACAATCAAGTTTTGTTATTTTCTGTGAAAGAACTCATGTAATATTATCTATCACTGATATCGTAGCAAACTCCCTTCAAGAGTTGGATTTTCATTTGTCATCGTGAGCAGTGAATTGACAATGGGTGCTCCAAGTATTGCACTCTTTTTCTTGCAACCTGCAGAACCATCTTCAGGCTGTCAATTGAAATATTTTTAAAAATATACTCTTAGGATGCTGGTATCACTGACAAAGCCAGTTTTTGTTATGTTTTTTAAGCAACTTGCTCAGATGTTGTTACACACCTGTGGAGCAGGTGGGATTTTATTGCATTTCCCTAATTGCCCTTGAGGAGACTATGCTTTCTTCAGCTGTTGCAGTGTGCATTGTTGTCTATTAGGGGTCAGTCACATTGTCCTGGGTTTGCAGTAAGGCTAAAGACACCAGTCAGCCTTCCTTAAAGTGAAATGTTGGGTTTTTATGACAGTCCAATATTTTTGTGATCCCCATTAATAACATTAGCTTTTTTCTTCCATATTTACTTCATTAACAACCCAAATTTAATCAGTTGCACCTTCAATTTTCAATTGATTTCCAGCCTCAGCAGCTTTTTTGGGGAGAAAGTTTCAAATTTCCACTTCTTTGTGAAGAAGTGCTTCCTAACAGAATCTCCGAATACCTTGGCTCTAATGTCAGTGTTCTGCTCCTGGTTTTGGACTCCCTCACCGAAAGAAATCATTTTTCTCTGTCAACTTGATAAGATCTACTGATCATATTAAATCCCAAAATTAGGTTGGCTATTAATCTTCTATACTGGAGAGAATATTAGTCCAAGTGGATGGTCATAATTTTACATGGATACTTTGTGTCCATCTAACCGAAGCCTGCACCTTTTGTCAGGTATTTGTTGACCATCCATTCAGGATGTAAGCATACCTGTTGCTCAACAATGTTTGGACTGGATGAGGTTTTATTTTAAACCAAGATAAGTTGTTATTAATTCTTGATAGCTAGTCTGACTCAGGAACAGAACCTGAAGGGGTGGACCGGTCATAACAATTCTTAACAGTCCAATCTATATAATGGTATAGACTAGCTCTTGCACAGATGGAGTGATTCTAGTTGAACACATGGGAGGTAGTTAACCAAATCGCACTGTGAAACTGTATAACATCAATGGTTACATTCCTGCGTGTATGAACTTGAGCTTCTTTGACTCTTGCCCACTCCCAATTTGCAGCGATTCTTTACTTTATAGAATAGAATCCCTACAGTGTGGAAACAGATCCTTCAGTCCAAAAAGTCCACACTGACCATCTGAAGAGTAACCTACCCAGATCCATTCCCCTACCTTATATTTACCCCTGACTAATGCACCTAACCTACACATTCCTGAACACTATGGGCAATTTGGCATAGACAATTCACCTGATCTGAACATCTTTGGATTGTGGGAAGAAACCGGAGCACCTGGAGGAAACCCACACAGACACTGGGAGAATGTACAACCTCCACACAGACAGTTGTCCGAGGCTGGAATTGAACCCGGGTCTGTGGCACTTTGAGCAGCAGTGCTAGCCACTGTGCCACCCTAAAATATTTCAAATTTAGCAGACCCCTTATTAGCCAATCAAATCACAGTCCTCTTGTGACATCACTTTTCAGATTCCCCCTCAGAATGTCCTGCCTTCCATGGCTGCTCTCCATTCTAACCCACTGAGCTCCAGTCCTGAACTACTGGCTCCACTACCAACAAATGTTTCAGTAGCACATCTCTCTTCCACCTTTCTCCCCATGCCTCTTTACTTTGGCTAGAGGAGAAGGAAAGGAGGGAAACACTACCAGGATGTAGTGTTTCTAAACTTACTAAATTTTGATATGGGGAGAGTAGCGTGTACTTGTCAGACTTGTCTGCTTTTTTGACTTTATTAGTTTATTGAAGACTTATAATCATCATCATTGGTGTCCATGCAAATCAACTAAGATGACCTAATGAAAACCTAGTGTAGTTAGGTTTCAGAATTCAGCATACTGGACATTTGAATTAGCTGAAACACTCTGAAAGCATATAACGTTCCTCATTTACTTGCTGTGCTAAATCTGCATTATTAAATTTGCCCTGGTATGATTTAACAGAACATGTCTTCATTTGTGGACCTGTCAAAATTGTTTAGTCCTAGTTGAGCATTTGAATCGGTGCATTCACAGTCCTCTAGTTGGAATATGAGATTGCAGTTTTGTACAATGTTAATATTTGGTAGTTTCTAAATTTCTGGTGATAGGCAAGCATTGCATAAAAATATTTTCCTGTGTGGTTTCCATAGCAACCTGCATGTTTATTTGAAGTGATCAAGACTATTTATTTTCTTTAAAGGCTGTTTGCAAATATTTGCAATGATTTCACCGTTACATGATGTTAAACCTTGCTAAATTATTTTTCTTTTAAATATCTCTCAGGTCATACTGAAATAGTGAACCAGAAGCAGATGAATGCCCAAGACATCTCTATGGAAACTCATGAACAGGCTTATTGTAAATACTATCCTCTTCCCTCCCCACCTGCATCTATATTAGGCTTACCACAGCCAGCATGCTAACCAAATTAAGAGAAAATCTATTTAGATTAAGCAAGACTACAAAATCATGACAGGAAATGCATCATAAATTTATGGATGTAGATGTGTTCAGACACATATTTAATATTCATATATCCTGTAAATAACCCTAGCACTATGACAAATGTTACAATCAAAGAAAATAGTATATTTACTTTCTGATGTCTCATTTTGTGGAGATGTTTTGCCATTACATTCTATAAAGAGTGTGATATGGTTATATTGTTAATCTGTTATGAGATCATTGTATACAAAAAAGACAGCACCTACAGGGTTGGAAGAATCCTCACAGACATTTACAGAAAGTAACACTCTATAGAAAACAGAAACCCATTTTGAAAATTAGTGTACAAAATGGGTTTTTAATTTTTCAGTAATAATCTAACCAATCACTGGGAAAAAAAATTTGATCAATAGTGATCAATGTTTTTTTTAACAGAACAAACGTGAGTAGTGACTTTTAATAAAATTACAATATTTTTAAATGAACACACTGGGTATAAACTTCATAGTACTCTGAAACATTGCACAGAAGTAAGTTAACTTATCAAGATTTGTTGTCTTTAGATTGTTTATGCCTTTGTTGCCTAACAAGCAAAACATGAAAGGATGTCCTTCTTCCCAATGCAATGCAGTAAGTTTGAGTCGTTAGGTCTTACATTGGCAACAAAAGATGGAGGATCCTTTAGTTTGTCGAGGCAACTTATTTCCAAAAATGATGAAAAACTCTGAAATCAAGAGCTCGACACTGATCCTTTTGAAAGCAGACTAGAAATGTGGAACTGCAGAGAATGTGGCTAACTACAGAGTCAGACAGGATTACTTGCAGAGACTAAGCTTGTCTGTTTTATTGCAGCTATAGTTGTGCTTGTTCAAGGTATCCACTGTGTTAAAAAAGATTCTTCTGACTCTGAAAGGTGCATCATATTATAAATTCATTTATAATCTAGAACATGATATATGTAACAGTGCCTAAAGAAAGTGGGACAATTATTCACAAGTATGTGCGAAGTGTAAGTTGTACCAAAACTGTATTTTGTGTGTTTTCTCACATTAGTAAAGCAGACAATTTAGCTGGCAAAATTTGATGAAAATCTAGTTGGAGTATAGGTTGAGAGGAAAAAATAGCTTTTTTAAAAAGAAATATTCTTTTTCTAACAAAAAGGCTCTTCCCAAATAAAATTGCACCCTAATTTCACTATTCTCATTTTACTGGCAACAGTGCAAAAGCGGGGGCTGGTAATTTTATTTTTTTCTTTAAGCCAAATTATATCCTAAGACTGTAAATCTTACCAAATTTATTGTCTTCATTTTACAAGTCACAAAATCCAATAGTGACTCTAACATAATGTTTAGAAGAGGCATCAGATACAATAGAGCATTGTTCAACAAAATTAGTTTGTAATGTCTAAAAGTTAAACACAGAAAATACATGAAGACTGTAGTATAACATTTGAATTCTTCATTGTGTTGATTTTAGTGCCAGGATAGCAATCAGTAACCACAATAAAGTCAGCATGCAGCAGATACAAAAATAAAAACATTTTTATATTTTTTAATTGTACCTTGTATTTAAAGAATTATTGTTTCAAGACTTAATCAACATTTTAGCTAGATCCATCCAGCATAATGATTAGAAATTAGTTAGTTGCTTGAACAAAATCTTTATTGTGTTGAAAGTATTTACCTTTTTCATAATAGGTTTATCTTTTTATAAGATTGGTTTTCTGATAAGGTTTGTTTATGATTTTATAATAGAATTGGTCTTAAAGATAATGTGTAGTATTGTTTTTCTTCGTTTGTTAAACTTTTTTCTTACTGAGGGTTAGTAGTCATTTTTAATCCTGACTTAGACACACATGGAGTTCAATTAACTCAAGTCAACTGAAATTATGGTTATACAGTGATAAGATACACCATATCAGAAATCATATCACAATGAGACTTTCAAATGCCAATGCAAATGCCCATTGTGATTAGTTCAATAGCTAATACATCATAATAAATTTTTCGGATTTGTGTTTGTTTTTAAAGTTCTGTTTCTATTTTCCAAGCATACTCATTATTCAACGATATTATGTTTTTATCTGTTGTGCAACAACGCAGTACTTTTCATCAAAGTTATGATGTAATAGCAATAATTTCTGCTATGAAATAGTGTACCAGGCTTAAAAGCTTGTTGCACTATGGTTAAAATGCCTCACTTTTTGGCCACAGCACTTACCCAGCGCACTTAGTTTTTTTGTGAGGCTTCATACTCCTCCTCAACAAATTTTATTGCCTAATTAGAAATTTACATTGTATAAGTTGAACTTAACTTGAAATAATTATATGTCACAATAAAAGCATGATTTATATGTAACATTATAGTTTTTTTTTGGTTTTAAGAATAGATGAAGTTGTATGTTTTTACATCAGTTTTCCAACTGACAACGTGGGCCATTTGACCTGCAGATATTGACTTTGTGTCATCTGTGTACTGTCAGATGGTAAAATATTGATACTGTTTGAATATTTTCAAAAAGGTGCATCCAGGGAACATTTTGCTTTAGTGTTCTCAAAAACAAAAGGGTTTGTTGTTTCTGAAGTGTTATGACTGTCTCAGAGTTAGCATGCAGCTAAAATATTTGATCCTGGTGATGTACAAATATGGATAACATATCTTGTTGCACTTATGTACATAGTAAATATGTAATAAAGCTGTCTTTATATTGTAAAATGAGCAGCAGAGGTTTTTAAATAAAAACTAAATACTCCGTTCAAAGCGTTCTCATGAGAGAGGCAGTTGTGTGTGAATTGTAACTGTTTACTGAAATATAATATATTTCCTATTGGAATACTTCGCAGTTAACACTTAAACTGTATTTTTAAAAGCTATATGTAAAAATTGTATGCTGCAATTTTTGTTCAGAATTGAACTTTCAAGCCTCTTTTGGGGGTGTACTAACAATATTTAATCTCTCATGCTTGTAGTTTTGAGCAAAGGTAAAATATTCAAACCATATCATAAAAGCTTGACAGTCAAACAGCATCCCACCCCAAAACAGAACATTCTTAGCCAAACAAAAAGCAATTTGTGTCCCCTTTTAAGTCTACCTTATTTGCAATTTACTGGATTGTAATGTCAAGAATTATCTAATGCCATACTAAAGAGTCATGGATGTTTGTAGTCAATGTAATGTGATTTCTATGTTCATTTCACTGATCATTAAAATGATCCATAGTGTGTTAGGTTGGAAATAATCAGTCAAGCTCTTCTGGCGAATGCCTGGAAAGCATTCTTATCAATATTTCACAAAACCAGTTTGGACTGTATACTAGTAACTCCAGCCAAATAACTTCTCTAGCCATGGTGATGCTTGGTGAATCTTAACGGTTGAAGAATGTAATAGCTCCACTCACACGAGCACACAGGCATATATGGAGCACGGCTAGTGATACTCGTGCCATCAGCTTTCATGATCTGTCACTTTGCAATGAAATTATTTGACTGTATACAATTTGTCCACTTCCCAGGTGTACCATTCTGACTGAACTTTCACTGTAATACTGCCAGATTGTCGTGTTTATGCTTCAGTTATGTCATACATTGAATGAGATTCACTGTTATGTTTTTTGAAAATACATCTATTTGTTTTATGACCATTGAGGGGAAAATAAAGAGATATTTGGGAAAAAAAATTGTTATTTCTGAATTCTTAATCCATCTGTACACAAGCAGATTTTTTGCGTATATTCTAGAATAATGCCAACCACAGAGAAACATGTAGCCCTTCAGACCTGTTCCACCATTCATGATGTGGAGGAGCTGCTGTTGGACTGGGGTGGACAAAGTTGAAAATCACATAGCACTCAAGTTACAGTTCAACAGGTTTATTTGGAAGCTTTCAGAACACTTACTCTTCCTCCAGGTAGTTAGTGGGACCACTAGCTATCTGACAAAGGAGCAGCGCTCCAAAAGCTTGTACTTGCAAATAAACCGATTGAACTATATCCTGGTGCTGTGATTTTCAACTTTGACCATTCAATACAATCTTGGCTGATCATGTAACTCTGTGTGCCCTGTTCTTGCTTTCGCCTTGTTCTCTTTAGTCCCAAAACAATATCGAACTGCTTTTTGAAAGCATTCGGTGTTTTGGCATCGACCACTTTCTGTGGCAGAGAATTCCACAGATGCTCCACTCATCTCAGTCCTAAATGGCCTATCCTGTAAGCTTTAGACTGGTTCTGGATTCCCCAATCAGGAGCATCCTGCATTTACTCTGTCTAGTTCTGTTAGAATTTTATAGGTTTCCATGAGATTGCTCCCCCTCATTCTTCTAAACTCCAGTGAATTTAGACCTAACCAATCTAATTACCCTTCATACATCAATCCTGCCATGCCAGGAATCAGTCTGGTCAAACCTCATTGCACTCCCTCCGTAGCCAGAACATCATTCTTCAGATAACAAAACCAAAACTACACCTACTACTACAGGTGCCATCTCACCAAGGTCTTGTACATTGAAGCAAGATATCGCTGCTCCTGTACTCTGATCCTCTCTATGAAAGCCAACGTAATATTTGCTGCCTTCGCTGCCCCTGCATGCTTACTTTCAGTGACTAGCGTGTAAAGAAACTCTGATCATTTTGCACATCCAATTTTCCCAATCTTTCGCCATTCAGATAAAATAGGCTGCCTTCCTGTTTTTGCTTCCAAAGTGGGTAACCTCGCATTTATCCATATTATACTTCATTTGCCATACATTGCCCCATTCTATCACTTTGTCCAAGTTAATGCTAACTTAGTTTTTTTTTGAAAGATGCTTAGCCAAAGCTTTTTCTTAAAAGCGGAAAATTCTGAAAATTGTCAGTGATCAGACAGGATGAGTGGAAAGAGACTGAATCTAAAACTCACTGTATTTTGCTTTGAAAACATATTTAAGTAGTTAAAATTGAGCCCTTAAAAGTTTTGGATTGATCTTTTACCAGAACAATGGGGATTTGGAGATGAACAGTTTTTAACTAAGTACAAAGCTAGGATATGATTTGTGATGGGATGGAGGATAAGAGAATTTAGTGACCAAATTGATAATTGCTTTGCACCAAGGTGTGATAATGAGATAAATAAAGTTTTAAAAAAAGCTCCAGCATAGCTGTAAATAGTAGTACAAGTAGTCTTTTATTGTTTGTTTCCTTTGACTGAATTTTTTTTAACATTAAGGTTGTTGGCGATACTTTTGAATTTCAATGGTTCTTTATTGCTAGGTAATACCCATTGTAATTGAAGTTCTAAAGCAAGCTGGGTTTAAAATAAAGAGGTTTCACGCGGTAGTTAAATGCTAGAAATGCTCTCCAGGTCAGGTGGCAACTGTGGAAAAGGAAGTAGAGGCAATTACTTTTAGACTTAGTGTGGAAACAGGCCCTTCGGCCCAACAAGTCCACACCGACCCAGCGAAGCGCAACCCACCCATACCCCTACATTTTACCCCTACCTAACACTACAGGCAATTTAGCATGTCCAATTCACCTGACCCGCACATCTTTGGACTGTGGGAGGAAACCAGAGCACCCGGAGGAAACCCATGCAGACACGGGGAGAACATGCGAACTCCACACAGTCACCTGAGTCGGGAATTGAACCCGGGTCTCAGGCGCTGTGAGGCAGCAGTGCTAACCACCGTGCTGCCCATAAATGATAATCAAGAACAGTGAGTGCTGGAAATCCAAAACACAAACAGAAATTGCTGGTGAAACTCAGCAGAGCATCTGTGGGAGAAAACTGTAAAGGTCCGATGACTTTTTGTCCGAGCTCAAAGTTAAGAGATGTAATAGATTTTAAACAAGTACAGAGGCAAGAAAAGATGGGGGAGGTGGGTGGGCTAAGAACAATGGAGTCTTTGCAGGACTCCAACCCATTCTCCCAGTTTCTTCACTTACGTTCAAATGACGTGGCATCCTTCTTCCGTGACTATGGTTTCCCACCCACTGTGGTTGACTGGCCCTCA
Organism: Hemiscyllium ocellatum; assembly: GCF_020745735.1. Lineage (NCBI taxonomy): Eukaryota > Metazoa > Chordata > Chondrichthyes > Orectolobiformes > Hemiscylliidae > Hemiscyllium > Hemiscyllium ocellatum. The sequence continues at coordinate 20,441,882 of NC_083406.1, read as the reverse complement.
ACTGCATCTGACCTATCAGCTGTGCTTCCACTCTTGCTCCTCCCACCACTCACAACAGCATGATCATGTTCCCCCTTGTCCTCCCTTTTCATTCCACCGGCCTCTGCATTCAAAAGCTCATTTTCCATTTCAGACAATTCCAGCAGAACACTGCCACCAAACGCATCTTCCTCTTACTCCCCCTCTTTGCGTTTCGCAGGGATTGTCCCCTCTGGGAAACCCTAGTCCATTTCACAACCACCAACACCACCCACCTCTCCTCGGCATTTTCCCTTGTAAACACAGAAGGTGCAACCTCTGCCCCTTCATCTCCCTGCTCACCATCCAAGGGCCTAAACGGTATTGTATTCGCTGCACCCAATGTGGCCTACTCTACATTAGAGAAACCAAACACAGACTGGGTATCTGCTTTGCAGAACACCCCCGGTCTGTGCTTAAGCAGGACCCCGACCTTCCCATAGCCGGTCATTTTAACACACAGCCTGCTCGTACGCCCACAGGTCTGTCCTCATATGCTGCAGTGTTCCAGTGAATATCAGCGCAAATTGGACGAACAACATCTCATTTTCAGACAAAGCACTTTACAACCTTCTGGACTCTATATTGAGTTCAAAACCTTCAAATTGTGAACCATTTCTTTCCTCTTTAGCTTGTTAGCATGTTTACCCATCCCACTTACTGTCTTTTCAAGTGTGGCGGGACGCACACCACCATTGTTCTGCCATTCTCACATTCCGATCATTTAATCTAAACTACTCACCTCCTCTCCACCAGCACCCTACACCCATTATTCTTTCCCCCACCCCTTCACCAAACTATAGCATAAATTCTGTCCCTCCACACTTCACTTCAGCTCTGAAGAGACATCTAGACTCAATGTTGGCTTGCCTGACCACCTGTGATTTGCAGACTTCTTGTTGTTCTCAGAGCAATAGGAAAGATTTGTGATAGAGTTGGGGGCAGGCAAGATCAGGTCGCAAAAGGGATGATGCAAGATAGAATAAGCTGATAACAGAGCAAGTGTCGAGCCAAGGGATATTTCTATAAAATTCTTCTACATGGGAAATAATCAAAAAAACAGTTGCTGTCTATGGGAAAACATGGGAACAGTTATGATTTCAGGACCAACAATGCCTCATTGAAAGATAAGGTACTATTCCCAAAACTTATGTTGGGCTTCCATCGAACAGAATAGGAGGCTGAGCAGACTGTGGAAGGAAAGCAGAGAATTTAAATAACAGATAACCAGAAACTCCTCGATTATGCTTACAGATTGAAGTGAGGTGTCCCACAAAGAGGGTGTCTAATCTATCTAAAGGAAACCACAGCATAAGTAAACTTGTAGCTATAAGTTTCTGAGTACAACACCTATATCACAAGTCTGCATGGAATTATATGTTCTCATCTGTACATCAAAGTACAAATATCGGGAGTTGTTATGAAGACAAATCGTTGGTCACAACACTCTCATATGGAACACATAATCACTTCTGGACCTGTGCAGCAATATTCTACACGTAAACTGGCTTGATTATCCAGCTGTCAACTAGACACACACATCAAAGCCACTCAATATCAATTTGTATGCACTTTATATGCAGCCATCTCAAACGATCATGCTTCAGAGAAATGAAGGTGGGTAATACACTTGGCTTGGAGTGAAAGAAAAATGAAAGTTTTGAGACCTACTGCAAAGATTTCAGCACAAAATCCAAGCTGATATTTCTAGAATAATTTCTAGGGAATGTGATGGGAATAACCATCAGCTCTCAGGAGGCAGGTTTTCTGCTTTTGGGCTCCTCAATCACGGGAAGACCCAACAGTGGCCACTTCAGGACACTCCATCAGGCAACCCCCCTAGGAACTGATTAGGTTTTCCCCATCAGTTCTCTGACCATGTTGTAAAACTTGGCTTGGATTGCAACTGGCCTTTGCTGGAAAATTATTATTTTAAAGTTAGCTATAATTCAATTAATTTCACTGCATAAAAGATTTACTTACTGACAAAAATACACATTGAGTGGAAACTTTTGCTTTTGTACTCTGGGACAATTTGCAACAAATACCAATATAAAGGCAAAATAGCAAGTATTCTAAAGAGTGCTGATTGATTGGCCAGTGGACTGTGATTAGTAGAGACATTGGCATGGAGAATGCACCAGTTAGACAGTGATTGATAACTAATCCTGAATGTGCAAAGAATTATGTTACAACCAACTTGCCAGTTAGACTCACAGGGTGGCACAACTTTGTGTACTGGAAGCTACATCTATTAATATAGAGCCCTGTTATTTTCCTGAAAAAGAACACTTACACAGTGTTGAAACATGCGGCACTAGAACAGCACATCAGGTCATACAGCATCAGAGGAGCAGGAGAATCAATGTTTCAAACATAAGCCCTTACACATAGGGTGCCTGTTTTAACTCATCATTAGGTATGTGGTTTAAAATTTAAACAATGCTTGGCAGTTAACTATTGGTCATCATCTAACTGATACATTCTATGTGACAACACCTCAACCCAGGATGGATTCAGTCCATGTGTGTTCAATCAGCACTCTCCTCATATTCAGGTGTGTTGTTTTCACTTTACATTGGTATTTCTCACGAATTGTCCCAATGAGGGCTTTTATGAAAGATGAAAAGCCTTGACAAAATGTATTTTTTTCAGTGATTCTCAACTTCTGTACTACCAAACAACTGTTTAAATTATTCTTTCATACCTTTATTATTATAGAATCCCTACATTGTGAAAACAGTCCAACATGTCCATACCAACCCTCTGAAGAGAATCGCATCCAAACCCATTCCCTTTGCCTATTACTCTACATTTACTCTAATGTATTTAGCCATTACATCCCTGTAATTTAACATAGCCAATTCACCTCACCTGCGGACTACAGGAGGAAACAGACACAGGGAGAACGTGCAAACTCCCACACAGGCAGTTGCCCAACGGTGGGATTGAACTTGGGTCCCTGGTGCTGTGAGGCAACAGTGCTAATCACTGAGCTACCGTGCTGTCCCAAACCATGTATAGTTATAGTTCTTCTAAGGTGCTTACATCTGCTACAATTGCTTAACTAAAGGGTTAAATAAATTACAGGCGGAGGAGGGTGGAACGGCAGTAAAGCATCACTATAGAAACACTAAGTGTGACTAAATCCTATAATTATCAGCCCGCATTTTTAAGATGGCAGCTGTGTTTCCAACATTATAACAGTGAAAACACACCAAAAATACTTCATTAGTGAGAAGGGAAATAACAAATTTTAACTAGAGATCCCCCATGACACATGAGAGCTGTGGAAATATTAGTAAATAGAAATGGTTTTGAAGAACCATGACTTCAGTATCTTAAGAGCTACAACTACACCCTCTGGTGTAAATACATGGTAATAATCCAGTTACTCAAGTCTCAGCCCAGAATTTACTGGAGAACTAATACTGGTTTGATGTATTCCCAGTGATCTGATTGCGTGACATCACTCATGCAATACTTACTCTGACGGTTGAGGAAGGTGGTGTGGTGGTAATGTCACTGAAACAGTAATGCAGAGGCTTTGACTCATGCTCTGGGGACAGAGTTCAGATCCTGTCACGGCACAGGGTGAACTTTACATTCAATTAATAAAATCTGTAAGGGTGGCAATGACTATTTGTTGCAACGCTCATCTGGTTTGTTAAAATCCTTCAGGGAAGAAAATCAACCATCCTTATCTGATGTGCCTACATGTGACTTCCGACCCAAAGCAATGTGGTTGACAGTTAACTGCCCCTGAAATTGCCCAGCAAGTCACTCAATTTAGTGGCAATTCTGGATGGGCAATACTGGACTTGTCAATAATGTCCCATGAAAGAATAAAGAATGAAATCAATGACATTTGATTGTGGGTGATTCTCTGCAATTGTATGGTTTATTTTTGTTTGACTGCCTCAGCATCTGAATAAAATACAGTATCTGCCTTTGATTTGTGATTTATAAATCAAAGAGCTCAAAAAAATGGCACAGTGGCTCAGTGGTTACCTGGGTTCAATTCCACTCTTGGGTGACTGTCTGTGTGGAGTTTCACATTCTCCCTGTGTCTGTGTGGGTTTCCTCTCACAGTCCAAAAGATGTGCAGGTTAGGTAGATTGTCGATGCTAAATTGCCCTTAGTGTCCAGGGATGTGTAGGTTAGTTGGATTAGCCATGGGAAATGTGGGGCAGCAGGATGGTTCTGGATGGGCTGCTTTTCAGAGGATCGATGTGGGCTTGATAGGCTGAATGATCTGCTTCCACACTGTAGGGATTCCAGGAAAACTTATTAATAAATGCTTAAATCGTGAACTACTTCTGTGATGTTTCTATAGGATCAACTGTAATGAGAATTACCTTGAGTAAATATCACTGATGCCACTTCCTTGGACTCTGAATCTGAGAGTGATTCTGCAAGCACAGGTCAACCCAAACATCATTTTACCCAGAAGGATGATTTCTGCATGGAACAGCAAATCCCAAATAAGCACAGCACTGCACAAATAGTGACAAGCTCCAGGGCAATATTGAGAGGCTATGCCCCTGCATTGGAGCTTTGCTGAAGGCAAGCATACATTTACAAATCTTGCTCTCTTGTTGAACTACTTCTCCAAGACTGAATGGATCACGAATAAGCACCACTTGGCAGAGCTGCATTCAAATGTTCACTTCATGCTGGAGAAAATAAGCAATGACCAAGATAACGGAACTGAAAATTTTACAGTTTTTTTTATCTGATACTGACAGCAGGCACTTGAAGCACTAATGCTAACTGGCAAAGAGGAAGTGAGTAGCCAGTTTCTCAGCAGCTGAACCTGTTATTACGGTGGAATTTTACATAGGGAGAATCCATTATATGCCTTTGATTGGTCACTTGCTCGTAATAACTGGTTCAGCTTTCCAATTCATACTTTCCAATGATTAGAAATGAGAGGAGATTTAATTGAAGTTTACCTCTAGCAGAGAGGTTAATAACCAGGGACACAGTTACAAAGTAATGGAAAGAAGGATTAGAGGGGAGTTCAGGGTTTTTTATTTTACCAAAATCATGGTGAAAGGGTGGTGGAGGCAGAAACACTCATCTTATTCTTTAAACATCTTGGCTATGTACTTAAAGTGCTGTGGCCTACATCTGATGCCTTTGTCCTTCAATGAGGAAGTGGTATGGATTTGGAAGGTGTTAAGATGTAGCTTGTATATGGTACACACTTGTAGTTGTCTGTGTACCTCAGTGGTGAAGGAATTGAATGTTTGTGGCAGTGGAGCTAATCAAATGGGCTGCATTGTCCTGGATGGTATCAAGCTGCACTTATCCAGGCAAGTGGGGATTTTCCATCCATACTCCTAACTTTGCCTTGCAGATGGTGGAAGTCATGAGGTGCATGACTTGCTGCGGGATTCCTAGCCTCTGACCTACTCCTACAGTACTTGTATAGCTAGTCTCACTCAGTTTTTGGCTAATGGTAATCCCTAGGATATTGATAATGGCGAATTCAATTATGGTAATGTCACCAATGATCAAGGGGAGATGCTTAGATTTTCCCTTATTGAAATAATCATTGCCAGGCACTTGTGTGGCACGAATATTATTTGCACCTTGTCAGCCCAAACCTGGGAGTAAGAAATTGTGTTCATGGTTAGATGTTAAAAGGCATGATGTAAAGAAACTTGGGGAGAAATAAATTGAGGTACTAATTATTTTCGTAACTCTAAGAAAAGTGACTGAGCCTGCGTGTAAGGAGCAATATCATAGTGACGTGAAATTATGTAGAACTGCAAACTATCTAGGATTTCTCTCTTACCGTCCCTTGTGTCATAATATTTAGAAAAAGCATTAAAATAATTATTGTGCTTAGTAGAGTGCAGTCCATACGTAACTTGCAGAGATCTTTTTTGATTCAAGGTACCGGTGTTGGGTTGGGGTGTACAAAGTTAAAAATCACACACCAAGTTATAGTCCAACAAGCACTAGCTTTCGGAGCACCGCTCCTTCATCAGGTGGTTGTGGAGTCTTACGATCTAATACTCCACAACCACCTGATGGAGGAGCAGTGCTCCGAAGGAGCTAATGCTTCCAAATAAACCTGTTGGACTCTAACCTGGCGTGGTGTGATTTTTTTTTCTTTTTTCCCCCTCAAGTGCCGAAATGAAGCTAGCTGCCAAAGGAAATACGTAGTGACAGCAGATCAAGACTTTTTACATCGTCAGGATTACCATCTCAGCAGATCATTTCTACTTTAATTAGCATTACGCATATAAATGCTCATTTTTTATACATATTGGTCTTGCATGTCCACACATATAAAGCGGTACCACAGACTGAATTATTCATTGGTTTCGTTTTTCCAATTTTGGCGCCTTATTTATGTATAAAGTTGCAAGATTGCGTGTGTTTTTCACTCAGCGTTACTTTGGGGGGGGAGCCTCTGCGCGGTTCCCATGGTAACCGCATCCGCTACATTCCCCTACCCGCAGACCTGGAAACAGCATCCCTCCTCGGACTGTGCCTATTGGCTACCGGATTATCCAATCATCGACCCTCTCATCTCTCCGCACGCCCTAACCTTCAGCGAGAACAATCGCCCCGCCCCGCTCCGGCCGGCCGCCGCGATTTGAGCAATAGACATACATGCAGGTCGGCCACCGATGGGCGGGGCTTGTAATTTCCGACATGGCGATTGGGCAGCTCACTGTTTAATGAACAGCTGTCGGAGACGGGTGGAGCCGAGAACTGGTGTTGTGGGGCGGGAAGGAAACGTGAGCGGCGGAGTCCTGGGCTGGCGATTGGTCAGCTTCTGCTTGATGGACAACGTCAAGAGACAATCGGCTGAGACAACCGGTAGGAATAGGCGGGACTATATAAATTATTGTGCTATAATTGGCCGTCTGCCTTGATGGGCAGTTGTTGAGGGCAATGAGCCGCAGGCATCCCGGGGAGTGGGCGTATCTATGTAAATCATGGTGCTGGGGTTCGACGGACGTGAGGAGGAGGCGGAGAGAGAGTCGAGAGGCCGGAGGGAGGGGAACTCGAGAGCCGTCAGGGGTGGGGAAGGGGCGGGCCTAAGGCTGGGATTGGCCGAGCTGGATGTGTGACGGACGGCGGTTGGAACCAGTCCGTCAGCGCGGCGAGGGAGACGGCGGGACCTCCAACGACCCTCGGCGCAGCGATTGGAGCGCGGAGGCCTGACGGACGTGGGAAAGGGCGGGGCCGAGCGAGTACGGCGGCCGGGCCGTGTCACGTGAGGAGGCGGCGCGAACGAACGGAGAGCAGTCTGCAAACGGCAGAGAGAGAGAGGTCCCCGCCCGAAAGAGTATGGCGGCGCTGATTGCGGAGTCGGGCAATGGGAGAGCTCCGGGGGTGTAAAGCCGGAACGGAACGGAACGGAACGGAAGGGGAGGGGTTGCGGGGGAGAAACGAAATGAGGAGGAACCTGCGTTACATTCGATGAAGAGAAAGAAGATGGGGAGGGGAGGGAGCGCCGCCGTTACCTTCCTGTGAGGCGGAGGAGCGGCCTTTTGTCTCCCTCGGGGAGGGGGTGGGTTATTTTTAAATTTCGTTTCCCCCTCCTGAGGGAAAGTAGAAAGTGCGGGGTGGAATAAGAAAGGCGGGGAGGGGGGGGAAGTTAATTTACCCCGCATTTCCTGCCCTCCGATTTAAAAAAAAAGCCCCCCCTCTCCTCCTCCGCCGCCCCCACCTTAAAGGCGCAGTGTGTGTGTGGCAGGGGCGGCCATGCGGGAGTACAAGGTGGTAGTGCTGGGCAGCGGCGGCGTGGGCAAGTCCGCCCTGACAGTGCAGTTTGTCACCGGCACCTTCATCGAGAAGTACGACCCGACCATCGAGGACTTCTACCGCAAAGAGATCGAGGTAGTGTGTGTGTGTGTCTCTGTCTGTCTCTCTCTTCCCCTGCCTTCCCACTTCCATTTCTAACATTTTTGTTGTTGAGGGAGGAGGAGGAGGAGGAGGAGGTGGTGAGGAGCTGGGAGTGACAGCAGAGGAAGAGGCAACCAGCATCGAAAGCGAGACGTGCATTCCTGTGGCACCATCAGGTCCCCCTTGGCAGCTACTCTTATTTATTTATTTTTTGAGGGGCTCTTTAGGGCTGCCCGTCGTGATTGAGGTGTTTTCCTTGGAGGTTTTAGCACATGACACCTTGCCCTCAACTTCCTTTCCCCACCGTTCCCCAGAGTTTGTCGTAGAGGAGCGTCCTCTGTGCGCAGAAGGCTCACAACTTGCTTTAACGGCGTTTCCTTTGGGGGTTTTGTTCACTGCTGGGACCCAGAAGACTAACATTTTGTTCCTCCAGGTCATCCTGGAGGCTTGCTCATGCAGGCTGTGTCAGATGCAAAGGTTGAGCAGATTGGGCCTATGCTTACTGGAGTTGAGAAGAATGAAGGATGTGTTTACTGAAATGTGTAAGATCTTGGAGAGGCTTGACAAGGGATGCATTTGGGGAGCCTAGACTAGGCAGAGTTTCATTTACATTCAAAATGTGGAATTTTTTCTTTGAGGGTTGTTCATGTTTGGAATTCTCTTTCCTGAACAGTGTTTGATTTTGGGTAATGGCTGAATAACTTTGTGTGTGATGTTGATTGAAGGATAAATATTGGATAGAATGCTGATGAGAATGAGCAGCCCTGCACCTGTTTGAATGGGAACATTTAAATCTACTGGAGAGAAAAGAAGGGTTTTAGTTTAACATCTCATCTGAAAACTAGCCTCTGATAGTGCAGCAACCCCCTGTTACTGCAGTGGAAATGTCAGCTTTTTAGTGAGCTTGAGTCATGCAAGTGGAACATCTGAGGTGAGTGTACTACCCCCTAAGCTCTGGCTGTCGGTTTATATAGTTAAAAATTAGAGACTTCATGTACAATAACAAATAATCTTTAGAAATAAAGCTAATAGGAGTAGGTTATTCAGCCCTTTGATTCTACTTCACCATTCAATATGATCATAGCTGATCAGCAAAGTCAGTAAGCAATTCCTGCATGTATACCCACATGTATAAATAACTTTGAGGACTAAAGAAATCTAACTCCTTGAAAATATCATTGTTCTGCCCTCATCTGCTTTCTGTCTCAAATACTGATTTACCCTCAGTCAAAGAATTGTAAATTCTGTGTACCACACTTCAGGAAAGATATGAAAGCATTGGACTGAGTTCAGAAAAAAAAATCATAAGAATGATTCCAGGAGTGAAAGACATCAGTTAATTGGACAAATTGGGAAGAATTTCATAGCCTTGTGGAAGTCCCCAAGATCCAAGAGGAGTTTGATAGAGAGAAGTTGTCCTCATTTTCAGAATAGTTAAAAACCAGAGACCATAAATTTAAGATGAATGGCAAAAAGCAATATGAAAAAAAAATGCTGTCATGCTGCAACTGTTTAGGATCTGGTATGCATAGTCTCTGATGCAATGAAGTCTCTGAGGGGGGAATTGGTTTGTTATCTGAAAAGAAAAATGTCTGAATTATAGAAATAGGGCAAGCGAATGGGGTAAGGTGAATTGCTCTTACAGGTAGCTGGCATGAGGAGAACAGCCACCTCCTGTGCTATAAGCATTTTGTGATTCTTTTACAGGTGGACTCATCACCATCGGTGTTGGAGATTCTGGACACCGCAGGCACTGAGCAGTTCGCCTCCATGAGGGATTTGTACATTAAGAATGGCCAGGGTTTCATCCTGGTTTACAGCCTAGTCAACCAGCAGTCCTTTCAGGATATCAGGCCCATGCGTGACCAAATCATCCGTGTGAAACGCTACGAAAAAGTGCCTGTCATCCTGGTGGGCAACAAAGTGGACCTGGAGAGCGAGCGAGAGGTGTCAGGTGCTGAGGGCCGGGCCCTAGCTGAGGAATGGGGCTGCCCCTTCATGGAGACCTCTGCCAAGAGCAAGACCATGGTGGATGAGCTTTTTGCTGAGATCGTCAGACAGATGAACTATGCTGCACAACCTGACAAGGAGGATCAGTGCTGCTCTTCCTGTGTCCTACAGTAAAACACACTCAGAACAGCAAAAACCACAAACTTTGTCAGTTCCTGTCTGGGGAGATGACCACCTCTTCTGATCTAGGAGGCAACTAGATTATTTCTTATTGCTGTGTATAAAAACAGCAAATATCAAAAGAGGTTTATGACTTGCTCAGTGCTCATCCTATATGCTAGCATCAAAACAAAAGCACTTTTGGGTTATGACAAAACATTGTCAGTTACTATTTGGCAAATTGCTGCCTCTTCTAAATCAGGGGACCCACCAGATTATTTCACACTGTTGTTTTATAAAAAGCAGAGTGTCTTGATGAGAAGCTTTATAACTGATGACCCCTTCCTGTGTCCGACATAAGGAGAAAAAACAAACACTTTGGGTTAGCACGAGACTTCGTATTAGTTCCTGCCTGTGAGATCTTGGCCTCGTCTAGCCCAGGAGACCCATTAGATTGTTTTGTGTTCTTGTTTTTTTTTGTTTTTGAAAGAAGGAAGGAAATCAAGAGCTTTATAACTAAGATGGAATTGGGGACCAGTGTCCTAAAGGCGAAGCTAATGCTTTGAGTAAAAGCGGGACTTTGAATTGGTTGTGATCTGGGAAGTCTTCACCTCTTCCAACTCAGGTGAATCTAAAGTGTCTCATATTGCTGTTTGTAAAAGGGGAAGATATCGACAAGAGGGCTTTATAATTGATGATCAGTGCTGCTCTTTGTTTCATACCATAATAAGGTAATGATTCCTTTAAACGCAAGAAAAGACTTAGATTGGTTGCAACGAGTGAGTTATGTGTGTTGTGACACAGCTTCAAAAAAAAGAGCCAATTATGTCGTGAAAATTTTTAAACTAAAATTTAAGATTGAGGATTAGGGCTGCTCTCTGTTGTGTAAATGCACTGATTTTATATAAAAGGATTTTTATTTTAAAGGAGCAGTTGTTATGATGCAAGTAGGATGCCCGCACCAGATTGATCTAGCTTCAGTCTTCTACATTGTGTTACTGAGAAGTTAAAATGCTTATTGTATAGTGGAGAGCCAGTAACTAAAATGGGAGAGGAGAGTTCTCAGTTCATGTCTTCTATAGTGAATCGGAAACAGCCTAAGTTCTTCAGTTGTTTGTACCTAATAAGATTCATGGGCAAGCAAATGTGCAACACATTATAACAGAAAAGAGTCTGTGCTGTTCTTCAGAGTCAGAGGAAAAAGCAGTGGACCTTTGTAACTCCTACATCGCAAAGTCTAATCAAGACCAGTAATGTCAAGGGTTGTTCTTCAGTATTTCATCACCTTTTTTCACTGCATAGTATCATACTTCTGTGAATACTGCAGAGGTAATGATAGGTGTTAAGTTCCTCCCTTAGTGTCTAGGGGAAAGTACAATGAAGTATTGTGGCTGACTGACGATCATTGTACAGGAAAGAATTGACTAATTCACTTTTTTTTTCTTTTGTGGATAGGATGTTACCTTGCTCTGTACTCTTGTGTTGCTTTATGTTGGGAAGGAAGAAAGTGAAGTGGCTTTAATTTCTGTCATGTAGCGGAGAAAATTTAAACTGTCAAAATAAATTTAATGAGCAACCAATAATCCAATTTTTTTTTGCAAAAAAATGAGCAGCTTTACAAACTGACCAGATTTGGCTAATTCCTTTTCTCCACTGTTTAGAAAGATGATTATTTTGTTATATTGATTATTTGAGAAAATGGCATCCTGTTTTCTGAGTTTTTGTAATACTTTATAGGGAGGGTCAAGAAGAATGCAGGACTCACTGTAGAAAATTGAAGCTTATTTCGAAAGAGGTACACAACAATTAGGAAACAAAAAGCTTCCTGCTGAACAGAGGAAAATATGTTTCTATTCCTGCAGGGTGAACAAATTAAAACTTATGATGCTAAATGTGAGAGTGGTAGTTTTTATGCTGCCATAATACATGGAAATGGAATGCTGGCTGAATGGGATTAGAACAGTCAGTTTGTTATTTTTGACCAGTGCAGAAATGATGGGCCAAAGGGCCTTTTTCAGTGCTGTAGATCCCTGTGACACTCTGAAGTATCAGCACAATGGCTATCACTAGCCAGCTGTAAGGGGTTGGGAGACTATCCCATATAAAATGTCCTCATTTCACCATTGTGATTTTAAACGACCCATGTCACTGAGTGCTTCTTCAGTGAGAAGGTGAGGAGAGTTCCTTGTCCAGTCTTTGTTCTTGCAGGTAAGGACAAGGAAGTATTGAGGAAAGTTGCCTCTGTGAGGTTGAGATAAATCTTCAGTCACGTTTAAAGACTCCTGCGGAATAGTCCTCGCAGACTGTGTGGGAAGAGGAAAAGAATATTATTTCCCATTCCTCCAACGGCTCAGTCTTCTAATGAGTGTTTTTCAATGGGTGCGATAATATATGAAACTTGAGGATGTGAATACCTGAAGATCACCTGTAACACGCTGGGAAGGTTTGAAAATTCCACATCATGGAACTCAATTTTTTTTTAAATCACATGTTGCAGTCAATCCAGACAAATAAGATTCAGATTCTTATATTGCACGCTGAAGAATTTATTGAATTTATAGCTTGTCTGTGAAAATGAAAAGTCTTTGAATTGATCAAATCTTATAAATTAGTAGAAATTATCCCTCCAATTTCCTTCTTTCCTGACGCAGAAGTGGCAAAAATTTATTTTATGAATGGTGCTCAAATACTTTTTTTTTCCATTTTATATCTTTTGAACTAAGAATATATTGAATGCATGGCTGAACACCAGATAATTACTAAAGTCTTACATTGGAGCATCTGTAGTGGTTTAATAAATGAACACAGTAGCAAAGTGTTTTGGACACTACAGTCTTATTTTTGCTTGCTTTGAAATACCTGGCAATTGTTTGTATTTTAATTATTTTAAAATGCCACTGCTTAGAACCAGCAGTTGGAATTGTGGAAATGAGGACCATTTTCTCCAAAGTTGACCCCTACTAAGGGACCTTTGTCAGATCCATAAAAGTTGTCATACACTTGGAGGAAACAAGTCCTTGCGTGTAAAATTGATGCATCTTGTATTCAGATTTCTAATGACAAGATTCCCAAAGGAGTAAATCACATGTCGGGTTTTAAGTATGGTGTGCAAGTGAAAGCCTGAACATGTTACTGGGCGCACCCAACATGAGCAAAACAACCTGATTCTCCAGATCAAGGTTTTCCTTCACTTTAAGCTGTTCAATTCTTTCATGAAAATTACATCCTGCATCTTCAGTGGTATGTGGTGGATTGTGTGACTTTTAACTGTTGCAAAAAGATTTTCTTGAAAGCTGCAAGTTACGGGTGCAGGTTTCTTTTTTTATATATAGCCCAAGAAGGTTAAAAAGACATTTCTGTGAATTGCAATAGTTTATTTTCCATTTCCAGTACATTACAATAAACTGAAGGTGCAGTAAATGAGGTCCAGTTTGCGTGATTTTTTTTAATGATGATGGGAACTTAACCTCATTTTATAATGTACAGACTTTTTGTTGAAGCGTTCGGAGGTGTATTTTATTCTCTTGTTATATATCAGCTTACGTTTACATTTCCAAACAGTGTCTTGCATTGTTTTTATTATTTACCTGAATGTTCAGATATTTACAGCAATGCCTCGTTTCATATTTAATGACCCCTTAAAACTGATTTGTATGTGTGGGCAACATTCTTTGCAACTCTTTCTAACTGGAAGTTAAAGACTAATCTAGTATGGCGAATCTTCTAAACTATTCAACGCTGCTTTCTTTGCATTTTAAGCTGTAAAACGAAGTTGTGGGCTGTAGCATTTGATTTGCAAGCAGATACTGTGCATGTTCACATGAACGTGCGTGTGTTTAAAGAAAGCAAACTTTTTTTATTGCCGTTGTGAATGCAGACAGATTTTCTTTTGAGACTAGTTATTCTTTGATCTTCACATGGAACTGGTTCCAGAAAATGTTAAATTTTGTGCTGATACGTTTAATGGATAAGGAAAGGAACTGACTATTTGTGTTCATTCTGGACAATTGAAGCTAGATAATACAAGATTTTGCTATCTTGTATTGAGGATCCCCTCCTACCCAGTGCTAAATCAGTTTGCACAAATTTTAATGGCTAGCTAATAAATTTCTTTTTACCACATGCATAGCACCTGTTTCATTGACTGGAGGGTTGACATTGCAAATTACCTCATGCAAATCTTTTTCAAGTTTGACATGCTGCCTGTGAGTTGAGCTAACTGCCTTTTAAGCCAAAGGAGGCTCTTCAAATTTGGAAACATTTGCAATGTGTTTATGCTAAATGCTTAATATCACAAAAGCCCTTTGTCTCGTTACTTTAACAGTATTAAACAGCTTAATCGATTAATTTTTAAAAGTTTTAGCAACTACAGAAATAAAGACATCTTCGCACAGTAATAGGCACTTTTTGTTTCAGAATCAGATTGGGGAGCTAGATGTTTCCCAATAAGTTGTTCCAGTGAAAGAACAAATGTGACTTTTCATATAGTACCTAATCATGGATCACCAATATCGCAAAGCACTTTTTGTGATAAGAATTTTTTTATGCAGTTACTGTACTGCATTTGAATCTTCTATGTTGCCACACTATTTGTCTAGTTTAATACAAGAATAAAAGTCATACTTTTGGGTTTAAATCCCCAAGATCTCTAGCATATTTGTATGATTATGAACAATATTTCTACTTTCATAAAATAGAACACAGAACAAAATATTTATAGGACATCTTCCAAAATCCAATTGCCCATTCCTAAAAACCCTGATATTTAATATTCTTTAATGTAGAACCACTGTTCTGTTATCTTTAAGTGTCTGTTAGAGTAATTATGAATTAATTTTATTGAATGCAAATCCTAATGCTGCTTTAATGTCAAGTTAGCTGTGTGGAAGTAATTATACTCCTGTTGTGCCCAAGTTTAGAATATTTCCTATGTATAGGAGTAGTTGATTCTTCTAAAGATGGTGTTGCTTTTGGAGCAATGAGGATAATAAAATAAAAAACTTCATAGATCTGGAAGCTTTCTTGTGTGTAGTTGGTTTTCCAGTAAAGTTATGCTATGTCTATGCTCAGATGTTGTTTTGACAATGTATCATTTATAATTGCATAAAGGGAGCTTTTCATAGGCAAATCTAATTCCAACTTTTTTTCTTTTTGTTTGTTTTATGAAGTGAGGTTGTATTTAATCACTGCTTCAGCTAGTGAATAAACATTAAGGGCAAAGCTTGACATCTGTTAAAATCTTGTAAGAGTGAAATTGAATAGGGACTTGTGAAGCTGTACCTATATATTGGCAATGATTGTATATGAAAATATTGGAATGAGTGTGACTCTCTCGCCTGTGTTAAACTACCAGAAGCTGCTGAACTGACTTGTTCCTGCTGTTCAGGCCAGGCTCTTAACTTGAATTTGGGTATCCGTTCCATATGTTTGTTTTTGAGTCGCAAAGTTCTGTTGGCTACAGTTTTCCCCTTGCATGAAGTCATTGAATTGGAACCATCTAAATTTAAAGCTGCAAAAGGTAGTATACCCCATTTTATTAGTCTTCTATCCTGAGTTCTCGGGTGTCCAAGATCCCAAAGTATATGGTTAAATTAGGACCAGTTTGGTTATTGGCCTTTACTGGAGGAAAGGCAAAGTTTGGATAAGATTAAGGTGCTATCGTGGAGTTTTGGTGGGAGTGTTGATTAAATATCTAACTGAGGAAGTCTTCGGGGAAAGTAGAAGTGAAAGAATGTGATCCAACAAGATATTTATAATTTATTGTAATTTTGTTGCTTTGTTCACCAGTGGTGCAGTAGGACTCATTGTGGGTACTTGATGATATACACACCAAATTCCTACTTTCAAGAAGGAACCAGAAACCTCAGGTGCAAGTTCATATTCCGCTTGCGGATTGAGAAGTTCCATGTATCTGCACCACAACAAATGTCTTCAAATGAAGAACATTTACATTGTTCTCACTATTGAAAATAGTTATAACCTGTAAATGACCAAATACATGTTTGAGGGATTCATGTTGGCTAGGATGCATGAAAAACATGCCTGCAGTTAGACTTGTGCTAGGAGGCCTTTTTAAACATGCACCTCTGGGTAAACTGGGTGGGAGGTGGTAGTGTGCACGCATTGGCACCTGACAAGGTAGGTGGGACTAGTTTAGTTCAGCGTGGACTGTTTGGACTGAAGGGTCTGTTTCCGTGGTGTATGACTCTATCCTCAAGATGATGTGTTAGCCAAAGTTTTTCTGCTTTAGAAATGGGGTTAAATCAATAATCTTCCAAAATGAGATTGTTATGCCTGGAACTGTGCTTGGCGATAAATTCTGTAAGCAATAGAATGGTTTTGGTAATAACTGGATAATTGTGAGCATGAGTGTTTTTCATCAGCTTCGAATTATTAGTTAATCCACTCCTATCCCTGCCATCTTTATAAACAATAAATGGTTAATACTCAGTGATTAACACTGCTGTTTCACAACACCAGGGACCCGGATTCAATTCCACCCTCTGGCCACTGTCTGTGTGCAGTTTGCATATCATGCCGTGTCTCTGTGGGTTTCCTCCCACAGTCCAAAGATGCGCAGGTTAGGTGGGCTGGCCGTACTAAATTGCCCCATAGTGTCCAGCAATGTGCAGGTTAGGTGGGTTAGTCGTGGGGAATGCAGGGTTACAGGGATAGCATAGGGTAGGATTCGGTCTGGATGGAATGCTTTTGTGAACTCAGGCTGAGTGGCCTGCTTCCACACACTAGGGAATCTATGAAATAAAGTCTGTACATCCACTTTAATAAGTATGCTCAGGATGATATAGAAATATCTTGATCTGACTACCTGCAATTGTTTTATTTTTAGAAATTGATAAACAGTTATAACACTGAATATTTCAGAAGAAAAATTGACAGTAGGGTTGCAGTTTCTGAGAAACGCCGAAACACTTCTGGAATTTCCCAGATGTAAACAGGAATTGATACTCTGCAGTGTAACTTTCCTTGGCGTGTAATATATTTCTCCTTACCTGATTTCACTTGAGCCTTGTTATGTGTATATGCAGTAGAAATAATTTGAGTTAATTGTGCCAGTTCTGAGTTTAAATCCTTGCAACCATTACTAGAACTAGCTGCAAATCATCATAATAATGCTGTTGATTTAAATTACTAGAATTTGATCTGTGGCCACTTTGTAATGAGGAAAAGATTGTCGCCTGTGGTTTGGGTTGGTAATTTGCAACTTGTGTGTTAACTGTGTTCATATGTGGAGTAGATATATGATCATATGAGTCACCTGGCTGAAATTTGAAAAAATATTTTAATGCAAGTGAGATGTATTCAGTTCCGTTGATCTAGGTTATCTAATGTAGGAACCCATTCGCATTCTGTCCAATATTTTCTTGTGATCATTGCCAGTATGTAGGTATAGCTCTGTGTATTTTATTTGCTTTGCAGTTCTGACCCATTTCCAATTTTGCAATTCGATTGTTTTATGAGCTAGCAAAATATTTGTTAAAGGTTTGAAAACCACTGAGAATGACTGAATATTTAACTTTTGCATAAGTATAGAAGCAGTGGGCAACCCAACATTAAAAGACTTTCACTTACTATAGCAAAGCAAGTAAAGACCCGCGACTGTTTTCTTTTTTTATGATGTCAGATCCTTTTGAGGTTTGGGGGTAGGGGTTTCCAACATTTTCCACACTTTCCCTCTTTCTCCGCACCACCCCCCAACACATTTTATTTGTTAATGGAGTAGGATCACCCAGGACCAACCTGCTTATTTTGACATGCACACACTTAGTGGTAACTACCACTATCATTATGAAAATAGCATGTCACCTTCACGTTACATCCTGATTCTTCAGAATGATTTGGAGCCACATCCACAGTAAAATTTTAATGCAAGTATGAGGCCTGTAGTCTGGAGTGACACAACTTGTGAAAGCGATGGAGAGATGTTCTACAATAACACGTAGTGTGAAGTATTTGGCATTAATATGATGTCAGTGGAGGAGAGAAAATGTTAACTTCTAAATATAAAGCCATTGGTGATCTAGTGTCAGCTTTGTAGTAGTGTACCAGGGTGATGTTGTAAAAGTTCTGTTTACAAATGTAATGTTTAGCATACCAAAGTATCATGGACAAGGGAATATGACTATGTTGTGACAGTGTTAAGGTACACTTAAGCTTCTGAAACGTTTTGTCAGTAAATTCATTCCAACAGTCTCTGGGATTTGAGGAGGGAGTTTATTCATGTGAAACTTTACTAGACCATGTCCTATCTGGTACATGGAAAGAGTTGCTTCAAGTGATTCCATAGACAACTAATGCTATGCTGGCTCACCAAATGCATTTTTGCCTAATATTTTAACATTTTTGATCTTATTGAAAATGGTTGAGCTGTTCCCTTAGCATTCCCAGCTGCCCCAACTACCAAAGCTTCAAAGTTAAACCTGTATATTTTGCTCTGGTAAAGAATGTTGCCTTTAACACATTAGTTTTGAGTTCTGTTGGTTTTAACTGTAATGTATCAAATTGTTTGCATTCCTGTTAAAACTGAGGATTTATTGGTCAAACAGCCATTCTTTGGACATTTTTAAAAACTTATTTTATATTACATTTGGCTTTAATGGTTTTCTGAAGCTGTTTCTCTGTATTTTTATTTTTGTTAACTTTGTTTTAACATCGGTATATTTTCAGCGCTTCCCAGAAGTGAATTAAAACATAATGTTTTGGCAGTCAGCTGTCGAGCACTAATGCAATTGAATACTTAATGGCACCATTTTTACCAGGTGTTGACTGTGGTGTAGCCTTGCTGTTTCTGAATTGAGCAAGAAGTGTAAATATAATTCGATGCAAACATGTCAACTGTATTTGGATTTAAATTATTTTAACAAAATTAAATTTTATTTAATGAAATCTAACTTGTTTTTGTGCCTTCATGATAAACGATTCTTTAAGAATTTCATCCTTTCAAGTTGGGAATTTGAGCATTGCAGGCCATGGAAGCGTTGAAAACCAGCAAAGCATTTTTTTAATGTACATTAGATCTGGGCACCAAGGACAAAATATATTTCCTGTCCCTCATGGCTCATACCGGTGAGCTGCCACTTTAAAATTGCACAGTTTGTGTTATTGGTTCATCCACTGTGCTGTAGACAGAGTTCCAGAATTTTGACCCAGCTACAGTGAAGGAATGACATTTGTAAGTGTATCGTTCTATGGGTAAGGAGATGAGAAGTGCATACAGTACATCAGGTTCAATCTCCCCATTTCTGTGCAATTGAAACAAGACTTCTTTGTTTCAGTACCTTGATTCTCTTGCCTCTGCCTTCTGAATAGCTTGCCACTCCTATGTGCTAGCTTTCAGTGCCTTATGAGCAAGGATACCTAGATCCTTTTGGATATAAATACAATCTCACACCTGTGTAGAAATATTCTGCTTTGGGAGGAGTGAAAGTGCAGATACTTAGCCATATATTAGCAGATAGTTGCCAGGATAAATTTTGACCTTTACTCTGTTAAGCTTTGACAGTGCCCGAAGTTCTGCAGCAATATGATTTTGAATGGAATTTGAGCAAAGCTGTGGACTATTTTGCATGTAATCATGCATTATTCCCAGGTCATCTAGTGCAAGTGAGCTGTTTTATCTAGAAATTGAGGTGCAATCTGCAAATTGCTGAAATGTTTTGAGGAATATCTGCAAATCATACTCTTGCTCTGAGGCATCACATGCAAATCTGTAATTATGAGCATTTGATTTATAGTAAGACTGAAAATTGGGCAAGGAAGGAAGGAGATTTGGGGTAGAAATCTGCATTTGTTTTCCCATCACTGACCTATGGCACATGCTTGTTTCCAAATATTGGTGTTCAAAATCCAGCTTAGTTGAGAAACAAGCTAAATTTGCTTTTTACTTAAATAGAGAATTTTGCAGTGAAAAAGAGGCATTTCAGAACTTGGGGTTTGTGGGAGGAGTGAACTAGTGGAGAGAAGTGAAGAAGAGAATGCAAGAAGCCAAGTAATCCTGTCAGATTAACTTGCAGCATGCACACTAGAAAACCTGCAGGGATAGAAGACTTTTTAAAAAAAAGAGTAAGGCTGTGGAGGCCAAGTCTCTGGATACTTTCAAGAAAGAGTTGGATTGTGGAATGAGGGGTTATGGGGATAAGGCAGGAACAGGATACTGATTGAGGATGATCAGCCATGATCATAATGAATGGTGGTGCTGGCTGGAAGGGCAGAATGGCCTTGCCCTGCACCTGCACCTGCACCTGTATCCCTCCTATCTGAAGTCAGCAATTAAGATAATCATGCCTGATCTGTTGTGTGATTTACTCCACTTGCCTGCCTGCTCAACCAGTCCTTCCCTGTTTGTAGATCAGAGCTTGCCTAACTCTACCTTGAATGTATTCAATTAGCTAGCCTCCACTTTTCTCTGGAAGAAGAGAATTTCGAACATTAATGACCCTCAGAAAAAATTCCTCTATCTATATCTTAAACGGTTATTTTTTTCCTTGGGTAATAAATGACATTTAACTGCAGAAATCTGCTTTGTGTTCTGGAAATTGGTTCAAACTTGGTTTCTTGTTGAATAATCTGAAATGTTAAGATATTGGAGAAGCTTGAGCGAATCCTTTTTTTTCCCCCAGTTTACATTGTTGTCCTTAACATTTCTAGGATCTGATCTGACAGTTCATTCGTCATTTTGAGAGAAATTATATGCATCAACTTTGTTAAATTACAAATTCAGGTATACTTCTATGAAAAGTATTTAGGATACCTTTTTTAAATTGCAATTTCATGTAGAATTTAACATACAATTTCTTTAACATTTCAACTATGGATGAGAGGTTTGTTTTCCCTGCTGTTTTCTATAATCTTTTAAAAACCAGGTACTCCAAATTGTTTCCCATGCTCCTGTAAAATTATCCCATCTTTTGCATGCTCCAGCCTTCCTTACAAATGAGCTGGGGCTTGGTGGAGGGGGTGTCATTGACTCCTATAAAATACTAACGGGTAGACAGTAAATGCAGGAAGGATGTTCCAAATGGCAGCGAAATCCAGAAGTACAGGTCACAGGGTGAACTATTTAGGACTGGACTGCACCTACCCCCATTTCCTATGTTTATTCCAACTTGTGGAATCCACTCCTAAACACACGCACACGCACACTCTCACTCGGGGTCCCTCTCTTCTCTCTCTCCCCTCTCCCTCCCTCTCCTCTTCCCCCCCCCCCCCCCCCCCCGCGCTCTCCACCCGCCCCCTCTCTCTCTCTTTCTTTCTCTTTCCCCTCCTCCCCCCTTCTCTGTCTGTGCGTGTCTCTCTCTTTGTCTCTTCCCTCCCCCCCCCCCTCTCTCTTTCCCCCCCACCCCCTTCCTTTTAAGGTGTACCTTAAAACCTACCTTTTCACCAAGCTTTTGGCTTCTCTCCCCAGTCTCTCACCTACAGAGCAGCTTGGATTGCACTTTATTCAAATGCAGCTTAATGCCGATGGCAGCAGTCTTCAACTGTATTTTTTTCTGATGGTAAATGTTAGTTTCGTTATTTACACCAGCCAACATTCATCCCTTCCAGACTTCAAGGTAGCTTCAAAAATTTATTAAGACAGTCCACTCTTGCATAATGCTACCATTATATCTTACATTTGTTCTTTGATATTTCAAACAGGCATCGACAGAATTGGAAATATGCAGTTAACTTACAAAGTATATGCAACTTGCTTCAATTAATATTTTAAAGAATTAAATCGTGAAGAGTTTTGGTATAAAGTGATACAATGCTGATCTGTGGCATACGTTTTCTAACCTAAACAATTTGAACTTTAAGAATAGGAATGGACTGTACAGCATTTCGCCCACCTTGCTGCCTGTGATGTAGAACTTTCACTTTAATTTTTCGCACCCAGTTTCAAGCCTACAAACTAAAGGGTTCTGGTACTCCTCTTAATAAATACTGGTTAGGCCCTGGTGAAGGGTTATGTCCAATTCTGAACAATTCTTTAAGGGGGGGTGTCCAGGCCTTGAAGTAGATACTGAGGAGGTTTACCAGGCATGATGGAATTCAGTTCTGTGGAGGGATTGGAGAAGCTGTGGTGGTATTGGAATAGAGATGAAATGGTGATTTAATGCAGATCGTCAAAATTGAGGGACTTTGACCGATAGAATAAGTGGGGAGAAACTTTCTATTAGCAGGTAGGTGAGTAATGAGAAAATGGAATAAGTTCGTATTTACATTCTACTTCTAATACACAATATTCCAAGATGCTTCTCAAAGGCATAGATTAAAATCTGATACTGTGCCAGGAAAAAAGACAACCAAAGGTTTGGTCAGAGGTTTTGAGGAGCAACTTAAAGAAATGAGGTAGTGTGTCAGGAATTTCAAGGAGAGAATTCTTGGACCAAGACATGAGAAAGGTGCTCATCAGTGATGCAACAAATAAATATGAGATGCTCAGAAGTCCAGAATTGTAGAAATGCAGATATCGTAAGATTGTTGGGTGGAGGAAATTGCAGAGATTAGGTTGGTGAAAGGCCATGGTGGATTTTGAAAACAAGAATACAAATTTTTAACATCATAACATTGCTGGCCTGTGAGTACAGGGGGTGATAGGTCAACAGGACTTGGGTCTGAGTTAAGGGAAGTTTTGAATGACTTTAACTTAAAATCACTGCTAAACTATATCAGGTAAACATATATTTCAAATATGATAGTGAAAGCCCTAAATAAAATGCTTTCATGTGCTGATGTATAATTTTTGCCACCTAATTGAATGTAGGCTGAGTTAGATTGGATTGAATTATAATTTAGTAAGCTCAAATTAGTTTATTGGTTGAATAAATTGTAAATACTTTCTCAAATGTGTTATTTGGCTGCTTCATTTTAAAGGACTTCTCTTGCATGCAAAGTCATTTCTTGAACTTTCTATAAAATTCAATTATTTTTCTGAAGGCGTTTGTAAATGAACAAATCAAATCACTTGTTTTAGTGAAACAGTTAATGGTAGATGCAAAATGAGAAAATCTCTGCTATGGTGTGCAGTGTTGAGAGAAAAAAATGTGCCCTTTATTTATTAATCCTGGAATTAACGTGAGTCTGGAAAATGAGCCAAAGTCTCGCTGTGTGCTCAGAGCACAGAAAATTTCATGCATTAAATCATCAAGACCTTTTAAATCATAGTAGTTATGCATTTTTTTTACACCATGTTTTTCTTCTAAAAGTGTTTTTGGAATGGAGGAGCTCCCCTGTATTCTGAAGAATGTTTAGTTTACATTCTTTAAATGATACACAAACTAATTGGGCTGAATAGCCTGTATTGGTGTTATACTCTGCCTGAGTTGCCTGCCCCCACTTTATCTCATCCTATCAAGTTGTGTTTATCCACCTTCCCCTTTAAATATATCTACACTATTCACCTTGACCACTCCATGTGGTAGCAAGTTCTCTACAGTTCACCACTCCCCTGGTAAAGGAAATTTCTCATGAATTTGTTATTGACTTGTTTTTTTGCGACTATCTTGCATTTATGGATCCCAGTTTTGGTCTTTCACCACCTGATTCTAGCTTTAGCAAATATTGTATTGTGGGCACCTTAACATTTTTTTTAAAACAATAGATTCACATCCATGTTTTAAAACAATAGAATGTCTCAATATGTCTATCATTGGAATAAGAAAGCATTTATTTGGGGTTGCCACAACCTTTCCATCACTTTAACAGGTATGTTTGTGGATGAAGAAGTTTGAATAATTTTACTTTTTAATTTTAAAAGGATGTACACTGAATTATGAATAGAAACGTTCCTATGATGTTGATAATCAGGTCAATTTAATAAGTGCACATGGTAAGATGGTTTATTGTGATAGATAACACTACTGAAAATTTTGTAGTAGTTTGACTAACCACTTGGATGGCAGTGCAGTTCAAACACTTTAGATTGTAGTTGTGATATTTGAGTGTAGAGTAACAAAAGTATCTTCATCCAATATTATGCACATTCCTGTGTCTAACCTCCATATTTGTCAGACAGAGCTTTATGTTAGACCTTGGAAACAAACTAAACTCAATTTGTCCTCCTATCCATCTTGTTCTTTTGAGTTGCAAGATTGTGGGTTCAAGCTGCATTGCAGAGAACTAAACTTGGGCTGTACTTCCTCAAACAGTACTAAGGAAGTGCTGCACAGTTAGCTGTTCCAACCTTTGGATGAGATGCTTAAGTTTCTAGCTGCTTATTTCTGATGGACATTGTACTGTAGTAAATTTTGAAGAGAGAACTGTTTTTATATTTCTTCACACTAGCTTTTTCATTGCCATTCATGCATGTGCACTGCAAGTTAACTGGTTGCCTTCTCTTACAACAGTGACTATTTAAAGTATTTCTGCAGCTATACAGAGCTTTGGATCCTTTTGAAATACAAGTTTTTTTTTTCTATTTTCTATATTTTAGAGAGTAGAGCAGGTAGATTCCTCTGCTGTGAATACCATGAACCAATTGCCTCTTTCGTTGCCTTCTGTCACACAGTTGCAAAGAAAGTATGCACAAAGACCAATATGAGTCAAACTATCACTCCATTGACACTAAATAACTCACTTGTGCAAACAATAATATGAAATAGTGGCTAGAATCACTTTGATTTGTACTGCCTAGAGATTAACAGAAATGAAAATGATAACCTGTACTGCTTCAGCCTTTTTAAAATTCAGATGTGGGCAAAATTGGTTGGCTAACATTTATTGCCTATCCCTAGTAGCCCTGAAAAGGTGGCAGTGAGCTGCTGCCTTGAACCTCTACAGTTCATGCGCTGTTGGTTAACCCACAATGCTATTAGAGGGAATTTCAGGATTGTGACCCAGTAACTGAAGGAATGGCAATATATTTCCAAGTCAGTGTGTTGAACAGCTTAAAGGGGAACCTGCAGGTGGTGGTGCTCCCAAATTCTTGTCCTTCGAGATGGCAGAGGTCATGGACTTGGAAAGTGTTGGCTGAGGATCTTTGGTGAATTTCTGCAGTGCATCATGTAGATAATACAGACTGCTACTGAGGGTCAGTGGTGGAGGGAGTGAATGGTTGTGGATGTGTTGCCAATCAAGTGGGCTCCCTCGTCCTGGATGGTGTCAAATTTCTTGTGTTGGAGCTGCACCCATCCACACAAGTGGGCAGTATCCTATCACATTCCTGACTTGTCTTGTAAGTGGTAGACAGGCCTTGCAGAGTCAGGAGGTGAATTACTCACCATAGTATTCCTAACCCCTGACCTGCTCTGGTAGCCACTGGGTTTAAGTGATAAGTCCAGTTGAATTTCTGGTCAGTGGTAACTCCCAGGATGTTGTTTGGAGATGCAATGTTAGTAACACCATTGAATCTTGAGGGGTGATGGTTAGATTGCCTCTTATTGGTAATGGTCTTTGTGTGGTGCAAATGTTACTTGTCAGCCCAAGCCTGGATATTGTTCAATACACGTTGTATTTGAATATGAACTGCTTCAGTGTTTGACGATTCGCAAATTGAGCTGAACATTGTGTAATCATCAGTGAACATGCCCACTTCTGACCTCTTATGATAAGTTCATTGATTAAAGCAGCTGAAGATGTTTGGGCCTTGGGTGCTATCCTGGGGAATTCCTGCATAGGTGTCCTGGAGCTGAGATGACTGACCTACAACCACAAACACCTTCCTTTGTGCCAGGTATGACTCCAATCAGTGGAGAGTCTATATACACGTACATGCGCACACACATACGCGTGCACACACACACCCCACCCCGATATCCATTGATTCCAGTTTTGCTAGGGCTATTTGATGCCAAACTCATTGAATATAGCTTTGATGTCAAGGGCAATCACTCCTGTTTCACTTCTGGAATTTAACTCTCTTCATGTTTGAACTAAGACTGTAATGAGATTTGGAGCTGAGTGGTCCTGGCAGAATCCAAACTGGGTATCACCTAAGTAAGTTATTGCTGAGCAGGTGCTGTTTGAAAGCCTTATTAATGACACCTTCCATCATATTTTACTGATAACCGGGTGGCAATTGTCCTTTTTATCTACAGTACATGCCTGGGCAAGTTTCCACATTGTTTGGTAAATGCCAGTATTGTAATAGTACTGGGAGAGCTTGGCTAGTGGAGTGGCAAGTTCAGGAGCACAAGTCTTAAGTACTATTGCTGGAATGTTGTCAGGACCCAGAGCCTTTGCGATGATTGAGTGTGATTATGCCAGGTTGTTGCTTGACTAGTCTGTGAGACAGCTCTTCCAATTTTGGCACAAGCCCCCAGTTCTTTGTAAGGACTTTGAGAGGTTGACAGGGCTGTTTCTGCCATTGTCTTTTCTGGTCCTGGACCAATGCCAGCTGATTAATCCGGTTTCATTTCTTTGAGACTTTATAGCGATTGGTACAATTGAGTGCCTGCTGGGCCTTTTCTGACAGCAACTGAGTGTCCTTGCTGTGGGTCTATAGTCACATGTAAGCACAACCAGCTGAGAACAGCTGATTTCCTTCTCTTAAAGACATTAGTCAACCAAGGGGGTTCACAACAATCTGCAATGGTTTCACAGTCATCAGTAGATTCTTAATTCCAGATTTTTTAGTTGAATTCAACTGGTAGGATTCAAACCTGGGTCCCCAGAATATTAGCTGAACTTCTGCATTATTAGCGATAATACCACCAGGTCAGGGGTATAGGTATAAGAGCTACTGTGCCTTTGAGAGCTAAAAGATTGCAGAACTACCTGATGCAGCACCAAGTGTTCTAAATAAGGTAACAATGTAACATTTGGTCAAACAGCTAGATTAGCTAGGTTGTCTAGAGACGACAAAACAAATTAATTTAAACCATACCCCCAAAAAAACCAAACTCCAATCAAGTTTGAATTTAGTATATTGAAAATCTTAAAAGTCAATTACTATAATTTGGTGCTTTGGTGGTATAAGACTGGGAAAACCCGAACAATTGAGAGAGAACTGTCAAGCCACCAGCATGTAAACACTGCCTGAAAAGTAGCTCACTTAAAGGTACCTTTATCGAGCTGTGACTTGTGAAATAGACATTCCTATGAAGAAAAGAAGAAAAATCTCCAGAGGAAGATACCACAAGAAGATTCGGCAACTGCCTGGTTTTGAAATTTGAATTTTTGGTAAATCTCATCCCAGGAGTTTTTGTCAGGCTAATATTATAGAAGGGAAAATAAAAGTTTAGAGGAAGGAGTTGTAAATAGTTGTTAATTATTCTGTTATACTTTAAGAAATAAAGTTGTTAATGTTTACTTTAAATAGTTCTTGCCTCCTCAAATTTTCCCGGATTATCACAGGGGTAAATCATTTTTTTTGCTAGTTTAAAATTGGCAGGTTTGGTTTACCCCATGCCATAACATACTGCCTTCCTCAGGTTGGAATGCAACTTTTTATATTTTACATTGTAGAAACGTTGGCAGTTTATAGACATCAGCACAGTTTAGCACTTCATGCTGTGATCTTTTCATCAGAGCTGCAATGAAAGGCCTTCAACATGAAATGTTAACTGCTTCTATCCGCAGATATTGGCTGACCTGACTATTCTCAATATTTTCTACTTTATTTCAGATTTCCGTCACCTCTGAAGTTTATGCTTTTGTAGTGGGCTTTCAAAGCTTCGACATAGAAAATATTGTTTTCTCTATGCAGCCCAATTTTTTTTTTAAAGATGAACATAACTAATGTTTTCAAAGCATGCTAAAACCATTTTACTGCTAGTAAAGCTGGTGGTGATTTTTATCATGATGCTCATGTTTTCAAAATACAGTGTGATACTGGCCAGGTTGTTTATGATTGTTGGTTGAATAAATGTTGGCAAGGAATCTGAGTTCTCCTGCTGTTTAAAGTAATGTCATGGGATCTTTTAAATCTCCTGAGAAAGTAGCCTGGCCTCAGTTTAATGTCTTGAGTGAAAAATGGCACCTCCAACAGTTCTCCCCACTTGGATTTTCAGCCTAGGTTTGATGCTCTAGTCTGCTGGGTAGGACTTGAATTCACAACCTCTGATTCTGAAGTGAGGTGAAGGTGCTACCCATTTGAACCAGAATACGATACTGATTCTTAAGTGTATGCAGGAAAACTGGCGGTCTGCCCTATCCAATTGAGCTAACAAATGAAGCACATAGGCCACATGTGTGTTGCTCCCAGAGGAAGATCACGATTAGAACGGTCGCAAATGCTTGGGGAGTTTATTGCCAAGTCACTGGAGTTTAAGGTACCTGACTTGATAATTGTCAACGCATTAAAAAGATGAAAGTTGGGAAGTGTTGGTTTGTTTTTTGGTCATTTATTCATCTTCAACTGCTTTCTATTTCCTTACATGTGCTTGGAAAGGCATCTTATTCCTTTTTTTGAATATTATATCCAACCAAAGAGAAGTGCCACTTTTAACAAATATAAATTGATCTCATTTTGCAAGTGAAGATGATAGGGAATCATTTTTAAATTCATTTAATGTGATCTGCAGTTACTCAAAATTTAACCAAAAGTTGCATCAGTGGTATTAGAAACTTGAGTGAACTCCACAGAAATGATCTTTTTATTATATGGAAATAATACGCTTGCTCTGAGAAATGCTGGAAATCAGAAACCAAGACAGAAATTTGGTGGAAAAGTCCAGCAGCATCTGTAGAGAGAAATCAGAATTAACATTTCAGGTCTAGTGACCCTTCCTCAGAAGCAGTAACTCTGATTTCTATCTAAAGATGCTGTCAGACCTGCTGGGTTTTTCCACCAATTTCTGCTTCGGTCACTCGTTCTGAGGGGTGTAATAAGTGTAAATAAGAAAATGCTCTCTCCTTTGGCAGAAGTGTTGGTGAAGCATGGATGTTAGTTCTTTTGCCAATTACCTCCAAAAAGAATAATTTTTTGAGTAGCAAGCTATTTAGCACTAGAGCACATTGTCTGAAGGAGCAGATAATGAAGGTTTGATATCCAATTGAGAACGTGTATAAAGTATGAGCAGGTAAGGAAAGGATTAAGTTTAGAGTTGTGTGATAAAGGCTCAGCGTGACTTTAACCAAATAAGAACTTGCAGTAAACAATGAGGTGCTGAAAGCAAGGATAGTGGTTTAACGAGGTGAAGAACATCTATTGTGTAATGCCAGATGGCTTAATCTTTACTGTTGATGCTTGCTGATTGTAACGGTCACCCAATCAATATAGATGTTGCTCCCTGTAAGTGACTATATAATTCCTTAAACTGCTGTTTGACAAAATACAGAGAACTCCTGTCCTGTGTGCATGGGTGATCGTGCTCTCCTAAGGACTCAGACACAGTATGGATCTACCTTCATCTTTATTCTGAGTGTTTGCTTCAACTGATATGGAAATGGGACAACAATATTGGCGAGCTAGGTAGGAATTCAAACAAATGGTAATGATTGGACAGCGTCAGTGATTGTCCCAGAACACTGGTATCTTGAGACAGATGGGCCCACAAGGTAAGATTTTAAACCTTGGTCCCTCTCAATATTCCTGCGTATTGGAAACTGTCCCCTTGTTCAATCATTTTCTTTTTTTTTCTCTCTTCCCCTTTTGGGAGGAGAGGGGAAAGAAAAAGAAACTCCTCCTCCAAAACACAGCGGGTATCAACAGGAATTCAGTCAAGAGACAGTTTTGTAAAAGTGCTGACAAACAAAGATTCAAGTCCCTTGGACTTGGGGTTCTAGGCACCTGGGTTTTATTTGGGGTTTGTGTCCCTGTGAGAAGTAAAGTGAGAAAGAGTTTCAAGTCCCCAAGGTAAAAAGGGGTTTGAGTCCCCTGGAAAAATGAAGTTGGAGTCCTCTTGTGAAGTTTGCTAGTGTAATCCAAAGCATAGTGTAAAAAAAAAACCCTGCTGCGCTTGTTTCTATCACACTGCCTTAGACCGCTTGTTAAGAGGGGAAATGTCCTACGTGAAGGTTAGGACCCTGAAACGGGTGTGGAGACACAAGGTTTGAGGCTCCGGAGCATAAAAAAAGAAAACTTGGGAATCAGGAACTTCAAAGAAAAACATCTAAACAAAATTTGGTACTACTTAAAGTTATCGCCTTTATCCCCTACACCTCCCCTTAGAAGTACTTCTAGGACAACATGGTGTCACCAAGAAAAGGGAGGGAAAGTGGAGCCAGTCCACTCTGATCCCAACAGTGAAGTGCATTGATTGCTGGGGGAGCTTTGTCTGTGTTTTTGTTGTATGAATCTGTTTTTGGGCTGTGGACTCGACTCTGCGAGTCCTTCTAGGGAAAGGGAGTGGCTTGGACTGCAGTACTATGTGGTCCGCTGCAAGGGTTTTTGCCTCTTATAAGTGTAATTTCATCAAAAGGATGCAAAAAAAGAGAAATGCTGAAATTGTTGTACTAATACTTGGATCGAAAAAGGAAGTTTCAATGTGAATTGTGCCATCTTGAGTGTGTTTGATATTTAAAGTTTTGGGTTGTTAAAATACTGATTCAGAAAATCCTTTAAAGTGACTTTTGACTTGTTTGAATCAGGATCTCAATTCAGTGTTTTGTGGGCTATGTAATAGGGCAGATTTTGTTTTACATTATTATACAACATTAGGTCGTTTTTTAAAATTCACAAATATGTGACCTTAAAACAAACTGATTGAAGGCCTTGGGCCCCTGGTATGTTTGAAATTCTACAATGCCTGTTTGAAAAAAAAAGTCAGTGGTCATGCTTTAGCAAGATGAGAGCATTGTATTAAAATATCATTTCTTTTTGTGAGCACTCTGGATTAAAAAAAATCTGTTTTAATTTTGATGTTTTAAGATTTTAGAGAATATTAGAACTTGATGCTGAGCTGTTTAAGTTCTGTCAATTAGTAAGACTTTATAGGCCCCCTTCATATTGCAAATTCAAAGAATTTTGGTCTCTACAGTTACTGGTCTGTAGCCACTAGTTCTGACTTTTATTTGGGAAGTTTCGTTGGGAGAACACATTTTAATATATTCTGCATTTGTTTTCCACAAATATTTAAGATTTAAATCTGAACTGAAACTGCCTCTTTAATGGTTAAAGCACAGGGAATGTTTTGCTGTTTTCTTGCTATCCCAGATTTTTGAAACCCTTTTCTTGACAGCTTTCACATTAGCCAAGTATTAATTTGTCAAAGGAAAATAATTCTTGAATAACCTGAATGGGGTCCCCAAGAGTTTGATTTTAGGGCCATCAATTGTTGTTTATAAATGACTGAATTATTTAGGCAGTACATCCTGAGATGTTATGATTGGCTTCTAGGCATTTCAAAATGAATTACCTGCTCATGAAAATAAAAATGCATAATAACTTAAATGCAATGGATTAACAATACAAGAAGTAACGTGTACAGTGCTTTAATTTAAAAATTATACAGTCATTTCAATCTATCATTCAAGGTACCATGTCTGGCAATTTCTGGAGCAGAAATTGATGCAGGATAATGCTGGGTTTCCACGTTGCAGGACAAGTGGAATGGACCTGTGAACGGGTATGACTCATAGAATCTCGACAATGTGGAAACAGGCCAGTTGGCCCAACAAGCCCATACTGACCCTCTGAAGAGGAACACATTCTGCCACCCTATTGCTCTACGTTTCCCTTGACTAATGCACCTAACCTACACATTCTTGAACATTATGGGCAATTTAGAATGGCCAATTCACCTAACCTGCACATCTTTGGACTGTGGGAGGCAACTAGAACAACCAGAGGAAACCCATGCAATCACAGGGAGAATGTGCAGTCGCCTGAGGTTGGAATTCAATTTCTATTTTGACAAACCCTGTGGGAACACCAAAGGATAATTTTTGTGTAAAACTATTTCTGTACTTGCACTCGTCAGTTTTTTTTTCATTCAATTCTTTTAATGCCGACATTTAACTTAGCTGAAGATATTTTTAGAAACTCTTGTATCTGCCAACTACAGTGCATTTGACGTCAACAGAAACCTGATTTGTATTACTGTGAAATGTTACTAATAAAATTAGTATGTATTTTTATTTACAATTATTGAAAATTGAGCATTATTGCATGAAGTTCGATATTTTCCTTCCCATCACCTGCACATAGTATAACTCGTGTACTATCTGCAAGTTGTACTGCTACAAGTTAACAAGGCTCCTTTGACAGTATCTTCCAAACCTGAACCCTGTACCACCCAAAAAGACAGGGTGGCATACACATGAGAACAGTATTTGCAAGTCCCTGATCATACATCGTGATTTGGAAACTTTTATTTCTGTTGCTGGGATTCCAGTTCTGATAGCCTTTCCTTCCCTAGGATTATTAGGAATAGGCAATAATTGCACCTTGTGTCAGTGATGGCCATATTCACACATCATGAGTTAGTTAAAAACAATTGAAAGGGATAGTATTGCTGAGGTCTCCCAAAAGACATTCCTCCTTATGTATTCACCCTCACAATACTTTGTCAATTTTTTCCATGTTAATTTATGATAAATTGCAAATAATGCCTTTCAATAATAATTTTTAAAGTTGAAGTATAGTTTTTAAATTTGTCTCAAAATTGTTTATTGCAAGAACACGAAGTCTCTCTTGTTTTGTTAAAATAACTATAGAGGCTGGTATCCCATCACCCTTTAGTTACATGTAGAAAGTCCTTGACACTGATCCAGCGCTCTCTCAGCCAGCTGTCAATATCAGAATGTCTGACACTCTATTTTATTAACCAGTACAAATTATAAATGAACAGTTAGCATTAATTGCTGTATACAAGAAAGTAATTTATAAGGGAAAGGAACAGTAAAGTCAGACCTCACACCCCACCGTACAACCAGTTCACAAAGAAATGAGGACAAACCTCTAATCCCACTGTACGTAATCAAGAAGGAAATAGTAAATGCAATCACAAACAGACAGTCTGTGAAACCGAATAATAAAACAGTATCATAGACACCCGCTCCCTTCCACCTTCCTCCTCTAAGGCAGCCCACCTCTATGCTCCTTCTGGCTTGCAGTCCACCCTGACAGACCAGCCTGTACTATTTCCCCAAACAACACCACCACCACCAGCCCCCCCCCCCCCCTCCCCCCAGGACAATAGCAATCAGGACAGCCCATCTACCTTTCTGGCATCCCTAACCACCCCCTCATGCCTTCTGACGACCTGGAGGACAGCCTGCTGCAGTACCTGCCTGGACTGAGGACAGCCTACCCACCTTCCAGCTCTCTGTTTGCCCTTACATACCATCTGGTTCTTGCCCACACCGATGTGCTCTTCGGCCTATTGACTGCCCTGACACACCATCCAGGACAGCCTGTCCCCATCCCTGGGACAGCAGTGCATGGGGCAGCCCATAAGCCTTCTGGGTCTTGGCCGCTCCACACCTTCTGGCCATCTCTAGGACAGCCTGTCCTGATTACCCCTTCCCGGCATGACAGTGCTCAGACTGGCTCTGGCTCTTGGGTGACTGGCATCAGGGCAGTCTAGCCACCTTTGGTTCTCAGGATGGTCTACCTGCTATCTGGCTCTCAGGGTGACAGCTTTCAGGATGACCTATGAACCTTCCAGCTCACAGTGCAGTCGATAAAAGCAACAAGACAGAGTCCTTTCTGGTACCAAAAACAGTTCAAAATGCAGAGTCCATGCTCAGGAACAGAGTCTGCTCCAGTATGCATTGTCAGAGATAAAGTCCACAACCAAATGCACACCCCACAGCACGCGCACACAGGTGTTCAGTCTCCAACCAGGCCTGGTTTATCCAGAGAACCAGGCCCATTCATAGGAACACAGTACGTTGTGAAAATGCAGTTAACTCACAGTGTTTAGTCCACACCCAACGGCAGCAAATGCTCACCTCCCAGCACGTGCCACAGGTGTTCAGTCTTTACTGAGACCCAGTCCACTGACAAAGGGTCAGGTCTGCCCACAGGAACAGCTCATCTGGAAAGGTGTGTTTTCTCACAGGGGCTCAAGTCCAAACACCAGAAAAGTGAAAACACACGCAAAAAACAAAGAAAGCCAGAGTGCAGGGGCTAAGCCATGCCCCAAAAATCAACACAGTCCTTTTCTCAAAGAGAACAGTGTAACAAACAACAGTCCCCTAATGAGGACTGAATTACACCTGTAACACTGATTATTTAAGTCAGCCAATCAGTCCTTAATTAAAAAAAGAATCCAGTTAATAACCTGGACGTGGGCAGCCAGCTCAGTTAGTCCCGGTCCTGACACAGATGGAAAGTTCTTGACACTGATCCAGCTGTCGGTATCAGAATATCTGACCCTTCTCTTTTATTTTATTAAACAGTACAAAATACCGTTAACAATAAACAAAGCAGCAGTTCACAATAAAAAGAAAACTATTGTGTACAGAGGGAAGGCAGCAAAACCAAACCCGTAACCCCACCATTCAAACAGTTTTCAGGAAGATGGGGACAAACCTCAAATCCTACTTCCAGTCAAAGGTAACAGTAACAAACACAAACAAGACAGTGCAGTCAAATGGGAAACAGTGGATAGAACACAGACCCAATATAGCTATAAAAAAAAAGACACCTGAGACCAGTCCACACCACATACTGATCAGACTGTTCTTGGCTAGCCTTGCTGCAGGATATTCATCAGCCTTCTGGTCTCTAACCAGCCTGGAGGAAAGCAGGCCTGGGGAGGGTCAGTCAGTACGCAGGGCGACCATCGACCACCCATCTCTCAGTCGCCCCATGTATTCATCGGTCATCCTCCAGTTGGCATTCCTATGGGTTGCCGTCAGCCACTTGGCTCAGCCTCCCCGCGTGCTGACCAGCCTGTCTTATACTGGCGTTCCTGCAAGGACACTATCAGTTGCCTGGCCCCATGCACTGACAGGCCCTTCCCCGCCCACTTTCCTCCAGGCCAGTCATCGTCTCCACCACTCCAGCCAGCTTGCATACTGCATAGCCCCCAGCCACCCTGCGTACTGACAGAACCCAGCCCACTTTCCCCCAGGCCGGTCTTCAACCCTCCAGCTCCCGGCCACCCCATGTACTGACTAGATCACTCTGGCCTGCACTCAAGCACAATTAATTACAAAACCCACATACATTAATAGAATTCACAAAATCCTCACAATACACAGTTTCCAGTAGCAAGGCAGAGTCCACGCTCGAAGGCAGAGTCTACATCTAAAGGCAGCAAATGCACACCCCACAGCACACACACAGGTGTTCAGTCTTGACAGAGGCCTGACTCATCCATAGATAACCAGACTTACTCACAGGAACACAGTGTATTGTGGAGCTGCAGTTAACTCACAGGGGTTTTGCTCCACTCTCAAAGGCAGAGTCCACTCTAGGATGCAGCAAATGCTCACCTCACAGCACACACAGATGTTCAGTCTTTACTGAAGCCTAGTCCACCGACAAAGGGCCTGGCCTACCCATGGGAACAGCTGATCTGGAAAGGTGCATTTTCTCACAGGGGCTCAGTCCAAACACCAAAAAAGTGAAGCACATTCAAAAGAAAGAAAACCACTGTGCAAGGGCTGAGCCCTGCTATAAAATCAACATTGTCCTTTTCTCAAAGAGAAAGAGAAAAGAGTAGTACACAGGCTGTAACCAGCCAGTGAAACAACAGTTCCCTAATGAGAACTGAGTTACAGTGAAACACATTGACTGTGTAAATCAGGCAATTGAGAAATCAGTCCTCAATAAGAGAAGGAATGCCAGTTAACAAACTGGCTATATGGCTCAGCCAGTTTAGGAATCAGGTTCCCCCCAAAACAAATACAGAAACCAATAGCAACAGTATGGACTGGACTTGGGCAGCCAGCTCAGGGACAGGCCCCTCCCTGCCACAAATGGAGAGTCCTTGACAATGAACCAGCTCCTACAGAGCCAGCTGTCAGTGTCAGAATATCTGACACTCCTCTTTTTTAAAACTTCTTCTTTATTAAAAGATTAGATTAGATTCACTTCTTTTTTTTCTTTTCTTTTTCCCACCCTACCGCGGTAGTGCTTATTTTTTCCCCAGCACCCATGTTGTGTGTGTGCAGGTGTGAGATACAGTGAGAGACACAAAGTGACTTCCTAATTTTCTTTTTTTTTCTCTTTTCTTTTTTCTTACCCCCACACTACCGCCTAGTTGCAGTCGTGCTTATTTTTTTCCCAGCAGCCAAATCTCCTGTTTACTTTTTTTTCTTTTTTTTCCTTACCCCCAACACTACCACCTAACTGGATAGTGCTTACTTTCTATCACCTGATGAAGGAGCGTCGCTCCGAAAGCTAGTGTCCTTCCAATTAAACCTGTTGGACTATAACCTGGTGTTGTGTGATTTTTAACTTTATTTTTTCCCCAGCACTCATGTTGTGTGTGTGCAGGTGTGAGACACAAGGTGATTTCCTTTTTTTTCTTTTTGAGGTAAAGTCTGTAGATTATCATAAGTCTGAACTGAAGATGTAACTGAAATAATAACCTATTCTCATTGACCAATACTCTTGAAAGGACAGAGAATTGGATATTCAGGCCAACAGTTAAATTACATGTCAAGAATGATACTGTCCAAATATCAGCCACAAGGCAAGGATATTCGATTTCCATTCCATCACTATTGGTTGACACCTCCAGACTTCCTTTTTTTTTGGCAAGATAATGTTGGAATTGTCAAATATTAAAGCTCCACTAAACAATTCCTGGCTGTTAGATGAACACAGGTTATTCACCCACCTGGGTCAGAAGGGCTCTGGCCCGAAACGTTGAATTTCCTATTCCTTGGATGCTGCCTAACCTGCTGTGCTTTAACCAGCAACACATTTTCAGCTCAAGTTTGAGAGGCTCCTGTCTCACACTCCGGATTGGAATCAGATGCTTTTCGGGAGCACGATATGGCACATGGGATTAGGGTGACTGTCCATGGGGATGGTCAGAACCAGCAATCTGCACAGATCCCACCAAACCGGCCGCTGAGTTTCTCCAGCGATTTCTCTTTCTGTCCACATTCACCTCCAAATGACATTCCACTTCCTTTTTTTATGTGTCAGCCAGTGCTCCCTGATTGGACTGATTAATAGCCCCAATCAAGAAACTCACATTCAATGAGGTCCACCTGGCTGTCCTCATTATAATCACTGCACCTTGCACATTTTCAATCATTGAGATAACACAGCTTGTGTCTATTCTTGCCTCTACCATTGATATATGTGCTTTCAGCATCCTAGACTCTTAAGATTTAGAATTCCCTCCCTATAACTCTACATCTCACTACTTTTGCTTCCTGCTTTCAAATACTGCTTAAAATCTTAGATCAAGCCTTTCATCATGTCCCCTAATTTCTCTTTGTGTGGCTTGGTGTCAGACTAGTCAATGCATTCCTGCAGTAGCTTTGAATAAACCATGTCCATCCATGTCTTTGCTATTCGCCATCTCAGTTGTTCCAGCGCCCTCATGACTACCTTCTACCGATCATAAACCCAAATCTCATCAAAAACTGTACTGCCCTGTCCTCAAATGTTTGCTGAATCTCATTGCCTCCCAGACCAGCAATGCTGCAAATTTGAAATGATTGGCCAGAAACAAAACTCTCTGTCTGGGTCTATGGATAGGGCAGAGAGCTTGGATTTTATGACATTTTTTTTACAAAAACACAGCTTAGTAAATTATTGGCAATTGGATATCCACACACTCAAGTTAATCAGGTAGAGTGTGTGCACACGTCTGTGATCAACTGAAAGAGAATTTGACTTGGCCCCAACAGCAGTGAGAAAATAAGCAGAGAAATATATATAAAACTAATGCCTTTTTTAACAAGAAGTTGAAAATTGGTTTCTGAAAATGATATTTAAAAATGCATACAACCCAACATGAGGACATTTTAATGCTGTCAATGGATTTAGCACTTTAGGTTTTAAAAACAGCATTAATCCAAAACGGATGGAGGGTAGATGGAACTCTTCATTAATGAATCAAACACCAAAGCTCTGATAGAAGCTTATGAATAGTTCCATTAAATCAAAAAATATTGCATTTTTTAATAAAGTTCAAAAATATCTGGAGCAAAATGTACTGAGATACGCATGTATTTACTAAAGCAGTCACTGGATCTACAGGGTATACAGATTCTTCAAATACCATTTCTCAGTTTATGCCCTTAAAAGCAAATCTTATGCAAGTAATTTCAGTTTGCCTGCTGGCAAATATTTCTGCGCTGAGTCACCATATCAGTGCTCATCTTTGTTCTGATCTCACGTTCTACAATTTGAATTTGACTGCAGAATTGGGGTAATGTTTTTGCCTTACTCTTGGAGCTGGAATTTGGGAATACATTGAAAGAGTATGCATTTCTATAGCCCCTTTTACAACCTGAAGGCTCTAGAAGCACTTCATAGTCAATGAATACCTTTTTGAAATGTAATCACTGTTGTAGCAAGTGCAGTAACCAATTTACGCATAGTAAGTTTCAGCAAACAACCATGTTAGGATAACAAAATAATCTGTTTCTTTTTGTGACATTGATTGAGTAATAAACGTTGGTACATGTAATTAGTCACAGTCAATGAAGAGTCGTAGGGAGAGACCAGAGGTTATGTAGCTTGAGGGTACTACTCCACACTAAGCATTGCTCAAGGCAGCCTCTATGAGCTAACACAGCTAGTAAGGTGATTGAACCTGGAGGGATAACCAGGGACATCCAAAAGAGGACGAACAAACAAAAGCATTAATCACAGAAGAGCTGTGGTGCAGAAAAATGTCATTTGGCCTAATATGGCTGCACCAGCTCTTCAAATGAGCATCATCACTTGCCTCAAGTCTTCCATTTTATCCCCATACTCTTGCACATCATTTCTATCCAAATAATTATACAATAACCTCTTGAATATCGCAGTTGAACCTATCTGCACCACATTTCCAGGCAGTGTATTCTATATTCTAACTACTTGTATGAAAAAACTTTTTCTCAGCTCACATTTCTTTGCAAATCTCTTTAATCCTATGTTCTCTGGTTCTTGATCCTTTTATGAGCAGGAACAGTTTCTTCCTATCTACTCCATCCAGTCCTCTCATGAATTTTGAAACCTTTATCAGCTTTCCTCTTAGCCTTCTTCTTTCTAAGGAGAGGAGTCCCAACCCTATCCTTGTATCTGAAATTTCTCATCTCTGGAATTATTCTTGAAAATTACCTCTGCACCGTCTCCAATTTATTCACATCCTTCCTATAACAACACCCAGATCTGTACACAATATTCCAGTTGAGATCTAACAGATATCTTATACAAGTTCAACGTCACTTCTATGCTCTTGTATTCTACGCCCCTATAAATAGAGTTCACTTAATTAATTGTCTCTCAGCCTATCCTGCCATCTTCTGTGATCTGTGAACAAATTCACATAGGTCCCTCTGCTCCTGCACTCCTTTAGAATAGTACTTCCTATTTTATAATGTTTCTCAATGTTCTTCCTACCAGAATGCATCACCTTATATTTCTCTGTATTGAGCCCATTTGCCACCCAATCCACCAACCGACTAAAGTAAAACAAAACTTGTGGATGCTGGAGATCTAGAACAAAAAAGGGGTTAGTGGAGTCAAACCTGTTTTCTCTCCACAGATGCTGCCTGACCAGCTGAGTTTATCCACCAAATTGTCTGAGTCTTTTTGAAATTCTATTCTGTTCTCATCCAAGCTTTGCGTCATCTACAAACTTTGAAATTGGCACCTGCAAAACATAATCTGGATGATTAATGTATATTACAAAATAAAAGCGTCCCAGTACTAACCCCTGAAAAACTCCGCTGCAGTCCTTCCTCCAGCCTGTAAAATATCCATAGGCCACTACTCTCTGTTCGCTTTCACTTAGTCAATTTTATACGCACTGATGTGCAACAAAATTGAGATCCGCTACAGTTTATTTGTGGATTTCTTGCTCCTTCAGCTTCTTTGGGTCACTGAGTAGTACTCTACCCAATAAAAAAGACATTTATTACTGGTTCCTGCTTTAAGAGGTTTTGCCTTGGATGAAATCTTACTCTGATTGCTGATTAAAAGGTCTGAAAATGTATCATAAGCATTAATTATTCTTTTGTTAATTTGTGGTAGTTAAGAATTTAACACATATTATAACAAGCCATTCAGATTCTTAATTTCATCGTTCAATTTTAGTTAACAGCTTAATGTGTGCAGAGATAGTTCCCTTCCGTCTGTACAATCAACACAACAGTAGCAATGAAAATGTGCTTGGTAGATTCCTGGCCAAAACTACCAACTTGCTTTCAGCATTTGTTTCTTCATGTCACAACATGAAGCTTTTATTTGACTATCAAGAGGTTTTATCTCATTCCCATATCTGTTTCACTTTAAGCATCAGATAAATGAATCAAAATAGTTTTGAATAACTTTCATACATGGTATTTTTAAAGGATATTTATAAATCATGTAGACTGAATTTCAAACAATGATTAAAACTGAAAATCAGGTTATTAAAACCCCATTCTCTAAGTTGCTGTTATGATAATAATGCCATTCTGGGGTGTCAGGAAATATCTCTTCATACGGACAACTCAACTCACTACAGCAGGCAATAGTTATTGAGGTGACTACTATAGATGCATTTAAGAAGAAGTCAGATAAATAGGGGACATACATGGGGTGAGATGAAGAGGGGTGGAAGTAGGTTCAGTGAGGACATAAGTGTGAATACAAACAGCCAAAAAGCCCCTTTCTATCCTGCAAGATTGTATGTAACTGTGTGTGGACTGTGAACTTGAGTTGGAGCACATTGGAGATCCTGGTAATAAATTTCTGAAGAAATAGTGGTGTGTTGTAGTTGGAAAGTGGTAAAAGTCAACCAAATCTGACATGTTATTATGTCCAGAACAATGTAACAATAAATAGTGATTTAAACAGGAACAGCTTATGGTTATAAAGGATCTTTAATGTTTTAAAACCTCTGAACATACGACCAGAAAAAATTAGCCATTCCGCCATGTAAAGAGGTATCAGGGCAGGCGACCCAAGGTTTGGTCACAGAGGAAGATTTTAATGCATATCTTAGAAATGGAGACGTTTTTAGGAGGGAATACCAGATCTTGGATTTAGGTAGTTAAAAGCAAGATGCTGTTGGTGAAGTGATTAAAATTGGATATGCACAGGAATTGATAGAGTACAGGAAATCTCCTAGAGCTGTGGGAATGGAGGATGTCAGAGATGAGGAAATTAGAAAAGCATTCACATTCATTGAAAACTTTGCCTTTTTTTAGCTACAGCTCTTTAAAATTAGTGAATTCTGATATTTTACTGAATTAATAGGGATGGTGATTAGCTTAGTGCAGAAGTTTTTAAAATTCCAAGAATGAGTCCATTTAACTTAGGTAACTAACGGTTAATGTTGATATGAAGATGTTGTCAAATATACATTACAGACATCAATGAAAATTATATGTTACAAATGTTTGAAAAACTGTATGTGATTGTATAATATATACACATAAATGAAAGAATTCCTGATTCACGGTGCAAGTTTATGGTTTTTCAGTCTCAGCCTCACTGTTGATCTCAAGCAGAAGATCTGCTTCAACCAGTAGTTCCTCAAACTCTGTGGGATTTTACAAATGTCACAATCCATATGCAGTTGTACAACTGAGTTGTCAACTCTGCATGGACCTATTCCTAGAATTTTCACCAGCTGTCTCTAGTTGCCTGGCTGGTCAACCATCCATTATTTCCCCTTCTAAAATGTTAAGTATTCATTTTTCTCAGAATCTAGTGAATTTTCACCCATGGGTTTGCTGCCAACAGTTTCCATGAGATTAATCTTCAATGACTGGAGGCAGTTCTGGA
This sequence comes from Hemiscyllium ocellatum, assembly GCF_020745735.1. NCBI lineage: Eukaryota > Metazoa > Chordata > Chondrichthyes > Orectolobiformes > Hemiscylliidae > Hemiscyllium > Hemiscyllium ocellatum. The sequence continues at coordinate 20,400,160 of NC_083406.1, read as the reverse complement.
GGGGTGACAAGCCACTAGTGAGGGATCAGCTTGCAATTAAAGGAATAAGCTTTCAAAACATTTGGTGTACATTAATGGTTTACAAGTACAAGGCAGAATTTCAGAAGTTCCACATGGCACAAAAGTTGAACCTTAATATGGAAGATTTTGAGCTTTATGATGGACGCGATGAGTTGAAGAGCCTCTTTCGTGTTGTAATGTGCTATGCTGTAGACAATCTTGTGGAATGGATGGACACACAGCAGACGGAGTTCAATCCAGAAAGGTATTTAGAAATATATGTCGATGAATAAGATGAGAGCTAATACAAGAAAGGTACAACTTCCAAGAATAGAGAACCAGGTTGGAGGAGGGATGTTTGTACACAAAAACTTCCAGGTGATAAGGCAAGTGTACAATAAACCATAGGATTCTTAAACTTATAAATAAAGGTATATATTATATGAATTAGGAACAGATGTAGACTATTTGGCCCCTTAAGTCTGCTACACTATTGATAAGATCATGGCTGATTTGATTGTAGGTTCAACTCAATGTCCCTGCCCCCATCACTCTATGGGAAGGGAGAATGTACTGAGAGAAGAAATTTGTCATCTCCATCTTAAATAGGACACCTTTGTTTTTAAGCCATGTCTCTGGTCTTAGAGTTTCCCACAAGGACAAACACTATTTCAGCACAAAGCCTATTTAGTCCCCATAGCTTCTTATATTTTTCAAGAAGGACACCTCACCAGGTTTGGAATATCAATTACAAGGGGGCACAGGTTCAAGATGAGGGGGGAATGTTTAAGGGAGGTATGCTAGGCAAGTGTTTGATGCAGCATGGTAAGGAGCTTGGAATGCACTGCCAGAAGAGGTGATGGAAGCAAGCACATTGGTGACATTTAAGAGGCACCTGGATTGTTATATTAATACAGAGGGAATAGAGGAATACAAATCAAATAAGGCCATAAGGTTTAATTTAGTTAGGGCATGATGAACAGCACAGGCATGGAGGGCCTAAAGGCCTGTACCTGTGCTGTATTTCTCTTTTGTTATAGAGTCATAGTCAGAGAATCATCGAGATGTACAGCATGGAAACAGACCCTACAGTCCAACTTGTCCATGCTGACCAGATATCCTAAATTAATCTAGTCCCATTTGCCAGCACTTGGCTCATATCCCTCTAAATCCTTCCTATTCATATACCCATCCAGATGCCTATAAAATGTTGTAATTGTACCAGCCTCCACCACTTCCTCTGGCAGCTCATTCCATTTACACACCACCCTCTACATGAAAAGATTGCCCCTTTGGTCCCTTTGACATCTTTCCCCTCTCACCCTAAACCTATGCCCTCTAGTTCTGGACTCCCCCACCCCGGGAAAAGACTTTGTCTATTTACCATATCCCTGCCCCTCATGATTTTATAATTCTCTATAAGGTCACCCCTCAGCCTATTCAACCTCTCCATATAGCTCAAATTCTCCAAACCTGGCAACATCCTTATAAATCTTTTCTGAACCCTTTTGAATTTCACAACATCCTTCCTATAGCAGGGAGACCAGAATTGCACACAATGTTCTTTTGTAATTCTTCTAAACTCCAATGAATACAGAGTCAACCTGTGCAAACATTTCTCAAAACTCCCTCATCTTAGGAATCAGTTGTGTGAACATTTCCTGAACTACTTCTAATGTAATTATGTGCATTTTTAAAGTAAGTTGACCAAACTACACAGTAGGAGAAAGTGAGGACTGCAGACGATGGAGATCAGAGCTGAAAATGTGTTGCTGGAAAAGTGCAGCAGGTCAGGCAGCATCCAAGGAGCAGGAGAATCGACGTTTCGGGCATGAGCCCTTCTTCAGGAATGAGGAGAGTGTGCCAGGTAAGATAAAAGGTAGGGAGGAGGGACTTGGGGGAGGGGCGTTGGAAATGCGATAGGTGGAAGGAGGTTAAGGTGAGGGTGATAGGCCAGAGTGGGGGTGGGGGTGGAGAGGTCAGGAAGAAGATTGCAGGTTAGGAAGGCGGTGCTGAGTTCGAGGGATTTGACTGAGACAAGATGGGGGGTGGGGAAATGAGGAAACTGGTTGGGTTGGTTGGTCCGGGTGTCCCAGAGATGTTCTCTGAAATGTTCCACAAGTAGGCGGCCTATCTCCCCAATATAGAGGAGGCCACATCGGGTGCAGTGGATGCAGTAAATGATGTGGAGGTGCAGGTGAATTTGTGGCGGATATGGAAGGATCCCTTGGGGCCTTGGAGGGAAGTAAGGGGGGAGGTGTGGGCGCAAGTTTTGCATTTCTTGCGGTTGCAGGAGAAGGTGCCAGGAGTGGAGGTTGGGTTGGTGGGGGGTGTGGACCTGACGAGGGAGTCACAGAGGGAGTGGTCTTTTTGGAATGCTGATAGGGGAGGGGAGGGAAATACTTTTCGGAACGCTGATAGGGGAAGGTAGGGAAATACTTTTCGGAATGCTGATAGTGGAGGGGAGGGAAATACTTTTCGGAACTACCAACCCAACCTCCACTCCCGGCACCTTCTCCTGCAACCGCAAGAAATGCAAAACTTGCGCCCACACCTCCCCCCTTACTTTCCTCCAAGGCCCCAAGGGATCCTTCCATATCCGCCACAAATTCACCTGCACCTCCACACACATCATTTACTGCATCTGCTGCACCCGATGTGGCCTCCTCTATATTGGGGAGATAGGCCGCCTACTTGCAGAACATTTCAGAGAACACCTCTGGGACACCCGGACCAACCAACCCAACCACCCCATGGCTCAACACTTCAACTCCCCCTCCCACTCCACCAAGGACAAGGTCCTTGGACTCCTCCATCGCCAGAACATAGCAACACGACGGCTAGAGGAAGAGCTCCTCATCTTCCACCTAGGAACCCTCCAACCACAAGGGATGAACTCAGATTTCTCCAGTTTCCTCATTTCCCCTCCCCCCACCTTGTCTCAGTCAAATCCCTCAAACTCAGCACCGTCTTCCTAACCTGCAATCTTCTGCCTGACCTCTCCGCCCCCACCCCTACTCCAGCCTATCACCCTCACCTTAACCTCCTTCCATCTATCGCATTTCCAACACCCCTCCCCCAAGTCCCTCCTCCCTACCTTTTATCTTAGCCTGCTTGGCACACTTTCCTCATTCCTGAAGAAGGGCTCATACCTGAAACGTCGATTCTCCTGTTCCTTGAATGCTGCCAGACCTGCTGCGCTTTTCCAGCAACACATTTTCAGCTCCAAACTACACAGTACTCTAGATGTGGTCTCACCAACACCCTGTAGAACTGTAACAAAACATCCAAACTTTTATATTCCAACCTCCTTAGAATAAATGTTCTATTTACCTTTCTAATCATGTGCTGCAGCTGCACGTAACATTCTGTGATTCATGTAAAATGATACCTAGATCCCTCTGTAATTCAGAGTTCACAGAAGTGCTGTTGCCCAATCTCTCCCCATTTAAATAGTGGCTGCTTATTTCAATTTTTCTGCCAGACTGGACATATGAACATTTTCCAAGATTATACTCCATCTGCCAATTTTTTGCTTAATCATTTAACCTATCTACATCATTTGTAAACTCCTTACATTCTCTTCAAAACTTACCATCCATTTTTGTGTCATTAACAAATTTCCTAGCAATACATTTGCCTCTGTCGTCCAAGTTATTGATATAGGAGAAAGTATTAATTCAGTCTCATTTGGAGTGATTGTGTCAGTTCTGGACACTGCACATTCAGAAGAGTATAAAGGCTCTAGTGAGGGTACAGGAGAGATTCCAAGCTTTGAGAGATGACAGTTGTTTGAATAACTATAGAAGCTTGGGCTGTTATCCCTTGAGCAGGGATGGTTAAAATGGGATTAGTAGATGTTCAAAATCATGAGGGTTTGGACATTCTAATGCCTGAAGGGCAAAAGCTAGAAGATTTGGATTTAAGTTGTTTTGGGGGAAGAAAATGAGAAAAAACATATGTAATTAATGGTTAGGATTTAGAATGCACTTCCTAATTGAGATAGATTCTGTTGTAGTCTTTAAAGATAAATAAAGATAAAAATTGCAAGATATGGGGAAAGAGTGGATGAGTGGCTAACTGGATTGTTTTTCAAAAGAGCCAGCACACTTTCAATGGACTGATTGACCTCCCTCTGTGATTTTAAGATGTACCAAGCAGTGTATTATTGAGGCCTTCCTTCCAATTCTTTTCCTGCATCCTTTGTAATTGACAAGCACTTGTGAATCACACTGCGCAAGGCGCAGAGCAGCAAGTACCCAATCTATTTTACCCTTCATTACTGACAGAAGGAAAAGTTCCTGAGCTGCCCAGAGTAGTGTAGCAACAGGAGACTGCCAGATTCTTGCAATAGCACTGACATAAATTACATTGTACCATTAAAGTGTTGTGCTTTTATTGTGCCGTTAAATACAGCTCACTAAGTTTCTGAAGTGTTTTTAGTTTGTCATCTGTGTCAATAATGTCATCAGTGTTACATTTACTCACAATTACTGCTTGACAAACAAAATTGAATCTTTTAGAGAAGTGTTAGCAGTTCTAGGTTATATTGTGAAAAGGATATAAAAAGGGCACTGGAGAAGGTGCAAAAATGATTGACAAGGATTGTATTAGAATGCTAAGATTAGATTAGACTTACAGTGTGGAAACAGGCCCTTCGGCCCAACAAGTCCACACCGACCCGCCGAAGCGCAACCCACCCATACCCCTACATTTACCCCTTACCTAACACTACGGGCAATTTAGCATGGCCAATTCACCTGACCCGCACATCTTTGGACTGTGGGAGGAAACCGGAGCACCCGGAGGAAACCCACGCAGACACAGGGAGAACGTGCAAACTCCACACAGTCAGTCGCCTGAGTCGGGATTTGAACCCGGGTCTCAGGCGCTGTGAGGCAGCAGTGCTAACCACTGTGCCACCGTGCCGCCCCTAAGGTTATATGTGGAAGGATAAATTCTGTTGGTTGGGACTCTTCTCAAGAGAAAATAAATGATTGAGTTTTTTACCTAGAAAATTGTGAGATTGTGGAACTCGTTAATTTAAAGAATGGTTAAGATGAATTTTAGATACATTTAAAAGGAAATGAGATATGTTGGATTAGATTCCCTACAATGTGGAAACAGGCCCTTTGGCTCAACAAGTCCACATTGACCCTCCAAAGAGTAACCCACCCAGATCCTTTTCACTCAGAATAATGCACCTAACACTACGGGCAATTTAGCATGGCCAATTCACCTAACCTGTACATCTTTGGATTGTGGGAGGTACAAAGCACCCGGAGGAAACCCATGCAGACACAAGGAGAATGTGCAAAACTCCACACAGACAGTCACCCAAGGCTGGAATCAAACCTCAGTCCCTGGCGCTGTGAGGCAGCTGTGCTAACTACTGAGCCACAGTGTTACCCCATGTTGATAGGGTGGGTGGAAACTTGTATGGGATTTAAACACTGACATGAACCAGATGAGAAAAATGACCTGTTTTTGTCTTGTACATATGATGTAATGCTTCATAATAGTTATAATCTGAGCTAAATTAAACAGCTTTTTCATCTTCTCTCTAACTCTGAGATAAGGAGAAATTTCTTCACCCAGAGAATGGTGAGCCTATGGAATTCTCCGTCACACAAAAAGCTGTTGCAGTCAAAACATTGACTGTTTTCATGAAGAAGCTAGATATAGTTCTTAGGGCTAAAGTGATCAAAGGAGATGAGGGAAAAGTGGGAACAGGGTCCTGAGTGAGATGATCAGCCATATTGATTGGCGGTGCAGTCTGAAAGGGCTCAGTGGCCTACTCTTGCTCCTACTTTCCAAGTTTCTATTTTGTGCATTACATTAAATCTGTATTGTACACTTACTAACCCCCATCTCCCAGTGGAAACAGTTTCTCCTTGTTTGCTCAGTGAAAATTGTTAATAATATTGAACTCTCATAAATCTTCTCTTAATCTTCTCACTTCGAAGTGTGGAGAGAACAAGCTGAGTTTCCCATTTCTCTCCACAGAAGTCTCTAATCTCTAGTATGACTCTGATAAATCTCCCCTGCACCCTCTGTAAGACCTTGGCATTCTTCCTAAAGTGTTGTGTTGTTACATGTATCATTTTCTGCAAACTAATGAACCAAAGGTATGTCATTAATTTTACTGGCTGCACTAACTGCAGGCATTGAGCCATTATCCACAATTTGATTGCTTGAGTTCATTACTTTTTATATTATTTCAAACAATTAATCATGCCTCTCCTGGCTGACCTTTCAATCTGCACACAAAGTAATCTTCAGTTCATCCAAACCTCTGCTGATGGAATCTTAACTTGCACCAAGTTCTGTTCATCTATCACCTTTGTGTTTACTGAATGACATTTCCTTCCAATTCTGCAATGCCTTGGTTTTAAAATTATTATCCTTCGTTATAAATATTGTTGGCTTTACCTCTCCCTATCTCCATCCACTTCTCCAGTTCCACAACCCTCTGAGATCTCTTCATTCTTCCAATTCTGGTCTCTTCTGTTTAAATAGTCCACATTTGACAGCTATGTGTACACCTGTGTATATCCCAAGCTCTGGGATCCCACTGTAAACCTCTTCCCCACTCTACTCTCCTTATTTAAGATACTTTTTGATCAAAGTTTGGTCCTTATGTCTCAGTGTCAAATTTCAGTGAAGCACATTAGGACATTTTCATTGTGTTACAGAAGTTATATAAATGAAAATTGTTTGTTTCCCATTATTCCTTTCATTTACAGATACAACATTAATGACCTGTGCTCAACATTTGCATCACTAGTCATCGAAGACATGTGTCAGAGGTCACTGCGTGCAGGCCTGGGAGTCAATGTAAGACAGTGAGAACAGGGGGCAATAGTTGAACAGAAATTGGAGCAAGTCAGGATACAATATTATATTGTGAAAGCAAATATTCAGTGCGTACTTTCTGTGTGATGCATTGTATCTGTTTAAAAACAGCTGGAGGCTGGCATTTTGACACAGACTGTGCAGAAAGGGAATAATTTGCCAACTGCTGTTTGATAGCGAATGTGCAAAATGAATGCAATAAGGCAGCTTTAAAAACAATTTATCTTTCAAGTGTCACACATCTACAATTGCATATACCTTGAAAACAGTCAATCAGAGAATCCAGAAATATTCAATGAATCAAACCTGATTAGGAAACGCTGGGCTGAAGCACAACCTAATCGAGGTGTTTAAGATCATGAAAATATTAATAAGATTGTTAAACATGATGATAATGGTACAGATGAACTATTGATTTTTAAATTTTGGCATCTAATTGTTATATTTTTCATGGATAGGTGGTGAAGAGCTCACCTGACCTCAGGTTGGGGCAAGCTTGGGAGACTCATGTAAAATAAACATCTGAACTGAAATTATCATTTTGTCTAAAGACATTGGAACCAGACAAATGTCAGCATCAAGAAATTTGCATCTTGTGTATTGATATGTATTATAATTTCATGTTTGGAAATGAAAAGTTCACCTGCCAATCAACCAGCTTAGAAAGACAATGGAGCCAGGCCCAGGAATGCAGACTGAATTATATTTCAATGGATGTTTTTGAACAGCAGAGTAGAAAAAAAGAAAATAGATTTGCAAATATGAGCTGGAAGGTTCTCTCTCTCTTCTCTGCTTCTCTTAGCATCTTGAAGACAGCACCACGTGAGAAAACAAATTGGGAAACAACCATTCACTGTGAGTTTAAAATTATCTACAAACCTTGCCACTGCTGAGGATACCAGCAACAATTAAACAACTGTGATGTCAGTTTGAGAATCTAACACCTCAAGGAATTTCAAACTGCATAACCTTTAGTCTACCTATTTTAGAAGACCTAGATTCTATGTACCTTTTAGATTTATAATCTGTGTTTGTGTGTGTGTTTTGAGGTGACATTTCTGTTACTTTTTTCTTGAGATGAGTTATAAAATTCCTCTTTCACTTGAGAAAATGTTGGTAATTGGATACTTCATTTTCCAGAGTACAACATTTAATTGAAAGAGTGATACCTGCAAAAGAAAATGAATAAAGTTATTTGATGGAACTGATTGAGAAGGGATTAAAAAGAGGGAGGTAATTGCCCATCCTCACCTGGTCATAGCAAACTTGGACGTTCAGTCATGATATGCCCAGAGATGGACAACCGAAGTAGAATGGGTGGTGAAGATGGAATAAATTGTGTGTGCAAAATTGAAACAGAAAAAAAAGATTTTATTGAGTTTGTTATAATTAAAAACATTAAGATGATTTCATTTGATCATGAACTTAGAATCCCTCCAGTGTGGAAATAGGCCCTTTGACTGAACAAGTCCACACCGACCCTCTGAAGAGCAACCCACCCAGACCCATTCCCCTACTCTATATTTACCCCTGACTAATGCACTTTCCTCATTCCTGAAGAAGGGCTCATGCCCGAAACGTCGATTCTCCTGCTCTTTGGATGCTGCCTGACCTGCTGCCCTTTTCCAGCAACACATTTTTCAGCCCTGACTAATGCACCTAACCTACACATCCCTGAACACCATGGGCAACTTAGCATGGCCAATTCACCTAACCTGCACAACTTTGGACTGTAGGAGGAAACCCACGCAGGCATGAGGACAACATGCAAACTCCACAGAGACAGTGGTCTGAGGCTGGAATCAATCCTGGGTCCCTAGCACCGTGAGGGGAAAGTGAGGTCTGCAGATGCTGGAGATCAGAGCTGAAAATGTGTTGCTGGAAAAGCGCAGCAGGTCAGGCAGCATCCAAGGAACAGGAGATTCGACGTTTCGGGCATAAGCCCTACCCCTGACTAATGCACTTTCCTCATTCCTGAAGAAGGGCTTATGCCCAAAATGTCGAATCTCCTGTTCCTTGGATGCTGCCTGATCTGCTGCGCCTTTTCTAGCACTGTGAGGCATCAGTGCTAACCACTGAACCACTATGCTGCAAACAAGTGATCATGTTTGACACAAATGCTTTTGTACAGTAATTCCAAAAATTGTAAGTATGGTCTTTAGAAGAACTAAAACTGGTAGCGAGAATGTTATAGACATGGTCTAGCCAATATTGAAAAAACAGAAAGAAATTGCAAAATGAAACAACTACGGCTAAAGTTGGAATTACAGGAATAGAAAGAAGTGAGAGAGGCAGGAAATGGGAAAAGTGGCAGAGACTAGAATGGAGAGAAAGAAGAGAATTCCAGGAATAAGAAAACAAAAAAGAAAGGGAATTTAACTTGGAAACTTTAACTTTAACTTGAATATGAATGCAGCTCTGGTGAAGGAACCACATCTGAATCAACCTTAAGGGCTGAAGATTACACACTTAGACCTTGGCTTTGATGAAGCCTTCTTTGTCTCATCTGAAAAATTTGTACAGCAGTTAAAAGGGACAAATGAACAATGGTCACCGCCATTACAAAGCAGGCTAACAGGAAAAGATCACAAAACTCCTTTACCTGAGGAGAGTGCCTCTGACTGTGAGGCAGCACAAGGGACTATATTACATGCACTCCAGTTTGTGCCAGAGACAATCAGACTCAGATTCCATACCCTCAAGAAATACCAAATGTACCTGGAATTTAAACAGTTTAAACAGCTCATTTTTGACCAAATGGTTAAATTGAGGCCATCTGTGAAAGTCTTTGTGAGATAACTCTCCTCAAGAATGCAGGTGGGCTGAAAGAAATTTTTTTTTGTGACTGACCAAGAGACGAGGGAAGAAAAGAGGGAAGGCAATTCCCCCTCTTCACCTGGTTGTAACAACGGTAAATTCAATGTACCGTAAGGCCCAGGACATGTGACACCATCAAGGTGAACAAAAACAGAAGTGGAAACAAGGTCAAACCAGTAAATGGGATGGGGTTTGGGTTTCAAGCATAATTTAGGAAAAACAGAGTTTTGTGGAAGGAAAAGACTGAGTTGGGTGTAAGTAGTTTCAAATAATACTTTGATATTCATGGAAGATGTGGTGAAGAAATTAATCTGTGACAAATGGAATTAGTCAGATTAGTAAGAGGACCACACAGAGATTGGATTTTGTACAGTCAGGACACAACTGGCATGCTGGAGGCTTCATCTCTCTCTCTCTCTCTCTCTCTCTCACACACACACACCAAGTCAGTCACATGGACGGTGGAAATTCGTCAAGCTGGGACACAAACAGTAACCTGGTGGTTTTGGACTAAAGGTTTGTGTGAGATCTTCTTGCGTCTGGGATTCGAGTAGGGGCAACCAGGGGCAGGATGCTGCAAAGCAGGAGCAGATTTGACTGGCAAACATGAGGTGAGGAATGTAAATGGAGGAGCATGGCAGGAGAATAGGTGCAGAAAAGATTTATAAGGATCTTGGCAAACCTGAACTATAGGGAGAAGATGAATAGGCTGGGGCTATTTCTCCTGTAGGATCAGAGTCTGAGGGGTGACCTTATAGAGGTTTATAAAATCATGAGGGACATGGATAGGGTGAATAATCAAGGTCATGTTCCCCAGGGTAGGGAAGTCTAAAACTAGAGACCATAGGTTTAAAGTGAGAGGGGAAAGATTTAAAAGGCACCTGAGGGGCAACTTTCTTTGCACAGAAGGTGGTGCATCCATGGGACAAGCTGCCAGAGAAAGTGGTGGAAGCTGGTACAATTACAACATTTTAAAGGCATCTGGATGGGTATATGAATAGGAAGGGTTTAGAGGGATATGGGCCAAGTGCTGGCAAATGTGTCCATGTCAGATTCAAATGTCTATTCGGCGTGGACAAGTTGGACCGAAGGGCCTGTTCTGTGCTGTAAAACTCCACAGACTCTATAACAAAAAGATTTATCATATAAATAACCAACTGGCTTCTGATATCTGCTGACTTTGTGTTGAACATCAGATAAGAATTCACTGAACTGCTTTAAAGAGCAAGTGAGCAGAGTTAGACTTTTTGAATTTTCTGGATGAATGTGTTCAGATTGCCTTGATCACTTGAAATTTGCCTACTGATGCAACAGGTCCACGGAAGATACCCATCTCCCTGGCCCTACTTTCATCCCTGGAACATCTGGACAGCAAGGATACCGATGTCAGGCTCCCACTAATTGACTACAATTCCTCCTTCAACACTATAATTTTACACAAACTCATCGCCAAACTCCTGGACCTAGGTCTCTGCTCCCCAACTGTAACTAGATTCTTGATTTCCTGACCAGCAGATCGCAAACAGTAAGGATAGGCTAAAACCCCTCCTCCATGATAATTTTCAACACTGGTACTTTGCAAGGCTGCATGCTCAACCGCCTGTTATAACCCTCATATACATACAATTGTGTGGCCACAATCCATACCAACTCCATTTACAAGTTTTTAGATTAGATTCCCTAAAGTGTGGAAACAGGCCATTTGGCCCAACAAGCCTACACCGACCCTCCGAAGAGTAACCCACCCAGACTCATTCCCCTACCCTATGTTTAGCCCTGACTAATGCACCTAACACTATGGACAATTTAGCATGGCCAATTCTTTGGATTGTGGGACAAAACCAGAGCACCCGGAGAAAACCCACACAGAGAATGTGCAAACTCCACACAAACAGTCACCCGAGGCTGGAATCAAACACAGGTCCCTCATGCTGTGAGGCAGAAATACTAACCACTGAGCCACCATGTCACCCATGACATCACTGATTTAGGTCGGATCTCAAATAAGTTCAAGAAGGAGTACAGAAGGAGATAAAGTGATTAGCAGCATGGTGTAAAGACAACAATCTCCCCATTAACATAACAAAGGGGCTGGAGATTGACTTCAAGAAGCAGAGTGGAAGGCTGCCCTTACATGCATCAATGATGCTGAGGTGGAGTTGGTCAAGAGCATCAATTTATTGGAGGTAACGATCCACCAACATTGATCCATTTTCATTAGATGTGGGCATCTCTGGCTAAGTTAGCATTTATTTCCCATCCCTAATTGCCCAGAGGGCAGTTAAGAATCAACCACATTGCTGTGGGACTGCAGTCGTATGTAGGCCAGACCAGGTAAGAATGGCAGTTTCCTTCCCTAAAAGACACTAGTGAAGCAAATAAGCATTGCTAACAATTGATTCACAGTCATAATTAGACTCCTAATTTCAGATTCTCCATTGAATTTAAATTCCACAATTGGTCATGATGGGATTCAAACCTAGGTCCCTCAGATATTAGCTGAGTTTCTTGATTACTAGTCTAGCAATTATACCACTAGTCCATTGCTTCACTACACTCAAGAAGGGAGGCTCAGAAAATTTGGCATGTCCATAAAGACTCTTACAAATGCACCATAGAAAGCATCCCACCTGGATACATCTCAGCATAGTATGGCAACTGCTCTTCCCAAGACCGCAAAAATCTACAGAGGGTTATGAACACAGCCCAGTCCATCATGCAAACCAACCTCCCATCCATTGACTTCATCTATACTTCCCACTGAGTCGGGAAAGCAGTCAACATAATCAAAGACCCCTCCCACTCCAGTTGGACTCTTGGCCAACATCTTCCATCAGGTAGAAGATATAAAAGTTTGAATACATGTACAAACAGATTCAAGAACAACTTCTTCCCCGCTGTTATCAGACTTTTGAACATACTTCTTAAATGTTAACATTGGTCTCTCTCTCTCTCTCTGTACCTTCTCGGCAGCTGTAACACCGTATCCTGCACTCTGCTCTGTTACTCTGATGCGCTTGTATAGTACCATCTGCCTGTAAGGCATATACAACATCACTTTTCACTGTACCTCAGTACACATGACAGTAATAAATCAAAAAACGAAAAATGGTGTGGTTCTGAAGTGTGGAGGTTCCATGAGTAATAATTCATTTAAAAAAGGGCATCTTTCAACCAAACATATTTGAGAATCACTGGAATAGATTCTCATAAACACTTAGGTGTTTTTACAAAGCTGAAAGTACTTATTGAAAATAAAAGTATGAACTTGAGTTTTTAATATGATCTTCCACCACTTCAGGACATCCCTCAGGCTCTGTGGCCAATAAAGTCCGTTACTAAAATGTTGGCATTCCTGATGTGCTGATGCTAGAAGATAGAACCTGATCATTTAGAAGGTGTGCTCTCGCTTACTGGCAACATATTTAGCTGCATTTGAAATGCTGAAAAAGAACATAATATTCTCTTGGCAGTAAGCAGGCTTTCCATTCACCAAATGCAGCAACAGAAGTGCAGAATGGAAAATGCTTAGTTTAGGTGAGATTAATCTTATAGCATTTTTCAGAAGTGACACCAGGGTACAGAAATCAGTAACAATCAACATATAGCTCTTTTTAAAACAAAAAAAAATCATGTTACCAAATTACCCTAAGGAATATAAACTGTGATTTCAGTTATTCTGAACTAATTCACACCAGGTGATTGTTAACTATACAAGTTGCTAGTTTATTTCTGATCTACTTTGCAGCTAGGGTAACAAATGATGACAATTAGTTATAAGATAGCAAGCAATTGTGCATTCCTGGTGTGCCAATAAATTACAGGAGTACTTGTATTGAAGTAGTCCCTTACTCAACTTAATGATGTTTCAAAGTATGTTGTCATTAATGATGTGCTCCTGAACTGCAATCACTGATAAGGTAATAATGGAGTAACTAATTGACACAATACAAGGTTCAACAAACAGCAATTTGACAATTACCTGACTCTGCTTTTTAGTGGTATTGTTTGAGGTAGAAATATTGGCCAGAACGCCAGGGAGAACAATTCGGGTTTTCTTAAAACAAGATCGCTGTGGGATCTCATAAGTCCATTCAAGAGGTTGGGTAGGCTTTCACTTCAAAATATGCAGCTGTGATTCCTTGCTCCCCCTCCCCAACACTTGTATTGCACTGGGAGTGTCAGCCTAGATTTTGGTTTCAAGTCTCTAGTGGAACTTGAACTGACAACGTCTAGATTTAGGAGTAAAAGTGCAAGTAACTGAGCCACAGCTGGCATCAGCTGATGTTTATGAACATTGGCAGAAGCCCCAGGTGAATTTTCAGTCTTAGATTTGTTAAAAGAAATTTGTTGATCTTTACGAATATGTTATGTGCTCGGAAAGTGGTGGAGGAGCCTGCTTAATTACACAGAGGTAGCACTAAAGGATTTTCAAAAAGCTGAAGTGATTGGACACTATTATGGCTGGTGCTGCATAATAACTGTTTTTGCTGAGCAGAATAGAAGGCAGTAATCTCAATATTATTCATGTCAATCATATACCATTTCCACAATCAACATCAATATTAGTGGGAACTTACTGTGCACAAATTGGCTGACATGTTTCCAGCAGTGATTGCATTTGAAATTGCCCGGTGATTGTGAAAAGTATGATACGAATCCAAAGTTCTTCAGGCTGAATCTTACCAAAATCCAGCTACGTGTAATATTGTTCAAGGTTCATGCAGGGCCCTCCTTCATCTACACCCAGTGGACAGCAAACACAAACCAATTCTCAGGGCACTATCTTCATTGCATGTACAACTGCAACATGGCTATCCTTAGTGCTGTTGAAGCATCAAACTACACAGCTCAATTGTCTTTACCCACGTGTCATCTTACAACTCTGTCTAAATCACTGCTAAATCCTGTCTAAATTTCCCCAGTTCCCACTGTAGCCAAGCATTCTATCATTATTCACTGTGGGGCTATCACGAACAGGAAAGTCTTCAAAGCGTCCACTCTTATTCACCAACACCAAAAGTGAATGAAAACAAACAGCATCTGCATTTGCTTCTTGGAACAAAGATGGACTTCTTGTGTTTCGAACACTGACAATTTTACAGTCAACGAATGTCAATCAGCACTCATCTACTGGAACCGAATGTCAATTAACTCCTATCTGGTTTGTAGTTCCTGATGCTGCTGCATTCTATCATGCAGAAAGTGACATCCCTTGTATTCACTGTCCTCATCTTCCTCCTCTGCTCCTGCCTCCCCCCCCCCCCCTTGCCAATTAGCTCATCAGCCTCCATCACAACCCCTCTTTCCAGGTTTCCAGGCTCCAGTTGTGCAGAGCACAGCATGTTTGGGGGTTATGCAGCACACTGTGTATGGAGTGTGGCGTATGGTCCTGTCAGACTGATCCAAGCATTGGAACCTCATTTTCATGGGAGCCTATTGTCTGTTCCCCAATGACCTCGATCAAAGAATGTGCTGCATTGTGACTACACTTTGTCACAGCCAGGAGGCTGTGTATAGGGCCATCAGCCACGGTTGCAAACAGTAGACCTTGTTCCATAGTAACCATCCTTGCAAACTATCAGACCTCTCAAACACAACAGAATGATGGATTTGGGCATCATGGCAGCGACCAGGGTACTTGGCACAGATTTACAACACGTGGTACTTGGGGGATATGGTACTGATGATCACAGATGACTTGGACATTGATGGATTGAACCCTTTTCTAATTGATGAACCCAGATGCGTTGTGATATGAGCCTCTCAATCCAATGCGTGTGTGTATAGTCCATCCTGCCCTTGCACCTGGGGGATACCAGCTAAGTTGGCAAAACCCATTGCCCAAGCTGCAGCACTGACCTTGTCATGGAGAGGTGAAATAAAGTGGTATGATTCAAACATGGCATTGATAACAGTCTTGATATATCTGTAGGTGGATAATAGAGAGCTCACAATGGGTTCCGCCTGGTTGTTTGGGAGGAAATGGTTTGGAAGTTCAATGCAGCTGTCACTTTGACAGCCACCATGACAGAATAGCCACCCATTCCTTCACATCATAGGTCACACTCCAACAGTTGGAATAGGTCAGTCACAGTGTCCCAGGACATCCTCATACTGAGACAATTATGTGCTTCACAAGGCTGAAAGAAACAGCATCAAAAACAACATACTGTATCCCACCTCTACCTCCTGAACATCTAGAGGGGACTTCCAGCTTCTGTGTGGAGGATGTGCAGGATCTTCTGGAGGTTGCTGCTGGCCCTAGGTTTGTTGACATATCTGTCCCTCCTCCTTTTCTCTGTACATTCATAGCAACAACAATGATAGATTCTGCTGTGACTGGACCCATCAGTCAGACTTGCAATGCCCTCTGTGGAATGAATAAGAAACAGAACAGAGCTTTAACAATGTTAGCAATTGGCATTTACATCACACACAAATGGTAGTTTAGCTTACTCCTTCATTCAGTGGAACGTGGGGCAGTCCGCCAAGGAGGGATACTTCTGTATGCTACCTCAGCATTAGACCTTATACCAATGAATACAACACCAGTCATGCTGGTGATTATAAGTGCAAGAGTACTGACACCTTGTGGTACAGGTTCCCTATCACCCAAAAAAGGTGCCATTCAGAGGATGTCATAGAATATTTAAACTTTAAAGTGATAAACATTTAGCTCTGCGTCCCTGTGCATACATTTACCTGGTGGATTGTGGTTTGCAGGTGATACTTTTAAAGGTGTGATTACTTCTGCTTCGCAGAGATGTTTATGATCGATCTGCAAATGATGCATGATATGGTTGACGTTGCTTGTCACCAGCATTTGTAACTGACACAGTTGCACCTGCGGCATTTCGTGTGTACAATGGTATAATTACAAGTCTTCAGTCTGTCCTCTGCAAGTGCCTGATTGACACAATTGCACCTTGAAGCTGCTCTTTTTATATTCCATTCACTTTGAAATAAAGGCCAACATTCCATTTGCCTTCCCTATTACCTACTGAACATGATTGGTAGCTTTTTGTGATTCATGTACGAGGACCCCGAAATCCCTCTGTGTTGCAACTTTCTGCGGTATTTTTCCATTTAACTAACCAGTTCTTCTATTCTTTTGTCCAAAGTGTATAACCTCACATTTTCCGTGTTATATTCCATCTTCCAAAGCTTCTTGGAACATTACTACCAGTGCATCCACTATCTCTGTAGTTACTTCTTTAAAATCTTATCATGTAACCCATCAAGTCAAGGAGACTTATTGGCCTTTAACCCCATTAGTTACCCTTGTATTGTTTTAGTGATTGGCTTTGTGTTTATTTTTCATCCTCAAAAGTACTTTGATCATATTGCATTTTTGCAATGTTTAGTATCCTCTACCATGAAGATGATGCAAAGTATTTGTTCAACTCCTCTGCCATTTCCTGGCCTGCATTTATTATTTCCCCAGCCTCATTCTTTTAGGTCCTCTTTACAGCTGCTTCTTTCTTCCTTTCCAGGTGTATGTATAAAGAAGCTCTTCCTACTTGTTATCATAGCACTTGCTAGTTTTCCCTCATAGTTTATTTTCTCCTTTTCAAGAATAATAACTCCCTGACTAATTGTAGCCTCTCTCAACTTAACTGAGCAATTCTCCCCTTTGACTTTGAGACATAGTCATTTCATTGAAACAGATGCAGTGTGTTCGCCATTTAGGTTGATCGCACTTCCTGTAGATGTGAGGTTCACATAGCACAGTGCCATACAGTAACATATCCATCTCTTTGACTGATGACTGTTGAGAACCACACTGAGCTGCTTGGCTTTGTGTCAATGCTAAGCAGCTCAGCAAAACAGAAGTGGCGTGAGCCTTAAAGGTGCTGCTAAGGGGTCAAAGTACCAGAAGGGAAGGCGAGGCAGGGATGCTGTGATCATCGAAGCACACAATAAAATCAAAGCCAGAGCGAGCGAGTGAGCAGCTCTGTTATTCTTCAACAATCACAAGAAGGTCTCTACCTGTCAATTCGTGGTGGCAGTTAGTCCAACATGAAGAAAAACACCCAAAAACATTTTATAAATATGTAAAACATGAAAAACTAAATAAAATATGACAAAACATGACTATATATTCAACTTCTCAAGCTCAAAGGGTGAGCTATTAACTTGATGTTCCCTTTGATACAGAAAATTATGGGGTGATTTATGGTAGCTGAAAATGTGTTGCTGGTTAAAGCACAGCAGGTTAGGCAGCATCCAAGGAACAGGAAATTCGACATTTCAGGCCAGGGCCCTTCATCAGGAATCTACTTAAGATGATTTAAATGATTTGATAAGGTGGATGGAGAGAACCTATTTCCTCTGCTGGTGAGTCTAGAACAAGAGAGCAGAATCTTAAAATGATCAGGGTTGATGTCAGGAAGCAGTTCCTCACATAAACGGGAGTGAAAATCTTGCACATTATCATCCAAAGGGCTGTTGAGGTTCGTGGGCCAATTTTTCAAAATTTCCAAACTGAGGTTGATAGATTTTTTGCTGAGCAATGGCTTAAGGGTTTGAGAACCAAGGCAGTACAATATCAATCAGCCAAAAGGAAAATAAATGACAGAACAAACTTGATGGGCTGAATGGCCTCATGTCTTAGCATTCTTCCACCTGTGTAAGATAATGGACATGCAGCAAATCAAATTCATTGCTGTTGGGTTGCCAAATGATGTGTGTGTATTTTATACTCGGACACAAGCACAGACACACACACACACTAAGATGAATTAATCTGTTCAATTCCCTCTTTGGGCAATTGGCTAGATTCATTCTCAGTTAATTTCTCTGGAGTTGCTTTTGGAGGAGAAGATTTCTAGATTTATAAAAAACATCCACTCAGGTAATTTCTTATGTGTATTTGTGTATTGGGTGCAAGACCCGCAATATTTGATTGCTGTGCTACACATTTCTGGTGAGGTGGAATTTTCCCTGAGGCACATTAGCCTATAAACTAACTTTGCCAATTCCATTCAAATGTATTCCTGACAGTTTCACTATCTGCTACTGATTGGCCCACGCCCAATACTCTTGGCATCGGTCATCTATGTCATGGGATCCTGCCATTCCTCAGCCAATCATAAGGTGAAGCAGCTCTTCAATACCCAACTGGGTGACACTTGACTGTTTGCCATCTGCCTTTTCACCCAACTCTAAATAACCAATAAATAGATGTGTTTAATGCACCTTTTGATTTCTCTCCCAAATGTTGCTCACAGCAGGGTCCTGGAGATACATGCTTAATTCCTAGAGACTCCAACCAATCCTGGAGAGTTGGCAACCTTACAATGAGACTGTGGAGAGAATTCTGTCCAATTAAGTGCTTGCTTCCTGTTACTTTTATTAAGAGGAAGATATTACCAACGTTTTTGAAATGATCAAACTGGTGTAAGAACTCATCTGGGTCTCTAATGCCTTTCAGGGGAGGAAATCTGAAACTTCTACCTGGTCTGACCTACTTGTGACTCTCAAGCCATTCAGTGTTATATCAAACTGCTATTAAGAATGTATCTACAGCCCACAGACAGCAGTGCTTCAACATGATACCAGCTATTGGGGACGGACCACAAATGCTGGTCCTGCCAGTGACATTTACAAGCAGGATAAGAAAATAAGAAAATATTTTGGCTTCAAAAAAATACATTTTTTTTTGAAAATTGCAATTTGAGAGAGAAAGTACATGATGGGTCAGCCACAACAGGTTGCAAGCAAATTCAAAACTAGATTTCCTACTTTATACCTGGGTATGGTGACAAACATCACAGGAAGATGAAATATCATTATTTAATAATAATACATTAACCAATGATGTAACACGCTTCTTTATCACCTATAGTATCTTCAGTTTAGAGGCTGCTCTGTTTCTACAGATAGTGCTGGAGAGATATAGGTTTGATATGTTCACATATTCATGTCTTGAGGTTTTCCACAAAACTGTGGCAGTGAAAGATGTTTGAGCTGTAACATTAGATTCATTATTATTAAGTGTATTTTCTTTTCTTGTTCAGGCTATCTGAATTGGCAATAGTTTGGGGTTTCTATCCAGACCCAGTTGGGTGATGAAGATTTCCACTTGTTCTGCATGGTTAAGGGTTAATACAACTTGGAGGCATTTCTCTGTGAATGTGTCAGAGGGTGACCTTGAAAATCCAGTAGTCAAAGTTTCCTGAATCTAGGGATGCTTTTGTTGTTGTCAAACAAGTGTTTTATTGGAAAACAGGAAGCAGATTTTTGGTTGATAATTGAACCAAGAAAGCTTTTGAGTCTTCAGATTGAGATTTGACTACCTTTGTGTCTCTCATTCAAAAACAACATTTGACGAGCCTGGATATGCTGCCTCACTTCCTTCCATTGTCGTGTTGTGCAAGGTCAGTCCAGACCCTAAGCAGAAAATTCCATGATGGGCATTGTGAAAATAGGAAGCATTCCCATTAACACTTTCATCACCATTACTTTTATTATGACATCAGGCTCTCACTGAAATGCCGAAATGCTGCAGTCAATGTATGATCCAGATGCCCCCATTAAAGCGAGCTATCTGGTCACCATCCCTTTGTCTTGGGGGGAGTGCTGTGTAGGTTTGTCAGGATGATACCTGAACTGCCAATGATTATGGTATGAAGAGAGATTAAACAAACTAATGTTGTATTCTCTGGAATTTGGAAGATTAATGTACAGTATTAAGAACAACACATAGCACTGAACTTTTCCATTTTCAGTTCAAGTGTTTTGTTGAGTGAGATTGATGCCACTTGTTCTGCAATGGGGCAGTAACTTTTCTCATGCAATCCGCTGCTTCTCACTTCATGCATCCAGGTTCTATTGCATCTCTCACATGAAACTGTACAGCTGGAGATGATGAAGTGCATGCTGCTTTCCGGTATTCATGCCACTGGTGTCATATTTAAAGCCCAGCTGCACATCACTGCAGTTGCCACAAGCCTGGATATGCCCTCAGACTATGGTGCTTGGCCACAATCACAGAGGACATGGCTCAGAAAGGAAATCTTGCATTCTGCTTTGTGAAGGTGCAGGTGGTGGGACAGTGGAGAGGAAGGCTACCCTTTATCCTGCTGACTGCCCTAGCAGCCTGCTCCCAGAGAATGGCTTGAGTCAGTGCACCAGGTTAAAAGGAACAGCCTTCCAGGAAGAAGGTCAGTGAATTTCTGAACTCCACAAATGCCATTATCTCTGCTACTGCACATTCTCCCTCAGTGCCACGTTCACTCAAACTCTTCCACTGCAGACACCTACCACCAAGGCTCATGGACTATAAATCTTACTATTGCATGGATCGTGTCTACTCACCAGCTTTCACCTGCCCTTTTCCCCCCAAAAATGAACCCTTCCTGTCCATGTATTTCCACCTCACCTCCTCACCTGCTCCTGCATTACCATTAACTACTCCTCCAACCATTTCCATCAAACTCAATCTCATCCTTTGTTTCATTGCAGGAAATGTTGGCCCATCCCAGATTGATGTCTCCACGGCTCTCAGACTGACCTATCTGTAATCCCCTGACTGCTTGCACTTGACCTGCAGGACTGGTCATGACCCGATTATTAGATTGCAAAGACATGACCCTCGGGCTCTGGTTGAACGTTGCTCCTGTCTGTAACCAAACTCCTTGACTGAAATCGATGGAGTGACTATAGTAGGCATTGACCCCACTGAGAACCGGTCCCTTATACATTTATACATAGTGAGTTGCTAGCTGTACATGCTAATATAAGCTGCTCGCGCATGTTGCAGATGTGATGTTGATGTAACACAGTGCTATACAAGAACATGTCCAGCCCTTAACTGCTCAGGGCTCCTCAGCTTAACAAGCTGCCTGCCGCTCTGTCTATGCTAAACGGCAGTGTGAGACACTGAGGCTGGCAACCAACACGTAAGTACAACATAAATCAGAGATAAGAAAGAAAGCTAAGAGACATAATATTCAGCTTGTGCAGATGTATGAAATGGGTATGTGTCCCTGTGCACAAAGATCTAGCAGATGTGTGCAAGTCCTAGGTGCCCCTGAGCTCCAAAGTCAAGTATGAAAGAGGTGAAGTAGTGTGAGAGTTGGTCCAAGAATAGGCATGATGATGGAGTGTGGCTGTTTGTTTTTAATTTCAAAAGTATAGAACATAGAACATAGAACATAGAACAATACAGCACAGAACAGGCCCTTCAGCCCACGATGTTGTGCCGAACATCTATCCTAGATTAAGCACCCATCCATGTACCTATCCAATTGCCGCTTAAAGGTCGCCAATGATTCTGACTCTACCACTCCCACGGGCAGCGCATTCCATGCCCCCACCACTCTCTGGGTAAAGAACCCACCCCTGACATCTCCCCTATACCTTCCACCCTTCACCTTAAATTTATGTCCCTTGTAACACTTTGTTGTACCCGGGGAAAAAGTTTCTGACTGTCTACTCTATCTATTCCTCTGATCATCTTATAAACCTCTATCAAGTCACCCTTCATCCTTCGCCGTTCCAACGAGAAAAGGCCAAGAACTCTCAACCTATCCTCGTACGACCTATTCTCCATTCCAGGCAACATCCTGGTAAATCTTCTCTGCACCCTCTCCAAAGCTTCCACATCTTTCCTAAAGTGAGGTGACCAGAACTGCACACAGTACTCCATATGTGGCCTAACCAAAGTCCTGTACAGCTGCAACATCACTTCACGACTCTTGAATTCAATCCCTCTGCTAATGAACGCTAATACACCATAGGCCTTCTTACAAGCTCTATCCACCTGAGTGGCAACTTTCAAAGATCTATGTACATAGACCCCAAGATCCCTCTGTTCCTCCACCTGACTAAGAACCCTACCGTTAACCCTATATTCCACATTCTTATTTGTTCTTCCAAAATGGACAACCTCACATTTGGCAGGGTTGAACTCCATCTGCCACTCCTCAGCCCAGCTCTGCATCATATCTAAGTCCCTTTGCAGCCGACAACAGCCCTCCTCACTGTCCACAACTTCACCAATCTTCGTATCATCTGCAAATTTACTGACCCACCCTTCGACTCCCTCATCCAAGTCATTAATAAAAATTACAAACAGCAGAGGACCCAGAACTGATCCCTGCGGAACTCCACTTGTAACTGGGCTCCAGGCTGAATATTTACCATCTACCACCACTCTCTGACTTCGACCGGTTAGCCAGTTTTCTATCCAATTGGCCAAATTTCCCTCTATCCCATGCCTCCTGACTTTCCACATAAGCCTACCATGGGGAACCTTATCAAATGCCTTACTAAAATCCATGTACACTACATCCACTGCTCTACCCTCATCCACATGCTTGGTCACCTCCTCAAAGAATTCAATAAGACTTGTAAGGCAAGACTTACCCTTCACAAATCCGTGCTGGCTGTCCCTAATCAAGCAGTGTCTTTCCAGATACTCATAAATCCTATCCCTCAGTACCCTTTCCATTACTTAGCCTACCACAGAAGTAAGACTAACTGGCCTGTAATTCCCAGGGTTATCCCTATTCCCTTTTTTGAACAGGGGCACAACATTCGCTACTCTCCAGTCCCCTAGTACCACTCCCATTGACAGTGAAGACGAAAAGATCATTGCCAACGGTACTGCAATTTCCTCTCTTGCTTCCCACATAATCCTAGGATAGATCCCGTCAGGCCCGGGGGACTTGTCTATCCTCAAGTTGTTCAAAATGTCCAACACATCTTCCTTCCTAACAAGTATCTCTTCTAGCTTACCAGTCCGTTTCACACTCTCCTTTTCAACAGTACGGTCCCTCTCGTTCGTAAATACTGAAGAAAAGTACTCATTCAAGACCTCTCCTATCTCTTCCGACTCAATACACAATCTCCCACTACTGTCCTTGATCGGACCTACCCTCGTTCTCGTCATTCTCATGTTTCTCACATACGCATAAAATGCCTTGGGGTTATCCTTGATCCTATCCGCCAAGGATTTTTCATGCCCTCTCTTAGCTCTCCTAATCCCTTTCTTCAGGTCCCTTCTGGCTATCCTGTATCCCTCCACTGCCCTGTCTGAACCCTGTTTCCTCAACCTTATGTAAGCCTCCTTCTTCCTCTTTACTAGACATTCAACCTCCCTCGTCAACCAAGGCTCCCTCACACGACCATTTCTTTCCTGCCTGATGGGTACATACATATCAAGGACACGTCATATCTGCTCCTTGAAAAAGTTCCACATTTCCACCACATCCTTCCCTGACAGCCTATGCTCCCAACTTATGCTCCTCAAATCCTGTCTTACAGCATCGTAATTTCCCTTCCCCCAATTGTAAAATCTACCCTGTTGTGCGCACCTATCTCTCTCCATAACCAAGGTGAAAGTCACAGAATTGTGGTCACCATCACCAAAATGTTCACCCACTAACAAGCCCATCACTTGTCCCGGTTCATTACTGAGTACCAAATCCAATATGGCCTCCCCTCTGGTTGGACAATCTACATACTGAGTTAGAAAAGCTTCCTGGACACACTGCACAACCACCGCCCCATCCAATCTACTTGATCTAAAGAGCTTCCAATCAATATTTGGGAAGTTGAAGTCGCCCATGACTACGACCCTGTGGCTTCTGCACCTTTCCAAAATCTATTTCCCAATCTGTTTCTCCACATCTCTGCTGCTATTGGGGGGCCTATAGTAAACACCCAACAAGATGACTGCACCTTTCCTATTTCTGACTTCAGCCCATACTACCTCCAAAGGCAGATCCCCCTCAAACTTCCTTTCTGCAGCCGTTATACCATTCCTAATTAGCAATGCCACCCCTCCTCCTTTTTTACCACCCTCCCTAATCTTACTGAAGCATCTGTAACCAGGAACCTCCAACAACCATTCCTGTCCCTCATCTATCCACGTTTCCGTGATGGCCACAACATCGTAGTCCCAGGTACCGATCCACGCCTTAAGTTCACCCACCTTATTTTTGATACTCCTTGCATTGAAGTATACGCACTTGAGCCCACCTCTGTGTCCGTAAGTATTCCCTGTCAGTGCTACCTTCTCCACAGCCTCCCTACATTCTTGGACATCCTGACAAACAGCTAGCTTACTTGCTGGACTACAAGTCTGGATCCCATCCCCCTGCCAAATTAGTTTAAACCCCCCCGAAGAGTGCTAGCAAACCTACCCCCCAGGATATTGGTGCCCTTCTGGTTCAGGTGCAACCTGTCCTGTTTGTACAGGTCCCACCTTCCCCAGAATGCAGTCCAATTGTCCAAATACCTGAAGCCCTCCCTCCTACACCATCCTTGCAGCCACGTGTTCAACTGCACTCTCTCCCTATTCCTTGCCTCACTGTCACGTGGCACCAGCAACAACCCAGAGATGACGACTCTGTCTGTCCTGGCTTTTAGCTTCCAACCTAACTCCCTGAGCTCTTGAATGACCTCCCCACCCCTCTTCCTACCTATGTCGTTGGTGCCAATGTGTACCACGACTTCTGGTGCACACCCTCCTCCTTAAGGATTCTGAAGACACGGTCCGAGACATCTCGGACCCTGGCACCCGGGAGGCAACAAACCATCCGAGAGTCTCGCCCATGTCCACAGAACCACCTGTCCGTCCCTCTAACTAGAGAGTCTCCTATAACTAGCGCTCTCCTCCTCTCCCCCTTTCCCTTCTGAGTCTCAGAGCCAGACCTCACGCCACAGACCCCGTCACTGCAGCTTACACCTGCAAGGCTGTCCCCCCCAACAGTTTCCAAAGCTGTATACTTATTGTTTAGGGGAACGACCACGGGGGAACCCTGCACTGCCTGCTTCTTCCCCTTCCCACCTCTAACTGTTACCCAGCTACCTCTGTTCTCCGGCGTAACTATGTCCCTGTAGCTTCTATCAATCACCCTCTCAGCCTCTCGAATAATCCTCAGTTCATCCAACTCCAGTTCCAGTTCCCTAACTCGTTCGGTGAGGAGCAGGATCTGACTGCATTTCCTGCAGACGAAGTCGGCAGGAGTATCGGTGGTCACCCCTACCTCAAACATCCTGCAGGAGGAACATTCCACTGCCTGCACTGCCATGACTGTACAGTTTGTCTCCAAAACAAGAACACTGAGTCAATAACACTGAGTGGCTTACCTGTGGACTTTAAAGTTAGGTTAGAGGAGGAGGATGCGAGGGAGGCCCTACGAGGTAGGGCCTGGGGTCTAGAACACACCCACTCAAATACTAATCACTTACCTTCCCGACCAGCTCTGCGCTCCAACCTCACTTCCGCCCGGCTCGCGCCACTCTCTGCTTTATTCATATATACTTTATTCATAAAAAAAATGCATGCATAGACACTAAATCAGTTCTGTACAGTAGCATATGCAGAAAACAAACAAACTTTGGAATTTGATTCTATTCAACAAACAAACCAAAGGCATCTATTACTTATGCAAGATTAGATGTATATATAATAGAGATACTGGGAGAGTCTGATAACTGAACAGATCCCCATTTAACCTCTGCAGAAACATGTACTTCTGGATCTTGGAATGTGCTCGTCTGCAACACTTGGTCAAGGTCAAGAATAGAAACATAGAAATATAGAGATCAGAGCAGGAGGAAGCCATTTGGCGCTTTGAGCCCGCTCCGCCATTCATCATGATCATGGCTGATTGTCCAACTCAATAGCCTAATCCTGTTTTCTCCCAATAACTTTTGATCCCATTAGCCCCAAGTGTTATAACCAGCCGCCTCTTGAATACGTTCAATGTTTTGGCATCAGCTGCTTCCTGTGGTAATGAATTCCATAGGCTCACCACTCTTTGGATAAAGCAACGTCTCCTCAGCTCCGTCCTAAATGGTCCATCTCAAATCCTCAGACTGTGACCCTTGGTTCTGGACGCACCCATCACTGGGAATATCCTCCCTTTATCTACCCTGTCTAGTCCTGTTAGAAGTTTATAAGTCTCTATGAGAACCCCCCCTCCTCCAGAATCAGCCTGGTAAACCTTCACAGCATTCCTGCAAGAGTAGAAGGATCCTTCCTCAGAAAAGGAGAGCAAAACTAGGGCAGCATGGTGGCTCAGTGGTTAGCACTGCTGTCTCGCAGCACTGGGGACCTGAGTTCAATTCCAGCCTCAGGCAGTTGTCTGTGTGGAGTTTGCACATTCTGCCTGTGTCTGTGTGGGTTTCCTCCCACAGTCCAAAGATGTGCAGATTAGGTGAATTGGCCATGCTAAATTGCCCATAGTGTAAGGGATGTGTAGGTTAGGTATGTTAGTCGGGTATAAATATAGGATAACAGCGTAGGCGTATGGGACTGGGTGGGTTACTCTTCGGAGGGTTGGTGTGGACTTGTTGGGCTGAAGGGCCTGTTTCCGTACTGTAGGGATTCTATGAAAACTGTACTCAATGATACAGAAACTCCTTGTCCTGGAAGACCAACACGTTTTGGTCAGACCAAAGAGTGTCTTTCACTGAGTTGCTGGTCCTCCAGGCGTGGTCGATGTTTTTCTTGTGCGTCTTGGTGAACAGACCGTAAAGCACGGAGTCCTGTGTCACGGAGCTGCTCGGGACAAACCTCAACGACACCCTCTGCATCTCTCTCCAGGCTTCCTTTGCAAAGGCACATTCCAGAAGGAGCTGTGTGACAGTGTTCTGTGGCTGATGCTTACTCGTGTGGATGAAGAGACAGTACAACATCCCTGCCCCACCGCGCACACATTTGGATGAGGGTCGGGCTAAGCAGCTGGGAAAGCTACAGCTGTCACACACTCGCTCTGACTTTCATGTCGGGAACTTGCACCATCTCTATGAGAACCCCCCTCATTTGTCTGACGTCTGGCAAAAACCATCCTAACCCGGTCAACCTCTCCTCTTACGTCAGTGCCGCCATCCCCAGAATCAGCCTGGTAAACCTTCACGACATTCCCTCAAGAGTGGAGAATGAGGGGAGAATTGGAATGATGTAGATATTGACATATGTAGACATGGAAATAAGATAATTCCCACTCAGTAGTGAGACTCTGATGTCACCATTAAAAACTTAAAGAGAAAATCGCAAAATCTTTTCTTGACTTTGAGATTCTGATTCTTTCCATTCTTTGCTGAATATCCCAGCTCTCCTGTGTGGTAAGGCAAATCAGGGCAGGACATACACACCTCATGGTTGGGTGCCGGGGAAGATTGCAGTGTAGGTTTATAGTACCTTGAAAATGCTGTTGCAGGTAGACAGGGTAGTGAAGATGGTGTTTGGTATGCTTGCCTTTATTGAGTATAGGAGTTGGGAGGTCATGTTGCAGCTGTGCAGGACATTGGTTAGGCCACTTTTGGAATATTGCATTCAGTCCTGGTCTCCCTGCTATAGGAAAGAAATTGATACACTTGAAAGGGTTCAAAAAAGATTTATCAGAATATTGCAGAGATTGGAGGGTTAGAGCCATGGGGAGACTGAATAGGCTGGGGCTATTTTCCCTGGAGTGTTGGAGGCTGAGGGATGACCTTAAAAAGGTTTACAAAATCATGAGGGTCTCAGATAGGGTGAATAGGCAAGGTGTTTTTCCTAGGGTAGGGGATTCCAAAACTAGAGGGCATAAGTTTAAGGTGAGAGGAGAAAGATTTAAAAGGGACATAAGGGGCAACCTTTTCATGCAGAGGGTGGTGTATGAATGGAATGACTTGCCAGAGGAGGTGGTGGAGGTTGGTATAATTATGACTTTTAAAAGGCTTTTGGATGGATATATGAATGGGAAGGGTTCAGAGGGCCAAATGCTGGCAAATGGAACTAGATTAACTGAGAATATTGGCACAGTCAAGTTGGACTGAAGGGTCTGTTTTTGTTATATGACTCAATGACTTACACAAAGAAGGGAAAGTTCCTCTGTTTCAGTGGATTGGGTTAAACCATTCCCATTGTTTGTACTAGAGGGCAGAATCTAAAATCAGATCCCTCAAGACTAAAATTAATAAACACATATTTATTTAGAGAAGGGTACAGATTTCCAACTCACATCCTTAAACAAAAATCTTTACTAGATCTATTGTACATTTTCAAACTGCAACGGAAAGATTTTATTTATCATGAAAGGTATTTAGGAATATGGAGCAAATACGGGTAAGTAGAGTTAGGTTGCATGTTATTCAGGACCACATGTTTGAGGAGCTGTTCTTTAGTTTTTATGATCTTTCAGTTCAGCATTTGTATTGTCTCAATCGTATATCTCATTTATATCTGTCTCAATTATATCTGTGCTGTTGCATTGAGATCCTAATTGTCTGCAGCTTGCTCGCCATCTCCCAGCATGGCCGCGTATATAAATGTTCATCGAACCATGAGGCTGACAAATGTTGAACTAACTGAAGAACAGCAGAGAAAGAAAAGTGGAAAGTTGAATGCAGGAGGGAAAAGATAGTAAATTGACAAGCAAAGATCTAACGTAGCTCAGTGTGAAAACAAAGAAACAGCTGGAAGGGCTTGATATGGCTCATAAAACCCTACAGTTTCCATTACATTGGATACATTAAATAGTTTTCTGGATAAGGAAGTCAGTCATTTATGATTGAGATGACAAACATTTCTTCACTTAATGGTTTGTGAATCCTTGGAATCCTCTTCCCCGGAGAGTAATGGATGCAGTCATTCTGTATGTTCAAAACTGAGATTGATAGATTTTGGTGTACAAAGAGAATTCAGGGATGTAGGAATGGGGAGAGTTGAGATTGAAGTTCAACCATGATCTTATTGGATGATGGAGTAGGTTCCAGGGACCTAATGGTCTTCCCAAGCCCTATTTCTGTTTGTGTGTTTTAGCTGACTACCGTAGGAAACAATTAAAATTATGATGACTGGTAATTGTAGAAACAGGATATTGTTTGTTTCATGTTGTCAGTCTTCATTTTTACACAGTCTTCTTTTTTTTATATGAATTCAGGTGATATGGTATCACTGGGCCAGCATTTATTGCCCATCTCTAAATGCCCTTGAAAAGGAGGTGGTGAGCTGCCTTCTTGAACCACTGCAATCTACATTCTGTAGATACACACTCAATGCTGTTCGGGAGGGAATTTCAAGATGTTGACCCAGCAACAATGAAGGAAAGACGACTTATTTCCAAGTAAACATGGTTGGTGGTTTGGAGGGGAACATACAGATGGTGACATTACCATTCATCTGCTGCCTGATCTTTATAGATGGTCGTTGTCTTGGTTTTGGAAGGTGTTGCCTGAGGAGCCTTGGTGAATTTTTGCAGTGCATCTTGTGGCTGGTACACACTGCTGCTGCTGTGCATTTGTGATGGAGGAAGTGACTGTTCGTGGATGTGGTGTCAATTAAGCGAGCTGCTTTGACCTGGATGGTGTCAAGTTTCTTGAGTGCTGTTGGAGATGCAAACTCATTTGGCTACTGGGGAGTGTTCCATCATACTGCTGACTTGTACCCTGTGGACAGGCTCTGGGGGAGTTAGGAGGGGAATTAGTATGATGATATTGCCAGTGGAAATTCTGATCACTATTGGAAGTAAAATCCATATCACAACACGAAAATACCACACCACAATGCATAGTGATGCCTTAGGATAATAAATAACAATAAGAAAACATCAAAGACTGGAAAGCTTTGAGCGCTGTGAAATAGTCAAGGGGCTGTGTGCGAGAGCAGGTTAAAACACTGACTTTTCACACCTGGAACCTTGCCTTTGAACACTCTCCATATATTATCTCACAAGAAAATAATCTCTCCGATAAATTCAAATTAAATTTATCCTCAAGTCATGAGTCCAAAACATCATCTGTGGATAATTAACAAACTTTACTGAATAGGGAATCAACAAGGAAGATATGATAGTTATCCAGACATAATAAGGGACATTGGTCCCTGATGTTGCACTTTGTTTGCTGAGTATAAACTGAATTTTACTCTGCATCTCTTACCTTAAAAAGCACATTGAGTGGGTCATTTATTTGCCTAGGTGAAAGGGAGGACGGCAGCTGCTGGAGATTAGAGTTGAGAGTGTGGTGCTGGAAAAGCACAGCAGGTCAGGCAGAATCCGAGGAGCAGGACAATCGATGTTTTGGACAAAAGCTTCCTGATAAAGAGAAATGTCAATTCTCCTGCTCCTCGGATGCAGCCTGACCTGCTGCGTTTTTCCAGCACCACACTCTCGACTCATTTCTTTTCCTAGCTACAATGTCTTTGTCTTTTTATGTAACTCTGCGCTGAAGGTTTCAGTCTGCTGCTTGTCCATGCACGCTCATCATGCATTCAGCGTGAGCTGGGGCTGTTATTTTTACCTCCATTCTATCAAATTCCCTCTCACAACTTGACACACTCATCAGGTGTTCAACATAAATAGACAGAAATAGGCCTTCTTTGGTCAGGCAGGAAGGCAATTTTGATCGACAACTGTAAACCTTACAGGATTGTCCTGAAAACTGCAGAAATTGAGAAATAATCTCCAGGCTTTCAAAGCTGCTTGTTATCACTGCCTCAATGTTTCCCTCATACCTATTAATAAATGTCTTTCCCTTGACAAGAAAGTTGATGTCTTCAGTTTGAACCTGGCACATGTCACTGGGCAGGGACATTTGCTGATGTGACGTCCAGCCATACACACAGTCACATATAGTGAGAGCAATGGTAGTTCTGCTTACATGAAGTAAATTCTATCTTGCTGCCAGCAAAGCCTGGGAGAGAAGTCATGGAGTCTTTTAAAAGTATCAGCCAACAGGGTGTTTTAATGTTTGAAAGTGGTTAAATTGTCCAATTATCCCTGCATGCTTTGCTCTAGCACTTTAACCAGAGAGTGAATCTGTAAGCAAGTGGGGGAGGAGGGGAATGATTTTGTTCCAGAGAAAGCTTTCTTCTCTGTGGGAACAAAACAAACTGAGCTGTGAGAATCAGGCACCAAGATAAGGTACAGCAGTTACTAAGACAACAACATGCCATAGTAACTGCTAGAACTGAAGCACTGTTGTGGCAGTCAGAACTCAAATGAGGTCTGGCAAAGTCTTGTATAGATAAAAAAAAATGGTCAATGCATCACAGTACAGTAAACAGAGCTTATGGGATAGAGTCAGAGGATGAAGAGATTAGGAAATGCCTCAATACCTCAGCAGTACTTTCAGTTTTGTAGGAGACTGTTTATGAGTATGTGCAGCCAAAGGTAACAAAACATGATAAGATTAGAACATGTGCCCTTCAAAAGTCGACTGCTTTCATGGACAACAGAAGCTCCTTACCTCAGTGGTGACCCATGCAGGTTGGAAGCCAGAACATCTTGGTCTTGGGGCAGAGAGCAGATTGTATAAATTGCTTTTTAAGTCATTGGATAAGGAAGAATGTTGGAATAGTTGAAACTGTTTTAAATTGCCATGTGCCTTACTGTGCTTTGCTGTTCAACTGTATAAACACTATATACAATCATTAATCAATGTGTACCAAAGCTTCCTGAAAAGCACTCAGATTTGAATCACGTAGAGATTATATTGAAGGATCAACAACAACAACTTTTCCGTAACTATCCACTCTGTTAAGTTGGTCACTGTTCAATTGGAGATGAAGTTGGGGCGTTATGTTGATGGATATAGTTGGTGACCAGTGGTGGGAGTGTGGGTACTCGCGATGAAACGTGCAGGAGTCCTGGGTTGACCCTATGTTCACCTCAGTACAACAAAATACAGTAACTGCAGCACCAGAGGCCACATTGCTATTTCCTAACCACAGGGTCTTTTGGAGGGCAATCTGATTTGCTCTTGGCTCTAATCACCACTGACGTGATGGTAACCTTTGTGTAACCATCAAACCATGGAATCTAAGCTCGTCAATGATTCCCCTTTATTCCTTGGGTTGATGTTTAAACAGTAGAATTCCAAAGCTGCTTGTTATTACTGCCTCAATGTTTCCATCAAACCTTTTTTTAGATTAAATTACTCACAGTGCAAAAACAGGCCCTTCGGCCCAACAAGTCCACACTGACCCGCCGAAGCGCAACCCACCCAGACCTATTCCCCTACATTTACCCTTTTACCTAACACTATAGGCATTTTAGCCTCACCAATTCACCTAGCCTGCACATTTTTGGATTGTGGGAGGAAACCGGAGCACCCAGAGGAAATCCACGCAGACACAGGGAGCATGTGCAAACTCCACACAGACAGTCGCCTGAGGCGGGAATTGATCCCGGGTCTCTGGCGCTGTGAGGCAGCAGCGCTAACCACTGTGCCACCGTGCCGCCCAATACTTGTTAATAAATGTCTTTCCCTGACAAGAAAGTTGATGTCTTCAGTTTGAGCTGAAAATGTGTTGCTGGAAAAGCGCAGCAGGCCAGGCAGCATCCAAAGAGCAGGAGAATCGATGTTTCGGGCATGAGCCCTTCTTCAGGAATTCAGGCGCAGCCCTTCTGCTGCGCTTTTCCAGCACCACATTTTCAGCTCTGATCTCCAGCATCTGCAGTCCTCACTTTCTCCCCGTCTTCAGTTTGAACCTGGCACAAGTCACTGGGCAGGAACAGTTGCTTACGTGAGATCTAGCCATACTCACAGTCACATTTAGTTACAGGAATGGTAGTTCTGCTTACATGAAGTAAATTCTATAATTGTTACCAGACCTACTGGTCCTTGTGCAAATGATGAATCCAACTGGAATAGCAGCAATCAAATCTGTTAGAAAGATAAAAGCAGATTATGTGATCTTTAGCACAAAGACTGAGGAGTTTTTTCAATTCTGCTCTTGCGATTTTCTTTGGCTTGTTGTATCGCTTTATATCAGACCCAGGCAATGTTGTCAGGTAATTTTGAAATAAGTCACATTAACCACAGATACTAAAACACTGCAGTTCTTATCTTTGCCTTGGATGCTTAAATAAGATTGCTCGCTAGGTTTCATAATCTGACTGTGATCAGAATAACATGTCGAAAATTCTTATTTTTTTCCTGTCTGGATAGCTAGAGAGAACCAGCTGTTTGGCAGTACATTTGCAAACAGTTTAAATTAACAAAAACAAAAAGAAAAGAAATAATAACTGCAAAACTGGAACCCTTGGAATAAATACAGAAACAATTGCTGTTTTATGATGAAAAAAGGCCAGTATTTATAGAAAGTTTTCTGACATTTCAAGCGAAAGATGACCCTTCATTCTAAACAAAGTAAATACATCATTCTAATCATCAGAATCTCTTTTTTTCTTTGCCGATATCAACCAACTTGCTGTGTGTTTTCAGCAAAATACATAGAGCAATTGGCTTTAATACTGCCCAGTTATAGATTCTCAGGATCGTAGAGTACAAGAGAGACCTTTCAGCCCATCATGACTGTGCTGATTCTTTGAAAGACCTCTTCATTTAAGGTTGTGTTTGCTGCCATCACGACAGTAGGGGGTATACCCATCACCCCACTTACTGAGGGGGCTGGCGAATGGGACAGTAAGGGCAACAATGAGCAGAGTAGCAAGGGAAGTGGGAGGGAAGCAGTATGTGCATGCAAGTGGAGAAGTGTGCAGCGAGTGAAGGAAACGGTGAATCGTCTGGCAAGGAGGGCAGTGACAGAGACAGTGAGGGGAACAACTAATGGGGTGTGTGTAGGGAATGGAAGGAGCAGTAAGTGGAGTAGCCGGGGTACTCCTAGCCGGGGTAGCAACAACTAGTGCAAAACAACGAAGTGTAGGGCACCAATTTTAAGTTGCAGTGTGTTGGCAGGAGATATACTGTTGAAGTATTTCCACTCCCCTTGGCCCATCATATAATTCTTATCCAAGTCTAAGATGGTACCTTGGTGATGGTATCTGGGATGCCTGACCCATTGAATATTTTCAGCTTCTCTGACCTTAACTTCCCTCATTCCTTGAGTTTTAGTTTGGTGTTAACACCGCTTCAGACTATTCTTCAATTAGAAATAAACCCTTACGTATTTGTTAAACAAAAAGTCATAATTTCCAATGAAATCCTTTTGTTTATATCCATTTTTTGTTAGAAAAACCAGCAAGCTGTGAAAATTGAATCATTCAGGGAACTTGGTGTCCCAATATTAGTTGCTTTCAATTTTGCCTTGGAATGAGGGTGAGGCTTTCAATAGGTTACTCAGACCATTACAAGGGGAAATGAACAATCAGTCTCAGCCAGCCCGAGAGAGTGACACTGAGAGAAAGAGAGGGAACTGGAAGATGCTGCTGTCAAGTTGCTCTATTGAGAAAACTATTGGTTCTTTGCAGTTGAAGCTCAGAGAGAATTACTAAGAGCAGTTGGATGGCTGTATGCAGTTAGGACTAAAGGGAAGTCATAGGTGCCAGTAAATGCAGCTATTTGTTCAAGTTTGAGCTCAGGAGTGTGCTGGAAGCTGTGATAGAAGCAATTCTTATTTCAACAAAACTGAGAGAGGCGATTAAAAAGTCCACAAGCCTGAGCAGATGAGCCCTAAAAGAGATCATTCCTGACATTCCAAAACGTCGACTCTCCTGCTCCTCAAATGCTGCCTGACCGGCTGTGCTTTTCCAGCACCACATTCTTGACTCTGAGCTCCAGCATGTGCAGTCCTCACATTGACATGTTATTGAGTTGCTGAGAAATCTGTGAGATCTACCTTTCCTGTATTTGCTGGGTAGGGTATTTAACAACAATTTATCTGTGACCAATATTCACATTGATTTAAATCTGGAGCTTAAAGTATAAATGGTACTTTGTAACTTGTTGATTTAATTATTGTTCTAATTTTGCCTAGTAAAGTTTACTGTTGCTGTTCAAAACCTCAGAATCTTGGGCCTTTATTCACTTAGGAAGTACTTTATCCAGTTTTAAGAAACAATCACTGGTCAATTGATCCTCTAATGTGGGATCCTAACATGTGTATTGTGCAATACATGTAACTGTAGAAGAGTAGCAGTTCTTCACCAAGTGCTTTTGTCTTTATAGACCAATCTTTAATATCCAGTGGGTAAAGGTCAGTGAGTTTAGTATGCTAGACAGTTGGTTTACAATGCAGAGTGATGCCAACAGGGTGGGTCCAATTCCCCCACTGGCTGAAGTTACCATGAAGGACTCTTCTTCTCAACCTCTCCCCTCACCTGAGGTACGGTGACCCTCAGGCTAAACCACCACCAATCCTCTCTCTGTATTTGCAGAGCAACCCTATAGCCTTATAAGACTATGGTGACACAACCTAGAAAATGCAAGAAAGTATTGGGCTACAGAATCTCATTGACAAAGACTTTGTTGTGTTTAGACTGGTTTCTCACCTCTGTCCATTTCTAAGCTTTGACACTATTAAACATCTTGATCACTGTAATCATGATGATAAACACCTCATCTGTTTGTTAACTGTATGGATTTATCAAACACGATAAAAACAAAATGCTGAAAATTTTGGAAATCTGAAATAAAAAACAGAAAATGCTGGGAATACTCAGTAAGTCTGGTAAATCTGTGGAGGGAGAAGAACACATTTCAGAAATGTTCACCGTTTTCCACAACCCAGGATTCCTTGCCACAGCAGTCGACAGGCCCTTTAACTGTGCCAACCCATTTCCCACACTTCTGCCATCACCCCTTCTATTCTTTCCTACAACTTGCCCTCACTTACCATCCCACCAGCCTCTATATCCACCATTTCCTCCAGCAGGATGCCAATGAGTCACATATTCCCATCCCTTCCCTTGTCAGCATTTCACAGGGACTGTACCCTCTGGAAAATCCTGGTCCACTCCTCCTCTACTCCCAGGACCTCCCCAAACCCCACAGCACCTTCTCATTCAATTACAGAAGGTGGAACACTTGCTCGTTTACTTTCTCACCCCTCGGTGACCAAGGGCCCAAACAAACCTTCCAGGTGAAGCAGTGATTTGCCTGCACTTCACTCAATCTAGTCTCCTCTATTCGCTGTTCACAATGTGGTCTGCTCTACATTGGGACAAGAAATGCAGACTGAGTGGCCGCTTTGTGAATCAGCTATATTCAACCCATAAACCCACTCCAAGCTCCCAGTCGCCTGCCAGTTCGACACACCACCATGTTGCCATGCCAACATTTCCATTTCAGGCCTGCTGCAGTGCTCCATTAAAACTCAACATAAGCACCTCGTTTCTCGCCTCTGTACCTTACAGCCTTCAGGACTCAACATTGATTTTAACAATTTCAGAATGCGAACATGTTTTGTTACCCAGCCCCACACTCTGTTTAGGATGGGCTGCTTCTAGCAAAGCCAACCCATTTTCAACCATTCATACTTCTCTTTCAAACCTTATCACCATTTATCGCCCTCTCGGCTTCTTATCAGTAACCTCTTTGTTTGCCTCTCCTTTTTTCTCTCTCTGTCTCAGCACTGTCTCCGTGTACCCCATGCACTCCTTCCCGAATCTCAAACCCTGTCATCTGCATAAATGCCACCCTATCCCAGCTACTTTCAGTTCTGATGAAGAGTAACTTGACTTGAAACATTAACTCAGTTTCTTTCTCAAAAAATACAGCTTGCCTTGTCTCTCCAGCACTTTCCACTTTTGTTTCAGATTTCCAGCATCCAGTTCTTTGTTTGATTCATTAAGACATTGAATGTTTTGCATTGAATTTAACTCTCCTTCAGATCTGGAAACAGACCCATCACATGGTAGTGAATGATTATTGCAGAATAAACTGAACGAAAACAGTGAATTCCTTAACAGTTTTCACCCAGGGAAAAGAACAGCTAAAACCAAGGGTCTGGGTTTAATAGCTATATACTAACAGCTAGATGAATCATCAGTAATATCAAATAGTGTCAGATCACATGGGCATAGGACCTGAATGATGAAAGTTCTAATGAGGTCCCACTGAATCATGACTCTGTACAGGGTGCAATAGTTAATGAATCTTCATCAGTTTGCAATAGCATGATGTCCAGTCCTCATCAGTCTAAGACATCAAAAACCTAGAACCACAGAATGGTTACAAGGAGCATAGAAGGAGACAATTCGGCCTGTCATGTCTGTGCTGGCTCACTGAAGGAGCAATTAACATCATGCTTTATATAAAAGTCATAAAAATGTCTAGAAGACGTCTATGAACTGGTTCCCAATATTTGCATTGTTCAACAGAACAGATCCAGAGACAGATTCAGAGAAGTGTGAAAAAGTGAGTTCTCATTTCTCTCATCAGACTAAGTGAGCTTTTGTGAAAGATAAAGGTTGATACAGGTCATTCAGTCCCATGGTATCAAACTAAAATGGCCTCCCTATATATTTGGTGTAAGTGCACTTATGTCATATGTATATCTAATATGGAATGATTAATATGCAAACCATGCAATTAAAAAGAAGATGAAGGCTTAAAGTAGTTGCATGGTCAATCATAAAGTTCCATGATTGCACCTCTAGCTAATATTCTTGATCTGTGTCACCAGTAGTGCAATCCCAGTTCTTACTCATACATTCCATACAGTTATGTGACACTGACTGTGTAAGTGATGCACAGAGTCTCCAGTAGGATAATCCTGTAGTGGTGCAGTACCTCAACCAATGGACTTTCAAGGATGTCTCAAGGTGTCCACCTTGCACAATCAGTCAAATGAATTTTGAAATCTTCACTTCACCCTGTCACTATTCCATTCAGCCAAGGGCCAGCAACTGGAATTTTGCCATTATCGCAAGTTCTAGAGGGATCACAGCTGTAATATATCAAGAGTAAGTTGGATGGAGGGGCTGTGTTTGTTCTTAGTTATAAAGTCATAGAGTCATATAGCAGGGAAACAGACCCTTTGGTTCAACCAGACCATAATCCCAAACTAAACTAGTCCCACCTGCCTGCTCCTGACCTACATCTCTCCAAACCTTTCCTATTCATGTACTTGTGCAAATATCTTTTAAACATTGTAATTGCACCCACATCCATTGCTTCCTCTGGAGGTTCATTCCACACACTGCTATGAAGATGTGAATGTACTGTGCCTTTAAGAGAGTTAAAAGTTAGCAGAACTACCTGACAACACCAAGTGTTCTGAACAAGATATAATGTAACATGTGGCTAAGTATCTAAGGTAGCTGGTTCTTTGGAAATGACAAAATAGATTCAAATTAGGCCAATTTGTTTAAATTATAGTCCAAAAATTATCAACTTCTAATCAAGTTTTAATTTAGCATATTGACAATCTTAAAAGCTACTGGCATAATCCAATGCTTTGGGGGTATATGACCAGGGAAAATTGAACAGTTGGGAGGAGAACTGCCATGTCATCAGCATATGTAGGCTGCCCAGAGAATAGCTCTCATAAAGGTACCATTATCAATCAGTAACCTGTGAAGCAGAAATCCCTAAGAAGACCGAGGAAGAGAAGATTCGACATCTGGCTGGTTTTTAAAAACTTGAATTTTTGGTAAATTTTAATTGGGGGTGTTTTATCGGACTAGTATTGTAGAAGGGGAAGGTAAAACATAGGTTCGAGGAAGGAGTTGTAAGTAGTTGATAGTTAATTATTGTCTGTTATACCTTAAGAAATAAAGTTGCTAATTTTTACCTTAAATAGTTCTTGGCATCTTGAATTTTCACAGATTACAACACCTAAAAATTTTTTTCTGTGTTGCTGGTTTAAATTTAGCAGGAGCATTTATCCCATGTCATAACAACATAAAACACAGTAAATGTAAAATATTGGCTCCTCATGTCTTGCATCAAAGGGAAGATTTGATAGTAGTTTGCAAAATTATATGACAGGTTTAGATCAGATACATGAGGAAATGTCTTCCTTCAGAACAGTTCCTTCAGAAGAAACTTGAAATGTTAATTCTGCTTTCCCTCCACACATGTTGCCTAACCTGATGAGTTTCTCCAGCCATTCCTGTTTTTGTTTCTGACTTCAAAAAGGAATTGGATGAACACTTGAAGGAAATAAACTATGTTGGTTTGTGTAGGGGAGGGAGACTGCAGGGAGACAACATGGACCAAATGGGCTGAATGGCCTATTAGTATGGTGCAAATGGCTCTGTGCCACACATAGCCCAGGTTGATGCCCATGCCCCTGACTCATGTATCGATCTTGTGTCCAGACTGCAAGTTACTATTAACATTTTTTTTTAAAGTTAATTTATTTGTTTTAGTCGCATCACCAATTTTTAGTCAAAATGAAAAACTTGTTTTTTCTGAGATTGGAGTTTCTGGAAATTCAGCTTTAGCTCACAAACAGAAGCTTTGAGATCACTTCCTGTACATAGTCATTAATGGTAACAAACTCTATCAGGACTGTGTACAGTTGCTAACTGTAGGATTGTGAGACTGCTTGCTGAACTTCAATTGAACTTTTACTTGCTGATCTGTTTGATCTTGAGATTGACCTGAAGCTTACTGCTCAGATCCCAAAGATTGGAATGCTGAAATTGACTGTTTCCTGTCACTGGAGTGATTGCTTTTCGAGAGAATAATTAAGGGATGCAGTCAGTACACAGACAAGATTATGTGGTTTATGACTAGAAGCAGTGGCCTCCCTTGATGTACCAGGCACATTTAAATGTTACTTCTCTCCAGTAGTTGCATTCATTTATGAGGTAGCATCCTTAAAAGAGCTTCCCGAATAGGTAGCACTGTTTCAAAGAATGTGGGCTGACCTAATGTTACCAAGCTCAAAGGCAGAAGAGGGGACATGTAAAGTCTAGCGGTTGGCTATCTCACTGTCTAATTGCCCTCAAGCTGTCTGAGGTATTACAGAGCCATTGGAGGTTTTGGGCAGATAGTGTGCCTTTAGGTTTATTGAGATACTTAAGAGTTAATTATTCACCACCTGATTAACTTTGTTAGCTGCACAGGCTAGTGATGGGTAAGGAGGAGGGGAACCTCCTACGTAGAGCTCCTGGGCCCTCGCTGAGGACCAGGACCCTGGACTTACCTTGTCTTTCTCAGGGTGATGGGACTGCCTGTGGTTCTAGCTGGAACAGCCACACCCAGCGAGGACCACAGAGCTGCCAGGCATTTCCAGAAGATGGGACCTCCTCTCAAGATTGGGGCAGGACTCTTGCTTTAAAGCAATTAATGTTACGCTGAGCATTAAATTGTTTGCGTGGCGGTTATCATGATCATGGGCAGAGTCTTCACCAGCCCTTAACTTGGCAGGGAGAGTTGTGGGTGCTTCCACACTATAAAATTCAGCCCTATGCATGAATTTTAACTCTTTCCTAACCCACTTCTCCTCCCTTGTAATCTCTAATGTCTTCACTCCTATTTGGGCGGCACGGTGGCACAGTGGTTAGCACTGCTGCCTCACAGCGCCTGTAGACCCGGGTTCAATTCCCGACTCAGGCGACTGACTGTGTGGAGTTTGCACGTTCTCCCCGTGTCTGCATGGGTTTCCTCCAGGTGCTCCGGTTTCCTCCCACAGTCCAAAGATGTGCGGGTCAGGTGAATTGGCGAAGCTAAATTGTCCGTAGTGTTAGGTAAGGGGTAAATGTACGGGTATGGGTGGGTTGCGCTTCGGCGGGTCGGTGTGGACTTGTTGGGCCGAAGGGCCTGTTTCCACACTGTAAGTCTAATCTAATCTATTGTAATACCAAAGGCCTGACAAAATGAGACATTAAAACAACATTTGCTCTCTATCCAGTAAAAAAAATCCTATGCAGACTATTTTGAAGAAGTACAGGGGGGTCCTGACCGGGGTCCTGATCAATATTAATGCTTCAAGCAACAGATTAACCAGCCATTATCACATTACAGTTTGTGAGTGCGTGTTGTGCATTGTGCCTGCTGTATTTTCTGTGTGACAATTGTAACTATTCTTCAAACATATTTCATTGACTGAAAAGCACTTTGGGACACTTGAAGTCTTGAAAATGCATTGCACATCAATTTGTTTTATCTAGAGAAATTGGGATTGTTCACTGGAAAGTTTAAAGGGAGATTTATAGAAGTGTTCCAAAATCGCAAGGGGTTTGGTTGGAGTGAATAACATGAAACTGCCTGAAAAATAAAATGCAGTGAAACCTTTCTTACGCATTTACAATGTAATCTAGAATGCACTGTCTGAAAGAATGGCAGAAACAGATTAATTAGTTACATTCAAAAGTGAATTAGTTAAAAAGTTAAAAGGGAAACAAAAAGCAAGGATATAGCGACATAGTGGGGACAGTGGCCTAAATGGGATAGATCTTCCAACAAGCCAGCAAATGGGCCAAATGCGCTCCTTCAGTGTTATATAATTCTATACCCTGGTAAAGACATTTCCATTTAATTAATTCAGAGAAGTTTCTGCACAACAGTGATCTTGCCCAAATTCTATTCAGGAATAGCCTACTGTTGTCAAATGGCCCCAAAGTCATAATTTCCCAGGCTTCTTGCCAGCAATGTCCTTCACTGTGGCAGAGGCCATAGGAAATGAGAAAAGTTGCTTTACTGCCAAGACAAACTCATGTCATAGTTGTCTTCATTTCAAGCTAAATCAGTAACTGACAATGGACTGAGGAAAATAACGGATAGAAGGGTAAAAGTATTAAATGGGAAATAGCAACAATTACATAGAGTTAACACAAGAGTAAAACAGTGATTAGATTAGGTTACTTACAGTGTGGAAACAGGCCCTTCAGCCCAACAAGTCCACACCGACCCGCCGAAGCGCAACCCACCCATACATATACCCCTTACACTACGGGCAATTTAGAGTGGCCAATTCACCTGACCTGCACATCTTTGGAATGTGGGAGGAAACCAGAGCACCCGGAGGAAACCCACGCAGACACGGGGAGAACGTGCAAACTCCACACAGTCAGTCGGAATTGAACCCGGGTCTCTGGCGCTGTGAGGCAGCAGTGCTAACCACTATGCCACTGTGCCACCCACAAAGATTGATCGAGAGTCAAAGATCTGCCACCTTATCAAAAGGTGGAGTAGGCTCAAGGGGCGTGTTTCCAACGTTCTATGTTGAGGACATTGCACCAGGAAAAGACAAAATTTGGCTTAGATATGAAGGGAATTCAAGAACATGAAGGTTGGGCAGGACAGTGGAGTTGAGGTCAAAGATCACTTCTGACAGCACAAGAGAATTGTAAATTAATTAATTTCTAAATTTCAGTTCATAGTTTATTGTGCAGATGTAAAATTAGGCTAGAAAAGTGCAGGTTGAAGGATGTCACAGAACAACTGCAGGATCTTTTTCTTCAGGTGGAGGGGTTGGCCGGAGGCAGTGGTCTATGTTTGTACCAGCAGTATAGGTAGGAAAAGGGATATGGTCTTGCAGTCAGAATTTAGGGAGCTAGAATTTTTTAAAGTTCGGAAACAGAGCTTTCAAAGTACTGATCTCTGGATTGCTCCCAGTGCCACATCAGTGAACAGAAGATAAAACAGATAGATAGTGCACAAAGAAGAACTTCAAATTCATGGGGGACTATGACAGGCACTGAGGGAGATGGCATATGTACCTGCTGGACATGTTGCTCATGGGCAGAGCTGGGACTGAGGTCCTTATGGTATGTATTGTTTTAGCTGTTGGGGAGGCTTTAAACTAACTCAATAGTGGTATGTGAAACTGGAGAGAATATTAGAGTAAGGTTCCCAATAAGAAACTAGGAGAGACACATAGCACTGTAACAGCAAGTTAATAACCAAATCAGAGTCAGGGAGAAATTAATCCTTCTAAATCAGAATCATACATTATTTATGTTACAGTTAATAAAATTGATGAGTTATACATTGCCATTTGGAATTATAGAAATGAAGATATAGAACATGGAGCAGGAGTAGGCTATCTGGCCCTTCAAGCATGTTCAGTCATTCATCATGATCATGGCTGATCATCTAACTCAATAGCCTGTTCTGCACTCTACCCCCACCCCACCCTCCACCCGCAAACCCCCCCCCAACATCTCCCAACATTCGGTTAAATTACCGAAGCCCTCTGCACAACTTTGACTGTTTCGCTAAGAGATTTATTTATGACTACCTTTCCTGTCCAGCCATCCCTGAACCTTATACATTTCAATAAAATCACTTCTCATTCTTTGTTCGTCGGTTGAAGGCATCATTAGCTAGGCCAGGATTTATCGCCTGTCCTAATTGCCCTTGGCCTGAGTGGCTTGTAAGCCATTTCACAGGGCAGTCAAGAGCCAAGCACATTGCTGTGAGTCCAAGGTCAGTTGTAGGCAATGTAACCTTCCCTAAATGCAAGTTAGTGAACCAGATGGACTTTTACAAAAGTTAATGATTTTGTCAATGATTGTTTATATTTAAATTTAAATCCTACCAGCTACTGTGCAGGGATTTGAACTTAAGACAAAGGAGCAGAAATTAGGCCATTTAGCCTGTCAAGTCTGATGTACTCAATGACCTGGCCCCCACAGCCTTCTGTGACAGTGAATTCCATAGATTCACTATTCTCTGGCTAAAGAGGTTTCTCCTTTTCTCTGTTCTAAAAGGTCTTCCCTTTACTCAAAGGCTGCGTTCTTGGGTCCTAGTGTCTCCTACCAGTGAAAACATCTTCCCGACATCTACTCTGTCCAAGCCATTTGGTATTCTGTATGTTTCAATTAGAT
Source organism: Hemiscyllium ocellatum (assembly GCF_020745735.1). Taxonomy (NCBI): domain Eukaryota; kingdom Metazoa; phylum Chordata; class Chondrichthyes; order Orectolobiformes; family Hemiscylliidae; genus Hemiscyllium; species Hemiscyllium ocellatum. The sequence continues at coordinate 20,356,076 of NC_083406.1, read as the reverse complement.
CCCCCCTCATCTTTTTAAACTCCATCGAGTATGGACCCAGAGTCCTCAAACTTTCCTCCTATGTTAAGCTTTTCATTCCTGGGACCATTCTTGTAAACCTTCTCTGAACACGGTCCAGGGCCAGTCCCTCTTTCCTGAGATATGGGGCACAAGACTGCACGCAATACTCCAAATGTGGTCTGACCAGAGCCTTATAGAGACTCAGAAGTACATCCTTGATTTTATATTCAAGTCCTTTCAAACTAAATGCCATCATTGCGTTTGCTTTCTTAACTACTGACTCAACCTGCAAGTTTACCTTGATAGAATCCTAGACTAGAATTCCTAAGTCTCTTTGCACTTCAGACTTCTGAATTTTCTCCCAATTTAGAAAATAGTCCATGCCTCTATTCTTTCTACCAAAGAGCATGACCTCACACTTTCCCAGATTGTGCTCCTCAAACAATTCTAAAAGATTTGTCAGTCATGACCTTCCTTGATGAAACCATGCTGACCATGCCCTATTTTACCATACACTTCCAAGTGTTAGAAATCTCATCCTTCACAATAGATTCCAGGATCTTATCCACAGCCAAGGTTAGGCTAATCATTCTGTAATTTTCCATCTTTTGCCTTATTCCCTTTTTAAACATGGGTGTCACGTTGGCAATTTTCCAGTCCACAGGGACCCTCTCTAATTCTCGCAATTCCTGAAAGATCACAACTAACATCTCTACTATCTCTTCAACTATCTCCCTAAGAACTCTGGGGTGTAGTCCATCTGGTCCAGGTGATCTATCCATCTGTACGCCATTCAGTGTTTGTAGCACCTTCTCCTTGGTGATGGCGACCATTGTCAGCTCTGCCCCCTCGCTCTCTTGAATTTTTGGGATATTGCCCTCTTGAAGTTTGGGGATATTATTCCTCCTTGAAGACTGACACAATTCAATTCCTCAGTCATTTCCTCATTCCCCACTATTATCTCTTCAGCATCATTTTGCAGCAGCCCAATGTCCACTTTTGCTCTTTATATGTCTAAAGAAACACTTACAGTCTTCCTTTATATTACTAGCTAGCTTACCCTCATATTTAATCTTCTCCCTCGTTATTTCTTTTTTTGTTTCCCTCTGTTGGTCTTTGCAAGTTTCCCAATCCTCTGGTTTCCCACTACCCTTCGTCACATTATATGCATTCTCTTTGGCTTTTATGCTATTCCTGATGCTGCCATACAATTAGCCTGGTCGTCTGGATTACAAGTGCAGCAATATTACTGCTGCATCAACATCTCCTCATAAACTCTTTTAAATGCTAAGATGTATAGACAAACCTGGTCTACCATTCAAAACACTGACAACAACTTGTATTTATTTAGCACCTTTACCATAGTTAAAATGTTCCATGTCACTTCACAACAGCATTGTCAATCAAAGTGTACAAACTGTTAAATAAAATATTGTTCTGAAAGGTTAATAATCATGTTACATTGCTCCACCCATTCTATTGATGGTCACACACAATCAGTGGGTGGAGACAAGAAGATCTGCTCCTGTTTTTGGAGGAAGCAGGTGCATCTCTACCAACTCCCAAAAACCTAGCAATTATTGCCAGATCAATGTCATTATTCATTACTATCATGTAATAAAAGTCTTATTATGTAAGAACAGTGCATACTCCATGTCAACCTGTCCTTTAACTCTAATTTCTCAGTAGGTCCAAGTCAAAGCAAATAGAATGGAAGATTGATGGCAATGAATTATCTCAAAAAACTCTTATCTATTACCACATACTAACCAAGGTGGCAAATACCACAAGGTGTCAGCAGTCATCATTGACAAACATCAGATCACATTGTTTGTGGTAGTGTGACTCTAACCCCCACCCTGAGGAGAAGAAATCCAGACAAAAAGAAAAATAGTTTCAGCAGGTGAGTTTACTGTTTTAAGAGCATTACCACTTTAAGAAGACAGAGAAAGTCAGTCAGCAGGTGAAATGTGATTACTAACACAGAGAGAGAGTGAGAGAGCGAGCTAGCAGTAGCTGTGGATGCAGCAAAAGGTAAGTGCAGCTCTCCAAAGGCAAAACTTCATTTCAAAGCTGGTAAGAAGCACTGGCGCAATAGTGTGGACTAGGGAAAGAGTGATTCTTAGAAAATACAGAGACCTTAGTGAAACAGTCTCTGTTTGGAGCAACTGAAGGCTCAAGGAGGTAAACATAGATATCCCTAAAGGAAACGAGGATAACTTGATGAAAAATAGTGCAAAGACAAGGAGTTCTCCCTGCTCATAATGAACATCGCTGCCATTGGCATTAGGTCCCATGAGGCACAGCTACAAGGAGTTGTGAAAGGGCCAGAAAGAAATTTAGACCAAGGCTACAGAACAAGGACTTTTTTCTTAAAACTCAAAAAGAGCTCAGAGTCATCGAGATGTACAGCACAGAAACAGACCCAAATTGTCCATGCCAACCAGGTATCCAAACCTAATCTAGTCCCCCCTGCCAGCACCTGATCCATATCCCTCTAAACTCTTCTTTTTCATATATCCATCTCGATGCCTTTTAAATGTTGCAATTGTACCAGCCTCCACCACTTCCTCTGGCAGCTCATTCCATATGCACACCACCCTCTGCATGAAAATGTTGCCCGTTAGGTCTCTTTTATATCTTTCCCCTCTCACCCTAAACCTATGCCCTCTAGTTCTGGACTCCCCGACCCCAGGGAAAAGACTTTGTCTATTTATCCTATCCATGCCCCTCATAATTTTGTAAACCTCTATAAGGTCACCCCTCAGCCTCCAACGCTCCATGATTTAAAAAACCTTATAAGGTCACCCCCTCATCTTCTGACACTCCAGGGAAAACAGTTCCAGCCTGTTCAGCCTCTCCCTATAGCTCAGATCCTATAACCCTGGCAACATTCTTGCAAATCTTTTCTGAACCCTTTCAAGTTTCACAACATCCTTCCAATAGGAAGGAGACCAGAATTGCACATAATATTCCAACAGTGGCCTAACCAATGTCCTGTACAGCTGCAACATGACCTCCCAACTCCGGTACTCAATACTCTGACCAATAAAGGAAAGCATACCAAACACCTTCTTCACTATGCTATCTACCTGTGACTCCACTTTCAAGAGCAATGAACCTGCAGTCCAAGGTCTCTTTGTTCCTGCTAAAGTCCTGCTAAAATTTGCTTTCCCAAAATGCAGCACTTCGCATTTATCTAAATTAAACTCCATCTGCCACTTCGCAATCCAATGGCCCATTCTGATCAAGATCCCATTGTAATCTGAGGTAACCTTCTTTGCTGCACTGCACCTCCAATTTTGGTGTCATCTGCAAACTTACTAACTGTACCTCTTATGCTCGCATCCAAATCATTTATGTAAATGACCAAAAGTAATGGACCCAGCACCGATCCTTGTGGCACTCCACTGGTCACAGGCTTCCAGTCTGAAAAACAACCCTCCACCACTATTCTGTCTTCTACCTTCGAGCCAGTTCTGTATCCAAATGGTTAGTTCTCCTTGTATTTCATGAGATCTAACCTTGCGAACCATTGAAATTCAGTAAAATCAAAAAGAGTCAGGAAAAATTAAAAGATTGCAAGGGCAAAGAATTAATAATTAAGGTGTAATTTTCAAGTGGAAGATTTAAAAAGCCTGTAGTTAAAGTTGCATTAATATTGCAGAAAAGTGAGCTCATTGTTTTAGACTGTAAAAAAAAGCAGGAAATCATGGTTCATGAGAAAAAGTAAGAATGCTCCATTTAGCTGGAAAAGGCAAGAGAAATATGGAAGAAGCAGGTCATCACCATCTTGATTATTCAAAAGTCAGGAAAACATTGGAAAAGGTGGGATAGTCCAATAAACCATACAGAAATACAAGAGCATTACAAAGAAACACATTTTAAAAGCTTAAAGGCACTAAATTACTTCTGAGTAGTGTGTCACACAATTTAAACCTCTATTGAAAAATTCAATAACATAAATACAAAGTTAAAAAGACAGTCTAGAAAGCTCTACAGTAATTCAATGTGAGCTTTGCTCAATACAGAAATGCAAACTTCAAGAATAATAGCAACACTGGAAGTTTACAGATTTGAAATGACTTTATAGTCATAATATTAATCAGAACATTCAAAAGAGATACAAAAAGTTATAATGCTTCTTAGCATATTCAAGGACAGTGAAGGACCATCTAACCCCAAGATTGGACTTAACTTCAAGGAGACAACAATTTTTCATATACAGCATTTCCTCAAAATAAAACATTAAGTGTTGAAGTGAAACACTGGTAACACCGTGTGGGCGGCACGGTGGCACAGTGGTTAGCACTGCTGCCTCACAGCGCTTGAGACCCGGGTTCAGTTCCCGACTCAAGCGACAGACTGTGTGGAGTTTGCACGTTCTCCCCGTGTCTGCGTGGGTTTCATCCGGGTGCTCTGTTTTCCTCCCACAGTCCAAAGATGTGCGGGTCAGGTGAATTGGCCATGCTAAATTGCCCGTAGTGTTAGGTAAGGGGTAAATGTAAGGGGTGTGGACTTGTTGGGCCGAAGGGCCTGTTTCCACTACTGTAAGTAATCTAATCTAATACAAAGCTGCAGAAAAGGAGGATGTTACAGATATAATGAGCTCAATGTGGCAGAACAGGCTACTTTAGAAAAGGTAACCAAGGCATTCATAAAAAAAATAATACCAGTGCCAAGATCATGATCCAATTTCTCTGTGTTCTTAAAGTGGCTGATGAAGCAAAAGCAACAGTTTCCTGGGATGAGACTGTGTGACATATTTGTAATAATTGTCAATGGCAATGGAAGCAGCTATGCAATGGAAGGAGTGTAGAAGAGTTGATTTTTTTTTCCTAGTATGCAAATAACAGTCTTCACTTTTAGCAAACTTGCATGGTTGAACTTCAACTTCCTTCAGAAATTGACAGGAGTCCCATTGGTTCCAAGAGAACAACTTATCCAGAAGCAAATAGTTGTCAAACCATGGTCTCCAACTAGTCAGGGAGCAACCATAGAAGATTTTATCGGGTTTCCTTGAACTTGTGGTGGAACCTAAAAAAGAAGAAAGGTAATCACAGTAGATTCTATGTTGGCAGGAAAGAAGTCTTTCAAAGTTCCAAGGAGAAACCGTAACCAGTAACCCAAGAGAGGCTCACCAAATTTGACAACAAAAGTGACCAAGACTGTGCTACCATTCATCAGAGTTATGTTGAAGGATAGCAAAAGCATATGTCCAGCAAGTTGGCTGAAAACACAGACTTTGAGCACACACGGCATTTCACAATCACAGATGACTTACTAGTGAATGACAAAAACCTTCTAGTTCCCTCTTCTGAAAGATGTATTAGAAAGGGTATACCAGTGACACACAGACATTACCAAGTGTACAGCTAGGGTACAGTCAGTTGTGGGGTGGACAGAGATTGCAGAAAACATTGAAGATGCCAGACGTCATTGTGAAGTCTGTGATTGAAGGTTTGAAAAACCATATGTACTTGACAGATCAGAAGATTAAAATGCAGCATGGTTTGACAGAAGAAACAAGTACTAGGAACAAGAACGAGCAGTGCTACCCACTTTGGCTTATTAAAAATTATTAACTGAAGTTGTTTAGACAAGATGATAAGCTGCTGAGCAAATTAATAAGACAGAGCAGTCAATGCCAGTGACAGAGAGAGTGCTGAGTGCAGATGATTTTCAGTAATAGGACTGTGTGTATGAATGAGTCTCATTCACCAGTCAAACAACCACAGAGGGCAATTAAATACATTCAGACAGATCAACAACATGAGAGAGATAAGACGCATAGATTTCAGACATGGATAAAGCATCCAGGATTTTCCAACAAAATAGACTTTCCATTTGGAAGAAATTGGTTGATCTAGAAATCCAGGATACTACAAAGAAGACATTTCTTGTTTCAACAGAGTAACAAGCTTCCATAATGGGCATTCATGAGATTAAAGGTTTTCCAGGGGATGTTATGGGCAATTGTTTGAGCTATCAGGGAAAAGTTCTTCTGCCATGGAAATTCAGGAGATTAATGATTCTCCGGATAAGGTAATGGGCCACCAACAATACCTATCAAGAACTATGTCATCTGTGAAATATGTACAAGAAATAAAATATTCTTGAGCAGAAAAATGATATACTAATCAGCACCCAATGCCAAAGCTCTCAAAAATGAGATCTGCCATTCTTGTAGACCTGAAGAGAGTGCATTCTAAGAAAGGTGTGTGAAGTCAGAGTCTTGAGGGGAGATTGGGTATTGGCAAAATAGTTGTGTAGATGATTGTATGATGTTTAGACAATGGAGAATAAAGCTTGATGGTGGGGGAGATGTTGTCTATGGTAATGGTTCAGGAGAGAATAATGTTCATGTTACATTGGCTCTCACCATTCTTTTCTTTAATTTCAAAAATATATTTTATTCATAAAATATTTTAATCTGTACAATTGGTCATGCCATACATACGAGTAAAAAATGAGGTCTGCAGATGCTGGAGATCACAGCTGCAAATGTGTTGCTGGTCAAAGCACAGCAGGTTAGGCAGCATCTCAGGAATAGAGAATTCGACGTTTCGAGCATGAGCCCTCCTCCAACCGCCACCAAGACAGAACCCCACTGGTTCTCACCTACCACCCCACCAACCTGCGCATACAACGTATTATCCGCCGCCATTTCCGCCACCTCCAAACGGACCCCACCACCAAGGATATATTTCCCTCCCCTCCCCTATCAGCGTTCCGCAAGGACCACTCCCTTCGTGACTCCCTTGTCAGATCCACACCCCCCACCAACCCAACCTCCACCCCCGGCACCTTCCCCTGCAACCGCAGGAAATGTAAAACTTGCGCCCACACCTCCACACTCACTTCCCTCCAAGGCCCCAAGGGATCCTTCCATATCCGCCACAAGTTCACCTGTACCTCCACACACATCATCTATTGCATCCGCTGCACCCGATGTGGCCTCCTCTATATTGGTGAGACAGGCCGCTTACTTGCGGAACGCTTCAGAGAACACCTCTGGGCCGCCCGAACCAACCAACCCAATCACCCCGTGGCTCAACACTTTAACTCCCCCTCCCACTCCACCGAGGACATGCAGGTCCTTGGACTCCTCCACCGGCAGAACACAACTACACGACGGCTGGAGGAGGAGCGCCTCATCTTCCGCCTGGGAACCCTCCAACCACAAGGTATGAATTCAGATTTCTCCAGCTTCCTCATTTCCCCTCCCCCCACCTTGTCTCAGTCGGTTCCCTCAACTCAGCACCGCCCTCCTAACCTGCAATCCTCTTCCTGACCTCTCCGCCCCCACCCCACTCCGGCCTATCACCCTCACCTTGACCTCCTTCCACCTATCCCACCTCCATCGCCCCTCCCCCTAGTCCCTCCTCCCTACCTTTTATCTCAGCCTGCTTGGCTCTCTCTCTCTTATTCCTGATGAAGGGCTCATGCTCGAAACGTCGAATTCTCTATTCCTGAGATGCTGCCTAACCTGCTGTGCTTTGACCAGCAACACATTTGCAGATGCCATACATACGCAAACATTCCATTTCTTGGCATACAGAGACAGAGCAATCATTCATATATACAGGTCTGTACAATTACTATCCACGTATTTAGCAAGGGGGTCAGCGGAGCCCCCTTACTGCGTCAGACCCCTGTGCTTAGCCAGGCAGACGTTACACGGTGGTCTTTCCCCACCGCGCCTTGGTGGCAGCTGCCCCAAGCTTCAGCGCGTCCCTCGACACGTAGTCCTGGACCTTGGAATGTGCCAGTCTGCAACACTCAGTCGGGGTCAACTCCTTCAGCTGGAAGATCAATAGGTTTTGCTGTCGCACACAGTGATGGATTGAGACAAAGAGTTTTACTCTAGCCTTCAGAAGAGATAGTTGTATCTGAATCCACTCCCTAAGGTCCTAGTAATTGCTCCTGACCAAATCTTTAATAATATTTAATAAATCTTGTTATGTAAGAACAGTGCTGCTTTGGTAGGTATTTTATGGAGTTGTATCCTCCATCACTAATCTCTGCATAGAAAAAGGAAGATTGATGACAGTGAACAACATCAACATTCCTTATCTGGTATCACATACCGACAGAGGTTTCAAATGCCACAAGGTGGCAGCACTAGTCATCTGGAAAAAAGAACAGCGTCAAACCAGAGACATATTTGAACAGGTCACGAAAAGCTTAGTCAACGTTGGAGATTTTTAAGGAATGCTTTAAGGAGAAAGAGAGAACTGGAAACATTTTGGGATGGAATTTGAAAGTGTATGAACCCAGGCAACTCATTAGTCTGTGCTGTATTTCATTAGAGACAAAAAAAAACTGCAGATGCTGGAATCCAAAGTACACAGACAGGAGGCTGGAAGAACACAGCAAGTCAGGCAGCAGCAGGAGGTGCAGAAGTTGACGTTTCGGGTGTAACCCTTCTTCAGGACTGGGTGTGGGGGGAGTTGCAGATAAAGGGGGAGGCAAGGGCAGGGTGATGAAGCGGGAAAGAGGTGAAGACAGGTAGAGGGTACGACCTGGTTGGTCAAGGGAGGAATGACTCTAGTTGGTGGTGGGAAGCAGTGGAAGGAAAGGGGAGGGGCTGGGAAGGGTGCCGGGGATAGGGAGGGAGCTTATTTAAAATTGGACAACTCAATGTTGGGTCCTCCAGGCTGTAGGCTGCGCAGACGGAAGATGAGATGTTGTTCGTCCAATTTGTAGTTTGGTTCGTTGTGAGAATGGAGGAGGCCATGGAAGGTTACGTCAGGAAGGGGAATTAAAATGGGCAGTGACTGGGAGGTCCGGTCAGCCCCTGCAGGCCCAGCTGAGATGTTTGGTGAACCATTTCCTAACTTTACGTTCCGTGTCCCCAGTGTAGAGAAGACCACATTGGGAGCACCGGATGCAGTAGACTAGATTGGAAGAGAGGCAGGTGGACCTCTGTCTCACCGGGGAGGACTGTTTGGGGCCCTGGATGGAGCTGAGTGGGAGTGGTGTGCTGGCAGGTTTTACGTCTTTTACGGTTGCAGGGGAAGATACCTGGGAGTTCAGGGGAATTGGTGAGGAGAGTGGTGCAAACCAAGAACTGTCGAAGGGAACAGTCCTTGTGGAAGGCAGAGAGGGGTGGGAAGGGAAGATTTTCTTGGAGGTAGGGTCAAGTTGGAGTTGGTGAAAGTGGTTAAGGATGATGGTAGGTGAGGACAAGGAGGAACTCTGTCTATATTGCGTTGGGGTGTTTAGAGCAGTGAAACAGAGAATGAAGGTGGTGTGGCAGAAGGATGTCTGGATGACAGAAGGAGGAAAAGTATGTTGTTTGAAATAGGTGGACATTTGAAATGTCCACGAATGGAATGTCTCCTTGTCTGAACAGATGCAGCAGAGGGGGAGGAATTGGGAGATTGGAATGGGATACTGGGTGGGACAAGATGTAATCCAGCTAGTTATGGGAGTCTGTGGGTTTGTAGTAAATGTGCATCTGGAGACTGTCGCCAGAGATGGAAATGGTGAGGTCAAGAAAGGGGTTGGAGGTGTCCGAGATGAACCGAGTGAATTCGAGGACAGGATGGAAGTTGTGGCTGAAGCCGATGAACTGCTCCAGTTCAGCCTGGGTGCAGGACGCTGCACAAATGCAGTCATCGTCATGGCAGAAGAGTTGGGGCACAGTGCCTGTGTGGTACTGAAGAGGGACTGTTTGATCTAGCTAACAAAGAGGCAGGCATAGCTAGGGTCCATCTGGGTGCCCATGGCCACTCCCTTCCACTCCTCCCTGCTACCAACTGGCTTCATTCTTCCCATTGACCAACCAGATTGTACCCTGTACCTGTCTTCACCTATCTCCACTTCACCACACTGCTCCCGACAGCCCCTTTATCTGCAGCTCCCCCTATACTCACCCCCAGTCCTGAAGAAATGTTATACCTGAAATGTTGACTTCTCCACCTCCTGATGCTGCCTGGCTTGCTGTGTTCTTCCAGCCTCCTGCCTATATTTCATTGAGGCCTCCTCTCGGAACAATGTCCAAAAATAATGTCTTTCCGCTGGGAACTAACAATCAATTTTCAACTTCCTTGTCTAGTGACTCACATCTACTGTAGTCTAAACAGCCAGCGGCACCATTGGAAAAGATAGAATCTGCCCCAAACACCAGGAAGCATCCATCTACAATTGACCAAGTTTAAATTATACTGGAAATTAGGGTTTCTTTCACACACCATGGCACATAGAATAGATTCCAATCAAAGTTAGTTAGTACTTATGTTTGCAAAAGGATAAGTGTCTCATAATGAAAGGTATTGAAAATTATAAGCTAAAGAAACATTGTTGATTTGAAAATTCTGAAACAGTATGAATCCTGTCTTGCAGAGAAGGTAAGAATGTCTTTTGTGAAATGCTACATATCAGAGTTAAATAGTATGGATTCCTGCTGTCCGCTTTGATATGTGAGAGATTTTCCTACCTTCTCGGGAGTTTATGTAGCTTTATGTTTATTCACTCTTGGGATGTGAGTGTCTCTGACAAGGCCAGCATTAAAATATCCAACCCTAACTGTTCTTGAATAGGATGCTTTGCTGGGCCATTTCAGGGGGCTCTTAAGACTCAACCACATTGGGGTCAGCTACTGGTCAAACCCAGTAAGAACATCATACTTCCTCCACTGAAGGTATCAGTGAACCAGATGGATATATTTTTTAACCAACAATCCAATCATTTTGAAATAATTATTAATTATGAGATTAATATTTTATTTCAAATTTGTTAATTCAATACTTGAAAATCCACTTGCTTCTGTGTAGGGATTTGAACTCATGTCCAGAATGTTAATCCCAGTCTCTGAGTTATGAGCCCAGTAACATTACCACTGTACGAGCATCCCCATCAGCATCTGGCACCATTTGTGAAGTTGGGTTTGGGGTCTTATGTGAGAAGATGGATTCTATGGATATCACTGAAAAGATATGTGGCTGTTTCCTTTATTTTTCCATTCCATGCCTACATGTGCTCTTCAGTAATGAGAGCTTTTCAATTTTCATGGATGGCATGTTTGTAATCAATTGTCAATAAATGAAAAACTTGTTCTTACAACTCTACATTAGTCTCTCTCTTCACCTTTAAAACTCTATCTCCTTGACGCAGCTTTTGATCACTTGTCTGAAAACTTCATTTTTTGTTACTGTTTCTGTGAAGTGCCTTAGGATGTTTTGCTGGATTAAAGGCAGTGTTAAGCAGAAGTCTCATTGTACTGCTCTGTCATGTCTGCAGTTTAATAGGATATCAAGAAACCATAGATTCTCTACACTGTATGCAAGTCAGATTTGGGTGGTATAGAAGCAGAGTACTACCTACAACCAGTGAATACCAATGGCAATGAGATGAGCCCTTACATTATCTGAAGAGAAGTCTTTCTGACCCAGACATAATTAGGGCTGAAACAGGAAGTTGGTGGAGTCCCCAAATACCACTATCCTTGTATTAAATGTCCCTCTGTACCCATCTGAGGGAGGGCATTACATTCTTTTCACATATGTTTTTCAAAAAAATGCTTTATTCATGATTTTTGAAAAAAATAGCTACGATAACAGTCCTATTTTGACACTACATAAAGTCCAATATGATTCAATTTCTTTCAGCACAGTATGTGGCACTCTGAGGTGAGATGCCATATATATATATATATATATGTATATATATAAAACATACAGATGTCATGGCATATGTTCCATGGTGTATGCCTGAGGGCTCTTTGTGTGCTCTGGCAGGAGAGTTTATCAGTTTCTGTTCCACAATGAATCCCGGTAGTGGCTGCGCACATTGCTCCACATGTAGCCCTGGACCTTGGAATGTGTAAGGCTGCAACACTTGAGCTGAACAGTTCTTTGCACTAACACTGGAGGTTTAATAGTCATTCTGCTAATAGCTAGCGTGTATTATCAGCAAAATCAGATTATGTCATTTCATATCAAACTGGGACATGAAGGAAGAAGCATCTAGTAAAATCCTGCTCAGACACATCACTGTTAATAGTGCAATTGGAGAAAAAAATACTCATTGACTGCCATTAGTATGGTTTCCAGTTCTTAGGTGTCAAAAGCATCTGGAAGCCAGTAATGTTTATACACGGTGGTTACTTGTGCTTTACTGAGGATCCCAGCCAATGCTGAGAAAGGTGGGAAGGTGAAAAGTTGGTGGCCTTACAGAATACGCTGAAGAAATAATCAGAGTCCCACAACAGCCAAGCAGAGGTACATAGAGCTATAAAGAACATCTTCCCTCCATCCAACCCCTTTGTTATAGGTTTCATCTAAACTGGCCACTAGAGAAACAGACTTTGCTGTTTCCATTGATACCAGACCACCTCCAATTCCCTCAAACCTGGGAGGTCAGGTTAGCCCTTGTTCTTGTACATAATCAGCAGCTGTGCCTGATAATATTTACTTTAAGACAAGGGGTTGGTGATGAAACCATTAAACATGAAGAGGCCATTAAAGCCTTTGATTCAAAGGGAGGCTCTAATAAACAGGGAAAGCAGAGTTAGCAATTCAAATCCTTCTTCAGAAACTTTCTTTTCATTGAAACTGCTGAGCTTCTCTAGAGCTTTTCTGTTTTTTTTTATGTTGGACACAGGAGAAAGCATCTTCACTTTTTTAAACGACATAAAGTCATAGAAACTTATGTTTTGCCAGCCGTCTGTCTTTCAGCTCCACATCCCAAGAGGCATCCTTATAAAAGGACAGGACCAGACAGTTGACACTGCTTTGTTAATTCAGAATGCAACACAACTTGATGGAGAAATAGCTACGATAGTTTCAAGTCTGCTCTTAGTTGCTGATGTGACTCAGGACAGACAAGTACAAGCAGAATATTTGACTTCCTTAACTTCCCAGGAAGAATCCTTAATAACTGTGACAGAGATTATTTCACAACCAAGGCAATCCTCAAATACCTCAACAGAGGATGTGAACATATTGGTTTCACCAATACCGCAATCACTGAGGGTGAAAGTGAGGGCCCAAACGAAGCAACAAGTTGAACTATAACATTGCCATGCTGTGTTGACATATTTCAGTTACAGAAAGATTGACGATATTAATCAGCTGACAGAAAATGAAGATACAGTACATCCAACTGCATGGAAGTCATCACTGAGACAGGATGACGAATGTCCAATGTCCAAAGAAGATGTGGCCCAAAGGGTGGCTGCCTTTTGCAAAGGAAATCCATGAGGTGAACAATTCTGAAGAGTTGTCACTGGACCTGAAACATTAACTCTGTGTTCTCTCCAAAGATGCTGCCAGATCTGCTGAGATTTTCCAGCAATTTCTGTTTTTGTTTCATATTTCCAGCATCCATAGTACTTTCAGTTATTTATACCATGAGATGAAGAGTCCTCCAGATATTTAAATTGCCCATTTCAGCAACGAAGGCGTCTGACATGAAGCAAATCTGAGAAATTAAAGGTCCTCCCGTTTAAAGGGACCTGCAGACCTAAGACTGTATTATTCTTTCAGAAAACTATTGGTCTTCCAAATCCAAAGAGAACATGTTCCGGGACAATCGCTAAGCCTAAATTTGTAAAGTCAGAGGGGAGTTGAGGTAGTGGTAGATATAATTATATGCACAAATACATAATGTTAAGAATGAGGAAAAAGTGCTGGGGGAGCAGGTAAGATGTATGTGGATCCAAAGAGTTAATACTGAAGAAAGTCATAACATCACCCACTACGGTTTGTACACTTGTGGCTGAACAGCTTAGGATCTTACAAGCATGAGACCTAACATCTAGCCCTCCATAAAGTTCCTGTAATACTGTCTGTCATAGCTGTACAATCTATAATGAGTTGGTAACATTGAATAAATCATACATTGAATAAAGTACCAATGTCATCTACTGCGTCTGTTGCACTCAGTGTGGTCTCCTCTAAATCGGGGAGACAGGACGCCTTCTTGCGGGTGGTTTCAGAGAACATCTCTGGGACACCTGCACCCACCAACACCACTGCCTAATGGTTGAACACTTCAACTACCCCTCCAAGTCCATCAAGGACATGCAGGTCCTGGGCCTCCTCCATTGCCAAATCATTACAACCCACCACACGGAAGAAGAACCCCTCATATTCTCGACTCTGCTCTCCAGCATCTGCAGTCCTCGCTTTCTGCTAAACCATATCATGTCATTTACAAGAGACTCTGCACATGAGACCACAAGTTTCCTCTGCCACACTAGATTAAGCGGGCCATGTCGTTGCCTATGCTTAAAGAGAAGGGAGGCAGCAGTCTTCATAATGATCAGCAGTTCACACACCAAACAGTGAGCTCACAAGTTTATATAACATTGGCAAGCAAAGTGTAATGGCTGAAGTCATTTATGTCAGCTATCAGCAGGTATCTTCCTTATTGAGCTGTGGAACTTACATTGACTTGCGTCTATCTGCAATGTGATAAGTTGAACATACAAGACAGTGCAAATAAGTTCAAGAGGAATCTTTCAAAACTATTCCCGATCTGGGAAAGCTGCATTAGACTCATAACATCACCCCTAAAACCAACTGCTAGTTTGGTGTGTCCATTCACACTAAGAATGATTTCACAGTTTCTCTCACATAAGGTCAGAAAGGAGATTAAAGCTGAACTGCACTGGGTGTCATATTAGCAGTCACCCAGACCCACTTCTTCAGCTTGTATCTGAGCCTGATAGTTCTTTGTGCATTCAAGTCTATCGAGTCTTTCTCCCCTACAGTGGGCTGTTTCCTTCTGTAATTAGAAAGGCACAGATATTAAAAGAGATGAGAGTGGGTGACAGAGCTGTTACTCTTGTTGTGGGTGGGTAAATCTCCCAAGCAAGCAATTAGGCAGCTCAGAGGACATGTATTGTTAATGGAGTTGGGTGTTGAAGTGGGTGAGAGTGAGTCAGGGAAGATGTTGCAGGCAATACTGAGAGCGGTGGAACGTGAGCCTTGGTGGGAGGTGGGTATATTCACAAAAGAAAAGACACTGCAGCTCTCTCCAGTCCTTTTTTATAAAGGCATATTTCACAAGGAGGAGGACAACAGTTCCTTCCCCACCACAGCCACCTCAAGAGCAGAGAATGGGGGTGGGGGGCTGGGGTGGTAGATTCTCTGGTCATGTAGAGAGGATCTGATAGGAAAAGAAAAGCTCCTCGCCAGCCAAACTATGTCTTGATCCTGGTTTGTAAATTTTGGTGATGATACATTCGGCCAAATAATTTCAGCATTATGCTTGGAGAACCCACTGACAAGGTCTCCCGTCTCCTTTTGTGGGCAGCACGGTGGCACAGTGGTTAGCACTGCTGCCTCATAGCACCAGAGACCTGGGTTCAATTCCCGACTCAGGCGACTGACTGTGTAGAGTTTGCACATTCTCCCCGTGTCTGCGTGGGTTTCCTCCGGGTGCTCTGGTTTCCTCCCACAGTCCAAAGATGTGCAGGTCAGGTGAATTGGCCATGCTAAATTGCCTGTAGTGTTAGATAAAAGGGGTAAATGTAGGGGAATGGGTGGGTTGCGCTTTGGCGGGTCGGTGTGGACTTGTTGGGCCGAAGGGCCTGTTTCCACACTGTAAGTAATCTAATCTAATAATCCTTTCCCACTGACCCTCAAGATTTCACATTCTGTTGCCTGGGACAGCATGGTGCAACTATTGGGAACCTTTTACCGCAATCTGACCAGCGCAATCCTTCACAAAACCCAGGGACAGGTGGACCCTCAGCCGTGACACTCGGTCTTTGTATACTGTGTGTCTTCACACAGCGATCCGGCTGCACACAAAGATGGCCATCAAGATGGCCTCTTCATCCAGCAGTCTGTACATCATCTCATCATGAACCTAGTCCATCCTTAGCTTTCAGATTAAATAACGATACCATGGGTAATCGCTACAGCGCAAGAGGGAAGAATTGGCCAGACTGGTCCCATGTACAGAAATAGAGTTTCTTGCGACTGATGACCAGGTTCAGTGGACAGGGAGGATCATTGACCAGTTTTTGTTTTACCCTTACTGCAGAATGCTGCCAGTTTTTTGCACACACCCTGGCCCCTTGATAGTGAGATTGTGGAAGTCATTACTTTAAAGAATAGTTAAGGTGAATTTTAGACACATTTGAAAGGAAGCTAGATACGTTAAATTAGATTCCCTACAGTGTGGAAACAGGCCATTTGGCCCAACAAGTGTACACCCACTCTCAAAGAGTATCTCACCCAGACCCATTTCCCTCTGACTAATGCAGCTAACGCTATGGGACAACTTAGCATGGCCAATCCACCTGGCCTGTACATCTTTGGACTGCGGGAGGAAACCAGAGCACCCAGAGGAAACCCACTCAGGCACGTGGAGAACGTGCAAACTCCACTCAGACAATCACTTGAAGCTGGAATCGAATCTGGGACCCTGGAGCTGTGAGGCTGCAGTACTAACCACTGAGCCACCATGATGCCTGAATCATTATCAGGCGTCCCTCCACATCATTATCATAGAATCTGTACAGGAAAGAGGCCATTTGGCTCATCAAGTCTGCATCAACTCTCTGAAGGGCATCCCACTCTATCCCCATAATTCCACATTTACCATGACTAATTCACCCAGCCTACACTTGCCTGGATACCATGGGGTAATTCACCATGGCCAATCCACCTGACCTGCTCATCTTCAGACTATGGGAGGGAACTGAACCACCCAGAGGAAACCCACGCAGACACAGGGAGAATGTGCAAACTCCACACAAACGGTTGCCCGAGGTTGGAATTGAACCTGAGTTCCTGGCGTTGTGAGGCAGCAGTGCCGCCACATCCCAGTATCTTGTAGTATGGTGATGAAGAGGGCAAGGGATGGGTCAACCCAGGTCCGACAGATATTATTGCTCTGAACCCCACAAATCTGGCACTTTCTGGGTAGTGGTAATGTCATTCAATTGATAAGCCCCAGCTTGGGAGGATATTCGGGGGCATGGGTTTGAATCACACTGTGACAGATGATGAAATTTGAATTCAATAACAAAAATTCTAGAATTAACAACTAGCCCATCAGCAACCTTTGCTAATTATTGTAAAAATACACCCAGTTTACTAATGTTCCTGAGGGAAGGAAATCTGCCTCTGGTGTAACTTATAGGTGACTCTAGACCCACAGTAATTAACTCTTAACTACTCTCTGAAATGGCCTGGTTCATTCAGTCGAGCAGTTCAAGAGAATTAGGAATGTGCAACAAATGCTAACTTGTCAGTGAACCCCAAATCCCACTCAAAGATAAAATAAATGTACTCAGTGATAATGAATAGTCCCGGCAGACACCACATGACCCATTTAAAGCTGCTGCTGATCATAAACGAAGCAGAGTTTTGAAATATGGGTGTAGCCTCAATACTTTAATCCCAGGTTGAGATACACTGTAAATCAAACTTGCACTGGAACTCACTCTGTCCCTAGACTGAACTGCAGACCACAGTATGAAAATCACTCAGTGAAATTCTCATACACAGTGTAACAACCTTGCAAGGGTTGCTTTCATTTCTTTGTGTATTAGAATCGATCAAAAGTCTTTCTCCTACTATTGTACAGATTTAAATCTCACACCATTAAGATTTTCTCATCATCCTTCTTTTCCAGCTGAAGATAGATCTGTCTGGCTTTTGTGGAGTCTCATGTAGGATGTTAAAAATAAAAACTAAACACCTTGGCTTTCTGCATCTTAAAATTTCTGTAACTCCACCAATTCTTTTGCATATAATGATATCTGCAGGGGCGTGAAAAACTTTGAAGAGTTTTGAAAAGATACTCATTTCAAATTGTTTAAAAAATAAAACTAGTATTCCCTATGTCTCCATCATCATTTTGTTCATTCATGGAATAGAGCATCACTGGCTGGACCAGCACTGATTGCTACATATATAGTTGCCATTGATAAGGTGACCTTTTTGCCTAGAACATCTTGACCCAGTGACAATGAAGGAACAGAGATTGTTTCCAAGTCCGGATGGTGAATGGTTTGGAGGAGAACTTGCAGCTTCCATATATGTGTTTCCTTTACCCTTCTGTATGGTAGTGGGTGTGGATTTAGAAGGTGCTGTCTCAGAAGCCTTAGAGAACTTCTGCAGTACATCTTGCAGATGTCAATGGAACATTGTGTCAATGGAACAAGGGAATTGGAGGGAGTGGACTCTTGTGCATGTTGCATCAATCATGTAGGCTGCTTTGTCCTGGATAGTGTCAAGTTTCTTGAGTGTTCTTGGGGTTGCACCCAGGCAAGTGGCAAGTATTCCATCAGATTCCTGACGTGAGCCTGGTGAATGGTAGACAGGTTTTGGGGAATCAAAGAGGGGAGTTATTTGCTGCAGGATTCCTAGCCTCTGACCTGCTGTGAAAATATTTCAGTTTGTTGCCTGTTGGACTTCACCAGCGGTTCCAACTGTTGTACATTTTTTGCATGAAAAAGCAACAGCAACCTTCTTCTATGACCCCCAAGTAGTCTGGAGTATTATAGCAACACTTTTCTACGCATATTGTAAGGGGCCTGGATCCTTTGTTAATCACGGTAGATACTCCAACATCTATCCAGAGCATGGCTGACCAGAAATCTCTCTCAGTCTTATCATTGGCCATTGGCCTGTGTTGTAAGGATTTGCAAGTGGCAATAACTTTTTGGTTGCTTTATTAATACACCTTCCCCTTGACCTTCAAGACTTAGAGTGGGACTTGAACCAAGAGCTTCTGCTTCAGAGACAGAGATAATCACACTACACCACAAAATCTCCATGCATTTGTATAGCTTCTTTTAATGTAATAAGACATTCTCGGAACACTTGTTCCTCTGAGCCACGTAAGGAGATATTAGAATAGTTAATCAAAAAGGTAGGTTTTGAGTAGTGACTGAATGGAGCAAACAAAGGCAGAGATTTTGAGAGGCTCAAGGAAAACTTTTTTGATTCATTCTTTGGGAGGTGCAAAGCAGCATTTATTATCCACCCCTCGAAAAAGGCAATGACAAAGATTAGGGCCTTAATGACTAAAGGCACAGTCACCAATGGTTGAGCAATAACAATTGTGATTGTGCAAGAGGCTAAGAAGAGCACAGACATCTCAGTGGGTGTGGGACTGGAAGAGATTACAGATAGAGGGAGCAACGTTCAATGGAGGGATTTGAAAAGAAGGTAGTTTGGTGAGTACTGGATAGAGGTGATTGGTGAACAGGACTTGGGGCACTTGGGGCTGTTCTCATTGGAGAAGAGAAGGTTTAGGGGAGATCTGATAGAAGTGTATAAGATGATTAGGGGTTTAGATAGGGTAGATACTAAGAACCTTTTACCGCTAATGGAGTCAGGTGTTACTAGGGGACATAGCTTTAAATTAAGGGGTGGTAGGTATAGGACAGATGTTAGGGGTAGATTCTTCACACAGCGGGTTGTGAGTTCATGGAATGCCCTGCCCGTATCAGTGGTGAACTCTCCTTCTTTATGGTCATTTAAGCGGGCATTGGATAGGCATTTGGAAGTTATTGGGCTAGTATAGGTTAGGTAGGATTCGGTCGGCGCAACATCGAGGGCCGAAGGGCCTGTACTGCGCTGTATCCTTCTATGTTCTATGACTTGGTATGAATTAGGATAGCGTCTGTCGAGTGTTTGGATGGACTTAAGATTACATCAATCGAAACAATTTTGCAAGTTTGAACATTTCACACCATTATCCTACTGCCTCAGGTTTTTTTTTCATGTGTATTGTTTCCTTTGAAATTAAATCAAAATATTTCTTTTGAACGCTCAGCTGGTGCTGAATGTATAAAATCAAACTCTTGTCAGGAAATGTAACGACTAACAATTCATCTCGGTTATTTCACTGACTCTGTGATTATGTCACGTGTCATTTTCTATTCAGTTGAGGTCTGAATTTGCCAACCAAACAACATTCACACAGTATGGTGCTATTTTAGTTTGATTTTCTTCCTTTTTCTCATCTTCTTTGATTCTGTTTTTTTTCTCTATAATCCCACATCCCATCCAATCAATACCATTCCGGAGTCAGATAACCTACAATTAATTGATTGTAAGATACTGCAAATTTCAGAACTTTAATAGCTGTTCAGGGACTGAATGGATCAAAAAAAGATAAACTGTTACATATAAAAACTAAAAAAGGCAAGGACATTTATGCAGAAATTGAAAGCAATTAGCCACATCTGGGAAACGAGGGAGTGAACAAAACTGCTTTGACACCTGCCTGATAGACGAGATATGCATGGCACAAGGACAACTGATTGCATAACAGACGAATTTAAGGAGTCAATCACAGGAAAGGCCGGTAAGGCCAAATGCAACAAGAAACAAAGAAATTACTTTTGAAAAGAAGGCAAGCTGCAGGCTTGCAGTAATTTGGACGAAAAACCTTTCTAAAATATCATCAGTATATTATTTCAGAAACCGAAGGACGAAAATCCATATAAGAATCAAACACTAGAACAACTCAACGGCAGAACTTTGAAGAACAACAAAGCACAAGGATCAAAACCCCCACCTCTCAGCGACAGACGAGCACTGGTTGAAGTCCTGGCCAGATTTCACCATTGATCGGGTAATAGCTAGGTTAGATCACAGGTTTATACTTGCTTACTTGAAGAATCTTATATTTAGTTGCCACATGCAATAAAACTTGAATTATCGTTTCAGTACTTCTTTGTCTGTAAGATTTGTTAATAAGTTGCCAAATTACAGATAACTTGTAGTGATTTACACACAACAGCCAATCAAGTAATACACGTCTGCCATTAACTGCTCCTCACCTCAGAATGCTATCCAATCATTGAGTTTAAAGTTTAACCCATCTTCAACAGGTTGGAAAAATACTAGAAAAGAAAACATGTGTGGCTCCATAGTGAAAGTGAAACAATCCTCTCTTATTGTCAACCATTGCTTAAATCTGTGAATCAGAAGTCATAAGATGAAATGCCTGTCCAGAACTGAAGTCAAGCAGACTTTCCGAGTGACACAAGGACTGCTGCACTGTTAAAGGTGCTGTTTTGGCAAAGAAGCTGTCTGCCTTTTCAAGTCAATGTAAAAGATTCTATGAACACTTGCTGTAGAAGACTGGGTGTGCTGTCCCCAGTGTGATGGTCAATATTCATTGAATCATACAGCACGGAAACAAACCCTTTGGCCCAACTAGTCCATGCTGAACATAATCCCATGCGAAACTAGTCTCACCTGCCTGCTCCTGTCCCATATCCCTCCAAACTTTTCCTATTCATGTACTTATCCAAATGTCTTTTAAACATTGTAATTGTACCCACATCCACCACTTCGTCAGGAAGTTCGTTCCACACTCGAACCACCCTCTGTGTAAAACATTTGCCCCTCATGTCTTTTTTAAATCTCACTCCTCTCACCTTAAAAATGTGCCTTCTGATCTTGAAATCCTCCATCCTAGGGAAAAGATAACTGCCATTAACTCTATCTAGATTAGACTCCTCACACTATGGAAACAGGCCCTTCGGGCCAACAAGTCCACATTGACCTTCTGAAGAGTAACCCACCCAGACCCATTCCCCTACCTTATATTAATCCCTGACATGGCAATTTAGCACAGCCAATTCACCTGACCTGCACATCTTTTGGATTGTAGGAAAAAAACCATGAAACCATGAGTAGTGGGCGGCACGGTGGCACAGTGGTTAGCACTGCTGCCTCACAGCGCCTGAGACCCGGGTTCAATTCCCGACTCAGGCGACTGACTGTGTGGAGTTTGCACGTTCTCCCCGTGTCTGCGTGGGTTTCCTCCGGGTGCTCCGGTTTCCTCCCACAGTCCAAAGATGTGCGGGTCAGGTGAATTGGCCATGCTAAATTGCCCGTAGTGTTAGGTAATGGGTAAATGTAGGGGCATGGGTGGGTTGTGCTTTGGCAGGTCGGTGTGGACTTGTTGGGCCGAAGGGCCTGTTTCCACACTGTAAGTAATCTAATACAAAATACCCAGGGAGAACGTGCAAACTCCACACTGATAGTTATCTGAGGCAGGAATTGCAGCCAGGTCCCTGGCACTGTGAGACTGCAGTGCTAACCACTGAGCCACCGTGCCATCCAAGTACCTCTCATTATTTTATAAACTTTTACCAAGTCGCCTCTCAACCTCCTACATTCCAGTGAAAAAGGTCCCAGCCTATCAAGCCTTTCTTTATCACTCAAACCTTCCATACCTGGCAACATCCTGGTAAATCTCTTCTGAACCTCCCCAGTGTAATAATATCCTTCATAACAGAGCGACCAAAACTGGACACAGTATTCCAGAAGAGGCCTCACCAATATCCTCTACAACCACAACATGACTTTCCAACTCCTATACTCAAACAACTGAGGAATGAAGGCAAACATGCCAAATGCCTTTTTAACCACCCTGTCTATATGCAATGCAAACTCTACATCAATATCACAAAGACAAACCAACTAGTCAGTCTTGCATTTCTGCTTGTGTGATATTCCAGTGTACAAAATGACTATTACATTTCCTACTTTGTAAGAGTGACGATATCTCAGAAGTATTCTATTGATTGTAAAACTCTTTGAGGGAACATTTGGTCATGAAAGGTGCTATGTTAAATGAAAATCTTCAGAGGCTGGTACAATTGCAACATTTAAGAGGCATTTGGATGGGTATATGAATAGGAAGGGTTTAGAGGGATATGGGCCAGGTGCTGGCAGGTGGGACGAGATTGGGTTGGGATATCTGGTCGGCATGGACAGGTTGGACCGAAGAGTCTATCTCCATGCTGTATATCTTTATGACTCTATAAATCCAGTAGAGACAAATGGAGTGAATTACTCCTGTTTTTGATATATAATTGGTGATTTTTTTCCCAGTAGTGAGGCAGTGAAACCCAGAACATTATGAACAGCCAGTGGCTGTAAACGTTTTTCCATTGATTTGCTTAAAAACAGATTAGAGTCGATGAAGCTGAGAAGGATCTTTAGAATTTATGTGTATTTTATGATTTATTTTGCTCTATATTTGTAGACTGGCTGTACCCACTGAACAAGTCCAACAGAGTACACAATCATAACTCATCTTCCAGATCATTTTTCATCACACGGTTGAGCAACAAAATAGCTGTAGCAGGAGAATTTCATACAACTGTCAACGACTTAACCTATCTACAGACTAATAGTGTTATGTTATATGGAATTGCTCAGAAACAGACCTATATGGTCAATGCTAACTTCTTCCCACGATCCAATCAAAATATCCTTCAGTTTTTAATGTTTTGCACCTGGGATAAAATCTTTTCATTGTATTCTTTTCTTATACTGAGGAGGTCAACATTTGCTGTGAAATGTAACATTCAGAACACACTCGGTTCCAGAATACTAGGTGGCAAGACTCAATTTTACCAGCAATCAGGGAGGGGCTTATTGAAAGCTTTTCAGTATGTCACTCTGGACAGTTTAGAGGTCATTGATCAGCAATTCAAAAGTTTATGGACGGGGTTGAAGGTCATTAAGCATTTGAAGTCAAAAAAGAAGCATGCAAAATCTAGGGCAAATGTGAGGACTGTAGATGCTGGAAACCACAGTTTAGATCAGAGTGGTGGTGGAAAAACACAGCAGGTCAGGCAGCATCCGAGGAGCAGGAAAATCGATGTTTTGGGCAAAAGCCCTTCATCAGGATGATTCCTGATGAAGGGCTTTTTGCCTGAAACGTTGGTTTTCCTGCTCCTCAGATGCTGCCTGACCTGCTGTGCTTTTCCAGCACCACTCTGCATGCAAAATCTGCCTAGCTTACTCCAAGCAAATATACAATCTCTGGAGCACAAGATGGACGAACTCAGCTCACGGTTCAGCTTCCAGCATGAACTGTGGGACTGCTGTGCAGTCTGCTTCACAGAAACCTGGCTCAACCCATCCAAAGATTCCTGACTGCGCACTTCAGGCGGACAGTTTTTCTATCCATCGTATGGACCATATAATGTCCTTGGGTAAGACAAAGGGTGGAGGGGTTTGCTTTTTAATCAACAATTTGTGGTGCACAGACATTAGAACCCTGGGCAGCCATTGCTCCCCAAACCTTGACTTCCTCACCATCAAATGCCATTCCTTCTATCTACCATGGGAATTTACCACTGCTATACTAACTGCTGTGCACATACAGCCATAAGCAAAGGTTGAGGAAGCTCTGGATGTGCTGTACTCTATCATTAACACACTCGAAACAGAACACCCCAAGGGCCTGTTTATTGTAAATGGTGACTTCAATCAAGCCAATCAAGGAAGATGTTGCCCAAGTACCCCGAGAATATTACCCGTCCCACCAGGGGCCTGAACAGTTTAGACCACTGCTACACCACTGTGAAAGATGCCTACCACTCCGACCCCCACCCTCATTTCAGGAACGCTGACCACAATGCCGTGTTTCTTCTCCCAGCTTACAGGCAAAAGCTCAAGCAGGAGACCCCCTCACGGATACATGTCCGGTACTGATTGGAGGAGGCAGAGGGTCAACTCAGAGCTGTCTGGAATCAGCTAATTGGGCCATGTTCAAACAGTCCACAGGTACCTTGGAAGAGTGCATCACCACCATCACAGACTTTATCAGCAAGTGTATGGAGGACTGCATACCGAGGAAGTCAATCCGGGTGTACCCCAACAGGAAACCCTGGATGAATCAGGACATACAGAACCTGCTTAAAAACCAGGTGTGAGGCCTTCAGATCTGGAGACCCACTCAAATATAAGGAATCCAAGTATGATCTTCGCAGAGCCATTAAGACAGCCAAGTACCAATACCGATCCAAACTAGAGACCCAGACAGACACCTGGTGACTATGGCAAGAACTGAATGACATCACAGGTTCTAAAAAGAGACAGTGCAAGATAGCAGATGATGACATATCCCTCCCAGATCAACTCAATGCCTTCTATGCTCACTTTGAGCAGAGTTTTGGTGGAGAGGGCACCTATCCCGACAAGTTCCGATGAACCTATCCCAACAGTCACTGTATCAGAGGTCAGATCAGTTTTCCTTCGTGTGAATCCAAGGAAAGCGATGGGACTAGACGGAGTACTAGGCTGTGCACTCAGAGCATGAGCAGAGGTCTTCTGGAACATCTTCACTCTCCCTGCAGCAGGTCACTGTCCTTTAATCAATTCCAGCCTCCCCACTCCAATTTGCTTATCGGACCAACAGATCCACGTCAGATGCCATATCACTGGCCCTTCACTCCTTCCGAGAACATCTTGACACCAAGAACAGCTACGTAAGAATCCTACTCATTGACTACAGTTCAATCTTCAACACTATTATCCCCTCGAGGCTGATTACTAAACTTAGTGATCTCGGACTAAGCCCTGTTCTCTGCAATTGGATCCTCAGTTTCCTGACCCACAGGCCATAGTCATTGAAGACTGGGGAACAATATTTCATCCTTATAAACACTCAACACTGGAGCCCCCCAGGGGTGCGTACTCAGCCCCCTACTGTACTCACTGTATACCCCTGTCTGTTTCGCCAAATATCAGACTAATGCCATTTACAAGTTCACTGATGACACCACCATAATCAGTAGAATCTCAGATGGCAACGAAACAGAATATAGGCGGGAGGTGGAAGACCTGGAAAAATGGTGCACTGAGAACAATGCTAGCTCTCAATGTCAGCAAAACCAAGGAACTCATAATTGACTTTCGGCGGGATGTTACTCATGCCTCCTTACACTTTAACAGCACAGAGGTGGAATGAGTGGAGAGTGTCAAGCTCCTGTGAGTGGTCATCCACTACAACCTTTCTTAAACTCTTCACGTGGATGCACTGGTTACAAAGGCCCAACAACATCTCTTCTTCCTCAGGCAGCTGAGGAAATTTGGCATGTCGGCGAATACCCTTGCCAACTTTTAAAGGTGCGCCATCGAGAACATTCTGGCTAGATGTATCATTACCCGATATGGCAACAGTACCATTCATGATCGGAGATGGTTACAGAGAGTGGTGAACTTGGCCCAGAGAGTCATAAAGGCCAACCTCCCATCTATAGAATCCATCTACCAGGCCCACTGTCAAGGAAAGGTGGCCAGCATTCTCAAAGAGCCATCCCACCCTGGCAATGTTTTTCTACAACCTCTACCATCAGGGAGAAGGTACAGAAGCCTGAACACACTCACCAGCTGGTTTCGAAACAATCTCTACCCTACTGTTGTTAGAATACTGAATGGACTCAAAAACTTAACATTTCCCTGTACCTGTGTTTTTGTTTTTGCTGCTGTTTACCTATTATTTACTTATCTATGCTATTGAACTCTGTGATCAGCCTGCATTGCTCACAAGACAAAGCTTTTCACTGTGCCTCACTTCACTGTACATGTGACAATAAATTCAATTCAATTCAATTCAATACAATTGCTGAAGGAACAAGACAACAGCTAAACTGTTGGAACTCAGGTTTAATATCTAACACTCCAGGACACTACAAATGTTTGACTGCAGCTGTTTTACCTTCCTGGCTGCATGGGCACCATACTCCATCCCCGCCATACCCCATCTTTCTTTTTAAGCTTATTACCTGTGCTTCTCTTTGATGCCATGTTTTCATCTTTTTCAGAGTAATAGTATTAAAAACAATGCATATCTTTAAGTTTATGTTTTGTATTTTGTGTGTTAAGAAGTTGAGAGAAACCATTTTGTTTCATTTTAGGGTATTCCTTTGGATTTAGTGAAGAAGGGTCCAGAAGCCCATTGTTTACGTGCATTTTAAAGATGTTTTACAATCTTGACCTGAGCAGCTTGGTGTTATTAGTGCATCAAAGCAAAACATTCAGAGGAAAACTTGGGCTGTTGCCTAATGACAAGAGTCTAGTGATGCAGAGACAGAGCAATCCAGAAAGTCAGTGAGTCTGTAAATATGTGTAGAAGTGGAGTTGTTAGGCTCTCTAGTGAGAAATCCTACACGAATCTAACAAGCCAGACTTCATTCTGGGATCTGACTTGTCCAGTATTTAGTTGGGTCATAAAAATGTGACGGTTCATCAGGGATCAAAACTACTTGAATTTAAGGGGAATTTATGAACCTTTAATAAAATGAGTATAGGAACATGTGATGCTGTGAAGTAAATTGCACAGATTGGAATTTCAAAATAACGTTGACTGTTGCTCAGACTTTTGTGGGCTGAAAAGATGTAACAATGGAAATTTTGAGATCAGTTAGCAGAAAAATTGAAGGTAGAATTAAAATCAGACTTTTAGAAGGACACTATGATTAAAATGATTACCCAGCATTTAGAATGAAAGGGAGAGAAACCAAAAATTGGTGCATCATATCTAAGATTCCGTTTCAAATTAAAAAGTTGAATTGGAGGGGAAAAAGGAAATATGAAAAGGAAAGCTGGCAGAAAAAAACAAGAGCAAGAACAATGGAAAATAACAAAAATTGGTAAGAAAGAGAAATGAAAATGGAAAAGTTTGAACTCGAGCCTGAGAGAGAAATCAGAACATGACTTGGCTGAAGAAAAGTGTAAAGATAAGGAAGAGAGAAGAAATATTATATTAGAGGCTGATTCTAATTCTACTGAGGTATTTGATTTAAATAAAAATCTTAATTTAGTGACTCAATTTACAGAGGATAGATTTGGAAGTTATTTCATCTTATTTGAAAAGATCATTGTGAAGATGTAATGGCCATAAGATATTACGGAGAGTCTTGATAGGACAGCTATGAACGTGTGCATCAGTATGTCAGAAGAGCAGTATGCTGACTGTTAAGTTGTTCAGAGGGTAATACTCAAAGCTCACGAGCTTTTCCCTACAGTTAATCATTAAAATTTAAAACTATGAGAAAGAAACATAATCAGATATTTGTAGTATTTACAACAAACAAAGAAAGTTGTGTGATCAGTGATTTCAAGCACAGAAGTTGTTGCAAGTTCTTTTGTATTCCATTAAAATGGGGAAGTTCAAAACCAGGGGGCTTATTTTTAAGGTGAGAGGCGAAAGTTTTAAAAAGGATATGAGGGTGGTCTTCTTTATGTAGAGTGGTTTGTGTGTGGAATGAACTGTCAAAGGAAGTGATGGATACAGGTACAGATACAATGTTTAAAAGATATTTGGATAAATTCACAAATAGGAAATATTTGGAGAGATATGGGCCAAATGCAGACAAGTGGGACTAGTCTAGTTTGGGAATATGGTCAGTGTAGATTAATTGGACTGAAGAGCTTGTTTCCATGCTGTATAACTCCATGACTCTAAGTATATGTGGCAAATTTGATCTGTGCACACTTTGATTCCTTTCAGTTTCTCCTGATGCCATCCCAAACATGTCCTACTTATTTTTTTCTAAACAATATTCACAGCTTCATCCCTCTAGACTTTGATTTTCTGTTCCAACACTATGCAATTTTCAAATGATATCAATCTAATCCTCTAGGGTTTGCAACTGGTCTTTTGAGTATTGTCAGCTTGCCTGAGTTCCTGCTGTTATATCCTATGTCTCAACACTGATAAACGCTCCTGGTTTGGTGTTGATTGACAGGAACACTTCAAGGTCACTTTGTGGTCTCACAGAACAGTACAGCACAGGAATGGGCCCTTTGGCTCACAATGTTGTGCCGAACATGATACTAAATTAATCTGATCCTTTCTGCCTGTCCATGGTCCACATCCCTCCATTCCTTGCATATTCATGTTCTTATCTAAAGGTCTCTTAAACACCCCTAACACTGCCTCTACCATTCCAGCGCACATTCCAAACTCCGACCACTCTCTGTGTAATAAATCTGCCCCTCATATCTCTTTTGAACTTTTCTCCCATCGCCTTAACTGCATGCCCCCTTGTATTAGACATTTCAACTTTGGGAAAAAGATTCTGACCATCAACCCTATCTATGCATCTCATAATTTTATAGATTTCTAGTAAGTCTCCCCTCAGCCTCCTCATTCCAGAGAAAACAATTTGAGTTTTACCAGCCTCTCGTAATAGCTCACATCCTCTAATCCAGACAGCATCCTGATTAATCTCTTCTGCACCCTCTTCAAAGCCTCCAAATCCTTCCTGTAATGTGAAGACCAGAAATCAACACAATTGTCTAAATGTGGCTTATCCAGAGACTGATAAAGTTGCAATATGACTCTTGACTCTATTCCCTGACTAATAAAGACAAGCATGCCATACGCCTTCTTTGCCACCCTATCTATTGTGTGGCCACTTTCAGGGAACTATAGACTTGAACCCCAAGATCCTTTTGTACATCAAAAGGTCTCTGACCTTTCTATTGAAAGACCTTTGTTAAGCAATTCTACAAACCCTTGTATGGCCTCTATTCTGTCCATTAGTGATGTGGACACACCAGTACTTCTATTTGAGCCAATCCTTTGCTTTGCTGAATTAGAAATAATGTGGAGGTGCCGGTGTTGGACTGGGATGGACAAAGTTAAAAATCACACAACATCAGGTTATAGTTCAACAGGTTTATTTGAAAGTACAAACTTTCGGAGTGCTGCTCCTTCTTCAGGAAGCTAGTGAGGCAGGATCATAGGACATAGGATTTATAGCAAAAGATCATAGTGTCAAATAACTGATGTGATATATTGAACAAACCTAGATTGCTGTTAAGTCTTTCATCTTTTAGAATGGGTTGCAGATTTCAATTCATTAATATGTAAATCCTAGAACTCTTTTCAAGTCACATTCCCGAGATGACTTAAGTTTTATGATACTGTGATCTTTTGCTATACATTCTGTGTCCTCTGATCCTGCTCCACCAGCTACCTGACGAAGAATCAGTGCTTCGAAAGCTTGTCTTTCCAAGTAAACCTGTTGGGACTATAACATTGTGTTGTGGGATTAGAAATAGGCAGAGATTTTATACTCTCAGAAACAAGATCAGAGTTAGGGGAGTTCCTTCCTTGATAGTAGAAAAGCATAAGCAATTTAGGAACAATATGAACTGCATAGCCTAACACTCTTGTAATGGATGCCTTTTTAACTGCCTGCTCTGCTAACTTCAGGAATGCATGGATTAGCACACATTGATGCCCCTGATCGCCAGTTCTTTCCTGGACAATACCATCCATACTGTAATTATTTACCATATTAGCTCTCTCCAACTGCATTACCTCAGACTTTTCAGGATTGAATTCCATTTGCCAATGCTCTGTCTGCCTGATATCCTTTTACAGTTTATGCATATCCTCCTCATTATTTACCATGCTACTACTGGGGTGGGTTGAGGTGGGGGAGGGAACGTTGGAAAGGAGATGAACACATCTTCAAATGTGCTATCCACAAATCAGCCTCATGATGGCACTTTTGTGCCCTCAACGGCCGCTCAAGTTCCAAAGCCCAGAACGTGAGTTGCTACACCTCCTGCACACATGGTCATCCAGATTACCAATGGCGTCTCAGATTTCCCACGTGGTGTACCAGCCTGGCCTCCGCAGGTATATATAGAATAGAAAATAAATACTAAATTGAATACTAAAACTAAGAGTTTTATGTTACCCTTACCCTCATTTAAATATAGTCTAGAAAATTCTTTTTTCATTTTATATCAAATAAGCAACCAGAACTCCTTAATACTATCAAGCAAAGAAGTTTAGTTTTGCAGTTCTAAAATATTAATTATCTATGTTAAGGATTTTATGTTCTTAACTTAAACCAACATCCAGTCACCAAGAGACAAAGCAAAATACCTAACAGCTACCCACTTGCTCTCTTGCGATATCACCCTTTGATGTTGTTAAAGTTGCTTTGCCGTTGGTTCATCTGCACCTGGGACATCATCCAGCACAACACGGGAACATGGGAAGATAGGAACAGAGGTGCGCCATTCAGCCTCTGAAGCCTGCTGCACCATTCGATTATATCACGGCTGATCTGTGTCCTAATTCCACATTTCTGCCTTTGGCTGAGATTCCTTTAGACCTATGTTTAACAAAAAAAATCTATCACAGATTTAAAATTAACAACTGATCCAGCATTCACTTTCGTTTATGGAAAAGAGCTCCAAATATCTACCACTGTGCTTTCTAATATCTCTCCTGAACATCTGGTTCTAATTTTCAGACAATGCCCCTGGTTCTAAAATCTTGGTTCTAGAATTCCCAACCAATCTTTTTCTGTTAAGATCTTCATCAATCAGATCATCCATTAATTTTCTTTAAATTCAAGGGAAAACAGGCCTATTTTGTCTGATTTCTCCTCATAGCTTAATCCCTAAATTCCAGACATCATACTTGTAAACTACATTGTATTCCCTTGAAGGCCAATATAACCTTCCTAAGAAGTGCTCCTCAGATCTGTTCACAGTACTCCAAGTTAGGTCTAACCAGGGTTTTGTATAACTGCAGGTTGCTTCTGCATCCTTGTCCTCCAGACCTCTACATAGAGTCACAGAATCCATGCTGACCAGATATCCCAACCCAATCTAGTCCCACCTGCCAGCACCCGGCCCATATCCCTCCAAACCCTTCCTATTCATATACACATCTAAATGCCTTTTAAATGTTGCAATTGTACCAGCCTCCACCACTTCCTCTAGCAGCTCATTCCATATTTGTACACCCTCTGTGTCAAAAGGTTGCCCCTTAAGACTCTTTTATATCTTTCCCCTCTCACCCTAAACCTATGCCCTCTAGTTCTGGACTCCCCCACCACAGGGAAAACACCTTGTCTGTTTACTCTATCCGTGCCCCTCATGATTTTATAAACCTCTATAAGGTCACCCCTCAGACTCTGACACTCCAGGGACAACAGCCCCAGCATGTGCAGCCTCTCCTTATAGCTCAAATCCTCCAACCCTGGCAGCATCTTGTAAATCTTTTCTGAACCCTTTCAACATCTTTCCAGTAAGAAGGAGACCAGAATTGCACGCAATATTCCAACAGTGGCCTAACCAACGTCCTGTACAGCCGCAACATGACCTCCCAACTGCTGTACTCAATATTCTGACCAATAAAGGAAAGCATGCCAAACGCCGCCTTCTCTATCCTATCTATCTGCGACTCCACTTTCAAGGAGCTATGAACGTGCACTCCAAGGTCTCTTTGTTCAGCAATACTCCCTAGGACCTTACCATTAAGTGTATAAGTCCTGCTAAGATTTGCTTACCCAAAATGCAGCACCTCGCATTTAGCTGAATTAAACACCATCTGCCATTTCTCAGCCCATTGGCCCAACGTTTCAAAATTCTGTTGTAGTCTGAGATAACCTTCTTCGCTGTCCACTACACCTCCAATTTTGGTGTCATCCTACTGCAAACTTACTAACCATACCTTTTATGCTCGCATCCAAATCATTTATATAAATGACAAAAAGTAGAGGACCCAGCACTGATCCTTGTGGCACTCCACTGGTCACAGGCCTCCAGTCTGAAAAACAACCCTCCACCACAACACTCTGTCTTCTACCTTTGAGCTAGTTCTGTATCCAAATGGCTAGATCTCCCTGTATTCCATGAAATCTGACCTTACTAACCAGTCTCCCATGGGAAACCTTGTCGAATGCCTTACTGAAGTCCATATAGATCACGTCAACTGCTCTGCCCTCATCAATCCTCTTTGTTACTTCTTCAAAAAACTCAATCAATTTTGTGAGACATGATTTCCCATGCACAAAGCCATGTTGGCTATCCCTAATCAGTCCTTGCCTTTCCAAATACATGTACATCTGTCCCTTAGGATTCCCTCCAACAACTTGCCCACCACTGACATCAGGCTCACCGATCTATAGTTCCCTGGCTTGTCCTTACCACCCTTCTTAAACAGTGGCACACATTTGCCAACCTCCAGTCTTCCGGCACCCCACCTGTGACTATCGATGATACAAATATCTCAGCAAGAGGCCCAGCAATCACTTCTCTAGCTTCCTATGGAGTTCTGGGGTACACCTGATCAGGTCCTGGGGATTTATCCACCTTTATGCATTTCAAGAAATCCAGCACTTCCTCCTCTGTAATCTGGACATTTTGCAAGATGTCACCATCTATTTCCATACAGTCTATATCTTCCATATCCTTTTCCACAGTAAACACTGATGCAAAATACTCATTTAGTAACTCCCCCATTTTCTGGGGCTCCACACAAAAGCCACCTTGCTGATCTTTGAGGGGCCCTAATCTCTCCTTAGTTACCCTTTTCTCCTCAATGTATTTGTAAAAAGCCTTTGGATTCTCCTTAATTCTATTTGCCATAGCTATCTCATGTCCCCTTTTTGCCCTCCTGATTTCCCTCTTAACTATACTCCTACTGTCTTTATACTCTTCTAAGGATTCACTCGATCTATCCTGTCTATACCTGACATATGCTTCCTTCTTTTTCTTCACCAAACCCTCAATTTCTTTAGTCATCCAGCATTCCCTATACCTACTAGCCTTTCCTTTCACCCTAACAGGAATATACTTTCTCTGGATTCCCGTTATCTCATTTCTGAAGGCTTCCCATTTTCTAGTCGTCCCTTTTCCTGCGAACATCTGGCCCCAATTAGCTTTCAAAAGTTTTTACATTAGATTAGATTAGATTAGATTCCCTACAGTGTGGAAACAGGCCCTTCGGCCCAACCAGTCCATACCGACACTCTGAAGAGTAATCCACCCAGACCCATTTCCCTCTGACTAATGCACCTAACACTATGGGCAAGTTAGCACAGCCAATTCACCTGACATGCAATCTTTTTACCTAGTTTTTATCTATGCACATCTTTGGACTGTGGGAGAAAACCAGAGCACCCAGAGGAAACCCATGGGGAGAATGTGCAAACTCCACACAGACAATCGCCTGAGGCTGGAATCAAACCTGGGACCCTGGTGCTGTGAGGCAGCAGTGCTAAACACTGAGCCACTGTGCCTCCCTGTTCTTACCTAATACTGTCAAAATTGGCCTTTTTCCAATGTAGAACTTCAACTTTTAGATCCGGTCTATCCTTTTCTATCACT
Source organism: Hemiscyllium ocellatum (assembly GCF_020745735.1). Classification (NCBI taxonomy): domain Eukaryota; kingdom Metazoa; phylum Chordata; class Chondrichthyes; order Orectolobiformes; family Hemiscylliidae; genus Hemiscyllium; species Hemiscyllium ocellatum. The sequence goes on along the minus strand of NC_083406.1, from coordinate 20,322,192 downwards.
ATTTTAAAACTAATAGAATCATGGTCACTGGTCCCAAAGTGCTCCCCCACTGACACCTCAGTCACCTGCCCTGACTTATTTCCTAACAGTAGATCAAGCTTTGCACCTTCTCTAGTAGGTACATCCACATACCGAATCAGAAATTTTTCTTGTACACACTTAACAAATTCCTCTCCATCTCAGCCTTTAACATTATGGCAGTCCCAGTCTATGTTTGGAAAATTAAAATCTGCTACCATAATCACCTTATTATTCTTACAGATAGCTGAGATCTCCTTACAAGTTTGATTCTCAATTTCCCTCTGTCTATTAGAGGGTTTATAATAGAATCCCAATAAGGTGATCATCCGTTTCTTATTTCTTAGTTCCATCCAAATAACTTACCTGGATTCCCTGTTCCGGGAATATCCTCCCTCAGCACAGCTGTAATGCTATCCCTAATCAAAAACATCACTCCTCTTCCTCTTTTGCCTCCCTTTCTATCCTCCCTATAACATTTGTATCCTGGAACATTAAGCTGCCAATCCTGCCCATCCCTGAGCCATGTTTCTGTAATTGCTATGATATCCCAGTCCCATGTTCCTAACCATGGCCTGAGTTCACCTGCCTTCCCTGTTAGGCCCCTTGCATTGAAATAAATGCAGTTTAATTTATTAGTCCTACCTTGTCCCTGCCTGCCCTGACTGTTTGACTCGCTTCTGTTCTCAACTGTACCCGTCTCAGATTGATCTCTTTCCTCACTATCATCCAGTGATACATGAATTCAAACAGCAAAGGCAGTAACTGCGCAGTTTCACGGTGGTGTCAGTTTCTTTCTCTCTCTCTCTTTCTCTCTCTCTCCTGCACTAACCTCATTCAATATTCCTTCGTAATTTTATGTCTACAATGTCTAACTTTGATTAACCAGCATATTTGAAAAATTACTTTCTCTGCTATTGTCCAAGTTGTTCATAAATAATGCGAATAATTCAGGCTCTAACACAGATTGTTGTGGGATACCAATGATCACATCCTGCCAATTTGAGTTCCTACCCAATATCCCTACTTTCTGTCACCTTCCGCTCAACCAATTTCCCAGCCAAATCAGTAATTTGCTCTCATTTCAGTGGAGTTTACCATAATTAACAGTCACGTATGAGGGACTTTATCAAATGCTTTCAGGAAACCCATATAAATAACATCCATAGACATCTATAGTCACTTCTTCAAAAAAAACCCCATGAGGCTTGTCGGACATGACTTACTTATAATGAATCCATGCAGGATCTCCCTAATTAAATGAACTTTTCAAGGGGTACAGTTATCCCATCCTTGATTATAGACTCACTGCCTCACTGCTCCTAAAAACTTCACTGTCACCGCTCCCAATTATCACACAGCTCCACTGCTGGTTTGACTGATTCTGGGACATGTCTACTCTCAGTGTTGCTTTTAACCTTGCTACCACTATTGTTGAGTCCCACATAGGTCCATTACAGATTTTCTTTATTTCAAAAATATACGTTATGCATGACAAAATCTTTGTATACATACAGAGTCACAAATGCCGTTCTGTACAGTAGTATATCAAGGAAACAAACAAACATTGGGGTTTGACTCAATCCAAAAAAACCAAAAGACCTCTCTTACACATGCATTACTATATTTACATACATTTGAGGCACACGGATGGTCATTTAACATCAGCAGGAAGACCTTACATGATGGTCTTTCCCCACTGCACCTTGGCAGCAGCTGCCCCAAGCTTTAGTGCATTCCTCAGCACGTAGCTCTGGACCTTGGAATGTGCCAGTCTCCAACACTTGGTCAAGGTCAACTCCTTGTTCTGGAAGGCAACAATGTTGCGGACAGACCAAGGAGAATCTTTCACCGAGTTCATGATTCTCCAGGTGCAGTCAATGTTTGTCTTGGTGTGCATCCCGGTGAACAGCCAATACAGCACAGAGTCCCACATCACAGAGCTGCCTGAGGACAAACCTCAGCAAAAACTCTGTTTCTGGGTCCATACCTCACGAACTGTGCTTAATGATGCTGACTGCCTGTCTTTGTATCTTTGTATCTTTGTATCTTTTCTCTTGGTGATGCTGACTGCCTGGGTTAAGGAACTCAGCCCACCCACTCCTCTCAAATCAGTCGAAAAACAAAATGCCGATGAGGAGGTGGAGATAACCTCAAAAGCCAGCCAACGAGGAAAGGACAGTAACGCATGGGTTAGCAGTTGTATCTGAGTATCAACAAAATGTTAGGAGTGGCTCATGAAAATCCAACGACAGGTCACTTAGGCATCAGGAAGCCAAGATACAAATACATTTTTATTAGTCTGGGTGCCATAAGAATATGATTAAATTTTAAGAGGGATACGATATGTTTCAGATTGTGGGGAAGCTTCAATTATCAACTGAACCTGCACTCCTAACTCTGATAATAATCTTTTGAAGAAGGGTTTAACAGGATTTTAATAGTTTGTGCAGGACACTTACCTAAAACCAAAAGGAAGAAGCAGTATCTTTTAAATAATTATTGGTGTTTCAACAACATTTCCAGAAGCAGTACTGTTGGGAAAGTTATGACAATTATAGTAATAAAACGTTCGCTCAATTTTATGCATTACCGAAGGAAGTACATTCAGATCAAGCTTAAACTATAAGTTAGAAATATTCAAGAAATACTGAATAGTTTAGTATTAATTTACATGTTCAGCTCATCATCCATAATTACAGGAACATTAGAGAGATATTCTTTTAGAGCCAATTGTCAGGAATGTCTTAATGATCGGAATAAAGGAATTCCAAGCTGGGAAGTTGATTTGCAGATGTTTCATCCCCTATCCAGGTGATAGCTTCATTGCTTTGGAGCCTCCTGTGAAAAAGTGCTGTGCTGTGTCTTCTGTAATTTATTTCGTTTAGTTCCCGTTGTTTCCGGTTTTTTATTGTAGTGGCCAGTATGTTGGGTGTAGGTCAATATATTTGCTGATGGAGACTGGCTGAGTGCCATGTTTCTAGAACTTCTCTGGTTGTCCTCTGTTTAACTTGCTCTATGATCATTGTATTGTCCCAATCGAATTTGTGGTCCTTGTCACCTGTGTGTGTGGCTACTAGGGACATCTGGTTGGGGTGTTTGGTGGTTCGTTGATGTTCATGAATACGGATTGCTAATTGTCTGCCTGTTTGCCCGATATAGTGTTTAATGCATTCTTTGCATGGAATCCTGCAATTTACGTTTGTCTTGAACATGATGGGTATAGGGTCTTTCGTTCTGGTGAGTTGTCAGAACGTGGCTGTCGGTTTATGAGCTGTCATGGATCCAAGTGGTCAGAGAAGTCTGGCCTTTAGTTCCAAGACATTTTTATATAAAGTATGATTTGGAGGTGCTGGTGTTGGACTGGGTGGACAAAGTTAAAAATCACCCAACACCAGGTTATAGTCCAACAGGTTTATTGGGAAGCACTAGGTTTTGAAGCACTGCTCCTTCATCAGGTGGTTATGGAGCAGAATCATAAGACACAGAATTTATAGCAACAGGATTGCAGTGTCATGGAATGTAATATTGAACAAATTTAGCTTAAGTCTTTCATTTGTTAGAATGATCACGTTAGTTTTGGTTCCTTCATATGTAAATCCCAGAACTTTTTTAAAAGTTACATTGTCAAGATAGCTTTAACAAGGTGCCATCTCAGCTCAGATAATGCATTGAAGGTGTGAGGTTAAGGTTTATCTGTGTCCAATGTTAGGTCAGACTGATCCTATTTCTAAAGTGGGATTTACAGAACCTTACAAGGAATTATGCAGTTTTTGAGCAAAATAAAATGTCATGATGCAAGTACAAATTCACCCCACAAACTTATGTGTGTGTTTATGCAGGGGAGACTGAATGAGTGTGTGCATGTGGGGGTGTGAGTATCTGTGCGAGAGTGTGCGTCTGTGTGTGTGTGTGAGTGTAATGGTGTATAAGTCTATGAGAGGATACTTGTGTAGATCTGAGTGTGGGAGGTATACGTGTGAGTGTATGAGAGAGAGCTTGTATATGAGAGAGGGTCTGCATAAGTGTGTGGGTCTGTAGGAATGTGTTTGTGTGTGTGTGTGCCCATGCGCACTTGAGTGCGTGTGTGTGAAAGAGTGTATAGTGCAGTGAGGTCACCTGTAATGTGACATGAACCCTAGGTCCGTTTGAGGCCACCCATTGGTACCGACCTTGGATATCAGCCTCTGCTCGGCCACTTTGCGTTGTGGCCTGTTCTGAAGTCCACCTTGGAGGATGGTCACCTGAAGGTCCAAGGTCAAATGTCCCAGACCGCTGAAGTGTTCTCCAACTGGGAGGGAACACTCCTGTTTGGTGATTGTTGTGCGGTGCCCATTCATCCGTTGCCGTATACTCTGCTTGGTCTTGCCAATGTACTATGCCTCAGGGCATCCTTGCCTGCAGCGCATGAGATAGACAACATTGGCCGAGTCACATGACTACCTGCCACATACACCATGGAATGTCCAAATCGGGACAGGCAACAACACAAGTGGCTGAGCAGAGGCTGATAGCCAAGTTTGATACCCATGGGGATAGCCTCAACCAGGACCTTGGGTTCATGTCACACTACAGGTGACCCCTCTACGCTATTCACTCCCTCTCTCTCTCTCACACACACACACACACACATACACACACCTATAGACCCACACACTCATGCAGACCCTCTCTCATACGCTCACACATACCCCTCCCACACCCACACTCACACATGCACCCTCTCACAGACGTATACCCCATAACACTCACACACATATGCATACTCTCGCACAGACCCTCACCGCGCACCCCCCCCCCCCACACACACACACATGCACACACTCACTCAGTCTCCCCTGCATGCACACACATATACATTTGTGGGGTGAATTTGTACTTGCAGAACTACATTTTATTTTGCTCAAGTACAATGTAAATCCATGTAAGATTCTGTAAATCTCACTTTAGAAATAGAATCAGTCTGACCTAACGTTGGGACAATGTAACATTTTTAAAAGTTCTGGGATTTACATATGAAGGAACTGAAACTAATATGATCATCATAAAAGATGAAAGACTTAAGCTAAATTTGTTCAATATTACGTTCTATGACACTGCAATCCTGTTGCTATAAATTCTGTGTCTTATAATTCTGCTCCACAACCACCTGATGAAGGAGCAGCACATCGAAAGTTAGTGCTTCCAAATAAACCTGTTGGACTATAACCTGGGGTTGTGTGATTTTTAACTTTATATAAACTGGAGTGGTTAGTGATTTAGGTCATGGGACTAGCAACGCTACCTACAACAACAACTGGGACTGCTAACCAGAAGCAGCAGAAATGGAACCAAATAAATTCCAGAAGACACAGTACAGCAGCGCTTCACAGGAGGCTCTAAAGCACTAAAAAAAAATCACTGAAGATGTCACCGAGACAGGGCACAAAACGTCTGCAAATCAGCTTGACAAACGTACCCACAATTATGACCACTGGCACCCGAGCTACAAACGTTCACGCAAATCTTGAATAATGGAATTCTATTGTGACTGCTTGTCATTAGGGATGCCCTGCTGAATTCATGGGATTCAATCCTAGTGAACTGATATATGGACATGAGGTGAGAAGAATTAAAGAAAAAGGCCCAGAAATTGCACTTCCAACCTATATGTCAAACACCCAGGAAAAGATAACAGAAGAGTGAGAGTTTGAAACACTTTCTGGCATTTGTAAAGAAAGCTTTCTAATCCTTTTGTCTAATGTAATATAGTTGAATATTTTCTTGTTTGTTTTTGTGAATAGCATACTGGCAGATTCTTAGGAATGTGATCAGTAACTGAACGCTATGGGCTAAAAAAGGCTAACGTTTGGGTCTATCAAGTCAGTTTTCGATCTGAACTATTATCAGTCCACTATCAGCTGGAACCATAACTGATAATAAAATTCCTCTTTCTTTGACTCAACCAAACCTCAAAATTAGCTCCTTCATTTTGATCGAACTAACAGTTTAAATTGAATGTGATTGCTACGTGCTAAACAAGGTTGTTGTGACTGAATGGGGTTTAAAAAGAAAGGGGCCAAAGATCCTTCTTCACCGAGTTGTAACAATGTAAACATGTGAATAAATCAAGTAGTTTTCAGCATCATTGGGAAATTATATAAAAACAAATGCTGGAGAGGAGAAGGATCTTTCTCTCTCTCTCATGTTATGACATGGGTAAACCCCTCTGCTAATTTAAACCAGCAACACAGAAAAGATTCAACCCATGCTGTAATCTGTTAAAATTCGAGAGGCAAAGTACTATCCCAAAAGTCACTATTTAAAGTAAAAATTAACAACTTTATTCTTGAAGTCTAACAGAGAATATTAATTAACAACTATTTACAACTCCTTTCTCTTAAACTTATCTTTCACCTCCCTCTCTACAATATTAGTCCAATAAGAAAGTTTTTTTTAAAAAACTTGAGATTCAAAACCAGGTAGCTTTTGGTTTTTCTCTGTATTCCTGTCTTCTTTTCTTCTTGAGGATTCTGCTTCTCAAGTCTTTGATAGATAAAGGTACCTTTCAGAGAGCAGATCTCTCTGTAAGTAGTCTTATTGGTGCTGACTGTTCTTTGCTACTCCGGCTAACAGTTCAAAATGTTTGATATTTATTCCCCCAAACATTGGATCATTTCATTGGTTTGATGTCATCCAAAATAGTAAGATTCAAGTTCGATTGGACTTTTGTATCTGGGACATCATGTAAACTGATGAGCCAAATTTTGGATTTGTTTTTTGTATCTTGGCAATACATCACCATATATGTGGTGCAACCCAAATGTAACATTTTTTAAATGTTCAGCACACTTTGTGCTAGCCTGAAATTTCAGTTCCCTTAAAGGTACAGTACACTCACAACTTCGTAACACTAGTAACCTCGAGACAGAGGTGAAATGTTGACCTCTATATCGTTAGTGTTTAATACATTTAAATAAAAGGATAATGTTTGATGCTATTTCATTGTTATGCTGTTACACCCACAAGGAAGAACCAGTAAAACTGGACTGTTTTTTTAACACAGGGTAGTTTGCATATGGAATGAACTTCCTGAGAATATGGTGGATGTGGGTACAATTACAACATTTAAAAGACATTTGGAGGGAAATGGGTCAGGAGCAGGCAGGTGAGATTAGTTTAGTTTGGGATTATGTTTGGCATGGACTAGTTGGATCAAAGAGTCTGTTTCCATGCTGTATGACCCTATGAGTGTATGGGTCTGACTCATCTTATGTACAATACATCGAAGTTGAGGTGCAATAGGATCAGTCCATTTATTTCCAAACTTTTTTTTCTCTTTCTCTGAGCAGAACAATGATCTAGCTTGTATTGTGTCTTCACTGAAATGGCTGTAAGATGGATGCCGGCAAGTGAGTGCCTCATGGTAGAGGTCACATGACGACGACAAGCCAGGATGTGCATTAGTACAATATTACATTTCTGTCCCAAATAAGCATAAATACTATACTCCTACATATAGTAACCACTCCCTTCTAGGCCCAATAGCGGAGTACTATATAGACTTATTAGTTCAGAATCTGCAATGTTTGACATTTGTGTAGCTTTGTATATCAGTTAGAGGAATTTGTTTTTCCAATCAATAAAGTGGTTGACCTTTGTCAAAGCTTATCACAACCTGTGTTTGACATACTGCTGCGCCACAGTCATTTATTTTTCAATTAAAAGCTAAATCACAAGGAGTTATTAGTACAATCACCTATGTGTGACAAAAGGTTACAAAGGCTTGTCAATGTCCAATGTTTTCAGTGATTGATCCCATTAGCAGAAGTAAAGCAAGTCTTTTCTTAAATGAAATTAATCTATTGTCAGCCTTTGTTGTGCAATTCTTTTGCTCCAATCTTTGCCTTGCTACGTCTTATTGCACAATGTGTCAATTAGACTTTTTGACAATCGTTAAAATATTACACTCAGTTAAAAAGTAGCCCTGGAGAAACTAAAGGGACTGACAATTGGTAAATCCCCTGGACCTGATGATCTACATCCCAGACTGTTTAAAGAGGTAAAGATAATGGATGCATTGGTGGTCATCTTTCAAGATTCCACATACTCTCAAACTTGTTCTTACAAACTGGAAGATAGCAAATGTTACCTTCTACACTATTTAAGAAAGGAAACAGAGTGAGCTCAGGGAATGGCAGACCTGTTAGTCAGAATTCAGCAGTAGGGAAAATGCTGGCATCTATAATGAAGGATATGATAACTAGACATTTAGAAAATTATGGCAGTGAGAGGGAGAGTCAGCATGGATCTATGAAAAATAAACCATCTTGGATAAAACTGGATGTTTCTGAGGATGTAGCTAGCAGAGTAAATAAGAGAGAGCCTGTGGATGAGGTGCAGTTGGATTTTCAGAAAGTTTTCAAGACAGTCCTGCATAAGAGATTGATAAACAAAGTTAGATCATGTGATCAGATGTAATGTATTGGTGATAGTTGAAAATTGATTCATAGTCAGAAAAAAAAGAGTAAGATGAAACAGGCCATTCTCTGGTTGGCAGGCTCTGACCAAAGGCTTGGCCTTCAGATACTCACATTTGATATCAGTGAGTTAGATGTAGGGCCTAATTGCAATGTTTCCAAATTTGCTAATGGCACATAACTAGATTGGAATGTGAGCTGTGAACAGGACAAAATGAGGCTTCAAGCGTATTTGGAGAGACTAGGGGAATGGATGACTAGGTAGCAGACGGAATGTAATGTGGAAAATGTAAAGTTATCCACTTTGGTTGAGAGGTGTGTAAATTTCCAAAGGGATTTGGATGTTCTTATTCATGGTCACTCAAAACTAAAATGCAGGTGCTGCAAACACTTGGGAAGACAAGTGATATGTTGACCCTTAGTGTAGGAAGATATGAGTAAGGAGTAAAAATGTCTTGCTGCAATTGTATAGATTCTTAGTGAAACTATACTGGGCTGTGTCCAGATTTACCTTCCATATGGAGGAATGTTTTTGCCATTAAAAGAGTGAATGTTCACCAGATTGATTCCTGGGATGATGGGATTTTCTTATGAGGGCAGAGTGAGGAGATTGCACCAGTATTATGTGGAGCTTAGAGGAAGCTCTTTACAGGGCTCAACAGGTTAGATGCAGGAAAGGTATTTGCCCTGCTGAGGTGTTCCAGAACCAGATGACGCGGTCTCAGAATAAGGGATAGTGCATTTAGGACGAAGGTTAGGGTGAATTTCTTCACTCAGAGATGGCGAATGTCTGCTCTATAAGGCTGAGGGACACAGTCATTGAGTATCTTCAACATAGAGATTGATGGATTCCAAGATATTAAAGACATCAACAGACATGGGGATGGAAATGGTGTTGAGGTAGAAGATAGTGCTGAGGTAAAAAAAACAGCCATAATCTAGTTGAATTACAGAGCAAGCACGAGAGGCTGAATGGTCTACTCCCGCTGCTATGTCCTACATTCCCATTACTGGACAATTCCCATTATGATCCCCATAAAGGTTTCAAGGACCATGTTGTTTCAATACATCTCCATGGACAGATAATTATTTAAGTAACTTAAATGAGAAAGAATTTCTTTGCAAACAAGAGATTTTCAAGTCACTTCAGATAAGTGAACTTTCACCCTACCTTTAAGTAATTTTTCCAATTCAAGAATGTAGGAGCAAATTACTGCAGATGCTGGAATCCGTACAGAAAACAACAAAGGCTGGAGATAACAGTGGGTCAGACAGCATTCATGGAGAGAAAGGGAACTAACGTTTCAAGTCCAGATAACTCTTTTCCAATTAGACAGTCCAATAATTTTAGGTTTTCTTTGTGGAACAAGACTTTTTTTTGCTTCCTAAAAATATTTGTTAAAGATTTTTATAAATGCTAGAAAATTGGACTGCTAGACTTATATTTAGAATTGTTTCATTCTGGAATGGCATGGCTGCTCAGTAGTTAGCACGGCTGCCTCACAACATCAGAGACTTACATTCATTTCTAGCCTCAGATGACTGTCTGTGTGGAGTTAGTGCATTCTCCCTGTGTCTACATGGATTTCCTCTGGATGTTCTGGTTTCCTCCCACAGTCTAAAAATGTGCAGCCATGATGTGGAGATGCCAGTGTTGGACTTTCATTCTACAAAGACTTAATGGCAATCTAGGTTTGCTCAATATCTGCATGACACTATAATCTTTTGCTTTAAATTCTGTGTCTTACGATCCTGCTTCACAGCCACCTGATGAAGGAGCAGCACTCTGAAAGCTAATGCTTCCAAATAAACCTGTTGGACTATAAGCTGGTGTGTGATTTTTAAAAATGTGCAGGTTAGGTGGCGTGGCCATGCTAAATTGCCCATAGTGTCCAGGGGTGTGCAGGCTATGTGGGAAATGCAGGGTTATAGGAATGGGATGGGTCTGAGTGGGATGCTCTTTGGAGGGTTGGTGTGGATGTGATGGGCTGAATGGCCTGCTTCCACGTTGTAGATAGAGTCATAGAGACGTACACCAAGGAAACAGACCCTTCGGTCCAACTCGTCCATACTGAGCAGATATCCCAAAACAATCTAGTCCCACCTGCCATCACCTAGCCCATATCCCTCCACACCCTTCCTATTCATATACCCATCCAGATGCCTTGTAAATGTGCAATTGTGCTAGCCTCCACCACTTCATCTGGCATCCCATTCCACACATACACCACCTTCTGTGAAAAAATTGCCCTTACATCTCTTTTATATCTTTCCCCTCTCACCCTAAACCTATGCCCTCTACTTCTGGACTCCCCTACTCCAGAGAAAAGACCTTATCTATTTACCCTATTCATGCCCCTCATGATGTTATAAACCTCTATAAGGTTACCCCTCAGCCTCCGACGCTCCAGTGAAAACAGCCCCAGCCTGTTCAGCCTCTATCAATCTCCATTTTGAAATTTGTGTTTTTTCAGCCAAAGTGTTTATTTTGAGGCAGTGAATTCTACATTTTCACTGGCCTTTGTTTGAAATAGGTCATCTTTTCAGTTTCTAAATTTGAGGGAATACAAGTCTAGACTATGCAACTTTTGCAATGTAAGAAACGTTTATTAGTCCTTTAACCCTTGGCTTGTTAAACATTTATTTCGACAGTATTTCATTCAAGTGTGCTTTGATATTTTTAGCATGGTTTAGGTAATATTAAATTATTTGCGACAATCACAATGGACAGAAATACTAGTGTGCTAAATAAAGTTATAACTTAGCCCTTTAAAATATATTTTAAAAACTGTTAACATTTCCTCATCTGCATCTAGATCAAAGGTTGCTATTATAGCGTTGTTATTCCAATATGTTTTAAGAACAATATGTTCATTTGTACACGTGTTCATACTCACTACTGGACTACAATCTGTGCAGTGAATAAACAATTTATCAGTGCAGCACATTATGTGATCTGAGAAATACATCTGATAAAGTATTTGAGTTTAGCAGTGGGATTATTTTGAACTTCTATCAACCACAAGATATATCAGTTGATAATTAAGTTAATATTTGGTGGCCTGGGAAAGAATGTGTGCACATGTTTAACTGTGTGGAAATTTGGTTACAATAAGCTCCCATTCAAACCAAAGCTTTGTTTTATTATTTGGCTGTTGTCTCTGACAGTCCTGTATCATTTGTTCTTGTGTTATTTTAATCACCATTGTCAATGAGGTATGACCATATGAAAGCTATTTCTGATTCGTGTTGATGTATGTTGTAACTGTGATAGTAAATGAGAGCCCAGTAAGGCAAGTTGCCAAACTGCACTGCTCATGTGACAGTGATCAATGCTTCCACTCATCTTATTTCTTTACTGTTCTGCCTTTCAGTGGGCAACAGCACCCCCTGAAGGACTGAAGCCATAATACAGATAATTTTGGTCCAATGGCGACTGCAAAAAGTACAAACCCATCTTCCCATATTGAAGTATCAGAATTATGACTTTAAAAAAAACTGGTAGCTTAATCCATGGTTCCCAAAAACCTGTTAAATTTACAACTAATCTTTCCAGGCATTGTAATGAGGTAATACACCACAAGAAAGATGGGTTCAATGGTATATTTCCTTCAATGATTAGGGTTCAGCGAGGAAACTAGGTTAGTGCCGTCCCACATGTGATATTAAATCAGATCTTGATTTGTGGATCTGAATGCAGGTATTGCGTGTGAAGCCACTGTTGAAAGGTTGGGTAAAGACATTGGTTCTCTTGTGTGCTTAATTTTCCTATAGTGATCTAACTAGGTTCTCAACAAATGTTAAGATTTCCTGATCACTGAAACTGCTGTATTTGGATCTAATCAAGACTTTTTTTATTCAATATAATGTGGTCCAACTTTCAGCTTCTGAGATGGCTTTTCTTTTTTATTTGTTTCTTTTTATTAGAAGAAGCTTATATTCTTTTACAAAAGTATAAAAATACAAAAAAGAAAAACAATATAACAATCTTATATTACAAATACATTAACAGGAAACTACGTACTACTATATAAAATACACCAAAACTATCACAAAAAGTCTTAAATTAGCTTAACTTAACTCAAATTAACTTAAATTAAACTAGACTAAATTAAATTAAATTAAACTAAATTCAGTTCCACCATTTGCCGTGCCCCCACCAAGGCTCCCATCCACAGGACCATCAGTTGTAAAGTCTTCCCCCCCCCCAGGCTCCTAGACCACCAAATCTGGCCCCCACAGCTATATAAAGGCCCTGGTCAGTATTGCCGACAAGTCCATTCTGATGTAATTTAAAAAGGACTGCCACATTTTATAGAATGGTGGTTTTCTGGTGCACCACAATTATGATAGAATCTTGGGGGATGTTTGAGGTCGTTGACCTGATCCAACAGGGTCCAAACCTGGTCTGGTGGATATGTGAAGATGTCTCCACCCTAATTGTAGGAATTTTGCCTTTTACGGCCCCTCTGAATTCTCTGCCACAGTCCTTTGTTCAATCTCCTCAATGCAACAATCCAGTGCTTGGATGTTCTGCTCATGCCTTTTTTTTAGTATGGGAAAGGTCAGTCCAGCACCGTGTCAATTCTCTCTCAGAATTGAACAACCTCCGCAATTAGATTCTGTTGGTCTAACAGGTTCAAAGGCACCACCTTTGGAGTCTGGGTCGTTGCCGCAGGTGCTTCCTGCCCTCTAGGGGAGTGCCCTACTGGCTGCGATCCTTTGGCTCCCTTCCCTTTATTAGACTTAATCTTCCAAATTTACAAGGTTCTAGGCACTTTTTATGTTATTTCAACAGACTTCTCTTGTGAATGACTAAAGTGGGTGAGGGGTGAAAACCCACCTTACTTGGGTTTTGATGTAGAGCCCCAGCACAGCGGACCTAACAGACTGCCACCATTTTAGATCTTGAGATGGCTTTTCAGTGGTGAAGCAGTTAAAATTAAGGATGAATAAGACGAGAGAATTAGAGAAGCTCAAATATTTTAGAGGGGTTGAAAGAAGAAGCAGAAAAAAGGGAAGGGATGAGGCCATGAAGGCCTTTGAAAACAAGGATGAAGAATTTTAAAATTGGGATATTAGCTGGCCAGGACATAGGGTAGGTCAGTGAGCACAGGGAGTGAGAGGGAATGGCACCTGCTGCAAGCTAAGACATGGACAGCAGGAGTTTGGATGTTTCTCAAATGACAGAATATAGCATGTGTGAGGCCAACGATGAGCACATTGAAGCAGTCAAGTCATGAAGGCATAGATGAGGGTTTGATAACAAACGAGTTGAGGTGAGTTAAAGCCAAGCAATGTTACTGAGGTGGAAATCCCTGATTTGAATGGTCGTATAAGTATGAGGTTGGAGGTTTATCTCTGGATCATCTGTGACAACAACAATTAAACAGACTGGAGTCAGTAGCTGAGGAATTGAATTTGATGTGGAAACCAAAAACAATTACTTCAGTCTCCCTAACATTTAATTGAAAGAAATCTCGGCTTACCCAATACTCCCTTAGAACTGCACCGAGTGTCAACCTAGATTATCTGTGCTTCAGTTTCTGAAGGAGATCTTGAACCCACAACAATTAGACTCCAAGGTAAAAGCATCATGCATTGAGTTATCTTATTAAATTACACAGTCTAACCACATAGTAATAAATGTCTGGCCTAGCTGTGGTGTTGACAATAAGAATGGTGAAGCTACATATAAATTGCCAAATAATAAGAAGATCATAGCTAGGTAAACCCAGGAACATCCTATGAGCATGATAAAGACTTTGAAAGAATTGTGCAGAAAGGATAAACGGGATGAGCAATGTTAAAATTGGGATGTTGCTTGATTGTGACGTAAGAAAAGTCAGTGAGCACATGGAGTGATAGGGACTGGAACATGCCCCGCCCATCTCTGTAACTTGCTTCAGCCCTACTACACTCTGTGACCCCAGTATTCCTCAGAAGGGTTCCTGATGTTAATTGTTACACAATAGACAGCCATGCCTTTGGCTGTTATGACGGTGAACTCTGGAGTTTTCTCTCCAGCTCTGTCTCTCTCTTTTATGCCACACAAAATTTACTTCTTTGACCAATTTCTCGTCACCTGTTCTGATGTCACCTAATGTGGCTCAATGCAAAGTTTTGACTGATAACACTTCCAAGAAGGACATCTTAATATTTGACCTGTGGCTTTTACAGATCAGTGACTGTCTGGTTTTGTTCTCCTCCAACACCTGACTATTGAATTTTTGTATTACCTTCAGACTTCCATCAGACCACCCATCAGTTTAACTGTTCAAGGGAAAAGTGCCCTGGTCTCGTCAGTTTTTCCTGAAAACTAAATCCTTTTAAATCTCACAACATCCTTGTATTTTTTTTCTCTCTCTCCAATGCCTCCACACACTTATTATCACTTGAAAATCAGAATCGTGCACAGTAAATGTAATCTCAAAAGAAGTCTGCATGTTTAAGAAAACAGCCATGCTTTTCAATACTATCTCTTTCAAAATCATGGAGTCAATCTCTTCTTGATATGCAAAAGCGTGTCACTCCACAGAATATCTATGCAATCTGTAATGGTTCAAATGCCCTGATAACCTGGTGACGAATGATGTTTTTTTTAAGGTGATGTGTGCTGATCACAAACAGTACAACTCTTTTGCAGATGCCTAACATTATTATCTTTAACCTAAAATGCCAACTCAGGAGTGAATATTGAAAAGTGAACAGGATGTGAACTTAGTATAACAGCTAAATAGCACAGATGCTGGAAATCAGAAACACAAAGAGAAAATGCTGGAAAGCACTCAGCAGGTCAGTTCAGTTAGGTTGAGTTAGAAATTGAGTTAACGTTTCATATCAGAGGCCTTTAGACAGTCTGGAAAAGTTAGAGCTATAGCAGGTTTTAAGCTAGTAAGGCAGGGTAAAGGGCAAGGGGAGAACAAAAGGGGAGGCCAGGGACAGGATGGAAGGCAAGGAAGATGGAATGACAATGAGGATAATGGGGAAGGGAAAAAGTAGGTGATAATAGAGCAAGTTAACAAACTATTATAGGTTTACAATAGCTGCAGTCTTTGATTTTTTATTTAAAATTGTCTGTGTGTGCATGTGTGTGTGTGTGCGCGCGCGCACGCACGTCCATACCATTAGCAATGTTGGCAACTGGAGAGGCCATTTGCCTCAGTGGGAGCCATTATGAGGGAAGGGCAAATGCTGAGTCCATTGCCAATGCACGTATTCCACCTTTGATAAGCCACAATATGTATTAGTGTTGATATGCGCATCCAGAGACCATGCTCCTGATTTGAGCCCAGTGGATAGTGCAGTGACTTCGAGGAGGTCAGGATTTGAGCTATTCATCACAGAATGACAGTCTGTACAGTAGCAATGGTGTTAATGTAATGCTTCAGTTAAATTTCTGGTCATAGCGAGTTTTGAGAAGATGTGTAGCTCAGGTTGATGTTTTGGTTGTAGGGTTGCTCGCTGAGCTGGAAGTTTCATTTCTAGATGTTTCATCACCCTACTAGGTAACATCTTCAGTGGGCCTTAGGCGAAGCACTGCTGATAATTCCTGCTTTCTATTTATATGTTTGGGTTTCTTTGGGTTGATGATGTCATTTTCTGTGGTGATGTAATTTCCTGTAATGAAGTCACTGCCTGTTCCTTTTCTCAGGGGGTGTTAGATGGAGTCTAACTCGGTGTTTATTGGATAGTGTTCTGGTTGGAATGTCATGCTTCTATGAATTCTCGTGCATGTCTTTGTTTGGCTTGTCCCAAACATATAAATAGAAAGCAGGAATTATCAGCAGTGCTTTGCCTGAGGCCCAGTGAAGATGTTTCAAAGTAGGGTGATGAAACGTCTGCAAATGAACCTTCCAGTTCAGCGAGCAAATCTACATCCAAATGTTTGGTCACTATAGCTATCTCTACACACTGATGGAGGAAGACTTTGAGGAATTGTTTGGAGTTTCCCTTGTCGGAAATGATAAATTTTGTGGTTTATATGGCATGAATGTTACTTGCCATTGGTTAGCCAAATTCTGTATGTTATCGTGGTCCTGTAATTGGGGAAGCACTTTGGCGAGGTAGCTGGAAGAATTGCAATATCCACAGAAACCAAGGTAAAGATTAAGGCTACAAATACCTTGCACTTGACAGTGTCAGGAAGGGGAAAACCAGTCTTGGGTCAAGGAGGATGCATCACACCATACCAGAGGTGGCTGTATGCTAGGCTCTCACCCAACACATGGACAGGCTTATAAGATCTCAAGGTTATATTGACGATGTCAACACCTCAAATGCACCATACGTGATATTTCAGTACTTTCATGCCAAATGTTCGATTTACTTCACCAATCAGCTTGTTTTGCTAAACCTGGAAAGATGAAGGAGAGGAGGGGGAGAAGGTGAGAGCAACAACAAGATCAGAAAGAAGAGGTTTGGGGGATGCAGCTGTGGATGAAGAAGGGAATCCAGTGTTTTCAGAACCATCAACCTGTCTAATGAGGGTGTACAGATGTAACCAGCTACCTGCAGCTGAATGAGAGGCAGTGCCAGAGAAATCTTTGCATGGACAGAGAAGCTAACACTGACATTTGTCACTTCATCCAGAGACGTTTGCAGCCTCAAGGACTGGAAGACGGTGGCTCTGAAGATCATAGCAACATTGAATTTCCTTGCAATCGCACCTTTCAAACATTAACTGGGACATTTATGGCATCTGCCAGTTATCAGTCCTCATTCATGAGTTCACCAATGCCAATTACAGAAAAGCTATACACTTCATCCAGTTCAACGAGTTTGTCCAGTTCTAGAGAGTCAATATTCCCAAGTCATCTGATTTGCAGCCATTATTGAATTGCCTCAGATACAAGACTGCACACATGCGACACTCAGAGCTCCATGGCATCATCCAGCCATATTTATGAACAGAAAAGGATTTCACTCCCACAATGTGTAGCTAATTTGTGACCACAGTCAGTAGTAATTCTTGAAGGTGTGTTCCTGCTATCCCAGGAACTGTCACAACACTAACATTCTCTAAAACTCCCAGATTCACGAATGTTTACCCTCTGCATTAGCTCAAAGGTTAGCTTGTGGTAACAAGATGTACATAGAACATAGAACAAAACAATGCAGAACAGGCCCTTCAACATTCAATGTTGCACTGACCTGTGAACTAATCTAAGGCCATCCCCGACACTATCCCATCATCATCCATGTGCTTATCCAAAGATTGTTTAAATGCCCCTAATGTGGCTGAGTTCACTACATTGTCAGGCAGGGCATTCCAAACCCTTACCACTCTCTGAGTAAAGAACCTGCCTCTGATATCTGTCTTATATCTATCACCCCTCAATTTGTAGTTATGCCCCCTCATACAAGCTGACATCATCATCCTAGGAAAAAGACTTCACTGTCTATTCCATCTAATCCCCTGATCATCTCTGGGTCTCTATGCCCCTTTTAGCCTTTTTCTCTCCAATAAGAACAGACTCAAGTCTCTCAGCCTTTCCTCATAAGACCTTCCCTCCAGACCAGGCAACATCCTGGTAAATCTCCTCTGCACCTTTTTCCAAGCTTCCATATCCTTCCTGTAATGGAGCGACCAGAACTGTACACAATATTCCAAGTGCACCGCACCAGCATTTTATATTTGTGCAGCATGACATTATGGCTCTGGAACTCAATCCCTCTACCAATAAAACCTAACACACCATATGCCTTCTTAACAGCACTATCAACCTGGGTGGCAACATTCAGGGATCCATGTACATGGACTTCAAGATTCCTCTGCACATCCACATTACAAGAATCTTTCCATTAATCTAGTATTCTGCCTTCCTGTTATTCTTTCCAAAGTGGAGCACCTCACATTTATCTGCATGAAACTCCATTTGCCACCTCTAAGCCCAATTCTGCAGTTTATCCAAATCCCCCTGCAATCTGCAACATTCTTACGCACTGTTCACTACTCCACTGACTTTAGTGTCATCTGCAAACTTACTAACCCATCCATGTTTGCCTGTGTCATTTTATAAAAATGACAAACAGCAGTGGTCCCAAAACAGATCCTTGTGGCATACTACTAGTAACCGGACTCCAGGCTGAATATTTTCCATCAACTATCACTTGCTGCTTTCTTACAGAAGGCCAGTTTCTCATCCAAACTGCTAAATCACCCTCAATCATATGTCTCTGCATTTTCTCCAACAGCCTACCATGAGGAACCTTATTAAAGGCTTTACTGAAGTCCATGTACACCATGTCAACTGCCCTACCCTCGTCCACATGCTAGGTCACCTCCTCAAAAAACTCAACGAGGTTTGTGAGACATGACCTGCCCTTGACAAAATCATGTTGAATGTCTGCAATCAAATTGTTGCTTGCTAGATGATTATCAATCCTATCTCCTGTAATCCTTTCCAAAACTTTTTCTGCAACAGACGTAAGGCTCACTGGTCTATAATTACCTGGGTCATCTCTACTCCCCTTCTTGAACAAGGGCACAACATTTGCAATCCTCCAGTCCTCTGGTATTAAACCAGGAGACAATGATGACTCAAAAATCAAGGCCAAAGACTCCAACATCTCCTCTCTAGCTTCCCAGAGAATCTACGGAAAAATCCCATCTGGCTCAGGGGACTTGTCTACTTTCACTCCTTCTAGAATTGATAACACCTTCTCCTTATAACCTCACTCCTTTCTAGTCTAATATGCCATATCTCATTCTTCTCCTTTACAATATTCACCTTTTCCTGAGTGAAAACAGATGAGAAATATTCATTTAGCACCTCTCTGATTTCCACGGGGTCCACACACAACTTCCCACTTTTCTTTGACTGCCTTCCCTGTTCTTAATGAAAGATCTGAATCTTGGAACCTGGAACATCCATTCCTGACACTGGTGTATCTATGTCTCCGAAACGGCCACAACAAAGACGTCCCCGCTATCCATGCTACAAGCTCACCTACCTTATGTCAGCTACTTCTAGCATTGAAGTAGACACACTTCAAACCAGCTTGCTGTCTGCCAGCACATTCCTGTACCCTCTATTAGTATCCCCAAAAGTGTGGCTAATGACTCCAATGCACAACATTCAGACCAATACCAAACAGCGTATTAGTACACGCATGACAACCATTATCGGGTTGATAAATGGTCTTCTAAAGATGCTCTTCCATTGCCTGGATCACTCAGGAAAGGCACTCGCTGTTTTATGTCTACTTTAGGATATAGAGGATATAGAGTCATACAGCATGGAAACAGACCCTTCATCCCATTCAGTCCATGTCGAACATACTCCTAAACTATGAGAGTTTTGCTTTAAGGACTCCATATACTGTACGTATATAAATTTGTGACCACCTGGCTGTTAGTCTGTTGTTGTTTAGTAGAAGCTGCACACTCAAAATACAATTAGTTGTGCTGCAATTTCTGCTTCATAACTTGTAATCCCTTTTACTGTTTTTTAAAAAGAACTAACTCCACTGTGTTAATCAATCCATGTTGAGCAATTGGTTATTAAACCATTAACATTAACAAGACATGATGAATAATAATGGGTAACATTGTGCTGATGAGGACTACTGTGCTTGAACAGTTACAAAGCAATTTAATCTACTGGAGAAAAAAACATTGTTGACAGTACTAAATAATGCTCAATTACATCTGTACATTATACCTTTGGTGAGTATTGAAAATACAGCTTGCTGATAAACCGACAAATCTTTGCTTACTTAAGAAAGGCAACTGAATTGACATCAAGTGAAGCAAGATCAAAAGTATGTTCAAATAATTCCCTAGGTTAAATTGAGACACAACAGACCTCCTAACAGAACTTAAGATATTTGAACAATATTCAGAGCTATGATTATTAAATTTTGGTCTGCCAAATGCAGATAAACAAGCCTTTAAGATTTGCTTAGCAATTGGAAATGAAGATCTATGCAGACTTACATATCAAGATTAACAACCCAAAAGTATGGACCAAGTCAGAGCCAAGTCAAACTTACATATTCTTCATTTAGAAATTATGTCATTTAGACAGAAGCTCATAGAATCCATACACCATTTCAAGAGCAGGTGCATAGCAAGAGACTTATTATGTGATTTTTTTCAGATGGAGAGCTAGCATTTAGAATTGTTGAATTGGTGACCATATCCACTACAATGGAAAAGAGCAACTAAAGGATTCATGTTAGTATGGAGCAATCCTCACAAATCAATCAAGCTTATGGGTGCTAAATACAAACTGGATGGTTGACACAATCAGTAGACCACCTATAAACAACAAGACATGGGAAGAGTGTAGCCTTTTGCATGCACTGCGGAAATGCCCCACTTCGACCAATTTTGCAAGGAATGTGGCAGTAAAAGACCTTTGCAGAAATAGTGCATAGAGTTAAGGCCAAGGCAATTATACAGAATATTGCGTTGACTCAGACTACACAAAAGGAATACTTTTGTGAACAATAATTATCATCTAGTATCCTGTCAGATACATAACATGAAGCGATCATCAAACCAGAATCTGATGCTACACATGACGAGACAGATAGAGACGGTGTGAACCTTTTGTAAAACATCAATATTATCACACTATCAAAAGTGGATTATTAAAATTTCCAGTTCCCTGGCCTCAGAAAACTGTTATATTGTTTATTATTGGCTAAGATTGCTACAGGAATGTCAATATTCTAGCCCTGCAAATTCTAAAATAACATGTACCCACAGATTCAGAAAGCCATAATGATACCTCCAAATGTAAGGCTGTCAAGCTGACAATGTTCCACCAATTCCACAATCGGGATCAATAATGCTGGAGTGTAAGTACAATCAATTCTCCTGGGTTTTGTACATGCTGTAGATCATACACCCTGTGGCAATGACGATTGCAGGTGTACTGGTATCCTGTGCCCTAACATTAAGTGCAATCCATGGAATCAGTCAGATAGCAGAGATACAACAGAAACAGCAGCTGACTATTCATGAAACACTTGCAGAACTGAATATGAAAGAACAATGGAATGTTTCATTTTCTTCTGAATTAGCTCAGCAAGAATCTTGGTTCTCTGCTGTGCAAGGAAAAATTAATGTTCAAGAGGAGAAGACTGAACCACCTGAGAATATCATATTTAGATTAGATTACTTAGTGTGGAAACAGGCCCTTCAGCCCAACATGTCCACACCAACCTGCTGAAGCGCAACCCACCCATACATTTACCCCTTACCTAACACTACGGGCAATTTAGCACAGCCAATTCACCTGACCCGCACATCTTTGGACTGTGGGAGGAAACCGGAGCACCCGGAGGAAACCCACGCAGACACGGGGAGAACGTGCAAACTCCACACAGTCAGTCGCCTGAGTCAGGAATTGAACCCAGGTCTCAGGCGCTGTGAGGCAGCAGTGCTAACCACTGTGCCACCGTGCCGCCATTTGATCTGATGTAATTTTTAGGGGATACTTCTGCTCAGCTCACAAAAGTGAATTAGAATTAAAAGAAATGAACTATGGCTCTGGATTGTCAATCCAGTGAAAGGATTGCTGGTTTACAGGAAGATATGGAGCAACTGACACACACAACAGAATAGAAATATCAGTTTGAAATCCGAGCAATCCTGGAGAAAATGACAGACCTGCAAATACAGGTAGAGATGCACAGCACACATTGTACCAAATCACAGTCCCAGAGTCAGACCTTTCAGAAATAAATTACAGAATCATGAAATGCCAGCAATGACACTCTAGTGAAAGAACTCAGGCAGAAAATGAAAGAAACTAAACAGCAACTGGAGCAGCAAGTGAAATCGATCCAGGATTCTTAAAAAACAAAATGAAAAAGTAGCTGACAAGGCTGGTCAGTCCCCATTGAGTGTCTGAGACCATTATCCTTAGCAGAGTCTCCAGAATAGTTGTTTAAGATTCACATAGCACCCCAATTTACCTGACTTTCAGACTGAGATTGACAGAAAGTACAGATCACATTTCCATATTGAACAAGAATTATTATCTATTATAAATAATTGGACTATAACTAAAAGTGAACAGATATAAAGCATTGGCATATAACATTACTAACTAAAAATCTAACCCCTTTCACATCTCCTCTCATACACACATATACATAGATAAACAAATAGGTAAAATAGATTATTGACAGAAATAGAAAAACTGGAAAGTCAGTTCAGTGGTCATTATTCCCTGTTCTGATGTTGAGATGATTATACTTAAGGTAGTCATAGAGTCATAGATATGGACAGCATGGAAACAGATATTTTAGTCCAACTCTTTCATGCTGACCAGATATCATAACTTAATCTAGTTCTATTTGCCAGCTTTTGGTCCACAGCCCTCTAACCCCTATCTATTCGTATACCCATCCCAATGCCCTTTAAATGTTGTATTTGTACCAGTCTCCACCACTTCCTCTGGCAGCTCATTCCATTCATGCACCACCCTCTGTGTGAAAAAGTTGCCCCTTAGCTTCCTCTTAAATGTTTCTGCTCTCACCCTAAACCTATACCCTCTAGTTCTGGAGTCCCCACTCCAGGGAAAAGACCTTGTCTATTTACCCTAGTCATGCCCCTCATGATTTTATAAACCTCTGTAAGGTCATCCCTCAGCCTCCAACACTTCAGGCCAGACTCTAGATGTTCAGATGTCTTTCTCTGGAAGCTTCCACTGGTTTGTAAGTACAAGGTGACTGATATGCATGGAACGTGTCTCTAATTTATTAATTCAAAAACACAGCTTACAGCAACTCTTGCAGGAAAGTCTAGGAAGGGGGTCTTTGCGGGGAATGGTGGTGAGAAGGACAATGCATGTCAGATCCTTAATTGCACGTCTATACTCTTTGCATCACCAGATGCTGCCCTTGAGGTAGCTGTGGTGGAGTAGACACTGTCACACATTTCCTTCTAAAATGTACCTTTGCAAAGAAAGTCTGGAGAGAGATGCAGTGGTTTATGTCGAGGTTCGTCCTGAGTAGCTCCATGACACAGGATTCCGTGCTCTACATGCTGTTTCCCAGGATGCACACCAAGACAAACATTGACAGTGCTTGGAGGTTCAACAACCCGGTAAAAGACAGTCTTGGGTCTGCCCGAAACTTGTTGGTCTTCCAGAGCAAGAAGCTGACCTTGGACGAGTGTTACAGATTAGCACATTCCAAGGTCCAGGATTATGTGTTGAGGGATGCACTGAAGCTTGGGGCAGCTGCTTCCAAGGCATAGTGGGGAAAGACCAATATCTAAGGCCTTTCTGCGGAAATGGAGGTTCATTCAGTTATGAGGCCCTCCCTATGCCTCAAATGTATGTAAATATAGTTTTGTATAAGTAACAAACGCCTTGGGTTTATTTGTTCTCCATACGTAAAGACTGCACAGATTCAAACTGCTTTAATTACTATATGTTTGTATTAAGATTTCTTTCTGAATAAAGTATATTTTTGAAATAAAAAATGTCTGGAAAGAGTGTCCTCACAGTTGATGTCACAGTGAAGCATTCTGGGAAGGGTGTCCTCACAGTCAGTGTCACGGTGAAGCATTCTGGGAAGGGTGTCTTCGCAGTCAGTGTCATGGTGAAGCATTCTGGGAAGGGTGTCCTCGTAGTCAGTGCCATGGTGAAGCATTCTGGGAAGGGTGTCCTCGCAGTCAGTGTCATAGTGAAGCATTCTGGGAAGGGTGTTCTCACAGTCAGTGTCATAGTGAAGCATTCTGGGAAGGGTGTTCTCACAGTCAGTGTCACGGTGAAGCATTCTGGGAAGGGTGTCTTCGCAGTCAGTGTCATGGTGAAGCATTCTGGGAAGGGTGTCCTCGTAGTCAGTGCCATGGTGAAGCATTCTGGGAAGGGTGTTCTCACAGTCAGTGTCATAGTGAAGCATTCTGGGAAGGGTGTCCTCACAGTCAGTGTCATGGTGAAGCATTCTTGGAAGGGTGTCCTCGCAGTCAGTGCCATGGTGAAGCATTCTGGGAAGGGTGTTCTCACAGTCAGTGTCATGGTGTAATACTAAAGAGCATGGGATTGGGGTAGTGTTTTGAGATGGATAGAAAATTGGTTAGCAGACAGGATACAAAGGCAAGGAATAAATGGGTCTTTTTTGGAATGGCAGGCGATAACTAGTGTGGTACCTCACGGATCTTTATTAGGATCCCAGCTATTCACAATATATGTTAATGATTTAGATGAGGGAGTTAAATGAAATTTCTCAAAATTTTCACATGGCACCAAAGTTGTGAGGAGCATGTAGAGAAGTTGCGGTGTGACTTAGACAGACTGAATGAATGGATAAGTGATGGCAGAAGCAGTGTAATGTGGATAAATGTGGGGTTATCCACTTTGGTAGCAAAGATAGGAAGGCAGATTATTATTTGTATGGCTATTAATTGAGTGAGGGCAATGTCCAATGAGACCTGGGTGTCCCTGTGTACCAGTAAGTGTGCAGGTGCAGCAGGCAGTAAAGAAGGCAAACTGTATGTTGGCTTTCAAAGCAAGAGGATTCAAGTATAGGAACACGGGATGTCTTGCCACAATTATACATGAGGCCTGGAATATTGTGAGCAGTTTTGATCTCCTTTTCTGATCTCTTATTTGGTCTCCTCAAATGTTCTTGCTGTTGAACGAGTGCAGGAAGGTTTACCAAGGCAGGACTGATGTATGAGGAGCATTTGAGTTGGTTAGTGTAGTGATTGTGACAAAG
This sequence comes from Hemiscyllium ocellatum, assembly GCF_020745735.1. Taxonomy (NCBI): domain Eukaryota; kingdom Metazoa; phylum Chordata; class Chondrichthyes; order Orectolobiformes; family Hemiscylliidae; genus Hemiscyllium; species Hemiscyllium ocellatum. The sequence goes on along the minus strand of NC_083406.1, from coordinate 20,297,029 downwards.
TCAGTCAAGTGGACCTCATACTATATGAGTTCCCTGATTGAGGCTGTTAACATGGTCCAATCAGGGAACCCTGGCTGACAGGTATAAACAGGAATGTGCTTTTCCCTTAAGGAACAGGACATTGCTTGTCACAAGCTACTCAGGTGTGTTTTCTTTCTGGTGGTGGAATATGGAAAGAAGTTTTCTGCACTAGATGTTTCTTCACTGCGTCCTACACCTACATGCACACGATATGGGTGCTGGGGAGAAATTAGCACTACCACTGTTTGACAGTAATGTCGGGAGGGTTAAAATATAGACAAGGGCTTTAGAATCTTATCAATTCAGAGGATTGACTCCAAGCTGTCTGGCTACAGCTAGTGTATTACTATTACTATTATACTGCTGAGATTTTCCAGCATTTTCTCTATTGGTTTCAGATTCCACTATCTGCAGTAATTTGCTTGTATCCAGTGTTTAACCCACTGCCACCTCTCTTCCAGGAATGCCTACCCTGAAGAAGTACTGCTCTTCTCTCCGACAGGATTTTCGTTTGCCTCTCCCCCCCCCCGTCCACCTTCACTGCTTTCCTTTTATAAATACCTCCCTATTTCCCCTTTTTTTAGCTTTGACAAAAGGTAGGTTGGACTCGAAACGTCAGCTCTTTCGAAAAGTTAGCTCTTTTCTCTCTTTACAGATGGTGCCAGACCTGCTAAGATTTTCCAACATTTTCTCTTTTGGTTTCAGATTCCAGCATCCGCAGTAATTTGTTTGTATGCAGTATATTACTGGGGAACTGATTACTGTGCTGGTTGGGCTACAGCCTGTGAGCTACTGTTACTCTTTTTTGAGAACTGGTCTCTGAGCTGACTGACTACACAGCGAATGTGGATTATTGTGGATTTTTGTATTTCATCTTATTTCTTTGTGGGGAACTGACTCTTGAGCAGGCTGGCCACAACCTGTGTGCCTTGGTCTCCAGGCCAAAGAAAACATAAACATAAGTGGGCGGCACAGTGGCACAGTGGTTAGCACTGCTGCCTCACAGCACCAGAGATCTGGGTTCAATTCCCGTCTCAGGCGACTGACTGGGTGGAGTTTGCACGTTCTCCCCGTGTCTGCGTGGGTTTCCTCTGGGTGCTCTGGTTTCCTCCCACCGTCCAAAAATGTACAGGTTAGGTGAATCGGCCATGCTAAATTGCCCGTAGTGTTAGGTGAAAGGGTAAAGGTTGGGTGGGTTGTGCTTTGGCAGGTCGGTGTGGTCTTGTTGGGCCACACCGTTACTTCAAATGCAGTGCCTTATCACAATAACTTATTTACATACAATAATTCCTGGTTGATTGATTTACTTTATCTGAAATTTGCCAATCTGCTGCTAATTGTCATGGAGACTACAATTTATTCCAGGCTGACACCCCTCCTAAGCAAAATGTTGTGCTAACTTCAGAATTCTGCACTCCTCCAAAGGTCAATCCTCCTGATAACAGACCAGGTCTTGTGGTGCAGTGGAAAGTGTCCTGGCTCTGAATCAATATCCTGGATGGTGTCAAGCTTCTTGAGTGGAGCTGCACTTATCGACAAGTGGAGAGTATCCCATTACATTCCTGTGGTGCATTGGATAGTGTCCAGGTTCTGAATCAAAATCTCCAAATTCAAATTCTGGCACAGGATTTGATAGTCAAAGATCTGTTTATAATGGTCAAGGAAGATGTGTTCATAACGCAGATAGATAGTTTGACCTGTAAGTCTTTGTAACTTGCCCCAGCTGGAGGTGGTAAGAGTGCATGTGATTCCAGGTCAACCATGTGACAGAAAGAAAATTGGCCTTCTAAATAATGGACAGGCTTTGGAGAGTCAGGAGGTGTGTTACTTGCTGCAGTATTGTTAGCCTATGACCTGCACTTGTAGCCACTATATTTACATGGCTGGTTCCAGGTCAGCTTCAGGTCAGTGGTAACTCAAAAAATGTTGAGAGTGGAGGATTCCCTGATGGTAACACCATTGAAGTTGTGTGATGGTCATTGCCTGCCGTTTGTGCGACACAAATGCTACTAGCCACTTTTCAGCACAAGTATGGATATTGTCATAGTCTTTCTGCACTTTGGCATGGAATGCTTCAGTATCTAAGGAGTACAAAATGTGCAATCATCAGTGAACATCTCCTTTTCTGACCTTATGATGGAGGGAAAGGCATTGATGAAGCAGCTGAAGATAGTTGGGCCTTGAACACTGAGGAGCTCCTGCAAAGATGTCCTGGACCTCCATCAAACTCATTAACCTTCCTATGTGACAGATCTGACTCTAACCAGCAGATAGTTTTCTGTCTGATTCTCATTGACTCAGGTTTTTTTCTAGGCACTCAGTCAAATGTGGCCTTCATGGCAAGAGCAGTCACTCTCACTTCACCTCTGGATTTGAGCCCTTTTGTCCATCTTTGAACCAAGGCTGTAAAGATGTCAGGAGTTGAGTCCTATTGGCAGAACTCAGTTGAGCCTGAGGGAGCAGGTTGTTGTTGAGCAGGTGCAACTTGAGAGCGCTGACACTTTCCATCACTTTACTGATCATTGAGAATGGACTGATGGAGCAGTAATTGGCTGAGTTGGATTTATTTTGTGTGCTGGACGCAGCTGGACAATCTTCCATACTGTCTGGTAGATGCCAATGTTGTAGCTTGGCTAAGGGAGCAACAAGCTCTAAAGCACAACTCTTCAGTACAATTGTCGGAATGTTGTCAGAACCCTTAGCCTTTTGCAGTATCCAGTGCCTCCAACCATTTCTTGATATCACATAGAGTAAATCAAATTCACCGAAGACAGGTATCTGTGATGCTGAAGATCTCTGGAGGTGGTTGAGAATGGATCATCCACTCGGTCCTTCTGTCTGAAAATTTTTGTGAATGCTTGTGGCTTATCTTTTGCACTGATGTGCTTGGCTCTTCTGTCATAGAGAATGGGGACTTTTCTTTAAAATATATTTTTATTGAAAAAATATTTTTAAAAAATATTACAACACACAAGACAATTCAAAACAGTACAAAGAAAAAGCATAGATCTACATTTGTGCATAAATATATGATAAAAAGGGAAAAGAATCCACTAAATACATAAATAAGTAAATAATAACTGACAACTAACCAACAAGTAATAATAATAACACAGCTCAGTGAAACAACCCAATAGCTCTCAACCATTGAGAGCATAAATTTTATACATATTCGTAATTCTTCCTCTCTGGGTAATGGATTCATTAAACACAATTGCTATGACTATATAAAAGCTCTTATTAGTGTGGCAGACAAATCTGTGCCAGGGTAGTCCAAAAAGGGCCACCACATCTTATAGTAATTCATAGTTTTATGGTGCATCATACTTGTGAGAAAATCACAAGAAAATTACGCCAGCCCGGGATTTTGAGACATCCACCCGAACAGAATGTCCTTTCTTGCACAAAAAGCGAAGGTACTGAAAAGCTTTTTTTTTGTGTGTGCGTCTAAAGGAAGTACACTAGTCAGGCCAAGAAGAAGAGATACCGGGTCCATCTCCACCTCTGTCCCCAAGACCCTTTCTATTTCACTTACCACAGCATTCCAGTATGCCTGCAGTCTGTGACAGGACCAGAGACAATGAGTGAGAGTACCCGTACACATTTTGCATTTAGGACATGTTGAAGATACTTCCACTCTAAAGTTAGAGAGATTATCCGGAGCCAAGTAGATCCTGTGGAGAATCTTCAATTGCAAGCATGGGTCCCAGTACAAATTGAGGTCCTTCTTGCATTTTGCCAGATATCCTCCCATGTCTCAGAGGAGATCTCAACGTCCAGCTCCCTCTCCCATACCTTACAAAGCAGATCGGTCTCAGCCGAGGGGCCCTCTCCCAACAAGTGATAGAGATTGTTGACGGAAAATGTGTACTTAGCACTGAGCACCCTCTCCTCTGTGTTGGATCTGTAGGAATCAGTTAAAAGTGTAGGTTTTTTTTAATGAAGTCCCTAATTTGAAAAAAAACTGAAGAGGTTCCTACTGCGCAACTTGTATTTCTGAGCTAACTGGTCAAAAGACATCAATGTGTCCCCCTCAAATAAGTCACCCAGGCAAGACACACCCTGAGCTGCCCATAGTTTAAACCCTGAGTGAAAACCCAGCATACTAACTATGGGTGTAGGAAATGATGTTTTGGCAATATTGCCTTCACTCTGCTGCATTGCCCTCCATGCTTTAACAGTATAATAACTATTGGGTTACGGCAATATTGCTTAACTGTCCTCATGTTGTCCGAGAACAGAAAGCTAGTAAGGGGGCACCCTGCCTGAGAAGCTTCAATATCTAACTATAGTGGAAGAGGGTCCCAGCTATTTGCTTAAGATAATAACGGCTTAATTGATATTTTTAATATCCAGGCGGCCTACTCCTCCCAATCTTTGGGGCAGCTGTAATTTAGTCAATTTAATAAGGGGTCACTTGCAATATCAGATGAAAGCACTGAACCATCATTCAGTCTCCCGAATGTCTGCCTAGTAAAGGTCAAAGGGAGCATTCACATAGGGTACAAAAGGTGGGGGAGAGTATTCATTTTAATGAGGGCTATCCAACCTAACCAAGAAATTGAAAGTGCCTTCCATCTTCGCAAGTCTTGCTCGATTCTGTCGAATAAACGGGCAAAGTTGGTTATAAACAGCGATCAAAGATGGGAGAAATAAATATACCAAAGTAAAGAAAACCCTTCTGTGACCATTTAAAGGGAGATCGAGATTGGTCCTCAGGACCAGGCATTTGAGGGAGACCAGTCATAGGCATGGTCTCTGACTTTGTGAAATTGACCTTGTAACCTGAAAAAATGCCAAATCGTATCAAATGAACAAAATTATGAGGGGCATGGATAGGATAAATAGACAAAGTCTTTTCCCTGGGATCGGGGAGTCCAGAACTAGAGGGCATAGGTTTAGGGTGAGAGGGGAAAGATATAAAGAGACCTAAGGGGCAACTTTTTCACGCAGAGGGTGGTACATGTATGGAATGAGCTGCCAGAGGAAGTGGTGAAGGCTGGCACAATTGCAACATTTAAGAGGCAATTGGATGGGTATATGAATAGGAAGGGTTTGGAGGGATATGGAGGTTTGGAGGTGCTGGCAGGTGGGACTAGATTGGGTTGGGATATCTGGTTGGCATGGACGGGTTGGACCGAAAGATCTGTTTCCATGCTGTACATCTCTATGACTATTTAAGTACCGAAACTATTGGGTTTGACAAAAAGACAAGAACATCATCTGTATACAATGCAATCTTTTGTGACTTTGTCTCCACTTGGGGAGCAGATATAGTGGGATCTCTATATGAGGTCAATCACCAATATGAAGAGCACAGCGATAGGGAACAGTCCTGTCAAATTGCTTGACTGCACACCATTGGTGAGAACAGCAGCCATAGTGTATAAAATACATTTATACCCACCTGACTAGACTATAAAATACATTTACCCACCTGATAAAGACTTCCCCCAAGCCAAATTGCTCTAAAGTATAAAAAAAGGTATGGCTGCTCAACCCGATCAAGTGCCTTCTCTGCATCTAGAGAGATTACTAATCCCTGTATTGATCGTTGTTGACATGCTTGGATCACATTGAGTAACCTCCTTACATTAATAGACGATCTGTGGCCCTTTATAAAACCCATCTGGTCCTCCTTAATAATGGAAGGCATTACAATTTCTAGCCTTAATGCAAGAGCCTTAGATAGGATTTTGAAATCAACATTCAAAAGTGAGATGGGCCTATAGGAAGCACAATTCTCCGGGACCTTCCTTTTTTAAGGATAAGTAAGATATTAGCCTCTGTTAAAGATGGCGGGAGGAGGCCAGACCTTTGTGAATCATTGAACTTACTGATCATTGGTTCTGACAGAATGCTTATAAATTCCTTATAAAATTCACTGGGAAGTCTGTCAGAACCGGGCGCCTTCCTGCTCTGGAGCTGCCTCATGGCCTCCTGCACTGACAATGGGGCACTAAGGGAAGAATCTTATTCAGGTATTACACCCAGGAGATCCAAATTCTTGAAAAAGGACTCCATCTAGCCTGCCCATCCTCAGACGGGTATTATTCGGAGTAAAATCTCCAAAATGCTGCGTTGATGCTTTTAGAATCACAGGCTAGGTTTCCAGTACCTTCCCTGGTCGACGTGATGGTTTGAGGGGCACTCTTTTTCCTGGCAAGATATGCTAAGTACTTGCCCGGTTTATCATCATGCTCAAACGACCTTTGTTTTACAAAAGTAGGCTCCTTCTTAGCTGTCTGTGTGAGCATGGAGTTCAGTGTGGACCGAAGCGCTAGGAACTTCTGTAATTTAGCCAGTCAGGACCTATCAAAGTATGCCTTCTCAACTGCCTTCAATTGTGTTTTGAGGAAACGTTGCTGCTCACCCTTCTGCCATTCCTTACTGGCAGAATAGGAAATAACTAACCCCTGGCATAGGCTTTAGCGGTTTCCCAGAGAATGGATGAATTACTGGCCAAGCCTGAATTAATGTGTAAGAAAGCCCTGAATTCACTGGAAAAGTACTCAATAAACTTGCTATCCTTAAAGATGAATGGATTCAGTTACCAGTGCCCTGAACCTACTATTGACCACTGACTACTATTGACTACTATTGAACCTTATTGACCACTGGGTACACTGGGACATGATCAGAAATAGTGATATTGCCAATTGTGCAGGACACCATCGAACCCAAGTGTGCTGCAGGAGACAAAAAGAGAGCAATCCTGGTGTGACACTTATGCGGACTGGAAAAAAATGCAAGATCCCTGTGTGAAGGGTGGAACTACCTCCAGGTGCCCACCAATCCTAGTTGAGCACACAAATCCCTTAGTTGCTTAGATCGCAAAGATGATATCAGGGGGCCTTTGGGAAAGCTGTCTGCTGTAGGATCTATTAGACAATTAAAATCCCCCCCCCACCCATGATAATATGCTGAGATGTAAGGCTAATCCATTTAGAGAATACATCTGCCAGGAATTTGAGGGGATGGGCCAGGGATCAGTAAACATTTAAGATACCATATTCTTCCTCGTTTATCAGGGCTTTAAGGATTACAAATCTCCTGTGTTTTTACGACACTCTAACAGCATAAATGGGAGATTCTTTCTAAGGAGTATGGCCACTCCCCTGCTCTTAGATGAAAAAATAAACCTGGTCATATTTCAATTGCAATTTCAAATGTTCTCTATCATCTAAGTGTGAGTCCGGCAATAAGACAACATTCACCCTTTCTTTTGTAAGACAGGAGAGTGGCTTTTTCCTCCTGGCCAGCAAGTGGCTCCCCTGACACTATTTAAGCATCTCTTTAGCCATAATATTATGTAGCAGAATTTAGACTCCAGAGAGGAAGAATTCGAATTACAAGTCACTGAGCCTCAATGAAAGGAAATCTACAGAGCATAGAAACTACGTAGACTAAAACAGCTACAACTAATAAACCTACTAAACTTGGAAAAACTATGTCTATCAAAAACCAAGAAAAAAACCACATACAAAGCTTCAAAGGCACTGATTAGAGGAATTTACCCCCTGTTCAAAGGGGGCACCTACACACCCCAAAACCCTACTGGCCATCCCACCTACCCTCTTGACTCCTCCCAGCTGGGTTGCGCCACAAACACCAGAAGAAAAGGAAAAAAGAAGAGAGAGAAGAAGGAAACTTAACAATATAAACAAATGAGTTAAAAATAAATACACCACCGATCCCCTAATATAGCTTAACTTAGAATCTAAAGGTAAAATGCTCTGTCCATCCTGAACATAATTTAACACAACTTATTACCAACAAAAAGGAGACCCAACAAGACCTCCTTTAAGTAGGACAAATCCAAATGACCCCACCTTCCACCACCAAATACCTCCTCCTACTGTCCCCTTGACCATGACCCCACCTCCCACCACCAAACACCTCCTCCTACTGCCCCCTTGACCATGACCCCACCTCCCACCACCAAACCATCATCTCCCAGACCATCCATAACCTCATCACCTCAGGGGATCTCCCATCCACCGCCTCCAACCTCATAGTCCCACAACCCCGCACCGCCCGTTTCTACCTCCTGCCCAAAATCCACAAACCTGACTGCCCCGGCCGACCCATTGTCTCAGCCTGCTCCTGCCCCACCGAACTCATCTCTGCATACCTCGACACAGTCCTGTTCCCCTTAGTCCAAGAACTCCCCACCTACGTTCGAGACACCACCCACGCCGTCCACCTCCTCCATGATTTTCGCTTCCCTGGTCCCCAACGTCTTACCTTCACCATGGATATCCAGTCCCTGTACACTTCCATCCCCCATCACAAAGGACTCAAAGCCCTCCGCTTCTTCCTTTCCCGCCATACCAACCAGTACCCTTCCACTGACACCCTCCTTCGACTGACTGAACTGGTCCTCACCCTGAACAACTTCTCTTTCCAATCCTCCCACTTCCTTCAAACCAAAGGAGTAGCCATGGGCACCCGCATGGGCCCCAGCTATGCCTGCCTCTTCATAGAATATGTGGACCAGTCCATCTTCCGCAGCTACACTGGCACCACCCCACACCTTTTCCTCCACTACATCGATAACTGTATCGGTGCTGCCTCGTGCTCCCATGCGGAGGTTGAACAATTCATCCACTTGACCAACACCTTCCACCCTGACCTCAAATTCATCTGAACCGTCTCAGACTCCTCCCTCCCCTTCCTAGACCTTTCCATTTCTATCTCGGGCAACCGAATCAACACAGACATTTACTATAAACCGACTGACTCCCACAGCTACATAGACTACACCTCCTCCCACCCTGCCCCCTGTAAAAATGCCATCCCATATTCCCAATTCCTTCGTCTCCGCTGCATCTGCTCCCAGGAGGACCAATTCCAACACCGCACAGCCCAGATGGCCTCCTTCTTCAAAGACCGCAATTTCAGCCCAGACGTGATCGACGATGCCCTCCACTGCATCTCCTCCACTTCCCGCTCCTCCGCCCTTGAGCCCCGCCCCTCCAACCGCCACCAGGACAGAACCCCACTGGTTCTCACCTACCACCCCACCAACCTCCGTATACAGCGTATCATCCGCTGCCATTTCCGCCACCTCCAAACGGACCCCACCACCAGGGATATATTTCCCTCCCCTCCCCTATCAGCGTTCCAAAAAGACCACTCCTTCCGTGACTCCCTCGTCAGGTCCACACCCCCCCACCAACCCAACCTCCACTCCCGGCACCTTCCCTTGCAACCGCAAGAAATCCAAAACTTGCGCCCACACCTCCTCCCTTACTTCTCTCCAAGGTCCCAAAGGATCCTTCCATATCCGCCACAAATTCACCTGCACCTCCACACACATCATTTATTGCATCCACTGCACCCGACGTGGCCTCCTCTATATTGGGGAGATAGGCCGCCTACTTGCGGAACGTTTCAGAGAACACCTCTGGGACACCCGGACTAACCAACCCAACCACCCCGGGGCTCAACACTTCAACTCCCCCTCCCACTCCACCAAGGACATGCAGGTCCTTGGACTCCTCCATCGCCAGACCAAAGCAACACGACGGTTGGAGGAAGAGCGCCTCATCTTCCGCCTAGGAACCCTCCAACCACAAGGGATGAACTCAGATTTCTCCAGTTTCCTCATTTCCCCTCCCCCCACCTTGTTCTCAGTCAAATCCCTCGAACTCAGTACCGCCTTCTTAACCTGCAATCTTCTTCCTGACCTCTCCGCCCCCACCTCACTCCGGCCTATCACCCTCACCTTGACCTCCTTCCACCTATCGCATCTCCAACGCCCCTCCCCCAAGTCCCTTCTCCCTACCTTTTGTCTTAGCTTGCTGGACACACTTTCCTCATTCCTGAAGAAGGGCTTATGCCCAAAATGTCGATTCTCCTGTTCCTTGGATGCTGCCTGACCTGCTGCGCTTTTCCAGCAACACATTTTCAACGCTACTATCTGTACCTATTCAATTGTCTGGTTTAAGTTGGTGTGTCAACAAAATTCCTAGCTTTCTCTGGCTAGTCAAATAAGTGTATGGAACCATTAAAAGTAAGCCAAAGCACTGCTGGGTACCTTAGAGAGTACTGGATCCCGAACTCTCTCAGTCTTGATGCCATCACAGGATTTCCTTTTTCGGATCATCGCCGCTGACAAGTCTTGAAAAAGCATGACCCTGGAGCCCTCGCAAACGAAAACCCTCGGATTCTTCCCCTGGGCCCTGGAAGCTTCCGTGACTCTCTTTATAAATATTGAACAGCACCAGCACAGGGTGTTAGCCTTACCTGGCCTCCACACCGTGACCTGGTCAGGTCTTTCAATCTTTATTCTTCCCTTTTCAGTTTTTGAGATAAAGAAGTCGGGTAACCACTTCTCAAAAAATTCCACTGGTTGCTCACCTTCCTACCCCTCTGGCAGACCGACAACATGAAGATTCTTCCTCCTGTCTCTATTCTCAAGGTCAAAAACCAGATCAATTAAACCATGGATCTTGTTTTCAGGGCTTCAATCTTGCTCTTGGATGAATCACTCTCAGCTTTCACCACTGTGACTCGGCATTTGACCTCATCCAACCTTTTCCCAAGGTCTCCCAGCTGCATTTGGAGCATAGCAAAGATGGGCCAGCTTCTCCTCAATCTGCCTCCCAGCACCTTGCAAGATTTGGTGAGCTCCGCGACCAAGGCCTGGTTAGTAAGCAGGCCCGCCTTATTGGTGGATTGAGTCATGATCCCAGCCCCTGGCGGGCTCCCTCCTTTCTTCGGCATTTCCCCTCAACAAAAACAAAGGTAGGTAAAATGTTTAAGTTCTATGGCTGTTTTACCGTTTTGTTGGTCAAAATGACCTGACTGGGGTGGGCTTTAGCTCTGTCCTGCCTGTGTAGCAGCACAGAGCACAGCAAAGTGATTCTCCTAGAGCACCGCCATCTTGGATCTCCCGAGAATGGGGGTGTTTATGGAGCTTCCTCCTCCAGTCTATTGTTTAGAGTAATTTAGTTATACAGCACAGAAACAGGCCCTTAAGTCCAATTCGTCCATGCCGACCAAATATCCTAAACTGAACTCGTCCCATTTGCCAGCATCTGGCCCATATTCCACTAAAACCCTCCTATTCATGTATCAATCCAGGTGCCTTTTAAATGTTCAAATTGTACCTGCTTCTATCATTTCCTCTGGCAGTTCATTCCATACAAGCACCACTCTGTATGAAAACGTTGCCCCTCAGGTCCCTTTAAAAACCTTCCCCTCACACCTTAAACCCATGCCCTCTAGATTTGAACTCCCCTACCCTGGGAAAAAGACTATGGCTCTATCCATGCCCCTCATGATTTTATAAACACAAGCCTCTGACACTCCAGGAAAAAAAGTCCCAGCCAACAGCAATTCCTACTGCTAATAAATTATTTGCAAGTTGAAGCAAATATGACATGCTATTCATAGGCACTACTTTAATGCAAACACATGCACATTGCAAAGCAAGCAGAAACCCACTACTGCAGGCTAATGTTTAATTGTTCACCACCATTCACATCTGGATGTGGTAGGACTGTAAAGCCTAGATTTGATTCATCAATTGGGGAATTGCTTAGCTCTGTATATCACTTGCAGCTTATGCTGTTTGGTCCTGTTGGTAGCTTCATCACACCTCACTTTCTATGTATGCCTTGTCTGCTCCTGGAAATGCCCTCCTGCCACTCTCCATTGAACCAGTGTTGATCTCTCTCTCTTGGCTTGATAGTACTGGTGGAGTGGAGGGTGTGGTGGGCCATGTGGTTGCAGATTGTGCTAGAGTGCAATTCAATTTCTGATGGCCCACAGTGCATCATAGCTGTCTAGTCTTGAGCTGCTAGATCTGTTCAAAGTCAGTCCATTTAGTACAGGACAATGGCAGATAACAAAATTTAAGGTATTCTCAATGTGAAGGCAGGTCTTTGTCCCTACAAAGGCTGTGTGATAGTCACTCCTACCGATATTTACCATGGACAGTTAACATTTTGTGGCCTTTTGTCAGAACTGGATTCAAGCTGGAGGCATCACAGATTTTGATGAGCAAGTAAATGAGCAGTGAAAAATGGGAGGGGAATCAAATGGGAGATTCTATGATATGGTGTTGAGTAAGGGGATGGTGCTGTGTGGCAAAATTGGGCGGAAATGAAAAGACACAAATATGGAAGCAAAAAATGAGTGTGAATTGGAAAAAGGCTACTTCATCAGCTGCTATCCAAAAAACAAAGCACACAAAACAGGAAAAGTAATAAAAATGCAAGAGTGGGTCAGAGATTACAATCTGGAATTGTTGAACTCAATGTTAAGTGTATCCAGAAAACAGTGCTATTTGTAATTGAAAGTGAACGCCTATATTACATTGAGCTCCATTTGGAACAGTATAGGTGGCCAAGCTAAGATGGGTCAGTGTCAATATTTCTCTGAGTGTATGCAGAGTTATGCAGCAGCCTGGGAAGAAACTGCACAGGTCTTGTTCTGCTTAAATGCCACACATTTGAAGGAGTGCAAAAAAATTTACAATGACAGTGCAAGCTGCCAATCCACACAACATTTTAAAATAATTACTGGTCAGGGTGAGAGCAGGCAGACGAGTGAGAATGCCATCAAAATTCACCTGTTCAGATAACAGTAACTGCATGAAACAAGTGCCCTGTATAAACAGCAGCAGGCCTGGCAGGTTAAGCGTTTCAAAGGTTTCTGCCCCTCTGATTTGGTGGAAAGGATTGCAGCAGAGAAGGTAATAAAAGGTGGCTTCATACTTCCAGAAAAATCCCAGGGCAACAGTTGTAGCAGTCAGGCCTGGCAAATGAGTAAAGAATAATGACACCCACCCAGGTAATATAAAAGTTGGTGAAACAGTTCTAATCCCAGAATGTGGAGGGCCTGAAGTTGTCTTGGATGATAGATTACTATTTATTTGTAGATGGAAATATTCTTGAAAAATACACATCATGAATACTGCATGTCATTTTCAGTTTTAAGAAAGTGGCCCATTCATGAAAAGGTTGTCTTTTTGTCTCAGCCTTTGAATACCATTTTTGAGCTTTACTCAATTGAGGTCTGAAAATGTCAGAACTTTAGCTGTTTCTCACTTCACAGATACTGGCAGGACCTTCTACGTTTACCCAGCACTTTCTGTTTAAATCATAGCTTGTGTTCTGGTGGTGAACATTGACAGGCTGAAGCAACTGATTTCCACTGGCGAGCGAAGGTCTATCATTTCTGTTTGCATTTTTACTGATCAGTCCATGGATAAATAATGTGTCCACCTCGTAATTAAAATCGGAACATTAACTCTTCCCACAGGTACTGCCAGAACACTGAGAGTTTCTCCAGCAATTTGTTTTAAACGTACAGCATCCGCAGTATTTTGCTTGAACATTTCATTAACATATCCTGCCTGGGACCTCCAGGTGGCAGACGCACCATTCATTCAAAAGCTGCAGTACCCATTTCCCGCGCTCTGAGTGAACCATAATTACATCATCGCAATTCCCGCGCCCGCGCTTTGGTCTCTTCTTTTTTTGTTGAATGGCTGCGACGTCACTGTAGGCGCTCTGGCCCACCCCGACCAATCAGAGGACGCGGCGACCGCCCCGCCCTCTGGTTGCAGCTGGCGGGGAAGCGGAGGTTCGCATGCGCAGCGCCGTCAGCCGGCGTCCGGCCCCTGAGGTGTCGTCACGCGCCCGGCTGAGCGTGCGCAGTTCGTCGCCAGTCACCCGGGCACGCATTGTACGTCAGAGTCCACGGCGTAGTGGCCCCGCCCACGCACCCCGCGAGGTGTCAAAGGTCAGCAGAGCCGGTTTCTCCCTTCCCCCCCTCCTCCCTCCATCTCTCTCTCTCTCACACACACACTCGGCGCAATGGCGGAGCAGCAGCAGCAGTTTTATCTCCTGCTCAGCAATCTCCTGAGCCCTGACAACGTTGTCAGGAAGCAGGCCGAGGTAACTGCGGCAGTCTCTTTACTTCACCGTTGTTTTATTCCGGCTGGTGCAGGGGCAGGAGGCACCACTCGAGTAAGGCTTTAGAGAGAGAGAGCTTGGCCTACTCCCTGGGCCCTGACGAAGGAGTGTCTCCCCAGCGAAGGGCTGGATGGGGCGGGGGGGTGGAGGCAGCGGCCCACGTGTAGCCGGCCTTTGCCGGTAAATCCTGAACCCATGTGCTTATCTCTATGCGCCTGCCTCTTAAAACATTAGCAGAAGCTGCGAATCTTCTCCCTTGCAGCTGGAAAGATTAAGGTGGGGAGGAGGCGTTGTGATTTTGATAAAGGTGTTCAAAATCAGGATAGAGTAAATGAGGAGAGGCTTGTTTGCCCTGAATCGCTGGAGTATTAAACTTCTCTCATTCTGGGAATTTCAGCTTAAAGGAGGGCATGCAGGCTTGAGAGGTGATGCAGCAAAGATTTGGGGGGAAAAAACGATTCCAGGAATGAGGGACTTCCAAGTTGTATGGATTAGAAGAAATTGGGGCTGCTCGAAGAGGAGGATGAGAGAATTTTTGTGGTGTTCAAAAACGTGTGGTGTAGACAAAATCAATAGGGAGAAGCTATACTGATGAGCAGCAGGATTGAGAACAGGGGCCACCAATTTTAAAGCGGTTTGCCAAAGATTCAAAGGTGACACGAGAAATCTTTCTATGCCACAGTTTATTTGGATCTGAGAAGCTTTGGTAGAGGGAGATTCAGTTGTAACTTTCAAAAGTAAATTGGATAAGCACCTAAGAAATATCACATACAACCTTGTGGGGAAAAGATGGTAGAGTGTAACTGACTTCTTGCAGAGAGCTAGTACACACCCTATGTAGTGAATGGCCTCCTGTGTTGTGACATTGTGACTGTAGTGGCAGGGGAGGCAACGACAAGCTGATATAGATTTTTTTAAAAAAATGTCAAACAAACAAGTGGAAGATGAGCAGTTTTGTTTTAAATTCAGGGATTTTTTTGGAGAGTCAGTTACATGGCAGCAGACCCTTTGGTCCAACTCATCCATGTCGACTAGATATCCTTAACGTACTCTAGTCCCATTTGCCTTGAGTATAGGAGTTGGAAGGTCATGTTGTGGCCATGCAGGGCATTTGTTAGGCCGCTTTTGGAATATTGTGCGCAATTCTGGTCTCCCTCCTATCTGAAGGATGTTGTGAAACTTGAAAGGATTCAGAAAAGATTTGCAAGAAGGTTGGCAGGGTTGAAGAATTTTACGGAGAGGCTGAAAAGGCTGGGGCTGTTTTTCCTGGAACGTCTGAGGCTGAGGGGTGACCTTATCATAGTTTAAGCTGAAAATGTGTTGCTGGTCAAAGCACAGCAGGCCAGGCAGCATCTCAGGAAGAGGGAATTCGACGTTTCGAGCATAAGCCCTTCATCAGGAATGCTTCATAGTTTATACAATCATGAGGGGCATGGATAAGGTGAATAGACAAGATCTTTTCCCTGTGATGGGATAGTCCAGAACTAGAAGGCATAGGTTTAGGTTGAGAGGGGAAAGATTTATAAGGGGCCTAAAGGGGAAACTTGTTCACACAGTGATTAGTACATGGATGGGATGAGCTGCCAGAGGAATTGCTGGAGGCTGGTACAACTGCAGCATTTAAAAGTCACCTGGATGGGTACATGAACCGAAAGGGTTTACAAGGGTATGGGCCAAGTACTGGCTATATTCTAGAATGTGTTGTCTGAAAGAATGGATAATATTCAATAATTTTGAAATGGGAATTGATTAAATATTCAACAAGGAAGTAACACAAGATTATTGGAAAGAGTAGAATTAATTGGTTAGCTTTTTCAAGGAACAAATGTGGAAAAAATGAGCCAAATGACTTTTTTCCTGTCTGCTAGATGACTTGTGTTTGGGATGCCAGCTTCATTGGAATAGCTGTTTGTTGGGTGGATTAAATAGAGACCCTTCAATGAATTGTAAGCTCAAATGTCAATATTATCTCTATCTGGTGCTTCATATCTGTTTGGGTATTGGAAGGTTTTAAATGAAACTTTAAAAATACAGGGCCTCATTTGATGCTTTTATTTACATTACCAAGATTTCTGTGAATAAAAATCTTCCTATTCATATTCTTGCATATTTGTTCTTAACTTTTAACAACTTTCTTTTCAAGGGTGCTGAGAAATCTTAGGTTTTCATGGTGATATATAAGTTGATAATTTAATGGATTTGTTTAATTAACCACCATTTATGTATTCTTGTATTACCTTTTATATTTGTGAAGCTATTACTTGTTAATGGAAGGTGATTGCTTTCAGAAGGACAGATGTGATTTAAAGTCTTGTCATTTTAAAGGCTGTTTCTTGCTTCATGTATCAGTGAAGGTTAGTGAGGATAGGATTAGATGTGATGCTTCCTATGGACACCAGCATAGTGTGCAGATCGGAGCTGGTGACATGATTCAATTAACGGAAGAGAAGGTGATACCTATGAGACCATACCACAGTGATGATATCTTCAAGTAATGTGAGGAAAATGCTTTGGTTCTACATAGGCCAGCATATCTGAATCATTAGACTTGTCAGCCTCTGCTCTTGACTATATTCTATTTGACAAGTTGCTCAGAACTTGATGTATCATTTGGTCGTTTTAATTTGTACTGATGGAGTATTCAGGACTGAGGGTTGTTTCTACAAGGAAGACTGCTGTATCAGTTATAGCTCAATGATGGTTATGCTTTTGGATCCTGTTGCAGACTTTTGAGCATAGAAATCGAGGCTGTTGTTCACAGGGTAGTACTGAGTGTTGCACAATCAGGTGCAGTATTTCAGATGCGATGTTAAACCAAAGACCCATCTTGTCAGGTGAGTGTTAGAAATAGCATCACACTATTTTGAAGAATAGCAAGGTAGAACTGCCTGGTGTTCTGGTCAATGTTCACCCCTCAGCAAGCATCACAGAAACAGATATATCATTATATGACTGTTTGTGGCAACTTATTGTGCACAAATAGGCTATTGTGTTTTTTGCATTGCAACAATGAATGCATCTCAAAGGTTCTTATGATTTGGAGGTGCCAGTGTTGGACTGGGTATACAAAGTTAAAAATCTCATAACACCAGGTTAAAGTCCAACAGGTTTATTTGGAAGCACTAGCTTTTGGAGTGCTGCTCCTTCATTCAGATGGTTGTGGAGTATAAGATCGTAAGACACAGTCCATAGCAAAGGTTTGCAGTGTGTTGGAACTGAAATTATACATTGAAAAAGACCTGGGTTGTTTAAGTCTCTGATCTTTTAGAATGACCATGTTGGTTTCGGTTCTTTCATTTTTTTTAAAGTTACATTCTTAAGTGAACTTTAAAAATAGATGCCATGTTGTCTCAGATAAAATCTTTGAAGGTGTGAGTTGCTTTGTGTGAGGCTGTCCATGCCCCAATGTTCACACTGATTCTATAAAGTTTTTAAACGGCCAAAGTATTGAGCTTTGGAATTCACTCTCTCAACCTCTCGTCAAGACACAACACAGTGGCTCTGTAGTTAGCACTGCTGCCTTCTCAGTGCCAGGGACCTGGTTTCAGTTCTAGCCTTAGCATGCTGACTGTTATGATTTGGAGATGCCGGTGTTAGACTGGGGTGTACAAAGTTAAAAATCATACAACACCAGGTTATAGTCCAATAGGTTTATTTGGAAGCACTAGCTTTTGAAGCAGTGCTCCTTGCATCAGGTGGTTGTGCACCTGATGGAGCAGTACTTCAAAAGCTAGTGCTTCCAAATAAACCTGTTGGACTATAACCTGTTGTATGATTTTTAACATGCTGACTGTATGGAGTTTGCATATTTTCCTCATGGGTTTCTTCGCACAGACCAAAGATGTGCAGATTGGGTGAATTGGCCACACTAAATTGTCCTGTAGCGTCCAGGGATATGTAGGTTAGATGAATTAGCCATAGTAAATTTGGGTTACGGGGATAGGGTGGGGGTTTTGGACTGGGTGGGATGCTCTTCGGAAGGTCAGTGCCAAATCAATGGGCTGAGTGACCTCTTTCTGTAGGAATTCTATTCTGTTTGTCCAATATTGCATTATATAATTCAAATCTTGATGACTCTGAAATGCTTTGTGATGCTTTAAGAAAGATGTTGTATAAATAAAAGCTGTCAGTAACCAGCTGTAAACCGGTTTAGGATAGCCTGAGGTTGTGAAAGGTCCCATAGAAATCCAAGTTTTTACCTTCAAGAGTATTTCGAAATATAGAAAACGAAATGTGCAAATTGAACTAAGTTGTCATTTTAAAATTTATTTTCTGTTTGCCCTTTAAGCATTGTGAAATTGGCATTAACCTTCCATTGTTCCCCTCTGAGAAGTATATCTGTATTTTAGTTTTGTATAATGTGATCATAGACTGCCTGTTTTCAAAAGAAAACTATCTGGGGAGTGATATTTGGCTCTCATTTCATAGAGTTTACATATAATGTGCTGTGGGACTTGTAATTTGTATAAATTACACCTCTCTTGAGGGTTATTGTAAATGGCACTTCTGGGATTAGGCTATGAAAACAACTTCAAATATCAATTTGTTTCCAATACGTTAGTGTAGTGCAACTTCTGCCATTTAAAGTTGTCTGTAAGGCTATATTTGTCCTGCAGGGTGTCTTAAGGTTGTGGGAATATGATTGTCCTAAATACGTCTGAGTCTGCATTTAATTTAGGTGTGAGAAATGCTGTAGCGGATAGCTAAAATGTGCATAAAGTCTGCTTTAAGATTGTGTGGGGTTGAGCAAAGAACTGAATGACCTCTCCTTTAATGCAGATAAGCATGCTGTGCTACACCATACTTTATAAATGGTTATCCCTCCTTAGATTCATTCACCTGGTACTTTTGTGAAAAATTGTCAAAATGGTAACAGAGTTGTGGGTTTTCTTTCAGTAACCCAAGCAGAGTTTCACTGTTTAGAATCCAATTCCCAAGTTGAAAGACTGGTCTTAATTCGCTAATCTGGCCAGTTCCCCATCCTTTCAGAAGGATGTTGTACGCTTTCCTTAAATTGGTTGTACTTAACTGAAGTTGAGACAACATGTTTAAAAGGTTAAATAATAGTAGGATTTATTTTCAAATTATGCAATGCCAGTCATAGTTCAACACTCCAGAACCCTGACTGACACTCCCATGCAGCACTTGGAGAGCGGCAAGATCCTCTCAGGATCATTAATTCAAAGAGGTGCTCTGAAGTTTTGTACTGCCATGTCAGCTTTGATTTTGTGCTGAAGCTCCTGAAATCTACAACCTTGCAACTTGGGTACCAGTCCTACCAGTAGAGCCATGGTACTTCTGTTGTAGACTGGCTGTTTGTGGCAGATTGCTCATTCATCATGATGGTTTGTTTAGTCTATGTAATACTAGGTTTTAATTAGTCGCACTAGAGTTAATAATCAAGAGAATCTAAATACCTACACTTGATCTTTTCCATTTCTGAAGCTCCTGCCATCATCAATATTTGTGGAGGTTTCCATTGACTGGAATTGCTGTAACTGTTAAGGCTGGGTCAAGCTTAGAGCAATCTGAGTTGAATGGCTCATGTCCTGATTCTTCAAAACCTTGCAAGCATCTACAAAATACTCTGAGGTAGAATACTCAGTGTGCAGCCACAATGGTACTCAGCATTATCTAGGACAAAGCTTTTCCTCACTTCCACCAACTTAAACAGCTATGCCTTCCACTGCAATGGGATGACAGGATACACCACAGCACCTCATCAAGGCTTCTTCAGAAACCTCTACCACCTAGAAGGAGAATGGCAGCAGATGCATGGGAGTGCAGCCAAGTTCCCCTTTAGTGCTCAAATCATCCTGGTTTGGGAAGAGATTACTGTTCTTTCACTTTCCTGGGTCAAAATCTAGAAGTCTCCATGAACAGCAATGTTGGTGTACATGCACCAGTTAGACTGCAGTGGTTGCTCATCCTCATCTTCACCAGGATGGTTAGGGACAGCATATAAGCCTATGACGGTCACAATTGTTGACTGAAACTCAAGGCAGAAAATATTCTGATCAGTTACCCATTGTGCAATACTACTGGTGAAAATGTTAAACTCACGTGGTGACCTGCATTTCAAATGAGAGCATACTAATAGATATTTTATATCAGCAATCTATCGTCATGAAGTGAATATAACTAGTTAACCTAAACAAAATTCCAAAGAACTGTGGTTGCTGGAAATTGGAAATAAACACTGAAATTTTTGAAAAAGAATCATAGGTCTGGCTGCATCTGTGGAGAGAAAGCATAATTAATGTATTGGGTCACTAACTGTCCTTCAGAACTAGTTAATCTACTAGACAATATTAGCTGAGGGACCACTATTTTACAAAGTACATTAAGAAATCCCTATTCTTTTTATAATGCTGTCCCACTGTATGCAGCAAATGGGCATCAGTGTAATTTTCTATGCAAAGGATATCACCTCTAACACCTCATTTATACTGCACTGGGAGCGTTGGCCTAGATTATGGTGCCAGCCTCAAACTAGACAGAATGCTTTGCTTCATTCCAAGCAGACCCTTTGTATTACATACGAGAGGCTTTGTAATTCAGTTTGTTCATTCATTCTTAAAAATGTCTGTGTTTCTATTCTTACGCCTAGTGGGGAATTCCATTATGGATTCAATAAACTTCATCTGTCTAGTCAGAGCTGAGCTTCTGACTACTGAATGGTCATCAAAGCCAGTCTTTTATCAGTTGCAACACTTCTAAACATCAGCACATTCATTCTTAAAAGACAATTGGTTAAAATCTGAAAACAGATAAGTTAATGTTCATTGAATTTTGTAATCCAGATGGGAGATTTCATTTGTTCTGCAATCTTTTATTGTGTTATGGTGCAGTGTTAACAGCAGCAATCACTGGAATGTGCAACAACTGTGAAAAGAGATACAATTCAAATCACCAATAGCATTGTATGTTAGTGTAGTCATTCTTAATGCCCTTACATCAATGTGATGTACCTCAGTAGGGACATCATAGACACACTTTGTTCTCTCCTAGTTGAGACTTTATAGCAGTGATTATTGGATGCAGTGCTCAAAGGAAAGAGCTTTGAGCTATGTTTATTTCTGATTCTTGCCTGTCAGATATTGAGGCCAGTTGTAGCTCTGGCTCTGCTGCCTGAAACAAGATGGATAAATCAGCAGGGATGCAGTTGAATCCAGGTGTATTTTTTGGCTTTTACACTTAATCAGGGACATTTTTCATTTCCAAATATTATTTCTTTCCTCAGGTGTAATGCTCCATAATCCTGTCAAGTCAAACACATCCCTATTGTTGTGAGGGAAGGCAGTGGAAACAGCAGTTGAGATTGTAAATCAAACACCACAATTCCAAGCTGGTTATGCTCTAAATTTGCATAAGTAGCAGATTTAAACCATGACTTCATCTGGTGAACTTCCATCTGTTTCATCTCATTGATATCTTACGAATGTTGGTTAGTAGTTTTTTTTCACAAGATATGGGCATCACTGGCTAGGCTGTCATTTATTTCCCATTCCTAATTGCCAAAAGGTCTGTTGAGAGTCAACCAAGTTGCTGTGGATCTGGAATACCCAGACCAAGTAAGGATGGCAGATTTTCTTCACTGAAGAACAGTAGTGAACCAGATGGGTTTTTCCAACAATCAACGACAATTTCTTTGGACTCTTAATTCCAGATATTTAATAAATTCATATTCCACTGTGTGCTCTGAAGGGATTTGAAACTGGGTCACCAGAACATTATCTGGGTCACTGGGTTAATAGTTTAATGATAGCACCAGTAGGCTAGCTTTTTAGGGAAGAATGTTTCAGGTTTCCATTATCCTTTGTTTGAAGAGGTGCTTTTTTTTATATTCTTTGAATGACTGAGCTTTAATTTTAATATTTATAACAATTCTAATTTCTTTGAAGCCAAGTGACGACTCATTAATTACTAGAGAGATCAAACAAGACAGCTTTGAATGTACAAACAGTTGCTCAAAGTTAAATCAGTGCACTGCTAGATAGGTGTTAAAGACTACTGGTTATAAGTGTTAGAACACCCAGATGTGTCTCAACATAGAATATCAGGGACATGTATGAAGATGTCAAAGAGGCAACCAATCCATCAGGGGGAGAAAAGCTCCATTTAAAAACAGTGGCTGGGAAGTCATCAATAGAAATAAACAAGTGACTGAAACACAATCTTGAGTTGTACTCATTTTAAACTGCTTAGAAAATTAGCTGTCTTCTGAAACTGCTCACTGTGAATCTTCTCTTTTCGTAACATGGTGTAAAAGAACAGTTATAACAGTAACATTGGATCCTTTTGCAATTCACATTAGGATCAGTCAAGTTTTTATTGTAGCACTGATTTTTGGAGAATATTTGTAGCTCAGGGTGTGGACAAGATTGACATTCTTGATATATTCTCCTTTTCTGGTTCTGTCACAGGCTGCAGGAAAGCTATTCATCCTAGCTGGCCTGAAATCAAAGTTTGTGCTATCATTTACTGCTGAGGAGAACCTGTAGTATCAAATGCACATACTTGCTCATACCTGTGGGGTTTCATTTAGCCATCAGCAGCAAGAAGACCAATCAGGACATTGTGAATGATGATAGATGACATTATAGCAATGTGTTACTGAAGGTTGTTGGTAGTTTCACATTGAGAACAGTGAATCAGTAGAAGTCTGTCACTTGATGCTGATAACAACGCACACTTTTCAAAGGCTGTAACTTTTATATCCAAGTTGATTAAGACTGTGAAGTAAGAGCAACCTGATTGAGAACACCCAATTGCGAGTCTACCAAGCCCATGGTGTCAAAGCTCTACTCTAATGGTGAGATATCTCTCTTTAAAACGGGCGTAGACTAAAAAAATGGTCAGTTAGCTTAACATCTGTCATTGGGGAAAAATGTTTGAGTCTGTTCTAAAGGGTGTAACAGTGTGTTTACAAGCAGTCAGCGTGACTTCACAAAAGGGAAATTGAGTGACACATTTATTAGCATCCTTTGAGGAAGAAGCAAACAGCATGGATATTGGAGAAGCAGTGAATGTAGTATATTTGGATTTTCAGAAGGTTTAATAAGGCACCACATGTTAGGCTATTAAATAGGATAAGAGCCCATGGTTTGGAGGTAGTATATTACCATCAAGGAAGGATTGGCTAACTAATAGATGACCAAATAAAAACCAAGAACTGGGGATGCTGGAATTCTGAACAAAAACAAAATGTTGGGGAAACTCATCAGGTCTGATGGCATCTGTAAAAAGAGAAAAGCAGAGTTAATCTTTTGAACCCAAAGACCCTTTGTCAGAAGCATTAATTCTTTGTCTGTAGATATTGCCAGACCTGCTGAGTTTCTCCAGAACTTTGTTTATAATATGTCGGTTGGGATAAGTGTGATATTTTCAGTATGGCAACTTGTAATCGGAGCAGGTGCCACATTGAACAGTGGTGGAGCCCCGATTATTTACACACTCTATTAATGACATGGATGAGGAAGGTGAATGCAGAATAACCAAGTTTGTGGATGGTATAAAAAGGTGGGAAGGCAAATAGTGAGGATGCTGTGCAGATTCAACAGGGATATGGACAAGTAAAGGGAGTAGATAAAAACTTGACATGGTACATAAAGTGGAGAAATTGAGGTTATGCACTTTGGCAGGAAGAATGGAGAAGCTGAATATTTAACTGGAATAAGACTGTGGAAAGCTACAGCACGTAGATTTAGGCATCCTCATGCATGACAAAAGCTTGCATATAGGTTCAACACATCGGGAAAGCAAATGGAGTGTTGGCATAATCTCAAAATAAAGGGTGACTTGTTTCAGGCAGAGATGAGGCATTTCTTCTGAGGGTTGACAATTTATGGAGTTCTTTACTCCAGAGGGCTGTGCTGGCTGGGTTAGCTGGCTGGCTGAGAGATATTTCTAACTGATAAGGGAATTGAGGATTATGGGGAAAAGACAGGAAATTGGACTTGATTCTCTGATCAGAGCAGAGTCAAAGATCTGAATAGTCTCTGCTTCTATGTCTATGGACAGCACATGCTCAGGAGAAAAAGCTGAACAGTTTCCATCTTCACTGTCTCAATGTATCCTTAGCAACTCTGAGGGCAGGGCTCATGCTATTTCCAGTATACCCTCATTGCTAAGCCACTGACATCTGCACTGGCTTGGCCACATTCAGCAGATGGAAAAGTGCCGTATACCCAATAACGTTCTTTACGGTGAACCGACCACTGGGTCTCAAACTGCTTTACCTCAACTACAGGGATACCTGTGAGTGAGATATAATGACAGAAATACTGGCCTCAGAAGCGATTCATACGCACTTGAGTCTCAGCTTGAGAAGATAAAACAGGCCATTTTAGTCCCATTATCTTCCTCTGCAGTAAATGGAGCAGACACTGCCTTGCAAGAATGGTCTTCCTGAGCAAGACCAGATGATGCTTAATGATATTGACCACCAGGGTCCAAACCATTTGCCTGGTGAGGCAAACTATTTCCAGCGCTATGCCTTTTAAAGCCAAATAGGTCTTTCCTCCGGTGCAGTGCCCAGATTTGAATATAGCCCTATAAAAAGAGTTCTCAGAGCTTCAAAGCTGTAACCTAACTTTTGTCCCTGTTTTAATTTAGTCTCCTTGATGTAAAGACAAAATTGTATCTGCTCTCTCTTTCTGCTTGAAGCAGATCTTAGTTCATTGACAGGTACACTGCATCACTGCCTGGCCAGTGTTTGTTGCCAGTCTGCAGTGAATATAGTGGTGAGCTGTCATCTTGAACTGCTGCTGTCCATCCATGTAGGTACACCCACAGTACTGTTAGCGAGGAATTTTGACCCAGTGACAGTGAAGGAACAGTGATATAGATCCTGATCTTGAAAAAATGTGGCATGGAGGGAAATGTGCAGGAAGTTATTTCCATCTATCCGTTGCCCCTATCCTTCTAGAGTATGATAGTTGTGGATTTGGAAGCTGCTGTTTAAGGAGCATTGAGTTGTTGCATTGCGTGTAGATGATGTATACTGCTAGTGTGCATCTGAGCTGAGTTTGCGCATTTGAAAGTATTAAATGGGGTGTCTGTCAAATTGCTTTTTCCTGGATAGTATCAAGCTTAGAATATTGTTGAAATTGCACTTATCCAGGCAAGTGGAAAATATTTCATTAGACCCCTCACCTGAACCTTGTAGATAGTGGGCAGGCAGATGATTTAGAATTCCTAGCATCTGAGCTGCTATTAGATTTTTGTGAATTATATTACTTAGTGTGGAAACAGGCCCTTTGACCCAACAAGTCCACACCGACCCGCCGAAGCGCAACTCACCCATACCCCTAACCTAACACTCGGGCAATTTAGCATGGCCAATTCACCTGACCCGCACATCTTTGGACTGTGGGAGGAAACCGGAGCACCCGGAGGAAACCCACACAGACACGGGGAGAACGTGCAAACTCCACACAGTCAGCCGCCTGAGTCGGGAATTGAACCTGGGTCTCAGGCTGTATAGCCACAATATTTATCTTTAGTCCAGTTCAGTTTCTGGTCAATGGTAACCCCCAAGATGACAGTGAGGCACTCAGCAATGATTAGTGTGTATTTTTGTGACTGAATCTGTCAGTGTTGGGGGTATACTGGCTGTTCCAAGCAGGATTGTCTTCCCATTTGGTAATCTAAGCTTTGCTCCATTGAGGTAAACCAGTTTAAATGTCATCACACTTGAATCAGACAATGTGTTTGGGTGCCAAGTTCATCAGGGATAATCTATAAATGTCTCCAATTTACAACTAAACTGTCAGAAGTTTTTCCTCTTATTAGATTCTCATGGCAATTCAAATATTTATCTGGTGGCTCTCAGATTTGAGTTGCTCCTTTTTTTTGAAGGAAGCAGTCAATGATATGTTAGTGCTCAACACTTTGGAATGAAGATAATCTCATAGTTTGCTACATTTTTAAAATAATTCTTGAGCTTTTTGAATCTTTGTTTCTTCTCTGTTGAGGCTCCAAATCCGTAAACCTTTTCTGCTGGTTAGTATAGATGGCAGACAATGCAGTGCACGAATATTTCAAAGCTAATTAGGATTCCAAAGTAGCCAGTAGTTTTATAAAGTCTTTTTTTAAAGAGAGACTTCATTATTAAAAGGCAATGTAAATGTTTGTATATAAAAGGAGAATTTTCAACAATGTCACATTGTTTAATCTTTTTGTTATTCAGGAAGCCTATGAGAATATCCCTGGCCAGTCGAAGGTCACGTTTCTTTTGCAAGCACTCAGGAATTCAGCAGCTGCAGAAGAGGTAATTATCAAAACCTTTGCTTTCTCTTCAGCTCAGCATTGCTCTTCATCCACTAGGCATTATTCAAAAAAGATTTGAGTTGATTTAGTGCAGGATGAGTAGCTAAAGCTTGTTTTAGTTCTTTCATCAGGCTGTATGAATTGGGATTCTAAAGCTATATCTCAATGTGAGTAGGGTCTCCATTTGTTTCACATCAACCAAAAAAGTTTATCATCCACTATTTATGACTTCTAACCTTCATTTACATTTTTCAAAACTTCCAGATTGGAGGTATGTTAAAGACTAATTGCGTTATTTTAATAGAATTTATGACTAGTTTTGTTTTTATAACCATGATACCATAGTAAAACCAAAGCCCTTAGTCATTATGAAATAGAATTTGACTTAAGCCCCTTATGATGATATAACGGTGGCCTAAAGCTTTGTAAAAGCTAATTCCGAGGTGATGAGCTTGAGAGGATTTCAAAGTTTAGGCAATTAGCAGTTGAAAGCATTAATTCTTGAGCATTCCACTATTTTACAATTGCGATGGTGCGCAGGTGTTTTCCATAGAAAACATCACTGATGTCAATGTTTAATGTGGGTGGAGAAATTCAGCAAATAGAGTACAGTCCTGTGATTGAAGCATATATGTTTTAAGGGGTGCTATGCAGTATAATATGGAAAGGTCAAAGAGGGAGATTGCACTTGGCAGGAATGCCATTTATGCTTTTGGCCACAGCAGTTTTTGTAATGAGGAGGACAGAATTCAAACTGGGGAGTTTTGAAAATGCCTTTTAATTCCATGTTCTTATGCCAGTGACTTATGCAGCAGGTTTCATAAAACAACTGGCTACTTTTGAATCCTAATTAGCTTTGAAATATTCGTACTGAGGGGATAACTGCGCAGGTGCTTAACTTTGGAAAGAAAGGAATTGATGACGTTTAGTGACCTTGCCTTTGCCGACATTATCTCTTTCATAGGAAGTTTGGTTTCAGTGAACTTCTTTAAACTTTCCTCCAGAACTGAACTGAATTCCTGATTTCACAGGTTTTCAAGGTACAAGTTTGTGAGCTGAGGGTTGAAAACAATGAGTAGGGTTGACGACAATGTAATGGAAAGGGCATTCTTTCCACTGAGCAAAATGCAGTCTTCTATGAAATTGTGGTTCTGAGGGAGACATTGGCATATTGATAAGTCATTGTGCTAGTAAAACATAGGCAGATGCTCTGGGGACATGGCATCCAGTGATGGCAGCTAATGGACTTAAATTCAACAAATCAGCAGCCAGACAAAAATGAATGTTTTCTTTAAAAAGTTAGTTCACCTAATTCTGCATCTTTGTTTTGGTATGTTGGAGTTGAAGGGTTGAGCTTTCAATATGTGATGTAACGTGAATGGACATTAACTTTTTAGTGTTCTGAAGTACCTGTTATGAGAGGTTTAATAACTCGCTCCTGGGTGCAGGTCAGTTTACTGTGAACATTGTGCTGTATCTGGCTGTGTGGCATTTGATACAAGTGTGTCCAGAAAAGAACTGTTTCAACTTTTAAAATAAAGACTTGTCCTTGCATGATTGCGAAGTGTTTCCCTTTATTTATCTTATCAAAACTGGTAGAAAAATTGGTAACTAGCATACCTAGATTTAAGGAAAAGGAACTAAAGATGAATTTTTATTGCTGATATAAAATTTCAAATAATAAAATTTTACCTGGGAATTAAATATAAACTGGAAAAGGAAACTTATCCTATGTTATCAGGAAGGAGCAGGGGCCCGATTGACTAACTGTTTCAAAGATCAGGCTGTGTTAATCTATGGTCAACTTAAACTTCTAAAAGTCACTGCATTACCTATAAACTGAGACACTGTTAATTGCATTTTTCTTTGTACAGGTAAGACAGATGGCTGCTGTTTTAATGCGGCGAATGCTTTCTGCATCTTTTGATGAGGTATTCCCAAGTCTGGCACCCGATGTGCAGAATGCTGTCAAAGGTGAACTGCTTCTGGGTATCCAAATGGAGGGATCATCTAACATCAGGAAGAAGACTTGTGATATTGCAGCAGAGCTCTCTAGGAATCTAATTGGTTAGCAACTTGTAATATCCTTAATTTCTTATTGAGCTTCAATGTTTCCTAGAAATGGCATTTTACTGCAACCTTTAAGTGGGAATTCCAGGATATAAATAGAACATGTTTGCATCTTTTTTTTTCTATTTTTTTTCTCAAGCCCCACTATCATGTGCTAATGTTAAATTGGAACAATGATTTTTGTGTAAGGTATGAAAGTTGCTTGGGTTTGGGCTGGTTTCCCCCACTGCATTTGGGGATATCCAAACTGTGTTAAGTACAGCTCTGTGAAAAGCACTGATTGATATGCATGCTACTCCTTCCAGCAACACACTCATCCCTTCACTGAGTAAATAAAATAGAGTCCGGACACATGTTCTTTTGGTGCCAGCAGTGATTCAGAGCACATTCGCTTTTGAGTCGCAAGATTCTGGGTTCAAATCACACTCTTGAGACTCAGCACAAAAATTAAGATTAGCACTGCAGTGCAACATTGGGTGAATGCTGCACTAATGGGTATTGTTTGTCAAATGAGATGTTAAACCAAGAACCCTTCTGCCTGTTTCATGGTGGATATAAAACAAAATCTTGGAACACTGTTGTGAAGAAGTGTTTGGGAGTTATCACTGGTATCCTGTTCAATATTTACCTATCAATGAACTTAGCAAAATACAGATTGTTTGGTCACTTTCACATTCTTAGAGTTTTCTGAGCTAAATTAGCTGCTGTGTTTCCAATGTTACGACATTGGCTACACATCAAAAGTATTTTGTTGGCTGTGAAGTGCTTTGAAGATGTCTGGTGGTTGCGAAAAGTTCTATGTAAATCCAAGTCTTTTCATTTATCCCACGATATTTAACAATTTTTTTGTGATAATGTACTGTACACCATCCATACGTTTGACTGTTGGTGATGGTAGTGAAATAAATGGGCATTTGATTATAGACACAGTAATCGGCTGTGAAGCTTGTAAATATAAAATTGTTATGGGATATACTGGAAGATTACAGGTACCTGTGAAGCTAAACATATGTTGAGCAGAGAATAGAGCATAGAGGTTTGTAGTTCTAGAGGCTGAGCTCCTTGCAATATTAATGACATCTGATGATTAGCAATTACATGAACATTATTAGTGAAATAAAAATACAAACAAAGAAAGAAAGCCTGAGGGATGTTTCCCTTATGAAGACAGATTGAGCTGTTTAGGCCTATGTTCACTGGAATTTAGAAGAATGGGGGGGGGGAAGAGGCATGTGAGATGTTAAAGGGGATTGATAGTGTAGTGTGAATGTTTCTCATTCTAGAGCCTATAGTTTTAGGCTAAGAGGAGGCAGATTTAAAACTCGTGAGGAATTACTTCTCTAAAGTGTTTGTGAGTTCATTGTATTCACTAGCTCAGAGTGAAGTGGATGGGTGAGATTTTTAATAGTAACTGGTTAAAAATTGTAGGGAGTAGGCAGGAAAGTGAAGTTGAGGCTGAGATGATGTCATCCATGATTGCATTAAGTTGTAGAGCACCTTGAGGGTCTGAATTGCCTACTACTTCAAGTTTATGTTCTGGTGTTCTGAAGTAAACCCGTATCTAACCGATAACTAACTTGGCAGGTATTTCAATGGTGTAAAGAATATGCTCCAATTCGAGGAAAAACAAATGAGATGTAATAATTATCAGAGTATTCAATGTTGAATACAGGACAAACTACTTTACTCAGTCTTTGAAATATGAAACTCAGCACTGCATTGTTCAGTGAGTAATGCAACTGCACTTGTACGTGAGGGAGGAAGAAGTAAAAGCATATTGATACGACTACAAGTGGAATCAGAGGTGGTTCCTCAACTTATTGTGAGGAGATGGGCTCTTCCTGAATTGAAAATGTGTTGCTGGAAAAGCGCAGCAGGTCAGGCAGCATCCAAGGAGCAGGAGAATCGACATTTCGGGCATAAGCCCTTCTTCAGGAATTCCTGAAGAAGGGCTTATGTCTGAAACGTCGATTCTGCTGCTCCTTGGATGCTGCCTGACCTGCTGCGCTTTTCCAGCAACACATTTTCAGCTCTGATCTCCAGCATCTGCAGACCTCACTTTCTCCTCTTCTGAACTGTAGATTCTATTCATTGAATCAAACTTTCATTTGGATGACGAGCAGACTAATAAAAGTGAATAAATGACTTATCAAAAAAAAATTCCTAAATTTATTCAGACTGAAGATGTTGCTTGTTTATATTTAGATGATGATGGAAACAACCAATGGCCAGAAATTTTGAAATTTCTCTTTGAATCTGTCAGCTCCCAAAACGTGGCGTTGCGTGAAGCTGCTTTGCACATTTTCTGGTAAGTCCCATTTCTTGACTGTCGCCAAATTGATGTTTGTGCAGCTAAAGGATGAAAACGTGTCACAGAACTGACCCCAGTGTGTGGGTGAGTGCTGCACAATCACAAAAGATCAGTACCTTAATGTCATCTCAGTTCTCCTACTTCCATGGAATGTGAAAGCACCTGGTTTGGTTTAATGATAGCAGTTTAAAATTCTTAAGAGTTTGCAGCCTCAAGACACTCAGCCAGCAGGTGCTTGTTCTTGAAAACAACTACCGAAGTTCAAAGGGATCCTTTGTCGTGCAGTGGTAGTGTTGCTCCCCAGGACCGGGAGGCCTGGTTTCAAGTCCCACCTGTTCAGGATAGGTAAAAAATTTTAAATGTTCAGTGCTCCATCTGCGCCCCCCCTCCCCTCCCTGTCCCTCCCTCACCTTTTGTGGTCTGAATTGCCCTTAATGGCTTTGCATGTAAATTAATCAGTTGGCGAACATGGTCATTTTCTGGTGGTGGGTAATAGATGAAAAGATACCGTAACAAAAAAAAGTTCAGTTGTGTCTAAGAGTGTTTGATATGTATGTTTTTTAAAAATCACTTTCAGTAAAGGGCTCTTGTGGCACAGTGATAACTCTCCTTATCTCTGAACTAGGAGACTCAGGTTCAGGTGCCTCTACCACCCACTGTGGAAAAAGTTGCCCCTCAGGTTCCTTTTAAATCTTTCCCCACTCACCTTAAATCTCTGCCTCAAATTTTGGACTCCACTACTCTTGGAGGTAGAGGGGGGGAAGAAAGATCCTGGCTATTCATCCTTCATGATTTTATACACTTCTACAAGGTCACCCTTCAGCCTCCAACACTCCAGGGAAATAAGTTTTAGTCTGTCAAGCATCCTCTTATAACTCAAACCTAGTGGGCGGCACGGTGGCACAGTGGTTAGCACTGCTGCCTCACAGCGCCTGAAGACCCGGGTTCAATTCCCGACTCAGGCGACTGACTGTGTGGAGTTTGCACGTTCTCCCCGTGTCTGCGTGGGTTTCCTCCGGGTGCTCCGGTTTCCTCCCACAGTCCAAAGATGTGCGGGTCAGGTGAATTGGCCATGCTAAATTGCCCGTAGTGTTAGGTAAGGGGTAATGTAGGGGTATGGGTGGGTTTCGCTTCGGCGGGTCGGTGTGGACTTGTTGGGCCGAAGGGCCTGTTTCCACACTGTAAGTCTAATCTAAAAAAAAATCTAATCTAATCTAGTCTCCATAACATCCTTGTAACCTTTTTTGCACCCTTTGCAATTTGATAATATCCTCCTCGTAGCCGACCACCATCTTATAGCTGGCGTACATGAATAAGAAGGCCTTAGAGGGATATGGGTCAAATTCTGGGACTAGTGTCTGGTTGGCGTGGGTGAGTTGCACCAAAGGATCTATTTCCGTGCTGTATGACTGACCTGAGTGAGCTGTGATGGCTAGATCCAAATCAATCTGATATGGTTAAATGGATTTTTTTGTATGATTTGAGTTTTATTTCCTTTGTCATGAGATATGAATGTTGTTGTTAAAGCTAACATTTGTTGCTCTTCCCTAATTGCACTTATTTTTTGAGGGCATTTAAGAGTCCAGTCACATTGCTGTGGATCTGCGGTTGCATGTAGACCAGACCAAGTAAAGATGGTCAGATTTCCATTCCAACCGGACATTAGTGAACCACGTGGATTTTACCAATAGTATTCTATTTATATTAATTCAATCTAAATTCTATCAATAGCCATGGTGGGATTTGAATCAGGGCGCTAGATGGCTTCTGAATCGCTAGTCCAGTGAAATCATCAATATGCTTCTGCCTCCCCTTTAGTTATGGAGTTTAATTCTATAACGTTTGCTTAAAATCTGCTGGTTCACGTCTTGCACATTAAGATTTACACTTTGAAAGTCATCTGTGGTGATGCTTCTGATATTCTAAATTTACTCTATCTGTTGTGCACTGTTTCCAATATTAACCTGTAGAAATGTGATCTTGACAAGTGTCCTACTGTGCACTGCTCCTTCTAATGCAAACTCCATTTCTTGGAATAAATTAAAGGTCAGGTGGAAAAGTGAAATCTTTCTATCTTTTACTGAAAATGGGGTTGACATCTTGAAACCCTAGGACATCTGAAAGCTTTCAAAATTTCTGCAGTTTTCTCTGATGTGATTTTCATTAGGCCTTCGTTCCCCATTGAGATTGTAGTTTGTTACTCATATTGATCTATTTCAAATGGAAACCTTTCTCCATAGGCATACTTGAAAGATAAGTGGAATTTCATCTCCAGGCACATTTCTCCACCTCCTTACAGTCTTCAGTTAAATTTCTGGCAATATTTGCCAGTTTTTAGGTAGTTTCTCTGCAGAAAGCACAAGTTAACATTTCAGGTAGATGATTTTGTGCCAGAGTTAAGTTTAGAGAGGTAGCAGCTTTCTAATGAGTACAGAAACAGGAAAGGCTGTGATGGAGAGACTGGAGTGACTAGCCGATGCACGCATGCAAATGGTAATGGCACCAGAATCTGTGTAAGGCTAACCAGTGTTTAATGGAGCCCAAGGACATTTGAGTGATGATTACTCTGCACATAAAACAAAGGCAGTTTAGATGCTGAAATTGTATAAATTTCTGATGGTGTTTATACTGTTAATGTACATTTTTTTTATTTTAGTTTTTAAAAGCAACTACTGCTGATTAACCCTGAGGGTATGATGATTCCAAAATAATTATTAGTTAACTCTGTATTGGACTATAATTTGATTTTAATATCAATCTGTGTTTAACAGGAACTTCCCAGGAATTTTTGGAAACCAGCAACAGCATTATCTTGACGTTATCAAACGAATGTTACTTCAGTGCATGCAAGATCAAGAAAACTCAACGGTAAGGACTGTCAATATGAATTAGCACTGCATCCTCCTCTGTTTTGTAATAGGAACTCTCAGTTTATTGAATGTTTCTTTAGAAGACTAAAAAGCTAATGAACGAATGACTGTTGTAGGTACAATATATAGGTATGAGATATAGGTGAATATCCTGTAAACATAAGAACGTAAGAAACAGGAGCAGATGTAGGCCAACCGGCCCTCGAGCCTGCTCTGACATTCAGTAAGATCATGGGTGATTATCTCGTGGACTGAGCCCTCTTACCCACACACTCACTGTCAACTTTAATTCTTTTATGGTTCAAAAACCTATCTATCTTTGCCTTAAAATCATTCAATGCGGTAGCCTCAAATCTTCACTGGGCAGGGAATTCCACAGATATAAAATGAACAATACTATTACTGCTAAACAAGCCTTATTATTCTTCATGCAAAATGGAAGCAATATGGATAATGGAATTGATTCCCTTGCTGCACATTTTTCATTGTCAATGTAAACTTTCTTGCCTTTTTGAAAAGCAGCTTCTGTTGATTAATGCTTTGGGCTTTGTGTTGATACCACAAGACGTTTGTTTGTTAAGATGCCACATGAAAAGTTGCTAATGTCATTGATGGTGGCATACTAACACAGTTGAAGGATTGGCTAAGCTAACTAAGACTTGACATGGGAAATGCTGAGATACTGAGAGGATGATAGCACTAATGGGAAAGTCAAGAGCTAGGGGATACTGTTTTAGAATAAGAAATTTTAATTTGAGACTGAGGTGAGGATTTTTTTTGTGTTTTTTAATCTTTAGAAATCTCTCCTGCTAAGACATTGAAAGCTGGGTCATTGAATATCTTCAAGGCTGAGTTAGATAAATTTGTGATCTATAACGCAGTTGAGGATTGAGTTTGGGATTGTGGAGTAGCAGGAAAATGGAGGTAAAACCATGATCCGGTTAGCCATAATCTTTTAGTGGAGCAGTCCTGAAGGGTATAAATAATTACTCCTACATCTGTCTCTTGGGATCAGACTAATTCATCAGAAATATGAATAGTTTGGTTTATGTTGAATTGAACTACTGTTTCTTGTTCATTTTTACTTGAGATCCCTCAACATGTTTTAATTGGTAAATTTAAAACCACATAGGACAAACTATAAATAAGAGGAGTTTCCCATGTAATCGAAATACATTTCAATTTAAGGGAAAAAAATCTCACCCATAAGTTCACAGGGAAAAATTTTATTAAATGTTGCAGGGATTTTGTTTGCAAATTTTAATGTAAATAGAATTATGCACCTACAAATTTAGGAATAGGGATTGTAGTAAAACTGCATGATTGAGGAGTATTGCAAATTTGAAATCATAGGCACAAGTCTTCCAGTTTTTAACCTAATTGTTCTTAACAAGTCTTCCAGTGTCCAGATTACTTAGAATTAGACACAAGTCAGAAGGTGCACATCTGTGCCTCTCAGAAGTCTGAATGTATGCACGTGGTGCAATAGTTGCCCAGAAGTTTAAGTTTCTGTTGGGCTGATTTTTGTTGTCCTGGACATGAGTATTTTTGACAGTGAACTCAATAGAGAGACTTGTCACAGTTATGTTGCATTTAACCTGTATACCTACCCTGCAAATATTTTGATGGTTAACAACTGTTATATCTCGATGTTTAGCCAACATAATTCAAAATTGAGCATCATCTACCTCTTCTCCAGGCTCTGTCCTTTACTGTCTCATCACCCTGGCCCCTCCTTGCTTCCTGCAGCTCTCACCACCCCCCCCTTCTGTCTCTTTTGCTCTTTCGCTCCCCAAATCCATCATGCCTACTTCACTTACACTCAATTCAATAAAAGACATGGATCTTTTTAAAAACTTGAATAAATATGGAAGCTACTGTTTTGAAAAAGGACTTTCCATATTTTCATCTGTTTTTCTTTGCACCCTAAAGTCTTCAGTGATACCTGAGCTTACCATCTATCTTTCCAAAAAAAAAATTTTAAATGTTTGATCACAGAAATCTGAACCGCAGTCATGGTGTGTGCAACATTGAAGCTACCTGAAAGACCTTGGACACCCTGCATTTATGTAGTGCCTTTAAGGTAGTAAGGCATTTTGCTGGAGCATTATTGAACCATTTTTGATACGAAGCCACGTGAGGAATAATTGAGGCATGTGTCCCGAAGTCTGGTTAGAACAAGGCTTTACCAAATATCCTACTGGATGTAGGATAGAGGTCCTGGTGAAGAGCTTGCTCTTGAAATGCGATTCTCCTGCCCTTTGGATGCTGTTGTGCTTTTCTATCACCCCACTCTCGACCCTGGAAGAGACTTTGGAAGAGAATTGCAGGACTTGGAACCTAAGTAACTGAAGCTATGGTGAAGTGACCGTGTTGGTGTAGGAGATTTACCATAGTTTGGAATTTGTGTGGCATAGAGGTCTTGTCATGTTGGACTGAATAAGGTTACAGAGGTAATATCAGGATATATTTAAAAAATAACACTCTTAAATCTAATGAGAATATGTTGTATACCAGCGTACTCTTCATTGTGTTCATCTGTGAAGTAGTTTTCTGCAATGTAAATTATTTTTCTTTAGTTAAGAGATCTAAGACTTAAAAAATATATTCTAAGGCTATTACTCTGTGTTTTTGGCAGATTCGAAGGCTGGCTGCCCGGGCTGCAGCAGCATTTGTGCTGGCTAATGAGAATAATACTCCACTGCAAAAGCATTTTGCTGACATGCTGCCTGGTATCCTGCAGGTATGGAATCTCTCTTTTTTTTCCAAGAGTTGAGAAAATTTACATCAAAGTGTGCATTTGTATATTTCAAATCAACCTCATCAATGTACATAATTATTTTCATGAACTTAGAATTGAGTTGCATTCTTAATTGCCATTGAGTAATGGGTGAGCTCTCTATTTATTGTGTAATTTGGCAACTGGCAAGCAATTATTCAGGGTATTGTAGGAGAGACATTGAGATGTTTTCAATTGCAACTAAATTCATAAAATTAGTCACTTTTAAAAGGAGACTTTAAGTCATCAGATACTGATTAGAAGACTTAACACTAGCATGAGTAGTCAAAACTGATAACATATTTTTCAGGGAAAGTTAAAGCAGCATATTTAAAAAAAGGAATAGAAGGATGTCCTCAAGTTAGATAAAGTGGGATGTGAGGGTGGCTTTTGTGTGAATGAACACTGAAACATTGGTGTATTGCTGCGCTGTAAAAACAAAGTTGCAATAGTCTCAGCAGATAAGAAGGCTGCTTTCTCGTTAAAGTCAATAACTTGAGGGTCACTGTATCAAGCAAGAGACAAGTTGAGAAAGTGGAACTTTCATGATAACCTCAGCTGGTGTGGGGATTATATCCATCATGTCACTTTGTTGTGTTAACCAGCTGTTCAGCCAGCTGAGCTAACTGATCTCTCTACCATCCCTGTTCCTGCAACATGAATGTGATTTAATTGCAATACTTTGTATTGTGGGGTTAGGATAGGTTAGATTAGATTACTTAGTGTGGAAACAGGCCCTTTGGCTCAACAGGTCCACACTGACCCGTCGAAGTGCTACCCACCCAGACTCAATCCCCTACATTTACCCCTTCACCTCACACTACGGGCAATTTAGCGTGGCCAATTCACGTAACCTGCACATCTTTTTTGGAATTGTGGGAGGAAACCGGAGCACCTGGAGGAAACCCACGCAGACGCAGGAAGATTGTGCAAACTCCACACAGACAGTGACCTGTACAGGAATTGAACTTGGGTCACTGGTGCTGTGAGGCAGCAGTGCTAACCACTGAGCCACCATGCCGCCCCGTTTTGAACAGAAGTGGAAGTTTCATATGTTAATTGTCTTTTGACTTGGAGTTTTAAATCCTGAACATTTTCATGAGCGGTAATATAAAATATTGAAGGTTTTTTATTGAAGGCGGTTTTTAATTGCTCACTTTTTGTCCTGTGATTTAGGCTGTCAATGATTCCTGTTATCAAAATGATGATTCAGTGCTGAAATCATTAGTGGAACTTGCAGACACAGCACCAAAATATTTACGTCCTCATCTTGAACCCACCTTAACATTAAGCCTGAAGGTAAGCTTTGCACAGATTTGTGCTTATTCTCCCATTATATAAATTTAATTTGTATAAATGCAGTTTAAATTTGAACATGAATAAAGTCAAATTTAAGGCTAATGTTCTGTGAGATATTAGTCATTTGACCACTTGTTTCAGCATAAATATTTTGAATGAATCATAGTGAGAGGCAATTCAGTTAATAAGACCATTAGACAGGAGCAGTATTAGCCCATTTTGCTCATTTGATCATGGCTGATCTGTTTCTCAACCACATCTCCTGCATTCTTTCTGTAACTAAAGAAAGATTTTCCGGGGAGGGATTAGACAACCATGGCTGACAAAGGAAGTCAGGAAATGTATTAAAGAAAAAGAGAGATCCTAAAAAGTGGCTAAGAACAGTGGGAAATCAGAAGATTGGGAAGGATACAAAAACAAACAGAGGATAACAAAGAGTGTAATAAGAAATGAGAGGATCAAATATGAAGGTAGGCTAGCCAGTAATATTAGAAATGATAGTAAAAGTTTCTTTCAGTACATAAGAAACAAATGACAGGCAAAAGTAGACATTAGGCCACTTCAAACTGATGCAGGAAGCCTAGTGATGGGAGATAAGGAAATAGCAGGAGAACTTAACAAGTACTTTGCGTCAGTTTTCACAGTGGAAGACATGAGTAATATCCCAAAAATTAAAGGGAGTCACGGGGCTGAGTTGAGTATGGTTGCCGTTACGAAAGAGAGAGTGCTAGAAAAGTTAAAAAGTCTTAAAATTGATAAATCTCCTGGCCCTGATGGGATACACCCTAGAGTTCTGAGAGAGGTGGCTGAGGAAATAGCAGAGGCATTGGTTGAGATCTTTCAAGAGTCACTGGAGTTAGGAAAGGTTCTGGATGATTGGAAGATGGCTGTTGTAACCCCCTTGTTCAAGAAAGGATCAAGACAAAAGATGGAAAATTATAGGCCAATCAGCTTAACCTCGGTTGTTGGTAAAATTCTAGAATCCATCATTAAGGATGAGGTTTCTAAATTCTTGGATGAGCAGAGTCTGATTAGAACAAGTCAACATGGATTTAGTAAGGGAAAGTCATGCCTGACAAACCTGTTGGAATTTTTTGAAGAGGTAACAAGTAGGTTAGACCAGGGAAACCCAGTGGATGTGGTCTATCTAGACTTTCAAAAGGTCTTCGATAAGGTGCCACACGGAAGGCTGATGAGCAAGGTGAGGGCCCATGGTGTTCGAGGTGAGCTGCTGGGATGGATTGAGGATTGGCTGTCTAACAGAAGGCAGAGAGTTGGGATAAAAGGTTCTTTTTCAGAATGGCAGCCGGTGACGAGCGGTGTCCCGCAGGGTTCAGTGTTGGGGCCACAGCTATTCGCATCATATATTAATGATTTGGATGAGGGGACTGGTGGCATTCTAGCGAAGTTTGCCGATGATACGAAGTTAGGTGGACAGGCAGGTAGTACTGAGGAAGTGGGGAGGCTACAGAAGGATCTAGACAGGTTGGGAGAGTGGTCCAGGAAATGGCTGATGGAATTTAACGTGAGCAAGTGCGAGGTCTTGCACTTTGGCAAAAAGAATAAAAGCATTGACAACTTTCTAAATGGTGAGAAAATGAGTAAAGCCAAAGTACAAAGGGATCTGGGAGTGCTAGTCGAGGGTTCTGTAAAGGTAAACATGCAGGATGAGTCCGTGATTAAGAAAGCGAATGCAATGTTGTCTCTTATCTCAAGAGGGTTGGAATATAAAAGCAGCGATGTGCTACTGAGACTTTATAAAGCTCTGATTAGGCCCCATTTGGAGTACTGTGTCCAGTTTTGGTCCCCACACCTCAGGAAGGACATACTGGCACTTGGAACGTGTCCAGTGGAGATTCACATGGATGATCCCTGAAATGGCAGGTCTAACATATGAGGAATGGCTGAGGATCCTGGGATTGTATTCATTGGAGTTTAGAAGATTAAGGGGAGACTTAATAGAGACGTACAAGACGATACATGGCTTGGTTACGGTGGACGCTAGGAAATTGTTTCCGTTAGGTGAGGAGACTAGGACCTGTGGACACAGCCTTAGAATTAGAGGGGATCAATTCAGAACAGAAATGCGGAGACATTTCTTCAGCCAGAGAGTGGTGGGCCTGTGGAATTCATTGCCACGGAGTGCAGTGGAGGCCGGGACGCTAAATGTCTTCAAGGCCGAGATTGATAGATTCTTGTTGTCTCAAGGAATTAAGGGCTACGGGGAGAACGCTGGTAAGTGGAGTTGAAATGCCCATCAGCCGTGATTGAATGGCGGAGTGGACTCGATGGGCTGAATGGCCTTACTTCCACTCCTATGTCTTATGGTCTTAACTCTCGATCCCCTCACTAATTAAGAATTTTTATGTCTTTGTCTCAAATACATTTAAGGACTTGACCTGCACAGCCCTCTGCGGCAATGTGTTTCACAGATTAACCACTCTCTGGCTGAAGAAATTCATTCTCATCTCAGTTCTAAAGGGTCGTCCATTCTGTCTGAGGCTGTGCCCTTGTGACATAGTCTGTCCGACTAGTGGAAAAATCTTTCCACCTCTACTCTATCCAGGCCTATCGGTATTTTATAAGTTGAAATGACACTGTAAATTATTTAATGTAGATGTAAACCTCACTGACAAGGCTGGCATTATTACCCATCCCTAATTGACCGTGAACTATCACAGTCTGTGCATTGTGGATATACATGCAGTGCTATTATGAAGAGAGTTCCAGGATGTTGACACAAAGGGAAGGAATTTCCGAGTCAAGGTGAGGTGAAGGGGAGCTTGCAGGTGATTCCATTTGACTGCTGAGATAGGGATTACAAGTTTGTAAAGTGCTGTCAAACGATGTGCAATAGCTGTGTTGTATTTATGTTTTCTTATTAATATGAGACATTCTATTCTGCAGCAATATTCTAATTACAAGTGTAAAATACTGCCTTTGCTAGAAACCGGAAATGAAAGCAGAAATGCTGTAAATACATTGCAACTCAAGCAGCAACTATGAAAAGAAAAATGTTATTGTTTCAGGGCTGTGAAAGGATTTAGAATAGTTTTAATTCTAGTGGGTAAGTAGATGTTGAATCTGAAGGGAATGTACTTGGTTTGTAGGGTGTGGGAGTGAGGAAAGGACTTGTAAATTGCGTGGTCAATGTCTACAACAGGTGAACTTGTCTGTATGCATTATTTGATTTCTGGTTAGCTTTTAATCCAGACATGTTGAATGACTACTTAATGTAATAGTAAGAATATACTTATTGCTAATTTTTTGATGTTTACCTATTTTAAACTGTAGCTCTGTGCAGATACGACACTGCAAAACATGCAGCGTCAGCTGGCGTTGGAAGTGATTGTGACTTTGTCTGAGACAGCTTCTGCCATGCTCCGAAAACACAGCAATATTGTATCACAAGCTAGTAAGTAACTATTAGCGCTATTTGGAACTTCATAACAATTCCTTTTGATTTGGGTTTCATGCATGTACAAGGTGCTAAATGAAGAAGTTGCATCATGGATGCAAACTATTCAGACCAACTATTCCATGACAGCATTTACATGCTGGGAGGCAAGCAGACCTACTTTGCTCTTTATTGT
The DNA here is from genome assembly GCF_020745735.1 of Hemiscyllium ocellatum. Lineage (NCBI taxonomy): Eukaryota > Metazoa > Chordata > Chondrichthyes > Orectolobiformes > Hemiscylliidae > Hemiscyllium > Hemiscyllium ocellatum. The sequence continues at coordinate 20,255,882 of NC_083406.1, read as the reverse complement.
TATCTACGATTATCCAGTTTGGTGTTGAAGGTTGACATTGTATCTGTTTCCAATTTGAACCCTGAAAGTACATTCCACCATGCCTCAACACACTCGAGGTTTCTTCAACCTCGTGTTCTTTTCCTATGTATGTGATCTTGGTTTGCTTATCACTTGTTTGGGACTAGAACATGGCTAGAATGTCTGTGTGTGTCTCTCTCTCTCGCTATCTTGTTTTCCTCAGGATCTCTGCCTCCCTCTAATTCTGGCCTCTGGCAAATTCATGATTCGCCTTGCTTAAGCTCTGGAGTATCCCTTCTAAAACTCTATCTCTTTCTCTTTGTTAAATGATCCTTAAGAACCCACTTCTTTGAACAAACTTTGATCATCTTCCTAAACATCTGCTTACATGCTTCAGTGTCAATTTTGGGGGTTTGGTATGAAATTCATTGTGTTGAGTTTAAGATGCTTTCCTACAGTTTACACACCATTGCTTAAAATTCCTGAACTGTCAGTTACAATATGAATAAACTACACCTGGCTTTAGTTGGCTCATTTTAATAGTGTACTGGTTTTAATACCCTGAGAAGTAATTCTTTAAATGCAGTCCGAGTTGTGATTGTATATTTTCAATTTTGTGTTTCTGATTATGGACTGAAATGGGCAAAGGACTGCTTTAAAAACCCAGGATTGCAGCACTCTTTACCTGGCGCTTTTTGTATTGCTGTTGATACAGCAGTCTGTTCAAGCAGTGGAGGAGATCTCATTGCAGCTGAACTGGAGCCAAGGGATGTGTATGAGTGGTGATCTGGCCAGCAACAAGTAGCTGATTGATCTGTGGAATAATGATTGGTTATCAATGACAAAGCCTTTTGATTGCTGAACAGCCTGTGGGTGTGAATGCTTGGGCAGAAACCATGGAACATCTGACGGGGAAGGAGCTGATATTTACCTGGCAGGATCTCCAGCGTTTGCAGTCCTCACTTTCTCTCTGTTTCATTGTGACATTGACTGAAGAAAATATAGACAATGACACCAGGGCAATTCTTCTGCTGTGCTTCAAAATAGTGAAAATGTTTTCTGTCAACGTGAGCTATCTCTCCTAAAATTCATTTGCTGCTCACAACGTGGTTATCTCTACTTTGTGGAAACAAGGTGTAGACTGGATTACCACTTCACAGAACACCTACAATCCATCCACAAAAAAGACCGTGAGCTTCCAGTTGCCTGTCACTTCAATACACTACCTTGTTCCCTGGCCAAGATCTTGCTGCAGTCCTCCAACAAAGATCAGTGCAAGTTGGGAGAATAGCACCTCAGTTTCCACTTGGGAACTCTACAGTCTTCTGGATTTAATATTGAATTCAACAATTTTAGGACTTGAAGCACCTTCCCTCATGTCCTTACCCCAACTCCTACGCACTAGGCCTTATCACATAGTCTGCTATTACACACAACCATTGTTCGCCACTCCATTAGTATCTATTCGTCTTCTTAAGTGGATTGTTTTCCAATTCTTTGTCTGTCCAACTGATCTTCTCTTTCTTTGAGCTCTATCTCCACTTATCGTTTATTCCTTACTTCCTCCCCACCACCCTTGCTTCTCATAAAAACCAGCAATTTCAGTTCTGAGGAAGGGTCACTGGACGCAAACATTAACTCAGATTTCTCTCCACCTGCTGAGTTTTCCAGCAATTTGTTTTTGTTTCTGAAGAAAGCCACTTTATTTACCCTCATCAGCTGCTGTAAGCTATGCCTTAAAAGTTGGAGACACAAGTGTGAACCTACAGGCAAGTGAACTGTCCTGGAGAAAGAAGATCAAAGATCAGTAGATTCTGACAAGCCAAAACAGTCTTCTCAACAAGCCCTGTGTACAGGGGCCACTGCCTTATCTGCCCATGGCACCATTTTTTTTGTGTCTGATTGTATGTGTGTGTAGCAAGTCGTTTATAGGTGGGTTAGAGTTTTAACAAGTAGGATGATATGTTGATGGTTCATAACTGCCTGTTATTAGTTGGAACCTATTTATCTGTGATCATAGTAATCCTTGTTAGGAGCACGGTATGCTTCCTGTCAGCTTAGGCCTAAAAGACGGTAAATTGGGAAATATTGTTCTTTTTATAAAATCATCTTAACTTTTTGTGAGGACTCCAGGAACAGTAGGCCTTGAGTTTTAGCGTGCAGACTTGGTGAGGTGTAATGGACACAAAGACTTTAGTTCTTTAGAGTGCTTTCCATGACTAGTGGGTATCTCAAAGCATTTTCCTTTTTTATAAAGTGAGATCTCTGTTGTAATGCTAAAAAGGTTTCAGCCAATATGAGATGTTGACTAGATAATCTGTTTCTTTGTGAGTAGAAAAGTGTTGCACTGGAAAAACACGGCAAGACAGGCAGCATTCAAGGAGCAGGGTGTCAACGTTTCAGGCAGAAGCCCATCCTAATGAAGGGCTTGTGCCCAAAACGTTGACTCTTATGCTGCCGGACCTGCTATGCTTTTCCAGCACCACATTTTTCAACACTCTCCAGCATCTGCAGTCCTCACCTTCTCTGTTTCATTGACTATATTTTCCTCAATCAATGTCACAGTGGCACCGGGGCACTTCCCCTGCTGTGCTTCAAAATAGTGAAAATGGTTTCTATCAACTTGAGCAAGTGGATGTGGCCTTTAGAGTTAGCATCTTCAATCCTGACAAAGGGCTTTTGCCCAAAATGTCGATTTTTGCTACTCCTTGGATGCTGCCTGAACTGCTGAGCTCTTCCAGCACCACTAATCCAGAATCTTCAATATTGCCTCACCCCCCCCCCCCCCCCCCGCGTTGCATGGGAGTCTTTGATTTAAGTTTTGTGCTCAAACTCAGAAACGGACTTGAATCGAGAGATCTTCTGATTCAGAAGGACATGTTCTATTGACTCAGCTACAGTTGACATGTAGACTGGTGTACTGGTAGTGAGCATCTTTTTTAAAGTGAGTGTTTCGGTATCAGGTTTCCTAGTCTCCTGAAAAAGGTGTTAATTTGTAAAAGTCAACCAAGTTCATTATTGTATTTTTATCTTAAAAACATCTTCATTCAGTTCCACAGATGCTGGCAATGATGGTGGATTTAGAGAATGATGAAAACTGGTCAAATTCAGATGAACTTGAAGATGATGACTTTGACAGGTAATTTGCATTTAATGAAAACTAGTTTACTTGAATTCTATATCAATTCATTTACCATGGATAAATAGTGTAGTATGAAATTAAAAATGATGGGCAAAGCAACGTTTTGAAATAACTTAGCACTTGAGCTCTCCACATCTTCTGGGCTATATTCAAAATTCTGCTGCCTGTACCCATACTGTCACTAAGTCCTGCTCTGAAAATGTGTTGCTGGAAAAGCGCAGCAGGTCAGGCAGCATCCAAGGAACAGGAAATTCAACGTTTCGGGCTTAACCCCTTCAGGAATGAATCATTCCTGAAGAAGGGCTTATGTCCGAAACGTCGAATTTCCTGTTCCTTGGATGCTGCCTGACCCGCGCATTTTCAGCTCTGATCTCCAGCATCTGCAGACCTCACTTTCTCCACTAAGTCCTGTTCGCCCTGTTATGGTCACTGACACTTCAGCTTTCAGTGCAGCAATAATGAAAGTTTTGAAATTCTCATCCATACTTTCACATCTCCATGATTGCACTCATCCCTAGCTGTGGAAACTCCTTTGAGTCTCTGAGCCCAGTGCTTCTCCAATCTGGCCTTTTGCTCACCTCGATTTTAATCATTCCACTTTCAGCAGCTGAGCTTTCTGCTGCAAAAGTCTCTGATCTCTGGACTTCTCTTATTGTTTTCCCTTTCTCCACAGCTGTGGATGAGATATTTCTTGAAGTTTAGCCCTTTGACAATTCATTATTTGTTTGACTTCTTCAATCAGTTATTGCCATTCAAATACTAATTTTTTTTAAAATATCCGCCAAGTTCATTTATTTTAACAAATTTTGTAAACTTGTTATCCCATTTTGTTTTAACATAGCAATGCTGTTGCTGGTGAAAGTGCACTGGACAGAATAGCCTGTGGTCTTGGTGGTAAAGTAGTGCTTCCACTGATAAAAGAACACATCATGCAAATGTTACAAAACCGTGAGTATGTTACATTCTGGGGTTTAAATTGCTTTATGTAAAAATGTTGCCCTATTCAGGCTTAGCTGATATTTTTTTCCCCCCCATTAACCTGGTACTTTAACAAGTTCACAAGACACTGCCTCAAAGGGACAGTGAACATTGCTGAGTGAAGGTCATTGTCTACACTCTAAGCCCTCTTGAAAGTTGGTTTCCAAGCTAGGTCAAGTATTTGCCTATACAAAAGCAAAATGTTGCAGTTACTCAAATCTGAAATAAAAATGCGAGAAAATCCCAACAGGTTCGGCAGCACGTGGAAAGAGGCAAGTTTCAGGTTGTGACCTTTTAGAAGAACTAACCTGTGTTTTTCAAGCACTTCAAGAAAAAAGTTATAATTGTTGCCCATCTATAATTAGCAATAGTGCCATGAAACGTTTGATCAAAACCCCATTCACTACCTTAAGCATTTCACTATGCACCACCAACACAGTGACAACACCCTGCATCATATAGAAGGTGCATTACAGCAACTCACCTCAGCTGTCTTTCGATTGTGGATTTGGAAGCTGCTATCCCTACCATCTGGAAGTTGGATGGGAGGTCAAGGAGCAATATTTCTCTCACACCCTTAAAGTTTCACTGATACTTTTTGTCCAGGTACTTATACTTCTTGGCAGTCTGAACTTAAAAAAAAATCTACTTTAGTGCTCTTTGAGATTGAAGTCCAGTATCGTTTTGCATTTGAGACAAAAGGGCTTAAGTAGAATATGTTATGTCAGTTTGTACGCAGGTTGCCAATACAGTTGCTATAGTGTGTAGATTATACCACATTTGCTCTCATGAATATTTTAATTTCAGCTATTTAATTAAATCTAAAATAATCCCGCTATGTGTTAGCCTTGTTAGGGAGATAATTAGCAGTTAGCTTTTTTAACTTGGCTCCTATAATTAGGAACAGAAGCAGACATGAATTATTGCATATTCACACTTCAAAAACCAAAACCCACCACGAATGAGTGAAAATTGTCATCTTTATTCCATTAGATTTTCATGCAGATCCAATAATCTGTTTTTTAATGAATATATGCTGGAAGTGAGAATAAGGATGGTTAGGATTATATCAAAAATGGAAATTTCTGGTACCATGGAAGAGCCATGGAAAAGAAGGTCTCTGTCTCCTATGCTCTGTTGTTTGTTTTGGCATGGGCACAGTATGTTTTCTAATTGGTAGAAAAAAAGGATTCTGAAAGTGTGCACTAAGTTGTATTATTTGTTCTGTGAGAACCAACACTATTATTGACTGACTGTATTCAAGAGGTCTTAACCTGCAAACTCTCCCTTCTCTTGGCTTGGAGAAAACAAGTTATTGCACGTTAATTCTTCCCCAGTTTCATGATTTCTCACCCTCCAAATTATTGTCCTGTTGTTTTCGGCTCAAGCTGTGATGTTATGAAAGCTGTTCTAACTCTCAAGTAATCCATCAACTGGAAACGCCGTATTGCGTGTGGGACAGTTGCTGCTGATCCTTTTTTCCAATCTTGTTTATCTGTGGAAATTCAACCCTTGACTGAATCACTTGTGATTCTTGGAAGACTAAAATGTCGCACTTGTCAACAAGTTGCCGTCTGTTCCAGTTCATGTGTTATGGGCGAGGCCAGACCACTCAAAACGTTCTTAAGCAGGCAGTCCAGACTATAACTTTGCAATTTGTTTCAGTAAGTGTGCAGTGAAAATTACCTGGATTAAGTTAGTGAGGTTGACTACCAGGTTTAAAACAGACAAAAATTTATTCACAAAATTATACAATGAAACACAAGATAAAGAACCCCTACGGAACTCATTCTATCCAAACCAGACTTGAGTATGCTGTTCCGAATATACACAACAGTCCCAATAATCAAACCCCCTTTAAAAAACACACAGTACCAAAAGGGGTCAGATGCTTATAGGTTGAAGTTAGAAGGGCAAAAGAGTTTCCACACAGCTCACTGTTGAACTCCCAACCAGTTCTGATCTGAATTAAACTGCTCAGCTCAGCTAGAGTGCTGACTACTCCCCTTTCATTCTACGGGTCACTTCTTAAAAAATGACCACTTTGGCCTAAAGTCTCATCTGTTTACATATAAACAAAAGGCCTCAAAATCCTTTTAACCTCAGTACCAAACCAGTCTGATTGGACCCTGGTCTGGTTAATTATCCCTGTGAAAAAAATCAAGGACAGAGTATGCTTCAGCCAAGGAACAAGGTTTAGAAAAAAAAACGACTAGCTTTGTAACACGTGGCCTAACTTCAGACTGTTTTAGCATAAACCTAGTTTTGCCAAGAGTCCACTTGGAAAACCAGACAGTATTTATATTACTGGCAACATGACTAAAATAAAAGATCAGGCCATTAGTACCTTCGCACTTTTATGGAGTAGCTTTTTAGTATTAGTGATTTTTTTTAAATCTATTTGTTCATGACGTTTTGGTGTTCTTAGTCTAGACCAAAATTTATTGTTCATCACTCACTTCCCAGAGGACAGTTAACCACATTGCTGTTGGTCTAGAGTCGCATGTTAAATATGGCAGGTATCCTTCCTAAAGAACATTTGATAGGTTTTTACATGGTTTGACAATGTTTTCATGGCTGCCGTTAGACTAGCCTTTTATTAGGTTCTATCCTTGTGCTCAGTTTGTATTCTGCCACTGGATTTTTTTATCCTTGTCCCCATAACATTAACAAAAATAGATATTGCTGGAGAAACTCAACCTATCTGGCAGAATCTGTAGAGAGAACCAACCCAACCCCACTCCGGCCTATCACCCTCACCTTGACCTCCTTCCACCTATCACATCCCCATCGCCCCTCCCCCAAGTCCCTCCTCCCTACCTTTTATCTTAGCCTACCTGGCACACTCTCCTCATTCCTGATGAAGGGCTCTGGCCTGAAACGTCGAATGTCCTGTTCCTTGGATGCTGCTTAACCTGCTGTGCTTTAACCAGCAACACATCTTCAAGAGAGAAACCAGAGTTAACGTTTACAGTCCAGTGACCCTTTTTCAGAACTGATAATACCTGGGGGGAAAAAATGATATAAATGGTAAAGACAGTGGGAGAGGGGAGGAGGAGGGAGAAGATGAGAGCAGAGTGAGCAAGCAGACAGTTGGAGATGGATCCTACAGAAAGCAACAGTTAGGGAGACAGAGGGATGGATAATAGTATGCTCAGGACAAAGAAAAGTTAATAATGGGAACCATCGCTAAAGCAGCGATTCACCTGCAAATCACTCAATCTAATCTACTGTATTTGATGATAACAATGTGGTCTCCTATACACTAGAGGGAGAAAATGCAGACTCGGCGATCTCTTTCTGGAATACCTATGCTCTGTCTGTAAGAATGACTCCGAGCTTTCAGTTGTTTGCCAATTTGACACACCGCTGTGGTCCCTCATCGACATTTCTGTCGCGGCCTGCTGCAGTGTTCCAGTAAGGCTCAGTGCACACTCGAAAAACGGTATCTCATTTTCCACGTGGAGACCCTGCAACCTTCTGGACTCTGTATTCAATTCAGTGATTTTTAGAACCTGAACACTCTGTTCCATGTTCCTTACACATCCCCACACCTTAAGCTCTCATGACATTGGTTGCTTTCAGCACAGCCAAGGCATTTTTGCCTATTATGTTTTCCCCTTCCCAACCTGATCTTCATCTTAAAAACCACCTTTACTTAGCTACTATCCATTCTGAAGAGGGTCACTGGCTCAAAATGTTAATTTTGCTTTCTTGCCATAGGTGCTGGCAGACCTGCTGAGTTTTTCCAGTAATTTGTTTTTGTTTCAGATTTCCAACATTCGCGGTTCTTTGTTTATCCCCATAACATTAGCTGGGGTTTCTAGATTCCAATAATCTTAACACTACACCACCACCTCCCCTAAAAAGTACTTCTAGTATTTTTGCCAAATCTCCATTCATCTAGATCCTAAATGCTGGAATTCCTCATTTAAACTCCTCCACCTCCCTCAGTCCCTTTTTGAAATGAGCCTTTTAAACCAAAATTTTGGCCTGAGCTTTTTGTCACTACTTCTCTAAATACTGACTTTGGTGTGCTCAGTTTTTCTTTGACTGCACCCCCGTGGAGTGTCTTAATACAATATCTGACAGTACAGTTACTGTAATTGTGTATTGAATATATGTTGTGATGTTTCCTTGCAGCTGATTGGAAATATCGGCATGCGGGTCTGATGGCCTTGTCTGCCATTGGGGAAGGTTGTCATCAGCAAATGGAGGGGATCCTCAATGAGATCGTGAATTTCGTTTTGCTGTTTCTTCAAGATCCAGTAAGTGCAATAAAATATTCTTAATTCCCGATGATGAATGCTTACAATTGAAGGCTGGCCATTTTGCTGAGATTTTGCTTCCTGTGACCCAGTATTCGTTACATTCCTCTGGTGACTAAAGGAATGTAGTTGAGGGAGGATGATTTTCATATATCTTGGTAGAAATGTAAAACAAAAAGACTACTTCAAGCAGTGTTCAATGCATCTAATTGATAACTCATTTTTAGTTGTGTATTGAGGCAATAGTTTTATGTGGTTAACTTTGTGTATTCTACAAATTGAAACCTTTCCATTTTTTAATATTGTGCTGCAGGAATATTAACTGAATTTGAAATATAATTTCCTTTTTGATTTCATTTCAGCACCCAAGAGTTAGGTATGCAGCTTGCAATGCAATAGGCCAAATGGCAACAGACTTTGCACCAACTTTCCAGAGGAAGTTTCATGATAAAGTAAGCATTACCTCTTGAAACATGAAAGTGTAAATTCTTTGTGCTCTGGCAGTTTGATTCCCCTGCCTTTAGTCTGTTCAGTTCTCTTTTTATTCAGATTTTGAAGTTACAGCCAAAAATTATAACTGATTTTCATTCTGCCCGGCTCTTCTCAGGAATATGGCGAAGTAATTGGAATGTAAAAGGCATGTGTTGAGGTGGCAATATTTATTTTATTTTTGTTTCCAATAGGTAATTTCAGCACTCTTACAGACGATGGAAGACCAGGCAAATCCACGAGTTCAAGCTCACGCTGCTGCTGCTCTCATTAACTTCACTGAAGATTGCCCCAAATCACTGCTGCTCCCATATCTTGATAATCTAGTAAATCACCTACATGTTATCATGGTAGCTAAATTGCAGGAGGTAAGTAATTTTGGTACTTCAATACGCATTTCTGTCTTTTTCTAGAAATAGATTAAACTTCATTTGCAAAACATCATACCTGTCTTGTGAATGTTGACCTGACTTGCAGTGGAACATAAGTCAAAATCTGAGTCAGTTGAAATAATAAGGCTTGTCATTGAGTTAGGAAATGTTTTTAACAGTATGTGGCAGTGTTGTTCCCTCAGGATCTTTTCACAATATATTAATTAATAACTTATCTGTTCCCCATTGAGTGGTGGACGCTATATCATTGAATATATTCAAAATTGAGTGAGAAAGACTTTTGATTGACAAGGTAAGGGATTTGAAAGTTCTGAACCTGACAGGAGAGTGGAGTTAAAGCTGTTTGGATCGGTCACTATCTTACTGTCACGGCATGCTCAGAGGGTCAAATGGCCTACTCTGTCTCTTGAGTTCTTTCTCTGTTAATGACTTGTATGAAATGTATATCCAAGGTCACAGGTGCTGGTCAGTTGTACGGATGGAAGTTATAAGAATGGAGAAAGTTTGAATGAGTAACCATAAGTATGGCAGATGGAATTCAATGCAGGGGATTGAAAGACAATCTGAGAGACAAATTCAGAACATTTTCTTAATGGCAAGACTCAGGGACAAGGAATTTTTTTGTTGAGGTCCAAAATCGTGTAAAACTAGTGCCCTTGGCTCTTGGAGGGGGCACAGTACAAATTTGACCAATTGCTATTAGAACATTGTAATTGGTGCTTACTGAAAGTTGTGAACATGGGTGCATAAACTTGTGTTGCGATAAACGCATGAATTAGGAGTAGGCCATTTAGACTAAACATGTCGTTCTGCCATTCAATAGATCATGAGTAATCATTACTACATATGCCCACCTATCCCCAATAAGCTTCCACCCCCTTGTTTATCAAGCATCTATTTACCTCCTGTCTTACAAATATACAATGAGTCTGCTTTCACCACTTCTGAGAAAGGGTGTACCAAAGACTCTGGACCTGGTGAGAAAAAAATTCTGTTTATGACTGTCTTAAATGAGCAACCCCATAGTTTTATGCAGTGACCCCTAGTTCTAGATTCCCCCAGAATAGGAAACATCCTTTCTACGTCCACCATCAGAACCTCTGCAGGATCTTGTGTTTCAATCAATTTGCCCCTTCTAAATTCCAGTGAATATAAGCTTAGCCTATTCAATCTTTCCTGAAAGATAATTGATTTCTTATATTTGTTTTGTAAACCTTGTCCAAACTATTTGCAGTGTATTTGTCTTCCTTAAATAAGGAGACTGATACTGCACCCGTATCTTTGAAGCTTAATCTTTACTTTTCTACTGTTTTTTTTGTTGTTCGTTCGATGTGAGTGTTGCCAACAAAGCTGGCATTTATTGCCCATTCCTAATTGCCAGAGGGCAGTCCAGAGTTGAAAGATTCTGGGAAGATTACCACCAGTGCATCTATTTTCTCTGTAGCTACATCCTTTGGTAACCTAGAATGCAATCCATCAGGTCAAATGACTCTTTGGTCTTTAGCTCCATTTGTTTTTCTATCACATTTTCTCCAGCACTTTATTAATTTGTCTCACTGCTTATTTATCTATATTTAAATTTATTTCTCCCCACATCCCCATCCTCTCTATAGCTGGTACAGAAAGGTACTAAGCTGGTATTGGAGCAAGTTGTGACATCCATTGCTTCTGTGGCTGATACTGCAGAGGAGAAATTTGTCCCGTACTACGACTTATTCATGCCGTCGTTGAAGCACATTGTTGAAAATGGAGTGCAGAAAGAGCTTCGGCTCCTGAGAGGGAAAACTATTGAGTGCATTAGCCTCATAGGCCTCGCTGTCGGCAAAGATAAGGTAACCTATTTAAAGTTTCAAAACTGTTTCTGGTTCTGTATTGTTTTTGCAGAGTTATGTAATACGGAAATAGGCCCTTGGATCCGACCAGTCCGTGTCAACCATGTTCCCAAACTAAACTTGTTCCACCTGCCTGCGCTTGGCCCATATCTCTCAACCTCTCCTATTCATTAATGTATTCAAATATCTTTTAAACATTGTAACTGAACCTGCATCCACCACTTTCTCTGGCAGTTCATTCCACACACTAACTACCGTGGTTTTAAAAAAAAAAGTTGCCCCTTCTGCCCATTTTAAATCTATCTTCTCTCAGCTCAGAAATATGCCGCCTAGTTTTGAACTCCTGCGTTCTCGAGAAATACCCTTGTCATTCACCTTATCCATGCTTCTCATGATTTTATAAACCTTGATAAGGTCACCCCTCAACCTCCTACGCTTCAGTGAAAAAGTCCTAGCCTTTCCAGACTATTTTTATATTTCAAATACTCTATTCCCAGCAACATCTAAGTCAATCTTTTCTGAACTGTCTCCAATTTAATAATATCCTTCATATAACAGGGTGACCAGAATTGCACGCAGCACTCCAGAAGAGGCATCACCAATGTTCTATACAACAATGAACTGAATATATCTAGACTGGAAACCTTGTGTGTCTCATGATGACCATGAAACTATTGGATCTTCGTAAAAATCAATTTGGTTCATTAATCGCACAACACCAGGTTATAGTTCAACAGGTTTATTTGGAAGCACTAGCTTTTTGGAGTGCTGTTCCTTCATCAGATGCTTGGGGTAGTGAAGGAGCGGTGCTCCAAAAGCTTAGTGCTTCCAAATAAACCTGTTGACCTATAACCTGATGATGTGTGATTTTTAACTTTGTCCACCCCAGTCCAACACAGTATCTCCAAGTTAAGGTTCATTAATGCCATTTAGGAATGGAAGTTTGCTGTCCTTACCCAGTCTGGCCAACATCTGACTCTTAATTTCTCTGAAATTACTTAGCAAACCATTCAGCTGAATCAAAACAGCTGGGGAAAGCTGTAACCACATGTGCCACCAATTATCATGTTCTTAAGGGCAGTTAGAGATAGACAGTAAATATTGACCTGACTCTCTCCCAATAAATAAGTAATAATCTTGCCATATCCCAACCCCAATTTCTTCCTACACTCCTGAAACCCTAATAACGATTCTGATCTGCTGCCTTGATCCATGTAGAAAAATTTGTATTTTTATAATCTGTGAATTCCAGAATCAATCCAGCTGTTTTGCCCCTATTAAAGCTGCTCACCTCCTCCCTCTGTAAAAGGTGGGCAGGCCACCTCACTGAGGCAGGGCTTCCAACAGAATTGTCATTCCATTAATACAAGTTGTGTGTTGTAGTTCATGCAAGATGCCTCGGATGTGATGCAGTTGCTCCTAAAAACCCAAACAGATTCCAGTGAATTGGAGGATGATGACCCACAGGTATGGTAGCTTGTTTTATGACCCTTGTGATTTTGAGGATATAATATTTGAGTGCTCGTTGTCCATCTGCAAGTGTAGCAAATCATGTTCCATTGTGTATACTGTAGTATATAGTATATAATCCTAAAGCAAAATGCTTCATCTGAGTTGGTCTGAGGCAGTGACAGCTGTTGGGAAGTAGCAAAAGGGCAAAATCGGGTATTATCTACTGCTGTTTCCTATTCATTAAAATACCTGTTATAATATAGCATGTTAAAGTTAGTTCACCACATTATTATTGTCAGTAACAGTCTTTTATGCATTGTGTGACTTTATACATTGCTGACCGAGTTTTTGGAATTCATAATCAATATTCAACTTGCTGCCAGAGGGCAGGATACAGTGCACCTGTTCAAAGGCACCTCTTTAAAGTAACTGTCAGGTATATGTGTGAGATTATGGGTAAGAGTATAATTAAGGAAAGTGTTGTAACCTATGCTGTTGCTTCAAAATTTGACTTGATGTCTGATTAAATCATTTGAGCAACAGCTGCTTGACCAAGAACATTCACACATCTGAGCGTGAAAGGGAATTGGATGTAGAATGGTTGTTCTTTTAAAACTTTGGTCTCCGGAACAAAATTATTCATTGGCCACTATCCATGCTGCAAGAAACTTTTGGTTCATTGTGCTGTCCCTGTGAAAGAGCTATCAAGTTAATGCCCTTGAATCCCCACAATCTTTCCTTTTCCAGTAATTATGCAACTCCTTTTAAAAAGTTACTGTTGATTCTGCTTTGCTATGTTGATCACTTCTCCTGTATGTGCAAGAAAGGGAGAGTACTGAGAGCTGCTTCTCCAGTCAGAGTCTGTATCTTCCATGCTATTGCTCCACTTGCATCAATCTTTAATTTACCTGCCTCAAATTGCTGCTCTTCCAGTGTCTAAAAAATCTGATTAGAGGAGCAGCAGAAGTGTAAACCTGGAAACTGATTTGGTGACTTTCAGGAGTCGTTCTGGCTGATCCCTTGGCACTATGTAAGAGGAGGCCATGGTAATGGGTTACTCAGCAAGTGAAAACCTACTGAAGCCCAGCCTATCACTGGGAACATGTGGGTAGCAGAACATGATTTGTGGAGGGGTTGGGTAGAGCTGGGCCTAAATGATGGGTGGAGGGAGGGCAGTGCCAGGGCTGAGTATTAGTTCACCCAATTATGATTATATAGGTCAGTCTTTTATGTTATGCATTGTATAGCTTTATGTTGCTGAGCAAGGTTTTGGAATTCATAATCACTCAATCAATATGCTGACAGGAGGGGACAGGACACAGCACAAGGATTTTTCTATAAAGGGCAAGCAATCAGGGTACCTCTGGTGTTAATTATAGAGCAACAGAATACAAAGAGGTGAATATTCTGCAACTGTTTACCTCAGTAAAGATCCTACATTCAATTTTAGTAGATATTTTCAGGAAGCTATTTACAAATCACTTTCCTAGTTACAGAATTCTTGGAAATCAATATTAATGTTGCATCATTTTTACGTAAAGTATGCATTTAATTCTTTATTTTAGTGAATGCACTAGTATGGAAGATTTAAAATCAGCAAAAAAAGTCATTTGATTCCAAGTTAAAAGATTGAACAACATATATTTATGGAAAAATTCTTTGGTGTTTGTGGGTTTTTTCAAATCTGAAAAAGGTCCCCCCCAAAAAGGTCACATACATAAGAGAATGTTGTTACATGTCTGCCTCATGTAATAATGGAACTAGTGATGAAAGGGAACCTCTGAAAATCCAAAAGTAACCCTGGAGTGAATCTCAAAACAAGCCCACCCAAACGCTGTACCCTTCAGAATTTTGTATCTTTCAATAAGATCACCTCTCATTCTACTAAATTCCAACCTCCTCGCTCCTCTTTCTTCCCCCCCGCCCCCTTCCATCAGTCTGTGCATTTACCTTCATAACATGAGCCCTTACTCTTGGGTATGAGTCAAATGAACCTTCTGTGAATTGCTTTGAATCTAATTTTTCAAATAAGATGATCAGATTGGCAATGTAAATGTTGGTCTTTTCAATTATGCAACATCCCAAGAAAGAATTCGTATTTTTAAAATGTTCATTCAAGTCATTGAAGCTGTTTAGGTTAACAGCATTGCTGATGCTTGATAAGTGCTGCAACAGCTGTCCAGTCTTTTGCAAAATATTGATTTCTTTCATTTTTAAAAGAAATCCATTTCAAAACTAAAATTAATTTTAATTCTCATGGCTGGAACAAATGCCCATTAAATCTTGCTATAAACAACCACAAATGTCCCTCTGAATATTGCTGTGAAGCTTACATTCGCAGATTAAAGGTAAGGCTCTAGTTTAACGTGTACATATGTTCAATACTGTAGTCCTGACATTTAATTGTTAGCTCCAGAAGGAAGCAGTAAGGGATTTGAAATTTAGGCTGTCAGTGGCGCTAATGTTCAATTTCTCGTAGATATCTTATATGATCTCTGCTTGGGCAAGAATGTGCAAGATTCTTGGGAAGGAGTTCCAGCAATATCTTCCTGTTGTTATGGGACCACTGATGAAGACTGCTTCGATTAAGCCTGAAGTGGCCCTCCTAGACAGTAAGTCTTTCCTGCCCTCCTTCATCCTGCACACGAGTATTGCAAGCTTCATGTTGAAAGTAGCCTGCCAATCAGTTAACCACAGTTTGTGTTTTTGCTAATTTGTGAACAATGATCCCACTGATGACTTTCCAGTATTTGATATTGACTCTTTTTAAGGCAAGTGAATAATAATTACATATTACAACATATAGCACAGAAATAGGTCTTTCGGCTCCATACTCGTTCATTAGTAGATGCTTGCTTGAACTTAAAAGATCAGTTTATGTAGGTCTTACCGCCTTGTGGAATATTGTCCCAAGTTTTCAGGTTATGACACATTGTGAAGCTTAGATAAGATTATTTGATCATTCTAGAAATAATTCTGCACATCAAAACTCCTGAAGCTGCTTCTGCACATGTTTGAATCATCCAGAACATTCGCTCTCAAAAAGGAAAATGGTTATGCAGCGTATATGAATGTTTGCTGAATGAAAGATTCAACAATTGGTCTTGCTCTGCTGGCACTGGACTTAAACGTCGACTCTCCTGCTCCTCAGATGCTGCCTAACCTGCTGTGCTTTTCCAGCGCCACATCTTTCGATGTTGACTCTCTAGCATCTGCAGTCCTGACTTTCCCTTATTTACACACACGCCAATACAGTGAGATTAGGAATGATTTGTGGGCCTGTAAGCATGCACACAGGGCAGCTTTTCTTCAGGCAAGTAAAGGAGACATTGAAAAAGACTGGAGTCTAAAATCATGCATATTCCAGTCAAATGAAAACGTTGAGCAGCAAAATCAATTTTTAAGAAACCGATTAAACATTAATGCATCTTGAAAAACTGCTATTTAGTTCAGATATAGCAATCATTGATTGCATTGAACACTATCCATGCATTTAATCACACTGGGCAATGTTGGAAGAAATATCCCATTGTTGAACAAGCGTTGAGATGTTTTTAACCAACTGGCGCGAAACAAATGTTCTGACATGCAAACAATATTAATTTTCATTTGAAAATTAGGCAAGTAATGGTTGAGATCAATTGAGTTAACAATTAAACTTTTATCAAAAAGGAGGCGTGACCATATGGTTTTGTAATAAAGTAGCTGTGATATTTTGGCAGTAACTTTGTTTTTCCAGCAATGATGGACTTTTGCAAAGTTGCTGAAAACTGGCTTCTACCTTTAATCTTTCCACCATTGTCAACTGTGCCTTCAATTGTGTAGATTCTAATGGCTGAAATTACTATCCCGCCAAGTCAAAAGAAATCTCTTCTTTTAAGACGCCTTAGAACATAACTCGTTCGCTGTTTTTTTATTTTTGTAATTTCCTGCCCTAATATCTCTGTTGCTTGGCACCAGATCTTGTTTGGTAAAATTACTTGGGATGTTTTTATAACTTAAAGATGAACACAAATTTTTGAGCATAAGTGTAATGTGCAGTTTTTTTAATCAGCCCAGGATATGGAGAACATGAGTGAGGATGATGGATGGGAGTTTGTAAACCTTGGAGATCAACAGAGCTTTGGAATCAAAACTGCAGGTTTAGAGGAGAAGGCAACAGCTTGTCAGATGCTGGTGAGTGGTAGTTTGGCTTTGATTAGTGCTGCCCACATTAAACCATTTTTCCTTTTAAAAAGCTGAGTCAGTGCATTGTGCAATTTTTTTTTAAAAAAAAAATTAACATCAGGTTTAGAACAGTTGAATATAGTGGGTGGAATAAAATGCAGAGTCTACATTATTGCACAGTGGTATTTTATTCCTTTAAGCTCACTCACTGTGTGCTATTTAAAATTCATGTCTTCAAAAGCAAACCCCGATTTTTTTTTTGTATTTTTCAGAGTGTAGCTGTTTTAAAAATAATGAAACTGTCAGGGTGGATGTTTCTACTAAAATAAAGGTCTACTGTAAAGCAAATAGAAATGTGTATTTAACATCAATACTTACCCAAATGGTCACGTGGTCAATGGAGTGCATGTTGAATCAGAGCAGGAAGATTGCCATCATTATTAAAATAAGAATTAATGGAAAACTCTGCAGAGAGAGATTTAATGTTTCAAGTCCTGAAATGCTAACTGTTCTTCTATCTATAGAATGCTGCCTGACTGCCGAGTGTTTCCAGAATATTCTATTTCCTTTCAGATTTCCAGCAATGTTGTATATGTAATGTTTTGGGGTAATGGCGTTTTCTCCAAACTGGAAAAAAAAACAGAAATGTAAAAGAACCATTACCAAGATTTGGGATTGGAAAAGAACTAAGAGGGGTCAAGTTTGATGGGGAGGATGGTAGGAGCGATGAATTTGCAAAAGGGAATAATAAAATGATCATAAATAAATACAAATAATTTAAAATAATTATAAACAGAATTTATTTCTTATTTACTGCTCCTTTCTTCTGTATGACAATGGGCAAATAAAGAAACAAGTGATGATGGTTCCAGAGGTGATGCAAGTGGTAACAGCCCAATCACTAGGTTTGGGAGCAGTGGTCAGGCTCTAAAGTTGTTGTACTTAGCGTTGTTGCTAATACCATATGCTGTTACAGTTGGGAAAAGCACCCAAGGATATAAGGATGGAAAGAATTGTACAAGCTGCAATGCTGTATGCTTTTTATTTTGTAAATATATTTGTTAGCAATTTTTTTAACTTTACAAACATAAAATTATTGAAAAAAACAATTAATCACAAATATCAGTATAATAAAAAGAAGAAACACACACAAATTACAATACAACTGTCTACTAACCTACTCTATAATACAAAGCAAACCTTAACACTGTGCAAAGCAACCCCAAAAAAAGCAAAAAAAACACAAAATACAGAACAAAATACACAAGGCTCCCAAACAAAGGGACGGGAGCATTGTATACATAGCTGTATGCTTTTTAAACACCATAGGAATTCCTATGTCTGAGATTTGAGTACTATTTTAACTTGATTACTTCAATCTTGATGACTAAATTAAGGAAATCCATGTTCAGGAATCTAGCTTTGCTTTCAAAGTCCATTACGTAAATTGTCTGGTCTCCCCTCCCCCAACAATTGACTGTGTCGTGCTGGAAGCACTGCAGGTGTTGAAGAACAACATTGAGCTCTGATTGTCACTGGCATTGACCTTGTTTGGGATTTCAGTACGACTTAAAATCCCATCCTGTTAAATAGCTTCACTTGTGCTAACCAGACAGATATGACTTTTTGCATCTTTGAGCAATCCTCCTGGTAAATCAGCACTGTTCCATGTACTTACCTACTCCATAATATCTCAGTCACTTAAATGCAACTAAAAGTGACAGTTTTCTTTTCAAATAGTGAAATAATAGCTTTGAAAGTAGTGAATGTGTTCTTTAATAGTGATTTGTATTGGTTCCGCTGATCTAACAGCACGTGTAATTTATGATTTCTGTCCATAGGTATGTTATGCAAAGGAGTTAAAGGAAGGGTTTGCTGAATACACTGAGCAGGTTGTGAAACTGATGGTTCCTCTTCTTAAGTTCTATTTTCACGATGATATCCTTTCAAAGTTTATTTTTGCTCGGTGCCTACTGGATGTTATTTTCTACGTAATAGTGACTACTCTTCAATAATTACTTTGCTCATTGTAAAATGCTTTGACATTTAGAAGTTACGTTGTAAGCTGTTCTCACTGGATCCTGGGATATTTCTTGCAAGTTTATCTTAAAATGCAGATAGAAGCCATTTAGCCCATCAAGACTGCACTGACCCTCTAAAGCACATCTCACCTACTCCCCATTACTCTACAACTCCTGTGGCTAATCCACTTAACCTGCACAGCCCAACATACTGCAGGGCAATTTAGCGTGGCCAATCCACCTAATGTGCATATCTTTGGACTGTGGGAAGAAGCCAAAGTACCCAGAGGAAACCACGAGACATGGGAAGAACGTGCAAACCCCACACAGACAGTTGCGCGAGAGTGGAATCGAACCTGTCTCTCTGGCATTGTAATGCAGCAGTGCTAACCACTGAACCACCATGTCACCCCTGTGGTCTGGTAGTGAATTGCTATATCAATGCAAGCCCTTCTTTTCAAACTCCCTCTAACAAGATAAAGGGAAAAATATTATTCCCATTTAACAATTTAAAAAAAATAAGTTATTCTGATATACAATTAAATGTTTTCTTCATGCTTTCTATTTGAGAAAGTTATGTTACATGCTGTTGAGTTCACTCAACTGCAGTATCCTTTGTTGCTTGAATACAGTTGAAATTGGGATGACACCCTTTACGTTCAGATAAATTTGGCGAAAAGCTGAACTAACCATTTTGTTTTGCAGTAATTGACTTAGAACCAGACGTCAGCAGGAGTTCAGATGGTGGCAGTTTTGCCTCTGCATCAGAGGTTATAGATTTGAGTTCCATGCCAAGGCTTGAGCACAAAAGCTAGGCTAACACTATACTGTCGCACTGAGGAAGTGCTGCAGTGTCAGAGGTGCTGCTTGCAGATGAGAAGTAAAATCAAAACTGTCGATGCATCTCAGAAAATGTAAAAGACAATTGATGCAGTTTTGTAGAAGAGCAGTCAAAGTATCCCTCGTGGCCTGACCAATATCCATTACTCAGTCATAGTCATTAAAACAGATTATTTAGTCATTATCACTGTGCTGTATATAGCATTTTGCTGTGTGAACGTTGACTGCCGTATTTCCTACTTGACAGCAACAACTTTGAAGTGCTTTGAGATCTCCTGTGGTTTTAAGAGCTGCTATTTAAATGCAAACCTGGATATGTCATAGATTCACACAAGCCAGAAGAGGCTCTTTGGTCCATCGTGTCTGTAATGATAAAACTGCTGTAAATTGCACTAATTCCACTTCCCAGGACTTAGCCCATATCCTTGTGTTGTTACATTTCAAGTGCTCATTCAAGTACTTTTAAAAATTGTGAGGTTTTCCACTTCAACTACCTTCCCAGACAGTGCATTCCAAATTCCCATTACCTTCTCAGTGGGAAAAAAAATGTTTTCTCAAATTCCCTCTAAATCTCCTGCCTTTCACCTTAAGATTATGCCACCTTGTACCCTTCAACCAAGGGAAACCATTTCTTTCTATCCACTCTGTCTATGCCCCATATAATCTTAAACAACTCTGACAAGGCCCCTACCACCCGCAACACCCTGGTGAATCTCTACTGCATCCCTTCTACTTCAATCCCATGCTTTCCTATAGTGTGGTAACCAGTACTCCAGCTATAGCCTACCCAAAGTTTTGTACAATTCCATTATAGCTTTCCTGCTCTTATCATCTATGCGACAACTGATAAAGGTAAGTGTCCCATATGTCTTCTGAACTACCCTATTAACCTGTCCTGAGTGCTTTCAAGGATCTTTGGAGAGGCACCCTGAATCTTGTCTTGTTATTCTTCCAAAGTGCATCACCTATAAAACCATAAGTCATAGGAGCAGAAATTAGGCCATTCAGCCCATCAAGCCTGCTCCACCATTCAATCATGGCTGACTAGTTTCTCAACCCTGTTCTCCTGTTTTCTCCCCATAACCCTTGACAATCAAGAACCTATCCATCTCCATCTTAGATGTGCTCAATGACATAGATTCCCCACTCTCTGGCTGAAGAGGTTTCTTCTTATCTCCGTTCTAAACGGCCTTCCCTTTACTGAAGGCTGTGCCCTTGGGTCCTAGTCTCTCCTACCAGTGAAAACTTTTTCACATCCATTCCGTCCAGGCAATCCAACGTTTTCTAAATTCCAATTAGACCCCCCTCACACCTTTTATGTTCCATTTGCCATCATGTCCCCAAATAATCAATCTGTCTATATCTTCCTATTGTCTTCTGATCTTATTGACTCCCTTACCTTCAACCACTCAGCCAATTCGGTCATTCGCCAACTCACTTATCATTATTCCCAGCTTCTGATATTCTCTTCTGTATTGTTTATTTATCTTGGTCATTGTAGGCTATACTTTTAACATTAAATTCCCATGACTGTGAGTTAGATTTGTCTTTTTTTAAAATACTGTGTTCTTCCTTGACTTTGAGACGTGTTCGTGTTGCTGCAGCTGAATCAATGCCTCTGTTACTGGAATGTGCTCGTGTCCAAGGGCCTGAGTATGTGACACAAATGTGGCATTTTATGTGTGATTCTCTCATCAAAGGAATTGGTACAGAGCCAGATTCTGATGTTCTTTCTGAAATTATGCATTCATTTGCGAAGGTAATCTTATATAGAGCAGTGGAAATTTGTCTATTTTGCATGAAAAAGGGATGTTTCTAAAGATTCATATCATATTGGATTGGTGGTATCATCATGTGATGTGTAGCATATAGTTCTCTTTGAGTCTGCTATCATTCAGTAAGATTATGGTTGATCTTCTCCCATAAGTCTAGCTTGCTGCCTTAACCACCACCACCCTTCCTTTGATTCTCTTTATCTATAGACCCATTGATCTCTGTCTGAGCCATAAAATAATTGACTATGCTGCTGTAGGATACTACAGTCTGCATTGTTCGTTGCTTCCTGAGTAACCTTGACTCTAACTTTGCAATTGCAGCATTCTTTCTTTGGATCACTAACCACAGTGAAATAAGATTGTTAACACATACTCGAATGTTAAGGGAGACCGAGTATGCAAACAAAGCTTAAGATTGTGTATGTACAAAAAAAATAAGAATCCCATGTACATAAACCCGCTTTGGGCCCTTTACGTGACATAAGACCACGCCAGGTTGGAGTTTTTCTCATTTTAGTACTTGCTTACCTCCGTGCCTACCTTCAATGACCGGTAGAGTTCAGGCGCATCTGGTGTAAGCACCTTTCTGAATATCAGCTATTGCTGGTGACTTTGTTCTTTAAAATATGGAGCAAAATAAAACCATGCTGTTCTTGTATGTTAAAAACCTCCTGGTAGTGCACCACCTGCTCAGCTTTGAATGTCCCAAAAAAAAATCTTTGCGAAAGCAGTTCCTTTGCTTTTCTTCGAAGTTCTCAAAGTCAAAGAATCCCTAAACAACATAAATCCATGAAGCATTTACCTGAATGACTAACGTTACAAATGCATATACACGCAGGTGACCCAAGTAGAAATCCTGAAAATAGGCTGGTGCCGAACTTGAGAGGAAGGGGCAGGGAGAAAGAAACTACTTGGCGATAATGTCAACTG
This sequence comes from Hemiscyllium ocellatum, assembly GCF_020745735.1. Lineage (NCBI taxonomy): Eukaryota > Metazoa > Chordata > Chondrichthyes > Orectolobiformes > Hemiscylliidae > Hemiscyllium > Hemiscyllium ocellatum. The sequence continues at coordinate 20,233,596 of NC_083406.1, read as the reverse complement.
CAGTTGCTACAGCAAAGTTAGAGTCACTTAACAGGAGCCCCTGTAATGAAATTAACTCATTCATTTGTTGTTTTTGTGCATTTATTTTGTTTATTCAGTTGCTGCATGTTTCTCTGTTTTGATCTTTAGTGTATAGAGTTGATGGGTGAAGGCTGCTTAAACAAGGAGCATCTTGAAGAACTGGGAAATATTATGAAGGGGAAATTAGAGGAACATTTCAAAAATCAAGAATTACGACAAGGTAACCATTTGACACATCTTTGAGATGTTTCTGTGTATGTTGCTAGCACTTCTGACTGACTTCTTGTGTTTTCTCAATCTTAAGATTTTTAAATGTAGGGTTCTAACATTGCAGTTCAATTGTTTTTGCCTTTAGCAAAAAGACAAGATGAAGACTACGATGAACAAGTTGAAGAAAACTTACAAGATGAAGTAATATTTATTGTATTTACTGTGTATTTATTGAAGTAATATTACTTATGTTTGATGATTTAGCATAATATACAATATCTGCTGTAATGCCATATATATTCATACAAGACTAAATTTTTTTAACAAAGTAGAGGGCTGACTTATACATCATCGATATTTTCGGAATTGTTGAAAACTGCCCTTTCTCTTTACCTCAGTAGTGTAGCTACAATGTCAGAGGCCATTCCCACTGTCTGTGCTCCCAAATCTAACAAACTGAGCCAAATGTGCTTTTATTAATTTCATTTAAAAATAGGTGTCTGCTAATGTGCACACTTGTGTGAGGGATGGAGATTGCAGATGGTGGGAAGAGAGTGAGGATGGGGTTTGATTGGAGGTGAAAGTTGTGGAAAGTGGGAACAAGAGGGAATGTCCCACCTTTCCAAATGCAGTCAAAATTACTAGCCCCCTGGAGATAGATCTTAACTTTTGGGCATTAAAATCAATAATTTTACTCAGTCTTTTCACAGTGGAGAAAAGAATGCAGCTTAGCAGCTGACCGTGGACTAAGTATGCTAAATGTCCACCATTTTGTCTTTACAACCAGATAAGTTGTACAAATTTACTACTTGAATGGAATCTTTATAAAAACTGCATCACTATCACCTTAATCAGCATTCAAGTTGTAACTGGCCATTTAATTTTACAGTTAATCACCTCATGCCATTAAGTGTATTGCATTTCCCACATTTTTTGAATGATTTGATAGCAGTCTCCATTCTATGATGTCATTCTCGGCCCCTTAAACTCGCTCAAATTGGATTGCAAACATTGGAGCCCGTAAGCAACCTCCCTTGAATGTCTTCCGTCCACTAATTGTCCAATCATTCTGTTTTTTCTTCTCAAGCTAACTTTGAATGGTTTAGCTTTGTAGAAATTACTGCATTATCATGGTTTTGCCACATAACTTCATCAAAATCATCAATAAGGTGTGATCCATCTGAAAATGTGACATGATGTTTTTAAAAAATGTTTTGATTCACCTGATTGGAAACTCCAAACTGTCTTCAGCCATGTAGTCTTACCACGAGCACCCATCCATCCTTACCGTGAACCACCTCCTAGCATAGTCATTTAGGACCTAGGAGCGGCTCTGTTAGTATGATCATGGCTGGTCTGACTGTGATCTCACAGCGACAGTTTCCTATGTGGTTGCATTTGCCTATGTGCCATCAAATTCTCAAGGGCAACTAGAGAGTCCATTTTAACTTTCCTGTATATGTCATTCCTTCTATTGCTATTTTATCATATGAGAAAATGGGATTGGTGGGAATGCAGTAAGTTGGTATGCTTGACATATGTTGAAATGCACAAATGTGTGACTTCAATGGTATGCTACTTTACAATTTTAGTGGTGTACACCAGGGCAGATTTTGACTTTAGCACAGAGTGACTGGTCAGTGTCAAGGCCCAGATTTTTCAGTCTTATAATTGGAGACCAGAAGTCTGCTGGCTGATGAGGAGGACTACAGAGGAACCTTGATTATCCAGATGACATGGGCAGGTAATGGAATGTTCAGATAATCGAATGCCAGGTAAGTTTAACCAAGCATCGGAACTGGTCTTGCCTGGATAATCTGAAATTTGGATAATTGAATGCCAGATAATCGAGGTTCCTCTGTATATGGAAGTCCTCATGCACAGATATTGCCCAGGAAATTATCTGACAAGTAGGACTGTGACCCACAGACTCAAAATTCTCCTGATTTTTTTTCTAACCTGAGATGCCACACTGCTCCTTGTTTTTTTTTAAATTTCTCCCTGCTGCACCAGCAACCTGCCGCCTTCTCCCAATCTGACTTATCATAACATTTGGCCATTCAGCAGCCACCCATCTGGCGCCAGTGGCCTCACTCCTGTACCTTACACATTTTTACAGCGGCTGAAAGAAGGTGAATGGCTGAAGGGTCTTTAAATCTTGGAATACGGCAACTAGTGTTGAAAAATGTGGAGGGTTTTCAGCACAGATTCACTCCACTGCTCACAGTGGAGATTCCTGGCCCAGGAGATTTTGCACAAAGCTCATCTAAAGAGAAGTGTGTAGTTTTCTTCTTGTCTAATCAAGATCAGAATGAAGTTTCTGACCCTGATTGGATAATTTGGGCCAAAGGGTTTGGATTATTTTGGCAGTGACGGACAACCTATAATGAGGTATATGGAAAGTCGGGATTTTTTTTTGCTAAAAGTCAGGGTTGTACAAGATCAACAATTTCTGTTACGTTAAAGTAATTTGATTTTTGGGAAGGATTTTGCTGACTGGAGTTGGCACATTCTCCTCAACTCTGCGTGGGTTTCCTCCAGTACTTCAAATTCCTCCCACAGTCCAGAGATATGCCAGTTAGGTGAATTAGCCATAAGAAATGCAGGCTTAGGGTAAGGGTTAGGTCTGGGCGGGATGCTGTTGGTGGGTTGGTGTGGACTCGATGGGTCAAATAGCCTGCATTCACACTGTAGTGATTCTATGATTCGAAATGTATTGATCAGGGTGTTTTATTTTAAAGAAACTGAATTCTTGTTGTGTTACCATGTATTATTCTAATTGAATTCTAACTGAATTTATCATTTGTGTGTTGTAAGCAGTGTTCTATTTGCTTACAGGATGATAGTGATGTTTACATCTTAACTAAAATTTCGGATATACTGCATTCGATGTTCAGCTGTTACAAAGATAAAGTACTGCCATGGTTTGAACAAATTCTACCACTAATAGTCAATCTAATCGTAAGTTTAAAGCAATTAAATTTCCCAGACTCTTTGTCATTAACTTCATTTTGGCCAATGCTTTCAAACTGATGCATACGTTTCATTTCTGTAGTGTCCGCACAGGCCGTGGGCCGACAAGCAGTGGGGTTTGTGCATCTTTGATGATGTAATTGAGCATTGCAGTCCTACATCTTTTAAATATGCAGAGTACTTCTTGAGGCCCATGTTGCAATACATCTGTGACAACAGTCCTGAGGTCAGGCAAGCTGCTGCATACGGCGTTGGAGTTATGGCGCAGTTTGGTGGAGAGAATTACAGACCATTCTGTACAGGTAGGTTTAATTAGTTATGACTTCTGTTTGTACACTTAAACAGCAAACCATAAAGTTACAAGAAAAGTGAGAATAACGCAGAAATTTAGCCCATGACATACATGCCCTTTTTAGCTGTGAATGTAATTTATATTGAAATGACCTACAGGATTCTATTGTGACCTGTAGCATCACTTTAATCAAATTTTATACCAATTTTGCAAGCTTAAAATATGTATCTATTGGTTTCCAAAACATCCTACTAAATTTCACCATAGATTTGCACTTAAGGAGGTAGTTGACATTGTAGAAGTGTGACTAATCATTTTAAACCTCAATTTGTTGATTTTATCGCAGTCCCTGATCTGAGTATTTCCATGTAGTATGAATAGTCTTATCTGAAAGATGCAGTTTTTTATGTCAATCTAACCTCAAAAATAAAAATTCTAATCTTTGTTTATAAATTAGTGATAACCTAGATTGTGCACTTCTATTGGTAATATTTTTCTGTAACCTTCATGGGTGTGAGACTTTATTTACTCTTTAATGTGATGAAAAGGGAGCCGGATTCAAAGGTGCTGCCATATAATTACAAATTGTCATAGGAGCTGCAAAACTGGCATCTATCTAATCATATGGAATGTTAACTAGGTCCTGTGCTCAAAAGCAGGAATAGTCCAACCCAGACGATTATTGCCATTGCAGTCTACTCTCAATTATCGTCAAAGTGATGGAGGTATTGTTGACAGTGTTATTAATTGGCTTACAAGGGAATAATCTGTCCACTGCTGCTCAGTTTGGGTTCCACCAGGGCTTTGAGCTTCTGGCTTCATTACAATCTATATCCAAACTTGGCAAAAGAGCTGGTGTAGATTTTAAGAGATTCTTTGTTAAGATGCAGGCACATGCACACCAAAAAAATAGTCTGTCTACCATCTACAAGACACAAGTCAGGAGTATGATAGAATATTCCCTTTTGCTTGGATGGGTGTAACACCAATAATACCCAAAAAACTTCACTCCCTCCAGGATGAAGCAGCCAATTTGACAGACACCCCATTCATTGTCTTCAGTGATTATTTGAATCACAACAGTGTGCATCATCTACAAGAGGCACTTCAGCAACTTAACAACGCCTCTTTGCCAGCACATTCTAAACCCACAACATCAAACCCAGAACAAGGGCAGCAGATACATGCGAACACAAGCAATTGCAAGTTCCCCTCCCCCTCTCGCTCTCATACCGTACTGACTAGGAACTATCTTGCCCTTCCTTCACTATCTCTGGCTCAAAATTATGGAACTCCATTCCTAAGGAGGAAGCAGAGGTTCCAGAAGACCATTCACCTATCTTCAGGACAATTAGGGGTAGGCAAAGAAATGCTGGCCCTGCCAGTGCCCCTCACAGCCCATTCATGAGTTTATTTTGATAAGTAGCTGTAGTGTAGATTTTGCTTAAGTTTTTTTTTAATATTAGCTTTGCTGACATGTTATTTTAAATAATGCAGGTTGCAAAAGGAGTCTAACTTCCAAGTTGCACCAAAAGTGATTTTGATTTGGGTTCCATAATAGTAATATGGAATATTCATTAATATGTGCTTTATAATCTAAATATTTGATTTGTTCTTCCAACGTTGCCCTTTTCAGGAAATATGCTTGATCAAAATTTCTGTTTCTCACTTTTAGACTAGATAACTAAACATTTTGACTATGAAGTTTTGCAACAAGCAATATTGTCGATTGATACAATAGATACTTTGTTCGCCAAGCATCTATAATCTGAATAACAGGCATATTTTCTGCTTATGTTGCATTTATTCTGGTTCACAAAGCTCGAAATTGTAAGCTTCTTTAAATGTGTCTTGTGAATGGAGCTTCCGGCCCTAGTTTTGTGCAGCTTCATGGTTAGCCATAAGTATTATATAATTCAGATAATGTGCTCTAATCCCACCATATTTTCTTAAATTTGTTCAGTTCTTTTCATCTTTTTCATAGGTTGTGTTTGAGTTGAATTCAAAGATTCGTTGGTTGCACATTGAGTTCTGATATCATATTTTGCTGAATAATTCGTACACTGTGGTTCTAAGATGCTGTTGAATTAAATAGTTGCTTGGTAGTTCAGAAGTTAAACGTTCAAAGTAGACAAAGTCAAAGCTTTCTGTCTTTCACTCACTATAGGATACAAGAAAAAAGGTTGAGAAAAGGACACCAGTTTCACTGCATTAAACACGGTTGCTAATTAGTTGGGCCGTTGTTGGGATGAAGACGCAGCAAGAGCAGTTGACTGTCAATCTTACTTTTCAGGCCAAGCAGATAGACTGGTCAGGGTATTGCCATGAGGGTGCAGTGGAAATTGGCAGTCTCCGTGGCCCCTCTTTATTTCCCCATTAAAAGGGTAGATTAATGTACAAATTCCTTTACCTTACACAAAATAGCGTGCAGTGTGTTCATATATGTAGCTTCTGGCATATGCCTGTGCACAACATTGCAAACCAAACTGCTAATCCAACATTAGTTTAAGGTGTAATTCTTAATTCAGGTTATTTAATGTGTCCAATACACTTATGATTGAACTGAAGAGAGTTTCCTTCTTAAAGGCTTTCCCTAGATAGCTGTGGAGGTTGGTTCATTAAATATATTAAAGCTGAATTAGAATTTTGATGAGCATGGAAGTCAAAGGTGAAATATGTACTGTTCTAAGGCCTGCAAGTATGTGCTGGTTAAGCGCACTGGCATGCTGCCTATCGTGAATGTCTTGCTAGATATGGTCTGCCCCTCTTTGAGACTTATAAAAATATATTTGGCATCATACTTGCACCGGACTACTTACATCCCATGGCTCGCTTGTGTGATGAGCAAGACATCGGTTTGGCCTGATGGCAGCATTCTCTTAATTGTTGGGGAAAACAATATGTTGGTTTACTGCAAAGTTGTAGCCTGAAGTGACTAGCTTTACCTGGACAAATGTGTAGGCCCCCTTTTCCTTCTGAGGAGTACTGGGCACATGAAGCCATCTGTTCACCATGTGGGATTGATGCTGAGATGGTATCTAAGCTACTCTGCATTATAATTGCGATCCTGATCAAATCATCTTTTGCTATAAATCACAAAAATTCTCAAGAAAGGTCTGTATCCACTACCTCTGGTTCTGAATGGTACCCAGTCTACTTCAGATTACCCTGATTTGGAGATGCCAGTGTTGAACTAGGGTGTACAAACTTTAAAAATCACACAACACCAGGTTATAGTCCAACAGGTCTAATTGGATTGTGCCACAATGACCTGATGAAGGAGCAGCGTTCCGAAAGCTACTGGTCCACTTAAACCTGTTGGACTATAACCTGGTGTTGAGAGAACTTTTAACTCCGATTATCCTGGACAGGGTTGCTGGCAAAGGTTATTTGTGGGTCAAGTGGGAAGGTAACCAAATCGGTGCATATAAGTGTAGTTTAGAAGAATGAGAAATGATCTTATTGAAGTATCTTAAGATCCTGACAGGACTTGACAGGCAGATGCTGAGAGATAGACCTCCCCAGGAGAAACAAATATTAGGGAATGCAATTTAAAGATTTGGAGGTTTCATACTTAAGACTGAACTGTAGAGAATTTATTTCTTAAGGGTTGTTTGTGGAATCCTTTTCCTAGAGAGCTGTGGAGGTTGGTTCATTAAAGGATGAGTTAGATTTTTGATGAGTGAGGAAGTCAAAGGTTATGAGGGGCAGACGGTTAACACAGTTACATCAATCCTGGAGCAGGTTCGGGGGCTAAATGATCTGCTGTTAACTTTGTGTTCCTGTGTGTCATTTTTAAACAAAATAAAAATGTATTTTACTTTTACACAACAGAGGCAATTCCGCTCCTGGTGGGAGTTATTCAAATGGAAGGGTCCAGAACCAAAGAAAATATTAATGCAACAGAAAACTGTATATCTGCAGTTGGGAAAGTCATGAAGTGTAGACCTGAATGTGTAAATGTCAATGAGATTTTACCTCACTGGTTGTCATGGCTACCACTGCATGAAGACAAAGAAGAAGCAGTTCACACTTTCAGTTATTTGTGTGATCTTATTGAAAGGCAAGTTTTATTTCTGACTGTCTGATTCCAATTAAATCTAACTTGTGAAATATTTGAGAGTCTGAGGGGTAATAAGCAGAAACCTGGGGCTAATTGCATAACTCCCTGAAAGAACTGCCATTTTCAGACACAATAGGCTGTGTTATGTGGTTCTGTATCATGCTATTTTTGTTTACTAATTTTAGCTACTAGTGGCTAAAGAGTTAAAAATCATATTCACACCTCTTTTAGACCCCTTTTTACTATTCCATTTTGCCTTGCACCATTACCTCTTTGCCCATTGAATCTTAACTGCCTTCCACCCCAACTGCAGACAAATTGCTTTTGCTCTTCTCCTCTAATTGTGTAGAGAATTCAAAGGTACAAATTTAATCATAAAGTAAAACTGATCCTGATTTTCTTAAATCTGAGCAGAGCACAAATGATGTTAGTTGAACTTGAACTGAATAGTCAGATTGCTCTTAATTTGCATTGAATTCTACCAGTGTTCGAACAGGGGTCACCTTTATGGAGAGGGATGAGTTTCTCAAAATCAACTTCTGGAAATTTTGTGGGAGATTAGATTCAGTAGGAGGTGTATTTACCCACCAGTGGGGCCTTTCTGCTGAGGTTGCAACAGTTGAATAGGAAAGTTGCCACAACTTTCCCTGAAATGTTGAATGGTATAAGTTATTGTTGAAGCAGCTAGTTTATAGCTAGTTGAATGTTTAATAGTATTCAGGTGGTGGGCATTAACTGGAGATTTGCTTGTGCTTCTGTACATTGCATACTAAAACTCGGTTTGGAGATGCATGTTTGCAATATGTGACTTTGAATAAAATTTTAGAGATGTATAATGATTTGGCTGCTCTACAAGGTAGTCAAAAAATGAAGGAAAAGAACATTTTTGAAGTGATGTTGATTGAATGCTCCTGAAATTGTGTATATAGCCCCTATTACTTGCACTGGGTCCATTCCCCATAATGCAATTCGATTGCTCTCACTGTGGACAGTCAGATATATAGGATAGCCTTAGATCGCAGGACCACATCTCACTGGTTTATCCAAGCATTTCCTTAATCCAAAAATGATGATAAAACTTGGTGCTGGTAGTTCTACATTGAATATGGTCAATTTTGCTGAGATTCAAGTCTTAAAATTGTTTAGGGAAGCAGCTAGGCTGAAATGAAGGGGTTGGGCCAGAGGTTTACCCTCTCTCTGTAGCATGTGTTGTTGTATTCCCTCCTATTTTATTAGAACACTGACTAACTATCGATAAGTTATGAGACAAAGCAACTATTGGTGGACTTGAAGAGGGAGGTTTGGACAGGAACTTGAATCATCTGAAGTACTCAAGCTGCTCAGAGCAGTTTCTTACTCCTTTGTGATTGCTGCCTGCATTAATGGCACATAATCTGTGACCTTTGCTTGGTTATGGGACAGGGATGTTGAAAATTGAAGTGATTGTGAGTAAAAGTTTGAGAGAAGATTTGTAGCTTGGGTGCTCGTTGTGGTTCTGCTCGCCAAGCTGGGAATTTGTGTTGCAGACGTTTCGTCCCGTCTAGGTGACATCCTCAGTGCTTGGGAGCCTCCTGTGAAATGCTTGTGTGTTGTTTCCTCCGGCATTTATAGTGGTTTGTCTCTGCCGCTTCCGGTTGTTAGTTCCAGCTGTCCGCTGCAGTGGCCGGTATATTGGGTCCAGGTCGATGTATTTGTTGATAGAATCTGTGAATGAGTGCCATTCTAGGAATTCCCTGGCTGTTCTCTGTTTGGCTTGTCCTATAATAGTAGTGTTGGCCCAGTTGAACTCATGATGCTTGTCATCTGCATGTGTGCCTACTAAGGATAGCTGGTCGTGTCGCTTCGTGGCTAGTTCATGGATACGGATTGTTAGCTGTCTTCCTGTTTGTCCTACGTAGTGTTTTGTGCAGTTCCTTGCATGGGATTTTGTACACTATGTTGGTTTTGCTCCAGTGTGGTTGTTGGATTGTGTGCTGTTAGGAGTCCTACTGGTCGTAGTGAGTAAAAATTAATTGCTACTGTATATGTATGTAAGCCTCTAGATGGTGCTACAACGCCATGTATCCAGCCATACATAGCACCAGCCACATTTTCCCAGGGTTTGGTAAGCATTTCAAATTGCTTTTTAATGTTCTGACATCCTAAAGAAGCAATAATTTAGAAATATTTTGTCAAGAATATAGGAGTCAGTAGGTTATTGAGCAACTATGTTAATATGTCTTTAAAGTAACAAAGTCATCCAAGAGAAATCTCTGGGATTAAACTTTGTCATCAAGCCACTGAGGTTTTTAAAAATTTCTTTTCCACAGACTATGGGACTTACTGGCTAGGGCAGCATTTATGTTTAATCTTAATTTTCCCAGGGAAGATGGTGAGCTGCATTCTTGATAGTATTGAAACAGGTAATCAAAATTTGGCCAGTTTTTTTATTTATAAAATCCTTCTTTAGTGAAGGAGAGAAAGACCAGCAGTGAGAGCTTCGTGCTGAGGGAGGAAATTCCAGAGCTAAGGAAGGTGTGGATGTCATTACTAGAGCAATGTCAAATGGAGAAGGTGTGCGTCAGGCCAGAATTGGAAGAGCTCAGTGCACTTGGTTGAGTGTCTGGGTCAGATAACAGAGGTAGGGGGGGATATAATTTCAGATTAAACACTTTTTTTTAGAATGGAACAATGCAATAGATGAATGACATTTTGAACAGAGGCAAAATTGATAATTAAATGCTGTGTTTGGTTAGGCCAAAATATAAATTTTGTTCTAGTCATACCTTGCAATGAAGTAAGATGCGCAGTCTAAAGTTGAAATAATTCAAGCAAATTCATTCTTGTGTTTCATCCACAGTAATAATCCAATTGTTCTTGGACCTAATAATTCCAGTCTTCCCAGAGTGTTTGCTATCATCGCTGATGGTCTCACGAATGAAGCTATAAAGAACGAAGATGCCTGTAGCAAACGTCTGGCAAATGTAATTCGACAAGTACAGGTATGTTTGTTAAAGCGTAGCTATCAAGTGAAATGCCTTTTCTTTCAAATATTGTGCATGTTGTATTAAAACCTGAGAGTACCAACTAAATGTATGTTGTATAAGTTGAGTGTTGCTATTTTTAAATGTCTATAACAAACATTTCTAAGCATGTTTGGACAATGTGTATTCTAATGTGCACTTAAGTAACATTGTCATATGGTGCATTTCAGTTGAAGGTGGTGCTTGCAGGATGCACAACTTCACATTTTTTTTAAATGTATTTGTTCACTAAATGTAGATGCCACTGTCTAAACCAATCTTTATTGCCTAATTAACATGGAGGAATTGGTGGTGAGCCATCATCTCGAAGTGTTACAGTTGGTGGGATTCAGCAGGAAGTTTCTTTCTTGCTTGTCCTGATGCCATGAGACAACATGGGGTCCAAAGCCAATGTTGAACCTTCCCAGCAATCTCCTACTGACTGCCACATGTAATGGGTCTGGCCTGACAGTTAAACAAGGTGTTGATGGTTGTGTCGGAGGAAATTTTCTGTAATATACGAGTCCATGAATCTTGCTGTGAGGATATAACTTGAGGTCTGTGAGACAGCTCTCTAAATTTTGGCATAGACACCACCCCCCCCCCCCCCCCCCCCCCCCCATGTGATGAAGGACAACTTGAAGTTTAGTGTATCTCCACAATGTCAAGAGTTGAGGATGCAAATGAGATGGCTCTTGAGGTATATTTTATTAAAGGCAAAGTTGCATTATTTCAGTGATTTATACTGTAAATAGATTATGTGCATCCCCCCGCATTATATTTCTGTTACTTGGCATGTGTTTTCACATTGATTTGATGATGTTCAACTCTTGACCAAACAACGCCCTCTTGGTGCCTCAGGTTAATAAGGTGTTTGCTGTGCTGTATGTTTCTGAAAAGAGATGTTGCTAAATTTTTTGATCTTGCATTCATTAGAATAAACTTAAAAATGCCAAACTTTAAACAATCAACAGTTGGCATTGAAGGATAAAATGGTGTCAAATAGTTAGCATGTTGACCTTCACAAGTGCAGTGCCTTGACCAGTCGCTCAGCTAACCAACAAATCAGCACCCCTTTCTGAATAAGTTGATTGTTTCAAATTTAGCTTTCTTGTTGAAGCTTTTTGTCTTGCACTCATCATGTTGCCCTTTTCAACAGTGTTCAAGTTCTTTATTACCAGTGATTTATTGTTTGTTTGAAAATATTGTGTTGACCTTGATGAAAAGCCTGTTTTCGTTTTGATTTCAGGGTTCGGGAGGACTGTGGACTGAATGCATGACATCGCTTAACGAAGCCCAGCAGGCAGCAATACAAAATCTGTTGAACTCTGCTTGAATGGCCTTAAATATTAACATGCAAAAAACAAAAATCATTCATGATTTGTCCTTTTTCTCCCTCTTCTGTGAGAGAATTGTTGTGTGGGTCACTTATGCAGACCGCAGTGAGTACCAGGAAGCTCTGTGGTTCAGTATGTTGTGTGTTAAGACATCTGCATATTACAGAGAAATATCTTCTTCATCTCCCCTCACCACCCTCGCCTCCACCCTGCCCCTAAAACAGAAAGCCGGCCCATGCAGCACTGATAATTATTTTTCTACTTGTATCACCAGAACATGGCACAAATGCAGTCCGTTTCAACTTCAAAAACTTTCATATCAACCATAACTATTTTGAAACAGGTTGCTCTAGTGTTGGTATGCATTAAATTGGTAAGATATTTCTATACATCTAGTACTGTACTTCTAATTAGTGTGGAAACTGTGTTTTCCTTTTCAAGGTAGGCAATAGGTTCACCTACCGGTTAAACAGCAGCATGCAAGATCTCTCATTTGTGCTATTGTTTTTGATAATCCTGCCCTCTTTTCCTTTTCAGCGCTGAATGCTGTCCTGCAAATTCTGAAATGTGAATTTCATTAGTCTGTCAGCAGTACCTCTTAGTCTAATAAAACAACTTGAAATGCAGTGGCAAATCCATTTTGACACAGCTTACATTTGATGTCCCACTGTCGATCAACAGACAAATCTGATGAATTTACATGGTGACTTAGTGTTTTAGCTGTTGTAGGATACCATCTTCCTGCAAGGACAGTCCTTGGGCAGTGCAAATTTGATTCAAACAGTATGTGGCAAAGGAGATTGGGGAATTTCTAAAGACAAAATCAGTGATTGTACCTTGCTTTATTATGCGACTTCAAACTTGCAATAATAAAAAAGGCATTATTAAATTGTCTGGTGTCACCAATTTCTGTGCATTCAAAAGGCACATGGTTTATACTGCAACCATTTGCTTTAAATGATGTTTAATTACTTTTCGGTACATTGCCCACTTCCACCTTACATATGTTTTATAGGAAATTCAAACCGGAATCTGAAACAGTGACATTTGCACTCCTTTGAGTAGATTGAAAAGTTTTTTGGGGTGTGCAAACTTTAGAGCTGGTGTTGCATGGCATTATGGTGCTGACTGCTTGGATGCAAGAGAACAGCAGTACACTTAATACATAGGTGTAAAGCAGTTTTAATTTTTAAAAAACTTTTAGGGCAAATGAAGAGATGTTACAAAAAAACTGGCAGACTTAATTTCCTTTTACTTTTAAACAACTTTAAGAAAGTTAAGTAAATTTAACAAAGGAATCAAAGTAATATTTGAAAGTAGCTGGAAGTTTAATTGGTAATGGCAGACCTTTCTTCACTAGCTGCTCAGACAGTGTTAAAAGTATTTATAGTTAATTTTCTTAGACCTTTTCATTTTTCACACTGCTAAATTTTGATTTTACTAACTTGTAGAAAGCAACTCTTAATGTAATTCAATTTCAGAATAAATGATGCAAAACCTGTCTTGTTCTGGTAATGTTTGTTTGTAGCTCACATTTTATTCTTTGACTATCTGCATTTGCCAAATAAGCAAGCATTTTAGAAACGTTTTTCTTTAAATCTGAAAAGAATAGCATGGCGTTTCTTTGTATTTTGCAACATTGTATCCCACAACAGCATTAATTCATTCATCACATGGTACATTCTTCTGCTTCTCAGTCCTTTCTTTCTCTTCCTGCTCCTCGTTCCCTGTGTTAGAGTGGAACAGAAAGGCAGTTTGTGATTAACTCAACAGCACCTCTTTGTAGAGCTCCTTTAATGTAACAAAATATCCCAAAGTGTATCATAAGAGCTTGACCAAAAGATGACCAAAAGGTAGGTCGGGTGTGTATATCTTAAGAAATGTCTTAAAGGAAGAAAACAAAGTAGAGGGGCTAAGAAGTGTCACAAAGGAATTCCAGTGCTTGGAGCCCAGGCCAAGATATTTATTTGTAGATGTACAACACAGAAACAGACCCTTTGGTCCAATTTGTCCATGCCGACCAGATATCCCAGCCCAATCTATCCAATCTGCCAGCAGTCGGTCCATATCCCTCCAAACTCTTCCTATTCATATTAAAAAGGCATCTGGATGGGTATGTTGCAATTGTACCAGCCTCCACCACTTCCTCTGGCAGTCCACTCCACATACGCGCTGCCCTCTGTGGAAAAAATTGCCCCTTAGGTCCCTTTTATATCTTTCCCTTCTCACCCTAAACCTATGCCCTCTAGTTCTGGACACCCTGACCTCGGGGGAAATGACCTTGTCTATTTACCCTGTCATGCCCCTCATGATTATATTATATAAACTTCTATACAATCACCCCTCAGCCTCTGACACTCCAGGGAAAACAGTCCCAGCCTATCCAACCTCACCCAATAGCTTAAATCCTCCAACCCTGGCAACATCCTTGTAAATCTTTTTTGAACCCTTTCAAGTTTCACAACATCCTTCTAATAGGATGGAGACCAGAATTGCACACAATATTCCGACAGTGGCTTAACCAATGTTCTGTACAGACACAATATGACCTCCCAATTCCTGTACTCAATACTCTGACCAATAAAGGAAAGCACATCAGATGCCGCCTTCACTATCCTGTCTACCAGTGACTTCACTTTCAATGAGCTATGAATCTGCACTCCAAAGTCTCTTTGTTCAGCAACACTCCTGAGAACCTTACCGTTAATTGTATAAGTCATGCTATGCAGCACCTTGCATTTATCTAAATGAAACTCCATCTGTCACTCCTCAGCCCATTGGCCCATCTGATCAAGATCCCGTTGTAATCCAAAGTAACCTCCTTCGCTGTCCACTACACCTCCAATTTTGGTGTCATCTGCAAACTTACTAACTATACGTCTTATCCTCACTATATAAATGATGAAAAGTAGAGGTCCCAGCACCGATCCCTGTGGCACTCCACTGGTCACAAGCCTCCGGTCTGAAAAACAACCCTCCACCATCACCCTCTGTCTTCTACCTTCGAGCCAGTTCTGTATTCAAATGGCTAATTCTCCCTGTATTCCATAAGGTCTAACCTTACTACGCAATTTCCCATGGGGAACCTTGTCGAACACCTTACTGAAGTCTGTTTTGATTATGTTCCACCACTCTGCCCTCATCAATCATCTTTGTTACATCAAAAAACTCAACCAAGTGTGTGAGACATGATTTCTCACGCCTAAAGCCATGTTGACTATCCCTAATCAGTCCTTGCCTTTCCAAATACATGTGCATCCTGACCCTCAGGGTTCCCTCCAACAACTTGCCCACCACTGACATCAGGCTCACTGATCTATGGTTCCCAGAATTGTCCTTACCACCCTTCTTAAACAATGACACCACTTAAGCCAAACTCCAGTCTTCTGGCATCTTTCCTGTGGCCATCGATATAAAAATATTTCACTTCCCTAGCTTCCCGCACAGTTCTAGGGTACACCTGATCAGGTCCTGGGGATTTATCCACTTTTGTTTGTTTCAAGACATTCAGCACTTCTTCCTCTGCAATATGGCCAATTTTCAAGATGTCCTGACCACCATTGCTGTGTCAGTTATAATTTGGAAATGCACAAGAAGCCACAATTAGAGGAGCATAGAGTTTGCAGATTTGTGGACTTAGGGGAAATTATAGAGATGGGGAGGGATTTGAAATAAGAGAATTTAAATCAAGACGTTGCTTGTCTGGAAGCCAACATAAATCCGTGAACAGAGGGATGATTAGGGAATGGTACATGCTGTGATTAAAGACATGGATTGCAGGGTATGGGATGAACTCGGGTCGAAAATGGGAGACCAACCAAGGGTGTGTTTGAAGTTATCCCTAAAGTTAATGAAGGCAAGAATGAGTGTTTTAGCAGCAGATGAACTGAATTGGTGATTATGTCAAGTGATGAGTGAGATGATGGTGAGGTAGAGCTGGGTACCTTATGTATATATGTGAACAATAGCAAGGTATGTTAGATTTATGTCTGCATGGGACAGCATGTACCTCTTCAGTAATCCTGCAGGAAGATAAATTTATCTGAGGATGGAACTCAGGATTGGATTGCATTAATTACTTTGTGTTGGTTACAATGCATTATATAATAATCTCAATTATGTTGTCAAAGCTTAAGTATTTAAAATCACTTTCAACTTATTCCAGTGAAGGTCAAAGTGATTCAAAGCCTTTTAAAGGAGGAAACTTTAAGGTGACTAGACTAGGAATTTCAATGGAAGCATTGAGTGCTGCCATGAAAATACTTGACATTTAGCAATCATCTCAATAACACTGAACTGTACCAACAGGGCAAGTTGGAGTAATTCCTGCATTGTAAATATTATGGGGTAGAATTTACCCTTTGGACATTGTCGATTTCCTCACAAAACATTTTGCTTAAATTGCAATTCAAGTTTCTTTAAAATGCATTTGCACAATCTCACAGGTAAAGGTTTCCTTTAGCAAAGTCAAGTAGTGTACTAAACTTGCATTAGAAAGTATACTTTTGATGTAATTACAAGTTTGCAAACTCCTAATTCAGTTTAAATGAATAAATTTTTAATTAAGGTGTCCCAAGATTAAAGGGTTTAAAATTGAGAAGGACTTCTCAAACCATCCAGTAGTTTTGAAGTTGCACATTGTTCAGTTTGAGTAATTGTTTTATACAAAAATCTTTAGAAATGTGCCTAGGCGGATGAATGCAATGTGAAGAGCCTTTCTGAATCACTGCAGCCAGTGCAATTTCTCAGACTTTGGCCTGGGAACATGGCCGGTTTTGTAGACCGTGCTGGCCAGACAAATTCAATTATCAGTCAGCATAAAAGGTTGCTGGAAATGCGAGCCAGTGATTTTGGGTGTAACTCTTGCATTTAAACGTTCCCACTCCTTTACAAGCTTCCCTTTACCCTGAAATGTCTGTGAACTTAGATCCAGGGTCAGGATCTTTTTAGACAAAAAGTATCACACCAGACCTTCACAGAGGCTAGAATTTCCACTCTACTAACAGATTGGCAAATATGCAAGAAGCTTTTTGTATGGTTACTAAATTTGGTTCGAGGCTTCTGTTGCATTTTATGTATCTGATCAAATCCTTTACTCAGCAATTTGACCAAGGATGATGATGCACCAAAATATTTGTGAGCAGCTTGAACTTTTGTTTTCCCTACATCAAGTTGCCAGTTGTCCTTTGCCCAGAGTAAGTATGTCTAGATTTTTTTTTTGGAATCCTAGCTTTGTATCGGGGACTGTTTGAAGATTTCCCTATCTCCCATTGGTGAACAAGGGAGAATAGATCACATGGATGGTTTTGTTTCATATTCATGTTGAGTACGTTACCTTTACGAAAAGCCTGAGTTTTAGTTTTTTTGGGAAATTTTATAAATGGAGAATTATTCTTGGCTCTTTCTGTAAGTTGTCTTCCTACTTTCCACTATCCTGTTTATTCTAACTTTGCCCTTCCTCTGCACTTAAAATTTATTACTTTTTAATTTTTCCCCAAGATGGAAAAAGGTCATTGGCCTGAAATGTTAACTCTGTTACTCTCTCTAGTTGCAGCCTAATTGCTAAGTTTTTTTTTCTGCATTCTTGGTTTTCATTTCAGATTTCCAGCGTTTGCATTATTTTGTCTCAGGGGAAAAAGTAGTTTGCTATTTTGTGATATGTGATGTAGCAGCATCCAATTTTCAGTCAAGCAGTATATTTTTCCCACAACTAATTGTAATGATTTTAAGTATGGTGCTTTTCTAAATATAGTTCCCACCATTTAACACTAACCATGTTCATGCTATGTGAAATAGTTCATATGATGGCTGAAGGAATGCATTTGATCATAGCCCTGCATTGCAGCTGTCCTTGGGAGAAAAGTGGAAGTGAAATTTAATGGCATTGCCCTTTCAAACAGCTAGTGCAGACACGATGGCCGATGCACTATCTCTTTTCCCTTTCAAACAAATTACCTGCAGAAACCTCATTTCCAACCTCTTCATTAGGAGTGAAAAGGAAAATAGTCTTGCAAAATGTATTTGGACTACTTTTGATGAAGTAATATACTCTCAACAAAGGGGAACAGGTAGATTTTCAGGAGGCATTTGATAACGCACCACCTCAAAGCTTACTGTGGAGATTGAAAGCTGTGTCAAGGTAATATTGGTGTGGATACAAGTTTGGCTAGCTAACAAGAAAAAGTAGGCATAATTGGGTAACTTGCTGGTTGGCAAGCCATAAGTGGTATATCAGAGGATTAACAGCTAGTGCTTCAATGTTTTACAGTTTACTGTCTATAAATTAATTTGAAGAGATTGAAAGAATGGTTGCTAAATTTAATGATGCATGCAGCTCAGGGATGTAAGTTGTGAAGAGTCTATAAGGAACTATTATGGTCAAGGTTGAAGAGATGCACTCTAGTCTGACTATTCCATTTTTTTTTAAGATTAGATTTTTTATTAATTAGATTACAGTGTGGAAACAGGCCCTTCGGCCCAACAAGTCCACACCGACCCACCGAAGTACAACCCACCCAGACCCATTCCCCTACATTTACCCCTTCACCTAACACTATGGGCGATTTAGCATAGCCAATTCACCTAACCTGCACATCTTTGGACTGTGGGAGGAAACCGGAGCAGCTGGAGGAAATCCACGCAGATACGGGGAGAATGTGTAAACTCCACACCGACAGTTGTCTGAGACGGGAATTGAACCCGGGTCTCTGGTGCCGTGAGGCCGCAGTTCCACTGTGCCATCGTGTCGCCCATGTGCCACTGTGCAGCCCACAATAAATAACTAAATAAAATATTTAAATATCAATATGATCAGTCCTTCACCTTGCCTATATTTAGATTCAGAATAAAGGTCAACCAGGTTTCTTTTTAAGATCCATAATTGTTTATTAAATAAGACATTTCACAAATATGCAAAGCTGATTAACAGTTTAAATATTGAAGTCACCAAATTCATGTACACAGACATGCAGTGAAGGAAATATAAAGAAGCTTGTATTTGATTAATTTTTGGAGAATGGGTAGAAGGTCTTTAGCCAAATACTTGTTAACTCGTTAAGGGAAAAGGATAAGATATGAAATGTTCCAGATGGCTTTCAGTCTGGTGTCCAGGTGCACAGATTACTTGGTGTTCACAGTTATAATTAGGATCTCTTCAGAAGCAGTTCATTCAGATGTCATGGGGAACTTATCTACAGGCCTCTCAGGAGAAAACCGTTTCTTATCAATGCTCAACCAGGATTCTGAAGAGGGCCTCAGGAAGGTGGCAAAGGCTGAGTTTTATGTCTTATCTCTTCACAGGATACACCACAACTGAACTCCCAAACAATATCAAAGTAGTAATAAATCCTGACAGCCATGAACGTACTGAAGACGTGACTTCCAACAAACAAGTTCAATCTGTTAGCTTAAGTTGATTGACTTTCAGAAGGTAACTTTTTGTTTAGGATGACTGGGTGGGCAAATATTTGGCAAAAGGAGTTGAAATTGTCCAGTTTGCCAGGAAGAATAAAAAATATTATGTATAGAGCTCAACAATGCAGATGGATCTGAGTGTCCTTGTGTATGAATAGCAAAAGGTTAACATGCTGACAGAACAGTTAATTAGGAAAGTTAATATAATGTCACTTATTGCAAGGGGATTGAACACAGGTTAGCTTCAGATATACAGGCCATTGGTGAGACCATAACTTGAGTATTTTGCACAGTATTGGTCACCTTTATTTAATAAAGGATGTAGATATGTTGGAAGTATTTTGAAGAGGGTTTACTAAGCAAATTCCTTAAATTAGTGTCTCTTTTAGGAAAGGCTAACTATACTAGACTTAAATTCACTCGAGTTTTGAAGTGCAAGAGGTGACTTGATTGAGTCTTGCAGAGTCTTGACAGGTTACATGTGGAAAGGATGTTTTATGTTACGGGAAAATTTACAACTGAGGATCACTTTCAAAATGAGTCATCTATTCAAGGCTGAGATAAAGATAGATTATTTTGATAGTTGCTTCTGCTTTTGAAAGTTCCAGAGTCCTTGAATATTTCCAAGGTGCAGATAGATTCTTGATAACCTTACACCCTCTGCTTCTCAGGAGTAAGTGAGAATATGGAGTAATAAGATGAACCATGATCTTATTGAATGGTGAAGCAGGCTCTGAGGGACCAAGCAGCTTGCTTCTGGTCCTGATTCTTATGTTTGTATTACTGTTGTAGATTAGATTCCCTACAGCATGGAAACAGGCCCTTCAGCCCAACTAGTTCACACTAACCCTCTGAAGAGTAACCCACCCGGACCCGTTTCCCCTAACTAATGCACCTAACTCTATGGGTAATTTAGCACAACCAATTTTTGGACTGTGGGAGGAAACCAAAGCACCTGTTGGAAACCCACGCAGACACTGGGAGAATGTGCAAACTCCACACAGACAGTTGCCCAAGGCTGGAATCAAACCTGAGTCCCTGGTGCTGTGAGGCAGCAGTGCTAACATTTTGCTGACAGCTGACCTCCTTGTGTTGTAGTGACTGGAAGTCAGTTCTGGGTGGTTTCTTTCAAGGAGAGAGGGACTGAGGAATAAGTTAGTATAACACATCCAAAGATGCTCTGGTTGTGCATTATCAGACAATATTTCATGCTGAACCACTATGTATACAGTTGGGGGCCGAAAGCTTGATAGGTTTTAGGCTGTGTCTTAAAGGGAAACAAGTGGAGAAATTTTGGAAAAGGTGATTGAGCAGTCTTAAAAACTACAGTTCATGTAGTGCAAGTACATATGCAGTACTGGTAAGAGAGGGAATTCTAGAAATTTGATCCAGCAACAGTGGTAATTATTGTTCCATGTCAGGATGGTGTGGTTTGCAGGAGTACTTGGAAGATGGTGGTGTTCCCTTTTGAATCTGCTACCTGTGTTCTCCTAAGTGGTCAAGGCCACTGGTTTGAAAGGTGCTTTTGAAGGGCCCTAGATGAATTCTTGCAGTACATCTTTGTAGATAGTACTGTAGCTACAGTACTATCAGTTGAGGAGAGGGTGGAAATTGAAAGTATTAGGTTGCTGAGTAAGTGGTTGCTGAGTAGTATGTAGCTTCTTGAGTTTTCTTTAAGCTGCACTCATCCAGGCAAGTGAGGACAATTCCATCATGATGTTTGAGAGGCCAATACTGGAGGAATGCTGACCTGAGAGTTTTAAGGCTAGAGACAGTTAGAAAGATGGGGAAGTCTGAGGCAATGGAGGCATTTAAAAATTAGAATAAGATTAATAAAATTGATTTTTCAGTGTGACCATTTTTACACCAGGAATCATTCTTTGTACAATGTGCCAGCCAACAAAAGTTGGATAAACAAAATTTGAGAATGAGCAATTTTTTTTGCCAATTAGTGATAATATTAAAACTGCAGGAATTTAGATTGGCAAACAAGATCAGATTGCAAAGGTGCAACACAAAGAATGCCAAAGCAGAAGGAAGGGCTGCTTATGGAGCTGGATTAATGAGGCTTTGCACTTAAGGTGCTATTAACAGCAATTTTGATATTAATCATTATCTATTTGCATCAATGTTATCACCCTTTGAAAGAATCAACTGCCTTTTTAAAATGTAGCTGTTTAAGTAGTAGGCACTATCTCTGATCTACAATAAGTGGTGAAACATAATTTGGTGCTTTAGTGAAAATTACATTCCAGCCTTTAATTTCCTGCCAGACAGTAAATTTGTCAAATTATAATAATTATGAAAGCTCTGTTAAGGCAGTTCATTGTAAACATTCAACAGCCCTATTAATCTGATCAGGGAAACACAAAGACACAGTTGACTTTTTCCCCCTACTGGTCAAATTCTATTTTTCAATTTATTATTAGGTACTTCTGTTTATATAGCACCTTTTTAAGTTGTTATGGTCCTATGATGCTTTGCAGGAGCTTAAAGCAAACTGTACTGGATTGATTGGAAGATGGGGATGTTGAGGCAGGCAAATGAAAGCTTGGTCAAGACAATTATGAGGAAGGTCTTGAGCGAAGAGAATGTTCTTCTTGAGTTCTTGTCTGAAGGCAAGTCCAACTCAAAGCTCCGTAACCTCCACCGTAGGTAGCGTCCAGCCAGAATAGAGATTGGATCTGGTACTAGAGCACCAATCTGAGATCATGCTGGTCATTCAGCCAGCCTTTCATGGATTCCCAACTTGCTGTGCCAGTAGTCACTTTCAGCGTCATGGCAGATGCTTTGTTTTCTTTCCATTCAGGAATATCTCCCACTCTTGCTGTCTGCCATTGGGTCAGTCCTTCCAGTAAAGCCCAATGTGTTTGGCTACGTTGTGACAACACCTTCCTTGGATGTCTAATTCTGGAGTGGAGGAGTCCAAAACTGGAGGGTATAGGTTTATGGCTAGAAGGGAAAGATTTTAAAAAGGACCTGAGTAACTTTTTCACGCAGAGGGTGCTGTGTGTATGGAATGAGCTACTTGGGGAAATGGTGGAGGTTTAAAAGGCAGCTGGATGGGTATATGAGTAGGAAGAGTAGAGTGAGATATGGGCCAAAAGCTGGCAAATAGACTAGATTAGATTGGGATGAGTTGGATCGAAGGGTCTGTTTCCACGCTGTGTGACCCTAACACTAAATCAGAAAGCAATATCGGAAATTCGGATAGGTGGTCCATCAAACCCGAGCGCATGTAGTGATAGCTGAACACCCTGACTCTATACTTTCCTTTTAATCTCTTGAAGGGAGCCATGTATCTTCGAAGTAAGTAATTAACTATTTCATAAGTGTTGACTGGAGTGGATCCTGCACCCATATGGAGTCTAATGCACCTTTCTGCATCTTTACAATTCTCGTTTGAGAGGCTGACCCTGTGTATTCAATGTATCTCTGATGGGAGGCTGAGTTGGGTAATTGCATTGGGCGGCGCTCCTGCTGTTCCACGGTTGGGAGGGATGGCGCTGTTCATCAATGCATAGACTGCAACTGGAAATGTGAAGCTCACATCCCTAGGCAGCTGGGATATGGCGACCCGGAGCCTGGATTCTTCCTCCTTCTCCTCCTGCTGCTGCTGCACTCTCTGAAACACCTGAAAGTGTCTCTGCCTGCCGGCTCGGGAGCAAACCCTCCTCCCTCCCTCCCTCCCTCGTCTTCCCACCTCTCCCAACAACCCAGCAGCAGAGTCTCCCAGTCCTGGAGGGAGAGGGAAGAAGGAGGGGGGAGAAAAGCCCTAGGAAAAGGATCGTTAGTCGCCGAGGTGAGCGTTTGGGTTTGATCCATTTTGGGGGAGGGAAGGGAGCAGGAATTAGCTACACTCCAGAGGTAAGGGACTTGTTTGGGGTGGAAAGCTGATCCAGGGTTTCACAGGAGAGAGGGTAAAGTGGGTCGGAATTACCTGAGTCTGCAGGCGATTCAATGTTGCACGTTCTGCACTCGCTCCCTTCACTCCATCTAAAGCAACAATTCTTTTTGTTTCGCCCCTGGTTACAACAGTCTCCAGCTCTCTGCCACCGAGCAGAGCAAGACGGGAGGGGAAATTCTCCCACCTCGCTCTCCAGTTCTAGTTAAAAGGGTTGTGTGTGTAACCGGGGAACCTAGGAAATTGACGCAAAAGTTTTGATTTCACATTCTAAATGTAAAGATCCCCCCCCCCCCCCCCCCCCGCCTTTGCAGTTCTCTGGTTAAATATTTCCTCCTCTTCAGGATCAAGTTCCACTGTAAAATGAGGCGGATTATTCGTCCGAGTATTTCCAGGGTCGCCTGCGTTTCTCCGGCTCCTATTGTGGCACTCTGGTCAGCTTCCAGTGTCACGGACGGGGAAGTGGACAATACGTCCGCCGTCTTTCCTTCCAAAGTGTTCACGGGGGGGGCAGAAACCAGATCCGATCTCATGGGGGAGGATAGGCCAGCGAGGTATGAACTATAAGGAGTCATCTCTGGGAGGTTTTAACTAAAGGTTTTTAAAAGTGCATTGGTATAGCGCCTTTCATTGCTACAGGAAGGCCCGAAACTGTTTACAGCCAATGATGTGCTTTTGGAAGTGGAGCCACTTGCAATATCTGTAAGACAGGAAACGCCCACTAATGGCAATGAGATAATTTGCCTAATTGACTATTGTCCCTTTTTTGTGTGTGATATTGGCTCAAGGATGAATATTGGCCCAAGACACAGCCAAGGACCAATTAGTTTGGGTAAGCTGAATTGGGGTGACCATTTGAGGATGCCCCATATCCCCCTAGGGATGGTTCTGCTGGGAACTCCCCTTGGTCTCATCTCCACCTGAGAGAGGCGGCACCTCTGATAGCCCAACACTCCAACAATAGCAGTAGCAGCCTGGAATTTCTTTGTCCCCCCAGTGTCCAGAATGGGACTTGAACTACTAGGATTTTTGATTCAGTTGACCCAGTGCTGTTCACTCATGTCTTTGGGCAGATGGTAATTTCTGCCTGTCAACATGCCCTGAGGGGCAATTAGAAATACCCAGTTTGCATACTAAGGTTAGGTGAACTAGTCATGCTAAATTGCCCATAGGGTTCAGGGATGTGTAGCTTTGGTGCATTAGCCAGGGGAAGTATTTTCCTAACCATACCAAAACCCCATTTAAAAACCAGGTGCCAATTTTTACTAGTTCCTC
This sequence comes from Hemiscyllium ocellatum, assembly GCF_020745735.1. Classification (NCBI taxonomy): domain Eukaryota; kingdom Metazoa; phylum Chordata; class Chondrichthyes; order Orectolobiformes; family Hemiscylliidae; genus Hemiscyllium; species Hemiscyllium ocellatum. Next base: position 20,209,106 of record NC_083406.1, on the reverse strand, counting down.
CCCAAGTGGTATAATTATTGTTTTGTTGGCTTTCTGTTGAAATTCTGAAAGACTTTGAATGTAAATAATCCTACCTAATTCTTGATGTTTCATACATATTATGTCTCACCTCAACTTTTGAACTAATGGATTTGGAGCCTTATGTTGGATATATTATTAAAAAAATTGAGCCTTATTACGTAAGTAAAGTTGGTGTAGTGCAAAACACCTTTTCCCAGTGCCTGCATGGTGCTTCGGAAAGATTACTGAACAAAATTACAGCAGGCACTTTAAATTTAAACAAAATATCTTTAAAACCAAATGGTGTCTTCAGAGTTCCCAATTTCAGTTGTGCATCTGGAATTTGGAAATTTCTCTGAATGTTAGCAGCGTCCATCCTTCTTCGTGGTTATTTATTCTATTCTTACTCATAGGATATTAAAGAAATTTAAAACTAATTTGAGCTCAATCAAAGTCATTGTGATCGTGTTTGCGTCACTCCTGTGTTTGTTGACTTGTACTGAGTCCTGGTTTGGTTGCCTCACACTTTTTAAAATTGTCATCCTTGGTTTCAAATTCTGCTATGGCCTACCCCGTTTCCTCGTGCCTACAAGCTCCTTTAGCCTTACAATCCCCTGAGATTGTTGTGCTCCTCTGATTTTATTTATGGGCATCCCTGGTTCTCAGTGTTGTACCACTGGCAGCCATGCCTTCAACTATTGGAGCCCTTGAGTAGTGGGACTCCCTCTCTAAACCTCCCACTTTTTTTCTCTGTCTTTAAACTGACATTTTTCACACAACCTTTGGTCACCACTACAAGTCTTGCCTTAGGTGCTCAGTATCAAATTTTGTCTTGACTGCTCCAGTGGATGTTTTACAATGTTAAAGATGGTATTTAAATGCAAATTGTGACCAGCGTACACTAATAATGAGTCATAACTGAAAATTTTGGAAATAAAGCAGTGCTATCATGTTTGAGGTACAAACCATTCTGATTTAAGATCTCAACTAAAAATATTTATTAACCTCTGTACTCCTTTCAGAGATACAAATAGACCAACAGTATAATTTTGTTTTATTATTGGATTTGTTTGTTTAAAGTGCTGTTTAGTTCTGTATTCCTTTCTAAAAACCCCAGGAATACTGTTCAGTTTGAGTTTATTTTGCTCTGACCCAACTTCACTTATCAAATAAAACACCAACTATCAAAATAATGTCAATGAATTATAATAAAATTCCAAATCAACCACGTGATTTTAAAAGCTAACAAATGGACTTATAAGGCAATTTGTTTACATCTTTTATGAATCAGAATCCCTGTAGAAAGCCAACAAAAATAGGCTGGAATTAATACAGCAACTTCCAAAATGCTGGAATCTTTCGAAGTGCTTTTCAGTCAATGAGGTACTTTGTAAAGTGGTCACTATTGTAATGTAGGAAATGCAGAAACCAATTTGTTCTCAGCAAATTCCTGCAAACAGCATTGTGGTAACGACCAGATAATCTGTCTTTCTGATGTTGTTTGTGGGATAGATAAATATTGACCAGGACATCAAGCAGATCTCCCTTGCCTTTTCTTTCGAATACTGTCGCTAAATCTTTTTGGACAGTTGGAATTTAATACTAAAATAAAACAAAGAACTACAGGTGCTGCAAGTCTGAAACACATTGAAACAGAAACTGCTGGAGAAATTTAACTAGCCTGGCAGCATCTGTTAGGAAAAAACTGTTAATGTTTTGAGTCCAGTGACCCTTCAGACCCCTGAAGATCCGAAGTTCTATCAGTGGGAAGTAAGATAGCATTGTTGCACTTAGAAAATACTGAATTAGGAAATATCTCACGCTTTGTTGATGCACCCCATCAGATACATACTCCTTTTCCCTCACTTTACCTTGCCCATTGTAGTCTCCTGGTTAAAATTAACAAAAAAGGGCAGATTAAAATTCAGATCAATTGTGGGGTCTGTGTTTAACTGAGAAATTCCTATATAGGATCTTTAGGTAATCAAAGTTGGAGCAGTGGGATTAGAATGGGCCTTGTCTATGTTATTCTGTTGCACGTGAGCATCACTGGCAAGATCAGTATTTATTGCCTATCCCCCCAGTTGCCCTTGAGAAAGTTGGTTTGAGTTGGCTTTCTTGAGCTGCTGCAGTCGGAGGTGCAGTTCCATGCACAGTTCTGCTATAGAAGGGGTTCCGAGAGTTTGAGAACAATGTTGTTTTGTTGCCTGACAATGTCAGCTGGTATGTTCAATTTTATTCTTACATGGGTTTTCATTTGGTTGCCATTTGTGGTTTCATACAAGTGCTTGCTAGGCCCTTTTTAGAGCGCAGTACAGATTCAATCACATTGTTGAGAGTAGAGACATGTAGGTCAGATAAGAATAGAATAGAATCCCTACAGTGTGGATACAGGCCCTTCGGTCCAACAACTCTATACCCACCCTCCGAAGAGTAACCCACCCAGACCCATTTCCCTACCCTATTTTCCTTTATTTCCTCTGGCTAATGCACCTAAGCTACACATCCCTGAACCCTATGGGCAATTTAGCATGACTACTTCACCTAACCTGCACATCTTTGGACTGTGGGAGGAAACTGGAGCAAACCCATGCAGACACGGGGAGAATGTGCACACTCCACACAGACAAATGCCTGAGGCTGGAATTGAACCCAGGTCCCTGGCACTGTGAGGCAGCAGTGCTAAGTACTGAGCCACCATGCTGCCCAGACTTTTATTTGGGTGTTGCTGGTTGATGTTATTGGTGAGCTCTTGAACTGCTGTGCTGTGGGTAGACCCACAATGCAGTTAGAGAAGGAGTTCCAGAATTTTGACCCTGTGACATATAAGGAATGGCAATATATTTCCAAGTGAGGATGGCAAGTGGTTTGGAGGGGAACCAGCAGGTGATGGTGTTCCTGCTGCTCTTAGCCTTCTGGATGGAGGTGATTCTGGATTTAGAAGGTCATGTCTGAGGGTCTTGGGTGAGTTTCTACAGTGCATCTTGTAAATAGTACACACTACTACTGAGCATTGGTGGTGGAGGGAGTGGATACTTGTGGATGTGGTGCCAATCAAGAGTGCTGCTTTGTCCAGGATGGTGTAAAGCTTCTTAGCATTGTTGGGGCTGCACTCATCCAGGCAAGTGAAAAGTAGTCCATCACACTCCTGACTTGAACCTTGGAGATGGTGAACAGGCTTTGGGGTGTCAGGAGGTCTGTGACTTGCTGCAGTATTCCTAGCCTCTGACGCCCACTTATAGTCACTACATTTGTGCTACGTCCATTTGAGTTTCTGGTCAATGGTAACCTCCAGGATATGGATAGAGGTAGATGCAGTGAAGGTAACACCATTGAATGCTAAGGGGCCGTGGTGAGATGGTCATTGCCTGGCACTTGTGGGGCCAAGCCTGGATATTGTCCAGATTTTGTTGATTTGAAAATGTACTGCTTCAGTATCTGAGGAGTTGCAAATGATGCTGAATATTACAAACACTAGCTAACATACCAGTTCTGACCTTTTGACGATGGGAAGGTCATTGATGAAGCAGCTGGAGATGTTTGGGCCTAGGACACCACTCTGAGAAATTCCTGCAGTGATGTCCTGACTACCAGCAACCACGACCAGCTTCCTGTGTGCTGGATATGACTCCAACCAGCAGAGAGTTTGCCCCTTGATACCTATTGATACCAGTTTTGCTCGGGCTCCTTGATGTCCACTTTGTCAAATGTGACCTTGATGTCAATGGCTACCATTCTCACATCACCTCTAGAATGTAGCTCTTGCCCATTTTTGAACCAAACCTGTAATGAGGTCAGGAGCTGAGTGGCCCTGGTGGAACCCAAACAGGACATCACTGAGCAGGTTATTGCTGAGCAGGTGTTGCTTGATACAGCTGTTGTTGATACGTTCTGTCACTTTACAGATGAATTATGAATAGACTGATGGTGCAGTAATTGGGTTAGATTTGTTCTGCTTTTTGTGTGCAGGACACATCTGGATGATTTCCTACTTGGGTAAATGCTTGTATAGTAGCTCTACTGGAAGAGCTTGGCTAATGGAGTGGCAGATTCTGGAGCATAAGTCTTCAGTATTATTGCCGGGGTGTTTTCAGGGCCTATAGGATTTACAGTATCCAGTGTCTCCAACCATTTCTTGATATCAAGTGGAGTGAATCGAATTGGCTGAAGGCTGGTATCTGTAATGTTGGACACCACTGGAGGAGATCAAAATGGATCATCCACTCAGCTGTTCTGGCTGAAGGTTGTGCAATTGTTTTAGCCTTATTTTTTGCACTGATGCGCTGGGCTTTTCTATTATTGAGGATGGGGATATTTGTGCTTCCTCCAGTGAGTTGTTTAATTGTCCACCACCATTCACAACTGGATGTCATAAGATTGCAGATCTTCGATCTGATCCATTGGTTGTGCGATCACTTGGCTCTGTCTATCACTTGCTACTTATGCTGTTTGGTGGTTTCACCTCATTTTTAGGTATGCCTGGTCCTGGCATGCCCTCCTGCCCTCTCCATTGAACCAGGGTTGATCTCCTGGCTTGACATAATGATTGACTGGTGGAATATGCTGGGCCACAAGGTTATAAAATTGTGCTGGAGTACAGTTCTGCTGTTGATTGCCCACAGCCCCTTATGGATGCCCAGCCTAGAGTTGCTAGATCTGTTTGAAGTCTGTCCCATTTACTTCTCTCAAAGACATCAGTGAACTAAATGAGGTTTTATATCATTTTGGTTGTTTCATGATCACTGTTAATGAGACTAACACTTTATTCCATTTACATAAATTTAATTAATTAATCTTATTTCCCACAGCTGCTGGGTACAGTTGGAACACATCTCTACATCATTGGTCATTACTGATCCAGCAGCATTGCCATTAGGCAGTGGATGTCTATAATGAATAAATGCACTTAAAACTAAATGAATAAATGAAGAAAAAAGGGACCTAAGGGTGTCTTGATGGGATCAAATGAAAGTGGGTGGGAGGAGCAGGATCATGAGAAGTATTGTGACCTAGACAGATGGGGGTCAATGCCTTATTTCAGGACTATAATCTTTCAGTGTAACCCCTGAGAAATTACTAAACCCACTCAGATGAAGTAATTAGTCTACATTATCACAGTATAATCCCTACATAGTTCTATAAATCTCGAATAAATCACTCCCAAGTTTAAGATTCCCAAAATATAGTGACCAAGCTCTGAGTTAATGGGGATTGCTGTTAACATTTGCATCAGCTATCTGCTACTTATGGCTGTTTCTTGTGCACTGCGTATAATTAAAAACGTTTCTATAAATTGTGCAGGGAATATTAGCATCTTACTTTAAGTGTTACCTCACCGCTTTCTCAGCAATCTGAGTTTGTTGCAGTAATAATTGCACATTTGTGGATTCATTCCTAAAGATTCCTAATTCCTAAAGCACGGATATTTCCCCGAGGTGCAGTAAACCTTCTAATAAGCTAAATCTTGCCAATATGCTCTGGGCATTAATCACATTAATAGGGGTCTTTCATTTGAAGTGGGAAATGGCAGATTCAAAAAATGACAAGCAGGCAAAAAATCTTGTACAGGAGTCCCTGTGAGGCCGCTATTATCAATTTCAGATTATTATCACAATTTTTAAGGAACTATGTCTCCAATAAAATCTGTGATTTTGTTGCTTTTGAGCCTGTTGTATCATGCTTCAAGTAAGCTTGTGGTAGTTTATGAAATTAAGTTAATCGAATAAGCTGGCTGATTTGAGCTCCTTGTTGTGTTGGTTCATCTCCACAATTAAGGACTCAAGAAACAAAGGCAAAAATACATCTCCGTGCCCTTGTGCCTGGTTCCCATTACTGATACATTCTATACTTTATTCTCCTTAAAGCTGGAATAAAGTGTACTATCGAGGGAATGCTGTGCTGTCAGAAATATTCTCTCTTAGATGAGATGTTAAACCAAGACTACTATTGCCCCCGTCAAAGGTCTCTGGTTGCAAGTTCAAAGAATACTCACAGAGCTATCCTCAGTGAAATGCAAACTGTTGGGAATTCTCACCAGGTGAAGTAGCACGAGTGGAGAGGAAAAGCATATTGAGTAAAATGTTAGCTCTCCTTCTGCCTTCATGCTTGTCACCTGTTGGATTTTTCATTCATTCAGGAGATGTGGGCTCTGCTGGCTAGGCCAGCATTTATTGCTCATCCAACGTTGCCTTTGAGATGGTGATGGTGAGCTACCATTTCGCACCCATTTGTTGCATGCAGATCCAGAATGATGTTAGGGAGAGTATTCCAGGAATTTGACCCAGCGACACTGAAGGAATGGCGATATATTTCCAAGTCAGGATGGTGAGTGGCTTGGAGGGGAACTTGCAGTTGGTGATGTTCCCATGTGTCTGCTCCCGTTATACTTCCAGATGGAAGTGGTCATGGGTTTAGATGGAATCTTGGCAACTTTCAGCATCTTGCGATGTTATACACTGCTGGTATTGTGAGTTTGTGATGGAGGGAGTGAATGAGGATGTTGCATTGATCAAATTGGCTGCTTTATCGTGGAGACTGTCAAATTTCTTGAGTGTTTTTGGAGCTCTACTCATCCAGAAAAGTGGGGAATATTCTATCACATTCCTAAAATCACACAACAATCTAGGTTTGTTCAATAGATCGTTTCAGCTGCATAACACTGTAAGCTTTTGCTATAAATTCTGTCTTATCCTGCTCCACAGCTACCTGATGAAGGAGCAGCGCTCCAAAAGCTAGTACTTTCAAATAAACCTGTTGGACTAAGCCTGGTGTTGTGTGATTTTTTTTGTAACTTTCTGGATGATTTGTGGAGTCAGGAAGTGAGTTTTACACTCTTCAAGATTCTGAACTTCTGACTTGTTCTTGCAGCTACAGTAATTAAATATGGCTAGGCCAGTTCAGCTTCTCTAGTCTATTGATCATGGGGAATTCAGTGATTGAATGTCAAGGGGTGATGTTTAGATTCTCTCGTTGGAGTTGGTCATTGTCTGGAACTTGTATGTAGCAAATTTACTTGCCACTTGTAGTGCAGTGGTAGTGTCCCTAGCTCGGGGGCCAGTGTTCAAGTCCTACTTGCTGCAGAATTATGCAATAGCATCCTCTGCACAGGTTGATGAGAAAATGCCTTCACTGGGGAACTCCTGCAGGGTTGGCCTGGAACTGAGATGACTGACCTTCAATGATCACAGCCATCTTCCTTTGTGCCAGGTATGACTCCAACTAGTGAGGAAGTTATCCTGCTGATTACCATCGAATCTAATTTTGCCAGGGTTTCTTGATCCTACTTTCAGTCAAATGCAGCCTTAGTGCCAAGTTTCCATCTCACCTCTGGAGTTCACCTCTTTTGTCCGTGTTGAATCAAAGCTGTAATGAGGTCAAGACCTGAGTAGGCCGGAACCCAAAATGAATGTTAGTGAGCAGGTTATTTTGAGCGAGTGTTAGTTGATAGCACTGCTGTTGACACCTTCCAACACTTTACTAATGATCAAGAGTAGATTGATGGGATGGTAATTGGCGGGGTTGGATGTGATCTGCTTTTTGTGTACAGGGCATGCCTGAGTAGTTTTCCACATTTTAGGCTAGATGCCAATATTGTAGCTGTACTGTAACAGCTTGAGGAGGGCAAGGCAACTTCTGGAGGGCAGGTCTTCAGTATGATTGCTGGAATATACTGAGTGGACTTGCTGAGTTGCAGCATTTTTGTTGTTTTCCCAGATTTCCAGCGTCTACAATATTTTACTTTTGTATTTGGGATATCTGCAGGCTGAAAAATATCTCTCAACTGATACCATTTTTAATGTAAATAGAGTCAGATTATCTGGCCATTATTGTATTGCCAATTGTGGGATTTTCCTCTATAAATTTGTCACTGTTACATTTTCTACAAGAAAGTAAGTGTCATTTCAAAAGCACTTCATTGGTTGTACAGTGCTCTGGTATGCACTGAGGTGCTACAGAAATGCAAATTCTTTATTTTGTGTCGTTATGCTTCTCCCCTACTCAAATTGCTTGCACAAGGATTAGCAAGCTAGCAAATAACAGCGACTTGCGTTTATATAGCATCTTTAAGTACTAAAGGAGTCCACAGCACTTCACAGGAGCATGCTCTCACAAAATTCGATACTGAGCCATGTTGAATACTAGGGTAGGTTTGGATAATATGCTAACCTGTAATTATAATAGTACAAAACTAAGTTGCAGAATTTGTGGATGCTGGAAAAACTCAGGCCTGGCAGCATCTGTGGGTAGGAAGCAGAGTTAATGTCATGGGCGAAAGTGAGGACTGCAGATGCTGGAGATTGGAGTCGAGAGTGCGGCGCTGGAAAAGCAAGAGGAGCAACAAAATTGACGTTTCCTGATGAATGGCTTTTGCCCAAAACATCGATTTTCTTGCCCCTGGATGCTGCCTGACCTGTTGTGCTTTTCCAGCCCCCCCACACTCAGCAAAAGAGTTAATGTTTCAAGTCCAGTGACCCTTGATCAGAACTGTTAGTAGCAGCTAGGAAAACTATGGTGTTTCTATTGAAGCTGAAATGGTGATGGGTGGGGGTTTGGTAAGGAGGAGAGGTGAGTGGATAGGTGGAGATGGAGCACAGAGTGAGAGAGAGAGAGAGATATGATAGAGGTAGCTAAGCAAGGAGATAGTGGATAGGAGGCCAAGACTGATTAAAGCTGAATCAGTGATAATAAGTTAAAAATCACGCAACACCAGGTTATAGTCCAACAGGTTTATTTGGAAGCACTAGCTTTCGGCACGCTGCTCCTTCATCAGATAGCTGTGGAGCAGGACCATAAGACACAGACTTTATAGCAAAAGATTAGTGTCATGCAACTTAAATGATGTATTTGATTGTTAAATCTTTCATCTTTTAGAATGGGTTGCAGGTTTCGATTCATTAATATGTGAATCCCAGAACTACTTTTCAGTCACCTTTTCGAGATAACTTAAGGTGTTATAATAAAAAAGTGACATCTCAGCTCAGGCAATGCATTAAAGGTGTGAGGTCAGAGTCTGTCTGTATCTCAATCTTGAGTCAGACTGGTTCTACTTCCAAAGTGGAATTTACAAAATATTACATGGATTGACCATTTGCAGGTTGTGCATTTTTTTTTGAGCAAAATAGAATGTATCTGCAAATTGTAAATTCCACTTTGGAAATAGGATGAGATGCTCAGCAAAATTGCCTTGAGTTTCCGTTTGGTCTCCCCAGTGTAGTGAAGACCACGTCGGGAGCACAGTAAACTAAGTTGGAGGAGAGGCTTATGCCCGAAATGCCGACTTTCCTGCTCCTCAGATGCTGCCTGACTTGCTGTGCTTTTCCAGCACCACACTTTCTGACACTGGAGGAGAGGCAAGTGAACTTCTGTCTCGCCTGCTGGGGGCCTTGCGTGGAGGTGAAGGGGGGTGTGGTGCACCGGCAGATTTTGCATCTTTTCTGGTTTGGTGGAATGTATTTGGGGGAGGGGGTTGGTTGCGGGGTTTGATGGAGAGAGTGGCGCAAACCAAAGATTGGTGAAGGAAACGGTCCTTGCGGAAGGCAGAGAGGGGTGGGGAGGGGAACACGTTCTTGGTGGTGGGGTCTAATTGGAGTTGGTGTAAGTGTTTAAGGATGATGCGGAGATTGGTGGAGTGGTAGGTGAGGACAAGGGTGACCCAGTCTTTATTGTGTTTAGAGTGGGTAGGGTTGAGAGCAATAGAGTGGGGAATGGAGGAGGTGCAGTGGAGGTCTGACTGGATGACAGAGAGGGAAAAGCACCACCTCCATTCCATTGCTCTCAACCCTCCATCTTAATGCAATAAAGACAGGGTCCCCTTGTCTTCACCTACCACCCCACCAGTCTCCGCATCTCTAAACACTTCTGCCAACTCCAACTAGACCCCACCACCAAGAAAATCTTCCCCTCCCCATCCCTCTCCGCCTTCCACAAGGACTGTTCCCTTTGACAGGCCTTGGTTTGCGCCACTCTCCCTACTGACTCCACCGAACCGCTAGGTACCTTCCCCTGAAACCGGAAAAGATGCAAAACCTGCCGGTGCATCACCCCCTCCCCTCCATCGAGAGCCCCACACAATCCTTGCAGGTGAGACGGAAGTTCACCTGCCTCTCTCTTCCAACCTAGTTTACTGCGTAAGATGCTCCTGATGTGGTCTTCCCTACATCGGGGACACCAAACGTAAACCCAGGGCATGTTTCGCTGTGCGTCACAGTCAGGCCCACAGGGGGCTGACCTGACCACCCAGTCACCGCCCATTTTAATTCCCCTTCCCACTGCCATTCCAAGATGACCATTCCCAGTCTCCTCCATTGCTATAGCAAATCAGACCGCATCTCTGAGGAACAACACTTCATCTTTCGCCTGGGCAGCCTGTAGCCAAAGGACGCAACATTGAGTTCTTCAATTTCAAATAACTTCCCTTCCCATCCCCTGACTCCCTTCCCAGCCCCTCCCCCTCCCCCTCCTGTCCCTCTGATCAATCTTCCTTCCAGCCACCAACCAGATTCATTCCTCCCAAGGACCATCCAGGTCATACCCCCCAACAATGTTCACCTATCCCTGACCCGCCACACCTCCATTTATCTGCAGCTCACCTTACACCCACCCCCCAGTCCTGAAGAAGGGTTACACCTGAAATGTTAACTTCTCCACCTCCTGATGCTGCCTAGCTTTTGTGTTCTTCCAGCCTCCTTGTCTATCAGTGACCATAAGAGCTGAGTAGGAGAAAATGGGTGACCTGTACTGAATGCTACTTATTAAATATGTTAATGGACCGAGGAGAAGGTGAGAATGGGTGACTGCTTAAAGCAGTCCATGTCATAACAGGACCGGGCTGCGTAAAGAATATGTAAGAGTGGAATCAGATTCTACAGTTAGTAAACTCAGTGTTGAGTCAGCGAAGCCACAGATTCCCTAAGTAGAAATTGTGAGGTTCTTTGAGGTTACGCTCAGGCTTGCTAGAACACTGCAGGAGGCCCGAGACAAAAATGTTGGCATGGGAACACAGTTAGGTGTTGAAGTTGGAGGCAACTGGAAGCTTGGTCATTTTTTAGGTGTTGCACAAGTGGTCACCCAGTCTACATTTCATCTCCCCAGTGTAAAGGAGACCACACTGTGAATAGCCAATAATTGTAGGCAAGATAATACAAACATTGGTCACAAAGAAGGGTTTTTAAGAAGCCTCTTAAAAGAGGTGCAGAGGGTTTGGGAGGGAATTTCTGAACTTAGGACCCAGATAACTGAAGTCATGGAAATGGATCACTTAAAATTAAGAACTGCCGAAGAGGTTGAAATTAGTGGAATACAGATATCTTGAAGATTTTTGAGGCTGGTGGAGATTACAGAGATAACTAGGGCAGAGGCCAGAGATGATAATTTTAAAATCTGTGTTGTTGGATTGACTGTGAGTTGCCAGTGAAACTTCTAGAATTTGCTTTTCAGGGAGATGAGAGGTCAGAGGAAGAAAGTTGATAAATCTGTGCATTTGCAATGCAACCTTTTGTGAGTTTTCCAAGGATCAGGCATGGTGCTTCCCAACCGCATCAGATAAATGAGTTGATTTCAGCCCATGGGTCATCTTTATGTTGCACACACAGTCGAGTTAAGAGTCTGAGCATCATTGACCCATGACTGTATTGAGAACAGTGTATGAAAATGGCTACTTTCAGAAGGATGTCATATCATCTCAGGGGACTGTGAAAATACACATTGCACAGTGGAAATAACCCAGTTAAATTTTAAAAATTCATAAGATGTCTGACTATGTGCACCAAGACCACAGTGTTTGAAAGGCCAGGAACACACATAACACCATCTCATGAATTGCATATTTGGCAGTCACTTCCACGATACATGTTACTCATAATGTGGTGGCTGGTAACATAAGGCACACAGTTTGAGTATTGAAGAAAGAATGTAAGGGCTTATGGGGAAACCATGTTTTTAAAACTGCACAGTGTATTATGGTTTAGAATATATTACAGACAGCATAAGCTAATTTAAGAAAGAGTAACTTCCAAAAGGGAGGTGGATAATTATTTGAAGGGAATTTTAAAAATTCATTTGTTGGATACTGGCAACGATAGGTACCTATTGTGCATTTCTAAGTGCCCGAGAGACGATGGTGGTAGATGACCTTCATGTACTGGGATCATGGTCAGCATGGACTGGTTGGACTGAATGGTTTCTTTCCGTGCCCTCCCCTATGACTTTTGACTCTATGCACTGATGTGTTCAATGTGGTATAAGTGCACCAACTGTATACTGAGGGAGGTCCAGAATTTTGACGCAATAAAGATGAACCAGTGGGTATTATATCTCCGAGTGAGGATGGTGTGTGACTTTGAGAGTGCTTGCAAGTGCTTTTTTTTAATTTCAAAAATATACTTTATTCATAAAATATTTTGATGATCTGTACAATTGGTGGTGCCATTCGTAGGCGCACCTTGCATTTCTTTACATACAGCAATCGGAATTAATCATTCGTATATACAGGTCTGTATGTTTACTATCCATATATTTAGCTGAGGTGTCAGCAGAGCCCACTTACTGTTTGGGCCCCCTGTTCTTCTTAGGCAGGCAGACGTTACACGGTGGTCTTTCCCCACCGCGCCTTGGCAGCAGCTGCCCCAAGCTTCAGTGCGTCCATCAACACGTAGTCCTGGACCTTGGAATGTGCCAGTCTGCAACACTCAGTGGGGGTCAACTTCTTCAGCTGGAAGATCAACAGGTTTTGGACAGACCAAAGAGCGTCTTTGACCGAATTGATGATCCTCCAGGCACAGTTGACGTTCGTCTCAGTGTGCGTCCCGGGGAACAGACTGTAGAGCATGAATTCCCGCGTCATGGAGCTGCTCGGGATGAACCTCAACAGACACCACTGCATTCCTCTCCAGACTTCCTTTGCATAGGCACATTCCAGAAGGAGGTGTGTGACAGTCTCGTCCCCCCCCCACAGCCGCTTCGAGGGCAGCGTGCGGTGCGGCAGAGAGTCCGGGCGTACATAAAGGATCTCTCAGACAGAGCCCTTCTCACCACCAGCCAAGCCATATCTTGGTGCTTGTGGGAAAGTTCTGGCGATGAGACATTCTGCCAAATGACTTTGACAGTTTGCTCAGGGAACCACTCAACAGGATCCGCCCTCTCCTTTTCCTGAAGGGTTTCAAGGACACTATGTGCTGACCACTTCCTGGTGGACATGTGGCCAAAGGTGTTTTTCTTCATAAATTTCTCCATGAAGGACAGGTGATATGGAACGGTCCAACTACTGAGAGCGTTCCGCGGCAGCAGGGCCAGGCCCATCCTCGCAACACCGGGGACAGGTAGAACCTCAGTCCGTAGTGACACTTGGTGTTTGCATACCAGGAATCCATGCACAGCTTGATGCAGCCAAACACAAAGGTGACCATCAGGGTGAGGGTGACATTGGGTGTATTTCTTTCCCTGTTGCCCAAATCTTAATACGTCTAGTCCCTTCGGACCCGGTCCATCTTTGATCTCCATATAAATTGGAAGATGGCCTGGGTGACTGTGAATAGGCACATATAACAACACTGACAGTGCCTCACACCTGATGACCAGGTTTTTACCCGCGATGGAGAGTGACCGTAGCTTCCATCTGCCCAGTTTCTGCCTCACTTTCCTGATATGCTCCTCCCAAGACTTGGCACATGCTCCAGTCCCTTCAAACCAAATACCCAGCACCTTCAGGTGGTCAGTCCTGAAGGTGAAGGGGATCGAGGATTGCTCGGCCCAGTTCCCGAAGAGCATGGCCTCGTTTGCAAGTGCTACTACCCTTGCCCAAGGCAATAGAGATCTTGGGTTGGAAAATCCCTGGCACAAGAGGCCTGGCAGGTTACTGTAGTACACCTTTTGGATTGTGGTTAGTGTTACAGAATCTGCAAGTCTGTCTTCAGCATCATGACTGGCAAAATGTGCGAAGCCATTTCAGAAAAACTTGTGTAATAATGAAGTGATGCATTAAAGAAATGATTAAATGGCATCCAGGCACATTAGTCTAGGAATGTGGTTAAAAACCTTGACTAAATGTACTCTGTGTCATGTATGTAATGAATCTGAACATCAAACTGGATCTAGTCCAATTCAGGCAGGCAACAACCAGAATGCTAAATACATCCCGTTCTTCAGAAGTTGGATGATAATGATCAGATCAGCTTCATAGACAATAAAACAAAGATGACAGCATATAGACGTAATATGTGCTGCTTATGTGTATACACAGCACATTCTGCTAACTGGCCTGAACAAGCTCTCTGTCTAGCATCTCAATTTCTAAAATTCTCTCCTCGTTTACCAAACCTTCCATGACCTTGTCTTTCTCTAAAATTGCCTCTAGCTCCACGACCCTCCACACTCCTCCTCCAACTCTGACCTCTTGTACATGCCTGATTTTAACCGGGTAAAAAGTGAGGTCTGCAGATGCTGGAGATCAGAGCTGAAAATGTGTTGCTGGTTAAAGCACAGCAGGTCAGGCAGCATCCAAGGAACAGGGAATTCGACGTTTCGGGCAAAAGCCCTTCATCAGGATTTTAACCGGTCCAACATTGGCAGCTATGCCTTCAGCTCTTGAGCACTGAACTCTGGAAGTTGCTTTCTAAAGCTGTCCATCTCTCTCCTCTTTTAACACCATTCCTTCAAACTGATTTCTTTAACCAAACATTTTCTTACGTGACTGATGTCAGATTTTACTTCTGTGAAGTCCCTTCCTCCTGCAAAACGTTATGTATTGACTGCACAAGCTAGATGGGAAATTCAACTTTATTTGTTTCCCAGCTTCTCTGCTGGTGGCACAGAGATATTGTCTTTTTGATATCTTTCCCAAATGCACACTTTGCTGTGTGACCCATATCATTTGAGTTTCAACAGGCACCATGAGATATAGCCAGGGGCTGGACTAACAGCAAAGGCTGTTTGATCTTTAAGTACTGTGTATCAACATATCTTTCTAGCTAGAATCCTTTCAGATAACAATCGGGAAGATTTATTTTCTTAACTCTTACCTCCACCATCTGTCTCTTAATCTGGGATGCTGAGGATAAATTACATTCCACCATGTGCTACTTGACTGATATCGCCAAGGAGTTCAGTGGCGTAGTGGGAATGATAGAACATAGAACATAGAAAAATACAGCGCAGTACAGGCCCTTTGGCCCTCGATGTTGCGCCGATCCAAGCCCACCTAACCTACAGTAGCCCACTATCCTCCACATGCCTATCCAATGCCCATAAAGAGGGAGAGTCCACCACTGTTACCGACAGGGCATTCCATGAACTCACGACTCGCTGAGTAAAGAATCTACCCCTAACATCTGTCCTATACCTACCACCCCTTAATTTAAAGCTATGCCCCCTCGAAATATCTGACTCCATACGTGGAAAAAGGTTCTCATGGTCAACCCTATCTAAACCCCTAATCATCTTGTACACTTCTATCAAGTCGCCCCTAAACCTTCTTTTCTCCAATGAAAACAGACCCAAGTGCCTCAGCCTTTCCTCATACGATCTTCCTCCCATACCAGGCAACATCCTGGTAAACCTCCTCTGCACCCGTTCCAGTGCCTCCACATACTTCCTATAGTATGGCGCCCAAAACTGCACACAATACTCCAGATGCGGCCGCACCAGAATCTTATACAACTGCAACATGACCTCAGGACTCCAGAACTCAATTCCTCTACCAATAAAAGCCAGTACGCCATATGCCTTCTTCACAGCACTATTTACCTGGGTGGCAACTTTCAGAGATCTGTGTACATGGACACCAAGATCCCTCTGCTCATCCACACTACGAAGTATCCGACCATTAGCCCAGTACTCCATCTTCTTGTTACTCTTACCAAAGTGAATGACTTCACACTTAGCGACATTGAACTCCATTTGCCACCTTTCTGCCCAGCTCTGCAGCTTATCTATATCCCACTGTAACTTGCCACATCCTTCCTCACTGTCAACAACTCCACCGACTTTCGTATCATCCGCAAACTTGCTCACCCAAACTTCTAGCCCCTCCTCCAGGTCATTTATAAAAATGACAAACAGCAATGGTCCCAAAACAGATCCTTGCGGAACACCGCTGGTAACTGCACTCCAAGATGAACCTTTACCATCAACTACTACCCTCTGTCTTCTTCCAGCCAGCCAATTCCTAATCCAAACCTCCAACTCACCCTCAATGCCATACCTCCGTATTTTTTGCAGTAGCCTACCATGCGGAACCTTATCAAACGCCTTACTAAAATCCATATACACCACATCTACCACTTTACCCTCGTCCACCTCCTTAGTCACCTTCTCAAAGAATTCAATGAGGTTTGTGAGGCACGACCTGCCCTTCACAAAACCATGCTGACTATCCTTGATCACATTATGCCTATCCAGATGTTCATAAATCCTATCCCTTACAATTCTCTCTAAGATTTTGCCCACGACAGAGTTAAGTCTCACCGGCCTATAGTTATTAGGGTTATCCCTACTCCCCTTCTTGAACAAAGGAACCACATTTGCTATCCTCCAGTCTTCTGGCACTATTCCTGTAGACAACGAGGACATAAAAATCAAGGCCAGAGAATCCTAGGATAAATGCCATCAGGCCCGGGGGACTTATCTATTTTCACCCTTTCCAGAATTTCCAACACCTCTTCCCTACATACCTCAAAGCCAGCCATTCTAATTAATTGTGACTCAATATTCACATCGGCAACAATGTCCTGTTCCTGAGTGAATACTGACGAAAAGTATTCATTCAGTGTCTCCCCAATTTCTTCAGCCTCCACACACTACTATCCTTGACTGGACCTATTCCTACCTTCGTCATTCTTTTATTCCTGACATACCTATAGAAAGCCTTTGGGTTTTCCCTAATCCTACCAACCAACACTGGGCTAGTAATCCAGAACTCCGAGTTAATGTTCTGCACATAGGTTCAAACCTACCATAGCAGATGGTGGAATTCGAATTGAATAAGTCTGGAATTAAAAGGTACTCTCATGGCATCCATTGTTGATTTGTCATAAAACCCATGTGGTTTATTAGTGGTGTTTAGAGAAGGAAATCTACCATCCTTCCTTGTTCCAACCTACATGTGGCTGCCCTCTGAAATTGCCTTGCATGCCACTCAGTTCAAGGGCAGTTAGGGATGGCTTTGCCTTTGATGTTCATATGATAAGCTAGAAGAAAAATACCTGAAATCAGAAATTGACACATGGCTTGTTTGTCAGTGTCTCTGTACCATAGGATTGGAACCTTCATTTCCCCATTTGGGGAAAGGGGTTAGTAATTAAAACTAGATGTCCTCTTCCAACAACTTTGAAAAAATGTGCAGCTCATTTTCTTGTTGAATCAACACACTGCTTCACGAGAGATAGTCAAAGTCAGCCCTTGCCCACGGTTTCCAGTGAGTTTCTGATGGTGATGTTGAGGCAAAATATAAAGCTCAGAACTTCTTCATTATCACCAGATGGTAAAGTATACTCTTTGACCACAGAACACAGATCGTTTTCTGAAATACAAGACTGCCACCACCACCACCACCTGTTTGCGTCTTATCAGTCGGTGCAATAATGTCTTTGAAAGCGTCATTTGAGCAATCAATTCTAATTCCCCGATTGATGCCTGCATAATGGAGAAAGGTTTCAGACAAAGGATAGATGCTCCTTTTAATGGAAAGTAATAGTTTAATCCTAATCTGCATTACGCATCTCCCATTCCTCACACCAAATTCCTGGAATCCAAATGACGGAGCTTGAGTTAGAGGAATTAGTGGGCTGTCAATAAAACATCACTGCTACAGTCTTGAAGAGTACTATACCTAATTTGTTTGTTAATACCTGTGAGCTATTATGACTTAGGCAAGGATTTTGTTGGCATTAACTTTGTCCATTTATATTGAATAATTTTCAGCTTTAAATCTTAACTTTGTGTCCAAGCTTTTCATAGCTTGATAGTAAGTAGTACTTTCTTCTGTGTCAAATTTTGTGTGATATCTCTGCTGTGAAGCATCTTAGGACATCAAAGACACATAAATTCAGGTTGTTATTGGTGAGATCTCTGTTGTCCTCTAATTCTAACTTCCTATGCATCCTTGATTTTAGTCACTGACACCTATGGCCATAACTTCAGCTGCCTGGACCCCATGGTCTTTAATACTCTCCCCAAATCACATTCCCCCTCTATCTCCTTTAGCATATTCCTAAAAACCAGACTCCTCTGGTCGTTCACTCGTCTGTCCCAATAATTCCTTCCATTTGCAGCTCTCTCCCTCAGAGCTGTGAATAATTGTTGCGTACAGTCAGATCCAAGGTTGATGGATTTGTGGACAGTAAGTGAATCAAAGAAAATAGGGGTGGGGTAGGAAGCTAACATTGAGGCAGAAGATCAGCCCATTACCTTGTTGAATGACCAAGCTCATTGGCTATCTGTTTGAGGCTGACACCTACTCAAATTTGAGAGTCTCTGCCATGGGTAATCTTGTGGTTGACTCTTTACCTGCAAGTCTTTGGGCATGTGAGGCAGGATTTCTATGAGGCAGTTGGATCCAGAGTGCAAAGTTTATTTCCCTTTCCTTCCTGCCCCCTGCTGTCATTCAGCCTTCTCATGAAGGTGTTTGAACTCTCAGCATGATGCAACTTGATAGTCAAGTTGACGCCATTTTGAATGACAAGCGCAAAGCTCTTCTCTGTTATTAACCACTTGGTCATTGTGTTTCAAGGAGGAATTCATAGCGTCTTTGTACTGTTTTCTTTCTCGCCCACTGGAGAACTGGGCATGTGAGAGTTGAGAAAAATGAACCTGGTGGAGAAGATGATTTTCACCCGTATCCTTTCATTGCAGTTAATTTTGCAGGAATTTTGTTTGAATGCTAACACAGCTGGTTTCAGGATGGATGGTGATATTTGATTGGATGGTTCCCCAGTTGAATGGGCAGAGACATTGTTGATGAAATCTCTTTCTCTCTAGTGCTCGTAATTGTCCCTGATACAGAGTCCAGGTCTTGCTGCAGTACAGTGGTGTGGTGACAACAACTGCTGTGTACACTGGGACTTTTGTTACATGTGGAGATTTTTTTGTTGTCAAACACTCAGTACCGTCATTTATAGAAAGCTGAGCAGGCCCAGTTGACCCGATGGTTTGATCGCCTGATTTGCACGCCATTTCCAACCTTTTCAATTCTGCAGATAAGGACCACAGACTGTTCCTGAATATTTCCAAAACAAAGCCCATTGAGTTAGAAAGTGCTGGAGAAACTCAGCAGTGTCTGGGGGAGAGAACAGTGTTAATGTGAACAGTGTTAATGTTTTCAGTCCATTTGGGAGAATAGTCATACTGGACTCAATGTTAGCTCGGATTCTCTCCCTTTGGGTGATGCCAGATCTGCTCAGTTTATCCAGCACTTTATTTAGATTGCAGCATTTGCAGTCTTAGCTTTTATTTGACTGTTCACATCAGCTCAGACCTGGTTGGTCAGTTTCCACCTTTCATGTGTGTTGAAGGTGAAGCTGTATAGAGTATGTTGAGCATTTCCCATACTTCAGCATTCACCTCTGTCGAAAGGTTTTTGGTGACTAGAAGACCCAATACTTATGTCCGAAATGTCGATTCTCCTCCTCCTCAGATGCTGCCTGCCTGGCTGCGCTTTTCCAGTGCCGCACTTTTCGAACCTTATCTCCAGCATCTGCAGTCCTCGAATTCCTCCCAGACCCAATACTTAGTCAACTGTACAGCCCAGTCTTCATCTAGAAAATGGCAGAGCAGGTTTGAGGGGCTGTATGGTTTGTGCCTCCTCATGTTTCTGTTCTTGTATAGGGCTAGGTGTCAAATTTTGTTTGGTAATTGCTCTCATTAAGTGCTTTGGGATACTTTACCACGCTAAGAGAGTGATATAAAGGTAAGTTGCTGCTGTCTATGTTTAGCATGAGTTGAGGATCTAAGAAAAGTGAAAACTTTGATGTTTGACGTCAGTGGGAAAATAGTTGGTTAATAGCTGGACTTTTTTTTAATGTTCACAATTCTTTTGCTGCTCTCCTATTCTGCAGTACTGTTTGGGTGTAGGTAATATCCTGGAACATTAACTCAGCTGTGGGTTCTGATATGTCCTTTGGCCACTCAGGAAATGATAGTTACAAATGAATTGTTTATCTCCTCGCAAAGGTTCAAGAGGGGGTAGTGATCAGGGCCAGTGAACTTGCTGTATCACCTGGACTGAGCTCAGCCTACTTAGCACTTAAGCTTCAAGTCAGTAACTTCCTAAACTGGATCAATGGTGCTGGAAGATAACAGCAGTTCAGACAGCATCCAAAGGGCAGCAAAATCAATGTTTCGGGCAAAAGCCCTAAACTATACAGTGCGGCAATACAACAGTGCATTACTCCCTGATCTACACTGGCTCCTTTGCTAACTCCTTCTTAATCACAAACTATAATTTTTGAAGAACTAATTAAAAATGGATAAGTTGACAGTCCTATTTTAGTGTAAACTACTGGAATGTTCATTATTTATTGCACTTAGTTGATCATAAACGAGTTACGCGTCTAAGCTTTTATTACTTTTATTGACCAGCTTCGTTTCAGGACAAAAGTGTCTGTAAATTTCAGTATGTGATGCAGTCTTTGGGAGGATGTGGTTTAATGCAATTCATTGTAACATGAGGTAACCTGGTACCGGGGTGAGTGGGGATGTGGGAGAGATATGTGGGGGAGTGGTAAGGGATAGGGGGAGGCTTGCTTTGATCTGTGTGCCTGGATTGTTAAAACATGTTTCAAATCTCTGGCAACTTGTATTGTACTCAAACAAACGTATACATTTGCAGTAACTTAAATCAGTCAATGCACAAAGCCTTCAACAGGTGCCACACAAGAGGCTGCTGCATAAGATAAGAATGCAAGGCGTTATGGGTAAAGTATTAACATGGATAGAGGAGTGGTTGACTAACAGGAAGCAATGAGTGGGAATAAATGAATGCTATTCTGGTTGGCAATCAGTGATTAGTGATGTGCCTCTGGGATCAGTGTTGGAACCACAATTATTCACAATTTATATAGATGATTTGGAGTTAGGAGATCATGTATGGTGTGTCAAAGTTTGCACGTGATTCTAAGATGAGTGGCAGAACAAAGTGTGCAGAGGACTGTGAAACTTTGTAGAAAAAACAGGTACTTTGAGTGGGCAAAGGTCTGGCAGATGGAATACAATGTTAATAAATGTGAAGTCATCCATTTTAGTGGGAGTAACAGTAAAAAGGATTATTACGTGAATGCTAAAAAGTTGCAGCATGCTGCTGTGCAGAGGGACCCGAGTGTCCTTTTGCATGAATCACAGAAGGTTGGTCTGCAGGTACAGCAAGTAATTAGGAAGGCAAATGGAATTTTGTCCTTCATTGCTAAAGGGATTGAATTTAAAAGCAGATAGGTTATGCTGCAGATGTATAGGGTGCTGGTGAGGCTACACCTAGAGTACTGCCTGCAATTTTGGTCTCCTTAGTTGAGAAAGGATGTGCTGGCACTGGAGGGGGTGCAGAGGAGGTTCACTAGGTCGATTCCGGAGTTGAGGGGTTTGGCTTATGAGGAGAGATTGAATGGATTAGGATTATATTCATTGGTATTCAGAAGAATGCGGGGGGGGGGGATTTATAGAACATAAAATTATGAAGGGAATTGATAAGGTAGAAGTAGAGAGGATTTTTTCACTGGCAGGTGAAACTAGGACCAGAGGGCATAGCTTTAAAATTACAGGGAGCAGATTTCAGACTGAATTGTGAAGGAGCTTCTTCACCCAGAGGGTTGTAAATCTGTGGAATTCCTTGCCCAGGGAAGTAGTTGACACTACTTCTCGAAACATTTTTAAAGCTAAGATAGTTATTTTTGAACAATAAAGGAATTAAGGGATACGGTGAGAGCGCGGGTAAGTGGAGCTGAGTTCACGAAAAGGTCACCCATGATCTTATTGAATGGTGGAACAGGCTTGTAGGGCTGGACAGCCTACTCCTGCTCCTAGTTCTTATGGCTTTGTTCATTTAAAGAAAGCCTTGCATTTACATAGTACCTTCCAATACTTATGCATTACAGCTGATGAGGTACTTTTGAAACATTGTCATTGTTGGGTAGTAGAAAACATGGCACTTAGATTAGATTAGATTAGATTACTTACAGTGTGAAAACAGGCCCTTCGGCCCAACAAGTCCACACCGACCCGCCGAAGTGCAACCCACCCATTCCCCTACATTTGTCCCTTTACCTAACACTATGGGCAATTTAGCATGGCCAATTCACCTGACCTGCACATCTTTGGACTGTGGGAGGAAACCGGAGCACCCGGAGGAAACCCACGCAGACATGGGGAGAACGTGCAAACTCCATACAGTAAGTCGCCTGAGTCGGGAAATGAACCCGGGTCTCTGGCGCTGTGAGGCAGCAGTGCTAACCACTGTGCCACCGTGCCGCCCACGAATGCATCCACTAACAGCAACGAGATTGTGGCCAGACAATTTTTCTTAAGAGACGAGTAGAAATTACTGGATAAGCTGAGCAGGTCTGGCAGCACCTGTGGGGAGAAATCAAAGTTAACGTTTCCGGTCGCGTGACCCTTCCTCAGAACTGAACTGTCACTCGACTGGAAACGTTAACTCTGATCTCAATACATAATTCTAGTTGCATGAGACTGTAATCGTTTGCTATAAATTCTTTGTCTTATGGTCCTGCTTCACCACCACCTGACGAAGGAGCAGCGCTCCGAAAGCTAGTGCTTCCAAATAAACCTGTTGGACTATAACCTGGTGTTGTGTGATTTTTAACTTTGTCTACCCCAGTCCAGCATTGGCTCCTCCACATCCTGATTTCTCTCCACAAATGTTGCCAGACTTGCTGAGATTTTACAGCAATTTTTGTTTTTGTCTCTGATTTACAGCATCTGCATTACTTTTGGTTTTTTTTATTTTTGCTCCAGTTTCCTTCCACAGTCCAAGGATGTGCAGGTTAAGTGGTTTGGCCTTGCTTAATTGTCCCATAGTGCCCATGGATGTGTATGCTGTGTGGATTAGCCATGGGAAATGCAAGGCTACAGTGATTGGGGAGGTGGGAGGCAGTGGTGAGCCTAGATGGCATGCTCTTTGGAGAGTCAGTGTGGACTTGTTGGGCCAAATGGCCTGTTTCTGCACTTTAGGGATTCTATGAGCCAAATGCTGGCAAATGGGACTAGATTAGATTGGGATATCTGGCCAGCATGGATGAGTTGGACCGAAGGGTCTGTTTCTGTACTGTACAACTCCATGACTCTGAGTATCCGTACTTAATATCATCATTATGAACAGACAAAATCAAAGCCCACCTCTGCATTCCATCTGCAGTTAAAGTGGGTATTGGCGCATTTGGATTCAAAATTAACTGTCAGTGGCTTATGATCAGTTCCAATTGTGTAACTATGACAATGCAGGTAGTTATGAAATGATCTTATTCCAAAAGTCGCAAGTTCATATCTGACTGCTTTTGCCTGAACTCCCATGCTTTTTCAGCATCAGACTGCCTTCTTCAACCTGTTGTCATGGCTCTCTCTATTTGGAGTGGGTTATCCCAAATGACACAATTCCCTGAATTCATTGCAAAATTTGCTCCATTACCCCTTGAAACATTCTGGGCACTGATTAAACACCAAATGTTAACCTAAGAAGGTGAAATAGTTTATTAATAATTAAATGTAACTTTGACTCAGTATTTGTCAGATCTAATTATTAAAAGATCTAGTCTCCTCACAACACATGAATATGTCCACGATTGTTTGACATTGATCAGGTAGATGGCATTCTGATTCAGTTATTTTTCTAATCCCATAATTTTACATTAACATTTTGTCTTTGGTACTACTGCTTTGTGAAAAACCCAATTATTTTGTTCCATTTTAGTAATAATGTTATTTATGTCTAATGTAAACAGGCTGTTGCTCTATTTTCTCCATTAAAGCCCAGGGCTCTGGACAGGGTCTGCAGTAAACTGATCTGGCATTCATCTGAGTCTGTATGTTGCCCATGTGTTCTAGAATTGGGGCTACTGATCCACAGCCATTCACTATGCAATCCTTCCAGCCACCACTTGTTCGTTTCTTCCAGAAAATCCTCTGGAAAGTCTCTATGACTCCTAAGGGTCTACAGAACTTGGTTTCATTCATTCCTGATGAAGGGCTTTGGCCCGAAATGTCAATTTTCCTGCTCCTCGGATGCTGCCTGACCTGCTGTGCTTTTCCAACACCACTCTAATCTTGACTCTAATCTCCAGCATCTGCAGTACCCACTTCTGCCTAGACCTTGGTTTAACCCCATTGTTGTACAACACAAGATACTGTGTCACCAAACTCTGATTGATGCATTCTTCCCTCTTGCATCTCAGTTTCTCTTTGTAGCTACTAGATTTGGGAAGAGAGAACAAAAGAAAAGACAAGCTATATGATTTCTGAACTTTGCTGCAAAGAGGGACGTGTTGTTTTAACTTTCCATTTTGCTGTTTAGGTCAATTGCCAGAATGTCAAATTTCAAACAACCACCACCTTCTGGTTTAGGTGCGAGTGCTATCCTTTGAACTATCTGCTGCAGTCAAATCTTGAGGGTGATGTGTATACTGAGCACCTAGCAACATATGAACATGTTTACCCAACTTTTAAAGGACTTCATATATTGTACTTAGTTTTTGGTAGGGTGATGCAGAATGCATTCACAGTATTTGTTGACCCTAAGTCACCTTGTGCACGGGGAGTGGTGGAGGTGGGGACACGGAGATTAATACCATCATCATCAATTCTGAAGGTCTTAGTATTTTTACGTTCTGTTCTGTGGCTCTCAGAAACAATATATTAAAAAAATGAGTGAACGACAATGTGTGTGTGATTGGACAGAGAACTCAGTACCGTTTGCAACACACCGAGAACTAGCAACTGATCCAAAGTTTGAAACATGTTTAATTGTGGTTAGAAGGGAATATCAACGGTGTTGACACTCCAAAGCCCACAAAGTCGTGTTTATCAGCATAGTAAGGATATGGCTGAGTGAACAGAAACCAAACCCACAATGTGACTTAGATAGGTTTACACTTCTTAAGGAAATTATTGCTCCCAATTTTAGTGTTTAAGAATTGGAGAGGGTTCTTTTTCCTTATGTGAAGCTTGTTGGCATCGTGGAGCTAAAGTTTGCAATCTACGTGGGGTTTGAATTTCCTAGCACTCAGTTACGTTTTCAGGCCTACATTTCCCTCAAATTCAGCCTGTTGAAATGGCCAGTCCTACATGTTTTTCTTTTGCATTTGTGATGGGATTCTTCATGGATGCAAGAGTAAAATGTGTAAGGAAGACAGGGTTTGCATTGACTCCACTCATGTTGATTATTTTCATGTAATGTTTAATGTAAAACTACAAAGTTGTCATGTCTCAGATTTCTGACTACCTTCCACACATCTTCCACATCTTCAACTTTTCAGTCACTCTTTCCCCCTCTCCATGCTGTTTGCCTCTTTATCTCGAGCAGGTCCCTTTCCTCTATCTGTTGCAAACATTCACTGAATCACTTGTACTCCTTTTATCTTATCTTTTCTCCAGCTGTTTTCAATCCTGCTGCTGCCCTGTGTTATTGGCTCTACACTACAGTTTTCTCTCAGGTTTTAGGCACCTGGATTGTGATTGGTCTAGGATAGGGGTAGAATTTAGTTTGTTCCCTCAGTTTGTAGCATTCTACCCAATCCCAATGGATGTGAAGTTTGTGGATTTGAGCCCCACTCCAGAGGCTTGTTGTTAAAGTTGAGGCTGACACTCCCAGGACAGTACTGAAGGAGTTCTGCACTGTTGGAGTTGCCATCTTTCAGATGAGTTATGTAACCTATCCTCTCAGAACATGATCCACGATTTCATGGCACTGTTTTGAAGAACAGTGGGGTTACCCTCAGTGCACTGAACAACATCGATCCCTCAACCAGTATCACTAAACCAGATTATCTGGTCTACATCACCATACTGCTTGTGAGAACTTGCTGTGTGTACACTGGCTGTCACGTTTCCTACATACAACCAAGCCTTGCCATGAAGTAGTCCTATTTCCAAAGGGTTACAAATGGTGATTTGTCCTTTGATTTTGCTTTGGGGAGGCCACCTCAGCCACTACAGCATGTTGTTGTGTAAGGGCTTCAGGACGCTGAAGCAACCATGTGGTGATGTCACAGAGCTGCACATCTCTAAGAGTGAGTTACACAGTGTGAGTGGTGTGATACCATACTAGGCCAATCTAAACACAAATACTTTATACTCTGAAAAACTTGCATGAACACGTGAACTATATAAATTAGTTTTTACTAATGTGAGCTATAAGATTAGAGCTTGGTATATCTATACCTATCATGTACAGCAGGATTTAGTATCAATGTATAATATATGTTACTTCTGAAATCTAAGCCTGAACATAATCCTTGAATTTGCCTTTTCCTTATCCAGTCTGTCTTGAACCCAGGCTCAATTAAACCACACAGTAAAAGAGATGTGTTGCACAATATATTATAGCATTTGAGCGAAGAGATTTTTAAAGCAGATGCTGCATTATTAATTGGCTGTGAAGGTTTTTGGGATAGTTTGAAGTGGTGGAAGGTGTACAGTAAAGGGTTAGTCCTGCCTATGTTAATAGAAAAGCTATGTCACTGATAGAAGCATGAGTCTGGATCTTGTGCTAAGTAGTTGTGTGTAGAGTTAGTATTGTTTCAAAATACCTTAGACTCAGCAACCTCTCTGAAGTGTATAATGCACTCTGCCTTCACCAAGGCTGGAAAGTGCTAGGTAAATGCAGTTTCTTGAATTCTTAATGGGCCGAAGCTGTACTGAAACAATGTTGTTCTGCTGGGGGTTGGGGGGCCAGGTCTTGAGCATGAATGTGGCGAGCTTTTCACTTGCAGGGCATCACAGTTGGTTTGGAATCCTTCTCTGGGCCATTTCTGTGATATCAGTGTTATGTACTTTCTTTACTATCCTCACGCATCGTTTATCATTGTCTCATTTTTAATCCACCGATGCCCTTGTATTACAGTAGGAACGACTTGTTTCTCCATACAGCATCTTTAACACAATACAAGGCTCAAGATAAATCCCAGTCTTGTCAAATGTAATAACAACAGAAATAGCTGGAAAAATTCAGCAGGTCTTTGGTACGCTTTCCTTTATCGGTCAGAATTGAGTACAGGAGTTGGGAGGTCGTGTTGTGGTTGTACTGGACATTGGTTGGAATGTTGCGTGCAATTCTGGTCTCCTTTCTATTGGAAAAATGTTATGAAACTTGAAAGGGTTCAGAGAAGATTTACAAGGATGTTGCCAGGGTTGGAGGATTTGAGCTATAGGGAGAGGCTGAACAGGCTGGGGCTGTTTTCCCTGAAGCGTCGGAGGCTGAAGGGTGACCTTACAGAGGTTTACAAAATTATGGGGGGCATGGATCGGATAAATAGACCAAGTCTTTTCCCTGGGGTGGGGGAGTCTAGAACTAGAAGGCATAGGTTTAGGGTGACAGGGGAAAGATATAAAAGAGACCTAAGGACCAACGTTTTCATTTAGAGGGTGGTACGTGTATGGAATGAGTGCCAGAGGAAGTGATGGAGGCTGGTACAATTGCAACATTTAAGAGGCATGTGGATGGGTATATGAATAGGAATGGTTTGGAGGGATATGGGCTGGGTGCTGGCAGGTGGGATTAGATTGGGTTGGGATATCTGGTCGGCATGGACGGGTTGGACCGAAGGCTCTGTTTCTGTGCTGTACATCTCTATGACTCTGTCTATGGTGAGAAAGCAGATTTAACCTTTCTGGTCCAGTGATCCTTTTTCCAAACGGGCCTTAAAGGAGGAGAGTGTGTGGGCGGACAGTGATCCCATGAAGTGCCTTGGGGCAATCCACTCTGTTTAATGTGAGGAGCTGTGTTAAACACCTCACTCCCTAATAATCTTCAACTGAGGGAATAGAAGCTATCCTCATAACTTTAACCCTTTTTAGCTGCACTTTGTCTTAAAAGACAACATAGAATCATAGAATCCCCACTGTGTGGAAGCAGGCCATTCGGCCCATTGAGTCCATACCAATATATAATGTGCAAAGAAGCTGCAAAACTGAAGTATGAGCTAATCTGACGTGAAAGAATCTTGAAATGAAAAGACCAAGATTGATTGATTTTTTTTATTGTCACGTGTACTGAAGTGCAATGAAAAGCTTTGTTTACGAGCAGTAGAGGCATATCATAGTAAGCTTTGATATACAGAACAAAAGATTTAGATGGCGGCTTACAGGTAATATTGCACAGGGTGTACATGTGATGCCCTAATAGACGTCTTTACAATTATCATAGAATCCCTGTGGAAGCAGGCCATTCAGCCCATCAAGTCCACACCAAAGCTCCAAAGAACATCCCAACCATACCCATGTCCACCCTATCTAGGTAATCCAGCATTTCCCATGGCTAATCCACCTAGCCTGCATATCCTTGGACACTATGGGTAATTTAGTATGGCCAATTCAGTCTATGGACTGTGGGAACAAACCCAAGCACTTGAGAAAACTAACATAAACACTGAGAGAATGTGCGAACTCCACACAGACTGTCGCCTGAGGGTGGAATTGAACCCAGATCCCTGGTACTGTGAGGCAGCAGTGCTAACTACTGAGCCACCCTGAAGATTATTTAGGGTTGGATTTAGAGAGGATATTTCCACTTCTCTGAGTGAGCTTCAGTGTTTATATAGTCACTAAAAATCCAGTCAGGAATTCAGGAGACACCTCTTTACTCTGAGCATGGTGTGAATTCGGAACGCATTGCTACAATGTATGGTTAAGGCATATAGCAGAGCGACATCTGAGGGGAAGTTAGGTAGACCAGTGATGAGGGGGAAGAATAGAATAGAATGATATTATGGGGTAAAAAGGAATAGAGTGTGAGGATGCTCCTGTAAAGTATGAACACCAGCATCAATCACTTGGGCTGAATAGTCTAGTTTTGTAATATGAAAGGTTATACAGCAAGAACACACTCTAAATTTCACTTAACCCTGAAACTTCGCTGAGTTCTATCTCGGCTTTATGTTGATGGGTCCCTCTGTTGTGCCGACTATGAGCAGATGTCAACAGAGACAATGCATTCGTCCTTATACATTAAAGTATATTTCGATTATTCTGCGTTTCTTTTCCAGGCAGACAGCTGTTAGTCTAACTATGGCGGATGTAGAGCTGACACATCATTCACCTCCAAGTCCTGGAGCCAGGTTGGGAGGACAGGAGAACACTGGGATTAGCACCTTGGAACCTGGTCAGAAAGCACCCAACTCTCCCTCAGGCAAGCTTATCCCCATCAAAGTCCTTCTGCTCGATGACACGCAGGAAGTGTATGAGGTTCCGGTAAGATTCCTTTTTCAATAAATCCAAGAAGAGATTCTGTAGGGTTGGAATTCTCCTCCTCCCCTCCCCCTTCCCAGACTCTGTACCAAAAGGCAACAGCTATTTCTCGTGTACTTCATATTACTTGGTGGTGTTTGTGGAACGGCTTGACTTGTGCAGTTTATCACCAGTGACATCGCAACTGATCGCTTATTTCCAGCTTGGATGAACTGAACAGACTCCTGACTGTCCAGTTTCTGCTTATTACCTGAGTGCACGTGCTGTTCAAGATCATGTGTCAACTAAAATGTGTTGTTGAAATTTTCAGAGATTTGAAAGCAAGAAGATAAATGCTGCTTCTATCATTACTTTCTTATTCATGTTGACTGAAGGGAGCAAATATGAGTTGGTTTTGCTTTGAGTATTTGTGACAGAGTATGTCTGTATTTGTGGAGTATGCAATTGTTCTGCTGTCTGATTTTTAAATTGCGATCATGTTGTCACACCCCTATTGGTGTTTGTTCTTGGAATGTAATCTTCACCTAGAGTGCCTTGAACAGCTGCAGTCCCTGTGGTGGACAGACGCACCACCCACAGTGCTGTACTGAAGGAACTTCAGGGATTTTGACCCAGCAACGCTGAAACACTGATGATATAGTTCCAAGTCAGGATGGTATGATACTTGAAAGAGAATGCGCAAGTGGTTCTGTTTTCTCTGCTGCCTTTGTGCTCCTAGTTGGCTGAGGTTGCAGGTTTAGAAGGTACTGTAGGAGGAACCTTTAATGTAACTGCATCATCTAGATGGCGCATACAGTGCTGCTTGGGTGTTGTTGATGAAAGGAGTGGATGTTGTGTCAAACAAGCAGGCAGCTTTGTCCTGGATGGAATTGATATTAAGTGTTGTTGGAGCTGCACCATTATAATTATGCAATTGTAGCTTTCTTGCATTATCTGCAAATGTAAAATGAGAGATTAACCAAGGTCACTCGTCATGACCTCGAAATAGATTCAAGAAAGACCATTGTCAAGAAGCGATATTTGGATGAGGGCTGTTGTCCTCCCTCAGTGCTGCACTGGAGCATCGGCATTTGCTGCTGTGCTCAAGGACTGGGATGAACCTTCTGACCACAACCTTCTGAATTAAAAGCTGATCAGGCGGAAGCATTGAAGTACCAATTGGATAACTGCGCATAATCTACGTGTGCATAGCTGCTCTCAGGCAAATAGTGAACATGGCCCTGGCTCCATTAGCAAAGGAGCAAGGAAGGCTTGCATTCCTATGGGAAGTCTGATGCACGTGAATGACACCAAAGTGCTTTACATCCAAAGTGTATGAATTTCTGAAGTGTTGTCATTGTAATGATGCTTTAAACATGACAGTGCACAACAAACTGCCACATTTTTTTTTATAAAGATGATATAGATTTGAGGAATAAATATTGGCCAGGCTGTCAGGATTAATTCCTTTTGTTCTTCATTCCACATGATGTTGTTTGAGAGAGTAGACAAACTTTGAAATAACATCTTATCCAAAAGATGGCTTCGGTGATTCTGTACTACAGTGGTAGTGTCAGGATATACATTTGTGCTCAAATTCTAGAATGGGACTTGGACTCACTGTCTTCTGACTTGCAAGCTTGCCGTGTTATTCACTGGGCCAAGCATGACAGTGTATCAGCCTGCTGAGGTTGTACTGTTGCTGTGTTGGGCAGTAAACAAGAGGTCAGCCCGTACTTTTCCATCCAACTCATTCTTCAGGTATGCAGGAATTTTCCAGAGAAAGCAAGTGAAACAAAGAGTACAGGCAGCCTTAAAAGTTGTCCTGATGTTTTTGGAGAGAGAAAGGGCTGCTTATGTATGTGATAGAACTGTCTTGTTTGCAAAATTACTAAAATTTCTCACTTTCCCTTTTTTATTAAAAT
Source organism: Hemiscyllium ocellatum (assembly GCF_020745735.1). NCBI lineage: Eukaryota > Metazoa > Chordata > Chondrichthyes > Orectolobiformes > Hemiscylliidae > Hemiscyllium > Hemiscyllium ocellatum. Next base: position 20,177,811 of record NC_083406.1, on the reverse strand, counting down.
GCATTAACTGGTTTATTTCAGTGATTACAACTATCCAACAAATAGGAACTTTATGTCAAGATTGAATAGAATAGGGTTAAATTCACTTGAGTTTAGAAAAACGAGAGCTGATCTCATTGAAACGTATCAAGTACTTAAGGGGCTTGACATTCCTGGGAAAATGTTTGTCCTGGCTGGAATCTAAAACTAGGGTCAGAGTCTCACGATAAGGCTTGTCTGTTTTTAGCACTGGTGTGAGGAGACTCTTCTCCTTTTGGAAAACTATGGAGAATCAGTTATTGAATATGTTCAAGACAAAGATCAATAAATGCTTTGGATATGTAGGGGACTAGGAATGTGGATGTGGTACAGGAAGGTGGAGTTGAGGTAGAAGATGGATCAAATAGTGGAATAGATTTGAAAGGCTAGATGGCCTCCTCCATTTTCTAGATACATTAACCTCTCTACATTGGCAACACTCATTCCTTACTGAGTGGTACAAGGCAAGGCTGATCTTCAAAGTGAATCAGAGCTCCCAAAGGTTTTACATTTGGACTGGCAATGATGCAGTAATATTGTATAAGGTGTTTTAAGGTGTGGCAGACATTTTATAGGTCCATAGGTACAGCAAGTTTATATAGGGTGTGGTCAATGATCCCTCTAATTTTCCCTAACTCTGCAACTGATGTGTTACTTCGCCAACACATTCCACCCTGACCTTAAATTTACCTGGACCATCTCTGACACCTCCCTCCCCTTCTTGGACCTCTCCATTTCCATTAATGACGACCGACTTGACACTGACATTTTTTACAAACCCACCGACTCCCAAAGCTACCTGGATTACACCTCTTCCCACCCTATCTCTCGCTAAAATGCCATCCCGTATTCCCAATTCCTCCGTTTCTGCCGTATTTGCTCCCAGGAGGACCAGTTCAACCATAGAACACACCAGATGGCCTCCTTCTTTAGAGACTGCAATTTCCCTTCCCATGTGGTTAAAGATGCCCCCCAATGCATCTCGTCCACATCCAGCACCTCCGCCCTCAGACCACACCCCTCCAACCGTAACAAGGACAGAACGCCCCTGGTGCTCATCTTCCACCCTACCAACCTTCGCATAAACCATATCATCTGCCGACATTTCCACCACCTCCAAAAAGACCCCACCACCAGGGATATATTTCCCTCCCCATCCCTTTCCGCCCCCCTACGACCCACCTTCCCATCCTGGCACTTTCCCCTGCCACCGCAGGAACTGTAAAACCTGTGCCCACACCTCTTCCCTTACCTCTATCCAAGGCCCTAAAGGAGCCTTCCAGATCCATCAAAGTTTTACCTGCACATCCACTAATATCATTTATTGTATCCATTGCTCCCGATGCGGTCTCCACCACATTGGGGAGACTGGGCGCCTCCTAGCAGAGTGCTTTAGGGAACAACTCCGGGACACCCGCACCAATCAACCACACCGCCCCGTGGCCCAACATTTCAACTCCCCCTCCCACTCTGCTGAGGACATGGAGGTCCTGGGCCTCCTTCACCGCTGCTCCCTCACCACCAGACGCCTGGAGGAAGAGCGCCTCACCTTCCGCCTTGGAACACTTCAACCCCAGGGTATCAATGTGGACCTCAACAGCTTCCTCATTTTCCCTTCCCCCACCTCACTCTAGTTTCAAACTTCCAGCTCAGCACTGTCCCCATGACTTGTCCGACCTGCCTAGCTCCTTTTCCACCTATCCACTCCACCCTCTCCTCCCTGACCTATCACCTTCATCCCCTCCCCCACTCACCCATTGTACTCTATGCTACTGTCTCCCCACCCCCACCCTCCCCTAGCTTATCTCGCCATGCTTCAGGCTCACTGCCTTTATTCCTGACGAAGGACTTTTGCCTGAAACGTCGATTTCGCTGCTCGTTGGATGCTGTCTGAAGTGCTGTGCTCTTCCAGCACCACTGATCCAGAAACCGAGATGGGCTCAAAACAGTATGATTGTCACATGGCCATGCATACGTTACCTAAACAGACTCTGCTGGGTGAGGCCTGTTTTAACCCCCTGTGCAGTGTGCCTCAGATTGCCGTGTACCAGTGCGGTTTAACGGAATGTTGGCTTTGGCTGCTATGATTGACTAGTGTCACCAACTGTACTTGGCCAGTTTCTAGAGCATTTCATTACAAAAGCTAGCACCTCCTAAACACTGCTGTCATCGGATGCACTCTGGGTCCATCCTCGAAAGTTTCCTGATTAGGACAATTTTGGAGAGGGTGGAGGGGAGAGCTGCCAGTCAAGTGGCCCCTGTGCTCAGTAGGGTGGCAAGCGCAAACATGTTCAAAAAAAGCTGAAAGGAATGCTGCTCCTTTTAAAAACGTGGGGATTTTCCTCCATGATTTTTCATGTAGAGGTGTCCTAGAGAGTTGATTGTCAATTCCAGAAGACTGCTGGACAACCCTAAAGGGTCGACGACCCATTGTGAGATCCATTAAGTAATTATGTAGCACAGAAATGCAGCTTCTAGTTAAAGCCGCTTATCTTTTGCAGCATTCTGATAGATTTGTGATCCTGGAAGATACTGTACCTATTAGCAAATCATCTGATTTGCTAGTTGAGTCTGTCCTTTCCCCATTCTATGCTCCATTTTAATTTTATTCTTTCCCGAAATGTGGGGACCATTGGCAATGCCAGCACTTGTTGACTGTTCCCTAACTGCCCTTGAACTGAATTGCTTGTCGGGCCATTTCAGAGGGAGGTAAAGGGCAATCCTATTAACGTGGAGCTGAGAGGATGATTTCCCTCGTGGAAGAGTTGAGAACCAGGAGGCATATTCCCAGAATTAAAGGATACTAATTTAAGATGAGGAATTTCTTCCCTGAGGGTTAAGAGTCTGTGGAAGAGCTTTGCCGGAGAGTTGTGAGTGCAGAGTCCTTTTGTATATTTAAGGCTAGGTTACAGTCTTGAACTGCATGGGAATTGTGGGTTACGGCGAAAAAGCAGAAATGTGAATGTGAGGAGTGTCGGGTCAGTGGTGGAGCAGGCTCAAAGGATTGAAAGGCCTACTCTTGTTCCTGTTTGTGATGGTCATACTTGATGGGCCAAATGGCTTACATCTGTTCCTTTGTCTTATAGATTTAATTGTTGCCTTTACCTCTGTTCTAATGGATGCATAACAGATTTGGTTTATGTTGTATTACAGAAATGAAATGCTGTTGCTCATAAAAGCTTTTGACAATGGATTCCTGATGTGTTAAGAACCCTGATCTCAAATTCTTTGTTTTGAAATCTCTCCATGGGCCCTGCCCCTCCCCATTTCTGGAACCTCCTTCAGGCCAACACAACCCTCCTGAGATATCTGCTTCTGTGCAATCTCTGCTTTTCATCGCTGCACTATTGGTGGCTGTGCATTCAGCTTCCTAAGCTATCAACTGTGGAGTTCCCTCCCTGACTATTTGTGCCTCTCTCTCTCTCTCTCTCTCTCTTTCTCTCTCTCTCTCTGTTTTTCTTTCTTACCTCCTCACGAATCCTCCTTCGATCAGATGCAGTGCAATACTTGGACATTCTATTTCTTTTTATCTCCCTACTTGGCTCGTTTGGCAAGTTTTTTTTTTGTTTAATAATTCTCCTGTGAAACACTTCCTACTTTACAGACTGTGTTTTAAGTGTGGGCTTGTTGACTGAATTGGGTTTGAGCTTTTTTTTAAGTGAGTTTTTTGTGCCTTAAAAACGTTAATAACTTGAAGCGTTGCATGCCATTACAACATGAAGGAGTGCATCAGAGTGGAAATGCATAACTGTTTCCAGTTAAATCTGGACATACTGTTTTATGAGTAAGATTTGATGACAATCTTTTACCTTGCAATGTGGAACTAATTGAAATCACAACAGTGAGAGGTCACTGCAATGTAGTCTTCAGCCTCTGGCGAGACAAAAGCTATTCATTCTTGCTGTACTGTGCAGGAGTGAAGTGGGTGTTGATTAAAACCAGTTAGGTAGGGACTGTGTCTGCTTTCTACATTATAAGGCAGGCTGCTGTCTGAAACATAGTGGAGAGTCAGGAAACAGGATACCCTAAGGAGAGCTTGTTTAATTGGAAATGGACAAATGAGGCACTGGAGATACATTTATTGGGGGTTTTCTTAGGCAGAGGCACCGTGTAACATTGGGAGTAATAAGCAGTGTTCGAATACAACTGAGCATTTAATGCCAGTGCTCCTGTTACAGGGTCATAGAGTTGTACAGCACAGAAACAGACCCTTCATTCCAACCCGTCCATGCCGACCAGATATCCTAAATTAATCTAGTCCCTTTTGCCAACACTTGGCCCATATCCCTCGAAACGCTTCCTATTCAGATTGGATTCCTTTTAATTGTTGTAATTGTACCTACCTCCTCCACCACCTCTGCCAGCTCATTCCATATGCACACCACACTCTGTATGTTCTCAAATTGCTGCTGCATTCTGATATGAATGTTCGAAATAGTTTTTTTTGATGCTAATTTAATGTTTGCTTGTGACTGAGTGAGTAGCACTGTTTGCCGTGAATGAGAAAGTTATGAGGTGAAGTTCCCCTTTAACAATGAGAGCTCAAAATCCAAGCTGACATTCCCAGTACAGTATCAAGAGAGCACAGCACTGTCAGCAATGTCAAGGTTGTAAAAGGTTCTATATGAATCCATTTTAGTTTTAATGAAAAAGTATTTGCAGATAAAAATGAGTGAGTCTTTTCACTCAGCGTGCTGTTAAGAAATTGATCTTGTGCATCACACTCTGACTTTACTTTCCTGTAGTTCCAGTGGAGGTTGCTTTGGGAAGAGAGAGAGAGAGAAGATGGCAGTGCCATCAGATATTGGCAGCACAGGGCCATCGCCCCTGTACCAGCTGTGAAAGAGCTCTCTGACTGAAGCCCTTTCTTCCCCCTTTTTTTATTTTTTTCAAGTATTTATCTAATTCCATTTTGAAAGTTGCAGTTTAATCTGCTTCCACCACCATTTGTCCCACTTAAATTCAAGTATGGATTTCTTTAGTCCTCAGGGTTGTAGTCTGTGCTACGCAGTTCTCCAAAGAGCAATGGAAACTGAGTCCTTCAATATGTTCAAGGCTGTCTTCTTGATTGACAAGACAGTCAAAGGTTATAGTAGGGACAGACAGGAATTTGGGGATAAGATCACCCATGATTTATTGACTTCTGAAATTAGGCTTGATGGGCTTAATGGCATACTCCTCCTAACTCCTGTGTATATTATTTATTGCAGGTTGTTCACTCAATCCTGCTGTGTCCTATGGCCTCACTCATTAATGTGTTCCACTCCTAAAATGATCGGTACGCGAATTGCTCCCAAACTATTGCATCAGGAGTTTTGCCTTCCCATTACCCGCCCCCATGCCCCCACTTCCCTCCATCCCAAGATTTCACCCTTAACCCCTTCATTTCAAGTTAACATTGCCAAGCACGTGTCGTGGGCAGTAATTCTTTATGGATTGATTTGGGAGGCTCAGTTCAGATTTCCAGAAGAGGGGTCCTGGGAGATTTAGTGTCTCTGAGCCCTGAGCCATTTGTTCTGAGACTCCACATAATTTGAAGTCTGAGATTAAAGTAAATACCATTCAAGGAAATCCCACTTCCTGGCCAGCTGTCATTCCAATTTTTTAATTGTTAGCACAAGTCCACCTTCATTTTGTGGTTACTTTCCTTCACCATCAAACTGCTTTGATTCTCTTCTTTCTCAGTCACAAGTGTGTGTACATGTGCCATGTTCTGTTTACATATTTTTTCTTGCTATTCTTTAATATTTCTTTTTAACAGGGCAAAGTGAGTACCGCAGATGCTGGAAACCAGAGTTCAGATTAGAGTGGTGCTGGAAAAACAGAGCAGGTCAGGCAGCATCTGAGGAGCAGGAACGTCGACGTTTTGGGCAAAAGCCCTTCATCAGGAGTGGGCTGCTTTTGCCCAACGCATTGATTTTCCTGCTCCTCGGATGCTGCCTGACCTGCTGTGCTTTTCTAGCACCGCTCTGATCTAATTTCTTTTTAAAACCCTCCTCTGACTAAGGAATGAATGTAAAATCATAAGGAAAAGATCATTTTGTCCCTTTAGATTAGATTAGATTAGATTACTTACAGTGTGGAAACAGGCCCTTCGGCCCAACAAGTCCACACCGACCCGCCGAAGCGCAACCCACCCATACCCCTACATTTACCCCTTACCTAACACTACGGGCAATTTAGCATGGCCAATTCACCTGACCTGCACATCTTTGGACTGTGGGAGGAAACCGGAGCACCCGGAGGAAACCCACACAGACACGGGGAGAACGTGCAAACTCCACACAGTCAATTGCCTGAGGCGGGAATTGAACCCGGGTCTCTGGCGCTGTGAGGCAGCAGTGCTAACCACTGTGCCACCGTGCCGCCTTTAGTGGCTCTGCTGTACAGTAAATCACAGCTGATCTGAAGTGGCCTTAACCAATCTCCGTAACACTTGTCTATCAAATATCCTTGAGTACATTCAGTCACCCAGCCTCCACTGCTTTTTATGGAACAGAATTCACAGCACTAACAGCACTGATGAAGGAGCAGCGCTCCAAAAACTTGTACTTCCTAATAAACCTGCTGAACTATAACCTGGGATTGTGATTTTTAACACTAAACAAGAATTTCTTCCTCTGTCTTAATGTGAAATCACTTATTCCAAAAACTATACCCCAGGTTTCAGATTTTCCCAAGAGGAAACATCTGCTGAACATCAACCCTGTCAAACACCATTAGAGGCAGGATCTGAAGTAGGCCATTCAGCCAAATGAGTTCGTTATGCTATTCTATGAGATCATGGCTGGTCTGATAACACTCTATTTTCCTACATTTCTCATGACCCTAGCTTCCCTTACTGATTAAAAATCTGTCTAAATCAGCCCTGAATATAATTCATGACCCAGCCTCTTCACTATGTGTAGCCCGCTACAGTAAAGAATTCCACAGATTCACTTTCTTCTGAGGGAAGAAATTATCTCTCATCTGGATCTTAAATAGATGGACCATTACATGGCGATTCTGCCCCCTGGTCTTAGACTCTCCCATATGGTGGTGAGGGGAGGGGATAATCAAATCTCCCAATGTCTGCCCTGTCAAGCCCTGAAAGAATTTTATTAGTTTAAATGAGGTCACTTCTCACTTTTCTAGACTGTAGTGAGTACAGGCCCAACCTACTCATCCTCTCCTCAGAAAATCCTTTCAGACCTTAGTCAACCTCATAAACCTTCTCTGGATAATCTCCAGTGCCAGTATATCTATCTTTAGATAAAGGGACCAGAACTTCACAATATTCTTGTTGTTGTCTGACCAGTGCCTTGTATAGCATAAGCAAGACTTCAGTATGTTTATATTCCATTCCCTTTGAAATAAATTCTAACATTTAATTTGCTTTCTCTATTACCTGGTGAACTAACTTTATAGTTTTTCTTGACTTATGGATAAGAGCTGACAAATCCCTCTGGTCTGTAGCTTTCTACATTCTTTTTAGTTCTCCTGTCCCAGCAAAGTGCACATTTTCCCACGTTACAATCCATCTGCTAAGTTTTTGCCCACTCACCTAATTTGTCCAAATGACCCTATAGACTATGTCATCTTCTACACTTGCCTTTCCAACTACTTTATCGGCAACTTTGGTGATTGGACAGTCACTTCACTTATCCAAGTCATGAATAAATTGTAAATATTTGTGGCCCCAGCACTGATCGCTCTGGCACTCCATTAGTTACAAGTTGCCGTCTTGAAAATGCTCCCCTGTAAGTTAACTGATCCTTTATCCATGCTAATATACTACTTCAGTGCCATGGGCCTTATCATAAGTAGCCTTACATGCAGTAATGTATCATATGCCTTTTGGAAATCCATATAGATCACCTCCTTCCCCTTTTATCTATCTTACTTGTTACCTCATCAAAGAATTTGAGTAAGCTTGTCAGACATGATTTCGCCTTCATGAATCCCTGCTGACCCTGCCTGATTACATTATGTAATTCTGCCCTGCAATTTCATTCCTTATAATAGACTAACATTTTCCCAATCACAAAAGTAAAGCTGACTAGCCTATACTTACCTGATTTTGGTCTCATTCATTTTTTTGAGTAATGGTGTTTTCGATCTTTTGGCACTTTTCCAGAATTCAGGGATTCTTGGACTATTACGATCAGGTTACCTGCTATCTCGGGAGCTGGTTCCTTTAATATCCTAGAATGCAGTCCATCAGATCCAGGGCATTATTCAGCCTTAACCCCATTACTTTCTTTTGTACTTTCGATTAGATTAGATTAGATTCCCTTCAGTGTGGAAATAGGCCCTTCAGCCCAACAAGTCCACACCGACCCTCCAAAGAGCAACCCACCCAGACCCAATCCACTACATTTACCTCTTCACCTAACACTACAGGCAATTTAGCATGGCTAATTCACCTCACCTGCACATGTTTGGATTGTAGGAGGAAACCGGAGCACCAGAGGAAACCCACACAGACACGGAGAGAAATTGCAAACTAGTTATTCTGTTTATTTCCCTTTCCCTTTCCCTTTAATCTCTCGGTCATTTAGTATTTTTGGAATGTTATTGGTGTCCTTGACTGTGAAGTATCATGTAAAGTTCTCATTCAACGCCTCTGCTACTTATTGGTTCAGCATTAGTATTTCATGAGCCTTGTTCTTTAAGGTGTCTGTTCACTTTGAGTTATCTTGTCAAGAAGGACATAATTGATGGTGAAGAAGATTTTCTCATGTTACAAAGGTATCTTGATCAAATGGGTTAATGAGCTGAAAAATCCAGTTCAATCTGGATAAATGCGAGGAATTGCATTTTGGTACAACAAATAAGGGTAGGCTTATACAGTTAATAGTAAGGCCTTGGGTAGTGTTGTAGAACAGAGGGACCTAAGACTTCTTTGAAATTTGTCACATATAGACAGGATGGTTAAAAAGACTTGCCTTCATTGCTCAGTCCTTTGAGTAGAGGAGTTGGGAAGTCATATTGAGGCTGTACAGGACATTGCTGAAGCCTCTTAGATTAGACTTACAGTATGGAAACAGGCCCTTTGGCCCAACAAGTCCACACCGACCCGCCGAAGCGCAACCCACCCTTACCCCTACATTTACCCCTTACCTAACACTACGGGCAATTTAGCTTGGCCAATTCACCTGACCCACACATCTTTGGACTGTGGGAGGAAACCGGAGCACCCGGAGGAAACCCACGCAGACACGGGGAGAACGTGCAAACTCCACACAGTCAGTCGCCTGAGTCGGGAATTGAACCCGGGTCTACAGGCGCTGTGAGGCAGCAGTGCTAACCACTGTGCCACCGTGCCGCCCACTCTTCTGGAATACTGTGTCCAATTCTGGTCACCCAGTCATAAGAAGGATATTGTTAAGCTGGCAAGGGTTCAGAAAAGATTTACCACAATGTTGCCAGCTATGGAAAGTTTGAGTTCTAAAGAAAGGATGGGACTTCTTTCACTGGAGCATAGGAGGTTGACAGATGACCTGATAGAAGTTTATAAAATAATGAGAAGTATTGATAGAGTTAGTGTGAGCTGATTTTTTCCCTGTGATAGGGGATTTCAAGACTATGGGACACATTTTTAAGGTGAGAGAAGATAAATTTTAAGAAAGTCATGGGAGGCAAATTCTTTTACAGAGGGTGCTTCGCATGTGGAATGAAGGTACTGAGGAAGTGGTGGACGTGGGTACAATTACAGCATTTAAAAGGCATTTGGATAAGTACATGAATAGGAAAGGTTAGGAGGGATATGGGCTAGGATCAGGCAAATGGGACTAGGCTAGTTTGGGATTATGTTCAGCATGGACTAATTGCACCGTGTTGTATGACCCTAAGGAACTCTTACTGTCCATTTTGATATTAATTGTCAGTATACCCTCAAATCACAGGTTTTAGTGAGGTCACCACTCATTCATCCAAATTTCAATTAGTTTAGGTGCAACCTGCTCAACTTCTACTAGTTGGACTATTCTCTCATCTTAGGAAGCTGTCAAGTTAATTTTGCTTGAACTGCTTGCAATGCAAGTATACTCCTAAAACTTTACTTGGCACTCTAGGTCACTGTTTCCCAAAGCCTTTTCCCACTGTGACCCCACTTTGAAGTTTGAAAGGCATCATGGCCCCTCGGTGAGTATTGTGAGGTAGGGAAGGAGGAACCCTAACATTTCAACTTGCAACCCCACTTGAATTCTGAGCCCCACTTTGGGAAGCTCTGCCATGGGTGCTTACCACATAGTATTACAATAGTAACTTGGATTTATATAGTGCCTTTGACATTGGAAGATATTAAAAGGTACTTTTCAGGAGAGTTATCTCACTAAATGTGATGCCAGGACCTGTAAAGAGGTAGTAGGGCAGATTAAAGAGACAAGACCCATTTATTCCCACACTCGTTCCTATTTGTCAATCAATTCTCAATCTGTGCAAATATATTACCCCTATCCTGTGTGCTTTAAGTTTGCCCACTAACCTCTCATGAGGGACTTTGTCAAAAGCCTTCAGAAAATCCAAATACACCACATCCACTGACTCTCCATATGTATTCTAGTAGTTACAGCTTCAAAAAACTCCCAGCGTATTTGTTGATCATGATCTGCCTTTCAAATACCCGTACTGGCTTTGTCCTATCCTGTTATGGCTTTCCTAACATTCTGTTTTCATGTCTTTGATTACAAACACGAGCATTTTCCTCGCTACTGGCTTGTAAAATTCTCTTTTATTTTCTCTCTTCCTCACTTTTCTAAATAGCAAGTCTACATTTGTCACCCTCAAATCGATAAGAACTGCTCCAGGGTCTGTAGAATTTTGGAATATGACTAGTAGTTTCAAGGCTGCTGCATTAGTACCCAGGGAAACTGGCTTAGCAGTCTCTGGTAATTTGTCAGCATTTAACCTCTTTAATTTCCGCAGCACCATTTTCTTACCATTCTAATTTCCTCCAATTCTGCCCTTTTAATAGACCATTGGTGCACTAACATTTGTGGGGGGGTGGGGGTTACTTGTGCCGCCTTCTGTGACGACAGAACCAAACAATGTGTTCAATTCTTCTGCCATTTTTCATTCCCTGTTTAATTTCTGTTGCTTGTGACTGCAAGGGGCCTAGATTTCTCTTTGCTAATTTTTTTCTCTTCATGTAATGTGAATATTTGTTTCCTTCAATTTTACCCTCGTACGCTGCATTTTCTTTCTCTCAATTAAACTTTTTATTCTCTTTTGCTGAATTATAATGTGTTTCCAATCTTTAGGTTTGCTGCTTTTTCTGACAATTTTATGTGTCTTCTCTTTGAATCATACTATTTCTAATTTCTTTTGATAAACCATGTTTGAGGCATTATTCCTGTTTTAAAGAACATTTTTGCACCAAAACAAGGAAGAATATTTGTTGTAATATTCTTTGAAATATGAACCATTGCCTATCCACTGTCAACCCCTTGAGTAACGTTCTCTGATCCATCGTTGCCAATCCAATTTTAATACCCTTATAGTACCCTTTCTTTAGATTCAGGGCCTGAGTTTTGGATTTGACTCCTTCACTCTCCATCCTCATGAGGAATTCTATCATAGTGTGTTTGCTTTTCTCTAAGCACCTGCACAAGGTTGTTCATGATCCTTTCTCATTGCACGGTGGCCAGTCTAGGATAGACTGTGATTAGATCCTCAAGGTGCTTGGTCAAAAAAAACCCATCGTGTACACTATGTATCCATTAGGACAGATTTCAAGAAATACCAAAGTACAGTGTTTATACTGTATGACCATTTGGCAGGTGGACTCTGATATGGAGAAGTGTTGAAGAATGCACTAGTTAATGATCACTGACAGTCAACTGCCAAGTTTCACACAAAGTTTTAAACTAGACAGGTTGGCCAAAGCATTGTCCTGAGAAATTAACCAAAGATTGACTGTCACCTTTTTGTTGAGTTGAAGCCGATGCAGTGTGTGTACATATACTTCATAGCTGGAAAGAACTGGGCCCTGTGTATTTACATCTGTCACTTTCAATATATGCAAATACACCACAAGGTAGACTCAACTGACAGTTCTAAATTGATTATCAGTGTAATTACTTGCACGCTACACTCCAGATAACATTTGCTAAACAATCCTGCAATAAAATCACATATAACGTTGGTAATGTTTTGAATTTTGCAAGCATTCTCAAAGACTACCCTCTTAGGCAGGGCACTGCCCTCTTAGGATTTCACCAGGTTCCCCATTCTTCCACCACCCCCCCCCCCCACCCCATCCCAATTCCAACCTTCCAACTTGGTGCTGTCCTCTTGAATGGTCCTACCTGTCTATCTTCCTTTCCACCTATCTGCTCCACCCTCCTCTTCAAACTATCACCTTCTCTCCCACCTTCATCTACCTATCGCATTCCCAGCTACCTTCCTCCCCAGCCCCACCCCCTCCCATTTATCTCTCAGCCCTCTTAGCCTATAGGCCTCAGCCCTGATGAAGGGCTTATACCTGAAACGTCAACTCTCCTTCTGCTTGGATGTTGCCTGACCAGCTGTGCCTTTCCAGCATGGCGCTCTTTGATTCCCAAAGACTGGCAGATCTTGGAAAACAGTGTATCTTTTCAGCTGTTGACAATAGGCAAGACTTTGACCATACAGAATCAGCCTCAGAACACTGTGTCCAACATTAGATGTGATTCCTCAAGTGGACAATTGACAACTGAATTAGCATTGTCAGTCAGGTTTGCAGTGTGGCATACTTATGAATTCTAGAAACTACTTACACGAATGCAAATGGACCAGTTCTTTACCAGCAGAGAAAAGGATATGCACTTACTGTGCCTGTTTCAACTCAACAAAATTGGTGACAGCAGTTAACCTGTTTTAACTTGAAAGCAAAGCTTGGCAGTTAATGGTCAGTCATCATCTAACCAGTGCATTCACTCGGATCCCACTGGCCAGCCAATTTGAATTTGCCTCACAAGGTGTGACAGCTATTTTCCCTTTATATTGTTATTTCTTATGAATTGCCCTCTTGAATGCAAGATGAAAACCTTTTCAAGCAATGCTCGGCTTTTTACCACCAAAGTACTTTAGTTACCTAGTCACTGATTGTAACATCAGTACAGAGCAGCTGACTCCCTCAATGTTCTGCTAGCCGTGTGTGTTTTGCCACTTAGCCACCACATTGGACTTTGATCTAAATGTTAGCTTCTTGTGGGTGAGGTACAGACAATGTGGTTCAGGGAGTTAGTGTAAATATATTACGTGACGTTGTAGCCATACAAAGCAAGAGGGTCAACGTTCACTTTGAACCCTGACCACACCTGGCAAGTGCATGAGAACAGAACTTGCAGAACTTTTTGCCTTGAATGGGGAACAAGGTGGTTTCTTCTGACTGTTGGTCAACGCTTTGCATGATCATGCAATTATGTTGGGAAGGTCCAAAAGAGTTTTCTGAAATATTGATCACCAAATAACGTGCTGACCCTGTTCATTTAGACACTAAACTCGACACTAAGTCGAGTTATATCCTTGAAGATGTTCCCTGATAGCCTTTATTTGTCTCCCTGCTCCCTTGATCTTGGCTGGACATGGAGTACTCCCCACAGTACAGTTATCAACTAGATCATATTAGATCTAGATCAATTTAACCCTTTGTTGGGTAAGCTACATGTTGACGTTTGGCTGTTACATGGGAAGTAAATGAGGTGAATGACCCTATCTTGTGCACTAGGCTTGCGGTGGCCAAAAATAACCAAATCTGACAGAGTGATGTCTGAATGAAACATCAGTTTGTAAGTTTGTTCACTGCGCTATCGGGTTTGTTCTTAGACATTTCATCAGTGAAGCGCTGGTGTTCTATCCCTCTTGATATTTAAATGCGTTGATCTGTTAACCGGAAATGATATCACCCACCTTCTTTCTCTCAGGTTAGTAAATGGGGTCCAAATTGATGTGCTTATTGATGGAGTTCCGGTTAGAATGCCAGGCCTTTAGGAATTCCTGTGTGTGTCTCTTTTTAACCTGTCCAAGGATGGATGCACCCAGGCAAAAAACTAGACACCAGGATACACTAGCACCAACTGGCCACCAAAAGACATGAGCCACTATCACCAATTACCTTACTTACAGACGAAGAAGGACACCACTTGTTCTGGGACAATATATCCATTTTGCGACCAGCGAAAAAGAGATACGCATGGGAATTCCTATAGGCTGGCATTCAAACTGGTACTCCATCAATAAACACATTGCTTTGGACCCCATTTATCAACCGTTGAGAGAGAGAGACCTGGAAGTGATATCACACACCTTAACAGACCAACACACTTAAATAGCAAGCGGGACAGGACTCCAGCGCTTCACAGGAGGCTCACTGATGATGTTACCTAGCATGGTGACGAAACATCTTAAGTACAAATCCACTAGCTCAGCGAGCAAACTCAAAACCTGAACCTCAACCTGATTTACAAATCTTCTCAAAAATCGCTGAATGAAAAATACCCACAATTGTGTTCTGGCAGTGAAATTGCACAGCCCAATCCTGTAATAATCTACACGTGAAATTAAAGGATTGCAGGTCTGCCTTGTGGAATTTCTCAGTTTGCCAAGAACTGAATTTTCCACACAATTTAAGTACACAGATAAACGTGGACTTTTGAGAACCAGATTCTGACCTTGTGTTATTGATAAATATCTTTAAGACAATGCGTAGTTTGGCAATATAATTTAGTGGTTGCTTGTAATTTTTAAAAAACTTGTTCATGGGATGTGAGCTTGGCTGGCAAGGTCACCTTTTATTGCTCACCTCTTATTGCCCTTGAGAAGATGGAGGTGAATGGCCAACATGAATCGCTGCAATGGGTATGGGAATGGGAACACACCTGCAGTGCTTGTGGGAGGGAGTACCAGGCCTTTGACTCAGCAACCCTTGAAGGGATGGCCATATATTTTCAAGTCAGGGTGATACGTGATTTAGAGGGAAACTTGCTGTCCTCCTAAATGATAGAGGTCACGCAATTGGAATGTTGCTGTCGAAAGATCACTTTGCAATGGAGATGGAGGGAGTGCGTGTTGAAGGTGGTGGACAAGATGATGCAGATTAAATGGGGAGCTTTGGCTTGGTGTCAAGCTTTTAAGAATTCCTACAGTGTGGAGGCAGGCCATTTGGCTCATCGAGTCCATTTTGACCCCACCCTCTCAAAAGCGTTCTACCCAGCCCTCATGCCATTCCCGTAGCCCTATATTTACCATGGCTAATCCACCTAACCTGCACACCCCTGGACACTATGGGTAATTTAGCATGGCCCATCTACCTAACCTGCACATCTTTGAGCTGTGACAGGAAACCATAGCACTCAAAGTAAACCCAGCAGAAGCAGGGCAAATGTGCAAATTCCACACAGACAGTCCCCCGAGGCCGGAATTGAACTTGGGTCCCTGGCGCTGTAAGGCAGCAGTGCTAACCACTGGGCTATCCTGCCAATGTTGCAGCTATACTCACCCAGGCAAGTGGATTTCTGACTTGTGCCTTATATGGTGGACAGGCTCGCTGAATTATTCACTGCAGAATTCCCAGCCTCTGACCAGCTCTTGCTGCCGGGGTGTATTTATGTTGTATATCAAAACTCAAATCATCAGGATAAAAGTGAGCAGACCTGACCCCAAAGTCTCCAAATTGCCCGAGAAAGTTTGCTCCCATAAATGGAGGGGAAGGATCTGGTGAGGAGCCAATCGCAGACTGGTGCTGTCCTGTGCAACCTCTGCAGGGGAACGACCTGTGATTGGAGTGGGGCAGCTTAGTGCCAGTCATTAGGGAGAGTGCCTTTTGCTGGAGATTGGGAACCAATGTCTGTGGGCTTGGGGCTGAGAGCTGAGGCAGTGAGGGAGATGGCCAGTATAAAGGGCCTTAGGATTTGGACATGCAAGTTTTCCCTGGTCTGGGAGTTCAGGCTCCAGAGTGAAAGTGGTCATCCAGGGGAGAGCATGGGATAGAGGCAGTTGTTGGAGTATTTGGGGAGGAAGAAGGAAGGGCAGTAAGAGTGGTACAGTAAGGTTATAAGGGGAGCAGAGAGGGATGCGGGGAGAAGGAAGCTGCAAGTGGACTTTAAAGGCAGGGAGGAGGAAGGTGTGGTGAGGGAGGGAAATGGAGACTGAAAGTGGGTAGAGAGGTATGTAAGAAGAAAGAGACTGCAAGAGGCTGTGGGGGATGGTAGGAGGAAGCTGCAAAGGAGAAAAGTTTAAAACCCACCAACAAAAGAATACTGAGCCAACTGTACTCTCAAAAAAACTTTAAACCATTGAGTAATGAGTCCTTATTAATGAATGTAGAATCTCTAGTTTAAGGCTGCGTAGATTTAGAAGATACTAAGCTTGGAAAATGTTGGAGGTCCTACTGTAATGAAATTGTCAATTGTTAGGTTTTTGAAATCTGAATGAGATCCAATTAATGAGGTTTTATCTGTATTGTTAAAATATCTCAGCTTTGTGCATATGCAATAGAATTGCCTTGGCTATGATCTAACCAGTTTTTAGATTAGATTCCCTACAGTGTGGAAGCAAGCCCTTTGGCCCAACCAGTCCAGACTGACCCTCTGAAGAGTAACCCATCAAGACCCATTTCCCTCTGACTAATGCACCTAACATTATGGACAATTTAGCATGGCCAATCCACCCAACCTGCACATCTTTGGATTGTGGGAGGAAACTGGAGCACCCAGAGGAAACCCACGCAGACTCTGGGAGAGAGGAGTTGTAGCAAGTGTGTTTAGGGTAATGGCTGTGTGTGAGTGACAGAAGTATGTGTCAATTCTTTTGGAAAAAAATCTTTTATTGACATCTGCTTGTTGTCTTGTGTCAATTTAAATAATGTTTAGAAAGTTAATATTTTACTTATGTTATAGTTTTAAGTTTCACAGAGTGTTGATAATTCATCAGTATCCTCAGTAATTATGTTAATTATATTTCTGAAAGTCCAAATACTCCATATATGTCAACAAAAGTATTATTGCTACATGATAGGATTACCCAGTGACTTAGTTCTTGGGAATGCGGAAGTAGTCCTGACAAACAAAGAAGATAAAAAAAATCTCAACAGGATCCCTTGATAAAGGAACAATATTTTGACCCATGGTATACAGGTTCATAGGGTATAGACAGTTGTTAAACGTACTGGGGAGATTGCCAGTATTTTACCAAGCTCCTGTGCCCTTGAATAAAGTTAAGAAACTCTCAGACTCTGAAAGGTGCCATTCCCTTTTTGCCTCCAGTATTTGAAATAGAGCAAGAGAGAGGAGCCACCACTGCATTCGCTTGAGTTTAACTGAAGTTAAGATGTGGACTAGGAAAGAGTTGGTAATCTGGACAGGTGAAACATTGAGTTTTTGTGGTTTGCTTGCTGTTTTTGCAGGCAAAGTGCTTATTTCCTTGGGATTACATTGAAAAATGCCATTAAACCCAATCTGTCCTTGTTACATTTGAGGTTTCACATACCACCAACTTGTCTCATCCCATCCTAACAGCATTTCCATCTATTTCTACTTCCCTGGTGTTTATCTAACTTCTCCTTAAATGCTGGATTCTTATTTGCTTTGATTTGGTCATGGCTTCCATGTCCTAAACACTTATTCATGGCATAGTGGCTGTTGTTAATGCATTTGCAATTTCTGTCTTTTGATTAGCACTCCATGTGGTATACCACCAATATTGGAAACTTATCTGATGGCTGTGGTGGGTAAAGCAGCACTTGGTATTCCATCCGAAAATGACGATACAGGTCACAAACTCCTATAATTATAATTCAGTGATTTTAGTTCTGTGGAAAGACTGGAGAAACTCGGATTATTCGCCTTTGAGAAGAAAAGATTAAGAGGAGATTGAATGGAGTTGCTGAAAATTATGAGAGGTTTTCATGGAGCACATCAAGAGGGACATGTCTCCAGAGGCTGAAGATCAATGACTAGGGGATACAGAATTAAAATATCAGACTCATTCAGGTGTAGGGGAGGTGAGAATGATATTTTGTACTGATTTGAGTTGATGTGATCTGGAATGTGCTACCAGAAAGGCAGGTAGAATTATTTTCAATTGGAACTTTTCAAAGGAAATTGGGTAAATAATTAAGAGTTGCCAGCAAAGAGATGGGACTACTTGGATAGTTCTTTTGAAGAGTAGGCAGGGCACGATGGGCTAAATGATGTCCTTTGGTCCGGTAGGATTCCATAAATTGCCAGCTGAGATTCACAAACTAGGCTTTGTAGCCTGTGGGAATGTGATAGCACACATATTCTGTGACTAATACAGCAAGGTTAAGGGTCAAAGAATCAGTGAAATAAGGAAAGAGAATTTGGATATTTTTTTCTGACGATTTTCTTGCACTGCTATTTTGAATGATGTGGAGGTGCCGGTGTTTTACTTGGGTGGACAAAGTTAAAAGATCTCGCGACACCAGGTTATAGTTCAACAGGTTTATTTGGAAATGCAAGCTTTCGGAGCGCTGCTCTTTCATTAGGTAAGCTAGTGAAGTAGGATCATGGACACAGAACTTATGTTACTTGATTAATAAAGCCTTAAGTTATCCTGGGAATATGACTTGAAAGAAATTCTGGGATTTGCATATTAATGAATTAAAACCTGCAACACTTTCTAAAAGATGAAGAATTTAACAGCAGTCTAGGTTTGTTCCAATATATTGCATCAGTGTATGACACTGTGATCTTTTACCAAAAATTCTAATAAGTCAGACCTTGGAGTGCAGGTTCATAACTCCTTGAAAGTGGAGTCGCAGATAGATAGGATAGTGAAGAAGGTGTTTGGTATGCTTTCCTTTATTGGTCAGGGTATTGAGTACAGGGTTTGGGAGGTCATGTTGCGGCTATACAGGACATTGGTTAGGCCACTATTGGAATATTGCATGCAATTCTTGCCTCCTTCCCATCGGAAAGATGTTGTGAAACTTGAAAGGGTTCAGAAAAGATTTACAAGGATGTTGCCAGGGTTGGAGGAGTTGAGCTATAGGGAGAGGCTTTACAGGCTGGGACTGTTTTCTCTGGAGCGTCGGAGGCTGAGGAATGACCTTATAGAGGTTTATAAAATCATGAGGGTCATGAATAGGATAAATAGACAAAGTCTTTTCCCTGGGATCAGGGAGCCTAGAACTAGAGGGCATAGGTTTGGGGTGAGAGGGAAAAGATATAAAAGAGACCTAAGGGGCAACCTTTTCACACAGAGGGTGGTACGTGTATGGGATGAGCTGCCAGAGGAAATGGTGGAGGCTGGTGCAATTGCAACATTTAAATGGCATCTAGATGGATATATGAATAGGAAGGGTTTGGAGGGATATAGGCCAGGTGCTGGCAGGTGGCACTAGATTGAATTGGGATATCTGGTTGGCATGGACAGATTGGGCCGAAGGGTCTGTTTCAATGCTGTACTTCTCTTTGACTCTATGACTCGAAGTCAATAGCAGGAATGCAGGTTGGAGTCAATAATTCCCAAGCCGGTGCCATTAACGTATATTATCTCATCCTAGTTGCTGCCTTGTATGACCTTGTTGATGTTCTGACAACAAGTGCCTGGGGGATAACTCAATTCAGTTGCTCGCACTGTTGCCTCTAAATCAGATCTTTAGGAATTGAAGTTCCAGCTCGGATGTGAGTACAAAATACACACCAATACTGCTGTTTGTTGCTGAGTTTGTTGTGCTCAGATGATTGGGGAGCTACCTGTTCAGTTGTTTGCACAAGCTCCCAAGGCACTTGCTGACAAAACATAGGGACACTGAAGAAAGACTCACATTTGTATACCTTTGGTCCTGGTAGCTCTTTAAGTGGCTCAGGGTTTTATTTGGTTTTATAATGCTCCTTGGGGTGTTTCATTAATTTGGAGGTACCGTATCAATAGAAGGTGCCGCTGATTTGGTCAATGATTTACAATAATGACCGTTAGTGGGGATATGTTTCTAGGTCAGTTATGATGATTCAAACAGAACTTGAATATGATACGTCGGTGACATGTTGAATCAAGGACAATGTAACTGCATTGTTAGGGGTTTGCACTTCATTTACCCGCTTAGCATGTTGAACTTCTATTCAGTATCTTTGGAGTTTGCCCTTTGTGGAGGTGAATGAACCCAGTGCCACACCTCAACTCTGAAGTATGTCACAAACCGTAATAAGCACAAGCTGAACCTCCAACCCTATCATTGCTGTGTATGAAACCTGTGGTTGCCTTCGGGCGGATCACACAACACAGCATTATCATCATTTATTAACATTTTTTCGAAGTCTGTAATCTAGCAATAAAAATATGTGTGATTTATAATTCTTTATTCACTACAGGAGTACCCCTTTCTAGTAAACAATGGAAACACTCAGCAGATCTGGCAGTCTTTGTATGAAAGGTCATTTCCCTAAAACGTTGAATTCTCTCTCAATCTGTCCACAGGAACAGATTGCCTGCATTTCTTCCAGCATTTTTTCCATTTCTTCATTGAGTATTTTCTTGGCCAGGAGTATTTAGTTCCCATCAAGACAACAGCGTTTATTCCATTTCAGTTAGCACCTTTGTATCTTTGACCTTAATTCACATAAAGAAAACAAACCTTAATCTGTTTGTACCCCTCACTTATATTTCCTTTTATCTCACTTACTCTTCTTAACTTACCTCATTCACAGAGAGGCTTCAGGCGAAGTTTGATTCAGAGCCATGTGATATTTAAGTGCAGCATTGTCCGTGAGGTAGATTTTAAGGAACTTTTTGGAGAATGAGAGACAGGAGATATTTGTGAGAGGAATTCCAGAATGCAAGGCCCAAGTATTAGCAAACGTGACCGCCAATAATTTAATCATTAGAATCCAGAATGTGTAAGAGACCTGAATTGGAGGAACACTAAGCTTGTGTTGGTTATAGAGAGAGGGAGAAGGTTACAAAGTGGAGCTACCCTATGCCGTCTATAATTGTTTTTAGTTGTCAAATTCACAACGCTAATCACCTCTCTCAACCATCAAAGTCCTCCGTGCATCACACAACCCCAGTTGAAATAGATATTTTCGCTATCAAGTTTTTGAGAGATGTTATTATACACCTCTGGGAGCAGGTGGGACTTGAACCTAGGACCTCTGGCTCAGAAGTGGGGTTTTTAAATTTTTGGTTGGATTAACCTATTTTTCTAATCAACCTTCTGAGAGATATTATTCCACACCTCTGGAGCAGGTGGGACTTGAACCTATCGAACCCGAGTTATGGACACTACCAATTCACCACAAGAGTCCCCCCTCCTACACTGTTGACCTGGTTGACTGATTTCAGATTTGCTTGGGAAAGCTCAAAATTGGACACTTCTGTTCAGAGTTGGAATGAAATATAAGAAGGCCATTCAGTCCATTGAGTCCTTATCACTGAGGACTGATTTGGTTGGGACTGAACAGGATTGGAAAAAAAATTAAACTTTTTAAATGAAAATTAAAATCTACATATCAAAAAGAAGTAATTATAGTTGGTCGGAATAGTTGTCACAAATGATTTTGAACATATGTGTAGTTTGTTAGATTAAAGGGAAAATGGTTTAATTAACCAGTTGAGAGTTGCCACTCCCAAGATGTTTATCCCTTGGTTTAAAAGGGTAATACAATTACTCCTCCCACATTTATACGTATTGTGGATATTAAATGTCAAACCTCTGGTTGTTGGTTTCTTAATTAAAAGGAAACTCTAAAAATATTGAATTTTTTCAAGTTTGTAACAAAATGTCCCAAGGTACTTCACAGGAATGCTATCAGACAAAAACAAAGTTATTTCCGAGGCTGGGCTTCTTACCTTCCCCCTTCAACTGACAGTTTTGCTGTGAAATTTCTGATCTGGGCAGCTTCCCTAGCCATCAGGATTTCCATCCCCCAGGCAACAGGAGGAAGCCACACCACAGAAAGTTCCTGACTATAAGCTGTTTTGCCAGCAGCTCCAGAGTCCCAGCAGAAGCCAGGCCCTGGATTCAAAATGTGGGAGTCCGGATCACACGCAGCAGTTTCATTGGCAGGAGCGGGAGGCGAGATCTGGTCAGGAGGGATTGGTCTTAAACACACATAGCAGCAGCAAGTTCAACACCAGCTTCATCCCCACTGTTATCAGATTTTGGAACAGACCTCTCAAATTTCAAATCTAATGTCGATTTTGCTTTTCATGCACCTTCTTTGCAGCAGTAATTTTGTATTCCTCACTGTTTTATCACCCTGTGATCTTTGTGTATTATGATCTATCTGTACTGCACACAAAGCAAAGCGTTTCACTGTACCTAGGTATTTGTGACAATAATAAACCAAATTAAATGGAGGATTGAACGGTTGGGTTCAAGGACTCCAATGTGAAAAAGAGAGCTTCAGGAGCCACCAAAGGCACATGCAGGGTGACCATAAGATCATAAGACGTAAGAGTGGAAGTAAGGCCATTTGGCCCATCGCGTCCACTCCGCCATTCAGTCATAGCCGATGGGCTTTTCAACGCCATTACCCGCACGCTCCCCTTAGCCCTTAATTCCTTGCGATATCAAGAATTGATCAATCTCTGCCCGAAGACATTTAACGTCCTGGCCTCCAGTGCACTAAAGTGACCAGTCAGGCTTCCCCTGCTCCTTTTGATTTATTTCCACCAACCTCAAGATAGAATCCAGGCAGGAAGAGGGGAGTCATTTAATTTCTGGAGTCTCTGCTACCCCATCGGTTCCAGTTCATCATTAAGTGCGCAACAAACGTGGCTCCTCCTCAGATTTGGATGACTATTCACTGGCCCAAAACTGAGTACATATACCCAATGGGTGCTGGGACTGTGGCTTAAGGATGCATCTGACTGCTTATCATTATATTTTCAAAAGAACATCCCATTTGCTTTTGTCTGTGCCTATGTTTAATACTTCTCGAGATAAGTTTGAATGAAAATATAAGATTCCATTCTAAAACAAATGTGTGATAAATGTTTCTGCTGTAACAGATTCAATATCTGTTGAAACACAACTTTTTCACTAACCATCGATGTTGACCTTTCCTTCTTTTCTTCTCTGCCCTTGTGTTCTCCTTGCAGCCTGTGGCACAGTATCACCTTTGAGTTGCCAACTGTGCTCGGTTGTGTTACTGGCGATTTCATCACGTGATTCCCTGCCTTCACCTGCCCATGCAGATGCAGACAGACACTTGAAATGTCCATCTATCCATAGTCCATTGGAAAGCACAGAGACTGTTTGTTATATAGAGTCATACAGCTGTACAGCACAGAAACAGGCCCTTCGGTCCAATTCATCCTTGCCAACCAGATATCCTAACCTAATCGAGTCCCATTTGCTAGCACTTAGCCCATATCCCTCTAAACCCTTCCTATCCATATACTCATCCCGGTGACTTTTAAATGTTACAATTGTATTAGCCTCCACCACTTCCTCTGGCAGCTCATTCCATACATGCACCACCCTCTGTGTGAAAAAGTTGCTCCTTAGGTCTGTTTTATATCTTTCCACTCTCACCTATGCTCTCTAGTTCTGGACACTCTGGACCCAGGGAAAAGATCTTGTCTATTTATGCTATGCAAGTCCCTCATGATTTTATAAACCTCTATAAGGTCACCCCTCAGCCTCCAATGCTCTAGGAGAAACCGCCGCACCCTATTCAGCCTCTTCCTATAGCTCAAATCCTCCAGGCCTGGCAACATCCTTGTAAATCTTTTCTGAACCCTTTCAAGTTTCACAACATTGTTCCGATAGGAGGGAGACTAGAATTGCAAACAAAATTTCAAAAGTGGTCTAACCAATATCCTGTTCAGCCACAACATGACCTCCCAACTTTTGTACTCAATGCTCTGACCAATAAAGGAAAGCATACCAAACACCCTCTTCACTATCCTATCTACCTGAGGCTCCACTTTCAAGAAAATATGAACCTGCACTCCAACATTGCTTTGCTGAACAGAGACCTTGGCATGCAGGTTCGCAGTTCCATGAAAATGGAAGCTCAGGGATGGGATAGTGAAGAAGGCATTTGGTATCCTTTCCTTTATTGGTCAGAGTATTGAGTACAGGAGGTGACTGTGATTGACTGTCAATGGTCAGTGAACAAGTCGTTCTTTCTCCACCATCTCCAATTTGGTTAATTTCCTTTTTAAAAAAAACTTTTCTTAATACCCCAATGCTTATTTTCCCATGTTTCTTAAATCTTATAAATCTGTATAGGTACCTTTTTTTAGATCATCTCCAACAGTAAATGGAGAGGGTAGTGAAGAAGAGAGAAAAGAGATTTGCGTTCATGTCGCGTTTTTTATTACATCACAGAATCCATAATTGTTACTGGTAGAAAGAGGCCATTTGGCCCATTATGCCAGTCTCCTGCCTTTTTCCCCAAATGCATCCACATCATTTCTGTGTGAATAATCATGCAATGCTCTCTTGAATGACTCAATTCAACCTTCCTCCACCACATTTCCCAGCAGTGCATTCCATACTCTAACCACTTGCTGTGTGAAACTCTTTATCCCTCACACATCAACCTTGCTTTATTTGCACATCATTTTAAATCCGTCCCCCTCGTTTTATTTTCTTTAACCAGCTGGAGCAGCTTTTCCCTATCTACTCTGCCCAGCCCACTTGTGATTTTGAAAATTGCTATCACATCTCCCCTCAACTGTCACCTTTCAAGTTTCACAGTCCCTATTTCTTCAATCTGACCTCATCACTGAAGTTTTTTATTCCTGGAACTAATGTTGTAAGTTGCTTTTGCATTGTCTGCATTGCATTCGCATCTCTCCTGTAATGTGGCACTCTCAACTGTACACAACACCCCAATGAGGTGTTACAAGTATCTAATGCAAGGTCAACGCTAGCTCCTTGCTCTTGTACAGAGTAGACTTTGGTTTTATTGTCACATGGACTCAAGTACAGTGATATATGAATACAACGAAAAGTGTACAATGTCATCATTTCCAGTGCCATCTTAGGTACAAAGATGCTGAGGCACAAAAGCTTAGGTATAAATGAGAAAAGTAAAGCAATAAAGTTAGCTGTTTAGGGTTACAGTCCTTCTAAAGCAGAGAAAGAGAGAGGAAAAAGAAACTGAACAGATACGTCTGTGCTAGGCGTCACCCTGAGGCTGGGGGTCTGTGCTGGGCGTCACCTGAGGCTGGGGGTCTGTGCCGGGTGTCATCCTGAGGCTGGGGGTCTGTGTCGGGCATCACCCTGAGGCTGGGGGTCTGTGCTGGGCATCACCCTGAGGCCAGGAATCCCTCGAGTCCATGATGAGCCTCACTTGGTGTCAGCCGCTGGGCTTCACCGCCCCACCACTGATGCTGCCTGAGGATGGGAGTTGAGTAGAAAACAAAAAGCATGAAAATGGGCTAACAAAGAAGAATGGAAATGGATGGAGTAGAGGAGCTCTGGCTCAGGTGCCCTCCTGAGCCACTGTCATGGCTCAGTATTTGTTTTATTTGTAATACTTTATTAACTGCTCTCTTGATCTGCCCTGCCACCATCAATGATCTGTACACACATACACCCAGGTCCCTCTGCTCCTGCACTGCCTTTAATACTGTAGCCCCAATTTTATATTGTCGTTCAATGATCTTCTGATCAAAGTGGTTCACCTCACACTTCTCTGCACTCAACCTCGTTTGCCACCAAACCGCCTGGAGTTCCACACCTTCCTGTTCCCAATTGACGATTCTTCTCGGTTTAGTGTGATCTGTAAACTTAAAAATTGTTCCCTGTACACCAAGATCCAGATCATTAATATACATTAGGAAAAGTAAGCGTCCCAATGCCGACTCCTGGAGAACTCCACGATATTCCTTTCTCCTATCTGAAGTAAATTAATTCATTGTTACTCAGCCAATTTTGTATCCATGTTGTCGCTGTTCCTTATAACCTGTAACCTATATAACTTTCCTGTCAAGATAATGCAACACGCAGCATGTCAAATGTCTTCTAGATATCCCAACAGTGTTACACTCAACCTTTTCTGTTACCTCTTCAAAACCTCCAGCAAGTTAGTTGACCATGGACTTTCCCTTTAAAAATTTCTTCCCAGTCAACCCATCTTTTTCCATGCCATGACTAGGTCTGTTCTGAATAATTGTTTCAAGAACTTTCCCCACCGCCGAAAATAATCCAACTGGTCTGTAATTGCTGGAATTATCCTTGCACCCTTTCATGAATGAGGCTATGACGTTTGCAATTCTCCAGTCTCTGGCACCTCCCAGGAGTCTAGGGAAGTTTGGAAGATTATGACTAGTGCCCTGCAATTTCTGCCCTCACTTCCTTCTAAATCCTTGGTTGTATTTCATCCAGCCCTGGGTTCTTGTCAACTTAAGTACCAACAAACAGCACCTCCAACACCGCAGCATTCCTTCCGAAGTTTGTTCAGGTCTAGGATTTTGAATGAAGTCCTGGGATAGAGTTGAACCCATAACTTTCCAACTTGGGTGCAACTGAGCCACAGTATGAGGCAATGAAGGGTCTTGATTGAATAGATAAGGGAAGCTGTTGCCAATAGTAGAGATTTGTTAATCAGAGCGGACACACGTTTTAAATAATTGGCAAAGAAAAAATAATTTGTATTTTGCCTGATGTGTTGGGATTAGAAAGGCATCACCTGAGAGGGTGGTGCAAGGCGGGTTGTTCAAGAGTAACTTTCCAAAGGAAATTGGATAAATACTTAAATGTTTTTTAAAAAGCAGCAAGGCTGAGGAAGAACAAGCTTCATGGGAGACTATTGAGTAAGGTTACATTTACAGTTACACTATGTAATAATTGCTGTGAAAAAGCTATGGATTTTCAGGCAGCATGCTCAATCCATCACTTAGAAGAAAACCACTTTGGAACAGGACTAATTGGATCTTGCTTTCAAAGAGCCTGACACAGAAGCAATGGGCTAAATGCCATTGTTGTGATATCCTCCAATATTATCAGAACATTCTGGTGACTGGGTTGAAGCTGCTGTTGATCTGTTTCCAATTGCTCCTTGATCGTGCAAACAAGGAGCCTTGAGCATATCTGGTGTTTTCCTCACGTCCTGCCATTCACGGCTTGCTGAACATCTACACTTTGCAGGCTCTACTGATTGGTGCTAACGTGCTGGAAATGAAGGAAGTGCACAATAAATTATTGGGGTGTAAATTTGGTCCAGACGACAGCACTATTGCACAGCAGTGTGTGAGGAAGTTGGGCAGACTGAATAATGAGTCACTGTCAGCCTATTTTCTAGCCCCTTCCAAAACTAATTTATACCCTGCTCTGTTTAGCCTAACACTTGAGAGGGGTAATGCAGTCTAGTGTACTTTCATGTCTCAAGTGAGTGGCAGAACTAAACCTTGCATGTTTGTGCTTGCTCAAGAATAGATGGATCTGACAGCCCTGCTTATCACTGTCTTGTGTCATGGCTTGCAATTAGTTTTACTTCTCGTTTTACCTTCTTCTCCCAATCCATTAGTTTTGCTCAGAAGTTCAGGGTTTTCCTGTTTTGACTTGCAGTGGATGTGCTTAATTGGAGAGGATGCAGTTGTCAATTTCAGTCTTTGCAATCATTTTTGAACAATTCCATTATCTTATTTTTGTGCACATTCAAAGGACGACATGATATATGCAAGGAATTTAAGTATAGCAGTGCATTGTAGGGATATAAATAAAGATTTGCATTGATATAGCCTGACCGCTCCAAAGTGCTTCAGCGCCAGTAGAACAGAGTGCTGAGCAGGTCATACAGCACCTGTGCTGATAAAAAAGAAGTGAATGTAAAATAAAACTAAGAACAGTCAATGTTGGAAATCTGAAACAAAATCAGAAATTGCTGGAGAAACTCAGCAGGTCAGGCAGCATCTGTGGAGAGAAATCAGAGTTAACATTTCAGGGCCAGTTGCTTTAACTCTGCTTTGTCTCCATCAGATCCTGCCAGACCTGCTGAGTTTTTCCAAAAGAATTAATGTTTCAGCTTGACTCAGTTTTCCTCTTCACTGATGCTGCCTGACCAACCTGAACATTTCCAGCAATTTATTTCAGAATTCCAGAATCTGCAGTGTTTCGTTTCAGTTGAAGCATGTATGGAATATGTATTAATAACAAGGGAGAACCAGTAGCTATTTTTTATATATAGTAACCTGTGTCAAACAGCACCAAGTACCCGGGTTTGATTCCACCTTTAAGCGACTGTGTGGCGTTTGCACATTCTCCCCATGTCTGTGTGGATTTCTCTGGGTGATCTGGTCTCCCCCCCACAATCCAACGATGTGCTGGTTAGGCAGATTAGCCATGCTAAATTGCCCCATAGTGTCCAGGGATGTGTAGGTTGGGTGGATTAGCCATGGAAAATGCAAGATTATGGACAATAGACAATAGGTGCAGGAGTAGGCCATTCTGCCCTTCGAGCCTGCACCACCATTCAATATGATCATGGCTGATCATCCTTAATCAGTATCCTGTTCCTGCCTTATCTCCGTAACCCTTGATTCCACTATCCTTGAGAGCTCTATCCAACTCTTTCTTAAATGAATCCAGAGACT
This sequence comes from Hemiscyllium ocellatum, assembly GCF_020745735.1. Taxonomy (NCBI): domain Eukaryota; kingdom Metazoa; phylum Chordata; class Chondrichthyes; order Orectolobiformes; family Hemiscylliidae; genus Hemiscyllium; species Hemiscyllium ocellatum. The sequence continues at coordinate 20,149,314 of NC_083406.1, read as the reverse complement.
GGGCCTCCACTGCCCTCTGGGACAGAGCATTCCACACAGCCACCACTCTCTGGGTGAAGAAGCTTCTCCTCATCTCTGTCCTAAATGGTCTACCCCGTATTTTTAAGCTGTGTCCTCTGGTTCGGCACTCACCCATCAGCGGAAACATGTTTCCTGCCTCCAGAGTGTCCAATCCTTTAATAATCTTATATGTCTCAATCAGATCCCCCCTCAGTCTTCTATGCGCAAGGGTATACAAGCCCAGTCGTTCCAGTCTTTCAGCGTAAGGTAGTCCCGCCATTCCAGGAATTGACCTCGTGAACCTATGCTGCACTCCCTCAATAGGCAGAATGTCTTTCCTCAAATTTGGTGACCAGAACTGCACACAGTACTCCAGGTGTGGAGATGGCAGGGATAGTGGGTGGATTTGGGTATGATGTTGTTCAGAGGGATGGTGTGGACTCGATGGGCTGAATGGCCTGCTTCTACACTGTATTCTGTGATTCAATGACCAGAAAACCTGTTTTAATGATGTTGATTGAGGTAGAAGTATTAGTCTAGGACATGGCATGCTGAATTATTGCTTAACTGGCAATAATTCTCCTGCAGCCATTTCCTCTTGATGGAGGGATCAGGGTGTAGAGATTTATGATCAGGGACAGGAGGTTTAAAATGGATGTGAGAAAACCATTTTTCACCGCATGGCTGTGGGAATCTGGAACACTCTGCCTGTAGGGTGATAGAGGCACAAGCACTCATAACATTGCAGAGCTATTTAGGTATGTGAAAGGGAAGGGCTTAAGGGGATATGGCGAAATGCTGGCAAATGTGACTAGGCTAATTTAGGATATTTGTTTGGCTTGGACAAGTTAGACTGAACAGTCTGTTTCTGTGCTTCCCAGCTCGATGATTAGGTGCAGAGAAAGAGAGAGAAATCAGAGGGCTGACGCAATCCAGGTGACTACTTACCATTTTTGCCAAGTAGTTCAACAGCAGAAATAGATCTAAGTATGCTCCTTATTGTAATTGGCAAATAATTAGCATTGAGCTTGGTGGAGTTCTTTTTAAAAATTATTGTAATCTAAATGTTACAGAAATTTGGAATTCATTTCTGGAGGTAGGGAATTTATGAAATTTGCTTAGAAATCTTTGTAGACCACACTGCAAATGGTCCCAGTTTCCATATCGCTAAAAGAATGTAAAAGTGCTGGAGAAGATGCAACACAAGTTTATCAGAATACCAGCAGAACTGAAAGTCTACAACAATAAGAAAATATTGAACAGGCTGCGACTTCTTTCTCTGGAAAAGAAAGATGAGAGGATAATCTGTAAGAGATCTTCATATTTTTCTACGGGTTAGTGGGGTAGATGTAGAGAAGATATTTACAGCTGTAGTGTTATGCTGGAAAAGCACAGCTGGTCAGACAGCATCCAAGGAGCAGGAGAGTTGATGTTTTGGGCAAAAGCCCTTCATTTCTGATGGAGGGTTATTTCCTGAAACGTTGATTTTTCTGATCCTGGAATGCTGCCTGACCAGCTGCGTCTTTCCAGCATCACACTCTGATCTCCAGCATCTGCCACCCTCGCTTTTTCCTCGTTGATTTACAGTTGTGGAGTCCACCAGGGCCATATGTTTTAGGTACTTACTAATTCAACCCAAAGGGCATTCAGGAAAAAACCCTTTAGCCAGAACTTCGTGAGGCTGTAGAACTTGCTGCCGATTGAAGTGAATAATATAAAGGAAATAATATTTTAATAGAAAGCTGGATAAATCTGCAAAGGAGAATAGAATAGAAGAATACTGTGACAGGATGAGATGAAATAGAGTGGGAGGAAGCTCATATGTAGAATAAGCATCAGTTGAGCCAAACTGAGCGTATCAATCCTGTAAAGCTAGGTATTAAATTTAATAAGTAAACTTTGATATGCAGGAGAGAAACAACATCACTTCATGTTAAGCTGACACAGTGGCTGAATCACAATGATTGCAGTGATATGATCGGAAGTGAAAAGCAACTTAAGGTCCGGCACCTTGACTGTCTCTTCCAATTAGGAGTCTGAACTATTATAGTTATGTATTTGTGAAGATTGTGTAAATTGAGTTTTTCTGTCAGTATTTGAAAACCTGTGACATGAATACAGTTAGCATTGCTTGTGGTCTTGGTTCAGTTGGAAGTTATTTACGGAAGCTGAGGAATGATGGTTCACAAAGTTGGGAAAACAGTCTAAGCCCTTGTAATACAGAGTAACTCTCATGGGGAATCATGGATTTAGATTAATGGAGCTGTTGAGAGAGCAAGGTGCAAGTATGCCATGACAAGGAAGCATAATCAGTCCATTTCAATTGAGTCGATCAGAAAAATCCCATGTTCCCAACCAGGGAGCCTAACATGTCACTTATCCCTCGTTTAGCATTATTATAATAGATTGATTCAGTTGTCAGCACATTACTGTTTATGGGAGTTTCCTGTGTTAAATTGGCAGCTGTATGTTCTACATTGAATGGTAACTACACTTCACCAATGCTTCATTGGCTGCCAAGCACTTTAAGGAATCCTGCCATCATGAGAGATTATATAGAAGTTGTATTTCTTCTGTTATATAATAGATCCTCACTGCAGTTACTTTGGAATATTGATTTTATATTTTAAGAACTCTCTATGAAGAAAAAATCTAATTTTAAAAAAGTATATAATAACACATTACCTTTAAAAAAAAATGTAATGCCGCCTCTTATTTTCCTGTTTTAATCATGTTTGTCTTTGCTTTGTAGCACAGATAAACTTGGGATATATAAATTCTGTGTTCTTTGCTCCTTCCTTCGTTCAAGCACACTTGTAGTTAGTTGAGTTTGCTCTCACTACTGTCCTCTCCGTGAAGAGCAGTGAGTGGGCTTTCTTTCTAGACTGAAAAGGTCTTTATTTGGGAACTGAAAAGCTTTGAAGGGCCCTGATGTTATTTTTGTTGTTGAACGATGTGACATGCTTTAATGTGATGTATTCTGTCATCCTTGTATCCATAACCAAAGTGGAATTGCTGTAAATGTCTGTGTATTCTTTATAAATCAGCAGAGAAATAGGTCATTTGCCTCATCAGGTTCTCTGCTGTTGTTTATATTCCACATGTACCTCACTACGACCCTACCAACTAGATCTCATCCTGTCAACATCCTTTCACTTTTGTCCTCATGTTTATTTAGATTCCATGGAATGTATTTCTCACTATTTTCCTCTTATTTGCTGTGGTATCGAGGTCACTATCTTTCTAGATTTTAAAAAAATAGGATTTATTGATTGAATTTTAACATTTTCCACAAGTGAAACCATTGTCTCTATGTCCATAACTTATCACACTTGGCTAAATTTTAAAGACCGATATCGGATCACTCCCTTCAGCTGCCTTTTTTCCAGAAATCATACCCCTAACCACTTTAATTGATGGGAATGACCTCTGAAGTCTGATATCATTGTAAAGCCTGTTCTACACGCCTATGCTTTCTATAATATGGGCATGAGAACTATGTACGGAATTCTAAGTGTGGTCTAACTGAGGTTCATTACAAGTCAGCACGATCTTATTGAATAGTCGAAACCATTTGGTCTACACTTACTCCCATTTCTCAGGTCCTTGTGGGTTTGTTAGCTAGTGCTGTGACTTGTTAAAATGGATCTAATTTTTGTTAACCGTGTTCTCTTGGAAAAAAATCAAATTAGATATTCTTCTTTCTCGCTTCCTGCTGGTTGCTCATACGGCTGCTGAGTCATTGAAGCCTAGTTCGATCTATTTGATGCTAGACTTCACGTGCCCCTGTGGTGTGTTTACAGTAAGCTGGGTGAGGATGTCTGGTCACCTCCAATACCTTGGATGGCTAGCCTATGCCTGAGCTCTCCACAGTGATATGCCAAATGGATAAGCACCAAAGTTGGCTCTCCGCATGCCATAAATAAATAATGAAAGATAAACTCGGCTTGTTAGCCAATCCATTAACTTGGATAATTAAGCTGCCCAAGCCATTGCATGTTTGGCAACAACAAGCAGGTGGGGGTAGGCAGTCCACTTTTATGCCCTCATTGGAAAAGGGTGGGCAGGAACTCTCATGCATTGTGGGTGCCCGGCTTGTGTTTGGGCACTGGCAGTCTCCTTTGAAGGGAATTCTTTTGAATTCTCATGATGACAATGGTTTAATAGAATGAGTAACACAGCAGAGGCATTGGGGATATCTCCCCTTTTTCCTACCTTTGGAATCTCAACAGTCTCTAGTAAATGATTGTCCTTCTCGAACTAATGAGCTAAGAAGTCTAAGTATTGACTTTGAGCTGGAATGTGGTTTTCTCTTGGAAACTTCATTTCTCCCTCTTGGACGCAGTGTTTAAAACGGATGGCTGTGTGGAGAATCAAGATTCATTTTATTTGAGTGCTTGAAGCAACAGTAAGAATTCCTAAGTAGATTTTTAATTTGCAGGAGGGAAGCAAGTGAAATCCATTGACTATCTTGAATAGTATTGCAAAACAGCCTGGAATTTAATCCTGCATTTGGATGACTGGATTAGTAAAACCGCCAGCCAACCACTTTGTGTGAGAGCACTTGAACCAGTTGAAAGAAACATGTGGAAGTAGAAAAGTTATGGGTAATCAGAGAGGTCATAAAGGAGGATTGCTTTAGATGACGAACAGGAAGAAAAAATGTTTGTGTTTCCTTTTCTTGTTACTGACTGTTTTCAGTATTCTCGTTGAATCTGTACGTTGTGGAAGCAGGCCATTTGGCCCATAGAGTCAATACTGACCCTGTGTACAGCATTCCAATCAGATCGACCCCCTACCCTATCCATATAACCCTGCACATCCCATCTAGACTGCACATCCCCCGACAATGTGGGGCAATTTAGCATGGATTAGAGTAGTGCTGGAAAAGCACAGCAGGTCAGGCAGCATCAGAGGACCAAGAAAATCAGTCATTCCTGATGAAGAGCTTTTGCCCGAAATGTCAATGTTGCTGCTGCTTGGATGCTGCCTGACCTGCTGTGCTTTTCCAGCACTACTCTAATCCCGAGTCTAATCTCCAGCATCGGCAGTAGCCACTTTCGCGTAGGCAGTTTAGCATGGCCAATCCACCTAACATCTTTGGACTGTGGGAGAAAAACGGAGCACCCGAAGGAAAGCCATGCTGAGACGGGGAGAATGTACAAACTCCACACGGACAGTCACCCGAGGCTGGAATCAAACCTGCCTTTCTGGCACTGTGAGGCAGCATTGCTAACCACTGAGCTAGCATGCTGCCTTTCTTTATTAGACATTAAGTAACAGCTCAAAGTACTGTAAGACCAGTCAGGTCTCAGATGGCATATTGTGTTCAATCCTGGGTACCACGTTGAGGGATGTCAAATCTTTGGAGAGAGTGCAGAGGGGAGCATGTTCCCACAGTGAGGGACTTCAGTTATGTGGAGAGGCTGGAGGAGCAGGGTTTGCTTCTTTTAAAGTTCTCATTCCTTGTGCCAATTTCTCCATAGTCCCACACAACCCTCTCCTTGTGGTCTTCGAGCTCCCACAACCCTGTGACAGTTCTGTGTTTCTCCAGTTCTAGCCTCCTGAAAATCCCTTCTAATTAACCTTTGCAGAAATGTTAGTACACATGCCTCTGGGGCAGGTGGGACTTGAACCTGGGAGCCTACCATTCCTCCAGTAGAACCCTCATCTCTGGTTTTAGATGTTTTTGATCAGCCTGTTCAGACATATTATGGCATATCTGAGTCAGGTGGGACTTGACTTTGGCCCAGAGGTAGGGACACTACCATGGTTCCACAAGAACCCTCATCCCTTGTTTAAATCACTCCATCGTTAATTCTTTCAGCTGCCTGAATTCTAGGCTCTGGTATTACCTCCCTAAAACTCTCCAAATCTTGTCCCCTCTTTTCTCCTTATGATGCCCCTTAAAACCTGCCTTTTTGATCAAGAATCATAGAATCCCTACAGTGCGGAAACAGGCCCTTCAGTCCAACAAGTCCATACCAACCCTCCGAAGAGTAACTCACCCAGGCCCATTCCTGTACCTTATTACTCTGTGTTTACTCCTGACTAATGCACCTAACCAGGAGAAAGTGAGGTCTGCAGATGCTGGAGATCAGAGCTGAAAATGTGTTGCTGGAAAAGCGCAGCAGGTCAGGCAGCATCCAAGAAACAGGAGATTCGACGTTTCGGGCATAAGCCCTTCATCAGGAATGAATGATGAAGGGCTTATGCCCGAAACGTCGAATCTCCTGTTCCTTGGATGCTGCCTGACCTGCTGCGCTTTTCCAGCAACACATTTTCAGCTCTAATGCACCTAACCTACGTACACGGATGCAATAGGCAATTTAGCACGGCCAATTCACCTAACCTGCATATCTTTGGATTGTGGACGGAAACCGAAGCACCCAGAGGAAACCCACACAGACACAGGGAAAATGTGCAAACTTCACCGGGTGCCTGGTGCTGTGAGGCAGTGCTGACCACTGAACCACCGTGCTGCTCTTGGCTATTTGACTTAATGTCTTCTTAAGTGACTTGGTGTCAAACTTTAGCCTTGTAGGACTCTTGTGAAGCTCTTTAGAACATTTTGTTGCACTTAACAGTGCTTTATGAATACTGTATATGGTTCTCCTTAAGAACAGGGATGAGGGAAGATTTATCCGAGTTCAAAATTATGGAGTGTTTTGACAGCGCAAATAAGGAAAATCTGGGAAAATGGTAACCAAGGGACTGATATAAGGGGATTGGCTCAATAACCAGAGGAGCACCTGGAATTTTTTTACTTACAAGGTTTTGTGAGCTGAAGTGTGTTGCCTGAAAGGGCAGTGGAAGCAGGTGCATTAGTGATCTCCAATGGTGAATTGGATAAAGCCTTGAAAAGAGGAATGTTTTGAAGGGCTATAGGGAAAGAGTGGGATTAATTGGATAGTTTTTCCAATGTTTTAACACAGAAACAATGGACCAAATGTCCTCCTTCAGTGTTGTACAACTCTAGCGTCTCCTTTTAGACTCACTCTTGTCCCAGGCCCATTCCAAGGCCAGAGGGAGGGGGACCCAGGGTCTCAATCAGTATGATCTATAAGTGGTCACTGACTAATGTGAGAAAACGGCCTGCAAACCTTTCCCGGCACATTTTTCCTGTGTGCCATTGGGGAAATAGCTGATTTGAAAGATGCGTGTTTTTTTTCAAAATACTCCTTAGAATCAATGATACACGGAAGGGTAAAAAGCCAAAGGGAATTTGAAGTGTTGGAAATAATTGTTTCCTCATAAAGCCAATAGTTATGCAGACATTTTTATTTTTAGACTTGAGTCAGTCATGTCAAAAGGTAAGTGGGCTTGGTCTATAAAGAGCCAAACCTATTCTTGTACTGACAGAAATAGGAACATGCAGATGGACAAAGACTGAACATCCTCATAGGCCCTACAGTGAGTTCATGGAAACTTGCCAAAACAGTGTCATGTAAACTGCAGCCAGCTTATACTTAGCCTCAACTCCCTTAGGGCTGTTGCTTTGACTACATCCAGCCTTTCTTGGAAGAAGAAAAATCCAAGATATATATACATACAATAGATATTCTCACAAAAACTAAAAGGTACTGCTGCTACAGTTTATCTTTGAAAATCAGGCTGAAATATTTGATTATTGTGTTTGTTTGTGACTTAACTATTTTGGGTTAATCTTACCCTGTTGCATAGGGTGGGGATCTCACAGGATCAGTTGAAATCCTGGTTTCACTCTGATTTACTTGGGGAATCGAGAACTTTGGGGGGCTGGAGGTTGGGCTGTGCACAGCTATAACATAAGAGACAGAAATGAGGATTGTTTTTTTCTCTCCCTGTGGGTCATTGGTGTTTGGAATTCTCTTTCCCAGACAGCAGTGGATGGTGAGTCAGTGTCTACATCCAGCCTTGAATATATTCAGATATTTGATTGGGAGTCAAGTGTTAATGTGTGGCACAAGGAAATGGTTCTGAAGGTTAATGGTTAATGGAAATGGCTAATGTTGGAGATTGCATTTAGTTTCACCCATTCTGATGATATGCAGGTTTGGATGGGCATAGTTTGAACTGGTGAAGAGCTAAGGTCTCCTTGTGGTCTTCATAACAGTGTCTGACTGCAATAGTTCTTTAAGACAAGGACCTCTTCTCAATAGGACTGACTTGGTGGTAGTGAACTACCCAATCCATAGTGGCTGACATTACATCCCATACAATATTTTGGGTGGCAGGCAGAACAGCGGGGATGAGGCCCCAATCAGGTCAGCCATCGGCTAATTGACTGGAGGACTAGGCTTGAGAAGCGTTCCTTATATTCCTTTTGTAACCTCCCTCAGCAGTCTGAAGCTGAGAACTGCCTCCTCATTTTACTCCCCATTGAAAGTGACAGGTAAGATCGGACGGTAGAAAGTGAGGATCCTGCCTGATTCTCTGAGGTCCCATTCACAGCATTAGCTCAAAATTTTCTCCTACATGTGCAATTACTACAGGTCACCTGGAGTATTGTCTAATGCAGATCACCACACTTTAAGATGGATGAGAAGGCTTTAGAGAGAGAGCATAAAAGATTTTGAATATTGGTGAAAAGCGTGGCATACAGTCAGTTCTGCAGCAACGTGGTAGTTCTGTGCAACCCTGTGTTAAAAGAAAATAGTGTAGTAGCAGCAGCATTTAAATTAATGGGTCCAGAATTGTGTTATAACCAATACACGCTTTAAAAGTTTGCACTTTAGAAATAGTATCCCCAATTCATCAGTTGTGTTATAACAAATTCCTGTGAACAAAATGCATGTTATAGTAGTATGGCCAGTATGTCTAAAGTCATGCTTCTTGTACTCGTCAGAACAAATGCAAGAATACCAAATTTTAATTTATACAACAAGAGAAAAGGATGCTGATTAACTGAAAGGAGGCTGATGTGTTGCTCAGTGGTGAGGTTTTGATAGGGTGAGGAATGCTATTTCCCACTACTTCAGTGAGATAAAACAGAAAGCTGAGAGTTTCATTGATTTCCGTGTTATATTGCAACCAAGAAAGGAAATTCTCAACACAGTGCTAGGTCCAACAGCAAGAACAACTTGTATTTAGATTAGATTAGGTTCCCTACAGTGTGGAAACAGGCCATTTGGCCCAACAAGTCCACACCGACCCTCCAAAGAGTAACCCACCCAGACCCATTTCCCTCTGTCTAATGCACCTAACACTATGGGCAATTTGGCATGACCAGTTCATCTAACCTGCACATCTTTGGATTGTGAGAGGAAGCCAGAGCACCCAGAAGAAGCCCACGCAGACACGGGGAGAATGTGAAAACTCCACACAGATAGTCACGCGAGACTGGAATTGAACCTGGGTCCCTGGTGCCATGAGGCAGCAGTGCTAACCACTGAGCCACCGTGCCGCCGTTATATAACACCTTTAAGGTAGTTAAAACCATCCCAAGACATTTCATTGAAGCGTTATCAAATCTGACATCAAATCACCTGAAGAGATATTAGGACAGGTGATCCATGAATGGAAAGACAAGCAGACATTTAGTGAGGGAATTCCACTGCGTGAGGTTCAGGCAGCTAAAGGCAATGACAGAACAATTTCTTAATTCTTGTGTAGGGTCCAGGTGTCGCTGCCAAGAGTGGTATTTGTTGCTCATCCCTCAGTTCCTTTAAACTGATTGGCTCCTCTTGGCCATTTCAGAGGGTGGTTAAGAGTCTTTAGATTAGATTCTCTACAGTGTGGAAACAGGCCTAACAAGTCCACACCGACCCTCCAAAGAGCAACCCCTACATTCCCCCCTTCACTAACACTACGGACAACTTAGCATGGCCAATTCACCTAACCTGCACATTTTTGGATTGTGAGAGGAAACCGGAGCACCTGGAGGAAACCCACGCAGACACGGGGAGAATGTGCAAACTCCACACAGACAGTTGCTTTGGGTGGGAATTGAACCCGGGTATCTAGTGCTGTGAGGCAGCAGTGCTAACCACTGTGCCACCATGCCACCCAAAGTAAAGGGATAATAAGTCAACCACATTGCTGTAGGTCTGTAATCACATGTCAGTGAGACCAGGTAAGGAGGGCAAGTTTCCTACCCTTCATGTAGGATTTCAATGTCAGTTCAATGGTCAGATGGACACCATTATACTGCCTTTTGAATTCCAGGGTTTATTGAATTCAAATTTCACCATCTGCCCTTGTGGGATCGAGCCCATGTCACTAGATCCTTAGTTTGGGGCTCTGAATTGCCAGTCCAGTGACATTGCCACAATTGTATCACCTCCTTTAAAACTGTGTGTATAAAAAACTAAAACTGGAGGGCTACAGAGATCTCAGATGGTGTTCGGAATGGAGGAGATTACAAAGGTACAACGCAAGAGTGAAAATGTTAAAATTGCAGGAGACTATGTGGTTTAGGATGCCTGATTGATGGTGAAATATGTTTCTTTATATATTGTTTAAACACAAAAATGCCAAGAAATGGTCAAAAGGAAGCCTGGTTTGTTTATATTAAATTTCCTGTTTGAAAAGTATTGTCAGAGCTGTATGTTGGAGGAAGATTGTTGAAGGCAAGATCAGCCAAGTATTCTCTCAGCCAAGGGCTAACCTCTCCAAGTCGTTGCAGTATACTTCCTCCCATATTGGATGATCTGATTGTTTACACTGGAAAGCAGACCAGTTCATTTTGAGGTATTGATCTCCAACAATCTGCCCTGGTAAAACCACATTGATGTAATGGTCAAGAAAACACAACAACGTCTCTGCGTCCTCAGGAGGTTAAGTGGATTTGACATGTCCACAAGGATTCTTATAGATTTTTATAGATTCACCAAAGAAAGCATCCTGTCTGGATGCATCACAGTGTGGTATGGCAACTGCTCTTTCCAAGACTGCCAGAAATGAGAGAATTGTAAATTCAGGTAAAAACAATGACTGCAGATGCTGGAAACCAGATTCTGGATTAGTGGTGCTGGAAGAGTGCAGCAGTTCAGGCAGCGTCCGAGGAGCAGTAAAATCGACGTTTCGGGCAAAAGCGCTTCATCAGGAATAATGGTAGAGAGCCTGAAGCGTGGAGGGATAAGCTAGAGGAGGGTGGGGGTGGGGAGAAAGTAGCATAGAGTACAGTAGGTGAGTGGGGGAGGGGATGAAGGTGATAGGTCAGGGAGGAGAGGGTGGAGTGGATAGGTGGAAAAGGAGCTAGGCAGGTCGGACAAGTCCGGACAAGTCATGGGGACAGTGCTGAGCTGGAAGTTTGAAACTAGAGTGAGGTGGGGGAAGGGAAAATGAGGAAGCTGTTGAGGTCCACATTGACGCCCTGGGGTTGAAGTGTTCCAAGGCGTAAGATGAAGCGTTCTTCCTCCAGGCGTCTGGTGGTGAGGGAGCGGCGGTGAAGGAGGCCCAGGACCTCCATGTCCTCGGCAGAGTGGGAGGGGGAGTTGAAATTTTGGGCCATGGGGCAGTGTGGTTGATTGGTGCGGGTGTCCCAGAGATGTTCCCCAAAGCGCTCTGCTAGGAGGCGCCCAGTCTCCCCAATGTAGAGGAGACTGCATCGGGAGCAACGGATACAATAAATGATATTAGTGGATGTGCAGATAAAACTTTGATGGATGTGGAAGGCTCCTTTAGGGCCTTGGATAGAGGCGAGGGAAGAGGTATGGGCACAGGTTTTACAGTTCCTGCGGTGGCAGAGGAAGGTGCCAAGATGGGAGTGTGGGTAGTCGGGGCCCCTCAGCCAGTCAATCAGGTAAACCCACCTTCCATCCATTGACTCCAGCAATACTTCCTGCTGCATTGGGAAAGCAACCAAAATAATCAAAGACCCCTCCCATCCTAGTTATACTCTCTTCCACCAGGCAGAAGATATACAAGTTTGCATACACGTATGAACAGATTCAAGAAAAGTTTCGTCCTTGCTGTTATCAGACTTTTGTACAGACTTCTCAAATGTTGATTCTGATCTTTCTCTCTGCACCTTCTCTATGGTTGTAACACTGTATTCCACACTCTGTTCTGCTACCCTGATGCACTTTGTATGGCATAATCTGCCTGTAGTGCATGCAAAACAACATGTTTCACTGTATGCCAAGTACGTGTGACAACAATAAGTCATATTGTGTGACTATTCCTTTAAAGCAAACATATTCTGCAGTATGTGCCTCCTGCCCAATTGAAATCACCTGGGAAGATTCGTCACATAGAGTCATAGAGATGTACAGCATGGAAACAGACCCTTCAGTCCAACCTGTCCATGCCGACCAGATATCCCAACACAATCTAGTCCCACCTGCCAGCACCTGGCCCATATCCCTCCAAACCCTTCCTATTCATATACCCATCCAGATGCCTCTTAAATGTTACAATTGTACCAGCCTCCACCACATCCTCTGGCAGCTCATTCCATACACATACCACCCTCTGTGTGAAAAAATTGCCCCTTAGGTCTCTATTATATCTTTCCCCTTTCACCCTAAACCTATGCCCTCTAGTTCTGGACTCCCCGACCCCAGGGAAAAGACTATGTCTATTTATCCTATCCATGCCCCTCATAATTTTGTAAACCTCTAAAGTCACCCCTCAGCCTCCGACGCTCCAGGGAAAAGAGCCCCTGCCTGTTCAGCCTCTCCCTACAGCTGAAATCCTCCAACCCTGGCAACATCCTTGTAAATCTTTTCTGAACCCATTCAAATTTCACAACATCTTTCCAATAGGAAGGAGAACAGAATTGTATGCAATATTCCAACAGTGGCCTAACCAATGTCCTGTACAGCCGCAACGTGACCTCCCAACTCCTGTACTCAATACTCTGACCAATAAAGGAAAGCATACCAAACACCACCTTCACTATCCTATCTACCTGCAACTCCACTTTCAAGGAGCTATGAGCCTACACTCCAAGGTCTCTTTGTTCAGCAACACTCCCTAGGACCTTACCATTAAGTGTATAAGTCCTGCTAAGATTTACTTTCCAAAAATGCATCACCTTGCATTTATCTGAATTAAACTCCATCTGCTACTTCTCAGCCCATTGGCCCATCTGGTCCAGATCCTGTTGTAATCTGAGGTAACCCTCTTTGCTGTCCACGACACCTCCAATTTTGGTGTCATCTGCAAACTTACTAACTGTACCTCTTATGCTCATATCCTAACCATTTATGTAAATGACAAAAAATAGAGAGCCCAGCACCGATCCTTGTGGCGCTCCACTGGTCACAGGCCTCCAGTCTGAAAAACAACCCTCCATCACCACCCTCTGTCTTCTACCTTTGAGCCAGTTCTGTATCCAAATGGCTATTTCTCCCTGTATTCCATGAGATCTAACCTTGCTAATCAGTCTCCCATGGGGAACCTTGTCGAATGCCTTACTGAAATCCATAGAGATCACATCTACTGCTCTGCCCTCATCAATCTTCTTTGTTACTTCTTCAAAGAATTCAACCAAGTGTGTGAGACATGATTTCCCACACACAACCCCACGTTGACTATCCCTAATCAGTCCTTGCCTTTCCAAATACATGTACGTCCTGTCCCTCAGGATTCCCTCCAACAACTTACCCACCACTGAGGTCAGGCTCACTGGTCTATAGTTCCCTGGCTTGTCTTTACCGCCCTTCTTAAGCAGTGGCACCACGTTTGCCAACCTCCAGTCTTCTGGCACCTCACCTGTGACTATCTTTGATACAAATATCTCAGCAAGAGGTCCAGCAATCACTTCTCTAGCTTTCAGAGTTCCCGGGTACACCTGATCAGGTCCTGGGGATTTATCCGCCTTTAATCATTTCAAGACATCCAGCACTTCCTCCTCTAATCTGGACATTTTGCAAGATGTCACCATCTGTTTCCCTACAGTCTATATCTTCCATATCCTTTTCCACAGTAAATACTGATGGAAAATATTCATTTAGTATCTCCCCCATTTTCTGTGGCTCCATGCAAAGGCCGCCTTGCTGATCTTTGAGGGGTCCTATTCTCTCCCTTTTGTCCTTCATGTATTTGTAAAAACCCTTTGGATTCTCCTTAATTCTAATTACCAAAGCTATCTCATGTCCCCTTTTTGCCCTCCTGATTTCCCTCTTAGGTATGCTCCTATTTCCTTTATGCTCTTCTAAGGATTCACTCGATCTATCCTGTCCATGTATGATGTATGCTTCCTTCTTTTTCTTAACCAAACCCTCAATTTCTTTAGTCATCCAGCATTCCCCATAGTTACCAGCCTTCCCTTTCATCCTGACAGGAATATACTTTCTCTGGATTCTTGTTATCTCATTTCTGAAGGCTTCCCATTTTCCAGCAGTCCCTTTACCTTCACACATCTGCTTCCAATCAGCTTTTGAAAGTTCTTGCCTAATACCGTCAAAATTGGCCTTTCTCCAACTCAGAACTTCAACGGTTAGATTTGGTCTATCCTTTTCCATCACTATTTAAAAACGAATAGAATTATGGTCGCTGGCCACAAAGTGCTCCCTCACTGACACCTCAGTCACCTGCCCTGCCTTATTTCCCAAGAGTAGGTCTAGTTTTGCACCTTCTCTAGTAGGTACATCCACATACTGAATCAGAAAATTGTCTTGTACGCACTTAAGAATAGAAATTCCTCTCCATGGCAGTCCCAGTATGCGATGGATGGCAGTTATAGGAAGGGGGGAAAGTCTCAGATACAGTCACGTAGATGGATTAACTCCAGGAAGGGTAAGAGAGGTAGACACCTCGGGCAGGAGTCTTTTGTGGATATACCCATTTCAAACAGGTATGCTGTTTTGGAAAATGTAGGGGGTGATGGATTCTCAGGATAACGTAGCAAGAACAACTAAGTTTCTGGTATTGAGACTTGCTCTGATGCAATGAGGGGTACGTCAGCTTCCAAGAAATCAATTGTGTTAGGGGATTATCTAGTCCGAGGTACAGACAGGCGTTTCTGTGGCCAGCAGAGAAAAAGCAGAATGGTGTGTTGTTTCCCTGGTGCCAGGATCAAGGATGTCTCAGGGTGCAGAATGTTCTCATGGGGGAGAGGGACCAGCAAGAGGTCATTGTCCACATTGGAACCAACAACATTGGAAGGGAAAAGGTTGAGATTCTGAAGGGAGATTACAGAGAGTTAGGCAGAAATTTAAAAAGGACATCCCCAAGGGTAGTAATATCTGGATTACCCCTGGTGCTACGAGCTAGTGAGGGCAGGAATAGGAGGATAGAGCAGATGAATGCATGGCTGAGGAGCTGGTGTTTGGGAGAAGGATTCACATTTTTGGATATTTGGAATCTCTTTTGGGGTAGAAGTGACCTGCACAAGAAGGACGGATTGCACCTAAATTGGAAGGGGACTAATATATGGTGGGGAGATTTGCTAGAACTGCTTGGGAGGATTTAAACTAGTAAGGTAGTGGGGGGGGGACCCAGGGAGATAGTGAGGAAAGAGATCAATCTGAGACTGGTACAGTTGAGAACAGAAGTGGGTCAAACAGTCAGGGCAGACAGGGACAAGGTAGGACTAATAAATTAAACTGCATTTATTTCAATGCAAGGGGCCTAACGGGGAAGGCAGATGAACTCGGGGCATGGTTACGAACATGGGACTGGGATATCATAGCAATTACAGAAACATGGCTCAGTGATGGGCAGGATTGGCAGCTTAATGTTCCAGGATACAAATGCTACAGGAAGGATAGAAAGGGAGGTGAGAGAGGAAGGGGAGTGGCATTTTTGATAAGGGATAGCATTACAGCTGTGCTGAGGGAGGATATTCCCGGAAGTACATCCAGGGAAGTTATTTGGGTGGAACTGAGAAAAAAGAAAGGGATGATCACCTTATTGGGATTGCATTATAGACCTCCTAATAGTCAGAGGGAAATTGAGAAACAAACTTGTAAGGAGATCTCAGCTATCTGTAAGAATAATAGGGTGGTTATGCTGGGGAATTTTAACTTTCCAAACATCGACATGTCATTGTGATGAACATGACTGGTTAATGAAGAACCTATATGCAGTCTCGGGTTGCACACCATAGCTATCATGCCTTGTCAGGATCTTGTTCATATTTTTCTTTGTGTTTGACTCAATCAGTGTTGGTTTTATGAGTAACACATTTTCTGGAACATGAAAGCAAGAGGAGGCCATTCAACCCCTCAAGACGGCCCCACCATTCAATAAGATCATGGCTGACTTGACCGTGGACTTTGTTCCATGTTCCTGCTTATCCCCTGTAATCTTGATTTCCCCATCAATCAAAAATCTATTTAACCTGCTGTTGAATATGTTCAATGACTCAGCCTGCACTCCTGTTTAGGGGAAGAGAATTCCAAATCCTCTGAGAGAAGTTGTTTGTCTTCATTTCCCCTAAATGGGAAACTTTCTTGTTTTTTCAAGTTCTGGATTTCCCCACAGGAAGAAGAATCCTCTAAGCAGCCTGTTTGTCAGGGCCCTCAGAATGTTGTATGTAATGATAGTTTTGGAGTCACCTGAGAATGGAATCGTACCCGGGTCTCTGGAGCTGTGAGGCAGCAATGCTAACCACTGAGCCACTGTGTTACCCCAGGTGAGCTTCCACCTTGAGGGGCTGAGGTCTATTTGGAGCATGAATATGCATCGTGCTGTTAGGGGGAGAGCCCACTGAGCTCTGACTGACTCCCAAGCAGTCATTGTAAAAGGAAACAAGTCAATTGTTGAAAAAACTGCACTAGCTTTTGTGACAGCTGTGAACAGTCTCGTCACAGTGTAACTTGAGTTAATAACCCTGCTTATTTTGTAAATGTAATGTGTATGAAGAACATCTGTGATGAAATATCCTACACTGGAAGACTAAATTCATCCATTTTCTCTTTTCACCTTTTTCCCCATCTCTCAAGGGAAGTGATTCATGTTGCCATACAATTTCCAGTCTATTGTATCGTAACCAACAAGACAAGTTTTTATGCTTATGTAGCACCTACAGACTGCAAAAACCTTCAAAGGTGCTGCACAGGAGCATCATCATGTAGCATTTGACATCGAGCCTCTTAAAGGGATGTCGGGACCACGTGACCAAAAGCTTCGTCAAAGAAGTATTTTATTAAGAGTGCTACAAGTGGAGAGCGAGGTTCGAGAAGCAGTGAGGATTAGGGAGGAAAATACCAGTGCTTCGGTCTTAGCACGGCTTGTAGCAGTGGTGTGATTAAAATTGGCTACATGTTGGAAGCCAGAATGATATAGTACAGAAGGTGGGCGTTCAGTCCATTGACTCTCTGCCAGCTCTTTCGAAAAGTATTTCAGACAGTCCTGCTTCCCTGTTCTTTCCCAAATCTGCTGCAATTCTTTTTTCCTTTAGCTATTTATCCAATTCGCATTTGAAGGCTACAAATAAATTAGTATCTACTACCCTATCAAACAGTGCCTTCCAAATCCTCACCGTCTGTGGTGGAAAACAAAACTATTTGACGCACTCGTAATTGAACAGATTTGCCTCATGACACTTTTCATTCTGTGTGAGTGTCTGTCTGTTTCTCGCTCTCTCTCTCTCTCCCACACACACTTTCTCACTTCCCCCCCACCCCATTTCTCTCTTTCTCTCCTCCTCTCCCCCCCTCTCTCCTTCCCCTCTCTGTCTCTCTCTCTCTCTCTTTCTTTGTCTGTCTGCCTGCCTGTCTGGCTCTCTCTCTCTCTCGCTCTCTCTCTCGCTCTCTCTCTGTGTTAAGACCCTCTTAAATAGAGCAACTCCACCTCAGTACTGCCTGTGTGTCAAAGAATGCCCTAGAGTGAGAGGACTGCAGAGATCTAGATATGTTGCGTTGTAGAGTTGAGCCGGGCTACATACCTCGAGAATGGCAAAAACCGTGAGGTAATTTTGCAATCAAGGTGGGAATTTTAGTATTGTGGATTGATGGAACAGGAGCTCGATCGTAAAATTCATTTAGTGTGGAAGCAGGGCATCCAGCCCATCAGGTCCTCATCGACCCTCCGAAGAGCATCCCACACACACACGCCTCCCCCTGCTCTCAAACCTCCTCCCTGTAACCCTGCATTCCCTGTGGCTAATCCGCCTAACCGGTTTGGAAGTCAAGTGTGCGGCTATGTGTTTCTTGTTTACATTTATTGGATGTCAGCATTGCTGGGAAGGCCGGCGTTTGTTGTCCATTTTTAATCGCTTTTGAGAAAGTGGTGATGATTTGTCATTTTTCATGCTGCAGTCCATGTGCAGTAAGTTCACTCGCAGACCTGTTACGAAGGGAGTTTCAAGACTTTAAACAAAAACAGCTGGTAAAGCTCAGGTCTGGCAGAATCTGTGGAGAGAAATCGGTTAATGTTTTGGGTTGATTGACCCTTCCTCAGAACAGGATATTAATGCTGGTTGAAGGATGAATATTGGCTAGGAGGTCAAGAACTTGCCTGCCATTTCTTGTGAGCAAAGCAGTAACAGATGTTGAAGATACTTGGACGTCATGCGTGGATGCATGGTGGCTCAGTGGTTAGCATTGCTGCCTCACAGTGCCAGGGACCCAGGTTCGATTCCACTGTCTGTGTGGAGTTTGCACGTTCTCCCTGTGTCCGTGTGGGTTTCCTCTGTATGCTCCAGTTTCCTCCCACGCTCCAAAAATGTTTAGGTTAGGTGGATTGGCCATGGTAAATGGCCCATAATATTTAGGGATGTGTGGGTTAGGGTAGGATAGGGTGGTGGTTCTGGGTGGGATGCTGTCCAGAGGGTTGGTGTGAACTTGATGGGCCAAATGGTCTCTTCCACACCACAGGGATCCTATGATCATCTTGCACCCAGCGTTTTCATGGGAACAAATGAAATGCATCATGTGTCATAATTCTGTTCATATAGCATCAAAGTATTCCTGGCTCCAAAATATCAGCAAATGTTGATACACGACAAGAGGAGGTGACTAGAGATAAGCAGGCCCAGTCAATTTAAATTAACCTGCTTTTGTGGTGGAAACAAATAAAAGAATTAAAGCTACTATTCACAAAATAATGATGATCTTATCCTTGAGATAATTGGCATGGAATCGGAACCCTGCTGTATGATCTGACTGAAATGGTTCCTTTTACTCTTCAAGTATGAGTAATCCAGAATGACTAATACAGGAATTCAATCAATCACGTTTAGCTTTCTACTGCTGATCCAGAATATTTCACCTGACTGATGACTGTGTTGGTGTGGCCAATTCATCAGATTGGGTAGATGTTTCGATGTGGCTGCTGGCTTTCCACTCAGTCTGCTCCTTTTTGACTGCTCCACCAATGCAATTATTTAATTATCCAATTTAGTGAGAACTGCAGCAACAGTTTTGAAACATTCTGTTATTCTTAATTATAGTCTGATTTCCATCTGAGTTGTATAAACATGTGCAGCAATGGATGGATTTGCAAACTTGAATTTCAACTATATTAAGATTGTTTTGATTTGTATCAGTGTTTTCACACAATGTTAACAAAAGTTAATAAGCATTACATTCTGATGGCAAAAGAATTACTCACCTGACAGTTGTAAAATGCTTTACAAATGTGTAGTTATTGAGTCATACAGCGCAGAAACAGACCCTTCGGTCTGACCAGTTCATGCAGAACATAATTGCAAACTAAATTAATCCCATCTGTCCTGTATCTACTCCATATCCCTCCAAACTTTTACTGTTCATGTACTTATTGAAGTGTCTTTTAAACATTTGTAACTATGCCCACATCCGTCACTTCCTGAGGAAGTTCATTCTACACATGAGCCACCCTCTGTGTAAACAATTTGTCCCCATGTCTTTTTAAAATTTCTCTCCTCTCACCTTAAAAACATACCCTCTGGTCTTGACATTCCCCATGTGAGGGAAAAGACAGCTGTTGTTCATCCTATCTATACCCGTCATGATTTTATAAACTTCTATGAGGTCACCTCTCAACCTCCTATGCTCCAGTGACAAAAGTCCTAGCCTATCCTGCCTTTCTTTATTAACCCAGTCTACCATACCTGGCAACATCCTGGTAAATCTCTTCTGAACCCTCTCTCGCTTAATAATATCTATGCTACAACAGGACTGCCAGAACTGGACACTAGTTTAAATGTGGTTTAGTTCAGGTTGTGGGTTGTTGGGTACCATTTTCACCTGGGTGTCAAGGAGTTGTGGGTACAGGTCCAAACCCAAAATGCTTGATGAATTTGTAATGCTGAATTTTGTTGCAGTGTCAGTAAGCGCCCAACTGTCAGGGGTGTCGTCTTTTGGATGAGATGTTAAACTGAAGATCCTCCTCAGAAGGATGTGTAAGTTCCTATGTCTGTGATTTGCTCGCAGAGCAGGGGAGTTCTTCCTGACGCCCCCGGCCAGTATTAATATCTCAGGCAACAAGACTTAAAAAGAAAGATTGACATTAATTGTGTTGCAATTTGTGTGAGCATGCTGTGTGCAATACTCACACAAATTGAATGCTGCAGATCATACCTTTTATAATGGTGATTACATTTAAATGAACAGAATTGACTGCAAAGCAGGTTGGAATGTCCTGAGGGTGTGAAGATGCTAAAGCAATGCAAGTTTTCTTTATTTCAGTGACAATATGTTTTTTGAGATTCTGACCTTTTTTTTTAGCAGACTACCCTGTAAATCATGTGCACAGCTGGATGTTTCACAAGAATTTGGGAGGCATTTCTAACTTCCAGCTTTTACATCAGACTCTTTTATTTTCCTCTCTGGGGGAGTTGTGAAATTTCTGAATTTCAGTTTGTGACTGAAGTCGTTCCAGGATGCTGAAAGACCGGGAGAAGCTTGCAATTATTTTTGGAGGCGTTTAATGCTGCAAGAATTCTTGAAACAAATCTATCATTGGACCCTCAAAATGACTCAGCAGATTAAAGCATTAATGCCTTTATGAACAGTCCCTTTCATAGTCACTGCGTATCTCTCTCAGTCCCTGCCTGAGGGGACTAGCTTGAGTGAAGTCAAGGATTCCAGCTCTAATCTTTGTTGAACTCTCTTTAGATCTCAGTGCAAAAGTCGGCCATTAGTCCTTGATTTTGCTCTGCCATTCTTGATTATGGTTGATTGTCTACCTCAATGCCACTCTCCTGCACTGTCTCAATATCCCTTAAAATCATTGAATATACAATGGCACAGTGGTTAGCACTGCTGCCTCACAGCGCCAGGTCCCAGGTTCAATTCCAACCTCTGGAGACTGTGCAAACTGCGCATAGACATTCTCCCCGTCTCTGCATGGGTTTCCTCTCACAGTCCAAAGATGTGCAGGTCGGGTGAATTGGCCATGTTAAATTGTCCATAGTGTTAGGTATGTTAGTCAGAGGGAAATGGGTCTGGGTGGGTTACTCTTCAGAGGGTCGGTGTGGACTGGTTGGCCCGAAGGGCCTGTTTTCACACTGTAGGGAATCTAATCTAATCTACTACTAAAGATTCATTATCTTCTGCTTCCCACAATCCCTAGTGGCCTGTCCTTTATTCTGAAATCAGTCCCCTGGTTCTGGACGCACCAGCTATTGGAATTACTCTTTCTGCATCTACCTTTCCTATCTTTTTTAAAAAAGAATTTCATACATTCAATATGAACAAGTTTCCCTTAAACCACAATTAAGGTGTCATATAATATTGCTGAAAATGTGTTGCTGGAAAAACGCAGCAGGTCGGGCAGCATCCAAGGAACAGGAGAATCGACGTTTCGGGCATAAGCCCTTCTTCAGGAGGGCTCCCCCCTACCTTTTATCTTAGCCTGCTGGACACACTTCCCTCATTTAAAAAAGACCATAGCAACACGACGGTTGGAGGAAGAGCGCCTCATCTTCCGCCTAGGAACCCTCCAACCACAAGGGATGAACTCAGATTTCTCCAGTTTCCTCATTTCCCCTCCCCCACCTTGTCTCAGTCGATTCCCTCGAACTCAGCACCGCCTTCCTAACCTGCAATCTTCTTCCTGACCTCTGGGCCCCCACCCCACTCCAGCCTATCAACCTCACCTTGACCTCCTTCCACCCATCGCATCTCCAACGCCCCTCCCCCAAGTCCCTCCTCCCTGCCTTTTATCTTAGCCTGCTTGGCACACTCTCCTCATTTAAAATTCTCCTGTTCCTTGGATGCTGCCTGACCTGCTGTGCTTTTCCAGCAACACATTTACAGCTCTGATCTCCAGCATCTGCAGTCCTCACTTTCTCCTGTCATGTAATATTCCCAGTGACTTCGTAGTATCAGCCAACAAAATTCGAGGGGAGCTTGATGGGATATGTGTTGAGAAGAAATGGGGAGCTTGATGGGATATGTGTTGAGAAGGTGTTCCCATTGTGGAAAATCTCAAACTAAGGGACATAGTTTTTACTCATTTGCACTCAGTTGTAAGGCATTGGATATCTGGAGTCCTCTAACCCAGAGAGTTGTGGAGGCTAAATTGCAAAGAATTAGAAGAGGAGGTAGGTAGATTTTTGAAATGTCAGGGAGTTGAGGCTTATGAGAGTTGGCATGAAAAAGGAGTTGAGGTCTGGTGCAGATCAACCATGCCCTTGTTGAATATTAGGGCTAGCTTGAGAGGCTGAATAGCCTAATGCTGTTCTAATTCCTTATGTTCTTAGGGCTGGAAAAGGTTACAAAGATGGAGAGGGTGGAAGGTAAAGCCGGGGAGGGATTTGAATGCAAGAATTGAAATGTTTTAAGCTGGGAGACCTGAGCTGGAGAAGAGTCGAGTTGAGAGTGTGGTGCTGGAAAAGCACAGTAAGTCAGGCAGAGTCCGAGGTGCAGGAGAATCGATGTTTCAGGCAAAAGTCGTTCAGGAAACATCAATTCTCCTGCTCCTCTGATGCTGCCTGACCTGCTGTGCTTTTCCAGCACCACACCCTCGACTCTCATCTCCAACATCTGCAGTCCTCACTTTTGCCTTGGAGAAAAGTAGAGCCTTTTGGCCACTATCCTGTGGGTTTTCATTGGACAGAACCAGACTGGTGTGTGCAGTAGTTGCCAGACAAATGACAGTCCATTGTTCCTTCTCCAGCTGTGAGAATTAGATGCTGGAAAATGTGCTAATACCTTAGGAACTTGTAATTCAGCACAGGTCAGCTCTACTAACAGGAAGGCTAGCAGCCAGCTGGCAAAAATTCAAGATGGTGGTAACTCGTAAAAAGAATTGGTTAGGTCCAGATGAGGATCTCGTTATACAGTGAGTTGTTATGACCTGGATTCTACTTTTTGAACAGACAAAGGAGGCAGATTCACTTCTAACGTTTGAAAGGGAATTTTGGGTATGAACTTAGAAAGGAGAAAACAAATCAATCTGTTGAAATTGGAACCAATTGGTCCTTTCTAAGAACACCACAAAGCAGAATGTCCTTTTTCTGTGTAATGTGGTTCGATAAGCAATTACCTTTCTGAGAGAATGAGCAAGGGCAAGTGCAAGGAGAGGGGATTCAATAAAGAGAGATTTTTAAAAAGTGCAAAACTGTATCTTTGTGCCAAGATAAATTGTCAATACCTGATCCCATTTCACTTCTACAACAATTGATATCTTTTCTGAGTGGAATAATATGTTTTTTATTAATTTATGGGATTGCTGGCATTTATTGCCCATCTCTAATTGCCAGCAGATAATTAAGAGTCAACCACATTTATTGTGGATCTGAAGTCACATGTAAAGGAGAACAAGGACAGCAGATTTCCTTCCTTAATGGACATTAGTGAACTAGATGCATTTTTCAGAGAATCAACAGCCATTTTGTGGTCATCATTAGACTCTTTAATGAATTCAAATTCCAAGATCTACCATGGCAAAAATCAAACCCAGGTCCCCAGGGCATTGCCGAGGTCTCTGGATTCCTAGTCTCACTAGGATAATCATGATTTGGAGATGCCGATGTTGGACTGGGGTGTACAAAGGTAAACACAACACCGAGTTATAGTTCAACAGGTTTATTTGGAACCACTAGCTTTTGGAAAGCTACTGCTTCATCAGGTGGTTGTGGAGTATAAGATTGAAAGACACAGAATTTATAGCAAAAGTTTACAGTGTGATGTAACTGAAATTATATATTGAAAAAGACCTGGATTGTTTATTAAATCTTTCATCTTTTAGTATGACCATGTTGGCTTCAGTTCTTTCATATGTAAATCACAAACATTTTTTAAAAAGTTACATTCTCAAGTGAACTTTAACCGTTGGTGTCATGTCAGCCCAGATGATGTATTGAAGGTGTGAGCTTCCCTGTGTGAGGCTGTTTTGTACCACAATAATCAGACTGATTGATTCTAATTTAAAAAACAGATTTACAGAATGTGTGTGTGTGTGTGTGTGGTGCAATGGGGTCATCCCTCTCTCTCTCTCCCCACACACTTACGCAGACTGCCTCTCATATGCTCACACACTCACGCAGGTACCCTCTCACATACTTATACCCCTTCATACTCTCACACACATACACACTCTCTCACAGACACTCATAACCCACTCCCCCATAACCCACTCTGTGGCTTACAATCTTATACTCCACAACCACCTGATGAATGAGCAGTGTTCCGAAAACTAGTGCTTCCAAATAAACCTGTTGGACTATAACCTGGTATTGTGTGATTTTTACCGAGCTAAGATAATACTATGAGGCCAATGCCTCTCTATATATGTGTAACTGTTAACTGACTGGAACAGTATCAAGTGTAGTCTCGTCTCTGTTGAGGCCCTGGCTGTAAATATCCTTAAAACCTGAACAACTGTTACTGTATAAACATAGCTGCAAAGGCGTATTATTGTCGAAATAAACTCCTCACATGCTTTGTGTTTGTCACCAACCAACTCCTCCCTCCTTTTGTCAGAATATAATGAGTTTCCCTCCCATCCCCCCCATCCTGATTAACTGCAGAGAACCAGTCATTATGAGAACTCATAAAATAAGATTTTTTATAAAAAGGCTTTCATGTTATTTACTTATTGCTTTCAATGCATGGAAATGGAACTGGCTTCCCAATTAGGAATGAACCCGAGCAGACACGTTTCCATCTTGTCTGCCTTCTTTGTGTGTTGTAATTATCAACTCTTTTAAATAGATTGCACTTTGAAGAACTAAACCTGCATTAGGTTTAAGCTTTGGATTTCCCTCTCTAAATCCCTCCATCTCCTCCAAGAAACCTACCAAGCTTTTGTTGACCTGGCCTAATTGCTCTTCTTGTGGTTCACTGTCAAATTATGTTTAATCCTGTGAAATTTTGCAAGATGTTCTAATACATTAAAAGATGCTATATAAATGCATGTTGCTGCTGTAGTTGCCTTTAACGCACTATTCAAAGTTACTGTCGGGAATGTCATTTGACAGAGACTCTCAAGGAGCTGGATTAAAGAGAAATCCAAGTAACCATCATTTTTGTAGTCCTCCATTACAGTCTGTACTTTTCAAGGGCAGAAGTAACTTGTATTTATATAGCACCTTTTACAACTTCTGAGCATCCCAAAACGCAAATGAAAATTGCACCCAGTAAGCTCGCACTAATAGTCAGATACGTAGTCAGATCATTTTCTTCAGTAATATGGATTGAGGGATAAAATATCAGCCGGGACACTCGGGGAAAGTTCTTTTCTCCTCTCACTTGTATAGTCCATTAACATTTTTACTATGCACCTGGGAGGGCAGGTAAGGATTTAGTTGAACGTCTCATTTGAAGGAAAAAGCCACTATTCTGCCAATCTTTGTGAAATGTGTTTTAATGGATGAAAACATGAGAGTGTGGGGAGGTGTTATGCTGTTTTGGATTTTGCCTTTCAGATGAGGTGTCAGACCAAGTCATTGTACGTCTGCTTAGTTCGGCTGAAGAGATTGCCGGGCCACCATTTCAGAGCAGCTTATCTCCAAATGTTGCTGTTTGTGGGTACTTGCTGTGTGCAAATTGTCAACTTATGTTTTTTGGAAATAAAATGAAATAACAAAATTAAAAGTAAGTGGAAACTAATTTGCACGTGTGACTTAAGTGACCTCACCAGCCATCTCTGTGTATCAGATATTCACAATAATGTTCAGTTGGCAGCAAGCATGCCAGTATCAGGGATTTCTCTGGCAACTGTGTTCTACCATCATAATCTCCAGTATTTAAATTTGTTCCACATTCGGTCCTTACAAGCAAAGACTCACATGACTTCTGCAGCATGTTAATGTACGGAGGGTCTGCTACATTTCTTCCATTACCACAGTGATCATACTTCAAAAATATTTCATTCGCTTTAATTGCTATAAATGAGTTCATGAAAGGTGCTACACAAAAATAAGTGCATTCTTTTTGAATATCAGATGTAAGAGGCAATTTTCACAAATTAACAGAATTGTTTATTTTGAGTGAGAATAGTGATCAGTCCGGCCCTGGGTGGTCAGTCCTCACTTTCTCCCTCAGAATTATTTATTTGCCAAGTTAAATTTTATTGGTTAATGAAGCAAAGCAGCTTTCTAAAGCACAGGTCACAATTCAGAACTGCAGCCTGACTTACATTAAGATGAGAGGCACCAATTGGTGGACTTTAAAGATCCCAGGTATGGTCTGTGGTCACACCAGAACAAAATAAACACATTCAGAGTTCAGTTTATTTTTGGTGTTACACATTGAATGTTGGCTGATTTTAATAATACTTGTGACAGAAATTCAAAGTTGATTTTGAAAGAGTTACCTGTCAGGTTCTTTGCCTCATGTAAACCATCTGTTTGGATAGGCGTAGGGTTGGTATATTGATCTTAAGTTTGGCGGTTGTAGCTTGACATCTGGATTTTTGTTCAGTGGGTGTAGAGGATTCAAGAATTCGCAAAAATTTGTGGCATATCCAAATATATTTTAAGCTGGAAAAATTAACTTTAAAAATGGTGTATCTGGAAACATCTGTCAATCAGAATCAAGTTGCTAACCAATCTCCTGTCGTATAAATTGTAGTGATTGTTTGAAATTTGGCATTCTTGTTCTGGTGTCTCTCTTTTCAGCAATCTTGAGATCTAGTTCAGCAAAATTATAATGTGGATGCAGGACATTTGGCCCATTGAATCCATGCTGGCCTAACAAAGAGCATCCCATCCAGACTGTTTCCCCCCCCTGTAAACTCGCATTTAATTCACCTAGCTTGCACATCCCTCTGACACTATGGGCAATTGAGCATGGTAATCCACTTAATCTGTGCATCTTTGGACTGTGGGATGAAATCTGGAGGAAACGCACCCAGGCACTAGGAAAACCTACAAACTCTGCACAGACAGATGACCAAAGCTGGATTCGAACCGATGAAGCAACAGTACTAGCCGCTGTCCCACTGTGCCAATACGTAGAATTTCAAGACTTCGAGGATATGTTAGCAGGGCCCAGCACCGATCCTTGTGGCACTTCACTGGTCACAGGCCTCCAGTCTGAAAAACAACTCTCCACCACCATCCTCTGTCTTCTACCTTTGAGCCAGTTCTGAATACAAATGGCTAGTTCTCCCTGATTTGGATGAGAACATAGGAGGTATGGTTAGTAAGTTTGCAGATGACACCAAAATTGAAGGTGTAGTGGACAGCAAAGAAGGTTACCTCAGATTACAACAGGATCTTGATCAAATGGGCCAGTGGGCTGAGGAGTGGCAGATGGAGTTTAATTCAGATAAATGCGAGGTGATGCATTTTGGGAAAGCAAATCTTAGCAGGACTTATACACTTAATAGTAAGGTTCTAGAGAGTGTTGCTGAACAAAGAGACCTCGGAATGCAAGTTCATAGCTTCTTGAAAGTGGAGTTGCAGGTAGATAGGATAATGAAGAAGGTGTTTGGTATGCTTTCCTTTATTGGTCAGAGTACTGAGTACAGGTGTTTGGGAGGTCATATTGTGGCTGTATAGTACAGTGGTTAGGCCACTGTTGGAACATTGCACACAATTCTGGTCTCCTTCCTATCAGAAAGATGTTGTGAAACTTGAAAGGATTCAGAAAAGATTTACAAGGATGTTGCCAGGGTTGGAGGATTTGAGCTACAGGGAGAGGCTGAACAGGCTGGGGCTGTTTTCCCTGGAGCATCAGAGGCTGAGGGGTGACCTTATAAACGTTTACAAAATTATGAAGGGCATAGATAGGATAAATAGATAAAATGTTTTCCTTGGGATGTGAGAGTCCAGAACTAGAGGCCATAGGTTTAAGGTGAGAGAGGAAAGATATAAAAGAGACCTAAAGGGGCAACCTTTTCACACAGAGGGTGGTATGTGTATGGAATGAATTGCCAGAGGAAGTGGTGGAGGCTAGTACAATTGCACTTGAGGCATTTGGATGGGTATATGAATAGGAAGGGTTTGGAGGGAGACGGCCCAGGTGCTGGCAGGTGGGACTAGATTAGTTTGGGATATCTGGTCGGGATGGATGGGTTGGACTGAAGGGTCTGTTTCCGTGCTGTACATCTCTATGACTCCAAGAGACGGTGGAGAACAATAAGTGGAGATGGCTTGAGAAAATGTAGTAGTTATTAGAAATTCAGAAAGTGTTACTAAAGAAAGGAAATTGATAAAGAAATATTAGTTTTTACTTGAGGGAGGAAAATCGATGGGATGAGGTAGATGAAATATTTCATTTAAGTCGTGTTTTATTTACCAAGGAAAGTAGATAACAAGGCTTGAAGACATTAATCTCATTCATTCCAACCATAACTTGGCATTTATACAATAACCTCTTAATGTAGTTAAACGTCCCAAAAGCATTTCGTAGGAGGGCTCTGAATTTAACAAGGAGATATTTGAACAGATTTAGTCTAAGAGGTGGTTATTAAGGACAGATCTTGAATAGAAAGGAGAGCTAGCCAGGTGGGAGGAGGAAATTGCAGGGCATGGTGCCCAGGCAGCTGAAGGTACAGGCTGCAATGGCGAAGCGATTAAAATTGGAGAAACACAATTGTCCAGAAATCTAGTAGTGCAGAGATCAGGATCAGTGTGTTGTCAGGACTGAGGGACGTTACAGAGATTGGAAGGGCTGTTGGGGGTCGGTAGGGAGGGTTGGAGGGGATTGTGGAGGTTGGGGTTTGAAACAAGGCAGCAGTTGAAAATCTGAGGTGTTACCTATCTGGGCATCAACACAGGTCACTATCACTTCCTACTAATCTAACTGACAAATGGCATAAATATCTGCTGTTGTAGTCAGACCAAACATCAGACATGTGTTTACAATACATATGGTTCTGCAGAGTTGAGTTAATGCATTCCTGATCAGTCATTTAGACATTTATTGCCACAGAGTTGTGCTGGGAAATATCTCTTCCACTCCTGAGGGCATGCTTGCTTGTTCAGTGTTAACATTATAAACACAGAAGGTAGGATTGATATAATGAGACAAGAATGGAGTGCAACTTACTGTGTGCTGTAATTTACAGTCTGTAGCCGGTTTCAAGCATGTCTCTCCTTGTTCAGCCAGCGGGGAATGCTGGGATAGCACAATAGTGATCCACCACGTACAGCAAAGTGAGGGACTGAGACCCCCAGAGATGATTGCATTCATTTCCCTGATGACGTGTTTTCACTGCAATCTACAGACAAACATGTTCAGTTTATGTGGGAACGTAAGCTGAGAGGAGGACATGAAGTGGCAAAGAGAATCAGACTGTTTGTAGTTATTCAAGAAGGTGCCACATGGAGTGTAATGTGAGGAGATATGAAATTATCCATTTTGTTGGAGGAAAAATGGCAAAATGGAACAGGCCAATTTTTTTAATGGCGTAATCAAATCTCTGGACCTTTTTAAGAATAGCATGAAGGACCAAGATCAGGAAATCACTTCCCTGTTTCCACCATTTTGCTGAGGGGAGTTGTGCTGGGATATAACTCGATAAAGTGTGAAGCTTGAAAAGACACAACAAGTCAGGCAGCATCTGAGGAGTAGGAGAGTCGATGTTTCAGGCATAACCCTTCATCAAGACTGAGTCCAGTGTTAATGAAGAGTTATACCCAAAATGTCACTTCTTTAGCTCCTCAGATGATGCCTGAACTGCTGTGTCTTTTCCAACGCCACACCTTAGCGACTCTGATTCTCCAGCATCTGCAGTCCTCACCGTGTCCTGAGATATAACTCCCACGTGTGAAAATCTGATCTCGGCACAGTCATTCCCAACAGTATTGAATTAAAATGGGCCCCACTTCTGCTGGATTAAAGACCTTAACCTGCCATTTAGGAGTTCCAAATCTTCATGGAGGTCGTACGTGCTCTTGGTGGGAGGATAAGGTTTGTAGAACTGTCAAGTTATTTTTAAAAAGCGGCATTTTCACACTGAAAAGTAAACCGTAGCTTGTATCTGTGAGAAGTAAAAGCAAGTCTGATTCAGCTATCCGAATGAGACTATTGTTTATGTTATGAACTGCGTAATAGTTATTTTGAAGTTTATTTGATTTAATCTCAGCTCCTGAGGTCAGCCTGTGTTGGATACTGGGTCAGTTAGAACAGAAGGTGCAAGAGTAAAGGGTGGTGGATGGGAACATAATGTAGAATGCTTCGGCACAAATTTGGGGTTATGAGGGGGTGGGTTAGTATGCAAAGGGGGTGTGAGAGGCCATTGACATTCGTGGAAAACTTGAATTGCCAAGGGCTGACATATACAGGAATGGGGTTGTGAGCAGGAGAGGGCCTAACATTTTAACAACTCGATCAAAGCCCCAGAAAACCAGAGTGGACCATTCTTAGAAGAGGCCTCCTCAAAACCCCAGAGCCTGTGGGCACCTCTGATCTATATTGGTGGTGGGGGTGATGATTCCAGCTCTATCTCGGGCCTGCTGTCCAGCCTCACTCTCCCACCAGCTTGGCAGTGAATCTCTAGCCTGATTTATTTTTCCAAAGGTGAAAGGTCAGAATGCATTGTGATTCAGAGGGAGTTTAATGTACTTGCACAGAACGTGAGCATGCAGGCAAAGAAAGCAATTTGGTCGGCATAGACGGGTTGGACTGAACAGTCTGTTTCCATGCTGTACATCTCTATGACACTCTGACCTGCTTTTTTGACTTTATAGCAAAAGGATTTCAGAGTAAGGATGTCTTTGTGTTTCTACGGGGCTTTGCTGCGACCACACGGCAAATTGGCCTCTGTTGAAGGAATCACACATTTGCTTGCGACTGTACAGCGCATTGGTTCGGCCATTGTTGGAATATTGTGTGCAATTCTGGTCTCCTTCCTATTGGAAAGATGCTGTGAAACTAGAAAGGGTTCAGAAAAGATTTACGAAGAGTTACCAGGGTTGGAGGATTTGAGCTATAGGGAGAGGTTCAGTAGGCTGGGGCTGTTTTCCCTGTAGCGCTGGAGGCTATGGGGTGATCTAGAGGTTTATAAAATCATGAGGGGCATGGATAGGATAAATAGACAAAGTCTTTTCCCTGAGGTGAGGGAGTCCAGAACTAGAGGGCATAGTTTTAGGGTGAGAGAAAAAGATATAAAAAAGATCTAAGGGGCAACTGTTTCACTCAGAGGGTGGTATGTGTATAGAATGAGCTGCCGGGGAAGTGTGGAGGTTGGTACAATTGCAACATTTAAAAGGCATCGGGATGGGCATATGAATAGGAAGGGTTTGGAGGGATATGGGCTGGGTGCTGGCAGGTGGGAATAGATTGTGTTGGGATATCTGGTTGGCATGGACGGGTTGGACCGAAGGGTCTGTTTCCGTGTGGTACATCTTTATGACTCTATAGCTGGAATGATTGTTGGGTGAGAAGACGGTCCTGTGAAGAGAGAATAAGTAGAAACGGGACTATATTGTCTGAAATTTAGGATGAGATGTGTTCTCATTGAAAGGTGTAAAATTCTTTGAGGAGTTGACAGGCTATTTCCCCTAGCTGGAGGGTCGAAAACTGAGAAAAAAAATGAGATAAGACATTTCATCACTCCACAGGCTTGTGAATGTTTGGAATTCTCTACCCCAGGGCACTGTGGATATTCAGTAATTTGAGAGTAGACAAGGCTGACATTGATGGATTGTTAAGCATTAAGGCAGTTAAGGAATTGGTCGGGAAAGTGGAATTGAGGTCGCAGATGCCTGTCTGAATGAGAGAGGAGACTTGAGGGGCTGAATGACCTTTGCCTCAGTCCATTTACATTCTGATGTCCAGTGCGGATAATTGGGAAGGACAGAAGTCTTTCATCTCAAAGATCTAGTTCCATTTCCAAGATGCGGTTTAACTCCAGAGTGAGCCTCCTCACACCAGTTTTGGTTGATGTTGACAGAAGTCAGTGAGCATCCCAGAAATATCTCAAATTTCAGTTGGTTTGAATTTAGATTTAGATCATGGTTATCTAGGCAAAGTATTTTTTGTGTTATTCTATCAATCAACCTTGAGGGAACTTGAATCCTACACTTTTCCAGCTGACATCATGGAAGAAAATGGATAGACACCATTGTACTGTAGAAGTCAGCCACAGGAACAAACTGTATTAATATAGCTCCCTCTGTTTGTCAAAGTAAAATATCCTGAGTGGCTTCATAGGAGTACAATCAGAAACTGAGGCATTTTTCAGGAGATATTAGTGCAGTAATGCTTGGCTCAGGGTAGATTTTAAGGGAGATCTTCAATAAGGAGACAGAAGCAAAATGGCGGAGAGGTTTAGAGAGAAAATTTCAAAGGTTAGGTCTAAGCAACTGAAGTCATGGATGCACAAATGCCAGAATTGGAAAAACATGAACATCTTGGAAGGTTGGGGAGCTGGAGGAGGTCACAGATTAGAGGGAGATGAGGCCATGGAAAGCTTTGAAAACACAGCTAAGGATTTTAGAATCGAACACCGCAAGCTAACTCTGCAACTGTGAAGAATAACAAGATCATTTTGTCGTTTAGTTGCAAGAGTGAAAGTTGGGAGGCGTAAAGAGGGTCATCAAGACCATGCAAATTGTAAGGCATGCGTAATCCAAGGTGGTTGTGTAATATTCCCTATGGATTTAAGAAGCTGTTTGGGCACTTGGGCCTGGATTTTTATTTTTGAGGTTGGTAGCTGTGTTTGGAACATTCCTTTGGCAACCCCCCTCAGTGATGGGGAAATCGAGATTGATTGTGGGGTTATGTGTATCTGCAGTCAAGACATTGACCTGGGTAAGAAAAACATTGAGAACTGCTAAATAGGCTGTCAGGTGCCAAGGTTTAACAGGCCAATCCCCATGTTGGGAGGCTTTACCTGAACTGTAGTGAGGAAGGCTCTCCAGGCGCCTCCCATCACACCCTCCCATCATCCATGCTCCTCATGCCCCATTTATGCCACTTGTGCCCTTAGCCACCTCCTGTCTCTATGACAAGCTATGCCTCTGTACCCAAGCCCCCATATGGATCTTGATACCACTATGGAGAAAGTGATGACTGCATATGCTGGAGATCGAAGTCGAAAAGTGTGATGCTGGAAAAGCACAGCCAGTCAGACAGCATCCGAGGAGCAGGAGAGTCGACAGTTCAACCATAAGCTCTTTGTCAGACATCCCAGTACCACACTCTTTGATCTTGATACCGCTATGCCATGTTATGTTAAGGCACTTACATGCCCATGCACTGACTGTAAACAGGATAGAGCCAATCAGTCCTGTAGTGTTGATTATGGGGGTTGGGTAGCTTGGTTGGCTGGACAACTGGTTTGCGAAACTGAGTGATACCAACAGCGCAAATTCAATTCCTTTATTGGCTGAGGTAACCATGAAGGTACTGCCTTCTCCCCCTCAGTCCTCCCCAGACAGGGGGTAACTCTCAGGTTAAGCTCACCACCAGTCACCTCTCTGTAATGAGAGAGCAGCCCACTACAACAATGGCGACTTCAGCTTTATGTAGTAAGAAGAATGTGTTTTAAAAACAAAAAAGCTTTAATGGAGCAACTTGTGTGTAACTTCATGCTGTTTTGGAAAATTAATTTTCTTATTACAGGGCAATAAAAGTGTCAAAACATTCAGACTCTTCAATGCCTCGAAAGCAGAAACTACAAGCATTTGATACCTCCTAATCGTGTGCAAATATGTAAATAAACATTGTGGAATTCACTGCAAAGTTAAAGAGTGAGAGCTGTCAATCGAGCAGGGCTTCTACTGTTTCAAGGGACACGTGGATTTTTCAGCCCCTCAGTCTTGCTTTATGTTTACTGTTTTGGGTTCATTGATCCATGATGCCAGTGGACATAAGAGCTACAACATGGCAAAGGGGCAAAAGGTGTCATGGAGATGACATGGAAGAGGGGCAGTGAGGGGCTATAGGGGTGTGAGAGTGGAAGGGTGTAATTAAGCCTACTACAAGTGTGTGAAGGGCATAGGATAGAAACATGAGTGGCTATTATGTGGTAAATGGAGGGATATGGCTTGGTAGACGATGTTCTGAGGGAGGGTGGAAATGGGTGGATGGGCATAGTCCCTGGAAATCAAGCCCTGTTATTGCCAGAGTCATCAAAAGGTTTGAGTTTATTAAAGTACACTCCTGGGACTTATTCCTTTTGGAGTAGATAAGAATAAGATGTGACCTTATTGAAGTGTTCAAAATTGTAAATAATTTTGACAGAGTAAAGAAGTATATTCTATTTCCACTGGTTGCTATGTCAGCAACTAGGGTGGGGGGTCACAATTTCAGGATTGGTAGCAAGAGAGCTAGGAGTGAGATGAAATGAAACTTCTTTAACCAGCGAGTTGTTAGGATTTGGAATGTGCTGCCTGGCAGAGAGGAAGAGGCACATTCCTTTGACGATACCAAAAGAGAGCTGGATATATATTTAAAAGTGATGATTGGAGAGGGCTACGGTGATAGGGATGGAGCTGGGTAGCTGTATTGGAAGCCAGTACAGCGATGATGGTCTAAATGGCCTCCTGTACTGTAAACGTTTACGATTCTATACAGAAAATTCTCCACTTGTCCTGTCTTTTAGATGCAGTGTGACAGAAATCATCAGGTTCTAGACTGAACTAGGGGGTGACTTCATAGAGGCATACAAGATGATCAGAGGATTAGATAGTGTAGGTTTGATGGGTTTTAGATGGGTTTCACAGATCGGCGTAACATTGAGTCTCAAAGGGCCTGTACTGTGCTGTAATGTTCTCTGTTCCATGAACCAAAGTTACTACTTATCACAAATGAATAGATTCCAGCTATGGGTAAACAGTTTCAACTATTG
The DNA here is from genome assembly GCF_020745735.1 of Hemiscyllium ocellatum. Taxonomy (NCBI): domain Eukaryota; kingdom Metazoa; phylum Chordata; class Chondrichthyes; order Orectolobiformes; family Hemiscylliidae; genus Hemiscyllium; species Hemiscyllium ocellatum. The sequence continues at coordinate 20,114,322 of NC_083406.1, read as the reverse complement.
GCATATAACTCTACCAATTAAACTCTAACCTTCTTGCTAGTGCCTCCTCTACCCATAGACACAGATGCAGATGAAACATGGATGTTTATGTGTTGACGGAAAGACTGAGAAGGCAACTTAATGGTCCCTATCCCCAGTGTTTATTGAGATGAGCCTTTTAGTTTGTCAGGACATGCTGCTCATTGAGCTTGCTGCAGCAGACATAGAGCGGCTGGTTTACGCTTACTGTCCCTGACTTACTGGTTAAAAAAACCACAGTTTACAGCAACTGTTGATGAGAAGTAATCTGACTTTCTTGACGTTTGAGGTGGTTTTTACTACAGAGAAAAGGAACCGCTCCTTCCATTTGTGTATTGATGACTTCTCACTGGAGCTTTGGCTCCCAGGTAACTGAACATTTTTGTGGGTAGCAGTAGTTGGGGGCTGGTAGAAGGCCTTTGTCATTGATAATTGTTTACCACAACACAGACCAAAGTTCCATTTGTAAACACGTCATGGCTCCAGCTTATCTGTAACTGGACTTTTCCCACTGTATGAACAGACAGCTACATAAACGCCACTTACAATGAGTGTCAAGTAACTTGCTTTTAAAAATTCTCTTCCATCTGCCCAGAACTTACTGGTCTTCCAGTGCATAGAATTGATCTTGACCAAGTGCTGCAGACTGGCACATTCCATGGGCTGAGTCTATGTGATGAGGGATGCACTAAAGCTTGGAGTAGCAGCTGCCAAGGCACAGTGGGGAAAGACCACTGTTTAAGGTCTTTCTGCCAAAATATAACAAGGCTCTGTTAAGGTGTAAGAACCCTTCATTGCCTCATTCATAGAACCCTAGAATCCCTACAGTCCAGAAAGAGGCTATTTTGCCCATTGACTCTGCATTGACCCTTTCAAGAGCATTTCAGACCAGATCCAGAGCTAGACCACTCCCTTTCCCTGTATCCCCCTGTTTACTATGGCCAACCCACCGAACCTGCATGTCTTTGTCGTGCTTAGAAAATGCCTGTTTGTTGCAAATGGATGGAGGTTCTAATGAGAATTGCATTTTCTGCAAAGTCTACATGGGAACTATTTTTGGACCTTTGTACCTAATTATAGATTTATGAATGAATTTTTATTTTTGCAATAAAAATATCGTAATGTGCAGCAGTTCTCCAAACATCCTTGGCTTTTAAATCAGTCCTTTTTCCTCTTTTGGTTCACAATTGAAAGTACAGAAAACTAAAGAAGATTCAGTCTTTACACTAGAATTTGAAGGCATTATGCTCCTAAGGAGTACATATTGTGGCATGAGGATGATGTTTTGAACTCTTCTTTCAAAAGCTTTCTTCATGTAGAAATCTCCGATGTACATTTGGGAATGGGTGAGTCAGGAATTGAGAGGTCGGGAACCAAATATTATTTTTAAATGGCTTTCGAGTCACCCTAACTCGGTGCAAATGCTTGCTGTAGTGAGTGAATGCACTGTGCTGTGTTCCTGAGTTACGCGTGGGGTTTTCCAATTCAGTCAGGCTTGAATCGAGTTGAAGATCATTGCGTGTCCTCATGTCTGTTGATTTGCTGTCCTTATTCACCAAATGAGGTACCATAGAATTGCCAGTGTCTGCAAGGTGTACTGTCTGTGGTTCAACACTGCTTTCGTCTCTGAGTCAGGAGATTATGACTTCAGTACAACTGAGAAATAGTTGCACAGATGAGTCTTGTAATTCCTTTCCATGAATATTGGCGATCATGTGATTTGGGGGAGATGCTGGTTTATAATGGTAATGTCACCCACCACCTCCAGAGACTTGAGCATAAAAACCTACCCTGATAATGGCAGCTCAGTGGTTAGCACTGCTGCCTCACAGTGCTAGGGATCTGGGTTCGATTCCTGCCTTGGGCAAATGTCTGTGTGGAGTTTGCGCATTCTCCGTGTCTGTGTGGGTTTTCTCTGGGTTTCTATCAACTGTCCAAAGGTGAACAGATTAGGTGGATTGCCATGCTGAACTCCTCTGTAGTGTCAAAGAGATGTGCAGGTTAGATAGCTTAGCTATGGTAAATGTGTGGTTATGGGGATAGAGTCTGGGTTGGATACTGTTTGGAGGATCGGTATGGACTTCATGGGTTGAATGGCCTCTTTCCACATTGAAGTGATTCTGTCTTAATTCAGCCCATTACTCTTGGAGACCATTTCTTTCAGATGAGATGTTAAAGCAAGGTTCTGCCTGAGTGGTGTAAAAGAAACCATGCTAATGTTTTGAAGATAAGCAGGGGAGCGCTCTCTCATGATGTTTGTGTCTTTTATTATTGGCCAATATTTATCACTGAACCAGCATTAATAAACCAAATGATCTGGTCATTAGCAGCATGTCCATTTGTGGGAACGTACTGTGTACTCTTGGCTGTTATGTTTCCCAATAGCAATGTCGCTTCCATAAAAAAAAGACTTTATTGCCTGCGAAGCTGTTTAGGATGTCCTGAGAAAATTACAAATGCATATTGTGAAGTCCATGACATTGACAAATAATGTGAATACAATTTCGTTTTAGCGCTTTTGAATTGTCAGAGGGCTGTTACCAATCTAAGCATCTCAGCTTCGGAAGCTGAACGGAGTGAATATGGGGGAGGGGGCATCTGCTTATTTGAGAGCTAAACACTAATTGAGAAGAAGGGCTGGAGACACTTTTGTGATTGCATTCTAACATTAGAATGTCAACATGTCATCTTGTAAACCACTAATCACCAGAGTGCAGCCGTGTATATATAATCAGTGGCAAAGCTACGGGAGGAGTTCAGTTTGAAGTTGGACAGGGCAGACGTGCATCTGTGTGTGTGTATACACAAAGTTTCTGGAACATTCTGCAGAGTTGAAGGAATTGTCTCTTTGACATGAGGATAAATAATCTCCTTCAGTGCAACTGAAAAATAGTTGTACAAATAAGGCTTGTTTTTGCTTTCTGTGAGTACCTGTGATATCATGTAATTTGGGGATGGTGGTGTGCTTGTGGCATCACTTTACTAATAATTCAGAGGTCCCTGAGCTAATTATGCTGGTTCATGGTTCTAATTCCAATATGGCAGCCAAGGAAATTTAAATTCAATGAATAAAACCTGGAATTGAAAGCTAATGATGACCATGATAAATATTACGGGAGGTGATGGTCATGTGGCATTATCACTGAACTGTTAATCGAAAGACTCATGTAATGTTCTGGTGACCCAGGTTGGACTCCCACCATGGAAGATGGTGGAATTTGAATTCAATAAAAATGCGGAATTAAGAGTGTAATGATGACTGTGAATCCTTGTCCATTATTGGAAAAACCCATCTGGTTCATTAATGTCCTTTAGGGAAGGAAACTGCCATCCTTACCTGGTCTGGCCTACACGTGACTCCAGAGCCACAGCTATGTGGTTGACTCCTGACTGCCTTCTGGGCAATTAGGGATGGGCAATAAATGCTGGCCACACCCTCATCCCATGAATGAATAAAAGACAAAAACATTGATTGTTATAAAAATCGAACAGCTTTGAGAATGGATAAAATGAAAACGAGTGGTTCACCGAAGGAAATCTGCCAACCTCATCTGGTCTGACCTAGAGATGCTTCCACACGCACAGTAATGTTAACTACTTTCTGAAATGGCATAACCAGCCACTCACTTCAAGGGCAGTGAGTGACAGGTCACAAAAGTTGGGCTTATCAGCGTCACCCACATCCCTATTAAAAAGAATGATACAAGAAAATGAAGACGATTAAAGGATTTTACAGCATCAGAATGCTGTAGAGAGAAATTATTTCAGGTGGGGAGCAGATTTGGGAGCAGGGGAATTCATTGTAAAAAGATGTACCTTCAAATTAGAGCGAGGTTGTTCAGGATTGGAGTTAGGAAGCAGCTTGCATCAAATCTGAAACTCTTTTCCCCCACCTTAAAATGTTAGAGATTTTGGAGGTCAGTGTTAAATTCCTATCGAGTAAGGTTTTCACAACTGAGGTAGATAAAGCTGAAATGTGAATTAAGCTTTAATCTCTAAATAACTGGCAGGGCTGAATAGCTGCCTCCTGTTTCAGTATTTTGTTAATAAATTGGCATATTTACTGGATGTATTCTTTGCTATGCATCTGGGGGTGTTCATTCCTCAAAGTGACTGTCTAACTTGGGAAAGGTTCCTTTCTCCAGCACTAAAAACATTTTGTTTTTGTGGTGATTGTCACAAGATCATCCACATGGACCTCATGGAAAATGAGTTCCCTGATTGGACCAGATTAACTGGAGCCCTGGTTGGCAGATAGGAACAGGGGTGTCAGAGGTTCTGTTCGCTCTGAGAGTTGGCTCTGAGGGAGCTGGATCAGTGTCAAGGACTCTCCATGTATAAATAAAGGGTGACTTGGTGATGGGAGTTATTTCAGTATTGGTTACCAAGCAGGAGAAAAGAACTAAAAAGCCATAGTCTACAGCCAAGTGGCAGGATTCCAGATTTCAGTATTGCTATTGCAGCAATGTGCAACTGGTCAGGATCCAACAAGTTAACAGTTCAGCATTCACCTTTGCATTTCCTCTTCATATCCTGCCCAGTTCCTCGCTGCAGCTACAGCTAATGAAACAGGCTTCCTTTGCAGCATTTGTTCAATTTACATTGTGGAAAAACGTTTATTTTTAATTCAACACATCCCCCACCGTGGTACAGTACCGACTCCTTTTAATCCTGCTGGCATTGTTCTGACTGTGTCGGTAATTTTGAGCCACCTGATTTTGAAAATGCGATTGCCTCCTCAAAGCTGTAACTTCTGCCTAAATGCTTCTCTGTTAACACGACAAAGTAAGACTTTAGCAGAATCCCCTCCCAGGCCTGACCTTTTGCCTACCTTAGAAGGTTTCACGTGAATAGATTTTATCCTGGAGAGCCTGCGGGAAGATCATTTCAGGCGGTGCTTATGTACTTAAAATAGACAATGTAATTTCTACTGATCCCACTGTTGGCCTCTTGATTGTTCAGGTTTGTCGGGAATGGCAATTAAAATCAGTGCTCCGTCTGCTCGTGTGCCAAGGGAAACATTGAAATAGCCCCAGCTTTGCCTATGTTTCCTTTCCCCATTTCCGCACCCCCCACTCAGATTTTCTCACCAGGCCCAGCTGGAGACTCAGTGTGCTCACCAGCCCGCAAGACTGAACAGAAGACACCTGACTGTGTCACTGGCAGAATGCAGTTCACTTCAAAGCAGCTAAACTGAGCTGGAAGCTCCCACAGAGATCTGAATGTTTTATTCGAGGAGGTGCGGTGCACTTTAATCCTCTGCAGTTGTCTGTAAAATCTTGAGAACCATCTTGCATTTCAAAAGTGTCAACTTTATCTCTCAGAAATGGTAAAAGCTGAATAAAACCCAGCTAGTCTGCATTGGTATTTGTCCTCCAACTAGGAGTTTCTCCTTGTGTAGGTCAAATAACACTCATGGGATGTTTTACTTTGTTAAATCTGCAGCTTTCCAAAAAGATTCTTGCTAATGCTGTATTTTCCTTGCATTGTCATAACTATTCATTCCTTTGAACAATACAGAACTGCATCAACAAACCACTGACTGTTCGCTGCCACTATCAATAATGATTGATCATTGGGTGCTGCCCATTGGGGCAAGTTCCATTTTGTAACAGCACACCCAATTGTACATTGTCTCATGCTGGGCCCAGTTTTAAGCACTGTTTGTGTCAGCTTAGAAAGGTTTGGAAAGTAAAGACATTTGAGCGCAGCAAATCGAAAATAAATTGAGTATGTGGACAGCTGAGTTTACTTTGATGCGGAGGTGCTGGTATTGGACTGAGGTGGACAAAGTCAGAAATCACACAACACCAGGTTATAGTCCAACGGGTTCGTATGACATCACAAGTTTTCAGAGCGTAGTCCCTTTGTCAGATGTAGTGAGAGGGAAGCTCACAGAGCACAGGTTTTATGGACAGAGAGATCAAGAGGTACAGAACAGGCATACAAGTATGGAATAATGTTTGCACTGATTGAGGCCTTGGATTAAAAAGAGATGTGTGAGGTTAAGAATATTAAGAATGGGAGGAAGAATCCAAGATGGCGGCGATCTTTTTTTAATATATAAACACACGCACACACCCCACTTATCTTTTATTGGACAAAATTGACGTTGAACGGTTGTGAAACTATTCAAATCCATTTGCAGTGGATCTTCGATTATCTGAGCGAGATGAGCAAGGAGGTCCGGTGGCCGCAAACAGATAGTAATCCACGGGTGCCAGTTGTCTGAGTGTCTCTCAATTATCCGGCAGTTCACGCCATAATGCCATTTAACTACTAACTGAATGCTTGGTTGCCTGGTGCCGTTTTTGTAGGGCCTTGGGATCTTGTTCGGATGGTCCGGATTTCGGAGAGTCAAGGTTCTACTGTAAATTCTTTTTGAGTGAGCGAGGATGATGAAAGAAAAGCATATATGGCCAAGCTTCGACACACGGGAAAGTGACCGAAGGCATCAGGCATGCCCGCGACTGCGGATACAGCTGCAGCTCCCTCAGCAGCCGAGAAAGAGGCACCTGCACAGCAGAACGTCACTGAAGAACTCACGGCCATCTGAGGGAAGATCAAGGAGGTGATGGAAGACCATTGTACTTGGCTGGAAATGATTTCGGTCATGCTACAAAAGCATGAGAAGGAGTTGGAAGGGCTCGGGAAGCGAGTCGAAGAGTTTGAGTGGCAGACCGCGGCGTCGGAGACCGAAGTTGAATCCTCGGTGGGACGGATCTCGGCCCTCATGAGACAGGCCCAGGCCTTGACTGAACAGATTGATGATCTGGAAAATTGGGGTAGGAGAAAAAATATCCGGGTCGTTGGGCTGCCGGAGGGAGCGGAAGGTGGGCAGCTAGCAACCTTTTTGAAGACTGGCTGCCACAGTTTCTTGGCTGGGCTGCTGAGGCGGACTGGGTGAAGGTTGACAGAGCTCACGGTACGATTTCAAAGCTATAGGGACAAGCACAGAGTCCTGGGATCTTCTAGAAGGATGGGGAACGATCCACAGGCCCTGACTTATCAGGGAACTAAGATAATGTTTTTCTAGGGCTTTTCTGTGGTGGTGATTTGTAAAAGGAAATCATTTGATGAGGTCAAGACAAAATTAAGGGGCGTTGGTATTCAATATTTGATGAGATACCCAGCAGTGCTTCTTATTTCTCATGAGGAGACGGTGCGGTCATTTGACTCCTTGGAAAAGTGAAAGATTTCTTCGGCACTTTAAAATAATTCGGATGGATTTATATCCTGGACAATAATGTCTGGTTTTTTTTCTCTTGCTATGTTACTCTTGTTTTAAAGAAGCTGCTGTTGATCTGTTATTCTTTCTCTGATTAGGATTGGTGTTGGTATATAGACGGGGTGGGCAGAGTGCTCATTATTTTGATTGTTTTCTTCTTTTGCCTGGGTCTTGGGTGCAGCTTGAGCTGGACGGGGGAAATGGAGATATGTGTGGGAGGTGTAAGTGGATAGAGCCCCCCATTAAGTGCCTTTTGTGTTTTGTAGTAGGTTTAGTGTTTTGGTTTTTGGTAAATAGACTCCACGAGTCTCCTCTTGTATGTGCCAGTCTGCTGTAAGTTGAATTCTTCCTCTCAGCAGGTGAGAGGTGGTTGTAAAGGATCATGGCTAGCAGTGTTCTGAAATGGTGCACCTGGAATATTAGAGGAATCCATTCGCCGGTTACAAGGTGTTGTTGAGCCTCAGAAAGGAGATGGTGGATGTTGCCCTGTTGCAGGAGACTCACCTTTAATGACAAGGAACACTTGAAGTTACAGCAGGGCCAGTTTGATCGGGTGTTTTTCTCGTCCTTTAACACTAAGAGCAAGGGGTGGCCATACCCGTCCAGAAGATCTTCCATTTAATTTAATAGATTGTGTTCAGGATGAATATGGTTGGTTTGATGTTCTTAAGGCCCTAATACATAACGAGGAGTATGGTATTTAGAATGTCTATTGTCCTCCAGCCCAACCCCTTAAATTTCTGACTGTTGCACTATCTAAGCTGCTGGCTTTTACATCACAGCATATTATTATGTGGGGGTGTTGGGGAGGGGTGTGGATTTAATTGCTCTATGGATCCTGTGCTGGATAGAACGCCCAAAGGCCCCCAAAAGCTTTCTGTACAGTCTAAACAGTTTGGTGATCTATGTGTGGAACTGGGATTGGTAGACGTTTGGAGACGTCTTCACCCAATGGGCAGGGATTTTATGTTCTTTTCCAACCCTCATAAGTGCCATACAAGGATTGCTTTTTTTCTTTACTCCTGCGGCTTCTCTAGTGCAATTTGGTATCTTGTGGTATCTTGTGCAATTGGGAATATTGCCATCTCTGATCATGCAGCAGTATATTTAGTGGTCGAGATTAAGGGTAATGCAATGAGCTCTCTCTATTGGTGAATCCCTTCATCCTCGAGGACAGCAAGTTCGCAGAGTACGTTTCTAGGGAAGTTGAAGCACTTTTGGCCACCAATTTGGGTACAGCTAGTAATCCGTCCATTCTTTGGGAGACTGCTAAGGCCTGTGCTAGAGGGATAATTATCTCATACTCAGCCAGTCAGAAGTGGTGGAAGCGTCTACTCAAGGTGTGATTGAAGGTAGCTGAGATGGCATCTTACAGTAGACCATTAGCGACTAAGCTGCAGCAGATTACAGCCCTTCGATCAGCCTTAAACTCCATGCTGGTGCATACAGTCAGTAGGGAACTTTCCTTTGCAAAGCAAAGGTTGTTTGACCATGGTGATAGGCCGGGTAAATACTAGGCATATCTGCTTAGGAAGCAGAATGCCCCCTCAATCTATTACTTCCCTTAGGAAAGGAATGGGACTCTTACTTGTAATGCTAAAAAGATCAATGAGGTGTTTTGGAGGTTCTATTCTGAACTGTAGCAGTCTGAATGTTGTGAGGATAAAATAGAGTATTTTTTAGGAACTTGCAGCTTCCGGGAGTGTCTGCTGAGCAGGCTTCTCTCCTTGGTGTCTCTCCATTAACAGCACAAGAGGTACAGGAGGTGGTGAGGCAACTTCAAAGTGGAAAGGTGCCCAGCCCTCATGGTCTTCCCAGTGAGTTTGATAAAGAATTTGTAAACAAACTGTCAGGGCCGATGCTAGACATGTATAACTATTCATATAGTCGGGATTGCCTCCTGCCATTCTTGAGAGGGGCTAATATCTCTTTTATCCTCAAGAAAGGGAAGGCTCCGGAGCACTGTGCTTCTTATCGATCTATCTCGCTCTTAAATACTGATATTAAAATTTTGTTTAAGACTTTGGCTTTGAGGTTGGAAGGGGTGTTGCCCTCTATTATTAAAGAAGATCAGACAGGCTTTGTTGCATATCCTCTAATAATGTTAGGAGGTTGCTTAACATGCTTCAAGTGTGCCAAAAGTGACCGGTTCAAGGGTTAGTGGTCTTTTTGGACGTGGCGAAGGCATTTAATTGGGTGGAAAGGCTGTATCTCTGTTATACTCTGGAGTGATTTGGCCTGGGTGAAGTGTTTACTCGATGGGTAAGTGTCCTTTGCGGTGATTCTCTGGTGGCGATTCTCACCAATGGTATAAGGTCTGACAGTTTTAACATTGGTAGGGGCCAGTCGGCAAGGCTGTCCCTTTTCACTTTGGTGACTGAGCCGTTGGCAGAGGCTATTCGTGGTGACCCTAATACAGTTGCCCCAAAGGTGCATAAGATTACACTATATGTGGGTAATGTTCTTCATTTTTCTTTTGAACCCAGTGGTCTCGGTGCCCTGTTTGATGCACTGTATTAATTCATTTGGTACTTTCTCAGGTTACAAGATCAATTTTTCAAAGTTGGAGGCTATCCCTATGGGGAGGTGGGGGGTGGGGTCTGAGGAGAATACCTGGTGTGGAAGGTAGGTTTCCCTTTAAGTGGGCACAGGGTGGTTTTCTTTACTTGGGCCTCTCTGTTAGCCTCTAGCTTAGATCAGTTATTCAAGGCTAATTCTGTTCATTTGTTTGACAAGATTAAACAAGACCATCAAAATTTGGGGGTGGGCGGGGGTCGCTTCCAATATCATGATCGGGCTGAGTCGCTCTTCTCAAAATAAATGTTCTTCCTTGCTTATTGTATCCTTTGCAGATGCTCCTTTTTCTCGTGCCTCGGCAAACATTTCGGAAATTGAATGGCTGGTTTTGTTCTTTTATTTGGCGCTATAAGCAGCCCCTTATTAAGCTTATGAAACTGCAATTGCCCCAGGGATTGGGGAGAGTGGACCTCTTGGACATTAAAAGATATCAACTGAGTTCCCTCATATCTTTTGTAAGTGACTGGGCCTGTGGGGACTTGGTGACAACATGGTTGAACATTGAGGCCTCCCAGACAAAGTGTTCTCTTATTAACCTGTTGTTTTTAGACAAAATGAGGATAGTTGCGGAACATTGCTGTCATCCAAAAGTTACTAACACAGTCAAAGCACGGAGGGCAACGGGGCAGATGGAGGGTAATATGTCTAAAACGTCTTTTCTTACTCCCATAGTTGGCATGCTGGGTTTCTGGCCAGGGACTTTGGATCCCAGGTTTAAACTTTGGGCGGATAGGGGAGTCTCTTGGTTGGGTCATCTGTTTGAGGGTGAAATTTTGATGTCATTTGATCAAATAACTTGGAAATATGGATTGTTGAGTAAGGATCTTTTCCATTTCTGTCAGATTAGAGATTTTATCCGAAAGGAGACCACGCTCTTGACTGAAAGAGGGTGCTTCAGGTTAAGAGTACTCTCTGTGAGCCCTCTATATCATTTGTTGGCGGGTGGGGGGGGGGGGGAAGGTTCCTTGGGTGACATTACATGTCTATGTGAGATCTGGAAGAAAGAGTTAGGAGTTGAGATCACTTCGAAAGCATGGGAGGAAATTTGTGAGAACGTGAAGAGGATTTCGATATGTAATAGGACCCTTGCTGTGCAGTTAAAGATTCTTCATAGGGCTCATCTGGCCCACGGTCATTTTGTGAAATTTAAGTAGGAAGCATCTTCAATGTGCCCCAGATGTAAAATAAACACGGATACCCTCACTCATTGTCTATGATACTGCCACAGGCTCTGTGCGTATTGGAGCACTGTGGCAGGAATAATAGACAGGGTCTTAGGGACCGAAGTCAAGGTGGACCCGGTCTCTTTGCTCCTGGGTTTGCCGATTTTACCTCACTTAGATGTACATGGGAAAAGGCTTGTTAACATTCACACTTTTTTGTGTAAGGAAGAACATTCTGATGTGTTGGGTATTTGAAAACGGACCGGGTCTGTTGGGGTGGCGTAAGTGAATTATGGAACGCATTTCTGTATACTTTCTTTCAAATATGGTGCACCAGAAAACGGACAACTTTTACAAGACATGGCAGCCCTTTTTGAATTATTTGGAAGCAGGTCTATTCGCCATTTTGATTAGGGCCTTTGTCTAGCCATGATGGTTTGGTCTGATGAACCTAAAACCATGGGAGGAAGAATTTCGAACAAATGTGTGTTTAATAATTAATGCTGTCGAAGGTTGAGAGCTATGGTCCTGTTGCGCTGAGCGGTGTTACTTGTATATTTATTGATTTGTAACAAGTGTAGTTTTGTTTTCTTTTGTACAGTAGTATAGTAGTTGGTTTAATGTTTTTGATGTTATGATGCCATATTTTCATATTTTTGTAACTTTCTAATTTTGCAAAGAAACGTTTTTCAATAAAAATATTTTTTTTAAAAAGAATATTAAGAATGGGAAAGAGTCATTTGTATTTGAAAGTAGCACCTCATTATGTGGAGTTACCACTGCTCAATGCTGATTTGTGCATGGTAATGAGCAGTTTTATCTTTATTCATTTGTGCATCTCTGGCAAAGCTAGCATTCTCTGTATATCCCTAAATGCTCCAGAGATGATTGTCAGGAATCCACCACCTTGAATTACTGTAGTCTGGATGGCAAATGTGCCTCTGTGGTGCTATTAAGGCAGTAGTTCCAGGTCTTTGACCCAGCAACAGTGAAGGAACAGAGTTTTAATTTCAATTCGGGCTGGTGGGTGACTATGTGTGTGTGGAAGTCTCAGGCTTGAAAGGTGCTACTGAAGGAAGGTTAATGAGAAGCTTCAGTGCATCTTGTAGCTGGTGTACACTGCTGCCACTGTCCATCAGTGGGACAGGGAGTGAATATTGAAACTAGTGGATGGGGTGTCAGTAAGGCTATGCATGTGTGTTTTGACAATTAAGCGGGAAAATGAGCTGCAGTTTTCTTGTAAATGTTCTGTCAGGACGTTGTTAGCTGGCCAGAAGAAAGTCCTTCCCTTTGATGTAAATGGCACTCGGACTTCTGAGAATTTATGGTCTTCCTGTACAGATAAATCACATCCAGATGAAAGCAATGAAACCTGTTCGAACAGGTTCGAATTTTGAAAACTGCTGGAAGAAAGTCAAATGACCTCCATAACAGCTGTGTCTCAGTGGGCAACACTCTCTCCTCGAGGTCATGAGGTCACGGGAACAAAATGCACTCTGGAGACATGATCACCAAATTCAGGACAACTGTCTCAGTTCACTACTGAGGGAGTGCAGCACTGTCAGAATGGCCATCTTTGAGATGGGACCTGGGCTGTGTCTTCTCAGCCAGGTGTTCAAAATGTCGGACCGAAAAGCCAGAGAGTTTTTATCAGTAACCAATACATATCCTGATCAATATATATTTTCCACTCAGTATCACAACAACAGATTATATGGCCATTATCCCATTACTGTTTTGTGGAAAAAAGATGTACCCAAGTTGACTTTGTTCAGTTCTTACATTACAACACTTCAAAAGATACTTTGACTGCTAAGGTTGTGGAAGATGCAAGAAGTACATCTGCATCTGGGGAGTCTGCTTCCCTGTGGGGGGGCCTGTTTACCTGTGGGAGTGGGGGTGTGGGGGGCCTGTTTACCTGTGGGAGTGGGGGCCTGTTTACCTGTGCGAGTGTGGAGAGCCTGTTTACCTGTGGGAGTGGGAGTGTGGGGGTGGCCTTTTTAACTGTGAGAGTGGGGGTGTGGGGGCCCTGTTTACCTGTTAGAGTGGGGGTCTGGGGGGGCTGTTTCCTTGTGGGAGTGGGGGTGTGGGGGGCCTGTTTACCTGTGGGAGTGGAGGTGGGAGGCCTGTTTCCCTGAAGGTGTGGGGGGGCCTGTTTACCTGTGGGAGTGGGGGGTGTGGGGGGCCTGTTTACCTGTGGGAGTGGGGGTGTGGGGGGCCTGTTTACCTGTGGGAGTGGGGGGTGTGGGGGTGGCCTTTTTAACTGTGAGAGTGGGGGTGTGGGGGCCCTGTTTACCTGTTAGAGTGGGGGTCTGGGGGGGCTGTTTCCTTGTGGGAGTGGGGGTGTGGTGGGCCTGTTTACCTGTGGGAGTGGAGGTGGGAGGCCTGTTTCCCTGAAGGTGTGGGGGGGCCTGTTTACCTGTGGGAGTGGGGGGTGTGGGGGGCCTGTTTACCTGTGGGAGTGGGGGGTGTGGGGGGCCTGTTTACCTGTGGGAGTGGGGGGTGTGGGGGGCCTGTTTACCTGTGGGAGTGGGGGTGTGGGGGGCCTGTTTACCTGTGGGAGTGGGGGGTGTGGGGGGGCCTGTTTACCTGTGGGAGTGGGGGGTGTGGGGGGCCTGTTTACCTGTGGGAGTGGGGGGTGTGGGGGGCCTGTTTACCTGTGGGAGTGGGGGGTGTGGGGGGCCTGTTTACCTGTGGGAGTGGGGGGTGTGGGGGGCCTGTTTACCTGAGGGAGTGGGGGTGTGGGGGGCCTGTTTACCTGTGGGAGTGGGGATGTGGGGGGCCTGTTTCCCTGTGGGAGTAGGGGTGTGTGGCACCTGTTCACTTGTGAGAGTGGGGGTGAGGGGAGTCTGTTACCCCGTGAGCGTTGGTGTGTGGTGAGCCAGTTTCCCCGTGAGGGTGGATGTGTAGGGAGTCTGTTTCCCCATGAGGATGAGATTGGGGTTGAGGGTGTGCATTGTGTGCATGGGGAGTCTGTAACCACTTACGCACAAGATAACAACGTTACCTGAGATGGAGATCCTTAAGCAGAAGTCATTTGTGAAGCCAGTCTCTGTTACGAAAGGCACTTTATTTTAATCAACGGTGAACGTGAAGCCTATTTGCGTCTAACTACATCACTTTATCTTGTCAGCTCTCATTGTATTGCACCATTACTTTTGATCTTGTCCTCTGTCTCTCTCAATGTTTACCAGCTCTTTCCTTTGACTGGTCTCCTGGTTCCCTGCCATCCTCTGTAACATTGACCATTGCCCATGTCCCAGCTAGGAGAAAGTGAGGACTGCAGATGCTGGGGATCAGAGGTGAGAGTTTGGTGCTGGAAAAGCACAGCAGATCAGGCAGCATCCGAGGAATAGATGAGTCGTCATTTCAGGCACTCATTCCTGATGAAGGGCTTATGCCCGAAAAGTTGACTCTCCTGGTCCTCGGATGCTGCCTGACTGGCTATGTTTTTCCCGCACCACACTCTCGTCTCCTATCCCAGCTTGTCCAAGTCTCATTTGACTGTCATCCCTGCCCTGTGCCCTGTGCTCATTGATGTGCAACAGAGGACAGCCTGACAAGGCTTTCATTTTAACATTCTCGTTACATTCATCTGGGGTCTAGTCCCTTCTATCGCTCTAATCTCCATCAGCCAATAACCCTCTGCATACCTGTGATTTTCATATTCTGGCCTCTTTTGTGTCTCCAGTTTTAACTACTCTCCTCTTTAAGGGGGAGAGAGAGAGAGAGAAATGAGAGAGTGAAGAGGTTTAATAAGGGAATTTCAGACCTGGAGACCTGGCCACCAATGTGTTGCCCGAGAGGCCAGATTTTGAGGAATGCAACATTGTCATGAGGTTTTTGAGGGATGGGAAGGGTCGTGTTCATGGACATGATGAAAATTTTGGGCCTTCTCCTACTAGGTGCTGCTATCTGTCAGCAAGCCGAGTGGGGTAAGCAAGACTTAGTTTGAGTTCAGGAATGGGGGAGCAGGCTTCTGAGCTTGCATGACTTTACGCATGATGGAGGCGAGTGATCATTGAAATGTCTGGATCTACCAAAAACATGGATAAGCTGAAGTGGATCAGTGCCAATCAACCACACCGCCCCGTGGCTCAACATTTCAACTCCCCATCCCACTCTGCCGAGGACATGGAGGTCCTGGGCCTCCTTCACCGCCGCTCCCTCACCACCAGACGTCTGGAGGAAGAATGCCTCATCTTCCACCCCGGAACACTTCAACCCCAGGGCATCAATGTGGACTTCAACAGTTTCCTCATTTCCCCTTCCCCCACCTCATCCTAGTTTCAAGCTTCCAGCTCAGCACTGTCCCCATGACTTGTCCGGACTTGTCCGACCTGCCTAGCTCCTTTTCCACCTATCCACTCCACCCTCTCCTCCCTGACCTATCACCTTCATCTCCTCCCCAACTCACCCATTGTACTCTATGCTACTTTCTGCCCACCCCCACCCTCCCCTGGCTTATCTCTCTATGCTTCCGGCTCACTGCCTTGATTCCTGATGAAGGGCTTTTGCCTGAAACGTCAATTTCGCTGCTCGTTGGATGCTGCCTGAACTGCTGTGCTCTTCCAGCACCACTGATCCAGAATCTGGTTTCCAGTATCTGCAGTCATTGTTTTTACCTCAGTGATAGGTGATGTTAGGCTGTGGAATTATATTAATAGCAGATCAGACACTGTGTCCAGTGTCACAATCCACATTCCCTTTGGCGACACCCAGCCATGAAATGAGCTTTTATCTGATGCAGGTTTATATTTGGGTTCTTGTTTTACTGACAAGCTGGCCTTTTATAAAGTTACTGCTGGGTGTCTGGGTATAAATTATTAAAACTTCTCACGGTGAACTCACTACCTTGGTTTAGTTTTGAGATGCAAGCGTTACATTTTTTTATAATAGCTGCAAGTGAAACTGGAATGACTGACAGAAAGGGAGGAAAGTTGTGTAAGCCATGGCTGAGTGAGTAGAACTCTGATCTGGGCGGCACAGTGGCACAGTGGTTAGCACTGCGGCCTCACAGCACCAGAGACCCGGGTTCAATTCCCGCCTCAGGCAACTGTTTGTGTGGAGTTTGCACATTCTCCCCGTGTCTGCATGGGTTTCCTCCGGGTGCTCTGGTTTCCTCCCACAGTCCAAAAATGTGCAGGTTAGGTGATTTGGCCATGCTAAATGGCCTATAGTGTTAGGTGAAGGGGTAAATGTAGGGGAATGGGTCTGGGTGGGTTGCTCTTTGGAGGGTCGATGTGGACTTGTTGGGCTGAAGGGCCTGTTTCCACACTAAGTAATCTAATCTAATCTAATCATATCTGAGTGAGAGTGATGATCTAGGTTGACCCTCCCAGTTCCGAAGCAGTGGGCCATCATCAGAAGTGAGACATTAAGTCAAGATGCCAACTGCACCAGCCCCACCCTCCCATTTCTGAGGTGAGAATGAAAGATATTAAAAAGGAGTTAAAAATCACCAAATACCAGGTTATAGTTCAACCAGTTTATTTCAAAACACTAGCTTTCAGAGATAGTTTTCACTAGCATTCAGCGCTCCAACAGGTTTATTTGGAAGCACTAGCTTTTAGAGCTAGTTTTCACTAGCTTTCTGAAAGCTAGTGCTTCCAAATAAACCTGTTGGACTATAATCTGGTGTTGCACAATTCTTAACTTTGTCCACCCCAATCCAAAACCGGCTCCTCCACATCATTAAAAAGGCAAGCAGAGAAAAGTACGTCCTCGTACCCTAATACTTTGTGTGACTTAACCAACATCACTTTCTATTTAAAAAAACTTGTTATTATCACATTGTAGTTTCATGAATTGTGCTGTGCTCAAATTGAATGGCAGATTTTCGGATTGACTGACTGTGAAGTATTTTGGAACATCTTGAGTTTTAAAGGCTGCTACCATCATCTCTGGGTTTGAGAGGAGCTGTGGACGATGTTCCGTTTCATCTCCAATAACAATTGACCACAGACAAGATCAGGTTCGTCTGTGGGTGGTCTCCCATTTGTTAGCCCTCTCACATGGATATTGGTCCCTCTGCTGAGGGTGATAATGAGTGAGGGGTGAAAGGATGAGTAGAAGAATAAAAATGAACAATAGATCAGTGTTTGGTGAAAGCAGTAATGTTGTCCATGGAGATAAGGGAGGCACCAACTTTGATTTTTATAAAGGGGATCCTCAAACAAATTAATGAACACTTTGGGCATCTATATGCTGCCATTTGGCTATCATGCCCTGAACAGGATGAATGCTGGATTCACCCCACATCTGAAAGGCTCCAAAATGTCTTTGTCACACTCTTTAATCTTCATTGAACAATTTATCACCCAATTTTTATATCCCTGTCTTTCTATCATGCAACTTAGCATGAGGTTTATCTTAGCGTTGAATTAGTGGGAGCATGAAATGTGATGATGCTGTAGCCTTACACAGAACATAGAACGTTGCAGCGCAGTCCAGGCCCTTTGGCCCTCGATGATGCGCTGACCTGTGAAATTAATCTGATGCCCATCTAACATACACCGTTCCATTATTATCCATGTGTATGTCCAGTGCCCATTCAAATGCCCTTAATATCGGCGGGTCTACTACTGTTGCAGGCAGGCCGTTCCATGCCCTTATTACTCTCTGAGTGAAGATACTACCCCTAACATCTGTCCTAAATTTATCACTCCTCAATTTAAAACTATGTCCCCTCGTTTTAGCCTTCAGAGGAAAAAGGCTCTCACTGTCCACCCTGTCTAACCCTCTGATTATCTTATAGGTCTCGATTAAGTCACCTCTGAACCTTCTTCTCTCCAAGGAAAACAATCTCAGTTCCCTCAGCCTTTCCTCATAAGACCTCCCTTCCATACCAGGTAACGTACTAGTAAAGCTCCTCTGATTCCTTTCCAAAGCTTCCACATTCTTCCTATACAGTGGTGACCAGAACTGCATGCAATATTCCAGGTATGGCCTTACCAGTATCTTGCACAGCTGAAGCATGAATTTGTAGCTCTGAAACTCAATCCCCCTACCAATAAATGCCAACACACCTTATGCCTTCTTAAAAACTCTACCAACCTGGGTGGCAACTTTCAGAGATTTATGCACCTGGACACCGAGACACCCTGTTCATCTACATTGCCAAGAATTTTACCATTAGCTCAGTACTCTGCATTCCTCTTATTTCTTCTGAAGTGAATTACCTCACATCTTTCTGCATTAAACTCCATTTGCCACTTCTCAGCCCAACCCTGCATCTTATCAATGTCCCTCTGCAAACCACAACATCCTTTGGCAGTGGACACAACTCTCATTACCTTAGTGTCATCCGCAAATTTACTAACCCATCCTTCTACGCCCACATCCAGATCATTGATAAAAATGACAAACAGCAGTGGTCCCAGAACAGAACAGGCTCACTGTCCTATAATTACCAGGGTTATCCCAGCTCCCCTTCTTAAACAAGGAGCAACATTTGGTATCCTCCAGTCTTCTGGCATTAATCCTGTCAACACTGATGACTTAAAGATTGAGTTGTGTTTTGTCCTGTTTTCTTTTGAAAGAGAGATTGGGGGATAGGCGCTGAGCAGTCTATGAGAACACAAACAACTTGTGAGACCTTGGGTTTTTTCAACAGTTGGAACAATAGAAGCAACCTGAGAGGGTGTGGTCAAGATTGCTCAGTATCAGGATTTTTCGTTTGTTCTCAGCAGGGTTGAAAGACAATTAATCTCTCCCAGCTCCTACACTCTCTCTGAGTTTTCTCTCAGAATTGTCTTTTGATGTTCTTTCCTCCTGGATTGGAGAACTGCATTTGAGAAAATCTGTTTTCTGAATTTGCCTTTTGCAAATGATATGTTTATGTGATGTTTCTCTTTTGGAACAGTAGTAAAATATTGTATTATTCTGTTAAGTTTTCCAATAGAGTTGTTATTCCACGTTCCTCGTTCTTTTGTTATATTTTAACTGTAGTATTTGAGAAAATTTCGAGTAATTTGACTGACCGAATTGTATCTGGAACACATTTACCTTTAAAATAAGAAAAAGTTAGGGTTCAGGCCACCTTAATGTATTTTGCCAGGGTCTGGTCTGGTCCATAACAATAAAAATGTCACACATACCAGGAGTATTTTTAGAGTGGTTGAATTGAAAGTTAGAGTCTTTGTGTTGAGCTTGTATTGAACATCACACTTGGAGTCCTGTAAACAGTTCCAGTCTCCAGGTTACTAAATCAATTTAAAAGGAAGGTTTTCTGTCTGGAGATCTCTAACCAGTAGATTTGCAGAGGGATCAGAGCTGGGATCCCTGTTGTTTGTAATATGTAAATGATTTGGAAGAGAAGATGGCAGTAGTAAGTTTAGGATGACACAAAGATTGGGGGAGCTGCGGATAGTGAGAAGAATTGCTAGAGCATAAAGCAACATGTACATGGGCTAGAGACTTGAGATGAGAAATGACAGATGGAATTTAATCTGGACAAATGCAAGATGATGCATTTTGGAAGATTTATTACAGGAGGGAATGGCAGAACCCTTAAAGCGTTTACATACAGAGGGATCTAGGCATACAGGTCCATAGTTCTCTGAAAGTGGCAACACAAGTGGGTAAGGTGGGCAAGAAGGCGTATGGCATGCATGCCTTCATTGGTCAGGCCATAGAATATAAAAATTGGCAAGACATGTTACAGCTTTCTAGGACTTTAGTTAGGCCACACTTGGAATATTGTGTTTGGTTCTGGTTGCCATGCTACCAGTGGAATGTGGAAGCTTTGGAAAGGGCACAGCAATGGTTTACCAGGATGTTGCTTGGTTTAGAGAGTATTAGCTATGAGAAGAGATTAGACAAATGTGACTTTTTTTTCACTTGAATATCAGAAGCTGAGGGAATGATCTGATAGAAGTTGGCAGATTTGAGAAGCATGGATAGAGTCTTTTTCCCAAGGTAGAGTTGTCAAATACTAGGGGACTTAGGTTTAAGGTGAAAGGAGGAAAGTTTTTAAAGGAGATGTGAAAGGCATGCTTTTTTGTACATAGGATGGTAAGTGCTTGCAACACACTGCCGTAAGAGGTAATCAAAACAGAAACAATAGCAGCATTTAAGAGGCATCGTCACAGATGAACAGGCAGGAAATGGAGAGATATGAACCGCGTAGAAGTAAAAGGTTTTTATTTGAGAAAGACATCATTTGTTGTCACAGTCTTGTTGGGCCGAAGGGCCTGTTCCTGTGCTATACTTCGCTTTGTTCTTTAACTACAGAAGATGCAGACAACATTTGAGAATGGTAACAAAACTGAGAGGCTGCATCAGTCAGAAAAGATTGAACAGACGGTCTGACTTTTCTTTCTCCCCCAAAGGATGGACAGTGATGTAATAGAGGTCTGGGTGCTGTGTCTGCTGGAATTTATTTGGTTCTGTTCCTGCTGCTTCCGATTGCCAGTTCCAATTGTTTGGTGCAGCGGACCCTCCACTGAAAAAGACAGCCACTCCTTGTCGAGAACTGGCTGCTGGGCCGCTGGAATACCTGGATGTCGAAGACAAAGACGATCTTCACATGCAGATAAAACTGCCAGGCCAGAAGGCCACTGCACCATGCTGAAACAGCCTTTATCCTCCTCCAGGTGCCCAGGGCTATACACAGATCTGGAGCCTCAGCCTAGTCAGCGAGTCCGGGCCAAGGGAAATGGGTTTGGAGGAAACCTCTATGGGGCAGGAGCATGAGCATAAATCTGTTGGTCCCTATGTTCTGTCATTTTATCTTTCCATTCCTGTTCTAAGATGTCCTTGATCTCAATTGCACTTCCACTTAAAATAAAATTGGAGATGGTGCACTGACAAAAATAATGTGTTGCTCATTTAAAACTAAACACTTTTTGGGTTGCAAATTTCCACTGACAAGAAGGTAATTTACATGATTGTTTTCTGAAATCTTTCATACCTCAGAGTTCGTATTAATTTATATGCTAAAGCGCAGAACCTATGCTTCACTTAACTGTGTGGATATTTTTACATCCTTAACAAATGCTTTGACAATTGTTTCCTGGCAAAATGGGAGTATGTAGATTTCAAGAACAAGACTTGACACTCGTGAATATAAATTTCCTGTTTACATCTGCCTCCTAATTTATTACCTGATTACAAAGACTGTTGCCTAGTTACCATATAAACTTTAGCTGCACTAATGAAGCGCAAAACTAAAATCATTTAATATTAAACCCATACATTTAGGCAGCAAGGTAGATTTGGTGCCAACAGCCTTGCAGATTGTCTAACCCAAGTGAGTAGACTTAGTGATATGTTAAAAGATTTCGCAAAGATTAGTTCACCTTTTATACTTTAAAGATAATCACTATGGAAGAAAGCAAAAGAAAATAGTGAGCACTACTTTTTTTAAAATGAAGTGTTTTATTTAAAGCAGAAATAGACCATTTGATCCAACCAGTCACAGAGATGTACAGCACAGAAACAGACCCTTCGGTCCAACTCGTCCATGCCAACCAGATATCCTAACCCAATTTAGTCTCATTTGCTAGCACTTGGCCCATATCCTTCTAAACCCTTCCTATTCATATACCCATCCAGATGCCTTTTAAATGTTATCATTGTACCAGCCACCACACCCTCTTCTGGAAGCTCATTCCATACACACACCACCCTCTGCATGTAAAAGTTGCCCCTTAGGTCCCTTTTAAATCTTTCCCCTCTCTCCTTAAACCTATGCCCTCTAGTTTTGGACTCCCCTATGCTGGGAAATAGACCTTGGCTATTCACCCTACTCATGGGCGGCACGGTGGCTCAGTGGTTAGCACTGCTGCCTCACAGCGCCAGGAATCCAGGTTCAATTCCCGTCTCGGGCAACTGTCTGTGTGGAGTTTGTACGTTCTCCCCATGTCTGCGTGGGTTTCCTCTGGGCGCTCCGCTTTCCTCCCACAGCCCAAAGGTTAAGTGAATTGGCCATGCTAAATTGCCCATAGTGTTAGGTGCATTAGTGAGAGGTAAACATAGGGGAATGGATCTGGGTGGGTTGCTCTTCGGAGGGTCGCTGTGGATTTGTTGGGCTGAAGGGCCTATTTCCACACTGTAAGGAATCTAGTCTAATCATGATTTTCAAACTTCTGTAAAGTCACCCCTCAGCCTCGACGCTCCAGGGAAAATAGCCTCAGCTTATTCAGCTTCTCCCTGTAGCTCAAACCCTCCAACCCTGGCAACATCCTTGTAAATCTTTACAGTCCATGTTGGTCTGTAGATGACACCCAGATATCCTCCCCTCTTTCCTCATCCAAATCTCTCATCGTAACCCCTTTATCCCTTCTCATATGCTTGTCGAATTTCCCCTTATGTGCACCTAATTTATTTAAATCACCACTTCTTTTGATGGCGAGTTCTGATGAAGAGGTTTCTTCTGAATTCCCTACTGGATTTCTTGATGATTGATAGTCCCTAGTCTTGGTTTTCTGGAGTGTAGTTTTACTGCTGAAAATGTGTTGCTGGTTAAAGCACAGCAGGTTAGGCAGCATCTCAGGAATAGGGAATTCTAAAATAGGAATGTTTCCTGTATGGATGAATGGTAACTTCATATTGTCCTGCATTGTGATCCAAATTGTGCACAAATAGACTTGCTCCTAGGATGCTGCCTGACCTGCTGTGTTTTTCCAGCATGATTCTGATTTAAACTCTTGCAAATGGACTGTAGAACAGAATCTATTCACAACCTGTGGACTGCTTGTAATCAGTTCCTGACCCTCAAATATTGCCACTTCACCATTAGTCTAGCAACATATCATTGGAATGCACTGTGACTACATGAGCTTAACTAAAGCACACAGCCTTCTTTTCATTAGTTTATATAGCAAGCTAATTTTCATCCTCGTCTCCTCTTTTAGCTAAATGTACGTTCTGTGCGACCCTTTCAGTAAGGAAATGTGAGATTCTGCCCTGCTGACTTGAATTTCCCGAGTGTGTAGAGAGAAAATACTGATCAAAAAGGTTGAGCCTGGCTCTTGCCATCAGAGAGCCTCTTGTGTAATTCCCATCCATCATGTTAAAAAAAACAGCCTCATGCTGAATTCAGAATTGTTCAGTCCTGGAAAAGCAATGAAGCCTTTGCTTTTATTAGCAATTGAGTGAACACATTCTGTCCAATATTTCCCAGTACAGACCAAACTCGATTACGTGAACATCAATTACAAAGGAGCCTTGATTATCCGAAGGACTCGGGCGGGGAGTATTTCGTTTGGTTAATCAAATTTTGGATAATCGAATGCTGGATAGCATAGTTTAACCGAGCATCGGGACCTTGCAATCTGATATTTGAGTAATTGAATGCCAGATAATCGAGGTTCCTCTGTATCCGAATTTCGGATTATCCGAACAAGATCTCTGGATCCTGTAAAAACGCTATCCATTATCCAAACAACCGGTTATCCGTATTCTGTTATCCGAACAAAGTACTCCCTGCTTGTCTCGTTCGGATAATTAAGGTTGCTCTGTAAATACCATAGTCTGCAGTCTCATATTACACATTGAAGAGGTTGAGTATTGTTAGTTTTGTACCTTTTTAGTACAATAATTTGTGGGTGAACTTTGACAGTTTCTTTCATATTACATATCAGAAATGTTGCAGATATCTGTGTTTGATAGGTTTTTAAACTTTATGGAGTGGCATGTGTGTTGCTGATGGAATTTAGTTTGCTTTTAGCAGCACTGGTGAAGTAGAGTGAACAGCATCATGTCCATGTTCTGGGACAGAAAAATGGAAAGCACCCTGAATGTGCACACAAGGGTCCCAGCACTGGCTTAGGGCCCCAGTGCTAATTTGTTATCAATTGGGTGATGTTCTTCTGCATCTTTTGGGCTTTTGAGGACATTGTTTGAGTTTACCACTAAGGAAAGCTCTTCCATGGGGATGTGAAATTGTGTCTCAAATGGGAGCTCTTCAGGGGAGGGGTAATTGAGGAGAAGATTGACCCAAAAAAGCATCCCCTGTGGGGGACAGTAGGGATGCCCCATTGCAGTTACCACTTTTAGTCTTAGTAATAGAGTTGTACAGCATGGAAACAGACCCTTCGGTCCAACCCATCTATGCCGACTAGATATCCCAACCCAATCTAGTCCCATCTGCCAGCACCCGGCCCATATCCCTCCAAACCCTTCCTATTCATATACCCATCCAAATGCCTTTTACATGTTGCAATTGTACCAGCCTCTACTACTTCCTCTGGTAGCTCACTCCATATATGTACTATCCCTTGCGTGATTTGATCTCCTTTCTTCAAACTGGTCACAATACAATGTTTCGGAGATCTATTGATATGCTGTCCTCCTTCCAGAGGGAAATGCAGTCATGTGTCCATCTTATATTTCAGTACTTCTCTGCTCCATCTCAGTATTTCAGCAGGGATTCCATCTGCGTCAGTGGCCTTGTTGATATGTAGTTGTCACCTTTTTCAACTGTTTATATGGGAGGAGGAGGGGGTGTTTTGTGCTGAGGTGGTGGCAGGTACCATGCTTTGGGCTGGGGTCACGGGCACCTGCATCAAGAACTGCGGCTCGATTAAGATTCCAGAAGTGCGCTAGGCACTCATGGACGTAGGCCTTTGGGTGCTTGGGCTGCAGAGAGCTTTGACTGCACTGAAGAATCCACACACGTCATGTCCACTGGTAGGTTGCTAGATTTCCCAAATATTTTCCACCCACCACTAATTCTTTAGGTCATGGGATTTTGTTGAACTTTGGTCCTCATTTGTCTGCAGGTTTGTATTTTGTTTCCCTTCTGGTTTTGATATTTCTAGTTCAAGAATGCCATGCCCTTCTTGTGATTTGGTAGCTTCTGCATCTCATGGTCATTCTTGTCAGACCAGTCTTAACATCTCCTAATAGATAAGCCTAGGGTTTGCTGTTCATAATGGATTAATGGGCGTTCTCAACATTCCTGTTGAGTGTCGAGACAAGTTGATGATGGGGCATTTTCTTCAGTGACTTGACTGACATTGAGGAGTAGCAAGTCTGCCGATGATGGAGGTAGTGGATTGGATTAGGTGATGGTTGGTTCGGCAGTCATTGGTCAGACCGAGGATCTCGACGGGCCGGACCAAGAGGATGCCTCACCGGGTCCACACCGAAGCCGGGATGAGGAAAAGAAGCACCAAGAGATAGAGAAAAC
Organism: Hemiscyllium ocellatum; assembly: GCF_020745735.1. Classification (NCBI taxonomy): domain Eukaryota; kingdom Metazoa; phylum Chordata; class Chondrichthyes; order Orectolobiformes; family Hemiscylliidae; genus Hemiscyllium; species Hemiscyllium ocellatum. The sequence goes on along the minus strand of NC_083406.1, from coordinate 20,089,199 downwards.
AAGAAGCTGACTGAGCAGATGAGCTTTGGCTGGAGTGTCCTACTCTGCCGTCATCTTGGTCCCATTCCAAAACAAGTTTCACTGCTGAGTATGAGAGCTGCCAGTCTTTGATCAATAGTTCCCGGTTAGCAAGACCTCCATTCCCTGGGGTCTTTATTCTAAAGGAAGGCTTGCCGGTGGCCTTGACCCTGCTTGATTGAATTGTAGTTGGTGGACGTTCCCAGAAAGAGCCAGTGGGTATCAATCGCCAGGCGCTGAGAATCTCCTGTTGCCCGCTCCACCTCCACCCTCGGTGCATAAACAAGATTCCACTCCTCGAAACAAAGCAAGTAGAAGCAGGGGTAAGCCAGTTATATGATCATCCAACTCAATAACCTGCTCCTGCTCTTCCTTTGATGCTTTAGCCCCATGTGCTCTATCCAACTCCTCCTCGAAATCATGCAATCCTTCAACCTCGATTGCTTTCTGAGGTATCAAATTCCACAGGCTCGCCACTCTTTGGGAGAAGAAGTGTCTCTTCATCTTTGGAATCCATTATGAACAGCAGAATTCTGGAAAACACCAATTGTCAGAGGGACCTTGGTGTGCACATTCACTGGTTCCTTCGGATGGTGGGACCGGTGGATATAACTGAAGCATATCATCATTTACCTTTATGTTCAATTCCTTTTGCAATAAAGGGTAGTAGAGTGGTGCTGGAAAAGCACAGCAGTTCAGGAGGCGTCCAAGAAGCAGGAAAATCGACATTTCGGACAAAAGCCCTTCATCAGGCTTTTGCCCGAAACGTCAATTTTCCTGCTTCTCGGATGCTGCCTGACCTGCTGTGCTTTACCAGCACCACTCTAATCTGGAGTCTGGTTTCCAACATCTGCAGTCCTTGTTTTTATTTAATAAAGGGGAGTAACCTACCCGATTACAAGATTATCTGTGTACTAACCTTTTGTGACTCCTGCATTGGAGTTGAATTCAGCAGTTGTTCTCAGTTTAGGTAACAGTCTTCTTTCTTCTTTCCGTCAAAGTGAATAACTTCATATTTCTCACATTATTTTACATCTGTCTGACCTTTGCTCATTTATTCAACCTATCTATCCAGCTGCAAATGACTTCTTCACAACATACTTTCCTCCCTATCTGGCTACCAGACCTTTGCTTCCCTCATCCAAGTCATTGATGTAAATTGTAAAATGTTGAGGCTTCAGCACAGACCCTTATGAGACTGTAATGTCACATCTTGTCAGTCAAACCTAAGGAAGGAGTTGCAGAGTGCAGGGCTGAGGCAGCTGAAGATACATTAAACCGCAGCATCTCAAATCTCCTCTCAGTGAAGCACTGGACAATTGGACTAAAATATTCAAAGAACTAAGCAAGTTGAGGGTCCGGAATCCACAAACAGCTGACTCAGGGATCAGTGTGTCACAACCTGAGCACTCCAATTGGTATTGAGTCTTGTCATTTGGCTTTCGTACATTGTACTTGCTTTTGCTGTAGTGTGCAAAATGGCCTTGCCTTGAGTATTGCTAAAAGGAGAGACATATTGCTGAAGCTTTTAATTTCGCACCCATCAGAATAAGTGCAAGAATGCCAAATTTCAAAAGATCAAGACCATTTAAGTTAAACGAAAATAAGGATGCTGAGTGGTTGGCATCATTTGTTATAAATTGTTGTCATCGTTTTAATCTTGGCATTCTTGCATTTGTCCTGAACAGTGCAAGGTGAAAGGTTTCAGTGACATGTCTGTCTTTTCAGCAATGTTCAACTTCTGTAATACTAGGTGACTGTTTGTTTGCCAGCTAATTTTTCTGAAGTCATTAAGAGCCTACAGTAATCTGAACGTGAAATTATGATTGTGCCACCCAGCTAATTGGCACTTACTGCAGAGGCTTGGTCTTATCTGTTGCCTTTTCATTTGCTTCTCTGATTTCTTTGAGACTGTAAATAGAGGAAATGCCTTGGGCGGGCTTTGTTTGGCTAACACTGGTTTGAGGCTTGTGCTAGTCAATCTGCTGGTCGGACAATGACGCTGACGTCTGCCAATCAGATAACTCTCTGTGGAATTACTCAAATGTAAAAGATCAGGGTTGGTTTTGTGTTTTTGCGTGAGGGACTTTAATGTGCATTCATTGGAACAAAAGAAAGCACTAGTGAGATGGATAAGAGTTTCACACTTCACTCTGTCAGATCTCTCTTTTATCATGTTTGCTAATTTACCATGGAGTGAGGAGGGACTGTAGTGTGCAAGGAGGTTAAGGAGTTTAAGTTAATCTTTAAGCGACATCAATGCATCTCGCCACGAACTAAGCATCTGGAGCTGTCAACCTTTATTACTCTCGGGATTACGGCCACAAACTAATCAGTCAGATCCAGCTAGCACCCTTAACTACAACAAGTACTCACTGCATTAACCTGGTCAATACCCCCAGTCTGGCAATGACTTAGGCAGACTAAGTGTCTGCAAAATTACACGTGTGTTTCTTTCAGTATGAGGGAAGGAAATAATTCTTTGGGTCAGTGCAGGGATGCCAAAATGACAAAGAATAGAAGCAGGTGTAGTCCATTCAGCCCTTCGAGGTGTACCACCATTCAATTAGATCATGATTGATATTCTACTTCAAGTCCACTTTCCCTCGGCAGATCCCAATTATCCCTTAATTCTTTTTGTGGCTCCAAACCCGATCAGACTCAGAGCTGTTCGACGTAGCAAATTCCAAATTTTCGCAATCTTGAGTCATCTCTTTCCTCACTTGTGGGATGAGTGTGTCATACATAAGGCCAGCATCTGTTACCCAACTCTTTCTTACCTTGGAGACAGTGGCAGTTAGCTGCTGTCTTGAATTGCTAGAGACTATATGGCATTGGTGTCACCCCCACATAGTGCTGTTAGAAAGGGAGTTCCAGGATTGTGATTCAGCAGTTAGTGAAGGCATGGTAATGTAGTTCCAAATTGGGGGACGGTGTGTGGCTTGGAGGGGAGCTTTCAGAGATGGTGTTCCCATGTGACTGCTGCCCTTGTTCTTCTTGATGGTGAAGTTCATTGGTTTGGAAGGTTGCTATCTCAAGACTCTGGTTTGTTGGTAAGCAAGAGAAAACATTCTCCTTAATTTCGGGTCCCATCCTAAGACTGTGCTGCCTGTCCTAGAATCTGTAGACAGAAGAACCATTCTCTTATTGTGATTGCTGTCAAGCTCTCGACACATTTAATCATTTTCAATAAGATTATAGATTATTCTTCTTGACTCCACAGAGTATAGGTCCTTTCAACTTGGTCTCTCACCATAGCATATCCTTCTCAAAAGAAATGAGAATAAAAGGCTTTGGTAATAACAATATACAAGGAAACAGACTTGTCATCCAGTTGTTTGCTCACTGCTATATTCTCACCTGTTCTTTTTGTGATAATTACACAAGTCCAGACGTTGTAACAAATAAGTTAATATGTTGAAGAATTCAAACAGTCTCTGTCAAACCAGTAAATACGCAACATGAGAATTTATGCTCAGAAATTCATTTGATAATTGACAACAGCGTTCCATTTTGCTCACTGTTAGCGTACACAGACAAAAGGAAAACTTTGAATTTCTGTAGGGCCTTTTATGATCTTAGTATGTCCCAAACTCTCTTACTGCCATCAAAGTGTGTTTTGAAGTTCAGACACTGGTTTACAGTAGAGAAATTTAAACAATTTGCGCACACGCAAATTCTCGCAAGCAATAAGATAAGACTGACCAGATAATCTTTCTTGTGACTGAAGTGGGGGGTTGGGGGAGGCAGAAGTCTAACTCCTGGAACAGGCCATGAGATGCCACACATGAGCAAGATGAAGGGCTTTTGCCTGAAACATCGATTTTCCTGCTCCTCGGATGCTGCCTGACCTGCTATGCTTTTCCAGCACCACTCTAATCTAAACACACCCTGTACATCCTAACCAGGACCCAGAAAAACACTCAATGTTTCTACTTTCCTTTCCCACTCTAATGATCTATACAGACAACCGAAGTAACATTGTCAGTTGAAGTTAAGCTTAGAGCAAGTGTTTGATTTGATTTTGAGAGTCAACCACATTGCTGTGGGTCTGGATTCACATGTAGGCAAGACCAGACAAGGATGACAGTATCCTGCCCTAAAAGACACTCGTGATCCAGTTGGGTATTTCCAACAATTCACAATGTAATAATACAGTAGTCCCCCCGTACCCACGGGATACATTTCAAGACCTACCGTGGTAGCCCAAAACCATGGGTAGAAGCAAGCCTATTCATTTAAATGGGACATCTACCTTCTCAGCAGCTCCCTGGTTCTGGAACGTTCCCTATAATATGTTTGAGCTGAGGTAAACAGAGGGTAACTGAAACCGTGGAAAACAATTCCGCGGATACAGTGGTCGGCCTGTACAGCTAAAATAACTCAGAAATTAAATGTTAAAGCTGAATTTTAGTTCATTTCAGATTCCCGGGGAAATTAATTACTGGCAAAATTTCCTTTGCCTGTCTTTGCAGAAATGAGCGGAGTCCCCAGGCATGCCAATAACTTTCGTTCACCTTGCTATCCAGAGATATTTTCCCTGGATTGGATTAGATTAGATTCCCTACAGTGTGGAAACAGGCCCTTTGGCCCAACAGGTCCACACCGACCCTCCGAAGAGTAACCCACCCAGACCCATTTCCCTCTGACTAATGCATCTAACACCTATGGGCAACTTAGCATGGCCAATTCACCTGACCTGCATATCTTTGGACTGTGGAAGGAAACTGGAGCACCCGGAGAAAACCCACACAGACATGGGGAAAATGTGCAAACTCCACACAGACAGTCACCCGAGGCTGGAATTGAACCTGGGACCCTGGTGCTGTGAGGCAGCAGTGCTAACCACTAAGCCACTGTGGCGCCCCGTTAGAGGAATTCTTTAATCATTATTCACTAACTCAGGATTAAGTTAATATATATCAAAAGTAATTGGCTAAATGAATATCCTGAATTCAGGAGCAGAGTTCATTCTGGTTACTTGCATGTTTGTCACTTAGACATCATTCCCACTTCATCTCAATACAATGTCAAGCATTTAACTGTGTAAAATTCTCAGGCGAAAGTGAGGACTACAGATGCTGGCGATCAGAGTCGAGATTAGAGCGGTGCTGGAAAAGCACAGTAGGTCAGGCAGCATCCGTGGAGCAGGAAAATCGACGTTTCAGATCTCCTGCCCGAAACACCGATTTACCTGATCATTGGATGCTACTTGACCTGCTGTGCTTTTCCAGCACCACTCTAATCTTGTGTAAAATTCTCAGCCTTGCGCACAAATTCTTCCATTGCCTTGACATGCCTGTAACCTCCTTCAACCTTCCAAGATCTCTTCATTCTTCCAATTCTGACCTCTTGCATATCATCAATTCTGACCGTTCCTTCACTGAAGGGCAATCCTTCAGCTTCTTCAGCCTCACGGCCTGGAATTTCACCCTAAAACCCTCTACTTCTCGTTTCTGGTTTAAGATGCTCCTTAAAACTTGCTTCATCTTCTCTAACTCGGGGTCACATTTGTTTGATAATGTCCCTGTGAAGTCATTTGGATCAAAAGCGTTGCTATTGTAATGACCAGCAACTGTGTTTGGAACAATCCAGCTTTGTTTGACTTCATGGCAGAGATTATTCAACATATTACAAGTTGAAAAATCATTGCTGATCTTGGAGTTGGGGAGGCTTTGGCAGAGAAAGGATTTTGAAAATTCAAATGGCCAAACAGTGTTAAAGATATAAGATTTTTTCGAGAGATTTTTGGAGACATATGGAAAATTTGGACTTTAAAAACCAATAGTTAGTGTTTCCAATAATTTGCAATGTACAATAACAATGGGTCTGGCATATTTTTCATTTGAAATAGGCAAAATATATTTCCCCAAATTTCATGAATAATTTCTCCTCCTCATGTTGGGAATTAACATTTTTTTAAGATTAGATTATTTACAATGTGGAAACAGGCTCTTCAGCCCAGCAAGTCCATACCGACCCTCCAAAGAGCAACCCACCCAGACCCATTCCCCTACATTACCCCTTCATCTAACACTGTGGACAATTTAGCATGGCCAATTCACCTAACCTGCACATTTTTGAATGTGGGAGGAAACTGGAGGACCCGGAGGAAACCCATGCAGACATGGGGAGAATGTGCAAACTCCACACTGACAGTTGCCCGAGGCGGGAATTGAACCCGGGTCTCTGGCGCTGTGAGGTAGCAGTGCTTGCCACCGTGCCGCCCATAAATTTTATTGTGTGTTTGAAAATGTCTTTCTCTTAGAAACAGCCCTGTTTGCAAATATGTTCATTCTGTTTCAAAACCCTAACTTAAACACTAGGGTTGAACGCAAGAACACCATAAATCTTTCAGGGTATACTCGAGGCAGCAAATTCTAAATTGTCATATTTTGCCCTTGCGTGCCCTCTCTCAGCTCATTCAGTAATGACCTTGTTTTCAGTCTCTGACTAATGTTTTATTTATGCTTTACTGTTAATTTCCATTTGTCATTCATCTGTCTAATTGCATATCCAGCCCAAAGGCTTTTGTAAACCCCCAACTCTATTTAAAATATCAATGATTAACTAATGTCGTTCCGGCCAGAGCAATTATTCTGTATTTATAGGGAATCTTGAGCAGAGGATTGGAAATTCCTGCTGCACTCTCAGGTGATAATCTCGCACAAATAAAGGCAAGGATTGCACCATCAGTATTTTCTATTCATTCGTAAGGTTCATTTCAGCCTTGAGGGAAACCCTGGTGCACACAGTGCTCACTCACATTGTGAGGTTGAACCACCACAGCCATGCATTTCCGCAGATACCAATCTCTGAATTATTTATCAGCCAATCGTTCAATCAGAGCTAGCCCCTTCACAGTGTAAATATGCCAGGAGCAATGGATTCTGTCCGATCAAGATGACGGTGGAGTAGGACATTCCAAACGGAGATCCTCCACTCCTTGTGTTTATTTCCCATTTCCTTCTCTTCCCCACTAAGCCCTTTTTGGTGTTTTCCCCTGATATAGAATGGGCTGGAGGCCCGAGCAGAGCGGGCACGGTTGTCAGACTGGAGACTGGTGCAAGCAGTCAGTGGCTTGTGAGTCCGGTCAGCCAACATGTGAAAATCCCCTGCACTGATCTACCTCAGGCCCTTTACAGCAAGTCTGTGATGCTTATCGTTATTTCTCTCATTTTTCTAACTTTCACTATAACTGTAAGTAATGTAACTTTGTTTTTCTTTATTTCTCTAATTTGTATCTAAGATCTGCCCCTAGGTACTTTGTACCTAAGATGGTGCCATGTGGAGTGACATTGTGAACTTTTCACTGTACTCCTGTATCCGTACTTGAGTATATGTGACAATAAAAAACATTCTATTCTACTGCGTAACCAAAGTGTTTCCGAGCTGTCACCAAAAGGGAAGACTCTGCTCTGTCTTTTCAGTAGAAGCACCTGGCCTCTGAATCTCTCTGAATTTGGCCTTAATCTGTTCTCTCAAGTGGATGTAAAAGATCGCATGATATTATTCGAGAACAAGAAGGGAGGAGTTATCTTCGATGTCCTGACCAACATTTATCCCTCGGTCAATATCACACAAAACAACAGATTATCTAATCATTTATTACAGTGTTGCGTGTAAATTGTCTGCCACGTTTCCCACATTACAGCAGTGACCAGGTTTTAAAAGTATTTTATTGGCTGTAAAATGCTTTGGTATATTGAGGCTGTGAATGGTGCTGTATTAATGCAAATTCTTTCCCTTCCTTTATTTGATGAGATCTGTCTGCTGAAATAATATCACCAGACCTAATGGGTTCCTAGTGTCTATCCTCCCACACTCCTCCATATTTGGTCCTGAGCATAATTAACCAGAATTTCAGTATGAACTGCTCTAAGGGGCATCCTTTTGTACTTTGTATATGTTGCTGCATTTCTGTATGTCTAAATTGTGCTGTTGCATGTTTTTTGCTATTTGTACTTATTTCCCTCATAAAGCAATACATATTGGAGAGAACAGGCATTTCTGGACTAGAAAATATTCATTATTTATTTTATAGTTGCATTTCTCTCCAATCTGTCCTCCCAATAATTTATTTTGTTTCAGATTTCCAGCAACTGCAGTTCTGTGTTTTAATTTACTGTTTTTTGATTTGACTTTTTTTTAACGGACCTGGCTTTAATTAAAATGTGGCTGAACATTTCCTCAGCAAAGCTTGTTTTGTTTTCTTTGGCCTTTTAGAATTAACCTAATACAACATTAAAGATTTCGAGTTCCTATTAAAGACTAAAGTCAACCTTTACTCTATAAGGCTGGTGCCAATTTTCTCTCTACCTCACTTTATCAGATTTGAAGGTGCTATTGTCGAAATGGGGTGTACAAAGTTAAAAATCACACAACACCGGGTTATAGTCCAACAGGTTTATTTGGAAGCACTAGCTTTCGGAGCACTGCTCCTTCAACCTGGTGTTGTGTGATCTTTAACTTTATCTGATACCTGGTGCAGCTAAGCTTTGATGTTCAGTTAAACAAATCAGTTAGGAAAACGTAAAATTTTATCTTTTAGAGTGCAGTTGTAATGCTCTCACATTCAATGGATATCCAGTGTGCCTTCTTTTATTATCTCTAGATTTGAAAGCAAGTACTTTGTGTGTCTTGAGTAAAACCCAATGAATTATAACTGGAAGAAGCTCATGCATCTTATTCTAAAAACCAGCTTCTGAGTCAGAAGATTGTGGTTTCAGGTCTCAGCATAAGATTTAAGCTGATGCTGCCAGTGTCATGCTGAGGGATTTTACAAATAGGTTCAACCAATATCCATTAACACAAAATACTTCTTTAGTGAGAGATAGGTGACAATGTAGAACTTGATACCGGTAATAATGAGGTGAATAGATACATTAAGGGAAAGGTAGGTTAAATGTATGTGAGCTAATGGAATAATGAGCTGCCAGAGGAAGTGTAGGAGGCTAGTACAATTGCAACATTGAAAAGGCATCTGGATGGGTATATGAATAGGAAGGGTTTGGAGAGATACGGGCCGGGTGCTGGCAGATCGGACTAGATTGGGTTCGGGATATCTGGTCGACATGGATGAGTTGGACCGAAGGGCCTGTTTCCATGCTGTAAATCTCTCTGACCCTGACTCTGACTGATTTCAGGGAGAAAGTGAAGACTGCCGATGCTGGAGATCAGAGCTGAAAATGTGTTGCTGGAAAAGCGCAGCAGGTCAGGCAGCATCCAAGGAGCAGGAAAATCTTTTTCAGATGTGGAAGTAGGGTTGAGTGAAAGATAAATCCTGGCGTGGATGGTTAGAATTAGAGTAAGGTTTTATTGTCACATGTATCAAGTACAGGGATACAGAAATACAGTGAAAAGTTTACAATGCTGCCACTCTCTGTGCCATCTTAGGTACAAGTTACATAGGTACAAAATCTTAGGTAAAGAGTAGAAAAATAAAGAAATAGATGTTGAACATTACAGTTCTTCTCAGTATAAAGTAGCAAATAAGAAATAAAGTTAAATGTTCCAAATTATAGTCTTTCTTTAGCCATAGGTCTGTAGTTTCTCCACGTTGGCTTTTCCCCATGAGGACTGCATCTCTCACTCGCGCTGGCTTGATCCTTGAGTCTCCAAGTTGCCATCTTGCCACCAGAGTCCTGTTCTGGTGCCATTCCAGGCCCCCAGCCGCTTCCACAATTCTGTCGACGGGCAGAGTTCTGCCCGGGCACTCTAACCACCTTGTGGCCTGTTGGCAAAGTCCCTGCTCCGGGCCCCTGGCCGCTGTCTTTGACCCTGCTCTCTCCACGACTGAGCTCACTCCAAAAGGTGAGTAGAGAGAAAAAAGTTAAAAAGAGAAAAGCAAGAAAGAAGGAAGAAAAGCAGTTGGAGTGAATGAGCTCTAGCTCAGGAGCCCAACTCAGCCGCCATCTTGATATATTAGGCAATGAGTATTGGAAACGAATAGTTGAGTTTTGTGCTTTATACCCTATTTATAAGATCCCTTTTGATTGGTAAAAAACATTCTAATTATTTAGTAACCTAGAAATTATACAAATGTAGTTTGTTGAACATTTTTAATTTGCATTTAGCTACTTCTGAATTAATCAATGCCAAGAGGTCAAGCTTTGAGAGGTTTTTTTGGGAATCTATATCTGGAGATAGTGTGCAGTTTGGTTGAAATTTGGAAACTTACTGAGAATTTTTTTGTTTTATCATCGTAGACTATGTAGTCTTGTTTGGAATCTTGTACCTACTGTAGTAAAATACCAACTGGGGATTTGACCTGACCAATATGATGTTACTTTCTGCCTGGTAACATCATTATTCCAAATTGCTCACAATGTGAAATAAATTATGATGAAATTTTAGGTGACAAAGCGAAGGTAAGAACCAGTAATAAAATTAATGTGCCCAGATATGGCCATAAACCAATTAGATTTCAATCTGGTGAGGTATACTCTGTAAACTATGTATTTTGTATTCTCCCCTAACTGCTTCTAATTCAATAAATAAAGCTGATTTCTCATTCTCTGAGGAGAAAGGAAACTGTTTTTCATCATATGGTGTTATGGATCTAGATGGCTATGTTGATGGGATGAGATGGAGAGGTTTCAGGAGCCTTTTTATGGAACAGAAAGCCAGCAATGCCATTGGGCTGAATGACTGGTTTCTGTGCGGTACACTGAATGTAAAATTGTTGGTTTGTTCAACATTGTCTGATCGGAGCTGGGATAGTGATTGAGAATTTCCTGGCATTGATAGGTTAGGGAAAGGACAGAAAGGCCATGGTACCAGTTGCTGATCGCTATCGAGTTAAATAAGGAAACACGAGTACCAGGTCTAGACTTGTGCGCGAGAGAAGTTGGTTTTCCGAGAGATTCCTGGCAAGTGCCATTTTTCCAAATTAATTCCACAAGTTGGATTCACTAAAGCAGCATGAACATTGCCGGCAATCTGTTCGTTTTCCACTACAATCTGGGATCGAGCCAGCCTGCTCGTAACTTTCAGGTCACACTTGATCCTGATTTGAGCTTCTGGCCTTGTTTTCACACCACCTATTTATTTCCACCCTCTGACTGCACCCCAAATCCGTTCTTCTGATCACGGTGGCTCTGTGGTTAGCACTGCTCCCTCACAGCACCAGGGTCCCAGGTTTGATTCCAGCCTCGGGTGACTGTGTGGAGTTTGTACATTCTCCCTGTGTCTGTGTGGGTTTCCTCCGGGTGCTCTGGTTTTCTCCTACAGTCCAAGGATGTGTAGGTCAGGTGAATTGGCCATGCTAAATTGCCCGTAGTGTTAGGTGCATTAGTGAGAGGGAAATGGGTCTGAGTGGGTTACTGTTCAGAGGGTCGGTGTGGACTTGTTGGGCTGAATGGCCTGTTTCTACACCGTAGGGAATCTAATCTAATCTATGTCTTTGTTATTTTTAGAGTCAACAATACTGACAGACTTTGGGTTTGTCTCCCATGTTATACCCTTTCTTAGCTTGATCATTCAAAGTGCTGGTGGCTAAGCCTCATTTCTTTGTCACCCTCTGTGATCACCAGTACATACATGTGCCCAGTTAGGGAATGTCTTGATGTTAACATTGAAATCCATTTGCTGAAATCCCTCATTTCTAATCTCTTCCAATGCCATGACCCTCCGAGATCCATAGTGCTGTATTTCTAGCCTGTTATAGAGTCATACAGCTCAGAAACAGGTACTTCAGTCAACTTTTCACACTGGCCAGACATCCCAATCTGACCTAGTCCCATTTGTCAGCATGTGGCCCTTATCCCTCTAAGCCCTTCCTATTTATATACCCATCCAGGTGCCTTTTACATGTACCTGCCTCCACCTCTTCCTCTGGCAGCTCATTCCATAAACGTATCACCCTCTGCATGAAAAATGTTACCTTCCAGATCCTTTCTAACTCTTTCCCCTCTCACCTTAAACCTATCCCCTCTAGTTTTGGACTCACCCAGCCTCAGAAAAAGACCTTGCCTATTCACCCTATCCACAGCCCTCATGAGTTTATAAACTTCTATAAGGTCACCTTTCAGTGCCTGACCTTCCAAGGAAGAAAATCCCAGCCTATTCAGCCCCTCCCTACAGCTCAAACCTTCAAGTACTCGTAAATCTTTTCTGCAGCCTTTCAAGTTTAACGATACCTTTCCTACCTCAAGGAGACCAGAACTGAATGCGATTTTCTAAAAGTGGCCTAACCAATGTCCTGTACAGCCACAACCTGGTATCCTAACTCTTATACTCAATGTTATGACCAAGGAAGACAAGCATGCCCAATGTTTTCTTCACCACCCAATCTACCTGTGACTCCATTTTCAAGGAACTGTGCACCTGCACATTAAGATCCCATTGTTTGGCAACACTCCCCAAGCCCTTGTATAAGTCCTGCCCTGATTTGCCTCCTTCATTTTTTTGTCACGACCATTAAGATTAGATTACTTACAGATTACTTACAGTGTGGAAACAGGCCCTTCGGCCCAACAAGTCCACACCCACCCGCCGAAGCGCAACCCACCCATACTCCTACATTTACCCCTTACCTAACACTACGGGCAATTTAGAATTGGCCAATTCACCTGACCTGCACATCTTTGGACTGTGGGAGGAAACCGGAGCACCCGGACGAAACCCATGCAGACACGGGGAAAACGTGCAAACTCCACACAGTCAGTTGCCTGAGTTGGGTCTCAGGCACTGTGAGGCAGCAGTGCTAACCACTGTGCCACCGTGCCGCCCATTAAGATGTTCCTTAAAACCTATCTCTTTATTGAAGATTCTGGTCACCTGACCTATCTTTCTTAGGTGACTCAGTGACATACCTTGTTTTATAATGATCCTGTGAAGTGCCTTGGGGAGGTTCATTATGTTAAAAGTTCTGGATAAACATAAATTGTTGTTACGGTTGGTATTAACAACCCTCCAGGATTGCCCTAATGTCACCAGGAATGGAGCATTAATCTCCAGGACAACACCGCAACCGAGGAAGCAAAACATTGTTGGACCATTTCAAAAATAATTGTGGGTTTCAGGAATGTTGCTTTGAACACCTTTTAATTTGCTAGTTATAAAAAGGAAGGTACAGGGGGTGAGGAACAAAGGCTGCTTGGTTGGGACCCAGGAATACTTTAGTGGAGCAATGAGTAATTTGCTTGGTTTACAATCAGTTGTGGGGAGGTGGTTCACCATGGGACAGGAGTGGGTTTGGCAGGGGGTGCAGCTGTGGAGTGGCAGGAGGGCATGTGCAGAAAGCTCCAGGAATTCCACTGACTAGAGCTGGCAAGCAGCACCCCGAAGGCCTGTGTGCCAATCCAGCCTGATTTGCCCAGATCAATGTCAATGGCCCATCAGGAGCAGTTGGGCTCGGTGTTTGATTTTTTAGATTAGATTAGATTCCCTACAGTGTGGAAAAGGCCACTTGGCCCACCATGTCCACTCCAACCCTCCAAAGAGTAACCCACCCAGACCCATTTCCCTCTGACTAATGCATCTAACGCTATGAGCTATTTAGCATGGCCATTTCACCTGACCTGCACATCTTTGAACTGTGGGAGGAAACCCGCGCAGACATGGGAAGAATATGCAAATTCCACACAGGCAGTTGCCTGAGGCTAGAATTGAACCCAAGTCCCTGGTGCTGTGAGGCTATAGTGCTAACCACTGAGCCACCAGGCCGCCCCAGCGGTTTGGAATTTGGGGACATTGAGGATGGGTAACTGGATGGATATCTGAATGGTGGTGTTGGACCTTCCTGTAAAATTGCATCTCACGCGTTACTCAGAAATGGGCCATTTCAGCTCCTTGGGTTTATACCATTGTTTATGTTCCACTAGAGCCTGACCTTGCTCTGTCAGCATAACCTGTTTGTTCCTCACTCATGTACATATCTAGCTGCGCCCAAGTACTCTCTATAGTGGGGTGGGGTGGAGGGGGGTGGGGGGGGAGGAGAGGGGATGGAGGTTTGGAGTGCTGGGGGAGAAAGGATGTTGATTGTTCAAATTAAGTGGTTGGAATGGAAAACAATGGTGTATCTAACTGCTGGGCTGGAAAGGACAGACAGTCCCACTCGGGTGGGGAAGGGGAGAGAGAACATGGTGACAGAGAATGCAACAAGTGAAGCTAAAGGAAAGAAAATGAATGGGATTGGGTTCATAATTTGAAGGGTGTTGAACTTAATATTAAGCCAGAAGGTTGTAAAGTGCCTAGTCTGAAGATGAGATGTTGTTCCTCCAGTTTGCGCTGTGATTCACTGGAACACTGCAGCATGCCGAGGGCAGAGATGTGGGCATATGAGCAGGATGCTATGTTAAAATGACCAGCTACGGGAGGTGTTCTACAAAGCAGTCACCCCGTCTGCAATTGGTTTCTCCAGTGTAGAGTAGGCCACACACTGCATGCAGTAAATACAATACACAAGATTGGAGGAGGTACGGATGAAATGCTGTTTCACCAGGAGTCTCTACTGTTAGTCCAGTGACATTACTGATATGCACGGCCTTCCCTAAATACATTAAAGTTGGAGTTGTTGTGCATCCTTATCTTGCAACAAGTTTCAGTCATCTGCTTCACCACGCCTGGGGTAAGCTCTCTCAACCTTTGAGTCAATGGTCGTGGGTTCAAGTCCCACTCCAGAAACTTTAACACTGTACCAATTGGAGCTGACATTCCCAGTGTAGTGCTGAGGGAGTACAGTGCTGAAAAGCACCTGCTTTAAGGTGAGATGTCAAACTGATTCTCTTGGGTTATGATCTCAGTGCAATGATTTGAAGATGAGCAAGGGTGTCTTACCTGATATTTATCCCTCGATACCAACAGCAGCAATAAAAGGACACCTGGTCATTCAATCTCTTTCATTTGTGGGAGCTTGCTGTGTGCAAATTGACTGGTTTCTGATCTCGTGCCAGTGATTATGCATTTAAAATATTTCTTTAGCTGAAAAACATTTTGGGACATCCTGGATGATGAAGCAATTTATATAAATGCAAGTTTTCTTTATTGAATTCTGATTCCACTCTTGCCTGGGAGGTGAATGTACACTGGAAAGTGGTAGAAAACCAATTAAAAGCTAAATTCTCTTGACATATTTTGGTGCTAATATAAGGAGGAGATTTCACGGCATCTCTTGGGCTGGATTTGGTCCCAGGTTATTGTAGAGCTTCCACAAGTATAATTTCAATTTTCCTTAATGTACCGAAATGATATTAATCTAATCAACAAAGTGGGAAGTCATCAAATTATTATCTTGTGTTTTCATTAAGTAGGATTAATTGAGTAATTTATCTTTCCATTATTGCATTCTAATTATGAAATGGGATGTGTGACTGCTAACATCTCTGTCCTTGGCTAGAAATCTTACAGTTTGTCCACACTTCCCATGAACAGCCAAAGAAGTAAAACCCCCTCTTCATTCAGAAAGGTAGAGGCCTCCAATTCACCAGCGAGTTGTCCTTGATCCAGGAGCGACAACAAGATAGTGTTTCTCATTGTGGCTGCTTCTCAAAACCTTGGGGCTACAGTTACGTTTGTCATTGCCCCTTCAGTCTCACAAGTCTTTGCAGATACTGTTACTTTCTGAACTGCTCAATTGGTTAATTTTCTTGGTATTTGCTCATAATGCTAACTTCTTGCAATTGTTCATTCATGCCCGCTTTTCAAAAAAAAAAGTTCTACTAAGAGTTATTTCCACTCATTGCTTTGGTCTGTTCTGCCTCTCTATTCATGGCTGGAGGAGCCCAGAGCCCAGGCTATCAGCTTAGATTGCGAGTCACTTCCTTATTTTTTTTGTCCTGCCAAACCACTTAAGAATAACCACTTCTGCTAGTGGCACAGAGTTCTGAGTGAGCATAATAAGCTGCCTTGTTTCAGCATTGTGAGAAAGACGCACTATTGCCTTTGCGTCCAGAGCGTTTGGCGATGGGAACTGAAAATTGTCAAAGAAACCCTTGTAACTTTGATTTGTTTCTTTGCTTGTCCTGAAAGTGTTATCGCTTGCGGTACAATCTCAAGCTTGCTGGTCACACCCCAGTCCATTAACCAATTGGTAATTGGTTGCTTGTGGTTTAGACAGAGAGTGTTGGTTAGCAGGATATATAATCAATTTCCAGTGCGGAAAGAAACCAATTGACTCAATTGGGTAAAAAATGAGGTCTGCAGATGCTGGAGATCACAGCTGAAAATGTGTTGCTGGTTAAAGCACAGCAGGTTAGGCAGCATCCAAGGAACAGGAAATTCGACGTTTCGGGCATAAGTCCTGATGAAGGGCTTATGCCCGAAACGTCGAATTTCCTGTTCCTTGGATGCTGCCTAACCAATTGACTCAATTGGCCTGCTGTTTTAAACTAAGTGCAGAGCTGAAAACTGAAAATAAAGCTCCTCCATCAAACATTCCCAGGACAGGTGGAGCACTTAGTTAGATATTGAGTAAAGCTTGCTCTACTCTTTTAAACTGGCAGTGAAACTCCCTCTATTCATGCTGGTGTGTATGATTCATACAATGCTGCCACCTCTTCATTAACCCTATCACGCACCCTACTATTCCTTCATCTATCATGTGTTGAATTAACTGCCTCTTAAACCCATCAATGGCTGTTATTTTCCTTTCTTTCCATGAAGTTTTGAGCATTACACAAGAACTATGAGCAGGAGTTGACCAGATCGTCTGTTGAACCTGCTCTGCCTTTGATGGTTGATCTTGGGTTTCAACTCCTGCCTGCTTCCCATGTCCTTTGATGTTCTGAGGGCTAAGTCATCTCTGTATCCAGCCTTTAAATATATTCAAGGTGAAACATCCACACCTGTCTAGGTGGTGGAGTCTCCGAAGACCCCTGCACTTTGAATGAAGTCCTAAATGAGGAACTGCTTCTCCTGAGACTGTGTCCTGTGTTTTAGATTGTTATATGGAAGCCCTATAGTATGAAAGCAAACCATTCGGCCCATCGAGTCCACGCTGACCCTAGGAAAAGGCACCTACCATTCACCTTATCTATACCCAACATAATTTTATAAATCTCTCTCAGGTCTCGCCTCAACCTCCTGTGCTCCAGAGGATAAAATCCCAGCCTATCCTTAGAACCCAAACCCTCTATTCCTGTCAACATCCTGATAAATCTTTTCTGAACCCACTCCAACTTAGTAACAGGGTTACCAGAACACACTTCTGCCAACTCAACGTAACGTCCAAAAGTCTTCTACTCTGTTTTTCTCTCTCTAAAGATGCTTGAAGGTCTGTCGCGATTCCTCAGCACTTTATTTTTATTATATGACATTATTATGTGTGGAGTTTGCACATTCTTCCCCTGTATTCATGGGTTTCCTCCCACAGGTCAAGAGATGTACAGGCTAGGTGATTGCTACGGGAAATGCAGGGTTGTGGGGATAGAGTGGGTCTGGATGGGCTGCTCTTCAGAGCGTCAGTGTGCACTTGATGGGCTGAATGGTTTGCTTTCAAACTGTAGGGATTCCATGATAGCTGATATCTTGCAGCACATTATAGATTGAGTAGGGTGAGATCTTGGAGAGATTGTTTAAAACAAAATAAGAATTTTAATATTGGTTGGTTGGCTGATGAGTGGCAATGTGAAGATCCTCTCAAGGACAGGGGGTGTTGGATGAATGGAACATAGTGCGAGCAGAAGACTTTTGAATGAGCTCACGTTTGACTGGCTGTGTATATGTGGTACACATTGGGCTCTGCTATGACCCTGTTGCGGTTGATTAACACATTATTTTCCCTGTAGGCAAAGAGTGAATGACATCAGACCAAATAAAAAGAAAATCGACTGAAGTACTAACTGAAAAACTCAATCTAATTACAACTTTGAGTCAAGCAGACAAAATTCAAAACAAAATCAAAATGATGACATATAACCAAAGTGAAAATTTCTGTGTAGCATTTTTCGTGAATCATGTTTCTATGATTCCAACAATATTGTATCGAATCAGAGAATGCGTTTAAGAAGAACTATATCATCAGCAAGTATTCCCCTCCCTGTTTAAAATTTGCAATTGATTATTGCCAGTGAATGAAATGGTTTTCTGATTGTTAAAATCACTGATGCAATATGCAGCTCATAACTACTCTCATTCTAAGATTGTGAAAGAGAGAGGAAGCATCCCTCTCTTTTGTAAATTATATAGAATTGCAAGACATTTACAGTAAAGAAACAGGCTATTTGACCCATCTGGTCGATACTGCTCCACATGACCTTCCCAACCCCACTTCCAGTCCACCCCAACAATATAATCTTCAGTTCTCTTCTTGCTTGTGTGACTATCTAGCTCCCCTTTAAATGCATCTATACTGTTTACCTCACTTTCTCAGTGTTGTAGCAGGTTTCCACATTCTCACCACTCTCCGGATAAAGAGTTCCTCCTGACTTCCTTTTTGGCTTTATTGCAAATAGTTTATTTGTGCTTCTGTCTACCTTCGTTAAAATATTCTGTTCATTAAAATTCAAGTTTCACATTCTGGCTCCTGTTGTTACAAATACAGCATATCCTCTGACATGCTGCGAAAGATGCACTCGTGTCAGTCAACTTGGCAATGTCACTCGTTGCTGTGTGCCAGATCTAGCAATGCATACTGTAGTGCTTGGTCCCAGGAGAACAGAACGTTGGAGTTATTTGAAATCACTTATTAGTTTTTTTTTTAGTTTAGTAAATCGCTGCCTTTCAGAATGGAATAAATAACATTTTCCAGGCACTTGTGTAGTCGCTCCAGGTTGAGTATTGCTGAAAAAAAATAAAAATGCTTATGAAGCTTTTTGTCTTACACTCGTCAGGAAAGATGCAAGAGTGCCAAATAGTTTAGTTTTAAATTTGCCATTCCTATGTATACCCTTGCAACGCAAGAAGAAACACTTCAATAGCATGTTTCTCCTTTAATTCTGGCTTCTAATTGCTGAAATTCAGTTCATAATATTACAACGCGCTCCTGATCAGATGGGCCAATGGGCCGAGAAGTGGCAGATGAAGTTTAATCAGGTAAATGCGAGGTGCTGCATTTTGGGAAAGCAAATCTTAGCAGGACTTATACACTTAATGGTAAGGTCCTCGGGAGTGTTGCTGAACAAAGAGACCTTGGAAGTAGAGTCGTAGGTAGGTAGGATAGTGAAGACAGCGTTTGGTATGCTTTCCTTTATTGGTCAGAGTATTGAGTACAGGAGTTGGGAGGTCATGTTGCGGCTGTACAGGTCATTGGTTAGGCCACTGTTGGAATATTGCGTGCAATTCTGGTCTCCTTCCTATCAGAAAGATGTTGTGAAACTTGAAAGGGTTCCAAAAAGATTTGCAAGGATGTTGCCAGGGTTGGAGGGTTTGAGCTATAGAGAGAGGCTGAACAGGCTGGGGCTGTTTTCCCTGGAGCATCGGAGGCTGAGGGGTGACCTTATAGAGGTTTACAAAATCATGAGGGGCATCGATAGGATAAATAGACAGTCTTTTCCCTGGGGTGGGGGAGTGCAGAACTAGAGGGCATAGGTTTAGGGTGAGAGGGGAAAGATATAAAAGAGACCTAAGAGGCAACTTTTTCACACAGAGGGTGGTACGTGTATGGAATGAGCTGCCAGAGGAAGTGGTGGAGGCTGGTACAATTGCAACATTTAAGAGGCATTTGGATGGTTATATGAATAGGAAGGGTTTGAAGGGATATAGGCCAGGTGCTGACAGGTGGAACTCGATTAGGTTGGGATATCTGGTCATCATGGGTGAGTTGGACTGAAGGGTCTGTTTCCGTGATGTACATCGCTATGACTCTATTCCAAAGCATTTACAATATTCCAAATATTAGTTCTAAACATGGGTAACACAAAAACATTGAATTAGCCTTCATAGCGGTTATTGGCCCAGATTTTCACAGAGGAGGACATGTTGTGACACTCCCCTCATTGTTCAGCTCAGCAGTGTTTTTTTAAACCGTGTAATTCATTGAGCGCAAGAGCTGATAACTGCAGGATAAGGGCAATGAGGTATCTGGGTCCATACAGCCAAGAAATTTAAACCTTTACCAATGAACCTGGAGAATTGAGAAAGAAGCGAAGGAACAGTAGAGAAGAAAATAGCGTGAATTGGAGCCGAATCAAGGACAGAAAGAAAAACTGAGGGAAAGAGGATTAGGAGGACAAGAAGGGAAGGGAAGGAAAGTAAGGAACAAAATAAATCGCTAGCTGCAGGAATGAGACTTCACAGTTCCAGTTGGTCCTTTTCAGGAATGGAGATGTCGAATGACCTTGCAGGAACATAAATCTCCAGATTGAAAGAGTCTTTCTGCTGTTAGTTACCAACCCTAACTTTCTGATATGAGTCTGATGGGTAATTCCTACGGAAATGCAAGAGTTGGGAAACTGCTTGGGAGGGTGAGGGTGTCCTGTGCTTGCCATGAAGCTAGCAGTGAAGCAGAGCCTGTTGTCCCATAACTTCATCCCTGAATGTTTTATGCTTGTTCAAGGCATCATTGACAAGGCTTGGAATTGTTATTCTTCCTGGCATTGTACCTAAGAATAAATCACTTTCTCGAACTGCTGTAATCCTAGATGTGTCTGTGAACGCACAGCGTTGTTAGGGAGGGATTTTGACCAAGTGATAATGAAGGAATGGCGATGAAGTTCCAAGTCAGGATGGTATGTGCTTTGGCAAGAAACTTTCAGGGGTGGCTTTCCCCTATGTTTGCTACCATGTTCTTATGTGGTAGAAGCAATGGTTTGGAAAGCACTGTCAGGGAAGGTTTGGTGAGTTACTGCAGTGCATCTTGGAGATGGTACACACTTCACCAATAATAGAGTAAGGGAATAGCTAAGGTGTGGATAAGATATTGATCAAACAGGCTGCTTTGTTCCTAGATAGTGTCAAGTTGTTTGGATTGTCTAGATAAGTGCAACTCCAATAATTGGAGACAATTCCAACACACCCCTGAACTTTCTAGTGAATTTACATTTCCACTCCCTCTTTTTGCCAACTTTAAGGACATTTAAACGGTCATTGGATGGTCACGTGGACAAAATGGAATTGTGTAGGTTAGACGGGCTTCAGATTGGATTCACAGGTCGGCGCAACATCGAGGGCTGAAGACCCTGTACTGTGCTGTAATGTTCTATGTTCTTTCTCTTGACTCCCTTCCCTTTATTCTTTCCCCTTTCTGCCCTCCCCTCCCATCTCTTTTTCTGACCCTTCCCCTGCCACTTTATCCAGTGACATACACTTCTCAGAATCTGTCTGGAGACCGGGAAGATGATGCTTCCCACTGCTGAATAGCCCGCTTATGCTCCAAGCCCAGGTTTGTGGATGTAGAAGTGTGGCTTGAGGGATGTACTGAAGAGTGCAATTGGTCACAGTTTAGGGTTGAAGGAGAAATTAGAAGCACAACAAAAAGGTCTCTCAAGGTATTCCTTATAACAGAGTGTTGATCTGAATGAGAGACCTCGAGACACAGGATGGAAAGAAAGAAACTAGACTCTAGTCAGTCCAACTCTTCTTCATCAATGTCCATGAAGTGTCAGTCTAGATTTTGTTAAACAACTGTAGATTAAAAATATACCATTAATTTAAAAGCCCATCACAGAAATAAATGCTATTCCTTTAATGGGCGGCGCGGTGGCTCAGTGGATAGCACAGCTGCCTCACAGTGCCAGGGACCTGGGTTCGATTCCAGTCTCAGGCAACTGTCTTTGTGGAGTTTGTACATTCTCCCTGTGTTTGTGAGGGGATGCTCTGGTTTCTCCCCACAGTCCTGTGCAAGTTAGGTGAATTGGCCATGTTAAATTGCCCATCGTGTTCAGGGATGTGTCAGTTTGGCGCATTAGTCAGTGAAAATGTAGAGTAATAGGGTGTAGGGATGGGTCTGGGTGGGACACTCTTTGGAGGATCAGTGTGGACTTGTTGGCCCTGTTTCCACACACTAGGGATTCTGTTTCATCAATGGTACTTCATCTGTGAGCTAATTAAAAAGCCCTTGATGCTAAGTTAGCACATCTCTTGTTGTGCAGCCCAAATTGGAGCATCGTTGCACAGATTTATTGTTGAAGTTTTAGATAAATATATCCCATCTTCTCCGTCAGCAGAGTAGTTTTCTCACTCTCAGGCAGCAGCTGCTTTGCAAGCTGTGAGTAAATTTCCCAATTTGCAGAACACACTCACAGCATTAGGCATGAAGCATATGGAACAATATAGGAAGCAATGCTGCGTTAGCCTACTGTGTCAGTGGGATATAGTTTCCCAAGTGCTGGCACTGGTGTTACAATGTGGTGTTGCCTCAGTGCTGTATGGAGTACCATGTCACTGTAGGGGGGATTTGGGAGGAGCGTAGTACCAGGTCTTGGGGAATCGACTGGAGAGTATGGTTGGAGTGTGCAAAAGTGAGCTTCTACGTATTCCTGAGATACTTTGAAATCCTGTCACTATTGATATGCACCGGCTACACTCCTGATTGCAAATCATCTCTTGCCCTTCTCATACTTTCTAGAGCATAAGAAAAGGCAAGTCCTGTGTTTATATTTGCACCTTTTACAACCAACAGATATCTTGAGTTGTTTTACAACCAATAAAGTATTTGAAGTTTAAGCATTATTGACACGTAAAAAGATGTGCAGCAACCAATTTGCGCAGAGCAAATTCCCACAAGCAACAGTGTGATCAGAGAATCCCGACAGTGTGGAAACAGGCCATGCAGTCCATCAGGTACACACTGCCCTTCCAAAGAGAATCCCACCAGGCCAAGCCCATTATCCTATCCCTGCTTTCTCATGACTAATCCACCTAGCCTGCACATCCCTGGACACTATAGGCAATTTAGCAAGACCAATCCACCTAATCTTTGTACTGTGGAAGGAAACCCAGACATGAGAGGAATATGCAAACTCCACACACAAACTCCACCTGAGGCTGGAATCGAACCCGGATCCCTGGCAGTAACACTGACCCACCATGCTGCCATATCATGGCTGGGTACTTTGTATTTATGATGTTGACTGGGGGGAGATTTTGCCCGGAACACCAGTATAACTCTCCTGCTCTACTTCACTTTAGTGAGATGGAATATTACCTCTTCTCCCCCCCTCCCCCAACCTAGCCGAGGGGCTTTGCTTTGCCTCATCTGAAAGACGTCACCTTCAATAGTGCAGCCGTCTCTCAGTACTGCGATGGAACATTGGCCTAGATTTCGGTGTTCAAGCGAATGAAGGAACTGAGGATCAGCATTTGCAGCTGATTATGACTGGAGGCTGAGATCGACCGAGCTGCAAGGGGGGGGGCAAAGGTCATGGGTGAAGAGCCGAGACTGACAAACCTGTCAGGTTAGTGCTTGCTATGCATCAGTAGATTTGCAGTCGTTGCTTCGAGACTTTCTGCATCAGAACAGTCACGCTTGGCGAAAGATATTTGCAAATGGAGCCGTCTTGTTGGCTGAGTATTCTCACTATAAATGACAAAAATGTGGAAAGCAGCCAGAAGGCTTTAGTGTTTTAAAGAAACTTACTGGAATGAAGAATGAGTGGGATGAGTGTATTGAGAAAAAAATAACCCCTAAGTCTGTAAAAGTGTTGATGGAGATTGTTCGCTTGTAAATGGTTTCTTTGGGACAGAGCGAGAGTCTGGCTTGCTTGAACATGTAGCCATTTATTCCGGTGCATTGACTTCAGCATTTGAGGTTGGGTTCTTGATCAGTGGATGTCAGTGCAAGCACTCAAACCAAGTCCTACCTTAATGAATTCGTGACACCAGCACAACAGGAAAACACCTGGAAAGTCGGAAGCCAGACAGTTACACCCTTCCAGTGAAGTTTAAATAAAACCACTTGGCAAAAGCAATTTATGAACGGAACGCAGCAAGCACAAAATTAATATTTCCCTGATTAGTTGAGGTTTTGAGTTCTCAAAGCACTGAACATCAACATGGAAATTGGAATTGGCCATTCGGCCCTTCAAGGCTGCTCAGTATGATCATGGCTGATCTCCAATTCAGTACTTTGTTCCCACTTTCTCCCCAAAATATTTTGATCCATTCAGCCCGAGTAGAAAGCTTGGACAGAAGTCAGTGTCATGTTGGCCTCCTCCTAATGCCCCACTCTCTTTCCTGCTATTACCACAGTCACTTGCACACATTTTTGGGACTGGATTTCAATCTAGTATTCAGGGCCCGATGACAGGATCATTTTGGGTTTCACACCCATGATGGAAAGCCAGCAGTTGAACCAGAGGTGAACTCTGCACCCTGTATGGTACTGGAGACAGGAGCCATCTTGAAAGATGGATGGCAGCTACGACAGGCCTTGCAGAATGGAGCAAGTCAGGACATCGAAGGGCTGGGAGTGTTACAATGCATGCAAGTGGACAAACAGCCAATTTGAATATGCATGACCTGCTCTACTATTTTTCCATTACTTTTACCGGTCAGCTACATCACAGTACAGCCTCCCCCTCTCAGTTATTCCCGAAAACTGACTCCTTAGTATGTGTAAAACTATTGAAATTTGCTGCTCCTCATCTTTTTGATTGATTGAAAGTAAATAGACTGCAGATAAGTCCTGTGCTAATTTGGAAAATAACTGTTTTGCAGAGACCTCAAACAACATGGCATCCTTGAGTGTTTGCAACTCCAGCGATTAATTTGAAATGTTTCTTCCATGAGATGCCTGGTTTCTCAGCAACCAGTGTCCAATGCCTGCAATACTGTTGTGTAGAAAATTGGTTCTGACGTAAGGAAAAAAAATCATCCGATTGATCAAGGAGAGAGGAATCATTGCAACAGTTGAGAAAAGAGAAAAGCTGAGGGGTGACCTGATAGAGGTTCACAAACTCTCCAAGGAAGTTGAAAGCATTAGCATGGAGATATTTCGACCTGAGTGGGGAAATAAAACCAAGCAGGTGGGACTAGATTGTATTGGGATATCTGGTCAGCATGGACGGGTTGGACAGAAGGATCTGTTTCCATGCTGTACGTCTCTTTAACTCTATATACTTTATTCATTAAAAAAACTCTTACGTACAGATGCAGTCACAAATACAGTTCTATACAGTAGCATATCAAGGAAATAAAAACATTGGAGTTTGACTCTATCCAACAACTAAAGACATCTCTTACACATACAAGACTACATCTCAATGCATTTGTGGCACTAGGAGGGTCCAATAACAGAACAGACCCCCATTTACCTTCAGCAGGAAGATCTCAGACAGTGGTCTTTCCCCACTGTGCTTTGGTGGCAACTACCCCAAGCTTCAGTGCGGCCCTCCACACGTAGTCCGGGACCTTGGAATATGCCAGACTGCAACACGCGGTCAACTCCTTGCTCAAGTTAGAACCAAGCACTCAGTATAAGATTGGTGCGAATAAACCCAATTGGAAATCAAAGCATTCTTTACCTAGAGAGTGGTGTGAATGTGGAACGGACCCCACCACCAAGGATATATTTCTCTCCCCACCATTTCCGCTTTCCGCAAAGACCGTTCCCTCTGTAACTACCTGGTCAGATCCACGCCCCCCAACAACTCACCCTCCCCTCCTGGCACCCTCCCCTGCTACCGCAGGAATTGCAAAACCTGCACCCACACCTCCTCCCTCACCTTCGTTCAGGACCCCAAAGGAGCCTTCCACATCCATCAAAGTTTTACCTGCACATCCATCAAAATCATTTATTGTATCCATTGCTCCCGATGCGGTCTCCTCTACGTTGGGGAGACTGGACGCCTCCTAGCAGAGCGCTTTAGGGAACATCTCCGGGACACCCGCACCAATCAACCCTACCGCCCTGTGGCCCAACATTTCAACTTCCCCCTCCCACTTTGCTGAGGACATGCACGTCCTGGGCCTCTTCCACCTCTGCTCCCTCACCACCCGACGCCTGGAGGAAGAACACCTCATCTTCCGCCTCGGAACACTTCAACCCCAGGGCATCAACGTGGACTTCACCAGTTTTCTCATTTCCCCTCCCCCACCTCACCTCAGTTCCAACCGTCCAGCTCAGCACTGTCTCCATGACCTGTCCTACCTGCCTATTTTCCTTTCCACCTATCCACTCCACCCTCCTCTCTGACCTATCACCTTCATCCCCATCCCCATTCACCCATTGTATTCTTTGCTACCTTCCCCCACCCTCCTCTCTGACCTATCACCTTCATCCCCACCCCCCAATGTACTCTATGCTACTTTCTCCCCACCCCCACCCCCCTCTCATTTATCTCTCTACTCTGCAGGCACCCTGCCTCTATTCCCGCTTTTGCCCGAAACGTCGATTTTCCTGCTCCTTGGATGCTGCCTGACCAGCTGCGCTTTTCCAGCACCACTCTAATCTAGAGTCTGGTTTCCAGCATCTGCAGTCCTTGTTTTTACCTGAATGTGTAACCCCCTACCACCGGGAGAGGCCGGGGTGAAGAGCATCGCGACATTTATGGGGGAGATGGATAAACACAACTGAGAAAGGAATAGAAGGAGAAACTGATGGGGTGAGATGAAATAAGGAAGGCATACACTGCTGTGAAGCACAAATATTTGCATGGATCAGTTGGGCTGAATGGTCTGTCTCTCTTGTATATTCAGTATTGAACTCAATAAGTAATATAGTGCAGAAGGTTAAACCAGTATTTCACAATGATTATGTTCCCAGTTGAACTGAGTGCAGACAGGTGGCCGATAATACACAACCTTTTTTCTCCCCAGTCCTTGTTAAATTTTTTCTGAATTATTTCAGCTTGATGGAATAAAATCAATCCTGTTGCAATTTTTATAGAGGATGATGTCTTAAACACAAACCTTTCAACCTGAGTAAATGGCAGTTTAGGACATAGTCAAACACAGAGGGATATCTACTGTTTACTTAACTGCTTCTTCCACCTTTAATGTTACAATGCCCTGGAGGAAATCCATAGTGACTCTACACCATGTCAGGATTTATGAGTTGTTACTTCCTGCATGGCAGTTGTGACTGAATGATAATGATGCATGTAGTTATGGAAAGCAGAATCTGACACTCCTGACTAATCTCAGCACCAACCGAACTCTCACTTCATAAGAGTTACTCAATGTTTGAACTTTCAACATTTGTCGATTTTTGAAGCTCCTTGCTTTTGTTTCGTATTGTGCTGTGAAATACATCATGACTATTGGCACCTGCTCTTCAAATGCAAAGGTTTTGAATTATTTACCTGGAAAAGGCTATATTTAAAAATTTATTTGTGTTAGATGCTGTGCATCCTTTTATTTAAAGTAACCTTTAAGGTAGAACAAATTGGCTCCCTTCCACTCCCTTGGACTAGTAGTTCAAGATGCCAGCCAAAAAATGAAAATAAAAGCACTCTAATCTCTCTGTAACTGGTGGGAATATGGAATTCAGGGGGAGATGGCCAATTAGATACAAAATTGGCTTGAAGAGTGACAGAAGGTGATGGTGGAGGGTTGTTTTTTTGGTCTTGAGGCCTGTGACCAGTGGTGTTCTGCGAAGATTGGTACTGGGTCCATTGATTTTTATTATTGACACAAAGATTTGGATGTGAATATAGGAGGCATGGATGGTACGTTTGCAGATGACACCAGAATATAGGTGATGCAGTGGACAGTGAAGAAGGTTATCCCAGAATACAACAGGACCTTGATCAGATGGGCCAATGAGCCGAAGAGTGGCAGGTGGAGTTTAATTTAGGTAGATGTGAGATGCTGCATTTTGGTAAAGTAAACCAGGGCAGGACTTATACAGTTAATGGTAGGACCCTGGGAGTATTTCTGAACAAAGGGATCTGGGATGCAGGTGCATAGTTTCTTGTAAATAGAGTAGCAGGTAGACAGGGTGGTGAAGAACGTGTTTGGTTTGCTTGCCTTCATTGGTTAGTGTATTGAGTATGAGAGTTAGGACCTGTGCAGGACACTAATTAAGCTACTTTTAGAATAATGCACTCAATTCTGGTCTCCCTGCTATAGGAAAGATGTTGTTAACCTTGAGAATTCAGAAAAATGTACACCAATACTACCAGGATTGGAGGGTTTGAGCTATGGGGAGAGGCTGAATAGGTTGGGGCTGTTTTCCCTGAAGCGTCAGAGGCTGAGGGGTGACCTTATAAACCTCTATAAAGTCATGAGAGTCATGGATAGGGTAAATAGACAAGGTCTTTTCCCCAGGGTAAGAGTGTCCAAAATTAGAGGCCATAGGGTTAAGGTGAGAGGGGAAAGATTTAAAATGGACCTCAGTGGCAACTTTTTCATACAAAGGGTAGTGCATGTATGGGATGAGCTACCAGAGGAAGTGGTGGCGGCTGGTCCAATTGCAGCATTTAAAAGACATCTGAATGGGTATATGAATAGGAAGGGTTTAGAGGGACATGGGCAAATAGGATATCTGGTCGGCATGGACATGTTATCAAACGGTCTGTTTCCGTGTTGTACAACTCTAACACGGTTTGCATAAAGACTTGTAGCTCAGGTGCTGGTTGCCATGGTTGTGTGTATGTTCGCTGAGCTGGGAAGTTGATTTGCAAGCATTTTGTCCCCTTTTCTCAGTGATATCCTCAGTGCTTTGGAGCCTCTGGAAATTGGATTAATTGAAAAACACAGTACAGCAGCACTTCACAGCAGGCTCCAACGCACTGAGGATATCACCCAGACAGGGGACGAAACATCAGCCAATCAACTTCTCAGCTCGGCGAGCATAGCCACAACCACAACAACTCTATCATCTACGTGCACACCACAAGGTCGATTTATAAACTGTGGCAGGTTACTAAATTACAGGGAGACCAGTAATTGTGGTACAGTTCTTTTAGTGTTCCAGCAAATTCCCACCCCCACCATTGCTGTTTCACCAAAATCTCTGTGCCAGTGATCTGCAGTGCTACAAATTAAAAACGTTCATCCTGCCTATCTGTCATTGCACCTCTCCCTACCTCTGTAATCCCTCCCAGCTCTGCAATTCTGAAATCTTCATACGTTTGCTATTCTGGCCTCTAGCTCATCCCTGATTCCCGGTACTCCACCATTGGTGACAAGGCCTTCACTGCCTGGACTCCAGGCTCCACAATTCCCTGCTAAACTCTACACCTTAAGGAGACCTTCAGGCCTATTCCATTTGTCATCTTCCTTCATGTCGCCTTGGCGTCAATCTTTACTCTCCTGCTCCCTTTGAAGTAGGCTTTGATTGTTTTACCATATTTAAGATGCTGTATCAATGCAAGTTGTTGTTCCTTGGTAGAGAAACTGTGCCAGTCTTCTCATTTCGGATCATCATCTAGAGAACTCAACCGTCAAATAGGGTCCGAGTGGACATCAGCTGGCAGAGGCTGTTGAGGGGGAAGAAGTATTTTGACAGTCGGGAGTGGAGTAGCCTACAGCACAGCAGATTATAGAGTCATAGAGATGTACAGCATGGAAACAGACCCTTCGGTCCAACCCGTCCACGCTAACCAGATATCCCAACCCGATCTAGTCCCACCTGTCAGCACCTGACCCATTTCCCTCCAAACCCTTTTTATTCACATACCCATCCAAATGCCTTTTAAATGTTGTAACTGTATCAGCCTCCACCGCCGCATCTGGCAGCTCATTCCATACACGTACCACCCTCTGCGTGAAAAAGATGCTGCTTAGGTCCCTTTTATATCTTTCCCCTCCTCACCCTATACCTATGCCCTCTAGATCTGGACTCCCCCACCCCAGGGAAAAGACTTTGTCTATTTATCCTATCCATGCCCCTCATGATTTTGTAAACCTCTATGAGGTCACCCCTCAGGCTCTGAGGCTCCAGGGAAAACAGCCCCAGCCTGGTCAGCTCTCCCTGTAGCTCAAATCCTCCAACCCTGACAACATCCTTGTAAATCTTTAATCTGGAGTAAATTTCCAAAGAAAACAGGGCATTATGTTTGAAGATGATTAATTTTCACAACAAAATTAATTAAACCAGAGAACTCATTGAAGGAAGCAGCACAGTCATGAAGGGCTGAATTCCTAGAGTCATAGAAATGTACAGCACGGAAACAGACCCTTCAGTCCAACTCGTCCATACCGACCTACTATCCTAACCTAATCTAGTCCCATTTGCCAGCACTTGGCCCATATCCCTCCAAACCCTTCCTATTCATATACCCATTCAGTTGCCTTTTAATTGTACCAGCCTCCACCACTTCCTCTGGCAGCTGATTCCACACAGTACCACCCTCTGTATGAAAACATTGCCCCTCAGGTCCTTTTTATATCTTTCCCCTCTCATCTTAAATCTATGCCCTCTAGTTCTGCACTCCCCCACCCCAGGTAAAAGACCTTGTCCATTTCTCATATCCAGGTCCCTCATGATTTTATAAACTTCTATAAGGTTGCCCCTCATCCTCTGACACTCCAGAGAAAACAGCCCCAGCCTGTTCAACCTTTCCCTATAGTTCAAATCCTCCAATCATGGCAACATCCTTGTAAATCTTATCTGAACCCTTTCAAGTTTCACAATATCCTTCCAATAGGAAGGAGACCAGAATTTCACACAATATTCCAACAGTGGCCTAACCAATGTCCTGTACAGCCGTAACATGACCTCCCACTTCCTATGCTCAATGTTCTGACCAATAAAGGAAAGCATTCCAAATGCCGCCTTCACTATCCTATCTGCCTGCGATTCTAGTTTCAAGGAAATATGAAAGTGCACCCTAAGGTCTCTATGTTCAGCAACACTCCCCAGGACCTTACCATTAAGTGTATAAGTTCTGCTCTGATTTGCCTTTCCAAAATACAGCACCTCACATTTATCTAAATTAAACTCCATCTGCCACTCCTCAGCCCATTGGCCCATCTGATCAAGATCCTGTTGTACTCTGAGGTAACCTTGTGTGCACTACACCTCCAAGTTTGGTGTCATCTGCAAATTTACAAACTATACTTCCTTTGTTCACATCCAAATCATTTATATAAATGACAAGAAATGCTGGACCCAGCACCAATCCTTGTGGCATTCCACTGGTCACAGCCTCCAGTCTGAAAAACAACCCTCCATCACCACCCTCTGTCCACTATTTTCAAGCCAGTTCTGTATCCAAATGGCTAGTTCTCCCTGTATTCCATGAGATCTAACCTTGCTAATCAGTCTCCCATGGGGAACCTTGTCAAACGCCTTACTGAAGTTCATGTAGATCACACCCACTGCTCTGCCCTCATCAGTCCTCTTTATTACTTCTTCAAAGGCTCAGTGAAGTTTGTGAGACATGACTTCCCACGCACAAAGCCATGTTGACTATCCCTATTCAGTCTTTGCCTTTCCAAATTCATGTACATCCTGTCCCTCAGGATTCCCTCCAACAACTTGCCCACCACTGATGTCAGGCTCATCAGTCTATAGTTCCAAGGTTTTTCCTTACAGAATTCAAAGTATCCCTACAGTATGAGGGCAGGCCCTTTTCCCCAACAAGAGTAATCCACCCAGCCCAATTCACCTACTCTGCACATCATAGGATTGTGGGAGAAAATCAGAGCACCCAGAGGAAACCCATGCAGACGCAGGGAGAATGTGCAAACTCCACACAGACACTTGCTCGAGGCTGGAGTTGAACCTGGATCCCTGGCACTGTGAGGCAGCAGTGCTAATCATTCAGCCACTGTGCTGCCCCAGATGGCTGAGTTGCCATCTGTTGTACTGTAAGATTCTGACTTTTTTTTTGACAGCATCAACTTCTCAGTTTCTGTTTAGTCTGAAAACTTGCTGAACCAAAGAGGTTTGAGTGTGAAAATGGTCTCTTTTAAACAACACCCCAGAAGGTTTGAAGCAGGAATGAATTAGAGCCAGTGATTTGAGACGAGGAGGATAGAAAATGTTAAAGTAAGCGCAAAGTGAGATGATGTGTTGGATGTATTGAAGGGAGTTCTCTGTCAGTTTAATGTCATCACATTGTTATTAGAATAACTTGTCTGGATTAGTGCACCTCCATCAATCCTCAAAACGTTGGTCATAATTCAGGACTAAGGAGTCCATTTGATTAGAACCACATTCACCATTTTCAACATTCATTCCCTCAATCACAATTGATGCCCTGTCGCAGCAGACTGCATCACCTACAAGATGCGCTACAGTAACTCATGGAGGCTCCTTCAACAGCAAGAAGGAGAAGGAGAATACAAATTCCTCTCCAGGCTCCAAGCCTTCTTGACTTGGAACAACGTTGGTGTCCCTCAGTGTGGCTGGGTTCGAATCCTGGAGCTGCCTGTTAGATAGCAATGTGGGTGTCCCTAAACCTCTCAGTTTGCAGCAACTCAAGGTGATTTACCAGTTTCTTCAGAAGGGTAATGATGGATGGGCAGCACGTTTTGAATTGTCAGCAAGGTGCATGTCTCACAATTAGAAACAAATAATTGAGTGTGGGTGTTAGTATAAATCACGGCTTTGCGATTTGTACATGAAATATTTTAGAGTGTTTGATAGTGCTTGAGTGGTGAACGTACTTTTGAGTGGTTGTAAAACCTGGGTTGGGCTTAAAAATTTTGCCATTGTCTTTATGCTGATACAGACACACCGATACTGTTGCTATGGCAGCAATTGAAGCTGACCAATGCCGAATACTGCTGTAACGCTGTTTCCACACTGTAGGGATTCTATGATTCAACGTCTGCCATCTCTCTGAGTAGTGGCACACAGACCCTTTCACATAGAGTTTTGCAGTAATGCTGTAATTCCAGCATTGCTCAAACACTCAGACGGGCCCTTTGCTTCTTTTATCAATAATCCTTTGACCTGTCATGTGCTCCCTGACAAATTCTTGCCAAAGGGCTAGTAACAATTAGTGTAGCAGTAGGCTTGTGGGACTGTAGTTTACTGTGTTCCTGGCCTTTCACCTTCACTCATGTGTTCAGTTTGAAGAATCATCTGGCCCTGTATCACCTGCTGTTCAGGCAGTAGCTTTCTGGCCTCTGGATATGTTTCATGACAACAGACCTGAGCTCTTAATCTAGGCAGATACTCCCTGTGAAGTACAGAGGGTGTGCTACATTTTCCAAAGTTCCATCTGTTAAACTGAGACACTGTCTGCATTCTAGGATGTATGTTTAAAAAGAAATCCCATGGTCACTACTGGAAGAAGATTAGTGAGCTCTGTTGGCCTCCTCGTCAATAGTAGCAACATCACTTAAAAATTGCAAATTAAACTGAGCATCTTCATAGAATCCCACAGTGTAGAAGCAGGCCTTTCGGCCCATCAAGTCTATGTTGACCCACGCCCCTAACCTATCCATGTAACCTTGTATTCCCCATGGCTAATCTACCTAGCCTACACATTGCTAGGAACTATAGGTATACTGGCATGGCCATTCCACTTAATCTGCACATCTGTCTAATTGCAAAGCAAGGTCTTGAACTGTAGTCATTATTGACCCTGGCTCTGAGCTAGAGGTTCTGGACTTGGGTCCCACTCTAGAACTTGATAGTCACAGAAAGTGAGTTTTTAATGCAGACAAATACACTGATTTGTAAGTGGGAGAATCGACATTTCAGCAAGAGCCCTTCAGGAATGAGGCTCAATCCTGATGAAGGGCTCTTACCCGAAATGTCGATTGTCCTGCTCCTTGGATGGTGCCTGACCTGCCGTGCTTTTCTAACACCACTCTTGACTCTGATCTCCAGCATCTGCAGTCCTTACTTTCTCCATGCTGATTTGTAAACCTGCAAATCCTTTTTGTACACCTATTGCAGGTGATAAGAGTGCAAGAATCTCCTGGTCAGCCAGACTTGATGTAGATTGGCACCTCTCAAGCTGTAGCCTCTAGTGATTTGGATTTGGTTAAACTTCATGTCAGTTTTATTGCTATGTGTGATACATAGCTGTGTACAGAGTTTGGCCACCTACAATACAACTGTGACTTTGCTTTGTAAGCGCATTATTTGTTATAAAGCCTTTCTGAGATGCCCTGAAGGTGTGAAAGCTACTACATTAATGCATAATTTGCAGAGCACTCATGAACATTACAAGCAAGAAGCTGATCCACATTGGGTAGCTGTTGCTGTTTTCAGTTTCACTGCAGACTGGCTTCTGCTCCTCCATGATTATCCATTGAATTGACTGTTCAGTGGCTGGGTACTTCCACAGACTGACTCGTTAATCATCTGACAACTGCACTCCTCAGTTGAAGCCAGTAATTGTCTTCAAACTCTCAAAGTCCTCAGGAGCTGACATGTGGCATAGTCAGCGATGCACAGCATTAAGATGGTAAATGACTTTTTGTGGGAACTCGTTTCAGCTCCACTGTTCTCTTGGATATTCACTCGTCGATCTTTGACCCGTTATTTTCCTAACTTGCACACCTCCTCGACTCCTGAACAAACAGTAGAAGATAATGAGATCCTCAGGGAAGACGTTGTGGTATAGTTTTGAAGACAGCAAATCTGAAGGAAAAATTGGCCTGGTGCCTTGAACCTTTACTTAATTTGTATCATTTAACAGAAAGCACTTGGTTTTTTTTATAGGTCGGGCTGTTTTTTGAGCATATGGTGTGTAATATAAATGCGCTCCCATAACAAATGATCTATCTCAACAATGATTAGCGTTGGATATTTTCCCATTCTGATCCTTGTGGACATGCCTTCAGAACACCAGGCTGCCTTTCACTCTGAATCTGCTCAGCTCTAGATAGTAAAGGAAAAGGAGCAACCAATCAAACCTGCTGTTTCTGTAAATGTGCTAGTGCTGATTGTACGGTATTGGCAGGTTAATAAAAGGAGGAAGAACAGCTTATGTTTTCGTAGCACCTTTCACATCCTTTGGACATCTCAAGGCATTTTACAGCTTTTAGAGCCATTGTCATAGAGATGTACACCACGGAAACAGACTCTTTGGTCCAACTCATCCATGCTGATCAGATGTCCCAAACTAATGTAGTCCCATTAGCCAGCACTTGGCTCATACTCCTCTACTCCTCTAAGTCGAGAGTGTGGTGCTAGAAAAGCACAGCAGGTCAGGCAGCATCCGAGGAGCAGGTGAATCGACATTTCGGGCATAAAAACGTCTAAACCCTTTCTATTTATATTCCCATTTGAATTGTTTTTGCAACATGGACATGTCTGAGAATACAAAGGGAAGTAACAATCATAGCTGTATTTAAAGAGTAGATAGGTTAATGGAAACTGAAAGAACTGCGAATGCTGTAAACCAGAGACAAAAATAGAAATTACTGGAAAAGCTTAGCAACTCTGGCAGCATCTGTGAAGAGAAATCAGTTAACTTTCAGGTTGAGTGACCCTTCCTCAGTACCATCCCATCCCCATTACCCCATCCTTGTAAACCTGCATTCCACTTGGCCAATCCACCTAGCCTGCACATCCCTGAGCACTATGGCCAATTTAGCACGGTCAAAGCTCCTCATCTGCACATCAGGAAAACGTGCAAACTCCACACAGTCACCCGAGGCTGGAATCGAAGCGGGGTCCCAGGTGCTGTGAGGCAATAGGGCTAACCACTGAGTCACCGTGCTGCCCACTGATGGTGTAGTGCTAATGTGAGTCATCTAGGGGCCCAAGCTACTGTTTTGTGGTCATGTGCTTGAATTGTATGACAATGTGTGGAACTTAAAATCAGTTCCTCAGTCTGAACTCCAAAATAGGCCAGGAGAGAAGAAAACTGAACAAGTGATAATAAGAGCCAAAGTGTAGGAGAGAATGGATGAGCTATACTGAAAGTAATCCATGTAATGTGATAATAGGCCTTAGGAGTAGGTGAGAATGGGTGACTGTGCTAAAGACAGCCCATGTCATTAATTGAACCAGGCATGTGGTGGAGAAAATGAGGACTGCAGATGTTGGAGAGTCAGAGTCGAAAAGTGCGGTGCTGGAAAAGCTCAGCTGGTCAGGTAGCATCCGAAGAGCAGGAGAGTCGACCTTTCGCGGAAAAGGTGTGTAAAGAATAAGGGCGAATGGAATCAAGGCTGTAAAGTTATCCAACTCGATGTTGAGCCCTAGAGTCTGCAGGGTCCCCAGGTGGAAAATAAGAGGCTGGTTCTCTGCACTGAGGCTCCCTGGACACTGCAGCAGGCTGTGACAGAAATGTTGGCGTGGGAACACAGTGGCAAGCAACTGAAAGCTCAGGGTCATTTTTTTGCGGACAGAGAATCGGGATTCTGCAAAGTGGTCACGAAAGGCCGGTATCTGTGCTGTAAAATTCTATGTAATTGGACATGGGTAATAGTGTGTAACACTCATTGATTAGTCTTGGATTTCCTTTAAATCACTCTTAATTTTTGAGCTATAAATGGGCCAATTAACTCTGGAAGCAATCACGCTCACGTTTCCGCTCGAGAAACAATAAAACGGCTCGCTCAAATTTATAGCCTCGTCTTTCCATGATGCAAAGGGTGGCCTTCTCATCTCTTACCTAGAGTCTTGTGAGGGAGTGATGCAAATTTGAAACTGTTATGAATGAGTCGTTAAATAATACGCTTAAAGGTCCCATGGCACAATCTCAGACAAAAATGGGAAGTTTCTGAAGGTGTCCATGTCAATATTTAGCACTCACCCAATATCATGCAAACTGTATCACATTGCTGCTTGTGGGATCTTGTGTGAATGTGTTGACATAGCCTCAGGGTATTAATGTAGGAGACAATGAAAGCACTAAATGAATGAAAATCTTTATCTCTCTGAAAGACAGGCACAGACAGTTGCTGTTCTTTATTCCTGATGAAGGGCTTTTGCCCGAAACGTCGATTTCGCTGCTCCTTGGATGCTGCCTGAACTGCTGTGCTCTTCCAGCACCACTTGGTTGCTGTTCAGTGTGAGTTTGAGAACACGGCATTATCTAGGTCACACATTACATGTTTGAGTTCAGTTGAGATTGTCTTCAAGAGAGTGCATGGTCTGTAGCTACATCAGTGGTGATGCCCTGAATTAATGAGAATATAAATATATCACTCTCAAGACAGTCTCTGATTAAATTGTGGTAAAGAGACGGTGTAGTCTCATTGTTGAGGTTGATTAGCTAGTGGGTCTGCAAATGCTTAGGGGTGAATTTTATGAACCCCTCACTCCCCTCCCCACTATCCCCTCCAGCTGAAAGGCTTCATCCAACCTCTGCTGCTTTACTGCACATCAGGTCAAAATCCTGGAACGCCCTTCTTAAAAGAATAGTATATATCGACACACCCCCAACTCACCATCACCTACTGGAAGGGAGTTAGGGATGGCCAAGGAATAAGTGTTTGACCAATAGTGTCCACTTCCCACGATTGAATGAGACTCGTGCTCAGATCTCTAGGGCTGCAATTCCTCTCAGATCATGGGTGGCAGGGTGGTTAGCACTGCTGGCTCACAGCACCAGAGACCCGGGTTCAGTTCCCACCTCAGGCAACTCTCTGTGTGGAGTTTGCACATTCTGCGTGGGTTTCCTCTGGAAGCTCCGGTTTCCTCCCACAGTCCAAAAATGTGAAGGTTAGGTGAATTGGCCATGCTAAATTGCTCGTAGTGTTAGGTGAAGGGATAAATGATGGGGAATGGGTCTGGGTGGGTTCCGCTTTGGAGGGTCGGTATGGACTTGTTGGGCTGAAGGGTCTGTTTCCACACTGTAAGTAATCTAATCTAATCTAACTGCCACAAAAGTCATACTTTGATCCAATGAAGAACCCTATCCATACTACACATAACCCCAAAAGCATGGAATTTTCAGTTGGAGTGTTGTGCAATGTCACTTGGTTAGAATACTCATCATATCATACCATGTGACCCAAGAGGATAAAGATCTCATACTGCACCTTGTCTGGGATCGCTTAAAGCATGTTCCTCTGTATTATGTAATAGCTTAGCATGAGCCCAGGCATTTCTGTACCTGTCAGTGTAATGTTTCTACATCATAGCCAGGTGCTGTAAATGGCAGTCTTGTTTCTTCAATGCCCCATATCCCCATATAGTTTCTTGTATTCCGAGCAATAACATTGGCGTCACCCTACTGGAAGCAAAAAAATCATGTGGAGGTGTGTATAGTTGTCACCTCCATAAGAAACAGGCCACAGAATCGTTTATTGCATAGAGGATAGCATTTGGTCCATTAGTTAGAAACATGCCTGCGTTTCGAAAGTAGTTTATTGTCTGAAAGGCACTGCCCATCCATTGACAATGGTGCTATAGATACCCAAGTTTTTGCCTATTTTTTTACCCTCAGGGTTCATGGCCAGGCATCAACATTGTGTTCAACATACGGGATGCTCAAACTCTTTTGCAGGTTCTTAACAAATATTGTCAGGTGCCCGATTGGTGAACATAGTGCGGTTGTGGATTCTGGGAGAGATTTCATCATGTGATTTTTTTTGCCATTTATTGCCCCATTTCTGCCTTTATTCAGCTGGCACGTCTATCCTCACAAGGTTCTGCCTCCGACATGAGGAAAACAAGCTGGCTACTAGCTTAGCCAGCGATTCCCATCATGCAGCGCTGTAGGCATTAAGCATCATGGCTGTTACCCAGTTTGAATCATTCTTGAGGTCCAAAGTCTAATGATGATTGTCACTTCCTGTTGTAACTAGAGGCGTGTCTTTATGGGAAGCAAGATGTAGCTGGTTACATCTCTGCAATCCTCTGCTTGTTACAAGGATGTGATTTACATTCTTACAGAGACTCCCAAGAACCAGGTCTTATGTTGGACTCCTTTACTATGCTTAGTTAATCTCTCCATCAGTCCTCAATCAGCATTAACGCTCCCAGACTCATACATCCGTCAGTGTGACATCCTTTGGCTGGGGTTTCCTACCATCTAACTGCCCGACAGATTAATCATCCATTCCTGGAGACACTCTGCCAACCCCATGCCGAGAGCTCTTTCAGCCTGTGAAGTGAATGGACCCTCTTGGTTTGACCTTTGGCAGTAGCCACAGCCGTGATGCTTAATGCCTACAGCGCTGCATGATGGGAATCGCTGGTCAGAAAGCCAGGGGCAGCTGAAGGCATGGTTTCAAAGGCAGGGGCAGTGATAATGAGGAGTGGGCGAGCTGTCAAAATGAGAGGAGAGCAGAGATCTCCAGTGCAGTGCAGAGGGTGCAGGAGATGGGGCATTGAGAGAGTGGAGGGACTTGAAATCAAGGCTGAGAGTTTAACGATTGTGGTGCTGTCAGACCGAGAACCACTGTACGTCAGTGAGCAGCAGTGGGAGGGGTGGAGGAGTAGGATTTACGAGAAGTCAGGTAAAGGCAGCAGAGTTCAGAATGAATCCCTTCATTATAAACTGAACTCAGATTTTTGCTGAAAAGTCCCTTTCTTGATTTGAAATGCTTCATTTATTGAGACACCTGGCCTCCCAGCAACTGTGTGCAGTCCCAGCATTCCTTAATGTTTGGAATGCTGGTTCTGATGCAAGAGTAAGATAACTCCTTGATCAGTGCTGTGATTGTTTAAAAATGCAGCTGATACACCAACCGCCAAATCTGAGGATCTTCACTGGATTGTAGGGAAGGTGGATGATGTGTGGTGGGGGGGGTGTCACTGAGTGTAGGTCATGGAGAAGGAGGAGGATGTGAGTTGGCAGCAAGGGCATTGGCGGTATTCCATGAGTGCCCTTCCCGATGCCATGTTCCTCGATCTGGCACCGTCCCCTCCCAGGAGACCACAAGTGACCCTCTTGGCGCTCTTCCTCCTCTTGTCGTGCTCCTTGTGTAGTGGGCCACCTGCCTGTCACTGGGTGAGGGGCAGTGAGGGTGGCACGGGCCCTCTCTTGGGCATTACTTGCCAACTCGTGGGCTTCAGTGGATGTTGGGGCAATCATTTATTACCAGTTGCCCTGTCGCTCTATGCCATATCTGTCCATCCGCACGATCACACACACACACTCATTGTCTGTGAAAAAAAACCTCTTGTTCTTTCTGTTGTGCTCTGACCTTGTCAATTTATCTCTCTTCCCCCACAACACACTCTCTCCCTCCCTCTCTCTCCTCCCCCAGCCTCTCTCTCATACCCTCCCTGCCTCTCTCTCTCCTCCCCTCCCAGCCTCTCTCTCTCTCTCCTCCTCCAGCCTCTCCCTCACACCCCCTCGCCTCTCTCTCTTGCCCTCCCAGCCTCTCTCTCACAGCCCCCCCCAGCCTTTCTCTCTTGCCCTCCCAGCCTCTCTCTCACACCCCCTCAGCCCCTCTCTCACACCCCCCAGCCTCTCTCTCACACCTCCCCAGCCTCTCTCTCACACCCCCCAGCCTCTCTATCACACACCCCAGCCTCTCTCTCACAGCCCCCCAACCTCTCTCTTGCCCTCCCAGACTCTCTCTCACACACCCCCAGCTTCTCTCTTTTGACCTCCCAGCCTCTCTCTCTCACCCCCAGCCCCTCTCTCACACACCCACAGCCCCTCTCTCTCGCCCTCCCAGCCTCTCTCTCACATCCCCCCAGCCTCCCTCTCTCACTCCCTCATCCTCTCTCTTCCTTCCCACCCCTTCCTCCCTGAGCCTCTCTGTCTCTTCCCTCCCACCCTCTCTCTCTCTCTTGCCCTCCCACCCTCTCATTCTTCACCCCAGCCTTTCTCTTCCCTCCCATCCTCTCTCAATCTTCCCGCTCCCCCCATCCCCTTACTTTCTGTCTCTTCTCTGCCACTTTCACTCCCTGGTCTCTATTCTCTCTCCCCCCCCGCTTCTTCCCCCCTTCCCCCCACCCCACTCTCTCCCCCCCATCTTCCCTCAATTCTCCCACCTTCTCTTTCACCCCCACCCTCTCTCAACCTCTACCCTCTCTCTCTCTCCCTCGCCCTGCCCACCCCTCTGTCTCTCCACTGCCCTCTCTTGCTCCCCCACCCTAATCCCCTTTCTCTCACCACACCCCCCCCCACCCCCAAGCCCCTCTCCTCCACCCAACCCTGTCAGTGTATGGAAAGATGCCCTTCGAGTACCTAATATCGCCAGTGAAGTGCAGCATTCCCACAGATACTTGGGAATCACTGGCCCAAGACCGTCCAAAGTGGGGGAGGATCATCCAGGAAGGCATCAAGCACCTGGAGACGTGCCGTCGGGAATAAGTGGAAGCCTGGGGAAAACAAGGTGCTGCCATACCAACAGCCCACCCAGCCCTTCCCGTGACCACCACCTGCTCCCAGGGTAACAGAGCCTGTGGTAGTCACTTTGGTCTGTACAGCGACCCACAGACTCACCCTGAGAGTGGGAGCTTTGATTGAGGGATTGCCAATGACTATGATCTACTTTAGTCCCGTTTTCCAGCGCTTGGCTCATAACTTTGTATTGCTGCAGTGTTTTAAGAGTTCATCCGAGTGTTACTTAAATGTTCTGAGGGTTGTTGCCTTCACTATCCTTTCAGGCTCTATAAAGCCCGAGTATGGTGTCCCTTTGTCTCACTCCCAGCTCAGACTCTCCTTTGAACAACGACTTCTGGCAAATGCTGAGGATCTGTGTTAGTCATTTGTTTCCAGGAGCAAAAAGTAAAATTTCGTTGCTCTTCAAACTGTACGAAACTTTATGCAGCTTGACGGTTTTTGTCCGGAGCTCTGCCATTAGTAGCAGCATTGATAGCTGTCGAAAGGGCTGTTTCAAAAGACGTGGGTGGGTTAAATTCATTTACCAGGGCTCTTGCTACCCTGCACCCCCTGCTGGTTGTGTGTATGTCTACGGGATGGAGGGCTGCATGACATTCAGTGATACCTCCCTCCTCCTATCCCTGGTGTCATTTCATTGTTAATGATCAGACCAGTAATGGACCTTAGGTGAGCTGTCACAATACAACTATGAAAAATCTCCACAATGCTGTTGTGCCTTTTCAGACGTCCAGATGCCCTAAAGTTCTTTACAGCCAATGGCCAACTTAAGTTTTGAAGTGCAGTCACTGATAATTCAGGAAATGCAGCAGGCCATTTGTGCACAGGAAGATCCCACATACAGCACTTACCGCAGTTTATATCACTGTGTATTAGCTGTTGCTTAGTGGATAGCACTCTCACCTGTGCGCCAGAAGGTTGTAAATGTAGGCTCCACTCCAGAGACAAGAGTGGTGGTCATGAAAGGTGCTAAAGAGATGCAACTCTTTCATTGTTCTCGCTGTAATGCTTGATGTATGGGTCAGCAAGGGTTAATAGAGTGCCACATTAAGCACCTCCCATGATGATGTTGTCATATGAGCTTGGTGGCAAAGCAGGTGAGGATCTCAGAGAACTGAGACTCCACTGTGTGGTCTAGCTGCCAGTCTCTGTGTGGAGGCAGGCTATTCAGCCCATTGAGTACACACCAACCATCCGAAGAGTATCCTGTCCAGATGCACCCCATCTCTATAGCTCCGCATTTTGAATGATTAACCTGCACTTCCCTGGACACTACAGGGCTAATCAAAATGGCCAATTCATCTAACCTGCAGATCTTTGGACTATGGGAGGAAATCAAAGCACCTGGAGGAAACCCATGTAGACTTAGGAGAATGTGCTGACTCCAAACAGACAGTTGCTAGAGGTGAGAATCAAACCCGGGTCCCTGGTTCTGTGAGGCAGCAGTCCTAACCACTGAGCCACCATGCCACCCCAACCATGTCTATCATATCAGCGTAACATGTACCTGGCTTCACTGCCACAACACAGTGACACCCTCTACCTGTCTTCACCTATCCCCACTTCACCACCCTGCCCCTGCCACCCTCTCTATTTGCAGCACCCCCTACACCCACTCCTAGTTACACCCGAAACGTTGACTTCTCCACCTCCTGATGCTGTCTGGCTTGCTGTGTTCTTCCAGCCTTCTACCTGTCTATCATGTAAAAGACTTTATTTGATTTAAGACAGAAGTCTCTTATCATTATCCAACCATGTAGATTTCCTCTACCATACCGGGCATTCAGACCTTATGGTTCTCTACCAGGAATGAGGATGGTGCCAATAAAATACCAGACAACATAGTGAACAATGGGCAGGATTCATCACCCGACAATACTCTTCTTCAACTCTAGCTGACTTCCCATTATTCACTGAGAACCTTTCACACATTGGCTGCGATCTGCTCACAATCATCCAAAAATGTTCCCCTTAAACTTTATTTTGATATCAGCAGTTCTCTGTGAAGAATGTCGGAATGCCACAGCTGTGATTGATTTCCCACTGGGAAGATGGATAGGGCGGTGGTATCACCGGGCTTCAGGATT
Organism: Hemiscyllium ocellatum; assembly: GCF_020745735.1. Taxonomy (NCBI): domain Eukaryota; kingdom Metazoa; phylum Chordata; class Chondrichthyes; order Orectolobiformes; family Hemiscylliidae; genus Hemiscyllium; species Hemiscyllium ocellatum. Next base: position 20,046,166 of record NC_083406.1, on the reverse strand, counting down.
TCACCCTGAAATTGGGTTCCACCTGCCCGACGTGAAGGAATGGGACGATTGGTGCCAGGGTTGGTTTGCTGTCCCTCTGCCTGGTTCTCCAGGCAAATCCTGAAGCACTGCGGACACTGCCACAGGAATGTACCAACACTGTTACTCCGGTTCTCGAAGCGATCATGTACCACAGTGCTTCCCGTAATTGTACGGTGTCCAGGCCGGACCCGATTATACAGTCATAGAGATGTACAGCACGGAAACAGACCCTTTGGTCCAACTCATCCATGCCGACGAGATATTCTAATCTAGTTACATTTGTCAGCACTTGGGCCATATCCCTCTCAATCATATCTATTCATGTACCCATCCAGATGCCACTTAAATGCTGTAATTGTACCAGACTCCACCACTTCCTCTGACAGCTCATTCCATATATGCACCACTCCCTGCATGAAAACTTTGCCCCTTAGGTCCCTTTTATATCTTTCCCACTCACCCTAAATCTATGCCCTCTAGATCTGGACTCACCCAGCCAACGGAAAATTCCTTGCCTGTTTATCTTATCCATGCCCCTCATGATTTTATAAACTTCTATAAAGTCACCCCTCAGCTCCAGGGAAAACAGCCCCAACCTATTCAACCTCTCCCTATAACTCAAATCCTCCAACCCTGGTAACATTCTTGTAAATCTTTCCTGAACCTTTTCAAGTTTCACAACATTGCAGAATTGCGCACAATATTCCAAAAGTGGCCTAACCAACATGACCTCCCAACTCCATTACTCAATGCTCTAACCAATAAAGGAAAGCATACCAAACGCCGCCTTCACTATTGTATCTACCTGCGACTCTACTTTCAAGGAGCTATGAACTTGCACTCCAAGGTCTCTTTGTTCAGCAGCACTTCCTAGGACCTTACCATTAAGTGTATAAGACCTGCTAAGATTTGCTTTCCCAAAATGCAGCATCTCGCATTTATCTAACCCCATCTGCCACTCCTCGGCCCATTGGCCCATCCGATCAAGATCCCATTGTACTCTGAGGTAACCTTCTTCGCTGTCCAATACACCTCCAATTTTGGTGTCAGCTGCAAAGTTATTAATTATATCCCTTATTGTTCACAATCAAATTATTTATATAAATGACGAAAAGTATATTTAAAAGAACATCAAGTTATAGTCCAACAGGCTTGTTTAAAATCAAAGCTGTCTGAGTGCCATAGGTTTAAGGTGAGAGGGGAAAGATTTAAAAGGGCCGTAAGGGGCAACTTGTTCATGCAGAGGATGTTGTGTGTATGGAATGAGCTGCCAGAGGAAGTATTGGAGGCTGGTACAATTAGAGCATTTAAAAGGCGTCTGGATGGGTATATGAATTGGAAGGGTTTAGAGGGATATGGGCCAAGTGGTGGTCAATGGGCTTACATTAATTTAGGATATCTGGTTGGCATGGACAAGTTGGACGGAAGGGTCTGTTTTCATGCTGTATGAATCTAAATAAACCTGGTGGACCATAACCTGGTGTCATGAGACTTCTGACTTTGTCCACGCCAGTCCAACAACTGCACCTCCACTACAAAGGAATGCCACCCAGGGATTTTTGCACCAATTTCCAATCATGGAAAAGATTGCATTTATATAGCACCTTCCTCAACTGCTGCAAATTACAGGATATTTTGCAACCAATAGGGTAATTTTCAAATGGAGTCATTGTTGTAGTCTAGGAGTGTAGCAGCTGATTTGTGCATGAGTCAAAAAACCTACAGATGCTGGAATCCCAGGTATACAGGCAGGAGACTGGAAGAATACAGCAAGCCAGGTAGCATCAGGAGATGGAGAATTCAATGTTTTAGGTGTAACCCTTTTTCAGGGTTCCTTCAGGATTTGCTTATAGCAAGCTCCCATGAGCAGCAATGTAACGATGAATCTTTTACATCCATCTAGCTGGCGGAGGGGCCCTCGGTTAACATCCCATCTGAAAGATGGCCCTCCAGAATTGCAGCATTCCCTCAGTACTGCACTGGGAGTGTCAGTCTTGATTTTTTTTGCGCTCATTTGGAAATCTTCTGACTCAGGTGAGAGTGCCACCTGCTGGATCATGGCTGAAAGTGTGCCGGTTGCTGTTGAAGGGTTAAACTGTCTGATTCCAAACTTATGGGTTTTCAGAGGCAGAGTTTTTGTATTTACTGTTTCAGTTAAGAAATATGTTTTGTAGTTGCCTGGAGGCAGTTAGACTCCATCACCAACTGCAAAGTGCTGTACTCTGTTTCTCCACCACTCAGTGACTGTAATAATTCAGCTTCTTTTCAAAGTAGAGGCAGCAATGAGAGGCACTGGCCTAGTGGCATTATTACTAGACTGTTAATCCAGAGCCCTGGGTAATGTTCTGGGGATCTGGGTTCGAATCCTACCATGGCAGATGCCCTAGGCTGGCCTATATGTGATTCTAGCTCCACAGCAAGGGGGCTGACTCTCAACTACCCAGCAATTAGGGATGACCCAGCCAGTGACACCCACAGCCTGTGAATTAATTAAATAAAAATTGGCAGCATCAGTGACCCTTGACCTGGATCCTAACTGCAACAGCACCTCACATTCTGGTAGCCTTTTGACAAAATCGTAGATGCTCGGCCTCATTATGATGACTAAAAGCTTGGCCAAGGAGGTAGGTTATTTTTAAGGAGCTTGCTCAAGGAGGAGAGAGAAAAAAAGAGTTAGAGAACTTTATGGAGGGAGTTTGATTGGGGGCCTGACCAGCTAAAAGCACAGCCAGCAACAGGAGGTGCACAAAGAAGCCAGGACTAGAGGAGGGCAGAGAACCTGGAGCTGGACGAGGTGAGGCAGAGAGGGAGGGCTGAAACCACAGAAGGATTTGAAAACAATGATAAGAATTTTAAATTGTACTCCTGTAATACTGGGTAAGCGGTCTGAATAATGAAGGAGTTGTGACATTGCAGAGAAAAAAAGAGGATCAATGGAAATTTAAAAGAAACTTTTTAAAAAAGAAATTTGTATTGGTCCCTAATGATATTTCTACTGGTGTTATTGGTTGCCAAGAGATGGCTCTTCAATTGCCAGAGACACCAGCACAGTGCTAAAGATGTGGCAAACTGAAGCCAGAGAAATGTCATCAACTTAGAATATATACAAGCAATGATGGGTTTGGAGACTGAATGATAGCGCTCTGAAAGCTAGTGCTTCCAAATAAACCTGTCGGACTATAACCTGATGTTGTGTGATTTTTAACTTTGTGCACCTCAGTCCAACTCCGTCATCTCCAAATCATGGATGATAAATGATCTCGCAAAGGGGTTGGATTTAGTTAGTTTTCTGGTTTGCTGGAGAATGGTCCAGTGGGCAGTGAGTGGAATTCTGTTTTCGGGCATGCAGCACCTCTGTCTACGTGGTTTTGGCTACACGCCAACCCACAAGCCTCAGTTTGCCAAGGTGAAGGGCACTTCATTTCCTGTGCTCGGTCTGAATGGTACCTGATGTTTTTTTTCTACACAGAAGCACAGAGTCGCTATTGTAAGCCTTCCAGATAAATCCCAGTGCAGGGCAGCTTTCCCAGCAGAAGGTAAAATTGGCTGTTTTCAACGTTTTGCATTTGCGATTTTAGAGTGCAGAAGGCCATTCAGCTCATCGCACCTGTGCTGACTCTTTGAAAAAGCGATCCAATTACTTCCGGTTCTACCCTGCTCTTCCCCTAAATCTGCAAATGTTTCTTTTTTAAATACTTTTTCCAATTCCCTTTGGAAGGTCACAATTGAATTCGATTTTGCTGCATTTTTCAGGCAGCACATTGCAATTCATCATAGAAACATAATTCTCCTCGCTCCCCATTTTCCTCATTTGCTATTCAACCAGCACAAAGCTGATGCGTTTGTTAAATAGATGCGATTCACATCCCATTGTCGAATAAAGAACCCATTGCCTGTATCAGGAAGGCACTGATTTTGTCACCAGTTTGAATCTTTTAAACCATCATTAACTGTCAAGATGTAGAGATTTAAAGGCTTTGCCAGAGGCAGCCTCAACCAATCCTAGCCAAAAGTTTCCTTTGGTTCTGGTCTGGGCTCTTTTGCTGAGGCAGCAGTTGACCTCAATGAGTCTTGAATGTCAAAGATGGAGACATTATTGTGATTTTGTTACTTGATCATAAAATGTGCTGAATCGCAGAGCTCAAAAGGGTGTTAAAAATTTGGAGTGAACATCCACCAGTATTTACTGTCCATCCTAATTACCCTTGAGAAGGTTCAGTAAACTGCCTTCCCGAACCACTGCAGTCCGTGTGGTACAGTATATGTATACCCACTAGTCTGTTTGGAAGGGAATTCCTGGATTTTCACCCAGTGACAGTGAAGGAATAGTGGAATATCTCCAAGTTGGGATGATGAGTGACCTGGAGGGTAACTTGGAGGTGGTGGTGTTCCCATGTATCTGTTGTCCTTATCCATCCAGGTGATAGAGAGTACAGGGTTCAAAGGTGCTGTTGGAGGAGATGTGGTGAGCTCCCACAGTACATCTTGTAGATGGTACACTTTGCTGCCTCTGTGTAGGGTATTGAGCTGCTTGAGGGTATTGTCCCAAAGAGACCATCAAAATGACCAATTTGCGTGGTGAACTGTTACTGCTATCAGCTCAGATCAGGTGTCTTCAGTAACCGTAAAACAGACCCCATTGTTGAAACTATAACAAAACTTTTAGAAAAAGAGGATTTCCATTTTATGCAATTTGACCTATCCCCCCTTCAAAACCAAGCAAGCACACACACATTCATCATTAAGACAGACAAGAGATAAATGGTTTGCAGCATATACTGCAAATAATATAAACTGGGCAAATAAAAGTTTGAATATCAAAAGTTCAGACCACAAAGAAGGAAGTTATCTTCTCACAGGCCTTTTAGTTCTGCAATGGTGATGTTCTGTTGTCTGCCAGGTGATGATTTAATTCAGTCTTTGATTTGATGGTGAAGTTTAGGTATTCTTTCTGTTTAAGCTTCCTTGTCTTGTTCCTGCTGTGGGCCCAGTATAGCAGCTGTCCTTTTGGACTTGGCCAGTTCATTCAGTAATGATGCTGCTGAGCCACGCTTGGTGAGGAACATTGAAGTCCTCTTCCCAGTGTTTCTTCCAGATAGTGTTCAGCATAGAGTAGTATTGATTTATCAGCCAAGGTAGGGGCAATACACTCTAATCAGCCAAACGTTTCCTTGCCCATGTTTGACTTCACACAATGAGACATCATGAGGTCCAGAATCAATGTTGAAGATTCCCAAGCAACATCTTCCTGTATGACAGTGGGTGTCAAGGACCTTGTCTGTAAATTATTGTTCCGAATGCATATGGCAGGCTGTTGCTCTCCCAATGTTAGCACACGACCCCAGCTGTTAGTGAAGATTACTTTCTATGGTCATCAGGGCTGTGTGTGTCATCGTCACTTCTAGTATTTTGGTTGATGCTGGCTCTCTCTCTCTCTCCAGTTTACTCCAAGCCAGGTCAAAACAAAGTTTGACACAAGTTGTGCATTATTTCCATATTCTGTCTTTTCAGAAGTAAACCCGAGAGCTTGGAGGGGGAGGTTGCAGAAGTCTAGATCATTTGGCCAAAGAAAAGCATAGTTTAAGCTGCAGTTGTTTTGTAATAACTAATCAGCTGGTGATAGATAGGATTGGAGCTAATATTCTACATTGATCTGCAGAGTAAAGTGTTACGTGGGCGGCACGGTGGCACAGTGGTTAGCACTGCTGCCTCACAGCGCCAGAGACCCAGGTTCATTTCCCGACTCAGGCGACTGACTGTGTGGAGTTTGCACGTTCTCCCCGCGTCTGCGTGGGTTTCCTCCGGGTGCTCCGGTTTCCTCCCACAGTCTAAAGATGTGCGGGTTAGGTGAATTGGCCATGCTAAATTACCTGTAGTGTTAGGTAAGGGGTAAATGTAGGGGTATGGGTGGGTTGCGCTTCGGCGGGTCGGTGTGGACTTGTTGGGCCGAAGGGCCTGTTTCCACACTGTAAGTAATCTAAGAGTAAAAAGTGAGGTCTGCAGATGCTGGAGATCAGAGCTGAAAATGTGTTGCTGGTTAAAGCACAGCAGGTCAGGCAGCATCCAAGGAACAGGAAATTCGACGTTTCGTCGATGAAGGGCTCTGCCCCGAAACGTCGAATTTCCTGTTCCTTGGATGCTGCCTGACCTGCTGTGCTTTAACCAGCAACACATTTTCAGCTGTAAGTAATCTAATCTAATTGAATCTAAAAACCTACTAACTCGACCACATTCCAATTTCAATTGATATCACCTTATATGTGCAGAAATGGAACCCCAGCTAATGCTGACTACCTACATATGATTTTGTATAATTGATGTACAATTAACGATGTTAGTGCAGGATTTACTGATATTGGAATAAAAAGTTAGCAGATTTGAACACACTTCTTCAATAGCCAGAGTTTCAGATGCTGAATGGTGCCAAGTATGATAGTGTAGAATGAGGGGTCCGTGATTACTAATTCATTTGAATAGAGGTCCTTCAAACAAAAGCATCTGAATACATTGAAGTGTGCATTTGTTTTTATTGTGGATTTATAAAAGACTACTTGGGAAAGAGGGGGTTCCCTGAATAAAATTGGAGTGATATATTTGAGTAATTAAATGGGCAAAAGAATCAAAATGTGCCATGAATGGACAGATGCGGAGAGAATTTGACAGCTGCCAGGAGGTGATGAATTTCTTTTGTAGAATTCCAACTTGCAACTCGTCATTATATATTCATACAAAGCCATGAATCAAGCTTTCTGTCTTTGTTCAGTGGATTAGGATTTTTAGAATGCAGAGAATTCCAGTCAAGAAGCATATTTAATTCAACTAGCAAACAGTTGTGCATGTTAATCAATAAAAAGGAGATTCTTAGAAGACTTAACTGCGAGACGACCAGCTCTCTTCTACCATTTAAAGATTAGCAGATTTTTTCAGCTTAATGAAGATGCTGCAGCTTATTTTTGCTTTGCAGGATGCGACAAAGCAATTTCCAGCACTATACTGTTTAAATCTCGATACCTGTTTAGGACCAGTGCCTTGACTCATGGATACGCCAATGTTTGAAATGAAGTAGGGTCGGAGGAGGTTTGAGTGGACAGTCAGTCCTGGAATGGATGTGTTGGGCCAAATGCCCTGTGTTGTAAATTTGATGTATTCCTACACATAGTGCTTATGGCTTCAAAACAAGGCAATCATGTAAGCTCTTCAGAATATTTTCATCATTGGCAGATATAACAGTATCAAATGCCAATTAATTTAGTTCATTACAGTCCTTTGTATACTTATTAAACTAATGGAACTTTGTGTTCCTGTAAAGATTACCTTAATGAAGTAGAATCTGTTCATTTCACAAATGGCCCAGGTTTTGTCGCCAAAGTAATGGTGAGTTTAATGGCCTGGAATTATTGATGTATATATCTTCCAACGACTGGTGGCAAAGCAGAGACTCCTTATGAATTGTGCATCTCCACAAAGTACATGAAGGACATGAGTGAACTAGGTCAGTTTTCAATATACTTGATGATCATTTCAAGTTCGCCATTTCTGAGACTGCCTTTTTGTTTCAGATTTTGTATTACTTAAATATAAATTCCACCATCAGTGATAATGGGTTTTGAACTGAGAATATTAACCTGGGCCTCTTGGATTATGAGTTCAGTGACATTATCACTCAACATTATTGTCTTTTTTAAACAGGGTTGTTGCTAAATAACAGTCAGTAATGAAATGCTAGTTGGTTTTATTTTGAGATAACTGCTGCCCCTTTACTGCAGCTGAGATTAGTCAGCCAAGCATAAATAAAAATCAACACCAACTTGCATTTATATAAAATCATTTAAACCTTCCAAGATGTTTTATGGGGCAAACATTGATACCAAGGTAATGGGTGACTGAAAGCATGGTCAAAGAGGTAGTTTTTAAACAACTTCTTAAAGATAAAAAGCAGGGCTTTTAGGGAGATAATTCCAAGGTTACAACCTCATAGCCATTGGTGGCTAGGGGTGAATATATGAAGATGTGAGATGTCGACAGGTTGGTGGAGATACAGTGGTGAGATAGGATCTGCCCAGCTTGATTTGATGCGGTGTAGCCTAATATCCTTTAGTTAGGAGGAGCTAGTTTGAGAATGCCACAATAGCTTTGTCTGCAAGTAACAGTTATGCCCTGCCATTGCCAGATGATAACCAAGACAGAATCTCCACTTGACATTCAGTTTGATTGCCATTGCTAATCCTTCACTATTGTCCTGAGGATTATCATTGACCAGAAACTGAGCAAGACCAGCCATATACATATTGTGGCTGAATGGTCAGGTCAGAGATTGGGAGATGGGCGGTATAGTGCCTCAGTGGTTAGCACTGCTGCCTCACAGCATTAGGGATCTGGGTTCAATTTCACCCTCGGGTGTCTGTGTGGAGTTTGCACATTCTCCCCGTATCTGTATGGGTTTTCTCCCACAGTCCAAAGATGTGCCGATGGGGTGGAATGGCCATGTTAAATTGCCCAGGAATGTGTAGGCTGGATGGATTAGCCATGGGAATGCAGGGTTATACGGAAAGGATGGAGGGGTGGGATGCTTTTCAGAGGATTTGTGTGGCCGCAATGGGCCAAAAGGCCTAATTCCACACTATAGGGATTCTATGGCGACATACAATTTCGGATTTTAGCTGTCTCAAGCACTGTAATTTTATGACTTTTCATAACACTGGGGTGCTGAGCAATCTTCAGTATTACAAACATCTGTGGGCATGATTGTGATGAGCTTTAGACAATTGTAGTTTACTGATAGAATTTCCCACTTGGGGACTGAGCCAATAATACACTTCCAGTATGATTCCATTTGAATTACTTCTTCTTAAATGGCAATGTTCTGTGTTTTTTCTTGATGATAGGTACAAATGCATAAATAAATTTTATGGCAATGTTAGTCATCCCTTTTCAGTGCTTGATTTAATGAAGTTACCTTGTCCTTGTGATTCATTCTGTGGAAATAGTTATTTTTCTTATTAAAATTTCTGACAGTGCAGAAAATCCTTCTGGAAAAGGAAATTACGATAGAGCAGGAGTCCATATTACCCAACTCTGGGGCAAGCTAGTTGGGGACAGTGGATGAAAAGATTTGGATCCTGCAGCAATGTTGAACACTGGTTCACTGTTTTGTAATTAAGGAGAAGGGGTGACCATTAAGGACTGATATGAAAAGCTAAGTTCCTTAAAGGATTGCCAATCTTGTGCTTACTCAATCATCAAGTATGTTCAAGATAGAGGTTGATAGATTTTGGGATATTCAGGAAAATGAGGGATATGGGAATAGTGCAGGAGGTGGAGATGAGGTAGTAAATCATTATCTTTCTCCGAGTTAGAGGTTGTATTTCAAATCCCACACTTAGAAATTTCAGTTCGAAATGTAAGCTGACATTCCACTGCAGTACTGAGGGAGTACTACATTGACAGAGATGCCATCTTTTGAGTGAGATATTCAAAAGACGTAACATGCTCTTCAAGCAACTAGATCTGCTGCATCCTGAGATCCACACTTAGCGCCATACACTGCCACATGCACGCACTCAACCTCCCTCCTCATCAGTACTGCCTCAAAGCTATCCCAGTCCCCTGTTCCATTGCACTTCTCATCTCATTGATGCTTTTAACAAGAAAACTTTTCTCTTTCTCAGATGTTAAGCAAACCAAACTCCCAACACTCAAGGGCACCAATGCCTCTTTGGATTTTCCTTCTCCTTCCTATGCCTCTGCCTCCATCCCTTTATCTAATCCCACTCCTTGCTGTGGGTGCACTTCTCTGGCACACGGACTGCTACCTGGCAGAGGCTGAGTGCCAACTCTCAGATACTTCCTCCTATCTCCCCCAGATATGAGCCCACCACTAAACATTAGGATTTTGATTCCAGGACTGTTACAGACCTCTCCTCCAGAGATCTCTCCTCCACAGCCTCCCCCTCACAATTTCACCAACCACAAGTAGTCCCCTTCTACTTCCTTCCCAACAAATAGGGCTGACCTGGCAGATCCATAATTTCAGCCCATTCTGCCCAACTGAACTTATTACTTCCTATCTCAATTCGACAATGCTTTCCCAACACTCTGGTTGAGTCTCCTCCCACTTACATTTGAGATTCTTCTGAAGCTTTATATCAGTTTTATAATTTCCAGTTTTCTGGTTCTAGCCACCACCTCTTTACCATGTCCATGTGATCCCTCTACACATCCATCCTCCATCAGGACGGTCTGAAGGGAAAACAGAACCTCAGAGTCTCTCTCCACCTCCGATTAGCTGAGCTTGTTCTCACCTTGAACAATTTCCCCTTTAACTCATCTGATTTTCTCAAGTCAAAGGTGTGGTCATGGCCACACACAGGGGTCTCAGTCATGTCTGTCTCTTTCTGAGGTATGTGGAACATTTCTTATTCCAGTTCTACAGAGATTGCTTGAAAAACTCTGGCAGCGCCTGTGGGGAGAAATCAGAATTGAAGTTTTGGGTCCAGTGGCCCTTCGTAAGAACCCTCTTTTCAGTTTTAGTTCGTGAAACACTGTTTCTCCTGGAAGGTGTGTTGCGGGCCTTAGACAGTGAGGATGGAGGTGATGAATAGCCCATATTTGTGATTGCATGAGAAGGTGCCATATGAGAGTGAGGACGTGTTAGGAGTGGACCAGGGTGTCATGGAGGGAAGGGTCCCTGTGGAATTCTCACAGGGGAGGGGAGAAGAAAATATGTTTAGTGGTGGCATCCTGCTGGAGGTGGTAGAAGTGGTGGAGGATAATCTTGTGAATGCAGGGACTAGTAGGGTGGAGTGGAAGGGCAAGGGGAAACCTAATCACAACTATTTTTCTGATGCATCATTGATGTCTTTGGTGCTGCTTCCTGTTCTTGATCAGAATTGGAAAGATTCAGCTATCTTTCACTCGGCTTCACCTGGTCCATCCCTGACTCTTTCCTCCTTGACTTTACTGTTTCCCTTTCTAAGGATTAGCTGTCCACAGTTTCCATTACAAGCCCACTGAATCCCACAGTTACCTCAATTAGATGTCTCCTCACTCTGCTTCCTGCAAGGATTCAGTTGTATTCTTCCAGTTTCTCTCTGTCACATTGTTCTGATGATTCCACCTTCCGCTAAGCTCTCTCCAACATAACCTCCATTTCCTTCAACCGAAGATTCCCTGCCCTCGTTTTGGTTGATGGGGCCTTCGGCCATGTCTGCCCAACCCTGCTCCCTGCCAGAACCCCTCTTCCCCAGAAAAACAATAGGTTTCCCCTTCCCCTTCCACTCCACCCTACTAGTCTCTGCATTCACAAGATCATCCTCCACCATTTCCACCATCTCCAGCAGGACGCCTCCACTAAAAAGATTTTCCTCTCCCCTCCCCTGTGAGTAGTCCACATGGACCCTTCCCTCCGTGACACTCTGGTCTACTCCTAACACTCCCTCACTCCCATATGGCACCTTCTCATGCAATCACAAACTTGGCTATTTATTACCTCTATCCTCACTGTCTAAGGGCCCAAACACATCTTCCAGGAGAAACAATGTTTCATGAGTACTCCATTCAGTCTAAAACTGAAAAGAGGGTTCTTACGAAGGGTCACTGGATCCAAAACGTCAATTTTGATTTATCTCCACAGGCGCTGCCAGAACTTTTTGAGCAATCTCTGTTTTTGCTTCATTCAATCTAGTCCACTCGTTTTGCAGCTCAGACTATTGTCCCTTTACATTGGTGAAATCAAATGCAGACAGGGTGACCACTTTGCGAAATATTTCCGCTCGATTCCACAGGAACAGCCATGATGTTCCAGTTACTAGCCATTTCAATAAACTTCCTTGCCCTCATGCTAACGCATCAGTCCTGGGCCTGCTGCAGTATTCCAATGAAGCACAATGCAAGCTTGAAGAACAACACCTGAGTTTCTGCTTAGACGCTGTGCAGCCTCAAAGTCTCAATGTTGAAATCAATACCTTCAGAAGCTATTGGCTTTATGTTGTTCTCCACAACCCCAAGCCATCTCCCCGCTCCCTGTCAGCTTTGTCTTGTTTGTATCTTGCACTCCAGCGGACAGGAACCATTCTCTCCTGCTTTACATCTTAATTTGCATCTATTTTACTGCCTGCTTTCCATGTTCAGCTTGTACAGGACATTCTGGATCAGTGGTGCTGGAAGAGCACAGCAGTTCAGGCAGCATCCAACGAGCAGCGAAATCAACGTTTAGGGCAAAAGCCCTTCATCAGGCTTTATTCCTGATGAAGGGCTTTTGCCCTAAACGTCGATTTCGCTGCTCGTTGGATGCTGCCTGAACTGCTGTGCTCTTCCAGCACCACTGATCCAGAATCTGGTTTCCAGCATCTGCAGTCATTGTTTTTACCTTGTACAGGACATTGGTGAGGCCACTTTTGGAGTACTGTGTACAATTCTGGTTACCCTGCTATTGGAAAAATATTACTCAGTTGGACCGGGTTCAAAAAATGATTTACCAGGATGCTGCCGGGGCTGGAGGGTTTGGGTTATAAGGAGAGGCTGGCAGTTTTCTCTCTGTCCGTAGGAGATTGAAGGGTGACCGTATAGAGGTTTATAAAATCATGAGCGGCATGGAGAGTGTGAACAGCAAAGGGATTTTTCCTACAGTTGAGGATGTTTTTGAAGATGAGTGGAAAAAGATTTAAAAGGGACCCGAGGGACTACTTTTTTTTTACTATGGTGGTTCATAGGTGGAATGAACTGCCAGAGGAAGTGGTAGGTGCAGTTACACTAACAACGTTTAAAAGACAGTTGGAGAGGTACACGAATAGGAAAAGTTAAGAGGGATACAGGCCAAAAGGAGGCAAGTTCGACTCGTTTAGTTTGGGAAACTTGGTTGGCATAGATGAGTTGGACTGAAGGGTATAACTGTATGACTCTATGACACTTTTTAAAAAAACTCCATTGTCTTATTTACTGGGTCTCCACACCATCTGTTCCCATCGCCCCTTCTCCATCTCTGCCAAAAGTATATTTTTTAAAATTTCCAACCCCTTTCACTTCAGAAGAAGAGATGTACTGAGCTCAAAATGTTCAGTGTCGAGAGTGTAGTGCTGGAAAAACACAGTAGGTCAGGCAGCATCCGAAGAGCAGGAGAATTGACGTTTCAGGCATAAGTCCTTCCTGACCTGCCGTGCTTTTCCAGCTTTGGCAAATAGAATTAAAGAGAATCCAAAGGGTTTTTACGAATATATTAAGGACAAAAGGGTACCAGGGAGAGAATAGGGACCCTCAAAGATCAGCAAGGCGGCCTTTATGTGGAGCCACAGAAAATAGGGGAGATACTAAATGAATATTTTGCATCAGTATTTACTGTGGAAAAGGATATGGAAGATATAGACTGTAGGGAAATAGATGGTGACATCTTGCAAAATGTCCAGATTACAGAGGAGTAAGTGCTGGATGTCTTGAAACGGTTAAAGGCGGATAAATCCCCAGGACCTGATCAGGTGTACCCGAGAACTCTGTGGGACGCTAGAGGAGTGATTGTTGGGCCTCTTGCTGAGATATTTGTATCATTGATAGTCACAGATGAGGTGCCGGAAGACTGGAGGTTGGCAAACGTGGTGCCGCTGTTTAAGAAGGGCGGTAAAGACAAGCCAGGGAACTATAGATCGGTGAGCCTGATCTCAGTGGTGGGCAAGTTGTTGAAGGGAATCCTGAGGGACAGGGTGTACGTATATTTGGAAAGGCAATGACTGATTAGGGATGGTAAACATGGCTTTGTGCATGGGAAATCATGTCTCACAAACTTGATTGAGTTTTTTGAAGAAGTACCAAAGAGGATTGATGAGGGCAGAGCAGTAGATGTGATCTATATGGACTTCAGTAAGGCATTCGACAAGGTTCCCCATTGGAGACTGATTAGCAAGGTTAGATCTCATGGAATACAGGGAGAACTAGCCATTTGGATACAGAACTGGCTCAAAGGTAGAAGACAGAGGGTGGTGGTGGATGGTTGTTTTTCAGACTGGAGGCCTGTGAGCAGTGGAGTGCCACAAGGATTGGTGCTGGGTCCTCTACTTTTTGTCATTTACAAAATGATTTGGATGTGAGCATAAGAGATATAGTTAGTAAGTTTGCAGATGACACCAAAATTGGAGGTGTAGTTTGCAGCAAAGAGGGTTACGTCAGATTACAACAAGATCTGGACCAGGTGGGCCAATGGGCTGAGAAGTGGCAGATGGAGTTTAATTCAGATGAATGCGAGGTGCTGCATTTTGGGAAAGCAAATCTTAGCAGGACTTATACACTTAATAGTAAGGTCCTAGGGAGTGTTGTTGAACAAAGAGACCTTGGAGTTCAGGTTCATTACTCCTTGAAAGTGGAGTCGCAGGTAGATAGGATAGTGAAGAAGGTGTTTGGTATGCTTTCCTTTATTGGTCAGAGTATTGAGTACAGAATTTGGGAGGTCATGTTGCGGCTGTACAGGACATTGGTTAGGCCACTGTTGGAATATTGCGTGCAATTCTGGTCTCCTTCCTATCAGAAAGATGTTGTGAAACTTGAAAGGGTTCAGCAAATATTTACAAGGATGTTGCCAGGGTTGGAGGATTTGAGCTATAGGGAGAGGCTGAATAGGCTGGGGCTGTTTTCCCTGGAGCATCGGAGGCTGAGGGGTGACCTTATAGAGGTTTACAAAATTATGAAGGGCATGGATAGGATAAATAGACTAAGTCTTTTCCCTGGCGTCAGGGAGTCCAGAACTAGAGGGCATAGGTTTAGGGTGAGAGGGAAAGATATAAAAGAGACCTAAGGGGCAACTTTTTCATGCAGAGGGTGGTACGTGTATGGAATGAGCTGCCAAAGGATGTGGTGGAGGCTGGTACAGTTGCAACATTTAAGAGGCATCTGGATGAATATATGAATACGAAGGGTTTAAAAGGATATGGGCCAGGTGCTGGCAGGTGGGACTAGATTGGGTTGGGATATCTGGTCGGCATGGACAGGTTGGACCGAAGGATCTGTTTCCATGCTGTACATCTCTATGACACTACACTCTTGACTTTGATCTCCAGCATCTGCAGTCCTCACTTTCTCCTAGCTCAAAACGTTAACCCTGTTTCTCTCTCCACAGATGCTGCAACACCTGTTGAGTTTCTCCAAAGTTTTGGTTTCACATTAAAGTAAAGTCTCATCTATCCCATCAGAGGGATGTAAAAGCACCACAGTATCATCACAGAAGATCACGGGCGATCTCATTGACATCCTGGTCAATATTTATCCTTCAGTATACACAGAATCTTTGAAATGCAGTCATTCTTGAAATGTAGGAACAATAACAGCATTCTGAGCATGGCACTATTCCATGGGCAGCAACGTGATGATGACCAGGTGGACTGGTTTGCTGATGTTGTTTGAGGAATGAATATTGACTCTGAGACATTACCTTCAACAATCGGTGACTAAAATGTTGCTTGATGACTAAATCGGTGTTCCTTCCCATTTGAACTGCAATGAGATATTATGGCAAAGAAAGATGCTTTTTAGTGTCTTATATTGATTGTAACGATTCCTTGTCATTCTTGACAGCTGAAGGCTCCCGGGAAGTATCTGCTGGATTTGATTTGTCAAAACCTGAACCTAGTTGAGAGTGATTATTTCGCATTGGAGTTCCTGGATTATCGAAAGGTTATGGTATGTAACTTCAAGTATAACCACATTGTGCTGCCCTGCTGCTGCCTACATCCAAAATACAAAGATGATCCCATTTCAAAGCACAACACACATTAATTGTGTACGGTTTGTGAAGATTTGTAGCTCAGGTTGAGGTTTAGGGTGTAGGTTTGCCCGCTGAGCTGTAGGTTTGATATCCAGACTCAGAGGTCGCCACTGATGATGTTACCTAGCCAGGTAATGAAACGCCTGGATATCAAACCTACAGCTCAGCGAGCAAACCTACACCCTACACATTAATTATGATTCTACAGAAAGCAGTCTGAATATACTAAACTGAAATATTGGTCAAGTCACCTTTAAAAACCTCTGGCTTAAAGACCTCCTGTTTGAGTATATTCATAGTGTGCAGGTGTACTGTCTTTTTCTCCCTATAAACGCTCATGACTCTAAATGATGGACGTTCCCCACGAACTGACATCTGTCAAGGAAACCAGATATTTTTCTTAAGAGATATAAATATCATGGTAAAATGTGTAGGTAACATTCTGGGACTACAGATGGTTTTCAGTGCACCAAGTACCATTCACAATTTGAAACACAGAATGTTACCACTTTGCCCGAGGCAAGAGCAGGTTATTTGTACAAGGTACATCCTTTATGGAGTGGTGAGTTATTTATCCAGCATGCCCTGTGTCTGAGAAACTGGTCTATCTCTGGGATTGATCCAGGCATTCTTCGCTATCCCAGGGACCAGCTAATCTCCATGACAACATGGCTGCTGAGTTAAGAGCTTTCCATCACACCAAAAGTTTTATACAATGTCCATATGAGCAAGAATGGTGCTCACAATTAAAGTCAGCAGATGCCATTTGTCTCTAGAACACTGGCCTTTGTTGCTCAGATCTTTGAGTACAGGAGTTGGGACGTCGTGTTGCAGTTGTACAAGACATTGGTGAAGCCTCTGCTGGACTACTGGCCAGTTCTGGTCTGCTGTTAAAGGAAGGATGTTATTAAGCTAGAGAGGGTTCAGAGGAGGTTTACCAGGAAGTTGTCAGGTATGAAAGGTTTGAGTTATAAAGATAAGCTGGGACTTTTTCACTGGAGCATATGAAGTTGAGGGGGTGACCTTACAGAGGTTTATAAAATCACAACAGGGTTAATGATAAATGTCTTTTCCCTAGGATGGGGGATTTCAAGACTTGGAGGGGTGGGTGGGGGGGGGGGGGGGTGGCGGGGGGGGGCGGGGATATTTTTAAAGTAAGAGGAGAGAGATTTAAAACAGACACGAGGGCCACATTTTTTACACAGAAGGTGGTCCATGTGTGGAATGAACTTTCTGAGGAAGTAGTGGATGCTGGCACAGTTACAATGCTTTAAAGACACTTAGTTAAGGACATAAATATGGAGGGATATGGATCAGGAGCCTGTAGGTGGGACTAGTTTAGTTTGGGATTATATTCAGCATGGTCTGGTTGGACCAAAGGGTGTGTTTCCGACTCTCTCACTCTATAACTGGATCACAGTCCCCAGAAAACCTGAGGCTGGGAGTCTTTGAAAATTTGACAACTGAGATTGGTAGATTTTTTTTGTCAGGCAAGGATGTTGAAAGTTCCATTCTCCCAACCCGTGTTCGGAATTAAGAAATATATTTATTTGAACGGTGGAAGAGGATGGAGTCTACTCCTACCTCCCTATGTCAATAAAATTGCTCCTCCTATGAAGTATTTCCTCATGAAGGGCTTATGCTTGAAACGTCGATTCTCCTGCTCATCGGATACTGCCTGACCTGCTGTGCTTTTACAGAACTACACTCTTGACTGCTAATATTAAGAGCTTGACAAAAAAACATAATATTTGGCATAATTCAGTTTGTGGGCACTTTCAGGAAAATGATTTAACTTCATTGTCGTTTTCATATGGCACATGATACAATAACACAATTTCAAAACAACTGGCATGATTTGGACAGGCAAGTAATTCAATCTGATTCAATACAACACATGAAAAGCAGACAAGAAAACTGATTTGAAATAATCACATTAGTGTAATCTCATTCATATAAATAGTTTTAAAGGTCAATTGAATCCATTGTGTATTGTTGAAATAGAAATGGTTGTATGAATGATTAGTTAAATATTTGCTGACAAATGGTAAGTATAATATCTTATATTTTTAGGTGTGGCTTGACCTTTTGAAACCAATTGTGAAGCAAGTCAAAAGTGAGTATTGTTTATTTTGTAGTTCTTGCTTTGACAAGCTGTAGCTTTTCATCAAACAAGGCCGTCTTCTCTACAGATAGGTACAATGGCAGCGATTGGATTAAACATACCTTAAACATAAAGGGCTTTCTTTATCTTTTTAAGGAGTGGGCGGGCGAAGGCGATTTGAAATGTGGCGGTTTATCTTTTGAGTCTTCAACGAATCTTCTCCTCACCCAGTAAACATGTTTCATGTCACCGCCTCACTAAATGTTTCTTTGAGAAGCATCTGTGTCTAACTTTCTTCCGAGTTTGAACTTTCCCTCCAAAATCCTAGATGGCTAATCTCCCCAACATACAAGTAGTCTAATACATTACTTAAAGAGGGCCTTCAGCCCATTGTGTATGTGCCAGCTCTTTGAAAAAGATAGCCAGTTTGTTCCTCTCCCTTATTCTTATAGCCCTGTAAACATTTCCTGCTTTTTAGTATCCAACTCTATTTAGAAATTTTAATTGCAGATTATAACAACTCACTTCGGGCCAAAAAAGACTTTCTCATCTCTCTGGTTTTCTATTTTCGTAAGTCTGCTCTTTCTGCCATTGGAAACAGTTTATCCCCATCTACTCCGTCAGATGCATTTATAAATTTAAATACGTGTACTAAATCTGTTTCTTAGCTTTTCTTCTTTGAGAAGAAAAATCTCAGCTTTTCCAGTCTCTCCCTGTAATTGAAGATGTTCTTCCCTGATATCATTCAGATAATAATCTCCTCTGCGCCCTCTCAAAAGCCTGGAGGGAAAATTGCCAAGGATGTTCCCTCCCTGCTTAGAGGGAATAATAAAAACCATCCCTTAATTTGTGTATGTTGAAGAGTTATGTATTTTTATTCAATATATATTTTTAAAATAAATGCTTCATGGCGAAATCTCCTTCCTTCAGTTTCACAGAATTATTACAGCCTCGGAGAAGGCCATTTGGCCCATCTACTCTGTACCAGCTGTCTAAATGTGCAATGCGCCTCATGTTATTCGCCCAACTTCTCGCCGTTCCTGCACATTTTTCCTTTCCAGATAATAATCGCATACCTTCTATCATTCCTCAGTTGCCTGCACACTCATGTGCAGATCTTCTCCCTCTTGCTTCTTTTGGCAAGTACCTTAAATTTGTGCCCTCTTGTTCTGGATCCTTCCACCTCTGGGCACAGTTAATCCTGATCTACTCTGACTAGAACGCTCCCCGTTATTAATGTTTCTGTCAAATCTCCTTTCGGCCTTTTCTTCTCCAAGAAAAATGGTGCTGACTTGTATCAGTCTACGTAACCGAAGTTCCACATCCCTACATCCACTCTCATCAATTGTTGCCGCTCCTTCTTGAATGCCTTCCCATCATTCCTAAAGCATTTTGGTAGTTTTCACAAATGTATGTCCATGACATTCGGTCACATTAGCAGTTGATGCAAGCGGGAATTTTAAAATGATTATTCTAGCGAGACCAAACTCTAGCAATGCTGGAATTTGAACGATTAGTTCAAGAATCAGGTAAAGAGTAAACTGGGGGATATATTTCCCACCATAATAGGCAATAATTGGATATATTATAAGTACAATATATACTTTTAAATGTGTAACACTATATTAATAAAGTTAAAACTCGCACAACACCATGCTACAGTCCAACAGGTTTAATTGGAAGCACTAGCTTTCGGAGCGACACTCCTTCATCAGGTGGTTGTGGAGGTGGATGTCCTCACCCAGTCCAACACGGCATCTCCAAATCATGACTATATTAATACATTGCTTTTCAGTTTCAACCATAGCTCAATGGGTAGCATTCACACCTCTGGGTTGTGAATTAGGGGTTCAAATCCCATTTCAGCACAGTGCTGAGGGAGTGTTGTCTTTTGATGAGACTTTTAAAATGAGACACTTCCTTCACTGTTAATTTGATTTAAAAGACATTTATTTTAGAGCAGGGGATTTTTCCACAATGTCCTGGTCAATATTTATCGCTTATCCAGCACCACAAATGAAAACACAGTGTTCGATCATTACGGCATTGCTGTTTGAGGGAGCTTGTGTTTTTATCTTCCAAATTGGCTACTGCCTCTCGTGTATTATGGAAGTCAGGGGTGGGTTAGCACAATTGGTTTAGTGGGTGGTTTTTAATGCAAAGTGATACTGATATCCTGCACTGGCTGAGGTTACCATGAAGAGCCAAACCTTCTCAACGCCTAGACCTTGCCTGAGGCATGGTGAACCTCAGCTTAAACCAACACCAATCATCTCCCTCTCGATTGAGAGAGAAGCCCGATGGTTTGGTAAAACTTTGGCAACTTTACCTTTCCTTACAAAAGTATTTCATTGGCTGTAAAGCACATTGAAGCATTCAGAGGTTATGAAAGGTACTGTAGAAATATAATCTGACCGTTTGCAGTTTTAAATAAAGTCTAAAATCTCCTCCTGTAGGGCCACGGCATGTTGTGATGAGATTCGTTGTGAAGTTCTTCCCTCCTGACCATGCTCAACTGCAGGAAGAACTGACGAGGTAGGTACCCTTGGTTTCTCTCAACCTCCTGGGGCTGTGACTTCAGTTGGGAATGTAGTGGATATGGTTTAGACCCTAATCCTGGATGTGTGGAAGGTATGAGTCTGTGGGAATGCAACCTGTTGGTGGGAACTTGCAAGGTTATTGAGGGTAACAAAACCAAGAATCCAAGACTGAGAGTTAAGAATATTATAATGTATGATTATTTTGAACTATTATAGGACATTTTAAAGCCTGTTTACAGCACTGAGGGAGACCATCTGGCCCATCATCTCCATGCTGATCTCAACAAAGCTCTGAATCCCATTTTCCAGTTCTTGGCCCGTATCCCTGGAGATAATGCAAATGAATAGTTAAACACTGCACAAGTGACTCTGACTCAACTACTCTTTCTTTTGGGCAGTGATTTGCAGATTTTCACCACCCTCTCAGTGAAAAATATTCTCTGTGCTGCTCCCTTTACTCCCCTTGGTCCTGATTATTGACCCCTGTACTCAAGGATCAAGCCTCTTCCTATCTGCTATTTATGCTTTGATTGTGTACATCTCTGTCAGGCCCCCTCATCACCTTCACAGCTCCCAGGAAAACAATTCCCCAGCCTATCCAACCCTTGTTCAAAACTCGGACCCTCCAGCCCAGATGGGGAACTAATAAATCTCCTGTGCACCCTCTCAAGTGCAATTATGTCCTTCTCATGATGTGTTGACCAGAACTTCAGTTAAGGCTGTCCTCAACATTCAGAGAAATTTAATTTGTAAATGTTTGTGATACATTTAGTACTCAAAGTGGGGGGTGAGGTTAACATATATGTAAGCACATTTTCCGAAACTTGAGACTGGATGGATGTATACCTGAAATGTTTTCTTTTTCTGAAGTAGGCATGGTTTTGAATGGATTGTTCGGAATGCATGAATTTAACAGTCCTGATCCTTAAATAAAAATCTACAAGGAAGGAAAACGTCTCGAGTAAGGGTAAAAATAATTCAAGGTTTTGAATACCCTACTTGTGTTCCTGTGTTCGATGGACTCTGCTGAGAGTCCCAGTTCTTGGAGGGACTCTGTGTAGACAAGGGGTTAGGTAAAAACAAGGACTGCAGATGCTGGAAACCAGAGTCTAGATTAGAGTGGTGCTGCAAAAGCACAGCAGGTCAGGCAGCATCCGAGGAGCAGGAAAATCGACGTTTCGGGCAAAAGCCCTTCATCAGGAATAGAGAATCTCTATTCCCGATGAAGGGCTTTTACCTGAAACGTTGATTTTCCTGCTCCTCGGATGCTGCCTGATCTGCTGTGCTTTTACAGCACCACTCTAATGTAGACGAGGGGTTATCAATCCATGAGGTGGTACAATGTAGACCCCATTGATGAGCTCAGACCACGATAGTGCCCTGGGCTACTGGCAAACCCATCCCTGTCTGATCTCGTTGGGAAACAGACACCTGCTATCACCGCATGAATAGAAGTTCCTTTCCTGTCCCCCGGCTTATCCCATAGCATGGAAAAATCAAGAATGTGCACATGAAGATGTTTTATCTCAAACCCGCCAGTGATATTTTTGCTTTCCTCGTAGATCATTTTCTAAGGTATCAGGACTGCTACCTTCAGGCAGCACGAATGTTCTATTTGAAACCACGTCAGCACTATAATTAAAAGAAAAATGCTTGAAATGTATTTTGGTTGCGTCAGGTTTTGAAAAGTGTCATTGCAGACAAGTAAGCAGCCCAGCAAATTCAGCAGAAATGTTTGCAAATTTGACTTTCTCGAAACGTTGAGTGCACAACAAAATGCTTGGGGGGAAGAAAAGAAATCTGACGTCTCAAATGATACTGTTATGTTGGACACAACAGTGTTGTCCCAGGAGACTTAGAGGTGCAGCAGTATTTGCAGTGGAACCCACAGCAGAGCCTACCTTAATGCAAACCAAATGAGCGTTTGAAATGATTATCCATAATGCCAAAATGGCCCCCTGAGCATGTACCAACGCAGCACGTGTAGTCATCCATGTGACCAGGCTGGGGAGTGTGGGAAACTGGGAGGCAAGGACTGGTGAGTCAGACTGTGAGCAGGGGGTGCTGCCCTCCAGCCATACTCTTTTGCTGAGCTTGGCCAACTGTTGCCTCCCAACCTGTTCCTTGCCCCCTCACCGCCATTGCGGAAGAAAGAACGATCCAACTCCACATCCAAATGGCTAAACTGGCCCACCCGTCCCCCCCCCCCCCCAACACATCCACAGAGGGGGCTCAGTGATGCCAGCTGCCTGTGACACAGTGTACCTGCAAGTACATGCTCATTGCTCCACCTTGTGGTGGTGTTCAGAAGCATGGTCCAATTCAATATTACAGTACATTGTGATGATACTGTTTCTGAGCTAATCATCCTCTACATAGAAACATGAAAAGTAGGAGCAGCAGTAAGCCATTTGGCTCTTCCCAAGCTTGTTCTGCCATTCAATTGGATCATTCTTACCGGAAGAATGTTGTGAAACTTGAAAGGGTTCAGAAAAGATTTACAAGGATGTTGCCAAGGTTGGAGGATTTGAGCTATAGGGAGAGGTTGAACAGGCTGGTGCTGTTTTCCCTGGAGTGTTGGAGGCTGAGGGGTGATCTTATAGAGGTTTACAAAATTATGAGGGGCACGGATAGGATAAATAGACAAAGCCTTTTCCCTGGGGTCGGGGAGTCCAGAAATAGAGGGCATAGGTTTAGGGTGAGAGGGGAAAAATATAAGACCATAAGACATAGGAGTGGAAGTAAGGCCATTCGGCCCATCGAGTCCACTCCGCCATTCAATCATGGCTGATGGGCATTTCAACTCCACTTACCAGCATTCTCCCCGTAGCCCTTAATTCCTCGAGACAACAAGAATCTATCAATCTCTGCCTTGAAGACATTTAGCGTCCTGGCAATGAATTCCACAGGCCTACCCCTCTCTGGCTGAAGAAATGTCTCCGCATTTCTGTTCTGAATTGACCCCCTCTAATTCTAAGGCTGTGTCCACGGGTCCTAGTTTCCTCGCCTAATGAAACAATTTCCTAGCGTCCACCCTTTCCAAGCCATGTATTATCTTGTACGTCTCTATTAAGTCTCCCCTTAATCTTCTAAACTCCAATGAATACTATCCCAGGACCCTCAGCCGTTGCTCATATGTTAGATCTACCATTCCAGGGATCATCCGTGTGAATCTCCGCTGGACACGTTCCAGTGCCAGTATGTCCTTCCTGAGGTGTGGGGACCAAAACTGGACACAGTACTCCAAATGGGGCCTAACCAGAGCTTTATAAAGTCTCAGTAGCACATCGCTGCTTTTATATTCCAACCCTCTTGAGATAGGTGACAACATTGCATTCGCTTTCTTAATCACTGATTCAAACTGCATGTTTACCTTTAGAGAATCCTCGACTAGCACTCCCAGATCCCTTTGTACTTTGGCTTTACGAATTTTCTCACCATTTAGAAAGTAGTCTATGCTTTTATTCTTTTTGCCAAAGTGCAAGACCTCGCATTTGCTCACATTGAATTCCATCAGCCATTTCCTGGACCATTCTCCCAAACTGTCTAGATCCTTCTGTAGCCTCCCCACTTCCTCAGTACTACCTGCCTGTCCACCTAACTTCGTATCATCTGCAAACTTCACTAGAATGCCCCCAGTCCCTTCATCCAAATCATTAATATATAATGCGAACAGCTGTGGCCCCAACACTGAACCCTGCAGGACACCGCTTGTCACCAGCTGCCATTCCGAAAAAGAACCTTTTATCCCAACTCTCTGCCTTCTGTCAGACAGCCAATCCTCAATCCATCCCAGTAGCTCACCTAGAACACCATGGGCCCTCACCTTGCTCAGCAGCCTCCCGTGTGGCACCTTATCAAAGGCCTTTTGAAAGTCTAGATAGACCACATCCACTGGGTTTCCCTGGTCTAACCTACTTGTCACCTCTTCAAAGAATTCCAACAGGTTTGTCAGGCATGATCTTCCCTTACTAAATCCATGTTGACTTGTTCTAATCAGACTTTGCTCTTCTAAGAATTTAGAAACCTCATCCTTAATGATGGATTCTAGAATTTTACCAACAACCGAGGTTAGGCTAATTGGCCTATAATTTTCCATCTTTTGTCTTGATCCTTTCTTGAACATGGGGGTTACAACAGCGATCTTCCAATCATCCGGGACCTTTCCTGATTCCAGTGACTCTTGATAGATCTCAACCAATGCCTCTGCTATTTCCTCAGCTACCTCTCTCAGAACTCTAGGGTGTATCCCATCGGGGCCAGGAGATTTATCAATTTTAAGACTTTTTAACTTTTCTAGCACTATCTCTTTTGTAATGGCAACCATACTCAACTCAGCCCCCTGACTCCCTTTAATTGTTGGGATATTACTCTTGTCTTCCACTGTGAAAACTGACACAAAGTACTTGTTAAGTTCTGCTGCTATTTCCTTATCTCCCATCACTAGGCTTCCTGTATCAGTTTGAAGTGACCCAATGTCTAAAAGAGACCTAAGGGGCAAAACGTTTTCACACAGAGGGTGGTACGTGTATGGAATGAGCTGCCAGAGGAAGTAATGAAGGCTGGTACAATTGTAACATTTAAGAGGCATTTGGATGGGTATATGAATAGGAAGGGTTTGGATGGGTATGGGCCGGGTGCTGTCAGGTGGGACTAGATTGGGTTAGGATGACTGGTCGGCATGGACGGGTTGGACCGAAGGGTCTGTTTCCGTGCTGTACATCTTTATGACTCTATGGTTAATTGTCCAACCTAGTGCCCTATTCCAGTTTTCTCTCCATACCCTTTTGTGACTTTACACCTCAAAACTATCCCATGCCTTTTCAAAAACATTCAATTTTTGGCCTCAACCACTTCCTGCTCCTGTCCTCCAATCCCTGCTCCTGTCCTCCAATCCACTCACTATGAAGTGGTTTCCTCATCTGTCCTTCCTTATCTGTATGTAAGGAAAATCACCTATACCGTGTATTCAAAACGAATGGGTATCCAATGAACACAGTCTGCCAATTTCTCAACAACAAACCCAAACAAGCAGACAAACCACATCCAGAAACCCTAGCCACTCTCCCCTACATCATAGACATCTTGGAAATGACTGCCAGACTACTCAGACCCCTTAGCATCATGTAGCCCACAAACCCTTAAACTTACTAAAACTGCAGCTAATGAACTTGAAAGACCCTATACAGACAACAAGCAAGACTAACGTCATTTACAAAATACCATGCAAGAGCCGTAACAAACACTACATTGGACGAATAAGCAGAAAACTAGCCACCAAGATACATGAACACCAACTAGCCACAAAACGACATGACCCTCTCTCACTAGTATCCTAATGAGATAAGGAAGGACACCACTTCGACTGGGACAACACATCCATCTTAGGACAAACCAAACAGAGACATGCATGAGAATTCCTAGAAGCATGGCATTCCAATCGGAACTCTATCAACAAACACATCGAGTTAGACCCCGTCTACCAGCCCCTCAGCAAAAGAACAGGAAATGACATCACCACGGGAAATGACGTCACCAACCTAAAGAAACCCAAACATATAAATAGAAAGCGTGAATCATATACATTGCTCCGCCTGAGGCCCACTGAAGATATTACCTAGTAGGGCGATGAAAAGTCTGGAAATGAATCTCCCAGCTCAGCAAGCAAACCTACATCCTGTATAGCCTCCCATTTATCCACATTACACTGCATTTGCCGTGCATTTGCCTACTCATTCGACTTGTTTTAAAGTGCACTGAAGCATCTCTGCCTCATCCTCACAGCCGCCTGCCCACCCAGCTTTGTCATCTGCAGCCTTGGAGATACGGGTACACAGTCCTTTATCCGAAATCCTTGGGGCCAGTTGTTTTTCAGAATTCGGAATTTTTCGGATTTTGGAATAAATGACATTTTCACAGTGAAATTTTAAAAATTGCCTAACAGCAGACGCATGTGTGAATAGTGTGAGCGCTGAGACACAATCGATGCCTGCCAGTGTTGCGCCATGCCACCATGTCACATCTGAGTGGGTGTGGAGTTGGGTCACTTGCACATTCCACAAAAAGAATTTTGGATTTGGAGCTTTTCGTATTTCGGAGTTTCAGATAAAGGATTGTGTACCTGTATCACATTTACAATATTATAATTCCCTCCGATTCATAAGTCTAATTCCCATTGTGATAGCTCAGGAGATATTAAATTCTGTTAATTAATTAATCTGGAATAAAATACTAGTCTCATTAATACTTTTTTAAAAAACCCATCTGACGAGTTGTCCTTAGCACAATATTATTACTGGGCAGAAGGATACCATTTGGCCCATCATACCTGCACTAGCTCAGTTATCCAGTGCCAATCTCCTGCATTTTCCCCGTATCCTTCCACACCATTACTATCTGAAAAACACATGCAGTGGTTGCTTCATTGTCACAATTGAATCTGCTGTCAATACATTCCATACCCTAAGTCCTCACTGTGTGAAAAACAATGTCATCACAACACTGTTGCTTTGTTTGCACATCACTTCAGAAAGCAGGTTTCACTGGCCCTCAGCAATATGGTTGATAATTAACTGAAATGACTCAGCAAAGTATCAACCCACCCACCATGTTGACTGCAGTGCTTCCAGAAGATAGCTCTCCTCCTCAAGAGCGATAAATACCGGCCTCACCTGCACTGCATGCATCCCACAAACACAACTCTCCAGGCAAACAGGAGCCCATCGACTGCACCATTTCTCAATAGAAGCAGGATGTTTCTCCATAATACAAATAATGTCAATTAAACCAATCCCAGTCATTTGCAACAGGGTAAGCTGCAGGCGTGATTGGCAGGGGAATTGCCCAGTCATTTCCATTCTGACTGGGAATAGTGGCAGCACTATATACAGCTGTTATTCCAAAGATCTAAAAGCTGCTGGACATGTTTTTCTCACCTTGGGGGCCTGTACTATTCCTCACTGGATTTGTGTTGCTAGGGTTAGATTTCTTGGGGCCATCTGCTGGTGAGGCTAAGGACTGAAGAAGATAATTCTGAGCTTTGCCAGCACGAGTGAGGCAAGAGCTGTGCTTTTGCAAGTTTTGTCAGATTTGGAGCTTGAACCAGAGATTCTCTTTGGCATAATGATGATACTATCAAATGGGTATTGTGGGTAATAATACACGTTTGGTGGCACGGACTAGGGATTTACTCGTGATTCTATAAATATGAACAGTCTGAAATGCTGGTTTTTGAATGAAAAAAAGCATATTTGTGAAGTATATTTCTGTCAATAAATCCTTGCAGAAGTGTGTAAAGATTGGCTCAGTTCTATCCTTTTCAGTCAGTCCACACCATAAAGAAGCCTCCTGCTATTTTACCCTGCTTTCATCATTTTGCTTTAAAGGGAGAAAAGCACTTTGCCCCTATTTCAACAGATTCAGTCTTGTAAGAGTATCCTTGAAATATCTCTGAATAACATATTGATATTTCAGAGCAGCTTAAAGAATCATTTGCTGTGAAATATTATTACACAGACATGGCAGAAACACATCACTGAAGAGCTAATAACAGCTGTTCTACAGTTGATAGAAATTAGTTATCTGGCAGATGAATGCACTTTTGGTTCTTTTCAGCTGTTGACCACGTCTCCCAAGTTTACATCCAAATTTGGTTGGATGTATTCATCATGTGGCTGCCTCTGTCCATTTGTCCCAGTCCCCACACTCTTGTCTGACATGTTCATCCTCAATTCGTTCCCCTTCCTACATCAGTCAGAAAGCAAAACATTTCCTAATTGCCAACTGGATCATTCATGACCAACAATCAAACAGCATTTGGAATTGGATTTTACAGGCCCCTCATGACAGGTTGGAAGCAGAGGAGTGATTATCAAATGCAGTTTGTGTCTCTCTCATTTTGCAAGGGAGGCCAGGGAGCAGCTTGCCTGTCCTTGGGTCTATTCAGATTCCTACATCGGTAGAAGGAAGCCCACCTGAGGTATCTCCCTTCCCAAGATCGTGCCTACCCCAGCCAACGTGCATCCCCAGTCTGGACTTTTGATTTGATTTAGATTACATTAGATTAGATTAGATTCCTTACAGTGTGGAAACAGGCCCTTTGGCCCAACAAGTCCACACCAACCCTCAAAGCACAACCCACCCAGATCCCTACATTTGCCCCTTCACCTAACACTACGGGCAATTTAGCATGGCCAGTTCACCTGACCTGCACATCTTTGGATTGTGGGAGGAAACCCACACAGACACGGGGAGAATGTGCAAACTCCACACAGACAGTTGTCTGAGGCGGGAATTGAACCCGGGTCTCTGGCGTTGTGAGACAGCAGTGCTAACCACTGTCACCGTGCCAGCGAGGTCAGCATTTATTATTATCCCATGTATCTAGGTTTGTTTTGTTTTGTGAGCAGTACAGGCAGATCATACCTGTATGATGCATTAGGATAATAGAACAGAGAGAAGGTGCACAAAGAGTGAGGTCAGCATTAAAATTTGAGAAGACCGTTCAGAAGTCTAATAACAGCTGTTGTTGAATCTATTCATATGTGAAAATAAGCTTTTGTATCTCCTACCCAGTGTCAGAGATTGACAGAGATTATGTCTGGGTTGGCAAGGGGTCCTCGATTACATTGGCTTGCATGATGGACTAGGTTGTGTTCACAACTCTCTGCGGTTTCTTATAATCCTGGGCTTCAGTCTGACTTCCATAGACAGTATCTCTTTAGGAACTTGCCTGCACACCCAGCAATAATCTTATGGCTGAGGCAATGAAGGTTTACATACAGCTGCTTCTGACATAAGAGATGCATGACACATGCACATCTGATGACTGTTACAATTGAGGCTTTGAGTTCACACTGGTCTCTGTGAGCCTGGGGCTTGTAAACCCTCTGGTGAACCACAGCAGAGTTTTGCTTTGAGCTGAATTGAAGTGAGCTTTCCTGCCATTGAATCTGTTCTGGCAGAAATCCTCTATCACTGCCAATTGAAGAGTTCATGTGCTAACCACCTTCAAAACATGGACTGCAGTGGTTCAAAATCTTCTCAAGGACAATTGTTCATAGAGTCATAGAGCTGTAGAGCATGGAAAAGAGCCTTCAGTCCAACTTGTCCATACTAACCAGATATCCTAAATTAATCTAGTCCCATTCCTTGCATTTGGCCCATATCCTTCTAATCCCTTCCTATTCATAGGCATTCCATCCAGATGCCTTTTAAATGTTGTAATTGTACCAGCCTCCACCTGGTAACAGCTATTCACTGCCATAACTCAGGGAAGAGTTTCTTTAAAAAATAACCCAGCATGTCATTAACCAATTAAAATAAACTCCCCCAAAGGGCAGGTCTCAGAGCATCTGTAGAGGGACAAACCAAGTTAAAGTTTCAGATCTGTGACTTTCCATGGTTTTCATTTCATATGAATGAAGAATCATCTTCTCTGAGATTTAATAAAGGTGTTCAGAATGATGAAGGGTTTGGTTTCAGTAAATAACGAGCAAAGGAGGAACAGTGGACAGTCTTGAAGCAATTTCCAAAAGAAGCAGAGAAGAATTTTTTAAAATGCAGTGAGTTGTTCTGACCTGGATTATAAGGGTGGTGGAATCAGATTCCAAGAGTAACTTTAAAAAAGAGGATTAAATGAATATTTGCAAAAGGAACATTTTCAGGTCTGCACTGAAGCGCAGGTAGACGGCACTAATTGAATAGCTGAAAATGTGTTGCTGGAAAAACGCAGCAGGTTCCTGATGAAGGGCTTATGCCCGAAACGTCGAATTTCCTGTTCCTTGGATGCTGCCTGACCTGCTGCGCTTTTCCAGCAACACATTTTCAGCTCTGATACTCCAGCATCTGCAGACCTCACTTTCTCCACTAATTGAATAGCCACAATTATGGGCCAAATGGCCACCTCCTACATCGTAGGATGTTACACATCAAAAGTGGATAACGTGCAAGCAACATTCATTGCAGCAAGATGACTGATTTGTTTTTTTTTAAACGATTTTGCAGGTACCTCTTTGCCTTGCAAATCAAACAGGACCTGGCCTCTGGAAGGATGACCTGTAATGACACGAGTGCAGCTCTTCTGGTGTCTCATATTGTCCAGTGTGAGTGAATTTGACACAGATTTCCCCTGTTTTGGCATGAGTGCGGAGGAAGCCTCGCAAATAATGTGCTTGGAGAACCCACCAAGTCAGCACAAAGGACCAGGCTAAGTATTTGCAATGGTCTTCAGCCAGGCTGAATGGACGCTCCTTTGCAGCATTTCAGACATTAGCCTTCACTCATTCCGTTCACTCCATGTGATAACGAGAAATGGCTGACGGCACTGCAAGGTTATGGACCCTTGCAACATTCCTACACCAGTACAAGATTTGTTCTCCAGAGCCAGCCTCACTTTTTTTTTAAGTCAAGCTTTCCAGTGCAGCTTCAACACTCTGACTTTTCTCACATCCTTCTAAGTGATTATCTCTTTTGAAGGAGCTTCCACAGACACAGTAGGCCGAACAGTTTTCTTCTGCGCTGTGGCATTTTATTAACTGGTGGATATGATAGTTGCTGCAGGCTGTTAATTTACTCTTGTGAACAGCTCACCCCAACTCAGATTGTCACATACTGGTGAAGGCGATTTTGCAAGTTGATGTGGGTTGGGATTGCATGAACTGTGTCCTAATTTACTGGACAGAGTGAGGCCTGAGACGTTTTTAATTAGAAAACAGTAGGAACTAAAAGAAAACATTGTGTATGTACTGATAGCGTCATCTCTTTCTTTATTCCAGCCGAAATTGGGGATTTTGATGAAACGCTCATCCGTGAGCACTTGGAGAAAAACAAGTACATACCTCAGCAAGAAGCCCTGGTGGATAAGATAGCGGAATTTCATCGCAGGCATGTGTAGGTATTTAAGTCCTGCTCTGTACAGTGTTGGGGTCACAACGCTGATCTTAAATCTAGGTCATAAAGACTTTGTCAAATTCTGTTTGTAACGGCCAAATGGAGTGCTGAAGGGGAAATAGTGTCACTAAAAGGGAGGAATGGATGATGACGACGGCAATTCACTGTGGCGAGCAAAGTTTGTGACCCAGCTTGTAGTAAATGAATTGACAGAGCGTGTAGATTCGAAGGATTTCATCAGCTGAAAAGACCTGCAACCCAAGTTGTAACAATTTAAGGGAATGCAATGAAAATTGTCAAGAGTCGACAAACACAATTATGTTCTTTCTGATATCTGTCTGTCTATTGAGTCGCACGCCTTTTATGTGGATGTGTTTTTTTTTGTTTACATCATGAGAGGGGAAAAGATGCAGTGTTTCATGCAATGCAGATGTAGGCCCAAATTCTCATCTGCAAAAAGGAATGCACAGACTTGGGAGAGTTCCTAACTCTGTGATTCTTACTTTTAAAAATGGCTACCCATGGGTCAGGATTTTCAGCCTGGAGTGGCAGACCACGTTAGAACTAAGGCTAGGTGTCTCTGGGACAGCAGAAGGGGTTAGAGGGTGGTAGAGGCAGCCTTCACTTGCACTATATTGATGGTTCAGGGAAATGTAGCTCCAGCCTTCTCAACTCCCCGATGCTCCATATTCTCCCCATGCCTCATCCATGCCAACTCATTCCATCTCATGCTGTCTAGCCAGCCCATAACCAGCACAGTAGCACAGTGGTTAGCACTGCTGCCTCACAGCGCCAGAGACCCGGGTTCAATTCCCGTTTCGGGCAACTGACTGTGTGGAGTTTGCACATTCTCCCCGTGTCTGTGTAGGTTTCCTCCGGGTGCTCCGGTTTCCTCCCACAGTCCAAAGGTGTGCAGGTCAGGTGAATTGGCCATGCTAAATTGCCCGTAGTGTTAGGTGAAGGGGTAAATGTAGGGGCGTGGGTCTGGGTTAGTTCCTGTTTGGAGGGTTGGTGTGGAATTGTTGGGCCAAAGGGCCTGTTTCCACACTGTAAGTAATCTAATTTAACCACTTACACCATAGGCTACCTATTACCTGCAAACCATGGCCCTTCATGACTTCCATGTCAAACCGCGCCCTTTCACCCAACCCAATGACCCTCTGTAACCCCTATTCAAAAGGTGCCCCTATACCTACCCCACCCTGACCTTTATAACCCATGTGCCAACTAATGGCCTTCTACCCTCAACATGATTCTTTATAGTCTCCATGTCCCCCTAACCACCATTGTAGA
This sequence comes from Hemiscyllium ocellatum, assembly GCF_020745735.1. Taxonomy (NCBI): domain Eukaryota; kingdom Metazoa; phylum Chordata; class Chondrichthyes; order Orectolobiformes; family Hemiscylliidae; genus Hemiscyllium; species Hemiscyllium ocellatum. The sequence continues at coordinate 20,013,576 of NC_083406.1, read as the reverse complement.
CCTTTGTAACCCAAATCCAATTATTATCCCTTTATACATAACCCCAAACCCCAGTGCCCCAAATGCCCCTCATGATTTTATAAACCCCTATAACGTCACCCCTCAGCTCCTAGTCAGCCTCTCTCCATTGCTGAAACCTTCCAATCCTGGCAACATCCTTGTAACTCTTTTCTGAATCCTTTCAGCTTTAATAAAATCTTACCTATAGCAGGGAGATCAGAATTGCAAAAGTGTTCTATCCAATGTCCAAACAACTGCAACATAACACCCCAACTCCTGGATTTGATGCATTGATCATTGAAAGTAAGCATATCAAACACCTTCTTCACTATCCTATATATCAACAAATCCACTTTCAAGGAACTATGAACCTGCACTCCAAGGTCTCTTTGTTCAGCAACACTCCCTAGGACCTTACCATTAAGTGCATAGGTCCTCCCCTGATTTGCCTTACCAAAATGCAACACGTCACATCTATCTAAATTAAACTCCATCTGCCACCCCTCAGCCCAATGGTCCATCCGATCAACGTGATATAACTTTCTTTTGGTGTCATCTGCAAACTTTCTTAACCACACCTCCTATATTCATATCCAAATCATTGGTATAAATAACAAAAAGCAGTGGACCCAGCACCAATCCATGCGGCACACGGCTGGTCACAGGCCTCCAGTCCGAAAAGCAACCCTTCACCACTACCCTCTGTCTCCTACCTTCAAGCCAGCTACCAACTCAGATACATGTCAAAGATCCCCAGCTGCAATGCTGCTACCAACTTATGAAATTCTTAATAATTGAACCTACATATTACTGTTAGAAAATTCCTTGATATTATCAATTGAGTAAGTACAAGAATCGTACAATCCCTACAGTGTGGAAGTAGACCATTTGGCTCATCAAGTCCACACCGACCCTCCGAATAGCATCACATGCAGATCCACCCAACTACCCTATTCCTATAACACTGCATTTCCCATGGCTAACCCACCTAGCCTCCACATCCCTAGGCAATTTAGTGTGACCAATTCACCCAACCTGCACATCTTTGAACTGTAGAAGGAAACTGGACCACCCAGAGGAAAGCAACACAGACACAGGGAGACTGTGCAAACTCCACACAGGCAGTCGCCCAAGGCTGGAATCGAACCCATGTCCCTAGCACTGTGAGGCAGCTGTGCTAACCACGTGCCACCCAAAAGGGAACAAAAACAACTCTCCTTTCATATAAATATCAGTGCTGCAAATTCTTGAGTTGTAAGAGGTAGGGGAGGAAGCAAGAGAATGAAGATGTTTTGAAAGAGTGTTAGACGTATTGGAACCAAAGTAGTTTGGTAGAGTAAAGATACAGAGCAGCCATATTCTGAATGCTGGCTCTAACTTGATGGCCTGAATGGCCTCCTGTTTTGCTATTGAGAAAAGGTGAGGCCTTTTGTCGTGTCACAAGCCCTGTCCTCTACCAGTTTCACTGTGGAGACTAAATTGGCAGTACTAATTTCATGGGGGAGAAAGTGAGGACTGCAGATCAGAGTCAAAAGGTGTGTTGCTGGAAAAGCACAGCCGGTCAGGTAACATTTGAGGAGCAGGAGAGTCAATGTTTCGAGCAAAAGCTCTGAAGAAGAGCCTATACGCAAAACGTTGACTCTCCTGCTCCTCGGATGCTGCCTGACCGGCTGTGCTTTTCCAGCACCACACATTTTGAGCACTAATTTCATTTTCTGTAGAGAAAATAAAGCAGATTTTGTGTGGGATTTGCATAAGGCTGGCCCTGTAAGCACATGGAACGGTGGGAACCCAGGAGTTTGACTTGACATTTGCATCACACTGAATGCCGAGAGACGTGATGTGACAGCACTGGAATTTATTTGGAACAAAGGTAGTGTTTAAATGCTAACAGTGAAATGAATTTGCTCCTTTCAAATACTCTAGCAGAATTCCAACAGTCTCACAGTTTCATAAAACAATGAACTGATAAATGGAAAAACTTCAAAATCAATTTGATTTGCTGGTGTCTTCTGAGAAATTAAAATAAAACATTCAGATGTTTGGATGGAAATTATGTTTCATGAAAATGTCCAAACTGTTTTAAGCAGCAGGATCGAGAATAGTTAGAAAATGATTGAACTGTGGAAATGTGCTCTTAAAGAGAGTTGAGCTATCTTGCTGGTTGATGTCATGCCAAGTACGAAGATTTTGGTTATTGAGGTCATCATTTCAGCTGCAGGACATCTCTGCAGGAGTTCCTCAGGGTAGATATTTTCTAATCAACTTGTTCAGAGATGTTATTACACACCTCTGGAGCAGGTGAACGTAGCGCAGACCTCTTAGTTCAGCAATAGAGACACTACCGCTGTGACACGAGAGCCTCACTGTCCGCAAGGTTGTGTTCTTGGCTTAGTCATCAATTCCTTCAACAATGATATGTCTTCCATAAGCTGAGAAGTCAGGATGTTTGCTTAAGACTGCACAACATTCAGCATCATTTACGACTCTTCACATACTAAAGCTGTCCATGTCCATATGTAGCAAGACCTGGCTTGAAGTGATTTGCAATGAGCAACAGGAACATCACATTAGGTGAGGCAATTACCATTTCCAACAAGGCAGAATCTAATCATTGGCCTTTGACATTCAGTGGCATTACCATTACTGAATCCCCCACTACCAGTGTTCTGGGAGATTAACATTGACAAGAAGCTGAACTGGATCAGTCATATAAATATCCTGGCCACAAGAACAATTCAGAGGTCAGGAATTCTGCAGGGAATAGCTCTCCGCCTGTCAGAAGTATAATGGAATGCTCTCTACTTGCCTGAGTTCCAAGATCACACAATAAGGTTAACACCATCCAGGACAGAGCAGCCTGCTTGATTGATGCCACATTTAAGCTTCAATTCCTGCATCACTGGCACACAGTGAAACCAGTGGGTACCATCTACAAGATGCACCCTTCGACATCATTTTCCAACCGTGTGACCTCTACCACCTTGAAGGATGAGCAAGGCAGATGTGTGGAAGTACCACTACGTTAAAGGTTCTGTATAAATGCCAGTTGTTGTTGATACAGTCGTAGCTCACTCATCCTCAAAATTGCACAATTTGATTGCACCCAGATAAAGCTGATGCCTTGGCTCAAGGTTCAAATGTGTGAGGCATGCAGGACTCACAGTCCATCCTATAAACAATACCGATAGAGTCATTGAGATGTACAGCATGGAAATAGACCCTTCAATCCAACTGGTCAATGCAGACCAGATATCCTAACCTAACCTAGTCCCATTTGCCAGCACTTGGCCCATATCCCTTGAAACCCTTCCTATTCATAAACCCATCCAGATACCCTTCAAATGTTGTAATTGCACCAGCCTCCATCATTTCCTCTGGCAGCTCATTCCGTACATGCACCAACCTCTGCATGAAAAAGTTGCCCCTTAGGTCCCTTTTAAGTAGTTCCCCTCTCACCCAAAACCTATGCCTTTAGTTTTGGACTCCCCCATCCCAGGGAAAAACCCTGTCTATTTACCCTATCCACGCCCATTATGATTTTTGTAAATCTCTATAAGGTCACTTCAAGAGAAGAGAATTCTTAGACATTCTAACTTTTCAGTTGCAAAACCTCGACGATTACTGACTTGAAGATCACAGAGCACTGAGGGTTATTGGATTGGAAGAAGTTAGAGTTGAGGAGAGGGTAGCCCGTGAAAGCCAATTTAAAATTAGAAGTAAGGATGAGAATTCTGAAATGGAGGCCCTTCTTAACAGGGTGTTCATGAGAACAAAGGGATGATAAGTTAAACTGTGTTTAAACCTAAGTGTCCATAACATTTTTAAGGTTGACAACAGCCCCTTTGACCTTGGATATGTTGGGACACCAGATTTTGAGGCAGGAAAGTAGGAAATGCTGACCTGGCTGGGCGGTGCACCCCCTGGTGGATAGCTTTTGCATTGTGTTGCAAAGAATTTCAGGAGCAATTCTGCTGAAGCAAGTATTGAGAGCTGGATATTGGAGGTTTGGAACCCAGGTTGTGGGAGAGTTAGGGTCGATGGGGTGAATGCACAATTAAAATTAGCAATTTAATCCATGTTCTGGAATTGTAATTTGTTCTATTTGCAATTATCTCCCCACCCCAAAGTGGACACACACCTGCTGCTTCTGACTATCAGCTGCTTGAGATCGCCAGAAGGCTAGAAATGTACGGGATTCGGCAACATTGTGCAAAGGACAGAGAGGGTACAAAGATCAACCTGTCTGTGTCTCATGCCGGGATCATCGTTTTCCAGGTAATAGTTGTTAAAGCACAAAGCTAACAAAACGTGGCTTGGGCCACTTTATCTTGTCTTTAGTCAGGATTAAACTGACCTCTTCATGTTTCTGATGCAGGGTAACAACAAAATCAACTCATTCAATTGGGCCAAGGTTCGCAAGCTGAGCTTTAAGAGGAAACGCTTCCTGATAAAGTTTCGCCCGGAAATGAATGTGAGTGTGTTCTTGTCGCTCCTTTCTGCTTTGCTACCTGATTTGTGTGTTGAGTGAGTGTGAGCTGATGCTTTGTGTTTCTGGCTTGTTGTTGCAGTCCTGTCAGGACACCTTGGAGTTTTCCATGGCCAGTCGTGATTCCTGCAAGGCGTTCTGGAAGATTTGTGTTGAATATCATGCCTTCTTCCGACTGTTTGAAGAACCCAAACCAAAACCCAAGCCCATTCTGTTCAGTCGAGGGTCCTCGTTCAGATTTAGGTAAGCATATTCTACCTTCGTCCAGATCCTCCATGTCATTTTAATTTATGTAAAACCTTTGTTCTGCTAAACAGACTTTCTTCTGCTGAGACATCCAGCTGTTTTTCCTTTTATGGACTGTGCCACATGCCATTCCCATTGTGTTTCAGTTGGTAACGCTCCCACCTCAATGTCTCGTTGTTCAAATCCTGCTCCTGGACTCCAACACAAAACCTGGGATTGACCCTTGAGTGCAGTATTTAGGGAGTGCTGCACTGTTAGATCTTTTGGATGAGGTGTTAGAAGCCAGGGTCCATCTGCCCTCTCAGATAAACGTAAAAGATCCCACACCCTTATTTCAAAGAGGGGCACATAGTTATAAAGGAATACGTTTTAAAAAGTTCAGCACGACAGACGTCTTGGTAGAAAATTAGAGAAATAAAGTTGAAATGTCAAACATTACACTCCTTTCTTGAGCTCAGGGCCTGCAGATAGCTTCAAACTGGGCTTCCCCAGGAGGAGCCACACACCCCCCTGCACCGGGCACACTTCCACCTGTTCTGGGCTAAGACCCACCATCCCCTCACCATCCTTTCCTGCCAGCCACTGACCGCTGTCCGGCCGCTGCCAACATCCTTCGCCAGTGACCACTGTCCACCCCCTTGCCATCCTTCACCACTGCCCGCTGTCTGGCCCCTCACCTTCCTTCACCACTGATCACTGTCCAGCCGCTGCCACCACCCAGGTACGCATTGGCCCTCAGCTGTTGTCCCAGTCTGTCTCCATTCCAGGCCAACACTGGGCCTCTCCTCCACACAGGCCTCACTTGAGTTCCAGGGTCACAGGAAGAATACAATCTTACGAGTAAGCTTTTTCTTTGTTCCAGTGGAAGAACCCAGAAGCAGCTCCTGGATTATGTTAAAGAAGGAGGATACAAAAAGACACAGTTTGAAAGGTGAATATGTTTTTATCTATTCTACCATTGTTCCTTTCACTCATGTCCTGTCAGGACCAGCAAAGTCAGGACAAAAGATCAGTGAAACTAGTTGAAATAATTTGCTGTTGCCAAAAGAAAAATACTGCAGATACTGCAAGATATCGGGCAGCAACTAAGATGTGAGAAAAACTGAATTAAAATCTCGGGTATCAATCAAAGTTAAGCAGTGATTTTCTCCTCCTTGTATCTTCCTGGTACCTTCTGAGACCTCTGCCTCTCCTAATCCCTGCAGTCTCTCAGGCTTTCAGGTGCCAAGGCTGTAGAATTCAACTCTGAAATTACCTCCCCAATCCTCTCCATTTCTCTCTCTCCTCCTTTACAGATGCTCCATAGCACTACCTGTCTGGCCAAGTCTTTAGTCTTCTAATGTCTGTCATTTATAGAGTCATAGAAATGTATAGCACAGAAACAGACCCTTCATTCCAACTCGCCCATGCCGACCAGATATCCCAACCCAATCTAGTCCCACCTGCCAGTACCCGGCCTCTATCCCTCCAAACCCTTCCTATTCATATACCCATCCAAATGCCTCTTAAATGTTGCAATTGTACCAGCCTCCACTACCTCCTCTGGCAGCTCATTCCATACACGTACTCTGCATGAAAACGTTGCCCCTTAGGTAAATTTTATATCTTTCCCCTCTCACCCTAAACCTATGCCCTCTAGTTCTGGACTCCCTGACTTCAGGGTAAAGTCTTTGTCCATTTACCCTATCCATGCCCCTCAAGATTTTATACACCTCTGTGAAGTCACCCCTCAACCTCCGATGCTCCAGGGAAAACAGCCCCAGCCTATTCCCCCTCTCCCTATAGCTCAAATCCTCCAATCCTGACAACATCCTTGTAAATCTTTTCTGAACCCTTTCAAGTTTCACAACATCTTTCCAATAGGAAGGAGACCAGAATTGCATGCAATATTCCAAAAGTGGCCTAACCAATGTCCTGTACAGCTGTAACACCTATACTCAATACTCTGACCAATAAAAAAAAGCATACCAAATGCCTTCTTCACTATTCTATCTTCCTGCAATTCTACTTTCAAGGAGCTATGAACCTGCACTCCAAGGTCTCTTTGTTCAGCAACACTCCCTTGGACCTTACCAGTAAGTACATAAGTCCTGCTAAGATTTGCTTTCCCAAAATATAGCATCTCACAATAATCTAAATTAAACTCCATCTGCCACTCCTCAGCCCATTGGCTCTTCTGGTCAAGATTCCATTGCAATCTGAGGTAATCTTCTTCGCTGTCCACTGCACCTCCAATTTTGGTGTCATCTGCAAACTATATCTCCTGTGTTCACATCCAAATCATTTATATAAATGACGAAAAGTAGTGAACCCAGCACCGATCCTTGTGGCACTCCACTGGTCACAGGCCTCCAGTCTGAAAAACAACCCTCCACCACCACCCTCTGTCTTCTTCCTTCGAGCCACTTCTATATCCAAATGGGTAATTCTCTCTGTATTCCGTGAGGTCTAACCTTGCCAACCAATCTCCCAAGGGGAACCTTGTCGAATGTCTTACTGAAGTCCATATTGATCACGCCGACTGCCCTGCCCTCATCAATCCTCTTTGTTACTTCTTCAAAAGCTCAATCAGGTTCATGAGACATGATTTCCCATGCACAAAGCCATGTTAACTATACCTAATTAGTTCTTGCTTTTGTAAATATATGTGAATCCTGTCCCTCAGGATTCCCTCCAACAATTTGCCCGTCACTGACGTCAGGCTCACTGGTCTATAGTTCCCTGGCTTGTCCGTCCCACCTTTCTTAAATAATGGTACCACGTTAACCAAGCTCCAGTCTTCTGGCACCTCACCTATGACTATCAATGATACAAATATCTCAGCAAGAGGCCCCAGGAATCCCTTCTCACGCTTCCCACAGAGTTCTAGGGTAAGACCTGATCAGGTCCTGGGGATTTATCCACCTTTATGCATTTAAAGACATTCAGCACTTCCTCCTCTGTATGGGATTCTCCTTAATTCTATTTGCCAAAGCTATCTCATGTCCTCTTTTTGCCCTCCTGATTTCCCTCTTAAGTATACTGCTACTGCCTTAATACTCTTCTAAGGATTCACTTGATCTCTCCTGTCTATACCTGACATATGCTTCCTTCTTTTTCTTAACTAAGCCTTCAATTTCTTTAGCTGAAAATGTGTTGCTGGAAAAGCGCAGCAGGTCAGGCAGCATCCAAGGAACAGGAAATTCGACGTTTCGGGCATAAGCCCTCCTTCTTCTTCCTGAAGAAGGGCTTATGCCCCAAATGTCGAATTTCCTGTTCCTTGGATGCTGCCTGACCTGCTGCGCTTTTCCAGCAACACATTTTCAGCTCTGATCTCCAGCATCTGCAGACCTCACTTTCTCTTCAATTTCTTTAGTCATCCAGCATTCCCTATACCTCCCAGCCTTTCCTTTCACTCTAACAGGAATATACTTTCTCTGGATTCTTGTTATCTCATTTCTAAAGGCTTCCAATTTTCCAGCCGTCCTTTTACCTGTGAGCATCTGCCCCCAATCAGCTTTTGAAAGTTCTTACGTAAAAACAATGACTGCAGATGCTGGAAACCAGATTCTGGCATAGTGGTGCTGGAGGAGCACAACAGTTCAGACAGCATCCAATTTTACTGCATGAACTGCTGTGCTCTTCCAGCACCACTAATCCAGAATTTTGAAAGTTCTTGCCTAATACTGTCAAAATTAGTCTTCTTCCAAATTAGAACTTCAACTGTTAGATCTGGTCTATCCTTTTCCATCACTGTTTTAAAACTAGTAGAATTATGGTCGCTGGCCCCAGAGTGCTCCCCCACTGACACCTCAGTCACCTGCCCTGCCTTATTTCCCAAGAGTAAGTCAGGTTTTGCACTTTCTCTAGTAGGTACATTCACATACTGAATCAGAAAATTTTTTTGTACACACTTAACAAATTCCTCTCCATCTAAGCCCTTATCACTATGGCAGTCCCAGTCTATGTTTGGAAAGTTAAAATCCCCTACCATTACCACCCTATTAATTTTACAGATAACTGAAATCTCCTTACAAATTTGTTTCTCAATTTTCTGCTGACTATTAAGGAGTCTATAATACAATCCCAATAAGGTGATCATCTCTTTCTTATTTCTCAGTTCCACCCAACTAACTTCCCTGGATGTATTTCCAGGAATATCATCCCTCAGTACAGCTGTAATGCTATCCCTTATCAAAAATGCCACACCCCCTCCTCTCTTGCCTCCCTTTCTATCCTTCCTGCAGCATTTGTATCCTGGAACATTAAGCTGCCAGTCCTGCCCATCCCTGAGCCATGTTTCTTTAATTGCTATGATATCCCAGTCCCATGTTCCTAACCATGTCCTGAGTTCATCTGCCTTCCCTGTTAGGTCCCTTGCATTGAAATAAATGCAGTTAATTTATCAGTCTTATCTTTTTCTCTACTTTGTTCCTGCCTGCCCTGTTTGACTCACTTCTTTTCTCAACTGTATCAGTCTCAGATTGATCTCTTTCCTCAGTAATGCCTTGGGTCCCACCCCGCCCCCCAACTAGTTTAAATCCTCCAGCTCTACCATGTCTTTTAATTTCAAATCTTGTTTAAGATCTCACCTGTAATGCTTTGTTGCCTAATGGCAGTGTATAAATGCAAATTATTCACTCTATGCATGCCATATGACCTGGCGAATGTTTTTTCTATTACTTTTGCATTGGATGCCTTTGTTGCAATTTGGAACCAATGCAACATCTTTTGTGTTCAGAAGTGCTTTAGAGTTGTAAGTAAGTTTCTCATGGTGAACTGATGTAGAAAGATCACCAATCACTGTTCATTGTTCAATAATCTAATGCATAATCAACAAAAAGAATAAGCTTTTAGAATCAACAACAAACGATGAATAACTTCTTGATTGACGAGACAAGCTAATGAGACATTAAAGTCATTACAGCTGGCAATTTAGAGATCAGTATCAGAGTGTGGATGTATCAGAGTATTCCCACTTGTAATCTGCCTTCCAACCGATCTCAGAGCAATTGTGAATCTTTGGAATTCTCTTCCCCAGAGCTGTGGATCCTCAGTCATCGAGAATATTCAAGACAGATTGATTTTTCTACATTAAGTGAATGATGGGATGTGGGGAATCAATGGCAAATGGATTTGAGGCAGAAGACCAGCCATGATCTTATTGAATATTGAAAAAGGCTAGGGTGGCCGAATATTTCCAATTTCTTATTTCCTTAATGCTCATTAAAATACTGAGGGAAAGAGGCCAGTTGTGCTACTGACACAGAACTGTATCCATCTCTGTTTTTCCCTTCTCTTCTCTTTTGCTCTTCCTTAATCTTAATCTATGTTCCTTTCTCCTTCTTTCATCTGTTTATTGATGTCCAGTTGTCCCTTGTCTCTCTGTTACTCCACTGCTCAAACACGGGAATGCCCCCAGCGCATGGACACACAGGAATCTCTCAAACCGAGACTTACGTTGCAGGGAGTGGTGATTTTTGCACAAGGCTTTATGCGTTGAAGTTTATGCCTGTCACCAAGACGTATTCCTGGGGTGTGTGTGTGGAAATGAGTCACTATTCAGATTAATCATTGTCACTAATACTGCTGCATACTCATCTTATCCTTTATTTCATTTTCAGGAAACATAGTAAAATGCGATCCATCCAAAGTTTGCCTGAACATTCGTCACTGGTGCCAAAACAAGTCAGTAAATCAAGACCATTGTCTACAAGAGGTGTTTGTTGCAGTGGAGAACTATTTTTATAAAGAACTTCCATTGAGCTACTCAAATGTTCATAAAATAATGGGAAGAATGTGCTGTGATTATGGGATGGTCAGTTCTGACACAAAAGATGGAGCAATCTAGCAGACAAATAACAATCTGATTTTAACATTAAAAGCATGTAAAATATGGAGAAATATGTTTACATTGGCAGAAGAGTTAGTAGCCAGATTTAAGATAACTGGCACAAAGGCCGAGAGACTTTATGATTAGAAATGTACTGCCTGCGAGGACAGGATGGAAACAGATTCACTCGTAACTTCCAAAGAGCATTGGGTAAATAATTGAAATGGAAGAAATTACGAGCTGTGGTGGAAAGAGAGTGAAACTAATTCGAAAGCCCTTTCAAAGAGTCAGCACAAAGGGACAAATGGCTTCCCATTCAGTGTTTTATGCCTGTAACCCTTGAGCTTTGCTTATTTGTGTGAAGTGATAAATCACTCGTAGCTCTTGTCAAAAACAAATCTTGTGTGCAATGTTTGAAAATATCAAACTTACTTTAGTTTTTTTGAGAATGTAGGAAGAGTACCATATTCTAGCTATCCTAAAAATAGCAGTATCCAAAAATTGGACGTTAAAACTTTTCCATGCCTCAGTTTTAATTGAATGAAAAAAAAACTTGCCTGGACAATTTTGCTAGGCACTACATTAATGCAGAGTGGTTCCACACTAGTTGCTGGCTCCAAAGCTTCACTCAACAGTCTGTCTCGCACTTGAAGAGACCCTTGACCTCACTCCATGTGCCTTGACCTGAATTGCCCACAGCCAGAACTATTGAATCCCTACAGTGTGGATGGAAGCATGCCATTCAGCCCATCAAGTCCACACTGACCATCTAAAGAGCATTCCACCCACACCCATCCCCCTACCCAATCCCTGTAACCTGCATTTCCCATGGCTAATCAACCCCGTCTGCACAGTCCCAGACAGAATGGGCAATTTAGCATGGCCAATCCATCTAAACTGCACGTCTGTGTACTGTGGGAGGAAACTGGAGCACCCGGAGGAAACCCACGCAGACACAGGGAGAATGTGCAAACTCTACACAGACAGTTGCCTGAGAAATCAAACCCAGATCCCTGGCGCTGTGAGGCAACAGTGCTAACCACTGAGGTGTTGTGCTGCCACATGACCCAAAGTCTGTAAACGTCCACAATATAGAACAATTTCAGTCCCGAGGGGGCTAGATTTGATGTATTAACCTGTGCCAAATGATTTTTTTTCCCTGGAAAGTTTGCTCAGAGAGTTTTATTTATTGATTACACAAGAGTCATAGAGATGTACATCATGGAAACAGACCCTTCGGTCCAACCCGTCCATGCCGACCAGATATCCCAATGAATCTAGTCCCACCTGCCAGCATCTGGCCCATATCCCTCCAAACCCTTCCTATTCATATACCAACCTATATGGAACTGGATCTCGCATCCATCTTCCAGTTCAATCTCCGGCCAATGCTGACTTCAAGCTTTATAAATGTGAGTTAGGGGGAGTGAGGGGGAGAAAAACAATCAAGTACCCATCGCTAGCCATGTGGCCCCTTATGGTGGGAGTACCGGGGGCGAGGTCAACAATCCCTTGCATTTGCATAGCGCCTTTAATGCTGAGGTATTTCAGAGGAGCATAATCAGATCAACATTGAGACTGAACCCGATACAAAGGTATTAGGACCAGTCAAAGAAATATGTTTGAAAGAGCATTTAGATTTGGTGAAAGAGGTCGAGGAGTTTTGGGTGGAATTCTAGAGCTTAGACCCAAAGCTGTGTAAGGGAGGTCTTCCCAGAGGTCAGAATTGAAGGAGGGATGTGATTTTGGAGGTGTGCCTGCCTGGAGGAGGTGAAGAAAAGGGCAATGCCAAAGAAACATTTGAAAACAAGGATGAGCATCTTAAAGTTGGGGCATTGCCAAACTGGGAACCCATGTATGTCAAGGAGCACAGGGGTGAAGGTGACTAATATAGGGCATAGGCAGCAGAGTTTGGGCCAAGGTGAAATTTAGAACGGTGCACTGAGAGAGTAGGCAGTGGAGCATTGGAATTATCATGACTGAAGATAACAAAGGTAGTAATGAGGGTTTCAGTGTCAAATGAGCCAAGGTAGGAATAGAGACAGGTGGTGTTATGAAGATAAAAGCTGGTGGTGGTGATCACAGTACTACATGTTTGGTAGCTCACTTCAGGGTGCAGTAGGATGCCAGTGTTGTAAAGTGTCTGTTTTAGAGAACCATTGGAGGATAATGGAGGAAGAGCAGGGAGATTAATTGAGTATTGTAAATTGATCTGCTACTCAGATGAAAGTTTCTGTCAGTGAGATGGAAAGTTTCTGAATTGAGTTCAAATCCATACGAGGTGTCTTTGGGTAGACTCAAGATCATTGTGTATCGCTGACATTGAAGAGTTATAAAAGCCAACAGACTTTGCAAAAAAAAAATTAAGATCAATTCTTTCTCTTGGTTCATTTCTGTTGCTTGATTCCTAACAGACAGAAGCCAAGTGAGAAATGAACTGAGCAGTTGGAGCAGAGAACTTTCATTCCTGGGCTGTGCTGAGTTCACTGACTTTGGCCTCAGTTAAAGCTTGGGTCAGAGAGTCACTGGTCATTCCTGCCTTTATCTTGTTGAAAGGCACAAGATATTGATATTGGGCAAACAATTTCAATGTCAGAACTGACTTGAGAGTAATGATTATTTAAGCAAGGTGTTGCAGTGGGGCGGGGGGATGGTGGAATAGAGGAGCGGTGGATAGGATGTGAAGAGCTGTTGATTCACTCATTGGCTAGATAGCTACAATGTACTGTTGAATAACATCAACAGAATAGGTTCATTCTATAGAGTGGCCATGGTAGTTTTAAGGACTTGCCTGGGTTGTCATATCCCATAGTGACATTCTGCTGTTGCCCACAACTAAGCAATCCTTAGATAGCAAGGATCTTGCATGAGTTGGGAGTGTGGTGCAGGTCAGGCAGCATCCGAAGAGCAGGAGAATCAATGTTTCGGGCATAAACCCTTCATCAGGAGCACAGGGTTGACAGATGTAGGGGGTTTATGTCAATTCTCCTGTTTCTCAGATGCTGCCTGACATGCTGTGTTTTTCCAGCACCACACTCTCGACCCTGATCTCCAGCATCTGTAGTCCTCACTTTCTCCTAAGGATCTCACATGAGACAGAATGAGGTACTGAAACATACTTTACGTTCCTTAGCAAGTGTTCATCGCTTCTCAGGATTAGGAGCTGATCATTTCCGACTGAGATGTGGAATTATTTCATCAGAGGCCTTTGAAGTTTTGAAACTCTAACCACAGAGGATGATGGATACTCCATTGTTAAACATGTTCAAGGCTGGAGGGATATTGGTTTCCAGGGAATGCTGGGATGTGGAGAGTGAGCAGGAAAGTGGGATAGAAGCCAAAGGTTAGCTGTAATTGTATTGAATAGTATCTTGATCAGATTGGCTACTTTTGTCTTATGTTCTTTCAAAACTAGGGGGAAGGAAAACGCTGAGGGTTTTGAGAGTAAGAATTGAGCTGTAGTGTTTTTGCCGATTACTCGTTTCCCAAGATGTCTCTTGTCTTTTCAGAGCGGTAGTCTTTCCTTTGGTGAGCGGTCAGCCTCGACAGGAGCACCATCTCCTAGCCAGAGGAAGGATCTGGGAATCTCCCAGACAACCGATGAAGACAGGGTAGAGCGGAAGAGTGCGTCACCATCAGGCAGCCCCAGGAGGGACAGACAGGAGGACGCCGTGAGGGACAATGTTCACCAGCCGAAGGCCCAACGAGAACACCAGAATGCAGGTCCAGCATCTCAAGCTGCTTGTGGGAGCAGTTCTTCCATTCCTTACATTGACTGCAGTGATATAGATAGTGAGCATGACTTGATCAGAGGGTGGGTCAACAGGTCACGGTCAAAAACAAATGACAATTATGAGGATGAGTTTAGCAGCAGTGAATACTTTGTGGAAACGGATGAAAATGTGCCTCGCCGTAGATATAGAGGCTCTCCCGATTTCCGATTTGCGGGTTCTCCACTCCATATAAGGGAAGAGTTGATGGATGAGGAACTGGCCCAGTTGTCCTTCTGCAATCAGAGGACACCCCCAATGCCCAGACACAGCTCTTTGCTTCGTGAGGTATTTCGAGGATCAGAACATTGTAGTCCTTCAACTTCTCCAATAGGTTTGTCCCCTAAAAGGTCCAGTCCCAATGTCAGTGTTAACAAGGCAGGATCCAAGAGCTCTATTATACAGAATGGCCACTGTAGGTATAGACTAGAAAATACAGATAGCCATTTACACAGCCACCGTGATTATAACAGCTACTCCCCTATTTTAAGCCCAGAACATAGACCAAGGGTTTACAGCAACCGAAACAGATCAGACACTGATCCATTTATCCTCAGCCATATGGCCTCTACTCCAGTGAACCAATATAGGGCAGGTAGCCAGCGCAGACTCTGCTCACCTAGAATGCAACATTCAGAGGGTAGGTCTGTCGCCAACAGCCTTTTCCCTACTGCGTTAACAAAGCCAAGTCCACCAATCCAGAGGCTATTCCCAGCTGGCCTTGTGGACCACGGGGCGGGGAGTCAGGTGATGGACGGTTCCACCAGCAGTGGGACAGAATCCAGCGACTCTGACTCGGAGGCAATTCAGTCACTCAGCCACCCACTGGTATTGGGGAACCCTATTGCTGTAAACTCCTCACCGTTGCCTCGAAAGACCTTTTCGTTAGGGAGCCTGCAGTTAGAGGAGGAACTGGAGGAGGACAGTTCCATTAGCTTCAGTGACCCTGATGAGAGCAGTCCAGTGAGTGAACATGGTATCATCACATGTTAGCAATTTTTCGCAGTCTTCTGACCTTGTCCATTCTCTGATCAATGGTATGCAGCCAGTTGATTGCAGTCCTAAAGTTATCATCACTATTTATCCAGGCATAGAGACAGTAAACACTTTTATAACATCTCAGTTTTCTCTGATTAACAGAGTGGCATCTCTCATTGTGCCAGCTGCCACTGATGAGATTGCAGTGGATTTTGACTGTCTAGTATTCATTTATAATGAAATACAACATCTTAAAATCATCTTGGCAGGGATTAATGTTCAAAAGTCACATTGGAAGTGGATTATATGTTATTGTTTACAGAAATATTTAAGAAGGTGCAAGAAAAGTTCAAAAGAGCTGAAGCTCAACGTTTAACTATGTTTTTTAAAAAAAGCAGTTTAGTTAAGTTGTTAAGCCATGGGCAAATATTGCACTGTCAAATATTAAATCAATTCAAAAAATGTAAGCTCTTGATCCCTATTGTGGGGAGCCAGGTACCAATCATGATAAATCCATCTTTGGAATTTATAACTAGGGTGAAGCCTAGCAGCAACTTAAAGTTATGGTGTTGTTTGTCACTTGCTGGAATCCACTTGTTATCCAGTAAGTGCACTGACTCGCATTGTGTAGCATTGGGCATCACCTGCAAGATTAGAAAAGCAAAATACTGCAGATGTTGGAAATCTGAAATAAAATCCGAAACATCCTGGAGAAACTCAGCAGGTGTGGCAAAGTTGGTAGAGTGAGCAACAGAATTAACACTTCCAGTCAGAAAGTTCTGAAGAGAAGTCAGATCAGACTTGAAACATTGCTTCTGCTTCTTTTTCTGTAGGTCCTGCCAGGCAGCAACATAATGTTAGATGGGAATAACACAAATAGGCAGGACCTCAGTTATATATTAGACTGTGAAGGGTTGGTAACAGTGGGATGTTCAGCTGTCAAATAATTGCCTTCATATTCCAAGTTCGAAATAAAGCTAATGATAATGGATGTTCAGTTTAATCGGCAAGCGTGGTGGATGCATAGCATTGATTGATGTTAGTCGAGAGTGTGGTGCTGGAAAAGCACAGCAGGTCAGGCAGCATCCGAGAAGCAGGAGAACTGACGTTTCAGGCAAAATTGATTGATGTTAGTCCGGTGGCTTGTTCTTTCTGATAAACTTACTTTATGTAATTTTTGTGAAGTTAACTATTTAGAAAAGACTGAGGTAGGTCTAGATTTGTACAGCAATGGTTGGAGATCCTGAAAGGATTGAAGTCTGCAATTCTGTGTACCTTTTCTTGAGTGTCTTTGCCAATATAAACATATAGGTACACACATCTTTAATAAGTGACTTGATAACTTGTGTAGCTTAATATTGTGTAGTATTTAATGAGTGTTGAGTGAAATTGAACAATAGTTTATAAGTCTACTTACACTAATCCTGACAGAGTTGAGTCCTACCAAAACCATATTCCCCACTAGTATTGAAAGTAAGAGGTTCATGGAAATTTATTGAAAGCTTTTCATTTAAGTTGAAAATGATTATACTCATTCTTACCTAATAGAATGATCATCGTTGCATATAATACAGGTCCCCAAACTAATCTTATTGCAGGATAATGTGGAAAGCGTAGCCAATCTTGCATCAAAGAGAGGAAAATTAAAGTTCCTGATGTAAAACAAATTCCAATTCTAGAAAACATTCTGAATATAGGATTTTTAATCAAATTTAAATTTATCTTATCAAATCAGAAATATTTCTGCTTTAAAGAACTGAGTTACATTTCAAGTATTAGCAGCTAATCTTCTGGCAGTAAGTTGTAAAATCAGTTCCATCTTGCTAAGAGACCTTGACGGGCGAGGGTGTGTCAACAGTCAGTCAAAAACCACACTCTTCCCAATTCAACTGGACAGAAAGATTGCTAAATACAGTGTAAAGCAGATCTCAATGCACGTCCATGATACTATTTAGGTTAATTTCATACCCGTTAACTCTGCACAGGGAACAAATTTCAGTGTCCCAAGTGCTTACAACAGAAGCATGTCATACCATTCCTCTTGTAAGATAAAACAAAGAAACTGTATTCTGACTGCGCCATTGGACTGGTCTCACATTAGAGAGATAACTGGTGGTGGTTTAACCTGAGGGTCACCACAGTCCTTCATGGTATCTCTGATAGCAGTCCTTCAGCTGGTGTGCAGGAATTGAACCCACATTATTGATGTGACTCTGCATTGTTAAAAAAGCCGTCCAGCCAATTGAGCTAACCAAACCCCATTCTTTTTGTAGGATATGTGTGAACAGATTCTGGCTCCTTATGTAGAGAAGGATATAATTGCCGTGGAAGCATTTTTGGGAAGGTCCCCTAGGCTGATCTCTGGGACGCAGGTGTTTTGTTATGAGGGAAAGGTTGAGCAGGTCGAGTTGATGTGCATTGAAGATCTTTTGAAAACTTAAGTTTCAGACAGGGCTTGAGGTAGGTAGATGCTGAGAAGATGTTTCCCCCTTGGGGGAATCTAGACCTTGGAGCTAAAGTTTAAAGATGAGGAGTCTTCCATATTAAGATGCAGACGAGGAGGAATTTCTTCTCTTTGCGCACCATGGAATTCTCTTCCACAGAGAGCAATGGAGGCTGGATCGTTGAATATATTCATGGCCACATTAGACAGATTTTTGATTGATGTGAATCAGAGTTAAGGGGATAGGATAGTGGAGTTAAAGCCACATTCAGAGCAGTCGTGACTTTGTTAAATGGAGGAGCAGGCTCCTATTTATTATGTTCATTGAAATGCAAAAACAATCATTTCCCTTTAGTCCTGTGGTTCACATTTTGTAGAGGATTTATTTTAATAGACAAAGAGATTGTTTAGTTTTGGCTAGAATCAGGTGATTTATTGCATTAAGCACCTGTGACATGGAAAGAAATTATCCTTCTTGCCTTCTTCCTCAATCCCTCACTCACTCCAATTGCCAGAACTAGATTCAGATGTGTTGCATTGCCTTGCCTGGAAATTTTGGGGAAATGTAAATGCATAAAGTATTTATAGTTACATTCCAGAAGTGTGTGATGCCATTGGGTGAGTCACACTGCCCATGTGCAGTGATTGGAAACTGGATAAACTGTGCAGTTACCCAGATTGTGTCTTGCAGGCTGGTGAAAAACAGGAAGTGATCTTTAATGGATGAAAAACAGTTAATATCAGGACAGAGGATGTCTGCTAATTGGCGAAAGCTGGCATTTTTCATCCTACAGAAACTCATGAACTTTGACCCCCTTTGGGAGAACATAGTGAATACAATACTGATTCGCATATGGGTTTTGTAAAAGGATGGGCATTTGTCACCTGTTGCTCTGGTATATCATTGAGGATCAGAGATTGTTTTCTATGTTTTGGCGCAGCAATGTTGCCCATTTAACGGTGATGAGACTTCTATTATTACTGGTTTAATACAGTGGTGATAATTGTAATCCCATTCATACCTTGTGCTTAGCTTGGATGTATCAGATGCAGGCCAAATGTGTTGATGGTCATTGCTCCCAATTTTCCCAGCTCCTTGGATACATGCCTGGTTGGGTCTGGGCTTTAAACCTGACCAAAGTTTTAATCAACAGTGTGTGTGGTTGTTTGATGTTTTGAGGGATCCATCAAAAGGTACAAAATTGGTTCAAAGCTGTTGGGTTGAAGAGTTTGTTTGAGAATCACATGGTGGGTTTTAAGTCAGGCAGTTGACATAGACCCAATCATCCCCCTGATGAATGAGGCTGCAGTAAAAGATGCTCCTGAAATCATAGTGCAGCATCGTCAGTCACAGAACAGAGAAGATGGGAGTGAAAAGCACACAGCAGAGTTTGCTCTCATATATCTGTAAATTGATGCGATTGGGGCTTTCTGGGATTTAAACCTCACCTGATTGAACTAAGTGGAGTGTTTGTTGGGATCCAGTGCTCGAGTCTCTCCCCATCCTTTGGGGATTCTATCCAGTTATTTCAAAATTAAACACATTAAAATAGTGCCTTTCATGACCACAGGACACCCTCATGTGCTTTACAGCCAATAAAGGATTTCTGAATGGTAGTCACTATTGTAAGGTAGGAAACAGCAGATATGTGCACAGTAAGATCCCACATGACACAAGAACCTGATTTTGAGTGAAGGATAAATATTGGGAAGAACTTCCTGTTAAGTGAAATGTTTGCATTCCGCACGAAGGGACAGGAGTCTAGTCGGTCATTCAATTAACCCTTCGCTAATCCATATCTTAACACAAAAGCTGCATTTAACAGACAAAGTGCATAATAAGGGTGAACTATATAAATACACTCATGCAGCATGCACCAGTTGGACCAAACCACCTTTTCTGTACATTCTATGTAATCTATTCCCTACAATCCAGCAAAATACTTTTAAAAATTTTCACTATAAATAATGTATCCATCACTTTACCAACACAAATTGTTACACCAGAAGAATGGTTTTTGGAGTGCAGCTCCACTATAAATGAGTTTATTTTCTGAGACTGTATCAAGGCCAGTCAGTTTATTGAAACCCTTTTAGCGGTATTTGCAAAGTGGCAACATTTTTTGCAGCAGTTGGGCCTGTGTTGGAAGTGGTGCACAGGAGCAGTGTGTTTTTTAATACATTAGATGGTCAGGAACAATATTTATATTGTGCCAAAGTTTCTCTGCAACCTCCTCCAGCTATACAATCTTCCCAAGATCTCTACGCTCCTCCAATTCTAATATCATGTGCATCACCAAATTTTCACCACTCTATTGGTGGCCATGCATTTAACTACTTCAGTTCTAAGCTCTGAAATTCACTCGTTGAACCATTCCAATGTGCTATCTCTTGCTGTCCGTTAAACTCTTATCTCGCTGAGCAAGATTTTGACTGTGTCAATTTTTTTTTCAGTAACAATTTTGTGAAGCACCTTCAGCTGCTTTGCTGTAAGAAAGGTGCTATATAAATGCACATTGTTCTCACATGATCACCAGAACAAGGGACGTGACCCTAAAATTGAGCCAGACTGTTGTCAGGAAGGACTTCTTCACCTGATGGAAATAGAAATGTGGAACTCTGTCCATTCAACAATTTGTTGAGGCTGAAGGGTCAGTTAAAAATTTCAGCAGAGTGATTGCTAAGTTAGTGCTATGCAGTGGTATTAAGGGATTTGGAACTACATGGGATAGATGGAGCTGTGGTACCGATTAACCATGATCAATAGCAGAACAGATTTATATGGATAACATGATACAGAAAACTATTGTTTTGTTTTTAAATAATTACCCTCGGACAACTGTAATCTTAATGTCCCAGAGCAGCGTTAGTGTTAACAAAACGCGTCTGAATTTAAAACAGGTGGAAATCAGTTTTTATGTTTCCCACACCATTTGAAATCAGTTTGCAACTCTGTTGGTGTTCCTGTGCCAACAATTCATGGAAATAAAAACAGGTAAATTCCTAGAAACAATTAGCCACCATGAGGGGATGTTTCTAAATTAATATTGAAACTGATGTTTCTGATGCATTATTTCACAACGGGTTCTGAGTGATTTGCAGGTGCCCTGCACACAACAGAGCAATGTGGAATTAATACTGAATGTATTGACTATAATAATGAAACCTGCAACGGGTAAAGAATGAAGATTTCACAGCTCCCCCTGATCTTCTAGTGCAGCAGCTCATCTATGGAAAGTCAGAGGTTTTAAGGTCAACTGCAGAGCAATAACACTGATCACAAGGAAAGGTGCCCTTAAAGATCAATTGATGTTGCTTGGATTTCCTGTTTCCTAATGTAACTCCAACTCCTGCAACAAGTCAATAGGCTGTCCATGCATGTGGCAGCAGGAATGTCATGAAATAGGCTAAACAGCCAGTCGCATTGAAACAGTCACATGGGCAGCAAACCCTGGAAGTGAAATGCATTGATTGTCCTCCTCTTTTAAGAAAGAACATTAGAGAGCAAAGTAAATAATCTGTACATGTGCATGGGCTTAAGGTAAAAGCTGAAATATCAACTAACTTTTGGTTTCAAAACAAAATGCCAAGGATTTGTAGATTTTTAAAATTATAATAGATAAACCTGACATCCCACAAACGATGTATTCATCTTGCAGGGTTAGAAAGACTGATCAACAGTAATTATAAACTTAACGTTGTTAGAATACTAGGTGATGTTATAACTGTGCTTGATATATTTTCAATAGAACGTAGAAGGTTGAGGGGTGACCTGATTGAGGTTTATAAAATCATGAGGGGCCTAGATAAGGTGAATGACAAGGATTTTTTTCCCCAGAGTGAGAGACTTCAAAACTAGGAGGAATATTTTTAATGTGAAAAGAAGGCAATAAGAGGCACTGTTTTTACACAATGAATTGCCAGAGAAAGTGATGGATGCAGGTACAGTTATAATGTTTAAAAGACGTCTGGATAAGTTCATGAATAGGAAAGGTTTGAGGGCTATGGGCTCAACGCAGGCAGATGGAATAGGTTTAGTTTGGGAACATGGTCTGTGTGGACTGTTAGTACTGAAGGGTCTATCTCCTTGCCGTATGACTCAATGACGATGACTCTATAATGTGGTGGTCTTTCACTGAAAGATGCTGCAGATTTGGTTTTAACACTGAAACAGAGGTTTACACATAAGGAATTAAGACAAAATAGAGCAAGTCAAGTTATATGCATATAATACAATTTGAAATACTTCAAAATGTGGCAAGATAAAACCCATCTACCCCAACATAATCACTTTGCAATTCTCATACTACAGTGTATGAAATCCCTTCTCAGTTTGAATTGTTTCTTTCGATTTGTTGTCATAAGCCTTAATAGCCTTTTCATTTACTATTCACCCAACTGAGTTTAAACTCTCTTGGCTTTAAATAACTCTTTTAGGGCTCTAACCAAACACTTCTGGTCTGGAATTTTCTAATTAAAACCCTTTCACTAACTTGACCTATTTTCTAACTGTTCTGAATTAACTCCTTTCAGGAGGAGAAATTGTTCTTATATCTGACCTCAACCAGGTCTTCTGTGAATAGAAAACAAAAGCTCCCAATCTATGGAGCTTTTCCTAAGACAAAAAAAAGCTAATGACTTGCAATGTTTCCTCTCTCAAATTGTGAAACTTTCACAATACAGACAAACTTACAATATCCCTCCAGGACAGTCCCTGTCATCTGCCATCTGATAAATACTAATTTTAAAGCCGTTGCTTTAAAAAAGTTGACAATTTAATTATTAAACCCACTCATGGGCATAGACCAAAATCCATTGTTCAAAGTGCAAACTCTGAAATAACTGTTATTAATAGATCGAAAGCACTCATCATTCGTCACAGTATACCAGTAAAAACTTAGATATACCTCTTTAGTTGTGTGCTGTTATCTGTTCAATGATTCTTTTCATTGACTGAAGTCTGGCAGGGAGGAATGGGTGGTTGTCATCAACAGCACACCTTAGGGGAAAGTATAGAATCACCAACAGTGATTTCTGTGTTTATAGTACTTGTTTGGTCTCCTCAAATTGTTGACAATATCAGTGGAGTCATAACATTAAAACACTGACAGTTTTGCCTTATTAGGACCTCAAACCCATCCCTCAGCTGTTATGAGATTCTTTTGAGAGTTACATGCAAGCCCCTTCGGTTTGTCAGATTGACTAAAGAAGGTCGCCGTTCCTTGCAATCCCTTATCTCTCACCGTTTCCTGGATGGTATTCCGAACATTTTGTAAAATCAAGCCAATTTCATGATCAAAGCTAAATAGAATGCAATAAATGTTTTCAGTTGATTTGGCACTCAGTGTGTTGGTTGCACAGATAATCGTTCTGCTTGCTGAGCAATTTTCTTCCCTTTGTTTCACACAAAGCTGGGAGATGGACTGTCAAATCAGCTCTGCTTCTAAACTAAGATTCAGTTTTACTGATTCTGGGCAGCAATCAAGTTTTAACAAAAAAAAACAAAACCTCTCTCTCTTGAGCAGTGAAAGTTGGTGTTTTCATTCTCATTCTTGTCATTTGTCATTAATGGGGATATAATATTAAAAAGGTGTGTTTCCTGAGTACTGTAAATACTGTGGTTCTGTCAGCATGTATCTTTTGAAACAGCTCCTCTTGCTCTGTCCTTGCTTTCAATGCATGTTGGGCTGTTCTTGCTCTTTTTGTAATGCTCTCCAAATGTTCTGTTTCCATAATGCAAACTGTTTGTATACACAAATGTGTGCTTTAACGCAAGTGATCCTGTTAAGGTGAAGGTGGCTTCAGAAACTGGGGGGTTTGCTGATTACCAGCAAATAGGGGGATGTGAATTGAAGGAGTCCATTCAATCCATACTGCCTTTGGTAACTATTGAAATAGAGAAACAAAGGGACTGTTCGATTTAACTATTCTTTTGTTAACAGGATCACTGCTTCAACTGGTGAGAAATCTGCTTTAAAGAGACAGTATTACTTCTGTTGACCTATATTGTGCATTGAGTTTGAAATCAGTTTAAAAGATGGATACATCTCACATATAGCCCAGTATTGTGAACACACAAATAGGAGCAGGATACTGCCATTCAGTCCCTTGAGTCTGTTACATAAATATATGAGATGGTAGTCGATGTGATTGTGGCCTTAACTCAACTTTCCACTGAGCAGGCCTATCCTCAATAACCCTTGACTCCCTTTTCAAACAAATGTTTGTCTAACTCTGTCTTGAATATACTGAATAACTCACTTGTGCTTTGGGGAAGAACATTCCACAGATTGATGACCCTCTGGGAAAAAGAAAATTGTCATTACCTCCATTCTAAATGAGAAACCTGTCATTTTTAAACCCCCCCCAGTTCTAAATTCCACCGTAAGAGGAAACATCCTCTCAGCTTCTAACTTGTTAAGTCTTCTCAGGATCTGAAAGCTGACTATAAGATCACCTCTCATTCTTCTAAACTCCAGTGAGCACAGGCCCAACCTATTCATCCTTTCCTCATAAGATAACTCCTTCATCCCAGGAATCAGTTGAGCGAACCTTTTCTATATGGCTTCTAATGCTGTTGTAGTCTTCCTTAAGGAAGGAATCCAAAACTGTACTCTGTACTCCGGATTCAGTCAAATTAAGGCCCTGTAGACCAATGGGGAGTAGCAACAACTTCCTACTTTTACACTTGGGTTCCCTCTCAAAGTACTGATTTCATTTATGAACATAGTATTAAGAAGTATGCATGAAAATAATTTCTGGATTGAATCTTTTTGTTGGACTCAGACCCAGAGTCATCTTCACCCTACTTTTCATTTCAAGAGCATCGCTCTTCCCTTTACAAGTTTATTTTGCAGTCAGTGTTTGGCTTGAATTCAAGGCAACTGAGGACAGAGAGGATGAACCTAACCAATCTTATTATAAATCTTTGTTCTGATGCAAAACTTGAGGTTTGGAGCTCAAATCTAGGCTTTGCCCACCATGCCAGCTCACTGTCCCCTTGCTCTCTGCCATGCTGGGTCAGTGTTTCAGGTTCATACTTGAATTTTAGGTTGGTGTGTTGTACAGATCTCCACAGGATATAGGAAGTCCTACATTTCCCACTTTATCTTCACCTCTTGAGATGAACGAACCAAGCAGAACTTTACTGAGAACAAGCATGGACTTGATGGACCCATACCTTCTGTCTGTACCATTAAGATGTCCTGTACTCCTAGCTGCATCTGAATTTCCTAGTCTTCTCCCTATTAAACTCAAATTCTTGGTAAGTCAAACACTGATCAGTTTTGGACTCTCACTGTTTATACCAGATATGGACTGAAGACCAAGATTAAAGTTGCCAATTTTGAGATTGCCTCGAAGCCTTCAGGAATTGACAATTAATGTCCTGGGCACTGCAATGAGGGAAAGAAACATAGCAGACAACTCATATCGGGAGTTTAGAAAGCAAGTTTCATTACACTCATTTAACAGTTTAAAAGTTGATGATCGGTGAGGCTAATTGTTTTTGAATGGTTGGAATGATTAAGGCTTTGAAGTCATGTGATGTAACCTCCAGCAATTTGCCTGACCAGATATGATATCCCTTTGGGTCACAGTCGATTTTCAATCCCCACTTTTAGATTTTCCCTTTCAGCACCAGTTGCATGGCTTATAATCAGAGAATATAGTTTCTCACATTTTCCCAGAACATTCCAACAATTTGCCACCATGAAAAAGATTTGACAGAGCAGCTCGAAGTCTTGCCATAATAACTGGGCAGGTTAATAGGGTAGATACTGTCTGTTTAATGCATTGTCTCTCTTTTTGGTAATTTTGATTACTAAAGCATGTAATGATTATGACCCTGTGTTTGCACTTTACTGCAGTAGCCTTTAGTTTGGTGGATGTTAAAGCATGTTGAGCCCAGTTTGCTTATTAACTTTGAATAATAATGTTCTGAATGTATGCATGAAATCTTCTATTGTTTGTTTTCTTGCATAAGCACAATTATATTTTCAAGTCTCATATACTTTCTGAACTGCTTGTTGCTGTATAAATTGTCTTTTTTTTGCCAAGTGCTTAACCTGCTTGTCAGTGAAGACTTGTGCATCAACTCTTCCTGACTAAATATCTTCACTGCGAATCATTTTCTTATGTTTGCTGATTGATATTTTACAACATTAAAAATATGGACCAATGGATTGTCATTTCAACATGATGGATAATAGTTGGTGAGGAACATAGTCATTTTCATCATTTCCTTTGTTGACATCACTTAAGAGTAACAAAGATGGCAGATAAGTGTTCTGTTGTGAAACTTGATGCAAGTACACTAAGTCTATTACCACCAGATAGGGAAAAAGCAATCCCTCTGGTCCATCCAAACAAGGACAACCATTTATATTTATGCAGCTCCTCAATGTAATAAAATGTTCTAAGATGCCTCACAGGAACATTATTAAACTAAATACAATACTGAGTCACACCAGGCGATATTGGGTCTAATGAATAAAAGCTTGGTCAAAGAGGCAGGTTTTAAGGAGTGCCTTAAAAATGAAAGTGAAGCTTAGAAGTTAGCGAAGAGAATTCCAGAATTTGGCCCCAGGTGACATTAAGAGTGGCCATCAATGGTGGAGCGATGTAAAATCAGGGATGCTTCAGTGGCCCAGGATAGCTCCATACCATTATCACACCTTGACTATTGGCTTCCCAGTCTTCTTACCTCACATAAAAGCAATGTGATGTCGGAGGAGAAGGGCCGAATCAGCTCACATGAAGGGGAGAGGAAAAATCTAAGATATTCCTTTCGAACCCCACCTAGGCAATTACAACTAGCCACTGGAAGGAGGTCAGTATGTCCCTAGTCCTTAATCCAAAGATGCGCAGGTTAGGTGAATTGGCTGAGCTAAATTGCCCGTAGTATTATGTGCATTAGTCAGGGGTAAATATAGGGTAGGGGAATGGGTCTGGGTGGGTCACTCTTCGGAGGGACGGTGTGGACATGTTGGGCCGAAGGGCCTGCTTCCATACTGTAGGGGATCCAATTTAATCTAACCCACTTCAGTGCCTACCTTCATATACTGGTGATCAGATCTCATTTTAAGGAACTAATCAAATTTGCACCCACTGGCAACCTCTTTTACTGGTTATTGACATGGTGGCTGTGTCTCTGAGTGTAAACTTAGTGATGTAATACAAATTAACAAGCTAAAGTTGTTTGATGAATCGCTGTGTTGCCATAATTATGGACCAAGTCTGGATCTGTGATAGCAATGCGATTTCTTAATGTGTTGTTAGTTCACAAGGGTTCTTTCAAAGGCTTTGCAGATGGCCAGCAAATGAAAGCTGGTAATATGACTTGGAAAAAACTTCTGATATGTCCCAAATAAGAATCAACATAGATAGGCAATAAAGAAAAATATATTTTAAAAAGTTATAATGGGCCTAATATTTAATTTGCGAATGGATAGGCATTACATATGTTAAGCTCTTGTCTAATGCTTGATCTTAAAACTGGAACTGAATTACGTATGTCCATTACAGTTATCCCTGACTCTATGAACCATGCCCACCCCATTTCAGTGGAAGACTCTCTAAAATCAAAATACTATAGATGCTGCAAATCTGAAAACAAAAACAGAGAATGCTAGAGAAACTCAGCAGGGCCAGCAGCATCAGTGGAGAGAGAAACAGAGTGAATGTTTTGAGTCCTGTGTGACGACTTCAGATCTAAAAGGGGTTGGAATTTTTTTATTTATGCTCATGACAATGGTGGAGGTTGAACAAGGGAAAAGATGGTGTAACGGCCTGGAGCAAAAGTCAAAAGGGTTATTAATGGTAAAAGAGACATTTAAATGGGTGTAAGTAATGGTGAGAAAGAGAGAGGTTAGGTCCACTGGAGAGCAAAGTAAACAAGACAAGGCTTTGGTGGGGTGAGAGTAACGAGATGAAAAATGGAGAACAGCCAATGCGATCAGTTTCTGAAGTTATTGAATTCAATTTTTTTGATTAGATTAGATTAGATTACTTACAGTGTGGAAACAGGCCCTTCAGTCCAACATGTCCACACCGACCCACCGGGCTCAATCCACCCAGACCCAATCCACTACATTTACCTCTTCACCTAACACTACAGGCAATTTAGCATGGCCAATTCACCTAACCTGCACATGTTTGGATTGTGGGAGGAAACCAGAGCACCCAGAGGAAACCCACGCAGACACGGGGAGAATGTGCAAACTCCACACAGTCAGTCACCTGAGGAGACTTTGAGGCTGTGAAGTATTTAAGCTGAAAATGAGATACTGTTCCTTAAGCTTATACGATGCTTCACTGGAGCATTGCAGCAAGCCCAGGGCAGATATGTTTGCATGAGAGCAAGGTGGTCTATTGAAGTGAGAGACTTGGATGAGAATGTAGGAGATATCATTAGTAAATTTGTGATGACACCAAGATTGGTGGTGTAGTGGACAATGTAAAAGGTTACCTGGGAATGCAATAAGATCTTGATGAACTGGCTCAGTGGGCTGAGAAATTGCAGATGGGGTTGAATTTAGATAAATACAAGGTGTTGCATTTTGGTGGGTCAAACCAGGGCAGGACTTACACACAATGTAGGGGATCTGGAGAGTATTATAAAACAAAGAGGTTTAGGGGAACAGGTTCAGAGCTCCTTGAAAGTGGAGTCACAGGTGGACAGGCTGGTGGAGAAGGCTTTCAGCATGCTTACCTTCATTGGATAGAGCATTGAGTGTAAGAGCTGGGATGTCTTGTTGCAGCTGTACAAGACATTGGTGCAGCCACATTTGGAGTACTACATGCAGTCCTGGTCATCCCAGTATAGAAAGGATATTATTAAACTAGAAAGTGTGGACAAGAGATTAATTAGGACGCTACCTGGACTGGGAAGGTTTGAGTTATAAGGAGAGGTTGGATAGGCTGGGGACTTTTTCCCATGGAACGTAGGAGACTGAGGGGTGAGCTTAGAGAGATTTATAAAATCATGAGAGCCATAGATAAAGTAGAAGGCCAACAGCTTTTCCCCATAGTAGGGGAGTGTAAGACTAGAGGGTATTGGTTTAAGGTGAGAGGGGAGAGATACAAAAGAGTCCAAAGGGGCAATCTTTTCACATTGAGGGTGGTGAGTGTCTGGAATGGGCTGCCAGAGTTAGTGGTGGAAGCCAGAACAATTTTGTCACTTAAGAAGCATTTAGACAGGTACATGGGTGGGATAGGTATGGAGGGATATGGACAAATGCATGCAAATGGGACTAGTTCAGTTATGAAAACTGGCAGCATGGACAAGCTGGACTGAAGGGCCTGTTTCCATGCTGTAGACCTCTATGATTGTAATAGACTTGACTCATAATGCACAGCACTTTCAGCAGCTTAATTATTGATAGTTTTAGAAGTCTTAAACCTTTGCAAATTTTCTCAATTCTCAATGCAAATCCTCGGGCGTAGAGGGCATGGTGGCTTAGTGGTTCGCACTGCTGCCTCACAGTGCCAGGGACCCGGGTTTGATTCCACCCTTGGACACCTGGCTGCGTGGATTTTGCCCATTTTCCTTGTGTCTGCTTGGGTTTCCTCCGGGTGCTTTGGTTTCCTTCTACAATGCAAAGATATGCAGGTCAGGTGAATTGGCCATGCTAAATTGCCCATTGTTTTCAGGGATCTGTAGGTTAGGTTCATTAGTCCGGGGTGAATGTAGAGTAATAGGGTAGGGGAATTGATTTGGGTGGAATACTCTTCCAAGGGTCGGTGTGGACTTGTTGGGCCAAAGGGCCTGTTTCCACACTGTAGGGATTCTATGATTCTAGTCACTGCCATGCTAAATTGCCCATAATGTCCAAGGATGTGCAGGCTAGTTGGATTAACCCATGCAGGGTTACAAGGATGGGGTAGCACCTGGATGGGATGCCTTCGGAGGGGCGGTGTGAACTGGCTGAATGGCCTGCTTCCATACTGTAGAGATTCTACGATATCAACCTATGTATACTCATTTGTAATTGCCCCATCTGACCAGTGATAGTACAGAAGTGCTCACCTGTTTTCCAGCTCCTGTGAGAAAATGTTATGCTTCACCCAAACTCCACTTGACTAACTCTCAAATTGCCACATTTTTGCTGTGCAACCATAAATGACCATGTTAAAATCCAATACCTTAATATGAATAGAGTATTATTTAAAATTGTTGTTTTCAAATTGTTTCCACATGCCTCGGTCCAATCAACATATGCCTTCTAACCCTGGCTTACCCAATATTCATGATAAATCTTCATACTCCTGCACCCTCACCAATGACAATTTCAGGATTCCAACTATAATGTGCTGAAATGTTGGCCGGTTACAGAGATTTGGTGGCTCAGTGGTTAGCATTGCAGCCTCACAGCACCAGAGACCTGAGTTCGACTTCAGCCTAAGGTGACTGTCTGTGTAGAATTTGCATATTCTCCCTGTGTCTAATGGGTTTCCTCTGGATGCTCCAGTTTCCACCCAAACAGATGAGCAGGTGAGGTGGAATGACCATGCTAAATTGCCCATAGTGCCCAGGGATGTGCAGGCTAGCTGGATTAGCCATGAGAAATACAGTGGTAGGGTATGGTTTAGGTCTGGGTGGGATGCTCTTCAGAGGGTCGTAGTGGACATGATGGTCTGCTTCCACACTGTACGGAGTCTAAATTTGGATCTGGGGTGGTCCCTGAATTTGCTGCAAAATGGAAACAGCAGTCACTGAAAATGTTTCCACTTGCAACCTTCTCCTTTGTGGACATACAGATAGCAGGGGCCATTCAATCTTTGTAGCCCTAGCTGTATTATTCAACCCTTATACTCTTACTCTCAATTTTCAATTGACGCCAGTCTCAACAGCTTTTTGGGTGAAGGGAGTTCTAGATATCTACTCCCCTTTGTGTGAAAAGTGCTTCCTGAATGGGCCTAACATTAATTTTAAGGTTGTGACTCTTTCTTCTGGATTCTCCCCATTGAATGAAGTAATTTTTTTCTATCTACCTTGTCAATCCTTTAATCTGTTTGAAACTTCTCAATTATATCATTCCTTAATCGTCTAACGAGGGAATACAAATCTAATCTATGCAACTGCTTTGTGTAATTTAACCCTTGTAGTCCCTGTTTTGTTCATTGATCCACTCTTTATGGCACTCTAATCCAATTTTTCTTGTGTTGGCAGTGCATTTGGCACCCTATCTTGCAATAACAGCGTTACAGTAGAGTTTGAACATTATTAAATACCTCGCTGGAAATAATAACATCCGAAATTAAGGAATTAAAGAATATAAATTGCATTGTGAATTGTGCTTTGCAAAAATGCGAAGTTTGCATTGGGTAATTCCAGTTGGGTTCTTAGAAAGCAGCAAAGTTATTCATCAAATTAGCTTTAGGTTAGATTGACTGTAAATATAATGCTTATAAGAATGAAAGGTAGCCATTATTGCAGGCTATTCTGAGCTCTTGGTGATAGTATCTGTGATTCTCTGAAATGGTCCTACAATGTTGGCATTGATTGAGCAGCATTTGCTGTATTTATTCGGTTTTGGACCTGACCTAGTTTTATTGGCTCTGATTTTGAAAATGGGACAATAGCTCTGAGTTTTGAATAGTTGTTTGAATATCAATCGGTGTTAATTACATTCAGTGAATGAACTCATTTGCATTTTCAGTCTCACACTAACTTCTAATTCTGTTGAGCGTGCACTTCTGCCTGGAATCCTCTGAAAATTCATTTGATCTTTATTTGATCATTTGATTTGTCATTAATGAGGATTTCATCTTAATAATAACATCATTTGGTCAAACAAAGTGATCATTGACTGCTTTTAAAATTGGGGATTATATTTTTAATCTAGAAAACTCAATAGCTATTATCTTGCTTCTAGTTTCTTTTCCAATATAGAAGGAAGTAATGTTTGATAAAAAACAGATGGTAGTTTTTAAAAAGTACATTTTTGGAGAGAATTTAAGTTTGAATAAGACTGTAAACTTTGCTTGAGACTATATGATCCAGGGTTCAATTGAATAAGGTAGACAGATTATGATCACGTGCCTTTTAAGGACACCATTTATTTTTCAATAACTTTTATAGTGCCTTTAACATTGGATTTGAGCTATAGGGAGAGGCTGAACAGGCTAGGGGCCGTTTTCTCTGGAGCATCGGAGGCTAAGGTGTGACTTCACAGAGGTGTATAAAATCATGAGGGGCATGGGTAGGGTAAATAGGCAGAGTCTTTTCCCTGGGTTTGGGGAGTCCAGAACTAAAGGGCATAGGTTTAGGGTGAGAGGAAAAAGATATAAAAGAGACCTAAGGGGCAACTTTTTCACGCAGAGGGTGGTATGTGTATGGAATGAGCTGCCAGAGGAAGTGGTGAAGGCTGGTACAATTGCAACATTTAAGAAGCATTTGGATGGGTATATGAATAAGAAGGGCTTGGAGAGATATGGGCCGGGTGCTGGCAAGTGGGACTAGATTGGTCAGCATGGACGGGTTGAACCAAAGGGTCGGTTCCCATGCTGTACATCTCTACGACTCTAAGACCATTCTAAAACAATGTAGGACACTGAGCTGTAATTTACCAGTTTATCAAAAGGTTTGGTTGAAGATGTGGGTTTTAAGGAACTCTTTAAAGACCAAAAGAGAGGTAGAAAGATTTAGGGAGGCAATTCCAGACTGCAGGGTCCAGCATCTGAAGACACAGCCATTACCAGTAGCGTAATTAAAATCAGGAATGAATAAGAAGTCAGAATTGGAGAAGTGTAAAGATCTCTGGGTTGCAGGCCCAGAGGAAACTAGAGGTAAGGAATGGGTGAGGCCATAGGCAGATTGGAAAGCTCTGTTGCGAGAAAACATTCCTAGTTCAGCAACAAATTAGAGTCATAGACTCTTATGATTCTAAATAATTGCTGTATTGGGAACCAGTGTAGTCAGAGAACACAGGTGATAGGTACATGGCGTTTACAGCAAGTTAGAGTGTGGGCGTGAAATTTGGATTTGTGAACATTTTCTGCTTACAGAAGGATGTAAATATGTTGGCAATTCAGAGGGGTTTTAACTCAGTTGATATTTGGAATGAGCAAGTTGTCTTATAAAGATAGGGTGGACAGGCTTGTTTTCATTGGAGCTTTGAAGAGTGAGAGCTGACTTGATTGAAGGGTAGATTAAGATCAAGAATGGTTCTTAAAAAAGTGATATGTAAATCATATTTACCATTGTTGGTCTGTCCAGAACTAATGGGTACATTTTAAAATTAGTGGTCATCCTTTTAAGGGAGCAAAATGAACAATTTTTTTTAGGTTTGTTCAACTTTGGTGCCTTAAACGGTGGTGGTGGTGGTGTTATTGAATATTTTTGAAATAGAGATAATCAGATTGTTATGGAACAAGAGGATCCAGGGTTGTTGGGGTTAGATAGGAAAGTGGAATTTGAGATACAAATGACAGAGCAGGCGTGAAGGATCAAATTAGGTACTTCTGTTCATCTCTGGGATGGAATCTGGGAGGTGGGACATCAGAGCATGGGTAGAGTCTAGATGTGGAAAAGGCATGATGAGGGTTTCAGATGAACTGAGAAGGGTGGAGCCAGGTGATGTTACTAAGGCGGAATTGATAGGCTGAAGAGATGGAACAGTCAACTCTAGATTCAAGTAGGGCAAAGGTTGAGAACAGTCTAGTTTAGCCAGAGTGATTTTCATTCCCTGGTCAGGTGCACACAGAAGGGAGATTTCCCAGCTTCATAAACCTGATCTTTAAAAATAGCACCCCATTACCCCTTTTTTCAGTCCAGGGCTGCTGAGGTTGGCTAGGTTGGGCTCCAGCTCCATTCAAAAAGTAAAATATGTGACATTGATCTTGCCTTCACCTGTCTCAACTTGTTCAACCAACCCAGCTCCCATCCATGCCAATCTATGCTACCTGATGCCATTAACTGGTAGGGCAGGAGGGATGACAATCAAAAGGAACCTCTCAGCTGTCAGTCCAAGCTCAACAGCAGGCATTGCTGGCTTGAAACCCACCAGCTCTAACTCTCATAGAATTGTACAGTACAGAAGGAGGCTATTCGACCCATTGTGTTTGTACTGGCTCCTGAAAGAGCTACACAGCTCACCCCACTCTCCAGTTCTGTATCCCTCTAAATTCCTCCCTTTCAAATATAAACCCAGCTCTCTTTTGAAAGTTTCTATGGAATCTGATTCCACCACTCTCCCAGGTAGTGCTTTCCAAATCCTAACAGCTCTGGGTAGAGAAATCTCCTCATCTCACTCCTGGCTGTCTTGCTGACAATCCTGCAATTGTCCCCTCGTTCCTGTCATACCACCTAGAGGAAACAGAATATCCTTCTTTACCCTGTCAAAATTTTTTTCATTCCCACTAGAGGAGGGTTGTCACTTTCAGTTTGAGAAGCTATATTGAGAGAAATAAGTTTGCAAACTGTCACTCATCTTGTAATGTTCAAGTGTCATGCCTGTCCATTCCCAGCTAATTTTTAGATCTAACACCGTTAGAGTCTCTGCACTTCTCAAATGTATAATTGTCATAGCTACCATCTTATGATTAATAAAACACAACCCTTGCTGTAGAAATGCCCTATCATATTTTCATATTTTAGATAATCTCAATTCAAATCTGTCAGATTTTGAAGAATCATCAAAATGTTACCCCCGATTAACTCAGCTTAATCCCTATTGAGATTTTTTTAAGCATCTATCTGAAGTTTTGCATTTCAGAAATTGTCACATTTAATCTAGATGTGGATTCAGAACAATACAGTTTGTGTAGATTATTCTGGTTCAATAACCTTGGATTGGCTGATTAACACTTGCCTCACTCATTCTTAATTCCTTATATAGTACATCAGTCACTATAAGTAACAACACATGACTAAAGTCATAGGGAAAAATGTGAACAAAACACTGGGGTAGGAATTAAAATGGAGCAAAGTGGCGTTAAAACTAAAAAAAAGTCAGGGAGTGTTGCTGAACAAAGAGACCTTGGAGTGCAGGTGCATAACTCCATGAAAGTGGAGTCACAGGTAGATAGGATAGTGAAGAAGGTGTTTGGTATGCTTTCCTTTATTGGTCAGAGTATTGAGTACAGGAGTTGGGAGGCCAGAGGAAGTGGTGGAAGCTGGTACAATTGCAACATTTAAGAGGTATTTTAATGGGTGTATGAATAGGAAGGGTTTGAAGGGATATGGGCCGGGTGCTGGCAGGTGGGACTAAATTGGCTGGGATATCTGTTCGTCGTGGACAGAAGGGTCTGTTTCCATGCTGTACAACTCTATGACTCCATGACTTCTGTTGCACTTTTCCCAACGATAGACACCTAAAAGCATTTTACAGCCAAGTACTTTTTGAACTTTGGTAGCCGTTTTAATTGGACTCAGACATACTGGGCTCAAAGGCCTCTTTGGTAGAATCTCTACAGTGTGGAAACAGACCATTCAGCCTATTGAGTTCACACCGACCCTCTGAAGAACATCTCTCCCAGACCCATCCCCCAAACCTATCCTTGGCTTTCTTTGCTGTGGCTGCACTCTATAATTTATCAAATATTGTATGCTTACACCTCTAACCACTTTAGATTAACATTGCCATTGCAATAGTGGTGACAGGAATATCGCATTAGCATTAATTTGCCAGTTTTGCTAAGAGCCTTACAAGCTCTTTAGCATGAACCCAGTCAGTTTGAAGCAAAAAGTTAGTAAGAAGGGAAAAAGGGATGAAAAATAATCTTAGCTGCACTGTTTGTCTAGTCGCAATGTGTATGTGCTGCAGCCATGGTACTCTTGCTGCCTTTAATTGATAAGTTTATCTTATTTCTACATTATTCAGTATGAGTCTTGTCATCTTAAAGAACAGAATGGTGCAATCATAGGTTCATGGATGACTTTCTACTACTAAGAAAGCAGCATGAGTGATTTAAGGATTTTTTTTAACTTAACACAAGTTATCTGATCTATTAAAGAAGTACTCCTGCCACAAAGGCTTCATTCCCAACAAAACATCTTCCTGGTTAGACTAGTGAGCCTCTGATAGGCTGAAAGGCTACAAGTAATCCAATATCTCAACTTAAACATGCTTCATTTCCATAAGTGGGTTTCATTACTTCAGACTGCACCCTCCAATTCTGGCCATGCCTTGGGCTATCTGGATCCTGAGCTCTGAAAGTCGCTCCCAAAAGCCTCTCATTCTCTGTACCTCACTCTCCCACTCTCTCCTCCTTAATGTCATTACTCAATAGCTGTCTCTTGGAATATGCTTTTGTTCACCTGTCCTCATCTCTACTTAAGTCACCCTCTGTCACATTTTTGTTTGATATCATTCCTGGGAAGCATTGTGGAATGTTTCACTATATTAAGGCTGCTTTATAAATGCAAGTTGTTTTGGGGATTGACTCCCCCCGATTGCTATCCCAAACATGCTGATGACTGTCACATGTCTGTGGATATTGGCTGAGGGCAAGCTGAGGACTTCTGCTGATTTTCACTATAAAGACTGATTTGTTAATAACAGGCAAGATATGATCTGTGGAACAATACCTCTAATAGGATCCATTTTCTACACGTGATTAAAAAAAAGTTTAGCATATTCTAAGAATTGTAAATCAGAATCTTCTATCTCAAGAAAAAAGATGGACTTGTGTGTCAGCATTGTCAACAACCTCAGGACGTTGTGAGTTGTTTTGTGTGCATTGAAATACATTTTGAAGTGTAGTTGTGATATAGGACAGTTTCTGTGAGCAACATAATCAGTTAATTTATTTTTCAATATTTGAAGGATTATTAGTGAAGACTCTAGAGAAAACTGTCCTGCTGTTCTTGGAAATAATGCTCTGGGATCTTTGGTGTCATCTGAGAGGCAACAAATGCCTTGCTTTGAGGTCACATCTGGACGACCCCACCTCCAGAATTTGCACAGAGAACATTGGCCTGGACTGTGAAGAGGCACTTCAATCCACAGCCTTCTGACCGTAGGCAGGAATACTACTGACTGAGCCAGATTAGTAATGTTATGCTTTCATTGTTCCCCTACGGCCTATGAAAT
Organism: Hemiscyllium ocellatum; assembly: GCF_020745735.1. Taxonomy (NCBI): domain Eukaryota; kingdom Metazoa; phylum Chordata; class Chondrichthyes; order Orectolobiformes; family Hemiscylliidae; genus Hemiscyllium; species Hemiscyllium ocellatum. The sequence goes on along the minus strand of NC_083406.1, from coordinate 19,976,801 downwards.
GAAAGAAAAATAACCTTTTGGAACAATTAGTTAATTATTTGTTATATTTACATCTATAGCACTTAGTAAGTTTAGTGTTTTATTGTAACACTGGCTTCTATAAACCCACTATCCAATTTGATAATGTTAGGTGTTTGGAAACAACTCTTCATAATTGGATTTGGGTTCCTGTTCATGAATAAATGGGATTAAGAAATACAGCAATAGATATGGAGCTTCACAATGTGAAACATGTTGGCATGTACTGTCTATCCCAAACCCTGATTTCAATAATTTAATGGCATCGTGAACAAAAAATAAGGAGAAACTGTTTTCAGTCACAGGATGGTTGGTAACTCGTGACAGATTTAAGATAATTGACAATCATTAGAGGGGACAAGGAAAAATTATTTTTATGAAGTTTAATTGTGATCTAAAATGCAGTGCCCAAAAGGCCAGTGGAAGTAGATTCAATAGTAACTTTTAAAAGACAATTGCATAAATATTGGAAAAGGAAAGGTTTGTGGGCCTTTGGGGCAAGAGCAGGGGAGTGGGACTAATTAGATAGCTCTTTCAAAGGCACGATGGGCTGAATGGCTTCCTACTGTGCTGCATTATTTCATGCTTCAGCCTCAGCTCACATTCCCAACCATTCCTTTGGAACAGCCAAAACTTGAGGTAACAATTTTCTCAAACCTCTCACCTCCCACTCTCTGAACATGAATACATCCAGAACTCTGTATCTTAACGGGCATCACATCCTGTTCACTCAGCACCCCTGCCACCCCACTTTTCAGCTCTCTGGCCTACGTTGTCTTGGTTAAAGCACAGCAGGTTAGGCAGCATCCACGGAATAGGAAATTCGACGTTTCGGGCATAAGCCCTTCATCAGGAATGAGGAGAGGGTGCCAGGCAGGCTAAGATAAAAAGATGAAGGGCTTATGCCCGAAACGTCGAATTTCCTATTCCTTGGATGCTGCCTGACCTGCTGTGCTTTAACCAGCAACACATTTTCAACTGTGATCTCCAGCATCTGCAGATCTCATTTTTTACCCTACGTTGTCTTGGACAACTTTCAAATTTAGCATTCTCACCATTGTCTTTAAACTCTACGGCCTTGCATCTCCTTCTCTCCATAATCTCTTTTGACCTTACAAGATTCCTGTCCTCTTCCAATTCTGGCCACTTGCATATCCTTGATCATCATTGGTCCACAATTAGTGGTCATGTCGTCATATGCCTCAGCTCTAGAATTCTCTGGCTCAGCCTTTCCACTCACCACCTCTCTCTTCTTCCTCCTCTTTAAGGTTCGCCTTCAGATTTGTCTCTTTGATCAAGTCACCTTTTCTGATTGGTTTTGGTTAGCTGGTACCTGCTGTCTCCTCTGAATCAGAAGATTGTTGATTGAAGTTCCATTCCAGGGCGTTAGCACAAAGATAGAGATGCCCCAGGGCGGTCCTGAAGGAGTGCTGCACTGTTGGATGTACCATCTTTCAAATATGATGTGGAGGTGCCAGTGGTGGACTGGGGTTGGCAAAGTCAGATGTTACATGACACAAAGTTATGGTCCAAGGGGTTTATTTGAAGTTGCACGATTTCAGAGTGTTTCACCTTCGAAGGAGCAGCCTCTGAAAACTTGTTACTTCAAATAAATCTGTTGCACTATAACTTGGTGCCATGTGACTTCTGATTTTTCAAGTATGATCTTAAACTGAGACCTCATACAACCTCTCAGACAACAAAGGCCTGTGTTACTAGCTCAAAGAAAAGCAAGAGAATTCCCTCAGGCCAACATTTGCCCTTCAACCAATGTTATTTAAAAATGATTATCTGGCCATTATCACATTTTACAGTTTGTGTGTTTGCTGTGAAATTGGCTGCAACATTACCAGCAACGACGAGACTTCAAAAATTACCTCATTGGCTGTTACCCTTGGAGACAGCAAGATTTATTTTCCCTCTTTTAGCTGACCTAATATGTCCTTGTGAGGCTTAGAGTTTGATAACGCTGCTGTGAAGCACCTTGAGATATTTTGCTTCATTAAAGGCATTTGATGAGTACATGTTGTTGTGTTAGTAACAGAAGCTTGAGCAAAGTATTGATCCTACTTTTCTCAACATTAATGCAATGTGGCAAATGCAAATATAGTTGGGAAAATCCTGACTCAGCACAAACTGCGGCAGGTTTATGGCAAGTGTTCACATTTATAATTCAACATGTACAATCAATCACAGAGCAAATACTCAGTGGGATCCACTGCAACGTTTTCTAGATTTTTCACTTGCTTGTAATTCCTGAGGAGGTCACAATTATCAGGTCTTATAGCACCGAAAGTAGTCTCTTGGCCCATGCGCTTTTCCAGCAAACATTTTCAGCTTCCTGAAGAAGGGCTCATGCCCGAAACGTTGATTCTTCTGCTCCTTGGATGCTGCCTGACCTGCTGCTCTTTTCCAGCAACATATTTTCAACTCTTGGTCCATGTGCATTGATTGAGGATGTGGTACAGTGGTAGGTTCTCAGCCTCTGGTATAGAAGCTTCAGGGTGGAGTCCCACTCCAGGATTTGGTGGCCAAGGGAAGGTGCATTCATAACACAGCCAAGTAGATTGAATGTCAATGTGCAAATCCTTCCAACACAAGCCAATAGCAGGCAGTAGGAGCGATTTGAGCATATGAAATAGGAGCTAAAGTAGACCATTTAGCCCCTTTAGCTTGCTGTGCCATTCTTTAAGAATCATGGCTAATCTGCTTGTGTTTTGAACTTCACACTCCCATTGACCATTGATTATCTCAGATCCTCTTTGTTGAACAAAAATCTATCCACCTGCATCGTAAAAATATTGTATGACTCTGTCCCCCACCATCTTTTGAGGTAGAGTTACGCAACCATCTGAGAGAGAAAATACTCTCCTCATCTCCGTCTTAAAAGATGACCACTAATTTTATAACAGCATCACTACATCTTGTGGGACCCACAAGGGAAAACAGCCTTTTTTTCCCCACACCCATCTTGTCGAGATTCCTGGTCAGCCATATTGTTGGAAAGAATATTGGAGTGTATACTGTCACTCTCCACAGCTCATGAGTATGACATGCATGTTGCCAAGGCAACTCGAGCTTCCTCAGTGAACTGTAACATACCACTGGATATGCTGACTCTGCCACGTGTTGTCCCATTTCTCTGCCCTTAAATATTTTATTCTTCAATCATTTATCTGATTTATTTTCTATTCTTTATCTGCCACTTGTTAGGATAAGAGACAAAAAAAAAACTAGATGCTGGAATACAAAGTAGACAGGCAGGAGACTGGAAGAACACAGCAAGCCAGGCAGCATCAAGAGGTGGAGAAGTCGACATTTCGGGTTTAACCCTTCTTCAGGACCTGAAGAAGGGTTACATCCGAAACATCGACTTCTCTATCTCCTAATATTGCCTGGCTTGCTGTGTTCTTCCAGCCTTGCCCACAATGTTAACAGCCCACACTCAAGTGGAGGGTTCTGAGGACCCATGTACTTTTATCCTTGGAGATGACTGAATTGAAATTGGTGAGAGCACACACAGGTTCCTGCTCCTATTTTCAGCAAAGGTATAGTATTGTTTTGGTGGGATAAGGAGGAGGAGCAGTTGAGCCTTAGAGCCCAGATCGAGGACCATAGCTCACCCTGGGAGTACTGATGGGGTTATGAGAGTGCTTTCTGAGGTGGGGGGGGAGGGGTGTCAGGAGGGCAGGGTGAGGGAGGAGCGAGTTCAGAGGTCTTGGGATTGGGAGTGGCAGCACCTGGGCTAAGTACTCACCCGTGTTGACCCAAGTGGTGTTAAGTGTTGGTTTTCCACAAGGGCACTCACTGGCTGCCTTGGTACAAAATTGCAGCAGGGACGGATACAGGCATTGGGCCCATTAATTGCAAATACAAATGGTCTGATGCCTGTTTGAGGTATGAGTGAAGGAAACCTTTTGCTTGTCCATTAGCATGACTTTTAATTTCTTCCCTCTAGTTATCAGTTCATTAAGTGGTGGCAAGGGTGTGAGTTATTGAATCAAATTTGTTGGAATATCTCTGTCCATCTCTTTGTAACCCTCCCTGTTCCTCTATTTTAACCTTGCTGGTTTTAACAACAAATAATGCTATCTCTTCCCCATGCTCTTCCTAAATTAAGGGCATGATGTTTTATTTGCAGCTGAATGAATGATTTGTGCTGGTTTGGTATTTGATAATTTTTACCTCCTTGGCAAATGTGCCTTTCCATTTTTAAAAATTTGGTATACTTATCCTCCTTTTAAATTTCAGATTTTAGTATACATTTCATCTCTTTTCTCCCTTCCTAAAATGAATTGCCTCACATTTCTGCAGTAACTGATTGTCAAAAAAAGGCTCATTTTACCTGGACTGGCCTACAGATCCTCTTACCTAGCCTCTGAAATGATATAAAATTTTATTTATTTCATTTAATATTTAACTTACTTTATTTGAATGTTATTACATTTTAATGCCATTGTAGCCCAACAAAAGGTAGCAAATGCTGCCATTGCCAGTACCCCATACGTCACCCTTAAAGATAAGAAAAACTTTTTTTAGATTAGATTACTTACAGTGTGGAAACAGGCCCTTCGGCCCAACAAGTCCACACCGACCCGCCGAAGCGCAACCCACCCATACCCCTACATTTACTCCTTTACCTAACACTACGGGCAATTTAGCATGGCCAATTCACCTGACCCGCACATCTTTGTGACTGTGGGAGGAAACCGGAGCACCCGGAGGAAACCCACGCAGACACGGGGAGAACGTGCAAACTCCACACAGTCTGTCGCCTGAGTCGGGAATTGAACCCGGGTCTCAGGCGCTGTGAGGCAGCAGTGCTAACCACTGTGCCACCGTGCCACCCACTTCTTGAGTAATTGCAAATTCTAGTATTCTTATCCAAAAGATGTTTGACATCAAGTATTAGGGGCTATTGTGGGTTCATAACTTCTTTTTGCTCAGGAAAGAAAATTACTTCTTTATTCCTGGAAGCAGATTTATCAAAATGGTACCAAGGAGTGGATGCAACATTGTGTGAATGTGCAGGCTCCCTGTGCTGCTGGGGTTGATACATTTGGCATACTTCAAGTGTATTCACGAATTGTTGGATATCCTAGCTAGTGCACAATTCACATGCTCGCTGTCCTGAACACTCAGTATAGTGTGTCTCTGATGTAACATGGACATGATATCTTGACCTATTGCTTTTGGTGTTAGGACCTGTCTGACATTGAAGATGACTTGTTGTGACATACAAAATTCATGTCTGTATTGCCAGAGTGAGTGAATTTTCTCGCATTCTCAAGTCTCCATAGTCTTACCACACCATAGGGCTGCTCTGTCATTAGAGAGAGACCACTGATAGTGATTTATCAGGTACTACTTTGATACAGTCAGGCCATCCCTGGATAATGACCCTTTCCAACTCCTGTGGTTGCTCATCTTCAGCAGTTTCTGATTGTAACTGTTCACAGTGGCTCTGGTCAAAGTGTAACAGTTTTGAAAAACTTTGATCAACTTTGAAAACCTCAACAACTTCATAGTCTAGAACCATGCTTCCAATGGTGTGTGACGGCACACCAGTGTACTGCTGAATGGTCTCATGTGGGCACAGAATTTTTGCAATCATTAAGTCACTTTGATCAACTTTGAAAACCTCAACAACTTCATAGTCTAGAACCATGCTTCCAATGGTGTGTGACGGCACACCAGTGTACTGCTGAATGGTCTCATGTGGGCACAGAATTTTTGCAATCATTAAGTCATTTTTATTTTCTCAGTAAATGTATCAACAATTTAATAACTTTTAAAGTTTTGCTTGATAATGACCACGTGACTGCTTATTACATCAGTACATCACTGTTGAGCCATCAAATGTGACACAATCCAACAGTGCATTCATGTGCTGGATTTCCATTACCAGATTGGGATGTCATTAGTATAAGTTTTATTGATTGACTTCGGTCTGTGTTGTTCATGTTTGTTTGCCTTGCAAACTTAATCTTTGCAGCAAAGAGCAGAAGTTCACTTCAAAATGGAAAGTAAGTTAATAACAAGTCAAAGAAAAACTACAAATTAAATTTGGGTGATTCAACTTTTTGCATTGCGGACCCCATTAATCGACAGGCTCTAAATAACAGACCACGTATGTTGGTTAAATTGTGTTTATAAAGCAGAATTGTATACTAAAACTGCACTGTACGTGATCTGACAGTGTCAACAAACAACTTGTGGAAAATGAGACAGAAGAGGATTCTGCAGCAACTGAACCAATCCGTGTCTTGCATCCCCAAGGGGACAAGTTGATTCTTGTCACTGACTTCATTGTCAGATGTTGCAAGGGACACAAACCTTTGGAAAGGTGTGTTAGGCAAGATATGGGGAAAACAAATTCCAATGGAGACCTCCTTCTGATGACCCTGCCAACAACAAACACCCTGTTCCACCAGAGGAACAAGCTTAAGACCTTGTGGCACCATCCCCACTGCAAGCATTGGAACTGAATTAGCAACATCACTGTTCAAGACAAAGATCTCTGCACTACCCATGCCAATACTGAAGCCAATCCCCACTGAACTGACCACTGTCTAATTCACTCAAACATTTCCATCAACCTGGCCCCAAGCTGGCAGAGACTGGCAGAGAAAAAAAACTCTGTTGCAGGAGTATCAATGGTGCTGGACTCAAAGACACTGAGTGGAAGACACTCCTCAGGCAGCCAACCAACCTGGCGATGATCAGTGTGCCAGAGCCTCAGTGCCCACAGGTGCATGGTCCACCCTAAAAGGCACAATAGTCACCAACTGAGTGTAGACGCTGGGTGTCCTGACCAGGAGGCACTGAGACTGGTTCAACAAGAATGATCCAGGATCTCCTAGACCTAACCCTATCCCAGGCGTTGCTGAACTGGCAGCTCCGCCAAAACTCAAACAAGCCAACAGAGAACTGAAGGTTGAGGTGCAACAAAGAATCCCTGACCTCAAAAGTAGATGGTGCATGGAAAGAGTGCAGGAGACTCAGCCACAACCAATGGTAACCTCCTCAAATCTTTATCACCTCCATCTACCTCCCTCACAGAAGAAGTGAGTTTTTTTTATTCATTCATGGGATGAGGGCATCACTGACTAGGCCAGCATTTATTGCACATTCCAGAGGCCAGTTAAGTTTCCATTGCTGTGGGTCTGGAGTCACATGTAGGTAAAGATGGCAGTTTCCTTCCCTAAGGGAGGTTACTGAACCAGATGGTTTTTTCCAGCAATTGACAATGGTTTCATAGTCATCGTTAGATACTTAATTCCAGATTTTTATTGAATTCAAATTCCACCATCAGCTATGGCGGGAATGAAACCTAAATCCTCAGAACATTACCTGGTTCTCTGGATTAACAGTCCAGTGCTAATGCCACAAAGCCATCGCCTCCCCTTAGTGATTTCTGGATTTCTGTCACCATGGTTTGGATCAACTAGTCAACTCTCTCTTCTACATCTCTATTGTGCTAACCCTGTCTCTGGACCCCAACTGGCCCTGAGCTCCATTCTGTATCTCTACTATCTTCCCCATGCTCTTTTTACAAATGTCTCACTTAAGAAACCACATTGTACTTTGCCAATTCCATTCTCACTGACCTTTTGGCTTAACCTTGCTCGCAGGCCTTAAACTAACTGGTCCCTTCTCCCAAGCACACCTTTCTAGGCCTGTTTCCAAGATCCGCTTCTGCTTCCTCTGTTGAGGGCATGGACACAAAACCACAAGCATGAGGAGTTGAATTTGGCTTTTGGGCCCCTTCAACATACTCCTACCATTCAATTAGATCACTGCTGAACTGATTGTGGCCTTCTCTCCACTTTCCTACCTGCCGCCATAACTTTTGCCTCCCTTGTCAATTAAACATCTGTCTAACTCAACCTTGAATATTTCCAAATACCCAGTATCCTCTGCTCTCTAGAGAAGAGAATTCCACAGATCGGAAATACTCAAAGATTTCCACGTCAATTCAGTCTTAAGTGAAAGACTCTTAAATCTGAAACTGTTCCTCCTAGATTTAGAACATAGAACAGTGCAGTCCCTTTGGCCCTTGATGTTGTGCCGATCTTTTATCTTACTTTAAGATCAAACTAACGTACATACCCTCCATTTTACTATCATCCATGTGCCTATCCAAGAGTTGCTTGAATGTCCTTAATGAATCTGACTCTACTACCACTGCTGGCAGTGCATTCCACGCACCCAGCACACTCTGTGTAAAGAACCAACCTCTGACATCTTCTTCCAATCACCTTAAAATTATGTCCCCTTGTGGTAGCCATTTCTGCCCTGGGGAAAATGTCTCTGACTATCCACTCTTATCAATGCCTCATCATCATGTACACCTCTATCAAGTCACCTCTCATCCTTCTTCGCTTCAATGACAGAAGCCCTCGCTCCTTCAACTTTTCATCATAAGACATGCCCTCCTGTCCAGGTAGCATTCTGGTAAATCTCCTCTGCACCGTCTCCAAAGCTTCCACATCCTTCCTATAATGAAGCGATCAGAATTGAACACAATATTTCAAGTGTGGTCTAACTAGAGCTTTATAGAGCTGCAGTATAACTTCACAGTTCTTAAACCAAATCCCCTTAACATTCTCTTAACATTTAAACTCCTCTATGATGAGAAACATTCTCTCAGTGTCCATCCTTGTCAAGTCCCCTTATGACTTCGCTTTTCAACTACCTTTGCTACAACTGATCTTTTGAATAATTGCGTTGCCTCAGCTGATTTATGGTCAGTTGATTTTGTTTTTTCTATTCATTCACAGAATGAGGGCATCTCTGTTTGGTTGGTATTTATTGTTCATCCCTGATCATCCTTAGAACCACCAACTTGAACTGCAGTATGAACTGTGTCTGGTTCTGATTGCCCTGTTATAGGAAGGATTTTATTAAGGTAGAGAAGGTTCAGAAGAGATTTACCAGGATGTTGCCAGGAATGAAGGGTTTGAGTTATATGGAGATGGCCGGACTGGCTGAGACTGTTTTCACTAGACCGTAGGAAGTTGAGGTGAAAATGTGTTGCTGCTTAAAGCGCAGCAGGTCAGGCAGCATCCAAGGAACAGGAAATTCGACGTTTCGGGCAAAAGCCCTTCATCAGGAACCAATCAGGAAGTTGAGGGGTGATTTAAAAGAGGTTTATACAATCATGAGGGATATGGATAAGGTGGAATAACAGATGTCTTTTCCCAACGGTGAGGGCACAGTTTAAGGTGAGAGGAGAAAGATTTTATAAAAGACATGAGAGACAACTTATTTTACACAGAGAGTGGTTCTTGTGTGAAATAAACCTCCCGAGGAAGTGGTGAATGCGGGTACAATTCAACATTGAAAAGACGTTTGGATAGGCACATGAATAAGAAATGTTTAGAGGGATATGGGCTAAGCGCAGGCAGGTGGGACTAGTTTAGGTTGGAATTGGAGTCAGCATGGACTGGTTAAACCGAAGAATCTATTTCTGTACTGTTTGACTCTATGTATCCCAACAGTGCTGTTAGGAAGGCAGTTCCAGGATTTTGACCCAGCAACAGTGAAGGAACAGCAATATATTTCCAAGTGAGGATAGTGTGGGACATGTGGGCAAATGTCCTAGAAAGTATTTAGTTCCCTTTCTAGTTCTTAGAATCTGCCCTTGTTTGAACCACAATTGTCATTCCCAGCTCATAGATAGAAGCCTCTGCTCTGAGACAGAAAGTTGAGGATTCATCTTTCACTCCAGAGACTTGAGCCCAAAATGAAAGCTGAGACTGCAGTGCAGTACTGAGGGACAGCTGCAATGGTGGAGGTGTTTTTCTTCTGAAAGGACATTAAATTGAGGCATTATCTATTACTTCAGGTGAATATAAAAGCAACCAAGGCACCATTTTGAAGAATTAAAGAGAAATTCTCCCCAGTGTCATAGTGAATATTTATTCCTCCATTAACATTACAAGATAGCTTTTATCATATTGCTGTCTGTGCGAGCTGCACAAATTGGCTAACACATTTCCTACATTGCAACAGTGACTGAACTTCAGAAGTACTTCATTGTCTCATAATTGTGAAAAGTGCCATATAAATGTAAATCTTTATGATGTGTTGCTTTTCATAAGCTTCTGACTGACCAATTTTATTCAGCTTACTTTCTGCATTTACGTACCTACCTCTGCCTGTGTAGGGATCTATAAACACTTACTATTAATATTACTTATTACTTCCAAATAATAATAATGTCATTTATGTTTTTCTCAAGAAAGCAGACATTAGGAGTTCGAAATACTGTTCAAGCTAGAAATGTAGAGATGTTACTCCAAATCTCATCCAATGAGCCCTGTGAATATGCACCAGACTTATTTTCCCACGATTATGTCTCAGTATTATGATGAGATTTCACTCAGATGCTCAGCTTTATTATGCATGATTCTCTCATTTGACTGTCTGTTTCATAATCCTGTGTTACCAGACATTTTCCTCTCACCCAACACCACTCCCAAATTCTTCTTCCCTCGTTCTCTATGAAGAAGATACCTTCTGTACTTCCCTTTTTCATTAAAACACCATTTCCTTATTTGAATATTGCTGGAAAAGAGAGGCATGTTGAAGATTTTCATCCTATACTCACCAAGACAAATGCAAGAATGTCAAGTTTCAAATAATCTAATGTGCGCTAGAGGAGAAAAGATTGGCAGGTTGACTCTGATTGGCCAAGTGTTTGCCATTGAATAAGCAGCAGGAAACCATAGGGCCCCTGAGCTCCCAGGTAATTCATCAAAGGCTCAAGGCTGCACATGTTCTTTTTTTTTGGAGCAGTCAGATTCCTATAAATCAATGTTACTTCTAACAAAAGAACAATTTTACAGACTTGACTGATTATCTGAATTGGTTTTTATTGCAGCTATTTATACTCAACATTGCTCATCAACTGCTGCCTAACCATGAAATCACATCGAATAGCAGATATTTTGTTCAGGATTTGCAAGTACTGTCAGGTTGAGTACAGTTTGTACTCTTTCTATTATGAACAATCATATCTTTGCTTTGATCAGACAGTCATTGGGATGCATATCAGGCATCACACCAGCACAACTGCATACATGACTTGGCTCAATTGTGTGGTAGGCAGAGCATCTTTTTTGGACTGATGGCAACACCCTGTTAGTAGAATGTCTCACTGACATAATGAGTTATTTTTGCTGTTTCACATTAGGAGTCCCATTTTTTTGATGACAATGTGTACATGCACATATTAAAATCAATACATTCGGTGAAGTCCACTTTGCTAGAACCATATTTTACATGGTTTACTTCTGGATAGTGATCCATCAGTTTAAGAGAGGATCATTTTGGTAGGTAGATTTTGCATCAAGATAGTTACTTGGCATGGCCTCCCTACATCTTGCCTATTGGATAAACCATTGGAGGTCCCATTTGACCTCTTAGCTGAATCTAAAATGCCCCATTACATTACTTTTGAAATAATGTAGGTAATTTCTCCACTGGGCCTGCCAATATTTAAACCACAAAGAACATCACTAAAGCAGATCATTTGGTCACTATCAAATTACTGTTTGTGGGAGTTTGCTGTGTGCTAATTTGGTTGTCACATATGCTACATGACAACCGTGACCACTAAAGTGTTTCATTGATAACAAAATGCTTTTAGCTGTTTGGTGACTATGAAATACTCTATATAAGTGCAAGTCTTTCTTCATGAGTAGCACTGGCACTTTAATTGTTCCACCTAGATTGTACTTTCTGACCAGGTAATCTGAACTAAGCCAGTGTTGCACAAGACAGAATACAGTCTTGAATGTAACTGAAAAATGTCATTGTTTCCCATGGAATTTAAATTTCTATGTGTTACAAATGCATTGGTTCTATGTTCAGGGATATTGATGAACCATGGTTCAGGAATTGGACCCATGTCATTGGTCATTCAGGAATTGAACCCACGCTATTGGTACCTACTGGATCCACAATGACTGTCCACCCAACTGAGACCACTTTGCCTTCTGAGGAGTCTGAGTTGCTGTGGCAACATGCATTTGTACATGTGTGTTATAGTCCTGAGCTGTGCATGTTAATACTAAAGTCACGCGCAAGCTACAATCCAACCGAAGTATTTGAAATTACATGCTTTTGGAGCGCTGCCTCTTTGTCAGGTCTTCACCCGATGAAGAGGCAGTGCTCTGAAAGCTTGTGATTTCACATATACCTGTTGGACTATAACCTGGTGTCATGTGACTTCTGACCTTGTCTGCTCCAGTCCAACACTGGCACCTCCACATCATGGTAATACTAAAGAGAGAGCTGCAATCTGTCACCATCACATTCCTTTCCACACATGGACTAGGAATCTCTCTTACCTTTACTACTTCCATTGGCATTTGTTGGAAGGATTCACACATTGATACTGCACCTAGTTAAAAGTGTTATGAACAGACCTACCTTGGTTATCAAGTCCTCAAATGGGACTTGAACCTGAGGCTTCTGGACACTACCTATTTTTTCATAATACATCATGATCATAATTCAGAATGTCTTGTACCCAGATAATGTGTTATTTTGGTGACCCCTTTTAAAAAGCAAAAGAGGTGGCACAACGATTATTTTCCCCATCCATCATCCTTGTAGGAATTATCTGGGATAGAAGCCTTGCATTAATCTTAATGCAGCTCGATGCAAATGCTATTATATGCAGCTGCTGGGCATGTTTTAAATCTGCACTGTAAGTGGGATGCTTCGTGTTTTCAAACATTGCTTGGACAGTCATTCATTGATTATTTGTAGGAGTAAAATGCATCATTATACATGTATAGGCTTACCAATGCGAACACACACACACACACACCTGAACAGTTGAATACTTCAATGGGGATTGTAAAGCACAGACTAACCAGAACTGGAATTGATGGCTGTGATGCTAAAGATCACCACAACATTCTCTGTCAAAATTGCTCTCTCCAGTCCTTGGGTCACCTGTTATGTTGCCATGGGAATCTTTATCCTGCCCACAACTCAGATGGGGTCTTCAGGAATCCGGTGTGTATCTATCTGCTAATCTTAAAATATTACTGCTCATCCTCACTATTTATTGCTGAAGAATCACTTAGTGACAATTTCCATGTTAAAAATTAAGGAATGACTTGGTTGCAGCATTCATGCGTACACACCACAGTTTTGCTTCTTCGTGGCGGTTTTTTTGTTTGCAATCCAAGGAAATGTTATAGAGAGGGCAAGGTATGCCTTACATATCCTCAGAACTGAAACATGACTGAACGTGTCTTGAAGCCCCAAATTCCCTCAAAATAGCCAAGAATCTGTAAAACCTGCAAGAAGGGATTGTAAATTGAAGGCTTAGGTTATCACAATACAGCATACGGTCTTTCAGCTTATCACATCTGCACTGGTCTTTTCCTGAAGAAACCTAAACCACTCCCTCACACACTCCCAACCCCATGAATCATTCCAAATGAGTATTTAATCTCCTTCTGACAGCATTTGCAATCTATTGTCAGTTCTATGTTCACCGGAATAATTGCACATTCCAATCACTCACTCAAAAACGTGAATATACTTTTCTACTCCACCCCTTCTTCTTTAACTTAGTAGCAACAAAAAGGATTGATGTCTAGAATTTTTAAAACCCAATATTAGTTTTGGTTGCTCTCTGTACATGAGATTAGAGTGTAGGGTTACTGAGTTAGATGTGGATCAGTAGGCAGCATACTAGCCTCTGAGTCACGAAGTCTGAAGTTTAAGCTTGAGCATTAGGGGCTCTACTGGGGGAGTGCTGTCAGCTGCAGTATCTTTCAGATGAGACACACAAAACCAAGGCTCGATCTGCTACTTTGGGTTAATGTAAAGGATCTCATGAAACTATCTCACAATCTACTTGGTGTCTTGGCCAATATTTATCCCTCAAGTATCTGAAGGTCTGAAAATTTTCTCATTATCACAGTGGGACTTTACTGAATGCAAATTAGTGACAGTGTTTCCCACGTTAAAACAATGACTATATTTCAATCGTGATTTGGAGATGCCGGTGTTGGATTGGGGTGTAATTAAAAATCACACAACACCAGGTTATAGTTCAACAGGTTTAATTGGAAGTCCTGACAATCACCTGATGAGGAGCGTCGCTCCAAAAGCGAGTGTGCTTCCAATTAAACCTGTTGGACTATAACGTGGTGTTGTGTGATTTTTAACTATATTTCAAGACGTACTTCTTTCGTAGTAAAGTGTGTTAAGATGTCTGGTGGTCATGAAGAGAGTTCTAAAGTGAAGTCTCTTTAGTCTATAAAAATCAGTTTTTCTTAATATTTTATACATATACATGTAAATGTATATTCCAATCAATTGTGAAGTTCTACATGTACTGTATATTGAAAGTATAAACCTGAAATTCCCTGCTTGTTCCAGGTTCCCTAGTGTGCAGTCCACATGTGTCAGAACTCTCGCTGAATTCACAAAGTGCTCCTGGTGTTCAGAATCTCTCACTGTCTCCTCGCCTGAGCCCAGATGGCAAACAGCACTCACCGTTGATGACTCCACTCTTGACGGATGCAACATGTGTCAAGACTGATGACGAAGAAGAAATGAGGAGAAAGGTTTGACGTTAATTGCACTGTCCTCCTACCTTCATTCTGCATTCTCACAGACCAAAAACATCATGGTCAAGACAATGATAGCGTCTGTTGCAAGAAGTCAGATTTCACAAGAACTAGGAGCAAGACTAGATCATATAGCTCAGTACATTCGTGGTTGATTTAGGGCTTCACCCCCACCTGTATACTCCATATTCCTTGATTGTCCAAGTAACTAAATATCTGTCACATCCTTATATATTTTTAACTACAGCGTATCCATGAACCTTTGGGGTAGAGAATTCCAAAGATTCAGAACCACTTGAGTGAAGTAATTTCTTCTAATCTCAATCTTAACTGATCAATTACTTATCTGAGATTGAGGCTCATGTGTTTTAGATTCACCAACCACTAGCCGCAATCTTTCAGCCTTTGACTTATCAAGTTTCCTCAGTATCTTATGTGCCTCGATGTGATCATCTCTTATGCTTCTCAACTCCAGGGAATAAAAGCCCACTTTACTCTGCCTCCCATGTTTCCAGGGACTGATTTCATGAATCGTCACTGTGCTATCTCCGATGTAAGTGTATCCTTCCCTTAAATACGGAGACAAAAACTGCACACAGTAGTCCAAATGTGACTTCAGTAGAACCCTGTAGAATTAAGACATCATCATACAGCAGGTAAGAGCATGAGGAATAGGAGCAGGATTAGGCCATTTGGTCCCTCAAGCCTGATCCAACATTCAACAATACCATTGCTGACTGCCCCAGGCCTTGATTCCTCCTTTATGCCAGCTCAATATAGCTGTCCTCTCCCTGATATTTCAAAATTCTCTCTATCTCCTCTTTAAATACTTTGTGATCTCTCCTCCACAACACTCTGTAGTAGGGAATTCCAGGCAGTTGCTACACACTGAGAGATTAAATTCCTTTGCATCTCAGTTATAAAAAGGTGGTCCCTTGTTCTGTGACTATATTCTCTGATTCAAGGTTCTCCCATTCGTGGGAACACTTTCTCAACATCTAACCTGTTAAGTCCCCTCAGAATCTCATATGTTTGTATAACAGTGGTGTGGTGGCGATATCACCGAACTAGTAATTGGAGGCCATTGCTTTGGGGAGACAGTTCAAACCTCACCATGGCACATTGTGGAATTTTATTTAATAAGTGGGCGGCATGGTGGCACAGTGGTTAGCACTGCTGCCACAGCGCCTGAGACCCGGGTTCAATTCCCGACTCAGGCGACTGACTGTGTGGAGTTTGCACGTTCTCCCCGTGTCTGCGTGGGTTTCCTCCGGGTGCTCCAGTTTCCTCCCACAGTCCAAAGATGTGCGGGTCAGGTGAATTGGCCATGCTAAATTGCCCGTAGTGTTAGGTTGGGGTAAATGTTGGGGTATGGGTGGGTTGCTCTTCAGCGGGTCGGTGTGGACTTGTTGGGCCGAAGGGCCTGTTTCCAAACTGTAAGTCTAATCTAAGTCTAATCTAATCTAATTAACTTCTGCAATTGATGGTAACACCAGTAATTATAACTAGAACCTTCCATTAAAATGTGCCTATTTCAGTAATGTTATTTGGGAAAGGAAATCTCTATGTTTTACTTTATTAATTCAAGATATGTGGGCATTGCTGACTGGGCTAATATTTATTGCCTGTCCCTAGTTGTTCTTGAGACGTTGATGTTGAGCTGCCTTCTTATCTCACTGCAGTCCATGCTGTAGGTACCCTACATTGCCCTGAGGGAGGGAATTCAAGGATTTGACCCAGTGACACTGAAGTAACACGATACTTTTCCAAGTCAGGGTTAAGAGTGGCTTGGAGGGGATCTTCCTAATGGTGGTTTACAAATGTTTAGGAGAACGTTGAGTGCAATGACATTTATTCAGGAATATAGAGTATGGCATTAAACAGAACCTCATGCGTACAGGTTTAAACAGCTTCGGCCTTTAGCCATTGTTTATCAACTGTATGATTCAGCTGTCTGCATTAAGATGTCTCTATTCTAACTGAGAACCAAGTGCTCTCAAACTGCACAGTCCTAATGTCATAGAGTCATGCAGCACAGAAGGAGACCACTTGTGTCTGTGCTGGCTCTGTGAAATAGCTGTTCATTTAGTCACAGTCCCCCTGCTGTTTTTCCACATAGCCCTGCAAATCATTGCTTTAAAAGCATCCATCCAGTCCACAGCCAAGAGCTATTATCAAATCAGATTTTAGGCAGCACATTCTAGATCACAAAAGCTCACTTGTAAAAGTCATTTATGTCATCTCGCCATCAGTTCGTTTGCTAATTCTCTTAAAGTACATATGTATTTTACTTCTCTTCCTGAGTGAGAAAGGGGAGCCACTTCTATCTGATTGGCTGGTAGCTGGCGATGAAAAGTTATCTCCTCACTAATTTGCTGCCTTTCCCTAACTTTGGTCTTTACAACACACAATACTGCCTTGGGATAGAGAACCGGACTGCTGTCAGAAGTGTATAAATAAATTTCAATGAGTACACATGGGGTTGGAAATAATATATTCTGAATTACTGGGAGAAGGCCAATCTAGGTATCTTTGACTGTTGAAGAAAGTGAAAAGATCTTTTATTGAAGTTTTCACAACCTTTGAACATCGTGAAGAGTTTGCAACCGAATTGTAGTCACAGTTGGAGTTTAGGGAAACACTGTGTTGCATAAGGTAATGGTTCTGAAAGAATTAATGTTGGATACTATGTTACCCGATCTGATGACACCATGCAGCCTTGGGTGGAGAATTGGAAGGATAGGTCTGGATCTTGAAAGGGACAGATGTGCTATCTCTGTCCCCCGACAGTTTTAATAACAATGTCACCGGGTCATACAGGTATCTTTAATCGAACTGTTCAGGCATGCTGTGATGCAGGTGAGACATGAATCCAGATCTTCTGAATGAAAAAGGTAGGGACACTACCACTGTTTCACAAGTGCCCCCAAAGAACTTATAGCTAGTTGCTATGATGCCATAAACCCCATTTGTTCAAACAAAGCTAAGCCTCAAGACTACTCATAAGACTACTAATAAACTTGTTAGGTGCTTTGGCCCAGTCAAAGTAAGAGAAATGTTTGGAATATCCTTCTACCCACAAATACCATACGCAGCAGTCAGTCTGAGCACTGCAAGCTCACACAGAGGGCATAATGCTAATGATCTGAAACTCTGTTTTTGCAATCTTGGTTATGGGATAGGTATTGGCTAACACTTGCCTGTACTTCTTTGTGATTGTGACTGGGAGCTTTTATGTCTACCTCAGAAAGAAGATGGAGCCTTTGCTCAATGTCTCATCTGACACTGCCAGCAGGCCAGTTTTTCCTTACTACTGCACTGGCACGATCAGCCTGGACTTTTGAGTACAAGAATCTGAGCTTAACCTATAATCCTCTAATTCAGTCAACTTTTAAGAATACTACAGTTCAGTCATGGCTGAGATTATTATTATTGCTATAAATCTCAGTGGTACCTTATCAAATGAAAATCCATTAAAATCACTCCCACTGCATATTTTCTGTACTACCACTCTTTAGTTCTTCAAAGAATTCTTGAAACTTTATCAAGCATGAAAACTGGACTGGTTTATTTTAATTAACTCCTATTATTTCAAAGTGCTCAGTAATTTCTTCCTACATTAGAATTTCTGTTGCTTATTAATGACTTGAGGTAAGACTCACCAGGTTTTGATTTCCTGTCTGTCTCCAGATCTCTGCCAACTTCTATCATATTCTATATCATTATATTCTGACCTTTCCCTTCCCTGACCTTCTTAAGATGCAAATTAAAGTGTCACATTTATTTGTCTATGTTAGAGTGAGCTCCCTACGACATTTCTCTTTGGCTGTGAGGCCCCACTGGTAATTCTCTCGTCCCCGCTGACAGATTTACAGTCCCATTCACTTGCATTTGTAATATTTACTGTTCTACTTTAGTAGAATGTACACAGAGCAAATATTTCCTCTTGAAGGGAAGTGCAAAGGTCCAAGCCATCCAATAAGGTAGTCACCAAGAAATCCAAGAGGAAACTCAGAAGGAAATATTTTGCCCAGAGTGGTGAAAATTTGGTGCTTACTAGCACAAGGAATGGTTAAGGTGAATTGTGTCCATGCATTTGATGTGAGACTGGACAAACACATGAAGGACAAAGCATAGAGAGTTATGATGATCAAATTGGTTAAGGGAGGAGTCTCATGTAGAGTATAAATGCACCATTTAGTCTTTCTATGCTATTTTCTATGTAACATCTCTATCAAACCTCTGGATTTATAGTTTGTTGTATAATTATCCCACAATCAACATCACAAGAAACAAATAACCTAGCCATTAACTCATTTTAATTTAGATTAGGTTACTTGCAGTGTGGAAACAGGCCATTTGGCCCAACAAGTTCACACTGACCCTCCGAAGAGCAACCCACCCAGATCCATTCCCCTAAATTTCCCCCGTCACCTAACATTATGGGTAGTTTAGCATGGCCAATTCACCTAACCTGCACATCTTTGGACTGTGGGAGGAAACTGGAGCACCCGGAGGAAACCCACACAGACACAGGGAGAATGTGCAAACTCCACACGGACAGTTGCCCGAGGCAGGAATTGAACTCAGGTCTCTGGCGCTGTGAGGCAATAGTGCTAACCACTGTGCCACGGGAACTCTGAATGCAAATTGCCTTTTAACTTCTTACTAAACAGGGACTCCATTTCAAAAATAATTGGCTGTATTTGGGGTGTTTAGGGGTCATGAAAGCTACAGTCTTTATGTTCCATTTTTCATTTTGATTTACATCCTTCCCATGAACTGCTATTCTATGTGCTTATTCTGTCAATGTTTCCTGCTATTTATTCTGGGCAATACCGTATAAATAAACTGCTGGAAGAAGTCAAATAACAGTTACTAATCTGTTGGATGTGTGGTGTTCTGAACTTTTGCAGAGGTTCCCAGCAGACAAAGCTTATTTCATCGCCAAAGAAGTGTCCACTACAGAACGAACCTACCTTAAGGATCTTGAAGTCATCACATCAGTAAGGAGCAACTAAAACTAACGAAGGAACTAATGCAGTAACTGTGTTTTACAGGAATGTAAAATATTACTGTATCTGTGATAAAGGCTGGGGAAGAGACTTTCTGATATTACTAAGGGTGGAAAGTTCCCTTTGTGCGCTATTTAAAAATCCTAATCACCCTCAATGTTGAGAGGGGAGTTTCACAGGTTGATTTATTATGTTGCCGGGCTGTCTGAATCGTAGTCAGTTTTTCTGTCTCTGGCAGACTGTTTCTGCTCTGCCTGCCTTTGTGTTTATCTGCAAATGTCTGTGTCTGCCTCCCTGTGTCAGTGTATGTACTTCTGTGTACATACATACAGTAAGTGTATATCTGTGTACCTGTCTACATGTAAATAGGTGTATATCTATGTGTCTGTGTACACGTATGTTGGTGTATATCTCTGTGTCTGTGTGTGTATACTGATGTATATATGTTTATCTAGGTACATAAGTGTATATTTGTGTATATATATGTATGTGTGTGTATATCTGTGTATCTGTGTACACATGTAGGTGTGTATCTGTGTGTCTGTGTACACATATGTAGGTGTGTATCTGTCTGTGTACATATATATAGGTGTATCTGTATGTCTGTGTACATGTATGTAGGTGTATGCCTGTATGTCTGTGTACATGTATGTAGGTGTACACCTGTGTGTATGTGTATGTAGGTATGTGTCTGTGTACGTGTATGTGGGTGTGTGTATTTTTTAAATTCCTGACTGGATTTTGGCATTGCTGACTTGGCCAGCCTTTATTGCCCATCCCTAAATGCCCTTGAGAAGCTCATTTCTTAAAACGTGAAGGAATGGTGGTATAGTTCCATGACAGGATGGTGTGTGACTTGGAGGAAAACTTGCAGCTGATGTTGTCCATTCATTTGCTGTCTTGTCCTTCTAAGGGGTAGAGATTGTGGGCTTAGCTGGTGCTGTGAAAGGAGCCTTAGTGAGTTACTGCACTGCCTGTTGTAGAGGGTACACACTGCTGCTACTGAGCATTGGTGCTGGAGCGAGTGAATGTTTATGTTGGTGGATGCGGTGCCAGTCAAATGGACTACTTTGTCCCAGATGGTGTCAAGCTTTTTGAGTGTCTTTGGAACTGCAGGCATCTAGAAAAATGGGCAGTAATCCATCACAGTCTGGACTTGTGTCTTGTTGATAGTAGCGGAGGATGCTGCCTAACCTGCTGTACTTTAACCAGCAACACATTTTCAGCTCTTGTTGATAGTGGACAAGATTTAGAGAAACAGGATGTGAGTAACACCATTTGCATCATTCCAAACTGAGAGTTCCAAATGAACTCTCTTGTTTTATTCAACCAGAAATGTTGTTAATTCTTTGTGCCATAGATGTAATATTCAAAGAAGGTTAACTTGGTAAAGTTGGTTGAATGAAGTTGCTGGTTATTGATATTTGGTTCAGTTCATCTGCAAACACAAGAAAAAGTAAAGAACCTTGGTTAAAAGCAGCATAGCTCCGTGAAGTTTAATATTATTATTATAGGTTTTGTACAAATAACTTTATCCTCCCCATCTCTTCACTGTTTAACCAACTCCAGCCCTGGAACTTCATTTGCAATTGATGTCCTTGTCTCCTTTAATTCTGACCGAATGTACATTCTCGATTTTAATCACTTCACCATTGGCCTTCTGCTGCCAAAGCCCTAAAATTACATCTTTAAATCTCTCTCTACTTCTTTTCTCCTTTAGGATCTCCTTAAAAGCCATCTGTTTGATTTTTCTTTTGCCTTCTGTCTCCTTTTGACCCCTTCACATGATTTGATCACAAATCTTGTTTCACAACACCTTTGTAAGGTGCTATATAAATGCAGGCTGTTGCATTGCAAATATTGGGTAAGGAGAAACCTTGAGAGAGATCAATTTTCAAAATCATTTTCTCTGATATCTATTGTTTCTTGGATAAATGTTTAAATCGAATGCAACATTTCTGCCACTAAAGTTAGTCATTGGAACAAATTGCTTCAAAACAGGAAATTGAATAAAAGGAAAAGATTGCCTTATGAATTTTGTTACAAATGCTCTTTAAAAAAAACAAGTAAATTCCATCCTGTAGCCATTAATCTGTCCCAGAGTGACAAGACTCTACAATATAATTGCTTGCATGTCTCATTTTACCATCAAGTTCACAATGATTCTATTATCTGTTTAATTTACCTGATAACTTTAGAAATTTACAACATAACAGCCATGAATAAGAACTCAGATTAATCCCTGGCAATGGTTATTCATGGGATTCAAGCAATTTTGTACAAACTCTCACGAGTCACAAGTTAGATCTGAATAAAGAAGGCTCTTTTAGCTTACTCAACCTGGTCAATCCAGAATGTCTACTCCACCATCTTAGTTCAGCCAAAGTTCACGTGCACAATCCAATCTGTGTGAGGATGGTGGTAAAATGGTAATGTTCCCCGGATTAGACATCTGGGTATGCAGGCGAATGCCCTGCGGCATGGGTTCAAGTTCCACCATGGCTAGTGGAACTTAAGTTCAGTTTTTAAAGATCTCTCTGTTGGCAGAGACTACTTCACATCAGTTGTGAAGAATCTTCTTGATTTAATGAATGACTGTGGGCATATCAATTGCATGTACCCTTTACTATTGTTGTAGACCAGTAACCCCGGAATGAATTATTTCCACTGTGTTTTATCATTTTCTCTCCTGCAGTGTTTTCAAAGTGCTGTAGCCAAAGATGATGTAATGCCAGAACCATTGAAGACTTTGCTGTTTTCGAATTTTAATCCACTGTACAAGTTCCACACTGGCTTTCTGAAGGAGATTGAGCAGAGACTCGCGCTTTGGTAAGGCCTTTTGCATTTGGTAAAACATACCACGGTGGCACGGTGGCACAGTGGTTAGCACTGCTGCCTCACAGCGCCAGGGACCTGGGTTCAATTCCCGCCTCAGGCGACTGACTGTGTGGAGTTTGCACGTTCTCCCCGTGTATGCGTGGGTTTCCTCCGGGTGCTCCGGTTTCCTCCCACAGTCCAAAGATGTGCGGGTCAGGTGAATTGGCCATGCTAAATTGCCCGTAGTGTTAGGTAAGGGGTATATGTAGGGGTATGGGTGGGTTGTCGCTTCAGCGGGTCGGTGTGGACTTGTTGGGCCGAAGGGCCTGTTTCCACACTGTAAGTAATCTAATCTAATCTACCCTGGATTGCCCTTTTCATCTCCAATGATTATATCCTTAGAGATGAAATTGTTCCATCAAAATTGCCAATATGAGTCGCTAGCAGGATATTTGTTGCTGTGACTTGCTACCAAAGAGTCCAGATTCTGGGAAACCAAATGTGAGACTATTGCAGTGAGACCCTTCCATTTCATATGCCAAAAGTTTGCAATTCTGTGTTGAGAATAACCTCGTGTTGCCCAGGATCCAATTCTGACGAGACGGAACGTGTTACATTTATTGAAGGTGAGGGATTCACTGGCCTCTGTTTTACCTGGGCCTTCTCTCATCAGGTTAAACTCTTCATTTCTCCTTGACTTTCCAAACAGTCATCGGCAGGTATTATCACTGTCAGCGCTATTACCCCAGGTAAACCAAAGAACTGCGGATGTTGGCAATCAGAAACAAAATTGCTGGAAGAACTCAGCAAGTCTTGCAGCATCTGTTGGAGAAAGCAAAGTTAACATTTTAGGTCCAGTGACCCTTCTTCGTCAAAGAAGGGTCACTGGGACTAAAACATTAATTCTGCTTTCTCTCCACAGATGCTGCCAGACCTCTGAGTTTTTCCAGCAATCTCTGACTTTGTTTCACTATTTCCCAGTTGTGTGTGTGAATGTCCAGCATTCTCATATCTCATTTGTAGGGGTTCTTTTAACGAAGGTATGGATCCACCCAGTTATAGTCTCTTCTATAGCTGCAAAGTAAATGCGGAAGTGTCAGAGCCCAATTTCGTTTTGAACATCAAAATATAGCAGTAAAAAAACCTGAACCTATTTGCCTGGTTATTTCAACATTTTCACACCATCTGTCAGTACCTCAAGGTTGCATTACCCAGTGAGTGATGCTCGGACTGTGGGAGGTGCCTGATTTTGTCGTGAATGTGGGAACAAAAATCACAAATGATTTGTTGTGATCTGGAATACACTGCCTGAAAGGGCCGTGTAAGTAGATTCAGTAATAACTTTCAAAGAGGAGCTAAATTAAAATATAATGGTGGGATAGAGACGTTGGAGTGGGCTCATTGGACAACTCTTTCAAAGCGTTGCACGGACCCAATGGGCTGAATGGCTACCTTCCGTTCTCAGATTGGGCAAAATTGGATGCATATGTAAAGCTCCTGTTTGATGTCAACGGATGAGTAGCAGGAGGAATTATGTTTTGAAATATGTTTTTTGACAAATCAGTGCTACTGCCCCCATCCAACTGAATTCATCTATAAAGCCAAAGCACACATGACGAGGATATTTTCTGAAAGGTTTTGTTTTAACCCATGAGAGAAGTGAAAGAAAAAGAAGTTCTAGTTGACGCAAATTTCATGTAGATGTTGTTTGTTATCGGCTGTTAATGATTTCACTTAATGCAGGTTCCACCGCTTGGAGTGACAGTGGCTCCCACACAGACAGGGGACCTGGCCCCCACACAGACAGGGGGGTCAGCTCCCACACAGACAGAGGGATCAGCTCCCACACAGACAGGGGGAATCAGCTCCCACACAGACAGGGGGGATCAGCTCCCACACAGACAGAGGGATCAGCTCCCACACAGACAGGGGGATCAGCTCCCACACAGACAGGGGGATCAGCTCCCACACAGACAGGGGGGATCAGCTCCCACACAGACAGGGGGGATCAGCTCCCACACAGACAGGGGGATCAGCTCCCACACAGACAGGGGGGATCAGCTCCCACACAGACAGAGGGATCAGCTCCCACACAGACAGAGGGGGTCAGCTCCCACACAGACAGGGGGATCAGCTCCCACACAGACAGGGGGATCAGCTCCCACACAGACAGAGGGATCAGCTCCCACACAGACAGAGGGATCAGCTCCCACACAGACAGGGGGATCAGCTCCCACACAGACAGAGGGATCAGCTCCCACACAGACAGAGGGATCAGCTCCCACACAGACAGAGGGATCAGCTCCCACACAGACAGGGGGATCAGCTCCCACACAGACAGGGGGATCAGCTCCCACACAGACAGGGGGGTCAGCTCCCACACAGATAGGGGGATCAGCTCCCACACAGACAGAGGGATCAGCTCCCACACAGACAGGGGGGTGAGCTCTCACACAGACAGAGGGACCGGCCCTCACAAAGATCGTGCGATCAAGTCCCACTGCTTGGGAGTGAGTGTGGGTCCATTGCCCACATGGATAGTAAGTTGGGTCAGGCAGAGTGATGTCATCAGCAGTGATCAGACAGAGGCATCCCTGAAGGAGTGGAATGTAACTATCTTCTTGTTCTGAAGGCAATCAGGCTGTGCTCAATTAAAAAGGTGTTATATTCCTCTAATTCTCTAGTCAGAGTACAGCAGCAGTTGTACAAATCAGAAATCTTTCACCTATTGTACTCTATGATACTTTCTCCCCACACCCACCCTCCTCTCATTTATCTCTCCACTCTGCAGGCACCCTGCCTCTATTCCTAATGAAGGGCTTTTGCCCGAAACATCGATTTTCCTGCTCCTCGGATGCTGCCTGACCTGCTGTGTTTTTCCAGCACCACTCTGATCTAGTCTACAAATCAGAAATTTCCACTTCACCTCCCAATTCCCATTATTTGTTTATAGTCGAGAAAGTGTGGTGTTGGAAAAGCACGGCAGGTCAGGCAGCATCCGAGGGGCAAGAAATTCAACGTTTCGGGCAAAAGGCCTTCATCAGGATTGTTTGCTTGAAACATCGATTCTCTTGCTCCTCGGAAGCTGCCCGACCTGCTGTGTTTTTCCAGCACCACACGCTTGACTCTCATCTCTAGCATCTGCAGTCCTCACTTTCGCCATTATTTGTATGTAGTCTTATCTTCAAATAAAAAAGCCACTTTATTGTTCTACTAGTGTCCATTGTCTGGCGCATTCATGATGAAGAGAACACAATCTTTCAATTAGGCATGTTTCAGCCGTAGAGCTGCAAACATGCTGAAAGTCTGATCTATTAAGATTGAAAAGAGTCGGGGTCGCTCAGCTGTCTGCAACTTTGAGAAGGTGAAGGATACAGATTGAAGGAGATATTGAAGTTTGGGGAGTTAAACAGATGAACAGTCCTAGAACGTTAGGTTGAGAGATGCTGACAGGAATGAAGGAAGAACAAATGGGACTTTTAATGCATAAAATGAATGAGAAATTTAAAAAACAGACAGAGCAAAAACTGAAAATATTAAACCGGAAGATTGATTATTGGCTGGTTAATGTTTAGAAAACCAATCTATTGTTTTGTACAGAATGCTAGAATTTTATTTACAGTTTTAATATCACAATTTCACGAACAATATTTTAAGAACTATAGATGGTAAAACTAATATTTCATAAAAAGAATTGGGAATTTTTTGAACTTATCTTGTGAATAACGTGGATCTTCTAGGAGAAAGTGAGGACTGCAGATGCTGGAGATCAGAGCTGAAAATGTGTTGCTGCATTTCTGAAGAAGGGCTCATGCCCGAAACGTCGACTCTCCTGCTCCTTGGATGCTGCCTTACCTGCTGCGCTTTTCCAGCAACACATTTTCAGCAATAACGTGGATCTTCAAAGTTATAGAAAACGTTGATATTTTATATATATTTCATGACCTTTTTTGTTTCTCTTTGCAATTGCAGGGAAGGAAGGTCAAACGCTCATATCAAAGGTGATTACCAAAGAATTGGAGACGTGATGCTAAAAAATTTGCGGAGTATGAAGGTGAGTGTTTATGCTCGCAACATTGAAAATTGTGTGTATAAACTATTTATAATGTTAAGATGTCAACACTCGAAGTATGATTCCCTGGCTGGGCGTCACTTGGTGAACAATCCTGACTGTTATCTACTATTGTAATATCTACAATAACCAATTTAAAAGCTGATAATTAATGCATATTAAGAGTGACATATATTCAGAAGGAGGACCCCCATCTTTGCAAAGAAGCGGAAAATGTTCAAGTGTGGCTGCATTGCCCACGTGGACAGCAGGTTGCGGGCAGGCAACCCTGAGGAAGTGGAAAGTCGCTATCTTGTTCTGAAGGCAATCAGGCAGTGTTCAATTAAAAAGGTGTTATTTTCCTGTGATTCTCTAGACCGAATACAGCAGCAGTTGTACAAATCAAAAATGTCTGCTTAATCTCCCAATTACTATTATTTGTGTATAGTCAAGAGAATGGTGCTGGAAAAGCACAGCAGGTCAGGCAGCATCTGAAGAGCAGGAGAATTGATGTTTTGGGCAAAAGCCCTTCATCAGGAATGAGGCTGGGAGCCTAGGGGGTGGAGAAATAAATGGGAGGGGGTGGGCCGGGGGTAGGTAAGCTGAGAGTGTGATAGGTGGATGAAAGTGGAGGGTAATGGTGATCGGTCAGAGGGGAGGGTGGAGTGGATAGGTGGGAAGGAAGATGGACAGGTGGGACAGGTCATGAGGGTGGTGTTGAGCTGGAAGGTTGGATCTGGGGTATTGGGAGTGGGATATGAGGAAACTGGTGATATCCACATTGATGCCATGGGTTGGAGAGTCCCCAGTGGAAGGTGAGGCATTCTTCCTCCAGGCATTGGGTCATTGGGGAGTGGCAATGGAGGAGGCCCAGGACCCGCATGTCCTTAGCAGAGTGGTAAGGGACTCGGATGCTGCCTGACCTGCTGTGTTTTTCCAGCACCACACTCTCGAATGTAATACCTCACTGGCCAATATGTTGGTATGGTGAGAGCAATCAGAGTAGGCTTTAAAATTATCACCTTTCTCATCTGAAGAATTGCTGTAGTCATTTCTAATTCGCTGTTGCAGTTGGCCTGTTATAGAGTCAAAGAGATATACAGCACAGAAACAGACCCTTCGGTCCAACTCGTCCATGCCGACCAGACATCCCAACCCAATCTAGTCCCACCTGCCAGCACCCGGCCCATATCCCTCTAAACCCTTCCTATTCATATACCCATCCAGATGCCTCTTAAATGTTGCAATAGTACCAGCCTCCACCACTTCCGCTGGCAGCTCATTCCATACCCGTACCACCATCTGTGTGAAAAAGTTGCCCCTTAGGTCTCTTTTATAGCTTTCCCATCTAACCCTAAACCTGTGCCCTCCAGTTCTGGACTCCCCCACCCCAGGGAAAAGACTTTGCCTATTTACCCTATCCATGCCCCTCATGATTTTGTAAACCTCTATAAGGTCACCCCTCAACCTTCAACGCTCCAGGGAAAACAGCGCCAGCCTGTTCAGCCTCTCCCTATAGCGCAAATCCTACAACCCTGGCAACATCCTTGTAAATCTTTTCTGAACCCTTTCAAGTTTCACAACATCTTTCCAATAGGAAGGAGACCAGAATTGCACACAATATACTAATAGTAGCCTAACCAACGTCCTGTACAGCTGCAACATGACCTCCCAACTCCTGTACTCAATACTCTGACCAATAAAGGAAAGCATACCAAACGCCGCCTTCTCTATCCTATCTACCTGCGACTCCACTTTCAAGGAGCTATGAATCTGCACTCCAAAGTCTCTTTGTTCAGCAATACTCCCTAGGACCTTACCTTTAAGTGTATAAGTCCTGCTAAGATTTGCTTTCCCAAAATGCAGCACCTTGCATTTATCTAAATTAAATTCCATCTGCCACTTCTCAGCTCATTAGCCCATCTGGTCAAGATCCTGTTGTATTCTAAGGTAACCCTCTTTGCTGTCCACTACACCTCCAATTTTGGTGTCATCTGCAAACTTACTAATTGTACCTCTTATACTCGCATCCAAATCATTTATGTAAAAGTAGAGGGCCCAGCACCGATCCTTGTGGCACTCCACTGGTCACAAGCTTCCAGTCTGAAAAACAACCCTCCAACATCACCTCCTGTCTTCTACCTTTGAGCCAGTTCTGTATCCAAATGGCGAGTTCTCCTTGTACTCCGTGAGATCAAACCTTGCTAATTAGTCTCCCATGTGGAACCTTGCCGAACACCTTACTGAAGTCCATGTAGATCACATCTACCACTCTGCCCTCATCAATCCTCTTTGTTACTTCCTCAAAAAACTCAATCAAGTTTATGAGACATGATTTCCCACGCAAAAAGCCATGTTGACTGTCCCTAATCAGTCTTTGCCTTTCCAAATATATGTACATCCTGTCCCTCAGGATTCGCTCCAACAACTTGTCCACCACCGACGTCAGGCTTACCACTCTATAGTTCCCTGGCTTGTCCTGACCATCCTTCTTAAACAGTGGCACCACGTTAGCCAACCTCCAGTCTTCTGGAATCTCACCTGTGACTATCAATGATACAAATATCTCAGCAAGAGGCTCAGCAATCACTTCTCTAGCTTCCCACAGAGTTCTCTGGTACACCTGATCAGGTCCTGAGGATTTATCCACCTTTAACCATTTCAAGATATCCAGCACTTGCTCCTCTGTAATATGAACATTTTGCAAGATGTCACCATTTAATTCCCTACAGTCTATATATATCTTCCATATCATTTTCCACAGTAAATACTGATGCAAAATACTCATTTAGTATCTACCCCATTTTCTGTGGCTCCACACAAAGGCCGCCTTGCTGATCTTTGAGGGCCCCTATTCTCTCCCTAGTTATCCTTTTGTCCTTAATGTATTTGTAAAAACTCTTTGGATTTTCCTTAATTCTATTTGCCAAAGCTATCTCATGTCCCCTTTTTGCCCTCCTGATTTCCCTCTTAAGTATATTCCTACTTCCTTTATACTCTTCTAAGGATTCACTCAATCTATCCGGTCTATACCTGACATATGCTTCCTTCTTTTTCTTAACCAAACCCTCAATTTCTTTAGTTGAACGGAAGACAAAAAGCTTCAGCAACGTATTTCAGCATTCTCAATTTCTACACTACCAAGTGACTGTTTCAAATGTTGCTATACTGGGTTTGATTCTACTTGATGATAGTGTTTGCTGTGTCGCAGTTTTAGCTCTGTGTCAGAAGGGTTGGGTGTTCACACCTCACTGCAGAAACATGATCAAGCAATCTATGCTGACACTCCCAGTAGAGCACTGAGAGAGTGTTTTCCTGTTGGATATACAATCATTTAGGCGAGAGGTCAAAGTGAAGCCCTGTATGACCACACAGGTTGATGTGTTAGGTCCTATGTTACTATTGGAAGAACAGCAGGGGATCTCTCCCCATTGTCTTGGCCAATGTTCATCTCTCAATCAACATTGCTAAAAATAGATTATGATTAATCACCTTGCTGTTTGTGGGCCCTTGCTGCACACACACTGTCTCTTAGTAAAAACAAGGACTGCAGATGCTGGAAACCAGATTCTAGATTAGAGTGGTGCTGGAAAAGCACAGCAGTTCAGGCATCATCTGAGGAGCAGGAAAATCAACGTTTCGGGCAAAAGCTCCTCGGATGCTGCCTCAACTGCTGTGCTTTTCCAGCGCCACTCTAATCTTCTCACAGTGTCTCTTGTGCTTCCAATAGTGTCTATGTTGTTCATTATGAAGATTTTCAAATGTCTTGCAGTCATGAAATGCGCTATATAAATGCAGCATTTTTCTTATTTTCATCACAGACAAGCTGTTGGGTTTCCCGACACCTGGGAAACCCAGAAGGCTGCAATTACACAATTAGAGAAATGGGTCTGGGTGGGATACACTTTGGAGGGTCAGGATGGACTTGTTGGGCCAAATGGCCTGTTTCCACACTGTAGGGATTCTATTCTATTACACACTGGAAAAGTACATCAAGTCTGAAGCTTTCAGCCTCCTTAACTTAATTGAAATGACAAATATCTCCTGCAGTGGAGTTGGAAGTCCAGCTGAGGGAAGTCTGGAATTCTGCTTCCCAGCACATAGGGAATATTTACCCATAACCTTTTTCCTGCCCCTCACTAGTGCCCAATCCTCCTTGTTTTGGGTAGTCAGTGGAATAGTGGTAATGTCACGGTACAAGTAATCTCAAACCCTGAGCTAATGAGCTCTGGATTTAGACCCAAATCCCACCTTGGCAGTTTTTGATATTTCAATTTAATAAAAACCTGGAATGAAAAGCTTGCCTAAAGAAGACCATCAGCGATTGTCGATTGTCATAAAAGTCACAATGTTCTTTAGGGAAGGAAATCTGCTGTCTTTGCCTGGTCTGGCCTACATGTGACTCCAGACCCACTGAAATGTGGTTGACTCTTAACTGCCTTTTTGAACAACTAGGGATGGACAATAAATGCTGGCCTAGCCAGCCATGAATGAATAATGAAAATAAAATCTGAGGTTCCCCCTGAGTTGTGGAACTGTGTGCACTGGAAGGGGAGATGTTTCCAGCGCAGGAAACCGAGCCATCCATGATGACAGAGGGCTATTTGTTGCAGTTTTCCATAACATACTTTGTTCGTTTTCCATAACATACTTTGTTCATTTCCTATCTTTGCAGCAATTTTCAGTCCATCTGCAGAAGCACGGTGAGATTCTGATGGAGCTGGAGAAAGCTATTCGCAACTCCAGAAGGCTGGAAGCAGTGTGCCGGGAGTTTGAGCAACAGAAAGTCTGCTACCTCCCCCTCAACATATTTTTCCTGAGGCCCCTGCACCGGCTGATGCATTACAAGCAGATCCTGGAGAGGCTGTGCAAACACTACCCGCCCACTCACGTGGATTTCCGAGATTCACGAGGTACGGATGGGAATCTGAGCACACAATGGTTCGCAGCATGTTTGATGATTCTTAGACTGTGGCACACTGCTAAAGTAATCCAGAGGGACCCCTCCGCACACACGCACACCACTCGATTCCTGGAGCCCTGCACCTTCAGTTCCATGAAGTGGCCATCCAATTTTGTTTTGAAATCGTTAATTATCTCTGAACCTTTTGGGATTGAATCCCAGTTCATTAGCACTCATTACATCCAAAACTTCTTCCTCTTGTCCCCCCTGAATAACATAGAACAGTACTGCACAGGAACAGGCCCTTCGGCCCACCTTGTCTGTGCCGACCATTGTAAATCAATCTCATCTGCTGCACATGGTCTGTATCCCTCTGTTCCGTGCCTTTCATGTGACTGTCTAAATGCCTCTTAACCTTTGCTAATGTATCTGCTTCTACCACCCTCCCTTGGCTACCAGTCCCCACTATTATCTGTGTAAAAAAAAAACTGTCGCCCCTCAAACTCCAAGGCCCTGGTGAAAACAATCCAAGTTTATCCAACCTCTTCTCATAGCTAATACATTCCAATCTAGGCAACATCCTGGTAAGCCTCTTTTGCATCCTCGCCAAAGCCTCCAAATCCTTCCCATTGTGTAATGACCAGAACTGCACACAATACTTCAAATGTGGCATAACTTGAGTTTTATACAGTTGCAATGTAACTTGCCAACTTTTCTACTCAGTGCCCTGATTGATGTAGGTAAGCATGCTATGCCTTCATTACTACCTTAGTTACTGTGTTGCCATTTTCAGGGAACCATGGACTTGCACCCTAACATCCCTCTGTATATCAATGCTCCTAATGGTCTGCCATTTACTTTATCTCTTGCATTTGACTGAAAATTCACCACCTTACACTTGTCTAGATTAAATTCTACCTGCCATTTCTCTGCCCAACTTTCCAACTGATCTAAATCCTGCTGTGTCATTTGACACCCTTCCTCACTATCCACAACTCCGCCAATTTACGTGTCATCTGGAAACTTACAAATCAGACCACCTAAATTTTCATCCAAATCATTTATATAAATTACAAGCAACACAGGTCTCAAAACTGATACATATGAAACACAACTGGTCACAGATCTCCAGTCAGAAAAATGCCTCTCCATAATTACCCACCGTCTTCTATCATCAAATCAATTTTGTATCTATCTTACTGACTCACCATGGATCCCATGTGACTTAATTTTCTATACCAGCCCACTATGAAGGACCTTGCCAAATGTTTTAATAAACGCCATGCAAACGACATCCACTGTCATACCCTCATCTATCATCTTCATCACTTCCTCAAAAAATTCAATCAAATTTGTGAGCCAAGACCTCCCCCATACAAAGCCATGCTGACTATCCCTAATATGTCCATGCTTCTCCAAATGCAAGTAGACCTTGTTCCTAAGACTCTTCTCCAATAATTTCCATACCACTGATGTAAGGCTCGCTGGCCTATAATTTGCTGGATTATCTCTGTTGTCTTTCTTAAGCAAAGGAACAACATTGGCTATTCTGTAATCTTCTGGGATTGCCTGTGGCCAAAGAAGATACAATGATCTCTGTCATGACCACAGCAATCTCCTCCATTGCCTTTTTCAGTATCCTGGGATAGATCCCATCAGGCCCTAGGAACCTTAAGGTTTTTCAAGATACAAAACACCACCACCTTCTTAATAACGACATGGCCTAGAATATCAACTTGCCCCTCCCTAATCTTATCATCATCCATGTCCTTCTGCACAGTGAATAATGACATAAAGTACTTATTAAGGACTTCAGCCACATCCTCTAGCTCCAAGCACAAAATCCCTCCTCTGTCCTTGAGTGGGCCTACTCTTTCCCTAGCTACACTCTTGTTCTTAATATACATATAAAATGCTGTGGGATTCTCCTTAATCCTACTTGTCAAGGGTATTTCATGGTCCCTTTTATCCCTCCTCATTCCTTGCTTTAGCAACTCAGAGAAGCTTCTCTCAATTGATTCATGTATTTTCAATGAGGTCACAGTCATAGAGATGGTACAACATGGAAACAGGCCCTTCGGTCCAACACATCAATGCCAACCAGATATCCTAGCCTAATCTAGTCCCACTTGCCAGTGCTTGGCCCATATCCCTTTCAAATCTTCCTATCCATATGTGAGTAGCTTGCTGAAAGGTTAGACCAGTTGTGTTCATTAAAGTTTAGAAGAATGGAGATGATCTGACTGAAATGAGAAGATTTTAAAGGGATTTCACAGAGTAGATGCTGATTAATGTTTCTCTTTGGGGCAGGAGTGAGAACTAGTGGAAGTAGTTTAAAAATAAGGAGTCCGCCAGTTATGAGGGAGATAAGAATTGTTTTTTCTTGCATTGTGGCATTCTGCTTCGCAGATTATGGTGGAGGGATTGAATATTTTTGAGGTAGATTCTTGACCAACAAGGGACGCTGATCATCAGGGCTAGGCAGGACAGTGGAGTTGAGGTCAATAAGCTCAACCATGAGCTTATTGAATGACCTCCTCCACCTAATTCATTTGTTAACCCAGTCTCATTTTAATTACAGCTATGGCCAGATTGGCAGCGAGACAGGGTGCTTTCAAGATGAACATGCACTTTGAAAGGTTTGTCTTGATACAACCAGTGATGGGGTCAGTCCGATGCTGTATAACAGGGAAGGAAGGATTAATGCAGAGAGATAAGTCATCCTTGGTTAAATTGGGAATCTGGCTTCAAATCAGCAATCATGCTGACAGCTTGAATTATTTAGAAGCGAACGCTGATTATCCAGAGGTGGGTGATTAATTTTACAAGAACAGAATAATTATAGTGAGCGCAGCATCATTATTCAGAATAAGCAGAGGGAAGTGAATTTAATCCACTGACATCACATGGCGGAGCTGGAGATATGATGCAGAGGTTGAATTTAATGATGCTGCCCGTTTATTACTATACACAAGGGAAGCTCTGTGGAAAACAGCAGAATTTTGAGGCCTGAAAAATTGTAAGTCAACAATTAGTTTGTTTAGAAGTGTCTAAATAGCAGTGACTGTGATATAATTACCAAGCTTCACAGCACATTCTCAACAAATCGGTTCAAATATATCCAAGAACCTGTTTAAGAATCATGGGGCAGAATTTCCCAATTGTACAAAAAATATGCTGGAAATGGCACAGGTATGATTCAATCTAAATTATTCATTAAAATAAATCTGCATATTACAAATATAAAACCTTCCAAAGACCAGTCCATTTGGGCAGCAGGATAAAATATAATTCTTTCCATTAAGGACTTTCCTTGATGCATTTGAGAGTGGGAACAGTTTTATTAATACCGCTTGAAATGGGTTGTATTGCCAAAAATAAAATAGTTTCAGTGAGTCAATTGATTTAAAATCACTGAAAATAACTTTAACCACTGTGCTGAGCCATTTAATACTCTTATTGATGCACACAAAATGATTTTTGATGTAACTGAATCATTGCTAGCCTACTTCGCTGAGCTTAATTTCATGGTGTTGCCCCTCCCTATCTCTGTAATCTCCATCAGCTCTGCATCTCTCCAGTTGTGACATTTTATGAATCCCCAGTTATTATTGTTCACCTGTGGCAGCCATGCTGTCAGCTACCAAGATCCTATGCTCTGTTACTCTCACTACTGCTGTACCCCTCTCTCCTACTTTAAGTCAACAATCCTTAGTGCTAAAGGCTGTAATTGTATTTGTATGGTAAGAGACAGGAATCTTAACAGTGTAAGAACAATCATTACCTCTCAACAATGAATAAATTCTCAAGTATTATTCCTGTTCACTCTTGGTGCTGGGTGTGAGGAACAACTCATGTGACCTGTTGCAAGGTCACACAAAACTGGCAAACACACTTGTTGATGGTCAAGAAATACAGTATAGACATATGCATTTTTTAAAAATTAGATTGTTTCTTCTGGATCAGGTTAGAAGGATTGATGCTGCAAAGAGCAAAAAGCCTGCCTTTTAACACCTCAGAATGCTGAAAAATGTTTTTTTTTGTGTCAAAGATATAAGCAGTGGCCTATTGGGTCATGGTTGATGTGAAAGAAGCAAATGTCTGTTATCTTGAAGAAAATAATCACTGAGTGGTAAAGGACCTGAGCGTTGTTGAGAAAGATTCTGTGGACACTTTCACATTGGCACTCACATGTTGCAAGAAAGCCATATTTGAGAGGGGGCAGCAGTCTTAAAAATAGTACTAAGAACCTATTTGTAATTGGGCTTGCATTGTGCCTCACTTGTGTTTACTAGAAGTTGCGTGTTTTCATGCACAGGAACATGATCTCTGCAGGAAAAACAAATGCATCTTTGTTGAATTGACCAGAAGCATGGAGAAACAGTAGTTCCCTGGTGTTTTCACCATGGTAACACCTTAATCAATCAGAGTTGACTTGCCAATCACTCTGCAGCTTTTCCTCTTGCAGCATCCATTGGTGCTTCCTTTGAAATTTGCCATCCTGATGAGTGGAAGACAAAAAGCTTCAACAGAATGTCTTTTTTTTTCAGTAATCGTCAAGATTAGGAGTTCTTCCTTGTGTCCAGGCAAAAAAATTCCTCAACCAACATTACAAAAACATATCGTCAGGTCACTGTCATGTGGCTATTTATGGAAACTTGCTGTGTGCCGTTTAACTTTTGTATTTTATACTTTACAGTGGTGACTACACTGCAGTAGCACTTCACGGGCTGTCAAGCAGGTTTGGATTGATATTGAGGTTAATGTAAGGTGCTACAGAAATGCAAGTCTTTCTTCTTCTTTCCCTTCTAGCTGCGTTAGCAGAAGTAGCAGAAATGGTAGCTCAACTCCATGGTACAATGATCAAAATGGAGAACTTTCAGAAGCTTGTTGAACTGAAGCGGGACTTGATTGGGATTGACAATCTGGTTATTCCTGGCAGGGTATGTTCTCATTTATTAGATTGCCTTTTTAAAAAAAAATGTGTTGTTTAAAATATCATTGCAACACGTATCAAATTTCTCTCTCCTTCGAGTGAAGGCATTGATTCACCCTGATCTACCACTCTCCTGGCACTTTCCAAGGACTTTGACTAAATGTTTGTCTGTTAAGGTCAAACTTAATCACGGAGCATCAGTGGATGAGATCAAAGCCCCGGGCTACCCATGAGGGAAAAAAAACCTCAAACTGGCGATGAGTTAAATTATGAGGACATGATGCACATACCAGTTTTCGAGATGTAATATGAGATACTAAAAGAATTGATAGAAAGAAACTATTTCCTCTGCTGAAGGGGATCCAAAACCAAGAGGGAAGATTATAACCAGTGTGACGTCAGGGAGCACTTCCTCACAGCCAGGGGAATGGAGAGCTGGAACTTTCTCCCATCAAAAAGGTGCTGGTGCTGGGAGCTAA
This sequence comes from Hemiscyllium ocellatum, assembly GCF_020745735.1. Classification (NCBI taxonomy): domain Eukaryota; kingdom Metazoa; phylum Chordata; class Chondrichthyes; order Orectolobiformes; family Hemiscylliidae; genus Hemiscyllium; species Hemiscyllium ocellatum. The sequence continues at coordinate 19,939,976 of NC_083406.1, read as the reverse complement.
TCGGAAATATCATAATTGAAATGGACAGATTCTGTTGGTTCAGGCAGATGTGGAACCAAGGTGGGTGGATGGAATTAGGATGCAGGTCCGCCAGGATTGAATTGAATGATGGAACAGATTTAATGGGCTGAGCGGCCTCCTATTCCTCAGGGGAAAACTCGGAAACAAGGAAAGACGGGTTTGGTTGAGGGTTGTCACAAGGGGACTGGGGGTAGGGAGGGGGATTGTTGGTAGGGATTTAGGGGGCCAGGTTCAAGAGGCCAGGGCAGAGGGTTAAAGGAGGCAAGGAGACTGATGAACCCAGGGGGATCCCCAACAGCAATTCTTCCTATGCCCATTGTCTGACTGCAGTCCATGCAACTAAACCTGCCAGGCTACTTGCGTGGCAAGGACCACCTCCTGCCATCAGTAAAGTAACAGCAGCAGAGGGATGAGCAAGGTTGGTCAGGCTGTATGTCCCTCTGGACAGATTAGGGCTGGGAAGCTATGTGACAGAAATCCATCTGGTGGATTCCAACAGCAATAGAGTGTGTAATGCAGACCTTGGTGTGGTTAGGTGTCAGACTCTGTTTGGTTTCTCTCAGTGAGATGAATGTTGCTGCAATGAGACACAGTTTTCTGAAGATTCAGCCACAATATTCAATCTGACATTGGGCACTATAGACATGCAAATTCATGTTGTCTTTCCCAAACGATGCTTGGTAACATGACCCACTATAAAACCTAGGCATAGCAAAATGAAGAAGCAAATGCCATTCATTCAATTGTAGCATTCTGTGTCACAGGTGAAGAATTTTCATTTAGATTTTCAGCTTTTTCACTGTGGCTTTCCTGATCATTTTCAATAAATTGGGCTGGTGTCCCCTGTGTAAATCCAGACTATGCTGTCAACTGTGACTGACTGTACAAACTTTAGGATTGGCGTACAGAAGTATAGAAGTTAGTTTTTGTTTATTCATTCATGGAATGTGGGTGCCATTTATTAGCCATTCCTAATTGGCCAGAGAGCAGTTAAAAGTCATACAGCGTGGATACAGATCCTTTGGTCCAACCAGTCCACACTGACTATGTTCCCAAATTAAACTAGTCTCACCACCCTGTACTTGGCTCTTATCCCTCCAAACTTTTTCCTATTCAAGTCAACCATGTTGGTGGAGTCACATGGAGGTCAGACCAGGTAAGGGTGGCAGTTTCCTTCCCTGAAGGACATTAGGGAACCAGATGAGGTTTTCAGACAATTAACAATAACAAACACTTGACTCTTAAGTACAGATTTTTGAATTGAAATTCTACTATGGCAAGATTCGAACTGGGTCCCCAGAACATAACCTGAGTGTTTGGGTTAATGGTCTAGCAACTGTACCATTAGGCCATCGCCTTGGTGTAATTAGTTAGCTAAGTGTAGATTACATATTTCATGGAAATGTCTTTAGTTTCACGAGTGAGCCCCTCAGCATTCAGTAGGGAAAAGAAAATGACCAGCATGTCACCAGAGAGCAGGGAATACAACAATCAGGAGAGACTGAACAGGCTAAGGCTGCTTCATACTCTGTATAGGAGGAGGCTGAGGACATAACTTGCTAAACTTCCTTAATGTCATGGAAGTTTTTAACAAAGTGAGATAGAAAGGTGTTTCCACTTGTTACTGAATCCAAAATAAGAGGTCAGAAATAAAAGAGAGTCATGAATAAGGCAAGCAACATCTTTAACTTTATGAAATATTTCAAAGTTGCAAAGCATATTGTTGGGAGGCCATTGAGGAAAGTATTGAAACATTCAAGAGAAGAGGTAACAAAGGAGCTATTTTAGCAACAGCGAAACAAGGATGAGTGGTGTTACAGAGATGGAGCAGATGTTTAGGAATTAAAAATGCTGTGTGTTAAACGTGCTACTTATATGCAAGTTGCTGTAACAAACTGTGACAAAACAAAAACCGAGCAGGAGTAGAGAGAGGTGATGGTTGTTAATATTTTTGATATATCTCTGAACAATGAAGAGAAGACACAATGTGTCACTTTTATAAGAGTTTTAAAATATCTTTCCAATCACAAAGCATGATCACTTGGGTACAGTTTAGCTTCTTGGAATTTTTGTGGCTTATTGTTTACATTTTTCAGACTCCTCACCCAGGCTTGATTTAAACAAATGAAGTGAGTATAGATCTGTTCCCAGGATCTCATAACCGAACAAAGGACGATTGAATACCACCATGTTGAGGTAGAGCTGAGTATAATCAGTGTGCACTGACCTGTTTTCAGTTTGCTGTCTCTGAGGGGGGAGTGCGTAGGTGAGAACCAGGAGAGATCTAAGGACAGATGAGATTAGGAGCCAACTCTTTCATTCCACATTTGTTCATGCCTTTCTGTTTGCTTTTGTCTACTATAATTTATTTGATGATATTTATTCTCTCTGTGTTTGATAAAGGAGTTCATTAGACAAGGATGTCTCAGCAAATTATCTGCAAAGGGATTGCAGCAGCGAATGTTCTTCTTGGTAAGTGTTTCAGCATTAGTTGTGATTACATTATCTGCTGGACTCATTAAAATTGCAATGAAATTGTAGACATTCGGTTTTTTTAGCAGATCCTTTGATTCTTCGCCGTTCTCGCGAATGAGGAAAAGTCAGAGGTGGCATCTTTTGAATGAGATGTTGAACAAAGGCCCCATCAGCTTTCTCAAGCAGATGTAGAAAATCTCACATCTACAGTTTCATACAGGAGTAGACTTCTAGCTAATATTTAGCCCTCATCCAACATCATTTCAATTATCTGGTCATTACCACACTTCTGTTTGTGGGAGCTTCCTCTGTTCAAATTGCCTGTTTTGTTTCCAACATTACCACATTGATGACAGTTCAGGTTTAATTTTCTGGCTATAAGGTCCTCTCGGACATCCTGAGATCATGAAAGAAAGTCTTACAGTTATACAGAAGGTTACAGGACGCAAGACATCTCAGAGTGTTTTACTGCTAGCAATTTAGAATGTTTTGAAGTGTAGTCAAACACAGCAGATAATTTGCTGAAAATATGTTACTGGTTAAAGCGCAGCAGGTCAGGCAGCATCCAAGGAACAGGAAATGCGACGTTTCGGGCATAAGCCCTTCATCAGGAATCCTGATGAAACGTCGAATTTCCTGTTCCTTGGATGCTGCCTGACCTGCTGCGCTTTAACCAGCAACACATGTTCAGCTCTGATCTCCGGCATCTGCAGACCTCACTTTTTCCACAGCAGATAATTTACAAAGGCACGTACACACAAACAGGAAATGTAATAATAATCGAATAATCTGCTTTGAGTTCTGCTGATTGAGGCATGACTATCCCAGATCTAACTCTCTGAGTCCCATCCATCGTCTTCTTTCCCACCTATCCACTCCACACTTTCTACCAACCTATCACCATCACCTCCTACCTTCACCCATCTACTTTGCACCTAGCCCCACCCCTCCCATTTATCTCTCAGCTCCCCCCCACCGCCATCCTGAAGAAGGGTCCTGCCCGAAACATTGACTCTCCTGCTCCTCAGATGCTGCCTGATCTGGAGTGTTTTTTCTAGCTCCACACTTTATCAACTCCGACTCTCCAGCATCTGCAGTCCTCACTTTCTCCTCGGTGTGAATATTGCCCAGGACACCAGGGATAACATCTCTGCAAAATAATGTTACAAGATAGAAGCAAATTACTACAGATGCTGGAATCTACTGAAAACAAAAAATGCTGGCGATTGCAGTGGGTCAGGCAGCATCCATGGAGAGAGAGCAAACCAATGTTTTGAGCCTAGATGACTCGCCATCAGAGTCCTGACCTGCTGTGATTTCCAACATTGTTTTGTTTTCCGTAATGTTGTGGGATCTTTTGTGCCCATTTGAGAGGGCAGATGGGGCTTAATGTCACATTTAAAAACCGAAGCACTGGACAAGACAAATTAAACCCTGCTGAGCATATTGATATTAAACTTCACACAATAAAAAACAACCTTGCACTTACATAGTGACAGCACTGTCTCAGTTCTGCCTTGACGTTTCAGCTCAAGTCCTGATATATGTCTTGAACTTTGTGACTCAGAGCCTCATACGCTATCCACTGAGCCACTACTGTCACTCTATGAGCTGCTTTTGATATGAAGTTTAAAATCAATGTGTTGCGGAGAATTGACTTTTCAAATGAAATACTTGCTGTTCATTAAGAAAGTGTTCTTTTTTCCTTCTCCCCACAATGCTACAGTTCAATGATATTCTCTTGTACACAAGTAGAGGACTAACTGCATCCAATCAGTTCAAAGTTCATGGACAGATTCCACTGTACGGTATGACTGTAAGTATTGCATTTTATATCAATTGAAGAATAGTCTGACGACATTGCATTACAAAGTGACCCTTATATTTAATTCCTGTAATTGTAGCTTATAAGTTCATCCAATGAATAAGACAACCTGATTTCTCTGCCTCAAGTAGCAGGGTTTTGCATTTACTCATTGTGTAAGTCAATACCTTCCCAACCCTGTACAGCCATAGCATGCTATGTTTGCGTTAGTAGGTAGTCTCTGATGTTAGAGGGATTGTTTGAGTCTGTAAGTGTCCACTTATACAGGGACATCTACAGTAGCTGAACCAAAGAAATTTCAAAGCCCTGATTTTCATTCTGGACCACTGGCGGCTGTATCTTCAGTTGTCTGAGCCCTACATTCAGGAATTCCCACTGGAAACCTCTCCATTAAGATGCTCTTTAAATCCTACACCTTTGGCCAAGTTAATATCTCTTAACATAGAATACTGCAAGTCCGGAAATCAGAAATAAAAGCAGAAAACGCTGGAAAAACTCAGGATCTGTGGAAAGAAATATAGAGTTAACATTTCAAGTCCAGAGATGCATTATGGTACCAGTGTTCTGAAGAAGAGTCACATTGGAATTGAAATGTTAATTTTGTTTCTATTTCTCCTTCTAATTGGAAAGATGTTGTGAAACTTGAAAGGATTCAAAGATTTACAAGGATGTTGCCAGGGTTGGAGGATTTGAGCTACAGGGAGAGGCTGAATAGGCTGGGGCTGTTTTCCCAGGAGCGTTAGAGGCTGAGGGGTGGCCTTTTTGAGATTTATAAAATCATGACAGGCATGGATAGGATAAATAGACAAAGTCATTTTCCCTGGGGTGAGGGATTCCAGAACTACAGGGCATAGGCGTAGGGGGAGAGGGGAAAAATTTTAAAGGGACCTTGGGGGCAAATATTCACACAGAGGGTGGTGTGTGTATGAATAGGAAGGGTTTAGAGGAATATCAAGTGCTGGCAAATGGGACTCGATTAGGGTAGGATATCTTGTCGGCATTGTCGAGTTTGACCGAAGGGTCTGTTTTCATGCTGTATATCTCTATTTATCAATCTATCCGCCTTCACAAATGCTACCAGTACTTCTGAGTTTCTCCAGCATTCTCTGTCTTTGATTCCAATATCTCCTTATGTGACTCTGTGTCAAATGTTTGATCAAATTCTCCTGTGAAAAGCCTTGGGATGCTTTATGGCGTCAAAGGTTCTATATAAATAAAAGTTGCATTTTAAAAAAAATATTATTTTTATGAGATAAGGATGTCACTAGGACAACATTTGGTGTCCATAAGATAGAGGAATAGAATAAGGCCATTTGGCACATCGAGTCATGCTACACCATTCTAAATGGCTGATATGTTTCCCAACCCCATTGTCCTGCCTTCTCCTGTAACTTTTGATCCCTTACTAATCAAGAACCTATCTATCTCTGTCTTAAATACACTGAATGATTTGGCCTCCATAGCCCTCTGCGGCAATGAGTTCTACTGATTCACCACCTTCTGGCTGAAGAAATTCTTCCTCATTTCAGTTCTAAAAGATCTTCCCTTCACTCTGAGGCTGTGCCCTTGGGTCCTACTCTCTCCTACTAGTGGAAACATTTTCTCCACGCCCACTCTGTCCAGACCTCTCGTATTGTGTAAGGTTCAATGAGATCCCTCCTCATCCTTCTAAACTCCATCAAGTACAGACCCAGAGTCCTCACCCACTCCTCATAAGACAAGCCTTCATCCCTGAGATCATTCTTGTAAACCTCGTTAGACCCCCTCTAACATCAGCTCATCCTTTCTTAGATACGGGGCTCAAAACTGCTCACAATATTCTAAATGCAATCTGACAAGAGCCTTATATAGCATTCACAGTACATCTCTACTTTTGTATTCTGGTCCTCTGGAAATAAATGCTTATGTTGCACTTGCCTCCCTAACTGCCAATTGAACCTGCATATTAATTTTAAGAGAATCCTGATCTAGGCCTCAGGTATCTTTGTGCCTCAGATTTCTGAAGCCTTTCCCCATTTAGAAAATAGTCTATATCTCTATACTTCCTACAAAAGTGCATACCATTGCACTTTCTCACTTTGTATTCTATCTGCCACTCCTTCGCCCGCTCTTCAAACCTGTCCAAGTCCTTCTGCAGCCTCCCAGCTTTATCAATATTAATTTGCCCTTCCACTTATCTTGCTGTCATCGGCAAACTTAGAAACAACGCCCTCAGTTGCTTCAACCAGATATTTAACGTGTAATGTGAATATTCCTGGCATCAATATTGACCCCTGTAGAACTTCAGTAGTCACCAGTTGCCTCATCCTTCCCTTAGTATGTTTCTTCTTCCTTGGGACTAATGTCTGCTGTACCTCTTAAATTACTTCCAGAAACCCCTGTCATTGTTGCTTAGCCATCTTCCCTGTTAGGCTCCCCTTCCAACCAACTCTGGCCAGCTCATCTCTCATGTCGATGTAATTACCTTTCCTCAATTGTAATACCGTTACATCAGATAACATCTTCTCCCTCTCAAATCTCAGGATGAATTCTATCATACTTTGGTCTCTGTCCCCTCAGGGTTCCTTCACCTTAAGCTCCTCAAATCTGCTTCATTACACATCACCAATGGACTCAACCACAAGCTGCTCCAAAAAATATATCATCTTGTAGATAATCCACAAGTAACTTTTCTATGGATTCGCTACCAACCTGATTATCCCATTCCACCTGTACATTGAAGTCCCCACAATTATTGTAATAGTTTCTTTCTTACATGCCTTTTCTGTCTCTTGATTTATTTTCTTCCCCACATCCCAACTAGTGCTAGGAGACATGTACAAAACACCATTTAGGATCTTTTAAACTTTGTGGTTCCTCAATTCTACCCATTCAGATTCAGAGCTCTCTGACTCAATATTAATTCTTGCTATCAATTTAATTTTTTTTCTTACTAATAGACAATTGCATCATTCCTTAATTAATTCAAGATAATTATGGTGAAGAGTAGTATCCACTTAACCAGGAGAAAAACTTTAGAAAGACAAGTGAGAACATTCTTGCTTTCAGAATATGCATATATTCAATAAGAGAAGCAGTCTGTAGCACTTCTGGAAGGATGGTGTGGTGGCTCAGTGGTTAGCACTGCTGCCTTATAGCACCAGGGACCCAGGTTCAATTCCAGCTTTGGGTGACTATTTGTGTGGAGTTTCTCTGGATGCTCTGATTTAGACCCATAGTTTAAAGACAATTAAGGTTAGGTGGATTGGCCATGCTAAATTGTCCATGGATGTGCAGATTAAGTGGATTAGCCATGGGGAATGCAGGGTTACAGGGACAGGGTGGGGCATCTGAGTGGGATGTTGTTTGGAGGGTTGGTGTGGGCTTGATGGGCCTCATGGCCTGCTCCCATACTGTAGGGATTCTACGATTCTCAATAATCGAAGTTTCTGTCTTGAGAGTTAAGCCCATGTTTCCTCTCCCTCTCTCATAAATAGTTGAAGCTCAGATAATGTACACAATGTGATGATTTTTAATTTTCAAAGCATTTTGTTTTGGCATTCCTGAAGTGCTACCCTCCCCTCTGGACACCAGCTCAATTGGAATCATTTATGGGCCAGAGATGCACAATAGGATCCCAGAGGATTCCTGTCTGTTACACTGATACAAAAGCTTGGTTTAGGTTAGACCTGAGGCACTGTGCTCTCTCAATCCCATAATCCATATTTTTCTAGCATACAATTAATGTCTTAGCAGAAGGAACAAGGTGTACTTCAACTTCACTGATAATTATATTCTTCCTGTGTACAGGAGGTAGGATGCAAAGAGGAGAATCTCTGGATATTTTTCTTGGTTATTGATTCAAAAGTCATTTACATTTTTACACAGTACATGGAATGTATGGCACAGAAATAGATCATTCAGCCCAACTGGTCTCTGCTGCTTTTAATGTTCCACACAAGCCTTCTCACAACCCCTCCTCTTCAGTTCCTATCTTTCTATTCCTTTCTCCTTCAAGTATTTATCTAGCTTCACCTTAATATACATCTATAATATTCACCTCAATGAGTTCCAAGTAGTTATTTTATTCACTCATGGGATGTGGGTGTGGTGAGCTGGGTCAGCACTTATTGTCCAAATCTTGAGATGTGGTTACATGTTCCAAATTCTCACTATCCTCACCATAAAAAGAATCTCGTGAATTTCCTGTTGGATTAATTAATGAGTATGCTGTTTCTGCTCTCCGCCTCAAATGGATTGAGTCCTCTAGGCTGACCCATTCCTTTTTGGAAGCCCCATCACAAAACTAGGAAGAAATGTTAGCATATACTGCATTCCTCAGTATAACTGCCTAAGGTAGCATCTTGCTGGAAACTAAAAGCAGGCAAGCAATTACTTCATCCAAACATGCTGCCCAGCCCTCAGGGTGGCACAGTGTCTCAGTGATTAACACTGCTGCCTCTCAGCGCCAGGGGCCCAGGTTAGACTCCAGCCTTGGGTTGGAGTTTTGTTCTCCCCATGGCTTTCAATTGCTGATCATATTTACTGAGTTTAAATTCCCACCAGCTGTCTTGATGGGATTTAAATGTATGTTTTCTCTGGGTGCTCTGGTCTCCTCCCACAGCCTAAAGATATTCAAGCTAAATTGCCCCGGAGTATCCAGGGATATGCAGGCTAGATGGATTAGCCATGGAAAATGGTGGGGGAGCTGGGTCTGGATGGGATGCTATTTGGAGAGTCGATGAACCGAATGGCCTCTTTCTGCACTGTAGTGATTCTGTCTGCTCAGATCCCTTTTTGTTCTGCTTTCCTATTCTCCCGACGACACTTTTTAATTCTTGATAGATTTCTTTGCGTTTTGATATGACTCGATTGTAACGTTTTTAACCTTTTTGCCTCTTTAGATTGAGGAAAGCGAGGAAGAGTGGTCACTCCCTCACTGTTTCACTCTCAATGGACAACGCCAGTCCATCGTCGTAGCAGCGAGGTATGACTCAAATTCAACTTCCTTAGACTTTTGCCTTATTAAAATGAAGTGGTGGGTGAACCATGTGTGCGAACATGGTTACTGAATCATTGACAAACTGTTGGACAAGTAGACTTTGTAATATTTGAACGAATGATAATTCATATGATGGAAAAAGATTGATTTGCCTATCTAACCCAAACATTCCCAAACCTGGCAGAGTCATAGAAATATAGATTGGGTACAGCATGAGGCAGTTAACTGGCCACCCATAACTGTATGTTGTTCCCTGTTATTAGACAGCATTTGCTGTTATGCTTTAAACCCCTTATAGCATAAGTGTCCCAGAGTCAGATAAACTTGTTTTTCATCAACGTCTGCTAGGTTTAGATATGCCATTCATTTAATGTAATTCTAGTTGAGGCCGTACATATACATGTATTGTTTGGCTGGTGACCAATCTGATTGATTGTTACCTGAGCAATGTTATTTCTTAGACTTGTTTTTCATTATGTAATGAGAATGTAAGATCAGACTAGAAAGATTGAAAGCTGCTTGGTTGTTGCAGCTGTAAGTTCAACTTCCCGGAACTGATGAGCTGTCACCTTAAGGTGACCCCATTCCAATCCTCTTTATTCATCTGAAAAAATTATCAGTGATTCTGTGCAAATGGCAGTTGGAGTCAGCGTGTGTGTGAGGCAGGTTCAAATGAAACAGTAAATCACACTACAGAACAACCTCAGTTATCGAAACATCAATTATCCGTCATTATCAACTATACGTCATTGTCTATGGGAATAGTGCCAGAAGACTGGAGGATAGCGAATGTAGTCCCCTTGTTCAAGAAGGGGAGTAGGGATAGCCCGAGTAACTATAGGCCAGTGAGTCTCACTTCTGTTGTGGGCAAAGTCTTAGAGAGAATTGTAAGGGATAGGATTTATGAACATCTGGATAGGAATAATGTGATCAAGGATAGTCAGCATGGTTTTGTGAAGGGCAGGTCGTGCCTCACAAACCTTATTGAGTTCTTTGAGAAGGTGACCAAGGAAGTGGACGAAGGTAAAGCAGTAGATGTGGTGTATATGGATTTTAGCAAGGCGTTCGATAAGGTACCCCATGGTAGACTAATGCAAAAACTACGGAGGTATGGCATTGAGGGTGCATTAGAGGTTTGGATTAGGAATTGGCTGGCTGGAAGGAGACAGAGGGTAGTAGTTGATGGTATAGGTTCATCTTGGAGTGCAGTTACTAGCGGTGTTCCACAAGGATCTGTTTTGGGACCATTGCTGTTTGTCATTTTTATAAATGACCTAGAGGAGGGGCTTGAAAGCTGGGTGAGCAAGTTTGCGGATGACACGAAAGTCGGTGGAATTGTGGACAGCGAAGAAGGATGTGGCAGGTTACAGCAGGATATAGATAAGTTGCAGAGCTGGGCAGAAAGGTGGCAAATGGAGTTCAATGTAGCTAAGTGTGAAGTCATTCACTTTGGTAGGAGTAACAAGAAGATGGATTACTGGGCTAATGGTAGGCTACTTGGTAGTGTGGATGAGCAGAGGGATCTTGGTGTCCATGTACACAGATCTCTGAAAGTTGCCACCCAGATAAATAGTGCTGTGAAGAAGGCATATGGTGTACTGGGCTTTACTGGTAGAGGAATTGAGTTCCGGAGTCCTGAGGTCATGTTGCAGTTGTATAAGACTCTGGTGCGGCCTCATCTGGAGTATTGTGTGCAGTTTTGGTCGCCATACTATAGGAAGGACGTGGAGGCATTGGAACGAGTGCAGAGGAGGTTTACCAGGATGTTGCCTGGCATGGTAGGAAGATCGTATGAGGAAAGGCTGAGGCACTTGGGGCTGTTCTCATTGGAGAAAAGAAGGTTTAGGGGAGATTTGATAGAGGTGTATAAGATGATTAGGGGTTTAGATAGGGTTGACAGTGAGAACCTTTTTCCGCTAATGGAGTCAGCTGTTACTAGGGGACACAGCTTTAAATTAAGGGGTGGTAGGTATAGGACAGATGTTAGGGGTAGATTCTTTACTCAGCGGGTTGTGAGTTCATGGAATGCCCTGCCAGTAGCAGTGGTGGACTTTCCCTCTTTATGGTCATTTAAGCGGGCATTGGATAAGCATATGGAGGTTATTGGGCTAGTGTAGGTTAGGTAGGCTTTGGTCGGCGCAACATCAAGGGCCGAACGGCCTGTACTGCGCTGTATTTTTCTATGTTCTATGTTCTATCCGAATTTCAGATTATCCAAGCAAGATCTCAAGGTTCTGTAAAAATGATATCCATTATCCAAACAACCCATTATCCATACAAAATACTTGCCACCTGTCTCGTTCGGATAATCAAGATTGTTTTGTGCAGAGAAACAGAATCATAGCACATTGGAAGCAGAAGAAGTCTGTTTAGCTCCATGAGTCTCCCTACGGACCATTCAGAGAGATGTTAGCTGATCTGCAGTGTACCATTATGTACCAACTTTTGCTCCATATTCCCTAATAACTTCAGGTAACACAATTCTATCGGACTCCATTTAGAGTTAACAATGGATCTGCAATTAATTGCCTTTTGCAGAACCAAGTTCCAAACTTCTAACACAATTCTGTCAATAGAAGTGTTTTCTAATTTCAATTAGAAAGATTTGCCTCAAATTTTTAGTCTACACTCTCCTGGACCTCGACTCCCCAATTAATGGAAGTAGTATTTTCTCTGTTTACTGTGTTAAATCCACTCAATTTTCTGAAAACTTCAATCAAATAGCCCCTTTACCTTCTCAATTATGTGGGACACTGCTTTAATTCGAGGAATCACCCCCTTGTTAATTTAACCTTTGAACCCTTGTGATCATTCTATTAAATTTATGTAGCAGCTTGCCAGAATTATGTAGGAAGTCTATTTAAAAATTAATTAATTAAAAACTTGGGTGTGATAGTGGCAGTGTATTCAAGACCATGATACACATCACATTTACGAGCCCCATGAAGTATAACTTCACAGGTATTTATTTCAGGATTCCACTTAAACTCTTTTTTTTTCAGTGAGTGTCTCATTACAACTGTTTTTAATCAACCTGTTCAGATATGTCATCACACGCCTTTGGGTAAAGTGGGACTTGAACATGAATCTTCTGGCCTGAGGTTAGGGACACTACTATGCACTACAAGTCCACAGTGATATATGGCCAATGGCCATTCACCAGTATGTCCTTAACCTCAATTGATGCAATTAACAGTCTCGACTTGGATCTCACAAAGCTGTAAAATTGCTTGCCAAGCTAAACATCCCACCTATATCTCTAAGTTTCCTTAAGTGTGGAAACTGGCCATTTGGAGCCACACAGACTCTCCTAAGAGCATCCCACCCAGAATCACCGTTCCCCCCCCCAGCTCTAACCCTGTATTTCTCATGGCTAATCTATGTAGCCTGCATATCCTTGGACGTTTTGGGCTATTTAGCATGGCCAGGCAATCTTACCTGCGCATCTTGGGAGGAAACCGGTACGCCCGCAGGAAACCCATGCAGACACAGGGAGAATGTACAAACTCCACACAAACAGTCACCCAAAGGTAGAATTGAACCTGGGACCCTGACACTGGGAGGTAGCAATGCTAACCACTGAGTCACCATGCGGCTCACTTGTTTCCTCACCTCTTTTCCTCAAAGTAGTAACTTCTGCAGAGTTACAGTCCTACAGGTACTAAAGAAATTCCTTTAAATTTTTGTAGGTGGCCATTTACACAGGTGAACCTAAACAACCCTTTTTTGTCCAAAGGGGAAGCCATCCTGCTGAGTGGGATAGTAGCTCAGTGGTTAGCAGTACTGCCTCACAGTACCAGGGACCCGGGTTCGATTCTAATCTCGGTGACCTTCTGTGTGGAATTTGCACATTATCCCCATATCTGTGTGGGTTTCCTCCCACAGCCCAAGGGTGTGCAGGTTAGATATATTTCGCTCCCCACCCCTGTCTGCATTTTGCAGAGACCAATCCTTCCATGACTCCCTCATTAGGTCCATGCCACACCTGGCACCTTCTCTTGCCACTGCAAGAGGTGTAAAGCCTGTGCCCACATCTCACCCCTCACCTTCATCCAAGGTCTCAAAGGGTCTTTTCACATCTGGCAGAGATTTTCCTGCACATCCATCCACCTTATCGACTGTGTCCGTTGCTCTCGATGTGATCTCCTCTACATTGGGGAGACAGGACGTCAAACTCGCAGAGCCTTTCAGGGAACATCTCTGGGACACACACACCAAACACTCCCACCAGTCTGTGGCTGACCACTTCAACTCCCCCAAGGATATGCAAGCCCTGGGCCTCCTCCACCACCAAAACAAAGTCACCCGCCAACTGGACGAAGAACACCTCATCTTCCACCTTGGAACCCTCCAACCACTTGGCATCAACATCAACTTCACTAGTTTCCAAATCTCCCCTCCCCCTACTTAATCCCAGATCCAACCCTCCAAATCTGCACCACCCTCTTGACCTGTCCTACCTGTCCATCCATGTTCCCACCTATCCACTCCACCCTCCCCATCAACCTATCACAACTAGCCCCCACCTACATCCAACTATCACCTTCCCAGCTCCCCATTCCGCCTTTATCTCTCAGCCCCCCTTCCCCCTCCACATTCCTGAAGAGGGGCTTATGCCCGATACATCAATTCTCCTGCTCCTTGGATGCTGCCTGACCGACTGTGCTTTTCCAGTGCCAACCTTTCTTGACTCTGACATTCCAACATCTGCAGTCCTCACTTTCTCCTACATCCAAATTGCCCATAGTGTCCAGGGATGTGCAGGCTGGATGGACTAGCCATGGGAAATGCACGATTCAGGAATGGGTTAGGCGGGTTGGGTCAGGGTGAGATGCTGTTTGGCGTGTCAATGTGGATTCAATGGGCCAAATGGCCTGATTCCACATTGTATGGATTCTATGATCTATGTCAAGCTCCATGATTGCTAATTATAATGATGCTAAGTAGATATACCTTAAATAGTAATGGTTAGTTTCAATGTAGCAAAGTTCCAAAATCCTGACTTGAGAAGTCAGGGACAGGAGATGTAAACATTTCATATGTTAGGAAGCAATGTTATATTCTAAACTGTGCATGTTTGCAGGGACCAGAGTTGTTGCTTGCTCCCAATTTGAATGAAATCTCATGTTTTTTCTCCCCTCAGTGCCCAGGTAGAGATGGACAAATGGATTGAGGATTTACAGATGGCTGTGGATCTTGCTCAACAATGCAATGGGTCAACCAGTGAACTAATGACTCCCAGTCCTAGTGATGGACCCAACAGTAAGTGAATTCCTCGCAGAACCAGATTCTTAAGCTTGGCTAGTATTCCTCCTTTGATTTGCAGAGTTAACTCCTCTGGATCTGCCATCAAATCCATTACCTGCTACAGGAAGTCCCCCAGTCCAACTGGGGCTGGAGTATCCCAACCAAGTACTCAAGTATGTGCTTGTACTTGGCACGAATTCAGGAGAATGGAAACATTTTAACACATTCAGCAACACAATCTGATTTTTCACTCTGAGCAAGCCCATGTTTTTCATTGAATGTCACTACAAATCTACAATAACTTAATAGCCCCCATTATTGAATTTGTGATTTTCGGCATCTCGGGGTTTTTTTTAAAGAGGCACATAAACCAGTGCAATGGTCACAGTGCCTGAAGGCATAAAATAATAAACTAATCTCAGGATGAGAAATAAAACAGGGGCCTATTAAGTGAAAAACTTGGGTATCGCTTTTGTTTAAAAGTAATGTTCTTTTTAAAAAATGTAATGAGTTACTTTTGTCCTTCAGCTATTGCAGTTAATTAGTTTTGCATCTACAACAACAAAACTGTTGACTGGCTTCTTAGTAGAATAACGAACACTTGAGAAAATGATCCCAAACCCAGATGGAGACACAGAAAATAGGATCAGGAGTGGACCACTAGCCTGGTCTGCCAACCCATATGATCATGACTGATCATCCAATTCAGTACCTTGTTCCCATTTTCATCCCATAACCTTTGATCTCTTTAAAACGAAGAGATATGTCTTATCTCCTCCTTGAAAACATTCACTGTTTTGACCTGAACCCCATTCTACGACAGAAAATTCACCAATTATGCAAATGATGTCGGGGGAAGTTACGTGTAGGGGATATTCGCAAGTAGGTCTGTGGGTGCTGTTACAATCCCATTCATTTTTAGAAAGAAATTTAATTTTCCAGTAATAACTGAGACACACAGACTTTTGGATGTAACAAGTTAACTAAAAGTACTACTGATTTCCTGGGACAGCTCTAATCACTACACATGGACTCGTTGTCTCCAGATGTGAGCATATTACACCAGCTTCCCAAATGAACAATCCCGGGCCTCCCTTTAATTTTTGACAGCCACATCATTTGTGCCTGATGTTAGGCAAAATTCTGAACCAATCACATGACTATATTCACTTACCTCATGTTAAAGACACAGTCCAAAAGCATAAAAGTCTTATGTAACTGGACGTTAGTAACAATGCAAAACTGCAGTTTCTGACTGATTTATCACATTGTGTGTCACTTATTCCTTTCTCCCATGCTTCCAAATTGTCATAGAGTAATTAATGCACAGAAGGAGCCCATTCAGTTTTTTGTCCTCATGACAGCTCTGCATAGAGTGATCCAGTGAGCTCCATTCACCCTCTCTGTCCCTGAAGCCCTGTGTTGTTGTTGTTGTACGTCTGTGGAATCAATAACTCATAGCTTGTAGAACAGTCCCTCCCAAGCCTTCTCCACTTCCTTCATTGTTAATATCTACATTGTAAAAGTGTCTAACACTTTACATTGACAAGTACATCCCCTCACACTACCACCAAAGTCTCTGACTTCATTATCCAGGTGGTCTGGAGGTTTCACAGTTTTTTTGCAGAATGCATTCTCTTTGGACTTGGAAGATTGTTTGATCTTTAGCCTGAGGACTATTAACCCTGAATCTGATTGTCTATAAATCATTACTCCACTAGAAGATCTTATTTTGCAAGGTCTTATTCTGAGGAGGATGTTGTTCCTCATAAACCAGTGAGTTATTCCATTACCTTATCTGGAGGACTCTTAATATCTGGAATTCAACTCAGGCAGTTGCCCTGTAACTGGCTGGAGGACCATTCATCTAATGGACTTCCATCATGGAAGATGGCTGTCTGGTTTCAATAGGTACTTACCTCTGTGCAGTATCTCAGATTTTCAGATCGGGCAACTTGTTCTTTTTGACCATGTCCTAAATTGTGGACATTAATTTGGCTTTCATGAAGTCACATGCCGCTCATCTCTATGTTACTCAACTAACTCTTGATTCTCAATCTGCTGTTAACATCTGTGTTGAAACATGTAAGCTCTTTATTTCAACTTGTTGAATAAGTTGGAGGTCTTCATTCACCCTTTGTGAATATCTTCCTGGTAAACCAGGTACCTGAGGATTGCTGTTATTTTCACATTATCTTTGTCAACTCTTCTTTGAAAGCCAAAGGATTGAAATGTTGCGGTTGAACCTGCATTGGTGTATCAGCTCCATACCTGACATTAAAATTAAATCCACTGTATCAATGTGTTCAGTGGGTTGTTTTGCTTTCAGGACAACTTTGTTTGAATATTTCTCAATGAGATCAAATGGGTTTAATTGATCTTTCTTATTCTTACAATTTGCTTTTTTTGGCAAATATTTCTGATTTTGTTTTCTGATGAAAGGACAGTATTTTGACCAGTCCTCAAAAGTCACATGTTTTTTTCATTTTGATATCATGAAACAGTTCTCTTATGCCAATATAGGTAACCTTTTTAGTTTCCACCACAGTTCGAGGAATCCTAATTAAATCCTCTACCAGTTGCTCCTTTTCTGGGTTGTTCGATAGTGGTTTGTTTATAAACCAGTTACTCTATTGAAACTTGTCAAATTCTTTCTCTGCCACAAGGGTGTGGAGCTAAAGCAATGGATGAAGGCTCAAAAATGAGGAGCTGTTGATTTTTTTGAAAATACGTATGTATTTCTAATGCCCTTTCTCTTGTAGAGTTACTTATAGCATGCTTTTAATCTCTGGAGCTATTCCACATGGATTATTGAGTTTCATTCGTGTAGGAGATAACTTTTTCTCGAGCTGTGATTTTGCCCTGATAGGGGAATGACACTCATTTCTGTATCAAGTTTAAAGTTAATGAGATATCCATTGATCCAAACAAATTCAATTAGCTTAGGTCAGTTGAATCATTGATTTCCCCATGGATACTTTGGTTATCTTTCTCAGTCGCATTAACCTCTTTGTACGGTAAATATTTGACTTTTTCCAGCTCTGAAACTCCATTCTACTTTGGCACATCTTCGGCAAGGGACCTATAGATTTTTCGACGCAGAGTTCTTTTGTGATTTTGTCTTTTGTCAGCTGGGCACTGTTTGTCAGTGCTGACACTGATTTTAGCAACTGCTGATGGTTTACTCTTTGTGAGAGCTTGTGTCTGCACAGTGTGTCTTACAAAGTGAAAAGGTTCAGTTGGTCTCCTGTGATATGATTGTCCTTGTCCCCTCAGGATTTGTCTCAGTATCTTCCTGATTTCTGCTTCCAATGGCTTTCTCCAAATTCAAATCTTTGGACAGTAATAAATCTGACAAAAACTCATCAATAATGCCAACAACAATTCTGTCTCTTATTAATTCTGATTTCAAAGCTCCATTGTCACAATCCTCTGCTAATCTGTAGAGGTCATTAATGAAGTGATCCACCACTTACACTGGATGCTGAACTCTTCTGGTAATTCTGCCCTTACAAGAATTTTCTTTATTCTCAGTTTAAAGTAATTATTTAAATTTGCTTGAATCTGTTCAAATGTACGTCTGCCTTCTTTTATATTTTTGTGACTTATAACATCATCTGTTGTCAGTCCTGTTCAATGCAGTAGAGTATTCACTTGTTCAGTTTGAGATTTAGTAGTTAATTCTGAAGCAATTTTATGTTGTAAGAACTGCTTCCTCAGTGAAGTTTAAGCCTGTGTTCTCTTTAGCCCATCTCTGACATTATATCTTTGAGGTAGAATTATTTCTTCTGCCGTAGAGAGACTCATAGAGGATGGAAACTAACCTTTGGTCCAACTCATCCATGCTGACCAGATACCTTACATTAATCTAGTCCCATTTATAGAGTCATAAAGTCATACAGCATGGAGACAGACCCTTTGGCCCAACCAGTTCATGCTGAACATAATCCCAAACTAAACTAGTCCCACCTGCCTGCTCCTGGCCCATAGCCCTCTAAACAGTTTCTATTTGTGTGCCCATCCAGATGCCTTTTAAATATTGTAATTGTACCAGCCTCGACCACTTCCTCTGGCAGCTCATTCCATATAAGCACCATTGTCTGTATGAAAAAGTTGCCCCTGAGGTCCCTTTTAAATATTTCCCTTCTCACCTTAAACCTATACCCTCTAGTTTTGGACTCCGCCATCCTGTGGACAAGACCTTGGCTATTTACCCTATCCATGGCCCTCATGATTTTGTAAACCTCTATAAGGTCACCCCTCAGTCTTCGACCATCCAGGGAAAGTAGCCGCAGCCTATTCAGCCCCTCCCTATAGCTCAAACCCTCCAACCATGGCAACATCCTTGTAAATCTTTTCAGAACCTTTTTAAGTTTTGCAACATCTTTCTTATAGCAGGTAGACTATTTGCAAATGTATTAAATCTATCTTAAATTTGCAGCATTTCATTGCTGTTTGTAAGGTGCTGTTTTTTAAGCTTTTAACATCAAACCATTTCAATGTCTTTTTAATTCTCATATGTTCAAGTCTCTTCAAACTTTTAAGCTCTATTATAACAATGATTCTTTCTAATCCAATCTTTCTAATAAAGCTTCAGGTCTGTTAAATAGCAATACTGTATCCCTGTACTGCTTGCTGGGGGCTTTCCTGCTTTTTGTATAATATAAACAGTGGTTTTCAAACTCTTGCAGTTAAAATGGGGGGCTTGCTACCTTCTGCGCCTTAGGTAGTTTTTCTAGTACTTCCTTGTTAAAATGATTTCCTGCCTATCTTTTATGGTTTAATACGCAAAGCATGTCTCTGTTCCTATACTTGAAATAAACCTATGTGGTTGTAGCCTTATTATTTTAAATTGTTTCCTAATGTTATTGAAATCTTTAAAACCATCTAATGTTCTTATTCTGTCAGATGTCTCCCTCTAAACCTTTTCATTTTCCCTTTTATCGATGTAATTCTGCTGTACAGCTTTCCCAGTGCTGCAGATTGACATTATTTATTTACTGATCCTCCCCCTCACCATTAAAGTCATGCTCTGTCCTGTGCACTTACTGTGATGGTAACACTTGCTGTTAATTGTAAGTGCTCCTCTTTGTCTATTTTTTTCCCCCTATCTAGTTCTTTGCACCATTATTTTCTTTTCTTTTAACCTTTCACCTTATTCATGAAGTTCTGAAATGGTTACTTTCCAGCCAAATCTTGAATCAGGACTAGGTCTACAGATCTTCCTTCTCGAAGGACCTTGTTTGTCTTACTAGCCCACTATGTCTTCCTTGCACCAGCTTTGAGGTGAACACTTCCTTCTGGAGTGCTACTTTTTTTCACTTGCTATTCCATCCACAATTTCTGCAGACTGCTTCTGTTACTGAGTGCCTGAGTATTCTTAAAGGAGTAATGTTCTCACTCATCTTCCCAAGTCAACTAGATACTTTTCACCATTGGTACCTTTTCACCATTACTTAAGCAATGATCTTGACTGCTGATCACTATGTGTGGAACCAACCTTTGGCAGTTTGTCGGTAGGATTAAACTCTGCCATCAATCCTCCTTTCTGTAGGAGACCTGCTTGTAGATGAAACACTCATAAATTTTAACAAGAAAAGGCATAAAATACAAGATACAGTTTTTTGTATGATAGTGATCGTGCCTAATGTAACTTCTCCAATTCCTATAACTAACAGGAGGCAGAGATAATCTCTGACCTCTGACCCCATCAGGATCTAGAACTGGACTTCCTCTCCTGCCCAGGACCCTTTGATATCATCAGCTTGTGTGGAGCCTCATGCAGTCTACACCATTAGCCTTTCAGAACAATTACTTGGCACCATACGTTAAGAAGGATGTTTTAGCACTGGAGGGAGTTCAACCCTGGTTTACAAGGATGATATCTGGACTTCAGGGGTTAAGTTAGAGATGAGACAAATTAGGCCTTTATTCTATAGAATTTAGAAGGTTAAGAGCTGACCTAATCGAGGCTTTCAGGATGTTAACAGGGAAGTAGAGGGTAGATAACAATAAACGATTTCCTTTGGTTGAAGATTCTAGAATCAGAGGGCGTAGTCTAAGAATAGGCCTTTCAGGAGAGATGTTAGAAAGCACTCCTACATGCAAAGAGAATTGAGGGTTTGGAAGTCTATTCCTCAAACAGTGATTGATGCCATGTCAGTTGTTTAAATGTGAGACTGGCAATTTTTTATTAAGTAATGATATTAAGGGATATGGTCCAAGGCAGGCGTATTGAGCTAGGTCACATCAGCTTTGATCTTAGTGAATCGTGGAGCAGGCTCAATGGGCTGAATGGCCTAGTCCTGTGCCTATGATCCCACTTAATACACTACTTCTGCAAATTTATTCCTGGTCTTTGTAGCTTGGACAGCCAGTTAGTGGAGGGCTCTGTGGCCAATTAGGAATCTACATGGAGCCCGGGCAGAAGAGGAATTAAGACAGGGAGTAGGAAATCAGTCCCAGCCATCACTTTTCTGGTGTGCCCTCGGTCACGTTGGAAAATTTCATTTCATTGTGTTTAGTGTCAGAAACAGGAGGAGACCCACTCACCCTCTCGATCCTATTCCACATTTGATTAGATCCTGATGGATCTGGAGCTTAACTCTATCGCCATATCCCTGAATAACGTCACCTAATTAAGATCTACCCAATCTCACTTTTGAAATTTTTAATTGACTCTGCTTCAATAGCACTTGCAAGGGAGAGGGATTTCCACTACCCTTTTGATGAGGGAGTGACTCCTGACCACACCCAGATGGCCTACCTTTCATTTTAAGGTTGTGCCTTGCTTTGGAGTGCCCCCACCAGAATATTAATGGCCAGGTCAGACCTCCTCAAAATAGTTAAGATAGCGTGGACCCTAATGTTTTCTTATTTTAAAGGTAAGTGCCAGGCTGCTTGTTCCGGATAGAATTTGATTGGCCAAACTACCAGGTTTGAAGCAAAACACACTTTCTGCGTACATTATAGTTACAATTCAACGAAATTACGAGGGAGTTGGAATAACATAACTCTATTGAAAAACTGTACAGAATAATCCATTATTTAACTCCTAAACAGTAACTTCTAATATAATAACATCCCATAAACACCCTTGGCAAAGGCAAAGTCAATGAAATAGATTGTCTACCGTGCAATTCCAGCAGCATGGGAGGAAAATCATCAAGAGAAAACGTTGAAAGAGAGAGTGAAATGGGGAGAGATATACTGCAACTTCCAACCCTGCTGAGACCCCAGCAACAACTGCTGAAAGCTAAAACTGAAAAAAATCCTGTTTCTGTGGGTGTTTGACCACAACATTCAGGATGCTTCTATTGTTCCAACTTTTAAAAACCCAAAAACCTCTCAGTTCTGCATCTCTGTCTTAAAACCTCTCTTCAGAAAAAAAAAACAGGAGAAAATATACCTCTTAAAGCCATAGTATGATCACAAAAGGAAATCACTTCCTCCGTAACTTAAAATCGACATTCTTAAAACAAAAGAACTGCAGTCCTGCTTTGAAGCCTTTCAAGTTGTTTTGTATTTTAATCTGGTAGTTTAGGTCCAATCCAAAACAATCTTCAGGATAACCTTGCTCATACTGTAGCTGAGCAAACCAGGTAGGTATGTATACCTTCTTTCTGAATTTTGTGTGTTTTTGTGTTGAATATGTCTGCAAGGCCCTCTCATCGCTTTCTTTTGGTGATATAAATGTTCCTGGTTGGTTCAGCCTGGGAGTTGAAAAGATTGCTGGATGTTTGTCGATTTTTCTTTAAAGGACTTTTTGATCAATTCTTTAGAATCGCCTGACGAGACGTCTGTAGAGCATGAATCTGAAGATGATCTAAGTGCCTCAAGGACCTCTCTTGAGAGACAATCACCCCATCGTGGCAATACCACAATGCACGTTTGCTGGCACAGAAATACTAGTGTTTCAATGGTGGATTATAGCATTGCTGTGGAGGTACATGCCATCTCAAAATAAAACTGTACATCTGACTCTCTTGACAGTGTGGCACATACAGATTTCTATATTGACTAATACAATTCAATGAATTCCATGGCCATTAAATAAATCCTATCTCCAACACTCTGCCTTCAAAGTTCTGATCAGCAACGAGTTTCAGGCTTAAAATTCTGGGTTGGAACTTTGATTTAATAGAAGTGTTCAAAAAAAGGCAGGAGGATTGGTGACACAGCTTTACAGTTATTGGCAAAAGAAGCAGAGGAATGCATGAGAAATATCGGCATGCAGTGAGTCACTGTGATCCAACATGTGCTTTCTGAATGGAAGCAGGTTCATGAGGTCATTTCAGAAAGGAATTGGATAAATACCTGGTTAGGAAGGATGCAAGGCCCCAGGGAAGGAACAGGGAGTAGGTCTAAGGTAACAACTGTTCATAGGAGCGAGCGCATGCTTGATGTTTTGGAGGCCGCTTCCTGTGCTGAAATGCATGATTCTCCAAAACTCCTCAACGCTGTCATCCACCATCACATTCCTACTGAGGTTAACAGACAAGGAACAGCTTGTAAGAATTTTCCAGCCAAGAATTTTGTGTTATTTTGAAAATAGATGTTTCCTTTTGTTTTGCTTGAATTGGCTTCTGAGGTAACTTGTGTTGAACCAGACAACAACCATCGTGTGGCAACAATCAGCTCAAAATACTTGAACAGTGATGATGCACTAGAATAGGATCATTGATAAAGTTTCAAACATTATAAAAATAAGCCACAGAAACTGAACTGGACCAGCCATAAAAATACTGTGGTTTGAGAATAGGTCAGAGGTTTGGAAAACTGTGGTGAATAACGCACCTCATGACACCCCATAGCCTGGTCACCTGGAAAAAGTCAGGAGTTGCCTGAATAAATGCAGCTCTAACAACACTCCAGAGGCTAAGCACCAGACAGGACACAGCAAACCAGATGATTCAACGCCATGAAACCATCCATCACCTTAAACATTCACTCCCCAATCATCAACACGCAGTGATAGCAATGTATACCATCTGTACAATGCACTTCAGCAACTCATACCAGCTCCTTTAGCAGCACCTTCCAAATCTGCAACATCTACTAACTAGAAGGATAACAGCAGTAGATGCATGGGAACAACATTACCTTTGGGGTGGCATGGTGACTTAGTGGTTAGCACTAATGCCTCATAGTGCCAGGGACCTCAGTTCAATTCCTGCTTCAGGTGATTGTCTGTGTGGGTTTCCTCTGGGTGCTCCAGTTTCCTCCCACAATCTGAAGCAGTGCAGATTAGGTGGATTGGCTGTGCTAAATTTCCCAGAGTGTCCAGGGATGTGCAGACTAGGTGGATTAGCCACAGGAGATGCAAGGCTACAGGGAGAAGGTAAGGGCTGTGACTGGGTGGGGTGCTCTTCAGAGAGTTGGTGTGGACTTGATGGGTCCTCTCCAGGAAGCATGTCTTCCTGACTTGGAACTGTATCAGTGTGACTAAGTCAACATCCTGCAACTCCCTGATCTGCACTGTTGGTGTACAGACACCACAAGGACTGCAATGGTTCAGGAAGGCTCATTCTCTGTTCCAATTAGAGGTGGGCAACACATACTTGCTTTGCAAGTAATACCCACATTCCTGGAATGAGCCAAAAGAAAGCTTTATTATTTGTCAGAATTTTAATAAACCCTACAGTTGTTAATCCTAGAGTTGAAATTGTCTGACACAGAACTTAAGGTGATTTTGAAAATTATCAGGAGTAGCTTGGAAGAAAGAAATTAATACAGCATATGAGTGAAATAAATATGTTATGGCATGGCTTGCTAGACATTAAACATTGCAGTTGACCGATACTCTTAGAGTTTATATAAAAGCCAAATGGTACACATACCGGAAATCTGAAATAAAAATAAAAGTTGCTTGAAATGCTCAGTGGGTCAAGTGGAGTCTGTGGAAAGAAATATTGTTAACATTTCAGGTTGAGCTGACTTTTTGAAAAGTTGTTAACACTGTCAACCTCAAACCACTTTAGTGTATTGGTGTGGGAATTTTTGTCTAAATATGGTCAATTCCTCCTTCCTTTGATTTTGTTTTCACTCGTGGGGTTTGATCTGTTAGAGCCCCATTTGGTCTTTCAGTCTAAGAGCGTTGTAGCTCCATTGTGGTGACAGGCCTTTCCTGGTCATCTCGGCCTGAAACATTAACTGCTTTCCACCCACCAGATGCTGCCAGACCTGTTGAAAATTTTCAGCATTTTGTTTCATTGTTTAGGATTTACATATGTGCAGTTAGAGAGGAGGGTAGTTAGGGCATTTTGTTTTACCAGTTTGAGTGTGGAGCACTCATGCATCCTCAAGACTTCATATTGTTTTTGTTTGAACAAATGTTATTGCCAATTAAACTAGTGTAATATATTTTTTTGATTCCAATGTGCTTAGCATTAATAATTGACATCCCAGAGACCAAATAAAGAGTGCAGGTAATAATGAATTTAGCTGGGAGAACCCTCTTGAACCTGTCTGAAGAATCTGTGGAATCCAAGATCTGATTGACATAATTTCCCTTCTTTTGGGAAAACATTCTCTTGCTTTCTGGAATCACACTGGTGTACATCCTTCGTGTCACATTTTTATTTGTTCTTCCCACACATTAGCAAAGTTGATCTACCTGCCAAACATCTGAATCTGTAGTACTCTTTAATACCATCCTTCTTTATGGCATCTCCTCCACAGTACTCCACCATTCATGTTTCTTCTCTTTTCCAGCTAAACCAATATTACTTTAAGAATAATGTGATGATGACTTTAAACAGAGAATATGGTATTTGCAGACTTGGTCATTTTTAAAGGGCTTCTGAAGTACCTATTCCTCACTTAATTATCCCAAATGTTGTTCCATTTCTTTCCTATTTATCTGGAGAAAAAATTCTGACTAAACAGCAGCAACTTGTATTGACATATTTAATGTAAGCACAAGTTCAATTCCCACACCAGCTGAAGTTACCAAGCAGATCCTACCTTGAGTCCTCACCTTTTGCCTAAGGTATAGTGACCCTCATGTTAAACTGTTGTTTCTTTCATGAGAGAGTGGGACTATGGTGACTTGGTCTTTAGCTTTTATACAACAGGGCATGACACTGAGTCACACAGTGGATATTAGTTCAGACGATCAAATGTTTGGTTCTAGAAGTAAGTTTGGAGCAGCATCTGAAAGTGGGAGAGTGAGGCAAAGAAGCGGAGAGGTTAATATGGCCACCAATTTAAAGTTTGGGATGCCCAAGAGATCAAAAGTGGAGGACTAGAGATATTTCAGAAGTTAGTAGGGTTGGAGGAGATTAGAGATATATGGATGATAGAGTCCTTGATGGGAATAGAAATTGAGGAAAATTTTAAAATCAAGATGATTGCCAAAGTGTAAGGTATAGGGTTAAAATTGTGCAGAATAAGGTTACAGGTGTTGTTTCTGCAAAAGCTTACATTATAAAATTAGGCTACGCATGCAAATACTAAACAGTGAGAAGCGAAAACAGAATTATCTATGACTAATAAGGCAGAGCCATCATGGAGCAGGATGTACCAGGCATAAGAAAACAAAGAAGCAAAAACCGGTCAAATTATCTCTGACTAATAGGGCAGAGCAATCGTGAAGCAGGATGTACCAGGCATAGGAGAATAGGAGAAGCGAAAACAGGCCGAATTATCTATGACTAATAGGGCAGAGTGACCGTGTAGGGGGATGTACCAGTAACAGGAGAATAGTGTGCCAGTCTCAGGAGGGATATGGCCAACTGATGGAATTTAGTTTGGCAGGATGATCGCACGAAGACAGCAAACTATGCCAGGATAGTCACATATAAGGAATGAGATAAATAAAAGTAAGGGGCGACAGGCTTAGAGTAATGGGAGAAGTAAACAGAGGCAGAGAGAGCTAGACAAAGGTGGAGCGAAGCTAGAGCTTGTGATTGGTTACTTTTACGGTGGCAAGTAGCCTATGGGGTGAAAGGGGAGGACCGAGAGATGCAGCTGAACAGCATAAATCAGAATGTAACCCTCAGATTGGGGTGCTTACTCATTAGGCACCCATTCTTGCAAGTACGTGTCAATAAAATTCACTGCTTCAGAATTTGACTTGGACTGAAATTTATTAATTTGTGAGTTTTGTTTCTCATACAAAACATCTTTCTTAAGGCAAAAATATCATGACAGACTCTTAGTCCAAGTATCACACCGCATTTAAATATAAACTGTTTTCTGTGCAAATGTATAATCAAGGAGTGCTGCAGTGGGACTTGTTTAGCTCAGTTGGCTGGAAGGCTAGTCTGCAATACAGAGTGATGCTCAGAGCACAATTTCAATTCCCATACCAGCTGAAGTTACCAAATGTATATTCAAGTAATATCTGCTGTCTGTCATGCTTAGGTGCTAGACATTATCGCTGGTGGTTTCAAGAGGGGTAATATTTAAAACATTCTTGGCATAACCTTGAATGCCACAAATGTAATGGGAATGTTCCCCATTTAACATGAGGATAGGTATTGGACACTAATTTGCTAATGTTGTAGGTTGACATATTACAAATCTTTAAGAATACAAATGGGTAACATGGAATTGCTTTTTCTTGTGAAGAGACCTAAACTATATTATAAGTATTATAAATATATAATAAATGATATTATAATTATGAATTTAAGATAATATTCATTAAAATTCCCAATCAGGAAACATCATTTTACTAAAAATTGATGAGAATTTGGAATTCTCATTTGAGAATTTGAGATAAAAAGTATATTTAAGGGGAAACTGTATAAGCATACAAGATAGAAATAAAAGAATGGAATAATATGCTGATCAGAGTCAGAGATGAGAAAAGACACTCACATAGAAAGTAAATACGAGTTAAACCAAATGGTCTGATTACGTGCTGTGACTTTGCTAGATAACATTGTTGGTACAAATTTCTAGCCTTGTACATTTGGGGTAGCACAATAGCTAGCACTGCTGCCTCACAGCACCAGGGACCCAGTTCAATTTTAGCCTCAGGTGACTGTCTGTGTGGAGTTTGCACATTCTCCCTGTGTCTGTGTGGGTTTCCTCCCACAGTCCAAAGATGTGCAGATTTGGGTGAACTGGCCATGCTAAACTGCCCATAGTGCTAGGTAGATTAGTCAGAGGGAAATGGATCTGGGTGGATTACTCCTTAGTCATAGGGATTCTGGGTAATCCAAGATGGAGGATGGGAAAAATTTCTGGCTGTAACAGCTGCTCCTTTTTTGAGATATTTTAGGTGCTGGAGGTGATTTCCTCGAATTCTAGGAGCAGCAATTACTATTTTATATGCTGTTGCATTGTTTTGGAACTTTGGAAAAAAAAGTCAAAACAACAGCAGTTTTAAAAGGGAGAAGAACTGACAATGGAAGCACATGGTGAGGTCAGTGTAGGAGAGAGAGAGAAAGAAACTGACACCAGAGTGAACCTGCACAGTACTGCCTTTGCTGTTTGAATTCATGTATCACTGGACATCAGAGTGCCTCTGGGAAAATTAACAAATAGCGAAATTCATAACTGATCTTGGAGGAACTGTTTGGGCGAAGTTCACATCACAGAATCAGATACGTTAATTGTTTTAAGTGGCCTATAGAAAGTTTGCAGTAGTGAGTAGTGTAGATTCTTTCTTGATTATATGTTTTTTTGAGATATGTCTCTTGATTAATCTTAAAATATAAGCTGTAACTATTAATCTAACCTGGGACAGTGTTTTGTTAAGGAATAAGATGGTGTGATTTTCTGGGTCTGTAGATTGTGAAGTAGCAAAAATGGCCTTTAGTGGAGTGATATGTGCTTCTTGTTAGATGTGGGAGTTTAAAGAGAGTTTTACTGTGGATTATATCTGCAATAAATGCAGTTGGTTGTGAATCTTATCGAATGGATCGGTTGGAGAGACAGTTAGAAGCGATGAGGAATTTGCAACAGCAACAGTATGTGATGGATGGCAGTTATAGGAAGGGGGGGGGGGGAAAGTCTCAGATACAGTCACATAGATGTGTTAACTCCGGGAAAGGTAAGAGAGGTGGGCAGCTAGTGCAGGAGCTGTTTTGGAAAATGTAGGGGGCGATGGATGCTCAGGGGAATGTAGTGCAAACAGCCAAGTTTCTGGTATTGAGACTGGCTCTAATGCAATGAGGGGTATGTCAGGTTCCAAGAGATCAAGTGTGTTAAGGGATTATCTAGTCCGAGGTACAGACAGACGTTTCTGTGGCCAGAAGTGAAAAATCAGAATGTAATGTTGCTTCCCTGGTGCCTGGATCAAGGATGTCTCTGTGAGGGTGCAGAATGTTCTCAAGGGGTAGAGAGGCCAGCAAGAGGTCATTGTCCACATTGGAACTAATGACATAGGAAGAGGAAAAGGGTGAGATTCTGAAGGGAGATTACAGAGATTTAGGCAGGAATTTAAAAAGGAAGTCCTTGAAAGTAGTAGTATCTGGATTACTCCTGGTGCTACGAGCTAGTGAGGGCAGGAATTGGAGGATAGAGCAGATGAATGCACGGCTGAGGAGCTGGTGTATGGGAGAAGGATTCACTTTTTTGGGTCATTGGAATCTCTTTTGGGGTAGTAGTGACCTGTACAAGGAGAACGGATTGCACCTAAATTTGAAGGGGACTAATATACTGGCAGGGAGATTTGCTAGAGCTGCTCAGAATGATTTAAACTAGTAAGGTCGGGGTGGGGGTGGGGGGGTCGGGGCAGGGGGGTGGGTCGGGGAGTGGCCCAGGGAGATAGTGAGGAAAGAGATTGATCTGAGAGGGTACAGTTGAGAACAGAAGAGAGTCAAACAGTCAGGGCAGGCAGGGACAAGGTAGGACTAATAAATTAAACTGCATTAATTTCAATGCAAGAGGCCTAACGGGGAAGGCAGATGAACTCAGGGCATGGTTAGGAACATGGGACTGGGATATCATAGCAATTACAGAAACATGGCTCAGGGATGGGCAGGATTGGCAGCTTAATGTTCCAGGATACAAATGCTACAAGAAGGATAGAAAGGGAGGCAAGAGAGGAGGGGGAGTGGTGTTTTTGATAAGGGATAGCATTATAGCTGTGCTGAGGAAGGATATTCCTCGAAATGCATCCAGAGAAGTTATTTGGGTGGAACCGTGAAATAAGAAAGGGATGATCACCTTATTGGAATTTTATAATAGACCCCCTTATAGTCAGTGGGAAATTGAGAAACAAACTTGTAAGGAGATCTCAGCTATCTGTAAGAATAATAGGATGGTTGTGGTAGGGGATTTTAACTTTCCAAACATAGACTGGGACTGCCATAGTGTTAAGGGTTTGGATGGAGAGGAATTTGTTAAATGTGTACAAGAAACATTTCTGATTTAATATGCAGATGTACCTACTAGAGAAGGTGCAAAACTTGACCTACTCTTGGGAAATAAGGCAGGGCAGGTGACTGAGGTGTCAGTGAGGGAGCACTTTGGGGCAAGCGACCATAATTCTATTAGATTTAAAATAGTGATGGAAAAGGATAGACCAGATCTAAAAGTTGAAGTTCTAAATTGGAGAAAGGCTAATTTTGATGGTATTAGGCAAGAACTTTCAAAAGCTGATTGCAGGCAGATGTTTGCAGGTAAAGGGACGGCTGGAAAATGGGAAGCCTTCAGAAATGAGATAACGAGAATCCAGAGAAAGTATATTCCTGTTAGGGTTAAAGGAAAGGCTGGTAGGTAAAGGGAATGCTGGATGACTAAAGAAATTGAGGGTTTGGTTAAGAAAAAGAAGGAAGCATATATAAGGTGAATCCTTAGAAGAGTATAAAGGCAGTGGGAGTATACCTAAGAGGGAAATTAGGAGGCCAAAAAGGGGACATGAGATAGCTGTGGCAAATAGAATTAAAGAGAATTCAAAGGGTTTTTACAAATACATGAAGGACAAAAGGGTAACTAAGGAGAGAATAGGGCCCCTCACAGATCAGCAAGGCGGCCTTGTGTGGAGCCGCAGAAAATGGGGGGGATACTGAATGAGTATTTTACATCAATGTTTACTGTGGAAAAGGATATGGATGATATAGACTGTAGGGAAATAGATGGTGACACCTTGCAAAATGTCCATATGACAGAGGAAGTGCTGGATGTCTTGAAATGCATAAAGGTGGATACATCACCAGGACCTGATCAGGTGTACCCTTGAACTCTGTGGGAAGCTAGAGAAGTGATTGCTGGGCCTCTTGCTGAGGACAAGTCAGGGAACTGTTGACCAGTGAGCCTGACGTCAGTGGTGGGCAAGTTGTTAGAGGGAATCCTGAGGGACAGGATGTACATGTATTTGGAAAGGCAAGGACTGATTAGGAACAGTCAACATGGCTTTTTGCATGGCAAATCATGTCTCACAAACTTGATTGAATTTTTTGAAGAAGTAACAAAGACGATTGATGAGGGCAGAGTGGTAGATGTGATCTATATGGACTTCAGTAAGGCGTTCGACAAGATTCTCCATGGGAGACTGGTTAGCAAGGTTAGATCCTATGGAGCACAGGGAGAACTAGCCATTTGGATACAGAACTGGCTCAAAGGTGGAAGACAGAGGGTGGTGGTGGAGGGTTGTAAATCAGACTGGAGTCCTGTGACCAGTGGAGTGCCACAAGGATTGGTGCTGGGTACACTACTTTTTCTCATTTACAAAAGTGATTTGGTTGTGAACGTAAGAGGTACAGTTAGTAGGTTTGCAGATGACACCAAAATTGGAGGTGTAATGGACAGTGAAGAAGGTTACCTCAAATTACAACAGGATCTTGACCAGATGGGCCAATGGGCTGAGAAGTGGCAGATGGAGTTTAATTTAGATAAATGTGAAGTGCTGCATTTTGGGAAAGCAAATCTTAGCAGGACTTATACACTTAATGGTAAGGTCCTAGGGAGTGTTGCTGAACAAAGAAACCTTGGAGTGCAGGTTCACAGCTTCTTGAAAGGGGAGTCGCAGGTAGATAGGATAGTGAAGAAGGTGTTTGGTATGCTTTCTGTTATTGGTCAGTGTATTGAGTACAGGAGTTGGGAGGTCATGTTGCGGCTATACAGGACATTGGCTAGGCCACTGTTGGAATATTGCGTGCAATTCTGATCTCCTTCCTATCAGAAAGATGTTGTGAAACTTGAAAGGGTTCAGAAAAGATTTACAAGGATGTTGCCAGGATTGGAGCATTTGAGCTATAGGGAGAGTTTGAACAGGCTGGAGCTGTTTTCCCTGGAGCTTCAGAGTTTGAGGGGTGACCCTAGAGGTTTACAAAATCATGAGGGGCATGGATAGGATAAATAGACAAAGTCATTTTCCCTGGGGTGGGAGAGTCCAGACCTAGAGGGCAAAGGTTTAGGGTTAGATGGGAAAGATATAAAAGAGACCTAAAGGACAATGTTTTCACACAGAGGGTGGTACGTGTATGGAATGAGCTGCCAGAGGAAGTGGTGGAGGCTGGTACAATTGCAACATTTAAGAGGCATTTGGATGGGTATATGAATAAGAAGGGTTTGGAGGGATATGGGCTAGGTGCTGACAGGTGGGACTAGATTGGGTTGGGATATCTGGTCGGCATGGACGGATTGGACCAAAGGATGTGTTTCCATGCTGTACTCTCTGACTCTATAACACTGATCTGGCAGCTCACATGCACCAATTGATATGGGCATTTGGAGTCTTGTTCTAAAATTGGATTGTGTTGACATATTGAAATCTTAAAATAAATCCTTAAGGTAAAATTGGTTTGGCTACTATTTAAAGCATTTTATTTTTCAGGCATCCTGTCAAGATCTAACTTGTCTTGTTGCACAGGTGGATGTGTTTGTGTGTAAATTATAAATAGGGTTGCCAACTCTGGTTGACCATATTCCTGGAGGTGTTTTTAAATGGCCTCCTGACCATCTCCAACCACAGTCTGAACTGGCCAGCCAACACGTGACTCCCAGCCGTCCGATAGCCAATCAAAATATGTACCGTCTCTTCCTCACGCATTGGATGATTCAGTAAAATGCCACTCCCACTAAATTTAAGTTCTTGCCCGTTTCCAATGGGTTTTCTTTAAATGAAATTAATAAATGATTTCAAAGAAATGTTTGTCTTACAAAACACTTTGTTTTCCTCCATTCTGGCAACTTCAGGACAATTCTAGAGTGTTGGCAACCCAATTTGCTACTCCTTTGCAAAGCTGTTTGTCTTCTCCTTACTCCTTACATCATTTACAGCCTGTCTTGTCTTCTCTCCCTTTGTTCTCGTTGTCTTTCTGGTATGATAGAAGAAGTCTCCACTGTTATTGACTCTGCTTCCTCTCTCCCCTCTGGACTGATCAATAATCACCGGCCTCTTACCATATCTCATGTCTGCTGGTATCGAGTGCAGAGTCTCTCCTTTTATGATTACATCAGGATTATTGAGGTAACAGTAAAAATAAATTAAGCCGGCCAGCTGCCGAGCGCTTGGATTTAGCAAACGGGGGTGCAATTAAATTGCAAAATCTTTTCTTTTGCTGGCTTTTGAAATTTGCTGTAATAGCTTACGCTGTCAAAACACAACTGGAAGCTCAATTACAGGGTCAGGCTGAATTGAAATTGCCTACTAATTAATTTTTGAATTTAACAAGAGGCCAGATATAGGCTTTTGGAAATGCAAGGAATTTAAATTTAGTGGTGGTCCATGAAATGGAAGCAGTATTTTACTTTACGGAC
This sequence comes from Hemiscyllium ocellatum, assembly GCF_020745735.1. Taxonomy (NCBI): domain Eukaryota; kingdom Metazoa; phylum Chordata; class Chondrichthyes; order Orectolobiformes; family Hemiscylliidae; genus Hemiscyllium; species Hemiscyllium ocellatum. The sequence continues at coordinate 19,906,767 of NC_083406.1, read as the reverse complement.
TGTTGTTTATTGATATTAATCGTAATTTGCTTGTATAATTCAAAATTTTAGCAATGCAGCAGCTTATATTAATGTAGTACTTTGAATGTGATAGGCTACCCCTAGTGCTTCACTAGAGCACTATAAAACAAAGTATCATTCCAGGTCACAAAGGAGGTAAGGGAACAGATGGTTGAAGTTTGATCAAAGAAGTAGGTTTCCAAGACATGCCTTAAAGAAGAAAAGTGAGGTAGAGAAGCTAAAATATGTAGCAAGAGAGTTCTAGAACATGGGCCTTGTATTAAATAATTAAATTAAGTAAGTTACTTGAAGACTCCCACTGACACACTAATCACCCCTCATTATATTTTTTTCTCAGACAGTCAAAATTGTTTCTCCAAATATGAAGAACTCTTCAACTCACTGTGGTTAAAAGTTGCAATATTATGAAATTTTAAAATGTTAAGTGCCCTATTTGGTATAAACACATATACAGTAACATACACCATGACAAATGGGCTGTCAGAACCTAAAATGAGAAAACAGGATAGCTTCATAAGGATTTCATTATTGCACTGACTTCTGGAAACAACATGTAATGGAACAATGTAATCTAGTTAATAATATCTTTCCTTCAATTTTCTTCAGTTAAATGTTGTGAAATTGTAAAATCTTACAGCACAAGATCATTCAACTCAATATGTCTCTTTGAAAGAGCTATCCAATTAGTTCCATTCCCTTCTTCCTTAATTCTGAAGTTTCCTCTGCTTCACGTATTTATTGAGTCTCCCTTTGAACGCTATTGTTGAATCTTATTTCATTGTCATTTCAGGCAGAACATTCCAGATCTCGTAGCCTAAAAAAGCCTTCTTATCTCACCTGTGTCCTTTTGATATTTATTTTAAACTGCGTCCACTGGTTTTTATCTGTCCTGTCATTGGAACCAATTTACCTCTATCATGGCTCCTCATAATTTTGAAGCCCACTGTTAAGTCTTCCATTAATTCTAAAAAGAAACTTCCCAATGAAAAGTTATGCATATATATTTGTTTCCTTTCTCGTTGTCCTTAGCTATTTCATAAAACACTGGCAATATCCTGTCAATAAGATGATTGACTGTTAGTGGACACTGGATGGTGAGGGAGAAAATTTGATCTTTCTCCTTCCATTCTTATGGAAATATTAAGATTCTATTCACTAGCTTCCCAAAGCAACAATTATTCAAAATTGAATCTGAGATTTGGATAGCCTAAATTGTAGACTGTTGTGAGAAAGTAGTTCTCCTCCCAATGAATGCTTGTGCCTTTATTCATAGGGTTGCCAAATCAGCCTGGGCATATTCCTGGAGGTTTCGCTACATGATCCTTCTGCCTTCAACTGCCCCATTCTCTCAATATCACCAAAAGAACTGCAGATCCTGTAAATCATAAACAAAAACAGGAACTGCTGGAAAAGCTCAACAGGTCTAGCAGCATCTGTGCAGAGAAATCAGAGTTAACCCTTTGGGTACAGTGATCCACAATAATACTGTTGGTTGCCTGAAATGTTCAATCTCACACACCATTCCTGACCACAACAGTTTACAAATGAATTGACTCAATGAATTCGATGAGTCATGATTATCAATCCGAGCCTTTCTTCCATCTATTCCTTGGTTAATAGTTTCCTTGAAAGTGGAGTCTAAGGTAGACAGAGTGGTGTAGAAGTTATTTGACACGCTTGCCTTCATTGGCCAGTATATTGAGTTTAGGAGTTGGGAGGTCATGTTGCAGCTGTACAGGACATTGGTGAGGCCACTTTTAACTACTGCGTTTAATTTAGGTCTCCCTGCTTTGGGCAGATGTTGTTAACCTGAAAGGGTTCAGAAAAGATTTACAAGGATATTGTCAGGATTAGAGGGTTTGAGTTAAAAGGGGAGGTTGTATAGGCTGGGATTTTTTTTTCCCTGGAGCGTCGGAGACTGGGTGACCTTACAGAGGTTTATAAAATCATGAGGGACATGGATAAGGTGAATAGCAAGGTTTTTTTCTCAGTTGAGGCATACGTTTAAGGTGAGAGGGGATGGACATGCTATGTAACTCTATAACTCTATACATTTCAAAGATTTTGAGAAGCAAAATTTCTATTAGCCCTTTTTTTTCCCTCCTGTGTTTTGCTCAATGCAGTGTCCTAGAGATGAATCTTATAATCCTTGGAGTCTCTAGAGTTTCATAAGTTTGGTAATCATCATGCCATGACCCTAACACTAGGCAAAATGGTCAAGACTCAAAAAGTTAGCTTTAGACCAGACCGGTTCAAATATTCTAAAGCCAAAGCAGCTTTACACCACAGCAAAACCCAACGTAGACCAACTCTTAATTGCAGTCTCAAATTCAAGGAGTTATTTACTCTCAAATTTACTTCCTTGGTTCACTTTTTGTTGGGTAGCTCACATGGTATTTGCTGATAACCATGATGAAATATAGAGTGATTGAAGATAAAATAGGGGGCAGCACGGTGGCTCAGTGGTTTGCACTGCTGCCTCACAGCACCAGGTTCCCAGGTTTGATTCCAGCCTTGCGCGACTGTCTGTGTGGGGTTTGCACATTCTTCCTGTGTCTCCGTGGGTTTCCTCTGGGTGCTCCGATTTCCACCCATATTCCAAGATGTGCAGGCCAGGTGAATTGACCATGCTAAATTGCCATAGTGCTAGGTGCATTAGTCAGAGGAAAATGAGCCTGGCTGAGTTCCTCTTCGGAGGGTCGGTGTGGACTGGTTGGGCCAAAGGGCCTGTTTCCACTGTAGGGAATCTAAATCTAATCTAAGCAGTGTATTATGATCACAGCTGACAGCAATACTGAATTAGTCCGATCTTAGAGTGGAAGCTAGCTTGTTAGAGCATAAATTTTATTTTCACAACTTGTTTACTTGCAGTCAGTTATTAAATGTATTCACAAGAGGCTGCCAATGTACTTTTACCAAAAGAACATAAGTTAATTATACACAAAAGAAAAAATAACAAAGTGTGTCACATTATACAAGAACTATTTGAAACAGTCTCATTATGAAAATAATTAAAAATTAAATCCTTTTACCCTTAACAACAATCTTACAGAGTGCCCAATCTCAGTGAAGGGTTACCCTGTCTCTATTTTAAACTTTCTTGTTCAGATCACAGGACAGTGTTCAGCTGCATTTTTGCAAAATTCTGTATTCACTTTTATTTTCTTCAGTTAATATCTTTAGTGAGTTTTGAGAAGGTTGGTAGCTCTGGTTGAGATTCTGGGTGTAGGTTTGCTCGCTGAGCTAGAAGATTCGTTTTCAGAAGTTTCGTCATCATACTAGGTAACATCTTCAGTGAGCCTCCAAATGAAGCACTGGTGTGTAGCCGGCTTTCTATTTATATGTTTGAGTTTCCTAGGATTGATGATGTCATTTCCTGTTGTGACACCATTTCCCATGGTGATGTCTTTTCCTGTTCTTTTTCTCAGGGAGTGGTAACTGGGATCCAAGTCAATGTGTTTGTTGATCGAGTTCCGGTTGGAATACCATGCTTCTGGAAGTTCTCATGCGTGTCTCTGTTTGGCTTGTCCTAGGTTGGATGTGTTGTCCCAGTCAAAATGGTATCCTTCCTCATCCGTATATAAGGATAATAGTGGAAGTGGGTCATGTCGTTTTGTGGCTAGTTGATGTTCATGTATCCTGGTGGCTAGTTTTCTGCCAGTTTGTCCAATGTAGTGTTTGTTACAGCTCTTGCAAGGTATTTTGTAAATGACATTAGTTTTGCTTGTTATCTGTATAGGGTCTTTCAAGTTCATTAGCTGCTGTTTTAGTGTGTTTGGTGTGGTTGGAACTTTGGTTACATAGGCTGATCGGAGAAGTAAATAAAGTAAAATTTATTTACCTTGGAGAATTCAGAGGGTGGTGCGTGTATGGACTGTGGTGTCAAAGGAAGTGGTGGAGGCTGCTACAATTCCAACATTTGAAATGCATCTAGATGGATATATGAATAGGAAGGGTTTAGAGGAATAAGGGCCAAGTGCTGGCAAGTGGGACTAGGTCAAATTGGGATGTCTGGTTGGAATGGATGAATTGGACCGAAAGGTCTGTTTCTATGCTGTATGACTCCATGATTCTATAAGAGAAGATTGTATTCAATATTATAAGGGGCTAGTCAAGTGGATAAGGAAAAATTGTTTCTCCTAGTGGAAGGATCAATAGCAAGTGGCACGGATTCAAGGTAATTGGAAAAAATAAGCAATAAGACATTAAAAGAAAAATGTCTTAAATCAGAGACAAAAATGGAAATTGCTGGAAAAGCTCAGCATCTGTGGAGAGAAATCACAGCATTTCGGGTCAGGTGACCCTTTCTCAGATATTAGGAGAAATCTTTTTTCATATGGTTAAGGTCTAGAATGTGCTGTCTGAGAGTGTGATGATGGCAGATTCAAATGAAGCATTCAGGGAGAACTGTATTATTCCCTGAAAAGGAAGAATGGGCAGGGAGATAGGGAGAAAGGAGGAGAATGGTTTTCGGTCTATTGTTCGTTGGGACAGCTGGTGCAGACAGCTGACAAGTGGCCTCCTTCTGTACTGTAACCATGGTAGTTGATAGGAAGATTGTCAATTGATGATTATACATCTACAATTAGGTTTGAGAAGATCTATATAGAGACCGTATTTCCACCAAAATTAAAGATTGTCAATATGGGATTGGTGCAAATAAATACAATTGGAAATTTAAGACTAACGTCTTTATCTAGAGAGCGGTGAGTATATGGACTAGTTGATGTGAATAGTTTAGATGTATTTTTAATGGGAAGCTAGATAAGTTAAAGGTGGCAGTTGGAAGGATATGTTGACAAGGGGAGATGAAAGTGGCTTGTTTGGAGCATAAATATCAACATTGACCAGCAAGGCCAAATGGTCTGTTTCTGATTTTAAATTGCACATAATATACACGACCACAAAGCATTTGATCAAAAATGGGGTTGGTTTTAGTCTCCTCCAGTCCAGGAACACAAAATCCACTGTAAACTCAGTTGTTATAGATCAGTTGGGATGTTCTGATATAAATGATTCCAATATTCTGGAAGGGGTCATCCATAGAACATATTGTTGCAAACTTGGAGTAAAGTAAATGAAAACATAAGCAAAACATTTGAAGCTATCATTTGAGAGATGGACAGACTCTTGATCATCAACCAAAAAGGGATTTCTGTAAACTCAATCCAATTGAATGAGCCAGGAAAGTATATAATTTTAGTATTTAAATCTGTGTAAATTTAAGCAAAACACCTGTGTAAATTTAAGCATAAATCATCACTCTTTTTAATTCATTTATGGGTTGCAAGTCTGCAAACTAGATCAGCATTTATTGCCCACCCTTATTTGAGAAGATACTGTTAAGCAACCTCCTTAAATTGGTCCTTCTGCAAAGTATCCACTGTATTGTTGTGTGTGTGTGTGTGGGGGGGGGCCTTGGATTTTGACTGAGTGACAGTGAAGGAATCAGAAGCGATGCCCCTTACATTTGTTACTCAGGTTGGTCGAGTTTGCAGAAGGTGCTGTTGAAGGAACCTTGGTGAGTTGCTTTGGAGGCAAAATAGGGCTGGACACATCATTGATGTGGAAAAATGGTGTGCAAAGGATCTAAACTTAAAAGTAGGTGTATTTAAAATTTAATATCGTTCAATATTTCATGGTTTTTAACAAGGCACTTAGCATAGACTGGAAGAATGTTTCTCTTGATGGAGGGGTCAATGACCAGGGGACATAGACTTAAGGTAGGGGGGCAAAAGGTTTAGAGAAGATGTGAGAAAAAACATCTTCACCCAGAGGATCATTGGTATCTCAAACTCACTGCATGTAAAAATGATAGAGGCAAAAACGCTCATAACATTTAAGCAGTATTTAGATGTACATTTTTGATGCCAAGGTTTACAAGGCTATAGATCAAATTCTGGAGAATGAGATTAAAATAGTTAGGTCGTTGTTTTGGACCAGCATGGATGTGATGGGCGGAAAAGCCTGTTTCTGTGTTGTAGATCTGTATGGCTATGTGATTATTTTGGAATTAACTCAGTTGACTAAAATTATTTATAAAATTAATAACTTATTTACATAAATACCTTGCGCAAATAATGATCGTCAAAGTCTTAATTAAAAGTAAAGGTAGGGACCCCAAGTTGTAAAGTAAGCTTCAGTCTAAATTGGATTTAATCTTTTGATACCATCTCTGCACAAATGGTAGTTTGTATAGAGTATTACAGCATGAATGAGTAGCAGCAGGGTCTGGTAGAAATACCTCAAGATAGTGGTGATACTGAACAAATATAGAACTTTGATAACAGAGGATAGATATTTGGTAGGTTATCAAATCAAAATGTACTGCCTTCATAATAAGAGGTTGGTCACTTAATGCCTAATGTCTTCAAGTGGCATATGCTTGGATTATAACTAAGTTCTAGGCACATTTGGAATTATCTAATGATATTTCCTCAGTATGAGTTGAACCTTATATTTTAAAAAATTATTATTTCACTGCTTTCCCTTCCAAACAAACTCTAGCAGTTTGCCCAAGGTCTAAAGAGCCTTGAATTCATTTACTGTTCTGCAAATGATATTGTTGCCAACTGTGGTTGGATGTATTCCTGGACATTACTTGCCTCCAACTGTCCCCATCCCTTACCTCCGGCAATTAGTCTTATGGATCACATGTCCAAAACTTTTAATGTTCAACCAAACATTATATTTTTTTCAGTCGGTGTTCTCCATGGGGTTTGTTAGATGCAGCATCCAAATTAATCTTTAGTTTCTGGGGACTAGAGGACAATCCTGGAAGGTTGGCAACCTGAGTGGAAACATGACTCTTGGCCAATGCTTTGGGTAGCTAGTTCTTCATTGCTTATTTGAAATAAGTGGTATCCCAATAGGCTCTATGTTTACCCCTTCGGTCTTCTTTCTTTGAGCATTGCTGAGAAAAGTGATGAATTTTTATGGAATTTTTATTCAAGTTTTTTCCTTTGTGTGTACTAGCTCTCTTGCCATCACTCTGTAATGTTATGTTTACCTTATGTCACCGGTAATATACTTTGATGTCCTCCTTCCTCAGAATCAGCTGTCTGGAAACCTATTGAGGAAATTCAAAAACAGCAACGGCTGGCAAAAGCTTTGGGTGGTTTTTACCAATTTCTGCCTCTTTTTCTACAAATCGCATCAGGTGAGTCACTTGCTAGAACTGTTTGAGGGGTTATATGTGGTATTTTTGAGGACATTAGCTTGGCGTACTACTTTGCAAAATTAAAATTACATCATTGGCTTTGGGATATTATTTTGGAACTATTTACATATAACACAAATTGAAAACTTTGAGGCACATGGTAAAATACAATCCCATCAATTCATCCAAAAATTCCTTTTAGTACTCACTCCAGAGAGAATTATCTTTCAAATTCACAGTTTAATTAAACTACAGCTTCCATTCCCCATCTTGAAAATGTTTTTTGGAGCCTTAATAAAACTGAGTTCAGACTTTCTCAGCTACAAATAATCCCTTCAGGGTTTAGCTAAACACTTGTAATCTGGAACTCTTTTTTTTTAAAGATATTTTTATTAGAAATTTAATATTTTGACAGATTTACAAAAATAAACAGAACTTTCAAGCACAAACATTAATATAAAAATAGATCTTAAATATATAATCATCAAAATTCAAAGGAATGATACTAAAGAAGAAAGAAAAACAATGAAACTCAGTTAACTACTCATCTAATCCACAATTATCCAGAGTGTATAGTTGAGTCACTTACATCCTTCAAACAAGAGAAAATGTTCTCTAATACGCTCATAACAGTATAATAAAGAGGAAACTATTTCCAAACAATAAGAACAAAAAAAAAATGTTTGAATGGAGATCCTCCCCCTTATTCTCAGGGGGCCTTACTTCCTTTCTAAAGGTCCACCATATCCTCTCCCAAACAGTGTCCCACCCTTGACCCGGGCGCTCCTTAATAGGATTTAGATATAATACCGAGCTAGAGTTAACAGTGAGCGCCCTACCCCCACCCCTCCCCACCCATACCTGAGTATATCTGATAGCATCAATGCCACGTACAAACACACATAACTATAAAATTACAACTCCAACAAATTACAGTTAAGTATAATAACATAAAATAGCAAGGGAAGACAACCCTGCTCCCAGAAGCAAAAGTAAAGTAGAGTAAAGTATCCATTTCTCCCCACGGAGTGTGGAAGAGGCAGGCCAACATAAATTGTCTCTTACGATTTATTTAAACGAGTCTAAAAGTTCCTTAGCCTCTTCTGGTGATCTAAAATTATACTCGGAGCCTTCGTGGTTAAAGCATAACGTCGCTGGGTAGCGTAAGGTGTATTGAATATTTAAGTTCCTTAGACATTTCTTCACCTCATCAAACGCCTTCCTTCTTCGTGCCAAAGCCGGGGAGAAGTCCTGAAATAACATAATCTTGGATCCTTCATGAATCATAGCTTTAGGATCCTTTCCAAGCTTTCTGGAGGCATCCAGGAGTATCTGCCTCTCCCTATAACTCTGCAGCCGGAACAGGACCGGGCGTGGGCGCTGGTTTGGGCCAGATCCGCGTGCTGCGACCCGGTAGGCCCACTCCACCCTTACCCGGTCAGTTTCAGCCCCCAGGTTTAAAAGCTGGGGCAGCCATCGCTCCAGAAATACTGCTAACTGTCCTTTCCCTTCTTGTTCAGGGAGGCCCAGAAGACGGATATTCTTTCTCCGATTTCTATTATCCAGGTCATCCATGTAGATTTCAAAGGCCCGGACTCTCTGCTCCAGAGCTCGCACCTGTTCTGCAGCTGTTTGTGCTGCAGCCTCGGAGGTCGTGGCCTTTAGCTCCGCCCCCTCCACTCGGCCCTGTAATTCCTCAATAGCCTGGCTGTACTTTTGTAACTTTTCTTCGAATGAGTTCCATCTCTGTCTGGATTCTGCGATGAAATTGACGAGTGTCGTTTCCAGCCTGGCAATCATCTCTTCAAGGCCTGTTTTTACATCAGCTGCAGCCGGAGGAGGAGAGGAGGGTGGGGGAGGGGTCTTTGTTTTCTGAGAGCTGCGGGATCCCTTTGGTTTACTCATTATCCACTTAATATTAAACTGCTTAAATATAATAGTAAACAGCTAATTAAGGTTAGAACATTTTTTTGGGTGGTTTGGTAAGTGTGGTGGGGGTGAGTAACTCACTTTACCCAGGTTTTGGGAGGAGCACTGTAAACTCAGACTTGCTGAGTCGCCGCCATCTTGGATCTCCCCGTAATCTGGAACTCTTAAACTAAACTTCTTACACTGAGGTGACCTTTTCTTAATGCTAACCCTAATTACCTCCCTTTCCTGGTTTTACACATCCAACTTCAGCCTAGACTTCTGCAAAATGTTGCAACCTGAAACTAAAATGCTTTTTTCCAACTTCCCCAGGCTTAAAAAAAATTTAGAACCTTCTATCTTAGAAGTTTTTCAATGTTTTGTTTGCCTAAGTATTATCATCTTCCAAATAGTGCCAATGAATCTTCTACATTCACCTGAGAGAGCTTACAGGATCTATGTCATCCAAAAAAAAGAGTACTTCTTAATACAATACAAACCAATAAGAAAACTCAATCTGATGAGTTTTCATTTGTTCAGGAGTGGAAACAAATGTTAGTTATTGCCAATGGACAAACGGAATTTAAAAAGTCTGTCTTTGTTTAATTGTTTCTGACTGTCTTGCATCATGGGAAGGCAGAAAGCATTACAATTTTGTTTTATTTGTTTCTCACATTCCTCTATCTCCCTTTTGGTTTTTTTCTTTCCAGTTTAGTCTTTCCCTACAAAATGTGAACTTTGGATTTATTCATCAGAATTCTTTAGTCAACACACAGCCAGGTCTTTTATTTTGTACCTTCACAGGGAAACCGATTGTAGTCAGGTCTTCCTGGGTGTGGAGCTTTAATTGATATGGAGCTGGGTTTCCTGTGGTTGGGGCTGAGTGTAGATGGCTTTCAGACACCCAAGGCAGCTTTCTGTCAGGTTGCTGGGCATGCCATGCCCATCGCTGAACCACAGGGAAGCAAAATATTATGGTGGAGCCCTCTTCTCGAGAAGGCTTAGTGAGAGGAGGGGGGTGTCTAGTCATGTAGTCAGGACAATATTCTGTTTGACATCAGCCCACTCTGGCTCCAATTCATCCTTTTGATTTATCTCATGCTGTTCACCTTATGAGACGGTCCTTTCCAATTATTCCCTGTCCTCTGTGGAGGTCATGTGCTTGGTGAACACAGTAGGCCACTATACCTTGTGGGACCCTTGCAAGAGGCTACTGTAGAGTACCTCCAGATCATAGCAGATGCTGGACCCAGTGCCCTCAAAGGTCATCAGATTTGTAAACCTGATGTGTTGTCCAGCATCAGTAAAAAGGTCATCTATCACTTGTGTAATGCACAATGCGTAACCTGCCAATGAGAAACTGAGGTCTCCAGTGACGAGGGCACACGATAGTGACTATTTGTCAAGAGTCACTGAGTCCTTCACAGTTGTTCTCAGCCATCTCCAGGTCTGTACACCTCTGCCTGTATTCAGAGTAGTGCCCCCTTAATCATACACCTCTCCCTCTTCTCTGACTCCATGATCCCCAGTTCTTTGCCCTTCCTGTACAGCAGCTGCTCCTCATTCCCAGTGGCAATATCCATTTCCATGTGCAGCCTTCCTAGTGTTAAACTCCAGAGAGTCAGTTGGTGAAGGATAGGACTAGAATCATCTTTACTTTGCTGTCTTCTCAGAGTGGAACATTACAAGTGTGTTTCCTAATGTAGAAAGCCCACCCCCATGACAAGTGAGTGTTTCTATGCATGTGTTCAACTACCCACCTAATCAGAGCCATCCAGTTACACACAGTTAACCACAATTGATGTACAATTAACACTTGATGCTTGAATGAAGTCCAGATAGCCTTGCGCACTGTACAAATACACTTGCAATGCTAAGAATATAATCCCTTGAACCTCAATTTCCAATCATTTAGTCCATTAACCTATGAAGAGCATTTTTACTTGCCTTTTCATTGGTCTCATTATTGGTGCAGACAGGTCTGAGGCTTGAACTCTTCCCCTTGGCCAAGGAGGGCAGAACACAAGGTGAGCTGGGACTCTTGGTCTTGTTATGGTGCACCTACTTTTTTTTTATTAACCAGGCTGCTTCCACTTCAATCCAGCCAGCACTGGGAAAATCCAGTCCATGGCTTGCAAATAAAAAAGTTGCATTCAGTGATGTTTTATTTGTTTCCCGGTGAATGCACCACCTCTGACTACTCTGTGGATTTTCCCTTAGGACAATCATCCACTAGCAAGCTTGCCATTGTTGGGCTATTCTGTCACCATTCCTGCAGAGTCTGACAATATCCACAAAGACTATGTCTTCAAGTTACAGTTCAAGTCACATGTATATTTCTTCAGGGCCGAAAGTGAATATACATTTGAAAGGTGAGGCTTTCCTATTGATTGTTTTGAAAGAGGGTCATTTTGTCACTTCTGATTGTAGATTATCTCTAACTCAAATCCATCTGGTCGTACACCAAGGCTTTGGGGAGGCCGTTTATTCTACTGATTGTTGTTGAATATTTATGCCGATTCCTCACTCCTGTGCAATGCCTTGAAGCATTTTTACTGTTTATAAAGGCACTGTATGAAACCAGTTGTTAATTGGTATGCACATTTTTACTTTTGTGTCATTTCTCTCTTCACAGGTGGATGGAAGTGATCAGAAGTGCCACCAGCTCAGCCACCCGGACTCGCCTTTTAAGCCGCAAGGAATCTCATGCCTACTAATCACCAGGGGAGGAAGCCCCTTTCAACCAGATCCAGTTATCACAGCTTTTTGAGCAGAATTCTCACCAAAAAGCTTATTGAATAACTAAACCACCATGCCAATATTCCAACTCAATCTATTTTAGGATTACAAAAAAAAAATTAAAATGTGCATGATTTTTTTTCTGCTGCCCAGCAAACCTCACGTTATTCCAAAATGGGGCCAACTTATGTCCTGCCCAGAGTTAACTGAATTTGTGTATCACCAATATTGTGTAAAGCTTCGAGCTGAACAGAGGAGTTTGAAAAAAATGCATATCTAATTCGATTCTGGGATTTCACTGTTTTCTAAATGCAAATATAAACCATATTTGACAAATTAATCACTGGTATGCATTTTAAAGGATTCAACTGTATTTGTAGGTGTGGCACTAATGATTTTGATTTACAATTCTTTAGTCTAAGACATTTTAGGTACTGATTAATACAGACTTTGACAATCAATACTGTTGCTTTGGAATGAGTTTGTCTTTGTCATTACTTTGATTCAAAGAATCTCTCAACTTTACAAAAGCCCAATTGACTGACTTGAATTTTTCCAGACACTCCACTGAACATAATTTTTCTCACAATGTGAAAGTGTTGCCATATGTTAATTAGTTCAGGTTCAGTTCCAATCTGATTATTGCAAACAAAAATTAACCCTCGCTAAAAGAGGCTGAGTAACCATTTGCAAAATAGTACAATTTTCACTTACTTACTACTTTTGGATTACCATAAGTTGGACTTCGTAAATAAAAGATTTTCATTATCACCAAAACCAAATGTACACAGTAGAGATTACAAACAACTGAGTAAACTAAAATCTCTTGGTATCCAGATTCTTAAATATCCCATAGTCCAGTTATTTATACGCCATTCATTCAACCATATGGGATAACCGATATGATATTCTGAGGCATTTGGCCCAGTTTTTCCTGATTTCAGTGAACAGGGAACAATCACTGACTGGTTAACAGCATCTCATTAACTACTCTTCCCCCTTTGCCACTACACACCCAACTGCGCTAATCCCCAGCCCGTCCCATGCAGAAAACAACTATTGCGTGAAAGGTGGAACAGGATCCGAGCTGAACCAACATTGTGTTTCAGGCATAGAGCCACCAACTTGTTTCATCCAGGCCAGAATTTGACTTGCCTCAACTCCCATTTGTCAGAAGTAAACTTTATGTAAAAGAAAATTAAAATATCTAACCTTGTGAAAGCCAGTACAGAGTGAAGAATTTGACATGTTGGAACTGTTTTGTTTTAAATAAATATTGAACAGGTACTTCTGTTGAAGCAAAGACTCCATCAGGTAGGATTGCACTAAACGAAATTAGCACAAAAGTGCAAAATAATTGAAGCAGCAGGTATGGGAATTGGAGATGGTTGCATCAACATGTTTGTGTGTTAAGACCGCTTAGTGCAATGCCACCATTGATGTCTACAACCATTTTTGTTTTAGCATATTATTGATAATACTTTTTTTAAAAATGGCCTGAACCATTTCAATAAACATTACAACTAACACCTATTGTTGTAGTAACTAATATCTATGGATACAATCACCAGTAACTAATATTTTATTTCCCTTATCTGATCTGCAATGAAGTCAGAATTCAGTATTTTAGTAACAAATAAATTACTGATTAGATTAATAGGAACAAAATCACTTCCTAGGATTGCTTCAAATTTTACAGTATTCACTTCTTTGCAGGATCTGACAAACTTGTTGGTCGGAATGGTTCTTGCACCAAGTCCAGTGCCATTAACAAAATGGCTATAACATTCTCGTTAGAAGCTTCCATTGAAACGTGCTAAAATTCATGGTTCAAAAGAATCATTGTTTCATCAGCTTATTACATGGTTTGATTATTTAAAAGGTTTTGGGAAGAAAACACAAGTGATAACCATGCACTTGCTGCATAATCCTTGTATTTCAGGTAAGATGTCACACTGCATCTACTGCTTCATATGATTCAAAAGATCTCACAGCAATACTTCAAAATGCAGGGGAGTTCTTTCCGGGTACCACAATTAATGTTTACTCTTTGCGTCAGAATTCACAATTTATTTAAAATCACTTAAAAGCTTACAAGGACTTACAATAGATTGTGTAATGACAGAAGCAAGGATTATATACAAGACTATAAACTGTCAGCAATGTTACATAAAATGAAATTTACACTTAATTAGCATCTTTAATAGTTTCCCGTCATTATTAAACATCTTAAAGGACAGATTTACTGCAATTCTAGCTCTTTACACACACATATAAAAATATTGTCTTTTAATTGAATTACTCCATACATTATACCTGTGTTTAAGAACATTTCCTGATGATCCTACTACTTTATTGCCATTTTATGCACAGAATATAATAATTACAGTTTCCTTTGATTGTAAAGAAATTGGAGTTAACCGGAGAGAATAAGTACAAAACTGACTTACGTACCATGTTTACATCATTAAAAAGAAATCCTTTTAAAAGTGCAGCCAGATACACACAAACTAAAATAAGGATGTAATGACATTGGAAAGTGCAGCTCAAGATCACAAGAAAGAGCACATAATGAATCATGGCACTTGTTATGGAAACAGTGATAGCTAGAAGCTTATAATTAGTAGACAGTGCCAAATGTCATCTTTCTTCTCTAACTGACCATACATATAGTGCAAACTAGTGGAAAATATTCACCTTAAAAACAAAATAAGTTAAAAATGGAATGCTAACAGTATATTCAAGTTACTGAGATTTTCGATTAACCAGTTTTACATAAATGGATCTATAATCAGTACCTCAGTTATGTACTATTCTGCAAACCAGTATTGGTTACAAGTGCATTTCTCTTTTAAACTAGATACAAAATCCAATAATTGAGAAACATTTCGAAGTAGCAATATGATTTCATAACAGGTAACTGGTAACTGACACTTGTTGACTGGACACATTTATAAAATGATACGCTGTCAATTTAAAGAAAAACAAATCAGTAAGAGGGGGTAGGAATGCCTAGCAACATTGTATTAAAACAATCTTATGCAGGAATGAGTTGGCTGTCTGTCTCAGCTAGTAAGCTTCATAACCAGTAACATAAACACCAAACCCTAAATTGGAATGCAATCTTAACAGATTCTGCTGTCTACTTACTGCACAAAGACATTTTTAAAACATTCTTCAAAGGCATTTCTTTTTAATTTTTAGAATTGGGGCAAAGATGTAAGATCTTAAAGTGCTATATTTACAGAAAGAACAAGCTACCTCGTGCTCTTGTATTTCACTGGTGTTTATATCGGCACCACTTTAAATTAAAAGTTTGCATTTCGGTCAAATTTCTAAGTCCCCCAGATGAATTAGAGCTGCATGAACTACTCAGTGGCAATCACAAGGGACAGTGCAAAACAAGGCTCTTTTCAGATATGCTGAAAAGCTTATTCTGCCACAGGTATTTGATTAACAGCACAAAATCTTCAGTAATCCCAAGCAGCAGGTTCTGACACATATTTAAAAAGTTTCAAGCATGTGATGGAGTAAAAGGATTAATTACCAGGTTATTCACAGAAATTTGAAGATTGCACTTGTGAGCTGCTGAAGGAATGCTGTCAATATCAGCAACCTGAAGACTACCTAAACTTCAATTTTTATTGTGCTGGAATTTCTAATATTGAAGTCTTACAATTCTGAAGTATATCTTTTCATTTGTGATGAAATAAAACAATGTACTGCATATTCCTCAAATTGATTTATATTCTAAGATAAACACTGGTGCAATTAAAACAAGTCATTGGCAAGCCTACAGCTTTGAGATGTTTCTCATCCACATCTTCATAACACCTCCCCATTCCAACATCACTCAACTTACCCCTTAGCTGTCATAATACAAGATGCCAAACTTGACTTCCAGAATGGATGTAAGTAACTCTCCATAACTGATTTCAAAAACAGAACTATTCTTTCCTTTGAATGTTGAGATCAGCAGTAAAATTCACTGCTGACTGTTATAACGGTCATTCTATCAAACCAAATAGGATGACATTTAAAAAGTTTCTACAGGAGGAGGGGAAAGGTGAGGGATTATGTGATAAAGATCAAAAAGGGTATTTTCATATGCAAGGGAGACCAAAACTAGCATCCATCAATATACATAGGCATTTTTTTTACAAATCCTGTGGGAATTCATGAGAAACTTTTTTACCCAGAGACCGTGAAACTCTCTACCATAGGGAGTGGTTGAGGAGAACAATAAGGATGCATTTCAGGGGAACCTGGATAAACACGAGGGTGAAAGGAATACAAGGTTATGCTGACAGAGTGAGTAGTAGGAATGGGGAGGAGGTTACTGTAGAGCATAAACACGGCATAGATCAAGTGGACCAAATGGCCTGTTCCTATCCTATAAATTAGCAGCAGTTGTAGGAGCCTTACAGTAGCAACTACATAAATAGCAGTCACCCACACCAGGCCCTTAAGGCAGATCTGCATTGTAATTCTGTTGCATGTACATGTCTAAACAGTCAAAACGTTGACTCAGAAAATCCTCCTCATGGACAACAGGGATAGGATTGGTCCAGATTCAACTAAAGGTCAGGGGAGAAATATCTGGGAGAATATTTCTGCCTGAATTTAACCATGCACTTAACAGACAGAACCCTGAGGACTCTGGGGATTGATGAGGCACTAACATCAAGTGACCTGCACTTGAAAGAACAACAATGTTGTGACTTTTTTTTCTGGTTTAAACCATTCTAAAGAACAGACATGACTTCCACATTTTGAAAGCAGATTTTTCGACCATCCTTGAAACTGCTTGCTTGACAGGGAATGAAAGTAATAAGAGATAAAGCAAACTATTTAACTTATTGTGCTTCTTTCTCAGAAACTTCCTTTAGCAGGGCAGATGACGATAATTCTGAACTGGAGGCATGAAGTAAACTGGCAGAGAACATTTCTTAATCTTGCAACCCATTCCAAAATTTCATCAACAAGACACAGCGAGTAAGTCTTGTGTTCACAGTTTGGGGTTAAGTTTAACTTAACCATCCTCAGAAAACTAGTAAGGTCAGATTGCAACAGTGCTTTCACAGTCTGTTTTGTCAAACTAGACCCTTGAAAGCGATTCCAGCACTAGGGCACTGATCTAACTAGACTGGCCTTCCTTTCCATTGCAGTTCGAAGCTACAGAGTCAGCTTCAGGTAGGACTCATTCTATTGAAAAGTGTGCTTCTGCATTAATAAGTCACCAAGTATAAAAACCTGGAGCTTTTTAGTTTGAGGGAATCTTTTCAGTAAAAGGGTGGGGCCGTCATAAGTCTCAATGTTTTGGCACACAACACGTATGATTTGGCCTCTTTGTGGTGGACATTGTTCAGCTTCTGGAGTCTATGCCCCCCAAAAATCATATCCTCCATTATTAATCTGCTGCAACCATCTTATACTGGGTCTGTAACATCTAATGCCACATGATGGCACACATTTAGAAAAACAGAACAAACTAGCTTTCTGATACAGAAAATACTCTATTGAGCTGACACGCTTAGAAATCAACAGTAATATTTTTGCAGAGGTTACCCAGTGGCAACTCAGATCTTGACTGATTTGAAGGGGTCATCTGCAATCATGCATGCAAAAAAGATCCTGATAAAATATTTCTTAAAAGGGAGAGAGTTCATTCCTGTTGTCGAGGGGGGCCTCATCTTCAAGGAGTTTGTTAAGAGGAATAATGTGACAACCAGTTATTTTTAGTATTGCCTGGATCACCAGGGAAAGTGAGTTAATGCCCAAAAAAAACCTTGACCGCAATGTTGTTCTGAATTTCTCCAGCAGGGTAAATGTAACAGTGATGATGGCATTCAGCATTAATAGTATCCAAGTTACCAGATTTCAAGTAAGATATTTCATTTGGACCAAGGTTTATAAAAACTAACAGGACATATTAGGGGGGGGGGGGGGGGGGGGAGGGGGAAGCATATTTTGACGACTTTGAGATGCAAGTTTTTCCAAATTGGGTATTAATTTTGCAAAAAATGGCCATATCCTGGAAATACTTAAAATAAAAGTCACGTGAACATTAACTAAACCTTACAGGAAAATTAGCAAAGCAATTGGCCCTTTCAGAGAATCACCACAAAACACTATCTACATAAGCATTCAGTTGTTGCAATTTGTACAATTCTGCCCTTAATGCACTCTCAGGGTTTTTTTTATCTCAAGTAAAAATGAGTCTATATACAAATATATACAGAAGCAACAACCATCTCCGTCTCCCAGAAAAAAAATAAACCCATCAACTTAAAGCAGGATACTTGATACAGGTACTGCAGAAGTTTCAATTTCCACGTCTCAGTCCTAAACAAACAATTTGGGACTTCAAACAAAGATAAAATCAATAGGCATTTCATCCAACTCAAAATTGTGCACTATGACAGAAATTAATTTTTTAAAAAATCCTTTAAGCAGCACAAACAATGATTCCTCTGAGAGACTTCATCTTCTAAGTTGCACGTCCAGGGCAGGTAGCCAGTGCCTGGATAACCCTTGCAACGGTTGTGACACAATGATCTGCCTAAGAGCACCTCCTCAATGCAGACAGAAAGGACCAAACATTAACCTTCAGTTGGAAGTAGTAGCAGCCCCACTTAACGAATATCTGAAATAAAAAATATTAAAAATACTTGTTGTTTTACAAATAAATGAATGAATAATATGACAATTGAAGGAGGTGGAGAGCGAAAAGAAACATAAAACCTAACTTGACTGAAGTTAAGAACACAAATCATAATTGCCATTGGGGTGTAGAGGAAGCAGAGAGAGAGAGAGAGAGAGAGCGAGCAAGCGCACGCAAGTTGGGGAAAAGCCAGGAGGGCAGGAGGGGATGGGGGGATGTGGAGCAGTGAGAAAATGGGAGAGGGAGGTGAAATGGAATGGGAAAGGGTGGGAGGGAACCAGGGAAAGGGGGTTGACATGGGAATGGGGAAATGGAGAAAGACAGGGGGATGGGTCAGGGAACCAAGATAACAGAGAGGGGGAGAATGACAGGGCGAGTGAAATGGGGTTGGGAGGAGGATGGTTGGGAGGCAGAGGGAATGATGATGCAGAGGATGTAGGAAACGGGGGTGTTGAGTGCCAGAGGATGGAAGGACTTTGCCATGACCTCTCCCTAGCTAATGTGCTCCCCATCCCCCTCCAGCATACCACACCCCTGTTGCTATGTCTTCCCCATTCCGTCAGCCTCCCCTCTCCATCCCTATCCACATCTCTCCTTCACTGTCCCCACTTTCTCATTTTCTCCTCCCGCATCTCCTCCTACCTTTCCCTCAGTCCCCATGTCCCTTTCCCTAGTATCTCCCCTCCATCCATTCCTCCCTCTCTCTCCTCATCCCATGTTCATCCCCTAATCCCCGTCCAGTGTGTCTCCCCGCTCCCATCCCTGTTCAGCATCCACGCCGCACACCCCGCCCCGGTCCAGCATCATCTCCCCATCAAGTGTGTCAACCCCAATCCCCCTGCAGTATCTTCCATCCCCTGTGCCCTGCCATCTCCCCTTCCTCTGTCCCCTCCACTTTCTCCATCCCTCCCTCTGTTCCACCCACTGTCCACCACTGCCACCTCACATCCTCCCAGTCTCCTTGTTCTCCAACCATTTCCACCTGCACCATCTTCATGTCCACACCCTGTCCTCACATCTTCCACACCAATCCGCTGCCACATCCTCTGCCCAGCTGGGTCCTATTCCTGGACCTCACTCTCTCATAGCACTGTGGGCGTACCTATACCAAATGGACTGCTACAGTTCATGAATGCAACTCACCATCTGCTCAAGAACTAATAAATGTGAGCAATAAATGCTGGCCCAGTCAACAAACCACACTTCCCATATAAAATAATAAATATAATTTTAAAATGTCATTTAGATAGTCACATACAAAGGAAGACAATAAATATGCAGTGATTGCCTCATGTTTTTAACAGATTGCGCGGGAAGAAAGAATGAGAGGATGTTTTGCAAAAGAAAACATAAGGCCAGGATTTAGGATCAGTTAGTCACTGAGGGTGAAAACCTGAAAGGCCAGTCAGGAAAGCACTTTGACTGTGCTTTCTAATAGGCCTGTTTTGGTCCGACATATTCGCTGAAGAACGGAGTCAGTTTGTAGGGAGGCAGATGATGAGAGTTTTCCAATATTTAGTTGAAGATCATGCAAAAAGTATTGCGAGATAAACAGTATGATAACAGAGGGGCAGTGATAATTTAGCAGTGGACATTAAAGATGCTGACTCCATGCCTGCAGATGGCATTAGTAGAGGTGGCATGCAGATGACAAAGAATAACGACCAAGGAAAGATTATTGGGCAGTCAATAAATGCAATAAGAACCACATGAATAAACTGATACTTCTGTTGCATCCCATTGGACACCAAATACTATAGTAAATAAACATCAACAATCAAAGGCAGCTGTATAGGGATAGGAACAATCTAAATTTCAGGAGCAACAACCATACTTCAGAATCTCTCCATGTAACTGAACACTTACAAACTTAGGGATCAATTTGTATTATCTGTGCTGCACTCTATTTCTTCTTGTTACTAAATGCAGCACACTACACCAAGTGTGATCTAACTAGGTTTCATTTGGTCGTAACAGGGATTCCTATCTCTATGTTATAAAGGCCAGAACTCTGTTGGTATTTTTTGTTTAATTACAGGATGACAAAATCAACATAAAAATATTAGATGGAATTTAATACCAACATGTGGAAGACAATAGTTTGGTTAAAAAGTAAAACAATAATTAACCACACTTAGAGAGAAACTTATATGATGGAAAGGCAGAGGGATTTCAGAATTCAGAAACACAAGACATCACCTGAGCTGCAGGAAAACAATTTTGTTTCAACAACTGGGTCCAAAATATAAATTCACTTGATGATACCTTTGAAGTCTTTGCACAAGCTGGGATATGAGCCTGTCAGAAATGCCAGGACAAGCCTCTTCTACCAAAAAAATGGCTTCCCTTAGTTCTTCTACCGCTTGAGCATTACCGCCTCCAGCTCGGCTCTTCTCCTTGAGCTGAAAGGAAATGCAATCTGTCAAAACAATGGGAACATGCTTCAACCCATCAATACACTGGGAATCAAACCATTAATCAATGGGAGTAAGCAAAAATCCAATGGGGATATGGCTAATCTGTCAATCATAGGGAACATGTGCCAATGACTGGGAACGTGTGTCAATGCACTGGGAATGAGTCAACCCATCAAAAGACACTGGGAATGTGCCAACACAATACAATGAGAAAATGTGTCAATTCGGCAATCAACGAGAATGTACATTAATCAATGTATCTGGTGCTGCACGGTAGCTCAGTGGTTCGCACTGCTGCCTCACAACATCATGGATCTGGACAACTATCTGTGTGGAGTTTGCACGTTCACCTTGCATCTGCGTGGGTTTCTTCTGGGTGCATAGGTTTCCTTGCACAGTCCAAAGATGTGCAGATTAGGTGGACTGGCCATAGGAAATGCTGCATTATGGGACAGGGTGGGGGAAATTTGCGTGGGATGCTCTTTAGTAACGACTTGATGGACCAAGTGGCCCATCTCCCAATTGTCATCTCTCACTCATCCCACCTCCATCCCACACAAATAACTTTTGCATACCTCAGTAAATAATGGAGAAATAATTGTCGGTAAACACTGAGACAGCATGTGCTTTGGAGCATCTTCTACCTATAATAATAAAAAATATGAGGTTTAAGAGTTATTCTCCCTATCAGCTGCAACTCTACTTCAATCAAGTTGAATAGTGGTTGAGGTGAAAACAGACTTGCACATTGAAGCAAAGACGTAAAAGTGTAATCATCTCTCAGAAAACCTCAATGACAATGGTGATGAGGCCTATTGAAGGATGTCCGGTTAACATATTTGCATTTTTTATTTAGAGATGCTGCTATTTTCAATAGGCTTTCATCTAGAAGCCAACTTGCTCTGGGTAAACCGTTTGAAATGATGGGAACTTCAACAATAATTACACTCAATATTTAGTGCACCAAGGCAGACATTTGGCCCAACACATCTAAACCCGATGTTTGTGCTCCACTTTCATTTCACTTCCATTCAACATAACCTTTCTTTCCCTCATATGTTCATCGTGCTTCCTCTTTAATGCATCCATGTGATTAATTACACTAAATTACCCATTGTGTTCAGAGATGTGTAGGTTAGCCTTGGGAAATGCACAGTTACAGAGCTAGGATAGGAGAATGGGTCTGGGTGGGATGTTCTTCAAAGAGTCGGTGTGAACTTGTCGGGGCGAATGGCGTGTTTCCACACTTTCGGGATTGTATGGATTAATCACATTCACTCTATTTTTAAGAAAATTCCACACTGTCCAGGTTGAAACAAGCCACTCCTGAATCCATCAGATTTAACAGTAGTCCCTTTATATTTTGTGTTTTAGATATGAACTCTATATCTACCCCATCAATGCTTTTCTAATCTTCAATACTTGGTCAAGTTGCCTTTCGGTCTTCTTCTTGGTCTACCTCCTCCATCCCAAAAACTTGCCTTACCCCAACCCAATAACCACCAGCCATCAACCTCCCCAAACTCGCTCATCAACCCCCACCCACTGTGCCACCTCACCATACACCCAGCATGAGAAGTACGCCATCTTGTTCAGTCTTGCTTTGTATAAGTGAATCAGGTTTCACTAAATAAGATTTCCCAGAACCTGCTGGCAATTACATCACACTTCATAGAATCTCAATGTTACGCAAGCTACTGAAGCTAAAATATTTCAATTCATCTTGCCCCCTAACTATAGCAATTTAAGAATTATGTGAACAATTTCTAAAGATGAAACATCAAATTAAGAAGGTGGAACCGTCAAATACCTGATCCCTCTCAATAAGATCTTCGGGCTGCGCAGCTCCATTTTGTAGCTTGATTGGGTCTTTCTCTTTGATTGTGAAGATCCAGTCACTTGTGTCATTTCCTCCTGCTGCTTGTCTGTCACTTTCCCTATTATTATTGAAAAATAATTATTTTATTCTGTGGAAAGAAAAGGTCTTCATTGAAAATCATTACACCAGAAACAAATGAAGACTATTTTGTTATTTCTATCGGACATGTCTCAGTAGATAATACGTTCCTCTCAACCACAAGGTAATAGGTTCAAGTCCCACTCTAGGCCCTGAGCATAAAAATCAAGGCCAACACTCTAGTGCAGTGCTCCCTCAATCCTGCACTGATGGAGGTGAAGCCTTTTGGATGAAATGTTAAACTGAGGCTCGATCTGCCTGTTCAGTGATGTAAAAGAGCACGCAGCACAATTTCAAATGAGAGAAGGAGAATTAATCCCAGTGCCCTAACCAGTCTGGTTATTATCAAATTATTGTTTGTCGGATTTTGCTGCATGCAAATTGCCTGTTTTAATGTAGGAAACGCAACAATCAGTTCACTTCAAAAAGTACTTCACTGACTGAAAAACGCATCGAAACATCCGGTGGTCACAAAAAGCATATGTAAACATAAGCCTTTATTTTAAGGACTGCAAGAAAAGCAACAATTTGGAATTGCATAGCCCCTTAACATGCTTCTGAAACGAAATTCGAGACAGAGTGACATTAGAAGATTAAGGCAGGGGCTTGGTCTATGAGATAGATTTCAAGAAGCATTTTAAAGCAGAGAGAGTTAGAAGAATGCAACTCCAAAGGTTAGGATTTAGACAGCAAAAGATCAAGGAAGAAGCGTGAAATAGAGGCATGGTAGAGATCTTAGGGCCCTACCCCCAATCATATGAGTATTGTCGGCAAGACCAGCATGTACTGTGTATCCCTAACTGCTGTGAAGAACAACTGAGTGGCTGGCAGATGGTGAGATTCCGGAGTCTGCAGTCATACATAGACCAGGCTAGAAAGAGAGATTACATTCCCTAAAGAACATTAGTCGGTAAGACGGGTTTAACAATTCAATAGTTTCATTATTACCATTTATGATACAAGCTTTTATTCTCCTAATTAAGTGAATTTAAGTTGCTCTGCTGAGTTTTTGGATCATAAACAGAAGCCTCTGAAATAGTGGTACAGTAGCAAAACCCAATCTCAGCCCTGCCAGGATTTTATCATCCCCTCAGACCACCAGAGGATGAACAATCAGTCCTCAGTAAAGGCCTCACTGTCATACCCCTATGCTCCCAGATCAATGAATTTGACACGCATAATGACACTGAACATTTCTTATGCCACTTCCACCTCACTTTTTCAGACCACCCTCAGAGGACCTCTTCTCCCGTGTCCAACACATCCCATCCAACTGGACACCCTGTGCTGGCCTGCTACCTGCCCTCAATCTCTGCATTTCTATCTGACGCCGTGACCGCCTCAACTTGTCCACCCACACACCCACTCCTACCTTTCACCTTCGCAATGCACAGCCCTCCACTCCAACCCCAACATCACCATTAAACCAGCAGATGGGGGGTGGGGCCTATAGTAGTTTTGGCGCAGTGACCACTACACCACTTAAGCGAGGCGCCATCTCATGGTCACCTCCTCCTACTGCCCCTTTGACCACAGTTTTACCTCCCATCATCTTCCAGACCATCCACAACCTCATTGCCTCAGGGGATCTCCCATCCACAGCCTCCAACCTCAATCCTGGAACCCCGCACCACCCAGTTCTACCTCCTATCCAAAATTCACAAACATGACTGCCCCGGTCAACCCTATTCCAGTCCCACCGAACTTACCTCTGCATACCTTGAAATCGCTCTGACCCCCTTAGACCAGGGACTCCCCAGCTATGTTTGGAACACCACCAACATCCTCCACCTCCCCCAGGACTTTCATTTCCCCAGCCCCCAATGCCTCATCTTTACCATGGAAAAGCAGTCCATGTATATATCCATCTGCAATGACGAAGGCCTTCAAGCCCTCTATTTCTTCCTCTCACACAGACACAATTTCTCCTTCTAATCCTCCCACCAGGGGCACCCGCATGGGCCCCAGCTATGCCTGCCACTTCATCTGGTACATGGAATAGCCCACCTTCCGCAGCTACACCTGCACCATTGCCCACCTTTTCATCTACTACATCTCTGAAACACCTGAACTAAACAACCCCACCACCCTGAGGCTGAACACTTTAACTTTCCCTCAGACTCTGCCAAGGGCATGCAGGTCTTGGACCTCCTCCACCAACAAACCCTAGCCACCTGATGCCTCAAGGAAGAACGCCTCATCTTCCGCCTTGGGGTTCTCTCATAACAGCGGATCAATGTGGATTTCACCAGTTTCCTCATTTCCCCTCCCCCTACCTTATCCCAGATCCAACCTTCCAGCTCAGCATCACCCTCATGACCTGCCCATCTTCCTTCCCACTTACCTGCTCCACCCTCCTCTCCGATGTATCACCTTCACCCTCACCTTTATCTATCTATTGCATTGCCAGTTACCTTACCCCAAGCCTTACCCCCTTTCTATTCATCTCTCAGCTCCCTTATGCCACTAGCCTCTATTCCTAATGAACAGCAATTGCTCAAAACATCAATTCTCCTGCTTCTCAGATGCTGCCTGACCGGATGTGCTTTTTCAGCACCACGCTTTTCGACTCAATAGCAAAACCTCATAAATCTACCTTAGATACAAACATGACTTGCTCATCTTTAAAGAAAAGTGACTCTGGGGCTACACTGGTTGCAACACTAATCCAGTCACACTGAAGCTTGACCAATTCCACAGAATCACAATATACAATACGCCACAGAGGCCGTTTGACGATTGAGTCCACACTAGCTCTTTCAAAGATATTTCCAGTTAGTCCCAAGCTGGCAATTTAAAATACACACCTGCTTAAAGGATTTAGCTAGGTTATCAACACAGAATGTAGAAAGTTTGCGAGATCTACAAGCAGCTAAAGTTGCATAACTCAGAGTGCTTTTATCTCAATCGGATATACAGATAAAAGTCATCGCAAAAGGAACGAAGTTACAGATGATAATCAACACTGGAATGCAGAACCTATTGTGAGAAACGGAAAGTATAGCATTCTGCAAATTGGAACTTTATTGGGGGAGGATTTTTAACCTATGTGGAGCTGGAAAAGCATACTTCCAGTCGCTAAAATGTGTTATCCACCCAAAATAGTTCAGATAATGAAAATGTACTAGTGCACGTCCAGTCTAAGCTATGTTTTAGATCATAATGACCCTCTTCCAGCTTTTCAAAAAGGAGCTAGGCAAATTGAAGTTAGCCACTCATTGGGATATGGTGCATAATTTTGGTCTCCTTGTTACTGAATTAGTAGCACTGGGGAAGGTGCGAAAAATATTTATGAAGATTATATCAGAACTGAAGACAGTGCAGCTATCCAGAAAGATTGAACAGGCTGGGACACATATTTGTTTGAAAAGAGAAAGCAACAGGGTGACTTGACAGCAGTCTTACATTATGAAGTGGTTTGATGGAGGTGATGTGAGAGGACATAAAAAGGGAAATATAAATAAGATGGTCACTAATAAACTCAATAAAGAAGAAACTTTAGAAGCAAGTTCTTTATTCAAGGCAGTGGTGAAAATGTGCAACTAGCTATGAAATCAGAGAATCTTAAAATGATGCAGCATAGGCTTAATAATTTTGTACCAGGTCTTTGAAAAGAGCTGTCCATTAGTCCCAATCTCTGGTACGTCTCTAGCCCTACAATATTTATTTCCCTTGCATACTTATTTAATTTCTTTTTAACATTTTGCTACTGAATCTGCTGCCACAGGCAGTGCAGTCCAGATCACTGCTGGCTTCAAGTTCAGAAACAAAACTGGACAAGATATATAAACAAGGGAGCTATAAAGCTAGAAGTTATGTGGCGTATAATTCATTTCCTGTCTCTCCAATGGCTGTTCGCCATCTACAAGGCACAAACTGAAGCGTGAAGAATACTCTACATTTGTCTGGATGGGAGCAGCTCCAACAACAGTCAAGAAACTGGACATGATTTAGGACAAGTCACCCCATTAGACAGGCACTCCATCCACAACATCCAGACTTTCGCAATCAACACACAGTGGCAACCATATGAACTATC
The DNA here is from genome assembly GCF_020745735.1 of Hemiscyllium ocellatum. Lineage (NCBI taxonomy): Eukaryota > Metazoa > Chordata > Chondrichthyes > Orectolobiformes > Hemiscylliidae > Hemiscyllium > Hemiscyllium ocellatum. The sequence continues at coordinate 19,879,863 of NC_083406.1, read as the reverse complement.
TACCAGATGCACTTCACCAAATCACCAAAGCTCCTGCGACAGCATCTTCCAAAATTGGCAACCTCTACCATCTAGAAAGACAATGCCTCGACATGCAAGTTCTCCTCCAAGCCTCACATCATCCCGATTTGGGATTGTATCATTGTTCTTTCAGCAGGTCAACATCCTGGGTACACACCCCAAGGACTGCAGCAGCTCAAGAAGACAGCTCTCCCCCAACCTCTCCAGTTAGGGATGGTTAGTAAACACTAACCTAGCCAACAAAGCCCACACCCTTTGAAGAAGAAAAAAAACAGTGATCTTGTCCTTTGTGCATCACTTTATGAAAGTATCCTCTGGGAGTCACTTGCTGGCAGAAACAGCCTCTCCTTATATACGCCACCGAAGCAGCAGGATTTTGAACTTTTCCATTAAATAATTTCTTTACAATTATAAAGAATAGCTGAGGTGCACAGTATGGGTATTTTTAAGGGTCAGGTAGAAATGCAGTTGAGGGAAAATAGAATGCAAGTGTACTGGGTGAGCTGGAACAGAGTGAAAAATGGCTCATGTAGATCATTACCATGGACTGTATGGCAGATTTCTGTGCAGTAAATCCTAAGTAACCCCATATAATACTGCATGGTTATCAAAGCAATTGATGTTCTATTGGTAAGACCAAAGCATCAAAGGAGAACTCTGTGAATGCACAGTAGAGGAAAACTTACGGGTCAGATTCATCTGAGCTGGAATGATCATGGTTCTGCTCTGCTTTCCATCTCTTGTACCGGTCAATTAATTCTGTCAAGTAAGAGGTCTTCTTGGAATTTCGAATTATGAATTTATGCTTCAGTAATTCTTTCGCTGTAGGTCTCTTAAGAAAATAAAGAAAACATTAATCATTCTTCCTTAAGCCGTAAAGCAAAATTTCATGTTTCTCATCATCAGAGGAGCAAAACTATTATGATGCAATGGGAGCATAGGACTATTAGAAATTTGTTCTTTAGAAAAAAGAAGCAATTATTCATCATCAATTCCTATATTGGCTGAGTCACACTGCTGTCTCAACATCACAAACTCACCACCAGTTATAGTAATGAGACAGCAGCCGCAACTATTTACAGTCATAGTGTCATAAAGATGTACGGCACAGAAACAGACCCTTCGGTCCAACCCGTCCATGCCGACCAGATATCCCAACCTAATCTAGTCCTACCTGCCAGCACCCAGTCCACATCCCTCCAAACCCTTCCTATTCATATAGCCATCCAAATGCCTTTTCAATGTTGCAATTGTACCAGCCTCCACCACTTCCTCTGGCAGCTCATTCCATACATGTATCATCATTTGCATGATAAAGTTGCCATTAGGTCTCTTTTATATCGTTCCCCACTCACCCTAAACCTGTGCCATCTAGTTCTGGACTCCCCCACTCAGGGAAGAGATTTTGTCTATTTATCCTATTTTTATATCTAGGTGTAAGTACAAATTCAAGTTACAGTAATAGTAATCACACTTCAAAAATACTTAATTGTTTGTAAAGTGTTTTGTGATAGCCTGAGATCTTGAAAGGCATTATTCAAATGCAAGATTGCTTCTTCTTGCTTGTTCTTCCATGCTGTTCACAAATATATATTCATAACTTAAGTTACCATTTAGGCCCAGAACACTCTCAAATACAGCAACCTGAGTCAAAATTTCTTAAAATGCTTAGTATGCAATTCTGAAATGAATCTATCAACAGAGTTATCAAAAACACATCAGTCACAGTTCAATGGATCAATGAATATATAGATTTTATTCTTTTAATGCCAGGAAATATGCACTGCCACTTCTTAGGATTCAAAACTGATTGAATGTTAGTAGGTGCTGACAAAATTGTTGACAATGTGATTAAAATAATTTAGCATCTGTTCACTAATTCAGAACTTGACATGAGTACAATATAAGGACGGAATGATGTAATGGTCATGTCACTGTAGTAGTAAGCCTGAATGTGAGCTAAAGGTCTATGGCCATTGGTTTGAATCCCACTTTTAGCAAATAGTAAAATTTGTATTCAATAAATATCTGGATAAGAAACTGGCCTTGTGGCGACCACTTTTGATTGTTGTAAAAGTTCATGAGATTCAGTAATATATTTTAAGGAAGGACAAAATACCATCCTTATCTGTTCTGACTCCAGACTCATAGTATTGTTGTTGACTCTCAACTACTTACTGAACAATTAAGGATGGGCAATCAACACTGGTCAAACCCGCACTGCCCTCATTCCATGAAACAAATGTTTAAAAAACAGGATTGGTGATGCATTTGAATTATGTCAAGTTGGGACCATACTGCACACCAGGAGGGAATTCGGATGGTTAGGAAAAAAAATTAAAACAGTAGCCAAGGTTCTCAAATCGTTGTTTTAGCAAGACTTTTAAATAACTTACAAAACTCGGTTCTTTATTCAAGCAAGCTTCAACAAATTCTTTGAGGGGTTTACTGTAGTTTCCTTCCAATGTTGGTGCATTGTTCTTCGGAATAAGGAACAAAACTTTCATTGGATGTAGCTCTGAATGTGGCGGTTCTCCTTTTGTAAGTTCTATGGCAGTTATTCCCAAAGACCAGATATCAGCCTATATAAACAGAACACAAAAAAAGTAACTCATTTCATATTCAGTATAAAATATTTGTTTCTATATGATGTGCAATGTTAGCCCTTTCAATACACTTGGGTACACATCAAGATTTTTACAGGTTGACCTTGAACCAAATTATAACCTGCCACAAATTTTCATCAAATAATGCCAAATGCAATTTCATCACGAGGACAGCATTTACATTGCTGTGCCAAGCTAATTGATCAACACTGGCGCCCATGAACAAGTCAAAACTGTTTTATGCGTGAATGCATCTACTGAAAAGAGCTGATGATATTTTAAAGAGTACCTATTATTTCTCCTCAAACTGATCAATTAATTTTCACACTGTAGAGATTCTGTGATTCTATGAAATATAGAGTCTGCAACAAACAAAAGCAGAAGAGTCATTGGATTTGAAATGTTAAATGCTTCTTTTTTTTAGATTCCCTACAATGTGGAAACAGGCTCTTCGGCCCAATAAGTCCACACCGACCCTCCGAAGAGTAACCCACCCAGACCCATTTCCCTCTGACAAATGCACCTAACACCTATGGGCAATTTAGCATGGCCAATTCACCTGACCTGCACTGCACATCTTTGGAATGTGGGAGGAAACCGGAGCACCCGGAGGAAACCCACACAGATATGGGGAGAATGTGCAAACTCCACACAGTCAGTTACCCAAGGCTGGAATCAAACCTGGGACCGTGGTGCTGTGAGGCAGCAGTGCTACCCACTGAACCGTGCTGTTCCACAGATGCTGCCAGACTTCTTAATTTCTCCAACAACTTTTATTTTCGTTAGTTTCACATCTCCACGGTTCTTTGTTTTACTTAAATCTAGGATCTTGCAGCAAAAGGTTCAATACCACTGACAGCGCATTAACGGAGCTGAAAATGTGTTGCTGGTTAAAGCACAGCAGGTCAGGCAGCATCCAAGGAACAGGAAATTCGACGATTCGGGCAAAAGCCCTTCATCAGGAATCCTTTAACCAGCAAGACATTTTCAGCTCTGAGCTCCAGCATCTGCAGACCTCACTTTTTACAGTGCATTAACGGAGCCAGACACCTTAAATTATTTTACTGCTAGATTACGCACTAATTTCTGCTGGCAACAATTGAAGAAAAGGTAAGCAGTGGTACAAAAAAAATGCTTAAAATAGCAGACAGAAATACTTTGTACCTTTTATATCTACGTGCGAAGTACATAACTAGATATAGGATTAATTTTTACCAAAGCTCAGACTGAGAACCACTCTGGGTCCAAACCAATGGGATTATTTTTGCCCTTCAATATATCCTTCTATTCCTTTCACAGACTGATACAAGCCAGAAGGAAATCATTTGGCCCACTGTGCCTAGGCCAGCTCTAAGAAAAAGCTGTCTCATTAATCCCACTCCCCTGCTCCTTCCACATAGCCTTGTAGGCACTTTTCTTTTCAAGTATTTCCAATTCCCTCTTGAAACAACTGAGTCTGCTTCCAAACATTATGAGATATTGCATTCCAGATTTTCTTTGTGTAGAAGAACAATATACCCATGTGGCCGTTGGTTTTTTTGCCAACCATCTTAAATTTGTCTCCCCAAGTTATCGGACCTTCTACTGGAAACAGTTTTCCCTTATTTGCTCCATCAGATCTTGAACACTGCTATTAACTACCCTCTTGATCGCCTCTGCTATATGGAGATCAATATCACCTTCTACAGTTTTACCACAAACCTTAAAGTCACCCATTGTTGGTACCATTCTGCTAAATGGCTTCTGCATTCTCAGTGAGGTGTTTGAAATCAGCCACAGTTACCAAATGGGACACAATCAGTGATTTATAAAGACTTGGCATGTTTCTTCCTCTAACATTCAGCCTTGATCATTCTGAATGATTGAGGGGGCTCAAATCGACTGAATGGCCTACTGCTGCTCGAATTTTCCATGTTACTTCTTAGTAACTGCACCTATGCTATTCACTGAGTGACTCAACTTGGTAGCCCAAATGGTAAAACCATGGTGTTTCCTTACTAACACATCGGCCAGGATTCCTTCAAAATAGAATTTTTCAAACTTCTTTCACGCAGAGTGGACATCATTGGCAAGACCAGCATTTTCTGGCAAATCACAACTGAAATGAGCAACTTGATAGATCATTACAGTGGGAAATTAAGAGTCAACACATTGCTGTGGGTCTGCAGTTACATGATGACCAGATCAGGTAAACATGGAATATTTGATTCCATAAAGAACTGCAGTAAGCCAGATGGATTAAATTACAATTGACAGTAGTTTCATAGCACCATTGCTAAGATTAGTTTGTATATCATAGATTTTATGAAGTGAATAAACACTCAGGGTTCAGAAAAGATTCACAAGGATGTTACAAGGGATTGGTGGGTTTGAGTTACAGCAAAAGGCTGAATAGGCTGGGGCCTTTTTTTTCCTGGAGCAGATGTCAAGGATGACCTCCTAAAGGTTTATAAAATCATGAGACACATGTTTAGATTAGATTACTTACAGTGTGGAAACAGGCCCTTCAGCCCAACAAGTCCACACCGACCCGCCGAAGCGCAACCCACCCATACCCCTACATATACCCCTTACCTAACACTACGGGCAATTTAGCATGGCCAATTCACCTGACCCGCACATCTTTGGACTGTGGGAGGAAACCGGAGCACCCGGAGGAAACCCACGCAGACACGGGGAGAACGTGCAAACTCCACACAGTCAGTCACCTGAGCCGGGAATCGAACCCAGGTCCCTGGCGCTGTGAGGCAGCAGTGCTAACCACTGTGCCACCGTGCTGCCGATGTATAGGGTGAATAGCCAAGGTCCTTTTATTTGTGTGGGAAGAGTCCAAAGCTAGAGGGCATAGGTTTAAGGTGAGAGGAAAGATTTAAAAAGGATCTGAGGGCTAAAGTTTTCATGCAGAAGATGTTGCATGCATGGAACAACATGCCAGAGGAAGTGGTGGACACAGTTACAAATACATGAACAGGAAGGCTTTAGAGGGAAATGAACCAAATGCTGGCAAATGGAACAAGATTGGTTTAGGATATTTGGTCAGTGCGGACCAGTTGGATTGAAGAATCTGTTTCTGTGCTGCAACTCCCCACATACGTTCGAGACACCACCCATGCCCTCCACCCTCCTCCAAGACTTCCGTTTCCCCGGCCCCCAATGCCTCATCTTCACCATGAATATCCAATCCCTCTACAGTCCATCTTCCGTAGTTATACTGGCACCACTCCCCACCTCTTCCTCTGCTACACTGATGACTGCATTGGCGCCACCTCGTGCTCTCGCGAGGAGGTTGAGCAATTCATCAACTTCAACACATTCCGCACCCTAACCTTAAATTTACCTGGACCATCTCTGACACCTCCCTCCCCTTCCTGGACCTCTCCATCTCCATAACTGATGACCGACTTGACACTGACATTTTTTACAAACCCACCGACTCCCACAGATACCTGGATTACCCCTCTTCCCACCCTACCTCCTGCAAAAATGCCATCCTGTATTCCCAATTCCTCTGCCTCCGCCGTATCTGCTCCCAGGAGGACCAGTTCCACCAAAGAACACACCAGATGGCCTCCTTCTTTAGAGACTGCAATTACCCTTCCCATGTGGTCAATGATACCCTCCAATGCATCTCGTCCACATCCCGTACCTCCACCCTCAGACCCCAACCCTCCAACCGTAACAAGGACAGAACGCCCCTGGTGCTCACCTTCCACCCTACCAACCTTCGCATAAACCAAATCATCCACGACATTTCCGCCACCTCCAAACGGACCCCACCACCAGGGATATATTTCCCTCCCCACCCCTTTCCACCTTCCGCAAAGACCATTCCCCCATGACTACCTGGTCAGGTCATGCCCCCCAACAACCCATCTGGCACCTTCCCCTGCCACCGCAGGAATTGCAAAACCTGCGCCCACACCACCTCCCTCACCTCCATCCAAGGCCCCAAAGGAGCCTTCCACATCCATCAAAGTTTCACCTGCACATTCACCAATATCATTTATTGCATCCATTGCTCCCGATGTGGTTTCCTCTCCATAGGGGAGACTACATGCCTCCTAGCAGAGCGCTTTAGGGAACATCTCTGGGATACCTGCACCAATAACCACACCGCTCTGTGGCCCAGCATTTCAACTCCCCCTCCCACTCAGCCGAGGACATGGAGGTCCTGGGCGACCTTCACCGCCACTCCCTCACCACCTGATGCCTGGAGGAAGGATGCCTCATCTCCCACCTCGGAACACTTCAACCCCAGGGCATCAATGTGGACTTCACCAGTTTCCTCATTTCCCCTTCCCCCACCTCACCCCAACTCCAAACTTCCAGCTCATCACTGTCCCCATGATCTGTCCTACCTGCTTATGTTGTTTTCCACCTATCCACTCCACCCTCCTCTCTGACCTATCGCATCCATCCCCACCCCCATTCACCTATTGTACTCTATGCTACTTTCTTCCCACCACCTCTCATTTGTCTCTCCACCCTGCAGGCACTCTGCCTCTATTCCTGATGAAGGGCTTCTACACGAAATGTTGATTTTCCTGCTCCTCAGATGCTGCCTGACCTGCTGTGCTTTTCCAGCACCACTCTAATCTAAAATCTGCAGCCCTTGTTTTTACCTCCAAGTCTAATTCGACCAGCTGCCATGATGGGATATTTCTCTGGGTTAGTAATCCAGAAACATTATAGCAATGCAACTAACTCGCCAACTTGCACTTAAACCGCAGCTTCAAAGAAAAACACCTCTGATGCACAGATACAGAAACAACAGAAGTTGAAGTTTGATACGAAGCCACATAGAGAGAATTAGGACAAGTGACCAAAACCTTGGGCAAAAAGATAGACTTTAAGGAGAATATTAAAAGGAGGCAAGACAGAGAAAGCAAGCAAGAGAGCATGAAGGAATTATAAATATTACATCCAGGCAGCGGAAAGAATAGGTGGAACAATGGAAGTCAATTGTTACAAGGCCAGAATTGGAGCACAATACAAATTTGAGGATTGCCGGGCTAGAGGAGATTACTGACATATGGAGGGGAGAAGCAATGTGATCAAATTTTTAAAACTCAGGCAATGCAAAACTTATAACCAATGTAAACTGGTGAGCTGAGGAGTGATGGTAAACAGGACTTGTAGCATCAGAGCTATACAGCACAGAAACAGGCCTTTCAGTTCAAATACCCCATGCCAACCATAAACACAAACTAAAATAGTCCCTCCTGCCTGCTCCTGGCTCATATCCCTCCAAACATTTCTTATTCATATACTTATCTAAATGTCTTTTAAACACTGTAACTGCAGCCACATCCACCCACTTCATCTGGAAGTTCATTTCACATGCGAACCACTCAGTGTAAAAAAGGTTGCCTCTCATGTCTTTTTAAAATCTTTCTCCTCTCATCATAAAAATAAGACCCCTAGTCCTGAAATCCCCCAACCTATGGAAGTCATACCTGCCATTCACCTTATCTATACTCCTCATTATTTTATAAACCTCTATAAGGTCACCTCTCAACCTCCTTTGTTCGAGTGAAAAAAGACAGAGTTCTAGAGATGTACAGCATGGAACAGACCCTTCGGTCCAACCCATCCATGCTGACAAGATATCCCAACCCAATCTAGTCTCACCTGTTCAGCATCTGGCCCATATACCCATCCAAATGCCACTTAAATGTTGCAATTGTACTAGCCTCCACCACATCCTCTGGCAGCTCATTCCATACATGTACCACCCTCTGTGTGAAAAAGTTGCCCCTTAGGTCTCTTTTATATCTTTCCCCTCTCACTCTAAACCTATGCTTTCTAGTTCTGGACTCCCCAACGCCAGGGAAAAGACTTTGTCTATTTATCCTATCCATGCCCTTCATAATTTTGTAAACCTCTTTAAGGTCACCCCTTAGCCTCTGACGCTCCAGGGAAAACAGCCCCAGCCTGTTCAGCCTCTCCCTGTAGCTCAAATCCTCCAAAGCTGGCAACATCCTTGTAAATCTTTTCTGAACCCTTTCAAGTTTCACAACATCTTTCCAATAGGAAGGAGACCAGAATGCTGAGTGTTAGGCTAAGTGCAGCAATGTTCGGATGTGTTGACATTTGGAGGGTGGAAGGTGGATGACCTAAAAGGAGAGAGAGGTAAATTATAGAATTTAGAGGTAACATAAGCATGGATCGGAGTTCCACCAGTAGAAGAGTTGAACTGTGTGTATTGGGCATTTTTATAGACACATTGACAAACTATGCCTTCATAAAAGGGTCACCTCGTTTATCTGCAGTTCATTCTGGAGAAACAGTAACAATCTGTACCTTTGAATCATATGCAGACTGTTTGATAACTTCTGGTGCCATCCAGAAGGGCGTACCCACAAAAGTGTTTCTTTTTATTTGCGTATCTGTCAGCTGCCCGGCAACTCCAAAATCTGCGAGTTTAACATCACCTTGCTCCGACAGCAAAACATTGGCAGCTAGGAAAAAGTATACAAAGTTAAGTGAGTGACTTGAACATGACCACTTGGTTTAAAAGTTTGAATGCAATTCCTTACCTTTTATATCCCTGTGGATTTTCTTTTCAGAGTGCAAATACTCAAGGCCTTTTAAAATTTCTCTTAGTATTGTCGCAATCTGGTATTCATCCAATGAACCAGGTTCTAACTAAGAAAAATAATAAAACTTTTAAAAACTTAGCAAAAGATTTAATAAATAGAGACGATTCAGCCCTCTGACCATGCTCCATTATCCCACTAAATCATGCCTTTATATTCTTCAACATCATTAACCCACTCAAAACATAAGCCAAACAAAAATCTGTCAGTTTTACCACTTTCAATCACAACCTTTTCAGAGGCAATTGCCAATGGGCAATAAAACGCTGGCCCAGCTAGTAATGCCTACATCCAGTAAACAGACGAGAAAAAAATAAAACCTGAGGCACAACATGCTCTCAGGGGAGAAAGTCAGAGATTTCTACTCCCCTATGTATTAAGAAATGTTTCCTAATATCACTCCATTTGACCTGGCTCTAATTTTAAAGAGTTCTTCCTTTTCTTAGATTCCTCTCACCAGAGGAAATAGTTCCCATTTACTCTCTCATGATCTTTAACGCTATCTTTAGATTGCTTCTTTAACCCTCTATACTTGAGAAAAAACAAGTCTGGTCAATTCAACATGTCATTAGAGTTAACCTTTTCAGGGCAGCATTACTTTAGTGAATCAGCATCGCACCTACTCCACAAAGGCAATACAATCTTCTGAGATGTGGGAATAAGATCATGATGCAATGCTTTAAATTAAACACATGCCACTACACTTCCTTTCAGCACAAATTATAACCTATTCCTTTTTCTTCATGTTGTCATCCATCTTTCCCTTAAATACAGACTTTGCATCTCTATTTTATAAATCTGCCCATTTGACGTGATAATTCAAAGCTCCAATTTGTAAGTGATGCTCAAATAAGTTTTGGTGGGATATATATTCTCAGAATAGTCAAAATAACTACTCAATGAGACAGAATGTCAGTATTCAGTTGGTTCTCTAGATTATCTTAACACTTCCTTTTCCTGATTTCACAAATTTTGACATTAGCTGGTCTTATAATAACTTGAATAACTATGTTAGATTTGTGATCAATCAAGCTAGCACTAAAAAGGACTACAGATTTTCCAAATGTTAGGGACGGCAATAAAGTTGCAACTTTTACGATTCAATTTTATAACCATCAGTGTATTTTCTGGAATTTCAATTTCTCACAAAATTTCAAACGTTACTTTTTAACTGCTTTGCAGAAAATCTATCTTGAGAGCTGCATTTAAAAAATCAAACTAATATTTTAGTCTGGGCTGACATTGATATCAGGTTCATTTTACTCTCATTGAAAAGTGTTATTCACTTTATAAAACCACAGTTCTTAAAACAAGACTGGGCAAAGTCAGAAGAGCAATTTCTCCATGGTATGTATTGCAGCCATTAAATTTTTATTTCTAAGAAAAAAACTACCTCCAAATGAATTTTCCACAGCAAAATTTAAAAATAATATACTTACCAGATCTAAAGCTGAGCCACCACCAAGATATTCCATGATAATCCATAATTTTGTGTCCTGCATGACAAATGATTAAAACTGTTTGTAAAGTGAATCTTAACATTTTAACAAGCAATGAGAAAACTTGACCTATTGCAAATTCCGCACTTCCTTTGTTTCACCATTGACAGCTGTTACATTAGATGCTTAAACTCTGCAATAACATGTAAGATTTCTAAAGGATTGAACGCTCTGGAGGCAGGAAGCATGTTTCCGCTGATGGGTGAGTCCAGAACCAGAGGACAGTTTAAAAATAAGGGTAGGACATTTAGAACAGAGTTGAGGAGAAATTTCTTCACCCAGAGAGTGGTGGATATATGGAATGCTCTGCCCCAGAAGGCAGTGGAGGCCAAGTCTCTGGATACTTTCAATAAAGAGATGGATAGGGCTCTTCAAGATAGTGGAATCAAGGGTTATGGGGATAAAGCAGGAACAGGAAGTGGATGATTGTGGATAATCAGCCATGATCATAATGAACGGTGGCGCTGGCTCAAAAGGCCAAATGGCCTACTCCTGCATCTATTGTCTATTGTCTAATTCCTTCCTGAAACCCTTCTGTCCAAAATGAGACCTTAAAATCTACTTCTTTGTCCAAGCTTTGAATCACTCATCCTTAATACCTCTCAGTGGCTGTGTCAAACTTGTACACTCTTCATGGAAAATGCTAGAACATTCATGGAAGTTTGTACATTATGAACATTTAAACATCAAGTAATTTTATGTTCCTATTAACTAGACTTCCTCAATTAATCTAAAGTAATCTTTCATTTCTATAAATCAAACAGCTCAATTTTAAGAGTGAAAACACAGAGACAAAACATAAAAAGCTCAAATTAAAAATGGAGGGAAGTTTAATGCAGTGCCACACAATAAGGAAAAAGAAAAGCCATGGTGACTATCCCTAATCAGTCCTTGTCTTTCCAACTACACGTACATCCTGTCCCTCTGGAATCCCTCCAACAACTTGCCCACCACCGACGTCAGGCTCACTGGTCTATAGTTCCCTGACTTGTCCTTACCACCCTTCTTAAACAGTGGCACCATGTTAGCCAACCTCCAGTCTTCTGGCACCTCAACTGTGACTAATGATGATACAAATATCTCAGCAAGAGGCCCAGCAATCACTTCTCTAGCTTCCCACAGATTTCTAGGGTACACCTGATCAGGTCCTGGGGATTTATCCACCTTTATGCCTTTCAAGATATCAGCATTTCCTCCTCTGTAATATGGACAGTTTACAAGGTGCCACCATCTATTTCCCATCTATCTTCCATGTCCTTTTCCACAGTAAATACTGATGCAAGATACTCGTTTAGTATCTCCCCAATTTTCTGCGGCTCCACACAAAGGCCGTCTTGCTGATCTTTGCGGGGTCCTATTCTCTCCTTAGTTACCCTTTTGTCCTTCATGTATTTGTAAAAACCCCTTGGATTCTCCTTAATCCTATTTGCCAAAGCTATCTCATGTCCCCTTTTTGCCCTCCTGATTTCCCTCTTAACTATACTCCTACTGTCTTTATATTCTTCTAAGGATTCACTCGACCTACCCTGTCTATACCTTACATATGCTTCCTTCCTTTTCTTAACCAAACCCTCAATTTCTTTAGTCATCCAGCATTCCCTATACCTACCAGCCTTCCTTTCACCCTCACAGGAATATACATTGTCTGGATTCGCGTCCTCTCTTTTCTGAAGGCTTCACACTTTCCAGCCACCCCTTTACCTGCGAACATCTGCAGGTGTTTCAAAAGGCACTTTTGCAAGTTCTTGCCTAAAACTATCAGAATTGGTCTTTCTCCAATTTAGAACACAGCAATTAGGAGCAGGAGTAGGCAATTCAGCCCTTTGAGCCTTTCTGTCATTTAACATGATCATGGCTGATCTTATCCTGGTTTCAACTCCAGTTTCCTGCCTGCTCCCCATAGATCTTTGTCCCGCTTTTCATCAGAAATGTATCTAATTCTTTCTTGAATCTTTTGATTGATTCTGCCTCTCCTGCACTCTGGGGAAGTGAGTTCCACAGATTCACAACCCTCAGAGAAGAAGTTTCTTATCAGTTTTGAACCTACCTCCACTCACTCTATTTCTATGACCTCTTGTTCAAGACTGTCCCACAAGGGGGAGCATCTGTTCAACATCCACCTTGTCAATCTCCTTTAGTATTTTATATACCTCAATCAACACCCCCCCCACCCCCCATGAGCAACATCAGATGAGTAGCCTCGAACAATGCAAAAGGTCCCAAAATAAAATAAGGTTTTGTTTAGCTTTGATCTAATAATCTAATGTGAAGACTCTTGTTGTCTCTCATACTGTGAAACATGCTGAGAAGAAAGGCACTATAGAAATGCAAGCTAACGAGTCTAGCAAGACATTAGAAAAGACTAAATCAGTTTCCAGGGATTTATTTACAGGAGCCAGGGCATTTTCATACAAGTAGAATGGCAGGGTGTTGATTTGTACCTTTTCAGTGATAGAATCACTAAACAAGACTATTGTACTATATCTACTTAATAATCAAACATGTTAACAAGAGTGCTCATTTATAGAAGGCTGAACTAAACTCTCAATCAGCTTGGATGCTGGAATGAGTCCACTGTAGAACAGCTACAAGTTTGTGCCTTCATATCAACACAAAAATGGGATCACAGCCATGCACCATAGAGTTTTAGTACCTTTAGTTCTTTTTATTCATTTATGGGATATGAATGTCACTGGTCAGGTCAGCATCTATTTCACATCCTTAATCACCCATACGGCAGTTAAGAGTCAACCACACTGAAGATCTGGAAGCACATGTAGGCCAGAAGGAGACAGGATGGCAGATTTCCTTCCCTAAAGGACATTTGTGAACCAGATGGTTCTGGTTTTAGATTAGATTACTTAGTGTGGAAACAGGCCCTTCGGCCTAACACGTCCACACCGACCCGCTGAAGCTCAACGCACCCATACGTTTACCCCTTACCTAACACTACGGGCAATTTAGCATGGCCAATTCACCTGACCCGAACGTCTTTGGATTGTGGGAGGAAACCAGAGCACCCGGAGGAAACCCACGCAGACACGGGGAGAGCGTGTAAACTCCACACAGTCAGTCGCCTGAGGTGGGAATTGAACCCGGGTCTCTGGCGCTGTGAGGCAACAGTGCTAACCACTGTGCCATCATGCCGCCCAGTGCCCTGCTGTAGGAAGGATATTATTAAATTGGAGATGGTTCAGAAAGGAATTACGAGGGGCTGGATGATTTGAATTGTAAGGAGAGGCTGGCTAGGCTGGGACATTTTTCACTCAAGCTTTGAGGGTTGACCTTATAGAGTTTTATAAAATCATGAGGGGCTTTAATCAGGTAAACAGCAAAGGCCTTCTGCTCAGAGTAGAGGAGTTGAAAACTAGAGGGCATATTTTAAGGTGAGATGGGAAATTTTTAAGAGACCCGAGAAGGAAGCTGTTTCACACAGAGAGTGGTTGGTTTGTGGAATGAACTGCCAGAGGAAGTGGTAGCTGCAGGTACAGTTACAACATTTAAAAGACAGGTACATGAATAGGAAAAGTTTGGAAGGATATGGGCCAAACACAGGCAAGTGGGACTAGGTTATTTTGGGAAATTTGGTTGGGATGGATGAGTTGGACCGAAAAGTCTGTTTCTGCATTTTATAACTCCATGGATGCGTGCGCAGTTCTGGGCACCACACCAAATGAAGGAAGTGAATTCATTGGAGGGGGTTCAGAAAAGGTTAATGGGAATGGTTCCAGGGAAGTGACACTTCGGTTATGAGGAAAGATTATAAAATTTGGAACTGTTTTCCTTGGAGGGGAATTTGCTACAAGTTTCTAAAATCACAAGGAATCTGAAAAGAATATATGGGATAAACTATTCCTGCTCATAAAGGGATCAAGAACTGGAAGATGCAGTTTTAAAGTGTTTTGCAAAAGAAGCAAACAAAATGCCAGAAATAATTTTTTCATGCAGCAAAGTCAGGGTCTGGCAACGTTCTGTCTGGAAGTCTGGTGGATGCAGCTTCAATTGAGTCTTTAAAGAGAGCAGTGGAAAATTACTTAAATAGTAACAATGTGCAGGGTTACATGGAAAAGGCACAAAATTGGCACTAACTATGTATTACCACAACCCCCTTTTGCTTTGCAACATCATCTTTTGTCTTTCAATGTCTTTTAGGAACAAAATTTGCCATCTTTAGTCTGGTCTGGTCCACGTGTCTCCAGATCCACAACAAAGTGACCGATATTTAACTACACTCTGGGGAATTAAGAATAGGTTGATACTATGACTATATCCCCCAACAATACACAGAGAACGGCAAGATTTACAGCATCAAATGGTTTGCCTTTGCGAACCCATCGGTGTTTTGGGTGGGGGGGGGGGGCATTGTCAATGAAAGAAGTTTAAATGCTGCACTGCTCTGGGTGTGAGCTCCAAATTGATTTAATAACATCCCAACCACAAAGTTGCTTGTGCTTATTTTTTGTTCAATATACTATCCACAACTCAGAAAATGCCTACATTGAACTAGATAAATACATTTAGCGAAGACAATTGATGGACTGGACGTGATCATGGCCAAAGTTTGGTCAGCCACCCTAAATGACACTTTGCCGTATTTTCTAATTAGCACTTGTGTTTAAATTTCAGCAAGAATGGGCACAACAAACACACTTTGCTCAATTATATTCTTTAGTCAATAACTGCTGGCCTGGTGATATCCATAATCTTCGAAGGAATTTAAAAAATTGGCCCACTACCACATCACAAAACTTCCCTTTTATTCTTTGCCTCCCTCCTCCCTCTTGCTCTACACTCATTTATAAAATGTTCAATCACTAACAACTTCCAGGATATAACTGTATTAGAATCAATTTAAAGAAGATTTAACTGATTTCTGGGACTAAAGGTGAATCTACAAGGAAACGTTGAGCAAATTTGGAGTTTTGCGTTGTGGCCTAGGGGAGAGAAGGATCATGGTAGTAACAGTTTATCGATGCACTTGACAGACATCCGTGAACTTTTTTCACTCACTATTGGGGATGATTACTGGAAAGATGGTACGGCAGAGCTTAACAAAATGGAGTGGAGCATAGAAAAGCTAAATATCTCCGTGGCATGGCAGAATGTTCCTGCAATAGTGCTACATGAGCGCAAGACTCAATAGTACATTATGTGGTTCAGCCAGATCTGGGTGGTAAATAGCTCAACTAGCTGCCTGCCGATTTTGTTAAAATCTGTATCTCTTTGATTTAAGAGAGGGGCAAAGCAAGCTGTAGACTGGGGCCTGGGGTTAATAGCCAGCATAAGAGAAAATCATGGTTTTAACTGAGGAACAGAACAAAGCTGGAGGCAAGGTGGTAGTTGAGTAACCATCAACTGGATAAACATCTTGATGAATGGAGGACCAATGGATAGACAGTTCAGATTTAGCAAAGTGCATTCCCAAATTGTGAATGGTGGATACAGAAATATATAGGAATGAAAAGGGGGAAAAAATGTGGGTAGAGATCAATATAAGGAAGTCATCAGAAAGGGTCTGTGATTGGGGCAGCACCAGTGCTGGCAAGGTCAAACATTCAGTAGTAAATATGGATGGGGAGTTTATATTGAGGGAGCGCTTAAGGAAGGGTAGGAGGCCAATAGGAGACAGAGAACGATGAATTGAGATTGTCTTCAGAAGGACATCCCGTTTACATCAGCTGCCACAGCCCGGAACTTCAAAGACCACCAAAAGAATATTAAAACATATGCTTCTCTCCATTTATGAGCCTTCTTTCCACCCCTCAACTCCACCTCCCCCACCCCATAACTCATTCTATTTTTGCATACTAATACGTGCATGTCAAAGGATTTGAAATAGGTTTTAATAGAACAAAGAACAAAGAAAATTTACAGCCCAGGAACAGACCCCTCGGCCCTTCAAGCCTGAGCCGATCCAAATGTACTGTCTAAACCTGTCGATCAATTCCTAAGCATTTGTATCCCTCTGATCCCTATCTACTCATGCATCTGTCCAGACACATCTTAAATGAATCTACCATGCCTGCCTCTACCACCTCTGCTGGCAATGCGCACCAAACGCCACCACCCTCTGTGTGAAGTATTTGCCGTGTGTATCCCCCTTAAACTTTCCACATCTCACCTTGAAAGCATTACCTCTGGTTATTGAATCCTTAACCTTGGGAAAAAGCTTGTCTCTTTCCACCCTGTCTATGTCCTTCATAAGTTTTCACTTGAATTAATTTTACAATAAAACTAACTCCTCTTCCTTTGTTAATTCAAGAGAACTGTTCAGTTTATGTTAACATGTAGCTTTACACATGTCAAATACACACTGAACAGGAAAAAAAATGAAATCTTTTTAAACAGTAAAACACTTATAACCAACTTCGGGAGTGAAAAGGGGTATTTATTCTGCTTTCTGATTTGGCCATACACTTGAATCAAGATTATTACCTACAATAAGCCCGTGGAGAGCAAGGACCTTGTTTATGTGTAACAAAATGTGGAGAGAAGTGGTGAGAGCTGATCCACTGAAGACAGTATATAGAGTTGATTCTGAAGCAAGGAGTTGGTCAGAGGAGGACGATACGCATTTGGGGCTGCTGCATACAAGGAAGCAATGATAAGTGTCTCGATGAACCCCTTTGAAGGATGTCAAGAAAAACAAGAAGGTTTATCTTAGGAGCTAATTAACCTTGGGAAAGCAAAAGGCTAGTAAGAAGCTGAAAGACTTGTAGAGTTGAACATGTTCAGTAGGGAGGAACAGCTATAAATTGATCAAGGTTTGGTCCAGAGCTGAGAGAAGGAATGATGTTGGGGGCAGGTAAGAAACAATGTCAGCAAATTGCAGGTCCGTCAATAGACAGCTTTTGAAAGAGGTAAAGCATCTGAGATGAGCGCACAGAAGTGCATTATACAGAGTTCTACAACAGAGGTGCTCATACTTTTGGAGCAGATAACCGGACTGATCCTATGATGAAACTAGCAAGTAGACAGAGTGTAATTAAAGCAAATGAAACAACTTAACGGTGATTGTTCTAACTTTGAACACCAAGAGAATCATACCAACAAGCTCTACAGTGATATCATATCATGCAGTCCAAACCTAACACAAAGAAACTCTCAATCTATTTAACAGGAGGTATTTTATGACTTGCCTTTTGTTGTTCATCCCCTAAACCAATGTGTATATAGATACACACACACCCACCCACCCCAAACCACCTCCACTGATAATGCTTTGGCAAACAAAGACTTCAAAAATCAGCGTTTTCTCTTAACCTTAAAACTGATTTGGACTCAACTTGTATGGAAAGCATGTAAGACATTTGATGCCATTTACTTAAGGTCCAACCACCTGAGTGTTACTCCGTCATGTCTCATTCCCATTAAAAAAATGTAAAGTTATAAGCTTCACCTTCAGATAGGATCCATAGTACTTTGTAACATATGGACTATCACACTGACTTAGGACAGTTATTTCCTGCTGAATATCCTCAATTTCATCTTCAGCTTCTTCAAGATCAATATTTTTAATGGCCACGATTTTCTGACTCCTGTTGTCTATTCCTTTAAAAACTTCACCGAAGGAACCCTTTCCGATCTTCTCCAGCTTTGTAAACAGTTCTTCTGGATCTGCTTTCAAATTCTAAAAAAAATTAAACAGAAGTGTTAGAAATGCAATGCAATTTGTGCTCAATGTCATAAACAAAATTATGCATTGCGACTGCACATTTACAATCTTGGGGCATCCCAAATCACTTTACAATCAATGAAGCATCTTTAAACTGACTCAGTGTAGGATATGCAGCAAAGCTCCAGAAACAGTGACAACCAGATATTCTGCTTTTCACGATGTCAAAAATCACACAACACCAGGTTAGAGTCCAACAGGTTTATGTGGAATCACTAGCTTTCAGAGGGCTGCTCCTTCATCAGGTGATCCTGGTGAAGGAGCAGCACTTTGAAAGCTAGTGATTCCAAACAAACCTGTTGGACTATAACCTGGTGTTGTGAGATTTTTAACTTTGCCCAACCCAATCCAAAACCGGCACCTCCACAACATGATTTTTCACGATGCTATTTTAGCATCAAGTTTATGCTCAGGTCTCGCATCAAACTGAAAACCACAACTTCAGTCAGAGGTGACCGCACAGCCCATTGACA
Organism: Hemiscyllium ocellatum; assembly: GCF_020745735.1. NCBI lineage: Eukaryota > Metazoa > Chordata > Chondrichthyes > Orectolobiformes > Hemiscylliidae > Hemiscyllium > Hemiscyllium ocellatum. Next base: position 19,860,990 of record NC_083406.1, on the reverse strand, counting down.
TGAATACAGACAGAGATACAGTTCTATCATTTTCCTCAGTGTAAGTCTTAATGTAGATGTTAATATATATTGGTTTCTCAATTTTTGATATCTGACTGGCATCGACAGGTTTTTGTTTTTCAAAATGAAGTCATCCTTAAGAAAGTTACTTCAATCGCAATTTAAGTTAAATTGAAGAAAATTGGGAAAGTTTGAAAAGAACCAGAAAGAACTGTGGATGCTGGAAATCTGAAACAAAAACAGAAATTGCTGGAAAATCTTAAGTCTTGCAGCATCTATAGACAGAAATCAGAGTTGAACATTTCGGGTCCAATGACCTTCTTCAGAACTGACAGAACTCTAACTTTGTTAAGGATAATGTTTGTACTAATTGGAGATTAGTAGGTATGAATCATTGTAAAAACTCTTTAAAGGATAAACTTTGGACAAAGAACCAAAAAAACCTGTGATCACAAGATAAATAAATGCAGCCTACATAATAAGCACATTCCTAACACTACTATATTTATTGTTAATTACACTGGTGATTATAAATCTCCAATTCAAAATGCATTGCATTATGGAATGGAATGAATGTCAATTATACTGTGGCTCAGTAAGGAGCTCTCAGGATCAGAAAGCTCTGGGCTCAAGTACCAATGCAGATGCATGAGCATAAAAGCTGAGATCAGTATTGTGAAGGAGCTGCACTGTCAGAAGTGTCATCTTTCAAAAGAAACATTAAACCAAAGACATGTCTGCTATCTCAAGTAGATGTGGAAGATTCCATGGCACTAGTTAAAGAAAAGCAAGGTGTTCTCTCCAAGTCCGGGCCAATATTTCTCCTTCAACCAACAATACTAAACGATTCTGCATTACATAGTAAGATGCCTTATTTAAAGAGCCAATGCAAAGTGGGGAATCGCAACAAACAACCTTTGGATAGCCATATTTAGTCATTTGTCTTACTTTGTGTCAAATTGCTTTTGTACATCATAAAAATAGATTGAGGTTTCACTCAGCACTTTGATCAGTAGTGACTGGGCAGCTGTATAAATTGAGTAGATCCCTGAGCCACAGAAAGCCCTGAAATTACCCTGTCTGTATGATATTTGAGATGTGAATACTGCAAGGATGAATAGAGGTTGATAGCTTTTACATTGCAATTCCAGTAGTGTTAAAGTTTTTGAAGATTCAGAAAAAGTATAGAACTGGGTTTTATTTGTCATACTTCTGTTTCATGCTCATATTATATTGGCTCCACCCTTTCTGCTGATGTCACCTGCTAACTATAGTTAGAGATGAGGTATTCTATTCTCATTTTAAAGAGAGACCTGATGGATCAGTACAAGCTTTAAGTTCTAGTAATTTTTCCTGACCAAATACAGTTCTCCTTTTGCTGTCATGCCATAATATTTCTTGCTAATTAAGAAATGTCTGTGCTGTAGATATTCTAAGGTGGTGTATCTATTTCTATTGTCCCCAACAGCAATTTATTCAGAAATTTGTTTAAAAAATGCAAAGACATTTCAACTTGAATCCTCCAGAATCTGCGGAAGATTCAACTTGTCTCCTTACAATATGTTCAACTTAATATGATTGTGAAAGACTTGATATTTATAAAATCACGAGTTAGGTCCAAGACAATGGAGATTTGGTGGCAGGGAGCCACTTCAAACAGCCCTTAACCGACATATAGCTAGAGGTGGCAAATACCAGATGAATAAGAGGGTGCAGAAAAGATTTACAAGGATGCTGCCAGGACTAGAGGGTTTGAGTTATAGGGAGAGGCTGAATAAGCTAGGGCCTTTTTTTCCCTGGAGTGTCAATGGCTGAAGGGTAACCTTATAGAGATTTATAAAATCATAAGGAGCATGGTTACAGTGAATAGAAAAGGTCTTTTCCCTTAGGTGGGGAAATCCAAAACTAAAGAGCATAGGTTTAACGTGAGGGGGGAAAGATCTAAACAGGACCTGAAGGGCATCTTTTTTCACAAAGAGAATGGTGTACGTATGGAACCAGCTGTCAGAGGAAGTGGTGGAGATGGGTACAATTACAACAATTAAAGGCACCTCGATGAGTATGTGAACAGAAAAGCTTTGGAGTGATATGGGCCAAATGCTGGCAAATGAGACTAGGTCAGATTGGGATGTCTGGTCAGCACAGATGAGTTAGGCCAAAGGGTGTGTTTCCAGGTGGTATGACCCCATCTATATACAGGAGCTAGATATGCAGAAAAACAGCTGCTGGATTTCTTACATACAATAGTGGGTACATTTCAAAAGATTACATTGACTTCAAATCATTTTGGGACATCCTAAGGTTGTGAAAAGAGCCCATATATGCAAGCTGTCACAGATTAAGAATTGTGCACTTTATCTAGAGCTCTCATAGGCCTTATTAGTACATATCCATTCTACAGCAGATACATCTTCCTCAAACCTCCAAAAACATGAGCTCTCTCAAAACTGTTGCTACCCATCTCATAGCTTACATCAAGTCTAATTCACCCTCGCCCTTGCACTTACTGACCGACACTGGCTCCTGGCCTGGGAATAAAGTGAGGACTGTAGATGCTGGAGATCAGAGTCGAGAGTGTGATGCTGAAAAGGCACAGGTCAGGCAGCATCTGAGGAGCAGGAGATTTAACATTTCCTGATGAAGGTCTTATGCCCAAAATGTCAATTCTCCTGCTCCTCAGATGCTGCCTGACCTGTGCCTTTTCAGCACCACACTATTGACTCCTGGCACCTGATTTTGAAATTTCATTTGTGTGTTTTCCAATTCCTCCATGGTCTCATCAGTTCCTACCTCCGTGGCTTAACAACTCTCCTCTCCTCTGGCATTTCTGCACTTGTTCAATTCTGGACTCTTGTACATCACCAAATTTAACTATTCCATCACTGGAAGTCACAAGGTCTCTGGCTCTGGAGGTTTCTCGTCTTTTTGTCCTCCTTCAAAGCTCTGCTTAAAACTTTGGCCAAATGTTTGGCCACCTACATTAATATACCCTTACATCACTCAGTGAGACGACAATCCTATGAAGGCGCTTGGGATGTTTATCTATGTTAATGACACTACATTAATTGCTGCTTATGTTTGTACTTCAGGTTTGCACTGGGTGTGGAGACAGTATCTCCAGACAACATTATTTAGATCCCAATCACATATCGTTGTATCTCAGTTGCAGTCGTATAATTGACATACATTATGACACATTTAAATTAACAATTAATGGCTTGGAAAGAGAAGGCTTTCAACTTGTCATGTTGTGAATACTTTGCAAGACATAAAGCCAATGTTAACATCAAAATGTATAATTATTGTCTGAGAGACTAGCTTTAAAACTGCATAATGGGCAGAATTTTAGCAGATAGTTTATTTAGTTGGAAGTGTTATTGTTGCTTGGATTACTGCAAAGTAGAAGTGGAATTTCAATTTATTCACCTGAACTGTAAAACACTCAGCAATACAATTACCATATCTGTATTAATAAGCACGGGCAGCACTTGGCTTGCTTTGAGCTACAGTGATTGTGCTGGAACACATTAAAGCTGAGCTTTGAAGTAGGGTTTTTTAAAACATGTTGGAACCAAAACACGAAACAGGGTTTTATGATAATACTAGGCCATTTCAGCTCTTTTCTACATAGTACCTAGCATTTACAAATCAGTATCAGCCTAGCTGGTCTGTGCCATCATTTATGCTGTACACCCTGACCAATCTCTCTCATCCTAACACTAATTGAGGTTCCTCTTAAATGCATCCACATCATTTGCCTTAGCCACTTTATTAGAGTAAGTCCCACATTTTAACTACTCCGTGGGTAAAGTTATTTTTCTTAAATTTTCCACACAATTTGGGAATGATCATATTTTGATGATCTTGCTGCTACACTCAGTTCAGTGACACAGCATGGTAGAAAGATCCCATTTTCAATCCTAATGTAACACCCCATGAAATTACCAAATTGCTACTGATCAGTTTTGCTTACAAGCATTCTAACAATAATCATTCCTACTCATATATCAGTAGGTAGTCAATTGCTGGTAGAATAATCTTAATGAAGAATTCTAATCACTCAAACTCAAAAAATCCAAAAATGATAGCAATTTAGTTTGCGGCGCAAAAACTATGCTGTAATTGGTGAAAAGACAATCAATTAGATAAAGGAATGTACAATGGCCACAGAATATAAGACAGCTGTTTGGCCCATCATATCTATGTCAGCTGCCCACAATACCAATAATAAAGGCAAAACATTGCAAATACTGAAGATCTTAAATAAAAACAAGTGCTGGAGAAACTCAGTAGGTTTAGTAGTACCTGTGGAGAGAGAAACAAGATAATGTATTAGACTCAAAACATTAACTCTGTTTTTCTCTCCACAGACGCTGCCAGATCTGTTTTGGTCCAACCAACCTGAGTTCTGCTCCAACCTGAGTTCTGCTCCAACCCCAAATGATTCTAAAGTAAAGCTTAGAACAGTAGATGACGTTCTGAAACCAAAACAGAAATTGGCGACACAAACTCAGCAGCATCTCTGGAGAGAAAAGCAAAGTTAACAATTCAAGTCCAGTGGCAGTTCAGAACTCTGGGGGGGGGGGGGTCACAAGACTCAAAATGCTAAAGCACAGATGTTGCCAGATCTGCTGAGTTTCTCCATCAATTTCTATTTTTGTTCCAAATGCCTACAATTTTGCCAGAGCTCCTTGATGCCAAACTCAGACAAATAGTGCCTTGACATCAAGGGCAATTATTCCCATCTCACATCTGGAGTTCTGTTCTTTTTTCTATGCATGCACCAAGGCTGTATTGAAGTCAGGGATTGACGGGCCCTAACAAACTGAGCACTGGTGAGCAGGTTATTCCTTTGGAAATGCTGTTTTACATCACTGTTGATGACCCCTTCCCTAACACGGCTGAGGACGGAGAGTAGATTGGATTGACTATTGCCAATGTAACACCTTACTCAAAAAGGAACGAGGACAAAACAAACAGATTAACAAGGGGCCAATTAGACTTACATTTATTATTGGGAAATGGTAGAGTCTGTTATAAAGACTGCAATAGCAAAGCATTTAAAAATAAAAATAGTCAAGAAGAATCAGCATGGCTTCTTAGAGGGAAAAAAAAATCACACCTGACAAATTAGTTAGAATTCTTCGAAGGGGTAACAAGCAAGACAAAGAAAGAGGAACCAGCAAATGGAATAGATTTGGATTTCCAAAAGGCATTTAATGAAGTGTCACTCATTAGGCTACTTAGTAAGAAAGAAGCCCATATTGCTGGGAGTAATATATTAGCATGAATAGAGCATTTGCTAGCTAATAGTAAAGTGTTGGGGTAAGGAGGTTATTTTCAGAATGGCAATCTGTAACTAATGGAGTGTGACAGGGATCAGTGCTGAAACCACATTTATTTGCATTATATATTCATGATTTAGACAAGGAAAGTGAACATACCATAGTCAGGTTTACAGACAACATAAAGGTAAGTGGGAAGGGAAGTGGTGAGGATGACACAAAGAGTCTCTAAAGGGAAACTGACAGATAAGGCAAGAGGGCAAAAACTTAGCTGATGGAAAACATGAGGTTATGCACTTTGGCAGGAAGAATGGATTAGCTAAACATTGTTTAAAAGGAGGAAGACTACAGAAAGCTGCAGCACAGAAAGAATTAGCTTTGTACATAAATCACAAGTTCAGTAGATATTGGAGAAGGAAAATTGAATATTGGATTTATTTCAAAGAGAATGGCATATAAAGATAGAGATGTGTTATTAATATTATACAAGGCACCAGTTCCACTACACCTAGAATACTGTGAACATTTTGGATAATAAAACTGGCAGTGGAGGCAGTCCAGAGTAAGTTCACTATTGGGTTGTCCCAGGCAATAAGGGATTTTCTTATGATAAGTTGAGTAGCTTGGGCCTGTACTGTTTGCAATTTAGAATGAGAAGTGACCTTATTGAAATACAAAAGATTTTTTGGGGTGTGACAGGGTAGATGCTGAGAGGTCATTTCCACAGGCTATAATCTCGGAGCAAGAGTTCATCCAGCTTGGAGAGAGATGAGGATTTTCATCTCTTAGAGAGTGGTGAATCTGAGGAATTCTTTACTTCAGAAAGCCATTGAATTGGTTTGTTAACTATATTCAGGGCTGAGAGACAGATATTTAATCAGTAAGGAAATCAAAGGGTACGAGGAAAAGGCAGGAAATTGGCGTTCAGGATGATCTCATTGAATGGTGGAGCTCCCAAATCTTATGGACTTATTGATCGATAGGGCAGTAATTGGCTAGATTGGATTTGTCCTGATCTTTGAGGACAGGCCATTCTTGGGCAACTTTCTATGTTTTTGGGTAGATGCCAAGTTGTAGCTCAACAGGAACAACTTGGCTAGGGGCATGGAAAATTTTTAGATTAGTTTAGATTACTTAGTGTGGAAACAGGCCCTTCGGCCCAACAAGTCCAGACCGACCCACCGAAGCGCAACCCACCCATACCCCTACATTTACCCCATACCTAACACTACGGGCAATTTAGCATGGCCAATTGGACTGGGGGAGGAAACCGGAGCACCCGGAGGAAACCCGCGCAGACACGGGGAGAACGTGCAAACTCCACACAGTCAGTCGCCTGAGTCGGGAATTGAACCCGGATCTCTGGCGCTGTGAGGCAGCAGTGCTAACCACTGTGCCACCGTGCCACCCACTGAGGCATAAGTCACCAGTACTTGTATTGGGCTCAGTCTTTTCAGTATCTTCAGCTGTTTCTTGAAATCACAGAGTGAATTAATTAACCTCAGGAGAGGCTGAGATGGATCATCCACTCTTCACGTCTGGCTGAAGGCAGCGGCAAATGGTTCAGCCTTGTGCTGGACATCCACCATCATTAAGGCCTGGGATATCTTCTGAAGGCTCCTCTTCCTGTAAGTTGTTTATTTGTCAATGACCATGCCTGGATGTTGAAGAACTGCAGAGCTTCAATCTGATCCATTCATAGGGGAATTACTTAGTCCTATCTTTTGTAATTTGATGGGTCAGGAGTGGAAGATGCAAAGGACATAGGGTGAAAACTAACTGGTGGCGGTTGAAGAATGTTGCAGTTATTGGGATGGACAAGGTGAAAGAAAGTTTCATCAACTAGAACGAAATGCCAGAATTCAATGTGGAGGAGACTGAAGGCCAAGTAAATTAGCTAAAGGATAACAGAGGTATGGAGGATTACCTACTGTGGAGTTTGGAAATAGTTTATTCTGGGTTGTCAAAGCACATTTATTAATAACTTACAAAATGCAATTGGACAAATACTTGAAGGGGACCTCTTTGCAGGGTTTTATTATTCCATGATCTCCTCTTGCTGCCATGTAATTTTGCTCTGAAAATAGGGAATGAAACACGTGCAAGAAGGAACACTTATTATAAAAGACAGAGATCTCCGATGGCCATCCAAAAATGCTGTATCTTACAAGCTATCAAAGCATTGTCAAATGATCACACTCTTGAAGGGCTTATGTCCAAAATGTCGACACTCCTGCTCCTCGGATGCTGCCTAACCTGCTGTGCCTTTCCAGTACCACACATTTTGACGACGATGTCAAATGATAGACTATTGGCCTCAAGCAAATTTACAAATCTCTTCAGTGGTGAAAATTCAGTCTCTATCCACTCAGGAAGACTTAAACAGATAAATGCACCTCATGCTTTGTCCTATTCTCTCACCAACCTCAGCTTGTTCAAGTGAGGAAGATGAACAAGAAAAACAGCGCTCTTGCAGTCGTCCTGGCTCAACAGAGTTCAACAATCATGGATCATAACCTTTACCCATTTTTTTCTTGCCTTTTATTCTTGCTTTGAAACTCTCTTCACTACAAAGAAAGTAACATTGCAATTTAGACTTTGAAGATCTTGTCTTTTTTCTAAGTGTTTTTGATATGTAAAGAGGTCTTGTGGTTCCGTTTCTGATTGAGACAGGAATGCTAAGTTTGAGTTCCAATCTAGAATTGATAGTTAAGAATTACAGAGGAGGAAGTGGGTAAAGTTGGATAAATCCCCAGGACCTGATCAGGTGCACCCTAGAACTCTGTGGGAAGCTAGAGAAGTGATTGCTGTGCCTCTTGCTGAGATATTTGTATCATCGATAGTCACAGGTGAGGTGCTGGAAGACTGGAGGTTGGCTAATGTGGTGGCACTGTTTAAGAAGGGTGGTAAGGACAAGCCTGGGAACTATAGACCAGTGAGCCTGACATCAATGGTGGGCAAGTTGTTGGAGGGAATCCTGAGGGATAGGATGTACATGTATTTGGAAAGGCAAGGACTGATTCGGGATAGCCAACATGGCTTTGTGCATGGGAAATCATGTCTCACAAACTTGATTGAGTTTTTTGAAGTAACAAAGATGATTGATGAGGGCAGAGCAGTAGATGTGATCTATATGGACTTCAGTAAGGCGTTCGACAAGGTTCCCTATGGGAGACTGATTAGCAAGGTTAGATCTCACGGAATACACGGAGAACTAGCCATTTGGATACAGAACTGGTTCAAAGGTAGAAGACAGAGGGTGGTGGTGGAGGGTTGTTTTTCAGACTGGAGGCCTTTGACCAGTGGAGTGCCACAAGGATCGGTGCTGGGTACTCTACTTTTTGACATTTACATTAATGATTTGGATGCAAGCATAAGAGGTATAGTTAGTAAGTTTGCAGATAATACCAAAATTGGAAGTGTAGTGGACAGCGAAGAGGGTTACCTCAGACTACAACAGGATCTTGACCAGATGGGTCAATGGGCTGAGAAGTGGCAGATGGAGTTTAATTCAGGTAAATGCGAAGTGATGCATTTTGGGAAAGTAAATCTTAGCAGAACTTATACACTTAACGGTAAGGTCCTAGGGAGTGCTGCTGAACAAAGAGACCTTGGAGTGCAGGTTCATTACTCCTTGAAAGTGGAGTCGCAGGTAGATAGGATAGTGAAGGTGCCATTTGGTATGCTTTCCTTTATTGGTCAGAGTATTGAATACAGGAGTTGGGAGGTCATGTTGCAGCTGTACAGGACATTGGTTCAGCCATTGTTGGAATAATGCATGTAATTCTGGTCTCCTTCCTATTGGAAAGATGTTGTGAAACTTGAAAGGGTTCAGAAAAGATTTAGAAGGATGTTGCCAGGGTTAGAGGATTTGAGCTATAGGGAGAGGCTGAACAGGCTGGAGCTGTTTTCCCTGGAGCGTTGGAGGCTGAGGGGTGACCTTATAGAGGTTTACAAAATTATGAGGGCATGGATAGGGCAAATAGGCAAAGTCTTTTCCCTGGGGTCGGGGAGTCCAGAACTAGAGGGCATAGGTTTAGGGTGAGAGGGGAAAGATATAAAAGTGACCTACGGGACAACGTTTTCACACAGAGGGTGGTACGTGTATGGAATGAGCTGCCAGAGGAAGTGGTGGAGGCTGGTACAATTGCAACATTTAAGAGGTATTTGAATGGGTATATGAACAGGAAGGGTTTGGAGGGATATGAGCCGGATGCTGGCAAGTGGGACTAGATTAGGTTGGAATATCTGGTCAGCATGGACAAGTTGGACTGAAGGGTCTGTTTCCGTGCTGTACATCTCTATGACTCTATGAATGTGCATTCATAACACAGCTAAACACATGCAATGGCAGCCAATCGAGCCCACTGGTGAGTTAATTTGATGTTCGGGTCCTCTGCACTGTATTGGGGCTCGAATCCTCTGGGTTAAATTGAGGTTCAAATCCTCTGTGCTGTATTGGAGGGAGTTAATTGGGGTTTGGGTCCCATGGGTTTAAGTGAGGTTCGAAACCTCTGCGCTGTATTGGGGTTTGAGTCCCCTGGTAGGGTTTAATTGAGGTTTGAGTCCTCTGAGCCGTATTAGGGTTTGAGTCCCCTGGATGGGTTAAAGTGAGGTTCAAGTCCTCCTTGATTTATTGGGGTTTGAGTCCCAAGTGGGTTAAAGTGAGGTTTGAGTCCTCAGCAACATTTTGGGGTTCGAGTCCCCTGGTGGGTTTAATTTGAGGTTCAAGTCCTCTGTGCTGTATTGGGGTTTGAGTTCTCTGTGTTTATGTGGGCTTTCAGCCCTCTGTGTTTAAGTGGGATTTCAGCCAGGAGGAGTATAGCGAGAAAGGGGTTAAAGTCCGCTAGTGGCAAAATTTGAGGCTCCGTGAATCTTTGTTCTGAGGGAAGAGAGTGGCTTGGATTGTGGTGCCATGTGGTCTGCTGTGAGGGCTCTCTCTTTTCATAAGGGTAATTCCAGTGAGAGGATGCAAAACAAAACGAGAAATGCTGAAATTAAGGTTATACTAATACTTGGGTTGAAAAAGGAAAGTTTCAATGTAAATTCTGCCATGCTGTTTGATGTTAAAAATTTTGATGTTAAAAATTTTGGTTTGTTAAAATACTGATTCGAAAAATCCTTTTGAGTTAACTGCTTGCCTTGTTTGAATCAGGATCTCAAATCAGTCTGTTTTTTGGGCTATGTAATGGGGCAGATTTTGCTATTACATTGAAATTATATAACATTATATCAGTTTTAAAATTATCAATTTTATAACCTTAAAACAAACTGATTGAGAGCTTTGAGCCCCTGATGTGTTTGAAATTCTACAATGTCTGTTGGGTCAGCGGTCATGCTTTAGCCAGATGAGAATATTGTATTAAAATATCTTTGCTGCTGCTGTTGCTGCTGTGTTCTTAATGCAGTGTTCACAAAAAGAAGAGTGCATTTTGAGTTTGATTTATTGTTAAGCTTTTAGAGAATATTTCAATTGTTGTGGTTCTGTTCACCGAGCTGGGAGTTTGTGTTGCATTAGTTTCGTCCCCTTTCTAGCTGACAGCCTCAGTGCTTGGGAGCCTCCTGTGAAGCGCTTCTGTGATGTTTCCTCTGGCATTTATAGTGGCTTGTCTCTGCCACTTCCGGTTGTCAGTTCTTGCTGTCCGCTGCAGTGGCCGTTATATTGGGTCCAGGTCGATGTGTTTGTTGATAGAATCTGTGGATGAGTGCCATGCCTCTAGGAATTCCCTGGCTGTTCTCTGTTTGGCTTGCCCTATAATAGTAGTGTTGTCCCAGTCGAATTCATGTTGCTTGTCATCTGCGTGTGTGGCTACTAAGGATAGCTGGTCGTGTTATTTCATGGCTAGTTGGTGTTCATGGATGCGGGTCGTTAGCTGTCTTCCTGTTTGCCCTATGTAGTGTTTTGTGCAGTCCTTGCATGGGATTTTGTACATTTCATTGGTTTTGCTCATGCTGGGTATCGGGTCCTTCGTTCTGGTGAGTTGTTGTCTGAGAGTGGCTGTTGGTTTGTGTGCTGTTATGAGTCCTAGTGGTCGCAGCAGTTGGCTGTCAGTTCGGAAATGCTCCTGATGTATGGTAGTGTGGCTAGTCCTTTGGGTTGCAGCATGTCTTCGTTTCATTGTCTTTCCCTTAGGCATCTGTTGATGAAATTGTGCGGGTATCTGTTTTTGGTGAATACCTTGTATAGGTGTTCTTCTTCCTCTTTTTGCAGTTCTGGTGTGCTGCAGTGTGTTGTGGCCCTTTTGAACAGTGTCCTGATGCAACTTCGTTTGTGTGTGTTGGGGTGGTTGCTTTCATAGTTCAGGACTTGGTCTGTGTGCATGGCTTTCCTGTATACCTTTGTGCTGAATGCTCCGTTCGGTGTTCTCTGTACCATCACGTCTAGGAATGGGAGCTGGTTGTCCTTTTCTTCCTCTCTCGTGAATCGGATTCCTGAGAGTGTGGCATTGATGATCCGGTGTGTGTTCTCTATTTCTGTGTTTTTAATGATTACAAAGGTGTCGTCCACAGAGTTTGGGTTGTATTTGTGGTAAGACTGTTTGTTCTAACCTTTGCATTACTGCTTCTGCTAGGAGTCCAGAGATCGATGAGCCCATGGGTGTTCCGTTGATTTGTTCGTATATCTGGTTGTTGAATGTGAAGTGTGTTGTGAGGCATAGGTCCAGTAGTTTAAATATGCCGTCTTTGTTAATAGGTTCAACGTCCTGTTGTCTGTTCTGTACGTCCAGCAGGTTGGATATTGTTTCTCTGGCTAGGGTTTTGTCGATAGAGGTGATACCCAGCATGAGCAAAACCAATGTAGTGTACAAAATCCCATGCAAGGACTGCACAAAACATTACATAGGGCAAACAGGAAGACAGCTAACGACCCGCATCCATGAACACCAACTAGCCACGAAACGACACGACCAGCTATCTTAGTAGCCACACACGCAGATGACAAGCAACATGAATTCGACTGGGACAACACTACTATTATAGGGCAAGCCAAACAGAGAACAGCCAGGGAATTCCTAGAGGCATGGCACTCATCCACAGATTCTATCAACAAACACATCGACCTGGACCCAATATAACGGCCACTGCAGCGGACAGCAAGAACTGACAACCAGAAGCGGCAGAGACAAGCCACTATTAATGCCGGAGGAAACATCACAGAAGCGCTTCACAGGAGGCTCCCAAGCACTGAGGCTGTCAGCTAGAAAGGGGACGAAACGTTTGCAACACAAACTCCCAGCTCGGCGAACAGAACCACAACAACGAGCACCCGAGCTACAAATCTTCTCCCAAACTTTGAATATTTGAACTCGAGGCTGAGCAGTTTCAGTTCTGTTAATTATTGTTAAGACTTCACTGGCCCCCTTCATATTGCAAATTCAAAGAATGTTGATCTCTACCAAAGATCCACTCAGGAGCACGAAAAGTGAAGAATCTAACAACAGTGAAGAGGACTTTTTGTCAGTGGCCTTCCTACGGACATTAAACCACGTGAGCTTTACCTTCTCTTTCGATCATTTAAGGGATGTGAGGATTCACTGATCACACTAACATCACAACAGCCAGTTGGCTTGGTTACATTTGACAGCAGAACAGGAGCAGAAGCAGCAAAGAAAGCTGCGTTCACCAAGCCTGCTGCTGAACTGCATTCTCAGATGCGCTGGTATTCTCCATCTGAAGCATCTCCAGAAGGATGGAAGTCTCATCGGTTGTGTGAAGAATTTAATTGCTCTTACCCAAGAATTCAGATTTCTCTGTGGAGTGGTGTGCAAGGACAGACTGAATTTTGTTTTCAGTTTGGATTTTACTGAAGGAGATTTTGGACAACTAGCACATTTCCACTCAACTTGGAGAGGATGGAGTGGTCACTAAGGACTGTGAATTTATTGGTGAATTTTTTCCACATCAGAGCATTCTTCAAATTCTGATTACTGCAATGGACTAGTAATTTTTGTTGTCATAATCACTGCATGTTGTGTGTCAATAACTTGCTTAAATACTGGCTGTCAGAGTCTTATGAAAGCTGGTAGTACCTTCTAGGTGGTTATCATGGAACGATAAAAGGAGGGAATGTAAAAGTGTATACGGTATGAGCAGGCAGGGAAAGAGTTAAATTGAGTTTTGTGAAACAAGAGGTTCAGCTGAGCATGACTCAGATCAGATAAGAACTTGCAGTTAACAATGGGGTGCTGGATGCAAGGGTAATAGTTAACAAGGTGGAAAAGCATTCATTATGTGGAGCCATTTAACAATATTGGAAGCATTCAGTATGTAAGGTACGTTAACAGGCAAAAGTGATCCACTATGTGAAGCCAGTTAACAAGGTTAAGAACATTATTTATATAACAGCAGAAGGCTTAATCTCTACTATTGACACTTGCTGATTGTATTGGTCACCCCATTAATATGTATGTTCCCTTATCTGGATGCTCCTCTCTGTACAACGACTATATAATTCATTAAGAAACTGCTGTTCAAGAGAAGACTGAGAACTCACGTCCCTGTTCGTTCTCTCTCCCTCCAGCGCCCAGAATAAAAATGGAGGTGGTAAAGCTACACTGTCTCTGAACATTTCGCTTCGACTGAGGCGGGAATGGGACAACAGCAGGAGAGATTTGTGGTCACCCATGTGTTAAAGAAAGTTGGAAGCTCCACCATCACTATCCATAGCTCTAGATTGTGAAATACATCTAAAAGTATACGTTGCCACAGCAACTCGGACATCTTGAGTGAAGTGCACCACTTCACCACCGCTCAGCAGACGGAGTATTAATAATTGCATCACGGGGGAACAGATGGAATCTTATAGTGTGGTTCTAATGCGGAAGAAGTTTAGAATAGTACACATGGATTCTGTTACACTCAAAGAGACAGTTCCTTAGGATCAAGACACTCAGGTTTGTTGGTCACAAAGTTCAAGTTAACAGTGCTGTAATTTTATCACACAGTCAAACTAATCAACAGTGCCATTTTGGATTTTCTCTCACTTTCAAACAATAGTACATCTGCTATAGATGTGTCTTCTATTTCTTTATTTTCTTGCCCCCGTAGCATACCTGTTGATCACTGACCTCGATAGGACTAACGCTTCTGTCATTCTCTTTCATCCTATCACAGACTGAGATTTTGCCCTAACCCCACCCACTCTTGGTTCAAAACCTATTACTTTTCTAACTTTTCCCAGTTATGATAAAAAGTCATAAACTTGAAACATTAATTCTATTTGTCTCTTCACAAGACACCACCTGGCTTGCTGAGTATTTCCAATGCTCTTTTTACCAGAATGAAAGTGGGGTTTTGTATTTATATGGTATTAAGTTGTTGTTTGTTTATCAACAATCTGTTAAACATTCCACCATATCAAATCTGAAATCAGTAGTTTTACAGGATTTGTTTTTCACAGTGATGAAAGTGAACAGCACATTTGACAAAGGAGCTGGTTGCAAAATAGTACAAGTCTATGCTCACTATCTTTGTTACCATATTATACACGTTGTTTACCAAACTATTAAGGAAATTGCTTGTAAAGTAAGCTATTACTTCCTGTGCAGTACAGCAGTTCATAAATCTACTTGGCAAAGAAACTGACAGGACACCTTAATTGCAAAAGGCAATCTGCGAGGTTTGACCAGTTCAAACAGCAATTTGCAGAATGGCACATCACCATCTACGTTATACAATTTCAAACAATTTTGGGAGATGTCAATGACACATTGTCACAATACAGGAAACGGAAACCACTCCGTGAATAACAGCCACAAGACAGGCCCAAAAACACTCCCTTCTTACATGTTTTGTTTTGAAAAATCTCCAAATAATTTGATAGCTATGTATATGAGTGTTGCATTTTCACCAACAGCATATAATTCATAGGTTAGTCAGCCCACACTGTTTCAAAGCAGTATCCAATTACACCAACTTCACTGCTCTTTCCCCACAGCCCAGCAAATTTCATTTACAAGCATTTATCCAATTCCCCTTTCAAAGAAAATTCAAATGCCCTTCAAGCAAGACAAACGTGTACAGCATCAACATTTTTAATTTCTGATCCAAACATCTGAGCCTTGGTTTTTTAACCAATCATTTCAAATCTGTCTCTTCTGGTGACTAATCCCCAGCCAATGTATTAGTTTATTTTGCTTAGTTCACTCTCACGATCCAGGATTACACTGAACAACTTAGGTTTATAAAATGCCTTTAATGGTCCTACAGAGAAGCATTGCTGAGCCAGTATGAAAGTGAAACTTCTGGCAAAAACGATGGACTAAGTTTATAATGACTCCTGCTAAATCTTTTAAGGACTTAAAACTAATTTTATCTTTGTGGAAAGTCAAAGATCTCAATCATGATGAAAAAAATGCACAATTTCAAATATATTTTAAGAGTTTGCAATATTTCACCATCTACTTTGATTTCAGGTTTGTGCCACAATCATTTATTTTGCTCTCTGAAAAATTGTGTTATATGTAATAGATAAACTTTACTTCCTGATCTATTCCCTATTTGATGATGTCACTGTTGCTGGACACCTGGAGATCACTTTGACTGTGTCTCACATTCAAACCAACAGTGAGAAAGACCACACAACAGAGGCTTTCTGATCTTTATGGTTAGGTTTCTTAAAGGTCAGCCTATCACTGATGGCTAAATTCAGGTCATGAGGACAAATCATCAAATGCTGCACAATGACGATGCTCAAGAACATCTTAAAGGAGGAAAGAGAGGTAGGTGGAGAGAAGCCGAGAGCTTCATGCCCAGGGGCTGATGGAGGAATTAAAATCAGGAATAAACAAGAGACCAGAATTGGAAGAGCACGGAGAAAGCAAAAGACAAGGCTACAGAGGGCTTTTGGGACAAAAAAGGAAGAGAATATAAAATTTGTGAACTAAATGGAGGCCAGTGAGCACAGGAGAAGTAGACAGGAGGACAATGAGAGTTAGGAAATGGCTAGCAGATTTTTGGATGGAAAATGGGAGGTCAGCCAAGGAGCCACTGGAATAGTCAAATAAAGAAGGTATGGATGATATAGATTCATACACAAGGTTGAACATGCATCTAAAATCAGACTTGTGAATAATCTGAATGGAATCTCTGATGCATAAATGTTCCATATTTTAACTTTTTACTGACAGTCATAAATCTCTCAAATTGACTTTATATTACAGAGGAACCTCGATTATCCAAATGAGATGGGCGGGCAGTATTTTGTTCAGATTAGACTAGATTCCCTACAGAATAGAAACAGGCAATTTGGCCCAACAAATTCACACCAACCCTTCGAAGAGTAGCCGACCCAGGCCTATTCTCCTCTATCTACCACTGACTAATGCACCTAACACTATGGGCAATTGAGCATGACCAATTCACCCGACCTGCACATATTTGGAGTGTGGGAGGAAACCAGAGCATCCAGAGAAAACACACGCAGAAACGGTAGAACATACAGACAGTAGCCCAAGGGTGGAATCGAACCCAGGTCCCTAGCGCTGTGAGGCAGCAGTGCTAACCACTGAGCCACCGTGCCAGCTATAATTGATTATTTGGATAACTGATTCAATACCTCTCCTCTGAGACTCGGAGCTTTCTGAAGCTTCTTTCTACCTCGCTTTGCCTGCCTTGCTCCCTCCCTCTGTCTCAGGGTCTGAGCAGACGCACACGTGTGTGTATGGAACCTGCAGAACCTCCCCGTGGCTGCTACACTTCAATGGGATTGACAGAGTGAGCACTTGCTATATCTGCTCCCCAATCAGGAGACTAAGCAGCAGCACAACATACAAACCACCACCCCCAGAATGGGGATGGCAGCCGGACTGGACACCAACAGCAAGACTGCTGCTGTCTTTTTTTTTGGGGGGGCGGTAAGTCTCAAGACAGCATACACACACGTGCGCATCCACACACACAAATTTTGACAACTTCCCATTCTGCCCTGTACTGAATAACATTGGACAGACTATCTGGGGAAGGGGGATTTAGGGTACATCCTTGTGTAGAACTCCAGGGAAAGTGTGGGGAGGGGCGAGAGATCAGTCATTTGGAGATGGTGCCTGGGCTCCCATCGATGTCCAGGACTGTTCTCGGCAGCATTTCAGTAAGCCGAATTCACTTTTAATCACTGTAAACAAATGACATGATCAGTGTCGGTAACATCTTTTTGATGTAATGTTTCTATCGGGACCTTAAGATCTTCTTCAGATAATCTGAAATTTGGATAATTGAGGTTCCTCTGTATACCGTTTAAAAAAGTGTTTAAATCGAGCATTAATGATGTTTTAAAATTTGTGTTTGCAAACCTCTTCATGGTTTCATGCACTCCATCATTAAGTTGGGTCTTAAAATGTATTTGAGCAAACGTTTGTTTACTACCCCTAACGTCTTTTACTCTCTTTCTGTGGCTTTCATCAAATCTATTTATTGTAGACTTAAATGCAGGTTTAGGGAGGGAATGATGTGGAATAGTCCAATTTTTCACCAATTCTAGTCGTGTGCACCCCAACTTCCATTGGTCCAGCATTCGCAGTCTTTCCATCGACCATAAAAGAGCGCAGATGTGGACCATTCAGCTCGAGTCTACTGTGCTGTTCAGTGAGATCATAACTGGTCTGATAATCTTCAACTGCACTTCCTTACTTTTCCTCACAACTTTTAATTTTCTTACTGATTAATAATTAAAAATCTGTCAATCTCAAGCCTTGAATATGCTCAACAGCTCAGCCTCCCCAGCCCCCTGCAGTAAAGAATTCCATAGATTCATTACCTTCAAAAGAAGAAATTTCTTCTCATCTCTGTTCTAACTGAGCAACCCCTTATTCTAAGATTATGCCCCCTCTGCTAGACTCTGCGACAAGGGGAAACAACCTCATCACATCAACCGTGGCAAACCCCTGAGAGTCCAGTGTACTTCAACAAGGTTGCTTCTCATTCTTCTCAACTCCACTGATTAAAGATGCAACTTCATCAACCTCACATACGAAACTCTCTGGATAATCAGGATCAACTTAGCAAATCTTATCTGGACCGCTATCAAGGGACCAAAACTGATCACAGTTTTTCAAGTGTGATCTGAGTTCTACTGCCAAGTATAATTTTATACAGACGTTCCTATTTTTATAGTCCATCCCCTTTGAAATAACAGCCCATTTGTGTTTTCTATTAACTGCTGGACTTTAAGTTCTAGCATTGAGATATTCATGCATAAGAAATCCCTCTGTGTTTCAGCTCTCTGCAGTCATACCACATTTATAATATTTAGCTCCTCTGGCCAAAAAACATCAGTTCAGATATTCCCACATTTCTGGAATCCACCATGACACCATGAGTCAATTTATAGCATGATCTGTTTCGGTTCAAGATGGCAGCTCACCATCACTAGGGTAACAACAATGGACAACAAATGCTGGCCCAACCACTGACACCCACATTCCACATGAGAATGAAAAAAATTACATTCCATCTGTCAGATTTTGGACACTCACTTGCCTTCTGTATTCATTCATCCTTATTACTTGCCTTCTCACCTACTTTTGTATCATCTGCAAATCTGGTGATAGTACTTCCATCATCCTAGTCATTGCTATATATTGCAAATAATCATGGAACCAGCATTAATTCCTGCGGCACTCGCTCATTACAGGTTGCAATTCCAAAACTAGCCCACTTATCCCAACTATTTCTTCATTAGTTAGCCAATTCTTTCTCAATGCTAATATACTACCCACTACCAATGTCTCCTCTCCCTTGGTGGGTCAACACATGTCAACTGGCATGCAAACACACTGCCTTCTGGAGTTAAATGTCACAGCCCCATATGAGCCTCAGAGGTCCATGCAGCAGCAGGAAAACAGACAACGTAGTGCCTTATGTCTGATACCTCACGGAATACCTTTTGAAAAATACATATTACATCTTGTGATTTCCCTTTAACTATCATGTTTGTCACCTCCTCAAAAGACTCTATTAAATTTGTTAGGCATGATTCCCCTTTCACGAAGCCATCCTTGACCAAATTAAGTATTTTTAAATATGCTGCCATTCCATCCTTTAGAACTGACAAACATTTTCTCCATGACAGATGTCACTCAGCTGCCAGGACCATAAATTCTGGAAATATGTCCATAAAACCTCATTCTTCATTTTTAAGGCTGAAAGCAACTCACTAAGTCTTTGGTCACCTATCTTATCATCTCAATGTGTCTCGGTGAGGCTGGTATGTGACTTCCCGATGTTAAAGGTTGTCGGTTGGTTGGACAGAACCAGATTGTGGCTGGGGGAGAAAAAAAAGGACATGCCAGGGGAGGTCTCCCTCTTGCACTCACCAGGACAAGTGAGAGAATGCCAATGCCGGGACATGTACCTTTTACCTGCAGAGGCCAGGTAACAGAATATGAAGAGTGGAGATTTTCATTCTCAACCCAAAGCTCTTCTTCAGCAAATGGTAAAGGTGCTAAATACAAATGCTGCTGTAGCCCTGGATGGTGGGCAGTCCCAGAAAGGTGGGAGTTCACAGGAACAAGCCGTCTCCCCCACCCCCAGCCTCAATCTCTTACCTGTACCCCGGGCAGAGCGGCCTGCTCCGGGGATTGAGCCATCCCGCTGCCCCTGCTCGGGATTCCCGAGTCTCCTGAAGGAATCGACACCGACTGAGCGCCTGTGTCAAGGCGCAGGGAGAGACAGGGAGGGGGTGGGGGCAGTGTCAGTCCAGGTTAGGCCCCAAGCCTCGGCCCCCGAACGGGGTGCGGCCCGCTCTCCCAAATCCCCGCGGACCCCCCCGCCCCGCACGGCTTAGTCCTGTTGGGTTGGGGGCGGTGGGGGGCGAACAGGTGATTGGCTGACTCCGGCCGCCAGGCGAGGGGGAACAGAGACCGGGGGGGGGGGGGGAACCAGCTCCGCTCACTGGGAGAACGGCACTCCGACACTGAGGGAACGGCACCTGAGACCTCCGGCCGCCCGGCGGCGCTGCAGGCGGAGGGCGTGGCTTCGCCGTCCGCCCCGATCCCGCCGCCAAACGCGGGACCTGAGACCTCCGGCCGCCCGGCGGCGCTGCAGGCGGAGGGCGTGGCTTCGCCGTCCGCCCCGATCCCGCCGCCAAACGCGGGACCTGAGACCTCCGGCCGCCCGGCGGCGCTGCAGGCGGAGGGCGTGGCTTCGCCGTCCGCCCCGATCCCGCCGCCAAACGTGTGACCTGAGACCTCCGGCCGCCCGGCGGCGCTGCAGGCGGAGGGGAGGGGAGGACGTAGCTTCGCTGTCCCCCGCCGCCAAACGCGGGAGCTGACACCCCCGGCCGCTTGGCGGCGCTGCAGGCGGAGTGCGAGGGTGTGGCTTCACCGACCACCCTGATCCCACCCACCAAACGCGGGACCTGAGACCTCCAGCCGCCCAGTGGCGCTGTAGGCGAAGGGTGGAGGACGTGGCTTCGCCAACCGCCATGATTACGCCGCAAAACGCGGGGACCTGATACCTGGGGCCGCCTGAAGGCGCTGGAGGCGGAGGGCGGGCTGGGGCGTGTCGCCGACCACCTCGATCCCAACCCCAAACTCGGGAGCTAAGACCGCTGGCGGCGCTGCAAGCAGTGGGGGGCGGGGCGGAGCACAATCGTCAAGAAGGCGAAGCCAAGGCCCGATTAGTGGGTGTCAATATCGACCTCCTACCGCCTGAGGGCGCAGTTAAAGGAGCAGGAACGGAGCCGGGGAAAGGCGGGGTCTAATGGAGCGGGGCGGGGTCAGAACGCAGCGGTGGGTGGAGCTCTGTGATTGACATCATTCCGTTTCAGAGAGACCGGCAGAGGGCAGTGCGGGCAGAGGGAGCGGGAAGGATTCAGGTCAATTGTAAGAAGCGGTCTGCTTGGTTATGCTTCAGCCTCTATATTTACATGAATCATCTATTTACACATCATTAATTAAGACATAATTAATGCCAATCCTGTTCGAGCGTTTGTGCACCAGTCCTATTTAAAAACGAGGCTCGTCGGCCTTAAAGTGGTGTAATAGTCGGCTGTGGGGTTTGTGGAGGTCTATGGTCTTAGGATGGTGAGGACCTCCGACCACCAGGTGGGCCCACGGCATCTGTCATTGTTGTAGTGAGGACCTCCGACCACCAGGTGGGCCTACAGCATCTGTCATTGTTGTAGTGAGGACCTCCGATCACCAGGTGGACCTACAGCATCTGTCATTGTTGTAGTGAGGACCTCCGACCACCAGGTGGGCCTACAGCACGTTTCATTAGATGTAGTGAGGACCTCAGCCATCAGGTGGACCTAGAGAGCTTCTGTTGAGAAAGTGACGACCTCCAAGAGCCAGATGGGACTGGAGCAGTGTTATTTGGATGTAATTGATTCCTAAGTGTGAGGATAAAGACCGCATGAGAAACATTAATAACTGGCGGCCGATAACTATTGGTCTGACACAGCTACGACTGTTCATGAAAATAGAGGCAAAATGCCTCAGTGAGACAGTCAAAATCAACAATAGACAAAAGGAGTTCTTAGCAGCCATTCTCAGATGCAATGAAAACATTGCCATCCTCAAAAACATTATGGTAGCAAAGCATAACCACAAGGACCTCGCAGTTGTCTGTCAATCTGGCGAAAGCGTTTGACTCGGTTGAGCACAAGCTACTACTGAAAACTTTACAAAGAGCACAACTTCCCAAAGTCTTTGTAGGTCTGATCAAGGATCTCTACACAGGCGACACAACTGTGGGGGAAGGGAACGGTAACTGTACCACCCCAATAAATATTGAGAGGGGTGTAAGGCAGGGCAACCCACTCTCACTAATTTTATTTAACATTGCTCTGGATCCTCTGGTATGCTCTCTGGAGAAAATACCTCAGGGGTCACCATGCCCCTGGGCGGCAGAATAGTCAACTGCTCAACTTTGGCCTTCGTGGATGACATTGCCGTTCTGAAGGACTCTCACACTGGAATGGCGAGGAATCTGAAACTGCGACCATACAGGCCTCAGTATCAACATCATGAAGACAAAGGGCTTCCACTTTACATTTAAGAGGAAGACCTTCTTATACAACCACTTCGATAACTGGAAGCTGTGAAATGAATCCATTATCTATATACCACCAGGTGACACAGAAGTACCTGGGTGCCCGTATTGATCCATGGGCACGTGTGGCAGAAGGGGAGTGGAAGGAGAAGCGTAAGACCTGGATTAAAGGAATGCAAGCAGCATCTCTCCAACCAAGGCAACGGCTGGAAATCCTTAAAACGCATGTCATCCCTAGATTGCATTTCCATCTGATCCTATCCGAAGCATCTCAGGGTAAACTCATAAAACTGGATCATGTGTAACGCCATGTAAGAATTCCTACACCTCCCACCTCATACCGCTGCCGGAGTCCTGTACACCAGCAACAGGGACAGCAGTCTAGCTGTCCCAAAACTGGAGGTTCAAATTCCATCCGCGATTGTCCGCTAATGCGAGGCCTTTGAGATATGATGTCCAATGATGTGATAATTCAGGCCTCCTTTCAGTATAACGGAGAATGCAACACAGACACCGCTGCTGGACTGCACGTGCTCAAAGCCCTTAAAGAAATTAAAGATTTCCTACCTTACAGCCAAAATGGCAGTGAAGGGGAATTGGACCCAATGACCCACATCCAGACCATCATGCCAGCACTCCAGGAGACAGCCGCCGGGTGACAGAAACCACCCAATAGGTATGCAGGATGGAAAGAGTGGGAATTTGAAAAGTGGCAAAAGCTGGAATGTCAAGGGGCAGGCATCCCGTATTTCAGAGACGACAAGATCTCTAACTCATGGCTGAAATCAGCAAATCAACAGAAATCCTCTCGGTTCATAAACAGCTTACTCTTGTGGTGTAACCTATACCTGACAAGAGCCACCCTGTCAAGGGAAAGACCGAATATAAACGAAACTTGCCGAAGGTGTGAGACGGCAGTCAAGACCACCTCCCACACATCTCAGGATGATGCCTATTTGTCAAAAATGTTCGGATTAAATGCCATAATTAGATCTCTAACTCATGGATGAAATCAGCAAATCAACAGAAATCCTCTCGGTTCATAAACAGCTTCAAGGTTTGTGCGAAGATTTGGAGCTCGGGTGCTCGTTGTTGTGGTTCTGTTCGCCGAGCTGGAAGTTTTTATTGCAAATGTTTCGTCCCCTGTCTAGGAGAGACAGGGGACGTTTCGTCCCCTGTCAGTACTGTGGAGCCTTCTGCGAAGCGCTTCTTTGATGTTTCTTCTGGTATTTATAGTGGTCTGTCCTTGCCGCTTCCGGGTGTCAGTTTCAGCTGTCCGCTGTAGTGGTTGGTATATTGGGTCCAGGTCGATGTGTTTGTTGATGGAGTTTGTGGATGAATACCATGCCTCTAGGAATTCCCTGGCTGTTCTCTGTCTGGCTTGCCCTATGATAGTAGTGTTTTCCCAGTCGAATTCATGTTGCTTGTTGTCTGAGTGTGTGGCTACTAGGGATAGCTGGTCGTGTCGTTTCGTGGCTAGTTGATGTTCATATATGCAGATTGTTAGCTGTCTTCCTGTTTGTCCTATATAGTGTTTTGTGCAGTCCTTGCATGGTATTTTGTAAACTACATTAGTTTTGCTCATGTTGGGTATTGGCTCCTTTGTTCTAGTAAGTTGTTGTCTGAGCGTGGCTGTTGGTTTGTGTGCCGTTATGAGTCCTAAGGGTCGCAGTAGTCTGGCTGTCAGTTCTGAAACGCTCCTGATGTATGGTAGTGTGGCTAGTCCTTTTGGTTGTGGCATGTCCTCGTTCCGTGGTCTATCTCTTAGGCATCTGTTGATAAAGTTGCGCGGGTATCCGTTTTTGGCGAATACCTTGTATAGGTGTTCCTCTTCCTCTTTTCGCAGTTCTGGTGTACTGCAGTGTGTTGTGGCTCTTTTGAATAGTGTCCTGATGCAGCTTCGTTTGTGTGTGTTGGGGTGGTTACTTTCATAGTTTAGGACTTGGTCTGTGTGTGTTGTTTTCCTGTGTACCCTTGTGGTGAATTCTCCGTTCGATGTTCTCTGTACTATCACGTCTAGGAATGGGAGTTGGCTATCCTTTTCTTCTTCTCTCGTGAATCGGATTCCTGTGAGTGTGGTGTTGATGATCCGGTGTGTTTTTTCTATTTCCGTGTTTTTGATGATTACAAACGTAATAAAGAGCTTGCTCTTGTGGTGTAACCTATACCTGCCAAGAGCCACCCTGTCAAGGGAAAGACCGAATATAAACGAAACTTGCCGAAGGTGTGAGACGGCAGTCGAGACCATCTCCCTCATCTCAGGATGCTGCCCATTTGTCAAAAATGTTCGGATTAAATGCCATAATTAGATCGCAGACCAGCTGCAAAAGCATGTCAGTAAATACGGCTGAACATCATATGTTGAGCCCTGGTTGTTTGCAAAAGACAGCTCACTATGGAAACCTGATCTGATATTTAAGAAAGGTGAAAAGATGTCACAGTGCAGAACGACATTGACAGCAAAGTGCTGGAAATGGCATGGCATGAGAAATGTGAGAAATATAATCACCTTAACGCCGAGATAATGGAATTAATGGGAGGCTCGGAACCCAAGTACTTCAGCTTCATGATGGACACACGAGGAATGTGGCTGGGCCTGAATAACAGCCTCATGAAATATCTCAGCATAGAAAGATTCGAAACCTTCACCCAAAGGACATCAAGACTCACAGTATCACTGACATTCGAACTACAACTCTTCAGTGATAAGTGAGCAACGTACTGCTAACCGGCTCCAGCCGGAGACTAGGATTGGCCAACCTCCACCAAAAAAAATGAAAAAAATGTTTAAAAAGGGGCGCTGATCCACCTACACCACGATCAGTCTGATACCAGACTGATGGAGGACTACCAATATTCAAGCCTCATATAACACCAGTACCATCCCGGCCCTTGGCCTGTAGTGATGCTAGAGAGTCCAAAATGTCGGTGGACGATGTAAAGACTCGAAAAAGGCACTCTTATGAGTGTTTCAATGTAGTGAGGGCCTCCAAGTGCCAGGTGGGTCTGGAGCAGTGTCATTTGGGTGTAATTAGGACCTCCGACCACCAGATGAGCATGGTGCAGCTTTCGTTGAGTGTAATGAGGACCTCCAACTGCCAGGGGGGCTGGAGTGATTCTTTTACGAGGTACAGAGACGACAAGGCTTAAAAGCAGAAGGAAACAATTGAAGCCCATTGAATCTATATTGTCACTTAAGGAGATCCTTGTTCACTTGATAATGCTCAACTCCAGTTCTGACCTTTTCCTACAACCTTTGAATTCCAAACTGATTAAAATCATATCCTGAATATACTTAAAGGCCCATATTTTACAGCCTTTTGCACCAACGAGCTCCACAGATTCATGAGCCTCTGAAAGAAGAGCTTTAGCCCATCTCTGTTTTAATGACTTTGAGTGTGGGAAATCATGTCTCCCTAACCTAATTAAGTTTTTTAAGCAAGTAAGAATGAGTATTGATAAGGGCAGCATGGTGGATGTGATCTATATGGATTCAGTAAGACATGCAGCAAGGTTCCCCTTGAGAGACTGGTTAGCAAGGTTAGATCACATGGAATACAGGGAGAACTAGCCATTTGGATACAGACCTGGCTCGAAGGTAGGAGACAGGGCGGTGGTGGGTGGTTTCCTTTCAGACTGGAGGCCTGTGACCAGTGGTGTGCCACAAGGAACAGTACTGGGTCTGTTGCTTTTCATAATTTGTATAAATGATTTGGATGTGAACATAGGAGATATAGTTAGTAACTTTGCAGAAGACACCAAAATTGGAGGTGTAGTGGGCAGCAAAGAAGATTACTTCAGAGTACAACAGGATCTTGGTCAGATGGATCAATGGGCCGAGGAGTGGCAGATGGAGTTTAATTTAGATTAATGCGAGGTGCTGCATTTTGGAAAGGCAAATCAGGGCAGGACTTATGCACTTAATGGTAAGGTCCTGGGAAGTGTTGTTGAACAAAGAGACCTTGGAGTGCAGGTTCATAGCTCCTTGAAAGTGGAGTTGCTGGTAGATAATATAATGAAGAAGGCGTTTGGTATGCTTTCCTTTGTTGGTCAGAGCATTGAGTATAGGAGTTGGGCGGTCATGTTGCAGCTGTATAGGGCATTGGTTAGGCCACTTTTGGAGTATTACATCAATTCTGATCTGCCTCCTTCAAGAAGGGTGTTGCTAGGGTTGGAGTGTTGAGCTACAGTAAGATACTGAATAGGCTGGGGCTATTTTCCCTTGAGCTTTGGGGGCTGAGGAGAAACGTTATAGAGGTTTATAAAATTATGAGGGGCGAGGATAATGTGAACAAACAAGGCCTTTTCCCTGGGGTGAGTGAGTCCAAAACTAGAGGGCATAGGCTTAGGGTGAGAGGGGAAAGATTTAAAAGGGACCTAAGAGATAACTTATTCATACTGGGGATGGTGAGTGTATGGAGTGAGCAACCAGAGAAAGTGGTGGAGGCTGCTACAATTCCAACATTTAAAAAGCATCTGGATAGATATATGAATTGGAAGAGTTTAGCGTGATATGGGGCAAATGCTGGCAAATGGGACCAGATTAATTTAGGATACCTGGTCAGCATGGACGAGTTTGCTTCCATGCTGTACATCTCTGTCGTGTGACCCCTTCTGAGATTATGCGCTGTGGTCCTCACTCCTGATGAAGGGCTCTTGCCCGAAACGTCAATTCTCTTGCTTCTCGGATGCTGCCAGACCTGCTGTGCTTTTCCAGTACCACACTCTCGACTCTGATCTCTAGCATCTGCAGTCCTCAATTCCTGCACAAAGGGAAATAACCTTTCCACAGCTACCCTTTCAATTCCCCTAAAAATCTTGTATGTTTTAATAAGGTTGTCTCTCATTCTTCTAAATTCCAATGAGTGAGGCTTTACTTACACCACAGGGTGACAGAGTGTACCAGTGGGGTGCAGTAATAATCTCCTGCCACCAGAGGAGGCTGGGAGTCCAGTTCCAGTGGAAGCTGTGATACCTTGTGCCACCAGAGGGTGCTGGAACCTCTTCCAGTTGGAGAAGTGATGACCTTGTAGTGCCAGAGGGAACACCAATACTGGAACAGCTTGGTTAGTGGTATGACAAATTCTAGAGCATGTCTTAAGTACTATTAATGGAATATTGTCAAGGCCCACAGCCTTTGCAATGTCCAGTACCTCCAACCATACCTTAAAAACATACAGAGTGAATTGAATTGGCTGAAGACGGACATCCATGCTATTTGGAATCTTTGGAGGAGGTTGAGATCAACCATCCACTTGGCATTTCTGGCTGATGGTTGGTGCAAATGCTTCAGGTTTTTCTTTTGCGCTAATGTGCTTGGTTCCTCATCACTGGGGGTGGAAATATTTGCGCAGCCTCCTCCTCATGTGAGCTGTTTAATTGTCCACCATCATACGCAATCGGATGGAGCAGGATTGAAGAGTTTAGATCTGATCCATTGGTCCTTAGATTGTTTGGCGGTCTCTTCTGTCATGCAGGTGGTCCTGTGTTGTAGTTCCACAGGTTGGCATCTTATTTTGTTTGAATGTTTGGTGTTGCCGCTGGCAAACTCTCTGGCATTCTTCATTGAATCCCTTTGCTGATCCCCTAATGTAATGGGGATGGGTACAATGGGCGATGTGCCAGGCCAATGTGTTAAAGATTGTGGTTGAATATAACTATGTTTGACGAAACACAGCGTCCCATGGATGCTTGGTTTGGATTGTTTGATCTGTTTGACGTTTGTCCCATTCAGTACGGTGGTAATTCCACCCAACATTAATGGAAGGGATTCTCAATGTGAAGACAGGTCTTTATCGAAACAAGGACCATGTGATGGACACTTCAGTTTTGGACAAATGCATCACTGACAGATGGATTGGTGAAGACAGGGTGAAGTAAACTTTTCCTCCTGTTGCTTCCCTTACTACCTGCCACAGTCTGACTCTAACAGTTATGTCCTTCAGTACTCAACCAGCTCGATCAATAATGGTGCTGCCAAGCCACTCCCAGTGGTAGATATTGAAGTTACCTATTCAGAGTATGTTGTGTACCCTTGCAACTCTCAGTGCTTCCTCCATATGGTTTACGGATCCATCAGCTGATGTTGGGGTGGTGTGATTGGTAGTAATCAGAAGGAGGTTTCCTTGGTCATGTTTGACTCAATTCCTGAAATGTCAAGGTCTCTGAAGTTCTGTGTGAGGATCCCATATGAGGACATTGGCTGCAAGGTATGATTGAGAGATTATGACTCTCAGGCTGTTGCTTGACTAATCTGTGGGACAGATCTTTCATGAGCCTCCAGATATTGGTCAGAAAATATTTCCAGAGTTGGCATGCTCTTTGGAGGGGTGAACTCGATGGACAAATGGCCTGCTTTCATACCATACAGATTCTCTGCTGCTGTGAGTGACTTGCTTGGCCATTGCACAGACCAACACTAATTGCTCAGGGTCTGGAACCACATATGGGCCAGACTAACTAAGAGAGGTCAATTTCCTTCCCTGAAGGACATTCCTAGAATCTCTACGGTGTAGAAACAGGCCATTAGGCCTAACATGATCACATGACCCCCAGAGTCTCCCACCTAGACCAATTCCCCTACCCTATTACTTTACATTTCCCCTGACTAATGCAACTAACTTACACATCCTGAACCCAATGGGCAATTTAGCATGGCCAATCCACCTAACTTCACACCTTTGGACTGTGGGAGGAAACCGGAGCATCCAGAGGAAACCCTGGCGCTGTGAGGTAGCAGTGCTAACCACTGAGCCACATTGCTGCCCTTATTGATTTTTTTAAATGACAATCAACAATGGTCACTATTAGACAAGTTTTTAAATTTTGGATTTTATTGAATTGCTATGCTATCATCTGCATTGATGGGATTCAAAGTCATGTCCCAGAACATAAGCCTGGGGCTATTAGATTAATACTTCATTGTAACAGGTCACTTTTCTTTTGGACTATGAACTGAAATGAGAAGAATGAACAGTGCTTTTAAGAAGGAGAGAAATTGCTTCGAATTATTGGCAACTTGGAAAAGAAATTGAAGTTTACTGATGCATATGGGACAGTTTTTCTGCTTGGGGATTTTGAGTCCAGGCAGATTGGCACCACTTTTTATAGGTTCAGGTGAGATCTGCATAGCCACAACCTTTTAGTTACAGTTTAATAGAGACCCTGCGAGGGGAGTGAAACAGAGAAGCAAGGAGACTGCTGGAAGTTTTGTTTTTGACTTTTTAGAAGGGAACAATCTGTTTCCTCTCCATTTTCTCTGTAAAGTTGCTCTCTCCAATTACTGTCCGGAAAGAACCGAAGAATCCAAACACAATCAGAAAGACACAGGCTGCAACCAAGGAACAATGAACTAATGTTATGGACCAGATCAGACCCTGTCAACATTTTAAGAAGACCGAGACCCTAACGTGTGATTATTTTAAAGGCAGATCTAAAGTGCTGTGTTCTAGGTGCATTTCGATTGGTCCAGCTACTCGCCATTAAGCAAGGCACAGTTTATTCAAACACTACACTTAAAATACAACAAAAGAAAAGAAGAGTGTAGAATAACTTAACTCCATTGAAAAACTTAGAATAATAGAGACAGTAACTATTATTTATTAACTTTTTTAAATATAGTAACTTCCCATAAACACACCCCTTCACAAAAAGGCAAATTCAGAAAACAGATTTTTTTCCTGTGCATCAACCAGAGTAGAAAGTGACCAGAACTGGTCTGAAAACGCCCAATCTTGTCTGATCTCAGAAGCTAAGCAGACTCATGCCCATTTAGTACTTGGATAGGAGACTGCCTGGGAATCCCAGCAACAGTAGAGAGGTTGTGATGGCTGAGTGGTTAAGGCATTGGACTTAAGAATCAAATGGAGTTCTCCCACGCAAGCTCAAACCCTGCTTGCAGTGTTGTTTCTGGCCTGTTTTTAATTGCACCGTTCAATTCTGAGAACATCCTATTTTACCCACAGCTCTAAATGAAACCCCAGCTTCTGGCTGTAACTGAGAGAGGGTACAAAAAAAGTTTCTACTTCTTTAAGACTCCAGCAGCTTCTGCCGAATCTAAAACCTAAAGAAAAACTAGAAACTGAGGTCTGTGAGAGCTGGCCACACCCATTCAGGCTGCTTCTATTGTTCCAACTTAATAAAACAAACCCCAAGACTTCACAAGCTGTTTACATTACCACAGACTGCTCGGGACCTCTCGTTCAATCTCTTCCTTAAACCAGGACAACATACACCTCTGAAAGCCTTGGCAGCATCACACTAAAGACTGATCATTGCTGTGTAACAAATCAACACACTATTGAAGAAAGGACATGCATTGTGGAACCAAACCATCTTGTTTTGTGATTTCAGACTGGTCATGCAGAACTGTGTTCCTTTGCCTTTTTATCTCTTTGCTCATAACACATGTTTTTTCCTATTTTCTTAAAATAGTGTGTGTGTGCGTGTGTGTTTTACAAGGGGTAAAGTTAAAGTTATATACGTTAGAAAACTTGTTATTTTACTGAGTTACAATAAATAGTTATTTATTATTGTTGCTGAAGAACTATGGTATGGTTTGCATTTATCCCAGATAGCAGTCAGTCAGAGGCGAAGTGGGATTATTCGTGGTTTCATTAACATTTAATATTTCTAGTGATTCTGGGAATAATGGGGCTTGACTTCCAATGAGTTATGATGCCAGTGACATTACTGCTGTACCACTGCTCCCCCTACTGTCTGCTTTGGGATTATCTCAAACTCTGAATCTCATGGTCCAATGCATAATCTACAACTGAACACCTATGAACATAAACCTACCTCTGGTGTACCATTCAGAAGCAGTAAAATCTCTAAGCTCTGCACTGTGAAGCATCATGGCAAACAAATGGTGAATTATATTAGCCTGGCCTACCAACCAGGATTGTCAACACAAAGGGAATTCCCACAGAGGTATTTATGAACAGCAAGATCTCATGATGCCATTTGGAGCTCAATTTTATGACTTGGATCATTAGCTATTCAAAGAGTAGTGTACGGCACTTACTGTCACTTTGCAAATCTGCTTGAATGAATGAGGTGCAACCCTATAAACGAGTCTAACAGGAGCCTGGTTATTCAGTAGGTGTCTGTGCTGAGTGTTATTTTACTTGAGAACATCTTCAGAAGCTGCAGCACAGGAATTTGGGAGTCCTCATATATAAATCCCAAAAGGCTAGCAGACAAATTCAGCAGGTAAAATGGAAGGCAAATGGAATGTTGGCATGTACTTCAAAGGGACTCGTGTCTCAAAATAGGGAAATCTTGCTAAACCTATACAAAGCACCGAGAGTACAGTGAATAGTTTGGTCTCTTCATCTAAGGAAAGGTTTACTGGAATTGGAGACAGCGCTCCCTCTGAGGTTAAGAAATCTGTGGAATTCTTTGTCACCAAGGGCTTTCATGGCTGGGTCATTAAGTACATTCAAGGCTGAGATGGCCAGATTTCTAACCAGTAAAGGATTCAAGGAATATCAGGAAAGTGGAGTGGAGGGCGATCTGATCTGCTGTGAGCACATCAAAATGGCGAAGCAGACTCCGTTTGCCTGAACTGCCTACTTCTGTTCCACATACGCATGTAAATGAATTAACCATTTTATAGTTTTAGCTGCCATTTAAGGGGAAGAGAAGTTGCGTTATGTATTCACTACGGTATTTAAATGAATATTTGAGGTGTTATTAAGCACTAAGGATATCTCTCATTCAGGAAAAGATTTGAAGAGTAGTTGAGGTTGTTAACAAGCTAACAAGTTGTCACGGAGTCATACCGCACGGAAACAGACCCTTCGATCCATAATCCCAAACTAAACTAATCCCACATGCCTGCACCAGGTCTGTATCCCTCCAAACCTTTCCTATTCATATACTTACCTAAATGTCTCTTAAATGTTAACAAATTGTATTGATAGTGATTCTATAATATCATTGACACCTATTGTAGAGATAGCGTTTGTTTCTTGTCTCTTCACATCCACTTGACCTTGTACCTTCTCCCTTTTATGTCTCTGTATTTCAGTGCGCTGTAGAAATATGAACTTCTATAAATTATAAACTGAAAGTGCAAAACATCTCTTCAGATCTTGTGCTCTGGGGGAGAAGAAAAACAAGTTAAAATTTGAAATGGAATAAAATCTCAACCATGAGACCAATACATATAAGACAACATTTAACAACGAGGGAACAATAGTAATACAACATACAAGACCAGATCACAGAGGGTTAATATTTAGTTCAGTGACTCGCAGATACTCAAGAAAATCAGGTTCAGGCAGAAAAGAGTTATAGCCCATTAAAATACAAAATCAAGCTTCTCACTCTCATATGAAATGTCTTTATTTCTTGTTTTACACATCAAAGCTGTTGGCCTTCTAACATGCTTTCTTTATTCTTTCTAAGCATTTTAATCTCTAATTTTCCCTTTAAAATCCCAACCTTATTTGTAGTGGGAGTGTAAGGTTCAGAATATTTTCTTTTGTATTCAGACACAAAAGCAGCTAGAGTATATTGTTACAAAAGGGGAACTCACCTCTGCTCATGTTAGCCAGGACTAATGCCTGTTGTCTGCCCAATTTCGCGTATAATTCCAACATCCTGAATTTCCATTGAAGGATCTCCGCCTCTGTTTGACTGTTTCTCTTAAACAGTGAGCCTCTCGTTTGTCTTGCTCAATCAATATAAGGACTTGGAGCAGGAGTAGGCTATCTGGCTCTTCAAGCCTGTTCCATCATTCAATAAGATCATGGCTGACCTACTCGTGGCCTCAGCTCCACTTACCCACCCTCTCACCGTATCCCTTAATTCCTTCATTGTTAAAAAAAATCTATCTTACCTTTAAAAAGGTTTGCTGAAGTAGCTCCTGTCTACGATGTTGCACATCAACTAAAGCTCCTTATGTAGGCTGTACTAGATAAAAGCAAGATACTGCAGATGCTAGAAATCTGAAATAAGAACACAAAGTCCTGGAGAAACACAGCAGGTCTGACAGCACCTGTACGGAGAGAAACAGAGTTAACGTTTCTAGTCCCCTATGAGTCTTGAAGTGAAAGGAGGTGGAAATTGGTGGTTTTTATGTTCATGACAGAGTGGGAAGGAGAGCAAGTAGAATAGATGGTGAACTTGCTCAGAGCAAAAGATAAAGGCAGTGATAGTGGTGGAAAAATATATTGAATACAAGTAACTGTTTAGCTGTGGAAAGGAGAAATTGGGCCCACTGTCCTGACAGCAAGGCAAAAAAGACACAAACAAGAGTTAGCCAGGGCAGAGTGGGGAATGTAAGAAAAATAGAGTGCAGAGGTTATACTTTAAAGTAGGGAACTTTGGGTCCTAGGGGTTGTGAAGTGCCCTAAGTAATAACTGCGTGTTGTTCCTCTAGCACAGATATGCTCTGCTGTGCATTCAGGTCGATGACCTCTGTTCCTAACTCTAAAGCTCAATTCTATCACTTTAAATCCATATATCTCCTCATCTTTCAGCTGCAATTTTCAGCTAGCCCGTTATCTCAGTGGTTAGCACTGTTGCCTCACAGCACCAGGTACCCTGGTGTCATTCAGAGAATGTTTGGAGAAAGGAGTCATTTGTGTTCGTTCAGAGTCCGATGGATGAGAAGTGAAAAGCAGAAAGGCCTTGTGGTTTATGGAACAGACCATCATGCTCAGAAAGCTGATGAGATTGTCAAAAAGAAGCAGGAGGAGGTGAAGAACTGAATGAAGAAAACAATTCACAGAATCCCTACAGTGTGGAAGCAGGCCATTCAGCCCATTGGGTCCACTCCCACCCTCCAAAGAGCATCCCACCCGGACCCATCCCTCTACTCTGTAACTCTGTATTTAACATGGATAACATGCAGACCCTTGGACACCATGAGGCGATTTAGCATGGCCAATCCACCTAACCTGCACATCTTTGGACTGTGCAAGTAAACTGGAGGCAACCCACACAGACCCGGGGAGAATGTGCAAAATCCACAAGGTCAATCGCCCGAGGGTGGGTGGCTTGGGTTTAGAAGGTGATCACAATGGCCATTTTAGGCAGTGACCTTTTTAAAAACAATTTCAGTCCATGGAAGTCTCAGGTATGAAAGTTAAATGATGTAAGTTGAATATTGCTGTCCATTTTCAATGCAATTGTAACAAATCTCATTGGTTCAGGCAATAAAATATGGTCCCACCATTCACTGAAGACCCAAATGTCCTATTACCCTCACTGCTCTGTAATCAGCTCCCACTCTGAGTGAGTTCCAGGAGTGTCTTCAAGGAACACAGAGAATGAGAGGGTTTTCCAGGGCTTAGCAGCCTCATCTTTCATTATCGGGGGATCTTCTCATGTTTTGTGGGTGGGGAGAGATTTTCAACTTTCATGCTGTTGCTGCTTCATTTTTATTGTGTTACTACTACCTGACCAGCTTTATTCTTCCTGTTGTGGGAGCCAGAAAATCCTCTGTAAATTCGAATGGAATTTACAACGAAGGAGCAGGCCATTCAGCCCTTTTGAATCTGCTTCCATTACCCTTTCAGGCAGCATATTCCAGATCACAATAATTCTCAGCATCAGAGCTTTCCTCCTCACACCTCTAGTTGTTTTGCCAATTATCATTAATCTGTCTCCTCTGGTTACTGACCCTCCTGCAAGTGGAAATAGTTTCTCCTTATTTATTCTATTGAAACCTGTCATTATATTGATCATCTCAATCAAATCTCCCCATAAATTTGAATTGAAGTAACTTTATTGTCACGTACTCAAATAAGTACAGTGAAACATTTACAAGTGACTACTTACAGCGCCATCTTACGTACAAGGTACCTAGGTATATTCTTCAGTACAAGTTCATAGGAAAATAAATGAAAAATAAACAAATAAAACATCCAGCATTATAGATCGTAGGAATAAATTAGAGAATAGAGAAATAAAAAGTTCAGAAAAGCAGTCCTTTCAATCCAGTTCACGCTGACATCTAGCCTCCAATCCGCACCAGGCCTTGACTCCAGACCATGCTTCACCTAAATGCTTTTGAGGCCAGAAGACCATTCTGGAATCACCTAATGGCCAGAAGACCATGCTGAGGCCATGTGGTGCAACTGAAAGACCACCACACTGGGCCAGGAAACTGCCATACCAGGCCAAGAGACTGTCACGCCGGGCTGAGAGACCACCACACTGGGCCGGGAAACTGCCATGTCAAGAGACTATCACGCCGGGCCGAGAGACCACCACAGTGGGCCGGGAAACTGCCATGCCAGGCCAAGAGACTGTCACGCCGGGCTGAGAGACCACCACACTGGGCCGAGAGACCACCACACTGGGCCGGGAAACCGTCTTGCCTGGCCAAAAGATCGTCATGCCGGGTAGAGGGACCACCACACTGGACTGAGGTATGCCATGTCAGGCCAAGAAACCATCACGCTGGGCCGAAAGACTGCTATGCCAGGCCATGAGACCACCACCTGGGGCAGAAGGACCACCACTCCAGGCTGAGGAACAACCACGCTGGGCTGAGGGACCACCACGCCGGGCTGAGGAACCATTAGACTGGGCTGAAGGATCACCACGCCGGGCTGAGGGACCATCATGCCAGGCTGAGGGACAACCACGCTGGATCGAGAGACCGCCATGCCAGGCCAAGAGGTACCACCATGCCAGGCTAAGGGACCAGCACACTGGGCCAAGAGACCACCACACTGGATGTGAGACTGCCACACCGGGCTGAGAGACCACCACATTGGGCTGAAGGACCACCACACTGGGCTGAGAGACCACCACACTGGGCTGAAGGACCACCATGCCAGGCCAAGAGACCACCACACTGGATGAGAGACTGCCGCACCGGACTGAGAGACCACCACACTGGGCTGAGAGACCGCCATGCCAGACCAAGAGACCACACGCCGGGCCAAAAGACCACCACACTGGGCTGGAGAACGTGACACCGGGCCAAGAGACCATCGCGCATTCTCTGCTCAAAGGTGAAACAATCTCAGTGCCTCCATGAATTTGCAGCCCTTCATCCTCGGATCTGGAGAGTAAATCTCCTCCATGCTTGAAATGTTTCCTAAAGTGTGGGGGCTTGGTTTGGAGACAATTCTCTAACTTGAGCCCTAATGCTCTTGCTGTTGCACTCTATACCTTTATTTATAAAGCTGAGAATCCAGTATACTTGTTTAACTATATTCTCCAATGGATAATTTAGAGTCATCACTACTCTGTTTCTTGTGTAATGAAATGTGTACCATTATGAGTCACTCTACCTTCCATCACAATGGAAAAGAACTAAAAAAAATTTGGGAAAACAGAACACAAATAATAAATGAAAGTTCCAATCTAATTATAGGTTCCTGCTGAGGAAATATAAATAAAATAAGGGAATTAGTATCTCTGAGGTAGAATGTGTTCAAGAATCCCGTTAACTTTACAAACATGCATAAAGGAGACATTTCACAATTATGCAGATTATAGACACTACTTATCAAATTAATATTGACAACATGTCAAACAGATTGAGCCTTACTTTAAGCAGAGATATCTGTTGCAGAACTTCACGCTCATTAATCCTTAGATTAATTTGAAAGCTAAGATTTTGACACTATCATTTCCAAAATTTAATTATAT
The DNA here is from genome assembly GCF_020745735.1 of Hemiscyllium ocellatum. Taxonomy (NCBI): domain Eukaryota; kingdom Metazoa; phylum Chordata; class Chondrichthyes; order Orectolobiformes; family Hemiscylliidae; genus Hemiscyllium; species Hemiscyllium ocellatum. Next base: position 19,824,094 of record NC_083406.1, on the reverse strand, counting down.
TTGAGATCTCCCTAGTGGTCATTAGGAGCATTGCAGCATTGGCACTGAACAGCTGAGCTCAGGTTAACCTTTAAAATTCACTCAAGGGATGTGAGCGTTGCTGACTGGGCCAGCATTTATTGTTCGTCCCTAGTTGCCCTTAAGAAGGTGATGGTAAGCTACTTCTTGAACCGCTGCAATCCATGTGCTGTATGTAGACCCTAAGGGAGGGAGTTCCTGGAGGGGATTTTGGAGGTTGTGATGTTCCCATCAACATGATCTGTAATTTCTCTTGTTGCTGCTTAAACCTCTGAGGCCTGTGCATGGCACCTTCCAGAAACAGAACCCATTCATTGGCACACCGATCAGCGGACATGGAGCTTCCCAGAGACTGTGCAGCTGAACGGCTTAGAGGGAACATTGATTCCCTTTTATCTGCTGCTCTTGTCATTCCAAATAGTCATGGTCATGGATTTGGAAGGTAATGTGTCTTGATGAATTTCAGCAGTGCATCTTGCAATTGGTACACACTGCTACTGCTGCATGGTGTGGTGGAGGTGTGAATTTTTGTGGATGTGGTGCCAATCCAGCAGGCTGCTTTGACCTGATGGTGTCAAGCTTCTTGAGTATTCTTGCAGCTGCACCCAACAAGGCAAGTGGGGAGTGTTCCATCTACTTCTGACTCGTATCTTGTAGATGGCAGACATGCTTTGGAGAATCAGGGAATGAGTTACTCACTGCAGGATTCCTAGCCTCTGACCTGCTTTTGTAGGGATAGTGTTCTCTGGCTATCCAGTCAGTTTCTAAACAATGGTAATACCCAGGACATTGATAGTGGGGGATTCAGCGACGGTACTGCCATTGAGTATTAAGAGAGGATCGTCATTGATTGGCACTTGTGTGCTGTATAGGTTACTTGCCACTTATCAGCCCAAACCTGGATATTATGGAGATCTTGCTCATTTGGAAATGGACTGCCTCAATTTCTGAGGAATTGCAAATGGTGCTGAATGTTGTACAATCATTAGCGAACATGCACCTCTGATCTAAGACATCTAAAGTTTCAGTGAAGACACTTAAATGCAAACCTAAAGTGGTTTTACACTCCTGACTTCCACCTCTTATGTGAAAACAAAAACACCACATTTTCTTGCTGTGTGCAAATTGGTTGCTTCATTTCCTAAGTTATCATAATGACTACACTTCAAAACGCAGCATTGCAGGATTCACTCCACTTTGCTACATCATCCTCTGTTTTAGGTAACTGTCAGTTTTGTCAAGTTTGTTTTGGAGGCTATCTTGCTGTGAGGCCTAACAAGGTCATTACCAAACTCACCTCATTAACTTCCCCCCCATACCCCTAACGTGCCCCTTTCTCCCGGTTTAATCCCCATCTTATCACACGCTATTCCCAGAACAACTTGGCATTTAGCGGGTATCTACCCAAAGACTAGCATCCCTGCCTTTTTAAAAAGGACACTGTGCCCATGGTCAGGCATTGGTGATCAAGCATTGCCCCACACCAGTAATGTGATAGCGTAGCAGCTACAAAGCCACACACCTCACAACACACTGAAGGTATGGCTGATACTCCCCTACACGTAAAACTCCATCCTCTCATCTAAGTTGCTGTTTAGCTACCAGGACATGGGTATGTGCCATCGAAGCCATCTCTCTGGGTCACCGCTATGCTGTTCCTGATGCCCACTAGAGAGCTGCAGCTTGTCATTGTCCAGGAGGGGAACATCAAATACAGCCAAGTGATTGGGCATTTCCAAGGACGCGGTTCTATTTGCAGCGAACACAAACAGAAGGATGAGAGGCTGCAACTTGCTCTCACAAGGCAAGCCAAGTGCTGGCTGATGACTGCATAACATTCCCTGAAGGTTTGCTACTCCCAGCTCTCGCCGTTTGGAATGGGCGTCAATCCACTCCTTCCTGCTTTGTACACCGCTGAGCTTGGTCTGCACAAGGAGAGCTTCTCCCTTCCTAGAGTCTTTATCCTCCTTCTCGGAAGCCTGCTCCTGTTCTCTCAGTTCCTCAGAATTTACCCTAGCCCCCTGCTGCCTGCTCCAACTGTGCAGAGCAGCCAGCACATTCAGGACTGTGTTTTCACAACACTGGAGGGCCTCCCAGGACCATCCAAGCAACAGAATCAAATCTCAAACAACGCTATCATCCGCTTCATCAAAGCCCTGGTTACAGCAAAACACTATAACACACAGGACCAGAAGCCAGCCGTTCGGCCCATCAAGGCTGTGCTGCCATTCGGTGAGATCATGGCCATACTAACTTGGTGAAAATGCCTCCATGGCTGAGTGAGCAATACATTGCATCTGAAAGGGACTGGGCACTGAACCCAAACCCACATAACTGTCCAACCTGCATTGTATTCCGTGGAGTATGATGCGGTGATCTCAGTCTCCCAGCAACCTCATAGGTTTCACAGTGCTAGGACAGTTGTGGCCAGCACTCACCTCTCTTTAACTCACTTCCACTATCTTCTGCATCGTTCACTTGCTGCAAGGACTAATGGCATTTTGCAAATCGCCTTTTGATCTGCATTCGGACCCTCAACGTATTCACTCTGCATGCGCTGCAACTGAGCAAATAAACAATTAGAAACAATTAGCTGCAGTTTGTAAATGCATGCTCCATGTATTTACCCTTTCAGTTTGCTAGTGTCCAGCAGATGTGGATCCATGCCAGCCATCATATTGACACTGACTCCACCCACCCTGGGCATCATTCAGCTATTTTCCTGAGAATGGTGAGTGAGTGCAGGTGACACAGCCCTGGCTTAACAGTGGCCCCAACTTCACTGAATTGAGGACTACACCTCACCTACACCAACATGGCCATTGGTGTGGTGTTTTCACCAACACAGATTGATGTTTTGTGTTCCTTTCAGCAAAATGCACCACACCCTCAGACACATCCCTACTGACAAGTATGACAAACTGTATCTGTGTCTGTCAGCATAAACTTGCATGCCACTCCAACAGCACAGCATCTGGATGAAGTGCCAACTCCCCAAAAGGCTGGATACAGCATGTCGTGGCAAGATACTGCAGAAACACTGGGGGCGTTCAGGTAGATGCTAGTTAAGTAAACACTAGGACAGGCCTAAGATGCAGTCTGGTCTGATCCGTGAACTGTCCCTGTGCACAAACTGTCTCTGCTGCAGCCTTTCAATGCTAGTTACACCTACAATGCAGGTCGAGAGTTTCCTGAGGGCTTGGCAGTTATGGAGTGCCAATGTCCATGGACAAGGGGGGGGAATGTGGCTGGTGCCTGTGCCGAACTGAAATTACCAGGTACCTACACATACTGCCATGTTGAGAGTTCTCAATATGCACTGTGCTCAGTGAGTTTGATAAGATAGGAAGCTGCAGATGAGGTATGCAGGTTAACAAGGTTTTAAACAAGCAATAATCCCTGTTAATAGGCAACTCCCCACAGCCAAGAGAGACTTGCCGCATTGCCTGGCAACGGTATAAAAGGTGCAGTGAGTTGCTTCTGATGTTGATGTGGGTCTCACCAGACTTCTTGCATAATTTTTGTCCAGAGTCAATGTCATTCAGGACCCTTTTAGAATCCAATCAATAGCTTCACTGTAAAAACAAGTTATGCTGAAAATTAGTCTGCTCCTGACTTTAGCTATAGCTATGCCATTAGCTGAGTCACCTCAGAGTGGGAACAGATATTCATTGTGGATGTTGTCAATACGCATTTATTTTCAGATTTTTTTAATTTCAAAAATATACTTTATTCATAAAATAATTTGATGGTCTGTACAGTTAGTCATGTCATACATATGTAAACATTTACATACAGAGATCAGAATTTATCACTTGTATATATACAGGTCTATACGTTTATCAATCATATGTCATATATTTAGCTGAGGCGTCAGCAGAGCCCAAAAGACTGCGTGGGCCCCCTGTCCTTCTTTGGCAAGCAGATGTTACACAGTGGTCTTTCCCCACCGCGCCTTAGCGGCAGCTGCCCCAAGCTTCAGCATGTCCCTCAACACGTAGTCCTGGACCTTGGAATGTGCCAGTCTGCAACACTCAGTCGCGGTCAACTCTTTCAGCTGTAAAATCAACAGGTTTCGGACCGTCCAGAGATTCCAGTATTGGACTTGACCACAAGAGGGCGATAGTTGCATTTTTGTTGGCTTCTGAGAGTGTTCTTAACAGCATCTTCTTTGAATCAGATCCTGGTTGAGTTTTAACAATGTCAAAAATCAAACCACAGCAGACTTTGTCTGTCCTTGTCCAACTACAACATCTCCACGTCATATGTTTTAACAATGTTATAAAATTGTGCAGCACAGGAAGAAACTCTTCAACCCAAAACATATGCTGATTTTCAGAAAGAGCTGTCCAAATCATATCATTTTTCCAACCCAACTCTTGCCCAAAGCCCTGTAATTTTTCATTTGAAAAGTTCTTTCTAACTTGCTTACACAACATTTTTCAAGTGGTGCATTCCACTTTATAACAATTTCAGTGTCAAAACATTATCCTCCTCTCTTTTGGTTCTTTTGCCATTATCTTAAGTCGATTACTAATCACACTGCACCCTAGTTTCTTAAAAGAAGTGGCTGCAGTGATAATGGATGCATTTTAAGCTTCCATAATGCCCTCAATTCTGGACTGAAAAATCTGCAAAGTACCATTCCTATTCAAAAACTCTGCATGGTAATTAGCAGTTTTGAGGAAGGGGTACAGGACCCTGATTTCTCTCCAGAGATGCTGCCAGACCTGCTGAGCTTTTCCAGCAATTTCTATTTTTGTTTCTGATTTACAGCATCTGCAGGTCTTTTGGTTTTTATTTACAGTGTGGAAACAGGGAGAAACTCCACACAGACAGTTGCCTGAGTTGGGAATTGAACCCAGGTCTCTGGCGCTGTGAGGCAGTAGTGCTAACCGCTGTGCCACGGTGCCACCCATGCTGGAATCCACTAATAAAGGAAGCAGCAGCAGGACATTAAGAAAATTATAATATAATCAAGCAGAGTCAACATTTCTTTAAGATTGGTAAGTTTTGTTTGATTTCCCAAAGTACTTTATAACTCCTTCTAAATATTTTTATAATACTCTTATTGCTACCAATTTATGCACAGCAATATGTCACAACCAGTAAATGTGTTCTGGCAATGACCTGTCAGCAATTTGTCAAGTCTTACAATAGATATGAAATATCAGATTTATAGGACAATAGAAACTCATTAATGTAGATTAAGAGTCAATCTCCTGCGTCACTGCAGACAGGTAAGGAGAATGTATTATTTATGAAGCAGACTTTGCATTCAGGGGAAAAATAAATCTTTGGCCATGTATTTAAAACATGAATTTAATGAAATGTTTTCATCCATATTTTAGACACAATCTTGATTTTCTATTGTTACTTTATGTTTGAAATATCACCACATTGTGGGTTCAGAGAAGTAGGGTCAATTGGAGTTTCACAGGTGGCTGATGAGCTACAATGCCATCACTGGCTGGAGAGTGGAATTACAACGTGACAGGTTTACACAGATGTTTCCTACTGTATGTATGGACAGAGGAATATATATTCATTTGACTGCATGTAAGGTTTTATAAACAGTATTGAAACACAACTTTTTTAACATATCACAGATTTGCTGCACGTCCAATGGTATTTAAGAAATTGAAAGCAATTTTTGATGTTTGATGGGCAGGTTGGTATCCTTATGGACAAACAATGCAGTAGCAGCTCACAACATGAATCTGCTCTTGATAAAGTTTCTGCTTCTGTTGAACACTTCAGCTACCTGATCCTTCTTGAAACATAACATACTTCGCATCACATGAGCACTTAAACTCACATAACACATTTGTGTGGAAGGCAAAGTTTCTTTCTGGCTTGATAACAGCATCATGAGAAAATCAAATTGTGTTTATTGCAAAGTAGCAGCATGAGATGGCTCACGTTAACTGTTGTTCAGATTTTTGAGACACCTCCCCATTTAGGGTAATCTACACTGACCACAAGTAGACTCTTCATGTGACATGGGAAAATGAGTGACAGTTGAATGCAAATTTTGGTTCTTAGGCTTCTTGCCATTGAGCAAGAACAAGATTAATCATTGATCAAGGCTAATCCATTTCTGTATTTGGGGTTAACCGCTTTGACTGAATCAATAAACTTTCTACTTAACACTCTGCTTTATTGACAGATAAATATTTGAGTGAGTATTATTTTGTTTGCTAATTGAGCTCATAAAACACACGCTGGATAAACTTTCCTGATGAGTCTGTAATTTTATGTCGCACTGCGGTAGGGCCTGGTCTGGGCTGGCCAGCAGCCCCATCCCCACACCCTGTTCCATTCGAGGCTCTTGGGTTTCCTGCTAGACCTCAATTCTGAAGTTGGCATGGTGAAAAATGTTAGATCACCATACTCAGCATCCACCCCCTACCAAGCTCTCTCCTTCTGGTCCAGGGGTATCTCCTGTTTAGGGGATCTGTTTAAAGAAGGGGGTCCTGATGTCTTTTGAACAGCTGTGTCAGAAATGTGGATTACCTAATGGAGACCTCTTTCGATTCTTCCAAATTCAAGACTACATACAGAAGAAGACTATGTTATTAGATAGTCTTTATAAATCAGATAGAGAACGTAGAGTGTTATGGTCGGGGGGGGGGTATCTTCCATCAGTACTATTTATCATTTATTACATGATGAAGTATCAGAAGATATGGACAATCTGCTTAAAACATGGGATCAGGATTTGGGACTGGAAATCTCTATAGAAACGTGGAATGACATTTGGGAAAAAGCCAGAAGAATCACCATCTGCAACAGAACTCAGGCCATTCAGCTGAAGGTACTTCATAGGGCCCATATAGCACCGGATCGATCGGCAAAATTTAAGGCAGGAGCATCTCCAATGTGTCCCAAATGTAAAATAGAGGTGGGCACTCTTATACATTGCTTATGGACCTGTCATAAGATCCGTAGATATTGGAGTAAAGTAGCAAGTGCTCTGACAGAAATCTTAGGAACGGAAATTAGAGTGAACCCTGTATCTTTCCTTTTGGGCTTACCCTCCCTGGATATGCGCGGGAAAAGATTATTTTCTATTCTCTCTTTCTGTGCAAGGAAAAATATTTTGGTAAACTGGGTGGCTGAGGGCCCCCCTGGATTTTCGAATTGGCACAAATTAATTATGGAATGTATTCCCCTTGACTTCCTTACAAATATAGTGCACCAAAAGACTGCATTATTCCATAAAATATGGCAGCCCTTCTTGAATTATATAAATACGGATATTTTGGCCATCCTAACAAGGGGTTTTATTTAATTGAGATGGCGAACCTGGATGGTCCGGTGCCCCTTGGGAGAGGAATCCCGCACGAATACGGGTTTTGTTACGATTTGATGTTAACACATTCCGAGCATGTATTTCACTACCCAATTTCTGTGTTACCCATCGGTTGCTTTTTTTTCTCTTATTTGAACAGTGTAAGAGACTTAATTATACATTCTAGTTAGTTGTAGGTTAGATTAGTAGTTGAGTTTTGTTTTTTTTCTCTCGGTATTTTTCTTTTGTTAAATTTTGGTTATTTATTTAAGATTTAAATGTTTATACTTGGGTTTTTAAATTTGTAAACTTATAAAAATATGTTAAATTTTCAATAAAAATATTTATTTAAAAAAATGGTATAAGGTGTTCTGCACCTTCTAGATCCACATCCACTGCTATCTGGGTTGTCAAGAGCAGCAGGTATGAGGTGGGAACACTGCCACCTCCACATTCCCTTCCAAATCACAAATGATCCTGACTTGGAAACATACTGGCTGCTCCTTCATGAGTCAAAATCCTGGAACTTCTCTCCTAATAGACTATCTACTCCTCAAGAGCTGTGGTGGTTCAAGAAGGCAGCTCACCACCATCTTCTCCAGAAAGATATAGATGTGCAGTAATGCGTGTGGTAATGCCCCAATAATATATTTTTTTTAAGTTAGGTTGAAGTAACTATACGGGCAATGTATAAGAAAGCTTAAGAGACAATTTTCCCACAAAATATGATAAATATATACAATTTAAAGGAAACAACTTACAAAGAAAAAAGGAGCCAGACTTGCAGTTTGTTTATGTACATGTCATCTTTAATTTTTATGCTTTCCTTCAATATTCGTGACCCTTTAAAATATATTCCTCCCATTCTTTCTTCTCCGAGAACTCTGACAGAATCCCTTCTGAACTGCTACTTATTTTGGCAAACTCTGTTTCAATGGATAGTATTCAGTTTAAAAAGAACAAAAGTAAGGACATATTAAAATACTTTTGGAAATTGTTGATCAGCCTCGAGTTTTTGGTATTTAAAGTTTGTGCAAAAATATTCAGAATGAGCAAATATTTTCTGAGATATTACAATATCTTGGTTTAAAAGATTAGAATTGTACATGTCTGTCAAATTAAATGGTCAGCATTTGAGGTTCAGAATTACAGCATATCAGTCATGGAGAAACGTGAAAGAATATGGAAAATTGCAATGGGCATTTCGTCCACTATTTGTTTTCAGCCGTTAGAAATAACACTGAAACACTATTTGAAAGGGTATTGAAAAAAGTGCTCATCGTGAGAATTCTAACATAATTACCAGGAAATCAGGGCATGTTGTCACATTATTTACATCTCTTGCAGAGACAGGCTGACAGAAGGTCAGTTGTTCTCAGTCCATAAGGTCCATTTGCACTGAAGCTATGTCTGGTTAAACTTTACAATGTGTTCTGTTTGCTACGTTTCAGAGGTTTGATTGAACCACATTAATCGTTCCATTCTCAGAGTAAGGCATTTTCTCTAGAGCCTCAGCTTTCTTCCTTGCTATTTCTTCTTCAATTTCCATCTCTATTTGAACTGGATCCACATAAGTGTAGAAATAGGCCATGATAGCAAACACTATGCAGACTGCAACCAATAATGCGGCAAATAAGATATACTCAGCCCACTGTGCAAGAAAGAAAAGGCAACTGTGATTAGCAATGCAATGAATCCATTTTTTGACTCACATTCCTTCTCAACTGCTTTTTTGCTTTGTGTGACCTGTTAATTTCACGACATGTTACCCTGCAGATTGTTGCATGGTCACACATAGTTTTATGTCAACACAGAAACAGATTCATGTGACACAAAACACAAAGAGAAACTGCAGTCTATTTACTCAGTGGATCATTGATGACCTTTTGTGGCATCAGCTTCCTTTCACATTATGCTGCAGTTACATCCAAAATTATGAAACAAACTGAACTTCACATTAACACCAAATTCACAGCAGACAACATTATTTTCAGTGTGTCACCAAAGCCACTGGCAATGATCTCGAACTCTGGAATTTCTTTGGAAAGCAAGATAAGTTGCTGAGTCTTTTCCTCTTGCACACATCAGAACAAACTAAGAATGCCAACCTTCAAAATGATCGTAACAATTTATACTGCTTGAGAATAGAATGCTGATTGGTTGGCAAGTTGACTCTGATTGACATTGCCATAGAGAAATCAATTGGGAATTATAGACTTGCCAAGCTCTTGGGAATTTAAAAAAAAACACAAGGTTTGAACATAGCTCTATTTTTTGCAGAGAATGGGAGCATTGTCCTTGAAGTGTAATGGTATTCATATGGTATTCTTCAATATTATCAATATCACCCATTCTCAGAAAGATACAGCAGTATTGTTAGCTTTTGAACCAAACACCTTCCACACTGCCATGCAAATGGTGCCCAGCATCAACACTAAGGGAAATGCAATAACCACATCAATGTTACATTTCTACATCTTAATGGAGTGATACTATTCCTCACAATGGATATTGTGCAATTGCTGAGTTTCCATTTTGATCTTAATCTTCTTACATCGTTGGTTCATATTCAGTTCTGATCACAGGGTAGAGGTGGAAGGAGGAGGAAGAGCAGCTAAGGGATATTGTAGGAATGTATTTGTCTAATGTTGCAAAGAATCTAACATTGTGAGCCAGCAAACAGCATGGCTGTGTAGATTTGTTTTCTTCCCATTATTCACATACCTGTTCCTGAATAGTTGAAGCTTCTGCCACTATTAACACAATAATGTTACCAATTGCATTAGTCAACAACCAACCAGCCTGGAGTACTGATTTCATATTGGAAGGTGCCTAAAAAACAATGACAAGAAATTAAGCAAAAATTTTCTGGTCTGTGATAAGAGGTAAAACTTCCAGGGATTGCTAAAATGGTAATAAAAATGCTGGAAGATATAGAGAGAGTAAAATGACTTTGGTTCAGTAATGACCAACTTTATTACTGCAACATTTTCTGCAGAACTATTTAGAATTTACAGCACTGGGACAGGTAGACTGGTCAATGCCAGTGCTTAAGATCCACATGAGTCTAGACTAGAGTGGTGCTGGAAAAGCACAGCAGGTCAGGCAGCATCCGAGGAGCAGGAAAATTGCGATTCGGACAAAAGCCCTTCAACATCACTCTTGTCTAGACTCTGATTTCCAGCATCTGCAGTCTTCACTTTTGCCTTAAGATCCACATGAACCTCCTCCTACTCTCTAATCAAATTCATCTCATCAATATATTCTTTCACCTCTTTCTCTCTTGTTGGAGTGAGATAAAATAGGATAGACAGAAGCTTGTGTGGACCATAGGATTCATGGGTGGCACAGTGGCAGAGTGGTTAGCACTGTTGCCTCACAGCGGCAGAGACCTGGGTTCAATTCCCACATCTGGCAACTGTCTGTGTGGAGTTTGCACATTCGCCCTGTGTCAGCGTGGGTTTCCTCCGGGTGCTCCGGTTCCCTCTCACAGTCAGGTTATGTGCAGGTTAGGTGAATTGGCCATGCTAAATTGCCCATAGTGTTCGGTGAAGGGGTAAATGTAGGGGAATGGGTCTGGGTGGGCTGCTCTTCGGAGGGTCAGTGTGGACTTGTTGGGCTGAAGGGCCTGTTGCCACACTGTAAGTAATCTAATCTAATCTAAACACCAAAACAGACCAGTTAGCCCAGAATTTGTGTGTATGCTATAAATTCTAGGTTTCTAAAAAAAATTATTTATACAATGAGGGCATTTATTGCCCAGCACCAATTAGCCTCAAGGAGATGGTGTTGCTGAACCACCTTCTTGAATGTAACTGAGTGGTGTACTTGGCCACTTCAGGTAGCAGTCAAAACTCAACAGCATCATTGTGGTTCTAGAGTCACACATTTTACTTTATTTCAAAAATATTCTTTATTCATAAAAATCGTTTTTATATAACATAGGCAGTAGAGTATTTTAGTTCTGTATAGTCCTCATATATAGAGAACAAACAAATCCAAGGCATTTCTTACTTACCCAAGACAACATTTACCAATATTTGAGGTACTGGGAGAATCTGATAATTGAATGGATCCCCCATTAAACTTTAAAGACCGTATACAGTGGTCTTTCTCCACTGCGCTTTGGCAGCAGCTACCCCAAGTTTTGGTGCGTCCCTCAGCGCACAGTCCTGGACCTTGGAATGTGCCAGTCTGCAACACGTGGTTGAGGTCGGTTCCTCGCTCTGGAAGACCAACACGTTTTGTGCAGACCAGAGAGTGTCTTTCACTGAATTGATGGTGTTCCAGGTGCCATTGTGTATTCTGGGGAACAGCCTATAGAGCACAGAGTCCTGTGTTATGGAACTGCTTGGGACAAACGTTGACAAGAACCACTGCGTCTCTCTCTCTAGACCTTCTTTACAAAGGCACATGCCTGCAGGATTGTCTCAGCATGTGGTGGTGCAGAGACTCAGGGCATACATGCAGGATCTCACAGGTGGTGCCCTTCATAGCACCAACCAAGCGTCATCTTGGTGCTTGCTGGAAAGCTCTGGCAATGAGGCATTCTAGAGTCACTCTTAAGCCAGATCATGTAAGCTGGCTCACCTCCTTCCCTGAAGATCACTCATGAATTAAATGTGATTTTAGGTCAATCCAATAATTTCATGGTCATACTTACTTTTTCATCTCAATTGATTGAATTAGCTAAATTTAAATTTCCAACCTTCCGTGGTGCAACTTGAATTCCAGTTTTTGGATTATTAGTGAAAGTCTCTGTATTCTTAGATCAGTAACTTTAATCATGACAGTACTCTATGTTCACTCCACATTTCAGTTAACTTGACATTTTGTTGTCCAACCCATTTAACTATTGACATTTTCCTAAAGTATATTACCTCCTTTGTAAAAAGTGAATACTATTGGGTTAATAACACGAGAAACATAGAACATGTAGAACATAATCAGCACTGCCCTTGATACCAAATCTATGGAAGGTAATTGTTTAGGAATCAGTGTTGTTTAGCACAATATTAAGGATCTGTCAAGCTTGATAAACTGTCAAATGGTCAGCTCTTGTTGGAAATCCCAAAGATGGATAGGTCTCTTGGAAGCAACACGGGTTAATGGTGCAAATCTTTAGTCTTACTCTAATCTTTCTGATTAATCCACAAGCTTCAGATTGAATTGTCAAGTTCCTGGAAATTCACAATGTTGAAAGTTTTTTTGCCATAAAAATGGTTAACTACCTGTGAGTAGGCGAACGCTAGACCAGTGACGGAGAAAACCACTTCACCACTTGTGATGAGAACGTATTGGGGAATCTGCCACGCCATGTGGAAACTGTTGGGTTCGATTTCTTCAATGTAATTTAATGTAAAATTATCTGTGGTTAACTTAACAGAGAAAACATACAACACTATCATCAATGTGAAAAATGCAACACAGTTTGAAAGTCACTATCTATATTCACCATGTTGCAATAGGAAATGCCAGACACAGTAACGATGCATCTTAGGAACACAGGAAGAGGAGGATTTCAGTCCCTGAAAGCCATTCTGTTTTTCCAATAAGACCACAGCTGATCTGTATCTTAACTCCATCTAGCCCTACCACCATTGCCTTACCACTGGCTTCATAACCCTTAATATCCTGCCCTAGTGAAAATTTTCCTCAATCTCAGTTTTGAAATTTCAATTGACCCCCAACTGCAATTTGTCATAAAGAGAATTCCAGATTTTCATCACCTTTTTAGGAAGTGCTTTCTGATTTTTTAAAAGCTTTCTTCATAGGATGTAGCCGTCATTGACAAAGTTGGTGTTTTTTGCTCTTAATAAAGTGGTGTTTGAGCCACTGGTCTTTGAAGCATTGATCCCTTGAATAATCGAGCTCCAACTGCCTCCTTGTTCTGGTCTTCCTCACCAGAAAAAATAATTTCTCTTTATCAAATGTTATCAAGTCTTTTAATCAACCTAAACATCTCAATTGCATTGTCCTTGCATGTTCTATACTTAAGAGTTTACAAAATCAGTCCATGCCTTTATGGTTTAAGCCTCTTGACACGTGTACCATCCTCAGAATAGATGGAGGTGAATTCTCAAAGTCAATGATCTTTTGCTCCTTTCTATTATGTGTATGGGATTTTACTTGCTGTACTCTCCCAAAACATTGTCTCGATTCCATGATGCTTTCCTCAAAACACTTATCAGAGATAACCCTTGATTGATGACTATTTCCCTTAACATGACTAAAGACTGCTGACAACCATAATAAGCTTCCTAGCTTTGTGTCTGCACAAGAAGGCATGGCTGGCAAGCAGTACTGTGAGTCTGGTAGCTCTGGCTGAGGGTCAAGATGCAGAGCAGGGATACTGTGAACATTCAGGTAGCCTCCAATGAATGAGCATTATAACAGCAAGCAAACAGTCGAGAGAGTTACTTTGGTCCAGTCCATGAGCTGGGAGTGTGTCACTGATCTCTCAGGGTCCTTGCTGCAGCATTACAATGATAATTGCCAATATATCCAAGGTACAGCATTGGAGTGTGAGAGTAAGTGAATCAGAGATGAGCCATGAGGGGTCTTAAACGCTAACATGTATGAGATGCCAATACCTGTGGATATTGGGTGAATTTGGCCAGTGTACATGGGGCATGCCCTGAAAGATTGATGGCTAGTGTCCGACTTGGTGGTCTTTTGGAACAAGCAATGAACTGGAGTTCCCAGGTACCTGCTCTGACTTCCGTGTCGGGAATTGGTGAGGTTTTGCTGCCCATGGATTGTCGTAGGATAGAAAGCTGCACGTTAATGAGGGTAGATTTCCGATTCATAAGCAAGGGTACACCGCTTAATAGGCAACTTGCTGCTGTCTTGTCAGATTCACATCTCAATGTCCAGAACTTTTTAAAAAATACAAGTTGCTCGCAATGTTGAGATTGGCCTCACTGGACTCCTCCCAGGACTTTACCGGATTTCTCACCATAATCCATGTCACTGTAAGATACAACCCTATTTTCTCATTGTGTTTCATTGGCTAAAATAGGTTTTAACCATCCTGAAGAAAGGCATTGTCTGAACCCCAGTTCCTTTCTTTAAAGCATTTGACTTGTTTTTACTCAACAGAAAACTGGAAATAGAAATCTTCATTGGCTAAAACAGAGGGAGACAGTCCAAAGATGTGTAGGTCAGGTGAATTGGCCATGTTAAATTCCCCCATAGTGTTAGGTGCATTAGTCAGAGGGAAATGGGTCTGGGTATGTTTCTCTTCAGAGGGTCGGTGTGGACTGGTTGGGTCGAAGGGCCTGTTTCCACACTGTCGGGAATTTAACCTAAAAGTAATCGTTTTCTCTTTCCCTCTGTTTTAGCCAATGAAGATATCTATTTCCAGTTTTCTGCTGAAGTTATTTCATAAATAAGCAATAATCTGTAAGTGAATTGTTTTTCACTGCATTCTGTATTCTCAATAACACGCTAACAAAGCCTATACCTCAAAAGTTGTGATTTCTATTTGCAGTGTACAGTATTGTTACAATAATGTTGCACAGTCAGTTCACCTGCATTGAGGTAAATTTCAGTAAAATGCAAAAAAAACTAATCTAAAAGCATTGTGCTTAAAATGATTACTTTTTCAGAACACCATTTTAATGTAACCATTTATTTGACTATTTAAAAGCTGCATATTTATATAGAGAACTTTTAATGTAACTAAATGTTCCAAGATGCATCATAGGAGCAAAACTCATCAAACAAAATTTAACACCAAGCCGCATCACATGCTGTCTGGACACAGGATTAAAAGCTGGACAAAGAGGTAGGCTTTAAACAGAGTATTTTCAGGGAAGAAAGGGAACAGGGATTTAGGAAGGGGATTCCATAACTTTGACAATTGATGGTACAGCTATCAATAGCTATGATTAAAACCAGCGGGCAATAGAGACCTGACAGATTGTCAGGCTGAAGGGGGATGTAGGGCTAGAAAGGATGTCTTTTCTCTGGGGAAACAGTTTTATGAATAAAATTAAAATTCCACATAAATGAGAACCAATTTGTCATGAATGAACTACTCACTATTTCATTAATGATGATTGTGTAGGCGCTTCCAAAACCAAATTCCTTTGAGATTTGTTTATATTCTTTTCCATCAATGATAAATGAGATTAGTTTCCTAAGTGAGACAGAAAATTGAACATGAAGATTTCACAGTCCACAGTGATTGGTTGCATTAACCACAATTTTTTCTGATTCTCGCTTGCTACTTTGCTCTTTTTCTCTCTCTTGTAATGCCACTAAATTCAATGCAATTTTTAGGAACAACAGGATTAATTCAGAGGTCCGGTTCTTCCAGTGGGAAGCAGTTCTTAAAGGGGGAACACATTCTAGGCACATCTCCATTATCCTTACTCTCTATCTTCTACATTAACATGATCCCAGTTGATGGTAATCCCAGTTGAAACCTATCTCGATAGGCCATAATTTTTCCACTTGCAATTTGGTTACCGTGGCAGTCAGTCCACCAGAAATATTCATGAAAGGCTGCCAATCTACTTTTAATAAAATAAATCCATTGCATAAAGGAAACAAGAAAGAATCTGATGTATAAACATACATACAATTTGAAATGATCTTCTTATAAGTAGCCAAAATGAAAGATTGTCCCAGCAATTTCCTTTACAGACACTCAACCCCAATGAATTATCATTCTCATCTTGACTCTTTAATTTCTTACTCAACTGACAGGGTCACAAGCGTTCATGTATAGACACAAGCAAACAAACTGACTTTTCTCTCTGAACTGTAAGTAGAAATATCATGTCTTTTTCTAACCGCTTTGACCTGCTAAACAACTCACCTGCTGGTGGGGATCTTTTCGAAACTGAGCCTATTTCTCTCCTCCGGCCTCTCTTTCGCTGAGTCATTAAAACTCAACGTAGTACCTCACCAGGTAGGTTGTCTAGTCGTACAAATTAAGTCACATGGACTTTTTGGCATGCTAAGAAAATGAGCTTCTGACCATTAAAAACCAAGTCACCTTCAACAAACTGAAAACTAAGATCTCATTTGCTTATATAACCCAAGTTTTGAAATAATAATAATATAGACCTCCATCTCAACCTCCTATTCAATCTCTTACTTTTATTTTTAAATTACCAAGGATGAGGTAAAATTAAAGAGTAATTCAAATCAAAATTACTTAAAAACTACTTATCCTGTGATGTAATGAGAGGCAATACTGTTGTAATTGAAATTCTGCAATATCCACCATTTCTATCCAAAGTCTGTTTTTTTTTATATAGAGTATCAAAAGCATTACAACATTTTCCGAATGTGACCCATTGACTAAATTGGACTCACCCTTCTCACCAACCCAAAGTCAGTGATGTAGCTAATGTTACAAAGGTCACTGATGTTGCAGTTTATGTGAAGGGGGTGGGAGAGAAAGTAAACACCACCTGTCCATCTCATTATCCTGGGCTGTTTATGAGATCAGCACCCAGTGATTTTAAACAGTTTTCGGCAGAACAGGAATTATTTGTGCAGCAGGTCCAATGCAAGGATGAGAGACTGAAGGCATTTTATAAGGGTCATTCATCCATATCTTGATGGATTGTGAGATCTCTGCCTGGTCAGTGGGTTTACAACAATAACAATATTGAAAGTGCTTGATTATACCATATATCCTTGGTAACAGTAAGATTAGAAGGGAATCAGATGAATTAAGTGCATCCTCTTGTCTCCATGTTATTTATCTCATGTCACTTGTGTTCTTTTTAGTGTTTTGTGATTTACAAGTAAAGTGCATGAAATGTACAGATCAAAGGGAGAATTGGTTTTAGAGTTTGAGTATGTGGAATATGATACACTCAAATTGTGGATTGTGGACTCAATAAAGACTTGTAGAATGTTTGATGGTGTAGTGTTATATTTGTGAGTACCTACATGAGTGGTGTAAAACTCAAATCTTAATTTTGCAGTTGCTACAACAGAATCCAAGTATTTCTCTGTCTAAAGTAACAAAATTGATTAGAACAAAAGAGCAAATGATCTCATAGTTACTACCTAGGTTGTTCCTTATTAAGTAAAATGATTTTAAATCTTCAAAATTGACGGGCAGTGAAAATAAATCAGAATGTGCCCAGTTAAGTCCTGGAGACTTAAATTACTGAAGGAGTCACTTACTGTCCTTTGGTAAACAATGAGTAGTTTGTTGCTGATAGTCCATCCAAATATCCATAATCTTTATCGTTCATTGTGACATTTTCAATATTTGTGAATGCTGTTGCAAATCTGGAATGAAACCAAATTTAGTTAAATATATCAGAGAAAAGAAATATTACAAAAGTAGGATGAGTTAAGACTTGCAGTCAGAGGCAAAAAAAGAGACGTGCACAACAACATCTTTTATTTATGTATATAACAAAGTGAAATGTCTTAAAGTGCTTCTCGGGATACAAGGTGAGAAGATGGTCAGTAATGGAAAATAAATTACCTGATTGCATTTTTTCCTTCTTCTGGTTTGTCTCCATAATCATCAAGCTGTCAAAAAAGATGTTTATATTAACTTTATTAACCATTATAGTTATACAGTCAACAGTTCATTATTCCAATATGAAAAGAACAACTCTGGATGCTGGAAACCTGAAAAAGAAAAACCACACTGAAACTGCTGGAGAAGCTCAGCAGAAGGGTTGCTAAAACTTGAAACGTTAGCTGTGCTGTCAGACCTGTCAGAGTTTCTCCAGCAATTTCTGATTTTGTTCATTTATGCCAGACTGGTGAGGCATTTTTTAATCAGTCCTGACATATTTAAATTAATCCAATAAAAGGAAAACCTGAGTCAGTGTGGAAGAGCCTACTAAAATAATTTGATAGCAGATCAAGTTAATGAACAAAGATCAACTGTGCTCTTATCCAGAGAAACAGGATGAAGATTTGTACTTGTGGTTAATTTGAAGACAAGTTTCTAGTCTCAGTTAATATATCTAGTAAGCACTACTCTCTTATCTCCTAAGAAATTTGTGCTTTTATTCTCAGATGGGGCATTTGGTTGGGAGGTGAACAAAATCACTGAATGTTTCATATCACAAAACAGAGTCTGATGATAAAATTAATGAAGAATTTTTTTAATGTTTTGTATTGTCAGGAAAGTATATAAGATCATGGGCAATATATGCCTTAGTCAGTGACGTACCTCAATCTATCAACAAGTACCATTTAAGTTTGAATTAAATGTTAAAATAGCACTCTTATGTATGGTATAGTATCACATGATCATGTTCCAGGCTGTTTCATGTTTCCAGGATGTAACCCATCTGTTAAGCTGGCCTGACTTCCCTCTTATTAATGTAATTAACCTTAAAGCAGTTATATTGTGATCCAACAGTTAAAACATCCTTTTTGGTATTTACAAGATAACTGTATAACCTATTTATTGCATTCATTCAGCACAAGAGACCTCCATTGCTAGGAATGGAAACAGTTTTTTCCCATGCTGACATACCAATAAAAGAATCACCAGTGAAACATAGTAGTAAATTAGAGAAAAGAAATTTTGACTCACAACAATTATGTGCCTGCATTGCAATGAATTTTGCACAGCCTACATCAAACATGCTGTGGTCTCTTTAAGTGAAATTGCCAACTTGCAGGAAACTATGGACAGTTCCCTTAAAGATTTGCATTCATTAAGAATTGGGTATTAACTTTATACTTTACATTAGTACTGATAATGGTTTAAACTGAATTACAAAGCTAATATAGCAATCTGTTTTGCATATTGTGCTAGATTTTTCAAGAAATGGCAATTAATCTTGGGTTGCCTTTTGCTCTGTTTTTACGTTAAGAAAGATCCCAGCATTTCTGACAAGAGATTCCATTCAGGACCCCTTCCGAAATGCAGAGCACATTTTAAAGCTGACAGGTTCCTGGTGCACTGGATTCATTGGGAAAGTCAACCCATGCCCCCTATATTCAAGCTGCCGCTGCTATATTCTGTGATTCAAATGTCCAGCAAAAAGCACAGCCTGTTTGACAGTTCCTGTGTAAGGGGTAATATGTATAGTTAAGTGTGAGGTCAAGGTGCCAGAGGGTAGATTGCCAGAGTACAAACTGAGATAGGAAAATGATACTCTGTTTTGGGTGTCCTGGTTGGAAAGAGATTTTAAACTGGAGCAGAGGTACAATATCTGGGCTGTTGGACGTGTTCAAGGTTTCAGGTCATAGGAAGGTGGGATGTGTCAGCTCCCATTGGGTGGGGAGTGGGGATAGCAGAGTGTGACATTTGGTTGGGTCTGGCAGAGGGTTTGGGGGCTGCCAGGTACACAGTGAGGTGGGAGGGGCATGTCAGGTTCCGGGGGAGAGAAGGTCTTGGGGGAGGGTGAGATGTCCTGAGAGGAAGTCCTGGGTCCTGGGAGGAGGTGGGGACTGTGGGAGAGAGAAAGGAGGTGTGTCAGGTTCTGGGCAGAGAAGGTGATGTGTAGGGTCTTGGGGAGAAGATGGTTTGGAGCAGTGATGTCAAGTCAGGGGCTGGGTGGCGCTGGTCATTTGGAGGAGGTGAAATTGAGGATAATGTGAGGTACGTTGAGGGTTTGAGTTGAATAGTCACTTGGGAGTGAAACCACATTTTTAATCGTCTAACTTCTTTTTAAGTAGTCTTTTGTCTAACTGCAGCAAAACCTCCTGGCTCTCCAACGAAAAAGGATACTTTCAGAGGACATCCTGCAATGTTCACTTGAAGAAGATCCATGTACATTAGTCAGTGCCAACACTTGGTTTCTGAATACAGAGACAGACCTCAGAGATACACACAGCAAGCAGAAAAATTGCAGGCAACATTGATTCACATGCAGGTATATTGACCAGTAGATTCATCAACTTCCCTGAGTCTGTTACATTGCCGATTCTGCAGTGGCCTGATACACAATTTTCACCAACCCTGCAGAATCTAACATCTGGTTATCAGAAAATCTGGCTTCCGTTTCCCCATCCAGATCACATTCTCGTTACTAAAATTGAAATTAATACTTAAGAAATATGTACACCAAGTTTTTATACAGCACTTCTTTAATAAGCTAGGAAATATAGTGATGCAAGCATATTATCCCACCTTATCCAGATTGATACTAACCAATAGCGCCTCGATGGACGGGAAGTTTGTTACTAGGAGTGTGTGACGCATTCCACCCTGAATGTTAGATTCAATGGTTGTATTAACGGCTCCATAGGAAACTTTAAAACTCTCTATATCAGCTGTCGTAACAAGAGTGTAATCAGTTGCCTGTAAGGGAATAAGCTTATGAATAGATTGACAAAAATAAGCAAAAATTTCAAAAGAGGTTGCTTCGATTTCAACGACATCAGATGGTCTGTGAATCTATGTATCTATAGATTTGGGTTTTAGAGTTTACTTTGACAAAGTTGAAAATATATTGCTGGTTAAAGCACAGCAGGTCAGGCAGCATCCAAGGAATAGGAAATTCGACGTTTCGGGCATAAGCCCTTCATCAGGAATGAGGAGAGGGTGCCAGGCAGGCTAAGATAAAAGGTAGGGAGGAGGGACTTGGGGGAGGGGCGATGGAGATGTGATAGGTGGAAGGAGGTCAAGGTGAGGGTGATAGGCCGGAGTGGGGTGGGGGCGGAGAGGTTAGGAAGAAGATTGCAGGTTAGGAGGGCGGTGCTGAGTTGAGGGAACCGACTGAGACAAGGTGGGGGGAGGGGAAATGAGGAAACTGGAGAAATCTGAGTTCATCCCTTGTGGTTGGAGAGTTCCCAGGCGGAAGATGAGGCGTTCTTCCTCCAACCGTCATGTTGTTATGTTTTGCCGGTGGAGGAGTCCAAGGACCTGAATGTCCTCGGTTTACTTTGACAAATCCTCCCAGCCTCATGGTCTAACACCGAAGAAAAATGGGAGTTGCAGCACTCACTCACCAGAGGGCACATGTCTCCTTAACAGCACCATCCTCAGTTCACATGGTAGCACTTGGACTCAAAGTGTCAAATGGGTTTGAGGCTCACGCCAGATACCCAGCCCTACTTTCGAGTGCAATACTGAGGGCGTGCTGTCCAGTCCAAAGGCAGATAGCTTAGCAGGAAAGACAGTAAGCAAGCAGTGACAGACGTTTAAGGAGTTAATTCATGACTTTGAGCAAAAATGTAATCCAGTAAGGAAGAAGGATTCTAAAAGCAGGAAAAACCAATTAAGGAAATTGAGGAGAGCATAACATTGAAAGGAAAAAGCATGTAAAGAGGCAAAATTCAGCGATAGCCCTAAAGACTGGGATAAATTCAGAATCCATAAAGGAGGACGAAAAAGATAATAAAAATCCAGTAAAGGAGAACTAAAGACCATATTAAAGACAGATAAAGTAAACTCTGAGAGTAGACCTTTAGGAATAGAAAATCTGATAATAAGCGCTCACTTAAATATATAAGGAAGAGAGAAGTCAAAGTGAACATACAATTATAGAAGCCGTACACTGCAGAAGAGGACATTTGGCCCATTGAGTCTGCACTGACCCTCCACAGAGAATCCTACCAAGACCCGCTCCATCGCTGTAACCCAGCATGGAATTTTTGCTATGGCTAACCCATCTAAACTGCATATCCCTGGACATTACAGGACAATGTTTAAACGCAGCCAATGCACCTAACCTGCATATCTTTGGACTGTGGGAGGAAACTGGACCACCTAGCAGAAACATGCAAATGCCACACAGACAGTCACTCAAGGATGGAATCGAATGAGTGTCCCTGGCTCTGTGAGGCAGCAAGGCCAACCATAATGCAAAAATACTACCATAGACCCCTTAGAAAATGAATGTGGGAGACAATTATGGAGAACAATGAGATGGCAGAGAAGTTAAACAAATATTGTGTATCAGTGAATTATGGTGGAAGATACTTCTAACCCCAGTAATACTAAAGAATATACAGGAGATAAGGTAAGTACCATCACCATCATTAGAGAAATAGTACTAGACAAACTAATGGTGCTAAAGGCAGACTAGTTCCCTGGTTTCCTGGCTCCCTGGCTCTCCAAGGATACTGACCCTTTATCCCCTTCCCTGTCAGGCCAGATTACCTGAAAGTGCTGAGAATATGATTCAGAGTGGCCAGGACATGCACAAACATTTGGGAAGAGTGTATTGCCAAGTGAGGCAGCAATTGGGCTTTTGGGAGCACTGCTCCCTTTCTACTGTGGGTAAAAACCTGGTCATCAGGTGTGAGGCACTGTCTCTGTTGTTGTAAATGGCACAGGTCTGGTCCATTCCCCAAATCTGTGCCATTATAGTCACCCGAGCCATCTTCAATTTCACCTGGAGGTTTTAATTGGACCTTGTACGCAGGGACACCATGTACAAAGCTCTGGATAAGGGGGGGGGGGGGGGGAAGAAGGTATCCAATGCCACCTTTGTGTGCGTGGCTGCATCAAGCTGTGCATGGACCCTTATTACGCAAACACCAAGTGTCACGGTGTACTGAGGTTCTACCTGTCCCCTGTGTTGCGAAGGAAAGTACTGGTCTGCTGCTGTGGAATGCTCCAAGTGGTTGGACCAATCCATATCATCTGTCCTTTGACCACAGATCCATCAGGAAGTGGTCAGCATATAGCGTCATCAAGACCCGACGGGAAAAGGAGAGGGTGAATCCTGTTGGATTGTTCCCTGAGCAGACTGTCAAAGTCATTTGCCAGAATGCATCAGCACCAGAACTTTCCAACAAGCACCAAGACATTGTTTGGCTGCTGGTGAGATCCTTCATGTACGTCCAATATACGCTGCCTTCAAAGTGGCTGCAGGAGGGTGGTTGGGTTGGGGGGGGGTGGGTGGTGAGGGGGAATCGCATAGTGACTGTCACGCATCTTCTTCTGAAATGTGCCTTTGCAAAAGGAAGTGTGGAGAAAGATGCATTGGTTTTTATCGAGATTCAGCCTGAGCAGCTCCATGACGTGAGACTCTGTGCTGTACGGTCTGTTCTCTGGTACACAGACCGAGACAAACATCATCTGCATCTGGAGCACCATCAACTTCATGAAAGGTGCTCTTTGGTCTGCCCGAAACTTATTGGTCTTCCAGAGCAAGGAGTTGACCTTGACAAAGTGTTGCAGGCTGGCACATTCCAAGATCCACGTGCTGAGGGATGCAATAAAGTCAAGATGCAGTGGGGAAAGACGACCATGTAAGGTCTTTCAGTCAGAGTACGCTGGGGGTCTATTCTGTTATTGGACCCTCCAGGCACCTTAAATATATGTAATTAGTACTTTGTAGAGTTAAGAAGTGCCTTTGAATTATTGGATCTTTTGTGACAGTCAAAAATCCAATGTTTGCTTTTCTCATAATTTAAGAATGTACAGAACCAAACTTTTATATTGACTATGTATGTATATAAAGGTATGAATAAAGTATATTTTTGAAATAAAAATGTAGCCACAGACATAATGGATGCGTTGGTTATAATTTTTCAAAAGTCAAGGGATTCTGGAGAAGTACCAGAAGATTGGAAAATTGCTAATATGACTCCTCAATCCAAAAAGAGAGGGAGGCAGGAAGTGGGTAGCCATAGGCCAATTAACCTCAAATCTATTGTTGGAAAATATTGGGTTCAATTATTAAGGAAGTTATAGACCACATTTGAAAAATCGTAATCCAATCAAGCAAAGTCAGCATGACTTCATGAAAGGGAAATCATACCTAACTAATTTATTAGAGTTTTTCAAGGGAGTCTCAAACAGCTAGAGGGAACTAGATGTATTGTATTTGGTCTTGCAGTAGGCATTCAGAAGGTCCTTCACAAATGTTATTAGAACCCATGGAGATGTTGGAGTTAGTATAATGGAGCAGGTAGAGAATTGCCTACTGGACAGGAAACAGCAAGTGGGGATAAAAGGTTCTTTTTTTTCAGGTTGGTGACCTATGACCAGTTGGGTCCACAATTGTTTACAATATATCAATGACTTGGAGGAAGGAAGTGTAGCCTAATTTGCAGACAGCACAAAAAGTAGGTGGGAAAGCAAGTTGTGAGGAATATAATTTACAAAGGGATATTGATTAGTTAAGTGAGTGGGCAAAAAGCTGGCAAATGGAGTATAATATATGAAAATGTAAAGTTGTCCATCTTGGCAGGCAGAACAAGAGAAAGAGTTTTTTAAATGGAGTAAAAACTACAGAAAGCTGCAATGAGAAGAAGTTGGGGGGGTACAAAACAATTGGACTTTCTGAAGACGTTTGATAATGTTGCATACAGGAGGTTACTAAATAAATTAAAACATTATGGGATTGGGGCAATAAAATAGCAAGGGTTGGGGATTGGTTAATAGACAGAAAGTGAGAATAAATGAATTATTCCTAGATTGCCAGGCAGTGACTAGTGGGGGATGGTAAGGATCAGTGCTCGATCCCCAGCTGTTTACAATTTATATCAATAATTTGGCAGCAGGAAGCAAATGTAAGATTTCCAAGGTTGTATGTGATACAAAACTTGGTAGGAAAGTGACCTTGCGAGGAGGATGCAAACAGGTTTCAAGTGGCTTAAACAGGTTGAGTAAATGGACAAGACCACGGCAGATGGATTATAGTATGGATAAGTATGAGGTTATCCACTTTGAGAAGAAGAATACACATGCACAGTTTTTTTCTCAAATGGTGGGAAATTGTAAGGTGTTGTTTGTCCAAAGGGACCTATTTGACCAAACTGATAAATCATTAAAAGCTAGAATGAAAGTGCAAGAGCAGTTCAGGTGCCAAAGATAAGATGATCTGAATGCAGGGGCAAAGAAGTTTTGAATGAGTTGCATAGAACACTAGGGAGATGACATCTTGAGCACTGTGTACAGTTCTGGTCCCGTTAACAAGGAATGGATGCACTTGACATCGAGAAATTACACCAAAATTCACTAGATTGATTCTTGGATGGCAGGTCTGTCCAGTGGGCAGAAATTGAGAGAACTGGACCTATACTCTCTGGTGTTTGGAAGAATGAGAGATGATCTCACAGAAAAGTACAAACTTCTTAGAAGTACAGACAGAGTAGGTGCAGAAAGTATGTTTCTCCTGGCTGTGGGGTCTTACCAGAGGACAAAGTCTCAGAATAAAAGACAAGCCTCCTGAGATGAGGAGGAACTTTTTCATTCAGAGGGTGATGAATCTTTGGAATATCCACTGATTGTGTATTTTTTTGCACTGCTTTCCCAATAGATTCAATAACATATTGCTGGATGACATATCTAAAAGCGATTACTTGAAGGCAGCACATGATTCCTACACACCTCTGATGGTTTCAGTGAATAATTCTTGGAAACTCCGTTTAGTGTTACAACGACTGACAAATTACCAACATTGACGACTTTAATTTGACTTTGATCAGCAGCAGGGAAGAGCGGAAGTGTTTTCTGCAAAGAAAGAGATAAGATGCAGCTGGGAACATACTTTATAATTATAATGACAGTTGAGACCAAGACTTTTACACTGAACATTTTGTCTCCTATACTACACCACTTCTATACATAGGCTGCCATTATGTTTTTAGTTTTGAAAGGTGTTTAATAAATAAAAAGTAAGCTTCCTTAAACGTGTCACAACAAGATCTCACTGGTCACAGAACTCTCAATATTTCTTTTAGATTGCAATTACATCGCCTTTGGCTTCTTCCACAGGTAGGGAGAGAAGTGGAATTCTCATCAAAATTCGTTTTTAACAACCAGAACAGGCTGAATGGCCTTCTGTGCTGTAATCCCAAGGCTTTCTTTCAGTGGGATCCCTGACTTTACACAGAATGAGTGGCCAATCAGTGGCCAAGATCATGTGCAAGTGAGACCAACAGAAAAGGGAATTGATAGGGTGGTTATTACAAGGATGTTTCCCTTGTTGGAAAGCATTCCATCACACTCCTGACTTGGGCATTGTAGGTGGTGAACAGGCTTGGGGAATCAAGAGGTCAGTTACTCACTGCAAAATTCCCAGCCTCTGACCTATTCCTGCATATTTCTGAGACTTACTCATGGGCTTTGCTTGCAGCAGGAAGTGATCACTAGGACCTGAAGACTCAGGGCCAGCTCGGTGTATACCTGGAGTAAACAGGTCATATTGAGGTTTGGAGCCTGCAGGATGTTCAGAGATATCTCTTCTCTTC
Source organism: Hemiscyllium ocellatum (assembly GCF_020745735.1). Taxonomy (NCBI): domain Eukaryota; kingdom Metazoa; phylum Chordata; class Chondrichthyes; order Orectolobiformes; family Hemiscylliidae; genus Hemiscyllium; species Hemiscyllium ocellatum. Next base: position 19,797,681 of record NC_083406.1, on the reverse strand, counting down.
CTCTCATACATTGTCACTGGAGAATGTGGGGAGCAGATTATAGGCCCTTTGTTACTCTGAAGTAACTGCAACCAGCACAATACCTATGCTGTCACTGTTCTCTTTCTCTGCTAACTGCACACCACCCCTAACCTCCCCGCCTCCATTGATGTCATGGTACTCACATCAATTTGAAGTTGCACCAAAGCAGCAGCAACAAATGCTAAAGCTGCAAGAAACATCCCAACTGTCATCTTTCTTAGGGGCCTGAAATCAACACAAACAAAATGCAGGCAAATTAACCTTTGGCTCAAATGGTCCACACATGCAACACATAAAACAGTGACTATTCTACAAACATTAGGCAGTATATCAATGTAATTAGTACATTTCTCTACCCTCTTTGCGTAAGCCTCCACTCACCCTTCTTCATCTCAATCGGTCAACGTATCCTTCTATCCTAATGTGTTTGCCTAGCTTCCCCTTAAATATAAAAGAGGTAAAAACAATGACTGCAGATGCTGGAAACCAGATTCTGGATTAGTTGTGCTGGAAGAGCAGCAGTTCAGGCAGCATCCAAGGAGCAGTGAAATCGACATTTCAGGCAAAAGCCCTTCATCAGGAATATTTTGCCCGAAACGTCGAATTCGCTGCTCCTTGGATGCTGCCTGAACTGCTGTGCTCTTCCAGCACCACTAATCCAGAATCCCCTTAAATATATACAATCTTCATCTTTGGTAATAAGTTTCTGCATAAAGAAATTTCACCTCAATTTCTTGCAAACTATGTCAATGACTATCTTATATTTATGGTTATTAGTTTTTAATTTTCTCAGAAGTGGAAACACCTTCCCTATGTGTGATTTAGTGAACCCTTTTATAATTTTAATCTTTTATAACCTCTTTATAACATAAGCTTCATAACATAACCTAACATAATCAATATTCAGCCTTTTCTATTCTAGGAAGGGATGGAGCTCCAGTCTGTGCAATCTTCCCGGCCAGTAGAAATGTTAAACGTAAATAATGTTATTATGACCATGCTTTATTATGAACTTTTTTGAGAATTCCTATTGAAAGAATTGTGGAAATGATTCACTGGAAAATACTGAGGAGGTACCTGGACTCTTTTTTTATATAAAAAGGTGGTCTCAAAACGGGCACACTAAGACTTGTATTTTAAAGTTAAAAATCCCACAACACCAGGTTATAGTCCAACAGGTTTATTTGGAAGCACTAGCTTTCAGAGCGCTGCTCCTTCATCAGGCGGGTTGTCAGGTGGTAAAGGAGTAGCGCTCCGAAAGCTAGTGGTTCCAAAAAAAACCTGTTGGACTATAACCTGGTGTTGTGGGATTTTTAACTTTGTCCACCTCAGTCCAACACCGGCACCTCCAAATCATTGTATTTTAAAAGTATTTTTTGGAGGTTACGAGGCTTAAACAAATTGCATGGATATATTTACTGGAAATCGCATGCCTGGGTTTATGATTGTCAGGAATTAGTTTTTGCTAAAGGGATACAGGCTGTGGAGAGAAGAGTTATTCAGCACATTTTCTAACTTTCTGAAAAAAGCCTTTTTGAGATTCCAGCCTGAGTCTTACGCTGAAAAGTCTTTGAAAGTGTTCTTCATGACATTTTCTCAACAAACTGTGTCTACAAAGTTCCCTGTGAAATTGTCTTTGTTTAGTGACAGCAGGCTGACTGAAAGCCATCTTAAACATTTCGTTTTCTTCCAACGGCTAACAAGTATTGATCAAAGTGTGCTTTTAGTCTCTGCAATGAAAAATAACACTTTCTGTTTGTCTCTGTATATTGGATTATTTATAAGGGTTAATATTGCACTTTCAAATTGTGTGTCAATCAGATTTGCATCTGTGTTGATTGAGTCTTACTTCATAATAAACCAATAATTTTGTTGACTATGAAAGAAACTTTTGATGGATCTTTTATTTCTAAGCCTAATAGAGATAATGTTCTAACTGGCCATATCAGTAACTGGATAAAGCATTCACCCAGTTGTGATTAGTGGACCTTAGCAGTAATATGTTGATTAGGTTTATTACCTTGATTGTGTAAATGGCAGGTTCACAGGGTAATTTGATTTATATTGCAAGGTACAACAAGCAAGTATTATGTAGAAATAATGTGCATCTGACACGGTTTTTATCAGAACCTCTAGTTTACATTGTACCTTATATATTCACCCGTCGGCATTTTGCAATCTTGCATATATAATAGGTCATCATTCTTGACTGTGGCAAATAGTTGGCATGACATCCTCTGTCATTACTCCCTTTCCCATGACATTGAATGAAACTGTACTTGTATTTGCCCTCTTTTTAAATATTTTCCTGAGAATGGTACTTCATTCATTAAGCATTTTGAGACGTCCAGTGGTTGCAAAATGTGCTCGATAAATATATGTCCTTTACTTCTTTAATTTCTGTGCTAACTCTGAAATATTCACGTTTAGTGTAATGTTAAATTCACCTTGCATTGCCATTTGGCTATTCATATTGACCATGAGATTACATCATAAGGATTTACTAGATTTTGAGAAGGGTTCAATAGGATAGATTTAGACTTGTTCCCACTTGTGGAAAGTCAAACACTAGGGATCATAAATAATCTTAGTAATAAAAATGTGAAACTGTCACCTGTCTAAATGCCAGTATAAAGTGTTCTTGTTCTTTCCTTAATTCTGGCCTGTCTAATATGGTACCAGACAATTCCAAGATGGTGCATGTCTACAGAGAGGGCTAATTTATACAATTGGGTGAAGGAAACTTATATTTTCCAGCTCAGTGCTTAAAATGGAAATGCTGCCCAAACAGAAATCTCCCTCAACAGGCTGCAGATTGTAATCAAAGTATACACTGCCATAATTAAATACAATCATTCAGCTAAGGTTAATATATGTGTGAACACAAGCACAATGGTTTTACAAATTAATTTTTGAAGTGACTATTGTCTAATTGTTTTGCCAGTCACTACTGAACGACAAGCTAAATTTATTTAGCATCCTGAGATGCTTCATAGGAATATTCAGATTAAATTTGATACTGAGCCATGTAAGGGAAATAGATTAGCCAAAGAGGTAAGTTTTAAGAAGTGCTTAAAAGGGGCAAGAAGAGGTAGGGGGCTGGAGAGTTTTAGGAAGGGAATTCTAGAGCTGGACATCTGGTGGTACAACTACAGATAGTTAAGTGATGAAAATTGGGAATACCGTAGAGACCAAAATTGGAAGCGTGGAGCGATTATGAAAGTTAGTACGACAGGAGAATGTTACAGAAATAGAGAAAAGCGTGACAACATGGAGAGATTTGATAGCTGAAAGCAAAGTCTCTAACCACGGAATGAAATAAGTAGAGGATGCATGAATGGCCAGAATTGGAGAAGCATTGCATTTTGGGAGAATTGTAGGTGAGAGAGAAATAATCTTATCCACAGATCCATACTGGAGTTCGAGCCAAAATTTATCTGCCACATGGATTCAGTATCCACAATGGTCAGTTTATCTGGCGTACACCATATTTACCCTATTCCAATCTGCCAAGACTCCAACTAGCCAATGCAGAGTTCTGAAAGGATTATTTCTCTGCCACACTGTTACACTCACGTGAAGTTGAAGTTGCATTTAGCAATCAAGGGATAAACGAAACCATCGACAATCGGAACCAAGATCAAAATGAGGATTGGGTTGACTGTCTGTGCAAAAGTCAGAAGCAAAATCAATCAGATCATTCCATGAGAACCAGCCGCTACACACAAAGTTCATACTGAGAAATGAAATGGTAAAACATCAGTAACACACCTGCATCTGATCAGGTTGTATGTCAATGGCTCCCTGCACAAAAGAAAAGTTTAATAATCAGTACAAGTCCAATAAAAACATATTAATTGTTGTAAGTGCATCATGTTAATTAGTAGCTTACAAAATCTCCATCCATTCTGGTCGCTTGAAAGGTCCACCTCGAGCCCTGTAGGAAAATCCACAATCATTAAAGATCACATTTCTTCACAAGAGATTAGAAATTAGTTAGTTACATCATACACAAAACCTTGGGCACAAAAACTAGACTTTCAGTACAGTATTGAAGGGTGCTGAACTATCAGAGGTGCTCCCTCACCTCCATCCAAGGCCCCAAAGGAGTATTCCACATCCATCGAAGTTTCATCTGCACTTCCACGCATGTCATTTATTGTATCCGTTGCTCCCAATGTGATCTGCTCTGCATTGGGGCAACTGGACGCTTTCTCGCAGAGTGCTTCAGAGAACATCTCCGGGACATCCGCACCACCCAACTCCACCACCCCGTGACCAAACATTTCAGCTCCCCCCTGCCTGCTCACTCTGCTCAGGACATGGAGGTCCTGGGCCTCTTCCACTACTACTCCCTCACCACCTGATGCCTGGAGGAAGAACGCCTCATCTCCTGCCTTGGGACCCTTCAACCCCGCAACATCAATGGGGACTTCACCAATTTCCTCATTTCCCCTCCTCCACCTAACCCCAGTTCCAACCTTCCAACTCAGCACTGTCCTCATGACCTGTCGCACCTGTCAATATTCCTTCTCACCATCCACTCCACGCTCCTCTCTGACTTAACACCTTCACCCCCACCTCCATCCATCTACTGCACTATCAGCTACCTTCTCCCCAGCCCCACCCCCTTCCATTTATCTCTCCCCCCCCAGAGGCTCTCAGCCTCATTCCTGATGAAGGGCATTTGCCTGAAACGTCGATTTTCCTGCTCCTCGGATGCTGCCTGACCTGCTGTGCTTTTCCAGCACCACTCTAATCTTGACTCTCATCTCCAGCATCTGCAGTACCCACTTCTACCTATCAGAGGTGCTGTCTATCAGATGAGACCCTAAACCAAGTACCCGTTTGCGCATTCTGATGGACTTGAAAGGTTTTGTGGCATAATGTCTGACTCCACAAATGTGAATTTAGGATGGTATGTTGTCAGGGGTGGAGGAAGAGCACCCTGAGAAGGCAGAGTGAACAACCAGCAGTTATGATCCACATTGGTACTGATGACATGGGCAAGAAAAGGGAGATTGGTCCGGCCGTCACAATTTAGGGAACTAGGTCAGAAATCAGCAAACATAATTTAAAAGGCAGTAATCCCCAGATTACTCTCAGTACCACCTACACACAATTATGAAAATAGGAAAACAAAGCAAATGAATGTGTGGCTGAAAAGATAATGCAGGAAGAGAGCTCTAGATTCCCAGAATATTCGGACAGCTGTGCAGAAGATGAGGTCTGCCACTGGAAAGGTGGTACCTAAATAGAGCCAGGGCCTGATTCCTTGCAGGACCATTTGCTAGTGTCATTCGGAATAGTTTAACTAATTTGGTAACATGTGGGAACAAAAAGTAATAACAGCAAAGAATACCAATGTAATCAGCATACTGCGAGAGATAGTTAGTATTAGAGTATGAGATATTACATTATCATGTGGGATCAGAGTAAGGGAGAAGTTAAAGTCTATATTAGCATTATAGTGCCTGTATGTGAATGCACAAATTGTGGTAAATAAGATTGGTGAGCTGCTGATGCAGATTGTCATGATGACATATGATGTTATGTCTATAACAGATTTGGCTCAAACAAGAATAAGACTGGGCATTAAATATTCCCAGAGTTGAAAAATGTCGTGCTGGAAAAACACAGCAGGCCAGGCAGCATCCGAGGAGCAGGAGAATTGACGTTTCGGACATTAGCCCTTCTTCAGGAATGAGACTAGTGTGCCTGAAGAAGGGCTTATGCCCGAAATGTTGATTTACCTGCTCCTCGGATGCTGCTTGGCCTGCTGTGTTTTTCCAGCACGACACTTTTCAACTCTGGTACTCCAGCATCTGCAGTCCTCACTTTCTCCTATTAAATATTCCCAGCACAGATAGGAAAAGAAAACAAATGTAATGGCATTGAAATAGGTGAACAGTACCAAAGAAAGAGAATGAGAGGTTAAGGACAAAATCAATTTGGCTAAAGGATCTAAATGCAATTTCTTTGCTCAGTGTATCTTACAGGGTAACAAATAATGGGAAAGACATTGAGGAATAAATTTGCAAGGAAATTACTGAGAAAACATTTACGATTTAGTGATTACCCATATTGTAAACTTTAGATTTAATACAGAAAAGAACGAGGAACAATTCAAAGTAAGAATAATTTACTGCATGACAGCCAATTTCAATAAGGTAAGAATGGATCTGACACAGAAAAATTAAAATCAAAAACTAGCTAGCAAAACTGTAACTTACCTGTTGGTCAAATAAAGCCCAGAACATAGGCAATGGAAGATACAGAAACAACACTTTCAGCACCATCTTGACCTGAGCAACCAAATGTTCCTAAACCAGTTGATCAAAAAAAACAACAATGAGACACAAGCAAAGGGACTCCTTTCAGATTTATCTATTCCCCAAAACAGGATATGGGTGGACTGCTGACTATCAGGCTTAGTGACACCAATTCTCTCACCATGAGAAACAGCGAATGTGCATGAAGCCATTAATGATGGAGACATGTTCACTACACACAGTTACAATTTCAAACATATTACACCAGCTTACTCATCAAGAACACTGATCAGCAATAACAAGTCCATCATGGATTTCAGCTTTGTGTTACTTGGTTGCTGACATGTTTTCCATTCTGACATGTTTTCTATGCTGATATGTTTATCACACAGATATACCACGCAGACACAGACACATTCACCACAGCGACAGACACACCACAGAGACAGATACACCACAGAGACACTGACACCACAGAGACAGACACACCACAGAGACAGATACACCACAGCGACGGACACACCACAGAGACACAGACACCACAGAGATACAGAAACCATAGTGACAGACACACCACAAAGACAGATACACCACAGAGACACAGACACCACAGAGATACAGACACCACAGTGAGAGACACACCACAAAGACAGATATACCACAGAGACACAGACACATTCACCACAGCGACAGACACACCACAGAGACAGATACACCACACAGATACAGACACATCGCCATGCAGACAGATACATCACACAGACAGATACCATGTAAATACACCACACAGACACAGACACAAACACAGACACATTCAGTGCACAGACATAAGTACATGGGAATGTGATAGCTCAGTGGTCTTATTGCTGCACTGTTAGTCTAGAGACTCAGGTAACTCTGGGTACCTGAGTTCAAATCCTGCCATGGAAGATTGTGGAATTTGAATTCAATATAAAGAAAATGTGGAATTAAGATTCAATGAGGACCAATTCTTGGAAAACACCTATCTAGTCCTTTAAGGAAGGAAACTGCCATCCTTACCTGGGCTGGCCTGCATGTGACTTCAGAACCATGGCATTGGGGTTGACTCTTAACTGCCCTCTGGGCAATTAGAGATGAGCAATAAATACTAGCCTATACATTAATCTATAAATAAAAATCACTACGGAGTCATGTTTATTTTGTGGACACTTTTGCCATGCTGATGTATTTACTCTGTTCACACATTTATTATGCTGACTTTTTTTTCCAATGAGCTTTCTAGGATTTTGAACACTGCTCGTTTCTTGAGTTGTTCTGAATAACAAGACCATGAGGTTGTGACTTTAAATGAGAAATATCATTATTAAAAATATTGACAAGCATCATTAGGCCTCAGACAAAGCTTCAGTTACATGGAAACACTAGATAATCTGAAATGTACTCCTTGGTGCAGGTAGGATAAAGGGATAAAGGAAAGTTAGATAAAAGTATTGAAAATTATGGGCGGGTTTGAATTGAATATATGGTGTGAAATGTTTCTATTGGCGGGTAACTATAGGATATGGATTTGAGGTCATTGGCAAAATGAACAGAGTTGAGGAGTCTTCTTTAATACAGTGAGTTGTTATGATCAGGAATGTGCTGACTGAAAGGGCATCGAAGGCAGATTGAATAGGAACTTTCAAAAAGCAATCGGATAAAGTCTTGAAGGGGAAAGTATGGGGTAAGAAATCCTATGGGAATAATTAGAGAGCTCCTTTGAAGAGTCAGAACAGGCATGTTGATATGATTCTACAATTGGAAACCCAAGAAAGTAATATTTAACCCACAAACTCACATCATATTTCTCTGCAGCCCAGTCCATAAAGTGCTCCCGTTTGGGATATTGGTTGCTACGATGCTGGAATCTGTTCTTTAGAGCAAACTGTCGAAAAACAATAATTTAAAATAAATACTATTGACAATGTTACATTGCATGCTAAAGGAAAACTAACCAAGTTAAGCCTGGCATTTAATTGTTTGCTCACACCTATGGGATACTATCAATGGAACAGAGGGAAAATGGTAGGTCAGTATGTGTTGGTGGGACATGGATTGATATATTTGAGTTTCCAATACCAGTTTCTTTCCATGCATGGATTTGGCATTTAAAAATATGATGCCAGAATTTTTCAGCATCGGGGCAAGCTGTTAACTTGAACTACAATGTTTCACCTCTGGAATGTTATACCACTTTTTAAGAAAGGTGGGAGAGAGAAAGCAGGAAATTATAGACCAGTTAGTCTGACCTTAGTGGTGGGAAAGATGCTGGAATCTATTATAAAGGATGAGATTACGGCATATCTGGATAGTAGTAACAGGATAGGAAAGAGTCAGCATGGATTTATGAAGGGGAAATCATGCTTGACTAATCTTCTGGAGTTTTTTGAGGATGTAACTCTGAGAATGGACGAGGGAGATCCAGTAGATGTAGTGTACCTGGACTTTCAGAAAGCTTTTGATAAAGTTCCACATAGGAGGTTAGTGAGTAAACTTAGGGCACATGGTATTGGGGGCAAAGTACTAGATCGGATTGAAAATTGGTTGGCTGATAGGAAACAAAGGGTAGTGATAAACGGCTCTATTTCGGAATGGCAGGCAGTGACCAGTGGGGTACCGCAGGGATCCGTGCTGGGACCGCAGCTTTTTACAATATATGTTAATGATATAGATGATGGTATCAGCAATAACATTAGCAAATTTGCTGATGATACAAAGCTGGGTAGCAGGGTGAAATGTGATGAGGATGTTAGGAGATTACAGGGTGACCTGGACAAGTTAGGTGAGTGGGCAGATGCATGGCAGATGCAGTTTAATGTGGATAAATGTATGGTTATCCACTTTGGTGGCAAGAACAGGAAGGCAGATTACTACCTCAATGGAATTAATTTAGGTAAAGGGGCAGTACAGAGAGATCTGGGTGTTCTTGTACACCAGTCAATGAAGGCAAGCATGCAGGTACAGCAGGTAGTGAAGAAGGCTAATAGCATGCTGGCCTTCATAACAAGAGGGATTGAATATAGAAGCAAAGAGGTGCTTCTGCAACTGTACAGGGCCCTGGTGAGACCACACCTGGAGTACTGTGTGCAGTTCTGGTTGCCAAATTTGAGGAAAGACATTCTGGCTATTGAGGGAGTGCAGTGTAGGTTCATGAGGTCAATTCCTGGAATGGCGGGATTACCTTACACTGAAAGACTGAAGCGACTGGGCTTGCATACCCTTGAGTTTAGAAGACTGAGAGGGGATATGATTGAGACGTATAAGATTATGAAAGGATTGGACACTCTGGCAGCAGGAAACATGTTTCCGCTGATGGGTGAGTGACGAACCAGAGGACACAGCTTAAAAATACGGGATAGACCATTTAGGACAGAGATGAGGAGAAACGTTTTCACCCAGAGAGTGGTGGCTGTGTGGAATGCTCTGCCCCAGAGGACAGTGGAGGCCCAGTCTCTGGATTCATTTAAGAAAGAGTTGGATAGAGCTCTCAAAGATAGAGGAATCAAGGGTTATGGAGATAAGGCAGGGAGCGGATACTGATTAGAAATGATCAGCCATGATCATATTGAATGGCGGTGCAGGCTCGAAGGGCTGAATGGCCTACTCCTGCACCTATTGTCTATTGTCTATTGGACACCCCTATCTTGAACACAGATGATTTTGAACATTTTGAATATCAAGTATTTTACAGCACTGGAAAGGCCAAGTGGCCTCTGCTGGTGTTAATGCTCCACACAAGCTACCCAGCAATCCTTTTCATCTGATGAGTAGCCTTCTGTTTCAGTGACTCCATGGATTGTATAGACATTTATATTACATAGACAATAGCATTCTCACCTCTGAGTCAAAGCTTTGTATTTTTGGTTTCAAGGACAGAATCACAAGCTGTCCAGTGCACTATGAGTGCTGCAGTGTCAGAGGTACTCTCTCTTAGATAAGATATTCAGTTCAGATCCTCTCTGTGCTGTCAGGTGCATGAAAAGATCCCCTGGCCACTATTTCAAACAGGGTTAGTGATTGCTCCCTGATACCTTTGCCAATATTTAGCCCTCAGTGAGCAACATGAAAACTGATTATCTGGCAAATTTCACATTGCTGTTTGTGGAAGCTTGCTCTGCACAAATTGACTGGAACACTTTCCTCATTATATCAGTTTAAAAATGACAAAAACACTTCACTGACCAAATCCAATTTGAGATACCTGTAGTTGTTAAAGGTAGCATACAGGGGCAAACCTACAATCTTCCTATTTTCTATTTCTGAGTTTTAATGCAAATGTGTTAATCACCTCAATTTTTCCCAAAACTCTGCATTCTGATGAGGCTTTCTTCATGTTATGTATGGGGCATGTTACAGGTAGATCATGGAAACTAATTGCCCCAATTAATAAGTAACTCCGTTAATGTTTCGTCTGATGACTACCAAGATGGTGGAAAATGAACTAGATGGAATTTGGAGTTTACTTAGCCATTAGTTCCAATAGGATGTGCTGGTGTGAATTTGCCAATCCCATTTCATATAAGACCTTGAATGAGGAAACTGCAAATCTAGCTTGTATGGCATATGGCACGAGAAGTTTACACTATTTTGACTTCTACTATACACCAAGCATCGACAGTGATATGGATACACCTGTAAGTTCACAGGTTAGGGAGTAACCAGCATGGGAACACGTGCCAAATATTGGAAGATTATTGAGAAGTCAAAGGCATTTGAGACTTAATATCTAACCGATGTGGTAGATAGTGCGGAGATGTGAGGAGAGAGCAAGATGAGAAAGCCAGGAAGAAAAATTTGGAGACAAAGAAAAGGGGAAGAAAAAAGTCAATGTTCCTAAGCCTAATGGTGTGCTGGACATAAAGTTGTCTGTTCTGCAAATCACCATATAGGAAACCAACATGGTGGAAACTTCTGTGATCAAAGATCTGAGCAACACAAGAGAATCACTGCAAACTGAGGCTATATTTCCACAATGGATATAATGTCTAGGCTATTTCTTGTGGAGCAATGCAACATTAGAGGCCATTGATATAATAAGCCACTAATAATTAAAATCAGGAATTCACAAGAAACTTCTTTACCCATGCAGCAAGTGGTGAGAATATGGAACTTGCTTAAAGAGTGATTGAGAGGACAAGCAGAGGAGGATGACAGATAGAACACAGAACACAGAACATAAAACATCGCAGCGCAGTACAGGACCTCCAGTCCTTGATGTTGCATCGACCTGTGGAACCCATCTGAACCCATCTACACTATTCCATTTTCATCCACATGTCCATTCAACAACCATTTAAATGCCTTAATGTTGGCGAGTATACTACTGTTGCAGGCAGTGTGTTCCACACCCCTACTATTCTCTGAGTAAAGAAACGACCTCTGACATCTGTCCTATATCTATCACCCCTCAATTTAAAGCTATGTCCTGTCATGCTAGCCATTACCATCCGAGGAAAAAGGTTTTCACTGTCCACCATATCTAACCCTCTAATTGTCTTGTATGTCTCAATTAAGTCACCTCTCAACCTTCTTCTCTTCAACGAAAACAGCCTCAACTCCCTCAGCCTTTCCTCACAAGACCTTCCCTCCAAACTAGGCAACATTCTAGTAAATCTCTTCTGCACCCTTTCCAGAGCTTCCACGTCCTTCCTATAATGTGGTGACCAGAACTGTACACAATACTCCAAGTGCGACCGCACCAGAGTTTTGTAAAACTGCAGCATGACCTCATGGTTCAGAAACTCAATCCCTCTACTAATAAAAGCTAACGCACCGTATACCTTCTTAACAACCCTGTCAACCTGGGTGGCAATTTTCAGGGATCTATGTGCCTGGACACTGAGATATATCTGCTCATCGACACTACCAAGAATCTAACCATTAGCCAAATACTCTGCATTCCTGTTGCGCCTTCCAAAGTGAATCACCTCACACTTTCCCACATTAAATTCCATTTGCTACCTCTCAGCCCAGCTCTGCAGCTGATCTATGTCATTTTGTAATCTACAACATCCTTCTTCACTATCCATAACTCTACCGACCTTAATCCATCCTTCTACGCCCTCATCTGGGTCATTAATAAAAATGACAAATGGCAGTGGACTCAAAACAGATCCTTGCAGTACACCACTATTAACTGAACTCCAGGATGATCTTTCCCATTAATCACCACACTCTATCTTCTTTCAGCTAGCCAATTTCTGATTCAAACCATGAAATCACCCTCAATCCCATGCCTCCATATTTTGTGCAAGAGCCTACCAAGGGGAACCTTATCAAATGCCTTACTGCATCACATCAACCCCTCTATCCTCATTCAACTGTTTGGTCACCATCTCAAAGAACTCAATAGGGTGTGTGAGGCACAACTTACCCTTCACAAAACCATGTTGACTATCCCTAATCAACTTATTCCTTTCCAAATGATTATCAATCCTATCTCTTATAACCTCTTCCAACAGTTTATCCACAACTGAAGTAAGGCTCTTTGGTGGATAATTACCAGGATTGTCTCTACTTCCCTTCTTGAACAAGACAACAACATTTGCTATCCTCCAGCCTTCTGGCACTATTCCTGGAGACAATGACAACATGAAGATCAAAACCAAAGGCTCTGCAAGCTCCTCCCTGGCTTCCCAGAGAATCCTGGGATAAATTCTATCCAGCCCAGGGGGACTTATGTATTTTTACGCTTTCCAAAATTGCTAACACCTCCTCCTTGTAAACCTCAATCCCATCTAGTCTAGTAACTTTTTTCTCAGGATTCTCCTTGACAACATTGTCTTTTTCAAGTGTGAATACTGATGAAAATATTCATTTAGCACTTGCCCTATCAATCTCTGACTCCAAGCACAACTTCTCACTACCATCTTTAATTGGTCCTAATCTTACTCTAGTTTTTTTTTATTCCTGATATACCTGTAGAAAGCTTTAGGGTTTTCCTTGATCCTATCTGCCAATGATTTCCCATATCCCCTCCTGGCTCTTCTTAACTCTTTCTTTCAGTCTTTCCTGGCTAACCTGTAACTCTCAAGTGTCCTAACTGAGCTTTCACATCTCATCCTAACATAAGCCTTCTTCTTGCTCTTGACAAGAGATTCAATTTCCTTAGTAAACCATGGCTCCCGTGCTCAACAACTTCCTCCCTGCCTTACAGGTACATACTTAACAAGGACACGCAGTAGCTGTTCCTTGAATAAGCTCCACATTTCAATTGTTCCATCCCCTGCAGTTTCCTTCCCCATCCTATACATCATAAATCTAGCCTAATCGCATCATAATTGCCTTTCCCCCAGCTATAACTCTTGCCCTGCGGTATAAACCAATCCCTTTCCATCGCTAAAGTAACATAAACGAATTGTGGTCACTATCACTAAAGTGCTCACCTACCATCTGGCTGGGTTAGTTACCCAGTACCAGACCTAATATGGCTTTGCCCCTCGTTGGCCTGTGTACATACTGCGTCTGGAAGCCCTCCTGCATACATTGGACAAAAACTGACCCATCTAAGGCACTTGACCTATAGTATTCCCAGTTAATAGCTGGAAATTTAAATCCCCATAACAACTACCCTGTTGTTATCCCTCCTATCCAGAATCATCTTTGCTATCCTTTCGTCTACATCTCGGAGGCCTATAGAAAACTCCCAACAGGGTGACCTCTCCTTTCCTGTTTCTGAACTCAGCTTATAATATCTCAGTTGCTGAGTCCTCAAACGTCCTTTCTGCAACCGTAATACTGTCCTTGACGAATAATGCCACCCCCCCCAACCCCCCCTCCACCTTTTACCATCTTCTCTGTTCTTCCTGAAACATCTAAATCCTGGAACCTGCAACGACCACTCCAGTCCTGTCTCTGAAATGGCCACAACATTGAAATCCCAGGTACCAAAACATGCTGCAAGTTCACCCACCTTATTACGGATGCTCCTGGGGCATTGAAGTAGACACACTTCAAACCAACGTTTTGCGTGCTGATGCCTTCATGCCACCTTGAAACCTATTTCAGATCTCGCTACTCTCAGCCTTCTAAACACTCAAACTACAATTTGGGTTCCCACCCCCTGCTGAATCACCTAAATCACCAAGAATCTTACCATTAGCCCAGTACTCTTTATTCCCGTTGCTCCTTCCAAAGTGAATCACTTCACACTTTTCCATATTAAACTCCATTTGACACATCTCAGCCCAACTCTGCAGCTTATCTGTGTCCCTCTGTAGCCCATAACATTTTTCCGCACTGTCCATAACTCTATCAACTTTAGTGTGCTTGGCACATTTACTAACCCATCTTTCTTCGGAAGGCCCTCATCCAGGTCATTTGTGCAAAAGGCTACTGTTAGGAACCTTGTCAAATGCCTTACTGAAATGCATATGGACCACACCTACCACTTTACCCTCATGGTCATCATCTCAAAGAACTCAATAAGGTTTGTGAGGCATCACCTATCCTTCACAAAACCATGTTGACTATCCCTAATCAACTTATTCCTTTCTAGATGATTATAAATCCTATCTCTTATAACCTTTTCCAACACTTTACTCACATTCGAAGTAAGGCTCACTGGTCTATAATTACCAGGGTTGACTCTCCTCCCCTTCTTGAACAAGAGAACAACATTTGCTATCCTCCAGTCTTCTGGCACTATTCCTGTAGACAATAATGGTAAAAAGACCAAAGCCAAAGGCTCTGTAATCCCATCCCTGGCTTCCTAGAGAATCCTAGGATAAATTCCATCTGGCCCAGGGGACTTATCTATTTTCACACTTTCCAGAATTGCTAACAGTCCTCCTTGTGAACGTCAATCCTGTCTAGTCTGAATAATTGAAGGAGAAAGGAATAGAAAATGATGTTGAGGGATGAGGCATAGTAAGTTAGGAGGAGGATCGTGTGAGGCCTAAGCACCAGCACTGATACTTTGAGCTAAATGAGCTGTTCTGTGATATAGAAGGTAATGCTTTCAAGTGGTTGGACATTGTAACTCAAGTTAGCAGTTTGTTCCCATTGTCAGGAAACTGTGAACATAAATCTTTAAGTGCCTAATCCAAAGCTAATTCAAAGTATGTCTTCTCCCTGATGAGCTAGCTATTTCAAACATGCTTCCTTATTTTGCATTGAGTTCTCCATGGTGAACTTTAAATCATAGTTTGTCATTCTTCCCCATTGTGTAATATTGTTCTCTCCACTACCTCTTTGCAAAATTGCAAGTCATCCCATCGCTATCACAAATAAAAAGGCTGATATATTCTTTTGGCACACACAATGTCCAAGGTACAAGTTTTGTTTCCTAAGAGTCAGCTTACAAGGAAATGGTAACATTAGAGTTAGGTGCAGCGCTCAAAATATAAATGTCTGTGCAATGATCTAGAGGGATGACTTCAAATCCCATTGCAGCAACAAGGAATTTAAAATTCTTCGATTAAACCAGGCACCAGCATTGAGCTGGAGGTACCTGTACCTTTATTGATTAGAGACTAACCAGCATATGAAAATAGACCAAACACCAAAAGATGCTAAGTCCTCAGTTGCTGAGGGGAATTAATTAAATAAATTTGGGTTTTAAAACAAAGCTATTGTGATAAAGGTGGCCATACAGCTGTCAGATTGTCATTAAAAACATTTGGATCACCAATATCCTTTGAGCTTAAGGGAAGGGAACCTGTTGGCCTTATCTGGCCTGGTCTATATGTGACTCCAGACCCATAGCCAAATGTTGGCATTTAATTGCCATCTGCAACAGCCTTGCAATGAAGGACAATAACCTTTTGGCCACTCCACTGGCAACCACATACTGTGAGTTCATTAAAAAATATAATGTTGCCACAAACACAAAACAAAAATTCTGGGAGAAGCCAATAAGCATCATCATCTTTCTCAGTGTTCCATACTGACATGATCATTAACCTGTAGTACTTAATTTCAGTCTTATCACTTACCCATATGCACTTGCAAACTTTAAGCATAATATTCCCCTCGGGTGTAGATTTCCTATACAAAGGACTTCCTCCTATAAATACAACTGAAACACATAACATGACATGGTAAGTAGATTATAATTGTTTTGCCTGATATAACATGAAATGTATATATTCTTCTTTGATAACAGCATGGAGTTTTCGTGCCAAGAATGTGCATTGAGAAATCACATATGGGAGGGTTTCCATCTCTGACAGTCTCTCTGCGGTTTAACCACATATACTCCACCTCAAACTCTCCCACCCAGTCAAACAGCACTCTCACCTCCTTTATGTTTTCAGAATAAGGAGTTGGACTAAGTAGACAGCTCTTTCAAAGAGCTGGCAGAGATATGATTGGCCAGATCCCCTCTCCCCGCACTGTATCATTCTATGTGAGCAAATTCAAGAAAAAATGTAACCATAAAGTCTTTACATCTCTTACAATAGGCTCTAACTCTAACATCTCCTCAACTCCCACTAACCCTGAACTGCTATTTTATTCATACATGAGATGTGGATGTCCCAAGTTCCCCTTGAGAAGGTGGTAGTGAGCTGCCTTCTTGAACTGTTACAGTCAACCTGCTGTGGGTTGACCCACAATGACATTAGAGAGGGAATTCCAGGAGTTTGACCCAACAACAGCGAAGGAACAGTGATATATTTCCAAGTCAGATAGTGAGAGGCTTGGAGGGATGTGGTGGTGTTCCCATGTATCAGCTGCCCTTGTATTCCCGATGGAAGTGGTTTGGGTTTGGAGGGTGCTGTCCGAGGATCTTTGTTGAATTTCTGCAGTGCTTCTTGTCGATAGTACACACTGCTGCTACTGAGTGGTGGAGGGAGTGGATGTGGTGCCAATAAGCAAGCTGCTTTGTCCTGGATGGTGTCAAGCCTCTTGAGTGCTGTTGGAACTGCACCCATCCAAGCAGGTGGAAAGTATTCCATCACACTCCTGACTTATGCCTTGTAGATAGTGGACAGGCTTTGGGGAGTCAAGAGGTGAGTTATTCCCTGTTATTCTTAGCCTCTGACCTGCTTTTGCAGCCACTGTGTTAATGTAGTGACTCCAGTTAAATCTCTGGTCAATGATAACCTTGAGGATGTTGATACTGAGGGATTCAATAATGATAATACTATTGAATGTCATGGGGTGGTGGTTCGATGTTACTTGCCATTTGTCAGCACAAGCCTGGATATTGTCCAGATTTTGTTCCATTTGAACATAAACTGCTTCAGCATCTGAGTATCTGTGAATGGTGCTGAACATTGTGCAATCATCAGCGAACATTACCACCTGACATGATGTTGGAGGAAAGGTCATTGATGGAGCAGCTGAAGATGTTTGATAGCGCTGTAGATGACACCTTCCATCATTTTACAATTGATTGAGAGTAAACTGATGGGGTTGTAATTGGTCGAGTTGAATTTGTCCTGCTTTCACTGTACAGGACATATATGGGCAATTTTTCACATTGTCGGGTGGATGCCATTATTGTAACTGTACTGGATGGGTTTGGCCTAGGAAGCGGAAAGGTCTGGAGCACAAGTCTTCAGGACTATTGCCGGAATGTTGTTAGGGCCCATGACATTTGCAGAATCCAATGTCTTCCACAATTTCTTGTTCTCACATAAAGTGCATAGGATTGACTGAAGACTGGTATCGGTGTTACTGGGGACCTCTGGAGGAGACTACAATGAATCATCCACTTGGTACCTCTGCAAATGCTTTAGGTTTAATTTTGCACTGCTGTGTTGGCCACTTCCATCATTGAGGATGGGGATATTTGTGGAGCTTCCTCCTCCAGTAAGTTGTTTTAATTTGTGGGTGGCACGGTGGCACAGTGGTTAGCACTGCTGCCTCACAGCGCCTGAGACCCGGGTTCAATTCCCGACTCAGGTGACTGTCTGTGTGGAGTTTGCACGTTGTCTGCGTGGGTTTCCTCCGGGTGCTCCGGTTTCCTCCCACAGTCCAAAGATGTGCGGGTCAGGTGAATTGGCCATGCTAAATTGCCCGTAGTGTTAGGTAAGGGGTAAATGTAGGGGTATGGGTGGGTTACGCTTCGGCGGGTCAGTGTGGACTTGTTGGGCCGAAGGGCCTGTTTCTACACTGCAAGTAATCTAATCTAATTATTCACCATCGTTCAGGGCTGGAAGTGGCAGGACTGCAAAGTTTAGATCTGATCCGCTGGTTGTGGGATTGTTTGGCTCTGTCTATCTCTTACTATTTATTCTGTCTATCGTGTGAATATGAAATGCATGAGAGATAAAAGTCTTCCTAGTTATTAATGATTATCTATAAGTATGATACAAATTGTTGCCATATATCAAATGTAGGAATGAATTACTGCAGATGCTGGAGTCATGCACTAGTAGGACCCCAACTTTCCCGTAGCCGGTGATTTTAACACATTATCCTGCTCGCATCTGTCCTCCACATGCTGCAGTGTTCCAGCGAATCACGCTAGTGTTTTCAAATAAACCCATTGAACTATAACCTGGTGTCATGTGATTTTTGACCATCTTCAGACTTGGCACTTTCCAGCCTTCTGGACTTAATATTGAGTTCAACACCTTCAAATTGTGAACCTCCCTTGTTTTTTAGCTTGTTACATTCTGTTATCATGGCCTCTTTTCCCTCCCCTCACCCAGGAGGACTGTCTGTCCTTTCAATTCTGGCAGTTGGACATACTGTTGGACATGTCATGAACCATCTAATGCCTGGAGGAAGAACGCCTCATCTTCCACCTTGGGACCCTCCAACCACATGGCACCACTGTGAAGGTCACCAGTTTCCTCATTCCCACCCCCACCCCCCCATCACCACCTTATCCCAGTTCCAACTTCCCAACTCTGCATCGCCTTCTTGACCTGTCCTACCTGTCCATCTTCCTTCCCACCTATCTGCTCCACCCTCCTGTCCCACCTATCACCATTACCCGCACCTCCATCCGCCTATCGCACTCTCAGCTACCTCCTCCCCCCCCTCACACTCCCTTCCATTAATCTTTCCACTCCCTCAGCACACAGCCTCATTCCTGATGAAGGCCTCTTGCCTGAAACATCGATTCTCCTGCTCCTCGGATGCTGCCTGGCCTGCTGTGCTTTTTCAGCGCCACACTCTTGACTCTGATCTTCAGCATCTGCAGTCCTCACTTTCTCACACTGTTGTTCTGCCGTTCTCACATTCTGATTGCTTAATCTGAACTATCTACATCTATTCTCCAGCACCCTACACCCACTATCCCCACACTCCTCTACCACAAACTGTTGTATAAATGCTGTCCCCTCCACACTTCAAGTCAGCTCTGATGAAGAGTCATCGAGACTCAAAATATTAGCCAGCTCTCTCTCCATGAATGCTGCCTGATTGCTTGGATCTTTAGCATTGGTTGTTTTCAGTTGCAATGTAGCAGATAGTTTCTGGAGAAGGGAATAGATATGACTTACTCAAAGCAATTGCCATCAGTGCTGCTGGCACTCCAAAGGCAAGGGGGTAACATGCCTGAGCAACATGACCACATTGTTGACCTAAAATATGGAAAGTATGACAAGGTTAGAATTCAACACTCAAAAAAAAATGCCATTACATTAGCATCACAACCATTTTGTTACAATTAGAGGAAAACAGTAGTGATCAAGGCTCATGTCTGGAAGTGCCAAGGTAGAGGTTATGGTTGTGAAGTTTGCTGATAATACAAAATTAGCCATGTGATTGAACGTGAGGGAGAAGGATACAGTGTTCAAATTTGAAAGCATTTGTGAAGGGCACAGGAACACACAATACATAGAGTCTTACAGTCATAGAAATGTAAGCATGGAAACAGACCCTTCGATCCAACTCATCCATGCTAACGAGACATCCTAAATTAATCTAGTCCCATTTGCCAGCACCTGACCCATATCCCTCTGAACTCTTCTTATTCATGTACCCATCCAGATGCCTTTTAAATGTTGTGACTGTACCATCCTCCACCACTTACTATGGCAGTTCATTCCATACACGAGCCACCCTTTGCATGAGAAAGTTGTCCCTTAGATCCCTTTTATATATTTCCCCTCTCACCCCAAACCTATGTCCTCTAGTTCTGGACTCACCCAACGCAGGGGAAAGACCTCGTCTATTTACCCTATCCATGCCCCCCCATGATTTCATAAACCTCTGTAAGGTCACCCCTCACCTCTAACACTCCAGGGAAAACAGCCCCACCCTTTTTAGCCTCTCCCTTTAGCTCAAACACTCCAACCTTGGCAACATCCTTGTAAATCTTTGCTAGGTCCTTTCAAGTTTCACAATTCCCTTCCTAGAGGAGGGAGTTCAGAATTGCACACAATATTCCAGTGGCTGAACCAATGTCCTTAACATCCACAACATAACGTTCCAACCCCTCTACTCAATACTCTGACCAATAAAAGAAAGCATACCAAACGCCTTCTTCACTATCCTACCTACCTGCAATTCCACTTTCAAGGAACTATGAACCTGAACTCCATGAGTTCTGCCCTTTCCAAAATGCAGCACCTTACATTCATCTAAGTTAAACTCCATCTGCCACTCCTTGGTCCATTGGCCCAACTGATCAAAATCGGATACATGACAGCATTCTGAGAAATACTTGGGAACAGAGGGATCTCAGAGCCTGAAGCGTAGTAGGACAGGCAGATATTGTAGGCAGGAAGGCAAATCATCGGAGGGATATGGGCCAAGTGCTGGCAAATGGAACAAGATTAATTTAGGATATGTCCCACGGCATAAAATTCAGGAGCCAGAAGTGAAACTGCGTCGAGAGTCCTGCAGTCACTACGTGATACAAAGGATACGATCGCACCAAAGAAGATATGGAGGGGATTTATGAGGATGCTGCCCAGAATGGAGAATTTAAATACGAGAGAAGGTTATTTGAGATGAAGTTTTTGTTTTGGAATAAAGGAGGCTGAGGGAAAATCTAGAGGTGAAGAAATCATGAGAAGTTTAAGTAGATTGGACAGGTGGCACCGAGCTATTTTTGTAGAGAGGCATCAACGATTTAATGTTATTGGCAGAATGGCTAAAGGGGAAAAATGGTTTTCATCCAGAGGTTGGTGGGAGCTTGGAACTCACTGTCTGAAAGAGAAGCAGAGGCAGAAACACTCAGCATATTTAAAAAAAAGACTGGGGTATACCCTTGAATTTCCGTAATCCATAGGGCTACAAACCAAGAACTAGGAAGTGGAATTAACTGGCTGGATAACACTACTTCAGCTGTGCAGACAGGATGGGCTGAATGGCCTCTTCCTGTGCCATGGGCTTTCCATGATTTTACATTCCTATCTCACAAAATTTTGATTTCATCTCAAAGAGGTGGAAGTTAGTTCAGTTGCACAAAACTCAGAGGAGATACCATTTCGAGTAACTGTATTCACTGCTTTCATGACAGGAAGGATATACCTTTGAGGAAGCACAGCACAGATTCACCAGAATGAAAATGGGGCTGAAAGGATTGAGTAATGGTTAGATTTATATTCCCTGAGTACAGACAATGAAGTTGCAGTCTCATTGAGTTGTTCAAGATGATCAATAGATTTGATAGAGTTGATAGACATGAATTATTCTCTCACATATTTGAATCCAGAACAATGAGGCAGAACCTTGTAGAGAGCTTGGACATTCTAGGGTGAGGCACTTTTCACACACAGGATAGTGATAATCTGGAACTTTTCACCTCATAAAAAACTGTTGAGAGTTTGGATCAGTTGGGAAAATTTCAAAACGAGTATTCAGTTCTGGTCTCCCTGCTATTGGAAAGCTGTTGTTAAATTTGAAAGGGTGCAGAAAAGAGTTACAAGGATATTGCCACAGTTGGAGGGTTTGAGCTATAGGGAGAGGCTGAATAGCCTTGGGCTATTTTCCCTGGAGCATTGGAGGTTGAAGAATGACATTATAGAATTTAATAAAATCATTAGGGGCAAGGGATAGGTGAATAGACAAGGTCTTTGTCCCAAGGTAAGGAAGCCCAAAACTAGAGATTATAGGTTTAACATGAGTGGGGAAAGATTTAAAAGGGCAATGTTTTCATGCAGAGAGTGCTGCGTGTCTGTAATGAGTTGTCAGAGGAAGTAGGCAGGTACAATTACAACATTTAAAAACCATCTGGATGGTATATGAATAGGAAGGGTTTAGAAGGATATGGGTCAAATGCTGGCCAATGGGACTTGATCAGTTTAGGATGTCTGGTTGGCACGCGCGAGTTGGACCGAATGGTCTGCTTCTATGCTGTGTAACTTTATGAATCTATGACTCTAATATTAATAGATTTTTGTTAGACCAAGGTATTAAGGGTGAGGAAATCAAGACAGAGTAAGTATACAGACACATCCTGATCTAACTCAATGATGGAACAAATCTCAGGGTTAGAGACCTTGTCCATTTTTGTTGGAGAATTTAGCCCAACTAATCATGGATCACAAACACACAGATCAGACTGAGAACTGACAAGGATTTATTTAACAAACAGCGATATCACTGAAGAGACTTGAGTCCACGGAAACAGTCACTGACAAGCTGCTCAGAAGGAACCACAGTTTCTTCCTCAAACAGAGAAAACAGTGGAGTTTTATACCTTTATCACAGTGAAGTCTGAGTTATGAGACAATGACGAGACAATGAGTTGTACAATAAAGAGAAATAAAGTTAACTTGAAATGATTCAAGTGTCTGGTGTCTGACAATGAGTTTCTTAATTTACTCAAGCAATTCTGATCTTTGGCTGGAGTAGGTGTTAGTGGGTTTCATCCTGGTATCAATGTGTTTGTATTGTTGAGGGGGGCAAACAAAGTATCTTTGGTGCCTTGTGAAGACTTGTCTCCTAGTGGGAGCAGCTGTGTCCTAAGGACATCAGAGGTGATGGGCTATTGTGGAATAGGAAGTGCATTATCAGTATATTCTCTTGGTCTGGGACTGGATGAGTCATGTCCTGATGTATGTGTGATGTCTGAGACAGCTGGTTTGGCAAATTCAAGGCATTGTGGGGTTGGCTTAGTGGCTAAGTGCAGATATTTTGTGTTGTCTGTTTTGTGGCTACGTCATGGGGAGGCCGGGACCCTTATTTTCTCCTACAAATTCCAATGTTGTAATAATAAAATTGAGCTTTGATCTGATACTGCCATTGGCAAAAGGCCTGTATTTTAGGGTAAAATGGACAAAGAAAATAATTGCATACAGAAATTCGTGAAAATTAAGGGTAGACATGCAAGATTATTTGCAATTAATGCCATTGGTTTTCAATGAAATGATGATCAACAAAGACTTTACATTTAGTTTTGCTTTCCCAACAGTTTTACCAATTTATAGTTTGATTTTGACACTGTCTTCACAAAGCAAAGCCAACTACTGCCTACCTCTCAGGATGGGAGTAATAATGGTAGAAATCAGACTTCCAGCATTGATTGATAAATAGAAAATTGAGAAGAACCGACGTCTTTGTTTTACCTTTGAAGAGAGAAGAAAACATTGACTTCAATGGAGAAAGTAAAAGGTACTGTAAGATATTTACACAAATTCATATTCATTCTTTAACATCAGGGCATTGACACATCTCCTGCTGTCATTTGCTACCTAGATTGAGCTGTCGAAGTTACAATGAGTTTATGAGCCTGCACTGTTAGTAAATCCTTCACCAACCTGTGACCTGGAAGAGATTCCCTGTCAGTTGTGAATCTGCACAAGTTACTGGAACATTAACTCTGCTGTTAGCTTCATGGAAGTGGCCACGTGTGTTTCAGGAAATAGCTGCATGTGTACAATAATCACTCCTTCAACTCACCACTGAAAGTTATGACTGGTACTCAGAACAATGTAAAGACCCTGTTAATGAGAGGATTTCTCTTTCTGCAATGCATTCTTCCATTCTGATCCAGAATGGAAACATTAGAAATTATTCATTCCAACAGATTGAAAATAAGAAATGCTAAGCCTTCAGATTGCTTTCTCACCTTGGAATGGCATGGTGGCTCAGTATTTAGTACTGCTGCCTCCCAGCGCCAGGGACCCAGGTCTGATTCCAGCCTTGGGCGTCTATCTGTGTGGAGTTTGCACATTCTCCCTGTGTCTGTGTGGGTTTCCTCCAGGTGCTCCGGTTACTTTCCACAGCCCAAAGATGTGCAGATTAGGTAAATTGGCTATGCTAACTTGCCCATAGTGTTCAGGGATGTGTAAGTTAGATGCATTAGTTAGGGGTAAATATAGGGTATGGAAAATGGGTCTGGGTGGGTTACTCTTCAGAGGGTCAGTGCTGACTTGTTGGGCCGAAGGGCCTGTTTCCACACTATAGGGATTCTATGACTTTTCCTCCTTGAGCTTGTTCCACACTCTTTTGATCCAATCTTTCTTTGCCTCTATTTCATTTTGTCCCGCTAAATTATCTTCAGTTTACCCAATTTCCTCTCTATCATTCCTTGTTTCTTTCCCAAACCTTGAATCCTATTCATTAAGGCTGTTCGTCCCATCATTCTTTTGTCTTCAGATCTCAGCCAATTACTGGCCAGACAATTTTTGTATTGCTCACTCACAGTCATGGGACTGACCAACAGGACTTTTGTGAGGTCATCCAATTCTGACAACATGTGGGCCAATGCCTCTTGGAATGTTAATGCTTGATTAATGTCTTAACATAACTGTTACGGTTGATAAAAAAAAGAGTTTAAACTTAATGTTACCTGGTGTTCTTCAAACTGGTCACCACCAAATGCTGACACACAAGGTTTGATGCCACCAGTGCCCAAAGCAATAAGAATCAGACCAATCATTGCCAATGCGCTGAAGAAAACAAAACAGATTTAATTTACAAACATAGGCACAAGTTACTATTACTAAGTGTTGGCTCTGGCTCAGTGATAGCACTCTTTCTCCTGAGTTAGATGTGTATGGGTTGCATTTCCACTCCACGGACTTGTGTGCACAGTTGAGGCTGTTGTCCCTGTGCAGTACTGAGTGAGTGTAGAGGAGCTTGTCTTTCAGACTAAACCGTTGGTTCTGTCCATCCTCTTGGATTGATGTAAAAGATCACATGGCTATTTTCTCAAAGAGGATTATGGGAATTTTCCTAAGTGTCCCAGCCAATATTTATTCTTAAACCAAGTTACCTGGTTACTATTACATTACAGGCTGTGGGAGTTTTCTGGGCATTGCCTGTTGTGTTTACAAAACACCAAAAATATGGAACTGCTTAATAAGTTCTCCGAACATAATGAGATTATGAAAGATGCCAAGTCTTTAATTATTAATAATATCCTTTGCTTGTGATGTTTTAGATTATTAACAAGTCTCTCAATTCTTCTTTTATCATTTTGATTAAAATACAAAACTTTCATTACTTTTGGAAACGCTCACCAACAATCCTTAAAGAAAATAAAAGAAGTTTTACTTCCAAGAAACTTTGTTGAAACTTATATTAAACATCATTGCATGGTTTATCAAAGAAAAGCTAAAAAGGTTTTTTTAAACCAGTGATGGCTGAACACTAGATGGATCAAGATTGGCAGATATGCTAATAGATTTAAAGCAAATTACAACAAAAATGGATCATTGCAGATAATTACATAGAATTTACAGTATGGAAACAAGCCATTCAGTCCATTCCAGCTAATTGCCACTATGTATACTTGACACAAGCCTCTTTCTACCCGACTTTATCCCATCTTTGTATTCTTTTTTCCTTCATGTGTTTTCTATTATGCATTTTTCTAACTATACCTTAAATGTACCCATGCCATTCACTTCAACCACCCCTCAAGGCAGTTAACCCCCAAATTCCACATTTTTGCCACTCTCTGGTTAAATTCTCCAAACATTTGGATGAAATCTATGAGTGACAATCTTATATTTATGAGACCTGATTGCTCTTCAACTTCTCTTGTTGTGTTATGGCATGGACTTCAGACCAAACAGGTAGGGGCACCTTGAAGATAGTTACATGATATCACGACATGAGATGTTCTGGTATAAAGGTAGATATCAAACTCTCAGTGCAATGGAGTTAGTGTAATGCGTTCATACAGTCACATGTGTATGCAGTTTACAATAATTTCAGTAAGCACCAAACCTATACTAGGTGTAGGTCAATGATATTATCACAAGGTTAATAGTTTTATTGGTATCTTCAAGACATCTATCTCAACAGGAACACAATCTTTGTGGTATATGCTATGCCAGCTAATACATAGGGAAGAACATACTGGCAGTTGTGTCTGTCCCAAGGAATGACATCATAGTGGCATGTCATTTGTGTTCTCCAGGAAAGAGGCACAGCCTGTTCATATTTCCTGACTATCATTCTTGTGTATTGACTTTACACATTACTCAGCCTCTACATCATTGTTATAAAGTGATGACCAGGATCATGTATAGGAATCTGATTGTGCTCTAACCAAACTTTAATATAAGATTGCTTTTCCACCTAGAAATGTACCCCAGAACTTGGCTGAATTTTTATGTGCATGTTAACTTGCATTGCTAATTTACTCACACATGAACTGCTACATTATTTGGATGACCATTGCCATCAGTATCTGTAATATCTGCAATGCCGCTGATTGATATCACCAGTTGTCCAATTGTATAGACAATGGACAGGTAGATGATGGTCCTGTTATGAAAGAAAGTTAAATTTAGTTGAGACAAAAAAGTTCAACTCGTTCATTAAAATATAAAATGCATGGCACAAACATAAAACTGTGCACATCCCTTCCTGGCAGCTATGGAAACATTTTCCATCATGTGTACTACATACAAAACCACAATGTCTGACCTGCACAACACATCTGCTCATTTATATTCCTACATCTCACCTCTTTGCAGTACAAATTGCTGTTGATTGCCTGAGCTAGAAAAGATTGGTCAACTTCATTACTTTGTGAGTAATGTGCCCATTTCGATGTTCCTCAGATAATTAAGAAAACAAACCAATGTGTGCACGGAGACCAGAGTAATGGAAATATACAATCATAGAAAATAGGAGCAGGAGTTTGGCCATTTGAGCATGTTCTGCTGTTCCATATGGTCACGACTGACCTTCCAACTCAATATTCTGCTCTCACTTTCTCTACATGTTCTATGATCCCTTTAGCCTTAAGAACTGTTTGTAACTCCTTCTTGAAAATATTACTTTGGCCTCAAATGAGCTTTTACTTTTTCCCGGTGTCACAGGTTATTGGTTTCTTAAGTTTTAGCAGCTGCAATTTTAACCTCACTCACTCACTGGCCCTCACACCAGAATTACTCTCCATTGAAAACAGTGGCCAGCAATACCAAACAGGCTGCAAAATCAGCACTCCAAATGATTCAGAGCTACCAGACGAGTTAGCTTGAAATTAGTTCCATGATTTCACTTGTTCCTTGACACTGGTTGGATCACCAGGAGAATGTGCCTTCCAGCTGTAACTCCTATTTGCTGAGTGTGAGAGAATGGAAGATGATTTCAGAGTATCCATTAACAAATGGATTCAGAAAGGCAAAAATATTCTGTGCTATTATTAGCAAACTGTCAATATCTTTATCATCACCAGATACATGTTCTGATTCTGCTGTGAAATTGACCACAGCCTCCAATGACTGTGATTGAGAGTGGCATCATAGTAGTTATATCGCTGAGCTTGGATTCCAAAGGTTAGGATGAAAGATCTGGCGCAGCGAGATCAAACTCCACCATACCAACCGGAGAACTTGAATATAATTAATTAATCAAGCAAATCTAGAGCTCAAAGTCTAGATTCAGAAATGGTGATCATAAAATTACCAGATAATTGGACAAATTAAGGAAGGAAGTCTGCTTCACAAAGTCTAGCTTACACAAAGCTCCAGATCCACAGCAATCTGATTGACTCTTAACTACATATGGTGGCACGGTGGCACAGTGGTTAGCACTGCTGCCTTGCAGCGGCAGAGATCTGGGTTCAGTTCCTGCCTTAGGTGACTGACTGTAAGGAGTTTGCACATTCTCCCTGTGTCTGCACAACTTCATGCTTTTGTACTTTTTATAAAGCCCAAAGTCCTGTATTTTTTAAACCGGCCTTATCAACGTGTCTTGCGACCTTAAATGATTTGTGCACATCTGTTCTAGGTCTCCATGTGCCTGCATTCTCTTTACACGTTATTGCTGTAACATATTTGGTTATTAAGTATCATTATTTTTAAAATACTTACTTGAATTTTCCCAACCAGGAGTCAGCAATGATTGCTCCAATGATTGGTGTTAAGTAACACAGAGCAACAAAGGCATGATAAATGGCAGTTGCAAAATCCTCAGTCCAGTGCAGAAAATAACGGAAATAGAGGACAAGCACAGCTGATTAAAGAAGACAAAGAAGACAGACTTGTTAGATCAGAAGACTCAGCTGTTAAGAAATGTTCCATCTTTATTAAAATAGCATGCCAACATGGAGATATTGAACTGCATTGTTGTATGACATTTCATATCATCTTCTCTCGTGTTGCTCTTTAGTTTTGTATTTTCAAGCTTCCTCAACTATGTCCATTTCATCTCTTCTCTGCCAAAACTTTTGTCTACATCTTTATTTGCTCAGGACTTGACTAACCCAATGCTCTCCTCGCCAGACCCCACCTTAATTCCATGCACTGTCAATTGATTGTCTATCCACCAATGCCTTAGTTTAAAAATTCTCATTTTCATGTTCAGATGACTCTTGGCCTTGCCCATCCTTATCTCTCTCTAATCCCTTCCAGCCCTATGATCCTCCAACTCCGGCCTGGTGTGTGTTTCTGATTTTACGTGCTATACTGTTGGCAGATGTGC
Organism: Hemiscyllium ocellatum; assembly: GCF_020745735.1. NCBI lineage: Eukaryota > Metazoa > Chordata > Chondrichthyes > Orectolobiformes > Hemiscylliidae > Hemiscyllium > Hemiscyllium ocellatum. The sequence goes on along the minus strand of NC_083406.1, from coordinate 19,768,630 downwards.
CTTTAGCTACCTAGGCTGTCAGCACAGAATTTTCTTCCCTAAGCTTACCTATCTTTCTACTCACTCACACATTTGCTCTCTACTCCTTAAAGGTCAGAAGTCACACAACACCAGGTTATATTTGAAATCACAAGGTTTTGGAAAGTAGTAAGGTGAACCTGCCTCTGAAAGCTTGTGATTTCAAATAAACCTGTTGAACTATAACCTGGTGTTGTGTGACTTCTGACTTTGTCCATCCCAGTCTAAACACCTGCACTTGCACATCATGGCCCCTTTAAGACATTCACTAAAGCCTAGCTTTTGACTGAGATTGTGTTCACCAGTCTAAAAATATCCTTTTGCAACCCAACATTAAATTTCAATCGAGTAGCCTGCCTACGAAGTGATTTTGGATGGTTTATTAAGTTAAAGGCATTTTGTAAAGGCAAGTTGTTATTGCTGGTTGGAGTTAGATTAGATTACTTAGATTAGATTACTTACAGTGTGGAAACAGGCCCCTCGGCCCTACAAGCCCACACCGACCCGCCGAAGCGCAACCCACCCACACCCCCACACACACCCCTTACCTAACACTACGGGCAATTTAGCATGGCCAATTCACCTGACCCGCACATCTTTGGACAGTTGTTTGCTGTAAAGATTTTATATACAATCGCATTTTTACTCATGTTATGAATTAGGATGAAGGATCGCAGTTACCACATTCATTGTTCAGCAAGTGGACGCCACATCAAATATTTGTTCAATTCTGCACAGCTGAGAACCAAGTGAACCAATTCTTTCTAAGTCTCAAAGTTATTATAGTGTACAAAATGCAAAGTACCTCGCATTCCATAGTAGGAGAATCTTTCACAGAATTCATTGACCACGATGAAGAAGATGCTGATGGGAAATCCCAAACAACTGGGCTGTGAGGAAGCAAATGAATGAAAATTGATCTCTAGCAAAAGTTCCAATGAAAATAAATGTCTGTCCACCACAACAAAATAACTAGGTAACAAGATAGTGACCACCTGTCCAATATAGAATACTGTTTCTTGGTTTTGAGAATCTATAACCTATATATTGACCTCAAACAGATTTTTTATGGACAACTGGCCTATTGTATTGTTCATGTTAATTGTTGCTTTGCTGATTTGACAGAAATACCTGACTGAAGGCAATACAGTATAAGCAGAATGTGAGGACTGCAGATGCTGGAGGTCAGAGGCGAGAGTGTGGTGCTGGAAAAGCACAGCACCCTGATGCTGCCTGGCCTGCAGTGCTTTTCCAGCACCACATTCTCGACTCTGAAAGCAATATAAGACTTGCACCACATAACTTCGTCCACAAGTTCTGGACACCCGCAAAGCCTCAGAAGCTGTCAAGTAGTTTCAGAAGTGCACCCCTTACCATGCTATTCCAGTATAGCTACACCACTGGCATCTGGCCTGTAGTGTGAAAAGTTGGCCTGTTGTATCATGTACACAATATACAGGATGAATCCAACTCAGCTAACTTCTGTTCCGAGTGTTTAATCTCAAGCGTCAATAAAGTGATGGAAGGTGTCATCAGTAGTAAACTACTCAGGGATGCCCAGTTTGAGTTCCACCAGGGTTACTTAGCTCCTTACAGCCTTATTTTAAATGTGGATGAAAGACCTGAATTCCAGAGGCAAGATAAAAGTGACTACTCTTGACAACATAGTCATATTTGACAGAGTGTGGCATCAAGGAGCTCTGGAAAAACTGGAGTCAATAGCAATCAGGGAAATATTTTCCACTGATTAAATTCACACATGGCACATAGGAAGGTGGTTGCTTTTTTTGGAATCAGTTGCTGCAGCTCCAGGACCTTTCTGCAGGATGGTGTCAAAGGCACAGCCACCTTCAGCTGTTTTGCAGATTCTCTGCAATGTTGAAGTCGGCTATTGGCCCATTGAGTTCACACTGACTTTCTAAAAAGCATCTCACCCAGACCCACCCCCTACCCTAACCCTGCAACCTTGCATTTCCCATGGCCAATCCACTTAGCCTGCGTATCCCTGGACACTATGGGCAGTTTAGCATCGCCAATCCACCTTTTCTGCACATGTTTGAAATGTGGGAGGAAACCAGAGCACCAAAGGAAACCCACACAGTCTGGGGAGATTGTGTAAACACCTCACAGACCGGTCCAAGTATAGGATCGACCAGGTCCCTTGCGCTGTGAGGCAGCAGTGCTAATTCCTGAACCACCATGCCTCCCTGATTGGCAATGACTTCCCTCAGTAATAAGGTCAGGAATGGGGATGTTCACTGATGACTGCATAGTGTTTGACACTATTTGACACTCCTCAAGTACTGAAACAGTCCATGTTCGAATGCAGCAAGATCTGGACAATATCAGGTTTTGACTGAAAAGTAGCAAGTAACATTCCCACCACACAAATGCCAGGCAATGACCATCTCCAATGAGAGAGAAACTAACCATCATCCCTTTACAAACACACAGGGAGGAGGTGGCCTAGTGGTATTATCACTAGACTGTTAATCCAAAGACCCAGGTAATGCTTTGTGGGTGGCACGGTGGCTCAGTGGCTAGCACTGCAGCCTCACAGCACCAGAGACCTGGGTTCAATACCTGCCTCAGGTGACTGTCTGTGTGGAGTTTGCAAATTCTCGCCGTGTCCGCTTGGGTTTTCTCTGGGTGCTCTGGTTTCCTACCACCGTCCAAAGATGTGCAGGTCAGATGGATTGGCCATGCTAAATTGCCCATAGTGTTAGGTGTGTTCTTAGGTGTGTGAGTCAAGGGTAAATATAGGGTAGGGGAATGGGTTTGGATGGGTTACTCTTTGGAGGGTTGGTGTGGACTAGTTGGGCCAAATGGCCTGTTTCCACATTGTAGGAAATCTAATCTAATCCGATGGTATTACCATCATTGAATCCTCCACTATCAACAATTTGGGAGTTATCAATTTCCAGAAACTAAACTGAACTAGCCATATAAATACAGTGGCTACAAGAGTAGACCAGAGCCTAGGAACCTGCAGTGAGAAGTTCACCTCCTGACTCCCTAAAGCCAGTTTACCATCAACAAGACACAAGTCAGGATGCTTTGTCTGGATGAGTACAGCTTTCTTAGAAGAGTGAGGGATGACTTAATGAAATTCTAAAATTCAGAATGGCCTTAACAAGGTATACGTCGAAAGATTGTTTCTTCTTGTGGGTCAGTCCAGTATACACTGTTTTAAAATTAGAGGTTACCCATTCGGATAGAAATGAGGAGTATTAATTTTTCTGAGGGTTGTGTGATTTTCTGAACTCTCTGCCTCATGATGGCAGTAGCCATGGGTCATTAAATATTTTTAAGATAATTTCTGGGCAGGCAGGGAAATCAAGAGGTGTTGGGGTTAGATGGGAATGGGGAACTCGAAACACAAGCAGATCAGCTATGATCTTATTGAATGGCAGAACGTACTCATGGGGCTGAATGGCCTACATCTGCTTCTATTGGATACGCTGGGATGGATGCATAACCTCAGAACAATCTTCCAAAAACCCGTAATGTGCAATACCATACGATCAGATATTCTGTCTTTTAGAAGTGATATTGGTAAAATCAGCTCCAACAGTATTGAAATATCCTGAAATTGTTTAGGGTACTTTATAAATGCAAAAACAGAAGTTGATGGAAAAGCTCAGCAGGTCTGGCAGCATCTGTGAAGAGAAATCAAAGATAACATTACAGGTCCAGCGACTCTTTCTCAGAACTTATAAAAGCAAGCCTTTTTATCTTTCATTTACAAATTAATTTGGTTGCAGATAAATCTTTCCTAGGTTTGTTTTTGTGCTTCTGATTTAGTCAATTCCATGTAAACCTTTTCTGATACAGTAATAGCTCACAAAGATGGGTTAAACCCACTGAGTCATGACTGAAAGCCCCTCAGTAGTGGCTGTAAGGTAATGGTTCTGAAGTGGTTTTTTAGATTAGATTACTTACAGTGTGGAAACAGGCCCTTTGGCCCAACAAGTCCACACTGACCTGCTGAAGCGCAACCCCTACATTTACCCCTTCACCTAACACTATGGGCAATTTAGCATGGCCAATTCACCTAACCTGTACATCTTTGGACTGTGGGAGGAAACTGGAGCACCCGGAGGAAAACCACGCAGACACAGGAAGAATGTGCAAACTCCATAAAGTCAGTTTGGCGATAGTGACCACAATTCAGTCATATTGACAATAGTAATGAGCAGGGATAGGTATATACTACAGGGAAAGAGGTATAACAGGGGAAAAGGGCAATTATGATGTGATTAGATAAGATTTAGGATGCATGGGATGGGGAAGATAACTGCAGGGGATGAACACACTTGAAATGTGGAGCTTATTCAAGGAACAGCTACTGGGGGTCCTTGATAAGTATACATCTATCAGGCAGGGAGGTAGTTGTTGAGAGAGGGAGCCATGTTTTACTAAAATTGAACCTCTTATCAAAAGGAAGAAGGAGGTCTATGTGAGGATGAGATGTGAAGGCTCAGTTATAAATTAGCTCTCAGTTATAACTTGAGAGTTATAAATTAGCCAGAAAAGATCTAAAGAGCAGTCAAAGGAGATCCGGGGTAGGGGGAGGCATGAGAAGTTGTTGACGGATAGGATCAAGGAAAACCCTAAGGCCTGCCATAGGTATATCAGGAATAAAAGAATGACTAGAGTAAGATTAGGGCCAATCAAAGATGGTTGTGGAAAGTTGTGTGTAGAATCTGAGGACATAGAGGAAGTGCTTAATGAATACTTTTCATCAGTATTCACACTGGAAAAGGGCAATGTTAGTGAGAATACGGTGATACAGGCAACTAAATTAGATGGAATTGTGGTTGACAAAGAGGAGGTTTTAGCAATTTCGGAAGATCTAAAAATAGATAAGTCCCCTGGGCCGGATGGGATTTATCCTTGGGTTCTCTGGGAAGCCAGGGTTGAGATTGAAGAGCCTTTGGCATTGATATTTATGTTATTATTGTCGACAGGAGTAATACCAGGAGACTGGAGGATAGCAAATGTTGCTCCCTTGTTTAAGAAGGGGAGTCAGGCCAACCCTGATAATTATAGGCCAGTGAGCCTTACTTCGGTTGTGAATGAGGTGTTGTAAAAAGTTATAAGAGATAGGATTAACAATCATCTGGAAAGGAATAACTTGATTAGGGATAGTCAACACGGTTTTGTGAAGGGTAGGTCATGCCTAACTAACCTTAATGAGTTCTTTGAGAAGGTGACAAAACAGGTGGATTAAGGTAAAGCGGTTGATGTAGTGAATATGCACTTCAGTAAGGCATTTGATAAGATTCTACATGGTAGGCTATTGCACAAAATACAGAGTTTTGGGATTGAAGGTGATTTAGTGAATTGGATCAGAATTTGGTTAGCTGAAAGAAGACAGAGGCTGATGGTTGATGGGAAATGTTACCAATGGTGTGCTGCAAGGATCTGTTTTGGGGCCACTACAGTTTGTCATTTTTATAAATGATCTGGATGTAGGCGTCGAAGGATGGGTTTGTAAATTTGCAGATGACATTAAGGTAGGCAGAGTTGTGGATAATGCCAAAGAATGTTGTGGATTACAGAGGGACATAGATAAGATGTAGAGCTGGGCGGAGAAGTGGCAAATGGAGTTTAATGCGGAAAAGTGTGAGTCATGGAGTCATAGAGATGTACAGGAAACAGACCCTTCAGTCCAACCCGTCCATGCCAACCAGATATCCCAACCCAATCTAGTCCCACCTGCCAGCACCCGGCCCACATCCCTCCAAATCCTTCCGATTCATATACCCATCCAAATGCCTCTTAAATGTTGCAATTGTACCAGCCTCCACCGTATCCTCTGGCAGCTCATTCCATACACATACCATCCTCTGTGTGAAAAAATTGCCCCTTAGGTCTCTTTTATATCTTTCCCCTCTCACCCTAAACCTATGCCCTCTTGTCCTGGACTCCCCAACCTCAGGGAAAAGACTTTGTCTATTTATCCTATCCATGCCCCTCATAATTTTGTAAACATCTATAAAGTCACCCCTCAGCCTCCGACGCTCCAGGGAAAACAGTCCCAGCCTATTCAACCTCTCCCTACAGCTCAAATCCTCCAAAGCTGGCAACATCGTTGTAAATCTTTTCTGAATCCGTTCAAGTTTCACAACGAGGTAGTTCACTTGGGAAAAAATAACAGGAATGCAGAGTATTGAGCTGCTGGTAAAATTCTTGGCTGTGTAGATGAGCAGAGCGACCTTAGTGTCCAGGTGCATAAATCCCTGAAAGTTGCCACCCAGGTTGATAGGGTTGTGAAGAAGGCACATGGTGTGTTGGCGTTATTGGTAGGGGGATTGAGTTTTGGAGCCAAGAGGCCATGCTTCAGCTGGACATGACACTGGCAAGGCAGCATCTGGAGTATTGCATGCAGTTTTAATCACCGCATTATAGGAAAGATGTGAAAGCTTTGCAAAGGGTTCAGAGGAGATTTACTAAGATGTTGCCTGTTATGGAGCGAAGGTCTTGGGAGGAAAGGCTGAGGGAACTGAGGCTGCTATCGTAAGAGAGAAGAAGGTTGAGAGGTGACTTAATCGAGACGCATATGATAATCAGAGGATTAGATACGGTGGACAGTGAGAGTCTTTTTCCATGGATGGTGAAGGCTAACATGAGGGGACATAGCTTTAAATTGAGGGGTGATAGAGTTAGGACATATACCAGGGTAGTTTCTTTACTCAGAGAATAGTGGGGCATGGAATGGCTTGCCTGCAACGGTAGTAGACTCACTGCTGTTAAGGGCGTTTAAATGGGCATTGGGTATGTATATGGATAATAATGGAACGGTGTAGGTTAGGTGGGCATCAGATTAATTTCACAGGTTGGCGCAACATTGAGGACTGAAGGGCCTGTACTGCGCTGTAACGTTCTATGTTTGATGTGCTATAAGTTTGATTACTTATGTGTTAATGTTCCCAATGTCAGTCATGTCGCATTTGAGACATTTGAGCACCGAAGCCAACTCAGACTTGCAGCACAGTGCTGACATTGTGCTGTACTGTCAGTGTTTCTGTCTCCCTGTACAGTACTGAAGGAGTGATGTACTGTCAGTGTTTCTGTCTCCCTATATACTTTAATGAGGGAGAGCTGTACTGTCAGTGTTTCTGTCTCCCTGTACAGTACTGAGGGAGTGCCGTACTGTCAGTATCTCTGACTCCCCATATACTTTAATGAGGGAGAGCTGTACTGTCAGTGTTTCTGTCTCCCTGTACAGTACTGAGAGAGTGCCGTACTGTCAGTATCTCTGACTCCCCATATACTTTAATGAGGGAGAGCTGTACTGTCAGTGTTTCTGTCTCCCTGTACAGTACTGAGAGAGTGCCGTACTGTCAGTATCTCTGACTCCCCATATACTTTAATGAGGGAGAGCTGTACTGTCAGTGTTTCTGTCTCCCTGTACAGTACTGAGGGAGTGCCGTACTGTCAGTATCTCTGACTCCCTATATACAGTAATGAGGGAGTGCAGAACTGTCAGTGTTTCTGTCTCCCTATTTACACTAATGAGGGAGAGCTGTACTGTGAGTGTTTCTGTTTTTTGGATATGACATTTAACTGTGACCAAATCTGCCCTGTAAAGTGGCCTTAAAAAATCCTTCAGCACCATTTTGAAAGGAGCAGTGATGTCCTGGCCAATATTTCTCCCTTAATCAATACTTTATCTGGTCAGTGCTCATTGTGACATTTTGCTGTGCACAAGTTGATTGCTATATTTCCACACTATACCAACGACTGTGCTTCAAAACTCATTCATTGTCTGGAAAACATTTTTGGATGGACTGAGGTCATGACCGGCATTATATCGTTTGCCAATGAAAGCAAATCGAAACTCTGCAGTCCAAATGCAGATTAAAAGGAAGTGCTGCCCCTTGTGGCAACTTTATTATTATCTCCTCCCAGTGAAAGCTTGGGCACCAAGGAAAACCTCCTGTCTCAAAATTTCATAGTTCCTGGAGAATCTGGAACATTAGACAATACATATGTTGATAAATCAGACAGCTGTAGCAGGCACTGTGGAAGGATAATAGGCAAATGAAATTCAAGGCTGATAAATGTAGTACATTTGGCGATCATGGAGGTGCAAGTCTAATTGGAGGAATGAAGGGATGTCACATTAAAGATTTATCTATGACTCTTAGTTGCTTCCCGGGTTCTGAAGGCCATTACAAAGGCAAGCAAAGCACTAGGCTTTATTCCTGGAGGGGTAAAATTAAAAAGTAAAGAACTTATGCTAAACCTGTACTGAATCTTGGTTAGATGGTGCCAAGATGACATGTGATGCCAAGATTAATTGTCCTTGACTGGGATGTTCCTTCCATGGCAGATGGTACCAGTGAATTAGGATCTATTCTTTCTCAGAGTTGTTTTTCTTTGCTCTTCACTTGATGCTTCAATGTTAATGTTTCCAAATAAGCAAATATGCATAGGCTTTCTAGCAGTATCACATTAATAACTATTTGTTGTCGAGTTGAGACCAGAAATTTGATGAGTGGGTATCTCAGTTTGCAGTGTTGCTCAGTAGGTAGCAATCTCAGCTCTGTCTCAGAAATTCATAGGCTCCAAGTCCGTATGAAGCGCAACATTTAACATGTTGCAGAGGGTGTGCTGAACTCTGGGAGATACACTCTTTTGGATGATACATTAAACTGGGACTCCATTTGCATTCTCAGATGGACTTAAAATGTCCTATTTCATTATTTCGCAAAAGAACAGGGAAGGTCTCTCCAAAGACTTGGTCAATATATATCCCTCAACCAATATCACAAGAACAGATGATTTGGTCACAATCACTTTCCAATTTTTGGGAGCTTACTGTCTATAATTTGGCTGCAGTGTCTCCTACATTACAATCGCTGCAGTTCAACAAGTGTTTTATTAACTGAAAATCACTTTGGGTCATCTTATGGGCTATATAAATATAAATCTCTTCTAAAACAGATATATTTCTGTTTGTGTTTCAGTCAGAATTCCAGAACGTAGTTTTGTGGAGATTAAACCAAACTGTATTGGGTAATAGTGAAAAGCAACGCTAAATTCTGACAAACGAACCTGATTTTAGTACAGTACAATGTGCATTATAAATAACAATGCTCCATGTAAGACACCTCCATTATAGAATCATGGTTTTGCAGTACAGATAGACCCTTCAGTCCAACCAGTCCATGCCAAACATAATTCCAAACTAAACTTGTCTTTCCTGCCTGCTCCTGGTCCATATCCCTCCAAACCTTTCCTATTCACGTATATATTTAAGTGTCTTTCAAATGTTGTAACTGTACCCGCATCCACCACTTCCTCAGGAAGTTCATTCCACATACAAAGCACCTTCTCCGTAAGAAGTCTGTCCCTCATGTCTTTTTAAAATCTCTCTCCTCTCACCTTAAAAAATGTGGCTCCTAGTCTTGAAGTCCCAATCCTAGGAAAAAGACATCTACCATTAAGCCTATCTCTCTCTCTGACCTTTGAATGAAGGTACATTCCATCGGCAGATCGTTTGTTAATTGCTGTAACATTAATACTTATTTCTCTGAAAAAAAATGCCATAGGATAAAATTATTAAGAGAACACTCACACTGCCAGTAAATAAAAACAAAAGACTGACATGAAGCTAGACCAATCAGAACGCTGAACAACTAGATCCCCATCTCTGAACTAACAAAATGCAGCTTATAAATTGAGTTATAAGACCATCTCGCAAAACATTTGACCATATTCAAAAATGAAAAAAATTGAAAATGATCATTACCAACCTTTGAACTTGTCGCTTCCCCATCTCTGTTCTTTTTATCTGTAGGACAGTTTGAAAATAAAACAGAAATGAAAAGTTTCTTTGAAATGTTGGATGTTAATTAAATGAGGTTTATAACTGTTCTTCACTGACAAACTATTCAGCAAGTTGTCATTAAATATATCACAGTTTGACAAGGCAGGAAACCTGAATAAACAAGATCCATTTGAAATGAACAGAATTTCCATGCAAAATTGAAGGCACCAACCTTTCATTTTTCGCAGCTGGTTGAGTGTCTTGCTCTTCCCTGGAAATCTAAACTTGAAAAGAGGACGAGCAAAGTGTTGGCATCAAAATGTAACGTTCGGACCTTGAACTTGGTCCATTTCTAATCAGTCAGGTGACCAAGGTGGATTCCCTCATTCAGCTTGATAAGATTGACAGCTAAAATCCTCAACATAGCAGCTGTTGTTGCTGTCCTGAAAGGAGAGCAGAAGTAATTTTGCAACACACAGCGAAACAAAAATCAGGTAAGACGACAGTGAACATGCACAGACACTCCCAGCAAAAAGTACAACTTTCTTCACCGTTCATTACTGATTGACAAGATGAGCTATTTTTGTAACTCATTTTACTAACTTGTTCATAAAAAACAGAACTTCTCCAGTACTTGACTCCCCAATGACAACTGCTATTTATCAAACATTAAAAGATAGGTTAAGACTCCCACAAGTTACTCTGGATGAATTCCATCTGTCCGTGAGTCACTTATGGGTTTGAGATCTCATTTGGCTTGCAAATCGCTTCAGCAAAAGAATGCCCAGTTTATTTGTGACATCATGTAATTCACACACACCGCAACAGAAATTGCTGCAAACGTTAACATGAGTCTGGCAGAGTTACAAGGAGAAATGTGATAGTTAACCCTACGATTGGAGATCTGTGGATACAGCTGATCTTGAAAACAGAAAGACCTCTCAGTATACAGATTGAAAGATCGCAGGGAGAGAGGGAGCAAAAGGTCCAGGTGAAGAAAATAGCTCAGCCAACTGAAAGACACTGTACAAATAAAATGCAAGTCTTCCTTCCAATTATATTTTCTTCCCAGAGACTTCCCACATCTCCACAGGATAATAGCAAAGCTGAAAATATTCTTGCCTAATGTTGCACGTGCAAACATTTTAATTACCCTAGACCCAACTACACAGATGCTGCCAGACCTGCTGAGTTTTTTCAGCAATTTCTGTTTTGTTTCCAACTAAATAGAATCTTTATTTGCTCTTTCACAAATCACAATCCTTCCCAACATTTGGTGAATTATCTTAAGTCTATTAGTATGTGCTGAGTGAAGGAATGCTGTTTGTCAAATATAGCAAGGAGGAAGTGAGGACTGCAGGTGCTGGAGATCAGAGCTGAAAATGTGTTGCTGGAAAAGCGCAGCAGGTCAGGCAGCATCCAAAGAGCAGGAGAATCGACGAATTTCTGAAGAAGGGCTCATGCCCGAAACGTCGATTCTCCTGCTCTTTGGATGCTGCCTGACCTGCTGCACTTTTTCAGCAACACATTTTCTGTGTCAAATATAGCAAGCCAATTTTTGTTAATTTTCATGCTGTATCACGTAGTCATTAGTTTACAACAAAGTTTTAATTCATACGTGTCAGTGTATCATTCTATTTTCTCAGTCTTGTTTATCTACTTCTTAAATTCATCAATGGCAACAAGGAGAATTTGAAATTATGCAACACTTTTAACATGAATAATAACTTCACAGGAGGTAAATTGACATCGATCCACATAAAGAAACATTAGGTCAGGTTGGTCAAAGAGAGTTTGAAGAACAACCTTAATGGAGAAGGATCAAGGTCGAGAAGTTTAGGGAGAGAATTACAGAGCTTTAGCTCCAAGCAATCAAAGGTGCAACAGCAAATATTCAAAGTACAATAACTCTGAAAATGTGCATTTCTGACGGAAGGTTCGGAATTCACCAACTGCACTGACTCAAAAGGCAGTAGTGACTCAGTAGTGCAGAACCCCAGGCTAATGTTCTGGGACACAGGTTAGAATCTCAGTGGCAGATGGTGAAACTTGAATTCAAAAAGATCTGAAATAAAAGACTTGCTAGTTGACCATGTAACCACTGTAGATTGTAAAAAATCTACCTGGTTCACTAATATCCTTAAGTGCAGGTGTCTACAAGTGAATCCATACCCAGAACAAAGTGGTTAATCCTCAACTACGCTTGGAAATGGCCGAGCAAGCCACTCCATTGTTTCAAAATGGTATAAAGTCTAAAAAAGGCACTAAAATCACATAAATATCCTATATCAACACAGGAACTGGAACCAACAATGACAAACTCAACCCTGTCAACCCTACAAAGTCTTCTTTACAAATATCTGGCTGTCTACCAATATGACTAAATTGGGAGACCTGTCTTACAGACTAGTCAAACAACAGCCTGACATAATTATATTCATGGAATTGTATCTAACAGACAATGGCTCAGACAACAACATCACCATCCTGAAGTGTGTTCTGGCTCCCGATCAGAGATCACTGTATGTTATATAGTCAAGAAGGAATGGTCCAGGTATCCTTAACATTGACTTTGGATTCCATAAAATGTTATAGTATAAGGTCAAAGTAACCTCTTACTGTTTACCATTTACCACCTTTGTTTGACTGATAAAGCAGTACTCCTCTTTACTGAAGGACAGTGGCAAAGGCTGTCTTTAATACCCTGTAAACCTCTGTCCATGCTAATATACTCACCAAACATCATAGGCGCTTGACTCATTAAATAGCCTTATACATTATTGAACACATTTTGGAAATCGAAATATATTACATCTACTGGTTTCCCTTTTACATATCCTGCTGGATATCTTCTCAAAGAACTCTAATAAATGTGTCAGACATGAGTTATCATTTGTGAAGCTTCATTGATTCTGCTTCATTTTATTGTCTATTTTTAAATGCTTTGCTATCACAATAAAACTTTAACACTTTTTCGATGATAGACATTAAACGAACTGACCTACAACTAATCGTCTTGTGACTTCTGCCCTTTTGGAATAAGGTTATTAGATTGGCAATTTTCCAATACTCCAGAACTTTGCTGGAATCTAAGCATTCTTGGAAGGTAACTACATCCATGTGGGTTTCTCTATGACATTTTTCCGAGTGATAATTATTGAATTTCTTCCCTTCCCACCTTTAGCTCATGTTTATTTAGTGTTTTTGCTGTTATGAGTATCCTTCACTGTGAAGACTATTGCAAAGTATTTACTCCACTCTTCTGCCATTTCATGGCTCCCCATTATTATTTCCCCAGCTTCATTCTTTAAAGGGCTTGTGGTCATCACTTTGGCCTCTCTCTTCTTTTTATACATTTAAAGAACCTTTTACTGTCCTTCATATAACACTTGCTAGATTGCCCTCATTTTATTTTCTCTCTCTTTTTATTTGGTCTTCTTTTGTTGATTTTTACAACTTTCCCAATTCTCTGGCTTACCACTAATTTATGCCACATTGCATATTTCTTCTTTCTAATTGATGCTATCCTTAACTTTCGTTGTTAACCAGAGTTGGTTTATTTCCTTCTTAGAATCCTTCTTTCTTACTGGCATATATCTGTACTGTGAATGCTGAATAATTTTCTTAAACATCTACCATTGCTCCTAACCTATCTTTTCTGCTAAACTCCTTTTCAAGTCCACACCAGGCAACTCTGCCCTCACTCCCATGTAATTCCCCTTTTTCAAAGTTTAATACAGTTATCTGTGACCCAAATTTCTCACTCTCAAACAAAATGTTAAATCCTGCCATATTATGGTTACTGTTCTGTAGGTGATCTTTTACCCCAAGACCATTAATTAAACCTGCCCCATTATGCATTAGCAGATACAAAATAGCCTGATCCTTGGTTGGATCTACAACTTATTCTTCTTGGCAACTATCCTAATTTCACTCTAAGAGTTCTTCATCATGGCTACCATTGCCAATTCGATTTTCTCAATCTACATGAAGATTAAAGTCACCCATGGTTAATATACTGTCGTAGGTATATGCCCTTATTACCTCCCAATTTATTTGCTGTCCTATAGAAAAGCCATTGGTAGGTAGTCTATAAATTGCTTCCACCAGTGTCCTTCCCCCTTGTTATTTCTTACATTCACCCACATGGATCCTAAATCATTTGATCTGAGACCATTTCTTGCAATTGTACTTATTCTATCTCATATGAGCAAAACTACCCCATTGCATTTCCCTTCCTGCCTATCCTTTTAAAAACAATCACACGTACCTGATTATTTAGTTTCCAACTTGACCTCCATGTAACTATGTCTTTTTAATGAAGTCCTTTCTTTCACATTGATGATACCTTCTATTGTAAATAACCGAGAAAACTGTGGATGCTGTAAATCAGAAACAAAAATAGAAATTGCTGGAAAAGCTCAGCAGATCTGGCAGCATCTGTGGAGAGAAATCAGAGTTAACATTTCGGGTTGAGTGACTGTTCCTCAGAACTAATGGTAGCTAGGGAAATGTCAATTTATAGGAGAAGTAAGGAGTAAACAATATGTGGGGATAGAACCCAAAGAGAGAAGAATTGGACAAAGGTATGGATAACAATCTGGCTAAAAGAGTGAATAGCTATTAATGGGGGTTGTTAATGACTAACAATGGGTTGCATGTAAAAAACTGATTGCGTGTCAACAATGCCTGGTGAATGGGTGTTGGGATAAGGACATGGGAGAGCTCAAGTTCTAAAGTTATTGAATTTAATATTGAATCCAGAGGGCTGCAGGGTTCCCAAGTGGAAAATGAGATGCTGTTCTTCCAGCTCGCATTGAGCTTTGCTGGATCACTGCAGCAAGCCTGAGACAGAAATGTCGGCCAGGGAACAGGGTGGTGCGTTGAAGTGGCAGGCAACTAGAAGCTCAGGGTCTTTTTTGCAGACAGAACATAAGGGCGGCACGGTGGCACAGTGGTTAGCACTGCTGCCTCACTGCGCCAGAGACCTGGGTTCAATTCCCGCCTCAGGCGACTCTCTGTGTGGAGTTTGCACATTCTCCCCATGTCTGCGTGGGTTTCCTCTGGGTGCTCTGGTTTCCTCCCACAGTCCAAAAATGTGCAGGTTAGGTGAATTGGCCATGCTAAATTGCCCGTAGTGTTAGGTGAAGGGGTAAATGTAGGAGCATGGGACTGAGTGGTATATGCTTCGGCGGGTCAGTGTGGACTTGTTGGGCCTTGCAGAAGGCTGACAAGGGTGGGAGCGGATTATGAGGCCGAAAGGCCTGTTTCCATTCTGTAAGTAATCTAATCTAATAAGGTGTCCTATAAAGCAGTCACCTAGTCTATACTTTGTTTCCCCAATGTAGAGGAGACCACATAGTGAGCAGTGAATGCAGAATTTTAGATTATGAGAAGTGCAGGTAAAGTCCTGCTTCACCTGCCAGGTGTGTTTAGGCCCTTGGGTACTGAGGAGGGAGGAGATAAATGGACAGGTGTGACACTTTCAACGGTTGCAGGGGAAGGTGGTCTGGGGCTGTGGGGGAATGAGTGGACCAGGGTGTCCAGAAGGGAAT
The DNA here is from genome assembly GCF_020745735.1 of Hemiscyllium ocellatum. Lineage (NCBI taxonomy): Eukaryota > Metazoa > Chordata > Chondrichthyes > Orectolobiformes > Hemiscylliidae > Hemiscyllium > Hemiscyllium ocellatum. The sequence continues at coordinate 19,753,276 of NC_083406.1, read as the reverse complement.
GGTCCCTGCAGAAGGCTGACAAGGGGGGGAGCGGATTATGAGGCTGGCAGTAGCATCTTGCTGGAGTGGCGGGGATGGTGGCTAATGATCCTCTGGATGAGAATAGTGGTGCGATGGTAGGTGAGGACAGGGGTGACCCTAATGCAGTTGTGGGAGGGAACAGAGGGGGTAAGGGCCGAAGTGCAGGAGATGCGTTGGACCAGGTTGAGGGCTCTGCCAACAACAATGGGAATCCTCAGTTGGAGGAGAAGGTGGACATGTCGGAGGGTCCCTTGTCAAAGTTGGCATCATTGGAACAGCGATGGAGACAGAGGAACTGGGAGAATGGAATAGAGGCTTTACAGGAAGACAGATTTGAGGATGCAAATTCCAGGTAGGTATGAAAGTCAGTGGGTTTCTCATTCTCTTAGTGGTCAGTCTATCCCCAGAAATGGAAACAGGAAGTGAAGCGAGGAGTCAGAGATAGATCAGGAGAAAGTGAGAGCAGGGTGGAAACTGGAAGCGGAAACGATGAACTTTTCCAATTCCAGATGACAGAAGGAAGTAGCACCAACGATATCATCGATATATCAGAGAAAGAGTTGCGATTGGGAGCCGGAATAGGATTGTAACAAGGAATGTTCCACATACTCCACAAAGAGACAGACATAACTGGAGTCCACGCGTGTACCCACGGCCACCCCTCTGACCTGGAGAAAATGAGGGAAGGTAAAAGAGAAATTGTTCAGGGTAAGGACAAGCTCAGCCAAGCGGAGGAGGGTGGTGGTGGGTGGGGACAGTTCAGGCCTTTGCTCCAGGAAGAAGTGGAGAGCACTGAGACCATCCTGGTGGGGGATGGATGCGTTAAAGGGATTGCACGTCCATGGTAAAGGGGAGGCTGCTGAAACCTGCAAACTGGAAATTCCGAAACTGGTGCAAAGCCTCTGAGGAATCGCGGACGTGAGTGGGCAGGGACTGGACTGGGGAGAAAAGACCAAGTCAAGGAGGAAGAGATGAGTTCTGTGGGGCAGGAGCAGGCCCAAGCAGTCTGTTTGTGGATTTTGGAGGCAGAGGAGAGATCATCAGGTGAAATGAGGTTGCTGACTGTAGCTGACACAACAACCTGAGGTTCCATCATGGGGTCATGGCCCAGGGGGAGATTGGAGGAGTTATCTGAGAGTTGGCACTCAGCCTCTGCAATGTAAAGGTCAGCCGGCCAGACAAAAACAGCTCCGCCCCTATTGGCAAGCTTAATTACAAAGTCAGGATTGGATCTGAGAGCATGGAACACAGTCAGTTCCCAGGAGGATTGGCTGGAATAGATGCGAGGGTCAGAGAAATTGAGGCGACCAATGTCACGTCAACAGTTCTCAATGAACAGGTCAACTGCAGGAAAAAGGTCAGAGGGAGGGGTCCAGGTGGAAGGAGAGTGTAGGAAGTGGGTGAAGCCATCTATGGGATAGGGAGAGGACTCTTGCCCAAAGAAATGGGCACGGAGGTGAAGGTGATGGAAGAATAGTTCAACATTATGCCATACCCGAACTGCATACGGTGGGGACACAGAGTGGGGCACTATGACAGCAAAACTAATATCATGTGAAATTTTTCCAAATTAAAACAAGTTGTAATCTCAAACCAGACACATCACAAATATTTGTTGACACATTTCATTGAAATTCAACCACGGCAACATTAATGCACGAAAACATCATCACCCACATCAAAGGAGATCTTAGGAGTTACTAAACGCTTTGTCATTGAGGTAAATGGGGGGGGGGGGGGGGAGGGGTATCTTAAAGGAGGAGGTCACTATTTTTGTAGAAACTGGTCTCTGCACATTTCTTCAATGTTATTTGAACAGGTTCACCGTTTAATGGAGGACTGCAGAAATATTTCTGTGCAGCATCCAAAGCTAACAGAAAAATAATCACCAGAACATCCATTTGTGAAATAAATAGAGATGTGCATCAAGGTTCAATAAGTACCTTGCAGGATTTAGCAACTGCTCTTAAAAAGTTCAAGAAACTCTGATTCAAATCTTTGACTTATGCAAAGGTAAGCACCGAATCAGTATTCAGTATAAAGAAATCACAATTCATAAGCACATTGCAATTAATGTTATCAATTCACTCGTCCAGAACTTTTTAAAAGTAAAATGAATGAATTACATTTTAAATATTTCTCTGATGATTTTTACCTTAATAATTTTCAAATGCATTTAACATTTTCTTTTCCAGTCATCAGCCTTGCATATAATTCCCAGAGAAATTCATTATTCTAAAAAAAAAGCGTGATACTGTTTGAAACGGGGAGTTATGGTTACTGTATAATTATTCTAAAGTGAATTCTGCGATTACTGCCCTAATCTATGGCTGCAATCAGACCACAGTGTACAACACAAGAACAGTGAAGTAAGCAGAAACTCCATTAAACAATTCATGCTTTTACCTCAATCAGCACAGTCTGTATCCGAGAGTAGAGGTAGTCCTTTGTTATGGGATAAAGTGTAATGTTTTGCAGATACAAACCATTCAGCCCAACTAATCTATGCCAGTGTTTATACTCCACAAAACTCTCCTCTTGTTGCTCTTCATTTCATTTCATCAACATACCCTCTATTCCTTTTGCTTTGGGTTTATCTAGCTTCCTGTTAAATGTAGCAACACTATTTGCATCCATGTGGTAGCAAGTCAACATTCTGGGTAAATCAAATAAAAAGTTGAATTCCCTGTTTCAAGTACCAGCGACTATTCCATATTTAAAACCACCAATCTTGGCCTCTTCATAAATGGAAACATTTTCCTAATGTCTACTTAATCATACCCTTTCATCATTTTAAAGAACTCTATTTGGTATTTTGACTATAATCCCTTTTATAAATGGAAACCTAATAGATACAATCGTAACAATTCAATTACAACTTGATGATTATAATTGTTTGTTGGTAGGAAGGGATTATTTTGTTTCGGGTTACTTCACATTTTGAAAATACGCTTGTCGAACCTTTGATAATTTTTTTACAAACAAGGAAGCAGTGGAATGCATGTATATTAACAGTGTTCTGGTACAGTTGTTTCAAAAAAGCAAGTAGCAAATGTAGGATTTACCTTCTTCCATATGTGACGGTACAGCAAGAGTGTGGTTAGGGAGGAAATTCTAAGATTTGGACCCAAACATAATGATTCCAGTATTTGAGAATATACTTCCTTGATTTCCAATGACTTCAATATTACCAGGGCTCACTGATACCATACTTGGTCAAATGTTGTGATGTACAAGGCAGTTGCTCTCATCTCTGGGCCTGAGCTCTTTTGCCTATATTCTGACTAAAACTGTAATGAGACCTGACAGAACTTAAATCAAGCATCTTTAAAAAGGTTATTGGTGCATAGGTCTGATTGGTAGCACCATCGACAACACCCTCTATTAATTTGTTGATGGGAGTAGACTGAAAGAGTTGCATTTGTCCTGCTTATTGTGAACGGGGCATACCCAGGCAATTTCTCGTGTTGGAGAAAGTGAGGACTGCAGATGCTGGAGATCAGAGCTGAAAATGTGTTGCTGGAAAAGCGCAGCAGGTCAGGCAGCATCCAAGGAGCAGGAGAATCAACATTTTGGGCATGAGCCTGAAGAAGGACTCATGCCCGAAATGTTGATTCTCCTGCTCCTTGGATGCTGCCTGACCTGCTGTGCTTTTCCAGCAACACATTTTCAGCAATTTCTCGTGTTGTTGACTAGATGCAATTTGGTGCAATGTCAAAGAATATGTTGAACTGAAGGAGGCCAAAACTATAGACAACAAGAGAACCAGAACACTGACTTTCCATTTTCCACAAGGTTACAGCATTTGTAAAGGACAGAATGCTAACGAGCAGGATTACTTTGTCAAGAGAAAAATATTAATCATAATTCTTTTTACAATGTAATACCCTTTTACCCTTTATATACCCTCATATTCTTGTGCAACATCTATTCATCTCCCTTCTAAGACTAACAATTGGTTATCAGCAATTGCTATTTTTGCAAGAGTGCTAAACTTCGATCATCTTTTGCACAAAAAGAAGAGTATTTTACTAAATCCCTTGACCTAGACTCACCTGTCAGCAGAAATAGTAGCTCCCAATCTACCCTATATATTCCTTGTTTATTTTTATTCATGAGATGTGGGCATCATTGGCAAGTCCAGCAGTTATTGGCTATCCTGAGTTGCCTCTGGCAAGCTGATTATTGAGAGTAGACTGATAGGGCAGTCATTGAGTATATTGGGTTTGTCTTGCTTTTTGTGGAACACGCATATCCAGGCAATTTCTCATGATGCCGTTTGGTGCAATGTCAAAGAAGATGTTGAATCGCTGGAAGCTACAAACTAAAGACAACAGTGACTGGAACCTCAACCTTCCATTTACTTCAAAATAACAGGACTGAGCCTTCTTGAACCGCTGCTGTCTTTGTGATTTGGTACCCTCTCTGTACTGTTCGGACGAGAGTCCCAAGTTTATGACCCACAGAGGATGAAGGAATGGCAATAATAGTTCCAGGTCAGAATTGTTTGTAAACATGTCACTGCAATGGCTAGAAAATTATACCTGTTAAAATTAACCACTATTTATACTGTTAATACACTAATTTTATTCCAAAAATACTATGTACATTTAAGAGCCATTAATTTTGACTTTTGTTTTCTTTTTGATTATGGTTGCTGCTATTCAGTTCCTTCCAGTCTCAATCTGGGTATCACCATCAGCCAAATCCTTTAGCTTCCCATGTCTAAATAATATCTCTCCCATTTAACTAATTTATAAATCTCACTTCAACCCTTCTTATCCTATTCACCAGGATACTGGTCCCAGCATGGTTCACATGTGTCTGACTGACCAGAACAGCACCTTCTACCTTAGTGCGTGTCCCATTCCTCTCACTTTAAACCATGCACTTAATCCCTCAACTTGATTTGCCCTGAGTCAGTTTGCCCATGGATCAGGGAGTAATCCTGAGATTACGGTTTCAGTGGTTTTGCTTAGTGGTTTAGCTACGATTGTTCAAAATCCTTCATCAGAACTTCCTTTCTAGTCCTATCAATATTGTTAGCACCAACATGAATGACAACAACTGCTCCCACTTAATAACGCCCCTTGATACTCAGTCAAATGTTGCCTTGATGGCAAGTGGAGCCCTTCTCACCACATCATTTGAGTCCAGCTCTTACGTTCATGATTTGGAATCCATATAAGATTCTGTAAATTCATTTTTTAGATTAGAATCAGTTTGACCATTGTGGCACAGACAGTGTCACACAAGGAAGCTCACACCTTCAGGAATGTGATAACAAGAATCCAGAGAAAGTATATTCCTGTCAGGGTGAAAGGGAAGGCTGGTGGGTATAGGGAAAGCTGGATGACTAAAGGAATTGAAGGTTTGGTTAAGAAAATTGGTGCCGATGATGTTGTGGACTCTCTTAAGGAGGCCAAAATTGATTGTCCACCTGGCATTTTTTGCTGGAGATGGATGTGTAGGTTTCAGTCTGTTGTTTGCGTCAATTTTCCTGCTCCTCGGACACTACCTAGCCTGCTGTGCTTTTCCAGCGCCACTCTAATCTTGACTCTGATTTCCAGCATCTGCAGTCCTCACTTTCACATAGTTTGGAGTACCCTCCTGCAGTGAGTTGTCCAATTGCCACCAGCATTCAGCTCTGAAGATGGCAGAACTGCAAAGCTTAGATTTGACATATTGATTGATTAGCCTTGACTACTGCATGCTGTTACTGTTGTTTGACATTCATGTAGTTCTCTGTTGTAGCTTCATCAGTTTGATAGGTCTGTTTTATTGTATGCCTGATGCTGTTTCTGGCATGCACTAATGCAACCTTCATTGATCTAGGGCTGGTCTCCAAAGTTGACAGTAATGGTAGGTCATGTGATATACTGGGCCATGAATTTGCAGATGATTTTAAATATAATTCTGCTGCTACAGAGGGCCCACAGCACATCACGGGTACCCAGTTGTGAGGTAAAATATCTGTTCAAAATTTACCCCAATTTTGCACTGTGGTGGTGCCACATAATGTAAGATATATTCAATGTGAAGTCAGGATTTTGTCATTATGATTTGCCTTGGTTACTCCTACTGATATATTCATAGATGGGTGCATCTGAGAGATTGAAGAGGATGAGGTCAGTAAGATTTTTCTTTTTTTGTCCTAATATCAAAAACCCAGTCCAACAGTTATGTTTTTCAGGACTTGGCCAGCAATGGTACCATCGAGCTATCCTTGATGATATTGTGAAAAACTAGAATAAATCACCTCAGCCTTTAAATCCCAGGGAACACCACTTTTGTGTAATCTTGTTTTGTGATTTAATCTTTGAAGCCCCTATTTAATTGTATACTATGTGCCATCCAAGACCAAAATATCCTTCTGAAATGTGGCTCCCATCTCTGCATTCAGTTCTCCAAGTATGGTCTAGTCAGAGCTCTGTATAACGTGTAACCTCTTGTATTTGATTTCTCTCGAAGAACATTTGGCCAGCCTTTTGTTGATTACTTTCTGTATCTGTCCATAGCGTTTTGATGACCTGCATCCAGTTTCCACTCATTCAGTACAGTTACATGGTACATCTCCATACTAATACTGGAAAATTAATTCACTCTGTAAATTAATGTAAAGTGTCTTCACATTACAAAGGGTAACATCTGCCATAATAATAAACACAAAAAATTGCAGGTGCTGAAAATCTGAAATAAAAAGTGTGCTGGGGAAACATGACACCTGGCAGTATCTGGAGACAGAAAACAGAATTAACGGTTAAAGACCATTGACCCTTCATCAAAGCTGTTTTGACTCACTGGACCCAAAATGTTCACTGTGTTTCTCTCTACAGATGTGATCTGATCTGCCATGCTCCTCCAGCACTCTAACATATTTTGCACCCAATTGGACCGTTGTCAGTTGTTAGAGGACTAATAATCATATATGTTTGGAATAATGATCTAGTAGATGCAAGCTCAAATCCTAACATGACCACTGTGCTATTTACACTTGGTTAACATATATATCGGTAATAAAAATCTAGCATTGTAATAACAATGACGATGAAATTACCAGATTATTGCAAAAGCCCAGTCACCACAAACAGAATAAGGTTTCTGACTCTTAACTGACACCTGAAGCAGGCTTATATGCCTTGCAACCATATTCGAGGCAATTCACCATCTGAGGGGCAACTAGGGATGGGCATTAAATGCTTGCCTAGCCACTAACAGGCACACTATTGCGAATGAATAAAAACAATCAGTTCCCCTTTGTTGCTAAAGTAAAACAATTGTCTGCTATATTCTATTTATTACACATATTCCATTACTTGGGTATATTAAACATTGATTTTTAGTTTTCTTTACAACCCACAGTTTGTGAAAACTTTGTGGCCCAGTGTAAAGGAGGTAGAAAACTGATCTAATTTATCAAGAAATGAGAGGCTGCTAATCTTAAAAGTTAACAAATCACTTCAAACTCTTGTTATTGCAAAAATTGAAATATGAGGTATACTGACAATTAGATCAACATCTGTACTTTTATATGGTTATTGTTATAATAACTTTAGCTGGTTTTTCTTTAACTATACCACCATAAACTCAAGTCAGCAGACGTTTATAATGTGCAAGTTGTCCCAGACGTACAGAGCAATCCCATTTTTCTCAGTGCTAAAATGAATATTTAGGTCTTTCCTCACTTACAAGTTGGTACCTCATCTTTCAGCTAACAAAAACATGTTCATGCCTAAACCTGGCCTCAGTTATTCAGTTTAGAAAGATATGGTTAGGGTAATGCTCACCTTATAACTCTGTGCTTGGCATTATGCAGATGGCACAGGCTATGATTTCAAGACGCAGGAGTTTAAGGCATATCTACACAGAGTGGATCATACATGATGAATAACGCACAGGAATGGGCCCTCCTGTACTGACACCATGGATTTCACTTTTATACTCTGCGTACACATTAACTTGTTTTTGGAAGTTTTTTTAAATGTCAAATTCTTCTTGCTTGCTACAAACTGTGATAGATCACATTTACAGGACAATCAGTATTTGGTCCACCTAGTCCAGTCATACAAACCTCTTCCCACCTGACTTCATCTCACTCCAGCAGCATATTCTTTGCTCCCTCGTGTCTGTCTAGCTTCCTCTGAAATGCATTAAAACTATTCAGCTCAATGCACCCAATGATAGTGAGTTATTCATTCTCACCATTTGCTGACTGGACAGGTTTCCACTGAATTCCCTACTGAAAATCTTACATTGAGTGCCCCTAGTTTTGACTTTTCCCACAAATGGAAACACTTTCGTTGTTACCTACCCTATTAACCTCAAACATAACTTTAAAGATATTGATCAGGTCATCCCTCAGTTTTCTCTTTTCCTGAGAAAGAAGTCACATCCTGTGCAATCTTGTCTGACTGTTATGGTTAGGGTTCTGGTATTATTTGATTAAATATTACACTAATTTTTAGGGATGTGCACCGGGATACTCAGATCTCTCTTTTCATCTACAGTCCCTATCTATCACCATCCCCTAATTTGTTTTCAACCATCTGTCTGTGGATCCATGCTAGAAATGCTTCATTCAGTCCAAGAGAGAAAATTATAGTCAGTTTGGAACATTAACCTCACAATGTGGAGTTCAGATTTCTTCTGACATTTTAAACAATGAAGCAATGAGAGAATGCAAAAATAAAACTGAAAATAGCCAAACTGCAAACCATGAAGTTAGAAAAACTTTGAAATCTGCTTTTATCAGGTAGGCCTGAGGTTACACATATACAAATTGAAACTGCAGAGAAACAAACAAGCTGAACTTATTACAGCTGTACAAGAGAACAAAATTTCAATTTACATACAGCAGGACAACAGTTCCAGTTTAAATAATATTAAAAACCACGCCTTTCCCCCAAAATATAAAATTTAATTAAGCTTTTCAAGGCAAATCTGATGGGAAAACTATTTAAGTTATGATTCCCCCCAAAAAAAGTATAAATGATTGCTGATAATATCCTGTCAACTTTGGCAAAAAAAGAGAGACAATTGCTATGCAACATTCTATAAATCAGAACATAAGGACTGTATACATCTGGGGTATTATGTTATGACCAATATTGCACTCGATTACGTACAAGAATACAAACAAAGCACATTTGTGAAATATACTGTATATGATGCAGGAGAAGGTAATGTACCGTAATCCTGCGTCCCCTTACCAATGCTTTACTTTTTTATTGAAGGCAAGGCTATAAAGCTGGTCTCTGGTGAAATTTTTACATTACTCAACATTGCACATCATGAAAATACTGTACTACAAATCCAAATGTGTACAGCAAGCTACACGCACTTGGTGATCAGACTGCCCGAGCACAGATAATTACTGTACAGTTGAATAATTACAAATGCATTTTACATTCAGGCTCATTAATGCACTGTGACAGAATACCAGGGTCACTACCAGGGCTAGGTTCATCAGTGGAAGTTGACAAAGCTACATGCATAGTGTTTTCACATGAAATACAAGACAAAGGTATCGCAACAGCACAGTTCCATATTCCTTTGTATAAACCCATGTAAACCAGCATAGAATCTATAATACTCAACCGTTCTTTTCTTTATTAAATGGAAACTATAATTTCAAACTTTGCTGCTTTGTTGCACTTGACATATATCCTATCTGAAATATACCTTCCTTATGCAATCCATTAATTTGTCATCTTTAATAATTATCTACAGGCATTAGATAAATGTAAACCAACAGCAAAAATATTGATGCTAACATTATTTTCCCATTTTTGAAATATATTAAACATACGAAGTTGATACTTTTAAGATAGATTCTTATAGCAAAGCAATGGACCCATTTCCACCACTGAGTTCTAAAAACTGTACAATAAAATGCAGACTAGCAAAGCTTCTCAGGGAACCTTGTAAAAGTCAAAGGCATTCCCTGAAGCAGAGCTTAAAATGTGCAAACATTATTTCCTTTGGCTCCACGACATAGCTGACGTCATTATCAAGACTGTCACAACTTAGTCTGATCTGTTCCCACATCCTGTGAGGCTCCAAAGTGTCCTGAGTGAATACATGCAGGAATGACTTGGTATGCTGATGATAACGTTCCACTTGTGAACTTTTACACCATGGAAGAGGAATTGGAAATGCCCTGAACAGTTGTCCCAGTTGGCGTTCCGCTGATTGCGTTGAAGATGTGATAGGAGTTAGGAAGAAGATTGATCTTCATTCCGTCATCCTCTGGCAAAATCTTAAAGAAAATAAAACATCAAAGGAAACTAAATCAAAGGAACACAGCCTGGCAGGGAATTTTCACAAAGGCTTTAGGAAGCAACAAGCAGTTTAAATTACTTGCCCTTAAAAGCACAATTCAATTTGCAGATTAATGCTGTGTGTACACACACACACACACACATACACACACACACACTTCCAGTGCTCACAACAGGGATATTACCATCCAATCTGCTCACGATACGTGAAGGCAGCGTTCAGAGAAACAGAAAATGAGAAAATACACTGGTTAGTTTTCATTTGCACAGAATTCACAGGATCTGCAATCTTATATCCTAGAGATACAGGCAACTGTACAAATTAGGTTTCAGATGCCTGCATGCTCATAGGATTGACCATTTACATGTTCATGAGGACAGCTGTGATCATAATGTACTTTATTGTGTTCTTTCTTTAAAACTTAGGAAGCAAATATAAACGTTGAGCGGGGATTTCCTTTTCTAGATTTTAATAGAAATAGCTGCAGGAATATTAACAATGCAGAAATCAGAATTAATAAATTTCCACTTAACTCAAGGTACCTGTTATGTTTTATATCAGGCTTCATTTTGCCTGCTTAAACTGCTCGTTAGATACCTGGAGAACTATTAATTCAAAATGATCTTCCCTTGGAATTCACTATAAAAGAAAATCACTAAACCTGAATGAAAACAAAACATTTTTTGGCAATATCTAAATTTTATCATCTTGAGGAAGAAAGGAAATAGTTTGGAAATGCACACAAAAGTCTAATAATTATTACAATCTGATGAGAGTACACTTTTTGACTAGGATTATGTTAAAAAACAATTACTTTGTCATCACGTCTTATGTGCTGCATGTTCTCCATTATCCCCATCCAATTACAATCCCCAGTTATGGCCGACAGTAAGACCATTTGTTCTCGGCTTTGGCCATTGCTAGTTGATAAGAAATGTCCAAGAATGTTCACAGTGATCTACCTTCACTGCCTATGGAAAGGTGCAGAGTCGAGGCATGTTGACAAAGACAAAGTTAAAACTGGCGATTTGCTTATTTATACTTAAATAAAAAACACATAAGTTGTTACAATCATCAAATCAGACCGACCAAAGTATGACCAAGAAACTGATAAGAGGGAATAGAGTAGAATGGGAGGGTAAACGAGAAACAAAAAAAAATGACAATTTATGTAATTATATAAAAAGGTTAATTATGTAAAAAGGATTAGCATAACTAAATGTGGTTCCTGAGACAGGCAGAGATATCAAAAAATATAAGGGAAATGAGGAAATTCAGATGTTAAGCAAATGTTTTGTGCCTATTCTACAGAAAGAACACAAAGAGTGTATTCTGCTTTTCTGTATTTGTTACCAATATAGACAGTTTCACATTTCTCCAGGTTATTGCCTATCAGTCACTTACCCACTTATTAAAAGCACAGTACTGTACATGATGCTAGAGATTGCAAATAAAAACAAAATATAGGAGAAGTTCAATAGATCAAGCAGCATCTATGAATAAAGTTAACAATGTAAGTCTCATCAGAATTCAATTCCAAAGAAGTCTTGCATTGGACTCAAATGGTCAACTCTGTTTCTCCCTTCACAGATGCTGCCAGACCTGTTACATTTCTCCAAGCATTTTCATTTTACTCCATTCACTATGAAATTATCTCTTCGTAACCTCTTTGTACTCTCCTCTCAGCCTACATCTTCACCTAACTTTACATCATCAGTAAACTTGGTCATATCACAACTGATCCATCCTCTTACTAATGAATACAGATTGTAAATAGCTGAGTTTATTGCGTGGATCCTTGACATGCTTTATATAAATTTTATAATGCAGGAGGATCTTTGCATAGCAATCATAATTAAGTTAAAATGCAGGTACAGCAGCCAATTGGGAAAGAATAGTACGTTAGCCTTTATTACTAGGTTGTTGCTGAACAATGTGAAAGAAGCTTTTCTGTAAATGGACAGGGCATTGGTGAGACCACACATAGAATATTATATACAATTTGTCTCCTTACCCAATGAAATATATTTATATCTTCGAAGGAACATAACAAAGATTCATGAGTTTAATTCCTGGGATGAGAGGATGAAGAACATGAGAAAATGAAGCAAACGAGGGAAAAGGGAATTGAAGGTTCTATTGAAAAGGTTTGGTGAAAGTGCTGACAAAAACATGAACACCAACATGCACAGGCCAGTGGGGCTGAATGGCCTGTTTCCTTGCTGTAAATACTATGTAAATACTTCAAAGGCCAACAGAAAAGGGTGATGGAGAGATACTTTAAATATAAAATGCTGCCCTCATTCATGTTGTCAGGAAATTTGTTGTTAAGTGCCAGCAGCAAAAGGGAGAAAATCAGAATTTGCAAATTCACAAGATAGGGTGTGAACTTGCTGCCCTGGGTTCTAGCCAGCAGCTATTATAATGTTGACGAGAAAGAGAGAGACTCCCCTGCAGTCCCAAGTGTTTTCTCTTGTAGATTGCAAGTTCAGTACCATTCTGTACTTGACACAGTCTCTTCTTTTAACAGAGCACTTTAAAGGGCTGAGAATCAGATTCAAAGTCAGCTGCAGCACAGTTGGCAGCATATTAACCTCTGAGTCACAAGTTCCTGACTTTAAATCCACTTCTGGGTTTGAGCGTAAAAGTCAAAGTTGTCAATTGAGTGTAGCAGCCAGGGAGGATTGCACTGTCAGAGACGCTGTTCGATTCACAAGATGGAGTGCCAGCTTGGTGGATGCAAAACATTTCATGCCACAATGTCATTGTGAGGAACGGCAAAGAGTTATCCCTGTTGAAGATCACCTTCACTCTGCACCTTCATCTACGCACTCTCAGCTCCCTTCTCCCCCCCAGTCCCTCGCCATTTATCTCTCAGCTCCCCCGCCCACAAGCCTCATTCCTGATGAAGGGCTCTTGCCCGAAATGTTGATTCTCCGGCTCCTCGGATGCTGCCTGACCACTGTGCTTTTCCAGCACTACACTCTCAACTTTGATCACCGGCAGCTGCAGTTCTCACTTTCTCCCAGTGTTTAACCCTCTGTCAATATCATGAAAAATATGGACAATGCAGTCTGTGGAAACATTCTGCTGTCATAGTCATAGATTCATACAATATCGAAACCGACCCCTCGGTCCAAATTGTCCACGTCAATCATGTTCCCAATCTAAACTAGTGCCACCTGCCTGCTCCTGGTCCATATCCCTCCAAACCTTTCCTATTCATGTGCTTATCCAAATGTCTTTTAAACTTTGAAACTGTACCCACATCTCCCACTCCCTCTGCCAGTCCATTCCACATGTGAACCACTCCCTCTGTAAAAAAGTTGCCCCTCTTGTCCTTTTTAAAATTTCCTCCTCTCACCTTAAAAATATGCCCGGTTGGTTTGAACTCCCCTACTCTCGGGGCAAGACCCCTGTTGTTCACCTTATCTATGTCCCTCATAATTTTACAAACCTCTATAAGGTCACTTCTCAAACTCCTGCATTCCAGTGAGAAAAGTCCCAGCCCAGCCAGCCTATTTTTATAACTCAAACCATTCATAGTGGTTAGCACTGCTGCCTGACAGCACCAGGGACCCAGGCTCGATCCCACCCTTGGGTGACTGTTTGTGTGGAGTTTGTACATTCTCCCCCGTGTCTGCGTGTTTTTCCTGAGTGCTCCGGTCCAAAGATGTGCAGGTTAGGTGGATTGGTCATGCTAAATTGCCCACAGCAGGAGGTAATGAGGACTGCAGATGCTAGACGGTCAGAGTCGATAAAGAGTAGCACTGGAAAAGCACAGCAGGTCAGGCAGCATCCATGGAGCATTATTTCATGCCCGAAACGACAATGGTCCTGCTCCTCAGATGCTGCCTGACCTACTGTGTTTTTCCAGTGCCACACTTTGTTGAAATTGTCCATAGTGCCCAGGGATATACAAGGTAGGTGGATTAACTATGGGAAATGCATAGGTACAGGGATAGGGTGGGTCTGGGTGGGATGTGCTCTTCAAAGGGACAGTATGGATTCAATGGACCGAATGACTTGCTTCTACACTGTCGGGATTCTATGAGGAAGAAAGTGGAATGAACCGCCAGAAGAGGTGGTAGATGCAGATACAGTTACAATATTTAAAAGAATTTTGGACAGGACAGGAAAGATTTGAAGGGATATGGGCCAAATGCAGGCAACTGGAACTGGTTTAAGTTTGGGAAACTTGGTCAGCACAGATAATTTGGGGAAGGGGCTGTTTCTGTACTGTTTAACTCTATTGGTTCTGTTGTTAAACAACCTTGGTCAAAATCTTAGGCCTGTCTCTTTCTCCACATACTGGGATTAAAGCAGCTTACACTGCACTTTCATTGAGACATGAAACACAAATAGCCTCTAAACTAGTCCCTCTCTTGTTACCTTAGTATCCTCAAACAATACAAGTCCCAGCATGAGATGTGGAAGATGCCAAGATTCTATAGCTGTCAAGAAGCTGAGAGTGTAATGTTCTTCCATCATGTGTGGTGAAGTCACAAACTATACGCTGAATTTTTGTTGCTGCTACTCCCAGCAAAAAAAAAATGTAAACATGCTGAAAAGGAAATGAGGTGTAGCAATCTTCGCTCTGAGCTGTATGGTCATGCACTAACCCACAGGTCCTGCACAGGTCACATATAGGCCGACTCCTTCAAATTACTACCATCTTAGAGAGCACACAGAAAACATGCACAGCACAGCGGGCCTGCATTTAAAGGAAATTGTCCAAACTTACAAAAGAAAATTATTAGACGAAAAGTGAGTGCACAGAATGTCATTGTAGTGACTCATTGGAGGAAATCTCCTAGGGTTTTGTGATGGAGAACCTGGAATATATTGCCCTGGTGACCAATATTCAACACCTTGAGCCTATTCCAAATGCTCGCCTAGCTTGTCTTCCATCTTCTTCTACCTCTAAACACAAGCTCAGCAAAAACTCTGATCCCATCTTAATCAGTGACTCCATCAGTGACTTCAAATACCTTGGACTTAAAAACCTGGAATCTCCTTCCCTAAACTGAAGGGACCCTCAGAAAAGTGTCAGTGTCATGTTAGGTTATAAACTCTTGTGATGTTGGAGATATACACCAAAGTCTAAAACACTAAAGGTTGCCTTTTAAAATAAAACAGTGCCTGGTATCTTTTCACTCTAGTGCAATGTAGACACCTTAACCATATTTTATGCTGACATTTATACAGTTCATTTATTTTACAAATCAATCTTGTCAATTGCTATGCACGTACTCTGTTAGGTATACAAAGAATTCAATTTCAGGTATTACTGTGCAAACACACCGCTGAAGTCTACATGCCTTAACACTTAAAGAAGAAACTAACTATCCAGCTTCAATGATCCTTTTATAATGTACAAACTGGAAAACAAAACTAACTAACCACACAAAGAATCAAATGTGGAATTAACGACACTAAGCTATTCTCAGCAAAAACTGAGTATTAACAAGTATGGAACTGGAGAGTCAAATTGTCTTTGTTTTTCAGGCACTACAGAACTGACTGATGCATATCTTGATGACCTTTGGGAACAGGATCACTGATCATTAAATTTAGAATACGTGGGTTTTGTTTGCTCTTTTTCTGTTCCTTTGACTTTCAGTAACTTTTCCTGCACTGAAGCAGAAAGATAAAGCAAATACTGTTTTCCTCCAAGGAAGCAGTTCAGTTTGGAGTCATCGTACATACACACGATATGATACTAACCTTGATATTAAAATTACATAGTCATTCATTCCCTTCCACACAAGAAATTATGAAACAATTTGTGAGATGGCAACTTATCTGCAAAGCCCACTGACCCAGATTTATGACAAGCCCCAGACTTTCCCATTATCCACACGGATGTGTTCAGAAGGAAAGAACACAAAGGGAAAGCAGGTTCATGTGAATCTCTAATGAAACAAGAAGGTTTGGCTGAAGCAAATAAATGTGACAGAAAATTAATCTTTTTAAGGGACAGCCAAGATGGCACCCAGTATCAGGGGTTTGGCCACAGACATACTATTCCTACATACTGGACATTGTCTGATTTTACATGGATAACTGATGATCTGACTATTAGAAGGTAGAGAGTCTTCCTTGCCAGAAAATAGAAGGGTATGTCAACTGCCACTGATAACTTCTCCTAGTATCACGAACTGTGTTTCTTCTTAATACAAAGGAGAAATTTGCATGGTTCTGGTGAAAAAAGAAGAGTTTGGGACCAACCAGACAGTTCTTACAAAATGCTCGCACAGACATGATGGCCTGGAGGACTTCCTTTAGTGCTGAGAGATTTACAAGATGAGGCAATGATTCTATTTGTATGTAGAAGCTGAGTGAATGGGTAATGACACTGCCTTGCTTTTGATCTTACTAGAGTTGTATACTCTAATTTATAACAGAACCCTGTATGTTAACCTCCTCTTACAATTAAGTACTTAGCATACGGTTATTCTGATTTAAATTTTAAAGCAACATTGTCTCGAGGAAATAATTAAGGGGCAATGCAAAGAATTAATCCTCTGAGGTAGGTTTTGCTCTGTGCCAATCTTACCTGTTCATGCATGATGTCAGAGAGCTCCCGAACCATTTCTCTATAGTTTGCCTTCATTTCCTCTTGATATTCAACCTGATCTTCTTTGATCAAACGCTCATTTACAATCAAGGCTTGCCCACAAGCCTCAACAAATTGCCTGGGAACACAGAAAGCAACTTGTCAATGTGACGTTAAGGCAAAATGACTCTCGCTCTTATTACAAGGGGGATGAAGTACATGGATAGAAAAGCTATGCAACTGCTAAATGGGCTTTGGTGAGATTCCACTAGGAGTACTGGGAACACGTCTAGCTTGCATAGCTAGGATATGCATATATCAAAAGCAATATAATGAAAGTTCAATCGGTTGATTCCTAGGATGAGGGTTGCCTTCTGATGAGGAGCTGAATGAATGGATCTTATGCCCTCTGGACTGGAAGAACAAGTGGTGATCTCATTGATACATACAAGATTATGAAGGCTTGACATGGAGGGCTGGAGGCTGACTTACTCCTTGCAAGCAGAACCTGTGAGCCATAACACTTTGTAGGTGGGACCTCCACTCTTAACTTGGGTCAAATCTGATTGGGCAGCAGCTCCATCACTCCCAGCCATGCCAGAGCTCAGTTGCGGGCACTGGTGGCACTGCAGCAAGTGAAGCAAGGAACATTATGGCATCCCTGGGAAAATATGTCCAAGGTTTTAGGATGGCAAGGAATCCTAGAGCAGGGGATGGTGACAGAGGAAGAAAAGCAAGGCTTCTGTCAATTGGGTGGTGCTGAATTCAATTTCAGGTATTACTGTGCAAACACACCGCTGAATTCTACATGCCGTAACACTTAAAGAAGAAACTAACTATCCAGCTTCAATGATCCTTATATAATGTACAAACTGGAAAACAAAACTAACTAACCACACAAAGAATCAAATGTGGAATTAACGACACTAAGCTATTCTCAGCAAAAACTGAGTATTTACAAGTATGGAACTGGAGAGTCAAATTGTCTTTGTTTTTCAGGCACTACAGAACTGACTGATGCATATCTTGATGACCTTTGGGAACAGGATCACTGATCATTAAATTTAGAATACGTGGGTTTTGTTTGCTCTTTTTCTGTTCCTTTGACTTTCAGTAACTTTTCCTGCACTGAAGCAGAAAGATAAAGCAAATATTGACAGAATTCAGGGTATTGGGTGCCACTGATACCCCTGAATAAACTGTCCCCCTCCTTCCTTTAATCTGAGGCATTTAAAACCAGCCTGGTGACTTCTTCCAAACAGTCCCCACTAGCTCTATATTGGCACCGGCTGTGTATTATTCAGGTCCTTAAGATTGATGATGCACATTATTGACCTTGATGCATTTAGAGTCATAGAGATGTATAGCACGGAAAGAGACCCTTCGGTCCAACCCGTCCATGCCAACCAGGTATCCCAACCCAATTTACTCCCACCTGCCAGCATCCAGCCCATATCCCTCCAAACCCTTCCTATTCATATACCCATCCAGATACCTTTTAAATGTTGCAATTGTATCAACCTCCACCACTTCCTCTGGCAGCTCATTCCATACATGTACCACCCTCTGCGTGAAAACGTTGCCCCTTAGGTCTCTTTTAGATCTTTCCCCTCTCAACCTAAACCTATCCCTTCTAGTTCTGGACTCCCTGACCTCAGGGAAAAGACTTTGTCTATTTATCCTATCCATGCCCCTCATAGTTTTCTAAACCTCTATAAGGTCACCCCTCAGCCTCCGACGCTCCAGGGAAAAACAGCCCCAGCCTGTGCAGCCTCTCCCTGTAGCGCAAATCTTCCAACCCTGGCAGCATCCTTGTAAATCTTTTCTGAACCCTTTAAGTTTCACAACATCTTTCCAATAGAAAGGAGATCAGAATTGCACGCAATATTCCAACAGTGGCCTAACCAATGTCTTGTACAGCCGCAACATGACCTCCCAACTCCTGTACTCAATACGTTGACCAATAAATGAAAGCATACCAAATGCCTTCTTCACTATCCTGTCTACCTGTGACTCCACTTTCAAGGAGCTGTGAACCTGCACTCCAAGGTCTCTTTGTTCAGCAACACTCCCTAGGACCTTACCATTAAGTGTATACACCCTGTTACGATTTGCTTTCCCAAAATGCAGCACCTCGCATTTATCTGAATTAAACTCCATCTGCCACTTCTCAGCCCATTGGCCCATTTGGTCAAGATCCTGTTGTAATCTGAGGTAACCCTCTTCGCTGTCCACTACACCTCCAATTTTGGTGTAATCTGCAAACTTACTAACTGTACCTCTTATGCTCGCATCCAAATCATTTATGTAAATGACAAAAAGTAGAGGACCCAGCACCGATCCTTGTCACAGGCATTCCACTGGTCACAGGCCTCCAGTCTGAAAAACAACCCTCCACCACCATCCTCTGTCTTCTTCCTTTGAACCAGTTCTGTATCCAAATGGCTAGTTCTCCCTGTATTCCATGAGATCTAACATTGCTAATCAGTCTCCAATGGGGAACCTTGTCGAATGCCTTACTGAAGTCCATATAGATCATATCTACCTCATCAATCTTCTTTGTTACTTCTTCAAAAATCTCAATCAAGTTTATGAGACATGATTTCCCACGCACAAAGCCATGTTGACTATCCCTAATCAGTCCTTGCCTTTCCAAATACATGTGCATCCTGCCCCTCAGGATTCCCTCTAACAACCTGCCCACCACCGACATTCTTTGAATGTGGTGAGGGTGTAGCTGATTTTGGCTCCTGCCCATCCCTTGGACTATGAGGATGAGCAAGTGGGTTCTGTAAACACAGCTGATAAGGACACAGTAAAGGCCAGCCTGACATTTGCACAATCTGGAACACAAGCACAGAGTTTCAGAATAAGGGGACATCATACTGGTTTGAGATGAGGAGAAATTGCTTCACTCCGATAGTTGCGACTCTTTGGAATTCTCGAGTAGAGGGAGGTTGTGGGTGCTCCGACATGGGTTTATTTTAGCCTGCTCTGGGCCAATCATGGAAGGGGGCAGGAAAGTGGAGTTGAGGTGAAGATTTGTTGTGATTGTATTACAGGGTGGAGGAACTGGACAGTCCATTTCAGCTCCTAATTCTTGTTATCTTCAATCCCAAGAGTGATTGGGATCCAATTAACTTGTCTCCTTCTGTAATATAACAACTCAGAAATGCTGGGACTACCTGAACACTTCCTTCAGTTGTTTCACTTTGTTGTCTGGATACTTTTTCACATTGGCTTCTTCTAGGAATGCCCGGGCATACGCTAATGGCCCAGCATTGACCTACAGGAAGAAGTAAAGAAACACTACATTCATTATTGTGTGACAGCAATAACTGGAGCAAAGCCTGTGCTATTTCTTATCTGAAACATGTCACAGATGGTTAGCAAAGCTTCTTACCATTCATACATAATTATTTCTTGATATATAGATGATATACATATCTAATATATATACATTTCTCACTACCACACTAAATATTTGCACCTACATCTGGCCTAGATCTACCTCAATAAAAATAGACGTATATTTATACAGTACCTTCCATGAACAGCAGACATCTTGAAGTAGCCACATGTGGCCTCTGTCATAAAGCAGAAAACGCAGCAGTCAATCTGCACACTATAAGCTCCCACAGCAATGCGATAATAACTAGGTGATGTGCTCTTGTGATATTGACTGAGGAGCAGACATTGACCAGGACACCATGGAGAACTTACCCTGCTCTTCAAAATACTAATCTTTTATATGTTCCCAAAGGGGCAGATCGGGCTTTGGCTTAGCAGCTCATTTAAAATGACACTCAGTGGCGCACTCCCTCATCACTGCTCTGGTAATGTGCTCTGATTCTTGTGCTCAAGTCCTGGGGTCGAACTTGGAGCAGTAGAGTCATTACATCACAGGAGGAGGCCATTTGGCCCATGCAGTCCATCCTGGTACTCCAATCCAAACAGTCCCACTCCCCCACTCTCTACGTCCCCCCACCCGACACCAAATTCACTGCCCATCCAGTTTGTTGCTAAGACTCCTGCTGCCTCAGTGACCACTGACCACATCAGCAGCAGTTTCCACGAATCAGGAACGTTATGTCTCAGGGCAGTGTGCCACCAACGACATTACATAGAGACCCACATAAATACATATTAAAAAGAGTTGTTTCACCCTTTGGCTATATGTCGTCTCTATTCCAATTATAGCTCATACGTCTTTAAAATATATTCTTAAAACTATAGGAAGGATGTGGAGGCATTGGAACGAGTGCAGAGGAGGTTTACCAGGATGTTGCCTGGCATGGTAGGAAGATCGTATGAGGAAAGGCTGAGGCACTTGGGGCTGTTCTCTTTGGAGAAAAGAAGGTTTAGGGGAGATTTGATAGAGGTGTACAAGATGATTAGGGGTTTAGATAGGGTTGACAGTGAGAACCTTTTTCCGCTAATGGAGTCAGCTGTTACTAGGGGACACAGCTTTAAATTAAGGGGTGGTAGGTATAGGACAGATGTTAGGGGTAGATTCTTTACTCAGCGGGTTGTGAGTTCATGGAATGCCCTGCCAGTAGCAGTGGTGAACTCTCCCTCTTTATGGTCATTTAAGCGGGCATTGGATAAGCATATGGAGGTTATTGGGCTAGTGTAGGTTAGGTAGACTTTGGTCGGCGCAACATCGAGGGCCGAAGGGCCTGTACTGCGCTGTATTTTTCTATGTTCTATAAAATTGTCACCTCATTTCAAACCACGTTATGGAGAATTCATGACTGTACTGCTAACATTACTGATAACAGACAGATACTTATTTTTTGCCATCCACAGGCAGTTACCGAAAATCTAAAACATTATCGGGACTTGTCAGGTCAGAGGGACTGGAACTCGGGGACAGAGTTAAAAAATAAAGGTTGACCTGATGATGGAGGTGAACAAACATTTCTTCTCTCAAAAGGACTGTGTGTCTGTGGAACTCTTTTACTTACAGAATGGTGGACAAAGAGTCATTGAATATTTTTAAGGCAGATGTATATTGACTCATCTGTTAGTCAAGAATCTCAGGTTATAAGGGGACAGGTCAGAGTGTGGAGTTGTAGCTATAATCAGATTAGCCATGATCTTATTGAATAGTCAAGCAAGCTCAAGGGGCTGAATGGCCTACCTCTGTTCCTGATTCAATGTGCATAACACCCTTACTGTTGCTGTTAACACTCATCTCTCTGTCTCGCTGTTTGAACTCTTTATTACTTCCACACCGGATATTGTTCTTTCTTCTCTCTACATCCATCCCTATATAATGCTCACAAAGACATTATTCTCTCGGCTTTATGATGAATAATTGAATGGTTAGAAGTCTAGGCTAGTAGACACATCACACCCAACCTGTAAATCCCAAATATATTCTTGTTCATTCCCCACTTGCTGGAATTAATTAGTTTGCTCGGAATTCACCCTGATTGCACTATAAGCTAAAACAACTCGAGGAATGGGGGAGTTACATACAGAAGAGAGTTTGAGTCAAAATCGTTCATGTTCATGTTTTCCAATGGTTCAATTTGTCTTATCAGACATCACCCACAAAATTGGCATCAGTTCCTTAGTCTAAATTATGAGATTCCACCAATTGCAATGCTTTTAGGGTGGCTCTTCAAACTGCAATCAATTTCCCAGGTGCACATGCAAGCTTTTTTTTAAGAATAGATTCCCTACAGTCTGGAAATATCCCATTCGGCCCAACAATTCCACACCGACTTTCTGAAGAGGAGCCCACCCAGACCCATTCCCCTAACCTAGAACTCCATATTTATCTCTGACTAATGCACCTAACCTACTCATCCCCGAACCCCGGGCAATTTAGTATGACCAATTCACCTAACCTTCACATCTTTGGATAGTGGGAGGAAATCGGAGCACCCAGAGGAAACCCATGCAGACATGGGGAGAATGTGCAAACTCCACACAGACAGTCACCCGAGGTTGGAATCGAACCCAGCTCCTGGCGCTGGGAGGCAGCAGTGCCACCCACTGAGCCACCATGCCACCCAGGAAACTGACTAAACCAGTTAAGGTGGTTCAGTAACTAACCAGTGAAATTGAAGCAAAGTTTGTGCACAAATTTTCAACTGCACACAAAGTGGAATCTTTAATTCCATTCTATAGTTATGTACACAAGAAAGGATAGTCACCTGCACGATGACACTGCCTTGGAGTTTCAGTTGCAACTTAATCATATCCACATCTGAGGAGGAGCATAATATTTGTAGCTCGGTCACTTTATTACCCATTTCATCAATTGCCACCTCAATGGGATTCATATCCACATGCTGCTGGTACATGACAGGGATGCGCTTTTTCACGTAGGGAAAGCAGTGAGTAGCTAATAAAGAGAGAACATAATTTCCATCAGAAACATTCTATCAAACAGTGACATTGCAAAATCATTTATGAGTGACATGTTACTTCACTAACTTGTGAATGAAAGATATTCCCAGGTGGACACACAAATGCAGCTAATTACTTTCTGCAGGCTACCTTCAACACAGATGCCATTCACATATCTAGCATTCCAAATATTGCAAATTATTCCAGAATGGGAAGAGATATTAGGAGAGGTGACTGAACACTTGCTCAAACAGTTTGGTTTTAAGGGCCTCTGAAGGGTCAGGCAGAGAGACAAAAGGTTTTACGCAGTTAAGTCACAGACGAACCACAATCCCAGTGAACGGTCAATACAGTGACAGAATTGGGGAAAAATTATCGACAGGTAATTTTATTCTGAATGCTCAGGATATGCACTGTAATTTCAGGCTACATAGTCACCTGCTCTCCTGATGGTAAGATACACAGACAGACTAGTGTAGGAAAGTTACTAGCAATGCTACTTCAGCCGTTCCAAATTAACATGCAGTACAATAAAAAAACAACAACCTCCATATGAGAACTTCAAATGCAATTAAATGTCTCAAGGAGATTTGTAAAGCAAAATTTAACAATGAACCACATAACGGAGCAGAGAGTGGAGTAGCAATATTGTCACTGGACTAGAAATCCAGAAACCCAGGCTAATGAACTGGTTTGATTCCCATCGGTTGGTGGTGAAACTGGAGATCAAACAATACAAGTCTGGAATTACCATTAGCCCAATAAAATCCTAACTGGTTCAATAATGTCCTTTAGGGATTGAAATCATCTGTCCTTACCCAGTCTGGCCTAAATGTGACTCCAGACTCACAGCAAAGTGGTTGATTCATAGCTGCCCTTTGAAATGGACAAGTAAGCCACTCTCTTGTATCTAACTGCTACAAAGTTGGAAAGAAGGAAAGAAACCAGGTGGGCCTCAGAGTATCACCAAAGCCCCAGAAATAACAGTAGCACACAGTCGGGCCAATCCAGTAAAATCCTCATTATTACACCTGGGGGCTTGTGCCAAAATTGTAAGAGATGTTCCACTGACTAGTCAAGCAACAGCCTGACAGTCATTCACATGGTATCATACCTGAGAGAAAAGGGCCCGGCATGATGGCTCAGTGGCTAGCACTGCTGCCTCACAGCACCAGAGATGCGGGTTCGATTCTACCCTTGGGTGACTGTGTGGTATCTGCACATTCTACCTGCCTCTGTATGGTTTCCTATAGGTGCTCTGGTTTCCTCCCACTGTTCAAAGATGTGCATTTTGGGCGGACTGGCCACACTAAATTGCCCTGTAGTATCCAGGGATGCGCAGCCTAAGTGGATTGGCTGTGGGAAATGTAAGGTTATGGGGACAGGGTAGGTAGTGGGGTCATCTGGGTGGGATGTTCTATAGAGGCTGGGTGCAGACTTGATGGGCTAAATGGCCAGCTTCCACACTGTAGGGATTCTATAATGATTACCATGCCTGAGCTGGCAGCATAGTGGTATATAGTTGGCAGTGACCTGCTTTGGGAATTTTCAACATTGACTCTGAATCTCACGAAGTCCCATGTCTTGAGAGCAAACATGGACAAGTAAACCCTCTGCTGATTACTACCTACCAGTCCCCTTGGCTGATGAAACAGTTCTTTTCATGCGGATCACTACTTGGAAGGAACACAGAGAATAGCAAGGGCACAGAAGGTACTCTGTCAATCACTAACAGTTACCCAGTAAGTAACTATTGAACAAGCTGGTCAAGTCCTAAAGGACACTGCTGCTCAAATGGGCCTGCAGCAAGTGGTCAAGTAACCAACAACAGGGAACATCGACCTTACTTTGCCCATTGACCTGTTATAGATGCATATGTCCCTGACAGTGTCACTCGGGCTGACCACCACACGGTTGGTGTGGAGGCAAAGTCCCGCCTACACATTGAGGATATCTTCCACCATTCTGTGTGGCACCACCAGCATGCTGAACGGGTTAGATTTCAAACAGACCTAGCAATTCGAGACTGAGCCTTCATGAAGCATTGTGAGCCATTATCAGCAGCAGAATTGTATTCAGCCACCATTTGTCACCTCATGGCCCTACTCTACCAATAGCATCAAACCTAGGGATCAACTCTGCTCAAAGAATGTGTGCTGACAAATGCTTGAAATATAGAAGATAGGAGCAGGAGTAAGTCATTCGACTCCTCAAGTCCACTCTGTCATTCAGTATGATCAAGGTTGATCAACCTCAACACCCTAAACCTGCTCTCTCCCCATTTCCTTAGATCTCTTCAGCTACAACAGCTATATCTACTGCCTTCTTGAAAACACAATGTTTTGCCCTTAACCATTTTCGGTGGTCATGGATTCCCCAGGCTCACCACTCTCTCATCATCTCAGTCCTGAAAGGTTTTCTTTTATCCTTAAACTATGACCCCTGGTTCTGGACTCACCAACATCAAGAACATCTTATCTTGTCGAGTCCTGTTAGAGTTTTACAAGTTTCTATGCAATTCCCCTCGTTCTTCTAACTTCCATATTGAGGAAGTCACAACTGGGTTGAAATGATCAAAGATGTGGAATGCAAATTGTCAAAGGAGAGCTCAGGGTGGGATGCATTCTCATGGCGGTCAAAGAGAGTGCTATTAGGAGGGTCTTGAGGCTTCCCTTGGAAGCCTTTGTCTCAACTTCAAGTTCAGGAGTAATTCGTCCAGAATTGCTCCACCAAATGTGGCTTCCTTTGAAGGAAAGCACACCTCAGAGGCTGAGAAAAAAAACCCAAGCCAGCAATTCACCCAAAATCCAATTCTTTGCTTGCAGTGCCCTGTCTGATTTGTAGTCGAACTTTCTCAGTGTCGATGCGAAGGTGCCAGTGTTGGACGGGGGTGGACAAAGTCAAAAATCTCATGACACTGGATTATAGTCCAACAAATAAACCTATTGGACTATAACCCGATGTTGTATGATTTTTGGCCTTCTGAGTGTTGATTGATTTTAGCAAACCCAACAGAAACTTACCCAACACCCCAGGAGACAGACATGGTCAGCTTCACCTTGAAGACTAATAAGAAATGACCCACCCCATGAAGTCAATTAAAGCTAATTGAGCTTTGGACAATACCACATGAAAGCACACACAAGGGCATTATTCAGTTCTGACGGACCGAGGCCTCCCTTCTGGGTGTGGTCCTTTGCGCTCAAAACAAAAATTTGAGAAATAAACTCTGAAACGCAGGAGCTATTAGGTGAACTTTAGAAGGTGCTGCATATCAGATATGAATTATTCCCACAGCAATTCAGCATTCAAAGCCTTTGCGTTTTATGGTACTTCAGTCTGAATCTTTTGTGACCTTGCTCTGTGAACTGTTAATTCAGACAATAGCCTCCACATCATAAAACTGGCTCCACCAACCGATTATCTACAGATCAGCAACAAATGGAACAGTACAAGTGATTAAGGTCTGAGAGAAAAGTGAGTCAAAGACTCAACATTTTCTGTCCTTTAATCTAATTCAATCGAGTCCAAATGAAACAGTTCAGTAACTTAATTCCAACTGGATACCTACATATTTTGATTAAAATATACAACTTCACTGCCTTGTTAAAGTTGGTTTCTGCTTTAAACCCTCTTCTGAACTGCAAGACTTTGATTATTGCACTCAAGGCTGGATTCTCATACTCTATGCTCCAGACTGGAGGTCAGGTCACCCAAAACGCTAATACCCAGGTCTTGGCTAACAACACGCTAGCTAACCTATTTGCTGACCTACATTAGCTCACAGAAATAGGCCAATCAGCTCATTGAGTCCACTCTGCTATTCCATAAGGTCATAGCTGATCTGATAATCCTCAAATCCACTTTCCTGCCTTTTCCCCATAACTCTGACTGCTTCACAGATTGAAACTCTGACCATATCAGACTTAATAACCCAATCTCTATGGCTCTCTGTGGTAAGGAATTCCACAGATTCACTAACCTCTGTGAGAAGAAATTTCTCCTCATCTCTCTCTTATGCCCGCTGGTCCCAGACTCTCCCACAAGGGGAAACTACCTTTCTTACTCAAACTTGCCTGATAAGACAGTGCTTCCATAGCAGGGAGCAGCCGAGTGAAACTTCTCTGCACAGCTTCCAATGCCAGTAAATCTATCCTTAGAGAAGTGAACCAAAACTGCTCATACTATTGCAGCAGTGGTCTGACTAATGCACCGTACAGTTTTAAGAAAACCTCCCAATTTTATACTCTAGTCCCTTTGAATTGGAGGTGAACAATCCTCTTGCCTTTTCTATTAATAATATCAAGCAATGACTTGATTCTAAAACTCTTATCCTTGTTTACAAACACACCTTGTCCCTTCCTACCTCTGTAATCCCCTCCAGCTTTGCATCCCTGTGACAATTCTGTGCTCCTCTAATTTGGCTTCAACACTGGTGCTGTTACTTCAGTTACCTGGGCCTCCAAGCTCCAGAACTCCCTCCCTGCCTCTTAATTTCACTTTCCTCCATTAAAATACTTGAAATCTACTTTCCGACTGACCTTTTCATCATTTAAGCTAATGAGCAGGACTGTGCGGGTTTCCAGTTCAACTATCCTGCCTGAATACTGTTGGGAATCCACTGAGGAGAAAGCCAGATGCTCTGTTGCTGTTTTACACTCGGCGGGGCATTCACTGGCTCAGAGCAAGAATCCAACCCATTTGGGGAGGTTGTCCCACCTGAGGGGGGGTGGTGCCAGTCTGATTGGCTGACAGCACCGTAGACTCAGCAGTGCCAGGTGAGAGTGGTAGCCCCTACTGGAACTACAGCCAGTATTTGAAGTGGAGGATGGTAAGGAAGTTGGGCAAAAGTGAGGACTGCAGATGCTGGAAATCAGAGTCTAGATTAGAGTGGTGCTGGAAAAGCACAGCAGGTCAGGCAGCATCCGAGGAGCAGGAAAATTGACATTTCAGGCAAAAGCCCTTCGTCAGGAATGAAGGAAGGCTGGGTCAGGCTGGTACACCTTAGTGAGCTCTCCACCTCTTACCGAACACAAGCACGTGCAGCAAAAGCTGACAGGATTCCCGCTTGGCTGAGCACCACTCCCCATGTTTGACTGTCTTAAAATATTTATGAGGGAGAGAAAAAAAAATGAGAGGGTGTCCATTACATCTAGATTTTTAAAAAAATTTAGATTACTTACAGTGTGGAAACAGGCCCTTCGGCCCAACAAGTCCACACCGACCCGCTGAAGCGCAACCAACCCATACCCCTACATTTACCCCTTACCTAACACTATGGGCAATTTAGCATGGCCAATTCACCTGACCCGCACATCTTTGGACTGTGGGAGGAAACCGGAGCACCCGGAGGAAACCCACGCAGACATGGGGAGAATGTGCAAACTCCACACAGTCGCCTGAGTCGGGAATTGAACCCGGGTCTCAGGCGCTGTGAGGCAGCAGTGCTAACCACTGTGCCACCGTGCTGCCCACTCTAGATCAGAGTGGTGCTGAAAAGCATAGCAGGTCAGGCAGCATCCGAGGAGCAGGAAAATCGATGTTTTGGGCAAAAGCCCTTCATCAGGAATAAACTCTGGTTTCCAGCATCTGCAGTCCTCACTTTTGCCTAGTCCATTACGTCTACCCTATCAAGCCATTTCATAATTTAAAGACCTCTATCAGGTCACCCTTCAGCATGGTCTTGTAGAAAGAAAAAGAGGCGCAGTCTGTTTAATCTCAATTCTTTTGCCTGTTTTCAATTGTGACTGTGGTGAGTAGTCAAGTTTTCTTTGTTACTTTCTGATGATAGGTCGTACAATAGAATATAGAATGCCTACAGTGTAGAAACAGGCCATTTGGCCAAACAAGTCCACACCAACTTGCTACAAGAGCATCTCACCTAGATTCTCAGCCCTACCCTATCGCTGAAATCCTGCATTCTCCATGGCTGATCCACCTAACCTACAATGGGCAATTTAGCTTAGCCAACCCATTTGAGGTGCACATTTTGGACTGTGGGAGGAAACCCACCCAGGCACCGGGAGAACATGCAAACTCCACACAGACAGTCACCCGAGGCTGGAACTGAACCCTGGTCCTTGGGGCTATGAGGCTGCACTGCAGGTACAAGAGTACCTCACTATCAAGACTTTATGATTAGAAAGAGAGATGTAGATGAATATGGAGGAAGTCCAGGAGTTGGGCCAGCGTAATTAGAAGCTTTAATCACCAGTGACGGGGTGAAGGGATCAAATCAGGGTCAGAGGATTGAAGGGTGCAGATGGAGTTGAAATGTTGGCAAAAGTCACTAAAGTAGCTGGGGCAATTGGAAAATTTAAGAAAACAAGTAAGTATTTTTTATAACGTCTTTCTTGGATTGTGGATATCACTGACAAGGTCAATATAAGTGGCTCAACCCTTATTGGCCTTGAAAGGAGTGGCTTGCAAGGGTGGTTGAGGGGGCAGTTAAGGGTCAATCACATTGCTGTGGAGATGCAGTCACGGCAGCCAAACTGGACACAAATGCCCAACTTCTTTTCCTGAAAGAGGTTCGTGAACATGGTGGAGCTTTTTTTGATTTACAACAAATCGACGACTGTTTCACGATCACCATAACCAAAACTGGCTTTCAAACTGCAGAGTTCCTTTAAATTAAAATTCAATTCCACCAGCTTCCATGCTGGGAATTTGAACTAACTAAGGTTTCTGAGTTGGCTTTACCACTATGCCACTGTCTCCCCTGCATTTAATGCACTGAGGCTGAGGAAACAATATAGGACAGCAGCTTTATGGCATCGTGTGCCAGGATTGGGAGAACAGGCAGGAGGAAATAAACATAAATCACATCTAGGGATAAACGAATAAACAGTTTCCATG
The DNA here is from genome assembly GCF_020745735.1 of Hemiscyllium ocellatum. Taxonomy (NCBI): domain Eukaryota; kingdom Metazoa; phylum Chordata; class Chondrichthyes; order Orectolobiformes; family Hemiscylliidae; genus Hemiscyllium; species Hemiscyllium ocellatum. Next base: position 19,723,194 of record NC_083406.1, on the reverse strand, counting down.
GAATCAGTAAATTTTGACAGTAAGTGACAACTGATAAGTACATACATACACAAGCTAATTAGATTAATTTAAATGAATACTCAAGTATATGGAACTATAAAAATATAGAGTTAAGAATTTTTATAGGGAGTCATCAATTAATCATGTCAGCACTCGTTATGGCATTTTACACATGAAGTTTCTGTGCATTAGATAAAGCTAAGACCATCAACTTGACATCATTTCATAGCAAAACCAGACATTGGACTCAGGCAAGGCTCTTAAATTACCCAACTGTACTGCATGATTGAGAAAGATTGTTCGGTGCATAGATCACCTTGTTTTCTACATTACAACAGTGACTACACTTCAAAAACACTGCACTGACTGTAAAGTGCTTTAAGAGTGCTTGAAGTCACAAAAAACTATAAAAATGTATGTCCTTTTCTTCTCATGATTTTCCTTTTGACTTAATGTTTACCATCAATTATTATCAGTTCCCCAAGACACTTTTATCGAGTTTTTAAAAATTAAATTACAAGATGTGGGTGTCACCGGCAATGTCAACCATAATTGCCCTCACGATTAAACAAATTGTAAATATATTGTGTAATTCTCCCTCAATATTCTTGCATCTAATGTGGAAGCGTGTTTTAGCAAATACCTGGTCAAATTGAGCTGAGCTTATCCAACAAAACCTGTTTTTGTTCTTGCATCTAATGTTGCTTCCCTCAGATAGACTCTCTCGGTATATAATGTAGCATCTACACAATTTTCAACAGGAGCTGATCAATCAAAGGCTGCTGGCACAGATTTGTTAAGGTTCTCTCATTGGAGGCTAGTTAGAAAAAATACAGATCTATACCTTCAGAGGAATAGGCAGCACTCTGGCTAGAAAATTAGCTAATTGTTAAGATACAATAGTCAGGGTTAAGAGATTGTTGCACTGGATTAGAAAAGATGCACATCTTAGATTCACTTTTAACCATGTTCAACATGAATGGTGTATCTAAATTTGCTGAGGAGATGTGGTAAGTGGCAGCAGTGAAAGCTTCAGAAAGGTAAATGGAAGTTATCAGGATGAGAAATAATAGCAACATTGAAATAAAACTATCAAGTGTTTAAAATAATCAGCAGAAACTGTGAAGAGAGAAACAGGGTTAAGGTTTCAAGTCAAACTTGGCTTTTCTTCATCTACAAATTCAATTTAATGCGGATAATTGCGAAGTACTATCATCCTCAAACAACTCTTGACACCTCATTCTGGAGGTAGTCAACAGCTTCAGGTACCTCAGTTCAACAGTGACCAGAAATCCCCTCAAGGCTAAAATTAGTACCAAGGCACAACTGTCATGTCAGTGCTGAGAGGCTGAGTGTGAACTAACAACAAATGAGTGAGACATACAAAGCTCTGTGTGCACTAGGCTTGTGCTGTCAGCACTCTCCTTGCTAACAGCAATATCCAGACAACTCTTCTAAGCCAAGAACGGCTGCTGAACAGACTCTACTGCTTCAGATGAATATTGGATGTCTCCTGACAATGATAAAGTGCTGGATGTGGGGAAGTAGACTGGTGTGTAAGGATCCAGCATGCATTCCCTCAAGTCAGTGATGATTGTGGAGATTAGGACCCACAACTGACGGTATGGTCAACAACAGTGCAGTGTTGACAACTGGGGATCATTAACAATTTAGAACTGGAGCAGTACCTAGTCAGCTTGGAGTACTGTTGGATGTTGTAGAGATTTGACAGTTGGAGTCAACATGGGGATTTGAAATAAGGGATGAGAATTTTAAAAAGTGAGGCAGGACAGAATCTAGGTCAGCTAGCACAAGTTTGGGGAAGGGATTTTATTCTAGGGCACGACAAAGCAATAAAAGATGAGATTTACTTGTTAAAATTGTTCTCCTCTTGCACTGTTGCTCAACTCCTCCCTGTTTCTTTCCAGAAATGGTGAATGGCATCTCAAACACAAACCGCTGAATATTGTGACTTTTCTCAAAATCTGTTTTTCTGTCCAGCAATTCCTTCTCCTCAAGATATGGAGTCACGTAGGTCACTTGGATGTAGGCATATTTCGAATCCAAGTCTTTTGGATTGACCTGTTTCAAAAAGATATTGGAGTATATGTAATCTGTGCTGTTATGTCAAGGGCAAATTAACAATTTGACAGAGGAACATATCTCTCCCAACGTAATAAACAGAGACTGAAGTATAAACAAAAGCACCTCAGCTTTGGCACTATGCAAATGTAAATTCTCTCTTATGTTGAGAGATGTAACCTTCCTAATAGGTTCAGCCGTACTCTAACAGGAGACTAACTAGCCATTTCTCCCACTTGACACTTGCATGGTGGATGACTGTTATTTGGGCTAAAGACAAGTGGGTTGTGTCAACTGTCCAATGATCAATGGAGGAACCACCGTTCTTTCTATAAACACATTAAATCACCCAGATTGGAGGGTGGAGGGGCTCATTTCAAAGTTTGCAGATGAAAAGAAATGCCAAATTGCAGTAGCAATTGAGAAGGACAGTGAAAGAATCCTGACAGAGCTATGACATATACAGACACTAAGCACACGGAAAAGTAAAAATATTGTTGGGCTACAGAAAATGAACAGGAAAAAGAGGATTAACTGGATAATCTATCCAAAGGGATAGCACTGGCACGATGGGTCAAATGGCCACTTTCTGCTCTAAGATCCAATGGCTGGAAGACCATGCCTGACTACATTAAGAGTCACTCCGCTGTTGAAGTATAATTAACTGTAAACCACTTTTGAACACTATATTACAAATAACAAGAGCTCTGCATACGAAGAAAGATATAAAGGAACTGGGGACAATTCAGAAAAGATTCATGAGAATTTTGTAAAGATTGAGGACATTCAGGAATAAAGATAGATTGGAAATGTTGGGGCTGCATTTCCTTAGAGAAAAGGAGGCTAAGAGCAGATTTGGGAGCCAGCAGGACCATGGGATTAGTTTGGACATTGATACAGTGAATCTCATGCCTGTGCTGTCCTTCCCTTTTCAGTGGCTGAAAAGTGCAGTCAATGTAAGTCCATGGCAAAGAGATTCTGATGATGCGGGAAGGTTAACCTGTTAACTCGTCTTACCAAGGACAGAGCAGTGGTAGGTTTTTATTATTGCCGAGTTTTTTCTGTAAAGTTTTTTGCCAATTAGACTAGATTTGCTAATCACTAGAGTAAAACTTACCTTAAGCCTGCTACATATTTTAATCCAGCTTAGAGACAAAGGCTGCAGATGCTGGAATCAAAGGTAGACAAGCTGGATGCTGGAAGAACACAGCAAGGCAGGCAGCATCAGAAGGTGGAGAATTCAATGTTTTGGGTGTAACCCTTCTTCAGCTCTGAACAAGGGTTACACCCGAAATGTTGACTTCTCCACTGCCTGATGCTACCTGGTTTTCTGTGTTCTCCCAGCCTCCTGTTTGTCTACCACATACTTCAAGCTTAAGCATTGAGTCATGCTGGTTGAAGTGTCTGACCCTCCTAAATCTTTCAGATATATTGAAGTTTTGGAAACTTCTGGGAGGTAACCTGACTCAGTGCTGAAGAGGAGAAATGCATCACGAAAGCAACAGATTGCAAAAGGTAAAAGATAAGAAAGTGCTCACAGAAAAGCAAACAGTTTAAACACTGCTCTCCCTACCTTCCCGTCATCGTAGATCATCCGCACATTCTCGGATCCAAATTTGTCTGAGTAAAGTTTCAGAAGTCGCTGCGATATCTCAGATAGCTGGGTCAGTTTTGGCTCTTTGTAAATGTACTCCTTGCCGTCCTCATCCTCAAAGAACCCCTGTTAAAAGTGACAGAGGAGTAAGGCAGGTTGACATGTGAAAAGCACTCACAAGCAGACGCATGAAGCAATGAAACAAGGTCAACTCAAAAGTCTGAAAACGACAAACAAAGGCAAACAAAAGATTCTCCGAACTCCCCCAAGTGTACTATTAAGGCCAACTGGTTCCGAATTTTTTTTTAAAAGAAGGAAATGAAGTCAATGGCTGTAAATGTATATTGATTGTCATCTCAGCTGCATGTTCAATCTTGCCAATCCACATTACCAAATAATTTTGTTTTTTTTTTAATTGATACGCTTTTCTAGTTTCTTTGGGGAGAAGAATCCAGGTCTCATTTTTATTTCGGAGTGATAATAAGATGAGAACTTGGTGCCTGTTTTACACAGCAACAACAGGTCCTGCTTTTCAGGTTAGTAGAGGTTGAGAACATTAGACTGGCACAGCTTGGTCAGAAGGGGGGGTTCCAACACACGGAATTATTCACAATTCACAGAATAGACTCAGCAACCAAATTAATTAAAATTATGCAGAAAAGGTTTGGAATTTTACAAAAACACAACAAACTGATGGTCAACTCCAGGTCACCCTTTAATGTTTGCTACAGAATGTAAATGGTCGATCTTGTTTAGTGGGAAGATTCCAGGCTAATTCTTCCCATTTTTGCTCTTAAGTGAAGGATTAATTGTAATGCTGTTGGGTGCAATTCTGCCCTCTGAGAAGTGGTGGCAGGGACAGACAAGCGGGCAGTGTCAGTCACCTGTCTTTAATAAGGATTGGTTCTTGGATGATGCAAGTACTGTGTCTCCAAAATGATAAGTGAGTCTTTTGCCAAACTACACAAACCTGTCAACGGCTGTAATGCTCTCAATACCTCGGTAACACTGGCCCTCAAAAGCAGTCCATGTGTGTGGCTTAGCTCATGTTTTGTGTAGATTCAGGTCACCTTCAGGACCCACCATAAAATAACTATCACAAATAGCAATGAGGGAAGGCACACACAGAAGGAGGAACAGTTGGGCATATTACAAAAGGTACATGGAATTAAACCAGTCTGAAGTACAGACAGACATTCAGCTATCATTGCATTCAGAGTATGAGCGATGTAAAAGAACTTCATGAAATATGAAAAATGTGCATTCTTGATAGACTGACAAAAACTACCCACATCAAATCAAGAATGCCTTTAATGCAGTGAGGTTTACTGCATTATTTGCGACACCATCATTGATTTACCGCCGTATCTCTTTCATTGTCTGTAAACTGGTATTGCTATGAAAGTTTTAAAAACAAAAGAACAAAATAATAATAATCACATTTATTCCTAGCAGTCACTCTACAGGAAATCACCCCAAAACTAAAGAACACACCAAAGCTAATGATAGGAAAAAAAAAAGCTATTGAACTTCAGTATGCTTCAGTGAGTTTTAAAACTAGATGCTCTACAATTCTTTGTTTTGGTAAAAAGGAGGATCAGTGATTTACTACAATGCAAAGTGGATTACAATCAGCCAAATTTTTCCACTCCTCTGCATGCACCACTCAGGACAAGGCAAGGCAGTGGATGGTGTTCCTAACACAGCATTTCTAACCTCTACATTTAGCTAGACAGTTATGATTGCAAAGCAGATGATTTCAGACACAAACGAACAAGACCACACTAAGACAATATTAGGTGCTCACAGCTTATATGGAAGGACCTTAGTGGACAACTTACCGCTGCCTTTAAGAAGGGAAAAGAGTGGAAAGAATGCATTAATGAGATGCTGCAGCATAATATAAACACCAATGACCAGCAAACCATTTGTAAACAAAACATTTCAGTCTAACTGTGTTTTAAATTATCGCTTGTTGATTAAGATTCAAACAAAAGAGTATTTACAACCTAAATCAAGAACTGCTTTTAGCTCCCACACCCATTAAAGCATGCGCGATTTCATTTCCACTTGTTTTCAATTGAATTGCAGGAAAATCAAACAAGTATCATTTTGTAACTGTGTGACTCAGAGATGCTCCTCCAACTTTTAAGTACCAACACCTGGAGATAAATTGGGATGTGAGTATTTTGAAATTGCTGGGTGAACAATAGAAAAGATTATGGGTATAATCTTGTAACGGAAAAGACAGCAAGTCAAACCACTGTGCTGGCTCTTTGAAAGAGTTCTTCAATTCCACTCCCCTGTTTTAGTCCCTCTTTGTCCTGTAATTTTCAACTCTTTCAAGTATTTTCCAAATCCCTTTTGAAGTTCTTACTTAGCATGAAAAATCTCCCCCTCTCCCTCTGCTGGCATTTTTTCCCAATTATCTTAAATCTAAAGGGACACAATTTTTCTTTCCTTATGCTCGTATCACTTTTAAAAGTTTTATCCAAAACTAATCAAAACTATGAAACTTCTTCAAACAAATTGTTCCAGCAAAATCTTGCGGTTGCATATACAGGAAGAGGTAAATACAGCCAAACAAAAAACTGATAAATACCTGCCCAAAAAAGGCTACCCGAAAGTAGGTGCCTAGTAGTCTTTTTCCTGTGTGAGTAACTTCAGCAATTTTCTTGTAAGCTTGATGCAAAGTTTCATACAGATGAGCAAGTTTCTGAAGGTAGGAAATAGAAAACAAATCAGACTGAGTTTCCTCTCCCATAGATACATTCAGCAATAAAATCAATTAATTAAATAGACTACTTATATTCATTTTACCCTTCTAGTTTGAAAAGCATTATTAATTTACAGAAGATATTATAGTAGAGAAACAGGCCATTCACCTTTAATGAGTCCATGACCATGGTTAATGCTTCACACAGATGTGTTCCAGCTCTCTACAGCTCTTCCTATCAGGACATCCTTATCTATTTACCATCGTGTTTATACATTTTCCCCCTAAACAGATCTATGCTACTCACCTCCACCATTCTACATTCTCATCCCTCTCAGGGTCAAGAAAGTTTTCCCAATCTCCCTCCTGCATTTATTAGTTATTATCTTCAACTTATAACTTCTGGTTCTGTACTTCCCTAAAGGTGGAAATATCTTTTCAGCTATCTTCATAATGCAAAGACCTCATCAGGCCATTTCTCAACCTACTCCTTCCTGAAGAACAGAACCATAGACTGTCCATTCTCCCCTGATAAGTAGAACTTCAGTCCTTGTATCATCCACATTAACGGTTTTGTACCTGCTCCACATTTAAGCTAACAATAAGTTTAATCTGGTTATACTAGTTATTGGCATGACTTGCTCAAGATGCAAATCTCTTTGTTCTACATTTCTCTAACTTAACTAAGGGCTTACCTCAAATTCACGTCTTTTCTCATAAACTGGAATTATTAGTTTGTACACGTTCGAAATCAACTCATAGCGTTCTGCCTTCCAGAGTCCATCAGCACATTGTTCCAATAATTCCATCAGTACATCCTGTTAAATGTCAAAATTAGTCAGGCAAGAGTTTCCAAACAAGAACCATTCTGATCATAGATCATCGACCCTAAAATGTTACCAGTTTCTCTCTCCATGGATGTTGCCTGACCTGAGGAGTATTTCCAGATTTCTCTGTTATGACCTGTCATCAAGTTTAACGACACAAAAACCTCTTTGGCCCGTGCTAGCTCTGTGGTTCATTTCCATAATTCTGCAAATTTGATTTTTCAAGTCTTATCCAAGTCCCTCCTGAAAAGGTATTGTTGGATCTGCCGTCATCATTGTATTTCGGAGCTCAGCAATTGCATTACTTAATAAATATTTCCTTATTTACTTGTTCTCAGTGGGGTAGCACTCTTACCTTTTCATCAAAAGATACAAGTCCAAGAAAGGGTTGCCAAACTTGGATTTAAGATAAGAGGCAAAAAGATTCAAAGAGGAAAATGAGGAGATTTTGTTTAATGCAGAGAATTTAATGATCTCGAATGCACTGCCTGAAAGGGTAGACTGAATAGTAACTTTCAAAAGGGAATTGGACACAAGGTGCATCAATTTTTTTGGCCCTTCAAACTGAAATTCTCAAACACCAATGTTCACATCAATATCCAGAATACATTCCTCTGAGCTCATGTCTGTGGCGGTTAAATAACACTGCTCTGAAGCAAACCATTTAAGGTCAGTGTATTGTCAACACATCAGAGAGGTGCTTATGAACATTCACTGGGAATGGTGTACACTAGTGAACACCAGAAAGCAGCAGGTCGTCCATGTTTGACAGTTATCTCCACTAACTGGCATTACCCGTTCCCAGTGTATGCTGGATAAGGCAAAGCTTATTGCACATGAAAAGGACAAAAAAGTTGCAAGACTATAATAAACGAGCTGGGGAAGTGGGACCAATTGAATCGCTCCTTCAAAGAGCCAGCACAAGCATGGCGGACTGAATGGTCTTCTTGTGCATTGTTTGATTCTAAATCCCTATGCAAATTAATTTGCTCATATGGCAACACCATTGAATGAGATAATTAATGCAGCAGCAACTAACTTTGTGTTAATGCTCAAAATCTAAATCTGCAAAGCAAGCTCACAATGCAATAAAGCAAAGATTTACTAGCAATAAAAGCCCAACATAAATACAAAGCTGCATTGTAAATATAAATATCACAATGAGTGGTTGTATTACAACACCACAAACAGAGATAAGCAAAAATAAGAATCATACTCAAGTCCAATAAATTAATAAAATCAAACATAGCTTGCACATTTTTCTATATTAAACATTACACTGCAATCAAACACAAACATAACATAAAGTCATGTCATGAATAGACTATTTCCTTCTTGGTGGCTTGGAATTTGTACAGATTCCCTGTGTCTGCGAGCTTCTGTTTCCTCCCTTAGACCAAAGATGTGCAGGTTAGGTGGATTGGCCATGCTAAATTGCCTTGTAGCGTCCAAGGATGTGCAGGTCAGGTGGATTAGTCACAGTAAATGAGGTTTTACGGGATAGGGTGGTAGGGGAGGGAGGAGTCTAAGTCTGGTGGGATGCTTTCCAGAGGGTCAGTACAGACACAAAGGGCCAAATGACCTCTTTCCACACTGTAGGGATTCTATGATTCTAAGTATATATTTTTGTAAACTTACTCGTGGTTTGCAAAACACTGTAAAACTGAGAAATGCCACACGCAAATCCAATAAATCACCTTGTGTGTGGAGGAGCCTTTTAAAATATTCACTTTCCCAGTTCCTTTTTGCTTTTCTGATGACTTTCCTCCACTTGAGTACTTTTCTGGCCTTCAGATCTAACTAACTAACTGACCGGCCTCCGAAACAAATCCTGTTTAGCACATGTGCCCCTCCCTCCCTTAGACTGAACAATATCGCGACCCTAATTGGCTCCTCGTCTGACAATGCCTCAAATCCAAATCAGAAATCACACAACACCAAATTATAGTCCAACAGGTTTACTTGAAATGTTTTTGGAGCTATGCTCCTTTGTCAGGTGATGGGATTTCAAATAAACCGGTTGGACTATAACCTGGTGTCGTGTGACTTTTGACCTTGTCCACTTCAGTCCAACACTGACACCTCCACATCAAATTTAAATCATCATCTTTGTCATTATAACATGGCATCAGCTCTCCCCATTTCCAATCTCCTTTAGACTCTAAACCTTCTGTGATCTGCATTCCCCCAGTTCTGGTCTCTTGCACACTACCATTGGTCCCAATGTTTATCACTACTGGGTCCCACAGCTCTGATGCCCCCCTCTTTAAATCCAGTCACCTTTCTCCTTCCTCCTTTTAAGATACTTCGGCAAATTTAGCCTCAGGTGGCTATCTGTGTGGAGTTTGCACATTCTCCCCATGTCGGCGTGGGTTTTCGCTGGGTGCTCTGGTTTCCTTTCACAGTCCAAAGTTGTGCAGGTCAGGTGGATTGGCCATGCTAAATTGCCCATAGTGTTCAGGGGTGTGTAGGCTGGATATATTAGGGGAAATGTAAAGTAATAAATATAGAAGAAGAATGGGTCTGGGTGGGATACTCTTCGGAGGATCAGTGTGGACTTGTTGGGCCAAATGGCCTGTTTCCACACTGTAGGGATTCTATAGTTCTTTGGAATTGCCTCTTTGTGGCACAGCTATGTGGATTTTTCCTTATGCAACTTGGTGTTTAACTATAACTGTGAAACCTATTGGGACTTTCTGTGTGAGATGAAGGCAAGTTAGGCTATGGGCAGTAGAATTCTGGATGAGTTCAAGTTTACGCAAAAGATAAAGTGGGTGGCTGGCCAACAGTACATTGGAATGATCAAGTCTAAAGGTTACAGAGGAGCAGATAAGGGTTACCGAGGAGTAGATAAAGGCTTCAGCAGCAGGGACTGAGCCAAAAAAGGCCACTTAAGTGGAATGTCAATTTTAGTGATAGGGGCGGCACAGTGGTTAGCACTGCTGCCTCACAGCGCCAGAGACCCGGGTTCAATTCCCGCCTCAGACAACTGTCTGTGTGGAGTTTGTACATTCTCCCTGTGTCTGTGTGGGTTTCCTCCGGGTGCTCTGGTTTCCTCCCACAGTCCAAAGGTGTGCAGGTTAGGTGAATTGGCCATGCTAAATTGCCCATAGTGTTAGGTGAAGGGGTAAACATAGGGCAATGGGTCTGGATGGGTTGCTCTTTGGAGGGTCGGTGTGGACTTGTTGGGCCGAAGGGCCTGTTTCCACACTAAGTAATCTAGTCTCAACTCAGGGCCATGTATCTCATCACTTTCATAAACTCTGTGACTGTTCCACTGCCTATTTCTTACGAGTGTCTGCCCCTTTTCCTCCAACTCCAATGACCAAAGGGGTTTTATTGATTAAAATTGTTTTTTAAATAATTGACAGTGAACTGAAACAGATAGCAACAAAGACAGTTAGAAGAGACAGAAAATGCAGTGTTGGCAACATCTACTTCTCAGAATCCTGATAAGAATCATTCAGCACATCACCCTCAAGTATTTATAGATTTCGTGGTATAATTACCTCGGAGACATTCAATAGCTTAACATGGCCCATCTCATCCTCCTCCCTTATTTGATGCTGAAATCAGCAATTCAGCTTGGGGAGTGATTCACTGAGCAGGTGATGAATAAGGTGCAAAGTGGGAGTGATGTGGTGTCCCTCATACCTTCCTGAGCAACCGACAGGTCAGCATATCAATCACTGCTGATATAGGGCTCAAGAGGCTAGAATCTTTCCTGGCCTAGGAAAAGCTTCATTGTGTAATAGTCCAATACTGCGGGAGCTGACTCTGGAGGGATCAATGACAAAGGCACTAATTACCAGTAATTCAAGCCCTTTGCAATTTAACTGCCTGCAAGAAGCAAGTTCTATTATAGCAGGCAACATTAGTTATGTTGGCAATGTTCCTATCAATGATTAACTGTTGGTGCTCAATAAGACGTGAACAATCTCTTGCAGGGGCAATGCATTTTTAGAAGGGTTGATAACTATCTTTGCAAATTCAGTACATTCTTATCACTCTGATGTTTGCTTACATTGTACATTTTGCATTTACTGATAATGAGAGAGGCTGAAAGAATATGAGATGCTGGAGATCAGAGTTAAAAAGTGTGGTGCTGGAAAAGCACAGCAGGTCAGGCAGCATCCGCGGAGCAGGAGAGTCAACATTTCCTGCTCCTTGTATGCTGCCTGACCTCCTGTGCTTTTCCAGCGCCACACTTTTTAACTCTGAAAGAATATTATGCCCGAAGTTGAAATTATAATGCTCCAATATTCGCAAATTCCAGTAGCGTATTGAGGGAGCCCTGCACTGCAGAAGGTGCCATCTTTTGAGTGTGACTTTAAAAATCATGGCCTCCTCTTCCCTTGCTGATCAATGCAAATGATATCACTGGATAAGTCTGAACAAAAGGGACTTTTCAAAAATTGAGAGTGTCTTAGAAATTTGAACAACAGGCAAGGCTAGTGGTCTCACAGAGTTATCACATTAGTTCACAAGTGGTTTGCTCCCTGAATAGGATATTGCCGTCAAGCCAACGAAGATGTTTTGCCAACCACACAATGAGCAAAGTGATAAACAAGTTTCAGTGCTGGTGAGATACCAGGCAGATACACAGTACATCTCAAAAACTGGTAGACTGTATCAAACAACATACGCCGCTGACATTTCACAGGGGGACAGCAAACTGTGCTCAGCCAGCCTGTGATTACAAGCCTCAGAAAAGTATATCCATCATTAGAGGTGATTCTGCTAATGGGAAATTAAATAATCCGACTGTGTTCAAAGTTACACCGGAACTCATTTCAAATCATCAGCTAGCCCTGCAGTGTGTTGCACTTGGTCGCAGCTACATACGTAAATACTCAGGAACTTCTTGAAAAACAGGCAAAAGGAATCTGTACAAACATTGCACCTGGAGACAGCAAAACCTGGCTCATGTCTATGCCAACAACGAACCAACTAATCAGCACCTCTTCCCATTTCTGTATGAGATAGTGCCTCTTTATTTTCAGTTCCCTTCAACTCGGTTTCTTGTGTCCTGGTTCTGATTAGTAAAAGACTTCTGGTCTCCTTTTAGCAATGCTTAATTTCTCTCTCATCCAGCATATTTTAAACACAAAATATCTCTGGGCACCAGCACATTTGCTGTTCAGAAACAAAAGTGGAAATTGCTGCAAAAACTCAGCAGGTCTGGCAGCACCTATGGAGAGAAATCAGAGTTAACTTTTCTGGTCAAGGGAACCTGCTTCAGAACTGATGGTAGCTCGGCAAAACGTTTTTTTTTATGCACAAGTGTGGGGAGGGGGTAAGGAATAAACAATAGGGAGGGGAATAGAGCTCAAAGAGAGAGAAGAACATTTGGAGAGACAAAGGCGTGGATAACAGTCAGCCTGGGAGAATGAATGGCTGCTAATGGAGACTATTAGTGCCTAACAGTGGCTGTCTGTAATAGCAGACCATATTTAACAAGGCCTGGTATGTAGGGATTGGGGTAAGGCCATGGGAAATAGTGCCTTAAGCCCTAAAATTGATGAACTCAACATTGAATCCAGAAAGCAGCAGGGTCCCCAAGTGAAAAATGAGGTGCTGCTCCTCCAGCTTGTGTTCAGCTTCACTGGAGCATTGGATCAAGCCCGTGGCGAGAGATGTTGGCCAGGGAGCAATGTGGTGTGTTGTACTGGCAGGCAACTGGAAGCTCAGGGTCTTTTTTTGCAAACAGAACGTAGCAAAGTGGTGACCCAGGTCTACGCCTCATTTCCCCCAAGGAGAGGAGAAATGTGAGCAGTGAATGCAGTAGACTTGATTGAGTGAAGTGTGCTGCTTCACCTGCAAGGTGCACACGGGCCCTTGGCTACTGAGGAGGGAGGAAGTAAATGGGCAGGTGTTACACCTTCTGCGGTTGCAGAGAAAAGGGGGCATGGGGCTGTTGGGAGTGAAGGAGGAAAGGGTGTCCCAGAGGGAGCAGCCCTTTCGGAAGGGAAGGGAATGTGTGTATGGTGGTGGCATCCCACTGGAGATGGCAGAAGTGGTGGCTAATGATCCTCTGGATGTGAATGCAGAACATTATTAATCTGAAATATTACAGCTAAGAGGGGCATGAATTTATTGATACATGACGATAGAATGGAGTGCATCTAAACATTGCTATTATGTAAAAAAAAACAATTCTACAATAAATGTTTCATGAAAACAAGCAGCCCAATAAGTATTCAAAAACTAAAAAGTGCAACATTAAAAGTTGTGGTAATGTCCAGTGTAATTCACCTCATTGTAGTGAACATCTTGCATGCCTACATCTTCCATCATTGCAGCCTCCTCATCTATGTTGGGTGTGATCACCTTAAAGGCTGTGCAGCCTTGTTTAAATATACCTGGAATATAACATGGAAGTATATTAATCTAAATGACTCTTCCTGGTATCATTAATACTTCATGCATCATATTTACATCAGCGTGATAACCTAGAACACCTGATTACCAGAGTTAGCAATGTTTAAGCTGTCCGCTGCACTCTCAGACAGACGTAAACTTTTCTTTTCTCTTTCCTCGGAACGCAGGAAACAAAAACAGGAGTCAAACATTCAGCCTCCAAGCCTGCCCAGTCATTCAAAATGTTACACTGACTTCAATGTAACCCTCCCAAACTATCCTTAAAATTCCAAAGTCTTTAATGTCTGAAAACCGATTGATCTCTGCCTCAAACAGACTTGCTGACAGAGTCCCCAGATGCTCCGGGATAGTGAATTCCAAAGATTCGCCACCCTTGAGAAATAAGAAATTAAAGTTCATCTGAGTACGAACTGGCCTGCCCTTTATGGGTGGCACATGGTACAGTGGTTAGCACTGTTGCTTTAGAGCCTCAGGGACCAGAGTTCAAGTCCAGCCTTGGGGTGGTGTTTGCACATTCGCCCCCTGTCTGTGTGGCTTTCCTTCAGCTGCTCTGGTTACTGTCCAAAGATGTGCAGGTTTGGTGGATTGCCCATGGTAAAATCCCCACGTGAGGTTATGGGGATGGGATGGGTCTGGGTGGTATGTAAGGATGCTGCAGACTCTACGGACAGAATGGTCTCTTTCTGCACCAGAGGGATTCCATTCTGTGATTGTGTCCTCTGTTTCTGGCAGGATCATTCAGGAAAAATGCTTATCTGTAGCCTATCCAACTTTTCCTGATAGTTATGAGTCTATTATCTTCCTGGTACCGGGTAAACAGAATTAGGTGCACATTCCTATTGTGACAACCTCAAGATTACCAACGCTGCAAATTATAAGAGAAAGCTCAGCAAATTAAAGATATTGTACTTTAAGAAAACTCAGAGGGGGAGAAAAGTGTTTAAATTTAGAAATTAATGGATTGGCCACACTGGAGTTTCATTTTGAAGCTTACAAGATGAGTCAGAGCAGAACATCTCATTTGCAAGTTTTACTCTTTCTGAGTTAAATCAATAGGAAATTAAGCATCATTTTGATTCGCGAAATTACCATTTTTTTAAAGGAAATTACCAGTTTAAGGGTAGTTCTAGATGTTTGAACAAAATGTCCTAGGTACAATTTCCACTGATGGTCTTGGTTCAGAAAGCATCAGGTAAATGTTTTTTTTATGTCTTTTATTCCATATACATCAGCAGCTGAGGTACCATGCTAATCCAGCAAAATGGTGCTATGTCACAAACTGAATCACACCATAATAACATTTCTATTCTTAAACAACAGATGTCAGCACAGAAGCAAACAGGTTTGAGTGCATCCATTCCCAGAGTGAAGTTCTATCATCCACAGGAAAATCTGCAGGTAAATGAGTCTAGTGTTTTGTAGAGCTTAGGTAGTCAAACCAATCTGCAGGAGAAAGTGAGGACTGCAGATGCTAGAGATCAGAGTTGAAGAGTGTGGCGCTGGAAAAGCACAGCTGGTCAAGCAGCATCCGAGGAGCAGGAGAGTCAACATTTCGGGCATAAGCTTTTCTTTAGGCTGATGCCTGAAACGTCGACTCTCCTGTTCCTCGGATGCTGTCTGACCAGCTGTGTTTTTTCAGCACCACAGTCTTCCAATCTGCAGGAGAGAACTGCTGAGTAATTTAAAAAAGGAAAATTCTTTCATGAGATGTGGCTGTCACCAACAATTGCCCCTGAACTGAGTACCTTGCCTGATCAGTTAAGAATTAACCACATTGCTGTGGGTCTGGAGTCACGTGTAGGCCAGACCACGGAAGGATAAAAGATTTCCTTCCCTAAAAGGGATCAGCAAACGATATGAGTTTTTACGATAATTGGTGGTGACTTCATGATCACCACTGTGTACAGCAGCTTTCATTTCCAAAATTATTCACTGAATTCAAATGTCACCAACAGTCTATGGCACTGAATGACACAGCGTCGGATGATGTGGAGTCTGTGTGGGTGGAATTGAGGAACCACAAAGGTTAAAAAAAAACATAACTGGAGTTGTGTACAGACTTCCTAACAGTGGTCAGGACCAAGGGCGCAACATGTACCGGGAAATAGAGAAGGCATGTCAGAAAGGCAAGGTCACGGTGATTATGGGAGATTTCAATATGCAGGTGGACTGGGTAAATAATGTTGCCAGTGGATCCAAAGAAAGGGAATTCATGGAATGCTTACAGGATGGCTTTTTGGAGCAGCTTGTCATGGAGGCCAGAATGGAGCAGGCTATTCTGGACCTAGTGCTATGTAATGAACCAGACTTTATAAAAAATCTTAAAGTAAGGGAACACTTAGGAAGTAGCGATCATAATATGGTAGAGTTCAGTCTGCAGTTTGAAAGAGAGAAGGCAAAATCGGATGTAATGGTGTTACAGTTAAATAAAGGTAATTATGAGGGCATGAGAGAAGAACTGACGAAAATAGACTGGAAGCAGAGCCTAGTGGGGAAGACAGTAGAGCAAAAATGGCAGGAGTTTGTGGGTATAATTGAGGACACTGCACAGAGGTTCATCCCCAAGAAAAGAAAGATTATCCGGGGAGGGATTAGACAACCATGGCTGACAAAGGAAGTCAGGAAATGTATTAAAAAAAAGAGATCCTATAAAGTGGCCAAGAGCAGTGGGAAATCAGAAGATTGGGAAGGCTACAAAAACAAACAGAGGATAACAAAGAGAGAAATAAGGAAGGAGAGGATCAAATATGAAGGTAGGTTAGCCAGTAATATTAGAAATGATAGTAAAAGTTTATTTCAATACATAAGAAACAAACGACAGGCAAAAGTAGACATTGGGCCACTTCAAACTGATGCTGGAAGCCTAGTGATGGGAGATAAGGAAATAGCAGGAGAACTTAACAAGTACTTTGCGTCAGTCTTCACAGTGGAAGACATGAGTAATATCCCAACAATTAAAGGGAGTCAGGGGACTGAGTTGAGTATAGTTGCCATTACAAAAGAGAAAGTGTTAGAAAAGCTAAAAGGTCTTAAAATTGATAAATCTCCTGGCCCCGATAGGCTACACCCTAGAGTTCTGAGGGAGGTGGCTGAGGAAATAGCAGAGGCGTTGGTTGAGATCTTTCAAAAGTCACTGGAGTCAGGGAAAGTACCGGGTGATTGGAAGATCGCTGTTGTAATCCCCTTGTTCAAGAAAGGATCAAGACAAAAGATGGAAAATTATAGGCCAATTAGCCTAACCTCAGTTATTGGTAAAATTCTAGAATCCATCATTAAGGATGAGGTTTCTAAATTCTTGGAAGAGCAGGGTCGGATTAGAACAAGTCAACATGGATTTAGTAAGGGGAGGTCGTGCCTGACAAACCTGTTGGAATCCTTTGAAGAGGTGACAAGTGGGTTAGACCAGGGAAACCTAGTGGATGTGGTCTATCTAGACTTCCAAAAGGCCTTTGATAAGGTGCCACACGGGAGGCTGCTGAGCAAGGTGAGGGCCCATGGTGTTCGAAGTGAGCTACTGGTATGGATTGAGGATTGGCTGTCTGACAGAAGGCAGAGAGTTGGGATAAAAGGTTCTTTTTCAGAATGGCAGCCGGTGACAAGCGGTGTCCCGCAGGGTTCAGTGTTGGGGCCGCAGCTGTTCACATTATATATTAATGATTTGGATGAAGGGACTGGGGGCATTCTAGCGAAGTTTGCCGATGATACAAAGTTAGGTGGACAGGCAGGTAGTACTGAGGAAGTGGAGAGGCTGCAGAAGGATCTAGACAGTTTGGGAGAGTGGTCCAGGAAACGGCTGATGGAATGCGAGGTCTTACATTTTGGAAAAAAGAATACAAGCATGGACTACTTTCTAAATGGTGAGAAAATTCATAAAGCCAAAGTACAAAGGGATCTGGGAGTGCTAGTCGAGGATTCTCTAAAGGTAAACATGCAGGTAGCGTCCATGATTAAGAAAGCGAATGCAATGTTGTCATTTATCTCAAGAGGGTTGGAATATAAAAGCACCGTTGTGCTACTGAGACTTTATAAAGCTCTGGTTAGGCCCCATTTGGAGTACTGTGTCCAGTTTTGGTCCCCACACCTCAGGAAGGACATACTGGCACTGGAGTGTGTCCAGCGGAGATTCACATGGATGATCCCTGGAATGGTAGGTCTAACATATGAGCAACGGCTGAGGATCCTGGGATGGTATTCATTGGAGTTTAGAAGATTAAGGGGAGATCTAATAGAAACTTACAAGATAATACATGGCTTGGAAAGGGTGGATGCTAGGAAATTGTTTCCGTTAGGCGAGGAGACTAGGACCCGTGGACACAGCCTTAAAAATAGAGGGGGTCAATTCAGAACAGAAATGCAGAGACATTTCTTCAGCTAGAGAGTGGTGGGCCTGTGGAATTCATTGCCGCAGAGTGCAGTGGAGGCTTGGACGCTAAATGTCTTCAAGGCAGAGATTGATAAATTCTTGATGTCACAAGAAATTAAGGGCTACAGGGAGAATGCTGGTAAGTGGAGCTGAAATGCCCATCAGCCATGATTGAATGGCGGAGTGGACTCGATGGGCCGAATGGCCTTACTTCCACTCCTATGTCTTATGGTCTTTGAACCCATGTCCCCATTATGTTGGACCTTTGGTTTACTGGAGCAGTATCATTATAACTCCACCATCACCTGTCCTTAATCTCCTACCAAAATGTGGCATTATAAGCAAATACTGCAAGGAACATGTTGGAATTATTTAACGTAAAAGTCAACAGGTATAGAAGATTAGTCAGAAATGTCTGAATTTATACAAGATGTGAAGACAAGCTGAACGAAATATAATTTATAGATCTTGATGAAGTTGTATCGACATTATTTCACTAGGCTGATAGCTTACTTCCAGAATGTTTTTCTCATTCATTCTTGGGATGTGAGCACTGCTCACAAGGCCAGAACGTATTGCCCATCCTTAACTGTTTTGGAGAAAATGATGGTGAGCTGTCTTCCCCATGCTGTTCTAAGGGTACACCCACAACGTCTTCAGCATTGGTACAACATAGCAGCATGCTGTGTCATTGCAGAGGGCAGTTAACAATAAGTCACATTGTTTTGGATTAGCCTCCCCTGTAGGCCAAACAGGATAAGGAGAGCAGATTAACTCCCCTAAAGCATTATATTGAACCAATTCGTCAGCTGAATAACGAGACCAGCATTTTATACCAGATTTGGGATTTAATGTTTCCAGATCTGAGGCGCCAGACCTCTCAGATATGGTGCAGCAGCATAACCACAATGCTGTCATTGCACTGATCTGATGAAGGAGGATTGTTACAGCTGCAGGAGTAGAAGAGGGCCTCAGTCACTCATTGGGGCCTGTTACTCAATTCATTGAGGTCCTGGCCAGTCCTTAGTGCACTCCAAAAAAGTCCTGGCTGATCCATACCGCACTCCAATAGGGTCCCAACCGGTCCACATCCTTTCAGATCTTCCCCTTGATATTGCTCAATTCTGCCAACTAACAAAAATCAAACTCAAAGGAGAAGGCAGGCTAAATGGAAACAAACATAGAGATTGCTGGAAAAGCTCAGCAGGTCTGGCAGCATTCTGTGGAGAGAAATCAGAGTTAACATTTCCAATCCAGAACTGTTCCGAAGAAGGGTCACTGGACCCAAAACGCTAACTCTGATTTCTCTCTGCAGGTCCTGTCAGACCTGTTGAGCTTTTCCAGGAATCTCTATTTTTGTTTTGATTACAGCATCCACAATTCCTTCAATTTTTATGCAGATCAAACGGAATTGTGGAACAAACTTATTCTGGGTTCTTGCTTATAAAAAGCGTTTCTTTGATATAAAAGGAAAATCCAAACTGAAGTTTTTATCTGACTAATCTTCCAACTATCAGGAAGTTCTTATCCACAAGGACATATTCGTCTGTTAGAGAGCACTCTCACAACCTGCTCAGGTTATTAAGTATTTCTTCATTTTATGTTGCTGTACTTTGCTACATGGACATTTCAACAGGAGATTGCACTCCATTAATAGGAATCTTTGACCTCTCCACTCACTAACAACTCTGGATAATCAGGCCAAATGCAAACTTCAACAGACATGGGGCTGCGAGAATGTGCATTGTTCAACATTTAGTTTGGTGTGGGGGAATGTGGTCTGCAAAAGAAAACGATGAGATTTATTTGCTTAAACCTTCAGGATTCGAGGGATAATTAGGCTTCTGACAACATCTAAACCAGTAATCAGTTTCCACGCTGTTTGCATTTGCAAACACAGAACACACAATGGCTGAATTCTGGTCTCAGCTTCATCTTATGCCCCTTTTTAAAAATCAATGACAGGATGTGGGCATTGCTGGCTATGTCAGCATTTATTGCCCTTCCCTAATTGCCCATAGCACAATTAAGAATCAACCACATTGTTGTGGGTCTGGAGTCACATATAGGCCAGACCAGGTAAGGACAGCAGCTTCCTTCCCGACAGGAAATGAGCGAACCAGATGGGATTTTCCAACAATTGACAATGGATTCATGATCACCATTGGACTCCCAATTCCAGAGTTTTGTTGAATTCAATTCCTGCCATCTGCAGTGGTGGGATTCAACCTTAGGTCCCCAGAACATTACTGGGCTCTCTGGATTAACATTCCAGCAATAAAACCACTAGGCCATCACCTCCCCAGCCTCAGGTTCTACCACACCAAAGACAACCAGTCCTTGAGATGCTGAAGAGTAAGTCATTGCTCAATGGGCAGCACTGTCACCTCGAACCCAAAGCAGCATTGTTCAAGTCCCACCGCAGAGGCTCAAGGCCAAATTTCAGACTGGCACTTCCAGGGAATACTACACTTGGGCTGCACTGTTGGAGGAGGCGACCTTTAGATGAAACAATTAAACTGAGGTTCCGCATGCCCTCCCAGGCGATCCCACAGCACTAAAGATCAGCTGAGGGACGTTTCCTACATTTCAGATGCAATTCATTGGCTGAAAAGTATTTTGCAAAGCCCAAGGTCATAAGCTATGCAGAAGGTAAGTTCTTTCTTCTATTTTTTAAACAAAGGGACCAAAGACTGACTGAAAGTACCCCATCAACACCACGTCAATGGAACCAAGTGTTGATCCTACCTTTCCTCCTGAGATATTCAGCCACAAGTGCTGCCACATGAACATAGCACATTGCTGCCTGTAAACAAGATAAAGAGCAGAAATTAGCATACATAAATTAAAAGGGCATTTTGGAAAATAAATGACTGAAAGAATAACAATAGAATAACTTGCTGCAACTGTGCTAATAATTAATAAGCAATAACTACTGGTAACAGCTCTAAGATCATATTTCTGTGCATGTGACGGGGAAAGAGCTTTGTTAAGGGATGCGCTTCTGATATTGGTCTTCAACATCCAAAACCAGCATCCAAACTCTGGACACCTACTCACTCACCAAAGGAGGTAAAAGTGAAAGATCCCCCATGATGCCCCATGGCTGCAGTCTCTCTCTCCAGCAGGCAGATCTGGGAATGACTGTGTCAACAATGGCTGTCTGTTGTGATTGGTTAGGTCTCCACAACTTCAGTACTCACTATACATCAATCACATATTATTCCCTGCTCACCTCTAAGGAGGTCAAAGCCTATATTTGCTCACGCTACATTTGGGTTAATGGGAATAATTGTACAATTGAACTGGAAAAGTGATGGGTTGTCAATGCTAGCAGTTAGTTAACTAATTCTTGGGCACAGGAAGAGGCTGAAGCAGAGAAGTTGCCACACCCCCAATTATCGGACATTGGCATTCAACTTGGGAGAACCCAATTCATACAGATGAATCATGGGATGGTTACTGAACAGGAGGAGACCACTTGGCCTGAAGACCCTATGCTGGCTCTGTGCAAAAGCAACTCAGCTAGTCATACTTCTGTTGCTCTTTGTATGGAATTTTTCTCTCTTCAGATGCTCATCCAATTCCCTTTTGGAAAGCCATGGTTGAGTCCGCTTTCACTACTGCATTCTCAAGCCAGTGCATTCTAGGTCTTAGCCACTTGCTACGTAAAGATATTCCCTCGCATTGCTTTCAGTTCTTTTGCTCTTTAATTAATAATTTAGTCCGTAGCCACCCACACCCCCCAGTGCAGAAGACAACAGCTTCTCTCCACTTGTGGTTTTGAAAACCTCAAACATCCTAATCCTTCCCTTGTAAATTGAAAATTAAAAATAAAATTAATTTGTCCAAAAGTAAAAATCAATACGAGCCCCTGCATCAGCATTAAGATCAGGAAGACTCTACTTATGAAGAAAACTCCTTTTCATAATCTTGAGGAGTGCTTAACATATTATGATGCACATTATGAGCTGGGATTGAGTGGTAAATGCTCTCAGAAGGATGTGGGTTCAAGTACCACAGAGGCTTGAGGACATAATGCAGGCTGACACTCCAAAGCAGCAGTGACTGAGATCGACACTGTGTAAGTTGCCCTCTTTTAAACAAACCCACATCCGCCCTTTCAAAACGGACAGAGAAGATCCCCATGGCCATTATTTCCAAAGGAGGGCAGGAGAGCTCCCCCTTGTGTCCTGGTTAATATCCATCCTGTAAGCAGTCACTTTTCTCCTGTATAAAATGATGCCATTTTTCGCATTTCTGACAGTGGGATCTTGCTGTGCACAAACAGGATGTTGTAATTTCCACAACTGCACCACATCAAAAGTACTTAGCTGCTGGGAAAACACTCAGAGTATCCTGAGGTTTGAAATATACTGCAGAAATGCAAGTTTTAAAAAGAAAAATAGCAAGACAAACCTCCCAACCTCCTCCGCTCCAGTGAAAGAAATCCCAGCCTATCCCACCTTTCTCCATAACTCAAAACCTTTCACAACCAGCAACATCCGAGCAAATCTTGGATTTCAAGATTGCAGGTGTGTTTTTAAGGTCTCAGGAGAGAGATTTAAAAATGACATTTGGGGCAATTTTGTTTTTTTTTAAAACACAGAGGGTGACTCACGTGTGAAATGAACTTCCCGAGGAAGTGGTGGATGTGGGCACAGTTACAACATTTAAAGATAAGGACATGAACAGCAAATGCTAGGAGGGATATGGGCCAAGTGCAGGCAGGTGAGACTGGTTTCGTTTGGGATTATGTTCAGCATGGACTGGTTGGAGGAAAGGGTCCGTTTCCCTGCTGTGTGACCCTATAACAGTGGTCTGGTTAACATTACCTCAGATAAATCACCATTCTTCATGTGGATCTTTGCCATGCTGTCCAACCAGGTTTTCCTCAGCTCTGGGGTGCTGGCGTAGGACTTTGCCAAACTATATTGAAGATCCACGAGCATTTCCGGATCATTCTCATGCTCTTTCATTTGAGCTGTAGCCATGAGCACCGTGCGAATACGCTTCATCAAATCTTTCACTTCAGACGGAAATGCAGTCGCCTGTAACCCCAAGGCACACATTTACAGGGAATTCTAACAATCCTGAAGACTCGGAATTACTTGCTAGAGCACTCACATTTCTTTTTAAAAGAGATACCATTTTCTTTCGATGGGGTGGGGGGGGGGCTCAACATGTTGCTGAGAAGAGATGGAGGGGTTTTGAGAAATCCGTGGGGATGACTGAAGGTAACAGGGTGTAATATTCATACCTGAAAATGTGTTGCTGGTTAAAGCACAGCAGGTTAGGCAGCATCCAAGGAACAGGAAATTCGACGTTTTGGGCATAAGCCCTTCATCAGGATGAAGGGCTTATGCCCGAAATGTCGAATTTCCTGTTCCTTGGATGCTGCCTAACCTGCTGTGCTTTAACCAGCAACACATTTTCAGCTCTGATCTCCAGCATCTGCAGACCTCATTTTTTACCCGTAATATTCATACCGCCTCCCCCTCTGCAGTGTGAATGTCGACTGTCATGGCAAGCAGTCTCAAGCACATTCTGTTGGCACCTCTAAGGCAGTGAACACTTCCAGTTGTTTTACTGAACTGATTTATTTAATGGAAGGTCAGGTTTATCTCTTTCACAGTGGATTGCACCCCATTGTGTGTGTGTGTGTGTGTGTGTGTGTGTGTGTGTGTGTTCTCTGCACGTGGTTGCCAGCAGGAAGTAAGGGGATAGCAGGTGTGAATTTAAACGTTTTTCCCTCATTTCTC
The DNA here is from genome assembly GCF_020745735.1 of Hemiscyllium ocellatum. Taxonomy (NCBI): domain Eukaryota; kingdom Metazoa; phylum Chordata; class Chondrichthyes; order Orectolobiformes; family Hemiscylliidae; genus Hemiscyllium; species Hemiscyllium ocellatum. The sequence goes on along the minus strand of NC_083406.1, from coordinate 19,699,469 downwards.
AACTGCTGGGTCTGATGAAGGGGAACATCAAGACTTGAGTGAACTCCAGTTTAACATCAAACCTAATGAATGACGAGTTGGCTAAAGGAAGACCCTTGAAAAGCAACCAACAGTCAGTAACTATTAAAAAATACAAAGGGCAATGGTAAGAATGTAGACTTAACTGTCCCCCATGTCTAGAGACAAGAGGCAGACAGAGCACACAGCTCTGACTTTTCAAATCTTACCACCCGCCTTAAGCATGTGAGAAGGACTTGCACATTGTTAACCAGCACATTTTACCATGTTGTGAATGCATCTTCTGTGACCCCCACAGTAAATCCTGGAGTGGGACTTCAGCGCCAGAGGTTGGACACTATGCACTGCACCACGAAGTGTCCGATTGTGGGAGCACAGAGGAAAAGATGTTACCACAGCAATCAGTCACAGAATGAAACATCTGAAAGCTGCTCACCTTTACGGCTCGGTCACAGTTGGCACAATTGTTAATAATAGCCAACGACTGCTGAAATCTGGTCCCTCCGATTCCAACCACATCCGCTATTAACTGACTCACTGCGATGATCACCTGCAGGAGGCAACTGAATTACTTAGATTACCAAAGAAACTAAAAAAAAACCTTCTGCTCTCAAAAGTCTCATTACATCCCTCTTCATCTCAATCTATATATCAGTGTATCCATCTGCTGCTTTCCCCCTCATCTGTTCATCAAACCCCCCCCCTTTAAATCTCAACCAATGACTCACTTAAAAAATATGCCATTTTTGATAAACGGATCCCAAGCCAAATGGCGACATATGGGATGAGATACACACCCTTTCCCTGATGGTTCGTTTACTCAGAGAATGCAGCTTTGCCTATTTCAGTCCCCTACCTATTAGTTCAGTGTCTTTACTGTCCTTCTTTATGCTGCTCTCCAGCACTATGACCAAGGTCCACCTTCCCATAGGGAAACTACTTGTTTAAAATCAGCCTGTTCAGAAATGTCGTTACATAACTCTAGCACAGGTGGGACTTGAACCTGGGTCTCCTGGTCTGAGGCAGGATCACTACCGTTCTGCCACAAAAAACCCAATTCTGTCCTTCTGTATATTTCTTTTCATATCCACAAGTACTCCCCCTCTTCAGATCACCAGTGGTATTTTTTCATCTATCAGCTACCACCACTATTACTTTTCCAATTGTTTATAGAGTCATAGAGTCAAAGAGATGTACAGCATGGAAACAGACCCTTCAGTCCAACCCGTCCATGCCAACCAGATATCCCAACCCTATCTATTCCCACCTGCCAGCACCCAGCCCATATCTCTCCAAACCCTTCCTATTCATATACCCATCCAAATGCCTCTTAAATGTTGCAATTGTACCAGCCTCCTCTGGCATACACGTACTACCCTCTTAGTTGACACAAAAGCCCATTAAATGCAGTGCAGACCATCAGAGGTAAGGGGGAAGGTGGAGGGGGCTAAATAGAGTTGGAAGGGTGTCCTCTTTATGCTGCTTTGGAAACCAATTAAACCCAATAGCCAAATTAACAAAAGGGGCATTGCCAAAAAAACAAATATTCCACCAAAACTTTTCAAATTTTAATTTATAACAACATTTTGGGCCTCACAATGAACTGTGGAAGGCCTAAAAAATATCAGGGGGCACCACATGCTCCCTTGCTAGGGGTCGTCAGTCTTCACAATCATTTGAAAACCATTGTGTAATGAAACCAATTAAATGAAATAATAACTGTACTAAATGCAATAAAATTCAAAATGTTAAAGGAAATGACGAACTAGATTAAAATGTTGCTGCCAAGGTCTATCGGAATTCCAGGCCCTTTAAGGCTCACTGGTGACAGAAAGGCCCGAAATGACAGGTGGATGCTGCAGGCCACTCTCTAAAGAGAACACTTTTCATATAAATGTTTAGCAAATATTTTCTAATCAATCTGTCCAGAGATGTTATGACACACCTCTGAAGCAGGTGGGACTTGAACCAGGGAACTATTAGCCCAGCAGCAGGGACACTACTACTGCAGTCTTTGTAAGAGCCCTTATTTAATTTTAAATTTTTTAAAAAGGTTGATTTTTCAAAATCAACTTGTTCAGAGCTGTTATTACACACCTCTGGAGCTGGTGGGAATTCAACCCAGGTCTCCTGGCTCAGTGGTGGTGACACTACCACTGAAACAGAAAGCCGAGAGTTAGTGAGTGACATAAAGCCCTTGTTAAGTGCCATTAGCCTTTTTACTACATTAAATACTCACTGTTTAATTAAGGTTTTGGCATCTTTTCCAAATTTCTATTAAATTGAACATATCTGTCCCAAGTACTGCCAGTAATGAGGTGCTAACATTTTCTCACTTTTCTGCTCAATAAGTGGTCACTGCCAATTTTACTAAACTGCAGCTGGATTAGGCCTTCCATCAATTCCTACCAAAGTTCTAAAAAAAACGTTGCTGTTTCTTCCTGAACACAATTAATACATCAGGAGTTAGTCTATTTCAGCTGTGAGGAAATGGAGGGGATTGGATGCAATGTTTTACATCTTATCCAATTTTTCTTCTCAACTAGAACAATAAATAGTTTCAGGTTGGTATCAAATTAGTGTTGTACTTAATGCCATGGGTTTCCTGTCAGAAGGGCTAGTTAAATTTCACGCAATGTCCCTCTGCAGCTGGTCAAGTGGTGGAATTAGGGTGTGAAATAATTTCAAATTCTAGACATTGGTAGTCAATGTTATGCTGCTCCAGATGAAATACAGAATGACGAGATGACAAGTATAATCTACCCCGTCTACTTTGTATGATCTGCCCCCGGGCTCTGAGCAGCTTGCTCTAAGCTGCATTATTTACATTACTCAGGTTGAATGATCTCATCTGAACAGTCACTGCAACATTCTATTACTCATGCCTTGTGGTTTTGTTGAATTGCCCGGGGGTCTGGGGATCCTATTGTTCCCCGGTGTCTTCATCAAGGTAATACCTAATCAATTTGCCAACCAATTCTCCTCTAGAATAAACTGATGTAATCATTTGAAATTTGACATTCTCGCATTTATCCTGATGTTTGCAGGGTGAAAAGTTTTGGCAACGTGCCTTCCCTTTACAGCAAGACCAGGAGACGTTTCGCCCTTCTTTCCAAATTCCATAGACCAATATTCAAATTTCCAAGGCAACTGGGTTAATTTTTCTTTGTTTTTGGATGGTCAATATGGAGCCAAATCAAGTGGAGTTTGGCAGTGAGGAAGCTTCCTGTCCAAGTCTTTACAAAACATTGTGAGCTTTTCATCCCCACAGCTTAAATTGGATGTGAGCCCAGGTCAAAAGGTGGAAGAACAGTGTGTTCATATATCCTCGCCACTCTGTCTCCCTAAAAGTTCTTTTTGAACTTAAACAGAGTGTACCTTATTGCATTTTGTTTTAAATAGCTACAAGATCAAAAACATGACAAAGAAAGAGAGACGATTCAATGAACTGCAACAAAAGGCTCTATCAGTTTTCAAATGTCACAGCTGCACCAATTCTTGCAGTAACATCAAGGCTTTAGTGAAAGGAAACGATTCTTATGGCAGTTCCCATCGCCTGACACGTACTCTAACACCACCAAGACATGTGGAGTGTTCGCCTCACTGTTAGAATCGCACATCCATTTGGCTCAAGATAAAACCTTGGGAAATTATTGGAGCAAAACCCAGTCCCCTGCTGCACAAAGTACTGGAGTGTGAGACACACGAGCATAGAGTTTCGCTGAGGACATACCCATCAAAGTGAGTAGCTTTAAAAGTAGACCTTGGCTATTAAACAAAAACCCTTCATAATAGAATATTTTAGAAATGATTAAGTTTCCTTTGGGAACACAGTTAAGACTAGTTAAAAGAAACTGTTCTCACTGGATGATAGACGTAACATTAATAACACCAAAAAACACCAACTGAAAAAGTGTTTCACAATCCCTCAGATCAAAACAAAGCCTCAATTTTTCCAAATAAATAAATCCTAACTTTTCAAAAACTCAAGAAATCAGTTTTGTAACATTTCCAAACTTGAGAATGACACATCACTGAATTCTATATAAAATATCCTATTTGAAATTACAATGGGAAGCAAGCTAGAGCTGGCAATGTTCAAGATTCAAAGATATGTTTCAACCATCTACAGAACAGCAATGAATCTCCCACAGGCTCTTTGAGAGAGCAATCTCATTCATTTTACGTCCTCTTGCTCTTTGTCGGTATTCCTGCAATTTTTTTTTTGTTCTCCTTGAAATCTCTGCTCAATTTTCGTTTCAAAGCCATTACTAAATCTGCTTTCCTTGGTCTTTCTTTTTCCCAAAGCACTGACCTGTAGATGTGTCCTCACAAAGGATTTCCTCCCTGTCCACTCAAAATTGTTCCTCATTAAGAAATAAAGGAGAGTGGATGCATCCCCCCGGATGGTGCTCAACTTAGAGTTACAGCACTTCAAAATCTCGTAGCACATTGTGGCACACATGTCGGCTCTGCCTTCGAAGAACGTGGATGGAAACTGAAAAATAAGACACCCCAGTAATGGGCTTTTAAAGGAAAACACGGACAAACTACGAGAATTATAAAAATTTCTACTAAAGACAAAACAAAAGATTTAAAATGGACTGATATCGGTACCTTGTAGACAAGATTCCTCAGAGCTGCAAAGACATACTTCAAGGCCATTTCTGACTGATTGATTTGGACAAAGCAGAGGAGAACATTGAAAACTTTCTTCATCAGGGGGTTGTGTCCATTATCAGAAAGCAGCTGACCCTAGAGAGGACGGTACGTAAAATACGTCAACTTTATGTCAGTCAGTCAGTCAGAATGGCATCAACAAGTTACAATGTATTCACACAGTACAGCAACAGATAATTCCACCGAATAGATCCATGTTCTACTCCAGCTTCATCCCACCCCTTTTCATTTCACGTTATCATAATGTTACAGAGTCATAGACCTTTCATTCCATTTTCATTCAGATCTTCATATCACTTTCCCTTTATTGTATTCTATTCAACTCATCAATGTCTTGACAATAAATCAAAGACACCAGGGAGCTTCCACTGAGCACTTCAGTGGTTTTTTTTTGGTTTACATTTCAAATTTTCAGCTCTCTCACTTCTATTTAAACCCCATAACACCTTATTTAAAAAAGTAAATGGAATTCAGCATTTCAGACCAATCAAAAATTGTATTTACCTTTGTACATGAGACATTTATATTTATAGAATCAAGGGAAAGCTGGCTAAACACGAGACAGAAATGAACCAAAGGATAACTGATAGGGTAAGATGCAGTCGAGTGGGAAGAGATTCAAATGGAACATCAATGCTGGAGTAGACCAAATGGGGTTGAATGGCCTGTTTCTGTGCTATAATTGAAAAGAGGTGGGGGGATTGATAGCTGGGGTCTGTTTCCTTGTACTGTTGGCAGGTGAGACCAGAAAATGCAAAGACCCGTTGCAAATGAACAAACTAAATTCCATGACATTTGAATGATCATACCTTAAAAACATGGGTGAATAAACTCATCATATCCAGAACAGTGAGACACACTTCAGTTGCAATGTTGGCCTCGACGAGTGACTGATGCAAGACATCGGCATCGGTATGGCCGTAGCCTAATTAAAGATAGCAAGACGTTACCACTTCCGACACCATTCAATACAAATTACCTAACTAAGATATTTAACTGACCCATAAAGGCTTTATGCTAGATCTGAACTCTAAATAAGATAACGGTTTGTACAATTATGCTGATTTGAAGATATTTTCTTTACTATGCTTATTCCACCTTTAGCATATTCAGTGACCCCGCTACAGGAGATAAGGGCAGAACTAGACCATTCGGCCCATTGGGTTTGCTCTGCCATTCCACCGCAGCCGCCGGTTCTCCACCAGCTTCTGAGGCCAAGTGTTCAAAGTCGCACAACAGTCCGAGGAAAACAACTTCCTTAAAGGGAAACGTGTGACCTCCCCCCCCCGCCACAACTAATTTTAAACTGTGCTCCCCTGACTTCTCACACCCAGTTCTGTACTCTTCCACACAAGTAAACTTCATTTCCACAACCACTTTGTCAAGACCGTTCAGGATCTTTTACACTTCAATCAAATCACCTCTCACTTTCCTAAACTGTGGTGAAACAAGCCCAGCCTGTCCAACCTTCCCTCATAAGATGGCCTGCTCATTCCATGCATCAATCTCCTCCCATGATGGTCAGCAAAGCCTTCCGTTTCTGTCTCCCTTTTGTATCTAATGAATGTTCACTTCAGTATGTCTGTTATTCACCGTAACCACTCTGTGTGTTGCAGAGTTTTGTATCTAAAACACACTCAATGTAGACATGATCACCCGAATGCCCTGTTGGATTTAGCTTAAGTAGAATTACTCTGAGTTAGGTCTGGCTCATGAGTGCTAAGACCAAAATTATAAGCATCTCTGGGAGTTCACCTCTCATCCTGCACTTTTCCTTATAATACAGCCATAGCATTTTCAGTCTTTTAGTTATAGAGTCATACAACATGGAAACAGGCCCTTCGGCCCAACTCATTCATGTCAACCTCTTTCCGAAACTGAATTAGTCCCATTTGCCTCCTCTTTTGGAGTACTGTATCCCTTCCTGGTCGCCCTATTACAGGAAATAAATTATTAAGTTGGAGAGGGATCAAAGATTTACCTGGACATTGCCAATACTTGAGTTATAAGGAGAGGCTGGATAGGTTGCAACTTTTTTCACTGGAGTGTAGAAGGTTGAGGGGTCGCCAGACAGATATTTTTAAGGGCATGAGGGGCATAGGTAAGGTGAATAGCAAAGGTCTTTTCACTAGGATGGGGGCAGTTCAAAATTAGGGGGCATACTTTTAAAGGTGAGAGGAGGAAGACTTAAAAGGGTCCTGAGGGGCAATGTTTTTACACAGAGGGTGTTTCATATGCGGAAAGAACTATCGAAGCAAGTGGGAGTTGCAGGCACATTTACAACACTTAAAAGACATTTGAACAGTTCCATGAATCAGATAGGTTTAGAGGGATATGGGCCAAACGCAGTCAAGTGGGACTTGTTTTGTTTGGGAAGCTAGTTTGGCTTGCACAAGTTGGACCAAAGGGTCTGTTTCCGGGCTGTACGACTCTACAATCTTGCAGATAGCGGGGCAGGGACAAGGGGTCATATGGCCTACCCCTGCTCCCATTTCTTACGAATTCACTTCACAAGCCTTCCTCATTCTACATCTCAGCATCCCTTTCAGATGCTGCTTAAAACATGCCTTGTAACTTGATATGCTGTTTCTCTCTGTGGCTTGGTGCCAAATCTTGTCTGATTAGTGTGGGATGTTATTTTATGGTGTTAAAGACACTACATAAATTACAGCTGTTGTTGCAAACACAAAATTTGCAAATTTACTCCTGCTTTTGAACATTCAATAAATGTGTGAGTTATCAATAGATTAAAGAAACTCATAATATACCTAAAGTGTCCTTTCCAACAGTTATGAGCATCAACAGCACACGTGCTCAATCATTAAGTGCTCTTACACTGGAAGAGTTTCAAAGACTGATCACCCTCAATGAGTAGGGAATTCTCTTCATTGGAATGTAAAATGGGCAACCCCTTATTTTCAAAGGGGGACCTCCAGTTCCTGATCCTCCTACAACAGGAACCATCCTCTTCATATTCACCTCACTAAAACTCTTCAGTATCTTGGATGTTTCAATAAAGTGATTTTTTTATTTTTCTAAACTCTAGCTGATACAAGTCAAGTTGTTAAATATCTCCGTGCAAAGCATCCCAGTAAACATTCACTGAACTGCAAGGTAGCTGGTGATGATTCTGCTTTTCCCATTTACATCCCGTGAATCCCATTTACATTGTCCTTCCTCCCTCCCTGTTCCATTACCTCCCTGTTCCCATTTTGAACAGGCTCTTCATTTGTCTTTGAATCCCCCCTGGCCTCAATGCTGTCACAGATCAAGCTCCCACTCATTGGCATTACTGCACAAGCTGAAACAGCTATTTTCAGATTCTACCAGGATGAATGGGTTGCGTGTTACCCCTGCAATCCCGGCAAAATAACAGCCTGCAATACTTGGGAGAAGATCCCAGGAATGGTTCAATCAATTAGTCCAAAATGTTGTGAAGGGAGGATGGGTTAGAACTCCAAAGGGTTCAAGGGAGTGGAGTCTAAACAGCCAGGAGAATCAACTGCTGAAACATGAGCTTCGAGCTATTAATCCCCAACATTAGTTATGCACAACATGCATGAATTTCCAGAAAGAATGATAAAAAGTAAGTTTGAGAAGCTCTGTCCAACAGGGACCAGAAACATGGCAACATTAATCCAATGATGTAACCTTGCTGGGTCTTACCATTGTCTACAGAAATTCCAAGTACACTGGATAGCTTTCTTACACTGGAAACAGAGATAAGGTCATTTTGTTACTCATGTTTTGATACCAGCACACAGTCTTTGCATTGACTCACATTCCTGTTGACATTTTTTGAAACAAAGCCTGATCAGAACATTGTTAACGGTACAATTTTCTCCCCCCGAAGTTTGTGTACATTGAATATAGACCAAAACGTTTCAATGTGATGAACTCTAGGCATTTTAAGGGAGTGGAACATGATTATCTGAAAGGCATTTCAAATCAATGCATCAACCGTTGATGGAACTGAAAACATTTCTACAGTTCACGAATGGTTTTTAAGCAATCACTAGCCACATTATTCATATTCAGAAAATTTAGCAAGGTACGGAAAAAACAAAATAATAAATGCATAACATGAATTCTAACTATATTGATCATCCAGAGATCGCTAGCTATCACAGTAGAGCCAACTGTTGTATTCTGAATTATGTGCATGTGAATTGAATGAAGACACTTTGGTTCTGGATCATCACAACATATCCTTTATCCGCTGACATCAAAGAATAAGGACAGTGAGCCCATGATGAAGGTTTGCAAACGAGAGCAGTGACTAATCCCCTTAACCTGACTCTCTCCAATCTAACCCTGCTTTCTGCAGCTGGTATCGTGCATCATGTGAAAAGAGTAAATGTAACAGTTTCTAACTTGATGATCCCCATCGCATGTGACAAAGCATTCTCTGCTCTGATAACTCGCTCTTTTTCTCCTTCACATTTTGCAAAAAATCGGTCGGCAAGTATTCATTTCAAATTTCTCTCCCAAATCACAACGCTGGCTCACTGAGCACCATCATGTCTCCAAGTTGGAATTCTGTGGGCTCAGGTTCCACTTCAGGATTTCAGCACAAAGTCTAGGCTTACACAGTAAAACACTGAAGGAGCGCCAGACTGTCAGACAGTCATTAGAGAGAGAGAGCGCTGCACAGTGAGAGGGCCAGTACAGAGGGAGGGCCAGTACAGAGGGAGCGCAACACTGTCGGAGGGTCAGAACAGAGGAAGCGCTGCACAGGTGGAAGGTCAGTATAGAGGGAGCGCCACACTGGTGGAGGGTCAGTACAGAGGGAGCGCCGCACTGGCGGAGGGTCAGTACATAGGAAGAACCGCACTGGCAGAGGATCAGTACAGAGGGAACGCTGCACTGGTGGAGGGTCAGTACAGAGGAAGCGCCGCACTGGTGGAGGGTCAGTACAGAGGGAGCACCGCAATGGCAGAGGGTCAGTACAGAGGAATTGCCGCACTGGTGGACTGTCAGTACAGAGGGAACGCCACACTGGCGGAGGGTCAGTACAGAGGGAGCGCCGCAATGGCAGAGGTTCAGTACAGAGGAAGTGCCGCACTGGTGGAGCGTCAGTACAGAGGGAACGCCGCATTGGCGGAGGGTCAGTACAGAGGGAGCGCCGCACTGGCGGAAGGTCAGTACAGAGGGAGCGCCGCACTGGTGGAGGGTCAGTACAGAGAGAGCGCCGCACTGGCGGAGGGTCAGTACAGAGGGAGCGCCGCAATGGCAGAGGTTCAGTACAGAGGGAGCGCCGCACTGGCGGAAGGTCAGTACAGAGGGAGCGCCGCACTGGTGGAGGGTCAGTACAGAGAGAGCGCCGCACTGGCAGAGGGTCAGTACAGAGGGAGCGCGGCACTGGCGGAGGGTCAGTACAGAGGGAGCGCCGCACTGGCGGAGGGTCAGTACAGAGGAAGTGCCGCACTGGTGGACTGTCAGTACAGAGGGAACGCCACACTGGCGGAGGGTCAGTACAGAGGGAGCGCCGCAATGGCAGAGGTTCAGTACAGAGGAAGTGCCGCACTGGTGGAGCGTCAGTACAGAGGGAACGCCGCACTGGTGGAGGGTCAGTACAGAGGGAGCGCCGCACTGGTGGAAGGTCAGTACAGAGGAAGCGCCGCACTGGCGGAGGGTCAGTACAGAGAGAGCGCCGCACTGGCGGAGGGTCAGTACAGAGGAAGCGGCACACTGGTGGAGGGTCAGTACAGAGAGAGCGTCACACTTGTGGAGGGTCAGTACTGAGGAAGCGCCACACTGGCAGAGGGTCAGTAGAGAGGGAACGCCGCACTGGCGGAGGGTCAGTACAGAGGGAGCGTCGCAGTGGCCGAGGGTCAGTACAGAGGGAGCGCCGCACTGGTGGAGGGTCAGTACAGAGGGAGCGCCGCACTGGCGGAGGGTCAGTACATAGGAAGAACCGCACTGGCAGAGGATCAGTACAGAGGGAACGCTGCACTGGTGGAGGGTCAGTACAGAGGAAGCGCCGCACTGGTGGAGGGTCAGTACAGAGGGAGCACCGCAATGGCAGAGGGTCAGTACAGAGGAATTGCCGCACTGGTGGATTGTCAGTACAGAGGGAACGCCACACTGGCGGAGGGTCAGTACAGAGGGAGCGCCGCACTGGTGGAGGGTCAGTACAGAGGGAGCGCCGCACTGGCGGAGGGTCAGTACATAGGAAGAACCGCACTGGCAGAGGATCAGTACAGAGGGAACGCTGCACTGGTGGAGGGTCAGTACAGAGGGAGCACCGCAATGGCAGAGGGTCAGTACAGAGGGAGCACCGCAATGGCAGAGGGTCAGTACAGAGGAATTGCCGCACTGGTGGACTTTCAGTACAGAGGGAACGCCACACTGGCGGAGGGTCAGTACAGAGGGAGCGCCGCAATGGCAGAGGTTCAGTACAGAGGAAGTGCCGCACTGGTGGAGCGTCAGTACAGAGGGAACGCCGCATTGGCGGAGGGTCAGTACAGAGGGAGCGCCGCACTGGCGGAAGGTCAGTACAGAGGGAGCGCCGCACTGGTGGAGGGTCAGTACAGAGAGAGCGCCGCACTGGCAGAGGGTCAGTACAGAGGGAGCGCGGCACTGGCGGAGGGTCAGTACAGAGGGAGCGCCGCACTGGCGGAGGGTCAGTACAGAGGAAGTGCCGCACTGGTGGACTGTCAGTACAGAGGGAACGCCACACTGGCGGAGGGTCAGTACAGAGGGAGCGCCGCAATGGCAGAGGTTCAGTACAGAGGAAGTGCCGCACTGGTGGAGCGTCAGTACAGAGGGAACGCCGCATTGGCGGAGGGTCAGTACAGAGGGAGCGCCGCACTGGCGGAGGGTCAGTACAGAGGGAGCGCCGCACTGGTGGAGGGTCAGTACAGAGAGTGCGCCGCACTGGCAGAGGGTCAGTACAGAGGGAGCGCGGCACTGGCGGAGGGCCAGTACAGAGGGAGCACCGCACTGGCGGAGGGTCAGTACAGAGGAAGCGCCGCACTGGCAGAGGATCAGTACAGAGAGAGCGCCGCACTGGCAGAGGGTCAGTACTGAGGGAACGCGGCACTGGCGGAGGGTCAGTACTGAGGGAGCGCCACACTGGCGGAGGGTCAGTACAGAGGAAGCACCACACTGGCGGAGGGTCAGTACAGAGGGAGCACCACACTGTCGGAGGGTCAGTACAGAGGGAGCACCACACTGTCGGAGGGTCAGTACAGATGGAGTGCCTCACTGTCGGAGGGTCACTACTGAGGGAAGGCCACACTATTGAATGGTCAGTACTAAGGGAAGACCGCACTGTCATAGGGTTAGTATGGAGGGAATGCCGCACTACCTGAGGGTCAGTACTGAAGGAGTTCTGCACTGTCAGAGGGTCCCATCTGGGAAGGGAGTTGCAATTTTTAACCTACAAATGACCCAGGCTACCCAAAACCTGAATTATGAAGGATTTCCTCGAGTGGATTTGGAGGAAGTGTAAACAGTGGCAGGTATTTGGTTAATCAGAGGACACAGATTGTAGGTAACAGGCAAAAGAACTGGTGGGGAAATGAGGAAAGTTTATTTTCCTATAAGGCAATGAGTTGGAATGGGCTGCCTGAAAATGGAGTGGAAGCAGGTTCAAAAGTAAATTTTAAAAAAGTGATCTGGGTAAATACTCGAAAAGGAGAAATTTTCAGGGCTGTGAACAAGTGGGAGTGGGAATATTCAGCTATTGCTTTCAAAGAGTTGGCACAGGCACAATGGGCCAAATGGCCTCGATCTGCACTGTAAGAATTCTGTGAACAACATGAGGTGTTTACAACAACAAATAAGCATTTTGGTTTTGCAAAACAGAAACACTTTGAGAGCCAAGTAACCAATCACTGTCCCTCACAGACATTGTTAATAAATGGCTTTGATTGCAATATTTGATTTCAGAGGAAAATAATAACTTCCCTTTATATCGATTAGGCAGTATAAATAACAGTTTATGAGCTGCCAAAGGTTATGATATGGACCTGAATTAGGTTGTAAATAATCAGGTTCCACTTCAGACATCAAACCAATCTTTTCCCAATTTCCTTCAGCGGTGACAGCTTAATCGAATCAGGAATGTAGGCCCATGACTGTGCTCTGGAGGTGGTCTGCATAGTCTATTCAAAGGAGCATTAGTGTTTTTCTATGAGCTCCTATGTTCACTGATAAATGCACCCTTGAGACTACAAGACTTACTGTGGTTAAAAGTGCAAGAATTATCCAAGCTGCTGAGTTGCTGCAATCTGGCATGCATCATTCCTGTTCTACTGCGAGAAACAGGCAACGTTTGAGCTTTCTTTTCATGTGCATTACTGATGGATCCTAACCCCTCTTGGTTCCTGCAAGATGGGCAAATGGGACAGAGCAAAGGTTAATGTCAGCACAACGCTGCAAAAGCCAAGTGTTAGTAAAGCAGTTGTTACTTTTTTTTTGTGTGAGCATCTTCTAGAGGCCAAACTGATTAGTTTAAATGACATATCCAATTTTATCTACTTCACAAGAACAGAACAAACTGGAGTGTTGTTGACCATTTGGTCTTTCAAGCCTGCTCTGTCATTTAATAGAAGCATGGCTGATCTTGGGTTCCAGCTTCACTCACTGCCTACTTCCATACCTGGTGATTCCCTGAAACACCAGAAATCTGACTATCCCAGCTGTAAACATATTCAATGGTGGAGTATCACTAATACTCAGTGAGAGAAAATGCAAAAGATTCCCAACCCTTGGAGAGAAGAAATTCACCCGTGTCTCAGTCCTAAAAGATCCTAATTGAAATTATGTCCCTGTGTTTTAGATTCCCTGCCCAGCAGGAGCAACCTCTCAGTAGCTACTCTATAAAGCCCCTACAGAGTCTTGTATACTTCATTCCAGGATCATACAAGCCTCCAGTCCCAGGGACCAGTTTAGATTAGATTAGATTACATTACAGTGTGGAAACAGGTCCTTCGGCCCAACAAGTCCACACCGACCAGCCCATACTCTTACATTTACCCCTTACCTAACACTACAGCAATTTAGCATGGCCAATTCACCTAACCTGCACATCTTTGGACTGTGGGAAGAAACCGGAGCACCCGGAGGAAACCCACGCAGACACGGGGAGAACGTGCAAACTCCACACAGTCAGTCGCCTGAGTCGGGAATTGAACCCGGGTCTCTGGCGCTGTGAGGCAGCAGTGCTAACCACTGTGCCACCCACTTTCACTTCTGCCACCACCAATGAAGCCATACTTGAATTTGTTGACTTCAGGTGCAAAGACATGAACTTTTATCAATTAAATACAACTAGTTAAAGTGGTGACATTTGCACTTATCAGTTTTTTTCCAAGCAGCTTTTGAGAGTAGTGCTTCTAACAATTAAAGACCACAAAAAAACATTGTTTGCGGATTCATCATCACAAAACAGTCAACTCCAAAACAGTGTTTGAGGAAATTTTGAAGCTGCAATGGTCATAGCAAGCAAATACAAGCCAGAAAGCGTGGTTGCCAGTGAGCGAGTGTTAGCACGCCGACAATAACAGTAAAAGGCAGTTTACTTTTGCTGAATTTCTGTACCTGCGTACGGAAATTCACAAACAGCTACAAAACAAAGACAGATGTGAAACAAAACACATGGGAACAGAGACACACACAAAAGCAGCAAATACCCAAGTCTTACCCAGCAAGAGGGGAGGAGCCAGACACAGACTTTTTTTTGGGGGGGGTTTAGCAGTTGTCAGCATACAGGGTGCAAAATCAAAGAAAAATAAAGGTAATTTGTGTTAGGAATAAATGGTGAGTCCACTGCTTCATACCACCACCAGAGCTTTTACAATAGAATACCACAACAGGTTAGTTTATGAAGAAAATACAATCAAGGAAATATCAATGTTTAAATTGAAACAGTGCACAAAAGTAATAAAATGCAATTGTCCACTGGTCCATCTGAAATAAAGCTTCACAACTTTTAAATTGCATAAGCTGTCAGAAAAAGGAGTTAGTCCTCAAAACTAAACATAAAGAGGTGTCCTATAAAAACAATTCACTGGTCTCACTTCAGTTTGTAAATGTACATCTTGGGATAGGTAGAGAACACTGAAAGGTTTGCTAGGGTGTAGAATTTAGCAGAAATGGAATCTTGAGCACTGGGTTCTGGAGAAAGGTCACTGGACACGAGATATTAACTGCTTTCTCTGCACAGATGCTGCCAGATCTGTTGAGTTTCTCCAGCATTTTCTGATTTAGTACAAAATTGACCAACCCTGTCGAACAGGGTCAGTTGGTGGAAACCTGTCAAAGACATTGTTTTAAAATGGGACGCAATTTGGTTTGTGGGTGGGGATGTTTTTGTGCAAAACAATTTTAGAAGCAATGTCAAAGACTGTGGAGGGCAGGCTTATGCTTGAATCATCACGCGCTGATTGTTGGAATAAATTGGCCACTGCGCCTCCCTCTTTACAATAGGGACTACACCTTTGTTGACAGTAAAGTACTTTGGGGCTAAGTTTCTGAGGTTGTGAAACGTGCCTCAGAAATGCAAATTCTCTCTCCTTTTCAAATTTTAAGAACTTACAGAAACACTGGCAGACATTTCAGGATAATGAGTAGACTCTGTAACAGTACCTTGCTATGTATCGCTTCCCCATATATCTGAACTGATGAAGACACACTCTGTGGAGAGAAATGTAATAGTCAGTGCAGTAATACGTACCCTCAACAACAAAGAGACTGACCATCCAACCAAACAGGTCTGTGCTTCAGTAATTAAATCAAACTTAAGATAGCAATTGTCACCACCAATAATAATCTATTATTCACCACTTGTAACAAAATAAACAAGTTCATTCTATTAAAAGGCAGAGAGAAAAACATTTTCCACTCGCAGGGGGACAAGTAACCAGAAGGTACAGATTTATGGTGCTCACTAAAAGAACTAGAGTTGATCCAGTGAGTTGTTCTCCTCAGGAATGTGCTGTGGGAATGGCTGGTGGAAGCTAATTCAATAGTAACCTTCAAAAGGGTTATCCGATAAATCAGAGAGCGGTTACATCACAGAAGGAGGCAATCCTTCGGTCCATAGACACCTGCCACCTCTCTGTGTGGAAGCAGGCCATTCAGCCCAGTGAGTCCATACTGACCCTCCAAAGAGCATCCGACCTAGACCCATTCGCCTACCCCTGTATTTTCCATGGCTAATCCACCTAGCCTGCAATCCCTGGACACTATGGGCAATCCACCCAACCTGCACACCTTTGGACTGTGGCAGGAAAACTGGAGCACCTGGAGGAAATGCATACAGATGTGTGCAAACGCCACACAGTCACCTGAGTATGGAATTGAACCCAGGTTCCTGGCTCTGTGAGGCAGCAGTGCCAATCGCTGAGGCACCATGCCACCCCATAACAGTCCTGGGTGACCTGGATGTCTAGATCAATAGCCTAGCGAGAATACGACAATGCCATCGCCTTCCTTCATTATTAACCATGGTTGGATTCAAACCCATATCCCCAGAATATTATCCTGAAGTAACATAGTACTGATTCAGGGACATTATTAATGCCCTATCCCCTTCGGTGCCCTTATGCAAATGGGAACAGTTTCTCCCTCTCTACACTGTTCAGATTCACGACTCACCCCCCACTTTCACTTATTTTGAACTCTCTTCCCAAGCTTCCCTATCCCAAGGGAAAAAAAAACACCTTCTTCTATCCATTCACTGAATCCTTGAAAACACAAAAACTGCAATGGGAATGGCTCTTGGAAAAATATCTGCAAAGTCTCATTGCTCAGATATACTCACTCAAGGATTGTAAAGAAGTCCATCAGTTCAGGAGTAGAAGCCTTGTTCCAATAAGTAATCAAAGCATCTATAAAATAAACAAGATATTTTATGTTACTCTGTCAAACATAATCAGCAAAAACAGTACTCTTCTTGTAAAGTCACAATGATTTGACATCTGGTATTAGAACATAGAAAAATACAGCGCAGTACAGGCCCTTCGGCCCTCGATGTTGCGCTGACCAAAGCCCACCTAACCTACACTAGCCCAATAACCTCCATATGCCTATCCAATGCCCGCTTAAATGACCATAAAGAGGGAGAGTTCACCACTGCTACTGGCAGGGCATTCCATGAACTCACAACCCGCCGAGTAAAGAATCTACCCCTAACATCTGTCCTATACCTACCACCCCTTAATTTAAAGCTGTGTCCCCTAGTAACAGCTGACTCCATTAACAGAAAAAGGTTCTCACTGTCTACCCTATCTAAACCCCTAATCATCTTGTACACCTCTATCAAATCTCCCCTAAACCTTCTTTTCTCCAATGAGAACAGCCCCAAGTGCCTCAGCCTTTCCTCATACGATCTTCCTACCATGCCAGGCAACATCCTGGTAAACCTCCTCTGCACTCGTTCCAATGCCTCCACATCCTTCCTATAGTATGGCGACCAAAACTGCACACAATACTCCAGATGAGGCCGCACCAGAGTCTTATACAACTGCAACATGACCTCAGGACTCTGGAACTCAATTCCTCTACCAATAAAGCCCAGTACACCATATGCCTTCTTCACAGCTCTATTTACCTAGGTGGCAACTTTCAGAGATCTGTGTACATGGACACCAAGATCCCTCTGCTCATCCACACTACCAAGTAGCCTACCATTAGCCCAGTAATCCATCTTCTTGTTACTCCTACCAAAGTGAATGACTTCACACTTAGCTACATTGAACTCCATTTGCCACCTTTCTGCCCAGCTCTGCAACTTATCTATATCCCGCTGTAACCTGCCACATCCTTCTTCGCTGTCCACAACTCCACCGACTTTCGTGTCATCCGCAAACTTGCTCACCCAGCTTTCAAGCCCCTCCTCTAGATCATTTATAAAGATGACAAACAGCAATGGTCCCAAAACAGATCCTTGTGGAACACCGCTAGTAACTGCACTCCAAGATGAACCTATTCCCAGTGGTTATTGTTTTCCATTTGTGACATGCAACAAGTTCATTATTAACTTGTGGCTGAAATGATCTCTCATGTACACATCTACTTGTGACTAATGAACTGACATCAAAGGGAGTCCATTGAGAAGACTCGATCCCACTTTCGTCTACTATGGAACGATCACGAACAGGCCAAATCCAATCAGGGCCCCGTATTTAAGGAAGGATTTCTTGTCTTTGGAAGGGTCTAGAGGTGGTTTACAAGCACGATCCTGGGGATGAAGGGCTTTTCACATGAGGTGCAGTTGAGGACTCTTTCTCTGTACTCGAGAAGGATGAGGGGACATCCCATTCAATCTCACAAAATACTGTGAAGCCTGGATACAGTGAACGTGGAGAAGATGTTCCCATTACGAGGAAAGATTAGGACCCAGGGTACAGCCTCAGCTTTTAGAACCGAGATAAGGAGAAAATTCTTCAACCTGAGGGTAGTGAAGCTGTGGAACTCAATGCTGCAGAACGTGATGGAGGCCAAGTCATTGAGTGTATTTAAGACAGATACAGATAGGTTCTTGGTTAGTAAGGGAATCAAAGGTTAAGGGGAGAAGACAGGAGGATGGGGCTGAGAAACATTATCAGTCATGATTGAATGGTGAGTAGACTTGATGGGCTGAATGGCCTGATTCTGATCCTGTATCTTATGAAAAGAGTTGAACATGTGTTGCTCGTTAAAGCACAGCAGGTCAGGCAGCATCCAAGGAATAGGAAATTCGACGTTTCGGGCATAAGCCCTTCATCAGGAATGAGGAGAGAGTGCCAGGCAGGCTAAGATAAAAGGTAGGGAGGAGGGACTTGGGGGAGGGGTGATGGAGATGTGATAGGTGGAAGGAGGTCAAGGTGAGGGTGGTAGGCCGGAGTGGGGTGGGGGCGGAGAGGTCAGGAAGAAGATTGCAGGTTAGGAGGGCGGTGCTGAGTTGAGGGAACCGACTGAGACAAGGTGGGGGGAGGGGAAATGAGGAAACTGGAGAAATCTGAGTTCATACCTTGTGGTTGGAGGGTTCCCAGGCGGAAGATGAGGCGCTCTTCCTCCAACCATCGTGTTGTTATGTTTTGCCGGTGGAGGAGTCCAAGGACCTGCATGTCCTCAGTGGAGTGGGAGGGAGAGTTAAAGTGTTGAGCCACGGGGTGGTTGGGTTGGTTGGTCCGGGCGTCCCTGAGGTGTTCTCTGAAGCGTTCCGCAAGTAAGCGGCCCGTCTCCCCAATGTAGAGGAGGCCACATCGGGTGCAGCGGATGCAATAGATGATGTGTGTGGAGGTACAGGTGAACTTGTGGCGGATATGGAAGGATCCCTTGGGGCCTTGGAGGGAAGTGAGGGAGGAGGTGTGGGCGCAAGTTTTACATTTCCTGCGGTTGCAGGGGAAGGTGCCGGGAGTGGAGGTTGGGTTGGTGGGGGGTGTGGACCTGACGAGGGAGTCACGAAGGGAGTGGTCTTTGCGGAACGCTGATAGGGGAGGGGAGGGAAATATATCCCTGGTGGTGGGGTCCGTTTGGAGGTGGCGGAAATGACGGCAGATGATACGCTGTATACGGAGGTTGGTGAGGTGGTAGGTGAGAACCAGTGGGGTTCTGTCTTGGTGGCGGTTGGAGGGGCGGGGCTCAAGGGCGGAGGAGCGGGAAGTGGAGGAGATGCGGTGGAGGACATCGTCGATCACGTTTGGGGGGAATCTGCGGTCCTTGAAGAAGGAGGCCATCTGGGCTGTGCGGTGTTGGAACTGGTCCTCCTGGGAGCAGATGCGGCGGAGACGAAGGAATTGGGAATATGGGATGGAGTTTTTACAGGGGGCAGGGTGGGAGGAGGTGTAGTCCAGATAGCTGTGGGAGTCAGTCGGTTTATAGTAGATGTCTGTGTTGAGTCGGTCGCCTGAGGTAGAAATGGAAAGGTCTAGGAAGGGGAGGTAGGAGTCTGAGACAGTCCAGGTGAATTTGAGGTCAGGATGAAAGGTGTTAGTAAAGTTGATGAACTGTTCAACCTCCTCGTGGGAGCACGAGGCAGCGCCGATACAGTCATCGATGTAGTGGAGGAAAAGGTGGGGGGTGGTGCCAGTGTAGTTGCGGAAGATGGACTGTTCCACATATCTTACGAAGAGACAGGCATAGCTGGGGCCCATGCGGGTGCCCATGGCAACTCCTTTAGTTTGGAGGAAGTGGGAGGATTGAAAAGAGAAGTTATTCAGGGTGAGGACCAGTTCAGTCAGTCGAAGGAGGGTGTCAGTGGAAGGGTACTGGTTGGTGCGGCGGGAAAGGAAGAAGCGGAGGGCTTTGAGTCCTTCGTGATGGGGGATGGAGGTGTACAGGGACTGGATGTCCATCATGAAAATAAGGCGTTGGGGACCGGGGAAGCGAAAATCCTGGAGGTGGTGGAGGGCGTGGGTGGTGTCCCGAACGTAGGTGGGGAGTTCTTGGACTAAAGGGGACAGAACTGTGTCAAGGTATGCGGAGATGAGTTCGGTGGGGCAGGAGCAGGCCTATCTTTTACCCTATCTTATGAAAAGATCCAACCTCCATTTGGCTCTGCATCAAATCACCAGCCAAAGGCTTAGGAAAACTCTCATGACATTTTCCATCTCTTTGACCTCATCATGTATTAAGAAGGAAAACCAGAATTCCTCCTGGGGTATTGGAACTTTTCAAATATCTTCTTACAAGACCAAATATGTTAAAGAACCATTATATTAAATTTATGTCAGCACTTGATTTTAAGCATTCTAACCCAGCTTCTGATGAATCGATTATCTCAGAAATATCCAGGACAAGCAGCCCACTTGTTCAACACCTCTCACAATCAATACTTCATCATGTTAAAATATCTCAACTAGATCACCTCTGAATCCATTACATTCAAGGAATACAAAACCTCCTTTACACAACCTGTCTACATAATCGACCTGGGATCATTTTTATGAATCTGCACTGTGCCCCCTTCAAATTAAATATATTTCCTCCTGAGACAGTGCCCAGAAATGATCATGGCCACTCACTTTCCCAAAGCAATTAGAAATGTACAGTCACACGACTGAATGAGAGATTCATGAGTCACAAGCCCTAAAATATACTGAACTTTCATGCTCATTAAAACAATTAGTTATAATCTATAAACTTCTGGTTGATTAGATTACTTACAGTGTGGAAACAGGCCCTTCGGCCCAACAAGTCCACACCGACCCGCCGAAGCGCAACCCACCCATACCCCTACATATACCCCTTACCTAACACTACGGGCAATTTAGCATGGCCAATTCACCTGACCCGCACATCTTTTGGACTGTGGGAGGAAACCGGAGCACCCGGAGGAAACCCACGCAGACACGGGGAGAACGTGCAAACTCCACACAGTCAGTCGCCTGAGGTGGGAATTGAACCCAGGTCCCTGGCGCTGTGAGGCAGCAGTGCTAACCACTGTGCCACCATGCCGCCCCTAATGATCTTAGCTCTCATTACCCTAATAAATAACAAGAAAAACTTGGCAGAAGCCAACACTCTAGAGTGATTCTGTAGATCATCAATATTAGAAACCTTTAAGACAGATATCAATTCTTCAACCTTAAATGATTATAAGTTAAAGCTTATGCATGTTGGTAAAGGGTTATATTGCATTATTATCAGAAATTAATCTTATAACCTGCTCGCTGTGATTTGAAACATACCAGGTCCTCAGAGTATGTGACTTAATGGTTGTTGAAAGGATGTTTTCCTTTCCAGGAGAGAATAAGACTGGAGGATACGATGTGAAATACAGGATCAACTATTTAAGATGGAGATGATGAGAACCTCTTTCCCTCAGAGGGTCACTGAGTCTGTGGCATTCTCTTCTCCAGAGGGTGGTGGAAACAGGGTCATTGGAAGGGTCAACAACATAAAGATCAATTCGCGACAAACAAGGATATCAGGTTCAGGCAAGAAATGGGAGTTCAGATCACAATGATTACTAATCTGAATGTTCATATCTGAGCCTGGGAGTAGGTATATTCATAATGACTCGTCTAAGGAAATACCAATGCTTTTCAATTCCCTATCCAACATCACTGACATGGCCATTCAGCCCAAATGATCTCTGCTGGTTTTCATGCTTCACAACAACTGTCCCTCTCAATGCTATTTCACCTCACCCTGTCAGCATAACCTTCTTTTCCTTCTACCTCATGTGTTTTCTTTATTTTATTCGTTCACCAGTTGTAGGATAACATTTACTACCCAGCCCTGATTGCTCGACAAGGTGGTTTTGAGTCACCTATTTTTAGGGCAATTAGAAATGGACAATAAGAGACAGTATGCCCGGGGGATAAAAAATATCTGGCTTCCCATCAAGTCAGAAGTCACATGACACCAGGTTATAGTCCAACAGGTTTATCTGAAATCACGAGCCTTTCAGAGCACTGCTCCTTTGTCAGGTAAAGTGGAGGGAGATGCACAGAACACAAGCGCTTGTGTGCTCCTCTCCACCTGATGAGGGAGCAGTGCTCCAAAAGCTCATGACTTCAAATAAACCTGATGGACTGAAACCTGGTGTTGTGAGACTTGACTTTGCCCACCCCAGTCTAACACCTCCAGCACCTCCACATCGTGGTTCCCATTAAGTGCTATTCACCTCAACTACGCCACATTGTGGTGAATTCCACACTTTCACCATTCTCTGGACGAAGATATTTCGCCTCAATTTGCAACTGGAGGGATCATTGGCCTACTTATCTTTACAGCCTGCAGTTTTGAACTCCCACAAATGCAAAAAGTATTCCCTATGTTTATCCCAATGAAAACTTTCTTCCTACTAAAGTATTGTCATCCCCAGCTTTCTCTTTCCCAGAGGACAGAGTCACAGCCTCTTGGATCTTTCCCATTTATTGTTAAAGCTGTCAACTCTGAAAAACAAACTAATGTGTATTCCCAATTTTCGAATGGAAAAATTGCATTTGGGAACTGGAGAGTAACAGACTTAGTATTTCAGAGCCATGACCTTTCATCAGCTTTAGGGAAAAGTCTTGGACCAGAAACATCAGCTTCTCTCCAGCATTTTCAGCTCTTATTTCTGGTATCGAGTGTATGCAGTACTTTGCTTTGGAGTATGGGAACTGAATTTAATTTGCTCCTTAAAATCGGGCTTTGTTACAATAAAGATGTTAATGGACCTACCATCAGACATGCTTTTTAGCACGTGCAGGAAACACATGAGGAGACTACGTATCTCTGTCTGTTCCAGTTTGTCGCATCGTATCAGAGAGCCCCCAACACAGCCTTGATTCTAAGAGAGACATACACCATTAGCATTAGATCTAGATTGGAAAACATCAATTTTTTTAAAAAAAGTTCATTGCTTTCATTTAAGGCAACAAAACATGGAGTCTTTCTACATTGGGCAGAGGAGGGTTTACAGTATTTCAAACATGATTCAGGTTTTTGGGAATATTTAAACAATGATCAAAAAGCAAGTCCCTTCTTCACACAGCTTCACAAGAACCATGCAACTTTACACAGCACCTCAAAGAGCAGCTTTTAGTTACGTGACAACTGAAAAAGGGAAGTAAAGTCTCAGGCGAAGAAGCAAGTATTACTAAAATCTGTCGAATTTCCTATTCCTTGGATGCTGCCTAACCTGCTATGCTTTAACCAGCAACACATTTTCAGCTGTGATCTCCAGCATCTGCAGACCTCACTTTTTACCCTAGAATCTGTTGAAGGCCATTTTCCATCAAGGAGTTTCACTGATTTGCACTGCATCGCTGTGCTTTCCCCATAGCCATGCAAAATTTTCCTTTTCAAGCCAAAGACTAACTACCTGGGAAAGAGCTCTTCAGTTGTGGGTTATGTTCTTCAAGTTCATAATTTTACCCAATAACTTCCACCTCCCAAACTGACATTGTCAAGGGAAACCTTGATTTGTAAACGGTTTTCCCTCAGTGACATTTCACCACATGGGGCCAAGTGGATGAGGAAAAGCTTTCCAATGCTCCAACTGCAGTTTGTTAGTCATCTCAAAACTGTGTGAAACATGCTTTTGCATTCAAATTAAGTACACCTTCCCTGAGAATACTGACAGGAAGTTCTATTTTATCATCGATGTGAGCAGTGAGGAAAGCTAGCACTTATAGAACAGTTTCATTCCCACATAACCCCCACTCTCTCACCATCTGCAGCTGTCACAGTAAACAAAACAATCTTAAGGACACACTGATATTAATAGCAACTCCGGTTTAGTGAAGCCATTACTCTGTGCAGAGGCAGTCCAGGTGTCTGAGGTGAATGCTTTGTAGGCTTCTAATTTCTCCCTTTTGAATAACTAAAAGCAGAAAGCCAATGAAAATGCAAGGAAGGTGGTAGACACCCACCTCTGCTCCCCCAAACTCAATTCAAGCTTTCCAGAGGCCAAATCTTCAATCCACCCAGAGTAAAAATTCCAAAACTGGATTTCACATACAGTTAGTGACAGGGGGCTGAGACTGGGACGGATATAAAGGGAGGTCATCTATCACCTTCACGAGAGGGTGGGTAAGTGGAGCTGAGTCCACGTAAAGATCAGCCATGATCTTACTGAATGTTGGAGCAGGTTTGACGGGCCAAATGGCCTACTCCTGCTCCTGTTTCTTATGCCCAACACAAGCTCACCCACTGTAAAATGTAAGAGGTGCAGACACCAATATCAGCTGCCCATCTTGTATGTTTCAATAAGTAATTGAAGGTTGTTAACAACATTGTAGACCTGACTAATGTGTCACACCCGCCTGTATGGAAATGTCACTTTTAAAGGCTGACGTGAATACAGGCATAAAGTGGAGGAGGTCTGTACCATGTGCACTGGGGGCATGACCACTCCCCCCCCAGTTCAGCCAAGGAGCTAAATCTGTATTCTGCAGCCCATAGGCTCTGGGATCTGTCCTTATCAAAACCACACGATGCAGGGGCAGCCATGAGCTGCACTGGTTCTCTTCCTGGAGCATAATATTGTATTGTCACTCTCGTCTTACCAGGCCTTAGGACGGCTCATCAGAGAGAGACAACTGGGTGATTTAACCTGGGGTTCACCACAAGTCAGGCCAGGGGGAGAGGTTGAGAAGGAGAGTTCTTCATAGTAACCTCAGCTAGTGATGGGAATTGAACCCATACCAGTGGCATCCCACTGCTTCATATCCCAACCGTTCAGCCAATTGAGCAAAAGCAACCTCTTGCAGTACAAGCAGCACACTCCATTGATCTCTGGAGGGGTCGACCAATCAGATTGGTCAGTAGCTCCCAAGGACAGGAAGTTCTCCTCCAGGGAGTGGCAAAAACCTCCCCCCACCCCCCCAATGAAATTAGGAACCTGGAGAAGTGTTTCTGTGCAATTAAATACAGGATGCTTATCACGTTTGAAACTTTGTCATGGAATGTCAGCTTTGTTTATTGCCCATTCCTCATTGTCCGAGAAAAGACGAGCATCTCAAACCTCTGCTGTCCATGTATTGCAGTTAAACCCACAATGCTGTTAGGGAGGGAATTCCAGGATTTTGACCTAGTGACACTGAAGGAATGGCAATATATTTCCAAATTGTGTGACTTGGAGGGGAACTTGCAGGTGGTGGGTATTCCCATGTATTTGCTGCCCTTGTCCCTCGAGATGGTCAGGAAAGTGTTAGCAAAGGAGCCTTCATGAAATAATGTTGGTGTACCTTGTAAATGGTACACACAAACGCAGCCACTGTGTGCCATTGGAGTCAGGAATTAATTATTAGGGTGTTGGATGCGGTTGCAAGTGGGTGTATTCCATCACACACCTGCCTCATGCCTTGTAGGTGCTGGAGTGGCTTTGGCAAGGCAGGAGGTGGACTAGACATCATGAAATTTGCAGCCTCTGACCTGGAGACTGTTACCAGAGTTGCTACCAATGGTCCAGTCCACTCACATATACATATAGAAATTCAGATACACAAGCAAGAGGCAAATACTTCAAGAGACAAAGCAGCATGCAAGATTTTCTCTGGCAGGACCGGGATGCTTAAAATGGAAAAATCCATAGTAACACAGTTCCGTCGTGTTGATTTTGAACTTTCCTCAGCTTCTTTGTTAGTCAGCATTGCAAAAGCCGAGTGTCTCCTAATCAGCTTTTCCCTCTGTCAGCACAAAAGGAGGCAAGGTCACATTGAGAGTCGCAAACAAGCTTCCATAAGACAATCATAGATGACCCAGAATTTGCTGAAAAGGTGAATTTACCAGCCTCCGGACTGGGAAGACAGTAATGTTGCTGGATGAGTAATCCAGAACCAAGACTAATGGTTTTGGAATAGATCAGAGAACACAACAGCACGAGAATAGGCCCTTCAGCCTGCCATGTCTGTGCTGACCATGTTATCATTCCAAACTAATCCCATTTGCTTGCATCTCTTTTTATGCCTCCTGACTGTTCATGTGTTTGTTTAAATAGAATCATACAGATGTACAGCACGGAAACAGACCCTTCGGTCCAACAAGTCCATGCCGATCAGATATCCCAACATAATCTATTCCCACCTGCCAGCATCCGGTCCATATCCCTCCAAACCCTTCCTATTCATATACCTATTCAAACGCCTCTTAAATGTTGCAATTGTACCAGCCTCCACCACTTCCTCTGGCAGCTCATTCCATACACGCACCACCCTCTGTGTTAAAACGTGGCCCCATAGGTCCCTTTTATATCTTTCCCCTCTCACTCTAAACCTATACCCTCTAATTTTGTACTCCCTGCACCCAAGGAAAAGACTTTTGTCTATTTATCCTATTCTTTCCCTCATGATTTTATAAACCTCTATAAGGTCACCCCTCAGCCTCCGATGCTCCAGGGAAAACAGCCCCAGTCTAATCAACCTCTCCCTATAGCTCAAATCCTCCAACCCTGGCAACATCCTTGTAAATCTTTTCTGAACCCTTTCAAGTTTCACAACATCTTCCCAATACTAGTGGGCAGGAAGCTTCATGGGAACTGAATCCACACAGTTAGTGCCCCTCTGCATCAGAGAGCAGCCATCTAGCTAACTGAGCTGACTAACTGCCTGGCCATGGAATATGGGTTCAAATCCCACCATAGAAACCCATGAAATTTGAATTCAATAAAAAATCTTGAATTTAAAGAGAAGTTAAATTGCTTGATCACTTTGTAAAAACCCATCTGGTTCCCCAGCATCCATTAGAAAAGGACATCTGTCACCCTCACCTGCTTGGCCTACATGTGACTCCAGACCCACAGCAGTGTGGCGGATTCTTTCTGGCCTAGCCATGAATGAATAAAACAAACGGTAAATCCTCCAGTAATCTGTGACAGTGAAGAGATTTCCCGGAGAGCTATGGATCATCACTGAATGATGTTCTCCGTTTCGTTAGTCTCACAAAAGCTGCAACTCATCCTCAATCTCTTTGTTTGTCGAGTAATTGCTGTATTAGCATATTCATTACCCAATAATCTCACCACAAAAAGTTAAAGATGGCGTTTAGCCTAATTTTCTTATCAACCTGTTCAGAAATGTTATTATACGCCAGTGGAGCAGGTGGGACATAAACCCAGGCCTCCCAGACTAGAGGTAGGAATTCTACCACTGTGCCACCAGAGGACTCTTAAAAACATGATTATTAATGACTGCCAAGCAAAGTGACAATTAAAAAGTGCAGAGTCACATTTATTCAGGTTAAAAATTAAGAGGTACTAAAAACTAACAGAAATTATTTCCTTTTGTGTCTCTTTTTTCCTTTCTTTTAATCCAGTCTTCCTTCCATTTTCTTTATGTCAATGATTGGATCTAATATTCCTGATTTCCTTCCCTGTTCTCATGTTCTTTCTTCCCACAATTCTTTAAAAAAAGCACCGGTTAAGGAAACAGACTGTTGGTTCTGTTGTTCACGGAGGTTCCAGATGGTCCATTGCCCTCACAGCTGACAGCTCACCTTCCCACCCAGACTAAAGCTAATTGAGTCAAAGGGGTGGGGGTAATAAGCCCAAGGAATGGAGTACATCAAGAGTTGATCAATTCCAGACCAACTGTGTATGTAAGGCAACCTACAAGTGAATTAGTATTGAAGCATCTCAGTAACAGTTCATTTGTTCTGCAGCACAAAGCTCTGAGGTGAAATTCTACCTTATCGAGGGAGTTAGTCTTTTCAGCGTTGCGTTCTGGTAGACTAGTGGCTGAGTCAGTGCTGATCAAAGAGCCTCTGGAGTCTGCGTGTTTCACTGCACTGATAGTTGGGGTGGACGATCCATGAGGAGAAGCTGTCAGGAGATCAACAGTGGGAAGAAGAGCAAAGTCTTTTCATTTCTGAGACACAGACATTAAAACAAACTTCATCCAAGACCTGACTGTTATGGACTAGGCCAGACCA
The DNA here is from genome assembly GCF_020745735.1 of Hemiscyllium ocellatum. Taxonomy (NCBI): domain Eukaryota; kingdom Metazoa; phylum Chordata; class Chondrichthyes; order Orectolobiformes; family Hemiscylliidae; genus Hemiscyllium; species Hemiscyllium ocellatum. The sequence continues at coordinate 19,671,473 of NC_083406.1, read as the reverse complement.
CTCAGAACATTCTTAAGCAGTCAGCCCCAGACCATAACTTTGCAATTTGTTTCGGCAAGCGTACAATGAAAATTACCCAGATTAAGTTAGTGAGGTTGACTACTAGATTTTAAAACACTCAAAAATTTATTCACAAAATTACACAATGAAACATAAAGAACAGAATGAAAAACCCCTACAGAACTCAACCTATCCAACTAGACTTAATTATGCTGTTCCAAATATACACAACAGTCCCAATAAGCAAACTCCCTTTAAAACCCAGTATAAATGGAACACACGCTTACAGGTTGAAGTTGAAGGGCAGAACAGAGAGAGAGTTTCCACACAGCTCCCTGTTGAACTTCCCAGTTCAAGACTGAACTAAAACTGCTCAACTCAGCTGGAGAGCTGACCACTCCCCTCTCTTCATACAGATCACTCCTAAAGCATGACCACTTTGGCCTGAAGTCTCAGCTGTTTACATATAAACAAAAGACCTCTCAAAATCCTTTTCACCTCCGTACCAAACCAGACTGATTGAAGCCCGGCTTGGTTTATTGCCCCTCTGAAAAAAGTCAAGGACAGAGTCTCCTTGAGTCAAGGAACAGCTTTTAGAAAAAAAAAAGGTCCACAGCCACGTAGACACTAAATTGGTTCCGAGTGGGATTCCCACAAACACACCCCCCCACTCCAACAGGAGAAATCCCTTCCTCTGGAGATCTGACACCCCAAAACAGTGCCACAGCTTGATGCTGGACACTGCTGGAACTGCAGCCAATCTCAAGAAGTCCCTTTGATCCCCAACTGCTAAATAAAGGGCAGGGGGTGGTTAGCAAACTTAGGGAAAGGTAGGGTTGGGCTGGGAGGTCCATGCAGCATGGAGCAGAGAGAATCACTACATTCTGGTGCTGTCCCTGATGCTCACAGGCACCTCTGAAAATTAGTACCCCTTCCTTCCTGCTGTTTTGAAAATGTGCAAGAAGCAAAAATGGCAATTTAAAGCAAAATATTGCAAATGCTGGAAATCTGAAATGAAAACAAAGTGGAGGAAAAACTCGGCAGGTCTGGCAGTATCTGGAGAGAGAAACAGAGTTAACATTTGGGGAGTCCAAATGACTCTTCTTCAGAACTGAAAGAGGCTGAAAATGGTACTTTTCATGTTGCTGGCAGAGAGGGAGGCGATTGAGGGACTGGAACAGATGGTGATGATGCCCAGAGCAAATGACAAAGGCAGTGCTACTGGGGGCAAAGGAGCAACTGAGATGCGGAATGGGTGTAAATGATAGGTTTGCAAAAGGTGACAGTGGGACTGCTCTGCTGAGGGCAAAGTTAATAACATTCAACCGGGTGGGGGTGGTTAGAGATCAACATGGAGGGCAGAGATTACCTTCTGAGGTTGTCGGACTCGATGTTGAGCTGTGAAGACTATGAAGTGCTGAAGTAGAAAATAAGGTGCTGTACTCCCAGCATGCATTGAAAAAAGCAAACAAAAAATGCACTGTTCAATCCAGCCTGCCACGCCATGTGTAAGCAGGGTAATTCAGGGGCATTTCAACTTACTCATGGTTATTTCCTTACATTTGGTAGAGGGGCTGGCTAATTTGGGACCTGCCCACCCTCCAAATTCATGGGGAGGGGCGGAGGGACGGCAGTGGGAACATGGAGGAGAGATGGTGTTGGTCAAAAGATGGTGGGTTCTACACCTGCCCTATTTAAAATGGCTCCCAGCAAAACACTCAGCGGATTCATATAATAACCAGCCATAAGATGGTGGCACATTGGCATTGCCATGGGGCTAGTAATTCAGAGGCCCAGATTGATGCTCTGACAGAATGGGTTCAAGTCCCAGTGGTAAATTTAATTAACAAAACAAACCAAATCAGAAATTTAAAAAAACTGGTTTCTGTAACTGTGACCATGAATCTACTGATTGTTTCCTGTCTGATGTTCTTCAGGGAAGAAAATCTACCATCATGACTTTGCCTGGCCAACATGTGACTCCAGACACACAGGATGACTCTTCACTCCCCTCTGAAATGCACAGGAACCCACTCAGTTCAAGGACAATTCGGGATAGGTAACAGATGCTGGTGACACCTATAAACCAGTGAAAGAAACCAGAGAGTTGTTCACCTGTGCCCGATATAACACCAAACACATCCTTGTGGACACTGTTATCCAGCATGTTTCCTGGTCTCTGTGGGGTCAGCATGGTGCCTCCTGCTTGTAAATTGAATGAAGACTCCTCTTTTCCACTCTAGATCAAAATGCAAAAATGTTTATTTATCAATCCTCCAACTGTTTGTTCACCCGCCCTAATATTTCCTCACATGGCTTGGAGTCAAATGTTGACTCCTTTGAAAACGTCCTGAGCTGTTTCAGTGTCAGACCACTAAATAAGAAAACCCAAAGAATCGTGGATGCCGGAATTCAGAAACAAAAACAGAAATTAGTCTGCTATTACAGTCTACTCATTGTTAGCCACTGATAGTCCCCATTAGCAGCCGTTCATTCCCCTCAGCTGTTATTCACTTCTTTGTATGAGCAATTGTTCTTCTCTCTCTTTGAGCTCTACCTCCATCTATTGATTACTCCCTACCTCCTCTCCCCACTCTACCTTCTGCATAAAAATTTTTTTTCCTAGCTACCATTGGTTCTGAAGATGCTGCCAGACCTGCTGAAATTTTGCAGCAATTTCTGTTTTTGTTTGTGACATAATCACTGAATGCTATTTAGCCACTCACACCCTTCATCCCACATCAAACTTTCCCCTCTGCTCCATTCTCTCCCTCTGCAATTCCCACCCTCTGTATTTGCTTGAAAACCATTAAATCTCTCAATTGTTCCAGTTCTGAGAAAAGATCATTGAGCTGAAATGTTGGCACTGCCATTTCCCTTTCTGCTTGCCCTGTTGAGAGTTTCCAGCATTTTCAGTACTTTTTTTTGTTATTTTAGTAAATCCGCCCCGACTTAGGCCATGGAAAATTAAACCAGCCTCTCTGCAATGAATCTACATGTATTCCCTCAAAGGCCTGCATATCTTCCTAGAGGTAACAGAACACAGTTACTCCAAATGAAATCTACAACCTGTGTAACTTACCCTGTGTAATCAGGGATTCCAACATCCCTGAGATAAAGGTCATCAGCCTCCCTCTCTCTCTATTGGCTTTCAGTAATTTGTGTGAATTGGACTCTTAAATGTACAATTTTTTAAAAACAGTGTAGAAAGATGCCCTTTGGCCCAACAAGTCCACACCAACCCTCCAAAGAGCAACCCACCCAGACATTCACCCCTGACTAATGCACCTAACACTACGGGCAATTTAGCATGGCCAATTCACCTGACCTTCACATCTTTGGACTGTGGGAGAAAACTAGAGCACGCGGAGGAAACCCGCATAGACACTGGGAGAATGTGCAAATTCCATACAGACAGTTGCCCGAGGCGGGATTTGAACCAGGGTCCCTGGTACTGTGAGGTAGCAGTGATAACCACTGAGCCACCATGCCACCCCAAAAATCTTTGTTGTCCCTAGTTTCTAGCCTCCTATTATTGTAAAGTACTCTGAATTATCTTCACTGCATTAAAACTTGAACAAGCTCACAGTTCCCCACCAGAGATGATGCTGGCCACAGTTCTGCCTGCTCAGTCAGCATACATTGATTTTATTCATTGATTTAGGGAAATGTTAAGATGGTAAGAAATGTGACCCATGCAGCAGCTGGAGAAACCAGTTCAGAAGCTGCAACTTCAAGAAGAATGCAACGCGAGAGTGTGAACAGCAGGCTGATGAGGAACAGTGCCGAGTGAAAACATTTGCCTGGTTCCAAGAGCAACTCGTTTGGACAATGTTACTCACGTTGCTGGGCTGGTTGATGGGAAACGGAGAGCAGTCCTTCACATTGATTCGCTGTACATTTTCAAGCAGAAGGCCAAAAAGAGGCAAGTACAAAGTGGCAATTCTGGCCTGCTGACTCTGGAAGAGGAGAAACAGCTTCATGATAAGAAATTTATTCCAGAAAGCAGGAAGTACTGCTTTCACACTGGCACACCGCGCTGCCTGTTAAGCGCCATAATGAAACAGTTAAAAAAAACTTGCATTTCCACAGCTCCTTTCACAACCTCAGGATGATCAAAGGACACTACAATGAATGAAATAATTCACGTAGTGTCATCACTGTTGTAAATGTAGGAAACAGAGCAGCCATCTTGCACTCAGAAAACTCCCACAAATAGACTCCCTACGGTGCAGAAAAAAGCCCAAAACCCACCCCATCCCTGAAACCTTACTTGTATCATGGCTATCCCACACATCCCTGGAGACTCTACACATCTTTAGACGTGGGAGAAAACCCATGCAGAAGTACAAACTCAATACAGTCGGCCAAGGCAGGAACTGAACCTGGATCCCTAGTGCTGTGAGGCAGCAGCGCCAACCACTGAGCCACCATGCTGCTCACAGAGCACTGTGATAAAACACCAGATATCTGTATTTTGTGATGTTGACTGAGAGACAAATATTGACTAGGAGTCCATTGTTTTTCTTTGAAACAGTGTCAGGTGATTTGTTATAGACACCTGAAGGACCAGACAGGGACTCAATTTAGCACCTCAACTGTAAAGCAGTACTTCTGACAGTGCAGCAAGCCTTCTGTACTGTGCTGCCTGTGTCAGTAGGACTTGAACCCACAACCTTCTAACTCAGTGCGAAGAGTTTTACCTGCTAAGCCATTATTTAGACAAAGTAAGCAGGCCATTCTGGTGTGGGATAAAACCAAAGGTTTCAAGGTCAGATTATGGAAAGGAGTTTGAAATTTCAGCACAACATAAAACAGGAGCAGAAAAATCACTCTCTATAAGGATAAAACAATGGACCCTGGAAATCTGAAACCAAAACTCAGCAGATTTGGTGGCATCTGTGGAGAGAAATCAAAGTTAACATTTTGGATCCAGTGACCCTCTATTACAACAGTGGAAAGGTCACTGGACCCAAAACTTTAACACAATTAAGGAACTCAACTCAAAATATTAAAGCTCCTCTTGCCACAGTATTGCCCACTAACTTTTTTTATACACTGGAAATCTCTGCTAAAAAGGTGGAACAAAAGTAGATTTAATTGTTAATTTCCAAAGGGAGTTACACTGGTAAAGCTTCTAGCTACATAGAAAAAGCAGAGGGGATGGCTAACATCATGATGGGCAGGATTGCCACCTTCTGTGCTCATAAATCTGTCCTTTTAAACCTGTGGTGGAGAGTGATTGATAGGCTACGTACCCAGTGATTTTCACCTTGCACCAATTCTGAAGTTGTGGTTATTACATTTGAAGCTACTGCAATATTTCATCCTTCCACCAGGTGGTGACACCAAGCTATGAAACTACGTTTGGACAAACCTAATGAAACGGTTTCTGAAAATACGAAATGAAGGACTGCGATCTTCTAGTTTAAATCTTGTACAGTTAAGATTCTGACAAACAAAAGCAGTCTTTCCCAATTCCATTGAGTTGGAGGAAGGAAGACTCAGACTAGTGTGAAGTCATAGAGTATAAAAGGAGACCATTTGGTCCTTTGTACCTGTGCTGTACCTGATTTTTGATGGAGGTGAACAATGAGTCCCACACCTCTGGTTTGTCTCCCATGGTAATGTAAAACAAAATATTTTGTTGTATTTGACCAATTTCCTTTTGGAAGTTACCAATGAATTGGTTTCCACTGCCCTTCTGAAGAGTGTTCACATCATCTGCTTGTTTTGCCAATTATCTGAAATCCACGTGTATGGGTTATCAACCATCCTACCAATGGAAACAGTTCCTCCTTGTTTATTCTATCAAAACTCTTTTTACTATTTTGAATGCATTGATTAAACTTGGTCTTTTTCTCTCCTGTAAGGAGAACAATTCTGGCCTCTCCACATAATTGAAGCACCCTCATCCTTACCCCAAATGTGAAGCTGTTCACTCGGTGTTAATTTAATATGACATTTTCAAGTATTACATCAGGCTCCCTGTCTGTAAGCAGACCCAGTAACGTCCATCAGTTTGGCCGAATATCTGCTTCAGATTGAGAGATTTTGGATACTGAATACCTCAAGATGACATCTTCCATGCAGTGCAGGGCAAGGGCATCACTCAGTACCTGACATTAACTTGAGATCCTATCTACTTCCCTCAGTTGAGCTCCTCCTGCTCCAGGGTTATCTGATGGTCAAGGAGATCCACAGTAAGCTGCCTCCTCCAATCAGAAGTGGAGGCAACCTGTAGATTCCGTGTCTCCCAGTCACACACTGCTAGCTCATCTTCCACACCCCCTCCCCCGGTCCCCCAAATTAACTCAAATTCCTTGTCATTCTACAATTCACACCTCACTCCAATCTTTCTCCAAACTCACCTCTTTAGTGTGACCCAACTGTTAAATACCAGAGGGAGAAAGTGAAGACTGCAGATGCTGGAGGTCAAAGTCAGAAAGTGTGGCGCTGGAAAAGCACAGCCGGTCAGGCAGCATCCAAATAGCAGCAGAATCAGCATTTCGGGCATAAGCTCTTGATCAGCAATGTCAGTCCTGATGAAGAGCTTATGCTCGAAACATTGACTCTCCTGTGCCTCAGACGTTGCCTGATCAGCTGTGCTTTACCAGCGCCACACTTTTTAACTGTTAAATGCCAGAGGTTAAAGATTGGTTAGGAAGAGTCTACGTGTAAACCTTCCTAGTCAGAATTTTATTCCAACCATACTGCTTAGTTGTCCCCGGTGTATGTTCACTGGATGTGGCTATCTCAGTTGGCTGGATGGCTGGCTTTCAATGCAAAGCGACACTAATAGCATGGGTTTGATTCTTGGACCAACTAAGGTCCCACCTTCTCAATATCACCCTTCTCCTGAGGCATGGTGATCCTTGAGCAGTCACCACCGGTTTCTGACTTGCTCTAATGAGAGAACGTCCTTTTGAGACTTTGCTGAGTTCACCCTTTAATATACAATCCACATCCTGTCAAGTACCCAGTGAATTATCCCTTAATTACCACATAATCACTACCTGGTCCTCATTCCATTTCATCTCCAGGATTCCTCCCAGATCCTCAATAAATGAGAACACTATGTGTACAATTCCCCTCTTCCATGGTTCCCACACAAACTAGGTCTTACTCTTATTAGTCAGATGTCATCAGATTTCTCAGAGGATCATCCTTAGCATCACCTCATTCCTCAAAAGAAACTATCAAGTCAGTGTCACTGTCTTAATTAGAGTGGTGCTGGGAAAGGACAGCAGGTCAGGTAGCATCCGAGGAGCAGGAAAAATCGACATTTCGGGCAAAAGCCCTTCATCAGGAATGAAGGCAGGGAGCCTCTGGGGTGGAGAGATAAATGGGAGGGGGGGGGGTGGAGAGAACAATAGGTGGATGGAGGTGGGGATGAAGGTGATAGGTCAGAGGGGAGGGTGATTGGCAAAAGTCAATGTCACTCTGTCTGATCATCATGCTTCCTTTAACATCCTATCAGCCTAGAGACTTCACTATCTCCTCCAAAGCTGAGACCATGGGTCATGGCCCTCTCCAGATGGTTGAAGGGAAACTCTAGGCTGATACTCCCAGTGCAGGAATGACAGAGTGCTGCACTGTCAGAGGTGTGTGTTCCTTCAGAGAGGGCGTTAAACTGAGATGCCATCCACCCTCTCAACTGAGTATAAAAGACCCAATGAGACTACTTCAAAGAGAGGCGGGAGGGTTGGTCCTTGTTGTCAAGTGGCATTATTACTGGACTGTTATCCTAGAGACCCAGATAATGTTCTTGGGACCCTGGTTCAAATCCTGCCATGGCAGAAAGTGGAATCTGAATTCAAGAAAAAAATATGGAATTAAGAGTCTAATGATGACCATGAATTCATTGCTGATTGATGGGAAAAAAATCCGTCTGGTTCACTAATATTCTTTAGGGAAGGAAATCTGCTATCCTTAACTGGTCTGCCCTACATGTGACTCCTGACCCACAGCAATCTGGCAAAAGTGGGTACTGCAGATGCTGGAGTTTAGAGTCAAGATTAGAGTTGCGCTGGAAAAGCATAGCAGGTCAGGCAGCTTCTGAGGAGCAGGAAAATTGACGTTTTGGGATTCCTGGTGAAGGGCTTTGGCCTGAAACGTCAATTTTCCTGTTCCCCTGATGCTGCCTGACCTGCTGTGCTTTTCCAGCACCACTCTAATCTTGACCCACAGCATCCTGGTTGTCTGTTGACTGTTCACTGGGCAATCAGGAATGGTCAATAAATGTTGGCCTAGCCAGTGATGCCCTCATCCAGTTAATGAATAAAAAAAACTTTTTTATCCTTCAATCAACATCACAAAGGAAGTTTATCTGATCATTATCACATTAGTGTGCTTGCAATTACAGCAATGACTACACTTAAGAAACATTTCTTTGGCTGGGAAAGTTTGGGAAAGGTCCTAAAGAAACACATACTTTCTCACTTTGTTCTAAAGCTCCTTCAACCTGCTCCCAATATTCCAGAATCATGTAGTTCTGACTTTGGATCTGCGCAAAGCACTATGGGTAAAATCTCAATGACTGCACTCACTTGAGCCAGCCACAGAAACCATGTGACTGAGCGAATGCATCTCAATGTGATCAAAGAGAGGCATCTTCACTTTCAAGTTAATTTTTTGACAATTTTTTTTAATCAATCTCCGTTTCGTGCACAGCAACTTCAGCCTTGTTTCCATTTGTCTGTGGGAAGTGGGCATCTCCGGCAAGGCCAACGCTAACTGTCCTGGACGAGCCACATTGCTGTTCGAGAATGGGTTCCAGGATTTTGACTCAGCGACAGTGAAAGAACAGCTTTATATATTTCCAAGTCAGGTTGGACGGAACCTGCAGGTGGCGTTTTTTTTCCTCCAAACTCACTACTTCCAGATCATAAGAGGTCACGGAGGGAGGGAATGTTGAAGGTGGTGCCAATCAAGCTTTGTCCTGGATGGTGCCAAGTTTCGTGAGTATTGTTGGGACTGTACTCCTCCAGGTAAGTGGGGAGTATTCCAATACACTCCTGACTTGTGCTTTGTAGATGGTGGATATAGATTTTCACTGGGAAGGCAGGAGGTGAGTTACTCGCTGCAGAATTTCTAGCCTCTGGCCTTCTCTTCTAACCACAGTATTTGTATGGTGCATAGACAGAAGGAGTTAAGTGGATGTGAAATATATTGGGGATATTTGCAGTGTGACATAGAGTTCCTACGCCCCACAATTATTTAGGAAGACCCTGGATATGATCCCTTTTTTACATCCAGGAGATGAGAGAGAAGGGAGAAGCAAACTTTGTAGTTAGTTGATGTTAACAGAAGATAAGAGAAGGAGAGGTCTGGGCAGGTGAAGAATCCGAATTGATTGAATTCTTGAAACGAACTGGGTCAGAGAACACTCACTTCGGCTGCTTGAGGCCTTAACATTGGGACTCCCTCCCTAAACACCTGGGACAGGATATACCTGCTACAGAGTGTGTGCGATGATGGCTCATCAGACTGACTGGTAGGATGGCAGGATTGCCACAAGAGGAGAGGTATGTGCCCTACAGTCTCATGGGTTTGCAAGAATGAGCGATGATCTCACCAAAACAAACAAAATTTCCAAAGTTCGACAGGGCAGGTATAAGAAAGAGGTTTCCTTGGGCTGTCGATGGGGTTGGAGGGTCAAGAATCAGTGGGTACTCTCTCAGAGTGTGATGAATCTTTGGAATGCTCAATCCCAGAGGGATGTGGTGACTCAGTCATTGAGTATGGTCAATACGCAGATCAATAGGTTTCAGATATTAACTTTGAAGGGATATGGTGATCATGTAGAAAAATGGTGATTCAATGATATCAGGCATGACCATGCCAAATGGCAGAGTACACATCCTGCTCCCTATTTCTTATTAAAATCTAACATTATGAACAAACAGTTGATCACTTGTCCTCGTAGGTCATGGGACTCGGTCATTTTTTTTGGATTGCATAACTGTCAAGTGTCTTGGGAAGTTTTTATATCATTCTTACAGGGGATGTGAGAGACGAGCATTTATTGTCTGTCCCTAACTGCCCTGGACAAGGTGGTGGTGAGCTGCCTCCTTAAACTCCTGCAGTCTGTACGATGAAGGGACACCAGAGAGTTGTTGGAGGAAGTGTGGCCAGCATTTTGACTCAGCGTCATTAAAAGTGCTACATAAATGCAAGCTGTTGTTACAATCATAGGGAGAGTGGAGATGGGAAGTGTGTGCAGGGTGAACCCTTGGTTTTAACTTTGAACTTTTTGCCCACATTAACTCTCTTCCCCACACAAGTGCTCCCTCAGTAAGGGGCTGCTGACTCTCTAATGGAATACTGTTGTACAGTCTCAGTCAATAGTCACACAACATCAGATTATAGTCCAGATTTATTCGAAGTGTACTTCACCTGACGAAGGAGCAGCGCTCCCGAAAGCTTGTCATTTCAAAAATACCTGCTGAACTATAACCTGGTGCTGTATGACTTCTGACTCTATCCACCACAGTCCAACACCAGCATTTCTACATCACAGCTAGCATTGACTCAGAGTACTCTTGTTCAACGAGTCTTCATTTATAAGACTGCACACATTTTAAAGACCCAGTTACCTCAAACTCTACGGCATCTTTGTATTCCACCAACGCGGAAGTTGATTTATGTGACTCTGCATACCTTAGCTAAGTAGCGATCATCGAAGGTGTGTTTAATCATCAAGCTCTTCAATACGCCGATTGCAATCTGACGTACATCTCTGTACTCCTGCAATGCACTGCCAACCTCCCTTAGTAACAGCCCCACCAAGAAATGGTTCTTGCAGAAGTCATCCGTCAGTGTAAAATCAAGCTGCAAGTCTGAGGATTTAAAACAGTAAAGACAAACGATGATTCCAAAAATGTATGGTCTTCAAAATCTGACTGCTCCACAAAAATAGAACATTTAAATATAGTGCATAGTTTAGTTATATACTTACTGGAGACTGAAATTGCTCTGGCTACTAACAGCTATAATTAAACACTTTGTATCTTTCCTTCAGACTTAAGGAGTTTTTGTCACGAGAAACTGTGTTGTACAATTCCACCTCTTTTAAAAATGGGAAATAACAATTGCTTCTCTCCTTTGTAAGCGTTAGGTCATTCGATTCCAAAACATTCTCTACCAAAACCTTAGTGTTGGCTCAGTTTTTACTCAGCTGGCAGTGAACTTGATAAATGAATTGGCCGCTTGCTGTATTTTTCCACAGTTAAAAATCACTGTTAAACTACAAACCAGTCCAAGCTGGGAGACTCTGCTTTAACTGATGAACCAAGCAGGATTACAAATTGACCAATATTCAGATTTCAGCCTCCTCAGCACACGTCATTAATTATTTACTACCATCACAGAATCATAATGTCATGAAAGAAGCCATTTGACCCTCTATGCCCTTGCTGGCTCCTTGGAAGAGCTCTCCTAATTAGTCCCTGTTTTCTGCTCTTTCGCCTTACTCTGCGATAGAATCACACATTCCAGAGGAGACCCTTTAACCCATCAAGTCTGTACCACCTGCTGCACTACTTATCCAACTGCCTTTTCAAAGTTCCAAGGAAACTATTTGCACTGTCCCAGAATGTAACAATTCACTGTATAATTTGCTTCCTCCTGCTCTTGAGTTATTTGTTTTACAACAGGGAGCTACTCAAAGGCTGTGCCCACCAGGTTCTGTCTTGCTTAATCCCTGCAACAACTGGAGTAAATTTCAGGAAAGGTTTATTATCTCCTTCCTTTATTATTACAAATTTAAAACTAGTATTTCTGTGCTGCATTCTGATAGAAGGCTGCTATTCTGCCCACTGGGTCTGGGTTGGTGTTTTGAAACATCTAAATAGCTAGTACCATGTCCCTGCTCTTTGCCTGTGGCCCCCGGTATTTATCCAATTTCTTTTTGGAAGTTACTGTTGAATTGACTCCCACCGTCGTCATGGTGAACTGCTGTGACTGCTGTTCCGCTGTCCTGGTCTCTCACCTGTCCTACACCATCCTAACAACACCCGCTCTAGCTCATCTGCAGCCACTCACTCACTGATTATGAGATAAGCTTCTGCCCTCCACTTTATCCCCGAGGAGAGATCTCCGCAGTTTTCTGGCTGGATGTCAGTACTTAGTATTCCTACAACTACAGGACAATGCAAACACTGGGGCAGATGGTACTCATTGAGGAAACTCCATAGACTGAATGAGGAGAAGCTGTTTCCAGTGGCAAGTGAACACATCGAGTTATTTCAACTGGCCAAAGAACGGGAGGGGAGGGGAGGAGTTTGTGGGCGGCACGATGGCACAGTGGTTAGCACTGCTGCCTCACAGCGCCTGAGACCCGGGTTCAATTCCCGACTCAGGCGACTGACTGTGTGGAGTTTGCACATTCTCCCCGTGTCTGCGTGGGTTTCCTCCGGGTGCTCCGGTTTCCTCCCACAGTCACAAAGATGTGCGGGTCAGGTGAATTGGCCATGCTAAATTGCCCGTAGTGTTAGGTAAGGGGTAAATGTAGGGGTATGGGTGGGTTGCGCTTCGGCGGGTCGGTGTGGACTTGTTGGGCCGAAGGGCCTGTTTCCACACTAAGTCTAATCTAATCTAAAAAGAGGAGAGTCCATTGTGATCTGTAAATCGCTGCCTATAATGTCGGTGGAAGTGGATTCAACAGGAACCTTGAAAAAGAAATTGGATAAATAATTGGGGGGGGAAAAAGCCACAAGCAAAGGGCAGGAGCGGTGCTACCAGCTATTTAGATGTTTCAAATCACCAACCCAGTCCCAGTGGGCAGAATAGCAGCCTTGGATGCAGTGTGATTCTATCAGAATGCAGCACAGAAATATCAGTTTTAAATCTGTAATAATAAAGGAAGGAGATTATAAACCTTTCCTAAAATTTACTCCAGTTGTTGCAGGGATTAACCTGGTGGGCAGAGTCTTTAAGTATCTCCCTATTGTTAAACAAATAGCTCAGGAGCAGGAGGAAGCAAATGGGAAAGCTTCGCACCATCTTCATGAGTATGTCTGCAACACAAAGATTTCACCATCTCCGCAAAGGAGACAGAAACAAATAGGCATTTTACACTTTCGGCAGAAGATCAGACCAAAGGATCAGAATCTGTGACTTTATCTCCTAAGTTGCATTTTGGATGAGGCGTTTGGATTCTTCTCTGCAGGTAACCTCACTCACAGCTTCATAAATATTCCTTCCCCTGTCACACGGGCTGAAGGCTATTCACAGTCAAGTTGTGTCAAGCTGAGATCGTACAAGGAAGCAGTTCCACAATTAGTGAAAGGCACCAGTTGTAGTAAAGACACTTCTCTCAGCACAACCATCAAAAACAAAAAGCTCCTTTCATCAGGACCTTTTAAAGAAACCTCATGTTTCTCAAAGAACCACCAGCACCTTCCAGAACACGGCTCCGTGTGCTTTAATTGTTGCAACAACAGGTTGGAAGAGGCCAAGCAGGTGACTGGGAACTGATTGAGACAGTTGCATAACAAAGTACAAAATATTGTCTGCCTCAATAATAGGAAAAAGAAGAATTTTATCCCGATTTAAATCGAGCAATTTGCTTCATAGATTATGGGAAGTGTAGTGATCAAAATAGTCTCAATGTCACACTGCCTCAGCGCTAATGGGTTAAAGTATTTAGAAGAAGATCATAAAGTCATACAGCATGGAAAAAGACACTGCGGTCCAACTAGCCCGTGCCGACCAGATATCCGAAATTAATCTGGCTCCATATGCCAGCATTTGGCCCATATCCCTCCAAACCCTTCCTATTCATATACCCATCCAGATGCCTTTTAAATGCTGTAATTATACCAGCCCCCACCACTTCCTCTGGCAGTTTGTTCCATACACGCACCACCCTCTGCATGAAAACATGGCTCCTTTGGACCCTTTTAAATTTTTCACCTCTCACCCTAAACCTATGCCCTCTAGTTCTGGATTCCCCACCAAGGGAAAAGACTTTGTCTATTTATCCTATCCATGCCCCTCATGATTTTATAAACCTCTATAGGGTCACCCCTCAGCCTCTGACACTCCAGAGAAAATAGCCCCAAACTATTCAGAAACAAAAACAGAAGTTGCTGGAAAATTTCAGCAGGTCTGGCAGCATCTGTGCATAGAAGTCAAAGTTAACATTTTGGGTCTAGTGACCCTTCCTCAGACACTTGTCAAACAGTGTGGCACTGGGAAAGAACAGCATTCCTGATCAGGAATTAATGGCTTTGCCCAAAACATTGTCTTTCCTGCTGTTCTTTCCCTGCATCACCGTTTGACTCTGACCTCTAGCATCTGCAGTCCTCACTTTCTCCTCCTTCCACAGACCCTACCCCCCAGCCTATTCAGCCTCACCTATAGCTGAAACCAGCAACATCCATGTGAATCTTTTCTGAATCCTTTCAAGTTTAACAACTTCTTTCCTATTCTCAAAGTGGCCTCACCAAAGACTTGTACAGCCGCAACATGACCTCCCAACTCCTATACTCAATGCACTGACCAATAAAGGCAAGTGTACCAAATGCCTTTTACATCACCCTCTCTACCAGCGACTCCACTTTCAAGGAACTATGCACTTGCATCCCTAGGTCTCTTTGTTCAACAATTCTCCCCAGGGCCTGACCACTAACTGTATAAGTCCTGGCCTGGTTTGCCTTACCAAAATACAATACATCACATTTATCTAGATTAAACTCGATCTGCCACTCCTAACTCCATTGGCCCATCTGATTAAGAGCCCCTTGTACACTACATCACCAATTCTGGTATAATCTGCAAACTTACTAACCATATCTCCTACATTCACATCCAAATCATTTATAAGAATGAGAAAAAGTTGTGGACCCAGCACCAATCCTTATGGCACACCATTGGTCACAGGCCTCCAGTCTGAAAAACAATCCTCTACCACCACCCTCTGTCTCCCACCTTCAAGCCAAGTCTATAGCCAAATGGTTAGCTCCTCATGGATTCCATAGGATCTAACCTTGCTAACCAGTCTACCATAAGGATCCTTTGCTGAAGTCCATGCATCCATCGCTCTGCCTTCATCAATCTTCTTATCACCTCTTAAAAAAACTCAAATCAATTTAGTGAGACATAATTTCCTAGCACAAAGCCATGTTGACTATCTCTTAACATCTAAGCCTTTTGAAATGCATTTAAATCTACTCCAACAACTTACACACCACTGACATCAGGCTCACTCCTCTATAGTTCACTGGCTTTTTCTTACCACCTTTCTTAAAGAATGGGACCACATTAGCCACACTCCAGTCTTCTGGCATCTCACCAGTAGCAGTTGATGATATCTTAGCAAAGGGCCTGGCAATATCTCCCCTAACTTCCCATAAAGCTCTGGGATACACCTAATCAGGTCCCAGGGATTTTTTAACTCTATGCATTTTGAGACCTCCAGAACCTCCTCTTCTGTAACATGGACACCTTTCAAGACATTGCTATTTATTTCCCAAGTTCTCAAGCTTCCATCTCCTTCTCCGCAGTAACTACTCACATAAATATTTGTTTCGTATCTCACCCATCAGCTGTGGCTCCACACATAGGCAACCTTGTTGCTCTTTAAGGGAATCCGTACTCTCCCTAGTTGCTCTTAATGTACTTGTAAAATCTCTTTGGATTAACCTTAAATTTATCTGCCAAAACTATCTCATGTCCCCTTTTTGCCCTCCTGATTTCCCTCTTAAATACTGCCCTTCTACTTCCATAGGGATTCATTTGAACCCAGCTGAGTATATCTGACATATGCTTGCATTTTTTTCCTTGACGAGAGCCTCAATTTATCTAGACATCTAGCATTCCCCACACCTACTGCATTACACTTCTCAGTAACAGGTACACACCATCTTCGGACTCTTATTTTTGAAGGTCTCCCACTTTCCATTGTCCCTCTTTACCTGCAAACAGCCTCCCACATTGAACCTTTGAAAGTTCTTGCCTAATACCATCAAATTTGGCCTTACTCCAATTTAGAAGTTTAACTTTTGGATCAGGTCTATCTTTTTTCATAACTATTTTAAAACTACTAGAATCACTTGCTCCAAACTGCTCCCCACTAACGCTTCAATCACCTGCCCTGCCTTATTTTCCAGAGAAGGTTAATAAGTTAATAACATGGGGTGATAAGAAATCAATGTGGGATTGGACAAAGGCAGGAGTGAGAAATGCAATGGGGTGGGACAAGTGGGGGAAGAGGCAGGATTGGTGGAAGATGGTCTAGTGGGTGTGGGGAGAGACGGAGATGGTTGAGGTGAGAGATGAGGAACAGGAGGTGGAAGACAGGGAAGAGATGGAGGGAAGGAGGGGCAGAAAGCAGGGGAGTGGGAGGGAAGGGAGGCATATGGGGAAGAGGTGTGAGGATGGAGAGAGGCAGGAGGGATGGAAGAAGTAGGGGAAGGAAGGTAAAGAACAAAGGAAATGCTGAAGAATTTTCCTTTCAAAATAAAATTGAACAAACTTGTACTTCTACAGATCCTTTCACCACCTCAGAATGTTCCAAAGCGTTTCAGAGTTAACAAAGTGTTTCTGAGGTGAAGCAATATATAGCAAGATCTCACAAATAAAATCTAATCACAGCCTGCTGATCTATTTTAGTGACATTGATGGGTGATAAATACTGATCCAGGGCAGTGGGAACAGCTCCACCCCAAAAACTCGTCCAAGGTGGAGGCAGTGGAATCTTTGACCCTTAAATTGAGGGCCGACGAAGCCTTCGTTGTATCGCTGAGAGCAGGTATAAAATGGTCAAGAGAGTGATGATGGAACAGAGGACAAGAAGAAAGGTGACCCAGGGATGGGGCTGCTGAAGGACAGAGGGAGAAGTACACACACAGAGTAGTACATGACAAAGGTAAATTCATTGTAGTTTTACCAGACCACAAGACTGCTTTCTAATTAGGAAGACAACTGGTGGTAGTTTGACCTGAGGGTCGCCTTGCCTCATGCGAGGAGAGAGATTTGAGGAGGAGAATCGTACATGGTAACCTCAGCCAGTGCAGAATCGACCCCGGGCTGTTGGCCTCACTCTGTGTCATAACACAACTGTGCAGCTAACTGACCCCAGAGTGATAGGTTCACGCAGAGTAACACATTCGTTATCCTTTGGGTTCTCTACCATTCTTTGACACTAAAGGGGTTTGATCATGCCATACAGGGGTTTAAGATTTCATTTCAAAGACAGCTTCGGCATGTGTGACCGTTAGAGGTGACATTTTCTCATCTGTGTGGCCACGGTATGACAGCTCAGTGAAAGATATGTACCAAAAGCGGAATTAAAAATTCCCACCACCGTCCAAATTCCAGGCAACATGAGTTAATATCTGGAAGCAAGGGAGAACAGGAAAGTATCCACTACATTAAGGTAGAACCAGGGAACTGCATAAACCTAGATTCATAGAATCATAACAGCGGAGGAGGCTATTCAGCCCATCAAGGCCCTGTTAGTTTTATGTAGAACAAGCCAATCATTGCCTGCTCTAGGCGTGCAATCCCAAACCTTTATTTTCCTTAAATACATCTGTTTCTGTGCTGTATGTATGGCCTGTGCTGTCCAATTTCCTTCTGAAATCACTAAATGTTGATGTTCTAGATGCAAGTTGAATCTGCTGGAAAAGATCACAGATCATATGCCTGACTAGAGATCTATAAAGATCTTGGTGTTTCCTTCACCTTGTACAGAGAGGAGTCAAATAAGGGATCTTGTTCTGTCACTAAACAGTTTGGTGTTCTCCCATGCAAGGGTTTTTTTTGTCCATGATGTACAGAAGCACTTGCAAAGGAGGGAGCACGTCATTCAATGACTCTGGTGAACATATTGAAACTATATGAAACACACGCTGTACTTCGTAAAGCCAAATCACAGGCGTCTCAAACACATGCAGAAAAATACTTGCATTGTCCAAAAATAGATGCAAAGTGGTTCTTTTTTTCCAGACATATCAAGCCACTCTATGGTAATAAGCACTGCAAATCAGACCCAAATAAAGTGCACACAACAAAAAGCAACCAGCTCTGAGGGAATGGCTAAAATCACATGACAAGGCCGATGTAAATCACACCAAAACAGAAAGGAGCCATGCGTGAAAACTGGGTCAAGAACACACCAGGTACAGTACACATCCCAGCACTTTCCCATATTCTTGCATGGGAACCTAACAAACGCATGTAAATCCTTTGTCAGTACTGAACATTCCTGACAGATTTCAAAATCTAGGTCGTCCAACCTCTGCACGAAAAGGTGTTGTGTCACACTTTAAGTAGGAGCTCGAATTCAGCACTGAAGTGTGCACGTCTCCAGGCACTTGACAACATTCAGCCAGAGTGTGGCTGCCATGACAAGGTGTCTTCCAGGCACCTTGTTTAATCTGCAGGACACGGGAGACCACGTTTTGTGAGACACTTCTATTTAAACTGGCAGTTGCTTCAGGAGCCAGGACAAAGGGACAAAGATAATAACAAGGATTCTTCTTATCTGCAGTTTTCATCTTATTCACCCTCCCCACTTTTGCTTCATCATTGGATGACTACCTTTCAGAAAAATAAATCCCCTAAGAAAACAAAATGCAGCAAAAGCGGTCAAGCTACAAATGACTTAGTTTAAACAAGATCAGTGAGATTTCTTCTGAAATCCAAAATAATCCAGTAACTTTGGAACAAGGGAAGGAAAGCTATGTAATGGTACAAAATGTTTTTTTTATCTTAGCTTTCACTCCAAATGTTACAAATTTTTGGAATTCTCTACAGCAGGATCTATGAAAGCCAAGTCATTAAAATATGTTTAAATAGAGATTGACAGATTTATAAATGCCAGTGATTAAAAGGATACAAGGAGAGTGGTCAAAAGGAGTTGAAGTGGATGATCAGTTTGGATTGAAACGAACAGCAAGGCAGGGACTGAATGGCTTACTCCTGCCTCTATACTCCTAACAAAGATGTGGAGCCCATGTGCACTGTCACTGATCCAAATTCTAATTATGTGGATCTGAGTTCAAACATTTGAGGAGATCTGGAGATGCCAATTCTTCAGGGTTGGCCTAGACTCTTCTGTTATTTAAGATCAATCTCCAGCCCACTGCTTCAAGCAAAAACCCAAGAAAGCAGGGCCATGAAGGAAAATTCCATTTCCTGTTCAGTACTTTAGGTTATTATGTACAGTAGTGTCTGCGTGGGTTTCCTCCGGGTGCTCCAGTTTCCACCAACAGTTCAAAGATGTGCCGATCAGGTGAATTGGCCTTGCTAAATTGCCCATAGTGTTAAGTGCATTAGTCAGAGGGAAATGGTTCTGGGTTACTCTTTGGAGGGTCGGTGTGGACTGGTTGGGCCGAAGGGCCTGTTTCCACACTGTTAGTAATCTAAGTAAATCTAAATAATGTTGGTGATGGCGAGGAAGAAGTCTGTTTCACTGACAGTCAAGAATCAGTCAGCTGATCAACAAAGGATCTTGTTGGTTCTCCAATTGGCTGGAAAGCCAGTGAGCTGTAGTGGTGGACAATCTGGAGAGGCAATGACAGGAAAATAGGTGTGGAGCGATTAGAGAGGGCAAGCTATCATCCAATCAGAGCTGGCAAACCTGAAAGCCAGAAGAAAATCATAGAGGCATATCCAAAAAGTACATAAAATCGAACAATCCAGTTTAAAAGAGTGAGTGGCAGACCAGAAGCTTTCAACAATGGCACAGTGAAAAGTCTGTGTTGGTTTTCCAACTGACGTGGGAAGACAGAGCATCATGAGACGGGCTTGTTCAGTGACCAATGACAGGATCGTTAAGGTCCTGAGAAGACCCCTGAGATGGGTTGTTCCCAGTTTGAGGTTGAGGAGTCATTTTGCAAACCTCCATCACATCTGACCTGGAGCACGTCTGACTGGATAAGCTCCCTTGAGTATCACAGGTCTATCACTGGGACAATGACTCCAAAAGCCTTTAAAGCAGGGAGGTTGAGGACAAATGTTACCCAGGGCTTGGGCCTTATACATTTGAGAATGTTTCTTTTGTGACCACCAAAAGTAATTGAAGAACCAATTCTTAATTTCTAATCCCCGTTAAATTAAGAAGAATTGTGCTGCAAATGTTCACAGTACTCTAAAGCACACACACAAAATAAAAACACGCACACAAATACAAATAACTGTACTTATTACAATGAGATCAAATGAGTAATCCGTTCATTATCCCCCAACTGCCAGGAAGCTTTGTTTTTCCCATCTCCTCCACATTTGGGTGTAGTTTTCTGCTTGAAATCCCATGAGTTATCAAATCCAAGTTCTGGAAATACCCTCTCACTCATCATCGTTTAACCTTTCCACAATGTTCGTGCCCAATCAATTTGTGTTTCAGAAAATACTTGCGGCAGATTAAAATATATAATTAACATTTTAGCATAGCATTACACAGATCACTGAGCACAGAAAATGACTGGTTTCAAGAGTCCTTGCCAACACTAATGCTTCATTTATTGCCTCCTCCCTCCTCCTGTCCACAAAGCCTTCTACTCCATTCTCTCTCATGTTTATCCACCTTCCCCTAAACTATTCACCTCCACCATTTTCTGTGGTAGAGTGTTGCACATTCTCACCACTCACTGGACAAAGACATTTCTCCTGAATTCCCTACTAGTGACTATCTTATACTGGCAGCCGGTAATTTTGCTCTTCCCCATAAGGGGGAGCTGAGGAAAGATGGCCATATTTGTTTGGTCACTGGACTGGTGACCAGAGATCCAGCCAATGGGGTGCATGAGTTCAAATCCCATTTTGGGGCAGCTGGTGGAATATAAATTTAAATAATTAATAACATTCAATTAACAAATAATAATCTGAAACCAAACTTTGCCTCAGGAATGATAACGGTGTCATTGATTCTCATGAAACCCCATTTGATTCACTTTAGGGAAGCAAATCTGCCATTGTCCTCAGGTCTGACCTGCATGTCAGTCCAGATCCACAGCACTGTGGTTCATTCCTACCTGCCCTCTGAAATGGCCCCTCAGACCCCGGGGCAATTGGGGCGAGCAATAAAGCTAGTAATACCAGGGATATCCACATCCCATTAAAATTTAAAGTAGCGAGAATATTCTGTGTCTAGTCTATCGAAACATTTAATCGTTTTAAAGACCTTGATTAGGGCATCCCTTTTTCAAAAGAAAACAATTACACAATAGTGGGCGGCACGGTGGCACAGTGGTCAGCACTGCTGCCTCACAGCACCAGAGTCCCGGGTTCAATTCCCACCTCAGGTGACTCTCTGTGTGGAGTTTGCATATTCTCCCTGTGTCTGTGTGGGTTTCCTCTGGGTGCTCCGGTTTCCTCCACATTCCAAAAACGTGCAGGTTAGGTGAACTGGCCATGCTAAATTGCCCGTAGTGTTAGATGAAGGGGTAAATGTAGGGGAATGGGTCTGGGTGGGTTACGCTTCGGCGGGTCGGTATGGACTTGTTGGGCCGAAGGGCCTGTTTCCACACTGTAAGTAATCTAATCTAAGCAGCCTGTTAACCCTCTCCTGATGGATATAAACTTTGGTATCATCTTCAAAGTTTATTTGAGATCGCCAATTGTACCTGTATTACTTTAATAATGTGGTCAACACAATTGCACACCTTAATCGAAATCTAGTCCAACTAAAATTAAGTAAACTTCAGCAAACATTCGCTATTTCCTAATTCTATCAGCCTAGACATATGCTCTAGCACATGGCTTCTTTTGATTTAGCCCTGTTCACCCACAACACCACTTTTAATGATTTGTGTAGTTATACTGAAGAGAAAAAAAACTGGAGGGCGAAAGAAAGACCATGCAATGGGACAAACCGAGTCACTCTCACAAAGAGCTGAAACAACTCTAATCATTCTATCATATTTATTTTGCCTCTTTAATCCCAGTTAAGATTGGTATTTCCCAGGTAGGTAAGAAAACAAAATAATCACTAAACTACACTAATTTAACTATAAAAGTTTAAGTACATGAACTACTGTGAGAAGGTAAACACTCAGCAAGAGTTACTGGGTATCTGTTCATTTGGAACTGCTAACCTTATGGGACCTCAGCAAGAAAAATCATCATTGTGGATGGAAATTTGTTGAGTTGTGAACTAATGCTTCATATAATAAAAACTCATTTAGTAATACAGAACTTGAGTATTGCAGAGAAAAGATATTTTGTTGAAGTGTTTTGTCTTGCACTCATCTGGAAAACGTATAGGAAATACCAAAGTAAAAGGGAAACAATGTTCATACCACATTGCGGGAGAGTGCTGACTAGTTGGCAAGTGGATTTGGATTGGTAGAGGCTGTGTGAACAGCATGTACTGGTTAATGATGATTGTCGAGACGTATGGTGCTGGAAACGTACAGCAGGTCAGGCAGCATCTGAGGAGCAGAATTGACGTTTCAGGCATAGGCCCTTCATCTGGAATGTGGGGAGAGGTGGTGGGGATGGAAGAGGGCTGAGAGATAAATAGGAGAGTGGGATGGGGCTGGCGGGAAGGTGACTGGGAAGGCGATAGGTAGATGCAGGTGTGGGGAAGTGATGGTGATAGATGGGAGTGGAAGGTGGAGCAGATAGATAGGAAGAAAGATGAACAGGTAGGACAGTTCAAGAGGATGATGCAGAGTTGGAGGGTTGGGTCTGGGATGAAATGGGGGGAATGGGAGATGAGGAAACTGGCAAAAATGACTTTAATGCCATGTGGTTGGAGGGTCCAAAAGCGAAAGGTGAGGTGTTCTTCCTCTAGGCATCGGGTGGCTTGGATTTGACACTGGAGGAGGCCCAGGACTTGCATGTCCTTAGCAAAGTGGGAGTGACTGTTGAAGTGGTCAGCCACAGGGCAGTGGGGTTGTTTGGTGCCCGTGTCCCAGAGATGTTCCCTGAAACGGCCCGCAAGTTGGCGTCCTGTCTCCCTTATGTAGAGAAGACCACATTGAGAGCAACGGACATAGTAGATGAGGTGTTTGGATGACTGACAGTTAACTGCCAAGCCTTGTTTAAATTTTAAACTAGGTAGGTTGACTCTGATTGGTTTATTTCTCAGGGCACTGCCTTGACCAAAGAATATTTGTCCCTAATTTTGTTGAGTTGAATCAGGTACAGTACGTGTACACGTTCTTTCTGTCTGTGTGGTTTCCAGTTCATGTATATGCACCACACTGCAAGTACAACTGCCAGTCTGAAATTGGTTATCAGTGTGATGCTTCAGTAGGGGTATATTCAGCCCATGTTGTCCAATTGTGAATCACCTCTCATGATGGACACTGCATTGCAATTTTCTAAGTGCGGATACTTGGGTACAGTTAATACCTTGCTTTTGCGAACAGCTGAAGGGATATACTGTTTGATAATGACCTCCTGCCAGCCTTTGACATGTACAGCATACGTCCCCAGCATCACACTGGTGCTGATATTCATTTACCATATTATTCATTAACTCGTGAGACAGCACAGCTTTTTGACTTGATGGTTGCACCTTGTTAATGGCAAACACCACTTGCCAACAATACCTCCTCTCATACAGTACAAATAATACCTTCGCTCTACTTTGGCGTTTCTTGCAAATTGTTCTGATGAGTATAAGACAGAATGTCTTTTCTCAGTGATACTCAAGCTTGATTATCAATCATGCAATTTATAAGTAAAATTGCACATTTTATTTCCCAATCTCGGGAAGGAACTTGACAGAACAAATCATTTGTGAGAGAGATTTAAGAGTGTAATTTGCTTCCTGGCTGAGTACACAGTCTCTGTAAAAGGCAAGCACGATATCCCATGTACCTACCTACAGGAGCAGTACATGACTCCACAGTTGGTGAAAGAAATGCTAATTAACAAAAGAGAGAAACAAAGTGGGGAGGAGAAAGACCACAAGAAGAATGAAGCAATCGTTAGCACTTTTCGAAAAAGCAAGTCAAATTAAAAATTAAATTAAAAAAATCAAAGCTCTTCAGTATTGCTGCAACTAGAAATGCACACTATAAATTGGACTTATTCTCTAAATTACCTTGATATCTGGGAACCCTGCCTTTTCCAAATGGCATAGGCAGGTTTAATGGTATATAATGTTCGTGGTTGCAGATAACTCGCAGAAATTCAAACTTCAGCTCAAACAGAGTCTAAAATGAAACAATTCAGTCACAAATCAGAAATGAGTCAACTGTTTTCTGAAACTGCATACTGAACACTTTGCATCCAGCACTTTCATTCTTATAATGAGAGCAAGTCACTTTATAAACTCATACTTTATTCCAGTTCTGAACTGCAGATTGTCGAATATATTGAACATTCAATCTTTGACTGTCCAATACAGAAGGGCTGAACAGTTAGGGCCTATGCTGAATGGATGGTTGAGCTTATTAAAGCATATAAAATTCTGAGGCGACTTGACAGAGTCAACGCTGGGAGAATATTTCATTTTCAGTGGGAAGTGAGAACGAGGAAACATGGGGTTTAAAGACACACAGTCTCGGCACAGTGGCTCAGTGGTTAGCACTGCTGCCTCACAGCGCCAGGGACCTGGGTTCGATTCCCGCCTCAGGCAACTGGCTGTGTGGAGTTTGCACATTCTCCCCGTGTCTGTGTGGGTTGCCTCTGGGTGCCCCGGCTTCCTCCCACAGTCCAAAGATGTGCAGGTTAGGGTGGATTGGCCATGCTAAATTGCCCGTAGTGTTATGCGCATTAGTCAGGGGTATATATAGGCAGGGGAATGGGTCTGGGTGGGTTACTCTTCAGAGGGTCGGTGTGGACTTGTTGGGCTGGAGGGAATCTAATCTCCCATTCTAGACAGAGAGGAGGAAGAATTCCTTTTCTCTGAAAATTCTCAGGTAAAGGGTGAACCCTTTACGTACTCAAGGCTGAGCAAGACAGACTTTTCACTGGTTATGATGGAAAGTGGAGTGGAAGCCACAATCACATCAACCATCGTCTTGTTAAACAGCAGACAGGCTCAAAGGGGCTGAATAGCCTCCTCCTGCTCCTATATTTTACAGTCCTATATCTTAAAAATTATATTCAACTGTTCCATTATCAAATCCAGCAGGACTTGGATTAGATTAGATTACTTACAGTGTGGAAACAGGCCTTTCGGCCCAACAAGTCTACACCGACCCACCGAAGCGCAACCCACCCTTTCCCCTACATTTACCCCTTACCTAATACTATGGGCAATTTAGCATGGCCAATTCACCTGACCCGCACATCTTTGGACTGTGGGAGGAAACCGGAGCACCCGGAGGAAACCCACGCAGACACGGGGAGAACGTGCAAACTCCACACAGTCAGTCGCCTGAGTCGGGAATTGAACCCAGGTCTCAGGCACTGTGAGGCAGCAGTGCTAACCACTGTGCCACCGTGCCGCCCACATTCTCGGAACACAAGCAGAAATTTAAGAACGACAGCAAACCTTGTTTTAATCAGCACCTTATGAATTGGCACACTCCACAAACCAATAAAACATTGTGTACCTCAAATCCTGAAAGTTTACTGTATTATCATGATCCCTATAATGTCTGAGTAGTCAGTTGAGAGAGCATGTGACATTGCTCTTTGCCAGTAAGCTTTATTTAAGACAAAAGTTGTGTCATTATTTAAGTGACTTATGCTGCAAATAGAGTATAACAGTGATGTGCATATGTCTTGCATTACTCTGTGTGTGTTTTTAACATTGATTATGTGAACCTCTTGATCAACTGGAAGATTTGATTATACGGTACACTCCCGGTCCCATAGGTGCTGGTTAATAGAAAGTTTGCTGTACTGCAAAAAATGAGCAAAGGAAAATTACTTCAACCTTTGGATTTCCTGGACTGAACCACTTCATGTAATTGTTGATTTGTTTGAAGACAAATCCTCTGTCCATCAACGAAAAGCATCTCTGTAAATTATAAATGTGGAGAAGACAAATAATGGCCTTTGGGTATCATAGAGTCATTGAGATGTACAGCACGGAAACAGACCCTTCGGTCCAACTTGTCCATGCCGACCAGATATCCCAACCCAACCTAGTCCCACCTGCCAGCACTCATATCTCTCCAAACCCTTCGTATTCATATACCCATTCAGAATCTCTACAGATTTGCTGACCACACATCCTTCTCCACTAACGTACTGTCAAAGATTATCAAAATGGTGTGACACAAACAATGCACACCCAAATAATTGATCAGATGATGGTTCTAACATGGTCACTTTTCTTGCTCCAGCTTCTCTATGCCACAACTCGTATTTATGTGGCATATTTACACAATGAAATACCAAAGTATGGTACTGAGTAACATGAGGAGATATTAGTTCAGTTGGAAAAAAACCTTGGTCAAAGAGCTTGTTCTTGAGGAGAGGAGTAATGTCACAAGGCAGACAGCCAAAGGGCAGAACCTCCAGAGGCTGAGATCTAGACAGCTACAATTAAAATCAGGAAACACTCAAGAGGTCAAAACTTGGGGAGTGCAAAATTCTCCAAGGGTTGTCAAGAAGAATAAGTTTGAGAAATATGGATGAAAATTTTCAAGTCATGGTTTTGCTTGACCAGGTGCCTTTGTTGCGGTCATTAACGCATGCCACAGCCCCAT
Source organism: Hemiscyllium ocellatum (assembly GCF_020745735.1). Taxonomy (NCBI): domain Eukaryota; kingdom Metazoa; phylum Chordata; class Chondrichthyes; order Orectolobiformes; family Hemiscylliidae; genus Hemiscyllium; species Hemiscyllium ocellatum. The sequence continues at coordinate 19,644,903 of NC_083406.1, read as the reverse complement.
GCCTGCCCAATAGTACAGAAAGTCCTAGCTGACATTGACTGAGTAATACACAACACGACATATATGAGATCCCTGGTTAATTCATTTGTATGGTACAGCTAAACATACAATCACTCATGAAGAGGCCCAAAAGATGACCATTTTCACTCCCCTTGTTTATCTTGGTTGATTTCATAGAATCCCAAAAAGTATGGAAGCAGGCCATTTGGCCCATCAAGTCCACACAGGCCCTCCAAAGAGCATCCCACCCAGACTCACCCCATCCCTGTAACCCTGCATTTCCCATGGCTAATCCACCTAGCCTGCACAGCCCTGGTCACTGAGAGTCTGGGTCCACACAGGCCCTCCAAAGAGCATCCCACCCACACTCACCCCATCCCTGTAACCCTGCATTTCCTGTGGCTAATCCATGTAGCCTGCATATCCCTGGACAGTGTGGGTCTGAGTCCACACAGTCCATATACATCCTCTGAAGAGCATCCCACCCACAATGTCCAGGGGTGTGCATGCTAGGGAAATGCAGGGTTACAGGCACAGGGCGAGTCTAGGTTGGATGCACTTCAGAGGGCCAATGTGGACTTGATGGGCCGAATGGCCTGCATCCACACTGTAGGGATTCTGAAAGGAAATGTTCTGTCCTCACCTGGTCTGGCCTACACCAGATCATACTTCCCCCCACACACTCCCTGTGGCCCCCAAAAGGTGATCAACTTTTCACTGCCCTCTGAAATGACGAAGCCCAGCACTGACTTATTGGGTGTGTTTTCACAACAGATCAGTAGTTACATAATCCAAGTATACAGAGCTTTTTAAAGATTTATTTATGTAACCGAGTTTAAGCTTCCCAGTTGAACTCATGTCTCTGTACCAGTACTGCCCAAATAACATAACCGTACGGCTATCATACATTGACCTCACTAAGAAAAAGAGCAAAAAAGGTGCTGGAAATCTGGGGAGAAACTGTGGGAATCACTCAGCGGATGCTGTAGCCTCTGGGGAAAGAGAAACGGATTAATATGACAGATTCTGACTAAAGGAATCAGGCTGCAGCCTTAACCCCATCTCTCCTTCTCCAGATGCTGTGTGATCTTCTGTGTTTCCTGCACCTTCTGTTTGTATCTGAGGGACATCCCATTATTGTGGAATATTCAGACAGTACGTGTTGGATAGATAGATAGTTGGAATTGATTCAGGTGCTGCATCAGGGAACAACTGTGACAAAAAGCTAAACACCACAAACAATAGGGTGAAAGATAATTTGGCAAAAGTTTAATCAGCAAAATTTCACCCTCTGTTCACTGGGTTCCCACTATATGTGTTGTGTAAGTGAAAAACTGATAAAATATATTAGCAATTGCTTTTGATCATTTGTGCAATAAAAATTCACTTTGCTTTTCAAAATCTCGAGGTGGCTGTATATTTAATATCCCTCCACCAACATGAAATTGTGAATTGATAGAGTGGGTTAGTTCTGACAACGTTTACCTTAATGAAGACAGCAAGGCTGTGATTCGCATTCCGCGCTTCCTCTGGCTTATCTTTGTATTTCTGAGTGATGTGTGGCATTAACAAGTTGACAAGGGTTTCCACAGTGTGTTGGTAAGAGGCAGGGAATCGCTGATTTCGGAATAACTAAAGAAACCAGAAAATGACACGGACCTTTTAGAACATCATATCAATAGCTACTATTAGGATTGAGCATGTTAAAATAAAATCTTATACTTATTTTTAGATCCTGCAAGACTTTTCTCTCCTTTATCTTTGCAACTTCCGCAGCCCTCTGCCATCTCTATCTTTCTCCAGACGGCCTCTTGACCATTTTCATTGATCGGTCAGTGGGGGCTATGCCTTCAACAGGGTTCCCTCATTAAATCTCACTCTTACTTTTAAGATGCTTCTTGAAACTTTTCCTCTTTGACAGCTCTGCTGTTTCCGAAAGTTGACGTCATATTCTGTTTGAGAAGCCCTCACAATGACGTGCCTTTTGGACATGTTATTTTGCTAAATGAGCTGTGAAAATGTGAATAGTTGCTGGCTACACGACATACTGCTCAGATTTTGGAGCAAAAGATTTGCATTTAATCAAGAATTACTACGTAAATATTTGAGTAGGAAAACCAATAAAGTACATTGATCTAAGAGAGTGGACCGTCCTTCGTTTCAATTCTTTCATAGTTATATGGACACCACTGGCTGGGTCAATTTTAATTCCCCATTCATAAGTGCTATCGAGAAGATGGTATTGAGCTGCCTTCTTGAGTTATTGCAGATCATGCAGTGCAGGTATCCCCACTGTGCTGTGAGGAAAGAAGTTTCAGATTTTTATCAATTGATAGTGATGAAATGATCTAACTGAAACTCTTGCGAAGTGTGAAATTATCTTTATTTCATCTGGTTGCATAATTAATTCCTGAAAAACTGAATGAAATAACTGGTCAAGCGTATTTTGTCATTTTTTTTACTGCTCTTTGGAGGGTCGGTGCAGACCCGATGGGCTGAATGGCCTCTTTCTGCACTCTGCAATCTCAGGGTGCCTCAAAGTGTTTAACCATAAGAAACAGGAGGAGTAAGCCAGTCCTTCTAGCCTTTTCCAGTCTTTAAGAAAGGTCCTGATTGATTTGATTAGGACCGTAACTTCATTTTCGCTGTCCCTCACAATCCTTGATGCCTTTGTCTGACTCGGCCGCAGTGTGAGAGAGAATTCCAAAAGCTAAGAATCTACCCGGAAACAACACGCTTTCTTACTTGATAAACGGGAGACCCCATGTTTTCAAACTGCCTCCCCGAATTCGAGATTCGTATGTGGGAGGAAAATCAGCCTCTCAGCTTGTATACCACCAAGCCCAGCTGGAGTCTACCTGAATGTTTCAGGGAGATCACTTCTCCAAACCTCACTGAATAAACCTGCAAGCTTCCCAAACTTTCCCCATCAGACATACAACGAGTAGTCATTCAAACACTTCTGGAGGTGGAGTCACTGTTGTAATGCTGAACATGTATGCAGCAGATCATCCAAACAGCAAAGTGATAATGATCAGATAATCTGTTTCTTAATGGTAGTGCAGCATATGAGGTTGAGGGATGACCTTATCGAGGTTTCTTAAATCATGAAGGGTACAGATAAAGTGAATGGTTGGTGTCTTTTCCCGAGGATGGGGATTTCAAGACCAGGGGGGTGTATTTTAAGGTGAAGGTGAGAGATTTTAAAATGACAAGGGGCAAACCTTTTTACACAGAAGGTGGTTCGCACGTGGAATGAACTTTCAGAGGAACTGGTGGGCGTGAGCACAATTATAACGTATAAAAGACACTTAGGTAAGTACATGAACCGAAACAGTTTGGAGGGATCTGGGCCAGGAGCAGTCAGGTGGAACTGGACTATGTTTGGCATGGACTAGATGAATTGAAGGTTCTGTTTCTATGCTGTATAACTCTATGGCGATGTTGCATTGCAGATATATATTAGTCATAACTCCACAGTTAACTGCATTGCACTTCTTCAAAACAGTGCCACAAATCCTCTCAAATGCAAATGAGGGGGCTACTGTTTAATTTCTCATCTGAAAGATGTCACCTCTGACAGGCCAATGTTCCCTCATTTCAGCACAGCCAGTGACAGCCTGGATTCTCCGCGTCTCTCTCTGCAGTGGGAATTGGAGCCCACCACATTCCGAATCAGACTGTTTTACTGGTCATATTTCCCATTTCCTTATCTGTGGTTTCAAACCACTTGCCTCGCTCATACACAATGGCACTCAACCACCACAAAACAGAAGCAATGTGAAGCACCACAATATTTCACTTTTCTTAGTTTGCAGTCGCAGGCAGTTTACTGATGAGTTACTAGTCAGGAAAAAGAAACACAAAGCAGATGTAGAGAAATGTTTGAGATACTTGGTAACCAGCCAACGAGAAATGGAGGGTGCAAATATGAGATTAAAGGCATGTATTGAAAATGAATAACACAGCTTAGTGGGTCTGAAATATCTAACTTGGTGGCTGTGCATCGGTGATAAACAATAAACTCAGTATAACTGGCAAAAAAGAACACAATTTAGCACAGAAACAAGCTATTTGGTCAACAGGTCTAAGTCAGTGGTTATAATCTCTACAATGCTGCTTCCCCTCCTACTTCATCTTACTATATCAATATATCCATTTCTTCCTCAGTTCATGTGTTGATCCAGCTTTCCTTCAACACATCTGTACTACTGATCTCTGCCAAGCCCCATGGTAGAGTTCTACATTGTCATCATTCTCTGGATAAAATGGTCTCTCCTGAATTGTCTCTGGATCTATGTGACTATTTGACTTTGAATTTCTCCACAAGTGGAAACAGTCAACTCCTTCAGAAATTGTTTCAAGCAAACTTCTTGCCAAATCTGTGAGGATATACAAGATATTCAAGTGTAACCTATTTCTTCCATCCTTAAATAAAACACAATCCTCCTTGATGTAATCGTAGAGCCGTACAGCATGGAAACAGACCCTGTTTCGGACTCCAGTCTGGAAAGCAACCCTCCAGCCCCACACTCTGTCTCCAGCCGTTAAGCCAATTATGTCTCCAATTGGCAAGCTCACCCTGAATCCCTTCTGACCTAACTTTACTAATTAGTCTACCATGCAAGAACCCTGTCGAAGGCTTTACTAAGGTCCAAGTAAACAACTTCTATTGCTTTGTCCTCAGCAATCTTTTTGGTCATGATTTGGAGATGCCGGTGTTGGCCTGGGGTGTACAAAGTTAAAAATCACACAACACGAGGCTATAGTCCAACAGGTTTATTTGGAAGCACTAGCTTTTGGAGCAGCCACCTGATGAAGGATTAGTGCTCTGCAAGCTAATGCTTCCAACTAAACCTGATGGACTATAACCTGGTGTTGTGTGATTTTTAATCTTTTTGGCAACTTCCTCAAAAAACTCAATCAAGTTTGTGAGACACAATGTTCCTCATACCAAACTGTATCCGCATCCCACCACTTCCTCTGGCAGTTCATTTCACACACAATCCACTCTCTGTGTAAAAAATTGCCCCCTTGTCCTTTTTAAAAACTCTCCTTAAAAATATACCCCTTAGTTTTGAATTCCTCCATCCTAGACCCTTGTTATTCACCTTAATCATCCAAGCAGTTGGACAGCATTCCTTGTAACATAATGGACAGGCTCTGGCGAGTCAGGATGGGAATAACCCATTGATGTGTTTTGAAAGAACAAACAAATCATGTAATAATCAAGAAAGAATAATATTTCACCATAAAATAACTTGCAGCTATGTAGCACCATTGTCATAATAAAACAGTCAAAGGTGCTTGATAAGAGCATGAGCAAACAGAATTTGATGGTGAGCCACATGAGATTGACATTAGGACTGTTCATCAGACATCTGTTCAATAAGTTCGGTTTAAATTAAAGCCTTAAGGGAGGGGAGAGAGAGAGAGAGATAGATAGAAAGAAAGACAGACAGAGAGAGAGAGATAGATAGAGAGAGAGAAATAGACCATAGAAACACAGAACATAGAACATAGAAAAAATACAGCGCAGTACAGGCCCTTTGGCCCTCGATGTTGCGCCGATCCAAGCCCACCTAACCTACACTAGCCCACTATCCTCCATATGCCTATCCAATGCCGTTTAAATGCCCATAAAGAGGGAGAGTCCACCACTGTTACTGGCAGGGCATTCCATGAACTCATGACTTGCTGAGTAAAGAACCTACCCCTAACATCTGTCCTATACCTACCACCCCTTAATTTAAAGCTACGTCCCCTCATAATAGCTGACTCCATACGTGGAAAAAGGTTCTCATGGTCAACCCTATCTAAACCCCTAATCATCTTGTACACCTCTAAACCTTCTTTTCTCCAATGAAAATGGCCCCAAGTGCCTCAGCCTTTCCTCGTACGATCTTCTTACCATACCAGGCAACATCCTGGTAAACCTCCTTTGCACCTGTTCCAGTGCCTCCACATCCTTCCTATAGTATGGCGTCCAAAACTGGAGAGAGAGAGAGAGAGAGAGAGAGAGAGAGAGATAGATATAGAGAGAGATAGATATATATATATATATATATATATATAGAGAGAGAGAGAGATAGATATAGAGAGAGAGAGCGCGAGAGATTAAGGGAACAATTTCTGCAGCATGCAATGAAAGTGCAGCTGCCAGTGGTAGGGGATGAAATGTGGGGATACTGAAGAGGCTAAAATTGGAGCAACACAAAAGCTTTTGAAGGTTGTAAGGCTGCAGGATGATACAGGCATTGTGAGGGTGAGGCACAAGAGGTAACAGACTGCAATCATGAAATTTTGAATAGTGCAAATGCAGTTCTGGATGAATTTGATTTTAAGGAGCCTAGATAATCAGTTAACAACATTCATTTTAACTTTAAGTATTGACACGGCTTATAGAAAAATTCTCCAACACATTATTAACTAACAGATGGATGCTCACCTTCAGTTTGCTGGTCTCTGTAAGATGTTGGGCCATTGATTTGATCAGTGCCTCCAGGAAAAACCAAGAATACTAAAGGCAAAGAAAACCTTTTCTTAGTATAAAAGGATACAATGTGAAATATGCATTAAACAAGTGAGGAAACTGCACATGCAAATACAATCAAAACACAACTGCTCTGTCAGAGATGAGACGGTGTGCTCGTGTTGTTATCCACCCATGCTCTCCTCATTTTTAAATTAAGTCACATGGACAATCCCAACAAAATCACTTCACCTTTCAGTGTGCACATTCATTGTGCATCTTGACACTGTTCAGTTGTTTTATCACATTTACAACATAGAAGCAGTCCATTCAGCCCAAAAGGTCCATGCTAGTTTTTAATGATCCACAAGAGCCTCAACCTTTCCTCTTCATTTCCACCTACCAATGTCTCCTTTCTCCTTCATTCATCCTCCTGGAATTCACCTCAACTAATCCCTGTAGTAAAAAATGAGGTCTGCAGATGCTGAAGATCACAGCTGAAAATGTGTTGCTGGTCAAAGCACAGCAGGCCAGGCAGCATCTCAGGAATAGAGAATTCGACATTTCGAGCATAAGCACTTCATCAGGAATGAGAGAGAGTAGCCTAGCAGGCTAAGATAAAAGGTAGGGAGGAGGGACTTGGGGGGGGGGCGATGGAGGTGGGATAGGTGGAAGGAGGTCAAGGTGAGGGTGATAGGCCGGAGTGGGGTGGGGGCGGAGAGGTCAGGAAGAAGATTGCAGGTTAGGAGGGCGGTGCTGAGTTGAGGGAACCGACTGAGACAAGGTGGGGGGAGGGGAAATGAGGAAACTGGAGAAATCTGAATTCATACCTTGTGGTTGGAGGGTTCCAGGGCGGAGCGCCTCATCTTCCGCCTGGGAACCCTCCAACCACAAGGTATGAATTCAGATTTCTCCAGTTTCCTCATTTCCCCTCCCCCCACCTTGTCTCAGTCGGTTCCCTCAACTCAGCACCGCCCTCCTAACCTGCAGTCTTCTTCCTGACCTCTCCGCCCCCACCCCACTCCGGCCTATCACCCTCACCTTGACCTCCTTCCACCTATCTCACCTCCATCGCCCCTCCCCCAAGTCCCTCCTCCCTACCTTTTATCTTAGCCTGCTTGGCTACTCTCTCTCATTCCTGATGAAGGGCTTATGCTCGAAATGTCGAATTCTCTATTCCTAATCCCTGTAGTAGTCATTTTCAATTTCACCATGCACTGGGGAAAAAATATTTTGTCAAGCTGATCCAATTTAAAGATCCCATTCCTGTAATAATCACACAGTATTTTATAGCACAGGAACAGACCCTTCAGCCCATCCAATCTATGTTCTATATGAGCTTCCTCCCACCCTTCCTTGTCTCACTCTATCAGCAAACAGCGGGAGCAGGAACAAATCATTTGTATTCAAATTGAATTGACTTAGCTTTATTGTCACATGTACTCATGTAAGTACAGTGATAGGCTTATAAGTCTCAACTTATGGTGTCATCTTAGATACAAAGGTACAGATTCTTGAGTACAAATACTTAGGGAAATATATAGAAAAATTTAAAAAAGTCCTTCCACAATAGTATAATAAAGAAAAAAAAGTTTAAAAACAAAAGAGAATTTAAATCAAAGTCTACATGGTCCATTTGACAGCTGCAGGCCTGAGTCACAACTTCAGAATGTCCCAATTTAAGAGCTTTGGCAGGAACAAAACTGTTGCCAGAATCAGCAAAAATAATTTGGAAAAAGGAACAAGTTGCAGTGCTTTTTTAATCCAAAACCAATTTCACAAAATGATAGCTAATATAAAACCGACTAAATAATCTGAGGACAGTTCAGGCTTGCTGAGACGGCTTCACACATTACAACTTGCAAACCAGCTGAGAGATTTCTACAACATAGAAGAGGGATTTAACTTTAATCTACCTTGAGAAGCTTGTTACAGGTCAGAAAGTCGGCTGTTGTTTTGAGCAGAACAGTCATGGATTTAGTTAACTCCTCATGTACTGTCTTGCATTTGGAGGAATTGCAGGGTTCTGTTTTGAAGACAAACTGGGGGAACAAACAAAAAAGAGTTGAGAAGCAAGAAAGGACGCATTGGTACTTGTATGTACGTTAATCCTCTGAGCCAGTGATAAAACAAAGACTTGTGTTGACAGTAATGTAATTAGCCCTGAAATTTATGACTTACATCAAATCAGGATTAGACTTAACACTAAATCCATTAAAAATATAAAGTGGTGTCAAGCAAAGCTGAAAAGGCTCGAAACACGTATTTCTCCATCAAACAAAATTAACATTGAAATTAATATTCACAGAAAAAAAGGATTGAAAGACTTGCATTTTAAGCTATGTTTTAATGTTAAATGTCAGAATTTCTGCCCTGTTTCTTAGTTGACATGCAACGGCTACATTTGCTCTTGTTCAGTCGAATATAGCAGTGTAGCTGATTTGGAATCAATACCATTGACTAGATAACACATTTGATAAATGTGAGGATGGGTCGTCTGTGGCACTTGGTCAGGGTACAGTTCTGTCACCGGGAACTGAGTTCCAGTTTAAAAGACATCAATATAAAAACCATTGATAACTGGATTAAAAGTAGTCAGAATACTTAGTGACAAGGAACAGGAAGAGGCTCTACAACACCTCACGCATAATTCTGATATTCAATTATATCATCTTCACTTTAACTATATTTAATCTATGACACTGTTTATCCATTATCCAACTGAAATCTATCAATTCCTATAATTTGGAAATTCAACCACCATCCCTTTCCTCACTCGATCCAAACTTTAATAGATTTTTGGGGGAAGAGAAATCCAGATTCTTACTTCACTTCGAGTGGAAAGGAGCATTCTAATGTTATCCCTGAGCAGCCTGGCTCTAATGTTAAGGTACTACCTCTTGTAGTGGAACCCACCCCACCACAAGAGGAGACAGTCTCTTCAGACACTTCAATCATCTGAAATATTTCAATTAGGTTTTCTCCCATACTTGAGGGAATACCTGTCTAAAATCAGCACATTAACAGGGGAATCAAAAACAGATTTGATTAATGTTTGGATCGTCAAACACGCCTTCAGCTAGCCAAACACCTCTGCACCATGAGAAGTAGCCAATTAATACAGTGCCTGATTTCACGGCAAAACTTCATCCAGTTTAAAAGTCTTTGCAGCTTCCCACATTGAACCAGATTAGCTGCACGCTAATACACACCAGACCATTGTGGTTTGGCGATTTTCAGTTTGAAAATCCTCTGGCACCATGTCTGTTAACAAGCTCCTCAAGGATCTTAATGGGCTGTTAATTGGGGGAGTGTGGAGTTTGCCCTCGGCTTGAAAACTGTGTCACTTCAGAAGACGCTAGGATTCAGTCAAGTCCCTAGAAACTCAAGTTTTAATACAGAGCCCCTGCTTACCCTCTCCTCCAACTGAAAGTTTAGCCCTATTTTGGGACAAAGAAAAATTAACAACTTAACAATGCCTGTTAGCTCAATTATGGAATAAAATTCAAAACATCAAAACCAAAAGAGGAAAGCAATTGTGCTGACATAACTAGCTGCCCCACTGCATTCACACATCAGTAACTGTGATGCTTCCTTCATCAGCTGTACCTTGATGTAGGATCGCAGGTAGTGCTCCAGTCCTTCATGACACTGAGAGACAATGTGTACAAGAACTCTAGGAAGAGAAATGATCAAAGATTAGCACAGAAACACGAGACTGACCAAAGCTTGAATATAAAAGCAAAATACTGTGTGAGCTGCAAACCTGAAATGAAAACAGAAGGCGTTGAAGATACTCAGCAGGTTAGGCAGCATGGAGGGAAAGAAACATTTATGAAGAAGAATTCTGCTTCTCTCTCCTTCGATGTTATCTGATCAGCTGAGTATTTCCTACATGAGTTCTCCTGTGAATTAGTGAAGACAGCTTTTAAAGTCTATACATGTTGGAGAAGAGGAGAGAGTAAAAGATGAGTGGGACTGTAAGAAAGTGAGCGTGCAAAAGACGAATGAACTAGAATATTTGTGAAGCTACAACCAAAGAATGAAAGAGAGAGACTGACGAAAAAAAACATGTTTGTTGGTACATACTCACTGGCTTAAAACTGAGGTCACTGTCTAACTAAAGTGCAATCAATATCTGCATACTGATTGCACTTACATCCACCTCCCAGAAATAAAACAACATCCCCCCCTTTATCCACATCCACTTGAAATTCTGCACTATCATTTCAAGCACTCAATATAGACTGTTCATTTGCAACTGCAGACCTAATATTGTATGAATCATTAGTACTTTTGTAGAACCAACAATTTATTATAAGAGGTTGGACAAAACAGTGTTTAATAAATCCAAGCCAGATACATAGATGCTTTCCGTGATTGTAAGTTTATAGAAAGAGCAACATATCAGATCTTTTTAATCAATCTGTTAAGACTTGTTATGGCACAATTCTGAGGTAGATGTGAATTGAACCCAAGACTATCTGGCCCAGAGGCAGTGACATTACCACTGCACTAGTCCTAAAATGCCCTCGCTGAGGTTTGAACTTTCACCCTCAGTAGTACGCATGCCTATACACTGTTATATAAATATTGTGAGCTGAACAATGACGCCACTAGAGTAACAAAAGCCTACTACCGCTGGCATTCCCAGGCCTCTCCCATCCAACTACTGAGCAGGCTTGAGTCTGCATAGCTTCCAATGATCATCTATTTTCATACTGCGTGGCCAAAAGTGAGAGCTGCATTGCATGTTGCAGCCTCCCAGCTGCTGATGTAGTGATCCACAGGCTCTCTTCATAATTTTTGAAAAGATTTTCATTGAACCTATTTTCCTAATCAACCTGTTCAGAGATGTTATTACACACCTCTGGAGCAGGTGGAACCTGAACCCAGAACTTTCAGTCCAGGGGTAGGGACACTACCACTGCACCACAAGAGCCCCCCAGAAACCTGCTTTACTCTGGCACAGGTCAGGAAGCATCCAAGGAGCAGGAGAATCGATGTTTCGGGCAGGAGCTCACATTCGTGAAGAAGGGCTCATGCACAAAACATCGATTCTCCTGCTCCTTGGATGCTGCCTGACCTGCTGCGCTTTTCCAGCAACACATTTTCAGCTCTGATCTCCAGCATCTGCAGTCCTCACTTTCTTTTTACTCTGGCACAGCCCAACTCAGATATACCATGTAAATCTCTCTCGCTATACACACTTCAAGTTCTTAATTAAATAAGGTCTTCTACCTGTGTGTCTTTAATAACGTAGTTGACCTACTATGAATAAATAGCAGTTCTTCCAATTAGGCTTTCAAAGATGTTTTCAACCCAAAGCTGTATCTCAGTGATAATTATATTTTTATCACTAGCCTCTGCAAGATTTCATCAAATACATTGCTTACTTTCAAGAATTTTGAAGCAACATCTTTCAAAATAAACAAACAATACTTATATATTTCAATTACCTTGTAACATTAACTGCGACATCCTCTTGTGTGGCCCTTGCAAGCACACGAAACAACTGGTTCAGAATTGTGGGCAGGAAGTTGATCATCACATGGCCTTCCATTGCATGTAAGCTCTGAAGGAGAAATATGTTGCAGAATACAGAGGCATTAATACTATTTTTCCCAGCCACTTGAAACACGCTTATCAAACAGAGCCGTACATAACATATAAATTCCCCAAAATATCCAGTTCAAACATAACCTCGTGTCCGAGATTATCGCATGGGAAGCCAGTTTTCCCTGGAACTCCCCATGGGTACATTATGTTTCTCAGATTAAGGTGTTAAACAGAGGCCTTGCCCGCCATCTCAGCAGATCTCACATCTGCATTCAGAGAAGAGCAAGAGATCTCCCCAGGGTCCTCAAACAAAACTCAAGAAGGTTTCTTCACATCAATGGAAACTTGCTAAATGCAAACTGGTTGCCATGTTACCTATATTCATGGCCCATTTCCCTCTGACTAATGCACCCAACACTATGGGCAGTTTAGCATGGCCAATCCACCTAACCTGCATATTTTAGGACTATGGGAGGAAACCAGAGCACCTGGAGGAAACCCACGCAGTCATAGGGAGAATTGCAAATTCCACACAGTCAGTCTCCCAAGACTGGAATTGAACCTGGTACCCTGGTGCTGTGAGGCAGCAGTGCTAACCACTGAGCCACCATGCTGCCCCAAGTCTTCACTATAGACAATGCAAGTAATCTCCTGGAAACATCAGGAAATGGCAGGGAGAGAAGGACTTAAATAAAATTACATTCAATCGGGGAAACTGAGCAAACTGTTGGAGCTGTGGGGTGACAAGATACTAGGACTTAATCAACTTAATTCTAGACTTGAAAAAGATGTGCCTAGTGATTTGACGCATTGCCTTTAATTTTCCAAAATTCATGTTCCATTAGACTGGAAAATAGCAGATGTAATTCCTGTCCTCAAAAAGGTGGGGAGATAGAAAGCAGGAAACTACAGCCCAGTTTGCTTAACATATGTCAAAATACTACATCAAAGCTAATTGTGAAAAATAAAAGTTCATGATGTAGAGGTTAACATATTGTCATGAATAGGAGATTAACCAATGAACAGGAATACCTGGTTGCCTTCTGGATGGGAAGATGTCCTGAATGGTGTGACACAGGCATCAGCGCTGTAATCTCAACATTATATAAATGACTTCATTGAAGGGATGAAAGGCACGGTTCCCAAATTTGCTAATGTCCTAAAGCTGGGTAGGAAAGTCAGTTGTGAACCCAACAGAATGAGGCTTTAAAGAGATATAGGTAGTTTACATGGGTGGGTAAAGATCTGGCAAATGGCGTATAATGTGGATGGAAGAATAAAAACAAATCTAAACAGTGAAAGACTGTAGATCTCCAAGCCACACAGGAAGCTGTATGCCAAAGGGCATGAATGGCTAGAGGTTTGTATGGATATGCAGCAATTAATTAGAAAATCCAATAGAATGTTATAATTTATTTTAAGAAGAAATGAACACCAAAATCAGGGAGTTATGTTTCAGTTATACAGGGCACTGGTGAGACCACATCTGGAGTACTGTCGTACAGTAGTAGCCTCCTTATTTAAGGAGGGTAAATGCTTCAGAAGCAGTTCAGATAAGCATTATTAGAATTAGACCTGGAATGTGCGGCTTGCATTATGGGGAAGGGTTGGACAGGACAGGCTTCTATCCTGTGGAGTGTAGAAGAGTAAAAAGCAACTGATATGATCCCAAGATAAGTTGACCAGATGGAAGTAGGAGAAAACATTTCATCTTGTGGGACGACCTAGAGCTTGGGATAATGGTTTCAAAAGAAGTGAGAGTTGAGGGGGAAATAAATGTTCTTTGGAGAGTCTTTGGAACTCTCTTCCTCAAAATGAAATGGAAGTAGACTGCTTGGATATATTTAAGGCAGAGGTAGACAGATTCCTAATAAGCGATGAGGGAAAGGTTGTTGGGAGTGTGGAATAATCAGATCAGTCATGACCTTTAATGAATGGCAGAGCAGATTTAAGGAGTGGAGTGGTTCACTCCTGCTCCCAAGTGATATGATCATATTACAACATGTATCGTAGGGGCCGTCTTGTGGCACAGTGGCAGTGTCCTGACTCCTGGGTTCAAGTCCCACCTCCTCCAGAGGTGTGTAATAACATCACTGAACAGGTTGATTTGAAAAGAAAACAATACTACATGTACATTCGTGGTTGAGTCATTGACTATAGAACTCTTTAGATTGCCCTAAGGTCTTGAAAGGAGTTATGCAAATAGGAGTCCTTCTCAACAGGACGTTACGGCACTGCTATCTTAATTACTAAAACAAGAATCCCTCTGCCTTACAGCACAGGGTTGAAGATACATGCCCCTGTTATAGAAAGCAACCATTTCAGGTGATAGGAAAAGAACAGGGGAGAATGGAAAAAAATGGATATTTCTTTCAAAGAGTCAGCACAGGCTCATTGAGCTCATTGAGCCAGTAGCCTTGTGTTTAGTTTCATTGTAAAATATGTTTCTGTGGCATGTTTAAGGTTTGTAGTGTTTTGTAAATGCATTCATGGGTTGTGTTCATCAATACTTCGGCTAGCACTTATTGCCAGTCTCTAACAAGCCTCAAGAAGGCAGTGCTGAATTGCTGTCAAATTACTGTAGTCCTTAGGGTTCTGTTACAGTCACGATGCTGTTAAGGAGAAAGTTCTCGAATTTTGACTCATGGACCATGAAGAAACAGTTATGTAGTTTCAAGTCAGGTCAGTGTGTGTTTCTTGGAAGTGAATTTGCATCTGCTGCCCTTGTCCCACTAGATGGTAGAAATCTCAGCTTTGGAAGGCCCCATAAAGCACATTATACAGATGGCATTCTCTGCTGCTACTCTGCCTCAGTGGTGAAGGGAGTGAATGTTGAAGGTATTGGATGGGGTGCCAATCACCCTGGCTGTTTTATTCCGGATGGTATTGAGCTTCTTGAGAGGTGTTGGAGCTGCACCCAACCAGGTAACTGGGGAGTATGCCATCACACTCCTGATGTGTCCATTGTCGAAGGTGGAAAGCTTTAGGGAGTCAGGAGTAGAGTTATTCATTGCTGCATGCCTAGCCTCTGACCTGCCCTTGTAGCTTTGTTTTTTGTTTGCTTGTGGGGAAGTGAATGAACATAAGGGAGAGAAATTAACCCTATAAATCATGAACACATCCAATGAAATAATATTACAATTTAATAAGGCACACAGACAACATGAAACAGACATGAAAATTCTGAACGAAAAAGCACAGTCAACTGGCCAGAAGTTGAGTAAAAATGCCTCTTTAAACATTTTTCTTACAAAGACTAAAATTAACTATTCTGAACTCACATTTTATTAGTATTTGCTTCATACCTCCATTGTAGAATCAAATAGTTTAAATTCAGTATCTTTCAATGTAAGGTAAATGGATTTAACAAAAGGATTACATCAGATATAAGGCATAGAAAAAGCTATGCAGCTAACTAGTTCATGCCAGTGTCTATGCCCACTCAAAACTTCACCACCTGTCGTCATCTAAATCTATCTTAACCAAGAATTCCCATCTCCTTCCCCAAGCTTCCCCTTAAATGTATCTACACTATTTGGTTCAACTACTACCTGTGGTGACAGATTCCACATTCTCACTACTACCTGGACAATGAATTTCTTCTGAATTCCATATTGAATTCCTTGGTGATTATCTTAAATTGATGGCCTTTGGCTCTGTGACTCCCCATCAAAGGCAACAACCTCTCCGTATCTCTTCTATCCAAACCTTCCATCATCTTAAAGATCACTGTTAGATCAATCTGCAGCCTTCTTGTTTCACAAGAAAAGTCACCCAGTCTGTCCTGTTACACCTACCCACAATTATCATTCTTATTGAAATCTGACCTGGAGGTGGTAAAAAATTACCTTGAGGAATTTGACAAGTTCCGTCCCTGAGGCCTGAGCTCCAGAGTCACATTTTTGACAATATTGAAAAAAATTGTTCAAGTGTTGGTCCTGGAAACAAAGGCACGAGAAAAGGTATTACTGCAAGTTGTAAATGTTTCTATCAAAGAAATCATGCATTCACCCAATCTATAGATACTAGACAGAATAAACAATATATTTTTCTTAAAGGTGAAATATTTAATAGATTTCTACGAGATGCATTATTTTATAAAAGGCAATATTTATTCCATATATAAGTATGAGAAAGAAAATTAATTCACAAATGAAACAATACAAAAATCATGTATCATTAACTTGTTAAACTGTGCCCCACAATCCTTGTACTAATTGTAATAAGTTACTTAATCAAAACCTGTTATATTCATACACATGAAATCTTCCCACAGTCTGCCCTGCTCCATGGAGAACAATCACATTCCTCCAACCTAACCTTGTAGCTAAACTCTCATCCCTGGAACCATTCTGCACCCTCTCATCAACCCTCACATTCCTGCTAAAGTGCAGTGACCAGAACTGGATATCATGCACCAGTTGTGGCTTGAACATTTTCAAAAAATAAAAAAAATGTGAACCAAACTATGGAATAATTTCTAACTGTGAAGAATTGTAAGAAGACCATCAACACTGACCTGAGTGTAGACTGTAGACACAAGATGCGTTGAGACTTTGAAAATATGCTTGGCTCCATCGACCCACTTGATTTCAGGGCCTGAATGCTACAAAGTGTAAAGATTCTGTTATCTTCAATGGAAACACATGGCTGGATTTTCCATTCTCAGCGATGGGTTTGAAGACGGGAATACGTAAAATCCAGCATGGTGCCCCCCCTCCCAGTCTCATTTGTAATGGAGCTGAGGGAGGCACTGGGCAGTTCATTTATCCTTGGGCTGACTGATGCTCTTCAGTGGCCAATCCCTGGTCACCCAAAAGCCTCTTATTCTGCATTCACTGACAAAGGGAAGTGGAGACTCACTCTTTGTGGAAAGCCCAGGCTGAGTTGGGGGGGGGCAATCTTTTGTGGTCCCCATGGCTCATCAGAGGCACCTCCAACAAGACGAGTTCATGCTTTTCATCCTCTCCTTGAATCGAGCCTAAACTCCATATGTTTAATTGTTGCAGGCTAGACTTTGTAATGGTGGACAGCCTCCCCACCACGATGTAAAAATCCAGCTAATGGAATTACTCGAGTTATATTCAAAAGTCATGTTTTACATGCTTTCATCATAATCCCAGTTGGTCCCAGTGCTTGAATGCTCCCAAACAATAAGACAGGTTAGCTATCAGTTCTGGACAAGTTTAAATAACTAGTTTTATAGATGGGAAGCAGTAAGGCCCTTTTAAGTGAGTAAAGGTTCCCAACTTCATCATCAAATTGTCAAATTAATTTCCATAAATCAACTTTTTATGTGCTTTGTCCCTAGAATATATGACAATAAAAATGGAAAGATTGTTGTTAATACCCAACTGATCCCTTCAGCCTTTTCAAGGTACCAGATACACGAAACAGTTCAATCTAGGTGACTCCAGACCCTAACAACAGAATGTTGTTACAGACATTAAATGGCAAATTGGACTATGCTGATTTTTACGCTCCACATTACCCTCTTCCCAATCTTTTCTTCACACCCTATAAATATCATCTGTCTATTCCTTTCTCCCTCATTGTTTATCCAGCTTTCCAATAAATTATTAACCACAACCATTCCTTGTGGTACTGAGTTCCACATTCTTGCCACTCTCTGGGTAAAGAAGTATGTCTTGAATTCCTTACTGGATACACTATTGCATAATCAAAGTTGCTAGCTTTCAAATCTGACAGTAAAACCTGACCTTTTCATGTCCACTTGCTTTGGAGTGATGCGCATTTTCAGCGCATGAAGTTTGTGTTTTTTCACCGTTACTTCAACGTGCATTTTGCAAACAGTCATCTCAATTTTGACCATTTGATGTGCATGGTATCTACAGAGTCGAGTGTGTGGTGCTGGAAAAGCATCCAAAGAAGGAGAATCAATGTTTTGGGCAAGAGCCCTTCATCAGGAATGTCCAGAGGGCAGGCTGTGTAGTGAATCCTAAAAAAGGACCTACAAAGACATCTGAAAGCACACCATTAACCCAATAAGTATTCTCCATACTAACCAAGTAAATTTATAAAAAATAAGGGGAATGAAGTCTTTTTATTGCACAGGATTTATAGCAAAGAAACAGGCCATTCATGCAACTGGCCTACACTATTACTTTTGCTTCATGAGACTCATTCCAACTTTCCTCATTACACCTTATCTGCAAAACCATCTATTACTCTCTACTTACTCATTTCTTTAGTTTTGCCTTGAAATACATCCACGTTATTCACAGCATCATCCCGACACATTTTAAATAATGTCAGAGCAAAGAGGTCACTCCTAAATTATTTTAATCTGTTCACACCCACTTGATCCCTCAAGGAGCAGAAAAGGAACAGATCATTTGAATATTAAATACGTTAAAAAGGGAGCGATTAACAAATGTAGATGGTGTTAGACACGACTATCACTGGATCAGTCAGGAACAGCCACTACTCCAATGACTACCACCCACATGCAGCAGAACCTGCTGACTGTGGCATTATACAAACTCATCAAATGATGGCCAAAGGTGAGACACTGAGCTTACCTTCCCCATTCCCAGTTCCTGGTAACTGAGATAACCCAAAGGAAGATTCACTGAAACAGGTATCTGATTTTCGTTGGTCACAACTCGACCATCTTTCAGCAATGGTAGCCAGGCATAGCCAACTGCAGGGAAAGGAAACAATACTGTTAAAAGTTTTTGGCCTAAGATTACACCAGCATTTGGCAAGCCACTAACGGCAGATATTTATATCAGTGGTACTGTATCTAGGAGGGATCACCAACAGCACTGAAATCAGTTAGATTGCATTGGAATACAATCCTTTATTAACCTGAATACCAAGAGCCGATAAAGATTAAGAAGGGAGAAAGAAACCACATATCTCGAAATTAAGACAGTGAATCTGACTCCTACATAAAGAGATTATTGCTGAAGTGACATTAAAGATATAGTGCAAAATATTGGAGAAACTAAGTAGCTGTTCAATCTTGAGGTTAAAAAAAAAACAATGACCAGCACAAGCAAAATTCTGCAGATGAGAGAAGTAAAGACGGAAAACATGAGAAATACTCGGTGGGTCAGGCAGCATTGGAGAAAACAAATATCACGTCCACGACCTTATATCAACACTCGGCTTCTCTAACCACAGATGCTTCCTGACCACCTGCGCATAAACGAAAGACTTTCTTCTCAAACATAACGCCACGTGCTCAACTCTTTTTACTTGAAACAAAATGATCTGCGAACCTTGTGATTCAATGGTTTCCCGTTTCTTGGTGGTGCCTTTGCTCGAGTTGTCACAACTGACGTGGTAGAACGTGAACAACAAGTGGTGCTTCTCGTGTAGCTGGGTCGGCAGCTCCACTTTAATCTGAGACGCAGATAAAACAGACCTCAGAGACAGACTTTTTATCGTCAGAAAGAAAGTTACATTGCTCTAGTTTCTCATCTTCCACTCGTCAGGACAAATGCAAGAATGCCAAACATCATAGAGTCATAGAGATATACAGCACGGACACAGACCCTTCAGTCCAACCTGTCCATGCCGACCAGATATCCCAACCTTATCTAGTCCACTTGCCAGCACCCAGCCCATATCCCTCCAAAACCCCTCCTATTCATATACCCATCTAGATGCCTTTTAAATGTTGCAATTGTACCAACCTCCACCACTTCCTCTGGCAGCTCATTCCATACACGTACCACCCTCTGTATGAAAAAGATGCCCCATAGGGCTCTTTTATATTTTTCCCCGCTCACCCTAAACCTCTGCCCTCTAGTTCTGGACTCCCCCACCCCAGGGAAAAGACTTTGTCTATTTATCCTATCTATGCCCCTCATGATTTTATAAACCTCTGTAAGGTCACCCCTCAACCTCTGATGCTCCAGGGACAATAGCCCCAGCCTGTTCAGCCTCTCCCTATATCTCAAATCCTCCAACCCTGGCAATATTCTTGCAAATCTTTCACAATCACAGCTTATACTGCAGGAGAACAAAGGTGCTGATTTGTTGAAGATCTACTTTAATTGAATGGCATACTGCCTCACAGTGCTAGGGACCCAGGTTCGATTCCCACCCAGGGCAACTGCCTCTGTGGAGTTTGTACATTCTCCCCACGTCTGTGTGTTTTTCCTCCCACAGTCCAAAGATGTGCAGGTTAGGTGAATTGGCCATGCTAAATTGCCCATAGTGTTCAGGGATGTGTAGGTTAAGTATATTAGTCATGGATGAATATCGAGTAGGGGGAATGGACCTGGGAGGGTTATTCTTTGGATGGTTAGCGTAGACTTGTTGGGCCGAAGGGCCTGTTTCCATTCTGTAGGGATTCTAATTGACCACGATGTTAACATGGAGAAAGCAGCAAGAATGACAACTTTCCCAAGTCTGCAGGGGAAGGGGATGGGGAAGGAGACATGGAAAGCAATAGTGGGGGAGAGATGTGGTGGGAGCAGTCTAGGACCAGATGGCATAATCTCAGAATAAGGGGTCACCCAGTTAGGACAGAGATGAGGAGTGGTGCTAGTGCCAGGGGTGGGAACCAGAGCTCTAGGTCAGCATGCAAAGTGATTGAGAAGTTAGATGTTAATGCACGCAAGTCTAATAGGAAGGACAGCCAGGACCAGGTTAATGAACACAGCAGGACTGGCAGTCTGAAGTGCATTTATTAAAATGCTAGGAGTTTTAGATTAGATTAGATTCCCTACAGTATGGAAACAGGACATTTGGCCCAACAAGTCCACAATGACCCTCCAAAGAGAAACCCACACAGACCCATTCCCCTACCCTACATTCACCCCTGAATAATGCACCTAACACTATGGACAATCTAGCATGGCCAATTCACCTAACCTGCACATCTTTGGACTGTGGGAGGAAGCCGGAGCACCCGGAGGAATCCCACGCAGACACAGGGAAAATGTGCAAATTCCACACAGACAGTCACCCAAGAGTGGAATGGAACCTGGGTCCCTGGCGCTGTGAGGCAACAGTGCTAACCACTGAGCCACTGTGCTGCCCTGAGTCAGGTAAAGCAGAATGAGCTCTGAGCCTAGAATAATACATGGAACTACAATGTTGTAGCCATCACAGAAACTTAGCTGAGAGAAGGGCAGGATCTGTATCTCAATGTTCCAGCGTTTAGGCCTTTCAGGTGAGGTAGGGAGGGATGTAACAGGGGAGGGGGTTTTGCACTACTGATTAAGAATAGCCAATGTTGTTCCTTTGATTAAGAACAACAAAAGGGATTATCCTGGAAATTATAGGCCAGTGAGACTCACATCAGTGGTAGAGAAACTATTTGAGAAGATTTGTAGTGACAGGACTCACTCACACTTGGAGAGTGTGGACTAATTAGAGATAGTCAACATGGTTTGTGTAGGAGAGGTCTTGTTACACAAACTTGAGTTTTTTGAGGAAGTGATGATTAATGAGGACAGGGCACTGGATGTTGTCTATATAGACTTTACTAAAGCATTTGCGAAGGTCTCTCATGGCAGGCTGGTCCAGAAGATTAAGTCACATGGGATCCAGGGTGAGTTGTCCAGTTGGATATAAAATTGGCTTGGTCATAGAAGGAAGAGGGTGATTGTGGAGAGGTGTTTTTCTGACTGGACCAGTGGTGTTATACAAGGATCAGTGCAGGGACCTGTGTTGTTTGTAATATATACATATATATCTAAATATAAATGGTTTTGATGAAAGTGTAGACAAAGTTAAAAATCACACAACACAAGGTTATTGTCCAACAGATTTACATCATCTGGTGTTGTGTGATTTTTAAACTTGGTCCACCTCAGTCCAACACCAGCTCCTCCAAATGATGAAAATGTAGGTGGTCTTATTAGTAAGTTTGCAGACAACATAAAAATTGGTATCGTAACAGATACTGAGGAAGGTTGTTAAAGGATACAGCAAGGTATAGATTGGTTGGAAAGTTGGTAGAGAAATGGCAGATGGAGTTTAACGCAGACAAGTGTGTGAGGTGCTGCATTTTAGAAGATCAAATGCAAGAGGAAAGTTTACAGTAAATGATAAGACCCTTAGGAGCATTAATATACAGAGAGATCTTAGGGTGCAAGTCCATAGTTCCCTGAAAATGACAACACAAGTGGTTAAGGCGATAAAGAAGGTGTATGGTTTGCTTGTCTTCAATGGTCAGGGTACTCATTAAAGTTTTCAAGTCATATTGTTGCTGCATAAACTTTAGTTCCACCACATTTGGAGCACGATGTGCAGTTCTGGTCACCACACCACAGGAAGGATATTGAGACTTTGGAGAAGGTGCAATAGAGGTTTATCAGAATGTTGCCCCTGATTTGGAGTGCATTAGCTACAAAGAGAGGTTGGACAAACTTGGATTGTTATTGCTGGAGCTTTGGAGGCTGAGGTGGGTGACCTGATAAAAGTATATAAGATTATGAGAGGCATGGATAGAGAGGACAGTCAGTCTGTTTCCCCAGGGTAAATGTCAAATATTAGGGTGCAAAGGTTTAAGGTGAGAGGTGGAAAGTTTAAAGGAAGTTTCTGTTACACAGGGGATGATAGGCACCTGGAATAGGCTGCCATGGGAGGTGGTAGAATCAGGTAGGTTAGCAAACTTTAAGATGCAATTAGACAGAAACATGAACAGGCAGGGAATAGAAATGATATGGGCCACATGCAGACAGATGGTATTAGTTTAGAATGGCATTGTGGTCAGCACAGACAGTGGGCCGAAGGGCCGGTTTCTGTACTATGTTCCCATGGAAGGTAGTGAGTCTGTGATTTTCTTTTACCACAGAGTACGGAATAAAAGGATTATTCAGCAAGCAGAATCATATCACAGAAACACATCTGGGAACAAATATTTTACTTTAGTTTTCACAACGGTAAGCTGATGGAATACTATCTGTACTTTGTCCATTCTGAATAGCCAAATGTATAGCATCTAGTGATGAGAGCACAATGAATATTTTCGAGAGCTCTCTTTCTTTCTTAACAATTCTGTATAGAATCAGATTCTAAAATGTAAAGAAATTCATTAAAGCCTGAGTTCTAAAAATTAGCTTCACAACAGAACTGGAGAATTAACCCAGAATGCATTCCAATAGTGTGTCACTTCTTTACCTCATCATAGAACTCTGGATTTTGATGGTGATGTAATACCACTGTGAAAGCATATTTCATAAACACAGGACCCCCGGGTCTCCCGTAGATACACTAGGAAGAGAAAGAAGAATCACACCAAGTGAACTAGCAGTAGTATATACTTGAACGAAACATCCACATTCAGTAGCATTTCTAGTTTGGCAGCTTGTCAACAGAAAGTGGTCAAAATTAACAAACATATTTAAAATTTCACCAAACCATATTTGCACCACACTTCAGACACAAACAGTTTTGCTCTCCTCATTACGATGTATTTATGAATAAGGATAATACTGGTCCTAAGGTGAAGCGTTAAATTGGGAAAGGCTAACTATAAGACCACTACTGGTCGGTGCATTGATTATAGGAGTTGGGAGGTCATGTAGCAGCTATACAGGACATTGGTCAGACCACTTTTGGAAAATCGCGTGCAATTCTGGTCTCCCTGCTGTAGGAAAGATGCCGTGAAACTTGAGAGGGTTCAGAAAAGATTTACAAAGATGTAGCCAGGGTTGGAGGAGTTGAGTTCTAGGGAGAGGCTGAATAGGCTGGGCCAATTTTGTCTGGAGCACTGGAGGCTGAAAGGTGACCTTATGGAGTTTTAAAATCAGGAGGGGTATGGATAGAGTAAATAGACAATGTCTATACCTCATAGAGGAGTCCAAAATGAGAGGGCACAGGTTTAGGTTAAGAGGGGAAAGATTTAGAAGGGATCTAAGGGCAACGTTTTCACGCAGAGGATGGTGAGTATACAGAATGAGCTGCCAGAGGAAGCAGTGGAGGCTGGTACAATTAGCGCCAAGACCAGCATGGAGTATCCAGGTAGATGGGGTGTGTTAGAGGTGGGAGAAGGGGTCCTCGGAGGGTCTCCTGAGGCGGTGGGGGGGGGAGAAGAGAGAGGGTTTTCCCCTCCCCAGTCCCAAGCCTCCAATTCAGCACCGCCCTCTTGACCTGTCCATCTTCATTCCCGCCTATCTGCTCCACCCTCCCTCCAACCTATCACTTTCACCCCCACCTTCATCTACCTATTACATTTCTACCTACCAGTCCCACCCCCCTCCCATTTATCTAGAACACAGAACATTACAGCACAGTACAGGTCCTTCGGCCCTCGATACTACGCCACCCTGTGGAACCAATCTGAAGCCCATCTAACCTACACCATTCCATTCTTGTCCATATGCCTATCCAATGACGATTTAAATGCCCATAAAGTTGGCAAGTCTACAACTATTGCAGGCAGTGCGTTCCACGCCCCTACTATTCTCTGAGTAAAGAAGCTACCTCTGACATCTGCCCAATATCTATCACCTCTCAATTTGGAACTATCCCCCCTCATGCTAGCCATCACCATCTGAGGGAAAAGGCTCTCACTGTCCACCCTACCTAATCATCTGATTATCCTATATGTCTCAATTAAGTCACCGCTCAACTTCCTCCTCTCTCACGAAAACAGCCTCAAGTCCCTCAACCTTTCCTCGTAAGACCTTCCCTCAATACTAGGCCACACCCTAATAAATCTCCTCTAAACCCTTTCCAAAGCTTCCACATCGTTCCTACAATGCGGTAACCAGAATTGCACCCAATACTCCAAGTGCGGCCGCACCAGAGTTCTGTACAGCTGCAGCATGACCTCATGGTTCTGAAACTAGATCCCTCTACTAATAAAAGCTAACACACCACATGCCTTCTTAACAGCCCTATCAACCTGGGTGGCAACTTCGAGAGATCTATGTACGTGGACACAGAGATCTCTCTGCTCATCGACACCACCAAGAATCTTACCATTCACCCTAGCACACTGTATCCCTCAGCCCCTGGCCCACAAGACTCGTTCCTGATGAAGGGTTTATGCCCAAAACGTCAATTCTCCTGTTCCTCGAATGCTGCCTGTCCTGCGGTGCTTTTCCAGCACCACACTCTCGAGACTCATACAATTTTAACATTTAAAAGGCATCGGGATGAGTACATAAATAGGCAGGGTATAGAGGGATATGGGGCAAATGCTCGCATATGGGAATAGATTAATTCGGATATCTGGTCAGCATGGACGAGTTACACCAAAGGGTCTTTTTCCATGCTGTACAACTCTTTGATTCTATGAGATAAAGAGACACTACAGAGGGTGCAATCAGGATTCATAAGGACCGAAAAATTTTCAAAAAGATACAAGAGATGATGTTTTAACTTTTGAGGGAGACCAGTCCAAAATTAGAGGGACCAGAAATAGATAGTCACTAATTAAACACAGGAAAGGATTTAGGAAAAACCTGTAATCTAGACAGCAAAGAGAATGTAGAATTCACTTCAAGTCATAGAGATGTACAGCATGGAAACAGACCCTTCGGTCCAACCCGTCCATGCCAACCAGATATCCCTAACCAATCTAGTCCCACTTGCCAGCACCCGACCCATACCCCTCCAAACCCTTCCTATTCGTATTCCAACCCAAATGCATTTTAAATGTTGCAATTGTACCAGCCTCCACCACATCCTCTGGCAGCTCACTCCATACATGTACCACCCTCTGAGTGAAAACTTTGCCCCTTAGGTGTCTTTTTGTATCTTTCCCATCTCACCTAAAACCTATGCCCTCTAGTTCTGGACTCCCCCACGCTAGGGAAAAGACTTTGTCTATTTAACCTATCCATGCCCTTCATAATTTTGTAAACCTCTATAAGGTCACCCCTCAGCCTCCGACGCTCCAGAGAAAACAGCCCCAGCCTGTTCAGCCTCTCCCTATAGCTCAAATCCTCCAACCCTGGCAACATCCTTTAAAATCTTTGTTGAACCCTTTCAAGTTTCACAACATCTTTCCGATAGGAAGGAGACCAGAATTGCAGGCAATATTCCAACAGTGGCCTAACCAATGTCCTGTACAGCCGCAACATGACCTCCCAACTTCTGTACTCAATACTCTGACCACTAAAGGAAAGGATACCAAACGCCTTCTTCACTATCCTATCCACCTGCAACTCCAATTTCAAGAAGCTATGAACCTGCACTCCAAGGTCTCTTTGTTCAGCAACACTCCCTAGGACCTTACCATTAAATGTATAAGTCCTGCTAAGATTTGCTTTCCCAAAATGCAGCACCTCGCATTTATCTGAATTAAACTCCATCTGCCACTTCTCAGCCATTGGCCTATCTGATCAAGATCCCGTTGTAATCGGAGGTAACCTTTGCTGTCCACTACACCTCCAATTTTGGTGTCATCTGCAAACTTACTAACAATACCTCTTATGCTCACATTCAAATCATTTATGTAAATGATGAAAAGTAGAGGGCCCAGCACCAATCCTTGTGGCACTCTACTGGTCACAGGCCTCCAGTCTGAAAAAACAACCCTCCACCACCACCCTCTGTCTTCTACCTTTGAGCCAGTTCTGTATCCAAATGGCTAGTTCTCCCTGTATTCCATGAGATCTAACCTTGCTAACCAATCTCCCATGAGGAACCTTGTCAAATGTCTTACTGAAGCCCATATAGATCACATCTACTGCTCTGCCCTCATCAATCCTCTTTGTTACTTCTTCAAAAAACTCAATCAAGTTTGTGGAATATGATATCCCACGCTCAAAGCCATGTCGACTTTCACATGGATTGACTGAGGAAAATGACGTGGATCCATTGCAGGGAAAACTAGACAAATAAATGGACAGAAAGATGAATAAGATTGTGGCCAATGATGCAGATTGGTGGAGACTTTGTTGAAGCATTAAAAACTAACAGGCAATAATTAGGGCAATAGCCAATTTCTGCACAATAATATTTTTATAATATAGATGATAATGAACAAAGAAACGTGTCATTATATTGTCATTTAATAATCTTCAAAACAGGGTTTCTTTAATTGAAACGAATCACACGATCATAAAATTACACAATGTTCCTTTGCATTAAAAGGAAAACCCTCAAAATCAAAATCGCGACTAACCTTCAGAGGCTGAGAGTCTTCCTCATCAGAGTCCCTAAACTCGATGCGGACTGCAATATTTCTTGCCTGAACAAAAACAGAATCTGTTATGTACAGGCAACGCAAGTAGAAATCAACAAGACTAAGACATAAGCAGATCTATAACACATGAACTCTTATAACATAATCTCTAACTGTTTAAAGGTCAATGGATGAAAATTTTAGCACTTGCAGGATATCAAAATATTCATGTGTCAACCAAATTACAAATACTTGCTTTTATATAGCACCTTGAACAGAGCAAAGCATCTCAAGGTGCTTCACTACAAAAAGCTATAATTATCAATCCAAGTTTACCCTATGATAAAGGTTCTAACTGTAAACAAGCCAAAATCAGGGACAAAATGTTTATAACATATGCTTTTTTCAGCAACTGCACTCATATAAAAGTACATCAGATTAGTCAAGTAGCTTGCTATTTGGAGTCAAATTGGTGATTCAAATCCTACTCCAGCACTTCTGGACATAACCTATGCTGACATTATGAGGACAAAAAAGTGCTCTAATCAATAAGTCTTGCATTAAGCTGACTTTTTATAAACCGATTCACTGCTGCGAACAGAATTCCACAAAATTATGACAATACAATTGTCAGACTACACGCTCATTGCTGTAACACTCTCTAGCAATTGTACAAGTAGAAGCCAATCACCAAAATTGCTGCCACTGAAGAAAATGAAAAACTTCCTTTATCCACAACCTTTCCTCCTCTGAATAAAGTTCTCATTATTGATGAGAATATGTCAAAATAGTACAAGACACCATCACACTGCAAACCTGCCAAAACACATTTTAATTAGATCGTGCCATATGGGACTTCAAGATGGCAATAAACATTATGAAATCTCAGCGTATCTTCTGCACATATGTTTCCTGAAATAGAGACCATTCTTCATCGACTCAGTTTCAAGGTCTAGCGCAGAATCGATACACACTCAACAGCAAAACCCTCAGACCCAAATCAATGCTGCCTTTGAACCACTCATATTCCAATCAGCTAAGATTGTCACTTTTTCAAGTGCAGTTACATACAGACTGATGATTTAGCTCGCTGCACCAGCAACTGGTGAACCAGAGAGAACAGTCAGGTCAAAGCTCCATCAGCTGATGGTGAACTGGAGTAGTTGGGATAGAATAACCAGATTCAGGTTCAATGGACTGGGTTGGGGGTAGGAGGGAGAAGAGAGTTAGCCAAAGGTAGTTGATTCCTCAGCACAGGTTAATGACTCCTGGTCTGATATGCACATGGATATCAGGCAAAGCACTGAATTGGGTCTGTTTGCGATTTTGCTTCGGGACAGAGCACCAACATACAAGGTGGATGATGTGGCTTTCTTTGTGTCAAATAGCACTATCATTACAATATGGTCTGTATGCCTCCCTATACATTAGCTTATTTAACATATACCATGAAGGCAAGCTCTTGTTGAGGTGGATGCCTTGAAATTTACTGACAATTATTTATACTCAATTATTTATATTTAATATCTCAGCCTTTTACACAGAGTGCATTCTACACTTACTGATGTTACAGCTAAGTTACGTCACCATAACACCATAACACTACACATGAGAACATACTGCACTGATTCCATTGCACTGTGCTGTGATTGCCAAAGTTGAGACAAGTAACTTTATTGGTACAGGTACAAGTCACAAAGCCATTTAAATCAATTTATGGCTCACTTTCTTCCTGAAATCTATGCAATAATGGGGCAGCAGCCAAATTTGCCTGAAAGCTTCCAAAATGATTGTTCCCAAGCAATCATAGTGCCAATTAGAAACACGTTGCATCCTCCATGGATATAATTGGTGCTGCTCCTCCAATCACAGGCTGGTTCTCCCACATGCTCGTTTCCGATTGGCTTGCTAGGCAGCTGGCTTTAAGTGGCAATAAACCTGTGGCTAGGTCAGGGGTGAGCTGGAGGGGTGCGTCAAAGCTACCCAGGGTATTCTATGATTCCCATACCACCAACTCATCCAATGGAAGAGTGTGAAACTCTACCCAAGAAACTACTGGATTGTCAGAGAAGTCTTGAGCGTTCCTTCAGGGGAGGAAATTTGCAATGCTTATCCAGTTTGACCGACCTGTGACTCCAAATCTCTGAAGCTGTCAAGTAAGCCACGCTGCTTTATCTCAGTGACAAACAGGGAAAGGTAATCAATGCTGGACTTGTAAGCAGCAACTATTTCCCATTATAGAACAAAAAAGGATTGTGATCTGATAAATAAGTGAGCTTGAGGCAGTCAGAGCCCTAACAAAACATTAATGCTGCCAGCGAGGGAAGGGAGAACCATTATGAATGGAAGACAGAAGTAATTTTCCATAAACTCAAATGTTTGGCAACTGAAAATTACCACATGAGATTTGAGAACACATTTTCAGCATCTACAGGTACTAAATCTCACAATTTTTACTCACTTTTGCAAATGATTTTTGACTGTCATACTTTAGATGCTTTGGATAAATATAGAAATGATTGTTATAGGTTGTGAAAGGCTGGGATAGCTTTGCTATACATGGAACAAATTCCTCCACTTCATGAGTAACTGTGACCTTCGAACCGTTTTCAAAACGTTTCACTGGGATGTACGAGGTGTTAACACAAGCTACAAAAACACACAAAAATACAGCACACATTAGATTTGGAATTTTATGAGATAATCTCAGTCACAACAATAACTTCTATTTACACAGCACCTTTAAAGTGGCAAAGCATTCGTAAGAGTGATATCGGACACAATTTGACACCTGGTCACACAAGGAGATATTAGGACATCAAGCCAAACACTTCATCAAAAAGGCTGATTTTAAGGAGCATCATGAAGGGGAAGAGAAATGTATGTAGGTTTAGGGACAGAATTTATGATTTTAGGGAGCCGAGCAACTGAAGGCAAGACTATTAATGGTAGGATGAAGGAAACTGTGATGTGCTAAAAACCAGAAATGCAGAGAATCTTGGGGGAATCATATATGGTTAGAGAAGCTATGGAGAGATTTAAATGGAAGGATGAGATTGTTAAAGTAAACTTACTCAGAAAATCTGAAGCCACATTGTCGATGTTGATATCTAAGTTCCCCAAAATAACAGGAAGTTTAGACATCTTTTCTGGTCTAATTAAACAGAAAACAATCAAGGAACAGAAGTTTATTGGTGTTTTAGATGAACAATACAAGAAGGCAAATGACAAAATGCAATATTACAATTCCCTCAAAGCACATGACAACAAATGCAATTTCAAGCAATTGCGAAGAGTTGATTTAGTTACAAATCCAAGTTCAAGGATAAGGAAGGACAAATTTTAATGTTGACTTTTATTTCAAAGGGAATAGTGTATGGAAGAATGAAAGACCTTCTTTACAATGCACAAGTCAGACTACAGCTGGAATACTGTGAAGAGTTCAGAGCCTGTTATCTCAGGAAAAATATACTGGCATCGGGGGCAGTGCAGAAGAAGTGAACCCAGGTTGGTCCCAGGCATCGAGGAACTGTTTATGAAGAAATTTAGTTAGTTGAGTCTGTGCTCATTGGACTTAAGAAGAATAAGAGGCAATCTTATTGAAACATACACAATCATTTAGGGAACCTGACAGGGTTTATATGCAGATAGTTTGTTTCCTCCACTGTGGGAGCATATAGGACTAGAGGGCATCATCTCAGTGTAAAGGGGTGACCAGTTAGAACAGAGATGGAGGGGGATTTTGTCTCTCAGAAGGTAATGAATCTGTGGTTATTCTTTATCACAGAGGCAAGTAGGGGCTGGATCATTAAACATATTCAAGGCCAAGACAGACAGATTTTTAAATCAGTAAGGGGATCATGGGTTTTGGGATAAATGCAAGAAAGGGGAGTTGATGATTATCAAATCAGCCATGATCTCACTGAGTGGTTGAGCAGACTCAATGGGTTGAATGGTCTACTTCTGCTCCTTTGTCTTAGGCTCTTATGGTCTATCTTCCATAAAAATCAACAGTAAGAGCAAAACATGAAAGCATCACAGTGGACTGAAACCAAGTGGATTGCAGAAACTCTTGATTTCTTTCATGACATTTACCAATGTCGCTTTAAGGTTTGTATCAAATATAAAAGCTCACTCACTTCCTAAAATCCAACAACAATTTTAACAAGTCTTCATTGGAGAGCTTATTGCTATCTTGTCTGTAAAGGGCTGAGAATCGAGCAGTTTTGTCGAGGGTTCCTTGATTATCTTTGAAGACAGGCCTAATGAATAGAAATTAGAAATGCTTCCTGTAAATAAGAAAGTCACTGTGAGGGAAACAAACCTGTTAATAAAAAAATGCAATACTCAATCCATAAACAAAATGTCAGAAAGATGGGAATATTTTTAATTGTCAAATGGCATTTTCCGAGTAAACCCTGACTTTACAGGTTATTTACAGTAATATTGTTCCAGGTTTCGGCAGCAGCTACAAGCAGACAAGAATGAACAGTCAAATGTAATCTATTCTGCACAAATCTGTCATAATTACATTAGATTTAACTGATTAAACTGCGTGTTTACGAATATGGATTAGCCTTAAATAAAACAGGGACAAGAATTCAGTAGAATTTCATTGCTAAGAAACAGGTAATTTAACCCAACTAGGCTCTGATGATGTTTATTCTCATGACCCTCTCTCAGCTTATCCCTTTCTCCAGGATGTACTTACATAGATTCCCTTTAAATGTGGCAACATTTTTTTACCTGAGCCACTCGTCATTGGCACTGAATTCCATATTCTGAACACTCTCTTGGTAAAGATTCTCCTAAACTCCCTATTGAATTTATTGGTGGCTGTCCTATATCAATGAGAAGCATCTTAGTCAACAAATTTAATTCCAAAATATCCGGTGTTGGATACGGAACAGTTACAGCACAAGACGAGACCATTTGGCTTATTGTGCCAGCACCAGCCTACTGCAAAACTCTAGTGCCACTCATTCATCCTTTCCCTACAGCACTGCACTTCTTCCCTCTTCATTTAATGATCCAATCCTGTCTCGAGGTCCACAGCTGAATGTGCATCAGTGGTTAGCACTGATGTCTCACAGGGCCAGAGACCTGGGTTTGAATCCCACTTTGGGCGATTGTCTGTGTGGAGTTTGCACATTCTCCCTGTGTCTGCGTGGGTTTCCTCCGGATGCTTCAGTTTCCTGCCACAATCCAAAGATGTGAATTGGCCATGCTAAATTACCCATAGTGTTAGGTGCATTAGTCAGGGGTAAATATAGGGTAGGGGAATGGAATCTGGGTGGGTTACTCTTTGAAGGGTCGGTGTGGATTTGTTGGGCCAAATGGCCTGTTTCCACACTGTAGGGAATCTATTCACACTCTCAGGCAGTACATGACTACTCACTGTGTAACAAGGTTTTTTGCTCAGGTCGCCACTATTTCTTTTGCCAGCTGATTTATTAATAAAAGGTTAGTTAAAGTTTAATAATCAAAATCTCGAGCTTGTCAAGGGACTTGAGATCTTTCCAAATGATAATGTTGCAGTTTATTTTCAAGTTATCAAGGGGCAGTTTGGAAGAACATTTCTACTGGACATGGGGAGTCTCAGACCAAGGAAAAGACCTGACAATGTTTCAGAAGAGCAAGTAAAATAACATTCCCAATGGAAATGTGGAACTGTCTTCTACAAATGACAATTGGAGACTTGAGATTGATAACATTTTTGTTATTCAAAAGTACTACAAACAAAGGACAAAGGAGGGGAAATAGACTTAGTTTGCAGATCAGTTAAGATTTCACAGAATGACGGAACTGGTCTGAGGGGGGTAAATGGCTCCCTTCTATCTCGATGTTCTTTCATATCCAATTTTTCCAGCATCCATATGATTTACGTGGAATTACACAGAATACATTGTACCAGAACAGGCCTCATTCAAGTCAATCAAACATTACTCAATCAAACACCCAAGCCATTGACCTAACAGTCCGATATACCCACTAGCTTGTTTTAGTGCAGCACACATTGCATTAATGTTCTATTCCATTGAACAGTACATTTGGGAACTTAATTTAAAAGTGAACATCTGAGGACAGAAGATTTTCTGAGACACCTAGCTATTTCTATGGACAAAAACTGACTATACTGAACAAACAACACAGATAAAAGTTAGGGGAGGTGATGGCCTAAAGGCAAAAATACCAGATGATTAATCATGTTCTGGGGATCAGGGTTTGAATCCTGTCATGGCTTATATGTAGAACATAGCACAGTACAGGCCCTTCGGCCCACTGTGTTGTGTGATGGTGGAATTTGAATTCAATAACAAATCTGGAATTCAGAATCTAATGATAACCATGTCTGGGGGGGGATGTGGGAGGAGGTGAACAACACCTGTTTCACTAATGTCCCAAAGGGAAGGAAACGTCTCCGCCATACCTGCTTTGGCCTACGTGTGATTCTAGACCCACCAGTAATGTGGTTGCTTCTACACTCGCCTCTGGGTAATCAGGGATGAGCAATGAATGTTGGCCTAGCCAGTGTTATCCATGAATTTCAGTTTTTAATGTCAAGTTGATAACTGTATGCTGGCAACTTCATTCTCCCTTACCTTGCAGCCCAGGCAAAAGGCATTTTGTATTGTCCAAGTCTTGCACAGGCTTGCTTGGCATTCTTCAATACCTTCTGTGCAACCTGCAATCATGAATTATTAATCATCAAATCAACTCTCTGTGCAAAAGGATATTTCCAGAGTACAATCAATTGCTAAAATCAAGATGCACTACAGTAGGGCTTCTCAAAGAGCATAGGAAGATAGGAACAAGAGTAGGTCATTCAAGCCTGCTCCACCATTCAATACAATCATGGCTAATTGAACACTTCTACCCCTAGAATGCTGTGTGCCGATGATAATTGGAAAGCTATTAACCTCTATCTTAAACATACTCAAAGACTGAGCCTCCACAGAATTCCAAAGGTTCACAAACCTCAGAGTAAAATAACCTCAAACCTAAGTGGCATTCCCCTTATTTTTAAATTGTATCCTGTAGTTTTAAACACCCTAACCAGGGAATCATGAGCCCCAATTTGGTCACGAGCTGGAATTTTGGGTTCCCAAGTACCAAGATAGAGAGCTAACAGCTGCGAGGTGCCTTTCAATTGGCTCCTGCATTTCCTACAGCAGAAACCCCGCGTGCAATAAAGCACTTCAACATCCTGAGATCATGAATGGCACTGTGTAAATGCACATCTTTATGTCTATAATCAGCAGCTAATCCACTAACAGACTGTCCCGCCATTTCCGTCGTGTGGTAGCACAAGAAAAGTGGCTAATAATTTTCTGACAGTCGTACCTTGGCTGAATCTGAGCTCTTCATGTAGGGTTCTGCACACTGAGTGATACCTCCCTGCAGAACCTTCTCCACTCGGGCAACGAGAAATATGTCTTGATGAGGGCACGTGACAGAAAAAATTCCCTAGACACAAAAAAAATCAAATTCAAACATCAACACTCCTTAAAACATCTTTTGATTCTAAAGATACTGTCAATGCACTCACGCTACTAATGTATCAAGCCAGAATAAAAACCTTTGTTTTGAAGTAGTTTTTTCAAAATCTTCTAAGCAAACAACTTTGTGGAAAAATTGAACATATTTCTATAAATTCAGTTTGCTGAGTTATGATTACATAATTAATCAAACCTAGCACTATAACCCATTTGACCCAGGTGCTTTTTTTAATTATCAGAAATAAACATCTACTATGAACAGTTACGGTAAATTCTACAATATTTGACTGACTAAATATTTCTAGAAGGCATTGATTTCTAAAAGAAAGTTGATAAGGTAACATTTATTCCACAAGATAGGAACACATGGGCTTGGGGGTAATGCATTAACATGGACTGAGGACTGCTGAACACACAAAAGTCAGAATTGAGATTGATCTGTCTTTTTCAGGTTGGAAAGATGTGATTAATGGGGTGCCACAAGGGTCGGTCCTCAATTATTAAGTATCTAAATTAATGACTTGGAGGAGAGGGCAGAGGGTAATGTATCCTAATTTGCTTATGATACAAAAGGAGGTAGGAAGGCATGTTGTGATGAGAACAAAAAGATTTTAAAAAGGGGATTATAGATAGGTTGAGCAAATGGGCAAAATCTTGTCAAGTGGATGTTAATGAACAAAAGAGCAAGGGCGCGCACTTTGTAGAAAAAATCAAAAGGCAGCCTATTATTTAAAGTGAAAGAGGTTCTATAAAAGTGCAGTACAGAGGAATTTGACAGGAGGAAAGACAAAAAGGTAGCACACAGGTGCAGAAAGTAATGAAGAAACTAAATGAAAATTTGGCCTTGAAAAAGAGCAGTTCTCTTACAACACAGGGTGTTGGAGAAGCCCTATATGGAGTACTGTGTGCATTTTTTGTCCCTCCATTTAACAAAGAATATATACTGATATTGGAGACAATTCAAAAGAGATTCACTGGGCTGGTTCCTAGGATAAAGGGGTTGACATTAAAAAATAGGTTAGAATTTAGAAGAATGAGGGAAGATCTAATTGAAACATAGAAGATTTTGAAGGGGC
Organism: Hemiscyllium ocellatum; assembly: GCF_020745735.1. NCBI lineage: Eukaryota > Metazoa > Chordata > Chondrichthyes > Orectolobiformes > Hemiscylliidae > Hemiscyllium > Hemiscyllium ocellatum. The sequence continues at coordinate 19,609,233 of NC_083406.1, read as the reverse complement.
TTGACAGGGAAGATGTTGAAGATGTTTTCATTAGTGGGAAATCTTGAATTAGGGGACATAGCTCCAAAATAAGTGGACATTTATTTAAGATTGAGGTGCAAATGGAATCCATCTTATAGAGGGCAGTGAATATCTGGAATTCTCAATCCCAGAGCGTTGTGGAAGATAGAACACTGAAAAGATTTAAAGGGAGTTTTTTTTTAAATCATAGAATCCCATCAAGTCCACACCAATCCTCCAAAGAGCATCTACCCAAACCCAACCTATCCCTGTAACCTTGCATTTCCCATCTCTATTCCACCTAGCCTGCATATCCCTGGATAATTTAGCATGACCAATCCACCTAACCTGTACATCTTTGGACTGTGGGAGGACACCAGAGCACCCAGAGGAAACCCATGCAGACATGGAGAGAATGTTCAAACTCCACACAAACAAAGTTAAAAATCACACAAAACCAGGTTAGAGTCCAACAGGACACATTCTCCACAACCACCTAATGAAGGACCGTTGCTCCGAAAACTAGTGCTTCCAAATAAACCTGTTGGATTATAACCTGGTGTTGCGTGATTTTTAACTTTGTACACCCCAGTCCAACACTGGCGTCTCCAAACCACACAGACAGTCACCTTACTCCTGCTCCTATTTCTTATGTTCACCACTCAGCCATTTGAATGCCTAGAATGATGTTAGCTTTGACCATAAAGTTATTCACTTTAAAAGGTTTTTAAAAGTATTATTTCAAGCATCTACTGCAAACAATGATGAGGCAATTAAGCCCTTCTAGGAATCTTCTCCTGTTCAATGAGATCATGTCTGATCTCTATGTTGATTCCATTTACCCAGCTTGTCCTTGAGTATACTTGGTATCAGCAAAAATATTTAATGTAATGTGCAGCAATTCAGGAACTTTTGGCTTGACTTGTTTGTTCTTTCATTGAAGTCATCCATTTCCCAGAATGGATCACTATCAATGTCTGTCCTGTGGGAGGATCAACTACATCGAGTCCATGACATCCACCATTCACTTTCTCTTCTGCTTCCCTCTTCAACATAATCCATTAATCTCCTCCACTCACAGCTGTTTCGATCTGCCACCTGCTCTCATGGCTTCACCATGATATCATATCTTCCTGTCTTTGACTGGAGGCACCCATTTGCTGTGTACAGGAATTACATTTTAAACATTTTGCAGCATTTCTTCAACTTCAAATAAGATCTGTCCTACACCAAATAACGGGAACAGCTAGTTAAGCCACAGAAAAGACATCTTCTCAGGGCTATAGTGCCACAAGGAGTTTCCATTCTCACCTGTTTAGGATATTGTAACAGACTCTCAGGAATGCCATTGATGTACTTCTGTGAAGTGGTTAAAGTATCACCGCCATTCATAATGGATGCTGAGTTTGAAAACATGTGTCGGACTGATGCATGATTTAGATCTACGTGGAAGTCAGCAGAGATCTTTCGACTATTTTTAATATCAAATAGTGCCAGGGTGACAAAGAAAGGCTCCACCTAAAACATTTTAAATGAAATATGATCATTACAACATTACACAGAAACAATCCATTTGGACCAACTCATCTGCATTGACACTTATGTTCAACATAAGCTTTCTCGTATCTTACTATGTCTCACCCTGTTAGCATTTCCTTCTTTTCCTTTCTCCCTGATGTGATTATTCAGCTTCCCCTTCAGTGTCTACACTATTCACTTCAGCTACTCCTAAAGTAATGAGCTCCACTTTTTCACCACTCTCTGAATAAAGACCTTTCTCTTGAATTCTGATGTTATGTCGACAGTTCCTAGCTTTGGTCTCCCTCAAGTGGATATATTTTCTCTACACCTATCCATTAAACCCGTTCATGATTATGAAGACCTTAATCTCTGCTTTCTAGTAAAATGTGTGTCGGACTGCTGATAATTGTGATCTCTTGGTTTTGCCATTAATCTAATGAGAACCTTTTCTCTAGTTGCACCTTCTCCATTGGCTGTTTACCCATTTTATGACATTGGGGACATTGAACTTACATTAGTCGTGGGCCCCTCTTCATTTTCAGCTACACAGCTTTGCAGATTGAAGGACAAATCATTGCATTTCACCAGAAACCGTTTTCCAAATTTCTCCTCAAATGGCCTCACATCTGGTTCAATATTCGAGAAGTCAAGTTTCTTAAATTGAAGGAGAAAGAAAATTAGTCAAATGATTGTTGTGATCTGGAATGCACTGCCCGAAGAACAAAGGAAGCTGACCCAGCGCTAACTTTCAGAAAGGGTTTGACAAGGAGACATTTGCCTGGCAATGTGGAACAGCAGACGAGCGAGACTAAATGGATAACTCTTTTCAGAGCAGGTAAATGAATGATGGGCTGAAGAGTCTCCTTTGACATATAATCCTGTTTGCATCTTATTTATCAGTTTGAATTAATTTTACTGGAGCTCAGATTATTTATATGCAGGCATGTTCAGGTATTATAAATTGTTTAAATTCTGCCCATCCAGAATTATAATCATTTGACTGCAATACATTAACTTACGCAAGGCAGAAACCTGGTTAACCACTTCATCATGCTGACACTAGTTTCTTCGCACATCAATATTTTAAAAAACTCCCATTATTTAAATTAATGCCTCCAATTACTGGATTGGTTTCATGGTGAGATGATTGCTGACCAGAGAGCTTGAACAGATAAAGCTTATTCTCCCTGGAGTTTGCATTAACCAGAGGTGATAGCAATGATACGTGTAAAAACCCTTAAGGGTCTTGACATGCTAACTGCTGAGAAAAATGTTTTCCCTGGCTTGGGAATTGTGGACATCAGGTCACAGTCTCTGGAAGGGATTAGGACTGAGAGGAGGAGAAATCTTTTCAGTCAGACAGTTCGCAAATCTTTGGAAGACTCTGCCTCAGAGAGCAGTCGGTGCTCTCTTGTTGAGGACAGAGATCAATGTGTTTGTGATACACAGGGAATTGAGGGACATAGGGATGGTGCAAGACTGTTAGACTGAGGTAAGAGCTGAGATCTTACTAAAAGCTTCTGAAGCCTCTTAGGATTAAATAGCCCCTCCTGCTCCTATTTATTTTGTTCTACATTCTCAGGATGTAGGCATCATTGGCTAGATTGGCATTCATAGTCCCTCCCTAGTTACCCTGACAAGGTGGTAGTGAGCAGCTGGTAATGGTTGTGTTAGGTCTGAATGATCTGTTAAGCCCCTCAGATGACAGGAAGATTCAATCAACTCGCTGCGGGACTGGAGTTACGTATAGGCCCTCACCAGGTAGAAGTTGCAGGTTTCCTTTTCCCAAACACATTATAGGGTCATAGAGCTGTACAGCATGGAAACAAGGCCTTCTGTCCAACTTGCACATGAGTGAAGCAGTTTGGGGTTTTCCGATAATCTGACAGTTTCATGGTCACTTTAATCGATCTCAGCTATTATCTCCCAGATTTTGTTCTGAAAAAGTTGACTGAAATTCTTCAACAACATTGGTGGGATTTGTTTCCTGGATTGGGGGGAGTCAAAGACTCCAGATTACACATTAAGGCCAAAGCTCCATCTGAACAATGGATCTACAGCAATGTAGTTAGCTCTTAACCATCCTCTGGTCAGTCTTGGTTCAGGGGCAATTAGGGATTGGCAATAAATGCCAGCCTGGCCAACAATGTCTGAACCCCATGGAAAGAAATTTTAAAAACACACTGATTTAAGACAAATGGCAAAGGAACCAACGGCAAGGTGAGAAAAACCTTTTGAATTCAGCAAAAGGATGGGATCTGGAACATAATGCTGAAGAGTGTGACGTAAGATGGATGCAGTTGCAGATTTCAAAAAGGAATCAGATAATTGCCTTAAAAAACATTTGTAGGGTTCCAGAGGGAAAAGTCAGATGAGTGGGCCTGGATGACTTGCTCTTGCGAAGAGCCAGTGTGGACCTGATGGGCTGAACGTCCTCATGGGCTATCATAATTCTATGCCCTATCCAATTTGTGCCCCTGAATTCCTGCTCCTTTTGCTGAAAGTACAGCCCCTTTGTCCAAAATACCAGTGAAATGCCAGGGGTGGCTTACTTCAAATGAAGGACTAAATCCTAAACTCACCTGCGTATCTGCATCCAAAACAAAAAGCTTTAATCTCCCTTCATTCTTCTTTGTTTCTATGTCTCTTGTGCTCTGCAAAGGACACAGACTGTAAATATTTGGCCTTTGCAATAAGAAAAATGAATATCCAAATCTACAATAATAATTACCGACAGAGCTGTGGAGAGTTGATCAGGGCCTGAAAGTAAAATATTGGTTATCAATTCTGGCATAAAACCTCCTCCATTCACATTGTGCAATTGTTGTTTGCTTTCAGATCACCCCATGGTCTCCCCTCCAGCCCTACAGCTCTCTGAGATCTCTGCCCTCCTCTATGTGTGGCCACTTGAGCGTCCCTTAATTTTCATTGTTCCACCGACGGCAGCCATACATTCAGTGTCTGGGTGAGTCCCAAATTCTGGAAATAATTCCCTAAACATTTCTCTCATCCTTGGAGACACTCCATAAAAAACTCTACCCCTTTCAGCAGGTTTTTTGTCACTTGTCCCGTGACATCCTTTTGCGGTTCGGAGTCAAACTTTGGTAATTGCTTCTGTAGGTGGAACTTGAATGTGCAAAGGTTTGGACATTACCTGGGCACCCTAAAGCACTGCCAATTGTATGTTAACTGTGTTATTTTCTGTGAAGGTTCTTTATAAGTTAATTATACTTGTAGAGCTTTCAATAGTCAGTGGATCCCATGGGGCCTGGGGTGCATTACTTCGCACATCAATGATATTTTAACTTAATCCCCTAGTTTTGTTTCATGGTACAGTGACCCCAATGGGGTGGTTTTTTTTTATGATTGTTTCAAAATAGTTTCAGTTTTTGTAAAAGAAAGTGTTTACAAAAAGAAAGAGTTGTGACAATGGGTTAGTAGGTAGGAAGCAATGCTGCATTCTGTAAAGAATCCCAGCATCAAGAAAAGTATTAGTGTCTAATATCATATCCCATCAAAGGCTTGGAAATGACTAAATGTAACAAGTGTTAGAGCAAGCCTAATATGCTACCCCTCTCTCACTTTTAATCATCACTTCTAAACGGTGGCTTTCCAACCTTTGGCCTGTGAGATTACTAATTTTTCAGGAGCATTTTCACCCGGGGCAGAAGATTTTAGAGAGAAGACACCCTTCAGAGTTTTGAGCACAAAAATTTTCACTGATTCAAGTTCTGCACTGTCAGAAGTGCTGTTGTCTGGGGGAGACATTGAATAGAACAATGAATACAGATGCCTCTGATTAGGAAGCCAGCTCCTGAACACTGTGCCATCAGTTTTGCTGCTGGATAATGTGGACCAGGACCCGATTTGATTCTGTTTTTGGGGTCCTGGAACTAGTGGGAAGGTTCAGCTCATTGTATACATTATATCCACATTTTCCCTCGTCCTTCCAAATCCATTCAGTGACAGAAATGGAAGAAAAAAATGGCTTCTCCCCGATGGTTATTACCAGGGCAACTAGCCCTGTATAATCTTATATCTGTCACCATACCCAAGTAAAGCTGAAGTGAAAACATAAATAGATTAACTGGCTAACCACGATATTTGCTATGGAAAACAATTTTGTCATAGCACCTTACGAAAAATAAACATTTGCAAAATACTTAGCCATCATTACTATTCCCCAACATAATTTTCTTACAAGGTTCAAAGACTGAGGCAGATTGTGCAGGAGATCACTGAAGATTATGATCTCACTTGTAAATTGGTTTTCCACTTTGGATGGTGGTGAGCGTGATGGATAGACAGGGAGGTGCAGTCAGAACCAAGTCAGTGGCATTATGGGTGGCAGAAATGCAGAACAGGGAAGTAGAGTGGACGAGTATTACTGACTAGGGAATAGACAGACATATCTGCAGTTGTAGGTGTGACCAACAAGATGGTCTGTTACCTTGCTGGTCCAGGGGCAAAGATGTAACAAACTGGCAAATGTTTCCTGGAAAGAGTAGATGGTCAGTGATCCTTGTCCATGTTGGTAACAATGACACTGAATGGAAGGAACACAAAGTCCTGAAAGAAGCTTTGGGCATTAGGAAAGAGATTGAAAAGCAGGACTTCCAACGCAGTAACCTTGGGATTACTCCTAGTCCTGTGTACTAGTGAGGACAGACATAGAAAAACTGAGCAATTGAACGTAGACTCATAGATTGATAGAGGTGTACAGCATGGAAATAGATCCTTTGGTCCAACTCGCCCATGTTGACCACATATCCTATTTGCTAGCACTTGGTCCATATTACTCTAAATCCTTCCTATTCATATACCCATTCAGATGCCTTTTAGATGTTGTATTTGTATCGGCGTCCACCAGTTCCTCTGGCAGCTCATTCCATATACAGTATACACCACCCTCTGCAAGAAACAATTGCCCTTTAGGTCCCTTTTATATTATTCCCCTCTCACACTCAACCTATGCCCTCTAGTTTTGAACTCCCCCTCCCCAGGGAAAAGACTTTGCCTATTTACCCTATCCATGCCCCTCATGATTTTGTAAACCTCTATAAGGTCACCCCTCAGCCTCCAACGCTCCAGGGAATACAGTCCCAGCCTATTCAGTCTCTCCCTGTAGCTCAAATCCTCCAACCCTGTTAACTTCCTTGTAAATCCTTTCTGAACCCTTTAAAGTTTCACAACATCTTTCTGATACACTGGAAAACTGGGACAGAATGAAAAGCATCAGCTTCTGCAGCAATGGAACCAGATCTCAGACCAGTGGCATATGTACAAGATGGACACCTTGACAGGACTAAATTCCTTGGTTGCGGGGGGGGGAGAGATTTGCTCATGCAGTTGGGGATGGGACAGGGAGATATGTCCATGTTAGTACTATGGATAGAGATTTGGTTAATAGACAGAAAGCAAAGTCACAGAGTCATACAGCACAGAAACAGACCCTTCAGTCCAACCAATCCATGCCGAATGTAATCCCAAACTAAACTAGTCCCACCTACCGGCTCCAGGCCCATATCCCTCCAAACCTTTCCTGTTAATGTACTTATTCAAATGTCTTTTAAATTGTACCCACACCCACCACTTTGTCAGGAAGTTCATTCCACACGCGAACCACCCTCTGTGAAATAAACAGTTCATTCATAGGGCAGCAGGCTGTTGCTACTGGGATACTGCAAGGGTCAGTGCTGGGTTGGCAACTCCACACAAGCTATGTAAATGATTTGAACGTGGAGGCCAAACGTAATCATTTCAAGTTTGTGGAAGACAGTAAACTGGGTGGAAAATTGCGAGGAGAACACAAGGAGTCTTTGATAGAAAAAATAGAAAGGAAGAATATTTCATAACTGGTGACAAGTGTAGGTGTCCAAGGTACCTGGGTGTCCTTGTCCAAGAGTTACTCACCCTAGGCCAGATCCATATCAGATATAAGTCATTCATGTGTTTAAATAATCACAGCAATAGTTTATAATAGCATGCAATTAGGAAGGTGAATGGTCTGCTGGCTTTCATCACTAGAGGTTTTGAGTTAAGGAGTAAAAGTATCTTGTTGCAGTCATATGGAGCCTCAGTGTGACCTCACTTAGAGTACTGCATAACATTTGATCTGCTTATCTAAGAAATGATGTACTTGTCTTCGGGAGAGTATAATGAAGGTTCTCCAAATAAATCCCTGGGATGGTGGCGCTGTCTTCTGAGAAGAGGTTGAGGAAAGCCAGTCTGTACTCTCTAGAGTTTCAAAGCATGAGAAGTGTTCTCATTGAAACGTTTAAAATTCTAACAGTTTATGAGAGGGTGGATGTAGATCAGGTATTTTCCCTGGGAGGTGAGTCTAAAACCAGGAGGTAATAACCTCTGGATAAAAAGTTTGTAATTTAAGGCTGACAGGAGGAAAATTTTCACTCAGAGGGGATGAACCTTGAGAATTCCCTTCTTCAGAGCGCTGTGTAAGCTCAGTCATTCGGTTAGGTTAGGGTTCAAAATAACATAAAGTAATGTGGAGATAGTGGGGAAAATAATCCAGCCTTCATGGCACAGCAGGCTCAATGTTCTGAATAGAGATCAGTGTCAAGGTGAGAGTGCGGCTGGAAAAGCACAGCAGGTCAGGCAGCATCCGAGGAGCAAGAAAATCGAGTTTTTGGGCATGGGCCCTTCATCAGGAATGCTCATTCCTGATGAAGGGCTCCTGCCCGAAATGTCCATTTTCTGCTCTCGGATGCTGCTTGACTTGTTGTGCTTTTCCAGCCCCACTCTCACCTTGAATCTGAGCTCCAGCATCTGCACTCCTCACTTTCGCCTCAATGTTCTGAATAGCCTATTCCTGCGTTCCTAAAAGCAATAGACAACAGTTGCTCAAAAGGTCAAAATACAGCATTTTTAATACTTAAAATGAACAATTTACTGAATATTTCCATATTCACAATTGCCTTTATCATTAAAGAATTGGAAAAAAAGAGCAACAACACCTTTGTCATTTCACAATGGAGACTTTCCAAGCTGGTTACATGGTCTGATCTCCCCTGACCAGATATTTCATCATCTGAAACTAAACATAAAAAACCATTAGTAATGCAGTTTTCAGCGCTGAAAATGTGTTGCTGGAAAAGCACAGCAGGTCAGGCAGCATCCAAGGAGCAGGAGAATCGACGTTTCGGGCGTGAGCCCTTCTTCAGGAATGACGAGAGTGTGCCAAGCAGGCTAAGATAAAAGGTAGAGAGGAGGGACTTGGGGAAGGGGTGTTGGAAATGCGATAGGTGGAAGGAGTTAAGGTGAGGGTGATAGGCCGGAGTTGGGGTGGGCGCGGTCAGGAAGAAGATTGCAGGTTAGGAAGGTGGTGCTGAGCTCGAGGGTTGGGACTGAGACAAGGTGGGGGGAGGGGAAATGAGGAAACTGGAGAAATCTGAGTTCATCTGGGGCACCCGTATGGGCCCCAGCTATGCCTGCCTCTTCATAGGATATGTGGAGCAGTCCATCTTCCGCAGCTACATTGGCACCACCCCTCACCTTTTCCTCCGCTACATCGATGACTGTATGGGCACTGCCTCGTGCTCCCACGAGGAGGTTGAACAGTTCATCCACTTTACCAACACCTTCCACCCCGACCTCAAATTTACCTGGACCATCTCAGACTCCTCCCTCCCCTTCCTAGACCTCTCCATTTCTATCACGGGCGACCGAATCAACACGGACATTTACTATAAACCAACCAACTCCCACAGCTACCTAGACTACACCTCCTCCCAACCTGCTCCCTGTAAAAACGCCATCCCATGTTCCCAATTCCTTCGTCTCCGCCGCATTTGCTCCCAGGAGGGTCAGTTCCAATAATGAACTCAAAGACCGCAATTTCCCCCCAGACGTGGTCGACAATGCTCTCCACCACATCTCCTCCACTTCCCGCTCCTCCGCCCTTGAGCCCCGCCCCTCCAATTGCCACCAAGACAGAACCCCACTGGTCCTCACCTACCACCCCACCAACCTCCATATACATCGTATCATCCGTCATCATTTCCGCCACCACCAGGAATATATTTCCCTCCCTTCCCCTATCAGCATTCCGAAAAGACCACTCCCTCCATGACTCCCTCATCAGGTCCACACCCCCCACCAGCCCAACTCCACTCCCGGCACCTTCCCCTGCAACTGCAAGAAATGCAAAACTTGCGCCCACACCTCCCCCCTTACTTTCCTCCAAGGCCGCAAGGGATCCTTTCATATCCGCCACAAATTCACCTGCACCTCCACACACACCATTTATTGCATCCGCTGCACCCGATGTGGCCTCCTCTATATTGGGGAGACAGGCGGAACGTTTCAGAGAACACCTCTGGGACACCCGGACCAACCAACCCAACCACCCCATGGCTAAACACTTCAACTCCCCCTCCCACTCCACGAGGACATGCAGGTCCTTGGACTCTTCCATCGCCAGACCATAGCAACACGACGGCTGGAGGAAGAGCGCCTCATCTTCTGCCTAGGAACCCTCCAACCACAAGGGATGAACTCAGATTTCTCCAGTTTCCTCATTTCCCCTCCCCCAACCTTGTCTCAGTCCCAACCCTCGAACTCAGCACCACCTTCCTAAACTGCAATCTTCTTCCTGACCTCTCCGCCCCCCACCCCCACTCCGGCCTATCACCCTCACCTTAACCTCCTTCCACCTATCGCATTTCCAACGCCCCTCCTCCCTACCTTTTATCTTAGCCTGCTTGGCACACTCTCCTCATTTCTTAAGAAGGGCTCATGCCCGAAACGTCAATCCTCCTGCTCCTTGGCTGCTGCCTGACCTGCTGCGCTTTTTCAGCAACACATTTTCAGCTCTGATCCCCAGCATCTCAGTGCTCACTTTCTCCTAAAGCAGCTTTCAGACTAAAATAGCAAGAATAAATATTTTCTTTCTCTTGCTCCGAGAAACTGTTCCTAACCCTAAGCCAGATCCATACCAGATGTAAGTCATTCATGTGTTTAAATAATCACAGGAACAGTTTAAAATTACACAATGGAACAAAGTAAATTATAAAATCTGCTTTGTCCAGTAAAACAATGAGATTAAGTGTTTATTTTTAAAATGACATCCGATGCAATTTTTTTAAAAAAGCACTTTAAACGTAGTTATTTTGGATGAGATTTCAGGTTTGTGAAATCAGTTCTATTGAATATGCAGCCAGGAAACAGGAAATACAACAGACCAAATAATCACTAAGTTCTACCCTAAATTCACCATTATTTTATTTCCTGATCATTCAACAACTTTTTTTTTTGTTTTAAAAAGATATTTATGTCTTGTGGACTAATGTATTATATTTAAATCAGATAACAGCAATTGTATTTTGAGACAGGTGTTGATTCAATAGGCTGTCCCAAAAAGATTAGATTAGATTACTTACAGTGTGGAAACAGGCCCTTCGGCCCAACACGTCCACACCGACCTGCCAAAGCGAAACCCACCCATACCCCTACATTTACCCCTTACCTAACACTACGGGCAATTTAGCACGGCCAATTCACCTGACCCGCACATCTTTGGACTGTGGGAGGAAACCGGAGCACCCAGAGGAAACCCACGCAGACACGGGGAGAACGTGCAAACTCCACACAGTCAGTCGCCTGAGTCGGGAATTGAACCCGGGTCTCAGGCACTGTGAGGCAGCAGTGCTAACCACTGTGCCACCGTGCCGCCCACCAAGCTTCACAGAAACTACAGAAGGTAAAACTAGAAAGCAAAATGTGACATTGAGCCACATAAGGAAACATTAGGAGAGATGATTAAAGGGTTGGTGGAAAAAAAAGAGTGCTTTAAGGGAATGAAGAGAAGTACAGAGATGGAGAGAGTTAGTGAGGAATTTCCAGTTCTTGAGGAACTGGATAACTGAAAGCAAGGCTGCAAGTGTTGGAGTTATTAAAATCAATGAGGTACAAAGAGATCAAAATTAGAGGAGCATAGACACCTGCGAGGTTTGTGGATCTGGTGGAAGAGTACAGAGTTAAGGAGGAAATAAAAACATTAGAGTTAGAAAGCAGGATTTTTTTTTAAAAAATGAACTGTGAACGGAGGTCAGTGAGCACAGGGGTGAAGTGGATTTGGTGTGAGAGAAGACATGTGCAGCAGAGTTTCAGGTAACCTCAGGCTTATAAAGGTGAGATTATAGGAAGCTAGCAAGGAGAGTCTGAGAATAGTCAAATCCAGGAAGGACTGAAGTGAAAGATGAGGTTGTATGTTTCTATGAAAGTGAAATAGTTTTTCAAAAGTCATTTTGGACAGATAAATTCCAGGATTTAGAAGCAAACTCAAAAAATGCAACTCTGCGTTTTATCATCAAGTGCACTGTTTGTGCTTTTACAAAGTATAAAGAATGCCAGATTTCACACAACTCATCTCATGGTGGAGTGCTGGCCAGTGGCTGATGTAGCATTTGTTAAGGTCAACATTTCCACCACTGAACTACTTCCAATATTTTTTTAGGAAAGGTGGGCAATAGACTCCCAGAAAGCACATATATGAATCATTGAGAAGTTAAAGACACAATTTAACTGACTTTGAATTTAATGAACTAATTTAATGAGGCTGGTATGCAGTTTGTACACATTCATCTTTCAACAAGTGAGTCTTTCAGTGATACAGGTGGCAAAACATCTGCCGTTTCATTTATTATAGCACAATGGTACAGGAAGTGGGTTTTGTAATGAATTGATTTCGCCCGACGGTGAGAACATTGTTGAAATTCTTCATGTATTTTTGAGCAGTCCCAGGGAAAAAAAACATTTTGCATCATTTTGCAAACATTTGACTGGCTTCCAGAGTTTTCTTCCTCCAGTAATTTCAATTTTTTTTAAACATTGTTTTACGTTTCCTCTAACGTTTTCAGACAAAACTAACCCGAAGAGAAGGATGCTGTTTAGTCCCATTGTGGCTGTCCTGACTTCTTAAAGAACTATCCAATTAGTACCATTCTCTTTGATCTTTACCCACAGGCTGCACGTTTTCTCCACCTTTAGAAACCCATTATTGAATCAACCTCCAAGCACCACATTCAGCTCACAACCACTCAGTGTAAAAAAACACAAACCTGACTTTTCCTCTGGATCTTTTAATTCAATGTTCTTAAATCTGTAACAAAAGCAGAAATAACCAGAGAAACTCAGCAGGCCTGGCAGTATCTGTGGAGAGAAAGCAGCGTTTCCTTTTCAGGTCCTGTGACCCTTCTTCAGAGCTGATAGTAGTGAGGGAAAGATGGTACAAATGCTGAAGACAGGTTGGAAGGGCAAAGGAGTGAGCGAAAGGGTGGAGATGAAGTGCAGAGGGACAGCAAGTCACTTAGGCAGACAAAGAGATGGGAAATGGTAAGCCAGGGAGAAGGAAGATCATGGGGACCATACATGGGTGAACAAAGTGTTGTCTGCGCTGAAAGCAGCTCGTGTCATGACAGGGTTTGGGGCGGGGTGGGGGGTGGTGGTGGTGAGGGGGAGGGGGTGTGGTTAAGGATATGGAGAAAGGTGTTCAGGTTCTACAATTAATGACCCTCAATAGTGAGCCCTGAGGCTACAGGGTCCCATGCGGAAAAGGAGGAGCTGTTCTTTCAGCTTGTGCTGAGTTTCACTGGAACACCACAGCAAGCCTGAGACAGAGATGTTGGCCATGGGAACACGGTGTGTGTTGAAGTGGCAAGTGACTGGAAGCTCATTTTACAGACAGAATGTAGGTGTTCTGCCCCATGGGCATCTCATCTGCCCAGTGTGGATGAGCCCATAATGTGACCAGCAAGTACACCAGATTTGATTGAGTGAAGTACAGGTAAATCGTTGCTTCACCTGGAAGGTGTGTCGGGAGCCTTCGACAATGAGGAGGTGGTGAGGTAACAGTGCAAGTGCTGCTCCTTCTGCAATTGCACAGAAAGATACAGTGGGGGTGTGGGGAGATGTTGGGGATGGAAGAGCGGACCAGTCCCCACGAAACGCTGACAGGGGAGGGGAATGTGTGTCTGCTGGTGGCATCCCGCTGGACTGGTCGAAATGGTGGCTAATGATCCTCCAGATATGGATGGTGGTGGCGTGATGGTAGGTAAGGACAACGGGGACTGTATTGTCATTGTGAGAGAGAAGACAGGGGGTAAGAGCAGAAGTGTGGGCAACAGGACAGACACACTTGACAACCCTGTCAACCACAGTGCCGGGATTCTTCAGTTGACGAAGAAAGTGGATAGTTCGGAGGCTCCCTTGTCAAAGTTGGTCTTACCAGAACAGATGCAGTGGAGACAGAGGAACTGAGAGAGTAGAATACAGTCTTTACAGGAAGGAGGTGTGAGGATGTCGAGTCCAGGTAACTAGAGTAATTATTGGGTTTGTAGTAGATATTGGTGGTCAGCTATCTCCAGAAATGGAAACAGAGATGTTGAGGAAGGGAAGGGAAGAGTCAGAGATGAATCAGGTGAAGGTGAGAGCGGGCTAGAAACTGGAAACGAAATTGATAAATTTTTCCAATTCCAGATAAGTGAAGAAAGCAGTACCGATGAAGTCATCAATGTTCCAGTTGTGGGGAGGGACCCAAGCAGGATTGGAGTAAGGACTTTCCATGTAACCTTCAAAGGGATAGGGACCCATAGTCACACAAGGCATCAGAAGAATCGTGGATGTGAGTTGGAAGGGTCTGGACAAGAGGAGAAAATAGTGAAATGAGGTAGGAAGAGGAGGATCCATGAGACAGGAGCAGGCAGAAAAAATGGATCTGCCAGGCAGTTCTGTTGGTGGATATTAGGAAGATGGAAGTAGGCTGTACAAGGTTAAGGGGCTTGGAAGCTGTGTGTGGTGAGGTGATCCATAAATGAGATTAGTGAGGGTTGTGGACCCCATAGCCTGGTGTTTGATGATAGGGTCATGATCCAGGGAGAGTTAGGAGAAGTCTAAGAGCTTACATCCATCTTAAATCTGTGTCCTCTGGTTACTGATCCTCTTGCTTGTGGTAGCAGTTTCTTCTTGTTTACTCTATCAAAACCTCTCCTGATTTAGAACACGCTATCAAATCTCCTCTTAACATGCTCAGATCTAAGGAGAACAACATCACCTTCTTCTGTCTCTCCATAGAACTGAGGTACCTCATTCCTGACCCTTATATTTGCAGGGACATCTGAAGTTAAAATGGCTGGAAGCTTTCTCATTGAAAATAAAAATCACAGCACATGCAAGCGCATTACAATTGTGTGCAGAAAAGCACATATCCTAACATCCTGTTTCTTTCTGAAAACAATTCAAGCGGCTCTAGAAAAAGATTCCTTTGCCGGTTGAGATTCTGTCACAGAGAAAAGGCAGAAAGGTGGTTTCCAGGCTTTTACGCAAATGGAATTCAGAATTCAAGTTCACATACTTGCTTGACAGCCAGACACTGTGCTCTGATCTTTGGGTTAGTCTGAGTCACAAATAAATGAAGTGGATTCGAGTTCCAACCGGCCAGTGAATTCAAACAAAATTGGCGGGTAATCCAATTCTTATTTTGGAATGCTGAATGCTGTGCTTTTTTGGAACTGAAAAGCTTAAATCTAAACGTTGCTTTCAGGGAGCCGCAAGGTGTAACCACTAAACAGTGGAGTTACTGTTCTGCACACAATGAAGATACTTGGCTCAAATCTACATGAAATTGTGCAGGTTAAGTTGGATTCTGCTAAAATCCAGTCCACAGTTATAAACGTAGAACCTTTTTGATGAACCAGTGCGTTAGGGCAGTAGAATGCAATGCATTGTTACCTTTTCTCTAAAGTATTCCTTGATTTACTTAAGAGTGGTAACTTCTGCAGTTTGAATAATTCAGCTAAAAATAGGGTGATCACCAAAAAAAGGCGTTTAAAATCAGCACATCCAATCCTCCATTTTTTAGGTAACTGACTCTAAAAGCACTAAAAATAACTTTCAATAAACCTATACTGGCTGTTTACTATCCAACGTGCATTTTGGCTGGGTATGGCTGAAGAGCTGATGAAAGGCTCCTGCCTGAAACATCGATTTTCCTGCTCCTCGGATGCTGCCTGTCCTGCTGTGCTTTTCTAGCACCACACTAATCTTGACTCTGAAGAGCCCACTTGTCACACAACTGAAGGCAGCAGGCAGACAGATAAAGCTGGAGGTCCTCCAGCACATAGAGGGCACTGCAGCCAGCAGTCACAGGTATTGAATAGACAGGGCGCCCCCAACTGAAAATGACCACAGTCGCCAAATGCTCCTGATGCCACAAGGAGCCTGAGATTCCAGTTGGACTTTGATCACTGGCCTTCCGTCCCAACCTCACCCCCGAAATAAGTTGTTGGCCTATCTGGCACAATTATTCGCAGAGTGTGAAATTAAATCCCCCAATCCCCATTAGTGTTCCCTGTCAGTCTTGGTAAACCATTCCCCGCAGATCAGGAAAAATACAATCTGATTCAAACTCACTCTCCAGTGACTCGCCGTTTCTCTTCTCTTGCATGGCAGCTTCAAAGGTACTCTGGAGGATTTTATTCAGGGTTCCAATCCACTCGTCCATTTCTTGGTCACTGTCGGCTGCCAACAGGTAACTGCTCTTGTCCTGCATCTTCAGTTCAAAGGCATACCGTCGGATTCTATTGTTCTGCAAAACAAGAAAGCTCTCTCGTTCACATCTTGTGTTTGAAAAGCTTTTAGAAATGCCAGTAATGACACTAACTTGCATTTATATAGCATTTATATACCCGGCTCACTGCACAGGTACATCATTTGACCATATTGGAAACTGAGACGTAAAGTGACAACAGGACAGGTGACTTAGGCAAAGAGGTAGGTTTTGAGAAGTGCCTTAAAGGAGCTGAGAGACAGGCAACAAGGTTGAGGACAGCATTCCAGACATTAGGGTCCTGGCAGCTGGTGCAGCAATTAAAATGGACAAAATGGAAGAGAAGAGAATTGGAGGAGCACAGATGTTCTGGACAGTCTAAGGCTGGAGGAGATGCAGAGATTGGAAAGGGCCAGACTGCAGAGGGATTCAAAAACCACAGCCAGGATTTTCAAACTTGGGTGTTGTGAGCCAAGTGCTTGCGTACATCTTCGAGCAGAATGGGGGAGGGGTGGAAGTGAGTTTTAGGATGTGGACAGAATTTCAGATGAATTAAGCTTATGGCGGTTGGGAAATGGGAGAATGGCCTGGTACGCACCAGATCGGTCGCGTTCAGAGGCACCAAAGTCATGGGTGAGGGTTTCAACAAGAATGAACCAGGAATAAGGCAGGCAATGATGCAGAGGTGAAAGTAAGTCATCCTGGTCATGAGTCAGAGGTGAAGCTCATCTCGGAGTTATTTGGAAGACAAGGTCAGGAACAGTTTGAACTGAACTCAAACAGTGACCAAGAAGCAGAATCGACTTGATGCAAATTATATTATTTAATAAGGCCATTCTCAGGAAGTTTGTTGTCCCAGACATATCTCACAGATATATGGGAGATAGCTCATTGAAGCATCTGAGATATTTCAGAAACTGACAAAGACCTATTCAAGAACATAAGACTTCTGTCAGAAATCAGAGAACTCAGTCTAGAATGTTCTCACAGCTCCACTAGAGTGAATAATCGATAAACCCATGTTCCTTAAACAAAGGTAATGTGTACAGTTGGTCCTTAACAATTCCAAAAAGGGATCTGAATAAACAGAAATTGTGCCAAAATTCCTATAAAGATTCAGTACGTCTCCAGCTGCCATGGAACCTCTCAACACGTTCACGTTCGAGGAAGAAACCTGGTTTAGCAACTTCATCACTACATAGTGAATGGAGATTTTGGCTTCTTACATTCTGCTTTAATTGAGGATTAGCTCAGCAACTTGCAACTTCCCCCATAGTGGGTTCTATCCTGGTGGCTCCACTCGCAACAACAGTTCAGAAAACAGGATCAGCAACATTGAGGAAATGCTGTAAACCACCGGGATTAGTCTTTAGAAAGGGGAGGGAGGGAAGCAGGAGGGAGAGCAAGGAAGAGGGGAGGATGGACAAGGTAGGAAGGAGGGCAAGGGGTAGATGGGGAAACAGGACGAATGGGGGGGGGAGGAGTTTGGGCAAGGGGAGGAGAGGGAGTACAATGAGAGGAAGGGTGAGGAGGAGAGAGTTTCAGGGAGAGGAAAGGCAAGCAGGAAAGTGAGGGCATGAGTAGTTTAAGCGAGCTGGAGAGGGAGGGGGATCAAGGACAGTCGGTAGACACTAGGAGTCGGAAGGAGAGGAGAGAGTGGGTTGAGAGACAAGGAGAATTATAGGATATGGGTGGATTTTTTATTATTTGAGAAAGTGGAAGGTTTCCAAAAAATGTGTTAACATAGCTTATCTCAGTAATGCTAGACGTAATTAAGGAACATGGGGCATCCTTGACCACACTGGAAGGTTACATACAGAAACACAACAAATAGTCAGTCATGTCCAAATTAATAACTCTCTCCAGGAGTCTTCTGATCTAATTTCACACCGTCTCCACATGAAGCCATTACAGCTCCAGTTTGGAGAATCTCACCTTCTGTAGAGAACTATACAAAACCCAAACTGTTCTGATCTGAGCAGATGCACAAACTGTCAGATTGTGGGTCTTTATGCCCATCTACAGCAAAACAGAAAGACAGGAGCTTTCAACAGTTAACTTAAATTTTAGCAAGAGATTCACCATCAATTAGACAACCTGAAAAAAAAAGTTATAGATTCATAGAGACGTGCAGCACACAAACAGACCCTTCATGCCAACCAGATATCCCAACCCAATCTAGTCCCACCTGCCAGCATCCGACACATATCCCTCCAAACCCTTCCTATTCATATACCCATCCAGATACCTTTTAAATGTTGCAATTGTACCAGCCTCCACCACTTCCTCTGGCAGCTCATTCCATACATGTACCACCCTTTGTGTGAAAACAAATTGCCCCTTAGGTCTCTTTTATATTTTTCCCCTCTCATGCTAAACATATGCCCTCTAGTTCTGGACTCCCCTACCCCAAGGAAGAGATTTGTTTATTTATCCTATCCATGCCCCTCATGATTTTTTAAACCTCTATATGGTCACCCCTCAGCCTCCAACGCTCCAGGGAAAACAATCCCAGCCTATTCAACCTCTCCCTATAGCTCAAATCGTCCAACCCTAGCAATATCCTTGTAAATCTTTTCTGAACCCTTTCAAGTTTCACAAAATCCTTCTGATAGGAAGGAGACTAGAATTGCATGCAATATTCCAACAGTGGCCTAACCAATGTCCTGTACAGCCACAACATGACCTCCCAACTTCTGTACTCACTTCCCTGACAAATAAAGGAAAGCATACCAAATGCCTTCTTCACTATCGTATCTACCTGCGACTCTACTTTCAAGGAGCTATAAATCTGCATTCCAAGGTCTCTTTGTTCAGCAACACTCCTGAGGACCTTACCATTTGCAGTAAATCATAAGTTGTAACATGTGATCTCCTACCTGGACCACTCCCATGCAAGAGTCAAGAAAGATTGAGCCCTTCGGTTCCTTCGAGATTTTCTCATCTTTGTAAAAATTAAGAATGTACGATCCATCTCCAAGTTGAGTCAGGTGGAAGAAACGCCTCTTGAATGACTGGGGACAGAAAATGAGTTTGAGTCTGAAGGAAACAAGGTTTATCTGTTCACAGCCAGCATCATACAGCATTTGTTTCCCAATAACTCCCAAATTCCCAATTTCATTCAGTGTCGGCTGGGACTCAACCGTTCACCTCTGAATCAGAGGGCTCTGGGTTCAAATCCCAGGTCAGGGACTTGATTACATGACCCAGAGTGACACTCCAGTACAGATCTGAGGAAGTGCTGCGGTATCAGGGGAGCCCATCTTTTTGATCAGGCATGAAACCAAAGTACTGTGCCCTCTCAGGTGAATGCCAAAATTTCTATGGACACTGTCCAAATGGGATGGGGCATTCTCATTGATTTTCTGGGTCAATATTTGTGAGATCTTGCCCTACGTGATCTGGCTGATGAAGTTTCCGCCATCACAGTAGTGATTACTTCGATGGCTAGATGCTTCAAGATACCCTGGAAATAGAAAAGGCTCCAGACAAATGCATTTTCGTTTGGTCTTTAGCTTTTAAGTCTAAGAAAAGAGATTGTCATCCTGAGCAAAGTCTACAAATCACACTGGACCACAGCAGGCAAAGAGGCTAGCTGACAGAAGTTTTCAAAGTTGACCAGGATCTGTCAGCTCTCACTGGAAGACCAGTTGAATTGTGACAGGGAGGCATGAAGATCAAGCTTGGAAAACCTTTAGTGTTAGGTCATGTCAGGGTGGCACTTCTAGGAAGTGTTCAGTCTACTCAAGTATTTGTCTTGCACTTGGTATGCATTTCCTGAACGTGATACAACGACTCCTTCCTGCAATCCACCAACACCATTTCGTCTTCGACCATCACATCCAAGTGACACCAATTTAAAAGGATCTTTGATAATATTCAAGTTAATAGTTTGATCTCATATCTTACATAGCTCACAGCTCAGAGATGAATGGGCGCTGGTTTATTGTTCCTGTGCTTATTCACTCACTTATCTCTCCCAGCTTCCAAAAATCGCAGGCCCTCCAATCACCCCAGTCCCTGAGCGTAACTCTCTCACATTTTGACATGTCCCTGCCTCAGCCCCATTCATACCTCACTGCCCCCAACTCACTGAATTTAGCTATAACCTATCTAAACAAACAGGGTAGAGCCGATTAATGTGTCTCTTTCCTCCTCTAATGCACAGTGTGGTGATGCAGGAAGAAACTTACATTTCTATAGCACAACCTCAAAGCTTGCCAAAGTCTTTCTAAACACGGATACAAAGACTTAAGTTGGTATAGGGTCTTTCAAAACTTCACCGCTTTCAAACATTAGAAGTATGGCCACATTTGTAGGGTAGGAAACATAGCAGTCAGCTTGCACAGCAAGATCCCACAAACAGTACTGTGATAATGACCAGATCATCTTTTCCAGATAATTGAAATTGTAATCACTTAATAGATAAGTGCCACTGATAAAGTTATTTGAGCAAATATTAGAACTATTTTACAGATCCATTTTAGTGTACAGTGTAATAATTTGATAAAATGTGGAAGAAGTCTCACCCTCATGGTTACACTGATCGCACTGTTCATGTTGCCCTTGTGCAACCATCCTTGTTTAGTGATCCCTCCTTTCTGTGAGCCAAGAGAAGCTGTATCCTACATTAAAAAGAATTGTCACATAACCAATTCACAAAAAATTATATCAGAAACTTCAAAATATGCCGAAATTCCTCAACATCAATTTCAACAAGTGCACAACACCATCGAAAATGGTGTTGACCAGATCAGAGCATCCAAATTATTAGCCTTCTTCTCTGAACTTGGTGGTCACGTTTTAATATAGCAAGCCACCCTTCAGGAACACGGTGAGGTACTCTTCTTCTGAGGCAGTCCTTCAGAACTGAGGATGACTTGTTTCCACTCTGTTTCCGAGTTGGCTGATAGGTCCCTTATGAGAGATGGCTGTGGAATTGACAGCAATATACTGGCATGGACTGAGCATTGGTTAGCAAACCGGGAAAATGAAGTATAAAAATAAACGGATCGTTTTTACAGTGAAAGGTGGCGATAAGTGGGATACCACAGGGATCAGTGCTCGAGTCCCAGCTATTTAACAACAATTTATATGACGGAAGATTTCCAAGTTTGCCGATGTCACTAAGGTTGGTGGGATTGAGAATGCTGAGGAGGAAGTAACAAGGCCCCCAGGCGATTTAGTGAAAATGGGCAAATACATGTCAGATGCAGAAAATAGTGGATACATATGAAGTTATTCAGTTCAGTAGGGAAATCAGAACAACACGTTATTATTTATATGATGGTAGATTACGAAATGTTAATGCACAAAAGGACCTTGGTATTCTTGTACATTTTTCAATGAAAGCAAGCAGTTAGCATCTAAATCAGGCAAATTAGCCTTCATTGCAAGAGGATTCGTGTACAAGGAGGTCTTACTACTGCTGTACAGGGTTTTGGTGAGATCACGCTGGAGTGATATGTGCAGTATAGTCTCTCTAGCTGAAAGTGTGTTGTAGGAAAAGCGCAGCAGGTCAGGCAGCATCCAAGGAGCAGGAGAGTCGGCGTTTCAGGCCTGAACCCTTCTTCAGGAATGAGGAAAGTATGTCCAGCAGGCTAAGATAAAAGATAGGGAGGAGGGACTTGGGGGACACACTTTCCTCATTCCTGAAGAAGGGTTCAGGCCCGAAACGTCGACTCTCCTGCTCCTTGGATGCTGCCTGACCTGCTGCGCTTTTCCAGCAACACACTTTGAGCTCTGATCTCCAGCATCTGCAGTCCTCACTTTCTCCTAGTTTAGTCTCCCTACCCAAGAGATGAGATATATTTGCCATAGAGTCATTCACCAGACTGATGTCTGGGATGATGGGTTCATTGCATGGAGAGAGATTGGGTCGGCTGGGTGTGGACTCACTGGAGTTTGAAATGAGAGAGAATCTCAGTGAAGCATGAAAGTTTGACAGGGCTGGATGATCTGGAGTCAGGGATGATTTCTCCCCTGTCAGGGCTGATCCAGAACAAGAGGCCATGGTCTCAGAATAGGCAGTAGGCCATTTTGGATTGAGGGGAAGAGGTTTCTTCACCTGGTGGTGATGAACCAATGGAATTCTCGACTACAGAAAGGTGTTGAAGTCAAACCACACATAGCAAGGAAACAGATTTCTAGACATTAAAGGTGCCAAGGGATTATGCGGTAGTGGGGGAGAAAATGGTATTTTTAGACAAATCATATTAAAAAAAAATCAGCGAGGGGATTGCTGAACTGTGTGGCCTACTCTTGAACCTATTTTCTGTGCTGCTACTCTGCCTTCCATGTGACTCCAGTCACATAGCAATGCAGTTGACTTTTTGCTGCTCCAAAACTGCCCAGCAAACTTTTGAGCTGTAATAAAGGCCAATTAGAGATGGGGCCAAGGTCACACACATCCAAATACTAAACATTGTTTTTTTTGAAAACAGACTATTGCTGAAACATTTGCTTTCTCCATCGCAACACCTTTTCCATCAACCACCTTTTCTCCTGAATATAAATTGTCCTGTTCGCATGAAATTTGGCTAATCTTGTCCTTAGAAGTACAAGAGTAAAAGGTTTGACATCATTTCTCTTTCAACAACAACGTTCATCATACCCAAGCCTAATTCTGATCACAAAAAATCACAACAGTAATTTTGGGCCATTATCTTCCCTCCTCTCTGACAAGGTCCATTGTGATTGTAATATCCATATCACCACAAAGGGAGGTATTTAAAAGTATTTACAATATTTCAGAGCGGAGTATTCCGCCATTCACAGAGTCATACAACACCGAAACAGTCCCTTCGTTCCAATATGTCCATGCCAACCAGGTATCCCAAACTAAACTAGTCCCACTTGTCTGCATTTGGCCCATACGCCTCTAAACCTTTCCTATTCATGTGCCTGTCCAAATGTCTTTTAAATGTTGTAACTGTATTTGCATCTACCACTTCCTCTGGCAGTTCAGTCTGCATTATGAACCACCCTTTGTGTAAAAAGGTTGCCCCTCGGGCCCTTTTTAAACCTTCTCCTTTCATCTTAAAAATACACCCTTTGGTTTTGAACTCCCCTATCTATGGAAAAGACCTTGGCTATTCAACCTATCCATGTCCTTCATGATTTCGTAAACCTCTATAAGGTCAGTCCTCAACCTCCTGTATTCCAGTGAAAAAAGTCCCAGCCTGATCCAGTCTCTCCTTAGAACTCAAACTGTGTAGTCCCAGCAACAGCTTGGTAAAGCTTTTCTGAACTCTCTCCAATTTAATAATATCCTTCCTTTAGCAGCGGCATGGTGGCTCAGTGGTTAGCATTGCTACCTCACAGCACCAGGGTCCCAGGTTCAATTCCAGCCTTGGGTGACTGTGTGTGTGAAGTTTGCACATTCTCCCTGTGTCTGTGTGGGTTCCCTCCGGGCGCTCTGGTTTCCTCCCACAATCTAAAGATGTGCCATGCTAAACTGCCCCATAGTGTTAGGTGCATCAGTCAGAGGGAATTGGATCTGGGTGGGTTGCTATTCGAAGGGTTGGTGTGGACTTGTTGGGCTGAAGGGCCTGTTTCCACTCTATAGGGAATCTAATCTCAAACAGAAAAACCACAGTATTCCTGAAGAAACCTCACCAATGTTGTGTGCAACCTTAACATGATGTCCCAACTCCTAAGCTCAATGGTCTGAGTAAATGAAAGCACATGTGCTAAATGCTAAATTAACCACCTGTGACACAGTTTTCAGAACATTATGTCTCTGAACCCCCCCCAGGTCTCTTTGCTCAACATTACTAACCCGACCATTAATTGTAAAAGTCCTGGCCGTGTTTGATTTACCAAAATGCAGCACTTTGCATTTCTCCAAAGTAAACTCCATCTGCCTGTCCTCAGCCCATTGGCCCAACTGATCAAGATCTCTTTGTATTCTTACACAAGCTACTTTGCTGTTTACTACACCACCAATTTTGGTGTCATCCACAAACTTACTAACCATGCCTCCTAAATTCTCATCCAAATCATACAGTGAGGTTATGGCTGATCTGTGTCTTAACTCCATCTGGTTGCCTTTGTTTTGTAGCCCTTACCCAACAAGAATCGATCAATCTTAATTTGAACTTTTCAGTTGATGTTCTACAACTTCAGAGAAGAAGGTGAAGTGCTTCCTGCTATTGCCAGTGAGCAACCCGTTTTCCAATTTTCTGCCCCTTGTTCTGGACTCCGCCAACCAGAGGAAGCAGTTTCTCTGCTTGAACTGAGATTGGATCTGGAAACTTCCTGATCTATACTGGTCAGAAATACAACACATGTTGTATTTGCTCAGTGAATGAGACAGGAAGAGTGAAAGGCCGTCATGCTCAAATCCTGCCACACGAAAGTCTGGCAAACCATCTGTCACGTCCTCCATGAAAAAAAATTCTACCATGAAGTCAAGTCATTTGTGTGGCTTGAATTGAAAAAAACCAATCTGTTCACAAAGCACTGAAGCTTCTGATTTCATTTACAAGGGGTTCTCAACTTTTACTTAGTGACTAATCCTACAAACTCTGCCAACAGAGGATTGGCTGATGATCAAAGTGTTGCTTTTCAAGATTTAAAGTCATCAGTTTTTTTAAAAAAGAAAATTCAATATTCCTTCATTTTAGCATGTTCAATAACAGGCATGCATTTTACTATCTGCAAAAGCTAAAATGTCTGATTTAGTTAAAACCAAGATCTTAAAGAAATTATTCCATATAAAGCCAGAGGCAGGAATAAGGAAAATGAGTCATTTAAGAGACAGATACAAGATTAGCCAACCAATTAAACAATTTATTTTACACTGAAGTAGAATCTAATTACTTGGAATTCAGCAGGGTTTTTCCCCTCTTTTTCTGGCACCAAAGGTTACAACCTCTATTAAAGAAACCTGAATCAGAAAAAAAGGTTGCAATAAATTTAACCCCAACCCCAAACTTTCAATTTTCATTTTCTAAAATTGATTGGGAGATTGGAGCATCTTAGTTCCCCATTGCTTTTTCCATTGCAGCACTCCAGCCAATAAGAGTCGATTCACCAACCAACAACCGCCCTCTTCTCCTGACATTTTAAAAAATGTGACTGCTTGAGATTTGGCATTCATATGTCCGCCATGATGACTGCACAACAATAACCTTCAGCAACACCTTTCTTCTTAGCAATAACTGAGGGAGAGTTGAATGGAATCAAGAATGCTAAAGCACTGTAGATGATAATCACTTAAATTTCTAATCTCAATTATGCGCCGTTCCATTGGTTCCAATGCAAAAGTAAGAGACAGCTTAGAGAACTGAGCCAACATTCTGCCCCTGACACAGTGCCCTTTACCAATTACATTCCCACAATGGGAGAGCTATAATAAAAAGCAAAGGCTGTCAGCCTTTCATTTCTTTTTCTTACACCCGGAAGTTACTAGTTAGTCCTGAGATCAGTGCTCAAATGATAAGAACCTTTTTTCTCCCCAGACCTCCCCAGATATGGGCGGCACGGTAGCACAGTGGTTAGCACTGCTGCCTCACAGCGCCAGAGACCCGGGTTCAATTCCCGACTCAGGCGACTGACTGTGTGGAGTTTGCACGTTCTCCCCGTGTCTGCGTGAGTTTCCTCTGGGTGCTCTGGTTTCCTCCCACAGTCCAAAGATGTGCGGGTCAGGTGAATTGGCCATGCTAAATTGCTCGTAGTGTTAGGTAGGGGGTAAATGTAGGGGTATGGGTGGGTTGCGCTTCGGCGGGTCAGTGTGGACTTGTTGGGCCGAAGGGACTGTTTCCACACTGTAAGTAATCTAAACCTAGTTTACTGCGTAAAGTCTTGGTCTCCACATTTAAACAGGGATAAGTTTACACTGGGAGCATTTCAGAAAATCTGCAGTCCTCACTTTCTCCTCCGCAGTTCAGTAAAAGTTTACTAGGTTGATTCATGGGATGAAGAGGTTGTCTTCTGAACAAAGCCAGAGCAGCTTGGGTCTAAGTTCATTGGAATTTGGAAGAATGAGAGGCGATCTTAACGAAATAAAACATTTCGAGGTAGTTTTACCGAGTAGATCCTGAAAGTTTGCTCTCCTCATGGGGAATTCTGGAACTTGAGTTTCAGAATAAGGTGTTTTCCCAATTATGAAAGTGTTCAGAAGGAATTCCTCGGAAGATGATGAAATCTTTGTAATTCTCTTGCACAGAGAGCAACAGAGGCTTAGTCAATCAGTACATTCAAGGCTGAGTTATACAGATGTTTGAGGCAGGTAGGAAGTGCAGCTGGAGTCATCAGCCATGATCTCAGTAAATGACAGTTCAGTCTTGAGGGGCTGAGTGGTCCCTCTAGCTCTTATTTCATGTGTTCAATTGAAATTTAGAACCTTAGAGCACAAAAGGTTATTCTACCCCTTCTATCTATACTAACCGCATGAAAGGGACATCTAATTAGTCTCACTCCCCATAGCCCCTGCCATTCATTTTCCTAAAACAAGTATTTATCCAACTCCCTTTTGAATGTTATTCCTGAATCTGCTTGCACTCTCCTTTCAGACAGCATGAACTAGATCATAGCATTTCTCTCTGTAATGCAAATCCTGCTATGGTCCATTGCAAGTTCCCCTCTAAAGCACACATCACTTTGTCTTGGATGATGTATATCACCATTCTTTCACCATTACTGTGTCAAAATCCAGTAACTCCCTCCCCAACAGCCTTGTGGGTGTCTCTACACCCTAAGGACTAAAGCATTCAAGAAGACAGTTCACCACCACCTTGTCAAGGGCAATTACAGATATACAATAAACACAGGCCTAACTAGTGACGCCCATATTCAATTAATGAAAAGAAACAAAAATACAGGCCAAAATACTATGTGTCTTGCATGTCATCAGGAAGGATACAGCACAATGAAGAGATCAATTCTAATAAAACAGGAGTACCACAGGGATCCGAGACACTATTGCATAAAGTACAAACTGAACTTACAAGATGTGCTGAATGTAACTGAATAGTTGAAAGTTACAATACCATACTCATATTATGCAAGCTTCACATAATTTGGAATGGGAGTCCCTATTTCGTGAATGTCTCAGAATTGGAAATGAAATCTTCTCAATGCAAGATTTTGTTTTTCTGCTCAGGTGCACAGTTCCTCAAAAGGGGGATAAACAATCACAATGTTCCCTCTCTTTAGTGAAAGATTCCAGTCCAAAGGAATAGGAAAAGCACATTCAGCTTCCCGAACCGGTTTTGCATTGAATGGGTCATAGCTCTTCCATATCCAAACTGCATCCCTCCGCCTTTGCTTCGTATCCCTGAATACTCTAGTCTTGAAAAATTACTATCCAGACTTAAATTAATTACCTGAGCTAGCATTTTGTGGGAGAGGGTTCCAAACTTCCAACACCTTTTGTGAGAAAAAGTGCTCCCTAATTTATTTCCTGAAGGACCTGGCTTCTGAGTTTTCGAGTCTAAGACTCCTGCAAGAAATCGTAAAGTATCTATCCAATCAATTGCTTTGAAAATCCTAAAGAATCAAGTAAATCACCCCTTAGTTTACGCATTCTAAGGAATACAAAGTCAAAAATCACATGACAGCGGGTTATAGTCCAACAGATTTATTTGAAACCGCAAAACTTTCAGAGCCCCCGCTCCTTCCTACAAGCCTAGGTTGTGTAGTCTCTCCACATAACCTAACCCTTAGTAAACTGGAATGTTCTGGTGAATCTCCGCTACACTCCTTACAAGGTCACCGTGTTTTTTTTAAGGTGGGATGCACTGAACTGTCTACACAACTGCTATAATCAAACTCTATAAAGTTATGGAACATCAGTTCATGGAACAAGATTGTAACACCTTATTGGAAATTAGTTCAAAGTCCTCAAGACACATCCAATAATTTACAATTTATGATGGGAAACATTTCAATAACTTCCTTTGGGATGCTTGCAGTTCCTGTAGCAGTGAAACACAAATGTGTTTGTATTGCTTCTCAGTTGCAGCTGCATTCATATGACACCTTGAAGTGATAGATAATCAACTTTTCTCCTCATGTGTAAAACTGTACTGTGCAGATCAAAAAATCAGGTCCAATGACAATGCCTTGTGGAACAACAAATCAGTCTTAAAGACACATACATTGTTAATCCTCAAACTGGACAGCAAGCTCAAAAGATTAAGAAACACCATGGTCTGTGAATCTCTGGAACTCGCTAGTCAACTTGTATAATGACCTGAATCATTAACATGCCTTTATTATTCCAGTGAAATACAACCCATTGAGTTCACAGCCCCCTTGTCCCTTGTTATTCAGAGAATTGCTAGGATTTGCACACTAATTGATCATTAAATTCAGTGCAAAAGGAAGACACAATTAATCGAACAAATGTCTTTTTATTAATGTGAAACTGTTAATGCAATGCCAATCTGTCAGACTTCTCTGGAAAATGAACGTATCATTTGTGGTGCTGTTGTAGTGCCCCTACTACTGGGTCTGGAGGCATAGGTTCAAGGATTAGTGGTGCTGGAAGAGTACAGCAGTTCAGGCAGCATCCAAGGAGCAGTGAAATCGACATTTCAGGCAAAAGCCCTTCATCAGGAATAAGGTTCAAGCCTCACCTTCTCCACAGGTGTGTAAAACAGGTTGCTAAAAGAGAAATCTTAAACTGTGGAGTCTCACGCCTGTGAGGTGATGCATGTTTAAGATTTTTATAATGGCAAATTTAAAATGCTTTTGATTTCTTTTTCATTTCCTCTCTTTCCCTTTCTCACTCTCTTAATCCAAGCTTTTTTTTCCTCTTTGCTTTCTTTCTGATTTTACATATATCTATTTCTCCCAATTCCCATCTCCGTCATTTCTACTTTTCCTCAATTCATAAATTTCATTGGTACAGGAAACAGACTGTGGACTGGTGTACACCCGAGTGAGGTCCCTGATGTTCTGTTACCCTCTGTGTGCTGTTAAGAACACACATTCTGAACGACAGACAGAAAATAAAGGAGAGGGAGAAGTCTAAATAGGCAAAACCACAACATCCACCATCCAACCCCAACCCTTCTGGAAAGTTTGTTTCATTGCATTTGAAGGAGTTGGCCTTCTTCTTACCTTTTTTATCTTACATGTTTGTGAGCCTGTGAAACTAAATCATTGATTGAAATGAACAT
This sequence comes from Hemiscyllium ocellatum, assembly GCF_020745735.1. NCBI lineage: Eukaryota > Metazoa > Chordata > Chondrichthyes > Orectolobiformes > Hemiscylliidae > Hemiscyllium > Hemiscyllium ocellatum. The sequence goes on along the minus strand of NC_083406.1, from coordinate 19,580,019 downwards.
GAGTTTTGGTTAAAAAAAAACTACCAACCACTGCAACTCAATTTAGATCTTCCCAAATAAATCAGAATAATTAAATATTGACTACCTCATCTTTATCAACATCTTCATCAACTTCAAAAACGTGAACTGGAAGTTTTTCTGGTCTTGGTGCTTTGCTGTAAGGAAACAAACCAACAAATGCATAATAATGTGGCAGTCATAAAAACAACAGCCTTCTTCAAAAAGCCAGCACTAGATTTTACAAAAATAAAGCAGAACTCGGTTAAAGAAAACTTGGCATTTATATAGTGCCGATCATGACCCCATGGAGTCAGAGATTTTCAGCCTGGAAATAGACCCTTCAGTCCAATTCATCCATGCCAGCCAGATTCCCTAAATTAATCTAGTCTCATTTACCAGCACTTGGTCCATATCTCTTCCCATTCATATTCCCATCCATATGCCTTTTATATGTTGACTGAAAACAACAAATGGTGGAGATCACAGTGGGTCAGACAGCATCCATGGAGAGAGACCTGTCTGACCCACTGTGATCTCAAGCATTTGTTGTTTTCAGTACAGATTCCAATATCTGCAATAATTTGCTCCTGCCTTTTAAATGTTTAATAGGACCAACCTCCACCACTTCCTCTGACAACTTGTTCCATACATGCACCACCCTCTGTGTGAAAAAGTTGCCCCTTAGGTCCCTTTTAAATCTTTACCCTCTCACCCTAAACCTATGCACTCTCGTGAAGAAGGCGTTTGGTACACTTTCCTTTATTGGTCAGAGTATTGAGTACAAGATCTGGGAAGTCATGTTGAGGCAGTGCAGAACATTGGTTAGGTCACGTGGAATATTTCATGTAAATCTAGTCACCTTTCCAACAGAAGGATGTTGCAAAACTTGAAAGGGTTCAGAAAAGTTTACAAGGATGTTGCCAGGGTTGGAGGATTTGAGCTATAGGGAGAGATTGAACAGGCTGGGGCTGTTTTCCCTGGACGTCTGAGGCTGAGGGGTGACCTTCTTGAGGTTCATAAAATTATGAGGGGCATGGATAGGGTAAATAGACAAGGTCTTTTCCCTGGGGTCAGGGAGTCCAGAACTAGAGGGCAAGGTTTAAAGTGAGAGGGGCAAGATATAAAAGAGACCTAAGGGGCACCTTTTTCACGCAGAAGGTGGTGTGTGTGTGTGAAATGGGCTGTCAGAGGAAGTGGTGGAGGCTGGTACAATTGCAACATTTAAAAGACATTTGGATGGGTATATGAATAGGAAGGGTTTGGAGGGATATGGGCCGGGTGCTGGCAGATGGGACTAGATTGGGTTGGGATATCTAGTCGACATGGACGGATTGGACCGAAGGGTCTGTTTCCGTGCTGTACATCCCTATGACTCTAGTTTTGGACTCCCCTACCCTGGCTATTCACCCTATCCATGCCCCTCATGGAATACTCCTTTTAAAGTATAGTCACTGTTGTCATGTAGAAATCACAGCAGCTAACAACAGTACACAACAAGCTCCCAAACAACAACATGGTACTAACAAGGTAATCTGTTTTGTGATGTTGGGTGAGGCATTAATATGGAACACCTCTGCAAAATAGGTGATCTTTTCCCTTAACCTGGGAGCAGAGCTGAGGTCTCAGTTTACCATCTTAACTGACAACATAACACTCCCACAGTTACTGCATTGATTTGTCAGCTGAATTGGTTGTGCTCAGCTCCTTCGATTAGACATGCACTTACAACCTTCTGACTGAGAGGCAGAGCACTAATCAAAAATTCTGTTTTCCCCCTCCATACAACCAAAATTTTGATACAACTAGATGCTTATTTAATCAAATCTGGCATGTTAGGTGTAGTGGTCTTTTCCAGCTCTATAACTTATAAACCTTAAATTTATAAAGGTCTTATAGTTGGGCTGATTTATTTTCTCCAATGGCATTCCAGTATGTCACACCACAAAATATCAAAATATATTCAGTTATGCCCTCCCATTTTGTTTTCTTAAGGTTCGTGGCTAATTTCACAATGTTGAGGTGCAACCTAGTAGCTCTTAAATAACTGCAGAGTGACCTGTCTGACATATTAACCCTGTTGTAACATAGCACAAAATATGTCCTTTTGCTCTTATAAAGTGCACACCAGAACATATGGCCTGTTTTTACACTGTCCCCCCCCCCCATTCTGCATGTCAACTGCAACAGATTTAGTAGAAAGTCGATGTGACAGTTAACACATACATTTCAACATGGGTGTTAAACCAGATTTGGTATCTTTCTGATCATGTCCGTTATGTTCTTAGCAAACATCTGAACAACCATTTGCTGTTATCTTCACACCAAACAACAGTGACTGGTGTCGAGAGTAACATGTCAAATTAGCAACAAAAAACTTGCATTTATACAGCAGCCTTATCTCAGTAAAACATTGCAAGGTGCTTCAGACCAGCATTACCAACAAAATTACCACACAGAACCACATTAGGAGATATTAGGAAATGTGACCAAAACTTGGTGAAAGAAGTAGGTTTTAAGTTGAGTCCGAATGGAGGAAAATAAGAGGTAAAGCTGCAGATAAGCAAAGAGATTAAAGAACAGAATTTCAAAGTTCAGCTGAGCTTACCGGCACAATGGTGGAGCACACAGATCTCTCGAGGGGAATCTACAGTGACTGCGGAGGCTGAGACCAGGTGAGTTTGGTGGTGGGGTTCAATGTTAAACAATCCTGAGAACTTTAAAATCACAGTCTTGCTAAATGAACAGCCAAAGCAGGGTCAGTAAGTACAGATAGTGAACTGGACTTTATGCCATTTGGAATAGGACCACTCGTGTCCTGAATGAGTTTCCTTATAGAGTGTTGAAGGTGAGAGGTTGGTTAGGAACTAATTGGGGAAGACAAATCGAGAGATAATAAAGACACAATAATACAGATGAGGATTCTAGCAGTGTATGAGCTGACAGCTGGTAAGAGATAATGTCGCTGAGGTGAAGCAAAGATGAGTGTAATGGGGGAGGTGGTGTCGTGATAATGTAGAAAATACAGATCAGTAATCCAGAGGCTGAGGTTAATGTTCAGTGTCATAGATTCGAATCTCACCAAGGCAGATTGTGAAATTTGAATCCAGTGAAATTGGGAATTAAAAAGCGAACTGATTGCTAATCATGTAACCATGGCCGACTGACATAAAGGCCCTTTGGTTCCCTACTGGAGTCAATGTTGATCCCTTAAAGGGAGAAAATGAGGGGTAGAGATACAGAGAGATGTAAAAAGGGCATCAATGACCCCCAATAAAACTGGAGTCAATGGGAATCAGGGGTAATCTCTCTGTTGGTTGAATTTAAAGGTGGCAGAAAGGAAGATGGCCATGGTTGTTGGAGGCCAGTTATCTCAACCCCAGGACAATTCTACAGGAGTTCCTCAGGTACTGTCTTAGGATCAACAAGTGTGGTGCTGGAAAAGCACAGCCAGTCAGGCAGCATCTGAGGAGCAGGAAAGTCAACGTTTCGAGCATAAGCTCTTCATCAGGAATGTGGTTCTGATCTGGAACCAATGTTCCAGCGAAAAGGATAAATAGGGTGGGGTCACTAGGAATTTAAACTAGTGAGTCAGGGTGAAGGGAAAGGGAGTCGACAGGGAGTGTGATGGCAAATAAAAAGGTAAGCAACAGGTTAGCACGTGCACAGGAAGGTGTAGGTTCAAGGCAGACAATGAAAGAAACAAAAAAGGATAACTCAGGAGTTATTATTAGAGATGCTGGAAATCATGAAAGTAATAAAGCTAGCATAAAGGCACTTTATCTGAATGCTCGTAGCATTCGTAACAATGGCACAAACCATCGCGAGTGAATATGATTTGGTAGTCATTACTGAGACGTGGTTACAGGATGGACACGGATGGAAGTTAAATATCCAGGAGTATCAGACTTTTCGGAAGGACAGACAGGAAGGTAAGGGAGGTGGTGTAGCTCTGATAATCAAGAGTGACATCAGGACGGTGCTGGGAGATGGTATAGGTCCCATGGAGAATAAGGTTGAATCAATTTGGGTGGAAATTAGAAATTCTAAGAGGATAAAGTCACTGATGGGCATAGTCTATAGGCTAGGAGAAAGTGAGGACTGCAGATGCTGGAGTACCAGAACTGAAAAATGTGGTGCTGGAAAAACACAGCAGGCCAGGCAGCATCCGAAGAGCAGGAGAATCAACGTTTCGGGCTTAAGCCCTTCTTCAGGAATGAGGCTGGTGTGCCAAGCAGGCTGAGGTAAAGGTAGGGGGGAGGGAATTTGGGGGAGGGGCGCTGGGAATACAATAGGTGGAAGGAGGTGAGGGTGAGGGATAGGCCGGAGAGAGGGTGGGGGCGGAGAGGTCGGGAAGAAGATTGCAGGTCAAGAGGGCGGTGCTGAATCCGAGAGTAGGGACTGAGACAAGGTGGGGGGGAGGGGAAATGAGGAAGCTGGAGAAATCTACATTCATCCCGTGTGGTTGGAGGGTTCCTAGGCGGAACATGAGGCGCTCTTCCTCCAGGCGTCGTGTGGCCAGGGTCTGGCAATAGAGGAGGCCAAGGACCTGCATGTCATTGGCGGAGTGGGAGGGGGAGTTAAAGTGTTCAGCCATGGAGTGGTTGGGTTGGTTGGTGCGGGTGTCCCAGAGGTGTTCCCTGAGACATTCCGCAAGTAGGCGGACTGTCTCCCCAATGTAGAGGAGATCACATTGGGTACAGCAGGTACAGTAAATGATGTGTGTGGAGGTGCAGGTGAATTTGCGACGGATATAGAAGGATCCATTGGGACCTTGAGGGGGGGAGATGTGGGCACATGTTTTGCACTTCTTGCAGTTGCAGGGGAAGGTGCTGGGAATGGAGGTTGGGTTGGTGGGGGGTGTGGACCTGACAGGGAGTCGCGGAGAGAGTGGTCTCTCCTGAATGCCGATAGGGGTGGAGAGGGAAATATATCCCCGGTGGTGAGGTCTGTCTGGAGGTGGCGGAAATGACAGAGGATGATACGATGTATCTGGAGGTTGTTGGGGTGGAAGGTGAGGACCAGTGGAGTTCTGTCCTGGTGGCGATTGGAGGGGCGGGGTTCAAGGGCAGAGGTGCAGGAAGTGGAGGAGATGCGGTGCAGAGCGTCGTCGACCACGTAGGAGGGGAAATTGTGGTCTTTGAAGAAGGAGGCCATTTGAGTTGTTCGGTAATGGAACTGGTCCTCCTGGGAGCAGATGCGGCGGAGGTGGAGGAATTGGGAATATGGGATGGCAGGGGGCAGGGTGGGAGGAGGTGTAATCTAAGTAGCTGTGGGAGTCGGTCGGTTTGTAGTAAATGTCTGTGTTGAGTCGGTCGCCCGAGATGGAAATGGAGAGGTCTAGGAAGGTGAGGGAGGAGTCTGAGACGGTCCAGGTAAATTTGAGGTCAGGGTGGAAGGTGTTAGTAAAGTGGATGAACTGCTCAACCTCCTCGTGGGAGCACGAGGTAGCGCCAATACAATCATTGATGTAGCGGAGGAAAAGGTGGCGGGTGGTGCCAGTGTAGCTGTGGACGATGGACTGTTCCACATATCCGATGAAGAGGCAGGCATAGCTGGGGCCCATGCGGGTGCCCATGGCTACTCCTTTGGTTTGGAGGAAGTGGGAGAATTGGAAAGAGAAGTTGTTAAGAATGAGGACCAGTTCAGTCAGTCGAAGGAGGGTGTCAGTGGAAGGGTACTGGTTGGGTCGGCGGGAGAGGAAGAAGTGGAGGGCTTGGAGGCCTTTGTGATGGGCCTTCGTCTATAGGCCACCAAATAATAACATCATATAGGGGCGGCAATATACAAGGAAATAACTAATGCCTGTAAAAATGGTATGGCAATTATCATGGGGGATTTTAATCTCCGTGTAGATTGGTCGAACCAGCTCGGTCAGGGTAGCCTTGAGGAGGAGTTCATTGAGTGTATCCGTGATAGTTTTCTTGAACAGTATGTAATGGAACCAACAAGGGAGCCAGCTATCCTAGATCTGGTCCTGTGTAATGAGACAGGAATAATTAATTACCTCAGAGTTAGGGATCCTTTTGGAAGGAATGATCATAGTATGGTTGTGTTTAGAATATAAATGGAGAGTGTGAAGATAAAATCCAATATCTAAATTGCTGTTCTTGAACAAGAGGGACTACAATGCCATGAGGAAGAAGTAAACTGGAAACAAAGATTTCATGGTGGGACAGGAGACAAGAATGGAGGACATTCAAACCAATTTTTCAAAGTGTTCAACAAAAGTATATTCCAGTGAAAAGAAAGGACTGTAAGATTAAGGGTAAGGAAATAAGAGAGGCTATCAAATTGAAAGAGAAGGCATACAGAGTGGTAAAAAAACTGCAAGGAACTAGAAGATTGGGAAACCTTTTAAGGTCAACAGAAAGCCACAAAAAGAGCTATAATGAAAAGTAAGATAGAACATGAGAAAAAAAACTAGCACAGAATATAAAGACAGATAGCAAAGGTTTCTATAAACACATAAAAAGAGTGGCTAGAGTAAATGTTGGTCCTTTAGAGAATGAGAAGGGGAATTTCGTTGTGGGATATGGTGAAATGGCTGAGGCATTGAACAGGTATTTTGTATCAGTCTTCACAGTGGAGACATGCCAGTAATTGACAAAGAGACAAAGTTAGGTGGAAACAATCATTATTACGGAAGAGTTAGTGTTGGGCAAATGAATGGAGCTAAGAATTGATAAGTCTCCTGGCCCTGATGGAATGCAGCCGACGGTACTAAAAGAGATGACGTGAGAAATAGCAGGTGCACTGGCAGTAATTTTTAAAACTCGCTAGCCTCTGAGGCAGTCCCAGCAGACTGGAAAACAGCAAGTGTGACACTACTGTTTAAAAAGGGAGGTAGACAAAAGGTGGGGAGTTACAGACCGATTAGCTTAATCTCTGGAGTGGGGAAGATGTTTGAGTCTTTTATCAATGAAGAAATAGCAAGGCATCTTGTTAGGAATTGTCCCGTTGGGTAGATGCAGCATGGGTTGATGAAGGGCAGGTCACGCTTGACAAGCATGATGGACAACGGGGACCCAGTGGATGTGGTGTACCTAAATTTCCAAAAGGCCTTCGATAAGGTACTGCAGAGGAGGCTGCTCCATAAGGATGCATGGCGTTAGGGGTAAAGTATTAGTGTGGTTAGAGGATTGTTTGACTAACAGGAATCAGAGTGGGAATAAATTAGTGCTATTCTGACTGGCAATCAGTGACTAGTGATGTGCCACAGGACCACAATTATTTACAACTTATATAGATGATTTGGAGTTGGGGACCACGTGTAGATGACAGTAAGAAGAGTGGCAGAGCAAAGTGTGCACAGGATTGCGAAACTTTGCAAAGGAACATAGATACATCGAGTGAGTGGGCAAAGGTCTGGCAGATGGAGTACAATGTTAATAAATGTGAAGTCATCCATTTTAGTAGGAGTAACAGTAAAAAGGATTATTACTTGAATAGTAAAAAGTTGCAGCATGCTGCTATGCAGAGGGACCTGGGTGTCCTTGTACATGAATCCCAGAAGGTTGGCCTGCAAGTACAACAAGTAATTAAGGGAAATGGAATTTTGTCTTTATTGTTAAAGGGTTTGAGTTCAAAAGGATGAAGGTTATGTTGCAGCTATATGGGGTGCTGATGAGACCACACCTGGAGTACTGTGTGCAGATTTGGTCTCCTTACTTGAGAAGGTAAGAGGAGGTTCACTAGATTGATTCCGGAGTTGAGGGGGTTAGTTTATGAGGAGAGACTGAGTAGACTGGGATTATATCCATTGGAATTCAGAAGAATGGAGGGGGGGGGGGAACTTATAGAAACATTTGAAATTATGAAGGGAATAAGATAGAAGTAGAGAGAATGTTTCTACTGGCAGGTGAAACAGGGACAAGAGGGCATAGCCTCAAAATTAGAGGGAGCAGATTTAGAACTGAATTAAGAACGAAGTTCACCCAGAGGGTTGTTAATCCATGGAATTCCTTGAAGTAATTGACAATACTTTAAAAACATTAAAATGATTTTAAAGCTAAATTGGATTTTTTTTAGAACAATAAAGGAATTAAGGGAATACAGTGAGAGCACGGATAAGTGGATCTAAGGCCACAAAAAGATGTGATTGAATAGCGGAGCAGGCACGAAGGGACGGAAGGCTTATTCCTGCTCCTAGTTCTTATGGTCTTATGTAAATGGAATGGTCACTGATGGTTGCGTAAGGTTCAGCACCATTTAAGACTTCTCAGACACTGAAGCAGTCCCTGTCCAAATATAGCAATACCTGGACAATATCCAAGCTTGGGTTGATCAGTGGGCGGTAACATTCAAGCCACACCAGTTACAGACAATAACCTATTCCAATAAGAGAGAATCTAACCATTGTCTCCTAGCATGACCATTATTGAATCCCCTATTATCACCATCCTCGGGGTTACCACCGATCAGAACCTGACTGGACCAGCTGATATAATAGTGGCTACAAGAGCAGATCAGGGGCTAGGACTGTGGCAAGTAACTCACATCCTGTGGCAAGTAACTCACATCCTGTGTGCTCCCAATGCCCATCTCTCAGGCACAGAGGGGCAAAAAACAGCAATACTTGAAAACTAAAGTACTGGCAGTACTGGTCCTCCATTTTGATGGATACAAGATGAGGCGAACCAGAATGTCTCATTCACTAGTTTTACTGTTTTTTCCTCCCCTTGGGAAGTCAGGTGTGTGTGATGGAGTACTCTCCAATTGATTGCAACAGTGCAGCTCCAACAAAACTCAAAAAGCTTGACACCATGCATGACAAACACCACACTCACCATCTTCAATACAGTCAGTTCTGTTCTCACCTGATAGTTCCATTCTCGTGTAATCCCGTATTACAAGAAAAATGGCATAATAGCAGCATCATTTAAATTAATAGGACCAGAATCGTGTTATAACTAATACATGCTTTAAAACTTCATGCTTTAGAAACAGTGTCCCCAATTTCTCAATCGTGTTATAGCAAATTTGTTAACAGAATTATAACGTGTTATTGTAGAACGGCTGGTACTCACTCCCTTCACCACCAATGCACAATTGCAGCATCACAGATGCAATGCAGTAATTCACTGAGGCACTTTCCAACCAGGCAACCTCTACTAGGGCGGTACAGTGGCTCAGTAGTTAGCACTGCTGCCTCACAGTGCCAGGCTGCCAGGTTCGATTCTAGCCTTGGGTGACTGTGTGGAGTTTGCACATTCTCCCTGTGTCTGTGTGGGTTTCCTTCTACATTCCAAAGATGTGCAGGTTAGGGGTGAATTGGCCATTCTAAATTGTCCATAGTTGTTAGAAGGGGTGGGTTACTGTTCGGAGGGTCAGTGTGGACATGCTGGATCAAAGGGCCAGTTTCCACACTATAGGGAATCTAATCTAATTTACTACCTTGAAGGACATGGGCAGCAGATGTGTGTAAGCAGCACTATCTACAATTCCTCTGCAAGCCACACACCATCATGACTTAGAAGTATAGCACCATTCCTTCACCGTCACTGAATCAAAATCCTGGAGTCTCCTTTCCAACGGTACTGACAGTGTTCCTCACCCCAAGGATTGCCGTGGTTCACAAAATCCACCACTACCTTCTCCAGAAAAACACTGGCCTAACCAGCAACACCCACAACACAAGAATGAGTTTAAAAAACAGCAAAACATTAGTTCCACTGACACTAATTCAAAGAATTGTAATTGAAGTTCTTTGGTTGGTTGAAAAACAACTAACTTCTGAAATTAGATAGCATGTAAAATATTACACTTCTAGTGTTTGATGGCATTTAAATACATCTGTGAAGGTGAAAATCTGCTTTCTAAACGTATCAGGTTTTATTTGAATAAACAGACTGAGTGGTGGTGAGAAACAAATTCACTCACTGTGGCAGCTGCCTGAAATCTCCTGAGTAGTCTTCATACTTGTATTGAACGAGATGCCAATCAGAGTTGTAGGTCTTGATGCACTGAAAAGAACAACAAGGTAATATTGAATACTGCAAATTGCACACAATTTTACAGCACAAAAACAGGCCATTCAATTCCATTGGTCTATGCTGGTCTTATGCTTTACACAAGCCTCCTCCCACCCTCACTCCATCTCCCCATAACAGCATAATCTTCTATTACATTCTCCCTCGTGCAACTACCTACGCTTTTAAATAGAACAAGTTAGATAACCCTGGTGGAAAACTGTAACTAAGCCTCACTTTAAATGCATGCTTGGGCCAAACCTTGATATACACAACTGAGATTTAAGAATACCAAGAGTTGTAATCTGACTTTCAGATCAAATTTCTCATGTGCAGTCACAGAGCTATACACCATAGAAACAGACTGTCCAGTCCAACCAGTCTATGCTCAGCATTATCCCAATCTAAATGAATCCTACCTGCCTGCACTTGGCCCATATCCATCCAAATATTTCTTATTTATGTACTTACCTAAATGTCTTTTAAATGTTGTAACTGTACCTGCATCCTCCACTTCATCTGGAAGTTCATTCCACATGTGGACCACTCTCTGTGTAAAAACATTGTGCCCATGTCTTTTTTAAATCTTTCTCCTCTCACCTTAAAAAATGCCCATGAGTCTTGAAATGCCCCACCCTCAGGAAAAGACATCTGCCATTCACCTTATCTATACCACTCATGATTTTATAAAACTCTATAAGGTCACCCCTGCGCTCCAGTAAAAAAGAAGTCCCTGCCTATCCTTATAACTCAGGCCTCCCATTCTCAGCAACGTCCTGCTAAATTTTTTGTGAATTCGCTCAAGTTTAACAATATCTTTCCTGTAACAAAACTGGACACAGTGCGCCAGAAGAGGCTTCACCAACATCCTGTACAACCTCAACATGACGTCCCAACTCCTATACTGAGCATTGAAGGCAAGCGTGCTAAATGCCTTCTTAATGTCCCTGTCGATATGTGACACAAAACATCAAAGAATTATGCACATGAATTTCTGAGTCTCTCTGTTCGACATCACTACAAAGGGTCTAAATTTAAGTGTGTAAGTCCCATCATTGTTTGTTTTACAAAAATGCAATATCTCACATTTATCCAAATTAAACTCCATCTGTCACTCCTCAGCCCATTGACCCAATTGATCAAGATCTTTTTGTATTCTTAGATATCCTTCTTCAATAACCACTACACCACCAATTTTGGCATCATCCACAAACTTATTAACCATGCATTCAATACTCTCATCTAAATCATTTGTATAAATGACAAACACAAGTGGACCCAGCACCAATTCCTGCGTGGTATACTGCTGGTAACAGGCCTCCAAACTGAAAAACAACACTCCACCACCACCCCACTTCAGCCCTTAAGCCAATTTTGTATCCAATCAGCAAGCTCACCCTGAATCCCATGTGATCTAACTTTACTAATTAGTCTACAATGCGGAACCTTATCAAAGGCTTTACTAAAATCCATGTAAACAACATCTACCATCCTGTCCTCATCAATCTTCTTGGTTACTTTAACAAAAAAAATAAAATTTGTGAGGCACGAGGTCCCTCACACAAAACCTTGCTGACTATCTCTAATCATTCCTTGCCTCTCTAAATGCCTATAAATCCTATCTTTCAGAATTACCTCCAACCACTGCCAAAGTCAGTCTCACAGGTCTATAGTTCCAAGTTTCTCCTTATGTCCTTCTTAAACAAAGGCATAACATTAGCCACTCTCCAGTCCTCCAGCATCTGACCCGTAGTTAGAGATGACAGAATTATTTCTGTAAGCAGCCCTGCAATTTCTTCCCTAACTTCCCACGATGTTCTGGGATTAATTTATCCGTGCCACAACAAAGATGACCTCTTTGATTTTTAAGGGGCTCAGTTCCCTCTCTAGTTGTTCTCTTGCTCTTAATGTATTTGTAGAATAACAAAGCTCACAACTTACATTATTTCTAGCAACAGAACCAGTTTGTACAGTAAAAACTGGAAACTCCTATAGGCAGGCTGATTTCCAATATCACTTTTTGTGCACAGAACAGAGGATGGACTGATGGAGGAAATTCTTATCGGTAAAGAAGATTCCACAAATAATGACGAACCATTAGAATGAATGCCTAATATTGTTTATCCTATTTCATCTATCATGTTTCAAGTTAACATGCTGATACTTAATGATAACTCATATAGAACAATGTATGATGTACAGAGACCCAGAAAACATGGGCAACATGGTGGCTCAGTGGTTAGCACTGCTTCCTCACAGTGCCAGGGACCCGGGTTTGACTCCAGCCTTGGGCGACTGTCTGTGTGTATATTCTTCCTGTGTTTCCTCCCACAATCTAAAGATGTGCAGGTTAGGTGAATTGGCCATGCTAAATTGCCCATAGTGTTTAGGGATGTGTAAATGAGGTGCATTAGCCAGGGGTAAATGTAGGGGAATGGGTCTGGGTGGGTTACTCTTTGGAGGGTCAGTGTGGACTTGTTGGGCCGAAGGTCCTGTTTAAAACACTGTAGGGATTCTATGTCCCATTTTGGTAAAATGCCTGAATGTTATACTTTGTATTGGAATTGTGACTGTAGATTGATGTTTTTTACTCAGGTCCAGCAATCTGAACAGTTCTTTAAAAATAGGGTACAGACTGGGGATCCAAGATGGCGGCGACCCAGCAAGACTGAGTCCACAGTGCTCTACCCAAAACTTGGGAAAAGTGGGCTATCCACCCCCACCACACTCACTAAACCATTTATAATAGTTGTTAACCTTAAATAGTTACCTATTAGTACATTTAAATAGTCTAATACTAGCTGGAAAATGAGTAAAGGGAAGGGAACAGGCGGCTCTAAGAAAGCAGGGACCCCTCCCCCACCCTCTCCCTCTTCAGCTGCAACAAAGGTGTCTTCAGCTACTTCAGGAGATTTACCAATGAAGATGAGCTTTGAGGAGATGTTTGCCAGGTGGGAGGCGAAGATTGATGCTTTTATCGATGAGTCTCGACAGAGCAGAGAAGCACTATCAGCCGAGCTGCAGAAGCAGGGCAGAGACATTCAGGAATTGGAGTGCCGAGTCAGAGAGGTGGAGTCGAAGGCCGCAGCCTCAGAGACTGGGATAAAATCAACAGCCGACCACATCCGTTTTCTCGAGAATCGAGTCCAGAACCTAGAAAACCACATTGATGACCTCGAAAATCGATGTCGTAGAAAAAATATTCGGTTGTTGGGCCTTCCCGAGCAGGAAGAGGGAGGCCAGCTAACAGCATTCTTAGAGCATTGGCTGCCACAACTTTTAAATCTGCATAATGGATCAGGCCAGGTAAGGGTAGAATGGGCCTACCGGGTCACAGTACGTGGGCCCGGCTCAACCCAGCGCCCACGCCCGGTCCTGTTCCAGCTGCAGAGCTATAGGGAGAGGCAGATGCTCCTGGAAGCCTCAAGAAATCTGGGAAAAGATCCCCAAGCTATGACCCACAAAGGATCCAGGATCATGCTGTTCCAGGACTTCTCCCCAGCTTTGGTCCGAAAGAGGAAGGCATTCGATGAGGCGAAGAAGCGTTTAAGGGACTTAAATATCCAGTACTCCTTACGATATCCAGCGACGCTACGCCTTAGCCACGAAGGATCCATATATAACTTCGGATCACCGGAGAAGGCTAAGGAATTCTTGGACTCTCTTAAATAAGCTGTAAGAGATTGTGGACGCTGGTCTGCCTTTCCCATTATTTTGGTTTACATCCCTTCATCTTTTCTTATCTTTCCCCCTATGTGTGTATATATATATATATATGTTGGGGCGTTTGGTTAATGTTGATGGGGGGAGGTGGTTACCTTATTCTATTTTACTTCTGTTTTTAGGAGCGGGGTTGTTTTTCTTTCCCCTGTTATTTTGTGGTATTATATTTAAGTATTACGTGTTGAGATTGTAATCTTATAGTTATATATGGTATTAATATTCCCAAATATATTTAGATGTGGGTGTGGGTGGGGGTGGGGTGTTCACTGTTAACTCTAGCTTTATATTGTATTTGAATTCTCCTCATTTTATTGAGGAACACCTGGGTCAAGGGTGGGGCACTGGTTGGAAGAGGGTAAGATGGACTGTGGGAGAGGAAGTGACGCTCCCTGGGAACAAGGGAGAAAATCTCCAATTCGGAATATTTTATATTTTTTATACTTAGAAAGAGTTTTTTGTTATATTGTTTTGAGTGTATCAGAGAATCTTTACTTTTGTAAATCTTGTATGCTCCATGCTCGGGATGTTCTAGATAGGGTTTCCCCTCCCGAGGGGTCTCGGATCTGTCCAGATGATTATGGCTGAACAGTCGGTTAAGTGGTGCACCTGGAATGTCAGGGGGAGTAATTCGCCAGTTAAAAGGAAGAAAATATTATCAAATCTTAAGAAGGAGAGAGTTGATATAGCTCTCCTACAGGAGACACACCTGTCGGATAAAGAACACTTAAAATTACGACAGGGCGGATTTGATCAGGCCTTTTTTTCCTCTTTTAATTCAAAAAGCAGGGGAGTGGTTATCCTTGTCCGGAAGAACTTCCCTTTGAAAATTCTAAATCAGATAAAAGACGAATCTGGACGATATATTTTGATTAAAGCCCTCATAAATGGAGAGGAATATGGGATCTTAAATGTGTACTGCCCCCCGGCACACCCCTTTAAATTCATAACGGAAGCTTTTTCAAAACTGATGGCCTTTGGTGCCCGTCATACAATTATAGGGGGAGACTTTAATTGTATTATGGATCCGGAAATAGACAGGATTCCCAAGAGTGCCGCTGGAGTATCTCCCAGATCTAGACAATTGGCGGACCTGAATAAAGAATTAGGATTGGTAGATGTATGGAGATGTCTCCATCCACAGGGTAGAGATTTTTCTTTCTACTCTAATCCACATAAATGTCACACAAGAATTGATATGTTTTTTGCCCCATCGATTTTTCTAAATTCTATAGCAACCTGTAAAATAGGTACTATAGCAATCTCTGACCATGCCGCTGTATACATGGAAACTAAGGTAAAGAACAATGGGGCATCCGCTCGGCATTGGCGTATGGACCCCTTCCTGATAAAAGATAGCAAATTTTTAAAGTACTTCTCCCAAGAACTTAAAACTTTTTTAGAAATTAATACTGGTACGGCTAGCAATCCGTCAATGATGTGGGAGACCATCAAAGCTTATGCACGAGGTTTGATCATCTCCTATTCAGCGACCCAGAGGAAAATGAAGGGAGAGCAACAGCGTCTGCTCGAAGCTCGCCTAAAAGCAGCCGAAACAGCATACGCTGATAGACCTTCTATCACAAAATTGCAGAGGATTACAGCTCTTAGGACAGCTTTAAACACCGCGCTTACTCAAACGGCTAAAAGGGAAATATTATTTGCGAAACAAAGATTATATGAATATGGCGACAAACCGGGTAGATACTTAGCATTTCTTGCAAAGAAAAAGAAAGCCCCTCAAACTATTCCGACCATCAAGGAAAGTACAGGTACCCTGACTCATGATCATAAAAAGATCAATGCGACCTTTAAAGAATTTTATTCTGAACTATATAGATCGCAGGATTGTGAAGATAGGATTAGGAGGATGCAGTCATTTTTTAAAAATTTGACCTTCCCGGGCCTGACTCCGGAACAGGTGTCGGCCCTAAATACCCCTTTAACAGTCCAAGAAATACTTGAGGCAATTAGGCAACTTCAGAGCGGAAAAGCACCGGGCCCGGATGGTTTTCAAGCTGAATTCTATAAAGAATTTACAGGAATATTGGTTGACCCACTTATGGATATGTATAATTTTGCGCATAGTCAGGTCTGTCTCCCGCCCACGCTGAAAGAAGCAAATATTTCTCTTATCCTCAAAAAAGGAAAAGACCCAGAAGATTGTGCATCTTACAGACCAATATCCTTACTAAATGTAGACTTTAAAATTCTCTCAAAAATGTTAGCACTAAGACTAGAAAGGGTACTGCCATATATTATAAAGGAGGACCAGACGGGATTTATTAAGGGCCGCAGATCATCCAATAATATCAGAAGGGTCTTGAATATGATCCAAGCCTGTCATCAGGGAAAGATACCAGGAGTAGTAATTTCATTGGATGCGGAAAAGGCATTTGATAGGGTTGAATGGTCATATTTATTTTACACATTGGAAAGGTTTGGCATTGGACAGGTGTTTACCAAATGGGTTTCAACATTGTATAATGACCCCAAAGCAGCTGTTATTACTAATGGGTTAAGATCGGATGGCTTCAGTGTGGGTAGGGGCTGCCGTCAAGGATGTCCTCTCTCACCATTGTTGTTTACACTGATAATCGAACCATTAGCAGAAGCCATCCGGACTGATCCTAATATAACGGCCCCGAGGATTGGTACAGGTAAACACAAAATTACCCTCTATGCAGATGACATTCTCTTATTCCTCAGTAATCCTTTAATGTCAGTGCCTCGTCTAATTCAAGTTATTAATACATTTAGTGCATTCTCAGGCTATAAAATTAATTTTTCAAAATCGGAAGCCATGCCAATGGGTGGTCTGGCTATGGTACCCCACTTAATGGACGGATCCCCTTTTCCCTTCCGTTGGTCCCTGGAGGGCTTCTTATATTTAGGTATTTTTATCACGCCAGTATTTGATCAGCTGTATAGGGCTAATTTTGTACAATTAATGGAACGGATAAGGCAGGACCTGCAGCGATGGAGAGACCTTCCGATTTCCTGGCTAGGGAGAATAGCATTAATTAAAATGAATGTTCTGCCCCGTCTCTTATATCCTATGAGAATGCTCCCGCTGATGCTGCCAAGGCTAGCCCTACGTAAATTATATGGCTGGTTGGGCTCCTTTATTTGGAACCATAGACGGCCCCTTATTAAGCTGAAGAAGCTACAGCTTCCACAGGCAAGGGGAGGACTGGACTTCCCAGACTTTAGGAAATATCAGTTAAGCTCCCTACTAAGTTACATAGCTGATTGGGTTTCATCTGATCCACAATCAATTTGGCTGGATATCGAAGCCTCCCAAGTAAAATACCCACTTATTAACCTTTTATTTTCAGATAAGAGGAAAATCATTACAGACCACTGTAAAAATCCCATAATATTAAACACAATTAAGGCCTGGAATATAATGCGGCAAAATGAGGGTAACTCACATAAAACATCCCCCCATGCACCAATAGTAGGCGCATGGGGATTCCAACCGGGGATTACAGATGCCACCTTTAAACTCTGGAGATCCAGGGGCATCTCATGCTTAGGGGACCTATTTAAAGATGGGATCCTGATGTCCTTTGAGCAGCTGCGTCTGAAATTCGGAATACCTAATGGGGATCTCTTTCGATACTTCCAAGTTCGAGATTATATACAGAGGAAGACTACATTAATAGATAGTCTTTATAAATCAGACAGAGAACGTAATGTCTTACGACCAGCGGGGGCATCCTCCGTTAGTACTATATACCATTTGCTACATGATGGAGTCTCAGGAGACATGGATGACCTGCTTAAAACATGGGAGCAGGACTTGGGGCTAGAAATCTCTGAGGATATGTGGAATGACATTTGGGAAAATGCTAGAAGAATTGCTATCTGTAACAGAACTCAGGCTATCCAACTAAAGATACTTCATAGAGCCCATATAGCTCCGGCTCGACTGGCAAAATTTAAGGCAGGAGCATCTCCAATGTGTCCCAAATGCAAAATAGAGGTGGGTACTCTTGCACATTGTCTGTGGACTTGTCAGAAAATCCGCAGATACTGGACTAAAGTGGCAAATACCCTGACAGAAATTTTAGGAACGGAAATTAGGGTGGACCCTGTATCTCTCCTTTTGGGCTTTTCGAACCTCTCATCTCTGGATATGCATGGGAACAGACTATTTTCTATTCTCTCTTTCTGTGCAAGGAAAAATATTTTGGTGAACTGGGTGGCTGAGGGCCCCCCTGGACTTTCAAATTGGCACAGATTAATTATGGAATATATCCCCCTTGACTTCCTCACAAATATGGTGCACCGAAAGACTGAATTATTTTATAAAATATGGCAGCCCTTTTTGAATTATATAAATGCAGATATTTCAGCTATCCTAACAAGGGCTTTTATTTAGTGAAGATTTCAGACCGGGCTGCTCCGGGGCCCCTTGGGAGAGGAATCCTGCGCGAATACGGGTTTTATTATATTTGATGTTTATACATTCCGAGCATGTAAGAGACTTAGGTATACACTCTGGTTAGTTATAGGTTAGATTAGTAGAAAGTTGAGTTTTTTTTTCTTTCTTTTTTCGTTTCTTTTTTTTTCTTTTTTTGTTTTCTTTCTTTCTCTTTTCTTTGTTAAATTATGACTATTGTATATATGATTTAATTGTACATCAATGTTTGTATTTGAGAGTTTTGTTTATTTTTGTAAATTTGCAAAAATGTTAAATTTCAATAAAAATATCTACAAAAAAAAAAATAGGGTACAGTTGCCTCATATATTAGGGGCTATAGCATTTGCACAACGTTTTCTACACAACAGAATCAGTAAAGAGTGTTTGCCATTTGTGATAATCCATAATATTAAGTGCAAGTATCATGAATCACTTCTGGCACATTAACAGAACCACCTGCAATATGTAACGCCCAAGATCCTGTTTTCAGAAACTGACATTCTATTTCTCCTTGCTCTACCCATTGAGACAGCAGGACACCATTCAGTCCACTGAGTATATTCTGACATTCCTCAGAATGCTCCGGTCAGCCATATTCCCTTGACTGTCACCCAGCAAGTTTAATTCTTTCAAGCGCCTATCCAATTTCTACTAAAATTATTGATCATCCAAGGAGACCGTGGGTGAAACCTCGTGGTTTTTCCTTCTCATCCTAACTGGCAAAAGGATACAGAGGCAACATAAGTTAAATCCTTCTGGCGCAAATGCTGGACTGCTCGGTCTGGCAGGGTGTTGAATACATTTGATAAAAAGGTTCAAAATTGGATAGTTAATTGAAGGTGAAAGAATTGCAGTCGATCGGGTACAGGAGTGGGACTAACTCGATCGACCTTTGAAAGAGCCAGCACTGACTTGATGACACAAAAGGCCGCCTGCTGTAATCCTTCCGTTTTGTGTATAACTTCCCCCCAAGATTTCACCTTTGATTTTTCTTGCTTCCTTGTCTCCACTCCCCACGTTCCACAAAAGAGACAAGTTGTTGACGCAAATAATGTTCAGTACCATACAGACATGTTTCTGGAAATAATTTTTTTTTGGTTTGTCAGTGTTTCCATACTAAAGCTCATGGGCTTGTATTTACTTTCAGAAATTCCTGTGTTCCCCCATGCCCTTATCCCCTTCATCACAAACTGGATGTGAGCATCAGTGGCTCAGCCATCCCTAATGCTCGGGACAAAGTGGTCTATTGAGTAGGTACATCTACAGAGTTCAGATACAAATTTCTGGATCTTCACCCAGTGACAGTGATGGAATGGCGATATAACGCCAAACCTTGGATTCTTTGTTTATTCCTGTTTGACTGAATTACCTAATCAGTCTATGCTAAAGTACATTACATTATTTCAATATTATAGGTACCACTTGTGCAAAGAAATAATGATTGTGCATACAAGTGACTGCATTCTTCACAAGTCAACCCATATTCAGTATCATAGAGCACAAGGTCATTGCCTCTCTCTCCGGCTGTTCCCCGTTCCATTCTATTCTGTCACTTTACAAACTTCGCCTTTTCTGGTATTTATCAAGTCTTCTTTTGAAAGTGAAGAGTGAATTGGATTCTGCATCACAAGGATTCTGCATCACAAGGGTCGAACATTATTCATCTCCCCTCTGTTTCATTCAAATCTGTGTCCTCTGGTTACTAACCATCCCAACCATTCTTCCAGCGAATAGAATTTCTCATTTACTCCATCAAAACCTTTCGTAATTTTGAACATTTCTATCAAATTTCCCCTGAAACGTATCTGTTCTAAAGAAAACAACACAGGCTTCTCTCTCTCTCTCTCATTTTTTTCAATGCATCTAGCTTTTTCAATGCCTAGTGATATACTTTATCATTACTTCTGCAGTAGTCAGCAGAGTCATAGAGATGCACAGCACGGAAACAGACCCTTCGGTCCAATCGTCCATGCCAACCAGATATCCTAACCTAATCTAATTCTATTTGCCAGCACTTGTCCCATGTCCCTCTGAAACCTTCCTAATCATATACCCATCCAGATGCCTTTCAAATGCTGCAATTGTACCAGCCTCCACCATTTCCTCTGCCAGCTCATTCCATACACGGACCACCCGCTGTTGAAACAATTGCCTCTTAGGTGTTAAGTTGCTAAGGGAAAGGGCAATGAATGAATCACCTGTATTGTGGCTGACTGACTATGTTCATTGTACAGGAAAAAGAATTGGCTTGTTCACTTTTTATTTTCTTTTGTAGATAGGATGTTATCCTGCCCTATAGTGTGATGGTGCAAACATTACTCTTTGTGGTACTCTTTGCTGTTTAATGATGGGGAGGAAGAAAGCAAACCATGTTTGAGACTGAATAGATTGGGGCTAGTTTCCTTGGAGCTTCGGAGGCTGAGGGGTGTCCTTATTGAGGTTTATATAATCATGGGGGGAGTGGATAGGGTGAGTAGCCAAGGTCTTTTCCTCAGGATAGGGGAGTCCAAAGCTAGAGGGCATAGGTTTAAGGTGAGAGGGGCAAGATTTAAAAGGGAGCCAAGGGGCAACGTTTTCACACAGAGGATGGTGCGTATATGGAATGAGCTGCCAGAGAGCCAGGTACAATTACAACATTTGAAAGGCATCTGGATGGGCACATATATACCAAGGGGTTTCGAGGGATATGAGCCAACTGCTGGCAAATGGGACTAGATCCGTTTAGGATATCTGGTCAACATGGATGAGTTGGAAAAAAGGATCTGTTTCCATCCTGTACAGCTCCATGACTCTAAAAAGACTTTTATTTTCTGTCATGCAGCGGAAAATTTTTAAACTGTCAAAATAAATTCAATGAATAATCAACACTACAACAATTTTTGCAAAAATTAAAACTGAGCAGCTTTATAACCTGACCAGATTTGGCTAAATCTTTCTTTCTCCACTGTTTTGAAAAGGTGATTATTTCATTATACTGATTATTTGAGAAAATGGCAGCGTGTTTTCTCACTTTTTTTGTAATACTTCATAGGGAGGGTGAAGAGGAATGCAAGGATTCTGCAGAAAATTGAAGCTAATTTGGAAAGAGGCTCACAATATAAAAAGCTTCTTGCTGGACTGAGAAAAATGTTTCTATTCCTGAAAGGTGAAGAAATGAGAACTTTGTTATGATAGAAGTGGGAATGGCAGCTTGTGTCTCGCCGTAATACCTTTATTGAAATGGAATGTTAGTTGAATGGTATTAGAATAGGCGGCTGTTCTAGACCAGTGCAGATGCAATGGGCCAAAGGGCCTTTTTTGGTGCTGCAGACCTCTACACAATTAACACTGCGCACGGAGCCAGGTGAGCACTAAACCTTTAAGAAACAGAGATTGGAGTCCGCTCACAAAAGATAAATTTACTTTACATCCAGTTAGTGAAACCTAACCTTCAGATAAGATACTGCTTTCCTAATTGTTAGAAACCAAGCAAATATCTAAACCACTAACAGTCAAGATAAGACATGATATTGGATAATCTAACAAAGACCTCCTTCACAGAAACAGCAAGCAATTCATAAACTATGCAAGAAGGAAGCTATTTACTCTGAACCCTGCATGTTAATTACAGGAATAAACATACCAAGACATCACTTCAGATCAACTCAAGAAAGATCATGTTCTTGTAAGTCAAGATTGCAACTTCCTTTTAGACAAAACGTTACAGCCCAGAAACAAGACATTCAGTCAAGGCGTTCTGTGTAGGTTCCACATGAGCCTCCTCCTACCTTACCTTGTGAAAGGAAAGACTTTCACATATATAGCGTCTTTCATCACTCCCCAACATTCCAAAGCAACTCACAATCAATTAAGTGTAAGTCACTGCTGTAATGTAGGAAATGCTATCGCCAATTTGCACAAAGCAAATGCCCACAAAACAGCAAATTGATACTGACCAGATAATTTGTTGCTGTGATCTGACAGGGTGAATAAATATTGGCCACAGCACTGACGCTAATTTCACTGTTCTTCTCTATAATAAATCAGCGAGATCTGTCATATGTACAGAGACAATGTAGCTGCACTTCAATACTAAACTGGGCGTGCCAGGCTTGATTTCTCTGCTCAAGTCCTGGGGCTACAAACTTCAACCTCATGATTGAGGAGGTCAGAGTGTTACCACTCAGTGACGGCTGACACAAGTCAACATGACTTTCTCTTCCTTTCTCCTTCATGAGTTCTCTCAAATTCTCCTGAACATGTGCTAATACAATTCACCTCAAATACCGGGCAGCTCCGCATTGGCGCCATTCTCTGGATAAAGAAGCTTCTCCTAAATTTCCTAAGTTATTAATGCTTTGCTGTCTTTTGACCCAATTGGGATTTACATGCTCTGCACCTGTTGTCAAATTCCACAAACCCACTTGTTAGAAGAAACCTATCCCATTTCACAACCTCGCCAAACCAAAGTTGAGATTCCAGCCACACTGTCAATCTGACACATCAACTTATCATTTTAGAGCTTTTGCTCAATTAACTTTCCTCAAAAGTTTTAAAGTAGTGCCATGCTTTAGGAAGGATATTATTAAATTGGAGAGTGTGCAGAAAAGATGTACAAGGTTGTCACTAAGACCGGGGGGTTGGAGTTACAAGGAGAAGCTGGGTCTTTTTTCATAGGAGCGTAGGAGGTTGAGGATTGACCTTATGGAGGTTTATTAAGTCATAAGAGTCATAGATAAGATAAACAGCAAAGGTCTTTTTCCCTTGGGTAGTGAAGTTCAAATCAAGAGAGCATAATCTTAAGGTGAGAGGAAAAAGATTTAAAAGGGACTTTTTCTTTTACACAGAGGGTGGTTCATTTGTGGAATGAATTACCAGAGGAAGTGGTAGATGCAGGTTAGTTAGAACATTTAGAACACATTTGGACAGGTACATGAATTGGAAAGGTTTACATGGAATTGGACCGAAGGGTTTGTTTCTGTGCTGTGTGACTCTATATTCAGCTTTGTACTGAAGGTATCTGGCATCATCTATTACACTCTACTGCATTGTAAATTACTGTTTCCAAAGGCAGAAAAAGAAAAAAAGGAATCACTTGACAAGGGATTGCATCAGCTAGATCATGGTGGATCAAAATAAACAAGAGAAGGCCACTCAGCCTTCTCAGTCTGTCCCCTACTCAGTGATAAAAGGACCCAAGTCCTTTGATCCATTTCCCTCAATTTCGCATTTAAAATTTATATCTAACCTGGCATCAAACACCATCTGTAAAAGAAAGTTTCAAACCTCTATCACTTTTTCTCCTCTAAGAGTTTGAAACCTATCACAATACATTGGTTTGCATTCTTGCCTGTGCTTCACATTATATTCATTAAATTTCTGAATATTGGAAAATTATCCTGACATATGAACTAAATTTTGTTGCAGAAAAGGTTAGAAGTAATTTAAAACAGGAATCCACAAAATCTGGCTTCAACTGGTATCGACAATTGTTAAGAAAAATAAGAGACCCAGTTAGCCACTCTTACAAACCCAACATGTCCTCAGAGGCTGACTCAGTTCTTGCTCTGAGCTGCGTTAATTGTTTCTAGTCACAGAGTGAGCAGAAACACAATCAATCTAGTCTCAAATCTGAAATATCAACATTTTTTCTTCACCCTACACTTACTACCCCCAGCAACTCCACCCTCCGCCCCCTAAAACTATAGCATAAATGCTGTCCCCTCCACACTTTAGCGCTGAAGAGTCATCTAGATTTGAAACATTAGCTTGCTCTCTCTTCATGGTGTGATCTCCAGCATTTGTTGTTTTCAGTACAGATTCCAGCATCTGTAATAATTTGTTCCTATCAATCTAACCTCCCTCAGCCTGTTGCAATGATGGGGAGAGGAACAGTGAGACTTCCACACCAAGCAGTGTCACTGAATGGTTCCAATCTTTTTTATATTGAGATGTGACTTGTGAATTGTGCACTATAAAACAACACAAATGACTATTTAGGTGAAGTCATTACATCATTGTCAACATTACAAACTGTTCGGCAGATTCAGCCTAGATCCAATGCACAATTCACCTTATACTCTCTCTTAAACTTGAGCTCATCCCAAACTCTGCTGCTCCTGTCTTAATTTGCACTGAGTCCTGTTCACTCACTATTTCTCATTGGCTTCCATTTAGACAAAGCCTCAATGTGAACTCTTTCATCTTTGTTTTTGAATCATTGCCTTGTCCCTCACTATCTCTAATCTCCTGCAGGGTGCTTGTGCATTTGCAATTTTCATCATTCCTCCCTTGGTGACCATGTCTTCAACTGCCTCCACCCCAATCTGGAATCCCCTCCCAAAATGCTCACTGCCCTTCTCTTTAAGATGCTGCCTAAAACTTGTGAATAATTTTTTGGTTGCTTGTCCCATATTCTAATTTTACTTCAATTGCACTTTGATGAATTGGGATGTTGTATAAAGACATTCAGTACTTGTACAAGTTATGACAATGGCATCTACCCAGCAATGTGGAAAAGTGCCTAGGTATGTCCTGTAAACAAAATTTGAATAAATCAATTTTGGCAAGTTATCATCTCATGTGTCTACTCTCCATCATCAGCATGATAGTTAGGATGATCAACATTGCTCAACTCCTGACTATCCAAAGCCTGTCCACCATCTACAAGGCACAAGTCAGGAGTGTGATTGAATACTCCCCACATGTCTGGATGGGTGACACTCCACAATACTTAAAAGTTGACACCATCCAAGGCAAAGCAGCCCACTTGATTCGCACCGCATCCGCACCTTCCACCATCGATGCTCAGTAGCAGCACTGCGTACCATCTACAAGATGCACTGCAGAAACTGACCAAAGCTTGATAGACAGCACAAACCCTTGACTGCTCCTGTCTAGAACAAGGGAAGCAGATCCATGGGAATACTACCCCATGCAAGTTTCTCTCTGAGCCACTCACCATTCTAACTTGGAATTATATTTAGTGCCTTTGGAGTGCTGGAATTCTGACCCTATTGGCACTGTGGAGCCTACTCACACCAAATATATTGCAGGGGTTCCAAGAAGGTAGCTCACCATGAGCTTCTTCAGGGCAATGATGGGGTGGGCAATTAATGTTGGCTCAGTTAGCAGAGGCCACATTGCATGGATAAATGGAAATTAATTTTTGCTGTCACAGCCAATAACTGAGTAATGCTACACTCACTATCAAGGTTCATGTACCACAGGAACCTTAGTAAAGCAGACACCAGACAGAATATGTATCTTGGTAAAATCTCCAAGCAAAGAATAAATGTGGGCAGAGAGTATAATAGATAAGAAAAAAACTAACAAAAACACATACATTTCTGATCATACCTTCAAGATTTAGTGAAAGTAGTACATCAGTGTTAGAATGTGATGGCTTCCAATAACAAACTGCATTTAAACAGCATCTTTACCAGGATGAAACATGCCTGATCCCTGATCATAAACAATCATCACATAAAATTTGATCTGGATTGATGTAAGGAGCTAAGAGGACAGATGACGCAAAGCTTGATTCAAGAGGTAAGTTTAAAGGAGTGATTTAAAAGGAAGTGATAGAGAGGACCAGGAAGGGAATTTTACTGCTTTGGGTCCAGGCAGCTGCAGGTGCAGCTGCTAATGACGGACTGTTTAAAATTGGCAACATGAAAGAATCCAGAATTAGTGGATTGCAGTGACAATTCTATACAGTATTCTCCCGGGGCTATTCCACATCATTCATGACACACAGGATACATTTTTCAACTATTTAACAAACAATGCAATAAATTCTAGTCTTCTATAGAAATGTATAATTTTAGAAAACCCTTTTCCAGCCTAATGAGGTCAATATAGCTGTCTGGGATTAACCTTAAATGACAGCAATCTCAACATTCCGTGTCATCTGTTTATAAACTCCACCTGTTTCTATTCAAAAATCTCCATGGTGAATTGAATACTCCTTTAAAGAGTGGTTTGGGTTCAAAGGTCAAATTGTCACTGCAGTTGGACATGACCACTTCGAGAGTCAACCATGAGTGCTTTTCAATCTTACAGTAAAATTGCCAGGCAGTACAGATCGGTCTTATAGAGAAACTGGACAGCTGGTTTTAATGTTGATGATATTTTTCTTTACTCATCCATGACAAGGCTAAGTTAATGGCAGGGCCCACATTCATTGCTCATTCCTAACTGATGTTGAACTGAGTTGCTTACCATGCCATTTCAGAGGGCAGTTGAAAGTCAATCACATTGCTGTGGGTCTGGAGTCACATGTAATACAAACCCTTCCTTCAGAACGAGTAGATAGATTTTACGACAACGTTTAACGGTCACCATTCCTGCAACAAGCTTTCAATTCATGGTTTCATTAATAGAATTTAAGTTCTACCGGCTGTTACAACAGGACTTGAACAACTGTATTCAGGGCATTAGTCTGGCTTCAGGATTATTAGTCCAGTAATATCACTATTATCTGACCATCTCCTCCAAAAATGATGATGATTAACAATTTTGTTGAACTCATTGAAAGGTGAAAGAAAGCTGTTTTCATGGAATTCCTACAACGTGGAACGAGACCATTCAGCCCATTGAGTCTGCATCGACCCTCTGAAGAGCATCCCACCCAAATCCAGAGCCCTACCCTATCTCGGTAACCCTGCACTTAGCATGGCTAACCCAGCTAGCCTGCATATCTTCGGTATGTCGGAAGAAACCTGAGCATCCGGAGGAAACCCATGCGGACACAGGGAGAATGTACAAACTTCACACAAACAGTCACTCAAGGCTGGAATCGAAACCGGGTCCCTACTGCTGTGAGGCAGCAGCGCTAACCACTGAGCCACGTGCTGCCCCAGAACACTATTTTGTTTTAGCATCTCTTGAAAAGAAAGAAAAAGGTCGCTCCAATACTGAAAGGACACAGAGCATCTGCTCTACACAGCAGCAGAGTCACGCTAGAAGTTGTTCAAGCTGGGAAATGGGAGGAAAAGCTTCAAAGTTTTCAGTGGCTGTGCTTTTGGAGATGCTTAGGTCAGGAATTAGATGAGGAAACAAGTCATAATAACGATTCAGAAGGGAGTCAGTGACCCAAATTTCAAAGCACCACTGTTGGATCACAGCCCTCAAATTACCTTGTGAAACCTTCTTTTGATACCTAATCATTTCTGGTATTTCTGTACTTCAGATGGAATATGGACAAGCCCAAATAATGAGAGGTTTAACTAATCACATCAATGGTGTTCCTAGATTTATGCCTTTAGTTTAAATTCTGGAATTGTGCAGCATGAACAAGAACAAAAACCAAATCATAATAATTTTTGTGGTACACTGACAGGTGTCCTGGCTCCATGCCTATTAACAAAACCACATGATGATTTATCTCCAACAGTCACTACACTTTTACCGCTCCAGGATGCATCACTCCAGCGGGTTCTTTTTAATTAAGATTTTCAGAGATCAGAACTGTGCGTGGTGCAACACAGTTGGAATAACCTCCAACTGTCAGAAAAGATTGCCACAAACAACTGCAATGTTCAATAAATCTCAACATCTCCACAATCAGGAAGCAATACTTCAACAGCTACCATACAAGCCTTTATGAATGTATGAATTAGGAGCAGAAATAGACCATTCACCCCCTTAAACTTGCTCTGCCACTCACTATGGTCATGGTTGATCATTTTGTTCTGAATTCCACATTCCCATCTATCCCCAACAACCCTTTGATTCCCATTCAGGGCATCAATCCACTTCCGCCTTCCAATATTCAATCACCCCAGCTCTTGAGGTAGAGTTCCAAATACACATAACATTCAGAAAAAAAATCCCAAAAATCTCCTACTTCTGACCCCCCCCAGAAGATAAAACACCTTTTCCACGGTCCACGTTGGCAAGGCTATTCAGGATCTTACATACTTTAAATTAAGTCACCATTCACTCCTCATAAACTCAGTTGGAAACAAGTCCAGTCTTTTCAACATTTCATCAAAAGCCTCATTTTCATTGTCAATCTAGTAAACTTTCTCTGAATTGCCTCTAAAGCATTTACATTCTTCTTTGAATAAGACCAACAGAGTATTCAAGATGTGGTCTAACCAATGTCCTATACAACTAAAATGTGACAGCCTTAATCTGATGTTAAATAAAAGGAGAGCATTCCATTCGCCTTCTTAATTAATTGCTGCCCCTAGATTCTAACATTATCTGTCTCATGCATTAGAACCATTGTTGTTAACCATTTAAGTAATACTGCCAAGCAAGCTTGAGAGGGTGAAGGCCTACTCCCACTGCCCACATCTCATGCGCTGCACCAAAATCCCCCACGTTCCTTTGGTAATCACGCAATGCCCTGTCCCTCAGTACCTTTGTGCTGTCATTTAACAAAACAGACTTTGATTTTCTAAGCCTGCTTTCATTCCCTGAAAGCATAACACATGCGTGGTTTCTGAAGTATCGTCAGTGTTAATTGCCATGCCAACTATAACCATGTGTCAGGTGCTGAGGCCCTAAATTCCCTCCCTAAACCTTAGTATCTCCCTGTCTTTCTTTGCCATTTAAAGATGCTCCTTAAAATTGCCTTTCAACTAGACTTTGGTCACTGGTTGTAATATCTCTTTCCATGACTCACTGTCAAATTTTGCCTGATGATGCTGCTGTGAAGGTAGGTTACAACATGAATAGCACGACATAAATACAGAACGTTATTGAAGATAGGTCAACTTGTTTTCATAGCTTTTTTTATGCTACCTTACAACAATAAAATAAACTTTACAAGCAAGGAAATTTG
Organism: Hemiscyllium ocellatum; assembly: GCF_020745735.1. Classification (NCBI taxonomy): domain Eukaryota; kingdom Metazoa; phylum Chordata; class Chondrichthyes; order Orectolobiformes; family Hemiscylliidae; genus Hemiscyllium; species Hemiscyllium ocellatum. Next base: position 19,551,128 of record NC_083406.1, on the reverse strand, counting down.
TGAGTAAATTCTGTGTTATCCAGTGATTGCTACACCCTATTTCCCTCAAGAATTTTCAATGGACTCCAATATCCCTGAAGTCAAATGATATTTTTCTCTGTTACCACTTCAGGCAAAAGGATAATCCTTTAATTATTGTCAATCCAAAAGTCAGATTAAGGTCCTTAACAAATAAGGACACAAGAACAGGAGGAGGCCTTTCTGTCCCTCGCCATTCAATGAATTCATAGCTAATCTGTACCTTATCTCCATCAACTTGGTTTTATACCCCTTCATATCTTTAGGCTACAGGAACCTCAGTTTGGAAATTTCCAGTGACCCATCCCACCTTTACCAGGTCCTCCCGCAGCCTCAACAGCTTTTTTTTTGGGGAAGAGAGTTCCAATTTTCCACCACCCAATATTTGAAGAAGCGCCTGAATTTTAAGATAGTGGATAAATAGAATAGGAGGGAGCCTAAAGCCAAAGTGTCTTGAATATATAATGTAGAGTGCAATAAACCTTTTATTCTTATTATGTAAACCAAGGAGATGAGTTTTCCAATTATTATTTGTGGACTGTAATTTTAATAATTGTATCATTATTTAATGATTTTGCACATTTTTATTTTACCAATTGTCTACGATTACTCTTGAATTACGATTATTGATTTGTTTCATATTGGTTATTGCCATCACAATGATTTCTCAGAAACTAATTGCCTATCTTGCATCTCCCGTCCTGGACTCTGTCAATAGAGAAATTAAGTTTCTCCCTACTGACCGCATCTTTAATCACCTGAAGCACCTTACTTAGATCACCTCTTAATCTCCTAGAGAGCGCAACCTGGTCAATGCAACTTACCCTTCTACCTTAACCCACTTCTGCTATCAGCCTGATGAATCTGTTACATACTCGCCTCCAAGGCTACACACACTAAGGTAAAGTGCTTGCAACAGTTTAGAGGTTAACCCATTTAATTGTTCAAAGTTTGCAACAGTTTAGAGGCTAAGCCATTTAATTGTTCAAAAACAATCTTGAAAATTGATTCTGCAGGCGGTACTGTTGAATGACATGAGGGACTTACTTCTGTGACCAGCAAACTGTGGGCTTCTTTCCTTGCATTTTCAGGCACTGTAGGGAAGAGTGTTCTCCCATGACGTTTCAGTATCACAATCTAAGAAAACACAGGAAAAAAAAACACTTTCAAATCACAGGGTAGCATCGAAATCACAATTTTTCTTTGACGTGGTTGCTAAAAATATTAGAATAATTATCAAGAAGCATAAGGACAGGAGGAGGTGGATTTAATTTATGGTATCTGTGGTAATTGATGCAACTGAATTACCATTTTTAGTAAAACAATTTTTTCAGAAATTCAGAAGATATGTACACTTTCTTATCTCAGTTAGCGTACAGAGGAACCTTGATTATCCGTCATTGGATTATCTGAATATCAGATTATCCAGAAAGATCACAAGGTCCCGATGCTTGGCTAAAATATGCTATCCAGCATTCGATTGTCTGGAATTCGATTAACTGAACAAAATACTCCCCACCCGTGTCCTTCGCATAATGGAGGTTCCTCTGTATACTGAAAATGCTGACAAAAAAGCAAGCACACATGTACATTCATGAAAACCAACACAAGGATTCCCTTTCTTTCAAACTAAACATCTCGGATTTCAAGACACAAATTAGTATCTGTCACAGAATTCCCCAGACATTATGTCAATGCAAGGCTTTTAAATACAGTTTAATTTGATCTCTATATGGGAAGTTGCAGCCTCAATCCATAGGCATTATTTTTAAAAGACAATTTAACAAAGAATCCAAGATGGTTATATATTGCACAAGAAGTACTCACGTAAGAAAACGTGGATTAGTAACAGTTACAGCACCCAAATGCAACAAAGGAATTTATTCTGCCTAAGAATTAAAGGCAACAGAATTTCGAGTATTAGGGCGAGGGTGGTGAGAGAACCTGCAGTTAGGGAAACATTGAAATTAGGGTCACCTTTTACAGCGTACAGCTAAATGCAGTTTCGCCGACAACCTGAGATTTGCAGAGTTGACTAAAAGCAGACCTGTGTGTCTCACAATTCTCCAATTCCTAAATATCTGTCTTCTACTGGTTTAGATGCTGTGTACTCTATCCCAAATTTTACTGCCTTTCCTGGGGATGATTCAGCTGCATAACGTCCAAAGCCATCCTAAAGCTCCATCCCAGGTCCCTTTCATCTTTTCAAGCTAAGGTCTCACTTTCACAGGTCCTATAGGTTACAGGCTGCACCAAGTCCCCATTTGCCCTGCTGCTTCTGACTTGCTTACTCACTGGCTATTGCAAACCTGTTGATGCAAGTGTCGTTCTGAATTTTTATGTAGAATTTGCTGCACAGGAACAGTACCAGTCTGTTCGAAAGTTTCTACTCTACAAGTCTTCTCCCATTTTATCTACCTCAGCTCAGCATTTCAGCAGATCTTGCTCTGACTTTCTCCCTCATGTACTTGTCCAGTTTCATTTTGAAAGCCTCTAAGTTGCTGATCTCAATCACTACCTGTGGTAGAGAGCTCCACATTCTAAATAGCCTAAAGTTTTTTTATCTTATGTTTCTGTTGGATTTATTAGTACACAATTGTAATGTACTAATGGCCCCTAGTTCTGATCCTGTCACAAGTGGAAACATTTTCTCCATCTGTATCCTCCCTACTCCATTTTACATCAACTGGGTCACTGCCGTACCTTTTCTTAAAATAAGTTCAACTTATAGAGTCGTACAGCATGGAAACAGGCCCTTCAGTCCAACCAATCCATGCTGACCATAATTCGAAATTAATCTCACCTGCCTGCACTTGGACCATATCCCCCCAAACCTTTCTTGCTCATTTACTTACACAAACATCTTTTGAACATAACTATACCTGCAACCACCACTTCCTCTGGAAGGTCATTCCACACACAAACTACCCTCCGTGGGAAAAAAAAATGCCCCTCGTGTCTTTTTAAAATCTTTCTCTTCTCGCCTTAAAAATATGCTCCCTAGTCTTCAAACCCCAACCCTAGGGGAAAAAGAAAATTCACCTGTCACTCACTTTACTTAGATCCCTCATAATTGTATGAGCCTCTATTAGTTGTTTAAGTTTTCTCAATAGCTGTAATCTCACAGGTGGTTAGAGAGTTAAGAAGGGTGCATGAGGCCAGGGAGGAATTTGGAAACAGAAAGAAGAATGTTTTAAGATTGAGGATCAGCCAGAACAGAAGCAAATGTAGGTCAGTGAACAGACTGGCAATAAATGAATAGAACTTGGTGCGAGTGAGGGTATGCGCAGTAGTTCTGGATGAGTTCAAGTTTACAATGTGAATACCACGCTGTGGCAGAAATGTTGGATGAAGGAGGGAATAATTGACCTTCGTGGCTTGCTACACAGACATTGCACGAGGCATGATGACGGCTGGTTCCTGAGCACTGTATTTGAAACACATTGAAGTAATTTCCCTCAGTGGTTTGTGGTAAGTGCTCAGCAGAACCTTGACATTTATTTTATCAGATGCTCATAGTCCCATTGACAAAACATAAATCATTCAAGCTCAGTTAACCCAAAAGACAGTGTTCCTGATTGTTCTCCCCTACAGACACCAGCTGTTGTGGCATCACATCCGGAGATATGATACTTTGAGAGCTACGGCAGTACGTTAGACTTTCAATGAAGATGGGTACAAACAGGTTCTTGGATATTACAAAAGGTCCACTGCTACTTAGCTGAAAACTCTTGTTTAAACAATAAGCCATCTCTCAAATGTAACCAATACTTTTCACACCAAGCAGTGTGACCTTAGAGGCATAATCCTGGGCAGATTCACAGGAGGAAGACACATATTAGATTCTCAATAAGAAAATAATCAAGCTATTTGGGTGAAGCTTTAAGCTGGAGTATTATCCTTCTGTTATTGTTCATCACTGGTCTCCCAAGAGACACGTAACTTTTACACTTCACACCTGACTTTCAATGAAAACATGACTCAAACTAACTCTGACTTTCAACAACAACTGATACTTAAACAGTGCCGTTAACATAATGGCATGTCTGAAGGAATTTCCGAGGGACATTATAAAACTGAGCCACGTAAGCCAATATTAGGTCAGGTCACCAAAAGCTAGTCAGAAATGCAGGTTTTAAGGAACACGTTAAAGGAGGAACATGAGGCAGAAATGCTGAGGGTGGGGAATTCGAGAGCTTGGAGGCAAAGCAGCTGAAGGCCTGGCCACAGATGCTGGCGTCACAACAAGTGGGAACACAGCAGAGAACAGAATATGAGAAGCAAATAAATCTCCAACAGTTGTGAGGGTGTAGGAGACAGGAACTGGCTGAGGCCACAGAAGTTTGAAAACAAAGATGATGATTTTTTTTTAAAAATCAACATTTTGTTTGACTTGGAGCCATTCTAAATCAGTAAGCAGAGGTGTGATAAGGCAACAGGATTTAGAGTGAGGCAAGACATGGGCAACAGAGCTCTTATCGGTCTCAATGATAAAATAAACCACCCAATGAGGTAACAGGTCAGTCAGCTGTCCAAAAGTTTAGCTAATGAGGTGGATTTTAAGTCGGAAAATGAGGTGGAGAGGCCAAGAAACTTAGGGAGGGAATTGCAGAGCTTAGGAAATGCAAGATCTACTTGCTTTAACATTTTATGAAAGGGACTTGAAATAAAAGGTGGATTGTTTTCAATGAAGAGGATCAAAAGGCACTAAAGTAGGTCAGTGAGCAATCATTTAAACTGGACATCAGAAAGTATTTATTGCATCAATGATTATATATCTGAAAATAAAAATCAGCACAGCATGGATTTTAGTTAGATCCATTATATGAAGATTAATTGTTTTCAATGACTGAAGAATCATATCAGCAAAAATGTTTCCAAACTGCACTCATCACAGTAAGACAGCCTGACATTAGCTCCTACTGCTGTGTTCAGATATGCATACTTACGTTGCAGATGTTCCTTATGGAAACTAGTGAATTATGGCAACCAGGAAACTCACTGTTCAAAGTGTCCATATGTTCCAAAGTGTAGATGTTAAATAACTAAACTGCAATTAGTTAGCATCATGCAACTTCAAAGCAGCTAGGACCAATTAAATGTGCAAATGATGGATCTTTTTGTCCTTATTTTCAACTATATATAAAAAGTATAACTTTTATATATATATATCACTATATATAAAAAGTCAGTTGAGTTGAGAATCCTTTAACGATCAGCTAAAGCGCTTTAAACCCTGGTAGAGTCGTTTATGATCTTCCAATCACAAAGGTTGCTCTGCCACTCTGCACTTCTGTATTCTTTACTGGGCTGGTGAAGTCAGCATTTCTTGCCCATTCCCAACTCCTTCAAGAAGACAGTGTGTGAGCTGTTTCTGTGAATCACTGCAGTCTAAAAGAGGTTGGGACAGCCACAGTGCTGTTCAGGAAGGAGTTCCAGGATTATGAGTCAGTGACAAGAGAAGGACAGGATAACATAGTTCCAAATCAGGGCAGCGTGGGGCTGGGAAGGGAACCGGCTGGCAGTTCACAAAAGCCATGTTGTGACATGTATGTCGTGAGCTCAAGGGAATTTGGGGCGAAAAGGAAGTGAGCTGCAAGGGGATGCTGTAAGAGGTGCTTGCTGAAGTGAACGTTGGGCTAATTTGCAAAAGAACCCTTGGTTGCAGAACACAGTGTGATGATACTGTGGCTTTATGGGTGTATTTTGTGCTGATCACTTTTGAGCCGTAGGTGGTGAGGTGTCTACTCCAAGCCATTAAGTAAACAGCTTGAAAGGTCCTGGGCTTTTTTTATTACAAGTTGGAGTAATGGAAGCTGCATGGATGGGTTTGATTTTGATTTGATTGTCATGTGTATTTTACAGTAATAAAATACAGTGAAAAGCTTTCATTCCCAAGGCTCCCACTGACTCAGGGTTTTGGTTTAGCTCTCAGTAGTTGCTGGGGTTTTAAAGTTGATTGTTAAGCTGCTTCTTCTTTCTCTTTGTTACAGCTGAAAAGCTTGGCTCCTCATCCTGCAGCCAGAATCACATGTGAGGCAATCTGTTTTACTGACTTTGCCATTGCCAAGGGTGTGTTTATGGGATGTTACTATATTTGAATAGTTGCAGTTTAGTAGTTAAATAATCTTTTATTCTGTTAAGTTTTCCAATTGAGTTAAAGTTAAACCAATTCTTCTTTTCCTTTTGTTTGTATTTTAACTGTAGATTATTATAAAGTATGTTTTGCTTAAACCCAAGTAGTGTAACCAATCGACTCACATCATGAACACAACACCTTAGACCTGCCTATAACATAAGAAAAGACTAGGATCTAGGCTGTCTGCTTGATAAATTTTAAGGGAGTTTAGTCTGGTCCATAATATTTGAGCATAGAACATCCCTCCACAACTACCCTGTGTCTTCTATCCATCCCCCTCCCATTTATCTCACCACATTCCTGATGAAGGGCTTTCGCCTGAAACGTCGATTCCTCAGCTGCTGCGCTTTTCCAGCATCACATTCTTGACCCTGATCTCCAGCAGCTGCAGTTCTCACTTTTGCCTTCTAACCAACGTGTATCCACTTTACCAGCATATCATGTGACTTAACCTTCTGGACCAGCCTACCATGAGGGAGCTTGTCAAATGCTTTAGAATGGCATATATTTTGCTGAGTAATTCATTTGGGTCCTTTGATTTTGGATGTCCATTCCTTGGGATTGATCATATAAACAGGATTCATTTGATTTGGACTGGAGTCCTATACCACAACTTCTCAAAGCATATGTCAGCAGACAATGATCAAACAAATGTACAGCTGCTGGAAAGTGATCTCATTTCTTCCTCAGCTTCCTGTGAAATGAGTGAAAGGTTCAGTAAATGCCAAAATTCTACTTGTTGACCTATCCACCAAGAAAGAAAAAAAACTTAGATCCCACAGTGCCTTTTCAGGAAAAACAGGGGACAACATTTAGACCTCAACCAACATCACAAAAACAGACAAGATGATCATTTATTATATTTATATCACGAGTTTCCTCACTGCTGATCGCACCCAGATTTCCCATGACGGTGTTATTTGCTGTTGACTTTCCATCAATTAGTAGTCTTACAAGGGTTATAGCTAAACAAAATCATTTTTACATTTTACTTGCTCCCTATGAGGCTGTTTCTGGATGGGAGCATGAATTCTAACCAACTCACTCACAGCAGCAACTTACAATGTGAAATACAATCATCAAAGCTCCAGGACTGTTGTCGTGTCATTTCAGCACATATCGTCCGTTGAGTCTGTGCTGGCTGTCTGGACAGTAATGCAGGGAGTTCCGTCACCCCCACCTATTTCTGTAACCCTGCAAGTTTATTTTCTTCAAGTGTTCGTCTAATTTACTTTTGAAATTAACATCCAAGAACCTCTAGCAATTAATGATGTATGGTCTGGTCACGACTGCAAGTAATTCTGGGAAGAAAACTTATTTGAGTAATTCACATATTTTGGCTTCTCTTGAACTCATCAGTTTTTACCATTGGATGGGGACAACAGCATCCTAGTTCTGTTTCTGTACCATGAATCCAGAGACGCACTAATGCTCCTGCTATGGCAATGGAAGGAATTTGAATTGATTTATCATTAATAAGTCCAGCATATAATGCTAGTCTCATTAACAATGATCAGATCCCAACTGGTCAGTAACATCCCTGGGAAGGAATTCTGTCTTCCATACCCATTCTGGACAACATTGACTCTAGACCCGTATTAAGATGACTCTTAACCGTCCTCTGAACTTCGACAGGAATAGGCCATTCAGCCTGCCCAGTGTGTCCCCAAATTCAATACAAACATGGCTGATCTAACACTAAGTGTTTTTTATTTACCTGTCCCCCTAACCCTGTAAGCCATTGATAATTAGAAATCTATGAATCTCAGCCATAACATACTCAAAGATTAGGCTCTCATTGTCCTTTGTGCCACAGAATTCTGTAAGTTCACAACCCTTCGAATTAAAAAAATTCTCATTTCTAAATAGCCATGCCCCTTATTTTTAAATTGTATTCCCTCTACCTGGTTCTAGGCTTCCCAACCAGGGAAAACATCATACTAGCATCTACCACCTCTATCCCTTTCTGAAGTATTTTGTAAGTTTCAATGAGCTCACCGCTCACTCTTCGAGACTAGTTAATACAGGTTCATGTTGCCCAATTACTCTTCACAGGACAGCTTGGGCAGAAGTCTGGTGAGCCCTTGTTAAGCTGCCTCTAAGACAACAGCACTCTGACCAAACATGCACATAACATTCCAGGTGCAGTCTAGCTAAGCTCCAATGCACTTGAAGTAAGACTTCACTACTCCTGCACCTAAATCCATGTGCTAGATGAGAACATTTTATTAGCCTTCCTAATAGCTTGTTGCACCTGCAGTTAACCTTCAGTGACTTATCGTCAAGAATACTTAGATTCCTTTGTATATCTACACTTTCCAACTTCTTATGAAATTTAACAAATCTGTTCCTCCTACCAAACTGGATAAGCTTTGCCATGATATTGCTCATTCGCTGAATCTGTGCAAGTCTTCCTGAAGCCACTTTCCACCCTCACAATAAATGCCCTGAAATGGTCTCTCAAACTGCAGTTGGCTTACCAACCTGCTGATAGGCTTAGGGTAGAATGAAGAAAAATATAAGAGAGCATATAGCATAATTAACTAATCCATGCATAAAACTCAAAACAAAACATCTACTATTGGCTGTGACAATTGGGCAACATTTGCTAAACAATTCTGAGTGCACAAGTACCCACACCAGCAACAAAGTTGACATTATCAGCTAAGTTCATAACATGATTATTTTATGCTTGCTAAAAGCAACATAAATTCATGGATAAACTAGTTCTAAAAAACAGGGAGTAAATTCATGCCTTGCGCCTTTCTTGAATTATCCAAGACCTTGGAGTGCCCAAAATTCTCCATTATCTTCTCCATGGTAATGTCTTGGTCAATGAGAAACAACTTTCCAGCCAACTAGCATTATTTCCTTCTGTAGTATAAGAAATTGTTTGGATTTTGGCATTCATTCATTTACCCTGATGGATGCTGGGCAAAACATTTTAGTAATACGTCTCTCTATTTAATCTAAAATAGATATTCAGTTTCTGCTGCTGTGGCAAGGAGGTGGCCTGAGGGGGTGACCATCCTGGAAGGAAAAATCAGTAGAACTTGGGAGTGACACAAGCTAATCTGCCGAGTTTGCACTCTTCAAAATGGAGCTCCAGTCTGCCCAATACATTCATTTCCAAGTATCATTGGCTTTGCCTGTGGAGTGTAAGTTGACCAATGGCCGATGAGTGTGCAAGGCATTTGCAGGCAGGAATCATACGACCAAACCTCCAGGAACATGTCCAAAAGGAGTTGGCAGCTCATGTGTGAAATGTGACATTGGATTTCTCTGGCACCACATGAAGAATTGTCATTCGTGATTCGCTTTGCCCACCAACTGGGAATACTAAAGGTTTAACTAAAAAGATGCAGGTTAGGACAGCAAAGGGGGATGAAATTAATCATCAATTTTAAATGTTTATAAATTCTAAATATGTTCAAGTGCAGAATACTACTTGGAAGACTCCTGAAATGTACAAGCTGGGATGAAATTAACATCTGTTTGACTGGATGTTTTCATGCAATAAAAAGTTGGTTTCTCGACATATCACAGAAATCATCATTACCACTGTATGCTGTCTGACAAAAGCAGATCTTTGGTTCATAGCCTTCAGCATGATTCTCTCTCCGCCCTATGCCTGACTTTATTTTCTAATAACTCACTTCAACTTTCAGGCAAACTTGTTAAATAAAAGGGAAATGTACTAAATTACAATTGTGTGAGTGACTGCATTTGCTAGACTTGAATTTAACTTGTGGAATTAGATTCTAAATTTAGCTCCAACTTTAATAAACATGAGGTTCTACCAAATATATGTTTATGAAGATGTTCTAACCACTGAAAGAAAAATTTGCATTTATAGTGCCTTGCACAACCTCAGAATGTCCAAAGTGTTTTACAACTAATTAAATGTTTTCTGAAGTATAGTGATTTCAGGAATGTAAGAAACACAGCAGCCAATTCACACTCAGCATGTTCCTAAACAAGAAACAAAATACTGACCCAATCTGTTTTTGTAAACTTGATGGAGGGACAAGTGCTGACCAAGGCCCAAGGGATAACTCCCTTCTGTTCCACAAGGTAGTGCACCTGATCTTACGTACCCAACTGAGAAAGCACCGAAAGCCTTAGTTCAATGACTAATGCAAAAGATGGTACAAATATGACAATGTCTTACTCTATCAGCTCTTTATTGGGAGTGTCAGGCTAAACTTAGTGTTCAAGTTTCTGGGAGATTGGAACCAGAATCTGGTAACTCAGAAACCTCAGTGCTACCCAACGAGTTACAATTGACACCTACACTAGAATCTCTACAGTGTGAAAGCAGACCGTTCGGCCCATTGCGTCCATACCAGCCCTCTGAAGGGCAGCCAACCCAGACCCATTTCACCTCCCAAAACACATCTCCAAAACTCTGCATTTCCCATGACTAATCTACCTAGCCTGCACATACCTGGACACTATAGCACGGCCAATCCACCTAACTTGCACGTCTCTAGGCTGTACAAGGAAACCCACGCAAACTCCACACAGTCAGTTGCCAGAGGATGGAATTGAACCCAGATCCCTGGCACTGTGAGACAGCCGTTCAAACCACTGAGCCACCATGCAGTCTTACACTAAGTGTTGGAATTTTAAGATAGGTGACTGGAATATTTTCTTCATTACAACAGTAATCTCAGAATGGATTCATTTTGAAACTAATTGGGGGCTTGGACAAGTATCAAATCAATGTCAAAAGTCTTATCTGTATGTCATAAAACAATGGGATTCCATGTTTTCTTGGCTACATGCCAGACTGTAAAAGTCAGCCAAAGCATTCCAAATTTCAACATCCATTTAATTAAACCAAACATGCCAAATTACTGAATCTTGGAGAGGGTGTGCAATGTTGGTTATGATCTTCTCAAATTCTCTCCTGGATAGAGAGGATGGCCTGCAGAGTTACACACGTCAGATGGAGTCAGGCTTTTATCTTTGTAACAATGGCTGATTTCCAACCTCACTGCCCTTGATTAGGGAAAAGAATGGATCAAGACAGGATGAGCCAAGAGCTAACCCCTCCCGAACTCCGAACCTCCTCCACCCCTGTAGGCCTAAATCATCTCTGTACATCTGCAATTCTGATATCTTATGCATCCCTGATTTCTACCATTGGTAGTTGTGCTTTTAGCCCTGAACTTTGGCCCTACCTCCCCATTCTCTTCATTTAGGACACTCCTTCTAGTCTACCTCCTCTAGTTGTTCAATGCTTCTGGTCACCTGTCCCAATCTCTCATGCGAGTCAAGGTCAAAGGTTGCCTGATAGTGCTCCCAAAGAGCCTTGGGTTGTTGGATTAAGTTTTAGAGTCAGCGTCAGAGTCGTACAGCATGGAAACAGACCATTTGGTCTAATACGTCCATGACAATCAGATCTAAACTGATTTAGCCTCATTTGGCCCATATCCCTCTAAACCCTTAAAGAACTGATTTACTGAATTCAAGTGAAAAGGAGGAACATTTGGATTCAGACAATCCTAACTCGCTCCATTGTTCCACCAACTCTCGTGCTTGGTATTTCTTTTGAGATCCAAACTAAACTTCACTTGATTATGGGCCAAAATCAGGGATGCCAAATGTGGGATCTAAATTTGCATTTCAAGTACTCAGATAGCTCTATCAATGCCAACTTGGCGTAGGAGTTACCTCCTGGTGGAGAGTTAACCAGCTGCCTGGCCGAGAGTGAATTTAAAATATATTCTGCCTTATTTCAACAGCTGCCAAACTTACATTCTGAAACTGGCTATGCATAACTTTATTTTCCTCCTAATTTGTACAACATTTTCAGGAAAGCATTTCGACCTGAGAGGTGCTTTCTTTTAAAAATAAAACAGCTCTCTGTTCCACAGCATAAAGAACACAATTGTCTGATTAATAAGGTGACAGACAGAAGGAAACCTGCAGGAGAACGCGCCCGGCAAATGACAGCTCCAAATCACTCAGCTGTTATTTCATTCTCGGGGGCAAAACAAAACATTGAGCATAAGACGTGCGAGGGAGGGAATGAGACAGAAGAAAGAGAACACGAAAGAGAGAGAGAGAGAGAGAGAGAGAGAGATACGCAGAAAGCAAGGGGGAAAGTGAAAAAGAGAAAAGAAGGGAGCAAGTGGAGGATGACATTAGTTCTTCCAACCCAGAAGAGGATTGTTAAGTTCATATTGTTGATATTTTTACATAACATTTTCTATGCTTGGAACATTAGTGTTGACTGTTTTAAAAAAAGAGAATTACACCACCACTGTTAAATTAACATAGAGTCATAGAGATGTACAGCATGGAAACAGACCTTTCAGTCCAACCCGTCCATGCCAACCAGATATCCCAACCCAATCTCGTCCCACCTGCCAGCAGCCGGCCCATATCCCTCCAAACCTTTCTTATCATATACCCATCCAAATGCCTCTTAAATGTTGCAATTGTACCAGCATCCACCACTTCCTCTGGCAGCTCATTCCATACACTGTCCTTTGCGTGAAAAAGTTGCCCCGTAGGTCTCTTTTATATCTTTCCCCTCTCACCCTAAACCTATGCCCTCCAGTTCTGGACTCCCCAACCACACGGAAAAGACTTTGCCTATTTACCTATTATGGTTACATTTTCAGCAAGAATTTTGTTCCAACATCAACTCTGTCCCAGCAATATTGGGGAAACAGAGACTGTCAAGAATGTCTATATATCAAGATACCTTAACATCTCTGAAAGCTGACTGGCCCAGCCATCACTGGCTGGGTCAGCAGTTACTGCTCAACTCTAATCATCCCTTGATCTGAGTGGTTTGCCAGGGTTAATTCAGAGGGTAGTTAAGATTGCTGAGGGTCTGAGCTCAGATAACAAAGGCAGATTTCCTTCCCTAAGGGTCATTAGTGTTTTGTTGTTACAGTAGTCACCATTAGCCAGATTTTGACTGAATTCAAATTTTAGCATCAGTCATAATCGAATTCAAGCGCATGTTCCCAGATGATTAGCCTGCCGTTCTGAATTACTAGCCCAATGGCATTGCCTCTGCCTCCTTTCATCCACTTTGAACCTCAAAACTGTTGGCATGTGGTAGTTTCAGTTGTACAGCAATCAGTATCAAACCCAAACTGCAAAAGTAACTTTTACAATTTAATCCCAAACCTACCCTCAATCTTCTGGGCTTTGATACATATAAAATTGACTATGAAGGTAAAATCTTTTCTCAGAATATGGAATATCTGATGGATCTAGAGCTCCATCATTGCTGCAGATAGTCTGACCTCTGAGCTTACTGATGGTACTGTACATTATACATATATAACTGACAGACCACATTGCTTCCATTACACGCAGAGTGATTGGAGACAAGCATGTGTCTGCCGGGGTGCAATCTGTCAAGATGGAATCTATTCAGTAATATAAACTCCCTTTTTTCCCTTCAAATAAAAAAGGGAACTCTTTGCCTTTGACAAGGATGAATATATATTTCAGTTATAAATTTAGATGGTGTCATGGGTAAACAACACATCCAGACGTAGTTCTTATATGGTTATCATGAGTTGGTGGTGTAGCTTCAATCTGCTGTGTGATAACCGTTATCACGGATGTACAGGTATGTATCTTCAATAGCCATAACCTTCATCCTGTGTGACTGGTGGTTGATGATAAGCTACTGGACTGTATTGTCTATTTTTTCACAAAGCTTCACATACGGCTTATAACAACGTCATATCATCTATGCCAGACACAATGAGATATTATTTTTGCACAAACTCATGTGCCTGAATAAAAATCTTGAGCTTACCCATTTTGACCTGGTTTAAGTCAGGACAACTGACTACATGTCTGTTCACCATCTTCTCGTACCAACGTCTCCCTTCTTTACCACACTATGTCATGAGAATATAGTTTGGGAGATGACAGCATGAGGCAGAAGAACAGTATGGATCAATCTCCTAAGCATGAGCACTGCCAGTAAACATAAACCGTTGTACACAGGAGCAGCATGTACATTTAACATCACTATCCAAAAGTCTTGGCAAGCTGCTCTGCATTTAATGGCCATGGATTTTACCAACACATCAGTGCATTTTGTGAGACTGCAACTAAGGGTAGTGAGGAAAAGGGATAATGTATTGAACACCACACCTCCAGCATGTTCCATAAGGATGTACTAGTGTATAACAAACTGTCGTTGGATATAATCTGCACACTGAACATGCTGAATACTGTGCTAGGTGTATCTACCAGTGATATCTTTGGTTAATAACACAAAAGGGAATTTGGTGAAATGGTTGGTCATAATGAACAATATCAGAGGTCATCTTGCACCATGGCTTAGAAGGAATCTCATGTGGAAGAACAGGTTCCCTCGATTACAATATTGTTGGAGAGATATTTCACACATCATGATGAGTTAATATGTTGAGACAATATATTCACATGCCAATCTCACAGTTTTTCCTGCACCCATGCAACTTATATCAATATGATCTAACTTATCTTCACAGTGCTGTTTGCTTGAGAAGATTACATTCCTAGAGAGTCATAGAGGTACAGAGATGTACAGCACGGGAACTGACCCTTCAGTCCAACCTGTCCATGCCGACCAGATATCACATCCCAATCTAGTCCCACCTGCCAACACCTGCCCTATTTTCCTCCAAACCTTTCCTGCACATATAACATCCAGATGCCTCTTAAATGTTGCAATTGTACCAGCCTCCACCATTTCCTCTGGCAGCTCATTCCATACACGTAACCACTCTCCGCATGAAAAAATTGCCCATTAGGTCTCTTTTATATTGTTTTGCTCTCACCCTAAACCTATGCCCTCTAGTTCTGGACTCCCCCACCCCAGGGAAATCACTTTATATTTATCCTATCCATGCCTCAAATGATTTTATAAACCTCTATAAGGTCACCCCTCAGCCTCCATTGCTCCAGGGAAAACAGCCCCAGCCTATTCAGCCTCTCCATACAGCTCAAATCCTCCAACCCTGGCAATATCCTTGTAAATCATTTCTGAACCCTTTCAAGTTTCACAACATCTTTCCAATAGGAAGGAGACCAGAATTGCACGCAATATTCCAACAGTGGCCTAACCAATGTCCTGTACAGCCACAACATGACCTCCCAACTCTTGTACTCAATTCTCTGACCAATAAAGGAAAGCATACCAACCGCCTTCTTCACTATCCTATCTACCTGTGACTAGTTTCATGGAGCTATGAACCTGCACTCCAAGGTGTCTTTGTTCAGTAACACTCCCTAGGACCTTACCATTATATGTATAAATCGTGCTTAAATTTGCTTTCCCAAAATGCAGCACCTCGCACTTATCCAAATTAAACTCCAACTGCCACTTCTCAGCACAGTGGTCCATCTGCTCAAGATCCCGTTGTAATCTGAGGTAACCTTCTTCGCTGTCCACTACACCTCCAATTTTTGTGTCACCTGCAAACTTACTAACTATACCTCATATGATCACATCTAAATCATTTATATAAATTGGCGAAAATTAATGGACCCAGCACCAATCCTAGTTGCACTCCACTGGTCACAGGCCTCCACCACCACCCTCTGTCTTCTACCTTTGAACCAGTTCTATATCCAAATGGCTAGTTCTCCCTGTATTCTATGAGATCTAACCTTGCTAACCAGTCTCCTATGGGGAACCTTGCTGAACACCTTACTGAAGTCTATATAGATCACATCTACCACTCTGCCCTCATCAATCCTCTTTGTTCCTTCTTCAAAAAACTCAATCAAGTCAGTGAGACATGATTTCCCATGCACAAAGCCATGTTGATTATCCCTAATCAGTCCTTGCCTTTTCAAATACATGTACATCCTGTCCCTCAGGATTCCCTCCAACAATTTGCCACAACCAACATCAGGCTCACTGGTCCATAATTCCCTGGCTTGTCCTTACCACCCTTCTTTAACAGTGGCACAATGTTAGCCAAGCACCAGTCTTCTGGCACTTCACCTGTGACTATCAATGATACAAATATCTCAGCAAGAGGCTCAGCAATCACTTCCCTAACTCCCCACAGAGTTCTAGGGTACACCTGATCAGGTCCTGGGGATATATCCACCTTTATGCATTTCAAGACATCCAGCACTTCCTCCTCTGTAATATGGACATTTTTTTTAAGGTGTCACCATCTATTTCCCAACATTCTATGTTTTCCATGTCCTCTTCCACAGTAAATACTGATGCAAAATACTCGTTTAGTATCTCCTTCTTTTCCTGTGGTTCCACACAAAGGCTGCCTTGCTGATCTTTGAGGGGCCCTCTTCTCTGTTGAAAATGTGTTGCTGGTTAAAGCACAGCAGGTCAGGCAGCATCCAAGGAATAGGAATAGGGCCCTCTTCTCTCCCTAGTTACCCTTTTGTCCTTAATGTATTTGTAAAAACCCTTTGGATTCTCCTTAATTCTATTTGCCAAAGCTATCTCATGTCCCCTTTTTACCCTCCTGATTTCCCTCTTAAGTATACTCCTACTGCCTTTGTACTCATTTGATCTATCTTGTCTACACCTGACATATGCTTCTCTTTTTCTTAACTAAACCCTCAATTTCTTTAGTCACCCAGCATTTCCCATACCTACCAGCCTTCCCTTTCACCCTGAGAGGAATATACTTTCTCTGGACTCTCATTATCTCATTTCTGAAGGCTTCCCATTTTCTAGCCATCTCTTTACCTGTAAATATCTGCTCCCAGTCAGCTTTTGAAAGTTCTTGCCTAATACCATCAAAATTGGCCTTCCTCCAATTTAGAGCTTCAACTTTTAGCTCTCACCCATCCTTTTCCATCACTATTTTAAATCTAATAGAATTATGGTCACTGGCCCCAAAGTGCTCCCCCACTGACACCTCAGTCACCTGCCCTGCCTGATTTCCCAAGAGTAGGTCAAGTTTTGCACCTTCTCTAGTAGGTACATCCACATACTGAATCAGAATATTTTCTTGTACATACTTAACAAATTCCTCTCTATCTAAACCCTTAACACTATGGCAGTCCCAGTCTATGTTTAGAAAGTTAAAATCCCCTAAAATAACCACTCTATTATTCTTGCAGATTACTGAGATCTCCTTCCAAATCTGTTTCTCAATTTCCCTCTGAATATTAGAGGATCTACAATACAATCCCAATAAGGTGATCATCACCTTCTTATTTCTCAGTTCAACCCAAACAACTTTCCTGGATGTATTTCTGGGAATATCCTCCCTCAGTACAACAGTAATGCTATCCCTTATCAAAAATGCCACTCCTCCTCCTCTCTTTCTATCCTTCCTGTAGCATTTGTATCCTGGAACATTAAGCTGCCAGTCCTGCCCATCACTGAGCCATGTTTCTGTAATTGCTATGATATCCCAGTCCCATGTTCCTAATCATATCCTGAGTTCATCTGCCTTCCCTGTTAGGCCCCTTACATTGAAATAAATGCAGTTCAATTTATCAGTCTTACCTTGTTCTCTGCTTTGTCCCTGCCTGCCCTGACAGTTTGACTCACTTCTTTTCTCAACTGTACCAGGCTCAGATTGATCTCTTTCCTCACTATCTCCCTGGGTCCCACCACCCCCCACCTTAATAATTGAAATCCTCCCAAGCAGCTCTAGCAAACCTCTCTGCCAGTATATTAGTCCCCTCCCAATTCAGGGGCAATCCATTTTTCTTGTACAGGTCACTTCTACCCCAGAAGAGATTCCAATGTTCCAAAAATGTGAATCCTTCTACCATACACCAGCTCCTCAGCCATGCACTCATCTGCTCTGTCCTTCTATTCCTGTCCTCACTAGCTCACAGCACCAGGAGTAGTCCAGATATTAGTACTCTAGAGGACCTCCTTTTTAAATTCCTACCTAACTCTATATTCTCACTTCAGAATCTTCTCCTTTTCCCTTTCTATGTTTGGTATGCTGGTCAGAGTATTGAGTACAGGATTTGGGAGGTCATTTTGCGGCTGTACAGGACCACTATAGGAATATTGGAGCAATTCTGGTCTCCTACCTATCGGAAAGATGTTGTGAAACTTGAAAGGGTTCAGAAAAGATTTACAAGGATGTTGCCAGGGTTGGGGGATTTGAGCTACAGGGAGAGGCTGAAAAGGCTGGGGCTACTTTCCCTGGAGTGTTGGAGGCTGAGGGGTGACTTTATAGAGCTTTACAAAATTATGAGGGGCATGGATAGGGTAAATAGGCAAAGTATTTTCCGTGGGGTCAGGGTGTCCAGAACTAGAGGGCATAGGTTTAGGATGAGAGGAGCAATTTTTCCACGCAGAGGGTGGTACATGTATGGAAAGAGCTGCCAGAGGAAGTGGTGGAGGCTGGTACAATTGCAACATTTAAAAGGCATTTGGAGGGGTATATGAATAGGAAGGGTTTGGATGGATATGGGCTGGGTGCTGGCAGGTAGGACTAGATTGGGTTGGGATATCTGGTCGGCATGGACGGGTTGGACCGAAGAGTCTGTTTCCATGCTGTACATCTCTATGACTCTATCTATGACTCTATGTCATTGGTTCCAATGTGTACAATGACCTCCTGCTGGGCCCTTTCCCCGTTGAGAACATTCTGCACCCTCTCTGAGACATCATTGATCCTGGCACCAGGGAGACAACACACCATAATGCTTTTTCGCTGCTGGCCATCAGAAACGTCTGTCTGTGCCTCGGACTAAAAAGAGTACCCTAACACAATTGATCTCTTGGAACCCGACGTACCCCTCATTGCATTACAGCCAGCCTCAATACCAGAAACTTGGCTTTTCATGCTACATTCCCCTGCGAATCCATCACCCCCTACATTTTCCAAAACAGCATACTTGTTTGAAATGGGGATAGCAACAGAAGACTCCTGCACTACCTGCCTACCTCTCTTCTCTTTCCTGAAGTTAACTCATCCATGTGACGGTATCTGCAACTTTTCTCTCTTCCTATAACTGCCATCTATCACATCCCCTTGCTGTTGTAAATTCCTCATTGCCTCTATCTCTCCAACCGATCCAGTCAATCTGATAGCGTTCGCAACCAACAGCATTTATTGTAGATATAATCCTCAGTAACATGTAAACTCTCCCTAAACTCCCACATCCAACAAGGACAGCATATCACTCTACTAAAGGCCATTTTTGCTTCTTCCAATCTACAGACCCAGAAAATAGCACTTATTCCTCTACAAAACACTGCTCCAAGCTAACTTAATACTTATGGCTCATATTTATAAATTTAATCAAGAGACATACTTAATAAAGCATATAATCAAGAAAGAACCCACTCTACTCACTACTGCAGACTTACTGTAAGGCCACACTTAAAAATATCCACTGATCTGTTTCTGTCCTGTGACTTCTCCCAAATAGGTTCCTCCAAGATCAGTTGTGAATTTCACTGTTTGTTAATTTTCCCAGACGCATTCTGATGTCCAGTGATACATGAATTAAAACAGCAAAGGCAGTAACTGCGCAAGTTCACTGCTGTGTCAATTAGCAGTGTGGGTTTCTTTCTCTCTCCTGCACTGACCTCACTATGTGCTATCTTTGTCTGTTCCTTTCTGTTTTAAAAGTGCTGTTGTTTTGACTTTTTTTCCCTCTAAAGTTCCAAAACAATGCAACAGCATATAAAACAGTAATTGAGGCTCCTGGAATTTGAGGAAATCACCTCCAACACCTAAGATACTTCAAAAAAGGAGCAGCTTGTTACAACCAGAAATATTTCCTGTCCTCCATCTTGGATTACCCAGAAAATTTGTATTTTTGAAGGAATAACAAGAACACACTACCTCAGGGACCTGTTGGATGTATTCAGGTCCCATCACTGATGGTGATCATTTTGGCAGCTGGTCATTCTCAGGTATCGCTTGCTGAATCTGCTCTACTCAGCTGTGACCTAAACGTATGCATTCGATGCTTCAGTCTCTAATCTTTCGGGCTGTGACTGATGGGCTTGTTACCTTGTGGTTCATAAGAATATGGAGATCAGTGAATGCTGTTGGATGAATAACAGAACGTCCATCTTGCACTGGTGTTTCAACTACACAAAAAAGGTTGTCTGTAATGAGACTCTATATTGATATTTAAGATGGTTAATGCCAATGAATTAGATATTGGACCTGTTCTAAGCAGTTAGCCTATTTTGTGTCAACCGCATCACACTATGCCAGTTTCCTGAGTATATCTTTGTGTAAAATGCAAGTAGGGATTACATTTGTATTTAGTGTTAATTTTGACCATTCCCCTTGGTTGAAGGTGAATGCTTCAACATTTCTGATAGTATCCATGTGGTGTGTCAAGTTTATTGCATATACTGTCTGACTGGGATTGACAAACTGTATCATTACAGTTAATTCTTCTATTTTCTGTGCTATGGATGGGTTTTTGGAAGCTTCTCTGGCAATGCTCCGTTGTTAACTCTCCTTTTCATGCTGCTGTGGAGTATTGAGTTGCCTTTGGATTTGTCTAGGCAATTGTATTTCTCACAGTTTAATCCAATGTCCTCTTGTGGAACATAGTAGAGTGTGCAGTGCTGGAAAAGCACAGCAGGTCAGGCAGCATCCGAGGAGCAGGAGAATCAACGTTTTGAGCATAACCCCTTCATCAGGAATCTCCTTGTGGAATATAGCTTGCATATATCATCAAAGTTTGGATGCTGCTGGTGAAACAAGCCACACTTCATACAAGATTTGGGTATGACAGGTTTAATAGTGTTCCAGAGTCAAGCGCTTGGAAATGCAGCTAGCTTTCTATGAGTGCTTCAAACTCGCATCCTTCCTCAGGAGCAGCATCATTTGATATATTCACTGGGTTTGGACCAAAGAGATATGCTGAAGGACGTGAGGGGTGCAAAGTCATTGATCAGTTCCACTAAGTCAGCTTGAGTGAAATCACATCCTGTATGTGTGTTCTCTCCTGCATACAAACCAGTTGATTGTTTCACCTAACCATTGTCAAACCTGTGAATCTTGAAACAGACACAAACTTGAAATTGTCTTTAAAATCTGAAACATTTTGTCAGCATCTTTGCAGTCATTGTCAAAGTACCAGCGAATTTTCATTGTCTTAACCCTTTAGTCCCCGAAGTGAGAAAAAGTTTGACAGTCTATCACTCCTTGTCAGTGTTCTGCTGGAAAGATTGTTTATAACCGATCATGTAGGCTGCAGGGTGGTGCTTTCTCTGTTTTAATGTTTAGTTCTATGATTGCAACTTTAAGACTTAATACCCCTTTGCAGGGTCATACCTGTAGGTGGCATTCGCACCTAAACAAGGGATGATCACATCATGCATGCATTTCCTTTTTTTTGTTTCAAACAGGAACTAGTAGAATCAATCAACATTAGGACACAGGTAAGGCCTCTTTAGTATAGATTTTATTCCCCATTGTTTTTAGCTAAATTTAATGCAGAATTTTATGTTTCTCAGACTGGAGACATCTTTTAGCTACCTTCCTTTTAAAACAGAACTACCCTGGGCCTCTGATTTTTTTTTGAACCAGGGAGAGAGGTTGAGTGTGCTCTGCATTAACTTTGGTTGCAGCAATTCAGCTCTGATCATTAACAAACTGATAGATGACTGTTAGGAGAATGACATCACGCAGCTCCCAGCCTTTGGCATCCACTTACTGCCACTAACCAGCTTTTCAAAGTCCAGGTCCTGCCACCCTGATGCACATTGTGGTTTTGTCAATGATAGCCCATGCAACGGTTCTGAGTAAGGGTCACTGAAACTGAAATATTAACTCTGCTTTCTCTCCACAGATGCTGCCAGACCTCCTGAGCCTTACGAGCAATTTCAGTTTCTGTCTCTACATAACTGAAGTCCTTTCGTGCTGTTCCAGTAAACTACCTCTGTGTCTTTCTCAAAGCCTGGACATCCTTCTTAAAGTGTGGTGTCTAAAATTGGACACAATAAGAGCTGAGGTGCTTTATAAAGGTGGCAGCATCATTTCCTTGTTTTTGGACTCACTCTCTATTTATAAAGACCAGGACGCTGAATGCTAGTTTAAACAAATTTGAGAGTTTGTTCTGTCACCTTCAAATATTTATGTATACACAGAGTCTTCTGTTCCTGCAGCCACTTTAAAATTCTGCCATTTTGTTATACAGGATATTGCCTCTCCTTGTCCCTCCTTACAAAGTGCATCACTTCACCCAAAGAAGAAAAAGATTTGAAAGATCAAAGTCAGTTCATGATTATGTGCCAGTGACTGTCTTTCAATACTTTTTATTCAAAAGCCTGTTTCCAACTGACAAAAACAACGTATGAAATAGAGAAATTCTGCACACATATTTCTTGAATTTAGACAAACATAGTAAATAGGAGTTAAAAATAGCTACATTTTTAACAAGGTCCCTTTGTTTCTGAATTGAGGGAGTGGCTATGAAGCATACAATCGCTGTCACGCACAAACCTTGGAGATTATCAGACCATAAAAAGCACACTATAACATGAGCACTTTAATCCCCTGTGGGCTGTGTTTATCATTCACCTCATCAGTAAATCACGTCATCGCTCAGCTCAGTGGGTAGTACTCTCGCTTCCCTGAATCATAAGGTTGTGGTTTATTCAAGTCTCACTTGAGAAACTAGAGCAGAAAACTGAGGGGGTCCTGCTCTGATGGAGGTGGTGTCGTTCAGGTATTAAGGAGAAGCAATGGCCTAGTGGTATTATTACTGGACTATTAATCCAGAGACCCAGGTAATGTTCTGGGGACCCGGGTTCAAGTCCCAACACAGCAGATGGTGGAATTTGAATTCGATGTAAATCTTGAATTAAGAGTCTAATAATGACCATGAATTGAGTGCTGTCTGATTCACTAATGTCCTTTAGGGAAGGAAACCACCATCTTTCCCTGGTCTTACCATGTGATTCCAGACTCACAGCAATGTGGTTGACTCTTAACTGCCCTTTGGGGATGGGCAATAAATGCTGGTCTAGCCCTCATCCTATGAGTGAATTTTTAAAAAATGTCCAACTGTCTTCTCTGTAAAGATCCCACAACATTATATCAAAGAGCAACAGAGAGGCTATTCTGGTTAATAGTTATCAGCATCACAAAAAAAAAAGGTGATCCAGCTATTGTCACATTGCTGTCTGTGGGATTCTGCTTTGTACAAATTGGCTGCTACACTTCCCACATTGTAAAAGTGACCACACTGCAAAAGGAGGTGCTACTTCAATGCAAATCTTTATTTGCTGCAATTATAATGAACACACAAACATACGAGTTAGAAGCAGGTAGGCTATCCAATCCTTAAACCTGCTCCACCATTCAAAGCTCATGACTAATCTGATTACGAGATTTCCTCCTCTCTCTACAAGAATCTCAGGGAGTCCCTCTCCCACTGCAACTCCCAGGTCCCCACACCTCCACCCTCCCCAAGCTTATCTCTCCACGCTTCAGTCTCTCTGCCTTTATTCCTGATGAAGGGCTTTTGCCCGAAACGTCGATTTCACTGCTCGTCGGATGCTGCCTGACCTGCTGTGCTTTTCTAGCACCTCACTCTCGACTCTGATCTCCGGCATCTGCAGTCCTCACTTTCTCCACAACTGAATTTGGATCTTAGGCTTTCTTTGGAAAATAATTCATTCAAAATGGTGAAGTGAAAGCCTAAACTAACATGTCAGTGATGCAGGCCCCTCAAAGCACATCAGTGCAAATGACCATACAATTCAGCAGTAACTGAAGTAAAAATATTACTCCTTTTACCCTAATTCTTAGCCAAGACTCTGCGTAGAACTGGCACTTACCTTTCTCTGAAATCTCTTCCAGTTCCACAACCCTCCAAGATCTCCGATCTCTTCCAATTCTGATCTCTTGAGTTTTCCCCAATTTCTATACTCTACCCTGGGTAGCTGCATCGGCAACCACCTCCCTCTTCCTTTAAAACACTCCTTAAAAATTTACAAAGTTTTCAGTCACCTATCCAAATATCTGTTGCTTGCTGTTAGAATTCAGTTTGATCATTTTTCCTGAGCACCTTGGGGAGTTTTACTGCATTAAAGCTATTATAAACATCCAAGTCATTCCTGTGTCGGAGGTTTGCAGGGTCAAGTCCTATTGCATGGATGTAAACACCAAATCCAGGTTGATGCCTGAATAACATTTATTGCAAGAGAAGGAGACGAATCGGCCTGATGGGTCTATGTTGCTGTTTGGTGCCTCCTCCTCTTGTTGCTAACTCTCAGCCAATTGCACAGGGGGCAGTAGAAGTTTGGAACTCCCTTCTTTAAACGGTAATTGTAACTGGGTCAAATGCAGGAAGCAAAACACACAGAAGCTCTGGAGAAGTCTGCATGATCAGAGGGTGCTGGGGTGACACGTGACAGGAAATGTGCCTCTCCCCCCACCTCCCCACAAAAGTCATGGAATTGGTAGGACAAGGATGACCTACATGGCATAAACAGTGGTGTCACTGAGTTGGCAGTCACCTGAGTTTGAGTTGGAGCCTGGAAGGAGGACAGGGACATTACCATCAAGGCCAAGAACATGGGATTAACCCCCCCCTCCCCATGCACCGCAGTCCCATCAGGAAAATCTCTCCATACTGTCAGCACCCACCCCCCTGCTTTGAAAAAACCTGGGATTCTCTCTCTTCACACTCTCTACTCACCTTGTTCATCCATTTACTAAGACCTCTAGTTTTTGTGTTAAATGTTTGTGTCCCTGAATTTATTGGCCAGGGTGCTTCAGGTCATAGAGTCAGATAGCGAAGAGATCCTTCAGCCCATCAAGTCTATGCAGAGCCATCTACGCAAATCCCACTTTCTAGCACTTGGCTCTTGACCTTGAATATTATGATATTGCATTCCTGTTCTTTTTAAAGATTAAGGTTTCCTGCCTCTACTGCCCTCCCAGGATATACTTCCCAGATTCTCACCCCCGAATAGGTGACAAAAAATGTTTCCACAAATCCCCTCCAAACCTCCTGACCTTATCCCTAAAATTATGACCCCTTGTTACCAACCGTTCGACTGGGGGAACAATTATTTCCTTTCCATCTTGCCAATGCCCCTTACAGTCTGAGACACCTCAGTCAGGTTCTCCTCTCAGCCTTCTCTGCTCAAAAGAAAACCCAAGCTTATCCAGCTAAAATACCACAGCTAAAATGCTCCATCCCGGGGAACATCCTGGTGAATCTCCTCTACCCTCCCACCGCCCCCCAGTACAATCCCATCCTTCCAATAGCCTGGTGATCAGAATTGCACACAGTACTCCAGCTGTCACCTAAACAAAGTTTTGTACAGCTCCAACAATAACCTCCCTGCTCTTGTAATCTGTGCCATGACCAATAACATAGAGTCGTGAATGCTTTCATCGACTACCCTAGTAACCTGCCCTGCCACCTCCAGGGACCTATGGACAAGCACCACAAGATACCTCTGTTCCTCTGAGCTTCCTGGTGTCCTACCATTCACTGAGTCCTCCCTTGTCCAATTACATCCTCCACAGTGCATCAGCTCGCATTTATCAGGGTTAAACTCCATCGTCATCACTCCTAACAGTGCATTTACATCTACAAGGATTTTAAAGTTGGAAAGTACTTTCCATTCTTGAATAGATTTAAACCCATGTGATCCACACTGCTATTGGAGTTACTTGGAAGTAAGACTCCCTCCTGCAGAATATCTCACCACACCTTGCTTAGCTGTCAGCTCAGCTCTGTGTGACACCTTGTACAGTAACTGATGCCAGGATCACCTCAGGCTGACTCAAGCTTTCAGTATGAAAGCAGCCTGCACTCAAGAAGACTTGATCCATATGGGATCAAGCACTGAAATACCAATACACATGACTTGGTGCAGTGAAGTCACGAGTGTGCAAAGATGCTTTTACATTTGATATGAGCTCAGTTCATGACTTGGAGCAGTCACAGAGTGCTCACCTTATACAGCTTGTAGACCAGAGACCAGAATAAATGAGCAGGAGACCCAAAAGTTAAACACAAAAAAAAAATACACACATGATTTTTAGTTAAAGAAATTATCTTTCGTTGGTTTGGCCTCTATGCAATTCCAGATCCACAGGAATGGAGATTATTCTTAACTACTTTCTGAAATGGCCTGACAAGCCACTAGAGAGGGCAGCTCAACAACAGTTTCTGATAAGGAATTCAGTTGCAGAATAGAACATGATATTAGAGCACCGACACATTTGCACTCCACTTTGATCAGATTAATACCTACTTGATACGGAATGGGCTGTTAGATATTAGTCTTTCCATTTGGGATATCTGTTATCTAAAACAGGAAACCCTGAAAGAAATAATTAATACCTATACAGAAAGTTACGACATAACTTCACCACTTAATCATGGAGCTGTTAAAAATAAAAAACCAATCAAATCAAAAATCAAATCAAAAAAATCTCAAGAATAGCCCTCAAAATAAAATTTCTTCTGACCCCTGGTAAACTGCAAATCTTACATTTGAATGGATAATTGTTTTCTTCAATCCAAACATATTAAGGGATATGAGATGAAGTGGGCTAGGAGTATATGGAATGAGGTTGAAGATAGCTCTGATCTCATTAACTGCAGGAAGAGGTTTGAGAGTCAATGTGGCTTTCTCCTGTTCTTATGCTTCCATGCTACAAGGTCAGAGAGGCCATCTTTCAGACAAGATGTTAAACCAAAGCCACGTACTCAGCAGTAACTACAATTCACAAGGGAGGCATTGGCGATGGAAAGTGTTGGTCACTCCTGAGTAAATGGGAAGCCTGGATTCGTCCAATTTTAACAAGTGTGATCAGAATTGTTATGATGAGAGTAACAGGCCTTTCAGCTCCTTTAGTCTGCTCTACCATTCACTAACCGTAGCTTTAACTCCACTTGTCTGCCTGTTTCCTATAACCCTTGACTAATCAAAAGTTTATCTATTTAACCCAGCCTCGAATAAATTCACTGGCCGGTTACCACTGTTTTGCAGAGGAAAAAAATTTCAAACATCCCTTTGAGACACAACAGCAACAAAAAGCAGCAAAAACCTTCACAACTCACTCATGCAAATCCAGAACAGGAAGATTCGGGTTAATAAGAGAATATTAGCTCTGCAACTCAGAGCTAAAACCAATATCAGTCTTGGGGCTTTATCTTCTTGTCATATGTCTTCCCTCTGAATGAGATAGGAAGTATGACATACAGGTTTATATCGTAAAACCAACAGTTCTGCAGCAAAAGAGAAAAAAAATTCTGGCAAGATAATGCAGCTCTTTGACGTGAAGGAAGGATATAGGACTTTGTCCTTGAACCTTTTCAAGCTGAGCTGCTCCCAGGTGCAATTTCAACATTTCTGTGACACATAAACATAGAACCAGTACAATTTCCTCTCGCGTAGACTTTAAACATGTGCATCTGGCGTAAGGGGAAATTACTTCTCAAAGCTGATCAAGAGTATGCTGAACATTCATCGGCATAAGGCACTGGATTTTGTTTCCAAATTATTTTATGGGTTGTGAGCTGGGTGGCTAGGGCACCATGGGAAAAGTGAGGTCTGTAGATGCTGGAGATCAGAGTCGAAGAGTGTGGCACTGGAAAAGCACAGCCGGTCAGGCAGCATCCGAGGAGCAGGAGAGTCGACAGTTTCAGACATAAGCCCTTCATCAGGAATGAGGGGGTGGCCCAAGGGGGCTGAGAGGTAAACAGGAGGGGGGTGGGTCAGTTCAAGAAACTGGTGAAATCCACATTGATCCTGTGTGGTTGGAGGGTCCAAAGGGGGATGATGAGGTGTTCTTCCTCCAGGCGTCATGTGGCTAGAGTTTTGCGGTAGAGGAGGCCCAGAACTTGCATGTCCTTGGCGGGGTGGGAGGGAGTGCTAAAGTGTTCGGCCACAGGGCAGTGGGGTTGTTTTCTACGTGTGTCCCAGAGGTGTTCTTTGAAACGTTCCACAAGTTGGTGTCCTGTCTCCCCAATGTAGAGGAGACCACATCCAGAGCAATGGACACCAGATTTCATCAGTCTCTTCATTTCCCCCTCTCCCCACCTTATCCCAGATCCAACCTTCCAACTCAGCACTGCCCTCCTGAATGATCCTACCCGTCCATCTTCCTTCCCACCTGTCCGTTTCACCCTCCCCCCGACCTATCACCATCACCCCCACCCTTCATCGACCTATTACATTCCCAACTACCTTCCCCTCCGCCTCACCCATTTATCTCTCAGCCCCCTTGAGCTACTCCCTCATTCCTGATGGAGGACTTATGCTTGAAATGGTTGACTCTCCTGCTCCTCAGATGCTGCCTGACCGGCTGTGCTTTTCCAGCACCACATGTTTCGGCAAGGGCACTGTGTATTGGCCATTCCGTCCCTTCTTTGAAAAAGTAGCAGTGAGCTGGCAGTCTAACTGCTGCAGTCCCTCGGTATGTAGGTACAGCCACAGTGCTGTTAGGGAGAGAGTTCCAGGATTTTCAACAGTGACAGTAAAGGAACAGCAATCTAATTCTACACCACGATGGCATGTGACTCAGAGGAAAACTTGTAGGTGGTGGTGCTCCCATGTATCTGCAGCCCTTGTCC
Source organism: Hemiscyllium ocellatum (assembly GCF_020745735.1). NCBI lineage: Eukaryota > Metazoa > Chordata > Chondrichthyes > Orectolobiformes > Hemiscylliidae > Hemiscyllium > Hemiscyllium ocellatum. The sequence continues at coordinate 19,522,465 of NC_083406.1, read as the reverse complement.
TTTTAGATGATAGAAGTTGGAGGCTTTTGATGGTGCTGTTGGAGTTTGTGCTTCTTACTATTTGGTAAGAGTGCCATTTCCAAAGCACCTTTTGTGACCATGGGGTGCCTCAAATATTAACTAGACAACACAAGTACTTTTAAAGACTTCAACTGTTGCAATGCAGGAAGTGTGCCAATCAATTTGTTCACAGCAAGCTCCCAAAAACAAAGATGTGACGGTTAGGAGGATTGGCCACGCTAAATTGCCCCACAGTGTCCAGGGATGCATACGCTAGGTGGGCTAGCCAGAGGAAAAGCAGGGTTACAGGAAAAGGATGGAGTGGGTCTGGATGGGATGCTCTCTGGCCAGTCGGTGTGGACTCAATGGGCTGAATGGCCTGCTTCTACACTGTAGGGATTCTATGATTCCCTACTGAGCTTGTCCAACTGAGCTTGTCTGAAATGTTACTTAAGCACAAATACTGGCCAAACCAACAAGAATAATCTCTGGAATCAATTACAACCACATGAGGGCAGATAGATTAGATTAGATTACTTACAGTGTGGAAACAGGCCCTTCGGCCCAACAAGTCCACACCGACCCGCCGAAGCGCAACCCACCCATACTCCTACATTTACCCCTTACCTAACACTACGGGCAATTTAGCATGGCCAATTCACCTGACCCGCACATCTTTGGACTGTGGGAGGAAACCGGAGCACCCGGAGGAAACCCACGCAGACACGGGGAGAACGTGCAAACTCCACACAGTCAGTCGCCTGAGGCGGGAATTGAACCCGGGTCTCAGGGACTGTGAGGCAGCAGTGCTAACCACTGTGCCACCGTGCCACCCACAATAGAGCCTCAATGCAATGCTTTGCATGGAAAACAGCACCTCTGAGTGGGGCAGTACTCCCACAGTACTGCATTAGACTGTCATCTGGAAATCTGGTCCTTAAGTCCTAGAATTGAATCTGTAATCTTTGAGCTCAGAGGCTAGCAAGTTTTCGATCAACAGAATCCCAACTGACAGCAGGCTCTCAACAAATGGCAATGTATTAAGGACCAGATAACATTTATTTTTTGTTGGTGTTTAAGGGACAGATATCACTGAGGGAACCAGAAAAAACTTGTCTACTCTTCTTGGAAATGGGATCTTTCAAGAGTGAAGGCAGATAACTTCTCTGTTGGGATAATTTTCTGCTTTAAATAATGACCCACCCAAGCAGATGAGTTTGAAGGAGTTGCACTATCATCCTCCCAGTAAACATTTATAACAAGGGGCTTACCACATTAAGTCCACATCATCTCCCCCAAAGGGCCTTTCTTTTACAAAGTTTAAATTAAAAGTTATGTAAACAAATGGAGTTAGAAGCCAGCAACAACGTTTTCTTGTCATCACGCCAAGTTTTTGTCATAAACAAACTTAAATTGCTTCACAGTTTCAGGAAAACAAATTATAAAAGCAGCTCCATTTTTAAACTATGTCTCAAGCGATTTCTTGCAAATACTTTTTGATACACTCCTCGCCAGCCTCCCACCTGCTGTGAACTTGTAGCCATCCAGAGTTCTTCTGCCCAGTTCTTAATCCATGCCAAGTACCAGTCACCTACCATCCCAGAGTTCGCCAACCCTAAGAGGGCTTCCAATTAACACCTAGATTTCCTAATTTTAAACCTCTTTTACAAACTGCTCCCCATCTCTCCAGTGTCCCACAACTCTCTGAGCTATCTGAACTCATTGTGCTTCCCTGATTTTAACTGCTCCAACAATGGCAGCCATCGCTTCAGATGCCAATATCTTGAACTTTGGAATTCTCTTCCTAAACATCTCTGAATATCTCTCCTCTTCAAAACCTACCTCTGACCAAGCTTTGATGACCTAACCAGAAGTCACCTTATAGGCTCAATGTTAATGATTCCTTGGAATGTGCTATTACATTGTCAATGCTTTAGAAAGATCAAGGTACTGTCATTTATGAAATGGTTACAGTAATCATGCATAACACCAACAAATATCCACTCATGACATATAAAGTTCCAAACTATAAGTGTGCTGCCCATTGGGTAATCGAGAAAGAGAACAAGGTGAACAGATTTATTTGAGCAGTGGTCTCTGATTTTAGACATAACCTTTCACCTACTCCCTGGCTCAGTGGAAAAGGCAACACTTGACTACACTTCCAGCAGCAGGAAGAAAGAGGCATATCATGGAAACTGGTTGAAGAAATATCTCCTGGTGCAGCCTAATATTCTTGTTTGATTTCAAGAAATTTACACCATTAAATAATGCTACATTTTCCTTTGATCAAATCAGTCTGGAAACTTTTTACCATCCCCAAAAGGAAATAATTAAACTGATTAAAAAAAAACTCCACTCAATAGCTATCTAAACCTCTCCAAATTAGTTTTCAAGCAATGGGACAGTGCATAGTACAGTTCTGCGTATTTGGTTTGGCTGCTGGAAATAATAACAAATCATCTGCTGGTTATCGTACATCAGTCCCAATTCAGGAAGAGGGATAGGTTGCAATCTTTCATTCAAAGTCATGCCTTGCGGTTTTCAATCACACTTAAAAAATATCAAATGTGGGGCATCATCAGATCATTATCAAGTGCTGCGAACTGATACATTGTTCATTTGAAACAGTGCAGTAATGGGCAACATGACCCTCTGGATACTTATGTAAACAAATATGGGAACGTATAGTTCTGAGATTATATTGGAATAATACAGCAATATGACACTCTCCTTTGAATATATATAGATTCTGATATTTTGTTAAAGTGTGGAAGCTTGCTTTTAATCATAATCAAGACACTGTCTTTCAACAAAGGAATTGCAGAATTGGATCTAAGTTGTGTAGCCCAAATGTGAATAATGGTGGGAATTATATAGCTAGCAGGAAGAGGTGGCTGCAAGGTGTCCTCACTGATAAGGCAGCCCAGCACACCAGTGCAAAAGACAAGTCTGAAATATTTGCATCCACCTTCAGCCAAAAGCGCTGAATGGTTGATCCACCTCAGCCTTGTCTTGAACTCCCCAGTATCACAGCTGCCTGTCTTCCCTCTAAATGGCGCTGATAAACAGCTGGGCACGAATACTGCAAAGGCTATGGTCCCTGTCACTGTTTTGCCAATGGGACTGAAAACCTCAGGATCCAGCTGAGCTCCGAGCTCCAACACTGGCATCTACCCAACAATGTGGAAAATTGCCCAGATTTATCCCTTACACAAAAAGCATCATCTTTTGCCAGGCAATTCAAGTTGGGTAATACATACCGGCTTAGAAAGCGACACCCATATCCCATGAAATATGTACTTTAAAAATCAGCCTTTAACGTTTTGTAGTTAAGACAGTATGAGTCCTGTCTAGGTTACCATGCCCTGATAATTAAATCATTTTAGCAGCAGCATCATTCATGTAGTATATCCTCCCCAACATGTGTTGCTCAGAACTGAACATAATGTACCATTCAAACAAGACGTAAAACCACTTGAAACATTATTACTCTAACATTAAACTTCACAGTACCTGAAAATCTTCATTAGGGAAAAGCAGCATGTCCCGCAAAGGATCACTGATAATTTGTGCTTTCTTCTGTAATAAGACATTCTCGTAGTCTATAGGTTCAATGTCCTTTGGTTTCGCCTAGAAAGAAATCACAAAGACAGTTTGAGGCTCCAGGTTTTAACATTCTCATACTGAGCAAGTGCTGATTACTTAATATTCAAAACTAACATTTTAAATTATTAGTCAACACTGAAAAGACGCTACAATTTCACTCTGAGTTAGATGGAAAACAAACATTGGGGATTCCATCAGCAAAAAATTGTCACACAGGTACTACCAAAACTGAACAATGTGTTGCTGGAAAAGCGCAGCAGGTCAGGCAGCATCCAAGGAACAGGAGAATCGACGTTTCGGGCCTAAGCCCTTCTTCAGGAAAGAACGCGATTCTCCTGCTCCTTGGATGCTGCCTGACCTGCTGTGCTTTTCCAGCAACACATTTTTAAGCTCTGATCTCCAGCATCTGCAGTCCTCACTTTCTCCTAGATACTACCTATTATTTATCTATGCGATTTAACTACGTGATCTGCCTGTGTTGCTCGCAAGACAAAGCTGTTCACTGTGCCTCGGTACACATGACAATAAATTCAGTTCAATTAAATTATATAGATCCTTTCAAGACCACAGATTGTCCCAAAACATTTTAATCAATGAAACCCTTTTGGAAGGGTTACACTGCTGAAATGTTGGAAACACAGCAGCCTATTTGCACACAGCAAGTTCCCACAAAAAAAGAGGGAGAATATGTAGCTGATTTGTTTCAACAATGTTAGTTGATGGATGAATATTGGTCATGATGCCTGGGGTACCTCTTAATCATTAATGTTCTCTTCCTAGTTTTCTTTGAAGACAGTACCATAGGATCTTTTGTGTTGACCTGACAGATCAGAGCAGGATTAGCTTTTACATCTCCCTCAGCACTGCACTGGCGTGTCAGGCTTGAGTTTCATGCAAGTTCCAGGCTGGGACCTGAACCAAAAAGGTTAAGATCCAGAGGTCAGAATGTAACCCTCGTGCCACGACTGACCCACATTTTAAAAAAAACTCATTAAGTCAAATTAACACTGAACCAAGCAAATCATCCGTGTTTGTTGGCAAAATAAAAACAAACTTGAGTTTTCTTTTTCCAAAATGATAGTTCCTAAAACATGTCCTTAAAGCAGTTTTATTTTTAAAAAAAGTCTTTCATGGGATGCGTCAAAGTCAGCATTTGTTGCCGATTCCAAAATGTATTCATGAAGGTCGTGTCAGCCACCATCTTGAATGACTGATTTTGGATGAAATTTCCTCCAATTCATCCTCCAAAGATATTTTTCTGTTATTTCCTATTTCTTAATGTGCATTTCCATCTGTTATAGCAAATTTTAACAGAATGTAAAGGATCAGTTGGACAAAAAAATGTAAAAAGGGTGACTACGGGGAATGAATGATTAAAGAATTCTGCAGTGAGTAATTAGGAACAGAGTCTGAGTAGGAAATGTTAAGAAGGGAATATTTCAAAGAAAACAAGGAAGAGAACATTAATGATCGATGGGATGAAAACTGAATGTCTTTTTTGCCAATTGCAAAGACTGGGAGAGGAGGAAAGATGACTCCTAGCCAAGCATCAATCTTCAGGCAGAACACACACGATGTGATAAAGGCAGACTTAGACACGGTGAGCAGGATTTTCATTAGTGGAACGAAGAACATTTTCAGGTTTGGCAGTGCCACCTAAGAAGAAGGTGCCTGCGTGGAGCAGGGGGTTAAGTGAAGCTAGACAACTGCCTCACATAAAGAGCTCAGAGACAGGCAGTCCAGCTGCCAAGGCCAGCTGTTTGAATGGCACGCCTCAGTGCTCTGGGATTTGTTTTTTTTTGTTTTTCATTTGTGGGATGTGGGTGTCACTGGCTGGCCAGCATTTATTGCCCATCCCTAGTTGCCCCTGAGAAGGCAGTGGTGAACTGCCCTCTTTTACCGCTGCAATCCACCTGCTGGGGGTTGACTCACAATGCCCTCAGGGAGGGAATTCCAAGATTTCAGCCCACTGTTAAAAAAGTGAAGGAACGATGATATATTTCCAAGTCTGGATGATGAGTGGCTTGGAGGGGAACTTGCAGGTAGTGGTGTTCCCATGTATCTGCTGCCTTTCTAGATGCAAGTGGTTGTTGGTTTGGTAGGTGCTGTCTGAGAATCTTTGGCGAATTTCTGCAGTACACCTTGTAGGTCATCGCCTGATCTCTGGCTCACTGCCCATTTCAATTCCTCTTCCCACTCCCTTTCTGACAATGCTATCCTCGGCCCCCTCCACTGCCACAGTGAATCAACGCTGCAAATTGGAGGAACAACACCTAATCTTCCGCCTGGGCAGCCTACAACCCGGAGGGCTCAACATTGAGTTGTCCAATTTCAAATAACCTTCCTACCCATTCCCCAATTCCCTTTCCAGCCCCGCCTCCTCCCTCTATCCTTCCAATCAACCCTTCCTTCCAGCTTCCAACCAGATTCATTCCTCCCAGTGACCAACCAGGTTGTACCCACCACCTGTGTTCACCTATCACTAAACCCACCACTCCACCCGCTTCCCCACCCATACCCCTTCTTCCCTCCTCCCCTTTATCTGCAGCTCCCCCTACCCCTACTTGCATTCCCGAAGAAGGGTTGCACCCAAAACATTGAACTCTTCACCTCCTCATGCTGCCTGGCTTGCTGTGTTCTTCCAGCCCCCTATTTGTCTATTTTGGATTCCAACATGTGCAGTTTTTTTTTGTCTCTATATTCATTACAGAATCAGGCCTCAACAGGGTTAAAGGAACTGTTTACAAATACATTTTAATTGGATAAACACTTGTTAACTTAAAAAATACCACATGGTAAAATCATCATCATGGACAATAGATGGGTATGGGTGTCTCTAAATTTGGCTGCTTCATTTCCCATTTCTGACTCAGGCACCTCCATTTATAAATTACCCCTCGCTCAGCCAAATTACAACAGGCTTTACAAATTATTAAAATTATCACAAATAATTCAGGATTTCGCATTTTACAAATCTGAACAAATATTCTGGTGAAGAATCCAGCTATTAGTCTGAACAAGAACGACAACCGGCTCTCTCAAAACTTTGAAATAATTTTCACAGTAATCAGATTTAAAGCTATTCTGAAATGTGCATTGAGTACTCATGTGTTCCAGCGTCAACAGCGAATGTTCCTGATTCATTTCAAATAAGTCATCGAAAGGAAGTACATCTAACTATTGCAAAGTAAAGAGCTGTTTTCATTTGAGATCATGCCAATTAAAATACACTTTCTGCACAATCAATACATTCACACAATGTTGTGTCTGCATGTTTATTAATGATGTACCTTTCCTGAATAGAAAATCTGGGCAATCTTGCAAGACATGTTTTCAATGTAAAATGGAATGTGGGGGAGCCAGAATGCCTCAAATTAGCCGATGACATGAGCCTTCTCGCAAAACTCTGCTCTCAGGAGTTATGGATTTTTGTAAAGCAGGTTTATGAGGCTGTGGTTTGTGCAATTTCATTAGCAGAATATCAATTACAAAGTGAAAAGAAATGCATGTCTCTACATTTCATTTCGAGGAATTTTATCTGGAACTGTAATTCTTGGTTGAAGTGAGAGTATCAAAGCATTTACAGAAATTCCAGCAAATCCGAAGCAACCCAAATAAATCAGGTCACAAAACAATGTTCTATTATAATGGGTTGCTAATGTAAAACATCAACCCACGTATGCACATACTAATGTACTTATGGCCTTCACTGTTTAAACTAAATGACACCATGCACCGCGGAGATAAAGGCATCAATGTGAACACAGGCAAATATATTCAGAATAACGAAAAATTTAGACCATTGAGTTAGTTTTCAGGAAAGTTTTCAATGACAAAACAGAAGCTTGCCTTTGTATAATGTCTTTAAAAGGAAATACTGTTTAATTGGATTATTTACATTACTTGTTTCTTCCAATACAACAGTTCGGGGAACTTTGGATCCAGGTAGCTCACTGAGCTTCAGAGCAGAATTGAGAAGTTGGAGTCTCAGCTGCGGACCTTGTGTCATGTAAGGAAGGGGAAAGTTACCTGGACCTTATTCCCGAAGGCAAAGCCCTCAGCTTGGGAAATTCAAACCTGGTCTGTGATCAGTGATAGGAGGGTGTAACTGCAAGTAAGGCAGATCTGAGGATCTGGCATGGCATTTGAGGAGCCTCAGTTCCTGCAATTGTCCACATTTCCAGCTTTTTGCAACCCGTGTTGAAGACAGCAGGGATCTTGATCAATTGGGCTAATGAGCCGAGGAGTGGCAGATGGAGTTTAATTCAGATAAGTGCAAGGTACTGTATTTTGGTAAAACAAATATGGCACGACTTAATGGGAGGGCCCTAAATAGTATTGCAGAACAGATAGACCTAGTGATGCAGGCACATAATTCTTTGAAATTTTCATCACAGTTGACATGTTGGTTAAGAAGGCGTTTAGCATGCTTGCCTTCATTGCTCAGACCACTGAGTATAGAAGCTGGGATGCTATGTTGAGTTTGTACAAGATGCTGGTAAGGCCACCTTTGCAGTACAGTGTTGAGTCCAACTACAGGAAAGTTATTATTAAATTGGAGATGCTGCAGAAAAGAGTTCCCAGGATGTCACCAAGACTGGAGGGTTTGCATTGCACAGGTAGGAGCAGAGAAGGTTGAGGGGTGACCTTATAGAGGTTTATAAAATCATGAGGGGTCATAGAGGTGAAGAGCAAAGGTCTTTTCCCTAAGGTGGAGCAGTTCAAAATAAGAGGTAAGAGGAGAAAGATTTAAAAGGAACCTGAGAGGTAGCTTTTTCACACAGAAGGTGGTTGGGTATGTGGAATGAACTGCTAAAGGAAGTGTCAGACGCAGGTACAGTTACAACATTTAAAAGGCATTTGGACAGGTACATGAGTAGGAAAGGTTTAGAGAGGGATGGGCCAAACACAGGCAAGTGGGACGAGTTGAGCTTGGCAAAGTTGGTCAGTGTGGACTGGTTGGACCGAAGGGTGAGTTTCTGTGTTGTATGACTGCAGATCAGATGAACAAACTGCCATGCCACCTTGGTACAGGGAACCACTTAAGTTGGGGTGAAAGTAGGAAAGTAATAGCAATGGGGAACAGTACAATTAGGGGAGAGATACTGTTTTCTGCAGCCATGAGTAGGAGTCCCAAAGACAGTGTGGCCTGCCCAGTGCCAAGGTTAAGGCCATTTCCTCGGGTTTGGAGAGGGACATGGGGTAGACACAAAGAGATCCATTTATCACTGTTCGCACTGGTACGAACAACCTTGTAGGACTAGAAATGACATTCTGCTGAAAGAACTCAAACAATTAGGAGCTAAATGTAAAAGCAGAACCAAAGATGATAATCTCAGGTTTACTACCCATATCACAGGCAAACTGGCACAGGGTAAATGAAATGAAGGAGTGAAATGTCTGACTGAGAGTTTGGGGTGGGTGAAAAGGATTTCAGTTTGTCAGTGATTGGCACCAGGATTGAGGCAGAGGGAAGCTGTTCCAATCGGATGAACTTCACTTGAACTGTGTTGGGATCCATGTCCTGGCAAATTAAATTTCGAGGCTGTAGAGAGGGCTTTAAACTAATTAGAGGGGAGAGACTGTTAGGAGAGGTGAAATGTAGACTTATAAATCAAAAGGACATGGCAGCCTTGCAGAGCAGCTACTTTGATAAAGATACTCAGAGTGGTGAGGGGGGAGGATTTCAAGACTGGGGGCTTACTTTTAAGGTGAGAGGATGTAAAAAAGACATGCTGGGCAATTTTGTTTACACAGAGAGCAGTCCGTGTGTGGAATGAACTTCTAGAGGAAGGATTGGTTGCAGGTACAGTTATATCATTTACAAAACATTCAGATAAGTACATTAATAAGAAATCTTTGGAGATGCAGCACAGTGGCTCAGTGGTTAGCACTGCTGCCTCACAGCACTAGGATCCCAGGTTCGATTCCATTCTCTATGTGGAGTTTGTACATCCTCCCTGTGTCTGCGTGGGTTTCCTCCGGGTGCTCTGGTTTCCTCCCACAGTCCAAAGATGTGCAGGTTAAGTAAATTGGCCATGTTAAATTGTCCACAGTGTTAGGTGCATTAGTCAGAAGGAAATAGGTCTGAGTGGGTTACTCTTCGGAGGGTCGGTGTGGACTAGTAGGGCTGAAGGGCCTGTCCCCACACTGTAGGGAATCTAATCATGAGAGGATATTAGCCAAGCACAGGAAGTTGGACTAGTTTAGTTTGGGAACATGGTCAGCACGGACTGTTGGACCAAAGAGTTTATTTCTGCGCTGTAAGACTTTATATCCCAGTGAGGAAGAAGGACTCTAGGAAGGGGTTAAAATCATCATAGTTAACCCAGGAAATAAAGTATGCTAATCAAATTGAAAAGTAAAATAACATAACAACGTGGCCAAAGCTTAGAGTTAAGATTGGGAAAGTTTTAAAAAAACAACACAACATTTCAAGAAAATAAGAGGGAGAAAGCAAACTTTGAGGATAAACTTGTTGGGCCGAAGGGCCTGTTTCCACACTGTAAGTAATCTAATCTAATCTAATCTAAAAAACTTGCAAATAATATCAAGTCAGCAAGGGCTTCTGTAAAAAGAAAGCAAGAAGCCAAAGAGAACAAAGGACCCTTTGCGAACAAGGCTGGGGAGATAATGATAGGGAACCTGGATAGAGCAGAGATATTGCATCAATACTGTGCATCAGTCTTCATAGTAGAAAACAGTAACATCATAGAAACTGAATTGGGATCAAATCAGACAGCTATGCTGTTGATAGCTGAGTTAGTCCTAGTTAAGCCTCAAACTTTGTTCTTCTGGTATGTGGAGTTGCAGGATATTGTGGATCTTCCAAGGTCAGAAGTTGAAAAAACAACCTGATGTTGTCATAGGATTGAGGTGTAAAGATGGACCTAGGTGACTTCCTGTAAGTGAAGAATTAAGCACGATGTCTATGGACTCGTTTAAGTGACTGCCCATAGATCAGAAACAGGAAATCAAGCAATGAATCCTTGTAGGATTCCCAGGATAACAATGCAGGTTTGGAAAAAGAAGCCATTGATAGCAATCCTTTAGTTACAGACAGAAAGTTATAGTGGAACCATGCTCAGGCAGACTCACCAACCTCAGTTCCAGAGAATGGCATTGGAGGAAGAAATGTAATTGATTCTGTCTCAGGTTACAAAACAGGAGGACCCATGAGTAGGAAGCAGCAGTCAACTTCAATGAAATTAAATACAGTCCAAATGAAGCAAAAATGGTACAGCAGCAGCAACTGAAGGTAATAACAATTTGTATTTGTATTGCAACTTTCATTCTTTTGAAGTGTGGCTTCTTGAGTCACACACCACAATCAGGATTACTTGGTCTCAGTGCTGCCCTCTTTGGTAGCTCACATAACACATCTCATAAAGACTGGATTCTTGCTGAGACACGCATCTTGAAGCTTGTTAATGACACTACCTATTGACATTGCTGAAGTATCACAGACTTGCATTTCGTTTGTGTTCTATGACCACTAATCTTACTATTCACTATGGACATACATACACACACACACACACACACACGCGCGCACACACACACACACACACACACACCACACTGACCCCAGTGCACTGACAGCCTGACTGCAGTAGAGATAGGTACTTTATATTCAAACAGCATGTCATATCATGATGCCGTGTAACTGTGATAAACATACATTATCTGTCTGGTCAAGATTCTGCACAATTATTTATTAGCTTTCTTTTTCCCTTAACACAACACCAGGTTATCGTCCAACAGGTTTATTTGGAAGGACTAGCTTTCAAGGTGCTGCCTCTTCCACCTTATGAAGAGACAGTGCCTCGAAAGGTAGTGCTTCCAAATAAACCTGCTGAACATATTCAGGAAAGGGATGAGATACTTTTACATTTTGAAGGCATCAAGGGGTAGTTCACTAACTGTTTACGTGCCTGTTTTCCTTTCTTTCCAACACAACATTGTCCAAATGTAATTGGCTGGTGAGTGAGGGTCAGGCAAGAACTGTGTAGATCTCCTTCCAAACATGTGAGTAAGCCATTGCCTGGTGTAGTACCATGCAGATGTGCAAAGCTATCCAAAAATCCTAGCGAGATATTTTACACTTGACCACTATGAATTTTACTGTACAAGCAGTGCATGCTGGGAGTCCATTTGACTGAGGTTAATGAGAAGAGATAATCTGTTGTTCACCCCCATTTTCTGCATGGCTTGGAAAAGTGCACTAGTGTATTGCGGACCATTGGCAGACAATTTGATGAGGTACATCCGACACACAGAACACAGTGGTCAAAGTGTCAACATCCAACGCACGAGTGGTATCTTTGATCTGTTACACAAAAAGGGATTTATGCAAAATAGTCAGTCACCTTCTCATAAGAGATCTCATATGAACAAAGAGGTTCTCATTGTCAAGGTCAATGGAATTTACATAACACAAAGTAATTCAAGCTTTTACTCACGCATCAATTTCTTGGTTTTTCCTGCACCTTTATCACTATATGGTCTAGCATGTCTTGATGCAGAGCCTGTGAAATTATGATCCATTTGTTCTTCAAGTTTACATTCCTAAAGAGTCCTGATTCATTTCTGAATAAACAAGAACATACAAGCTAAGAGACCTGCTGGATGTGTTCAGGCCACCAGGCGATGGTGACCTTTTGGGTTGTCGTAGCTGGTCATTATCAGCTGCAGCTTGTGAAACTGCTCCACTCGGTCCTGACCAAAATGTGTGAGATCAATGCCACAGTCTGGAATCTTTGGCGCCGTTACTGATGGGTTTATTATCATGTAATTCATAAACATATGGAGGTCTATGCATGTTGTAGGTTAATGGCAAAATCTGTGATGTAAAAGGTTTCAGGTATGCCCATGGATGAGCTGTACTTACACTCAAGACAGGTACTAGCAATGCATGGAAGGTCAGACCTACTGTCTGTAGTTAACTTATTATGGATGGATTGCACCAGTTTGCAAGTATCCATAGCACATTTTCTCTGAGATGCAGGACAGGATGATAGTTGCATTTGTACCAGAGTCAATTTTGATATTTAGTGCATGTTTCCTATTCCTTCACGTGATATCGCTTAGAGGGAAATTAAAGCTTCAGCTGTTCTGACAGTGACCACGTGGCATCATGTAAAGTTGACCAGATGATACTGTCCAACTGGCGTCTGTAAGCTGTAACATTTCAGATTATTTTCAACTTTACTGTGGTCTTTAAAATGCCAACATAAAAATCTGTACTGCTGCAGATTGTTTTCTCTGTTGGTTTTTTTTTAATTTGCATGTGGTTGGCTTCCTTTTTCCTTCCAAGCTGTTTTTTTGTCTCCTCCCTTTTCCTTCCAGTCGCTATGAAAGTAGCAGGCTTGCACTTGTAGGCAGTGTTCAAAAAGAGAATAGTGATGTCTTTTGCATTTTATTCCTGCACCATTCCCAAAAAGCAACATGGTGAAATTGACCAATGCCTTGGCCCAGAGAAGGCCTTATTAATTACAAAAAATTCTTTGTATTTTGATCTGTCCTTCAGTATTTGCAAAACTACCATTTTTAAAATATCACATCAGCAGTAGCCTTTATTTAAAGAAAGTGTACTGACGAAGTGCTCTATTTAGTTTATTGTGTTTCAGTTTAGGTTCTGGCACTTTAGCTTTAGTTTCAACTTCAACATAAAATTCATGAAGAATAACTGTTCAGAAAACAAAACTGCAAGTGCCGCTGTCAACTTTTATTACCGACTGGCTGCCACTAATGATACCTGTCACCATCTCACCAACAGCAACATGCACCTCCTAGACATGAGTGACAAAAGCCTGATGGCTGTCATTGTCGGTGCACCCTGACGTATGTAAATTTGCTTCCTGCATGCAAGTCAGAGAGGTGCCATTGTGGTCGTGGGGAGCTGGTAAAAGTTAGATACCAATGTCCGTAGAGGAGAGATGCATATGGCAGGTACCCATGGATTGTATCCCAGAGTTGCTGTTTGGTCCTAAATAAATGGAAACCCTTCAGACAGGCAGCGAGCTGACATCATCATGTACTTGCTCTGATTTTCCACATTGCGATTTCTTGTGTAGCTTGCCTGGCACATTTGGAAAGATAGGAGGCTGAATATTAATGAGGCAAGTTGGACTGTGATCATAGAATTTAACAAGCAATAATCTCCTTTAATTGACAACTCACCACTGCCGGCTAAGAAACTCACTACACCACACTTTAAAAGCACAAAAGATGGCACAGCGTGACATCAAGATCGGCTGCATCAGACATCTAGTCTAACTCTGCCACAAACCTTGTCATAACCCATGTTGCCTAGACCCCATAAGATTTCACACTTTGGCTGCCCCAAAGACAAAAGATTCACTTTAGATAAGTAGTCAGTGTAACAGTATGGAAACAAGGGACTAAATAACGGGCATTAGCACAGTCAATCGACCAATGCACGTTGCCTCAGAATGAAGAGCATCCTATTTGTCTACAAACAGTGTCACTCAATCTTACACATCTACTGGTGCACGTGCCAAGGCCACGATATAATGTTTATAGTTACACTGTCTTAGAGTCATACAGCACAGAAAGAGACCCTTTGGTTCCACCAGTCCATGCCAATCATAATCCCAAACTAAACTACTTCCACCTGCCTGCATTTGGCCCACATCCCTCCAAACATTTATTCACGCACCAATTTAAATGTCTTTTAAATGTTATAACTGTACCTGCATCCACCTCTGGAAGTTCATTCCACACATGAACTACTCTGTGTAAAAAAAATTGCGGCTTGTGTCTATTTTTTACAAGTTCCTTCTCTCACCTTAAAAATATGCTTCCTCATCTTAAAATCCCCCAGATTATGGAAAAAGACACCTGCCATTCATCTTATCCATGCCTCTCATGATTTTATTAACCTCTATAAGGTCACCTCTCAAACTCCTATGCTCCACTGCAAAAAGTCCCAGCCTATCCAGCTTCTCCTTAGAACTCATACCCTCCATTCCTAGCAACGTCGTAGTAAATCTCTTCTGAACCCTCTTCAGTTGAATAATATCTGTCCTATAACAGGGAGACGAGAACTAGACACAATACTCCAGAATAGGCCTCACCAAGGTCTTGCAACCTCAACATAACATCCCAACTCCCATACTCAAAGGCCTGAGCAATGAAGGCAAGCATGCTAAACACCTTCTTAACCACCCTTATCTGTATGTATTGCAAATTTCCAAGAATTATGAACCTGAACCCCTGGGTGTCACATGTTTAATCTGAAAGGCAGCATCTCTAGCAATGTAGTATTCAGAACAACACCAAAATGTCACATGAGATGATGGGGTTTAAACCCCAACACTTTCAATAGACCAGGCCTAGAGTACAGCTAACAGGCACAATTTCTAATCCGAACCACATCTCCCTCAACAGATAACACTCCAACCAAATTACAGGTCAAAAGAAACGGCGACTGAGAGAATAAATACAGAAGTCAAGAAAGGGGATAAGGAAAGCATTAAAAATCGGTTGAGAAATTCTTATGACTAACATTTTTACAATGAGCTGCAGAAAGTAATTGTTGCAAATATGGATCAGAAACAATAAGAAGCCAGTTTCTTGGATTTGGAAACCCCAGAGGAGTTAAACTAAAAAATAAGTTTGACTGCACAGCAACACGTAGACAATTAGTTTTCAACATCCTTGATCAAGGAAGGAAGGAACTGAATTCCCCAATGAAAAATGAAAATAGTTACAAATTTGTTTAAAGTTTAGACAATTTAAAATGGTCATGGTTCGGTGGGTTGATTCCTTGAAGAGCAGGGTCAAAAGGGAGGAGCTCCAGAAGTTCAATGAGATTTCTTAATCCCTTTTGAAGTAATTAGATAGGAGACAGATCTGTCTTTCATCTCATGTGCTAATGAGTTTCTACTGTCAACGAGCACCATAATGGAAGTGCATTCTGCAGATGGGCAGGCTACTCCTGATGAACACAAAAAACAACAATAATTTGATTTTAAATAGCACCTTTAACCAGTAAATCAACACACAAGGTGCTTTTACAGCAACAAACAAAATCTGATCCTGCGTCACACAAGGTGGAAATGGACAGTCACGTTTGGAGGAACAACCTGAAGAAAGGAGAGGTACTGTACAGAGAAATAGAGAAGAGATTCCAGATATTAGGGCACAGCTGAAGACACAGCCACAAATAGTGGGGCAATGGAAACTGGGGTTGCTCAGGAGGCCAGGTATGGAGAATTTTAAGACCAGTGGAAGTTACAGAAATAACAAAGGAGGCAAGACAGTGAAGGGGCACGTGAAGAAGGATGAGGATATTTAAATAGGGACATTGCTGAACTGGGACCCAACATGGACCGTCAAGCACAGATGAAGACAAAGTGGAGTTTGAGCAATCAGTAGATTAAACAGAGATCAAGACTCCCCAAAGACAGATTTGCCCAAAAGTATGAATTGGAAAAACATCTTGACTACCAATTTCCAATATGCGGTACAAAGATTAAAAATAAAATTAAAGGAAGATTCAAGGCAGATGTCTGATACAGCAACATATCAAAAGGACAATGATTTTCCTACAAATGTAAGTCAATAAAACAAAGCATCTCCTGTTCTGAATAATTCAGAGACAGGTTAGAAGAAAAACACACAATTTTCTACCGGCAAATATTTATAGCGGGGGTGGGGAGGGAGATGGGAAAGTTTGGGAACTGGGGAATTGGAATGCTGCTGCAGTAAACACGGAAATGTAAGAAACATACGCACAAAGACACAATAATTAATTTGCATCACGTTTCTATCTGGTCCAGTAAAGGCCAGTGCCAATGGAATGCCAACAGCTGCCTGAGACTTTGTGCGAGAGGTCGAGAACTGTAAAATGCCTGTACTTGGTGCAGTCGAAATATAGATAGCTATACCGTACACCATTCAATATACAGCACCCTGCCAAAAATCCATCAGAGCAAAATAAATAAACCTCTGTAGTGAATTCATTCATCTGAATGAACCCATTTCTTGGAGCAGGATAATGGAGGGTAAATAGTGAAAAAGTCCAAAAAAGCAAGTTAGAGCTAAATAAATTCATATTCTAGAAGACTGATATTCTTTATACAACTCACATTACATTATAAACTGCCACAAGTGAAACTTGCAGGAGAAATAACCTTTCACAGCACAAGCAGATTTGTGTCCTAGAAATTCTGCTTATGGAATCCTTATGAGGCTAGTCATGAATTATGCAAGGTGCAACGATCTATATCTAGATTAGATTACATTAGATTCCCTACAGTGTGGAAACAGGCTCTTCGACCCAACCCGACACCGACCCTCCGGAGAGTAACGCACCCAGTCCCATTTCTCTCTGACTAATACACCTAACACTACGGGCAATTTAGCATGGCCAATTCACAAGACAGCAGTGCTAACCACTGAGCCACCATGCCGCCCTGGTGGCTACATACCTTCAAAGGACTAAGATGACACAGAGCTCCTTCTAGTCAATTGTCAGTGTCTAACAGAACGTTGTCAGTACAAACCCCACTCCAGAGACTGAAGCACAAAATCCAAGCTGACTCTCACAGGAGCACACCAAATGCTGCCCTGTCAGAGGTGGCACCTTTCAGTGACTGTAGGATCCTCCACACCCTCCTGACTGGCAGATCAGGCCCACAGTTTAAAATCTCATCCAGGTGTCAGAGGTGTTTAGACACAACGTGCTAAAATATGTCACTGATAGAGGAGCAAAGGACAAGAGAAGAGGCACTTGGAAATACCCAGAAACACAACACATTCAGGGCAGAGACAACTGAACACAACACAGGGTGGCACATTCATGTGCAGGGTTTTATCTCCCTCTACCTGAACCTTTGGTCATCTTAAACACATCAATTGGTTCACTGCCTCATCTTCCATACTGAATGGCATACAAGAAGACTCAGCCGAGGACATGGAGGTCCTGGGCCTACTTCACCGCTGCTCCCTCACCACCCAACGCCTGGAGGAAGATCGCCTCATCTTCCGCCTCAGAACACTTCAACCCGATGGCATCAATGTGGATTTCACCAGTTTCCTCATTTCCCCTTCCCCTACCTCACCCCAGTTCCAAACTTCCAGCTCAGCACTGTCACCATGACTTGTCCTACCTGCCTGTCTTCCTTTCCACCTATCCACTCCACCCTCCTCTCTGACCGATCACCTTCATTCCACCCCCATTCACCCAATGTAATCTTTGCTACCTTCCCCCACCCTCCTTCCTGACCTATCACCTTCAACCCCACCCCCATTCAGCTATTGTACTCTATGCGACTTTCTCCCCACCCCACCCTCCTCTCATTTATCTCTCCACCCTTCAGGCACTCTGCCTGTATTCCTGATGATGTACACCCGCTTTTGCCAGAAACATTGATTTTCCTGCTCCTCGGATGCTGCCTGAACTGCTGTGCTTTTCCAGCATCACTCTAATCCAGAATCTGGTTTCCAGCATCTGCAGTCATGGTTTTAACCGGAATGGCATACAAGTCTTGTCTGCACAATCCCCTACTTTAAATTATAACACACCTCGCCAGCTTCGTCAGTGTTGCTTGAGTGGTAAATAGTGATAATAACAGAGGGAAAAATGTATCGCAGGGGCTTGCTCTCCACAAAAACGCTGCTGGATTTTGCCACCTTACAAAACTACCTGCACTTCTAATTGACTTCATTGGCTATGAAGTGCTTCTGAATGTCCTGCTGTTTGGCAGGACACAAAAATCAGACAACAGCAGCAATACCCCATTGAACAGCTGATACACATTTAGACGGCGTCTCTAGGACAGAAAATACATGTGGATTATTGCACATTCACAGGTCTCAATCAGCATTTGTAAAACCCAAAATTCACATGTCTACTATTTGATGAGATTCAGTGATTTGGCAGCACTTGCTAACCCATTCTCAGTGCAATAATAATTACATAATAACCAAGTTAAGACAGTCATGGTTCATTTACTCTTATCTGAAGTGGCACACTCACATATACAGAGGAACCTCGATTATCTGAAGGATATGGGCGGGGAGTATTTCCATCGAATGCTGGATTACAAAATTAGCCAAGCATCAGGACCTTGCAAACCTTGTTCAAATAATCCGAAATTCGGTTATTTGAATGCCAGGTAATCGAGGTTCCTCTGTCTATGTTCCTATTCCCTACAAATAAAATATATGTTCAAGCTTTGTAACCTTTGGAATTCCCCAGGAGTTTAGAGAGTCCTCGGTTCCCTGTCACTTTCTGAATGGCAATGCTTCAGCCAGAGTCAACATGTCAACCAATCAACCAGTCAACCAATTAACCAATCAGCACCCTGTTCTACCCCTGCTATATAAATTGTTATAAACATATAAACATTTTAAATTTGCATTATTGTCCAGAGGAGTCAAGACAAAACCATTCAGCGGCAACTACCTTTATAATCCAGTCAGCATTGACTCTCAATATTTACAATCTTACACCTGAAGTCCTGAATAATAGGCTATAGATTCATTTCAAATCAGCTTGTCATTTGATGACATACGATGGTAATACTCTTTAAAGTCAAATCAGATAAAAATCAAACTGGAAAAAGTCTTTACCCGTTAATTTAAAATACATGTGCCCAAAAACCAATGTAAACCTAAGTCAAGACACATAAGAATTCTGAACAATTGACATCAGGCTCAAAACACTACCTCTGTTGACAGAAGGTAAATTAAAATGGGAACAGACAACATGCGGTCAGTTTCTGAAGGTGTGGAGTTCAATATTGAGATCGACTTTCAATCTAATAACCCTCCTTGGAACCACCCTCAATACATTTACATCCTTCCTTAAATAAAAAGGATCACAATTGTACATGGTCGCTGAGATGTGGTCTTACCAGTTCCCTGTATAACTAAAGCCTAACATATTTACTTTTATGTTCAATTCGTACTAGCTTTTTTAGTTACTTGTTTCTACCTGCACATTAATTATTTTGAAACCCAAGAACACTCAAATTGTTCTGCAGCTCAGAATTCTGCAGTCAAGCCCCATTCGAGTTATATTCTTACTGCCAAAGTAAACAATTTCACATTTTCCCCACATTATACTCCATCAGTTAGATTGAATGGACAAAATCTATCTACATTTTGGGCAATTTTCTTATGCCTTCCCTGCAACATACCTTCCCATCTTCATATCATTTAGAATTTAACTACAATGCGTTTGCTCCCATCATCTAAATCATTGATGTAGACTGTAAAAGGTTGAGGCACCAGTACTGACCACGATAGGGCCCTACTCATCCTGCCAATCAGATAAAAGACCTATTTTGCAAACTGTCTGCCAACCAATCTTCTACCTAGACTACAGTAATACGTTAACCACCTACACCATGAGCTTGTTTTCCATAATAACCTAGAGTATGGCACCTTACCAAAGACCCTCTGGAAATCTAAGTCTGTATGTTTACAGGCACCCTTTTAAACATAGTACAAGCTAATCCTTCAATTTTTTTAACGTATTTTTCGAAATCAACATGTTCAGAGATGTTATTACACATCTCTGGAGCAGGTGGGACTTGAACCTGGGCCTCCTGGTTCAGAGTAGGGACACTGTCACTGCACCACAAGAGGGCCTTGAAGCTACGCCTTCAAAGAGTACCAATAAATTGGTTAAAATCTCTCTAATGATCAATTCTAACAGCTTCCCCATGTCAGACATCAAGTTAACTGGCCTATGTTTCTTGTTTTTTGCTTCCCTCCCTTCTTGAAAAGAGAGATTATATTTACTATTTTCCAACAATGTAACCTTTCCCAAATCTAGGGAATTTTGGTAAAATAACACCAACGCATCGACTAGTTTATTAGCCATTTCTTTTCAGAAGGTTTGTAGGGATATGGGACAGGGGCAGGCAGGTGAGACTAGTTTGGTTTGGGATTATTGTCAGCATGAACTGGTTGGACCAAAGGGTCTGTTTCATTGCCGCATTTTGTATTTTGAAATATCCCCTTGAAAGTCTGCTACAGTGAAATATCCCCTTAAATCTCTCCACAATGAAGTATCCCCTTAAATCCCTCCACAATGAAGTATTCCCTGAAATTTGATTCATGTAAGGAACAAGCTGCCAGAGGAAGTGGTGGAGGCTGGTACAATTACAGCACATAAAAGGCATCTGGATAGGTATATGACTAGAAAGGGTTTGGAGGGATATGGGCCAAATGCTGGCAAATGGAACTAGATTAATTCAGGATATCTAGTCGGCATGGACAAGGTGGACTAAAGGGTCTACTTCCTTACGGTACATCTCTATGATTATGTCTGCCACAGGGAAATGTTCTCTTGAATGGCTGCCAATATTGCCTATATTTCTGATATGTTATTTGTATAGGAGCAACAAGGGCAAGTCTAATTAATCTAGAGCATGCACTTGCTTCTGCAATACTCAAACCTGAGTTTGTGTGTGTGATATCACATTAAAAATAGAATTGGCTGCCTATTCAAAGTTGGAGTTTTCTGCATGTCTCTGCTATGCTGTCCAGGTCAAATACCTGGTTAGTGATGGACCCTGTCTGAGGTGAAGCGAGTCTGAATCCACTTTAGGGGAAAGTGAGGACTGTAGATGGTGAGGATCAGAGTCAAGATTAGAATGCTGCTGGAAAAGCACAGCAGGTCAGGCAGCATCCGAAGAGCAGAAAAAAATAATGTTTTGGGCAAAAGCCCTTCATCAGGAATGGCTGATGAAGGGCTTTTGCCTGAAAGGTTGATTTTTCTGCTCCTCAGATGCTGCCTGACCTGCGGTGCTTTTCCAGCACCACTCTAATCTAGAATCCACTTTAACCTACTCAACACTGGCAAACAGAGGCCATAGGTTTCACTCAACAACTTCAGCACAAGAGTCAAAGCTGTCACCTGAGTGGCAGTGCTGAGAGAGTGCTGCACTGTTGGTGTCATCACTCAGATGAAACATTAACTCAAGGAGACATCAATTCTTTTGAGTGGTGTAAATATCACATGGCCAGTACATTAAAGGTGAGCGAGAAAGTTCTCCAAAGTATCTTGGAGCATTATCTATAATCAACATCACTTAAATAAAATCCAACCATTAATGCATTACTGTTCCTGGGAGCTTCCTCTGAACAATATGGCTGCTATGTTTCCTACGACACATTAATAGTTATACTTCATTGTCTGTAGATGTTTTTTAGAATGTATTGAAATCATGAAAAGCAGTGTAGAAATCCAAGTATGAAGGAGAAAAGAATCCAAGGTCATGTTGACAAAATGAAATTGGGGGGTTGTTGTTAGAGACTTGTATGAGCATAAACACTGGATTAGGCAAGTTAGGTTAGGGAGATCCAAGATGGCTGCTACCCAGCAAGTCTGAGTTGATTGAGCTCCTCCAAAGACTCAGGCAAAGTGGGCCACCCACCTCTACCACACTTACCAAATCATTTAAAAAGTTTTTTCTTAATGTAATTAGTTGCTCAGTACTAAATTTAAACAGTCTAGTCTCCCGAAAAAAATGACTGGGGGAAAGGAGCCTGCGGTTCTCAGCAGGCAGGAGCCCCTCCCCCACCCTCCCCAGCTGCAGCTGAGGCGTCTGCAGCCGCCCCGGGGAACTTACCTACGGTGGTGAGGTTCACAGAAATAATCTCCAAACTTGATGCGAAGATTGACGCCTTCATCGAGGAGTCCCAGAGCCGATGGAATTTACTCTCAGTCACGCTGCATAAGCACGACCGAGACATCGAGGAAATCAAGCGCTGAATCGGAGGGGCGTAGTTCAAGGCCGCGACCTCCGAGACTAGAGCAGAATCGACCATGGATCAGGTCCGGATTCTCGAACAGCGAGTCCGGACCTTAGAAAATCACATCGACGATCTCGAGAGTTGAGGCTGTTGAAAAAATATTCGTTTGCTGGGGCCTTCCCGAACGGGAAGAGGAAGGCCAGCTTACAGCGTTTCTCGAACAGTGGCTTCCACAGCTTTTAAATCTGGAGGCTGAATCAGGCCAGGTAAGGGTGGAATGGGCCTACCGGGTTGCAGTGCGCAGGCCCGGCTCGAATCAGCGCCCCTGCCCGGTCTTGTTCCGGCTGCAGAACTACAAGGAGAGGCAGATGCACTTGGAAACTTCCAGAAATCTTGGGAAAGATCCCAAGCCATGATTTATAAAGGATTCAAGATTATGTTATTCCAGGACTTTTCCCCAGCTTTGGTCCGAAAGAGGAAGGCGTTTGACGAAGCGAAGAAGCGTTTAAGGGACTTAAATATTCAGTACTCCTTGCGCTACCCAGCTACGCTACGTTTTAGCCATGAAGGGTCCATGTACAACTTTGGATCACCGGAGCTGAAAATGTGTCGCTGGAAAAGCACAGCAGGTCAGGCAGCATCCAAGGAGCAGGAGAATCAACGTTTCGGGCATAAGCCCTTCTTCAGGAAAGAACGTCGACAAAATGTGTCCAGCAACACATTTTTCAGCTCTGATCTCCAGCATCTGCAGTCCTCACTTTCTCCTTTGGATCACCGGAGAAGGCCAAGGAATTTTTGGACTCTTTTAGATAAATTGTAAGAGTTTAATTGATGTTATTTTAGTGATTTTCTCCCCCATGTTTTAATATATATATATATATATTAGGCCGGGGGGCCTCGTCAATGTAGGTGGGGGGAGGTGATTACCTTATCTTATTTTATCTCTGTCTTTAGGAGCGTGGTTGTTTTCTCCTGTTATTTTGCATTGCTATATTTAATTATTATTTGTTGAGACTGTAATTTTGTAGTTATATGTGTTCATACATCGTATTAACATTATCAAATATATCCAGGTGTTGGTGTGGGTGGGGGTGGGGGATAGGGTACTCATTGTTAACTCTAGCTCAGTAGTATATTTGAATTTTCTTTATCCTATTGTGGAGTGCCTGGGTCAAGGGTGGGGCACTGGTTGGGAGAGGATATGATGGGCTTTTGGAAAGGAAGTGATGCCCCCTGGGAACAAGGGGGAAAGTCTCTGTTTAAATATGTTTTATTTTTTTTATTTAGAAATAGTTTTTTTATTATAGTGATCTGAGTGTATTAAAGGGCCTTTATTTTTGTGAACTTTATATGCTGTTTGCTCAGGATGTTTTGGATAGGGTTTCCGAGGGGTCTCGGACTTGCCCAGACGATTATGGTTAACCAGTCGATTAAATGGTGCACCTGGAATATCACGGGGAGTAATTCACCAATCAAAAGGAAGAAAATATTATCAAACCTCAAGAGAGAAAGCGTTGCTATAGCTCTCCTACAGGAGACACACTTATTGGATAAAGAACACTTGAAATTACGACAGGGAAGAGATTATTTTCCATTCTCTCTTTCTGTGCAAGGAAAATTATTCTGGCAAACTGGGTGGCTGAGGGGCCTCATGGACTTTCGAACTGGCACAGAATAATTATGGAATTACTCCCCCTGACTTCCTTACAAATATGGTGCACCAAAAAAAAATTATTCCATAAAATATGGCAGGCCTTTTTGAATTACACAAATACAGATATTTCGGTCATCCTAACAAGGGCTTTTATTTAATTGAGATGGTGGACCTGGCTGGTCCGGTGCCCCTTGGGAGAGGAATCCCGCACAAATACTGGTTTTGTTATGATCTGATGCTAACACATTCTGAGCATGTATTTCACTACCCAATTTCTGTGTTATCCATCATTTTTTCTCTCTCTCTTGAATAATGTAAGAGATTTAATCATACACTCTGGTTAGTTGTAGGTTAGATGAGTAGTTAGTGCTGAGAATGTGTTGCTGGAAAAGCGCAGCAGGTCAGGCAGCATCCAAGAAGCAGGAGAATCGATGTTTCGGGCATATGCCCTTCTTCAGGAATCTTCTCCTTGATGAGTAGTTAGTCGAGTTTTGCTTTTTTTCTCTCGGTATTTCTTTTCTTCAGTTTGATAAGATTTTGGTTATTATTTATTTAAGATATAATTGTATATCAATGTTTATACTTGGGTTTTTTTATTTTTCTTTTGTAAACTTGTAAAAACGTGTTAAATTTTTAATAAAAATATCTATTAAAAAATAGACAGGTTAGGTCAAACGGTCTTTTTCTGTTGTAAAGTCTATATAGCACTTTCTTGGGGAATGTTACCATTGACGCTAAGGAAAGATTGTCAGCTCGGTATTTATTAACTGTATACTGTAAACCCAATTCAAATTCTTACATTATTCAAACTTTCCTTTGCACTTTTACATGAATTGACTCCAGTTGTATTAGGTCGACACTTGGATACAATAACATGGCGCGTGCCGAGGATTAACACGCAACATGTTTGCTGCCCAGCTTTTCTCTTTTGTGTAAACACTAATTCAACATTCATTTTGATGCAAGATTGGTGCAAAATATAGTCATCAGGATTCAAATCCTTGCGAGGGGATGCCATTGAATCTTAAATATGTCACCTTAACCACTCGGCCACAAATACAAAGACATGTTAATTGGTCAAACTTGAACTGATTATCAGCACAACAGGCAGAATGAGATATCTGGTTTCCAAACTTTCAAAGAAAAGCCCTTGATCAGTTTGATCACTAAGTCACTGGCTACATTTCCACCTAACCTACAATTTCAGGCAGCCAGAAATCACGCCCTTCCCTTGCAAGTAAGCTCAGTTAGTCACAGTTTTCCCTACCCTTCACACAGTGAACAGTTTCGATCAACGGGAAAACATTTGGTTGAGTTTCAAAGATTAACAATATCAATGGGCCATGTTAGCTTTTGAGAATTTTGGTCTTAAGTAGAACAAAAATTGTTGGAGATCGCAGCAGGTCAAGCAGCATCCATGGAGAGAAAGCAAGCTAACGTTTTTCGTCTAGATGACTCATCAGAGCTAAGTGGTGGGGGCAGCATTTATATAATATTGGAGGGTGGGGGGTGAGTGGAGTGCTGGGGGAGAAAGGATATTGATATATCAGATTAAGTGATTTCCCCACCCCAATATTACATAATTGCTGCTCCCTCCACACTTCACATCAGTCCTGATGAAGAGTCATCCAGACTTGAAACATTAGCTTGCTCTCTCTCCACCGATGCTGCCTGACTTGCTGTGATCTCCAGCATTTTTTTGTTTTCAGTACAGATTCCAGCTTCTGTAGTAATTTGCTCCTGGACGTTAAGGAAATCTGATTGTATTACTTCAATTATTGCAATGAGCAGACGATACCTGCTGATAACTATAGCTGGTTCTGCTATAGCGCATGTTTTTTCAATGTGAATTGGCTTTAACATGATTGAAGAATTTAGACTGTTATCTATAGAACACAAACTTTCCTGTGCAATTCTGGCCCCATTAGTTTATATTTCAGTAAGTTTGTTGCAGATGATTAATATTAAGCTTGAAAATTGGAGTATATTGTATAGTGTTATTCTCCGTCTTACAAATATTTATAGAGAAATGGGAGAAAAGGGAATAAAGATTTACAGGAATGATACCAGAACAGAGTGCTTGTGACTAGAAGGGAAGACTAAACTGGTTAAGCCACTTCCTTTAAGAAAGAGAAGATTGAGACCTGAAACACAGGTCTTCAAAATTGTGAAGCTGTTTGATAGCATGGACTTGGAGAAAATGTTTCCACATTGTGGAGCAGACCAAAAGCTGAGATCCCTGGGTTAAAAAAAAGAAAGAAGTGAACAGATGCAAGAAAGAATTCACAGCATTCACCAAGAAGTGGAAAGATTGTGGAATTCGCTACCACAGGCTGTGACAATAGTGAACAGTATAGTTGGAATTAAGCAGAAGGCAGTAAAATGCATGAGGGAGAAACAAATAGTTCAATCTTTAAGTTGATAACACTCAAGTGGTTTCCAATCCCTAACTGGACAGAGATCATCGACAAAAAATAAATAGGTTTGAGAGCTCCCTTTCCTTAAAAGTACAGCATTTTAATAAACAATCGAGATGCAACAAAATTTATGCATATATAAAAGTCAACAGATGAGGGAGGAGGAAGAGGAGATGAAGCAAATTAATATGCCTTTTTTAAAAAAATCATTAAAAGTTTAGGTGTTAAAGTGTCAGATTATAATCTCTGCAACAGAAAGGGAAAGGGATTTCTTTTATTATAAATTCTGTGATTTACGATCCTGTCCCACTCGTACCAGATGAATGGGCAGCGCTCTAAAAGGTGGTACTACCTGTTGGACTATAACCTGGTGTTGTGTGATTTTAAAACTTTGTCCACCCCAGTCCAACAGAATGTTTGTTATCTGTTTTAGTAATTGAATTCCAGAAAAGAAAAATTCAAACAAATGCAACTGACTTGAGAAGCCTTTGCAACATTAATATTCCAGTTTCAGCGAAATACATCAGTTTATGTGATGCACTGATCAGGCATATTTCCAGTTTTTAAACTCTAGTTAAAGATCTGTGCACAGCATGTATCATTACAAATTCCAGACTATGCTTTATCTCATTACTATATAAACTGTGCAACGTTATCTTAGTAACAATCTCACCCCAACAAGCACGGTCACTGGTAGAACTCTCATCTCTGGATCAGACAATGGGGTTCAAGTCCCACAAATGTGACTTCAGGATAAAAATCAGAGCTGCCACTTTAGTGCAGTACTGGGAGACTGTTAAAGGCTGCAGCTTTCAGACGAGTTGTTAAACTGAGACCCTGTCTCTCCAAGTTAGAGTAGATCTTAAAATATCCCCTACAGTATGTCAAACAAATGGGGAGATTTCCCTAGTGTCCTGGATAATATTTATCATTCAAGCAGCAATACAAAAAGAACAAATTATCCGATCACATTGTTATTTATGGGAGCTTTCTACATACAAATTATATTACACCAAGTACACTTCAAAAACTATTTGTTGGATGAAAAGCACATTGGAATGATATGTGGTGGTGAAAAGACACGACATAATTGCAAATCTTTCTATCTTTAAATTAATAGTATGACAAAAAAAAAGCCAAGCTGGATCAGAAACTAACAAATCTAGTACTCCGATAATCAACTTAGCTCAAATGGTTAAAAAATTTTATTCTTCATGATGAAAGTAATATTCCTCTTCTGCTGAATGTAACTAAACAAATTCAGGGAGAACAATCATGAGATTTGACAAACATTTACATTCACACTGGTTAAAGAGAGTGTCTGCTGTACAAATCAAGTGCAAAAATCTGATTACATTGCCAGTTCAAAAACTCATTAACAAAATCCTGCTGTAATCTCACTGATTCAATTGCAATACTGAGTAGATCAAAATTTAGGTCTACATCATTAAAACAGCTTAATGATTGTTTAAATTAACAAACTGTTTAAAGAAAAGTAATTTTAAAAATTACTTTAATTTCTAAATTAAAAAATGGATTGTTTTGAGCTAGCGGGTTGGTCCTGAGAACCCACTTCACATACACAAAGTAACCACAATGCAAAAGCAATGATTGCAAGACACTTTGGGAAAGAATAAGACACAAGGTACTATACAAAAGCAAGTATTTCATTTTCACTCTTGGTTGCACTGAGGCAGCAAATAGAATCGTAGATTCAGACCGTGCAAAAAGGCCCTTCGGCCCATCAAGTCTGCACTGACATGATTACCACAAAAGGTGCGCTAATCACAATTTCCCGCAATTGTCCTATATCCTCAAATGTTATGATATATTAAGCACTCGTCCAAATAGCTTTTAAGCGTAGATCTGTGTGTCACTTTGCGTCCCTCAGTGAAGGCTGGGGGTAAAGAAAGTGTCAAATCGGAATAAGATGGGGCACTGCTGCAGAGCAGACTCTAAGGTTTCCAGCCTCCAATACATTCCCAGACAGTGGGTTCCAGATTTTGGATATGTGAGCATTCACATTTGAAATCTTCTCCACAAAATTCAATAAAGTTGTTTCTGAACAGGTTATAAAGCAAAGTGAGCAAACTGGAAAATTAAAGTTGTAGAGTTAAAGACGTCTCTGCCTTGTTGAAAAGGTCTGCTCAAGCAGAGATAATGTAATTCTAAGAACTAGATCCAAAAATAGTTTCCGTCAAACTTGGGTTCTTTCTATCCAGTTTGCCTTTCACAGTTCCCCAATTCAGCAGTTGTCAAAACAATCAGAGAACAAGTATCCTCAGCTGTCTGTAATGTTGCAGATGACTCAAATTTCAGTCAAGTTTTAAACTGGGATTTGCTCTGAGTAACTACTGAGGTTGCAGACAACAATACAAAAAGCACCATGGGTGGATCACCAGGTTTCGAATCCCCCTCAGGACAAAAGGTCTGACCAACACCCAGGAAATAGAAATGTAAATTCTTCAAGAAAGTTTAGGACGTTCAAATCAGCTGAAAACTAAGAAAAGCCCTTTGCCTTGAATCATTTCCTACAAGGTAAAACATTTCCCCTTTTCAGTTTCAGTCCATGCACCATTCTGAATGCCATTCTTAATTACAAACCTACACAAGCAACAGAATAAACCCTCTCTTATCTGCAAGAATATGTAAAGTTCTGAACGACGAGGAGGAAGGAATATTAGGCAAATATCCAATTGAATTTCTCCAGTCCAGCTTCTGGGTTTTGTCAAGCCAAACCTAAAATTGCCGAGTGAACCAAACTGGTTACACAGAAGGTTAAGCAACAGTTCGATCAAATTACAGACAATGCAACAGGTAATACGCGCCCTTGATCTAACTAAAGCAAGTTAGCAGCACAATGGGACAAATCACAACATTGCAAACTTCATAATTTAAAAACAGAAAATCCATCCTGTATTTCCAGTAATTTGATGTGTTAAGGAAATGTTTACAGAGTCTGCTCTGCAGCAGTGCTCCATCTTATTCCCATTTGACACTTTCTTTACCCCTGCCCTTCACTGAGGGACACAAAGTGAGACACAGATCTACGTTTGCACAAACTAACTGGACAAGCCGGGAAGCTCATAGCAAGGAAGTAAAAGCAATGTTTGTAAAGCAGAAGATACTGAAATGATATAACAAGCCCGGTGCAGCTGTTTTTCATTCCAATGAAAAGGGAATTATCTCACTCAAAGAACGCTTTTTAATCAGGAACTCGTCGACAACCTCCACTAGGATGAAGCAGTTCCTCATTAAATTGAAACATTGAACATTTAAAACAAAAATAAATAGCGGAACGCCAGCTGAGCAGATGCAACAATGATCTCTCCAGAAACAAGTGCTTTGGGGGTTGTCTCAAAGTGCAGCGTTTTTGTTAAAAACTCACATCCAGGTGTTTAGCAGCAGCTTCACCGGGTGGCATCTCACTAACATCTGGGTCAGTCTCGTATGGTGCACCTTTACTCTTCTGCAGAGGGTCGACCGTAAGATCCTTCTTAAAAAGTCGGTTCACTCTCCCTTGCATTTTCTTCAGCTCCCTCTCCACCCAGGGGCAGAAAGTCCAGAGCACAAACAAACAAAAAAAAACAAACAGCCGTTTGGAGAACTTTTTTTTGCAGAGAAAAAGTTTTTTTTTCACAAATAGAAGGTTGAACGGCGCTGCAAGCCCTTGACGAGCAACATCATTAACTAAAACAGCGACCACAACAACAACAAAATACAAGCCACAGCACGGGCAATCGTGCAAAAAAAAATCTGGTCACATCTCACTCAGGGACGGACAGAAAAAAAGTTTCCAGCGTCGTTCCTCCGCCCTTCACCAGGGAATGCGTGCGTTACAGGACAAAAGGATCTGCACAAAGTTGCTAGCTATTGGAGCAGTCTCCCCTTCATGAATACGCCCTGCAAAAAATCATTCTACAAATATGTACAGCAGTTCAACACCAGGCAGAAAACTGTGAAGGGACAAATTGCAGGATTACACTCTGTATAACTCTCTCCAGTCCATCCTCAACTCTTCCGGGCACTTGCCCCCTCCCACCCCAAATTCATTCTGCCCATCAAACTTTGGGTAGATAGCCTAAAACCATTGGAAATCAGTACCTTTTATTCGAACAAAACGGAGTTTCTAGCTTTAACTCACGGTTTGTTGGATTTCCAACTCTCCTGCATTGCTCCAGGAGTGTCTGAGAACTAAAAAGATTGATCGCCCGGTGAGTAGACGGAGAGAGCTTCTTGAAAATAAAATCCATTGAGACATTAGCTCTCCCACAAAAGACTGCTGCAACTGGGAGTCAATTGAAAATTGAGATTAATAAAGACACATTTGAAGGG
This sequence comes from Hemiscyllium ocellatum, assembly GCF_020745735.1. Classification (NCBI taxonomy): domain Eukaryota; kingdom Metazoa; phylum Chordata; class Chondrichthyes; order Orectolobiformes; family Hemiscylliidae; genus Hemiscyllium; species Hemiscyllium ocellatum. The sequence continues at coordinate 19,491,712 of NC_083406.1, read as the reverse complement.
TAAGGTTATGACCCCAAAGTGGGGTTAAGATACAGATCAGCAGTGATTTAGCTAAGTGGTGATAAGAGACATGAGGAGCTCTCTTGTTCCTACCGTGACACTAAAGAGCTCAAGTTGACCCCAAGGGTTGGAATGCACTTAAAGAATAATAAGTGTGTGATGTGTGAGATTGAGAGCTAAATAATTCTCATTTCAACGGATAGTGTCTTTAACATCACAAACACACTTGACAGCAGGCAAAGATTGACAGTGAGCCAAAAGAGATATTAGGAGGAGATACTATGACATGAAAATTTCCTTCTTCTGCACCTTCTTCATGATCTAACATGGCATTACAATTATCTACCTCATTGGTTCCAACATGGACGCTGTTGTTCTGTGAGACCCATAACTTGTTACCCTGCAACAATGGCTTCTTTTGGACTCCTGTTCATAACTCTTTTCCCTCTTCTTTGTCTCCAGTTTGGTCAAAGGGGTGGATTTCAAGGAGCATCTCCAAAGACAAGTGCAATTTACGGAGGGAATTCCAGAGGTCAGGTTGGCTGAAGGCACAGAGATCAGGTCGGGGGGGGGGGGGGGGGGGGGGGGGGATGTACCCGGAGCTAAAGTTGGCAGAATGCAAAGTTCATAGGAGGGTTCGAGAGAGATTGGGAGGGAGGGGAGGGGTGTTCACCAGGGTTGGTAAAAAGGAGCATCTTGCATGGATGTGTTATTAGGTGTGGAGTACTGATATGTTGGGTGACTGGGACTTGATCCAAGTTGCAATTCAGGTGGCAGATTTCCACTCACCATGGAATTTCTGGAGGGTAGAGAGAGGGCAGGGGTCTGGGAGAGTGTTGCGCATGGCAAAAGTATTAAGAGCATCCCAGCTGAGATGGGCGACATTATGGAAATGAGAGTACAAGGTCAAATAGGGCACCAAGGTGGTCTCAGCTGGAGACAACGGAGAGGGAAAAGAGTTGTGAACAGGTGTCGAAAAGAAGCTATTACTGCGGGGTAACAAGTTATGGGTCTCACAGAACATCACCATCCATGTTGGAACCAATGAGGTAGACAGACAGATAATTGTAACGTGGTGTTAGATCATGAAGAAGTGCAGAGGGAAATTTTCATGACATTGAATCGTTTATGCACAGAAAGATGGCATTCAACCACTCAATCTTTGTAACTCGTGAACTTTTTTTTCTTTCAAGTGCCCTTTCAATTTCCATTTAGATGCTTGGTTAGCTGGATGGCTGGTTTGAGATGGAGAGTGACATCAACAGCATGGGTTCAATTCCCACACCATCTGAGGTTACCATGAAGAACTCTCCTTTTAACCTCTCTCTAGTCTGAGCTGTGGTGATCTTCAGATTAAACCACCACTTATCATGTCTTTTTAACGAGAAAGCAACCCCAGGGTGCTCTGCAACTGTGGCATCTTAACTTTTACCCATTTCCCAGTGGATATCATTGACCATCTTTACTTCCACCACCCTCATGCACAGTGAGTTCCTGCTCAATACCACTCAGTATATTGAAAAAACGTTCCTCACATTCCTCATGCATCTTTTACCCAAAATCTTAAATCCGTGTCCCATGGTACTTTGACAACTTGTCTTTGTCTATTTTCCCTAAACCTTTTAGTCAGCTTGTACACCTGCACAATTTATTTTTAGTCCCAAAATCAAACCCAGGTAGCCCCAGCAACTAATCTTCCCCACCTCCCACCACATATCTAGAATATTCTGGCATTAAACAGGAAGATCTAATTGAGATTTTTAAATTATCCATGCTTATGAAGAAGCTAAATCTGATAGATAAGCATATTGTCACTGATCAACAAGATGGTAACTGGAGGACATAACTTTAACAGCACCATCAAAAGAACAAAGGGGATGTTTGGAGGAAGCCCTGGACTGGCCTCTCCACAACAATGGACAGAGACAGAAGACATAATGACTTCCTTCAGTGCTGTAAACTCTGAGGTTAATAAGGGCGAGGCAACAGCTGTTATTTACCTGGACTTCAGAAAAGCATCTGATACTGTTTACACACAACAGGATGATTCACAAGATGCACGCTCATGGGATAGACAGCAACAATCAGACTGTGTCAAAGGATTTGGCTGAAAGTCGATAAAGGGCAGCGGTGTGTCAGGAAAGGGAAGGTGGAAACACTTGTCTGGAATTTCACTGGGTCAGTCAGGCATCACGGCTTTTCTAATGACGTGTCAAGGACTTGTGTCAAAGTTTGTATCAAGGACTTGGAGATGTTGTTCAGGTAGAATGATCAATGCTGTTCCAATCATAGTGTCTCAAAATGGTTTCACTTCCCAACCCCTTCTCCAGAGTTCTCCAAGGACTAATTGTTGTCTCCCTTCCCCTCGTTTCCAGCACACACCAGCCCTCAATGGGCCCCAAACACACAAATGAGCTAGTTTGCATTTTATGCAGAAGACACACACACACTGTACCTCTCTTCTACTCAATACCTCCCCTGCCTCTGTATAGTTACCCTCCAATCTTAGATGAAACACCGCTATTTCCTACAGGCAAACAGTGGGAAAACCAAAGCACAGCAGGTTAGGCAGCATCTCAGGAATAGAGAATTCGACGTTTCGAGCATAAGCCCTTCATCAGGAATAAGAGAGAGAGAGCCAAGCAGGCTGAGATAAAAGGTAGGGAGGAGGGACTAGGGGGAGGGGCGATGGAGGTGGGATAGGTGGAAGGAGGTAAGAGCTTCTGTGCAGAGGAGATGACCTGGGGGGTGCAGTGAGAGAGGGACTCACTGAAATCCTTGTAGAGGGAGGAAGAGAGCTTCTTCAAGGAAGGCATCCTTGTAAGAGGATTCGCAGTAGGTTAAAATCTTCGAGTAAAAAATGAGGTCTGCAGATGCTGGAGATCACAGCTGCAAATGTGTTGCTGGTCAAAGCACAGCAGGTTAGGCAGCATCTCAGGAATAGAGAATTCGACGTTTCGAGCATAAGCCCTTCATCAGGAATAAGAGAGAGAGAGCCAAGCAGGCTGAGATAAAAGGTAGGGAGGAGGGACTAGGGGGAGGGGCGATGGAGGTGGGATAGGTGGAAGGAGGTAAGAGCTTCTGTGCAGAGGAGATGACCTGGGGGGTGCAGTGAGAGAGGGACTCACTGAAATCCTTGTAGAGGGAGGAAGAGAGCTTCTTCAAGGAAGGCATCCTTGTAAGAGGATTCGCAGTAGGTTAAAATCTTCGAGTAAAAAATGAGGTCTGCAGATGCTGGAGATCACAGCTGCAAATGTGTTGCTGGTCAAAGCACAGCAGGTTAGGCAGCATCTCAGGAATAGAGAATTCGACGTTTCGAGCATAAGCCCTTCATCAGGAATAAGAGAGAGAGAGCCAAGCAGGCTGAGATAAAAGGTAGGGAGGAGGGACTAGGGGGAGGGGCGATGGAGGTGGGATAGGTGGAAGGAGGTAAGAGCTTCTGTGCAGAGGAGATGACCTGGGGGGTGCAGTGAGAGAGGGACTCACTGAAATCCTTGTAGAGGGAGGAAGAGAGCTTCTTCAAGGAAGGCATCCTTGTAAGAGGATTCGCAGTAGGTTAAAATCTTCGAGTAAAAAATGAGGTCTGCAGATGCTGGAGATCACAGCTGCAAATGTGTTGCTGGTCAAAGCACAGCAGGTTAGGCAGCATCTCAGGAATAGAGAATTCGACGTTTCGAGCATAAGTCTCCTCTGCACAGAAGCTCTTACCTCCTTCCACCTATCCCACCTCCATCGCCCCTCCCCCTAGTCCCTCCTCCCTACCTTTTATCTCAGCCTGCTTGGCTCTCTCTCTCTTATTCCTGATGAAGGGCTTATGCTCGAAACGTCGAATTCTCTATTCCTGAGATGCTGCCTAACCTGCTGTGCTTTGACCAGCAACACATTTGCAGCTGTGATCTCCAGCATCTGCAGACCTCATTTTTTACTCGAAGATTTTAACCTACTGCGAATCCTCTTACAAGGATGCCTTCCTTGAAGAAGCTCTCTTCCTCCCTCTACAAGGATTTCAGTGAGTCCCTCTCTCACTGCACCCCCCAGGTCATCTCCTCTGCACAGAAGCTCTTACCTCCTTCCACCTATCCCACCTCCATCGCCCCTCCCCCTAGTCCCTCCTCCCTACCTTTTATCTCAGCCTGCTTGGCTCTCTCTCTCTTATTCCTGATGAAGGGCTTATGCTCGAAACGTCGAATTCTCTATTCCTGAGATGCTGCCTAACCTGCTGTGCTTTGACCAGCAACACATTTGCAGCTGTGATCTCCAGCATCTGCAGACCTCATTTTTTACTTACAGTGGGAAAACCAAATCTATCATGTTTAGTTTCTGCCACAAAGAATTGAGTACCCTTGCAGATTTCACACATTCGCCCAATCATTCAACCTCAATCTATGACCTCATGTGCTCTTAGCCACAAAACACATGTTCAACCACATCCATAATATCCAGCAAGTTTGAGTTTGAGTTTATATGTGATTGTTGGGGGGGGGGCGGGGGGCGCACGGGTAGAGTGGAGGGAGGGTGGAGGTGGAGGTGGTGCAGGGGGGAAACATTTACCCCTCACCCGACGTCAGGAGAACAGACATTCTGCTGATTATCATGTTACAGTTTGTGGGCTCTTGCTCTGCCTCAGCTGGCTGCCATTTTTTGGCGATTACACTAACGATAGCATTTCAAAAGCTACTCAATTATTTGAAAAGCACTTTGAGACTCCCTGAGCTCATGAGAAGTGTGATATAAACATAAGTCTTCCTTTCCAATACTTACAAAGCTTGGTAGACACTGAACATGAAAGAAACCCAAATACTGTTAAACACTTCATACCATTAAATAAATACATGACAAATTAAGTTAACTTCAAACTTGAGAAATGTTTTCACAGTATATTGCTTTTTTTTAAAAAAATGAACTTCCTTACCTAGAGAATACAAATCAAGTCAGAGTCAAACAACATGGAAACAAACAGACTCTTTGATCAAAGTTGTCCATGCCGACCAGATTTCCCAAACTGAACTAGTCCTATTTCCCTCTGTTTAGCCCAAATCCCTCTGAAGATTTACTATTCATGTACTTGTCCAAATGTCTTTTAAGTGTTCTAACTGTACCTGCATCAACCACTTTCTCTGGCAGTTCATTCCACATACAAACCACCCTCTTTGTGAAAAACGTTGCCCCTCAGGTCCCTTTTAAATCTTCTCCTCTCACCTTAAAATTAAGCCTTCGAATTTAGAACTCCCCTATCCTAGGAAAAAAAACCTTTGCTTTTCACCTTATCTATGACCCTCATGGTTTATAAGCCTCTGTAAGGTCACCCCTCAAAACCTCCTATACTCCAGTAGAAAAAAATGTCGATCCACCCTGTACTTAGGTCTCAAACTATTCAGTCCTTGTAAATTCTTTCTGCCCCCTCTTGAATTTAATAAGATCCTTCCCACAGCAGGGTGACCAGAACTGTACACAATACTCCAAAAATGACCTCATCAACATCCTGTACAACCACAAGAGCAATACAGGCAAGCATGCCAAACGCCTTCTTTACCACTTTTAGGCGGCACGGTTGCACAGTGGTTAGCACTGCTGCCTCACAGCGCCTGTAGACCCGGGTTCAATTCCCGACTCAGGCGACTGACTGTGTGGAGTTTGCACGTTCTCCCCGTGTCTGCGTGGGTTTCCTCCGGGTGCTCCGGTTTCCTCCCACAGTCACAAAGATGTGCGGGTCAGGTGAATTGGCCAAGCTAAATTGCCCGTAGTGTTAGGTAAGGGGTAAATGTAGGGGTATGGGTGGGTTGCGCTTCGGCGGGTCGGTGTGGACTTGTTGGGCCGAAGGGCCTGTTTCCACACTGTAAGTCTAATCTAATCACTCCGTCTACCTGTGATGCAACTTTCAATGAACTATGGACCTGAACCCCTAGCCTCCTCATTTGCTGAGTTCGTGGTGTTTAGTTTATCACTTAGTCTGCAGAGGGGTTATCGGAGGACAGCGGGTCAACATTCACCCGTCAGTAACAGGGAGAAGCAAATGATCCTTTCAATAGAGAGAAAACCAAAGGATTATAATCTCCATGCAAAATTCCAGTTCTCCCAGAGTCGCGAGTCTCAGTATTAAGCAACGCTGTGGCTTTAGGGCAATATAGCATGCACTCCAAATCTTGCACTTCATGTTGAGAGCCTTTGAGTTGCCAAATGAAACTTCTTTCAAAGTTGTGCCACCCAGTGCTCCATCAATATCGTTGGCCAACAATTGGTGAATAATCAATGATAATCATAAATTTAAATTAAAACTGACAACATAGAAATACAGGACAACCCAGAAGAGGCCATTCAGCCCATTGTATCTATGCCAGTCAGTATTGATGCTGAATCACACTGTTCATCTCTTGGTCTGTAGTCCTGCAGGCTATGCCCATCAAATGTAGAGAATCTAATCTAATCTAATCTTGGGAAATAAGGTGTTAGCGGGGGAACATTTTAAAAAGATGAGTGGCATGGTGGCTCAGTGGTTAGCACTGCTGCCGCATAGCACCAGGAGCCCAGGTTTGATTCCAGCCTCAGTTGATTGTCTGTGTGGAGCTTGCACATTCTCCCTGTGTCTGTGTGGGTTTCCTCCGGGTGCTCTGGTTTCCTCCCACAGTCTAAAGATGTGCAAGTCAGGTGAATTGGCCATGCTAAATTGCCCATAGTGTTAGGTGCATTAGTCAGAGGGAAATGGATCTGGGTGGGTTACTCTTCAAAGGGTCAGTGTGGATTGGTTGTGCTGAAGGGCCTGTTTCCACACTGTAGGGAATCTAATCTAATTTAAATGCATTATACAGTGTCCTCTTTCATGCAACAATGGTTTATGTCTGTATTCCTGTCTCAGTCTGAGACTTTCAGAATCCCGCTGAATGAAAAACTTCTCAACTCCACTCTAATCCTTCGACCAACTATTTTAAACATATGCCCTTTGTTCTTGACCTCTTTGCTGATGGAAACAGTGAATTGAATTGGGAATTCTGGCAAATACGATAATTAGGATGCTATTTTAAAAGGTACATTAATATTTAAAGCTCTTATCTGAACAAAAAGTTGTTTTGAAAGCATACGTTACATAAGTACATCAGAATAATATAACACAATGCAGAATATAGTGTTACAGCTACAGAGAAGATGCAAAGAAACATCTAATATATGAGAGGTCTATTCATAAGTCTGATAACAGTGGGGAAGAAGCTGCTCTTAAATTTGTTGGTATGTGTTTTCAAACTGTTGTGTCTTCTGCCCAATGAAAGAGGGTGGAAGAGAGCATAACTGGGATGGGAGGAGTATTTCATTATATTCGAGGAGAAAGTGAGGTCTGCAGATGCTGGAGATCAGAGCTGAAAATGTGCTGCTGGAAAAGCGCAGCAGGTCAGGCAGCATCCAAGGAACAGGAGATTCGACGTTTCGGGCATAAGCCCTTCTTCAGCAGCCCTTCCTGAAGAAGGGCTTATGCCCGAAACATCGAATCTCCTGTTCCTTGGATGCTGCCTGACGTGCTGCGCTTTTCCAGCAACACATTTTCAGCTATTTCATGATATTACCTGCTTTCCTGAGGCAATGGGAAGTGGAGACTCTGTCAATGGAAGGAAGGCTGGTTTTTTGTGATTGGGCTGTGTTCAGAACTGATTTCTTGTGGTCTTGGGCAAAGCAGTTGCCATACCAATCTGTAATGCATCTGGATAGGATGCTTTCTGTAGTGCATCTATAAACATTGGTAAGAGTAATTGTGGACATGCTGAATTTCCTTAGCCTTCTGAGGAAGTATAAGGGTTGATGTGTTTTCTTGACTGCAGTGTCGACATGGACCAGGATGGATCATTGGTGATATTTAATCCTAGAAGTTCTCTACCACCTCCACCTCAGCACCACTGATATAGACTGGGGTATGTCCTCCACTCCACTTCCTGAAGTTGATGACCAGCTCCTTCATTTTGCTGGGAGATACTATTGCATTTACACCATCTCATTAAGCTGTCTATCTCCTTCTTGAACTCTGTGTCTCGTCATTGCTTGAGATCTGACCCACTTCGGTGGTGTCATCAGCAAATTTGTAAATTGTGTTGGAGCTAAATTTAGCCACACAGTCGTGAGTGTATAAGGAGTATAGTAAGAGGCAGAGTACGCAGTCTTGCTGGGCACCCGGTATTGAGGATTATTCTGGAGGAGGTATTGTGCCTATCCTTAGTGATTGCAGATCAGGAAGTCAAGGATCCAGTTGCTGAACTTCTGATCTGATTGGATCACTTTCATTCTGGTCAGCTGGTTGTAAACTTTCATTTGGAACTCATGTAGATGATTAGATTAGGTTACCTACAGTGTGGAAACCAGCCCTTCGGCCCAACTAGTCCACACCAACCCTCCAAAGAATAACCCACCCAGAGACATTTCCCTCTAACTAATTCACCTAACACTATGGGCAATTTAGCATGGCCAATTCACCTAACCTGCAAATCTGTTGTCTGTCGGAGAAAACAGAGCACCCGGAGGAAACCCACGCAGACACTGGGGAGAATGTGCAAACTCCACACAGACTGTTGCCTGAGGATGGAATTGAATCTGGGTAGCTGGTGCTGTGAGGCAACAGTGCTAACCACTGAGCCATCATGCCGCCCCAGAGATTAGTGATGGGAAAAATCCTCACAATTTCCAGTGCTGCTATAACAATTTTTATCAACTGACTGTCACTATGATGTGGTTTCTGATATGAGTAAAACAACACTGCTAATATGAAATACTCATGGTACTCCCAGTATGTGGTGTAGTGGTCATGTCACTAGACCGGTAATCCAGAATAAGGCTAACATTGTGGTAGCAGTGGTTCAAATCCCACTATGGCAGCTAGTGAAATGTACATTCAATACAAATAAAAGTTTGCTGAATGGTGGTCACGTCACAACTGTTGATAGTTAAACAAAATCAGTACACTACTATATTTTAGGTTGGAAGATCAGTCTTCCTTACCAGGTTTACATATGCCTCTTAACTGCCCTCTTGGGCATTTTTCAGAATCCCTACAGTGTGGAAACAGGCCATTTGGCCCATCAAGTCCACATTGATCCTGTGAAGAGCATCTCACCCAGACCCACCTCATCCCTATAATTCTGCATTTCCCATGGCCAATCCACCTAATCTGCAAATCTTCGGACTGAGGGATGAAACCAGAGCATCTGGAGGAAATCCACGCAGATGCAGGGAGAATCTCCACACACATATATGCCTGAGGCTGGAATCAAACCCAGATGTCCAGTGCTTTGAGGTTAGCAGTGCTAACCACTGAGCCACCATGCCATCCCAGGAATGGAAAATAAATACTACCTATTCATAAAATATTGCTAAAAAAAAGACAAGCATATGAAAGAGAAGGTAATAGAATTGTTAATGGTACATTTATAGGAGGAGACTCACTTACAGCATTAACACTGTTATAGACTGGTAAGGCCAAATTGGTCTGTTTCTGTCTTAAGTCTCAAATGAAATCTTAGTAATATCATCCACTTGTAATCAACCAGCTCTTCAGAGACCTAAGTGAACATTAACAAGCTGACCAGCAACTCCAACGTGCCATTCACAGATGACTTGTTATTTGTTCAGTTTCACAAGTGATCTGTGATTTTTCACCAGATATCCTGGAATCTAACATATCACAAACAAGAGAGAAACTCATGTGCATTTGCTGAAACAACTGTTTTCCAACATCTTCCCCAAAGATGTGATTCCTCATTTGGGGTCAATTCCAAGGTGCAAGATGCACTTTGATCCTTCATCCCTCAATTAATGTCATTGGCTGCAAAGCATATCACATGGTCATGCAACATGATATAAAAATGCAAGTCTTTTTTAAATTAGTTGAAAAAACTCAGAAAAGTGACATGAATAAAAGAAACTCTCAGTCATCAGAGATGTAAACACTCTGGAATTCTCTTCTCAAGGGTAGTGGAAAGAGGGTCAACCTAGGTTATGGTTAGATGCTGTAAGTCACAGAGTGGCTGCAGATGGGCTACAATGGATGCTTTAAGCACAGTACAAGACAGGCCAGTATGGCATACCAGGAAAACAGATGGGAATAGCTCCAAGCAAATGAATGATCTGCTATACCACCTGTGTAACTGTAAAGTAGGGGATACGTAACCTGACCAAATCTAACATAGGAATTATTTTCAATTACTAGTAAAATGTGTCAAAAAGAAAGAAATACCAATGCAACAGAATATACTGGATTTATGTAATTCCTGGATATTTTTTATTCCCTTAACATCTATTTTCCTTAATATAATTCAGACAGCAGAGAATTATATTAAGGTCCTCCCAGAGGGATTGGCATTAGAAACATATTGATGTTTATTACTGACCTGGACCAAGGAATGCAGAGTATAATTTCAAATTTGGCAAACAATAGAAAAGCCTCACCACTGTAGGAAATAATGAAGACAATAGTAACAGATTTTAGAAGGATATGGACAAATAAAATGGGCAGACACATGGTAGATAAGATTTAATGAAGAGAAACAGGAATCGTTTTGGTTGGGGAGACAATCAGAATTTTGACACAATTGTTTTCTTTAGGATATTTTCATGGAATGGTTTATTGGTCAATTTTAATTGTCTTCAATTGAATGGCATGTGAGGCCATAGCAGAGTTTAGTTACGAATCAATCACATTGCTATAGGTTTGGAGTCATACAGAGGCCAAAATGTGTAAGGATGGCAGACGTTCTTTCCAGAAGGATGCTAGTGAACCAGATGGGTTTCTGCATTAATCAATGGTAGTTGGCATGGTTACCGTTACTGAGACTAACCTTCAATTCCAGATTTATTAATTCAATTTAAATTCCACTAGTTGCCATGGTGGAAGTTGAACTGATGTTCCTGGCCTATTAGCCTGGGCTTCTGGATTACTAATTGTTAAAGTGTGGCGCTGGTCAGGCAGCATCCAAGGAGCAAGAGAGTCAACGTTTCGGACACTACCCTTCTTCAGGACCCTGGATTACTGGACCAATGACATTACCAATGCGCCATCATCTTCATCCCCCTTTCAAAAGGTGTGTTGTCAGGGATTGACCTGAAGATGGCAGAACAAGTTGAAAATGCTACTTCAGTAAGGAATATGGGAGCCTTGGCTTTAAAGGAATGGTGTTCAAAAGTAGGGGTTTTGCTAAATCTTTATGAACCATTATTTGACTTCATCTGGAGGACTGTATTCACTTCTGGGCTTGAATTTCAAACGACATTAGAGAGGATGCAGAGGAGATTTACTTGGATAGCACCAGGGAAAGAGGGAATTTAGTTTGTGTTAAGACTGGAGATAGTGTCATAGAGTTATATAGCATAGAAACAGACCCTTCGGTCCAACTAGTCCATGCCGGCCATGTTCCCAAACTAAACTAGTTCCACCTGCCTGTGTTTGGCCTATATTCATCCAAACCTTTCATATTCATGTACTTATCCAAACATCTTTTGTAGTTATACTTGCATCCATTACTTCTTCTGATGACTCATTCCACACATGAACCATCCTCTGTGTGAAAAGGCTGCCCTCATCCTTTTTAAATCTTCCTCCTCTCACCTTAAGAATATGCTCCCTAGTTTTGAACATCTCTACCTGAGGGAAAAGAACTTTGCTGGTTTTATAAACCTCTGTAAGGTCAGCCCTCAACCTCCTCCACTCCAATGAAAATAATCCCCAGCCTACCCAGCCTATTATTATAATTCAGATCCTCCATTCTCGGCAACATCCTGGTTAATTGTTTCTTAACCCTCTCCAGCTTAATAATATCCTTCCTATAACAGGGCAACCAGAACTGCGTACAGAGGCCTCACCTGTACAACCTCAATATGATATCCCAACTCCAAGCTCAAAGGTCTGAGTATCGAAGACAAGCATACTAAACACTCTCCTAACCACTCTGTCCACCTGTGACACAAATTTCAAAGAGCTCTGTCCCCGAACCCTGTAGATCACTCTGTTCTACAATACTATCCAGGGCTCAAACATTAATCACATAAGTCACACCCTTGTTTGTTTTACCAAAATGCAATATTTATCAAAATTAAACTCCATCTGCCACTCCTTAGCCCATTGACCCAATTGATCAAGATCTCTTTGCCCTCTTAGATGACCCTCTTCACTGTCTACTACACCACTAATTGTGATGTCATCCACAAACTTGATAACCATGGCTTCTATATTTTCATCCAAATAATTTATATAAATGACAAACAAGTGGATCCAATACCAATCCCTGATGCTGCAGTTGTTCTCCTTGGAACAGAGAAGGTTCAAGGGAACTGAATCGAGCAAGTGAGGACAAACTGTATCAGTGGCTGGAGGATTTTCATTATTTGTATGACTAGGGAAGCAGTTACCAACTGCAGTGAGGTTACCAACTCATTCAGTGCTTCAGCTGGCATACTGTGAATGTTGTGTTGCCACCAGACATAGATCTCCCAGGGCAGGAGGTCAGTGCATGGGCAACAGTCTGAATTGAATGGCCATGGTCATGATTTGAGCGGAAAATGTGTTGATGGAAAAGCGCAGCAGGTCAGGCAGCATCCAAGGAACAGGAGATTCGACGTTTCAGGCATAAGCCCTTCTACAGGGCTTATGCCCGAAACGTCGAATCTCCTGTTCCTTGGATGCTGCCTGACCTGCTGCGCTTTTCCAGCAACACATTTTCAGCTCTGATCTCCAGCATTGGCAGACCTCACTTTCTCCTCCATGATTTGAGCAGCCTCTCATGCCCCATTTGTGGAAGCCACGTCACCATGACCCATCCTCGAGTAGTCACGGGCTGTCCAGACTATACATCAGAAGCAGCATCAGTAGAACAGCGAGCATGGATTTAAAAGATTGGCAAAAGAACTCCACCAACATGAGACAAACTCTCTTTCTAAAGCAAGTTTGTGTGAATTGTCTGGGTTGGGGTGGGGGGAGCAGATTCAACACTTGATAAATATTTCACGGAGAAAATGCTTACCCTGTTGGGGAGGGAAAAAAAACAGGCAACTAGCATTCATTCAACAGCTTTACCTCAGGGTTGACCCAGGCAAGATGGGCAAATGGCTTCATTCTATGCTGTATTACTTTTGATAATCAGGTTGGATTACCAGTTGGAATATTCGATTCAAATTCTTTGATGTGGGTTATGCTAAAATGGTTGATTGATTTGCACAACATGAAAAGAAATTTGAATGAATGGTTATATTCCATCATGCAGCAGTAAAGCCATCAGTTAGCGGGCATGGAAAACAACAAGAAATTGCGTTTTTAGCACATTCAGTGAAAAGAAAGGTGCTTTTACCAGAGCTGAACAGACTGGTTTCCTTGATTCTTCAGTAGCCACGTTCTGCACTGCATTTTCCAGAGATGCTGATTCAACCTGCTGCTTGCAAATATAAACGCAGTTCTTTTCGACAATTGTCCTCAAACCTTTAAACAGAATGATGCTGGAAGTGCAGCCCATTCCACTTGTGTGTGTCGAGGTTGTTCATCAATCAATTTTGTCCAACTTAGACTGTGGACCACGACAGCTCGTGAAGGAGGCTGGCCGCACAGTGCTCAGCATCCTCTCCCCTCTGTAAGACGGAAGGGTTACACCATCCCAGGAATTCACCTGAATGACCCTCTTCCCCTCTCGTCACCTTGAGTGACGAATGACACATCCAAAAAGGACAGTGCAAAGGAGTCGAACGGCTACAAAATCGTTTTGGTTTCCAAAGAAGAAAAAAATCACTGCAGCACCACGACAGAGCCCGATCAAACAGGGCTTTCTTCAGAGAGTTAAAGGTGCAATCGGAAAAATCAAATTAAAGATGGAACTGTATAGGTGCACATCTCAGGGTGATCTTCCGAGACAGCTACATTCAGAGTCTCACTGAGACACAGCCAAGGTATTGCTGTACCGTTCCCTGGTCAATTTCAGCATTGCACTAACGCCTCTGGTAGGTTTTGTACCATCTTTAATATTAAGATGCACGTTAACTCCCATCTATTTTGCTGATCTAAAAACGTTGTGATTTGTTGTTCGAGATCCCATGGGGGGGCGGGGGGAAGGCTTGGAAACAGTGCCGATGGAAACTGACGAATGTGTAAATATTCCGATGCAGCTGGAGCGGCGGGGAATCGCTGCTCTTTATCTCGGCTCCTATCACCACCTCAACCAAAAAACAAATGCCTTCTTCAGAAAACTAACCAGCCAGGCGCGTTGAAGTGAAATTGCCAAGACTTCTGAATTAGTTGAAACCTAGCCCCACATAATTACAAACAAAAAAAACATCCCTCGTCAATACAGTCACAGCGTGGACGTATGCGCTTAAAATGGTTTGCAAATAAAAGTGATTCCACAAAGGTACATTCTAGCAAGAAGAGATATGAGCCATCACTACACAGCGAAAGAGGATAACGTGAAGTTGCCTCCCACTGCCAAAAGCCAGCCTCCACCCTCCCTGCCCTATCCCTCTCCCATTTCCCCTCCTCTCCAACACCACACTTCCACTGCCCCTCTTTCACCCCACTTGGGGCATTTTGTTGCTGTTCATGGTCTCAGTAAGCAGCTCAGGGTCGAGAACATAAAAATCAAGGTTAACTCTTTCCCGGAGTGCTGCCATGTCAGAGCTGATCATATCTTTCATACAGCTGCTAGACCCTCCTTCGACTGACTGAACCGGTCCTCACCCTGAATAACTTCTCTTTTCAATCCTCCCACTTCCTCCAAACTAAAGGAGTTGCCATGGGCACCCGCATGGGCCCCAGCTATGCCTGCCTCTTCGTAGGATATGTGGAACAGTCCATCTTCCGCAACTACACTGGCACCACCCCCCCACCTTTTCCTCCGCTACATCGATGACTGTATCGGCGCTGCCTCGTGCTCCCACGAGGAGGTTGAACAGTTCATCAACTTTACTAACACCTTCCATCCCGACCTGAAATTCACCTGGACTGTCTCAGACTCCTCCCTCCCCTTCCTAGACCTTTCCATCTCTATCTCGGGCGACCGACTCAACACAGACATCTATTATAAACCGACTGACTCCCACAGCTACCTGGACTACACCTCCTCCCACCCTGCCCCCTGTAAAAACGCCATCCCATATTCCCAATTCCTTCGTCTCCACCGCATCTGCTCCCAGGAGGACCAGTTCCAACACCGCACAGCCCAGATGGCCTCCTTCTTCAAGGACCGCAGATTCCCCCCAGACGTGATCGACGATGCCCTCCACCGCATCTCCTCCACTTCCCGCTCCTCCGCCCTTGAGCCCCGCCCCTCCAACCGCCACCAAGACAGAACCCCACTGGTTCTCACCTACCACCCCACCAACCTCCGCATACAATGTATTATCCGCTGCCATTTCCGCCACCTCCAAACGGACCCCACCACCAGGGATATATTTCCCTCCCCTCCCCTATCAGCGTTCCGCAAGGACCACTCCCTTCGTGACTCCCTCGTCAGATCCACATCCCCCACCAACCCAACCTCCACCCCCGGCACCTTCCCCTGCAACCGCAGGAAATGTAAAACTTGCGCCCACACCTCCTCCCTCACTTCCCTCCAAGGCCCCAAGGGATCCTTCCATATCCGCCACAAGTTCACCTGTACCTCCACACACATCATCTATTGCATCCGCTGCACCCGATGTGGCCTCCTCTATATTGGGGAGACAGGCTGCTTACTTGCGGAATGCTTCAGGGAACACCTCCGGGCCGCCCGGACCAACCAACCCAATCACCCCATGTCTCAACACTTTAACTCTCCCTCCCACTCCACCGAGGACATGCAGGTCCTTGGACTCCTCCACCGGCAGAACATAACAACACGACGCTGGAGGAGGAGCGCCTCATCTTCCGCCTGGGAACCCTCCAACCACAAGGTATGAATTCAGATTTCTCCAGTTTCCTCATTTCCCCTCCCCCCACCTTGTCTCAGTCGGTTCCCTCAACTCAGCACCGCCCTCCTAACCTGCAATCCTCTTCCTGACCTCTCCGCCCCCACCCCACTCCGGCCTATCACCCTCACCTTGACCTCCTTCCACCTATCCCACCTCCATCGCCCCTCCCCCAAGTCCCTCCTCCCTACCTTTTATCTTAGCCTGCTTGGCTACTCTCTCTCATTCCTGATGAAGGGCTTATGCTCGAAACGTCGAATTCTCTATTCCTGAGATGCTGCCTGGCCTGCTGTGCTTTGACCAGCAACACATTTGCAGCTGTGATCTCCAGCATCTGCAGACCTCATTTTTTACTCGAAGATTAGACATAGGCTCCACCTGCCCTGTGAAAATGAACGCCGTTCATGATTCCAGGATCTTCTATAGCACTTTACAGCGAATGAATTACTTTACAACTGTAACCACTGTTGCAATGTTGGAAACACAGCAGTCATGTTCTCACAGGAAGCTCCCAGAAATATCATTGTGATGATAACCAGTCTTTATTGTAAAAATATACTTTGTTCATAAAAAAAAGTATTTTTATGTTTCTCTACCTTGGGTTGGCATGGTGGCTCAGTGGTTAGCACTGCTGCCTCACAGCGCCAGGGATCTGTGTTCAATTCCCGCCTTGAGCCAGCTGTCCACACATTCTCCCTGTGTCTATGTGGGTTTCCTCTAGGTGCTCCATTTTTATTATACAAGTCCAAAAATATACAGGTTAGGTGGATGGGCAATGGTGAATTGTTCCATTGTTGAAAATGTGTTGCTGGTTAAAGCGCAGCAGGTCAGGCAGCATCCCATTTTCCATTGTGTCCAGGGTTGTGCAGGTTCGGTGGACTGGCCATGCGAAATGCAGAGTTACAGGGATAGGGTAAAGGGGTCAGCCTGGGTGGGGTGATGTTTAGGGAGGGTCAGTGTGGATTCAATGGGGCAAATGGCCTGCTTCCACACTATAGGAATTCTATGATTCTATGTACACACACAAGGTGCTAAAACAATTCAGTACAGTCTTTGCTGTCGAAAAAACAGACATGTTGCAATTTGACATTCCTCAGGATTTCCCTGCAAACATTTTCTACTCATACAGGAAACTATTTACATTCATTTTGAGGCACCAGAGGGTCTGATATCTAAATGGACCCCTGTTATATTTTGGCCAAAAGACCATAGACGGTGGTCTTTCCCCACTGCGCCTTGGTGGCAGCTGCTCCAAGCTTTAATGCTTCCCTCAGCACATAGTCCTGGACCTTGGAATGTGCCAATCTGCAACATTCGGTTGAGGTCAACTCCTTGCTCTGGAAGACCAACTGGTTTCGGGCAGACCAAAAGAGCGTTGTTTATTGAGTTGATGTTCCTCCAGGCCCAGTTGATGATTGTCTCAGTGTGTGTCCCAGGAAACAGCTAATACAGCACAGAGTCCTGCGTCACAGAGCTGCATGGGGCAAACCTCAACAAAAACCAATGCATCTCTCTCCAGCCCTTCATTACAAAGACACATTCCAGCAGATGTGTGACTGTCCGTGTAGCCGCATTGAGGGCAGCGTGCAGTGGCATACAGAGACCGGGCATCCTAAATGATCTGACGGGTAGCATCCTTCTCACTGCCAGCCAAGCTACACCTTGATGCTGAGAGTCACAGACAGTCATAGTGTCATACAGACAGAAACAAACCCTTTGGTCCAACCAGTCCATGCCGAACATAATTCCGAACTAAATTCGTCCCACCACCTGCTCCTGGCACATATCCCTCCAAACCTTTCCTGTTCATATACTTATCCAAATGGTTCACTGGAAATTTCTGGTGATGGGACATTTTGCCAAATTTGACAATCTGCTCAGGGAACCACATGATAGGATCCACCCTTTCCTTATTCCGCAGGGTCTCAAGGGCGCTATGTGCCGAACATGCCTAATGGACTTGCGGTTAAAGGTGTTTTCTTTTGCAAATTTTTCCTTAAGGTACAGGTGATACAGGATGGTCCAGTTACTTGGGGAGTTCTGTTGTCATGAGGCTAGAGCTGAAAATGTGTTGCTGGAAAAGTGCAGCAGGTTAGGCAGCATCCAAGGAACAGGAGAATCGACGTTTTGGGCATTCTGAATTCTGAAGAAGGCCTCATGCCCGAAACATCGATTTTCCTGCTCCTTGGATGCAGCCTGACCTGCTGCGCTTTTCCAGCAACACATTTTCAGCTCTAGCCTCATGACAACAGAACTCCCCAAGTAACTGGACCATCCTGTATCACCTGTACCTTAAGGAAACATTTGCAAAAGAAAACACCTTTAACCGCAAGTCCATTAGGCATGGTCGGCACATAGCGCCCTTGAGACCCTGCGGAATAAGGAAAGGGTGGATCCTATCGTGTGGTTCCCTGAGCAGATTTGACTTGCTGCGCTTTTCCAGCAACACATTTTCAGCTCTGATCTCCAGCATCTGCAGTCCTCACTTTCTCCTGTAATGTGGCTAGACCCATCCTTCATAACACAGGAGCCAGGTTATACCCAGATAGTTCCATTTAAAGTCATGTTGGAAGATTGGTCAGGAGACCTTTGACATGGTGCTACCTGATCATTTGTACCTACCTTAGAGGACCAATGGGACCCTCAGTTTAACATCTCCTATCTGAATGATGATACCTTTAGCATTGCCTCACTCCTCCAGATATACACTGCTGGGTCAGCATTGATTCTATATTGAAGCCTCTAAAGTGGGAATCGAAACAGGGCAGGACACCAGAGACATTTGGCTTTTACACTTATTTCCTCTCCTTACATTTTCTTTGTGCCTCTGATATTTGTTCCCTTTCAAAAGAGACTGCACCATTTTTTTTGTTCGGTTGTGCCAATAGTAAGATGGGAAATAGGAGCAAGACTAGCCCATTCAGACATTCCGACATTCAATATGATCACAGCTGACCATCCAATTCAGAGCCCTGCTCCAGCTTTCCCCCCATACCCTTTTATCCCTTTACACCAAAGAACTACATCTATCTCCTTCTTGAAAACAGTCAAAGTTTTGGCCTCAACTGTTTTCCGTAGCAGAGAATTCCATAGGCTCACCAATTTCTGGTGAAGAAATTTCTCCCCATCTCAATCATAAATGACCTACCCTGCATCCTTAAACTGTGGCGCCAGTTTCTGGACTCACTGGTCACTGGGAACATCCTTCCTGTGTTTACCTGTATAGTGCTGTTCGAACCTTGTAGTTTTCCTTAAGATCCCCATTCATTGTTTTAAATCCCATTCTAGTCTAAACTTCTTCTCAAACTCAAATTAAGTTGCGGGAAGCTTTCAAGTGTCCATGTAGCACTTCCTTTAACTGTCATAATTGCACAGCCATTATCCTAACCCTCCATAAAAACACAATCGTTTTGACAATGTCTGGCGTTCTAGGTACATAAAGAACCCAACTCAGAAGAAATACAGAGAGAAAGCAAATTTAGTAATTGATTAAATAGTTAGACAGTTACAAAATAGGTCTCTCTTTCACATGTTATCATTTTGTAATATTACACCCATAAATCATTTTTGATTAAAAACTACCTTGTCAGAATTCAGACGGTTACATCACCACATTGCCATGCACACCCCAGCATGAGCTGCAATTGAATATTTTGAATTAAATTAGTACATCTCTCATTAGCCTCAGCATTAAGAGATGAGAGTGCACCTTCACAAGAATAAACAATCATGAATGAAGGTGTGGCACATCAATTCAGGAGGGAAATAGCTGGGGATAAAATAAAAACCCTCAGGAACTTTAACTATCATGACTCGTAATCCCAGCAATGGGAAAATAACACACCATCATTTTAATTACTGCCTTCTGGCACTCTGACTCCCAATTATTTCTTTCATGTGTTGGTGGGAAAATGTAAAGAACCTTCTTTATTTTTGGCCACACACCATCTCTTATTTAAAGGAGTGAAATTTCATTGTGTAGAATTTTACTTCAAGAGTGCAGCCAATCTGGCTAATTGTGTCATACCGGTTGCGAAATATGATACAAGAAGTAGGTCCCTTCATTTCCCACTATGATCTTCACAGGCACTGAAATCTTAAGGAAAAACACCCTAGAGCTCCACAATACATGGAAATGCTGTCACAAGCCAGTTATAACCACTCCTGCACATCCAGACTACTCTTCCTTTCTAAAACAAATACTACTGAGAGTCATAGTCATACAGACATAGGCACGGAAACAGACCCTTCAGTAAAGCAGTCCATGCCGACCCATAATCCCAAACTAAACTCGTGCCATCTGCTTGTGCTTGGTCTATCTCCCTCCAAACCCTTCCTATTCATGAACTTATCCAAATGTCTTTTAAACATTGTAACTCTACCTCCATCTACCACTCTGGAAGTTCATTCCACATACAAACCATTCTGTGTAAAAAAAGTTGCCCCTCATGTCTTTTTCAAATCTTTCTCCTCTCATCTTAAAAGTAAGCCCCCTAGACTTCAAAAACCCCACCTTGAGGAAAAGACATTTGCTATTCACCGTACCCATGCCCCTATGATTTTATCAACCTCTAAATGATTACGCCTCAACCTCTATGCTCCAGTGAAAAAAGTCTCAGCCTATCCAGTCTGCCCTTAGCACTCAACCCTCCATTCCCAACATCTTGGTAAATCGCTTCTGAACCTTCTCCAGTTTATTAATATCTTTTCTTTATCAGGGTGACCAGAACTGCACACAGTACTCCAGAACAGGCTTTACCAATATCCTGTACAACCTCAACATGGCATCCCAACATACGTCTGGGCAGTGAAAGCAAGCATGCTGAATGCTGTTTTCACCACCCTGTCTACTTGTGATGCAAATTTCCAAGAATTATGTGCCTGAGCCCCTAGTTCTCTCTGTTCTATAGCACTACTAAAGGCACTACTTTAAATTGTATAAGTCCAACCGTTGTTGGTTTTATGAATATGCAATAACTTATCCAAATTAAACTCTATCTGCCACTTCTCAGCTTATTGACCCATTGATCAAGGTGTCTTTGTAATCTTACATAACCTTCTTCACAGTCCTTTATACACCGATTTTGGTGTCATCCGCAAACTCACTAACCACGCCTTCTATATCCTCATCTAAACCATTTATACAAATTGACCCAGCACCAATCCTTGTGGAACACCGCTGGTAACAGGCCTCCAGTCCAAAAAGCAACCCTCCACCACTGTTTGCTGTTTTCCTGCCATTAAGCCAGTTTTGTATCCAATTGTCAAGCTCTCCCTGAAACCCATGTGACCTAACTTTACTAATTAGTCTACCATGCAAACCTTGTCAAAGGCTTTATTAAAGTCCAAGTAAACGATACCCTCCACTCTTCCCTCATCAATCTTCTTGGTTACTTCCTCAAAAAACTCAATCAAGTTTGTAAGATACGATTTCCTTGCAGTAAAACCCTTGTTATCCAGCATGATTGGTGAATAGGTATTGCTAGTTCATCAAAAGAAAACAAGGAGTTACACAAGATAAGGTACTGCTCTGTTTTGAAGGGGATGAGGGGAGAGGAGAGTCAAAGCTAACAGCACAGTGGGGGAATCACAGTTAAACCACCACAACTGTTTCACACTGATACCTCGAATATTAGACCAACTTTGAAAATAAAAATTGAGCTGTCAATTTTGCTGACAGTTGCTTCAAGCAGTATAATCTTAGTTTAGGCACAATAAACCAAACTGATCCAATTATTTAATAATTTTCAACATTATGCCTAAGGACAGGTTTTGCAGATTTTCAATCTTTTTAAAAAAATAATGCATTATTTGAACATTGGACGTTACAGTGTTTGATTTCATTTCAAGATGTCAGAGATTCCAGTTAATAGAGAATTCCAGTTGTTAGAGCGTGCCAGATAATACAAAATTTACTGCACATTAAAATTGAAACCACTCCTGGAATGTTCAATATTGCGGGAGTTGAGCGCTCTGTGCATCAAAACCAAACAACACCAGTGCAATTAAGAATATAAGAACACATATATAAGGGGATCCTGATCATGGTCACAGCAGGAATTCATCTACAAGGTACAGAAGTAGCCCATAATGCAGGCACAAATTCTGCTGAATGTTAAGACTAATCAGACAAGATCAGATACTGATCCATTCTAATGCTCCGTAAGAAAATCAAGAGGAATAGGTTAACTGATATGCTTCAGACTCATCAGCATCCCAATGTAGCCTTGAACCCTCATTTGAAGTCTGGTTGGGTATTCCTGGGAACTTCATTGATGGAAGAGGGGCCTGCAGCACCAACTGGTTGTGATGGGATCTTTGGGTAATTTTGCTGCCACCAACTCTTCTTATATTTTCAGTATGTAGGACTTACTAGGACATTAAGTTAGACTAGCCTAGGTCTACCCTGGTAAACTAGATTAACATTAGGTAAGAGACATTGTATTCTTCTAAGGACTAATGACCAGATCTGTGCTAACAGCTGTAGACTGTAGCACTGATATCCTTAATCAACTGCTTAGAAGGGACGAACAAACAATAGGTAGAGTCAATCCAGAGCTTCCAAGTTAACACTTTAAGGCCAGTTGCGTTATACAACACTCATCACATGGCCTTCAACAACCCGACCAAACATTCACTCCTTTGCAACTATCAAATGGTACACATCCAATCGGAATGTGAATTGGTCCTGGACTATCTGATTGGCTGAACCATGTAATGGTGTCATTGCCATCATGGCTGTCCCTCGCTTTGAAGATGCTGTCCAATCAGAGCCGAGCATTTCTGCTACAGATATTCAAGTGCCTGGACTGGTTGATTCTCTACCCACAGATCTTTGGGCACAAGAGAAGGATTTCCTTCAATCTAGTGCAGCATTTATTTTATTTAATTACTTTTTCTGCTGGTGCCTTGTCATTACGGTGTTTGGACTCAAAGCATTATGCAGCTTGATGGTTAAGTTGTTATCGTTCTGAACAATTGGTAGCAAGCTCCGCCCACTCATACCATCAATACTGCTGTGTTTCACTGTACATAATACAGTACAGAACAGGAACAGGCCCTTTGGCCCGCATGTCTGTGCTGACCATGATGCCATGCTTAACTAGTCCCATCAGCCTGCCTCTATTCCATATCCTCTATTCCTTGCCTATTTATGTGCCTGTCTAAATGCCTCTTAAACATTACTAACACATCTGCTTTGATCACCTCTACTGGCAGCACTTTCCAGGCACCTACCGCTTACTTTGTGAAAACATTAGCTCACACATCTCCATTAAACTTCCACCCCTCTCGTCTTACACCTACATCCCCGAGTATTTAATCTTTCCACCTTGGGAAAAATATTCTGACTATCCATTCTATCTTTGCCTCTCGTAATTTTATATACTTCTATCAGGTCACCCCTCAGCCTTCAACGCTCTGGGAAAACAATCCAACTTTATCCAGCCTCTCCTTATAGGTAATACCCTCCAATTGATGCAACATTTGGTAAACCTCTTCTGAACACTCTCCAAAGCCTCCACATTCCCTTTCTAAGTTATGCTGCACAGAACTGTACACAATACTCCAAATGTGGCCTAACCAAAATTTCATACATCTTAAACATGACTTGCTAACATGTGTCTAGATTAGAGTGGTGCTGGAAAAGCACAGCAGGTCAGGCAGCATCCGAGGAGCAGGAAAATCAACGTTTCGGGCAAAAGCCCTTCATCAGGAATAGAGGCAGAGTGCCTGCAGAGTGGAGAGATAAATGAGAGGGGGGGGTGGGGTGGGGGTGGGAGTGGGGGTGAAGAGAAAGTAGCATAGAGTACAATAGGTGAATGGGGGTGGGGATGGAGGTGATAGGTCAAAGTGGAAGGTGTGGGAAGGTAGCAAAGAGTACAATGGGTGAATGGGGGTGGGGATGAAGGTGATAGGTCAGAGAGGAGGCTGGAGTGGATGGGTGGAAAGGAAGATAGGCAGGTAGGACTGGTCATGAGGGTAGTGCTGAGCTGGAAAGCTGGAGCTGGGGTGAGGTGGGGGAAGGGAAAATGAGGAAACTGGTGAAATCCACATTGATGCCCGGGGGTTGAAGTGTTCTGAGGCGGAAGATGACTTATTCTTTCTCCAGACGTCTAGTGGTGAGGGAGCAGCAGTAGAGGAGGCTCAGGACCTGCATGTCCTCAGCAGAGTGGAAGGGGGAGTTGAAATGTTGCGCCACAGGGCGGTGGGGTTGATTTGGTGCGGGTGTCCCGGAGATGTTCCCTAAAGCGCTCTGCTAGGAGGTGTCCAGTCTCCCAATGTAGAGGAGACCGCATCGGGAGCACAGGATACAATAAATGATATTGGTGAATGTGCAGGTAAAACTTTGATGGATGTGGAAGTTTCTTTTGGGGCCTTGGATGGAGGTCAGGGAGGAGGTGTGGGCTGCAGGTCTTGCAATTTCTGCGGTGGCAGGGGAGTGTGCTAGGAAGGGAGGGTGGGTTGTTGGGGGGCGTGGACCTGACCAGTAGTCACAGAGGAAACGATCTTTGCAAAAAGCAGAAATGGGTGGGGAGGGAAATATATCCCTGGTGGTGGGGTCTGTTTGGAGATGGCAGAAATATCATCAGATGATGTGGTTTACGTGAAGATTGGTAGAGTGCAAGGTGAGCACTGGGGGATTCTGTCCTTGTTACGGTCAGAGGGGTGGGCTTTGAGGACAGAAGGGTGGGATATGGACGAGATGTATTGGAGGGCATCTTTAACCATGTGAGAAGGGAAATTGTGGTCTCTAAAGAAGGAGGCCATCTGGTGTGTTCTGTGGTGGAACTGGTCCTCCTGGGAGCAGATACGGCAGAGGCGGAGGAATTGGGAATACGGGATGTCATTTTTGCAGGAGGTAGGGTGGGAAGAGGTGTAATCCAAGTAGCTGTGGGAGTCAGTGGGTTTGTAACAACTGTCAGTGTCAAGTCAGTCCTTATTAATGGAGATGGAGAGGTCCAGAGGCTCTGTGGCCCAACATTTCAACTCCTCCTCCCACTCTGCCAAGAATATGCAGGTCCTGGGCATCCTCCACCGCCGCTCCCTCATCACCCGACGCCTGGAGGAAGAACACCTCATCTTCTGCCTCGGAACACTTCAATCCCATGGCATCACTGTGGATTTCACCAGTTTCCTCATTTCCCCTCCCCCTATCTCACCCCAGTTCCAACCTTCCAGCTCAGCACCGCCCTCATGACCTGTCCTACCTGCCTAGCTTCCTTTCCATCTATCCACTCCACCCTCCTTTCTGACCTATCACCTTCATCCCCACCCCCCATTCACCCATTGTACTCTATGCTACTTTCCCCCCCCCCCATTTATCTCTCTACTCTGCAGGCACCCTGCCTCTATTCCTGATGAAGGGCTTTTGCCCGAAATGTTGATTTTCCTGTTCCTTGGATGCTGCCTGACCTGCTGTGCTTTTCCAGCACCACTCTAATCTAGAATCTGGTTTCCAGCATCTGCAGTCCTTGTTTTTACCTTGCTAACATGTGTACTCAGTGCCCCGACTGATGAAGGCAAGCATGCCGAATGCCATCTCTATCACCTTACCCACTGGCGTTGCCACTTTCAGGGAACTATGGACTTACACGCCAAAATCTCTCTGAATAACAATGCTGATAAGGGCCCTGACATTTACTGTGCACTTTTCTCTTGTATTTGACTTCCCATAACAGATCATCTCATGTTTGTCTAGATTAAACTTCATCTGTTATTGCTCTGCTGAACTGTCCAACCAATCTATATTCTGGTGTTTCCTTTGACAACCTTCCACACTATCCACAACTCCACCAATTTTTATGTTGTCTGCAAACTTCCCATATTTTCATCCAAATGATATATATAAATGTGTGTGTATATATTATAAACAACACCGGTCCCAGCACTGATCCTTGAGGAACATCACTGGTCACAGACACCCCTCCACAACTACCTTCTGTCTATTCGGAACAAGTCAATTTTGTATCCAACTTAACAATTCACAATGGATCCCATGTAACTCAATCTTGTGGTCCAGCCTACCATGAAGGACCTGGTCAAATGCTTTAGCAAACTCTATGTAGATAATATCCATCGCCTACCCTCATTAATCATCTTCATCACTTCTTCAAAAATCAAATTTGTGATGAGACCTTCCCTGCTTAAAGCCATGCTGACTATCCCTAATAAGTCCATTCTTTTCCAAATGTGAGTAAATCATGTCCTGAGAATCTTCTTAATAATTTCCCCACCAATGCCATAAGGCTCACCAGTCTAGAATTTCCTGGATTATCTCTGTTTCCCTTCTTCAAAAAAACAACATCATTAGCTATTCTCCAGTCTTCTAGGGCCTTGCCTGTGGCTGAAAAAGATATAAAGGCCCCAGCAATCTCTTTCCTTGCCTCCTTCAGTATCCTGGACAGATTCCATCAGGCCTTAAGAATATATCTATCTTACATGCTTTTCAAGATACTCAACACCTCCTCCTTCTTAATATTGGCATGCCCGAGAATATCAACATGCCCCTCCCTAATCTTACCATCATCCATGTCTTTCTCCTTGGTGAAGGCCCATGTGAAGTACTCCGTAAGGACCCCACCCACTTCCTCTGGCGACACACATAAATTCCCTTATTTTTCCTTGAGTGGGCCCACCCTTTCCCTAGCTACCCTCCTGCTCTAATACATATGAAATGCCTTGGGATTCTCCTTAATTCCATTTGCCAAGGGCCTTTCGTGGTCTGTTTTAGTCCTCCGAATTCCTTGTTTAAGTTCTTTGCTGCTTCCTTTATAATGCTTAATGAGCTTATCTGATTCCAGTTTCCTAAACCTTCCACATGCTTTAATCTTTCTTTTTGACCAAACTTCCAATATCTCTGAATGAGAAGAGTTCCTAAATCTTGACATCCTTATCTTCCAATCTCACAGCAACATGCAGTTCTGAACTATAATCAACCCACCTTTACTGCCATAGTCAGATATGGATTTACCCTCAAACAGCCATCCCCAATCTAATTTCTCCAATTCCTGCCTATTACAGTTATAAATAGCTTTGTTGTGGTTCTGTTCGCCGAGCTGGGAGTTTTTCTTGCAAACGTTTCGTCCCCTTTCTAGGTGACATCTTCAGTGCTTGGGAGCCTCCTGTGAAGCACTTCTGTGCTGATTCCTCCGGCATTTATACTGGTTTGAACCTGCCACTTCTGGTTGTCAGTAGCTGTCCGCTGCAGTGGCCGGTATATAGGGACTATGTCGATGTGTCTGTTGATCGAATTCGTGAATATATGAACAAATTAACGGAACACCCATGGGCTCACCGATCTCTGGACTGATAGCAGAAGCAGTTATGCAAAGGTTAGAAAAAACAGTTTTACCGCAACTACAACCCAAACTATGGATCAGCTACGTGGACGACACCTTTGTAATCATAAAAAACACAGACATAGAGAACACACACCGGACCATCAACGCCACACTCACAGGAATCCGATTCACGAGAGAGGAAAAAAAGGACAACCAGCTCCCATTCCTGGACATAATGGTACAAAGAACATCGAACGGAGAATTCACCACGAAGGTATACAGAAAAGCCACACACACAGACCAAGTCCTGAACTATGAAAGCAACCACCCCAACACACACAAACGAAGTTGCATCAGGACATTATTCAAAAGGGACACAACACACTGCAGCACACCTGAACTACAAAAAGAGGAAGAAGAACACCTATACAAGGTATTCAACAAAAACGGATACCCACACAATTTCATTAACAGATGCCTCAGGGAAAGACAACGAAATGAGGACAAGCCACAACCCAAGGGACTGGCCACACTCCCATACATCAGGAGCATTTCTGAACTGACAGCCAGACTGCTGCAACCACTAGGACTCATAACAGCACACAAACCAACAGCCACTCTCAGACAACAACTCACCAGGACAAAGGACCCGATTCCCAGCATGAGCAAAACCAACGTGGTTTACAAAATCCCATGCAAGGACTGCACAAAACACTACATAGGACAAACAGGAAGACAGCTAACAACCCGCATCCATGAACACCCACTGGCCACGAAACGACACGACCAGCTATCCCTAGTAACCATACACTCAGATGACAAACAACATGAATTCGATTGGGACAACACCACCATTATAGGCCAGGCCAAACAGAGAACAGCCAGGGAATTCCTAGAAGCATGGCACTCATCCACGAATTCGATCAACAGACACATCGACATAGTCCCTATATACCGGCCACTGCAGCGGACAGCTACTGACAACCGGAAGTGGCAGATTCAAACCAGTATAAATGCCGGAGGAATCAGCACAGAAGTGCTTCACAGGAGGCACCCAAGCACTGAAGATGTCACCTAGAAAGGGGACGAAACGTTTGCAAGAAAAACTCCCAGCTCAGTGAACAGAACCACAACAACGAGCACCCGAGCTACAAATCTTCTCACAAACTTTGAATAAATAGCTTTATCCGAAATTTAGCACTTTCACCTTAAGACCAGTCTTATCCTTTCCCTTAATTACCTTAAAACTTACACAATTATGATCATTGCTCTCAAAATGCTCCCTCACTGAAACTTCACTCACCTAGCCAGGTCATTCACCAATATAAGCTCAAGTACAACCCCTTCCACAGTTGGACAATCGACATATTCTTCCAAGAAACACTTCTGGATGCACCTAATAAATTCTGTACCATCCAAACCCCTACACTAAGGAAATCCCAGTCAATGTTGGGAAAGTTAAAATCACCCATGACACCCTGTTCCATCTTTTCAGAATCTGCTTGAACAATCTGTTCCTCTGTCTCCCAAGTTCTATCCATATGGTCTTGTTGGATACCACCTCCCCCCCCCCCAAACAATGTTCTGGTTCCCCCTACTCTGACACACCAGCTTAAAACTTCTCAAGTGGAACTAGCAAACCTCCCCTGCCAAAATATTGGTGCCTCTCCAGTTTAGGTACAGTCCATCTTTCTTGTATAGGTCCCACATGCTCTGGAAGAGATCTCAATGGTGCCAATGACCCCAGAGGTCCTGCTTTTCAACTTTCTATCTAAATCTCTGAACTCCCTTTGTGGGACCTCATCTCCCTCCTTGTTTATGTCATTGGTACCAATGTAGACCATGACGTCCTGCTGCTCACCCTCCCACGAGGACACCTTTAGTATGCTGAGAGGAATGTGATATCATACACCAGCCTTCACTTTCAGTCAAACAGCCACCCACAGTTCCCCTCTGCATATTGAATATTTCTGTAGGTGGTAAACAAACATTTCAAAGAGGGAAATATAAAACCTCAATTTATTTCCAATGTTTCAATAATTCCCATCTTGGGTTTTTCTCACAGCAGTATCTAACTTTAATTCCTGGAGATTCAGGGCAATCCTAGAGATTTGGCTATCCAAATTTTTAATGGTTATTTTTAAATAAGTGTTCCTTACGTTTTTCTTGATGTGGGTAGATATACTGTGCAATGTGGTACACCAAACGATGCAGACAAGACGGAATGCAGATTCAAACCCTGATGAAGAGTCACAGAGTCATACAGCACGGAAACAGACCCTTCAGTCCTACTCGTCCTTGCCGACCAGATATCCTGAATTAATCTAGTCCCATTTGCCAGCATTTGCCCCATAACCCACTAAACCCTTCCTATTCACATACCCATCCAGATGCCTTTTAAATGTTGCAATTGTACCAGCCTCCACCACTTCCTCCAGCAGCTCAATTCATACACGCACCACCCTCTGCATGAAAAACGTGTCCCTTAGATACCTATTATATCTTTCCCCACTCACCTTAAACCTCTAGTTTTGGACTCCCTTATCCTGGGAAAAAGACCTTGGCTATTCACCCTATCCATGCTCCTCTCTCTCTACGGAGCTAAACGATTTTAGCTGAGTCAATGTTCAATGAGTACTATTGGTGTTGAGTATGGTGAAAGCAATTTTTTGCCTTTTTGTTGGTGTCTTCCTCTATTCCCTCAGGACATCACAAAGCACTAGACAACCAATGAAGTTTCTGTTTTTTTATAAGGTGCAGTCACTTTTGTAATGCAGGAATTCTAACAACCAGTTCGCACACTCCAGCTCCTACTAACTCAAACAAATACTGTCCAGACAATTTTTTTTGTTTGTTCAGGTGATGTTGGTTGAAAGCCAAATATTGGCGAGGACATCTGAGAGATTTTCCAGTCATCTTTGGAAAGCATTGCGTCATGTTTTAACTCCCCTAGGACAGCTGCCTTGATTTAAAATCAGAAGAAATAGGAGCAGGGACAGGCCATTCAGTCAGTCAAACCCTCCTCCATGCAATTTGATCGGGGTTGACCTGATTGTGGCCTTAAGTCCACTTTCCTACCTGCTCTAACCCCACTTCTTCCCCCCCCCCCACCCACCGCCCCCGCCAATAACCCTAATTTAGCTTGTCAATTAACAATCTGCTTTATTTCCAAGTTTTATAAATGTTGACTATAAACTCAATCAGTTTGAACTAGGTTTCTTGATTTCTCTCTAGGTGAGAGAAAGTGAGACTCCATGACTGAACCCATGCTATACTGCTGTCTGCTTCACCCCGTCCATCCTGACTCCCCTGACAAATATCTCCTTTTTGTTTTACTCAGCTAATTGCTCACTTAAATCCCTGTCTTCCCTGTAAATTCTTCATGATTCAGCAGCAGCCTTTTGCTCAGAACTGTTCTGAAGGTGTTTGGACAGCCACGTATACCAGGTCAAATGGTTTTGCACTGCCTGCTGGGATATATGATTTCCTTAAAGCAAAACAAGGAGATTTATTGGACAGTTCTGATGGAATATTGGCCGGTATCTATTAAATTATTCCCATTCAGCGACTCCTCAAATTTTACTGAAATTGGTTCCAGATGCTGATAATAGATTGATGGATCTGTATAGCCTGCATTTCATTTATCCTTTTTACTCCTTAGCCCATTGATAACATTGCTCTCTCATAACGACTTTACCATTCACAAATTCCATCCTGAGTCTTGAAATACTCTGAAATAAATTGTTCAAGTCCATAGGGCCTTGCCGTTATGAAACATCAAACCTCTACTTTAATTATGGTTGCACAAGTTGCAAAAGAACAAGCCATCAAAATATTCATTTTAAAATAAGCTATGTACAGTATTGAAACATTGACTAATCCTCAACCAGCATGGCTAAAATTAAACCCCAGAGGATCTGGTTATTTATCAGATGATTCTTCTGTTGAAATTTGCAGCACACAAATTGACAGCACTATTTTCCTACGATATAACATGACCTACTTGTCAAACACAATTCAGTTCTTGCAAAATGCTTTGGGATTTCCTTCGATCATGAAGTCTGTAATGATGACATCTGTCAAAGATTCTGAGCAAATCAGAAGTAAGAACATCAAGGCGTAGTTGGACTTTTACACCCATTGCCCCACCAACCCATGAAATATCAATTAATTCATAAGAGCAAACAGCAGGGGTGGGCAATTCAGCCCCTTCAACCACTCAATGTGAGCCTGGCTGATATAATCTCAGCCTCAACTCCACTTTCCTGCCCCCACTCATTAACCCTTCAACCCAGTACTAACTAAATATCCATCTATTTCCTCATTAAATGTACTCAATGTGGAACATCCACCCCAAACTGGGTCAGTGAATTCCCCAGACGTTTTCCCCCTTAGTAGGTCATTAAGCTGCGGAATTGCAACCCCACATAGAAGTTGAGACTGGGCCATCGAACATTTTTAAGCTCGAGTTGAATAGATCCTTGGCTTGACAAGGGAGTCAAGCCTTAACCTCCTGACAATCAAAATTTAACTCAGCGTTGAATATAATCAATGATCTCGGCTCCACTGCTCTTTAGAAAAGGTAGTTCCAAAGATGAACAACCTCCTTACGGGAGAAAAATTCCTCCTCATTTGCACCTGAAATGTGAATCCATCATTTTTAATCTGAGTACATCACTTCTAGATTTCCCAAAAGCAGAAACATCCTCTCAGCATCTACCCTCTCAATTTGATACGTTCAAATTCTTCTAAGCTTCAATGAGTGTAGGTCCATCCTACCCGCAATAGGCAAGCTTCTTCATCTCAGGAACGAGCCCAATGCATCCTCCTTGAACTGCCTTTACTACTACAGGAATATCAGCAACCCAACATTTTTTTGGAGGGGGTTGGGAGGCAATAGTTCACGAAAGTGGGACACTAGCATTACTTTCCCAAGGCAGCTCGAGATGGCCAATAAATGTGGCCTTGCAAGCATCGCCTACATTAAGAATACTTTATGTTTTGAAAAACATACATAACTGGAGCCTTTCAAAGCTTGGGCTAATTAAAATGATGTGCATGCACTAGTCACAACCTTTTGCGAATTAATGTGTGCCCTTTGACGATTCATTCCACTGCACATTCCAGTTAGCCCACTTACATATTCAGTGACTGAAAAACCCACCAATCAAATGAATAGTTAACAACAGAACGATTGAAATGGTTACAATTAGTCTAGCAAACAGGTTTGCTCTGTAGTCAATCCCTACTTCTTTGGACATAGCACATTTAAACTAGAACAGTAGGACTGCTTGAGAGTCAGATTTTTGTTTCTGAAAAGTGAAGTATTTGCATTTATAAGGCACCTTTCGTGATTTCAGATGTTCTTTGCAGTCAATGAAATGCTTTTGAATGTAACCCACAGTTGCCATGCAGGAAATGTGACGACAGATTTGTGCACACTGACATCATAAATTATCCGTTAGTCTATCCGTTCATCAAAGTCACGCCACAGAGTTACGCGGAAACAGACCCTTCGGTCTAACTCATCCATACTGACCAAATTTCCCAAACTAAACTAGTCCCACTTGCCTGCATTTGGCCCACCTCCCTCTAAACCTTTCCTATTCATGTACCTGCCCAAATGTCTTTTAAAAACAGATTTGAAAATATAGGCCAGTTTCAGAAAAGTTGTCTATAGCAACCCTGTCTTTTCTAGTTATTTCTGACAAACCTCATGTGTTTTTTTCTTGATTTTCATATTGTATTAAATCTTCTTGATAGCCTCTTATTTCACCACAACTTTTTTCAGTTCCTAATGTTTCGTCCTTTAGTTTGGTCCACATTTTGTCTGATGCTTTTGTGAATTACCTAGGGATTGTTTTTCTCTGTTAAATGTACTGTTAATGCTTTCAAATATGAACAAATTTTCAAGGAAACAGAATTTTAAAATGTGTATGGATTGGGGAATAGGGTTCAGTTAGTTTATTTGGCTGGATAGCCAGTTTGCATAGCAGAGTGAACAGGAAGCGTTTTGAGGAATATGGGCCAAATGCTGGCAATTGGGACTAGATTAATTGAGACTATCTGGCCAGCATGGATGAGTTGGTGTGAAGGGTCTGTTTTCCCGCTGGATATCTCTATCTCTATGACTCTGTAAATGTTGTAACTATACCTGCATCTACTATTTCCTGTGGTAATTCATTCTACATACGAATTACCCTCTGTGTGAAAATAATTGCCCCTCGACTCCCTTTTAAATGGTTCTCCTCTCACCTTAATGTTTTTTAAGTCCACCTGAGGGTGCAAGTGGAACTCTGTTTAATGGCTCATTTGGAAAGTGACATCTCTGACAGTGCAGCACTCCCTCAGTACTGCACTGAAATAGATTAGATTAGATACCCTACAGTGTGGAAACAGGCCCTTCGGCCCAACAAGCCCACACCAACCCTCCAAAGAGTACCCACCCAGTCCCATTCCCCTCTGACTAATGCACCTAACACTACAGGCAATTTCTCATGGCCAATTCACCTAACCTGCACATCTTTGGACTGTGGGAGGAAACCGGAGCAAACCCACGCAGACACAGGGAGAATGTGCAAATTCCACACTGACAGTCACCCGAGGCTGGAATTGAACCTGGGACCTTGGTACTGTGAGGCAGCAGCGCTGACCACTGAACCACTGACATTAAGAAGAAAAAGGAGTCAACCATGCGGTCCCTCGAGCTTCTCTACCATTCAACAAGAACACGGCTGATCATGAGCCTTGACATGACTTTCCTGTCTGCTCCCCCGTACATTGATTCCCTGAGAAACTAAAACATTTTGTCTACCTCAGCCTTAAATCTATTCAACAAACATCTCTTGAAAGGGTTAGTAAATATAATGGATATTGAGCAATATTCTGGCAGAATGCTATGTGGATATTTTCCAGGGACCTCCAGATGTGCAAAAAGACAATGAAAATAAACGTGGGTGTTGGCGATAAATAAGAAGCTGGTAATAATATATTCCAAGTACGTTCAGAGTTAGCTCTAATTTTTTTTAAATCTCATCAGGAATGAGATAAATTATAAAAAGTTCACAGCTTCAAGCTGCACTCTGCAAACATTACATATGTCTCTAAATTTCCTCTGCATGTGGTGGATTGGGAGCTGAAAACACACAGCCATCAAAATAATGTAATCCTGTTTTGAACTTAAGACCTTGTATATCATCATGGGTGGTGCAGCAGTAATACTGCTCCCTAGACAGCAGTTCACATGACAGCAGTATGCATTCAGCACAAGATCACTAGAGATCTTCCACCGCTTCAAATCCACAAAAAATTAAAAGGCGTAGGTTCTTTTTGAAAAATAAAAGCTTAATTAATGTTCCAAATTTGGATGAATTTTGTGGCAGTGACAAACAACTGGACACAAATTTCTTTAATAGCTAAAATGTCCCTTTCTTTGGTGTTCCTGATGAAACGTCATTGACCTGAAATGTTAATACAGTTTCTCTCTCCATAGATGCTGCTAAATATATCCACCACTTTTCATTAGTATTTCAGATTTCCAGCACCTATTCAGCTTTGCCTTTGTATTTTTGTCATGATATTCCCTTCTTGCCCTACTTCTTTATATTAAATTCCACTTCTGTTGCAGGTTAGGTGAATTGGCCATGCTAAATTCCACATTGTGTTCAGGGATGTGTAGGTTAGGTGCGTTAGCCAGGGGTAAATGCAGAGTCATAGGGTAGGGGAATGGGTCTGGATGGGTTACTCTTCAGTGTGGGCTTGTTGGGCCAAATGGCTTGTTTCCAAACTGTAGGGATTCAATGAACGTGCATTTCCACATCATCTTCCATATTCACTGGACACACCAAGTGCTTTACTGTCAACAAAGTGGTTTTGATTTGATTTATCATTGCAACGTGCACTTAAGTACAGTGAAAAGTTTTGTTTTGCATGCAGTACAGGCAGATCATAACATACAAAGATCAGAGGGT
Organism: Hemiscyllium ocellatum; assembly: GCF_020745735.1. Taxonomy (NCBI): domain Eukaryota; kingdom Metazoa; phylum Chordata; class Chondrichthyes; order Orectolobiformes; family Hemiscylliidae; genus Hemiscyllium; species Hemiscyllium ocellatum. The sequence goes on along the minus strand of NC_083406.1, from coordinate 19,456,569 downwards.
GATTGACAGAGCAAGGAACACGAAGTTACGGCTGCACACTCATTATTGCACGGAATCGGGTGAAATGAGGCTCTGGTCCTCTTACCTTCAGTTTCTTCCTCCAGCACATTACAGGAAACAATATTTGTTAGGATGGTGGAAAGATTCAACAATATAACCAACAAAATGCACCCCACCTCAGAAAAGGCAAATTTTACATATATTTGGATATAGACCCATAAAAGCTCAGATTTTTTTTTCCCTGTGTCAGCAATATCCAATAACTGAAAGTTAATTCCAAAAACATTTTGGTAGTTTTGTCTGTTATTCTGTTTCATGTCTCATATTCAGCATCCACAGTTCTTTGTTTTATTTTGGCAGTTGTGTATGTTGCAATAACACTCATAGTTCATCATCAGTCACCCAAGAGATGACCTAAATGGCCCACATGTGGTTTATTTAAGGATCTAGGTTGCTCTATAATTGATCTGACATTAACTTTGAAAGCCTGAAACCGGTAAAGTCTAAGTAAGGCAAGTCTGTGAGATCAATGGACCCGTGTGTCAGTCCCTATGTTAGTACAGGAGAACAGCTCTTCAAATGCAACCTATTTTTCCAGCTTCCAATATTAATGTCGAAATACAGAGTTATTATTGGCCCAGACTTTGGAGGCAAACTCTTTTCATACAAGCAACCTTCATTTAGTGAAGGTCAAAGCCCAGAAACCTACACTCTATGCAAATTGATGCTGTGCTGAAGGCCAGCATGCATTTCTTAATATTACCGGCACTTTGTGAATTCACTAGCCTCATTCACAACCAAGAAACACACACACAAGAAATGCCTTGTGCTGTGCTGGAGACTGACATCACAAATAAGCAGTTTCACAGACCAAGATTGAAATGATACCCTTTCCCACCTCAAAAAGTTAAATATAGAATAGAGCAGCAAACAAACACACATTTTCAACGAATTATTATGGTGTAGTTTGGACCATTATTGGAATACTGTGACTGTCAGAATGAACTAATTATCGGACATGAAGGCAATAACAATGTTTGTTCTGTACAATGACTTATTTCTCAGTCTTGCATACAAGATTGCTGGTAATAAACTGAAAGCAACTCTCTCCCCTTCCACCACCACTGTTTGGTGGGTCAAAGTATCCTGTGCAAGTGGGACACCACAATAATAACCAGGGAAAGCATAGGTTCATTTGCTGGTGGCTGATCTTTGTCAAGTCAGAGCTGTGCCATAAGCCCTTGCCAATTCTGAGGCAGCCAACACCCAGAGTAAAAGCTGCTGTGATCAGTAAATGAATGAGAAGGGTTTAGAGAGATATGGGCCAAGTGCTGGCGAAGGGGACTAGATTAATATCGGATTTCTGGTTGCCATGGACAAGTTGGACCAAAGGTCTGTTTCCATGCTGTACAGCTCTGTGACTGGTCACACCAAGCTTACAGGAGAACATATATGCACGAGTGTATGATCGAGGACATAGGCTGGTGCTATTATGATGCTATTATGACTGCACAGTCTGCCAACATCTCACATTCACTGTGTCCGTTTGAGCAAACGAGCCAGTGTGCTCAGCTACCTTTGCCCCAATCTCTGCAGCCTAAGTTACCTCGCTTCTGAGGATTCTTTTCCGCAGAACAATATTGACTGAGGGATTTGCTGTGATTTATCATAAAATGATCAGGAGGTGAGAAACGAAAAAGCAGATGTTTTTTCTGGGTTAAATTTGCCAGAAATCTGTTTCATTTCTTTTTTCCTATGGCGACAGCTCATAGCTGCAGATGTAAAGCAGGAGTGTGTGTATGTCATGCTTTTGGCAGAAGGGCAGCTTTTATAAACTGCAGTTACCTCCCTTCATGACTGCAGTGAAAATCCTGACAACATTTGCAACTTTACTTCTGAAGCCAATCATTACAAATCTGGTTTGGATTATAGAACACTTCCCAACACCTCTCACAAATAGCCACTGATTACTCCAAACTGATAAGGGTCACCTCCTATTCAGTTACATACAGCATCACGACCAATTGTCATATTCATCCACAAAAAGCACTTCCAATGAAAAGGAATCACACATGAACAACTAAAAACAATTACTCTGGTAAAATGAGATCAATGTTTGGACCTCATGGGAGATTTTTGGCTTTACTTTTTCATGGATATGGGTGTCATTGGCAAGGTCAGTATTAGTTGTCTATTCCTAAGTGCTCTTGAGCTGTGTTGCTTGCTCTGCCATTTTGGAAAGCAGTCTTCTCACAAATGTGCAAAATGGAGTCGCAGATAGGCCAGACTAGATAAGGATGGTAGATTTCCCTCCAAAACCACATGGGCTTTTATAATATTTGATAATAGTTCCATGGTCACTATTATTGAGATTAGCTTTCAATTCCAAATTTTATTAAGCTAACTTAAATTTGCCATGGTGAGATTTAAACCCATGTCCTGACAACATTAACATAAACTTTGCATTATTAGTCCAATGACATTCACACTACACCATCATCTCCCTGAATGCTAAATTGAAATATGAATCGGTATTAAAGCTTCATCATTTATCCTTCATTCAGGAATTTGCAGAATGAACTCTTACACAATCATAGAACAGGACTTGGCCATTCAGCCCTTAGTGTCTGTGCCAGCTCTCAACAAGAGCAACTCAACTGATCCCACGACCCCATGTTCAGACTAACCAGCATCATGCTGTGCTTACATGAACTTATGGAAAACCACACAGTGCATCACAGAAACGGGCGGGACCAATGTCAAGAGGAATGTCAGGAAGTAAATCCTGGGAACAAAACTGGAGCCAGCTAGGTTCAAATCTCCCAAAGGTCCCTTCAACAGAGCAGGACATCACCAATCTACCGTGGAAGATGTATCAATCAAGAACAGAGAAGCCCAGTTGCTTGCATACCTGACCCATGCAAACATACACCTCAACTGCAATCATTCACTAACCCTTCTCATGTTTACAACATTTTAGGAAAGGTCTCACAAGCTGAGACTTGATTCTCTAGACAAGAGTGGGCAGGTGTGTCACCCAAGAAAAGTCTCTAAAAGATTTCTCTGGGGCTGCTGTGGAAATATATCCTTTTCTGAGCAAGTCCAGAACTTGGGCCATAAATATATAACAGTTACAAATAAATCCAATCAGGAATTCAAGTGAATTTCCTTTACTAAGAGACCGTGTTGTGAACGCCAAGTTCACTAGCACAGCAAGTCATTGAGGCCAAAGACAAAGATCCATTTGAAGCAAAGCATTGGGAAAGGAGTAGAAGGAAAAATGTTGATAGGGTGAGCGGAGGCTGATGTGGACAATAAACACTGCCATGGACCAGTTTGTCCGAAAGGTATGTAAATTTGATAGAACAGATCACCATTTACCAATATTATTGCAGTGAATTCTTTCAACTATTCCCATGGTTCAGCATATCAATAGGCACACAATTCATACTCATTACTCTCTTATTCGTCAATGTTTAAAGAGACCATTAAATATTTCATGATTCATGCAGATCCTAAAGTATTTCAATAGCACTGAAGCCTACTGGATGTATACACTCTTGTAACTTGCAGGAATATAGCAACAGGAAAAACGTGAGAACTGCAGATACTGGAGATCAAAGTCGAGAGTGTGATGCTGGAAAAGCATAGCAGGTCAGGCAGCATCTGAGGTGCAGGAGAATCGACATTTCAGGCTTTAGCCCTTCATCAGGAATGATGAAGGGCTTATGCCCAAAATATTGATTCTCCTGCTCTTCAGATGCTGCCTGACTTGTTGTCCTTCTCCAGCACCACAGTCTCAGAACATAGCAACAACCAATTTATACAGCTGTCCCACAAAAATAGCAATGAAATAAATCATCAAACATTGTCCAGGACACCTTGGGATCTTCTACATCCAAGAGGGCAGACAGTCCTTCAGTTTAAAATCCTATCTGAAAGTTGGTATCTTCAACAGTGCAGCATTTCCTCAGTACTGACACTGGAGTATCAGCATCCCTTCTAGTGCTCAGTTTTATGGAGTGGGAGCTGAACCCACAACCTTCTAACTCAAGCTGCCAAATGAGCCAAATCCAACAATGGGAGGGTCAAGTACGACCGACTCAAGATAATCTAATCAGAAGTGATAAGTTTCTATTACATCCAATGCACCGTATTACTTAAACTTTTGCATTCTACATTTTATCATGTCTGTTTATTGGTTATTTTGGGGATTATTTTGAGAGCAGCGTTGTCAATCTATTTTTCAGGAAGGAAGGGATGTAGCAAATACATCCAGGTACTCAAGGGAAAATACGGAGCTTTTTTTGTTGGAACAAAGAACATGCAGTGACATAACATTTAAGAACTTATCCTGTCAATAAATTATCAGTGTTTTTACAGACCAACACAATGCTTCCTTTATCGAGAACTCGGCTCAAGGCCACCTGCTGAAAGGTTTTGCTATCCTCGCTTTGTACCTCTGTATCGATTTGAGTTCTTTATGACTTTTGCAGGTAATTTGTACTTTTACATCCCACTTACATACTGTACGTCAAAGCAAAGACAACACCTCATTGTTCGTTTACATAGCATCTACCCACCGCTATTGAAAACAGGACAGTGCTATTCAGCAACAATTCATTACGTCATTCAAATTAGCCTTAGTGGATTTATTTTCCAAATGGTTTCCCTTTAAAAACACTTCACATTTATGTTCGCAAATGAAAGTTACAATCATTGGCATCGAGTATTCGACAACAGCCTATCTGGCCAAAAATGTGACGTAAGCCAGTACTTTGAGAGTTGGAGAAAAGATTGCACTTGAATAAACCTTTTCTTCATGGTCAACAATTATTGTTTTCCAATAGGGATATATGAGATCAGAAAAGTGCACTTCAGACTTCAAAATAGCTGGTGGGGTGGGAGGGGGAGGGTGTCAACTGAAAATTTAAACTCAAGATTGACTCTCTCTCTGACCTCCTGAATACTTTCATCACTGTCTATTTTGTACAGCTACATAAATAGCCAATTAAAATAATCAGTCAAGCTCATAACATGGCTCACTTAGATATGCTAGAAGTTAGATATGTTCAAAAGCCAGAAACGGTTTCCTGCTAAAGGAATATGCCCAAGCTAAGTACCTTTGCTGAATTGCCTGGGAATTTGGACAGTCCCACTGTTTTCTGAATCAGGATCCTTTCTCTTCCTGTTTGATGAATTGTTGTAATAATTTGAAATTTAGCACTCTTGCAGTTGTCCTGATGAATGCAAGATAAAAAGCTTAGGTGATTCTCTGCCGTTTATTCCGACAGCATGATATCAAGCACTTGCACAACCAGGAATCTACATCCTATCAGCAACAATCAAAAGTGACCTGTTCAATCCTTCCATACATCACTGAACAATTATATCGCAGCACTTAGTCTCAACCACACTGATTGATACTGCACAGGAAGTCCAATCTCAAAGGAAATCAAATCCAAAGGGAACAGTTCAGAAGAAGTAAAAATGTTTCCTTCCTCCCCATCAAGCCTTTAAACAACAAACCATCACTGTTAATTACATCACTCTCCAAGTGTCAAACACAGCTCACTTCTGAGGCTGTGAATGCAAGCCCAAATCCAACAACTTCAGAACTTACATCCAATGTTCCACTTTTCTTGTGAAATGCACTGTTTATTAGGAATCACAGTAACCACTTTGCAGTCAGGAACACAAACAGCAACAAGATAGTAACCAAATAATGTGATCTACTCATGTTGATTGAGGGATAAATATTGGCCAAGACAGTGGTCAGAATTCCCCGGCTCTTTTTTGTAATGGCACTGTGGAATCTTTTATGTCTATCCGAGAGACACAAACCAGGCCTTGGCGCAATACCTCATCTAAAAGGGGTGACCTTGATGGTGCAGCACTTCCTCAGTGTTGAACTGGGCCATCAGCCTAGATTTCCGTGCTCCAGTTGCTTGACTGGGATTGAAACCCCACAACACACTGGCTCATTCAGCCACAGTCGACACTTGAATGGAAATCAGACATTGGATGTGTTTGAAAAGATTTATTTACTGACGCGTTGCTTGGCGCGTGGCCTTGCTCGCAGACTTAACTTAAAAGATCTGGCAGTAATTTATTAAACAATCACAAGATTCTGGATAGACCTGGATCATTCACAACAAGTATAAACTGAATATCTGAGGTGGAATTGCCAAATATCACTGTGTTTGGGCACTTGTGTAAAAACCAAAGTGGCAAGTCGATGTTGCACACTCTAATGGTTGAACAGTTAAGCTCTCACAGCAGGTAGTCAAGGTTACAAATTGCCTGCAAACTTGTTGGCTTCACAAACTTTTCAAGAAACAAGTTTATGCTCCATAGTACCTCGAAAACTAATATCTATAAAGCTCTTTACGCGCACACACACACACACACACACACACACACACACACACACCAATACAACACCATTCACAAGTTACAAGGGTATAATTGTTGAAATTAATAGCTATGGTTTTATTATGAATGAAACATCAATATTATTTACTTTTGATATTGGTTTCTTTGCTACTTTAAGGATGCTGATTGGCTGGCAAGTTGACTCTGATTGGGTAAGGCATTGCTATAGAGACAACAACAGGAAACTATAGGCTCCCCAAGCTCTTAGGTATTTCAAAAATCTGTCAGGCATGAGAACAGGTTGCAGCTTTTGGATGTATCTCGATTCTCGCAACTGTAAATAATACATTGTTACAAACCTAACTGATATGTTCAAGCATTGCGGCCATCTTGAACAATCTGAGAACTTGGGGAGTCAATAAGTTCCCTTTCTTTCTCCAAGTCAATGCCTCTATCAAACAAATAGAATTGACTTAGAAACGTAGAAAGTAGGAACAGGAAATACCCATTCAGCTCTTTGAGCCTCCTCTGCCTTTCAATATGATCATGGTTGATCATCCACTTCCCTGTTTCCGCTTTCATTCCCTACCTTTTGATCCATTCAGCCCTAAGACTTGCCAACCAATCAGCACCCTTTTTTTGCCTTTGGACTAAATTGTTGGGATCACTTGAAATTTGGCACTGTTACCTGAATTGTAGCAAGTGCAAAACAGAAAGAAAATTCCAGCAATACGTCTATCTTTCCAGCAATGTACAGGTTTGTATTATCATTTTACTCATATTAATACATGCCAATGCTTGCCAAAGCACATACAATTTGACACCAAGCCACACATGGAAATTAAAACAAGTGCCGTTTCAGATGGATGTTACAGATGGATGCATGAGAGTCTCTCAGGGAATAAAAGAGGAGTGCTCACTGAGTGTCTACCCAGTATTTATCCTCCAACCATATGGGAGCTGTCTGTGGGCAAATTGACTGCTTCAATTGCTATGTTGGAATTGTGACCATAATTCCAATTAGCTGTAAATCACTTTGAGGTATCCTGAGGTTGTGAAAGGCATATACGCACAATTGTTCTTTATTATTGTCTTTAATCTATCACATGGTGTAAATGACAACACCAACAGGGTTTAATGGCAACAAATGCTTGTTGTGTCAGAGTTTTATTCTTCACAAATAAAAACATTTTCCTATTTTTACCATGATATCAACCCATATCCATTTGGGCCAGCAGTCTCAGTATTTAGAATAGATTAAGGAAGAATATTTGGCATAAAAATAAGAGTCATTACGCCAGAGGACAAGGCCATTCAGCCCATCGAGTCTAGGTCAGCTCTGTGGAACAATCAAGTCTTGCTGTATCCCCACAGCTCTGCAAGGTCGTGTCCTTCAATGCCCATCCAATTACCTCTAGAAATCTCTGATTATTTCCCTCACTTTGGTCGATAAATTTTAAATAATTACCATACACTCCCACTGCATTCCTCCCTCCACATTGTTTACCCAAAAGCTTAAATCTGTGTCATTGTAACAGCAGCTAATGGGAACAGATTTACTTTATATCAATGAACATCTGGTTACTATGCCCACCAATTGCATATTTCTATAAATATATTATTAAATACTACCATCCAAAATGGAAGAGACTTTCACCAGGCTTCGTTCATGAACTCAAAGTAATAAATTAGTTCTAGCCGGAGTCTGTTGAATTGCTTCCAGCTACGGACCAGAGGGAGATTTTCAATTCAGACTGAATGTGAGCTGGATTTGAATCGTTGGAAAGTAGCCCAAGTTCACCTTCTGCGAGTCAATAAGACCTGTGGAAACTTCATTAAGTCCCCAGGAACATCTATTGGAAGAGATTGGGAGAGTGACTATAGTTCCTGGAGTTTCTTCTTTACTGACACCTTCGGGTCGAGAACAAAAGAAGCTAATTGCAGAATGGGTTGCTGGGCAACAACGAGCCTAAAGACCCCCATAGTCTTTACAGAGCCAGGTTTTCCAACAATTATTAACCACAAAGCCAATCTCTTATCTTCTTGAAAGCTTTGCTTGCATTTTGGCTAACTGCAGGGAAAACACACTCTAATGTCTTGGCTTAATTTCCATGAAACGTTAAGTGCACTTAAATGGTCATTGGGTAAATATAGGGATGATAATGGAATAGTGTAGGTTAGATGGGCTTTAGATTGGTTTCACAGGTTGGTGCAACATCGAGGGCTGAAGGGCCTGTACTGCGCTGTAACGTTCTATGTTCTATGAAACTACACGATAGAAACTGTTTTCAATCCTGGAAATGTCAAACATGTTCCATAATTTTCAGTTTTTCACACAGTCCAAAGATGTGCAGGTTAGGTGGATTGGCCATGCTAAATTGCCTGTGGTATCCAGGGATGTGCAGGTTGGGTGAATTAGCGATGGGGAATACAGGGTAAATGGACAGGGGAGGTCTGGATGGGATGCTCTTCTGAGGATCGGTGTGGACTCGATGGGCCAAATGGCATTCTTCCACACTGTAGGAATTCTATAAATAGATGAAATATAACTATGCATTCACAACATTTGTCAACCTTATCAAAACTTGCCATGATCGTATACATCACTATTCAGAGCTCCTGTCAATCTCCTTTGCTCCAAAGAGAACAACCCAGCTTCTCTCACCGAACCTTGTGGCAAAAATCCAGCATCCCTGGAATCACTCAACAAAAATCAAAATACTGCAGAATTCCTGGAAATTTGATGTAGAAAATGCTGGAAATTCTGAGTGGGTCTGGCAGCTTCTGTGGAAAGAGAGTTAACGTTTCATCAGAACCTTGACCTCTGTCACTCCCTCCACAGATGATGTCTGACCTGCTGAATACTTCCTGTGGTTTCAGTCATGAATTCGACAATGTGCAATCTTGTTCTGCATAACCTTTATTTTATTTTCATCATCCCTCCTCATTTACCTCTTGCCTCTATGCCATGGTTTCAGTTTGGTTAGATCCTATTACCGATCAGGTTTATCCTTCAGATGTATCTTGTGTCACGTTTTATTCAAACCAGTTTTGACACTTCTCCGGGTTTCATTTTGGGATCAAGTTTCTTTTGACTTTTTAAGCTCTCGAATCCTGGATAATTTTCAGTTAATATTTGGTATTTCATGTTATAATGTGTTCCTTTATATCAAGCTTTTCAGGACATCTTTCCCAGTAGATCTAATTTCACATTATGAATATGCTTGAAGCTTGATTGCTGGCTTCCCTCTGTGGTTTACCTGAGTCGCACTTTGTGAAGTGACCACTTGGTATAGCTTGAAATTCACTTTTTTTTCCACACATTACAGGAAAATTATACACGGGAAACCAATGAACCCTTTTCAGTTCATCCATCCTGAATGGCCCATCACAATACACTATAGAGACGTGTTATCAAACAATATCCAATACCAAGGAGACTGCGATATCGTGGTAATGCCACTGCATTAGTTCTCCAGAAGTACATGGTTATGGATATGGGTCGAAATCAAATTTTATTATCATAGATGTAATCATAGAATCCCTACAAGTGTGGAAACAGGCCCTTCGGCCCAACAGGTCCACACCGACCCTCCAAAGAGTATCCCACCCAGATCAATTCCCCTACATTACCCCGACCAATGCACCTAAACTACACATCGCTGAAAACTATGGGCAATTTAGCCTGGCCAATTCACCTAACCTGCACATTTTTGGACTGTGGGAGGAAACCAGAGCACCCAGAGGAAACCCACACAGACATGGAGAGAATGTGCAAACTCCATGTATACAGTCGCCTCTAGTCTGGAATCAAACCTGGGTCCCTGGCACTATGAGGCAGCAGTGCTAACCACTGAGGTAACAATGTCTGGAATGAAAAAGTCATCTGTGAAACAGAGATCATGGATCAAATCTCATCCAAAAATATCCTTTAGGGAAAGAAATCTGCTGTCCTTATCTAGTCTAGCCTACATGTGACCCCGAATGCAATATAATGCAGTTGACTCTTACCTCCCTCTGACAAGTTACCGGAAAGTTCAAGAACACTTTGGGAATGTACAAAGTTAAAAATCATATGACCCCAGGTTATAGTCCAACGGGTTTATTTGACACAACCACCTAATGAAGAAGGAGCGCTTTGAAAGCTAGTGCCTCCAAATAAACCTGTTGGACTATCACCTGGTATTGTGTGATTTTTTTTTAACTTTGCACAACCCAATCCAATACCGGGCCCTCCATAGCATGACTTTGGGAATGGGATGGCTTTACTACCAAGGCACACGTCCCATGAAAGGATAAATAAAAAAAAACAAAATCGAGCCACACCCGGGGATTTTAGGACCACTAACCAAAACGTTAGTCACAGATTTGGGTTTTAAGGAGCATTTTTTTTTCAGTATTCAGTCATAGGGTATGAAGTTAGGAGAAAGAAGTAGAGAAGCAAAAGAGTTTGGGGTAGGGGGCGAACCTTAAAACATTGTGCAGCTCAAGATAAGGCCGTATCTGGTGCAGTGATCAAACTCTGGAACATGAAGTAGGTGAAATTGGAGGAGCACAGAGATCTCGGAGGGATGTGTGTCTGGCGAAGGGGTCGGTGACAATGGAGGGATTTGGAACCAAGGATTGAGAATTTAAAATTCACAAAGGACTGGTATGAATTTCATAAACAATTGGGATGGCACACAACAAATTGAAACCGATATTTGGAAAAAGTGCTGTAACACACTTTGGAAGAGAGTATATTCTAAAAGGTCCATTTGTGAAGTTGCTATCCTCTTTAATTTGTGATTGAAACTTATTTCCTCCCATCAACTGGGTCAAAACTGAAAACCTCATTTAATTGCATCTTGCAGGATCACTTCCTTTTTTCCTCTGCAATCACAGTAAATATATTCAATTATTGTAGTGGTTCTGTTCGCCGAGCTGGAAGTTTTTGTTGCAAACGTTTCGTCCCCTGGCTAGGACACATCATCAGTGCTGTGGAGCCTCCTGCGAAGCGCTTCTTTGATGTTTCTTCCGTCAACAGACACATCGACCTGGACCCAATATACCAATCACTACAGTGGACAGCTGAAACTGACACCTGGAAGCAGCAAGGACAGACCACTATAAATGCCTGAAGAAACATCAAAGAAGCACTTCGCAGGAGGCTCCACAGCACTGATGATGTCTCCTAGCCAGGGGACGAAATGTTTGCAACAAAAACTTCCAGCTCGGCGAACAGAACCACTACAACAAGCACCCGAGCTACAAATCTTCGCACAAACTTTGTATATTCAATTAAAAAGGTTTTCATAGCAAAACGGTGGCACAAAGCCCAGCCCACTCTTACTTCTAAAAATCTAGAGGAATGCACTAATTCAACACTCCATCCTCAGATTTCATTACATTCAGCAGCAATTAAACTCTTCCAGCGAGATTCAGTGTCTGTGTGGCGATGAAAAGGAATGACCTGAACAAGTCTAGGATTTGTCAGTCACACGTAAAGAAGCTGCATTGGTCATGCAAATGGAGGTCTATTTCCATCTCTTGTCTAACGACGCAGATGGCGTCAACCATGGTTCAGTGAGTAGCACTCTCCAAATCAGAAGGAGGTGTATTCAAATGCCATTCCAGAGACTCAAACACAAAAATCAGGCAGTTTCCATTTTCCAATGGCTCCCAATCTCCTTCCTTGTGGTGCAATGGTAGTTCCTTTACCCCTGAACTGAAGGCTCAAGTTCCACTTGCTCCAGACGTGTGTAATCATATCTCTGAAGAGGTTGATTAGGAAAAATAGACATAAAAATATGTATATCTTGTTGTGAAAAATCAGACGAGTTTGCCCAATCAATGCTATTAGATCTGGTGATTATTATACTGCTTTGTGTGTACAATTTAGCTGCCACAAAATTGCAATGGAAAAAGCTCAAAAATAAATTGACTGAAATCCCTTCAGAATGCCCACAGGCAGTGAAAGGTACCATCTAAATGCAAATTCTTTCTTTCTTTTCTTTCTTTCACCACCACACTTTCTCAAATGCCCTGAAAGACTCAGTTATAATGTTGTTTTCACATCAATCAGCGATAAAACTTTTAAACTTCCTGAAAGGTGACTTACCCAGGCAACAAGGATGAGCACCATCTATTCAGCAAAAGTGATCTGAAAACGGATAATTTATTGGAAAATTTTAAGATGACAATTTATTTGAATAAACATTGCAGAAGATATACTTACGCCTATCAGAGATTGTTAAAAACAAGAAGGATGCTGTTCAGAGCTCGGAGGATTGCGCAATGTTCAGCAACACGCACAACTCCTCAAATGTCAAAGTCATCTCCATCTTTATACAAGACCTGAAGAATACCCTGGTTTGAGCTGATAAATGGTGAGAATGGTACATTTCACTAAAGTGACAAAGAGAAATTGAAGACTGCAGATGCTGGAGAGTCAGAGTCAAAAAGTGATGAAGGGCTTGTGTCCAAAATGTTGACTCTCCTGCTCCTCGGATGCTGCCTGACCTGCTGTGCTTTTCCAGTACCACACTTTTCGACTCCTTTCGCTTAAGTGCCAGGTAACGATCATCTCTAACAAGACAGAAACTAACCATCTCTTCTTGACATTCAATGTCATTGAGATTTCTGAAATCCCAAACCATGAGCAACCTGGAAGGAGATTACCATTGGCCAGAAAACTGAAGCCTTTTCTCCCAGTTCAATACTGTGTACAGGGAGCAAGACTCTGGTGTGCCATGACATTCACTGCGCAGGTCACTTCTGCTTACAATGTAACTGAAAATAGAGTACAAAACATTACTCAATTAACCTACAGATCAAATTCAAGAGCATTACTTTTGCTGAATTCTCCCACTATCAATGTCCTGAGGTTGTTACTGACCAGAAGCCTAGGTGGAACAGTCCTACAAATATTGTGGCTATTAAAGCAGGCCAGAGGCTGGGAATTCTACAGCAAGTGACTCATCTCCTGATTATCACAGCCTGTCCATCAGTTACAAGGCCGAGATTAGGAAGTAACAGAATGGTCTCCAATGCCTGGATGAGTGCAGCTTCAACAAAATTCAAGAAGCTTGACACCATTAGGACAAAACAGTCCACTTGACTGGCACCCAAGTTAAACATTCATTCCCTGCAACAGCGATGCATAGTCGCAGCAGTGTGCACCATCTACAAGATGTATTGCAGAAATTTACTAAGGCTCCTCTAATAGCATCTTTCAAACTCATAAGCTCTACAGCAGATGCATGCGAATACAATCAGCTCCAAGTTCCCCTCCAAGCAACACACCATTCTGACTTGGAAGTGTATCGCCATTCATTCATAGTCACCCAGTCGATATCCTGGAAGTGCTTTTCCAACAATAATGTGGATAGCCTGGCACAACATGGATTGTAGTGGTTTCAGAAAGTGGCTCACTTCTCCAGGACAATTAGGGATGAACAACAAGTGCTCGCCTTTACACTCAGCTCCAGGTCCCATGAAATTATAAAACCAAATCTAGCCCCATTAGAATTATACTTTTGGTCTTGACCCCTTTGCTTTAATCCAGAGAAGATACCAGTGCTTGTGTTCAATAATCCCTTGGGAAAGAACTCAAGAACTCATCATTCCATTGTGCAAAAGATAATATACTCATTTCCCCTGTGTAATACTTGGGGATGGGGATCACACCAAATAGGACTCTCTCACCCATCATCCTCATTACATTAGAAATGGGCAAACATTTAAAAAGAAGACAGGGTGAACCTGATCCAGATACTCACTGGAACACGATTAGATTCCCTACAGTGTGGAAACAGGCCCTTCGGCCCAACCAGTCCACACCGACCCTCTGAAGAGGAACCCACTCTCCTCTGATTAATGCACCTAACACTATGGACAATTTAGCATGGCCAATTCACCTGACCCTGCCCATCTTTGGACTATGGGAGGACCTAGAGGAAACCCAAGCAAACACGGTGAGAAAGTGTAAACTCCAGAGACAGTCGCCCAAGGCTGGAACCAAACCTGGGACCCTGGCACTGTGAGGCAACAGTGCTAACCACTGAGCCACTGGGCCTTCAATGTGCAACACTGTTCCACTGTATATGCTGTGGTTGAGCATTTCTCTGGTTCACAGTCCTGCAGCCACTACACAGCTACCTTGAATGTACTTCTAAATAACATCAGGAGGAGGCCAGGTTCAGGATGTTTAAGCCCATTGTGACTAAGTAGCTCTCAATGCTGTCCTATGTTGTCCTGCCATCATGCTCCATAAGGAAGTTCATTTTCCCCATTCTCAACAATTTGAAAAGCTCATCATGAACCTGCTCAAAATGGTGCTGGCCATTTCTGGGAAACATGGAAAGTGTCACTGAGGGAGTTGGAAAGCTCTATTGTGGGGTCAAAGGCACTGGGCTGCGTTCAACCCATCCGCACATGACAGGAATGATATCATCACCTGCTCTGTGAGGGGAGGGTGAGGAAAAGAGCCCAAGTGCAATTACAGTTCTAATCCCCAGACTATGAGATGATCACATCCACCTGTCCACCCAAATCCAACATTGGCAGGCACCTTATTTCTCCACTTTGCATATCTCGAAGCTAACAAATGGATAGTCAAACTGGAGATCACATTATAAACTACACCCAATGTATGAAAGTGACATTGCTTGGAGAAAGCAGGTCAGGAAAAGGACAGAGCGAAGTAAGAGTCTAGAGTTACAAGTAAATACAAAATGGCTGAAAGACCGTGTATAAAGACATGAATGCTCACCAAAGGGCTACACAGTGAACGCTTGTCACTGGTGCAAGGAGAAAGGCCATCAGTTTGAACACAGCAAGATGCCACAAACAATGGCACTGCAGCAACCTTATGTCATTGACTGAGACACAAATATTGGCCACACCAAGAACTCCCATCTTCTTCTTGGAAATTGTGCTGTGGGAAGTTTACCATCTATCTGAAGAGGTCTTGATCTAGACTTGTAGCTGAAAGACTACACCAGTGATGCTCAGTCCTGCACTGGTCTGGTTTGTGTGTGTGTGTCAGCTCTCTGGTGTGGGACTTAAATCCGGGGCCAATTCTGACTCAGACAAGAGTAAACCACAGGAGGCTCAATTCATCAAAATGGCATGCTCCCTCTTGCTAATTTTTTTTCAATATTTGGGAACAGCTGAGGGAGGAAGCATGAACTGACACCATCGGCATCTTGCTCCAATTTTGTTCAGAATTAGGGAATTAAATAGAACTTGGCAGGTCAGAAGCCTTCAATGATCATCAGCTTCTCAACAAGAGAAACAGGTGGCTGAAGTGCAGGATTTGTTTTTTTTTATTCAACGGAACATTTTACAAAAATTTGGCACTTTCACAGAGGAAATTCAGCAAGGCCTTGCCAAAAAGAACAGCAATCTCAGCACACTGCAGACAAGATGGCCAGAATTAAATAAACACAGCGCAGCAGAAATTCCCTATCCACTGTTCTTACAATGGAGCAAATCGATTAGTTCAAAGTTGACAGAGGTTGGAGGTAGGGGAAAGCTGAAAGCTGGGTGCAGAACGGAATTTGTGTCCGGATCTTATGTGGAGAATTAGTGCGAGCAGCGTACACAGAAGTTAGGAAAACAATTAACATGATGAAAATGGCTAAATCTGGGCAAATTACTCATTTTCAGCACAATACATTGTTCAGATACTGAAAGGATAATTCAAGTTAATTCAAAGTCCTTCACCATTGCTGAATTCTTTGAAAATTAACAATATTCACCAGATCTGCCAGGTCAGATAAAACTAGGAAACAATTTCCTAAATGCTATGCAGTCTCAGTCCCATTTCTGACCTAGCTTCAAAGCATGCGCTCCCCACCTCTACAACACTGCGACACTAGCTAACCCCTGTCTAGATCACTCAACTCCGCTCATTCTGCTCTCTTGTTCTTCTGATGTTCGTCATTCCCCTATTGGCAGGAGTGCTTTCAATTGTCAAGGTTCTAGAGTTTCCACTCTAAACCTCTCCACTTGTCTAACCCCCTTTCCTTTCCCAGGGTAAGTTGAGAGGCCATAGGGTTAAGATGAGTGGAGCAACTTTTTCACCAAAGGGTGGATGTATGTATGGAACGAGCTGCCGGAGGAAGTGGTGAAGGAGGGTACAATTACACCGTTTAGAAGGCATTTGGATGGGTATCTGAATACCAAGGATTTAGAGGGATATGGGCCAAATTCTGACAAATGGAATCAGATCAGTTTAAGATATCTGGTCAGCGTGGATGCGTTGGACTGAAGAGTCTGTTTCCGTGCTGTACAGCTCTATGACACTCCACTATCATGTTGTCCCTTAAAACGTACCTCCGTGACTAAGTTTTGGTTAAGACAATGAAGGAAGCATATGTCAGGCATAGACAGCAGAGATCAAGTGAATCCTTAGAAGAGTATAAAGGCAGTAGGAGTATACTTAAGACGGAAATCAGGAGGGCAAAAAAGGGACATGAGATAGCTTTGGCAAATAGGGTTAAGGAGAATGTAAAGGGATTTTATTAATACATTAAGGACAAAAGGGTAACTAGGGAGAGAATACGGCCCCTCAAAACTCAGCAAGGCAACCTCTCAGTGGAACCGCAGGAGATGCGGGAGATACTAAACAAGCATTTTGCATCAGTGTTTACTGTGGAGAAGGACATGGAAGACACAGAATGTGGGGAAATAGATGGTGACATCTTGAAAAATGTCCATATTACAAAGGAGGAGGAGCTGGATGTCTTTAAACACATAAAAGTGGATACACCCCCAGGACCTGATCAGGTGTACCCTAGGATTCTGTAGGAAGCTAGAGAAGTGATTGCTGGGCTTCTTGCTGAGATATTTGGATCATCAATAGTCACAGGTGAGGTGCCAGAAGACTGGAGGTTGGCTAATGTGGTGCCACTGTTTAAGAAGGTGGTAAGGACAAGCCAAGGAACTAAAAACCAGTGAGGCTGACGTCAATGGTGGGCAGGTTGTTGGAGAGAATCCTGAGGGACAGGATGTACATGTATTTGGAAAGGCAAGGACTGATTAGGGATAGTCAACATGGCTTTGTGCATGGGAAATCATGTCGCACAAACTTGATTGAGTTTTTTGAAGAAGTAACAAAGAAGATTGATGAGGGCAGAGCGGTGGACATGATCTATATGGCCATCAGGAAGGCGTTCAACAAGGTTCCCCATGGGAGACAGGTTAGCAAGGTTAGATGTCATGGAATACAGGGAGAACTAGCCATTTGGATACAGAACTGGCTCAAAGGTAGAAGACAGATGGTGGTGGTGGAGGGTTGTTTCTCCGACTGGAGGCCTGTGACCAGTGGAGTGCCACAAGGATTGGTGCTGGTTCCACTGTTTTTTGTCATTTATATAAATGATTTGGATGTTTACATAGGAGGTGTAGTTAGCAAATTTGCAGATGACACCAAAATTGGAGGTGTAGCAGGCAGTGAATAAGGTCACCTCAGAGTACGATGGGATCTTGATCAGATGGGCCAATGGGCTGAGGAGTGGCAGATGGAGTTTTATTTAGATAAATATGAGGTGCTGCATTTTGGAAAGGCAAATCAAAAAGGAATTATACACTTAATGACAAGTGTTGCTGGGGTGTTGCTGAACAAAGGTTCATAGCTCCTTGAAAGTGGAGTCTCAGGTAGATAGGATAGTGAAGAAGGCATGTAATATATTTTCAGGAGTGTGGTGCTGGAAAAGCACAGCAGTTCAGGCAGCATTCGAAAAGCAGGAGAATCAATGTTTCAGGCATAAACCCTTCATCACCCTTCCTGATGAAGGGCTTATGCCCGACACGTCGATTCTTCTGCTCCTTGGATGCCGCCTGACCTGCTGCGCTTTTCCAGCATCACACTCTCGACTCTGATCTCCAGCATCTGCAGTCCTCACTTTCTCCTAGTTTAGTATATTTTCCCTTATTGGTCAGAGCATTAAGTATAAGAGTTGGGAGGTCATGTTGCAGCTGTACAGGATGTTGGTTAGGCCACTGTTGGAATATTGTGTGCAATTCTGGTCTCCCTCCAGTAGGAAGGATGTTATGAAACTTGAAAGGGTTCAGAAAGATTTACAAGGACGTTGCCAGGGTTGGAGAGTTTGAGCTATAAGGGGATAGGCTGGGGCTGTTTTCCCTGGAGCATCAGAGGCTGAGGAACGACTTCAAAGAAGTTTTTAAAATCATAACGAGCCTGGATAGGGTAAATAGACAAGGTCTTTTCCCTGTATTGGGGGAGTCCAGAGTTAGACGGCATAGGGTTAGGGTGAGAGGGGAAAGATTTAAAAGGGACCTTTCCTCACAGATGGTGATGCGTGTTTAGAATGAGCTGCTAGAGAAAGTGGTGGAGGCTGGTACAATTACAGCATTTAAAAGGCATCTGGATGGGTATATGAATAGCAAAGGTTGAGGGGAATATGACCCAAATGCTGGCAAATGAGACCAGATTAATTTAGGATATCTGGTCGGCATGGACGAGTTGGACTGAAGGCTCTGTTTCCATGCTGTACAACTCTCCGACTATGATTCTAAGTAGTTGGCTTATCTCTCCTAATATCTGGTTACGTGATGTAATGCCAAATTTTGTCTGGTCATGTGCCTGTGAAATATCTTGGAACATTTTACTGTGTTAAAGGTTCTATTCAAATATAAATTGTTTAGATTAGATTAGATTACCTACAGTGTGGAAACAGACCCTTCGTCCCAACCACTCTACACCGACCCTCTGAAGAGTAACCCACCCACACCCATTTCCCTCTGACTAATGCACCTAACACTATGGGCAATTTAGCATGACCAATTCACCTGGCCTACACATCTTTGGATTGTGGGAAGAAACTGGAACACCTGGAGGAAACTCACGCAGACACGGGGAGAACATGCAAACGCCACACAGACAGTCACCCAAGGCTGGAATCAAACCAGGGACCCTGGTGCTGTGAGGCAGCAGTGCTAACCACTGAGCCACTGTGCTGCCCGATTCTTGTGGTTATGTCTAAAGTAACACAATGCTTGATGATAGGGTTATATCGCCTGAAAGCAGAAATATTCTACAGATGAAATTCACCTTTGGCACAGACATTGAGTAGATAGTATCTCTCATCCACCGCTGTGCCCAATTTCCTTTTCCATTAAACTCAGCCATCTGCATTGAGATAGCACCACTAGCATAGTCACTGTCTCTGGAATGGGCTGCCAATCTTCAAATCAAACTGCACTTCCATTCCTTTCCTTCCACTCAATGTTTTAAATTTTGAACGATGCACAAAATGTGGAATTATATGACACTTTACAGCTCAGAAACAGACCATTCAGTCCATCTGATCTACACAAGAGTTTGCTCATTAAATCATTGGATGGTTCAACATGGAAAGGAACCATGCAGCACATCAAGGCTGTACCAGCTCCTTCAAAGAATAACCATGTTACGTTCCATTCCTCCACTCTTTCCCTACATCCCTTCGTTCTTTTCTTCTTCGAATATTAATCTGTCTGCTCCCTTTTCTCCCTCATGTACTTAACTAGTTTCCACAGTTTGCCTCAGAGCTACCTGCCTTCACCTTTTCCCTGCGGTAGCAAATTCCACAGTCTCTCCACTATTTGGGTAATGAGGTTTCTCCTGAGTTCTCTATTCGGTCCATTAGTGACTCTATTATATTGATGTTCTCTAGTTTTAGAGTCCCCCACAGATGGGATCATCTTCTCCATGGCTACCTACTGAACCCTTTCACAATTTGAAAGGATGCGAAGGCATCAGGGTGGGTGCAGAAAAGGTGGTGAATATAATTCCAGGGACAAGCAACCTCAGCTACGTAGGTAGATTGGAGAAGTTGGAATCATTTTCTTGGAGGAGGAAAGGTTAGTTAAAGCTGTTCAAAATCATGCCTCACAGCGTACATAGGGAAATGGTGTCTCTGTTGGTGGTAGGGTTGAGAAAGAGATAACACCAACTTAAGGCAATTGGGAAAAGTAGCAATGGCAACGTGTTTAACACAGTGATTGGTTAGGATCTGGAATGCACTGCCTCGCCTGTGCGGTAGAGGCAAATTCTGTTGTGGCTTTCAAATTAATTGTACAACCAACTGATCAGAAAATAATATTGTAAGGTGATAGGGGTAAACAAAAAGCAGGGTGTTTTCCTGGCATTGAGCTTATATTTCCATGAGGGGGCGAATGGCCCCTTTCAGTGCTATAACCATACTATAATTCTATCAAGTTAAAAAGCCCAGGTTATAGTCCAACAGGTTTATTTGGAAACACTAGCTTTTAGAGCGTCGCTCCTTCATCAGGTGGTTGTCAGGTGTGGTTATCACAATCACCTGATGAAGGAGCCGTGCTCCAAATGCTAGTCCTATTGGAGTTGTGTGATTTTTAACTTTGTCCACCCCAGTCCATCACCTGTATCTCCAAATCATACAGTTCTACAGTTCATCCCTTGTTTTCCAGCCCTAACCTGTCAGTCTTTATTGCGAAAGGAGTTATTTAAAACCAACGGGATTCGGCATGTACTGAGAGTGTGGATATATTATCTGAATGTCTAACTCAGAAGCGGGTCAAGTTGGTTCACTTTCTGACAACCTGGTTCAGCCCTTAGTCCCTCAGTTGGAAGTAAAGGATGTTAAATATATAAAACCGTTCAAATCATAGGAACAGATTAGCTTGTGGATTGGGATCACTTAATTTGGTTAATGTCTAATGTTTAGCTATTCAGATGATTTTTTTTCTTCAATAAGGTTGCTCATGAACATTGGTAAAGAAGTTGCACTTGGAACAATACAGCACAGAAGGAAGCCACTCTGCCCATCATGCCTCTGCCAGCTCTTTGAGAGCTACCCAATTGGATCTTCTGCTCTTTCCCATAGCCCCGATGAAAAAAAACATCATTTCAAGATCATATCCAATTCCCTTTGGTCAGTTACCCTTGAATCTGCTCCAAGTGCCCTTTCAGATAACGCATTCTACATCACACCAACTCTCCTCATGATCAAACATTCTTATCTCCCCAATTTACCAATTACCTCAAATATTTATCAGTGGAAACATTGTGCTATTCTGCCATTTTGTTTTTGAAGGCAGGGGAGTATTCTTTGGAGACAGAGTAGAGCTACACCCAGCAAGGTTTCCTGTTTGTTATCCCAGGCACATCATCACAACCCTATCACGATAGCAAGATCAGTAAAGGTACTCAGGGGACCATGAGGAACAGACAGCACACATGTGAAAATAATCAAGAACGGAAAGTAAAGTATTTAAGATCATGAGGTGAAAGGTCCCCATAGCAAAACTGATTCTTTTTTCAGAAAACTAGCTGTGGCCCAATGGGTAGCACGCTCATCTTGGAATCTTAAGGTTGTGGATTCAGTTGCTGAAAAGATTTGAACACAGAATCCAGGCTGACAACGGGGGAGTGAGTGAGGGAAAAGAAACAACAGCATCACACAGTGTTTGTGGGATCTTACCATGTGTGAAATGGCTGCTGTGTTTCCAACATCCCAACAATGTCTAATCTGTTTTCATTGGCTGTAAAGTGTTCTGGGGCATTCTGAGATTGCAAAAGGTGCTATAAAAATGCAACTCTTTCTATTCTTCCTCACTTTGCTCTTCTGAAGGCAGAGTCTGGATGACCAAGAGAATCCGGGCACTATGTTAGAGTTATAGAGTCTGACAGCCAGGAGACAGGTCATTTGGCCCAAACTGGTCCACGCCGCCCAAACTTCTCTCAAGAGAAGTTGCATGAGCTTTTATTCGCTTCAAGAAGGTCAAATAAAATCTGTTTCTAACTCTCATAATATCCCCTTCATAAGACACCGGTATTTTCTTCCAAAAATCAGTAACTATTAAAGTCTGCCACCTTGTGGCTACAAAAATAATTTATCAATGTGAAAATTAATAAGTAATTAATTCATAATTAACAGTCAGAGAAATATCTTTTACAATTGTACTAATTAATGCGGTCAACTTTTCAAAGACTACTTTCCTTAGTTTCGAGCATGAATATTAGAATTTTTATAGCATCTTTCTCAACCTTAGGCTATCCCAAAAGTGTTAACACCAACTGTTATAAAGTCACCATATTCATACCAGATCATAGAGCTGTTCTCACATGATAAAGATGACTGGTGGTGGTTTAATCTAACAGTCACCATTCCTCAGGTAGGCTGCAGATGCTGGAGATCAGAGTCAAATTAGAGTGGTGCTGGAAAAGCACAGCAGGTCAGGCAGCATCCGAGGAGCAG
This sequence comes from Hemiscyllium ocellatum, assembly GCF_020745735.1. Lineage (NCBI taxonomy): Eukaryota > Metazoa > Chordata > Chondrichthyes > Orectolobiformes > Hemiscylliidae > Hemiscyllium > Hemiscyllium ocellatum. The sequence goes on along the minus strand of NC_083406.1, from coordinate 19,433,965 downwards.
GAAACATTGACGTTTTGGGCAAAAGTCCTTCGTCAAGAATGAGGCCGGATGAAGGACTTTTGCCCGAAGTGACAATTTTTCTTGCTCCTCAGATGCTGCCTGACTTGCTGAGTTTTTCCAGCACCACTCTAATCTTGACACAGTCACCATACCTCAGGCGAAGCAACAGGTTGAAAGGGAGAGTCTTTCGTGGTAACCTCAGAAATGTCGGAAATGGGGCAGCACATTTACTCATACAAAGAACCCACAAGCAGAGATAAGATAGTGCCCAGATAATCTGCCTTTGTAACATTTTGGAGGGATGAACATTGGCTGGCCCTCCCTGTGGTGAATTTACTGTCTTTTCTTTAAAATAGTGGTCTTGGAATCTTTAACATTCACCCTAGAGAGCAGACAGAGCCTCAGTTTGAAACCTCACCTGCAAGATGGCACCTTTGACAGTGTAGCATCCACTTAATACTGCACTAGCAATGTCAGCCTGGATTGTGCGTTCCAGTGTTGAAAATGTGTTGCTGGTTAAAGCACAGCAGGTCAGGCAGCATCCAAGGAACGGCAAATTCGACATTTCGGGCCAGAAATCCTTCATCAGGAATTGCTGATGAAGGGCTCTGGCCCGAAACGTCGAATTTCCTGTTCCTTGGATGCTGCCTGACCTGCTGTGCTTTAACCAGCAACACATTTTCAGCTCTGATCTCCAGCATCTGCAGACCTCACTTTTTACCCTGTGCATTCCAGTGTCTAAAGTCTACAAAGTGATTTGAAAATAAGGACAAAACAATTTTAAATCAAAGCAATAAAGCATTATTGTAACTAGTTGTCAAAGAGAGCAAGTCCCACAAAAGAACCTACTCTCCTCAAAGACAGTTATGGATTTTATAAACTGGTACTTAGAAGTAATCTTGCCTACAGGCTCATTCTGAGGTGGTCTGCATATCATTCAAGCTGTTGGGTAAATATTAGACCACCCATGAACACTTGTTACCTGAGCTGAATATGTGGGAAAGGAATCATCCCGGAGGAACTCTCACACACAGACACCCGTCACACAAGACAAAAGGAAGTACCTGTACTTATAATGACATCTTTCACCACCCGCAGGGCAGCCCTTAGTCTTGTAGAGATACAGAGACTAACAGCACAGAAACAGACCCTTCGGTCTAACCAGACTGCACTGGCCATAATCCCAAACTAAACTAGTCTCACCTGCCTGCGCTTGACGCATATCCCTTCCTTTTCTTTTTCCTGTCCTTATCCAAGTGTCTTTAAACATTGTAACTGTACCTACATCCACCACTTACCATGAAAGTTCATTCCACACACAAACTGCCCGTTGTACAAAAAAAAATTGTCCCTCATGACTTATTAAAATCTTTCTCCTCTCATCTTAAAAATATGGTCCCTAGACTTGAATGGCAATTTAAGATCAGAAACAGCATTGCTGCCGTACACAGGTTCACTGGGTGGAAAGCCAGGAGGGAGAGTTAGAATTTACAGTTGATTTGAAATGTCACATAGCAGAATTGCAGCACAGGGACTGGCCATTAGGCCCAGCTGGCCTATAATGGTGCCTATACTCCACATTACCTTTCTCCCATCCTGATTCATCTCCTCCTATCATTCCTTTCTCCCTCATGTGCTTATCCAGTTACTCCATCAATACATCTTTGCAGTAGGCCTTACACATCCCTGTAGAACTCACTGGGGTTGTGAGTTCTATACTGTCACCAATCTCTTGGTAAAGGAGTTTCTCCTGATTTCCCCACTGGATTTATTAGCAACTTCCTTAAATTAAAAGCCCAGAATTTTGGTCTACCATGCAAGTGGAAACATCTTCTCCAAAACTAGTCCATCAAGCCACTTCACCATTTTGCCAGGTCAGCCCTCAGTCTCCTCTATTTCCGAGAGAGTACTCCCCAGACTGAGCATTCTCTCCTCACTTCTATGAACAATAACTTGAGGAAATTAACATTGAGACCCACACAATTGTATAAAACACAGGGTCTGCTTATTACCCTTTGGAAAGCAGGTATAATTCTAAAATTTGAAACGAGAAGGTTAAAGAAACATGATTTCCAATCCATTTCAATGCTAGCTTTCTAAATTTAGAGCATTGCAGTTCATTCTCGCATTGAACTGCAACCTACATTTCAATCCCAAAAAGAGCAAACCAGCTACAATTTGTGAATTGCATAATTGAATTTGATTTTTTTTTAAACATAACATTGCAGTGACTTTCATCAAAAATGATCAAATTGAGTCAACTTCCTCCTTGCCTTTCTCTTCAAAATCTCTAGCAACGCCACCCCCACCCCACAATTCAGCGTGGCTACCCAACATGTCAGACCTTACTCATCATTATTTCATTAGATGACTCTGAATCACTAAATAAACAAGTTTTCTATGTATTACCAATCTTTAAAAACAATCAGAATTTTTTCTGTGATTTTATGCCTGACGTTGCCTGCAGTCGTGTCGACAATGAGCCTGCGATTCCTCTCGACCCTACCTTTCTCTCAGCAAAGAAGCAAGGAAACTGTCACTTGCTCAGCAAGTTCTGACAGTCTGATGGGAACCAATTCAACACTGTCACTTTCAAGAAGGAACTGGATAAGCACCTGAAAAAAAAATGAGGTGAAAATTGCGGTACTATGAAGGAAGACTGGGAAGAATGAGACAAATTGGATTGCTCTTTTCAAGAGCCAACACAAGCATGATGGACCAAATGGTCTCCATCTGTGGTCAACTGGTACAAACTGATGGGAGAAAGACAGCTGCAGCTCTCAACTGGTTAAGAATATACACTCCCATTTTTTAACAATTTCAGTTCAGGCACAAGCACATATTTCTGCTGTTTCACACATACAAGTTAAAATCAATGAAAAAGAATAAATTTACACACTACTGGAATAACCTCCAACATCCCAACAGCTACTCCCGAAACTACCTTCAATCCCAATGGATGCCACATGAATCATTCCATTTATATGCTTCTTCCACTTTAACTAAATGTCATGTTAATCACCTTGGAATCCAGACAAGAATCTGGGTGATCATGTTCTGCTATTGAAAGCATTTCACAACATGCCTGAAATAAACATTCCAACAAGCAACGCAAGGGTGAGATAATACACGCAGCTTCTTTGTAACATTACCACAGACACAGTCTATAGTATGGTAAGAAAAACCTCTGTCCTTGTCAGTATGTACTGCATGCTTATTGTACCACTCAAAGACATACAAGCCTACACTATGTACAGCATAGGAACAGGTCATTCAGCCCAATAGGTATATGCTGATATTTATACTCAATGTGAAACTCCTCCACCTAAGAAAGTGGTAGAATCAGATTCAATTGTAAGTTTCAGAAGGAAGTGGAATAAAATACTAGAATCCTACTGAAATATGTAGGATGCAGAGCAGGTTTGACAGGGTAGAAGATAGGATGTTATTTCCTTCAATGGGGGAGTCTAGAACAGAGGACGTTGATTAAAAATAGGGGAACTCCCAATTAAGATGAAGCAAAATTTCTTTTCTCAAAGGGTCACTGGTCTTTGTAATTTTCTCCCCAGTGAGCAGTGGACGCTACATCAATGACTATATTCAAAAGTGAGTTACACACATGTTTGACCAACAAGATAGTTGAAGGGTTGAGGGATTGGTCAAGAGTTTGAAAAGCTAATGTTCACTATGTCCTTCATCCTCTCTGGATAATGGAGACTGCCTGATAATTAATCATTCTTAAATGTTGGTCTGTCTCAATATCTCTTGTGCTAGCCAAGGCTCAGTTGGCAGCACTGTTTCCCAAGTCATAAGTTTGAGAATTGAAGCCCCACACTAGGACAAAATCAAGGCTGACACACAGTGTGGTACCAAAGGAGTGTTGTCCTTCACAGATGCCGCCTGTTAGCTCAGATGTTAAACTGAGGCCTCAGTATGCCCTCTTAGGTGGTGGTCCCACAGAAGGTCAAAGCATTATGGACAAAAAGAAATCCCGCAAGCAACATCAGAACAACAGATCGTCTAACAATGAGCACATTGCTGCTTCTGGGACCTTGTTGCCACACTGGGACAGGTTGCCACACTTTCTGCATTACACCAATGAGCACTTCAAAAATACATAATTGGATGTAAAGCTCTTTAAGAGATCCAGTAATCATAAATGCAAATCTTTCTTTCCTTACATGCTATGGTGTTAGATTAGATTAGCTTACTTACGGTGTGGAAACAGGCCCTTTAGCCCAACAAGTCCATACCGACCTGCTGAAGCGCAACCCACCCAGACCCATTCCCCTCCATTTACCCCACCCACCTAACACTACGGGCAATTTAGCATGGCCAATTCACCTAACCTGCACATTTTTGGACTGTGGGAGGAAACCGGAGCACCCGGAGGAAACCCACGCAGACATGGGGAGAACGTGCAAACTCCTCACAGAGTCGCCTGAGGCGGGAGTTGAACCTGGGCCTCTGGTGCTGTGAGGTTAAATTCTATTTGATAGTGTCCTACTGTTTTATATTGATTTCAACCAGATGCAGAAGTATGAAACTAGGCACTAATACCTTCTTGATAATGGACTTATTTACAGAATGCAGCATTATATATGTATCTTTCTCATCTGCCAATTGATAGTTTAAATGGTTTCTCTTTATAGAATTTCTAATAAATCAATTTAAATAATGAAATTGAATCAAGTCAAATTAAATCAAATCAAGTCCAATTAAATGGATAGCAGTCCCTTAAGAGGACACGGCAACTCAGAACAAAATCTCAAAAGGAATCTCAAATCATATTGAAAATGTGGTTTTGGGAAAAGATGATGCACTCCAGCCCCTGTCGACCCCAATGGTCACAGGCTTCAAGTCTGTGAGCAGACACTGTGGTCTTTTACTCCAAGTACACTGTGATAAGGCTGCAATGGTGAAAGAGCTGGCAGTCAGAAGTACTGACACCCTCTGCAGCCCATTGTCTGGACCTGTTAACAGCCCCCTTTGTCCAGGAACAAACCTTCCAACAGATTCTCTGATCTGACCACCCTGCATTGGAACCCAAAGACCATGAGCAAGGGGCTGAAGTCCAAACTGAATTTAAGAAGTAGGTTCTTTTAAAAAGGAGCCAAAATCTAACCCTCCCTGTAGAGACCATGGAACACAGACTCCTCAAAGTCGTGAAAACGACAGGTGGGCCAGGAAGTCTGCGAACCGAGCGGACGATTGTACGGGGCTGCACCTTCCAAGCGGAAAGACACAGATGGAACTTCACCAAAATGGTTTCAATTGTGGGGTCAAAGTTCCTGGGGAAAGTTTGGGGACCTGCGGCCAATGTGAAACTCCATCTGAACTGAGGTACATTCAAAGGGGAATCTAACAGGTATCTGAGCTGCCTGAAAACTGGCTATCAAAGCTGAGTACCACAAATTTAAGGCTAGGTGTGGCACTGACTGTAAGATGGGCATTCGGTGACACATGGTTTCATAGTAATAGAAGCAGAAGTAGGCCATTTGGCCCATCCAGCCTGCTCAGCCATTCATTGAGATAATGGTGTGAGAGTTCTATTGGTGACATCCAATCTGTTCCTCTGCCACTTCCTCTTTATCAATGCTCTAAGTATTTAAACAATATCATCCACGTTTGTATCTTAACCATACAATTAATATACCATAACACGATGATGTAGGACGTTTTACCATTTTAAAAGCTTTACAGAAATGCAATCCTTATGTTCTTTAGATCGCAGGCAGAGAATTCAAGAGAAAGACAAATAGTGCACATTAAATTTAACCTTTCTTGGAGTAGGAAGCTGCTTTATTTGAGACAAGAGAAGATTGCCAAGAGCAGGTTGATAGAAACCACCTAACTCAAACCTTTGCCAGTTTAATGGATCGCCTGGGACAACAGCTTCATTGTGATACATTACATCTCAAACAAAGCAGGCTCCAAATACTATCAGGTTACAGTTAAACATTAGAGCCTCTCTAAACAAACGTAACCTCCTTCAAAGCCAATGAAGTACTTTTAAAGTGCTTGTAATGTCAGAAATGCGGCAGCCAATCTGTACACAGCAAACTGCCACAAAAAAGCAACATGAATGTTGATTGTGAGATCAATATTGGTGAGAACGTGGAAAGAACCCGGTGGAATGAGGAAGGCGGAAATGAGTTTTGAATAGAGTCATACTGGACTTAAAACGTTAACTCAGTTTCTCTCTCTGCAGTTGCTAACAGACCTGCTGAGTTTCTCCAGCATTTGCTGTGTTGTTTCACCAAGAGAACTTCCCTGTCCTTCTTTAAAATAGTGAACAGAGAATCATTCACGTTCCCCCTGACAGAGTAGTTTTATGTCTCCTCTGAAAGAGGGCAGCTCTGGCGGTATTGCCCTTGAAGCTTTGAAAGTGATAACAGTGTGTTTAATAGATGTTGAGTAGCACGACAGCAGGATTCCACAGTTTGTGTTGAAGTCTGTGTTATGGGACTTGAACCCACAATCTCCTGATTCAGACTCAAATGTTCCACCCTGTGGAAAGCAGCTTGGCCTCCTTTAAGGCACTCCAGTGAACTGGCTCCAATCCAGAGTAAACTGGTCTGAGCCGCTTGTGGCTATTTGTTTGGGACATGTGAAAAACAGGGAATTTTTCATCCACTTACAGCGGTTAGATCTGTAACCTGCACAACGCTTCATACCCCAAAAAGAATCAAGAAACACTGGAGAAGGTGCAAGCAAAACTTATAAAAGGTGACATTGTAACAGAGAAATTATTCCTCTCAGCAAAGATTAAACAGCCTGTGGTCCTTTTTTCATACAGTACAAAGGTCAACTGAGTGAGAGTTTAATATGGTAGATGTATGTGTTTCCGCTTGAGAGGAGACAAGAACTAGATGCTATCAATGTAAGATAGTCACTAATACACCCAATAGGGAATTCACAAGAAGCTTCTTTATCCAGGGTGGTGAGAGTCTCGAACTCAACACACAGGGCCTCGGTGAGGCTCAGTACATTTAGTGGGAAGCTTTTACAGACAAAGGAGAAGGGAATCAAATCTTCTGAGACCTCTGTTGCCCTGTTGTTCTTGTCTCTCGTACATCACCAATTTTAATCACTCCACCATTAATAACCATGCCTTGTGCTGCATCATGCCTAAACTCTGGAATTCCCCTATCCACCTATCCTCCTCCTTTTCTCCCTCACGTGGTCCCAGTGTCAGTGACTCCAATCTCCAGCCAACTCAATTCACTCCACTTGATATCAGCCTACAGCACTGGATATCACAAAGACGATTTGCCCTGGTAACACTGAAGCAATACTATTGAACAGTTATGTACCAGAACGAGCTGCACAGCTGGTTAAGCAGTTCCAGTACAGCTACAATTCTGGCAGTTATCTGGCAATGTACTAAACTCTCCAGGTATGTCCAGTCTAATAAAAACAAAAGGATCGCGAATCCAATTATTGCCCATCAGTCTTCTCTCAGACCTGAGCAAAGTGATCAAAGGTATCAGTCAAGCAGCACTTACTCAGCAATAACTTGTACATCACTGCTCAGTATGGGGCCCCTCAGGAGCCCATTGACTCTTGTCCTCATTATAACCTAGACCCAAACATGGATAAAATGCTGTGCCAAAGGTGAGGTAAGAGTGACTGCCTTTGACATCAAAGCAGCATTTGGCATCAGGGAGCCCTAGCAAAGCTAGAGTCAATGGAAATCAAAGGGAAACTCACAGCTGGTTGAAATCATACATAGACAAAGGAAGATGGCTTTATTATTGGAGGGGAATTATCTTAGTCCCAGGACATAGCTGCAGGAATTCCTCAACCATCTTCATCTTCTCTCCAGAAGGTCAGAAGTGGGGATGTTCACTGATGACAGCACAATGTTAAGCACCACTTCTGCCTCCCAGATGTTGAAGCACTCCATGCCCACATGTAGCAAGATGTAGTCTCAGGCTTACACTGGTAAGTGATGAGTTACTGCGGTGCCACACAAATGCCAGCAAGACAGAATCTAATAGTCTCCTTTGAGATTCAATGGCATTGACAACACTGAATTATCCTCTACCCCCAGACTACCATCTTCTGGGGGGCTCACAGACTGAATTGGACCAGCAATATAAATACTATGGCTACAAGAACAGGCTCAGAGGCTGACAACTCTGCAGCATCACCTGACCCCCCATCCACAAGGTACACATCAAGGCAATGACGAAATACTCTTCACTTTTCTGGATGAGTATATTTTCAACAACATTCAAGAAGCTTGATACCATCCAGGACAAAGCAACGTGTTTAAATTTCATGCCATCGTGAATTTAAGTGGTCACTTCTACTGACAGTGCACGGTGATCACAGTATGCTGCAAATACCAAATGCCTTTGCACTAACTCACCAAGACTTCTTAGATGGTCCTTTCTAAACCTCTGGCCTCTACTCCCTAGAAGGACAAGGGCGGCAGATTCAAGGGTACACCACCATCTGCAAATTCCCCTCCAATTCACACACATCCTGACTTGGAACTATATTGCTTATCTTTAACTGCCATTGGATGTAAACCCTGAAATGTCTTGCTTAAAGAACTGTGGATATGCCTGTCCGGCCATGGACTGCAATGGTTGAGGAAGATAATTCAGTGTCACCTTTTCAAAGGCAACTCTTCTCAATCTTGACCTTGCTACATTCCATGAAAGAATGAAAATAAGACACTTCTTAAAACCTGTGCCTTCAACTAGAGTTTGGTCACCTGTTTAATTTTACCTCACGTGGCTTGGTACCAAATTTTATTTTACAATGCTACTCTGACACACATTGGGATGTATTATGGTGTAAAAGACACAAGATAAATACAAGGTTTTCCTGTTATACTTAAAGGGTGAGGTGGTATAAAGAGCCTCTTGTGGAGAATAAACACACAGACCAGTTGGGTCAAATGGCTTTTTTCTGTGCCATAAGTTTTATCTAATTTTAAAAAATGCCTTCCCAGTCTTAATAAATGTAATACTGTATGAGAGCCAAATGTCATCCTCAGCAACAATCACAGTCTCACTACACCCAATAAACAAGAAAAGTGTGTGTCACAGAATGAAATTGACTCTATTGTAATCAGTGTCGAGAGTGTGTTGCTGGAAAAGCACAGCAGGTCAGACAGCATCCAAGGAGCAGGAGAATTGATGTTTCAGGCATAAGCCCTTCATCAGGAGCACAGGGTTGAAAAATGAAGGGTCTATGCCTGAAACGTCAACTCTCCTGCTCCTCCGATGCTGCCTGACCTACAGTGCTTTTCCAGCACCACTCTAATCTAGACCCTGATTTCCATCATCTGCAGGCCTCACTTTCGCCTTCTATTGTAATCAGCACATCCATTCCCAAGCATTGTGTAGCCTATCACCATGTATTAGCTGAAAATGTGTTGCTGGAAAAGCGCAGCAGGTCACCATGTATTACCCAGGCTTATTCTTAAACATTTCAACTTGCTTCACAAGACAGTTGACAAAAAAGAAAATCACTCATCAAGCAAAATGTACAAGGACCAGTACATGTGGCCAAACATTTGGAGCAACAAATCGGTTTTCAGGAATTCATTAAATAAGAAAGAGAGGGAGGGAGAGAGAGAGAAAGTGAGAGAGAAAAAAAGAGAGGCTTAGGGAGAGAATAACAGATATTAAGGCTTTCACAGCTAATGAATAGAGGAGCAATGGAAATCAGGGATTTGTAAACGAACAGAACTGGAGGAGAATGGGAATTTTGGAATGTTGTTGGGATGGTGGTGGTAACAGCAACAGGGAAGTTAGGGTCATGAAGAGATTTAAACACAAAGATTGAAATTTTAAGGCAATTCAGTCTAACAGAGAGCTTTATCTCTTACAAGTCAGTGACAGTAAATCAAATTTTAAACATGAGCTTTTACTATGCCCAAGATAAGACAATAATGAAAATTGATGGGGATTTACCAGGTTTAAAAGCTTGATAATGACCCTCTACTCTGTAATAATAAAAACCCTGAGACTGTGACATTGAATGTTGATGCTTGGAATCGCAGTGTCAGCAGCCGGGCTTGAAATTCTCTCAACAGCAAAACTCCCTTCAAACTCTGCAGGGAGAAGATTACACTGCAAATCTACACGCAGATCTAAAAATCTAAAAATCACAGCGACGTCATGGTAAAGGTTGAGTGTCATGAAGCTGAGTACGGTCTCACTCCATTTCTAATGGCAGAACCTCAGAGCTGGCATATTGCTGTCAAAATCAAACTGCTTCTGATGCTTGAGTCCACAGACAACAAACAGATGATGTCATTGATTATCCTGCCACTGCCCACATCGCCATGTGGAGAGGACAGGGGCCCAGGAACTGGTTGGTGTCCAACAGCAATTTGCTAGACCAAGGCCTGACCAGTTAAAGGAAAGAAAGAGTTTGCGTTTATCTAGCACCTTTCATGGCCACACGATATCCTATGTCATTAACGTCCGGTGAAGTTTTTTTTTAAACGATTGCCACTGTTGAAATGTGATGTTAGACTTTATCCAACGCACTGTCGCTCTCGCCATCTTGGAAGCTGAAACTTGTTGCAGCACGTGAACACAGCCATTAAAAAAATCTCCCCCCTAAAGCAAAGAGATTTAAAAACTGAAAGGAATTACGCGAAGGGAATTTAGGTGAATTAGAATCAAGGCAGCGACAGGAACAGAAATAAAGAAAGAACCGATTCAGAGAAAAAGGGAGAAAAGACACAGGCAGGAAATGTTCTTAAAAAATTAATTACCAAATTTAAAAAGACTCTGAGAACTACTTATCAGCTAAGGAATGAGATACAAAGGTTATAATTGTACCTTTCTGGACCAGAGAGTTGTGTGACATTGCAAGGACAGAAATCTTAAGAGTTCTTATGCTGCACATACCAGTTGCTCATCATCAATTACACTTTGCAGGATATTAATGGATCAATTAAAATAATTGAAACTCATGTTTCAGAAAGTTATCGACGCGGCATCTTTCTGAGGATAGCAGAGGAGTGAAGCAAATCAGCCAGTGACTTATGGAGATTCACAACTCAAGGGGAATCTCTGCATGGCCACAGGTTGTTAAAGGCTTGACACATCAATAATGGAAAGGACAGATTGTAGTGACTGGAACAAGGGCCAGGTGTATGTTATTGACTGTGCGATCCTTCACTGGGGTTGATAATCTGGGTTAGGGAGCCCTGGCTGACAGATATATGGTCAGAGAGGCATAAAGATGTACAGCGTGGAAACAGACTCTTCCGTCCAACTCGTCCATGCCGACCAGATATCCTAAATTAATCTAGTCCCATTTGCCAGCACTTGGCCCATGTTCCTCAAAACCCTTCCTATTCATATACCCATCCAGATGCCATTTAAATGTTGCAATTGTACCAGCCTCCACCACTTCCTCTGGCAGCTCATTCCATATACGCACCATCCTCTACAGGAAACAGTTGCCCATTAGGTCCCTTTTAAATCTTTCCTCTCTTGCCTTAAACCTATGCCCTCTAGTTTATGACTCCCCTACTGTGGGGAAAAGACCTTGGCTATTTACCCTATCCAAACCCTTCATATTTTTATACACCTCCAGAAGGTTACCCCTCAGCCTCTGACACTCCAGGGAAAATAGTCTCAATCTATTTAGCCTCTCCTGATAACTCACCAACCCTGGTAATATCTTTGTAAATCTGTTCTGAACTTTTTCAAGTTTCACAACATTGTTTCTATAGCAAGGAGACCAAAATTGCACACAGTATTCCAAAAGTGGCCTAACGAATGTGTTGTACATCCGCAATATGACCTCCCAACACTTAATCTCAATGCACTGACCAATAAAGGAAACCATACCAAATGCCTTTTTCACTATCCTATCTATTTGAGACTTTACTTTCAAGGAACTAGGAACCTGTACTCCAAGGTTTGTGTCTCTTTGTTCACAGCCTTACCATTATGTGTATAGTTCCTGCCCTGATTTGTGTTTCCAAAATGCAGCACATCACATTTATTTAAATGAAACTCCATCTGCCACTCCTTGGCCCAATGGCCCATCTGACCAAGTCCCATTGTACTCTGAGGTAACCTTCTTCGCTGTCCACTACACCTCCAATTTTGTTGTCATCTGTAAACTTACCAATCATAACTCCTCTGTTCACATCTAAATAATTTATATAAATGACAAAAAGCAGTGGATCCAACACCGGTCCTTGTGGCACACCGCTGGTCACCAGTCTGAAAGACAACCCTCCATCACCACGCTCTGTCTTCTACCTTTCAGCCATTTCTTTATCCAAATAATTCTCCCTCTATTCCGTGTGATCTCACCTTGCTAATCAGTCTACAATGAGGAACCTTGTCAAATGCCTTACTGAAGTCCATATATATCACGTCTACCATTCTGCCTTCATCAATCTTCTTTGTTACTTCTTCAAAAAACTCAACCATAAGTAGGATTTAGAGAGTTACCTGATTTAAGGACTGGCTCTGAGCTGGCCGATCAGAGTCCATGTACAATGCATGTGTAAATAAAGGGTGACTTGATGGACTGGATACCAGCCTCTGTGCAGTTATTTCAAGGATCAACTCATTATTACTTTGACAACAAAAACTGGACCAATTAAAGACAGTGTATTTCCATACTAGGTTTCAAAGCATCAAAAATATCAGTAGATCAAGTTTATTGCTTGTAGTAGCTTTGAGATTTGAGGTACTATGCCACTGATCTGACAGAAATGCCTCACTTATATACTGCTAAAACAACAGGCTTCAGTCTTACAGACAAATGTCCATGTTAGATCACTCAGAGAAACTGGGAGAAAGTGAGGACTGCAAATACTGGAGATCAGAGTCAAAAAGTGTGGTGCTGGAAAAGCAAAGCCGGTCAGACAGCATCCGAGGAGAGTCAACATTTCGAGCATAAGCTCTTCATCGGGATGTGCTTTTCCAGCACCGCATGTTTTGACACTCAGAGAAACACGCATCCTTTTGTCAATCAGTCATCACCTTGTTTCAAATCATTAGAGTAAGTTGTGATGAACTTTCAGTTTCAGATAAGATATTTGCAAAACTGGCTGTTGTTTATATTGTTGGAATTTAACTTTAGTGATTGAAAATAAACTGAGTGGGAAAACATTCAAAGCAAGCATTTGATAATCATAGAATCCCTCCAGTGCGGAAGCAGGCCATTCGGCCCATCGAGTCCACACTGACACACCGAAGAGCTTCCCACCTATCCTAGTCTTGTAACCCTGCATTTCCCATGAAGAATTCCTGAAGAAGGGGTCATGCCCGAAACATCGATTCTCCTGCTCTTTGGATGCTGCCTGACCTGCTGCGCTTTTCCAGCAACACATTTCAGCTCTGCATTTCCCATGGCCAATCCACCTAACCTGCACATCTTTGGATTGTTGGAGGAAACCAGAGCACCTGGGAGAGCATGTACAAATTCCATCAGATAGTCACCCGCAGGCGGAATCAAACCCGGGTTCCTGCCGTTGTGAGGCAGTAGTGCTATCCACTGAGCTGCCATGCCACCCTCCGCCAACCTTCTGACGAACATCTCACCCAGACCCAGCCTTCACCCTATCCCTGTAACTCTGCATTTACTATAGTTAGTCCACCTAGCCTGCACAACCCTGGATATGAGAAGGCAATTTTAGCATGGCCAATCCTCCTAACCTGCACATCTGGGGACTACGGGAGAAAACAGAGCACTTGGCAGCAGTACTAACGACTCAGCCACTGTGCTGCCCTCAAATTCCTCCTCAGCTCTGTGCTAGTTCTACTCCAACATCCCATGGTCTTAAAGCTGAGGTAAATGAAATCAAATCTTTCCCATGAAATCTACTTTGAGGAAACAGCAAAATTATGACATAGTCACAACCCTTTTGCAAATTCAAAATGGATCAATAACTGTATTTCTTCATATTCAAGCATAAAAATATTGACCACTTGTACAGTACCATGATCTGGAATGTGTTGCCTGAAAGGATGGTGAAAGCAAATTTTATAGTATCTTTCAAAAGATAATTACTGAAGTGTTTGAGGGAGATAAATTGCAGGACCTTGAGAAAAAGCAAAGTCGTGCGTCTAATTGGAACATCCCTTCAAAGTGCAAGCTAAATGGACAGAATGGCCTGTTTGAGTGCTCTAGGATATGGTTTTACCATTCTAACTGGGTTTATAGAGGTGGATGGTTTTAAATGATCATTTCCCACAGGGGTGCTGCACTCCTGTTTGAGTTGTTTTTATCCTTGCAACACTTTCCATGTTTGATAAATCATGCTTCAAAGTTTCCTGGCAAAGGGGTTCCTTTTTCTATCCTGTCACTTCCGGACTAAACAAGATACAGCAGGTCTGAAAAGGATCAGGCAAGGATTAATACATCATTCATTCCTCCCGAGAAGGTGTCAGAGAGAGGGTGAATGTGAACCATTTCAACATCACAAAATGTGACAATCGTGCTGTTTAAATCTTTGTACAGTCCCTTGTTTCACAATGACATGGAAATTAATCAAATGGATTATTTTTCATCCATGAGAACAATACAATGTGAATTCCAAAAACATATCTGACGACCTCGGAATTTGAACGAGCTATTGCTAACAAAATAATGCTCAGGTTTAATAAAAAGAGTTCTACCATAAAGCAAAATGATGAAAATAGGTTGATCAAATACTCAACAAAGTCATTATGAATCATACCTCCATACAGAGTCCTATGCCTCCTTGCTGGGTTATTCTAAATCAAAAGCCCAATACAATACAAGAAAAAGCAGGCTGCATAACAGCTACTCAAACAGTTGAATTCTGGGACAGTCCTTAATTTAGCAACTCATTATCCATATCTTGTACATTTCCTCCTTCACAAATCTCCAATGCATGAAATGCTCAATCCAGATGTAGGTCTTCTTGTCTCATGCCAATGGATGGAAATTTGTGTTAAAAACTGGGAGCAAAAGGTGATTGTACCAGCAGTCTGGTATGTGACAGAAATCACTGCTGATGCCATTGCAGCTTAAATTGTATATTAATATCTTGAAAATAAAGTTTGAAAGAATATTGACCTTGCCTACAGGCCAAATTCAATTGAAATACTACTGTATTGATCAAACATGCACCATTAACATCACGGGAGTTATTATTGACCAGAAATCTAGCCAAATCAGCCACATGGAAACTACGGGTACAAAAACAGATCAGAGGTTGGGAATACTGCACCAAGTAACACAGCTCCTGACCACCATCTATAAGCTGTAAGTCAGGAGAGTGACAAAATACTCCCCACTTGCCTGTATGACAGCAGCTCCAACAAGCAGCTTGATATTATCCAAGTCAAGTTAGGACAAGCCTTGACTGGCACCCCATCAACCTCTTTAAACATTCACTCCCTCTACCAGTGCACTGTGGCAACAATACGGGCCACGTAAAGATGTAATGCAACAAAAGTCCTTTGATAACACCTTCCAACATGCACTCTTACCACCTGGAAGGATGAGGACAGCAGATGCATGGGAACACCATTATCTGCAAGTTCCTCTTCAAAGCTGAAAAAGTGTTGCTGGAAAAGCGCAGCAGGTCAGGCAGCATCCAAGCAGCAGGAGAATCGATGTTTCGGGCATGAGCCCTTCTTCAGGAATGATAAAAAAAAACTTTTCCAGCAACACACTTTCAGCTCTGATCTCCAGCATCTGCAGTCCTCACTTTCTCCTACGTTCCTCTTCAAGCCACACATCATCCTGACATGGAACTATATCACTGGGTCAAAATCCTGGAATTCTCTCACTTTCAGCACTGTGGGTGTACCGACTCCTTCTGTTCTACCTAAGTTCATGAAAGCAGTTCACTACCACCTTCTCATGGACTGCCAGGAATAGGCAACAAGTGCTCTCCATGCTGGTCATGATTATATTCTGTGAAATAAGAAATAAATAAAGGTTTGAGTGGACTGGGGAACAGGGCTATAAAATAACAAAATGTCATTTCATATTGACAACTGCAAAATCATGAGTTAAGGAAGGAAGGAAAGAGAGGTGGGGAAGAAATCTGTTTATATAGTGGCTTTCAGCCAGTGAAATGCTTTGAAATGTAGTCATTGCTATAATGTGGGAAAACATAAGCAAAACTACCTCTTTCATAGGAAAGCATCATAAGGCACTTCCTCAAGTTGCAATCAATAGAAACAGATGTCATGTTAAAGGAGACGATAGGAGGATTGAATAGTATTTGGTTGAGGAGTGATTTTTGAGAAGGGACTGGAAAATATGATAAATATATATAATACAGCATTTTAATTTGCAAATTTGCTTTTCTGGAAGTAGAGATAAAATAGACATGTGATTTCAATTCTATAAAGATTTCTTAAAATGTCGAATCCCTGGTTTTCTTAACAAAGGTTGGAAAGCAATTTGGAACAGTGAACTAACTGCACCGTTTCAAACCAAGTACATCGTTTCAATTCAGTACACTTGTTAGTTAGCTGGTGAAGGGCTTACACAGTTGAACTTTTATAATTCACACTAAAATAGGGCGGGAGCCACTAATGATGGGAGTTCAGTTCAGAATCAGGTTTCAGTTCAGCAGAACAGTTTCACTTTAGTAGAAGACCTTTTAGTTTGTGAAGTCATCAAGCTGTGAGAGTTTGTGTAGAAGGCTGTCAAAACCAAAAGTGCAACTAGCCCTCAGAATGAGAAAGAAATCTCTGGGACATCAAACCTGGAAAGAGTTCAGCAGGAAAATAAAAGTTAAGATAGGAGTAACATTTCGGTAGAGTTCAGGCGTACAAGAACATAAGCACTCGGAGCAGGAGTAGGCCATCAGGCCCTTCAAGCCTCCTCCACCATTCAACAAGATCCTGGCTGATCTGATCGTATCCCTTGCTTCCTCCATTGTTCAAAACAAAATCTATCTTAGCTTTAAAAACATTTACTGAAGTAGCGTCAACTACTTCACTGGGCCAGGAATTCCATAGATTTACAACCCTCTGGGTGAAGATGTTCCTTCTCAGTTTGTCCTACACGTGCTCCCCCTGATCTTGATGCTATGCCCTCTTGTCCTAGTGGAAACATCCTCTCTACGTCCACCTTATCTATTCCCTTCATAATTTTATATGTCTCTATAAGATCCCTCCTTATTCTTCGAAATACCAATGAATATAATCCCAGTCTACTCAGTCTCTCCTCAAAAGCCAAACCCCTCAACTCCAGAATCAACCTGGTGAACCTCCTCTGCACCCCCTCCAGTGCCAGTACATCCTTTCTCGTGAGGAGACCAAAACGGCACGTAGTACTCCAGGTGTGTCCTCACCAGCACCCTATACATCTGCAGCACAACTTCCCTGCCTTAAACACAATCCCTTTAACAATGAAGGACAACATTCCATTTGCTTTCTTAATTACCCATTGTACCTGCAGACCAACCTTCTGTGATTCATGTACAAGGACACCCAGGTCCCTCTGCAAAGCAGCATGTTGCAAGTTTTTACCATTAATAGTCCTTTTTACTGTTACTCCTACCAAAATTTGGAGGACCCGGTGTTGGACTGGGGTGGACAAAGTTCAAAAATTACACAGCGTCAGGTTATGGCCCAACAGGTTTATTTGGAAGTACCAGCTTTCAAAGCGCTGCTCTTTCATCAGGTGGTGGTGGAGCAGGACCATAAGACACAGAATTTATAGCAAATGGTTAGTGTCATGTGACTGAAATATATTAAACAAACTTAGATTAAGTCTTTCACCTTTTAGAATGATTTTGCTAGTTTCGGTTCATTAATAGGTAGATCCCAGAACTCCTTTTAAGTCACATTCCCAAGATAACTTCAGGTTTTCTAACAAAATGTGTCATCTCAGCTCAGGCAATGCATTAAAGGTGTGAGGTTAAAGTCTGTCTGTGTCCTAATCTTCAGTCAGACTGGTTCTATTTCTAAAGTGAGATTAACAGAATCTTATATGGATTGACTGCAGGTTATGCATTTTTTGAGCAAAACAAAATATAATACTGCAAATACAAATTCAACCCATATACTTATATATGTACTTGTGCAGGAGGGACAGAGTGTGCATGTGTGGGTGTGAGTGCATGTGAGAGGGCCTGTGTATGTGTGTGCGTAAGCTTGGTAAAATATGTGTGTGTGTGATGGGGTATAAGACTGTGGGAAACGAAGTCTTGGCGGAGGTGGAGGGTGTGGGTGGTGTCTCGAATGTATGTGGGGAGTTCCTGGACTAGGGGGGATAGGACAGTGTTGAGGTAGGTAGAGATGAGTTTAGTTGGGCAGGAGCATGCTGAGACAATGGGTCGGCAAGGGTGGTCAGGCTTGTCGATCTTGGGAAGGAGGTAGAACCAGGCAGTGCGGGGTTCCCGGACTATGAGGTTGGAAGCTATGGGTGGGAGATCTCCTGAGGTGATGAGGTTCTGTATGGTCTGGGAGATGATGGTTTGGTGATGGGGGGTGGGGTCATGGTCAAGGGGACGTTTGGCTTCAGCGGTGTAGAGGTCAGTGCACCAGACTACCACTGCGCCCCCTTTATCCGCTGGCTTGATGGTGAGGTTGGGATTGGGGCAGAGGGATTGGAGGGCTGAGCGTTATGAGGGTGAGAGGTTAGAGTAGGGGAGGGGGTGGGTAGACAGGTTGAGGCGGTTAATGTCCCGGCGGCAGTTGGAAATGAAGAGGTTGAGGGCAGGTAATAGGCCAGCGCGGGGTGTCCAGGTGGATGCAGTATGTTGGAGATAGGCGAAGGGGTCCTCGGAAGGTGGGCGGGAATCCTGATTGTGAAAGTAAGCTCGGAGGCGGAAGTGACGGAAGAATTGTTCGACGTCACGGCGTGTATTAAATTCATTGATGCGTAGATGGAGGGGGATGAAGGTGAGTCCTTTGCTGAGGACTGATCATTTGTCCTCAGTGAGGGGGAGGTCTGGAGGGAGGGTGTGGTGGTAGGGGGAATGGGGGTGGAGTCATGAGCAGGGGTAGTGTTCTCCTCCGGATTCTGGGGGGTGGGGATTGTGACAGTGGGGTCTGTGGGGGCGTGTCAGCAGAATGCAGGTGAGTGGCGCTGGTGGGGGCCGAAGTGATGGTGACCACGGCAGTAGGGGTGGCGGAAGTCACTGAGCGTGTGGCATCAGTGATGATGTGGGGGGGGGACTGATGTCACGTGTGATGCATGTGTGACACGTCATCTTGGTGTCCAGTTACTAGCGGCTACTGCAAGGGTCGGTGTTGGGTCCACTGCTATTCGTTATTTTTATAAACGACCTGGATGAGGATGTAGAAGGGTGGGTTAGTAAACTTGCGGACGCCACTAAGGTTGGTGGAGTTGTGGATAGTGATGAAGGATGTAGTAGGTTGCAGAGAGACATAGATAGGATGCAGAGCTGGGCTGAGAGGTGGCAAATGGAGTTTAATGTGGACAAGTGTGAGGTGATACAATTTGGCCGGAGTAATTGGAATGCAAAGTACTGGGCTAATGGTAGGATTCTTGGGAGTGCAGATGAGCATAGAGATCTCGGTGTCCATGTACACAAATCCCTGAAAGTTGCCACCCAGACTGACAGGATTGTTAAGAAGGCATACAGTGTTTTGGCCTTTTTTAATAGAGGAATTGAGTTCCGGAAC
Organism: Hemiscyllium ocellatum; assembly: GCF_020745735.1. NCBI lineage: Eukaryota > Metazoa > Chordata > Chondrichthyes > Orectolobiformes > Hemiscylliidae > Hemiscyllium > Hemiscyllium ocellatum. The sequence goes on along the minus strand of NC_083406.1, from coordinate 19,414,376 downwards.
CAGGAGGTTATGCTGCAGCTGTACAAAGTTCTGGTACGGCCACATTTGGAGTATTGTGTACAGTTCTGGTCACCGCATTATGAGAAGGATGTGGAAGCTTTGGAAAGGGTGCAGAGGAGATTTACTAGGATGTTGCCTGGTATGGAAGGAATGTCTTACAAGGAAAGGCTGAGGGCCTTGAGGCTGTTCTCGTTAGAGAGAAGAAGGTTGAGAGGTGACTTAATAGAGACATCCAAGATAATCAGAGGGTTAGATAGGGTGGACAGGGAGAGGCTTTTTCCAGGTATGGGGACGGCAAACACGAGGAGACACAACTTTAAAGTGAGGGGAGATAAGTATAAGACAGATGTCAGAGGTAGTTTCTTTACTCAGAGAGTAGTAAGGGTATGGAATGCTTTGCCTGCATCGGTAGTAGATTTGCCAAGTATAAGTGCATTTAAGTCGTCATTGGACAGGCAATTGGATGTACATGGAATAGTGTAGGTGGGATGGGCTTCAGATTGGTATGACAGGTCGGTACAACATTGAGGGCTGAAGGGCCTGTACTGCGCTGTAATGTTCTATGTTCTAAGAATATAAAGACAGATAGCCAAAGTGAAATGAAAAAGAGTGGCTAAAGTAAACATTGTTCCTTTGGAGCATGAGAAAGGGCATTTCGTTATGTGATATGATTGAATGGCCAAGGCATTGAACAGGTATTTTGTATCGGTCTTCACAGTAGAGGACACCAATAACATGCCAGTAATGGACAAAGAGACGAGGGTGGGTGAGGACCTGGAAACAATCATTATTAAGGAAGAGGTAGTGTCGGGCAACCTAATGGAGCTAAGGATCGATAAGTCTCCTGGCCCTGATGGAATACAGCCCAGGGTATAAAAGAGGTGGCAGGAGAAATAGCAAGCGCATTTCTGGAAATTTTCCAAAATTCACTGGGACAGTTCCAACAGATTAGAAGACAGCAAATGTGACATCACTGTTTAAAAAGGGAGGTAGACAAAAGATGGGGAATCATAGACCGGTTAGCTTAAATTCTTTAATGGGGAAGATGCTTGAGTGTATTAGTGTAGAAGAAATAGCAAGGCATCTGGATAGACATTGGCCGGTTGGGCAGAAGCAGCATGGGTTCATGAGGGGCAGGTCATGCTTAACTAATCTTTTGGAATTCTATGAAGACATTATAAGCATGGTGGACAATGGGGACCCAGTAGATGTGGTGTATCTAGATTTCCAAAAGATCTTCAATAAGGTGCCGCACAAAAGAGTTCTGCATAAGACAAAGATGTATAGTGTTATGGGCACGTCCACTCTCCTGCTCCTCGGATGTTGCCTGACCTGCTGTGCTTTCCAAGTGCCACACTTTTGACTCTGATCTCCAGCATCAGCAGTCCTCACTTTCTCCAAGCAGGAAACAAAGAGTGGGGATAAATGAGTTGTATTCTGGACGGCAATCAGTGATTAGTGGTTTGCCTCAAGGATCAGTGTTGCGACCGCAATTATTCACAATTTATATCAATGATTTGGAGTCCGGGACCACGTGTAGGGTGTCAAAGTTTGCAGATGACACTAAGATGAGTGAGGTAAAAACAATGACTGCAGATGCTGGAAACCAGATTCTGGATTACTGGTGCTGGACGCCTCCTAGCAGAACGCTTTAGGGAACATCTCCGGGACACCCACACCAATCAACCACACCACCCCGTGGCCCAACATTTCAACTCCCCCTCCCACTCTGCCGAGGACATGGAGGTCCTGGGCCTCCTTCACCGCCAGACGCCTGGAGGAAGAACGCCTCATCTTCCCCCTCGGAACACTTCAACCCCAGGGCATCAATGTGGACTTCAACAGTTTCCTCATTTCCACTTCCCCCACCTCACCCTACTTCCAAACTTCCAGCTCAGCACTGTCCCCATGACTTGTCCGGACTTGTCCTACTTGTCTATCTCCTTTTCCACCTATCCACTCCACCCTCTCCTCCCTGACCTATCACCTTCATCCCATCCCCCACTCACCTACTGTACTCTATGCTACTTTCTCCCCACCCCCACCCTCCTCGAGCTTATCTCTCCACGCTTCAGGCTCTCTGCCTTTATTCCTGATGAAGGGCTTTTGCCCGAAACGTTGATTTCGCTGCTCCTTGGATGCCGCCCTGAACTGCTGTGCTCTTCCAGCACCACTAATCCAGAACCAAGATGAACATGTTCCATCAACTACAACCCTTTGTTTTCTTTCAGCAAGCACGGTGGCACAGTGGTTAGCACTGCTGCCTCACAGCACCAGAGACCCAGGTTCAATTCCTGCCTCAGGCGACTGTGTGGAGTTTGCATGTTCTCCCCGTGTCTGCGTGGGTTTCCTCCGGGTGCTCTGGTTTCCTCCCACAATCCAAAGATGTGCTGGTCAGGTGAATTAGCCATGCTAAATTGCCCGTAGTGTTAGGTAAAGGGTAAATGTAGGGGTATGGGTGGGTTGCGCTTCGGCGGGTGGGTGTGGACTTGTTAGGCCGAAGGGCCTGTTTCCACACTGTAAGTAATCTAATCTAATCTAAGCTAAGCCAATTACTGATCCAAACTGCTATGTATCCCACAATCCCATTCCTTCACATTTTGTACAATAGCCTACTGTGGGGAACCTTATCGAACGCCTTGCTGAAATCCATATACACCACATTAACCGGTTTACTCTCATCTACCTGTTTGGTCACTTCGTCAAAAAACTCAACAAGATTTGTTAGGCATGATCTACCCTTCATAAAACTGTGCTGACTGTCCCTGATCAGATTATTCTTTTCTAGATAGTTATAAATCCTATCTCTTATAACCTTTTCCAACACTTTACCAACAACTGAAGTGAGACTCACTGGTCTGTAATTACCAGGGTTGTCTCTACTACCTTTTTTGAACAAGGGAACCACATTTGCTATCCTCCAGTCCTCAGGCACTATTCTTGTAGACAATGATGATTTGAAGATCAATGCTAAAGGCTCGGCAATCTCTTCCCTTGCTTCCCAGAGGATCCTAGGATAGTTCCCATCCGGCCCAGGGGACTTGTCTATTTTCACACTCTGCAGTATTTCTAATACTGTGAACCTCAATCTCTTCTAGTCTAGATGCAAGTATCTCTGTACCTTCCTCGCGAACATTTTCTTTTTCTATAGTGAACACTGTCGAAAAATATTTATTTAGTGCTTCCCCTATTCCTCTGACTCCACAAACATCTTCCCACTATTATCCTTGATTGGCCCTAATTTAACTCTCGTCATTCTTTTATTCCTGACATACCTATGGAAAGCCTTAGGGTTAACCCTGATCCTATCCACCAACAAATTCTCATGTCCCCTCCTGGCTCTTTTGAGGTCTCATTTTAGGTCTTTCCTGACTTCCTTGTAACCCTCAAGCGCCCTAACTGAGTTTTCACATTTTGTCATAACATAAGCCTTCTTCTTCTTCTTGACCAGGGATTCCACTTCCTTAATAAACCATGGCTCATGCGTTCTATATCTCCCTCCCTGCCTGACAGGTACTCACTTATCTAGGACACACAGGAGCTTTTCCTTGAATAAGCTCCACATTTTTAATGTGCTCATCCCCTGCAGTTTCCTTCCCCATTCTACGCTTCCTAAATCGTTCCTAATTGCATCATAATTTCCCTTCCCCCAGCTGTAACTCTTGCTCGGTGGAGTACACCTTTCCCTTTCCATCACTAAAGTAAACCTGACAGAATTGTGATCGCTGTCTCCAAAGTGCTCATCTACTTCCAAATCTAACACCTGGCCAGGCTCGTTACCCAGTACTAAACCTAAAGTGGCTTCGCCCCTTGTAGGCCTGTCTACATACTGTGTCAGGAAGCCTTCCTGCACACACTGGACAAAAACTGACCCATCTATAGTACTCGTACTGTAGTGATCCCAGTCAATATTTGGATAGTTGAAGTCCCCCATGAAACTACCGTGCCTCTCTCACTCCTATCGAGAATCATCTTTGCTATCCTTTCCTCTACATCTCTGGGACTATTTGGAGGCCTACAGAAAACTCCCAGGGTGGTGACTTCTCCTTTCCTGTTTCTAATCTCAGCCCATACTACCTCAGTTAACGAGTCCCCAAACATCCTTTCTACAACTGTAATATTGTCCCTGATCAACAATGCCACACCTCCCCCTCTTTTACCATCTTCTCTGTTCTTACTGAAACATCTGAATCCCAGAACCTGCAACAGCCATTCCTGTCCCTACTCTATCCATGTCTTCATAATGGCCACAACATCGAAGTCCCAGGTACCAACCCACGCTGCCAGTTCACCCACTTTATTTAGGATGCTCCTCGCATTGAAGTACACACACTTCAAACCAGGTTCTCGCTTGCCAGTGTCTGATACTTGATTTTGGAACTCCCTACTCTCACCTGCTTCTGTACCTGTCCTACAATTTTGGTTCCCATCCCCCTGCTGTATTAATTTAAATACACCTTAACAGATATAGTGAATTTCTCCCCCAAGATACTGGTGCCCCTCTGGTTTAGCTGAAGACTATCCTGCTTATAGAGGTCCCACCTCTCCTATTCTAGTTTTTTCTCATATATAAATCGTACTTTTCTTTATAGCTCTTTTTGTCGCTTTCTGTTGACCTTTAAAGTTTTCCCAATCTTCTAGCTTAATGCTGTTTTGGCCACTTTGTATGCCTTCACTTTCAATTTGATAGCTTCCCTTATTCCCTTAGCCCAGGGTATAAAAGAGATGGCGGGAGAAATAGCAAGTGCACTTGTGGAAATTTTCCAAAATTCTCTGGAATATAGTTTTGCTGAGCACTTTGAAAAATTGTTTTGAAAGTCCTCCACTGCTTATCAACTGTCCCACCATAAAGTCTTGGTTTCCAGCATACTTTAGCCAACTCCTCCCTCATCCTATAGTCTGCCTTGTTTAAGCACAGGACCCTGGTATTGGATTTTATCTTCACACTCTCCATCTGTAATCTAAATTCAACCATACTATGATCACTGCTTCCAAGAGGATCCCTCACGATGAGGTCATTAATTATGCCTGTCTCATTACACAGGACCAGATCTAGGATAGCTTGCTCCCTCATCAATTCCATTTCATACCGTTCAAAAAAACTATCGCAGATATACTCAATGACCTCCTCCTCAAGGCTACCCTGACTGGATTAAGGAAGTCTACCAGTCTACATGTAGATTAAAATCCCCCATGATAATTGCCATACCATTTTAACAAGCATTAGTTATTTCTTTATTTAGTGCCCACTCCAAATATGATGTTATTATTTGGTGGCCTATAGACTACACCTATCAGTGACTTTCTCCTCTGAGAATTTCTCATTTCCACTCAAATGGATTCAACCTTATTCTCCATTGAACCTATACCGGCTCTCAGCACCACCCCGTCCTGATGTCGCTCTTCAATATCAGAGCTGCACCACCTCCCTTACCTCCTGTTTGTCCTTACAAAAACTCTGGTACCCCTGGATATTTAACTCCCATTCATAACCATCCTGTAACCACGTCTCCGTAACAGCTACCAGATCATATTCATTTGCGATGATTTGTGGTGTTAACTCATCAACCTTGTTACGAATGCTACGAGCATTCAGGTAAAGTGCCTTTATGCTAGTTTTCATATCCTCATGACTGCCAACATCTCTCATAATATCCCCTGAATTATCCATCTTTTTTACTTCTTTCATAGTCTGCCTTGTAGTTAAACACTCCTGCACACGTGCTAACCTGCTGCTTTCCTTTTTATTTATCATCATACTCCCTGTCATTTCCCCCCCCCCCACCAACGACTCACTTGTTTAAAGTCCTAATGGCCACGCTATTTATCTTTCTTGCTAGAATCCTGGTTCCAGGTTGGTTCAGATGGGGACTAACCCATTGGTACAGATGCCTCCTGTTCCAAAACTGATGCCAATGCCCCATAAAATGGAATGCCTCTTCCCACATCACTCCCTTAGCCATATTTTTACTTTCCTAATTTTCTTATCCCTAAGCCAAGCTGCATGTGGCTGATGTTGTATGTAAAGGATGGTATGAGGAAACAAAGTGAAATTTGGTTCTGTGGATCCAAAACATTGACTCTGCTTTCTCTCTACAGATGCTGCCAGGTCTGCTGAGTTTTCCAGCAATTTTTATTTTTGTTTGTGTTTGAAATTTTGTTTTGCCATGTACGTTATGATCTTTCTCGTTCTTTCTGACAAAGCTGTCATTTATGGAGTTTTTTTGTTTGTGTAATAGATGTATGTTTTTTCTGTTAAAGAACATTAACAAGCCTTCTGGTCAACGTCTTGAATGAGTAAACATCACGATAGTAAACTTTTGAAGTTTTTAAGCTATCGTTGCAGTTTACAATCTTTCCGAGTTTTGTATCATCCGCAAAGTTTATCTTCTGGTTCTAGAGTCCCCATGTCAGGAAAAAACATTCTTCTAGCTTTGACCATGTCAACTCTGAGGATACGAAGCTTTAAGATGACCAATCCTCCTACCTTTGGAAACAGTTTGTTTGTATCTAGCTGTTCAAAATTCATATGGATTTTCAACACCTCGTTTTTAAAACACAAAACAACAGCTATGACAGTTAGGCAACAAACAATTGATTTGCGTTCTCCTGCAAGTCACTTTCTCTCTTTGATGAATACACACCTCCTGTAAAACACAGGCATTGGAATTCAAACATCTCTAGGAAGTGGCATAAGGCCCTTTGCAGTTCAAATAAGGGTATTTCTGGTGTGATTTTTTTTTGAAAAATTCATTCACTCGCAGGTTGAGGGCATCACTGGCTAGGCCATCATTTATTGCCTGGAAGTTGGTTCAGAATCAACCATACTACTATAGGCCCCAGGAGGCAAGGACAGCAATGTCCATTAGTGAACGAGTGATTCATGGTCATCAAAACATTCCTAATTACCATGACTGGATTCAAATCCAGGTGCATAGAGCATTAGTCTGTGTCTCTGGATTAATAGTCCAGTAATAATACCACCAGGCCATTGCCTCCCCTGGGCACCGTCCCTTGTTGTCACGAATATGGTGAACAGAGCAATCTGCTTGCTGTGCTCCAGATCACCAGCTTAGGTACTCTGTCAATACCCAAGGAAAAGGCCACTGCACCATCAGATATCTATGCCATAGCTTCTGCTTTTGAGTAAACACTGATACACTATCTGAATTGGGCACTTTGAAATTTGTCCGTGAGTGTTTGTTCAAAATGATTCTGAAATGATTTTTGATCAGAAAGTGCTTGAACAGGAAGAAAGTTCTTAGACAAATACAGCTGACTGTGGGAAACCAAACACACTGAACTTGTTCAGATTGGGCAATCTAAATTGAGCCCACGGTAGGCACGTTAACAGAAAGGAAGATTTTTTTTGGTAAGGAGTCTGCATAGTCACTAGATAAATAGATTCAACATAAAACCAACAATTTTTAGAAGAACTCGAGCTGTTTTGAGTTTAAGGCATCATTTTAAGTTACCATTTACCATGGAGAATCAAGTTCTCCATATAAACCAATGTTTGTCATATTACAGTTGAAGGCTCTGGCAAAAGGATGCACTGCTGAATAAATGCCTAATAATTTTCTCCTGTTAACTTCATAAAACATCTGAAGGGATTTCACAGGAGAATTATAAGAGAAGATATGACGCTAAGCTTCATATGAAAATATTAGGACAAGCAATCAAAACATTTGGTCAAAAAGGAGAGTTTTAAGGAATGTGTTGAAAGATGAGAGTTGTCAGAAAGGGATTCCAGAGATTAGGGCCCAGGCAACTGAAGAGATAGCCACCAATGATGGAGCGGTGATAATCAGAAATGGTCAAGGCAGCTTTAGAGTTGCACAGATATCTTGGAGAGTTGTGTAACTGGGGCAATGTCAAAGGGCATTTGATATAGATATAAATACAAACCAAGCTTGCTTAAGGGTGGCTGAAAGATAAGCATGGTGCCTGCAGAGGCTGTGTGTATGACCTATTAGGCCATGTCCAAGACATGCATACATTTGTTGCCGATAGGTTAATCATTCGGTCAGGAGAGGAGGAGGAATAACCCAGACTAATAGACAATCTACTCCAAGCCCTCTCTCCTGCATGAAATCCTCCAAAGCCAACTCGGCATGTGCACCAACACAAAGTCTGTGTTATTTAAACCTTAGCTTGGCTCCAGTTCTCTAGCAGCCAAGACTTGAGGCCTGGTCTGTATCATTCTCTCTGCTTCTTACAAGAGGCAGAAAGCTCTCATTACTTAGCCCTGTTGCTTGTCTCTTTTTATTGGTAACCTTTATGAATTACTCATTTCTTAAGCTATCAATTTAGCATTTTCATTAATCTTAAACAAATAATGTTTTCTTCATACTGCAACTTCTATTTTAAAATGTATCATTCATTAAAAGTTGTGTCAAATCTTACCTTTATAAAATCGGCTCATTAGCTCACTGAGTGACAGGAACACTGAAATAGAGGGCCCTCACACAAAAAGGCTGAATAACTGATAAACATCAGTCAGTCGTGTATTAACCTTAAACACATATTTATTTTTATCAAATATGAAAAACACATTGTATTACACTATATTTGAAACAATTCTCTTCACCAACACAAGGTATATAACCGAGTACAATTAAAATAATTTCAACAAAGTATTAATCTAAGTTTGCTTCCTGCATTCCTATCACAGGCTTAATCAACATTTACAAATAGGATAGGGCCGGTTTCTTTGAAGCAAGAACAATAGAAAATATTATCTGACTTCAGCTCCTGATTATTTTCACCACCACCTCATCATAGAATAACACCATTTAGAAACAGGCCATTCAGTCCACTCCTGTACAGTCTTTCAGAAAGGGCGATGTCACTGCTCTCTCACCATAGCAAGGCATTTTTTTGTCAGCTGAAGTATTCATCTAAAACCCATATTGAAGATCGCTATTGAATCTCCACCTTTCTAAGCCAAATATTCCAGTTCATAACTCAATGCATGAAAAACACCCTCCATTCCATTCTGCTTCCTTTGCAAATTATCTTAAACATGGTAACCAACTCTCTTGGCCCTGCAAACAGCTTCTGCTTATTTACTTTTTTCAAAAACTTTCAGCTCTTAAACATCTCCATAAATTTCCCTGCTATGCTCAGAGGAGAACAATCCCAGCCTCTCCACAGAACTGGAGTCTCTCGACCTAGTTCCATTCTAATAAATCTCCGCTGAACTTACTCTGGCATCTTCACCACCTGCTAACATGCAATGCCAAGAATTGAACACAAGATTCCGGCTGGAGACTACCCAGTGATTTGTAACATTTAGCATTACTTCCATGCTTTTAAATGTTTTACTTCTACTTATAAAGTCCTCCATCTTAATTCAAGAAACCTCTGTTTATGGTTACAAGGCACAAGATGCTCCATAAATCTAAACTGTTTTTTTTAAACTGTACAGAGTGATCCAACTCCAGAATTTTATTCTTGACTACCATAGCTCTTTCATTAGCATAGGAGCAGAGCGCAAACACCACACAAATAAAAACCTTTGCTCCAAATTCTCAGGGACATTTGATTCATAAATATTGTGAATCATTCTGGGACAAGTGAACAAGCATCTTGGCTCAGAATAATATGGAGACTCCAGACTTTCCGACTCTATTAAACCTGATCTCTTAATTAGCTTCAGGCACACATGAAAACTTGTGTAGGTGCTGAAGAATATCCTGAAAATCCAACTCAATTCACTTTAGTCATAAGTGCAATAGAAGAAAACAACAACAAACTGTCCAAATTAGTCTTTTAGACCAGATGTATTTCAATAACATGGAGAAAATATACCTTATTAGACAGGATTAAGGTGTTATGTAGGATAATTTAATATATTAATTAAGGCCTAGAATATGAGAGCAGGGAAGTTATGCTAGAACTGTATAAAACACAAGTTAAACCACAATTAAAGTATAATGTTCTGGCCACCAGAATACAGGAAATGTGGTACCAAACCAGAGAGGAAATGGTGGCGATTCACTGAGGAATGGAGAACTTTAGTTGTCAGGAAAGATCAAATAGGCTGGGGTTATTTTCTTCATTAGTGAGGAGGCTAATGGGAGATTTAATTAGCATGTACCAAATTACAAACTGTGTGGGCGGTAAGGACCTACTTCCCTTAGCAAAGGTGCAAATAACCAGGGGTCTGAGATTTAAAATAATTGTATAAAGAGTTAGAACAGAGTTGAAGACAAGTTTTCTTTCACCCAGCAGATGGTGAGGATATGGAAGTCACTGCCTGAAAAAATGATAGAAACAGAAATCCTCATCATGTTGGAAAATGTACTTGGGTATAAGCAACAGGTTTAGGGTAATAAACTATTAACTGAAAGGTGGGATCAGACAGGTCTTTCTAGGTGGATACCACCTCTGAGCTGTTAAATTTCTATGCTTCCATGTTCCTATGCTAAAAAACAGCAGTAACCATTTAAACAAAGCGACAGCCAGATGTGAAGATTTTCAGTTCTATCTCATTGCTGTAACAGAATGTAATTTGTTCCTGAAGCTGAACACACTCATAGCGTTTTAATAAATTAGCAACGAAACAAAGGCTTTGCCTGTGGTGATGTCAGAGGATGCAATTTCCCCCACTGATGAATTGAACACTGGTATCAATAACCGTAACATAGCAACTGCTAACAACATCCAATTCGACAGAACTGCATGCTGAAAGTAAGAGGCCTTTCTAACACTACTATATGAAGTTCAATTAAGTGGATCAAAATTTAATGTTTATATGGACAAGAACAATGTTATCTGTTGTTAATGGGTTTTGGTGTGCATCTTGTTATTGTTGGGATGCAAAGTAGGCATTTATTTCCCAACCAAAGGTATCATAAGAGGGGAAAGCTGTTAGGGAGTGTATTCGAGACATAAGGCCCAATAGCCAAAGGTGAGGACACCAATTGTGAAGTGTCAAAACTTGAGCGATACTCAAGAGGCCAGACTTTGTGAAATGCAGAGATGTTGGAGGATTGTGGGGCAAAGGCAATCTGTAAGCCAGTTAGCACTCTTTTCTCCTGCAATAAACATGATGGTGATTGTTTCAAATTTGGTATTCTTGTGTTTGTCCTGATGGGTGTGAGGTTTAAGGCATCAGCATCATTCATGTCATGTAGTACCAAGCAGTCTGTCAGAAACCAAGGTTGTGTCAGTCTGTTTCAGGCTCAGGCAACTGCTGGGAAAAGGGGTGGCGCAACTGGCCAGAGAACAGGGTTTGTACTATTAGCTGGATTCACCATCAGCTGCAGTCACACAATACCGAACCATTTCAATGAATGGAGACTTCTCACTACCTCCTCCACAGCGTCACTGCAAAGACACGGATGGAGTGTTCAGTTTTTAATGTGACCAATACCAGAACAATTGTTAACAGGCTGCAAATGGCCCTTTTATACGACAGGGTTGACTGAGATAGCACAAGTGCTATTGACAATAACAATGCCGTTGTAATAACCGGGGATATAGAGCATCAATGAATGCCTTCTAAAACAGGATGTCCATTCACTGAATCTCACATAAACTGCAGTTATTACAAAAGCAATGTGAACAGCCTTCCTGTCAGTTTGCTTACAGGAGGTTCAGAGGGTTACCAGAAAGTATCCAGGAATTAGGTTAGTCTGCTGGGTACAACAATGCACTAAAGCTCAGGAGCAAAATCCTTAGCTTTTTAAAGGAATTCCGTATGCTTTTTCAAACAACTTCTCTCAACTTTCTATTTAACTTCAGAGCTACTGGAATTAAGGAAAAAGATTTTTTGGCTTAGTGAGGTAGTTATAAGTAACATTTGAGACCTGCAACTAAAGCTGGAAATCAGGGATATTCTGGAGGAAATGCTCAGTGGGCTGGGTCTGTGCCCATTCCAGTGTAGAAGAATAGAAGTGGTTTTATTAATCCTGCGAGACTGTGACAAGCCGGATACCATAGGGATGTTTCCCCTAATGGGGGAATCCAAAGCAATGTTAAAATGAAGGGTTTCCCATTAAGGCTGAGACGAGGAGTTTCTTTTCTCTCTCTCAGAGGGTTTTCAATCTTTGGAATTCTCCGTCCCAGACAGCAGCGGAATCTGAGTCACCGACTATACTCAAGGCCGAGATCATTAAACCATTGATTGACAAGGCTGTCAAGGGTTATGGGAGGCAGATAAGAAAATGCAGTAAAGGCCACAGTCAGTTCAGCCATGATCTTATGGAATGGCGGAGGGGCCAAATGGCCAATTTTTTGCATCTAAATTTTATGTTCTTGGGAACACAAAGGGTTAGCACTGTGGTCTCACTACTCAGGCCCAACACTAAACAACATTGACAGTACACCCTGAAGTGTGACAAGAAATTACAGAGATTTATTTATTGTAACTCGAACAGTTACGTGAAACCTGTCACATACATGATGCTGCTGGATCTGCTCCACACACGAATGCAGTCCATCCAAAACAAAATCACAACACACTCATGAACTGCCTTCAATGGAAGTGCCTCATCAATTTAACAAGGGTATTAATAAGGTGAAATAGCAGAAGCACCCTGCTTCCTTCAGTTGTTACTGACAAGAGAAAAATGCTGTCAAAAAGGTTTGCATCTTGCAGTCATCAGTATTGATGAAAGAATGCCAAATTTCAAAGGTGGCAAATACTTCTAAATATGTGAGGAACAACAGTTCCCTGATGCATTCTCTATTTTACTCTTAACTGAGAGATGACTTGCTGATCAATTAGCACCTTTTTCTCATTCAATATGAATTGTTGCTCCCTTTGAAATTTGGCATTCTTGAAACTGCCCTGATGAGTGCGAGAAGAAAGGCCTTAATAGCTTATTCCTTTTTCTCAGAAATACTCAAATTCTTTCCTATCAAGTGACTATTCCTCTTAATTTCTGTACACGCTTCATGATCACTGGGTCATTCAATGCTACATATACCAAATACCGTGCTTTGTATATGGAAATTCAAGCTAACAATTATCAATTAATTTGGAATTGCTAAATTGCATGTTTATTTGAAAGAAGCTACTTTGCTTTTATAACATCAAAGATATGCACCACAATTATTTTCATTCTCCACCAAGAGAGTATTGAAAACTTATTAAGAGAATGTAGTGTTGTTTAACCAGCAATTACACATTATAGTATATCTAGCAGTTTCTTATTCTTTGTGAAATGACTAATTCTTCTGTATAAGTATAAAACCACTGGATGTTTTTAAAGGCAATTCACACTCAACTGGGTGACACCTGATGGCACAGATTACAAAAACTCTCACCCTTTTAATTGCAGGTTCTAATGGCTTGAAAGAAAATGAATCAAAATATAGAATTTGGTATCTGAAGAAAATGATCAAGTGCTTTGAAAACCGATCAAAACTCAGTCTAAAATACAGCCTTAGGTAATTAGGGTCAAGCAGAGGTTCTCCAGTTCCTTAAACCTTCTATTACCCCTCAAAATTTATAATTTGTAAGCCACAAACATTTTCAAACCCAAAAACAAATATAGATCAAAAGACCATTCATCCCATCCTACCACAGATGCATTTGCATTTATGAAGCACCTTTGACTAGGTTAAAAACATTGCAAGGTGCTACACATCATAAAATTCATTTCAATGACTATTATAGTTATCAATCTTTCCCTTACGTACTTGAAGGAGAAAATTAGGCAGGGCTATGATGAAAGGGCTAGGGGGAATGGGCCTAATTGCACAGTGCTTTCAGAATGTAAAGGACAAAATAACCTTCACTCTATGCTGCATCATTCTACATTTGTGTACATGTGAATTTGTGCTTCCCATATTAGTTTGTAGGTCCTGGATTTGATTAATGATGCAGTACTTCCAAAGCAAAACATTTCTATTGAATTCATGTTTCCCATACTAGAGCTTATATCAGTCAGAACACAAATTTATAACGCTTTTGTATAAAGATTATAAAGCTTTCAATTGCATGTTTCCCCAAGACTAATGAAATTGAAGGCCACAGATATTATGAAATGTCAGAAATAAAGCCCCAGTTCTATATAAACACCTTTAAACATGTTTGTGAGGTGATTGTCTGGTAACCTCTCCAGGTGTCTAGAAACATTCTACCAAGTATGGGCTTGTTGGGGCAGGCACCAAAACTGACATGATAATGTTCACACTGGATGCAATAAAATTGTTAGGTATCCAGTGAGAATTCACCAAATAATTTTCTGAAATCATCAACAACACAGGGACAGGCAAAGACCATTTGGTCATATATCAAAGGAATAGGCCATCTGGCCTATTGCATGTATGCAATTCTTGAAGCGAATTATGCAATTCAGCCCACCACCCGCTCTTTCCTTATACACCTGTCAACTTCCTTTCAAGTGTTTGTCCAAATTTTTGAATCTGCTTCCCACAGATCAGATCAGATTGCAGCCAGGGCAGACCAGATCACAGCAGCTTGTACTTACCTCACAGCAATATGACGAGAGCATCATAACCGGACACTTGCTCATCCTGCAACCTCCCCCACTTCACCACCTCCTCAACCAAGTAACTTTTGACAGAGGTTAAATTTAAAAAAAGGATAAATAAGGGAACTAAGACATAGAAAGATTCCTCTCCAACTCCCTCTCATAAAATTAAAACTAGCCCTGAAGAATCCAGTGTTATCCCTAATAATCTAACATTTGAAATGATCTCTGCCCCGGAAAAGAACCTGACCAGATTCTTCTTTAAGGCAGAAGCTTAACAGCAGCCATATCAGTCCATAACACATTCCAGAGGCTCTCTATACGTGAAATCTATCAAAATATCCTCCAGCAAATACCGAGCAACTGAATATCTCTTCTAATCTACAATGACAAAACTGCCAATTCAAAATAAGCAGGTCATTACTGAATCATTGCTTCAGGAAATATACTCCAAATAGGTAGAACAAAAACCCATTATTATTTTAAAATACTGGGGAACACATTTATAATTACGTAGTTATATATCATGGTCAACAGAATAAGGGATTGTAGCAAACTTAAGATATAATTCACATTCCTTCCCAATATCACTTGCAATTCTGTTACCTCAATTCTGCTTTCTATATTTTTGTATAAATTTGAAAACATCACTGGAGCAGTTGCCTCTCTGCTTATTTTGATTTGCCAGATTTGTAATTGTTTTGAATTCAGAGTAGAAACTAACACAATTACTGGCGATGTACTTGGGAATATTGTGACTAATAAATCAGGGTGTTGTACAATAAACATTTCATTATTTCCAAAATGTTAACATTCATGTTTAATCCAAATTTAAAACATAGTAGACAGGCATGAGTCAGTTCACACAGAAGCACTGCAAACAATTACTTTAACTTTCCACAGACAAATAAGGCCACAATATTGCCAGTTAATTGTGTGCAGATTCCCAAATTCAAAATATTCTCTCAAAAGGAAAAGTTTTTTTTCCAGTGCTGGGAGGATTGAGAACTAGTGGGCACAGATTTTAAATAGCAAAAGAACCAGAGGGTGAGATCATGAGAATTCATTTCATGCAGCAAGTTATGAATTAGAACGAATCACCTGAAATGACAGTGTAAACAAATTCAAAAGTAAGTCAAAGTGGAATTGGTAAATAACTGAAAACATAAAATTGCCAGCCTTTAAGGCAAGTGCAGAGGACCTGAAGCTCACTAAACAGTTCAACCAAACAGCTGGAACAGAAATAATGGGTTAACGGTCTCTCTTTTGTGCTGGACTATTTTCAAAGCAATTTGATTATTAATTATAAACAATTAGGCGCAAATGAAATCAGAGGAATAGGCTGTAAACCTCTCTCGCATGTTCTGTCATTCCATAAGGTCATGTCCAATCTTTTACCACTTTATTCCCATATCCCTTAGTGTGTAAGCAAAGTCTCTCTGTCTGTCTTGAGTATGTTGATTGGTTGACATCCATAACTCTCTGTGGTTGAGAAATCTCTATCTTAAATAGCTGATCCTTTATCCTGGGGCAATAACTACACTCTAGCTTCTCCAGTCAGAGGGGACCAGCCTCTCAGCATCAATTCCATCAAGCCTTCTCAGTGTTCAAGACATTTCCTCATCAACTTGCTCAGAAATGTTAGTACAGACTGCTGGGAGCAGGTAGGACTTGAAACCAGGCCTCCAGGCCCAAAAGCATGGACACTACCATTGTGCCACAAGACACACCTTCTCAGTACTTCTTTAAATTCTAATTAAGTTACCTCTCATTCTTCCAAACTCCAGAACTATGTTCCTTTCCACTCAATCCCTCCTCATTGAATAACCTGGTATAGCAGTAAAATGTTCACAGAGCAGCTAAAAGAATGTTATTCTTACATTCAAACGTAACTTAAAGCATACTTAGTTATCTACTGACACTAAATCGCATAATAATTTTGTGTGATAACTGATCTATATCAATTCTGTGGTTTAATATCTCAAGTAGTAACTTAAAATGTCAGTTCAAATAAGTTCTGAAATATTCTGTCTGGTAGCAATCATTTATGTTTATTGTCTGTATGTTAAATAAAACTTGTAGATGGTGAAATGACCAGCATCTCAAAACTCTCCATCTCTCTCTTCTATTACAGGCTATTCTATTACAGGCTATTCTAACCTTTTTGACAAAGTCAATTTCTGCTACTGTGGCATTGCGTCAAATGTTGTCTGATAAGGTAATAATTTCCATGGACTTAGCAAAGCACAGGCTGCTCTCTCAGTAGAGAGATGACTGGAGGTGGTTTTAACCAAGTATTATCGCATGTCAGGCAAGAGAAAAGTTGTGAAGAAATGTCCTTCATGGTAAACTCAACTAATACAGGAATTGAACCCACACTGTTGTTATCTCTTTGCATTACATTCCTGATGAAGGGCTTATGCCTGAAAACCTGACTCTCCTGCTCCTTGGATACTGCCTGACCTGCTGTGCTTTTCCAGCACCACCCTTTTGGACTCATTACAACTCAACTATTCAGCAAACTGAGCTAACCAACTCCCTTCATCCAGTAACCCTCCTTTGAAGTACAGTGATGTTTTTCAATATTAAAAGAGGCTTCATAAATGCAAGTAATTGTACATGGTGGATAGATATACTGAAAATAAGCATTGGTAGAATAGAGAACTTTAGAAAATTAGTTCACGCATAAATACTAAATAGTTGTCAAAACTACTCCAAGCATACAGCTTTCCAGTACAAGTAACAATAAAAGGTATTTAGGACACCTTGCTTAAGTTTTGTCAGTACAATAACTTACATCAATACTGAAGCTCAACATCAAATCAAGGAAATGTTAGATTAGATTCCCTACAAGTCCACACTGACCTTCCAAAGAGTAACCCACCCAGACCCATTTCACTCTGACTAATGCAGCTAACACTATAGGCAATTTAGCATAGCCAACTCACCTGACCTGCACATCTTTGGACTGTGGGAGGAAACCCACGCAGACAATGTGCAAACTCCACACAAACAGTCGCCCAAGGCTGGAATCAAACCTAGGACCCTGGTGCTGTGAGGCAGCAGTGCTAACAACTGAGCCACCGTGCCACCCATTGGGCATCACAAGCAGAAAATTAGGAAACACTTTGCTTACAAGACGGCTGCACAAAACAAAACAGGCTTCTCAGCATCTCCACCGTAAAAAATATTTTTATGCAATGAGTTCTGACAACTTGGAATGTCTAGTCTGAGAAGGCAGTGGGAGCAGATACAACAGCAACTTTCTGAAGGGATTGTATATTACTTGAAAGTGAGAAAGTTGCAGGGATTTGGCCTAATTAGTCAGCTCTTTCAAAGAGTCAGCACAGGCACGATAGACCTAATGGCCTCCTTTGGTGGATTTTTATTCTTGCTGATATACATATACATAACTGCAAAATAGGGGAAGAGAGGTGTCATATTCATTTTTAACATTTGTTTAAGATAGTTAAGCAACTGATGATCATTGCAAATCTCAAAAGCTATTCCAATAGCATGGTGAAAACAGTGAAGAGTTAAGGAAATCCCAAATAAAGTAATTCACCTTTTGAGAACACAGACATGTATTCTTCGAATATACAATGTACATGAAATATATGCAATTAAGGAAATGCATGAAAAATACAAAATACTTCTGTAACTTCTCTTCTGTTTGGGGATGAATCTATCATACTCCTGGAGGTGATTGTAAGCATACTGCCTGGGTATGTTTGCAAATAAGAAAAACTTATTTAACATGTTATTTGCTACTGTGAATTTATTTTACTGGAATGTGGAATTTAACTAATAGACATTTGTGATATATATACCAAATAAACATGAATACAATATATATCAATGCACACACACACATATATATATATAGCTCTGTACACGTATACATATATTGGCAAACACAGCCACACTGACAGAATCAGGATCATCCCAACACAGAGACAGTGACACTTGTTCGCTTCCTCCCTCCTGTACAGGAGTGGGATTTGTAAAAGCCATCCATCCCTTCCCGGGACTCTGCATCTCTGCCAGCTCCGCGGTTGGTACTGAGTGTTAGCCAGGCCCCAAGCGGTGACAATGAGAGAGAAAGAGAAAGGAATGAAGGAGAGAGAGAGAGAGAGGGGCCGGCTCTCCGGTAGCTGCAGCGAAAGGACAGGCGGAGCTGACTCACCACAAAGACCGAGGTCCGAACCACCTCGGAGACACTCTGCCGGAGCTCAGCTGCGGTGCCAGGTTTGCTCAGAGCCCTGGTGAACCTCCGTGTTTCCTGAGCCATGGGCTCTCCTAACATAACCCCGGAGGGTCAGGCTCGGCCTCCAGACTTTCCACCTTCTCCTCGCAGCTTCCTGAACACCTCCAGCAAGACTCACATCCTCCTCGACCCAATTCCTGTTCCCTCTCGTCAGTGTTCCTGCGTCTGCTCTCCAGCCCCTGTCTCTTGAGCTTTGAAAGGTGCTCAATCAGGCGGTAGGACTGGGGCTGCTTAAATCTTACAAGAAAGGACAAAAATGATCACTCCCGGTGTGACTTGTGCAATCTACCCTCCTGTAGCAGAGGAGAGAGCTTGTACTGCGTAATCTCTACTGCCCTCTCTCTCCCCATCAACTGTCTACACCCCAGGTAGAGAGAAAATAACAATAGGATTGTCTATGAACAAATCAGTTCTCTCCTAAGTTATGCAGAGCAAAAAGATCATTGAAACTTCTTCAAAAGCAAAACCCCTAACCATCTTTCTGGATGCGAACTGAATCCTGCTGCAACTGACTGTTTTAATTGATTGTTTCCAGCAGATGATTCTGTGGTTTCATTTCAAAGAAATCCATATTTACATTTCATTGAATTCCACATCACATCAGTGCCTGAGCCAACTCTGTGAAGGAGGCATATGATTAATTCCATGGATCTCAAATCTCTCTTCCTTCCCCCTCCCCCCACACTTACCCCAGAGCTTTTGTAAAATGTACTCCTTCAGATTATGTCCTTTTGAAAGTTACAATTGCATCTGTGCTCCTCCCTACCCCGGTCCCAAAGCCAATAGGCCCAGACCACTTCCTAACTCACTGGTGAATCACCTTAGATCTGTCGCCTTCGGTTACTTTAACACTCCTGCAGTAAAAGTATTCTCAACATTTAGTCCATTACGACCCTTCATGATTGAAACTCCTCTGTTAAATTTCATTTTAACTCTCCTCCAAGAGGAACAATATCAGTAACTCTAGCCACTCAATATTACTGAAGTGATTCTCCTGCTCCTCGGATGCTGCTTGATCTGCTGTGCTTTTCCAGCATCACACTCTTGGCTCTAATCTCCAGCATCTGTAGTACTCTATTTTGCCCATGACTGAAGTGCATCATTCCTGGTACCATTCTGGTAAATCTCTGCACTTTCTCCAATACCTTGGCATTCTTCCTAAAGTGCGATGCTCAGAACTGAATCCAATAAATCTAGCTGAGGCTGATTCACAAACATTGACGTAATATCCTGGTTTTTACTCGCTCTGTTTCGCTATTTATGAAGGTAAGGAAGTCACGGATCTGATTAATTCTGTTTCTGTAGAAGATGCTCACCATGAATTATGTTTAACTGCAGTAATTGCTATCTTTTTTGCACAGTTATTTTAGACACAGCAAGATCCAAAACAAATGAGCAAAATGAGGAATGACCTGATTATTCTGAGAGAATGTTGATAAGATGAATCCATTGCTGTTCTTCAGTGAGTGGCACAGGATGTTTAACAATCATCTGGGCTGCCATGATATGCAGACAGAATATTAATTTATTGTCACATCTGGTAAACAGACCCTTTGACAAAGCAGTCCTCACCATTGCACCAAATCATCAGTTTTGGAATATCTGTTCAAGTCTGTTCAAACAACTCAAAGACACACTAAAATTGAAAGATTGATCCAAATTTGGAAGGTGCAGATTCAGTGCTTGACCTGGAGTGAATTAGAGACCAAATGCTGTAGTATCCTTCATCATATATACATGTTCTGTGGCAGTTTTTTAAAAAAATGCAAATATTTATTCAACTCATTTTGTAAATCTCAAAATATTCCAAAGTATCTCAAAGCCAATTAAATTCATCTAAAGTGCATTCATGATGGTAATGTCAGAAACTGGTCGTCATAGGAAACTGCCAAAAACAGCAAGATGATCATAGCCAGGTATCTGTTATGGTTCTTCTTTGACAACGAGTCATAGGATAATTTACATTTGACTAAGAAGGAAGATACAGCCTTAAGATAATACTTCACCCAAAAAATGAAATGGCACCTCCAACAGTGCAGCAATCTCCTAGCCCTACAATTGAAAAATCTGGATTGAGGCTTGACCTGAATACATTTATACTCAGAGATGAGAGTATTAGAAATAAGTAATTGAGTAATGGACTATGTCATGCAACAAAAAGGTGTGAAGGTTAACTTTAATTGAAGTCTACTTTGTTCTATGTCAGTGATCACAGCATTGGTTTTGAACATTCCTGGTACAATTCCAGCACTGAATGAGTTGGACCAGCAGAAATCAAAATTAAATTTGAACTTGCACGTGAGTGAAAACTGTTTTAATCCTGAGAATGCTGACATTTATATTCTTGTTAGGCTCCATCACAGTTTTAAGTATACTCTGTCTCTAAATCAGAAATCCTTGAAATTAACGTTAGAATGTGGAACTTACTACCATGGAGGGTAGTTTAGTGGACAATTGGGATGCATTTAAAAGGCAACTAGATAGACACTCAAGGGACAAATGAATAGAATGATATATTGATAAGGTGAGATGATGCAAGATAGGAGCACAGATAATAGTATCATTCTGATGGGCAAAATAGTCTTTTCCTTCACTGAAAATTCCATGTAATCATAAATCTCCATCAGTCTTTTAACTTTATGTTCCATGGGCTGTTTCTCTGTTAATAATATTCATCACCCACATGTCCGTATTTCCTTATTCAGATGCATTGATGTAGTATGAAATCAATTAAACCAAGATGTCTAATGGCATGCAGCTAGGTAATCAGATAATATTTCTAATTACCCTACTCACCCCCATCCATCCCAGTACTAGTCTGAATCAGTGCACCTGAGATACACTCTCCCAGAATCTAAGGCAAATCCCATCAAACTATATAACTCAGGAACAACATCAACTCAGGTCCATCCTGGGACAGTAGCTAGAGACAGTGGAAGAGACAGGAAACCTAAATAAAGATCCAGGATTATTAAATCCATTGGATTTGTGGACTGGTTCTGTTGGAGATAGACCTGTCAAGAGTTATAGAGTCACAGAGTCATAGAGATGTACAGCATGGAAACAAGACCCTTCGGTCCAACCCATCCATGCCAACCAGATATCCCACCCCAATCTAGTCCCACCTCCATATCCCTCCAAACCCTTCCTATTCATATACCCATCCAAATGCCTTTTAAATATTGCAATTGTACCAGCCTCCACCACTTCTTCTGGCAGCTCATTCCATACACTTACCACCCTCTGTGTGAAAATGTTGCCCCTCAGGTTCCTTTTATATCTTTCCCCTCTCACTCTAAAACTATGCCCTCCAGTTCTGGACTCCCCCACCCCAGGGAACAGACTTTGTCTATTTATCCTATCCATACCCCTCATAATTTTGTAAACCTCTGTAAGGTCACCCCTCAGCCACCGAAGCTCCAGAGAAAACAGCCCCAGCCTGTTCAGCCTCTCCCTGTAGCTGAAATCCTCCAACCCTGGCAACGTCTTTTTCTGAACCCTTTCAAGTTTCACAACATCTTTCCGATAGGAAGGAGACCAGAAATGCACGCAATATTCTAACAGTGGCCTAACCAATGTCCCATACAGCTGCAACATGACCTCCCAACTCCTGTACTCAGTATTCAGACCAATAAAAGAAAGTATACCCAACGCCTTCTTCACTATCCTATCTACCTGCGACTCCACTTTCAAGGAGCTATGAACCTGCACTCCAAGTCTCTATGTTCACCAACACTTTGTAGGACCTTACCATTAAGAGTATAAGTCCTGCTAAGATTTGCTTTCCCAAAATGCAGGACCTCTTCTGTCAATCTTTGAAATCTGATCAGTGCTCAAGTAAAGAGGGAAATGGGAACTCCATTCCTAGTGTATACACCAAGTCCATCTGATGAATTAACCCTTAAAATAATTCTACATCTAAAATGGTTAAATTCTGGGGTCAGAATTTAACCCCAGTGTGGAACTTCGAACCAGCGTCTACAGGAAAACAACATACACAGACCAAATATTGAACTACAGAAGCAATCATCCCAACATCCACAAATGGAGCTGCATCAGAACATTATTTCAATGAGCCAACACACACTGCAGCACAGAGGTCTACGCAGAGGAAAATCACCTATACCATGTATTCAAAAAGAATGGGCACCCAATGGACACAGTCTGCCAATTTCTCAGCAACAAACCCAAACATGCAGACAAAACATGTCCAGAAACCCTAGCCACTCTCCCTTACATCAAAGACTGCCAGACTACTCAGACCCCTTAGCATCATGTAGCCCACAAATCCACCAACACACTAAAACAGCAGCTAATGAACTTGAAAGGCCCTATTCAGACAACAAGCAAAACTAATGTCATTTACAAAATGCTGTTCAAGGACTGTAACAAACACTACATTGGACAAACAGGCAGAAAACTAGCCACCAGGATACATGAACACCAACTAGCCACAAAAAGACATGACTCTCTCTCACTAGTATCCGTACATATGGATGAGCAAGGACACCACTGCGACTGGAACAACACACCCATCCTAGGACAAGCCAAGCAAAGACACACACAACAATTCCTAGAAGCATGGCATTCCAACCGGAACTCTATCAACAAACACATCGAGTTAGACCCCATCTACCAACCCCTGAGAAAAAGAACAGGAAGTGACCTCACCATAGGAAATGACATCACCAACCCAAAGAAACCCAAATATATAAATAGAAAGCAGGACTTATCAGCAGTGCTTTGCTTGAGGTCCACTGAAGATGTTACATAGTACGTTGACGAAACGTCTGGAAATGAACCTTCCAGCTCAGCAAGCAAACCTACACCCAAATGGTTAGAAGCTCAAACCAACATTTGTCAAAGGTACGTTTAGCAAAGATACTCTCCAAGGTTCACTACTAGAGGTGACCAGCAATATTGGCCTAAGGAAATAGCTACTGCTGACTTGTAAATTTGTAATGGTGCCCCACATATATCTCACCTTCCCATTTTAGATCATTCTGGGTCATAATAAGAATGACAGACATCATTCATTGATTGGTCGTGTAATGTTTATATTGTTGCTGTTGTAGTAGTACAATGCAGGATGTATGATCATTGCACTGAATGAAATTCGTAATTTTTTTATCTTGCTGAACAGAACTAGCTTACTTTCCTCACATTAAAGTTAGAAGCAGTCTATTCAGGAGTGATGACATAAGAAAGTTGTTCATTATTTAAAGTGTAGTACAAGTATGGAACTACCTCCCACCTACACCCTCCCTAACCCAGGGAAGCTGGGAGCCACCTGACAATCTCTGAGCCAAGATTGATAGGTCTTTTTCAGTTGGGTAAGAGGATGAAAGGTTACGGATGTAAGGTGGGCAGATGGGTATAGGAAGCAGATCAACCACGAGCTAATTGACAGACAGGCTTGAAGGGCTTAGTGGGTCCTTCCTGTTGCTATGTTGCATCTGTTTCACATTGTTACCATTTGACATCAGGATGGACACACAAACTGGGGCACTATCACTAGAACATTGAGTAGCTCATACAAAGGGACACTTGAAAAGTTTTACATAATTCTCATCTATTCTCTATGAAAGTAAAATAGGCAACTGTTGACATATTACTTTAACTGCACAATGAGGTAGTCAACCCCCACCTGGCCTAAAGTGATTCAATTTCAACATTAATTCATGCAGTACAAGCGTAAGTGCGATTAGAGATTAGATTAAATTCCCTACAGTGTGGAAACAGGCCCTTCGGCCCAACTAGTCCACCATCACCCTCCGAAGAGTAACCCACCCAGACCCATTCCCCCTGAAAGACGCACCTAACTCTGTGGGCAATTTACATGACCAATTCACCTGACCTGCACATCTTTGGACTGTGAGAGGAAACCAGAGCACTCGGAGGAAACCCATGCAGATACGAGGAGGATGTGCAAACTCCACACAGACAGTTGCCCGAGGCTAGAATTGAACCCGGGTTACTGGCACTGTGAGGCAGCAGTGCTAACCACTGAGCTATCGTGCCACCCCTAAGTGTTTGCCTAATGCTTTCTTCCAGTGCAGTGTTCACATCCTTTTCTGCTGTAATAGGGAAACAAAACTGTAGTAATTTAATGTTTGATCCTGGTGATACAAGTTTCTGCAGCCACCATGGTATTACATCTTTTCCCTCAGTGTAAGTGTGGCACTTTGATTGATGTGGACCTTTCAGCACTGACACGTGCTGGGATTGGCCATTGTTCCAATTGCCTATCAGTTTGTAAAAATGGACAAAAAAGAGACACTCATCTGTAAAGCATTTGCTCAACCATCTGACATTTGAAAGCAAATTTGTAGCCAATGTTGTTTAGTAAGAAGCTAAAAGCCAGTTTGCAGGTGGTAAGATCCCGTAATGTGATGATCTGTTGATAATCTGATTATTTATGATATTAATTGGATAAATATTAGACAGGAAGATATAAAAATCTCTGAGACAAAAGCAAAATGCTGCAGATCCTAAAAATCTGAAATAGAAACATATGAAATTGCTGGAAATGCTCAACAGATTGGGGTAGTAACTGCAGAGCAAGAAACAAATTTAACACCCCTGAGTAATGACCTCTCATCAGAACCTGTCCTGACAAAGATATCATTGACAGGGAACACACCCCTGCTTTTCCTCAATGTATTGCAATATGACTGTAATGTTTGTAACAAGGTCAGCCAGGTGGACCTTGTAGAATATGAGTTCCCTAATCAGGGCTGTTAACTTGGTCCAATCAAGGGGCCTGGCTGACAGATGTAAACAAGAATGCCAGAGATTCTGTTCACACTGAGAGACGACTCTGAGGATCCAAACCAGCGTGAAGTACTATGCACATATAAATAAAGGGTGACTTGCTCATGGGATACTGGCCTCTGTGGAATTATTTCGATGGCAATGAAAGGAAAAAATACAGTCCTGATGGAATTCATTCACAATAGTTGTTTTGAGTTGGGGTAAGCATTTCTGGCCCCATTCCATTATTTGGGAATATTGATTTGTTCAATTTTGCTGTCAAAGATTGGGCCTGGTATGTGAAAAGAATGTAATTGTTTTTGGGCAAATGATATTGAGGCAGATGAAAAGCAACAAGTATTTCTCCTAATAGCTTGTGAGCCTGCAGCTTTTTCAGTTATTAGGAGCCTAAATTTTCCTCAGGCACATCAGATACTAAAACCTTTCAAGAGTTGACAGATTTACTTTAAGAATATTAAGACCACAAGCCTCCTGTCATTCTGAGATGCTATTGGTTTTACTCAGCAGTTGAAGAAACAGGGGAATTTGTGTCAGAATTTTTGACAAGGTTAAGATGATTGCCAGAGGCATGTGACTTAGTTTAACCCTTAATGAGATGATGAGTTTGCTATGTGGGATTAATGATGTGACCATGCAAAAGTGCCTAGTAGCTGAAGCCCAACTGGACTTCAAACAGTCACTACAACTAACTTTATTGTTAGAAAATGTGGCAAGCGGACCATATGAGTTGCAGGGTATTCCAACGGAAATGGACACCCTCACCAATCCAACTAAGTTTGGGGAACACCACTTCAGTTAAGGCAATTGCATAGCCTCACGCTGGACATATCCTGAACAAAGGGATTCTAGGTCAGCTCACAGCTAAATCCCAAAACAAAGCCAAGCTTCGGCCAAATGGTTGACGTTTTCTTCAGGATTCAGGCCATCAAGCCATAGTAGTTGGTTCCAGTACACACATTTGAGGTTAAAAGAGTCCTACCAGGCCTGAATCGTATAAGAGAACTCATAGGTCGGTATCCAGGAGAGTGCACATCCTGGTAAGTCCATCTACAGTTAGATTGGAACAGATAAATTGCTGAGCAACATCCAAATTAGAACCAATCAAAATAATTGTATGGTTAAATGGTCACCTGTTTCTAATGGAGCTTGTGCACTGACATGGTTGTATTACTGATTGTGAAATCAGTCTTTAACAAAATTTGATCTGGACTCCAACCCTTAAATTTGCATAAGACCTCAGATCGACTGAGAACTTATGCCAAGAAACCTTTACACATTAAGGGTTCAACTTTGGTTCCAGTCTCACGTGAAAAACAGCTGGTTCAGTTACCACTAATTGGAGTAAAAGGTTCGGGCCCAGGATTGATCAGGCAATATTGAGAAAGATTCACCTTGATTGGCTCAACATTTTCCGATTAGAAAATGGTTGTCCGAACTGAATACCTGGACGTTTTTCAGGAAGATCTAGGGACTATCAAAAGAGTCAAGACCACCTTCATGGTAACCAGGAAACAATTCCACGATACTGCAAGGCCCACCCAGTGCCATTAGTTTGACGGACAGAAATAGAAGCAAAAATCAGAAGGCTAGAAAGTGAAGGGATCATCAAACCAGCACAGTTTGTGCAATTGGCAGCATTCGACTGGGAATGTTGATGGCTCGGTTTGCCTTTGTGGGGACTTCAAACACATGGTAACTCATTTTTTTGTAGCTAGCTAAATACCCAATTGCTCACATAGAGGATTTATATGAAGAGCTGATGGGAAGGCTATTGCAAAAAGATGAGGTGTCCCAGAAAAATACTAAAATTAATACCCAGAAAGGTTTGTGCCGATATGCTGCCATTTGGGCTACAATCAGCCTGTGCCATTTTCCAGCAAATGATGGAGAACATTTTATAAGATTTACCCCAAATCATCATTTATGTGGATGACATGCTAATTAAGAGGGAAGACAATAAAGAGGATTTAGAGAACTTGGACATAGTCCTTAGACATTTCTTCGAAATGAGCATCTGCCTTGGAAGGGAAAAATGTGTGTGCCACATATCCCAAGTGACCTACTCAGTCTACAGAGCCAACAAAACCAGATTACACCCACTGGAAGATAAAGTGAAAGCAATCAAGGATGTCCTGGCTGTCACATCTGCACCAGAGTTTAGGTCTGTCCTTGGATAGTGAATTACTATGGAAAGTTCATATGAAACCTGGCCTCCACGCTGGTGCTCTTACATTTGCTATTGAGAAAGGGTCAGCCTTGAAAATGGTCTTGTAATCACGATGTAGCCTTTAGCGAGGTGAAGAAGCAGTCATCATCATCTAAAGTGTTGGCAAACTACAATTCCAAGTGAGATCTAGTGCTGACATGTAATGCCTCCCTATATGGCACTGGGGTCCTGTTGATTCACCGATGGCCCACTGGAGAGGAACATGGAGAGCATATGCTTCCCAGACTTTAGCTGATACGGAGCGCACATGCGCCTATTTAGAGAAGGAAGGTTTGGTGGTTATTTTTGGTGTGAGAAAGTTCCACCAATACCTTTTGTGGATGTAAATTTGTAACAGTAATAGACCACAAGACCCTGCTAGGGCCACTCAGAGAGGACAAGGCCATGCCACCCATAGTTTCATTCAGCAGTCCAAACAATTAGAAGCTGGAACTCCATCTGGAAGGCCAAATCACAAATGTGAATGCCTTGAGCACTTCCCAAAGGTAGATACACCGCAAGTAGTGCTGCCACTGGAGGAAACTGTTCTGGTTTTAAACTGTGGGACACCCTTCTGGTCACTCTTGACAATATCAGAGTGTAGACACAAAAAGAACCGGTCCTGGCAAAACTAAAACAGCTGATCGCGATGGGGGAAATAAAAGGCCTATCACAACCAGGATTGAAACCTTTCTGGACCCGACGAGACCAGATCACCATAGAGGACGGCATATTATTATAAGCACCAAGAGTGAATGTCCCGAGTACAGGTTGCCATTAGATATTGTGAACTCCACCAGGGTCATCCAGGGGTTTCCAAAATGGAGATATTGCTGGCCAGGATTGGATGCAGACATAGCTGCATTGGTGGGCAGTGCCCAGAGTGCCAACAAGGACAAAAATTACTGCCAGCAACTCCCTCTCATTTTTGGGAATGGCTGGCTAAACTCTGGAGTCAGGCACACATCGACGATGCTGCCCTTTCATGGGCACAGTGTTCTTAGTCATTGTGGATACTCACTCAAAGTGGCTGGACATGCATAAAATTCATTTGTGAAACACAGAGACGATGATAGAAAGATTGTGAGCACCTTTTGCAATGCATGGGCTCCTGGACATATTGGTCACAATGGACAATTATTTACCAGCAGTCATGATTTGGAGATGCTGGTGTTGGACTGGGGTGTACAAAGTTAAAAATCACACCATACCAGGTTATCGTCCAACAGGTTTAATTGGAAGCACACTAGCTTTCAGAGCGCTGCTCCTTCATCAAGTGATAGTGGAGGATACAATTCTAAGGCACAAAATTTATGGCAAAAATTTACAGTGTGATGTAACTGTGATTATACATTGAAAAATATCCTGATTGTCTGTTGAGTCTTTCATCTGTTCGAATACCATGATAGTTTCACTTCTTTCATGTGTAAATCACAAAACCCTTTTTTTTAAAAGTTGCATTCTCAGGTTAGCTGTAACAATGAGTGTTAGATAGACAATATGTTGAAGGTGTTAGCCCCCTGTGTTCTCTGTCTGTGCCATGATGTTTAGATTGATCCTAATCTGAAAAGTGAGATAACAGAGTTTTACATGAATTCATGCAGTTTTTGAGCTAAGTACAATGTAACTCTGCAAGTACAAATTCACCCCACAAAATATATGTGTGCATGTGGGTCTTTGTGTCTGTTTGTGTGCAGGGAATTCAAGTATTTTCTAAAGTTGAATGGCATTCGGCATATCAGGACAGCTCCATACCAACCAGCATGCAATGATCTGGTGGAAACTTTGAAGGTAGGTTTAAAGAAACAGCCTACAGCTTCACTAGAGACCAAACTGTCCTGGTTCCTATATAATTATCAGACCACCCCTCATGCAATTACAGAGTTAGCTGGAGCAGAGTTGCAATTGGAGAAAAGACAACGCATCAGGTTAAATCTGGTCTTCCTGGATCTGGGGGGGAAGATAAAACTGCATCAGGAATGTTCATTCTGCCAGACAGAAGACTCCTCTTAGTTTATTTCATGGGTCAAAGGTTGATGCCGAAACCACAGAAATGGCCTTGAAAGGGTACGAGGTACATTCAAAGCGAGGTAAGGTCCTATGACGTACAAAGTTCAGGTATGTGAGGAGGTCCTGAACAAGCACATGGACCACATGAAAGCTGCAAACCCGCATACTGGGCAGGAACAAAGAATACCCAGCCCCTTAGAGCAGCTGGACAGGCTGTCAGAACCCATGGGATCCCTCCACGCCATCTAGTGTCGAAGAAACCCCAGAGTCTGAAATAGGCATTGCAGATGCTGCAGCTTCAAAGCCTTCACCGCCGGAAAAGATTGAAGAGGCAGGTTATGATGTGGTACATGCTTCCCATGTCCAAAACTGATTAGGACAAACCGTACCTGGTCCAAAAATGCCCCAGGGGGAGGCTACCAGAGAAGGAATAGGCCTAAGTCCCCAGACTTAGAGGGGGAGGGGTGTATTGATTGGAACAACGTCAGCCAAGTGGATCTCATGGGATATGAGTTCCTTGATTGGGACTGTTGATCTGGTTTTAACAGATATAAACAGCAATGTCGGCTGTCCTAGAGGTGGTCAAAAGGTGTGTCAGGGCAGACCGAGAACTGGAAGGGACATGGGGTGGACCGAGAGCCGGAAGGTGCGTAGGGGAGGGCTGCCTTAGAGTGGCCGGAAGGTGGGAGGGATGGGGACTTGCTGGGTCTGTATTGTATACACTGTTTTTTATGTAATTGGATTGTCTTTTTATGTACAAATGTCATTGTTGCTGTCTTGTAATGTTTGAAACTGGGATTTGAGGTTTGTCCTCGTTTCCCTGTAAACTGGTCGAACGATAGGGTTTGAGGGCCTGGCTTTGCTGCTCCTTTCCCTTGTAAAATTGCTGTCTCTTTGTATACAGCTGTTAATGTTAACTTTTTTTTGTAAACTGTTTTATAATTGTTTAATAAAATTTTAAAAAAACAGGAAAAAAGACAGCAATGTCAGAGATTGAGTTCACACTGAGAGCTGGCTCTGAGAAAGCTGGATCAGTGTCAAAGACTCACCACTTAAAATAAAGGGTGACTTGGTGACGGGATACCAGCCTCTGTGGAGTTATACATTCACCTGACAGGATGGATATGGCCTCTGTTTAAAATCTTATAAGAACATCTGTATTTTTAACAATGCAGCACTTCCTCAATATTGCACTGTAGGATCAGGCTGGGTTTTTTTTTGCTCTTGTTTAAGGTACAGAATGGGATTTGAATTCAGTTTCAAAAGGATGAGTTCTCACACCTGAACCATAACTGATATGTTAGAATATCATGTAGCTAATTGTAACCTGATGGGACAGTGTATAATCTGGGTTTGCATCTATACCCAATCCCTCCACTACAGCTACAGTTTTACTCTCTCTATTAATTCTTTATTATTGATTCCTGATGAAGGGCTTTTGCCCGAAACGTCGAATTTCCTGTTCCTTGGATGCTGCCTGACCTGCTGCGCTTTAACCAGCAACACATTTTCAGCTCTCTCTATTAAAGTCAACAGATTGGGTTTAAAATTAGCGTTCTACCTGATCCCTTGGATTCCCTAAAGGAGAGTTAGAATACAATTTCTTCCAGTGTGTCCCAGATATCTCAAAATATTCTTAAAGCTATTTAGTCCATGATGGCCATTCCTCAACTGAATTAAAGGCCTGTGCTCCATGGGTCGGGGTTATTCACAGAGATAAGACAAGATAAAAGAAAGAGGAACAAAGTTATTTTTATCAAACGTTTCTCTCATGGGATTTTTGATTCTTTTCTCAGAATTTTTAAGTGCTTTCTTTCTGCATTATCTTCAGCACTTTCAAAAGTGACATATCAACCCAACTATTTGTGAATATTTCATTCTTTTATATCTCAACTTCAATGGTGCTCAATCAAAGAGTAACGTTCCTATTACAGGAATAAGAAACATTTCTGTAGCACCTTTGATAACTCCAGGATTACCTAAAGTTCCTTATGACAAATGAGGTGCTTTTTAAAGTGTAGTCACTGGGTATTGTAGGAAATGAAACAACCAATTTGCTTAAGTAATCTTTCATAATTAGGCATTAAATAATGTCCAGAGAGTTAGTTTTGATTTTTCTGTTGTTAGCTGAGGAGTAAACATTGACCAAGGAGAACAGCTTATCATTCCATACCTCTATAACAGCCCTGCTCTTCAGACCACCTGAGAGAGACAGTTGGGACCTCAGTTCTACATTTTACCAGAAAGAAAGCACTTCTGGTAGTGCAGCACTCCCTCAGTACTTTACTGTCAGTCTCATTTTTCTGCTTAAGTTTCAGGGATTGGAGCTTCAACCCACTGCCTTCTATTCAGAATGCGATCCATTGAGCCACAAGTGACAACCCGGGAAATAATTTTTTCACTGTGAGGTTACTTCTGTGCATGTTATATAGAAATTTGCCAGTATTCAATCTTCACTTTTTAAGTCTTAATTGGACACATACAAAATACAGATATGGACATGTTGGAGAATGCTTACAGAACACCTCATCGACCTCCCTGGTTATTACCTCAGGTTGAACCGGACCGGTTGCAACTTCAGCTGACCTTCTGACCCCAGAATCTCTCTATCACAAAGATTCTCTTCTTACTCATTCAAAACATCACCAAGTTTCACTCCAGTCACAACTACTGCTGACATTCTCAGCTGTGCTATTCATCACTCCATTACATTACCTATTTCCTTATTGTGTGTATAATTTTTTTATGATCCATTCTCTGTCCTTAGTCAAACTCAACTTCTCAACCTCTTCTTGTGGTGGGCATCGCTCAGCCAGTAGCATATTTCTCTCTAAATCACAAGCTTATGGTTTCAAGTCCCACTCCATTCTTGGTCACAAAATATCTAGGCTGATGCTTTAGTAAAACAGAAGCACCTTAGTGCAGTACAGTACTGGAGATGGTAAAGAGGAGATTTACCAGGATGTTGCCTGGGCTGGAGAGTTTTAGTTCTGAAGAGAGATTGGGCACACTGGGTTTGTTTTCATTGGAGCAGAGGAGACGAGGGAGGGGTATGAAATGATGATAAGGAGCATAGACAAGAAGGAAGTTTTCCCCTTGTTGGAGGGAATCAATGACTGGGTGCATAGATTTAAGATTAGGGGCGGGAGGTTTAATGGGATGCAAGGAAACATTTTTCCACCCAAAGAGTGATACGAATTTGGAACTCACTGCCTGTAAGGGTGGTAGAGGCAGAATTTCTCAAAGCATTGAAGAAGGATTTAGATGTGCACTTGTGTTGACAAATTGGGATTAGAATAGCTAGGTGGCTGTTTTTGACCAGCACGGACTTATTGGGTTAAAGGGCCTTTCTCTGTGCTGTAGATCTCTGTGACACTACTGAGGAAGTTCTTCACTGTGATAGGTTCTGTGTTTCACATGATTTGTTAATCTAGGGCACATGCCTGCTCAGATGGATCTATTAGATTACACGGCACTATTCCAAAAAGGAGTGAGGATGTTTTACCTGATTCCTGGCCAGTATTTATTCATCACCAAATGTCATAAAACAGCCCCTTGACCAGCAAAGGAAAGAGAATTGGAGACAGTATTCTGTCCAAACCACAAGCCACCAATAGTTGGAACCCAATCATCAGAATATGACATAGGTGCCAGTGCATTAGGGAGAAGGGAATAGAAGGGTTGATGGCAAGGTGGGAGTATGCTAATGTGGAGGATAACACCAACAGGAGCCTATTGGGATGAATAGCCTGTTTGTATGCTGTAAAGCTGTATAAGAATGTGCCTACTTTGGTTTGGTATTCGTGGGCAAAATAATTGATTTAGTGATTATTTTTCTGTTAAAACCTCAGCAAAAATACATATTAAAATACATCTAAAATGGATTTATTGACAACAGTATTGATCAGGTAGTTAGAGAGAACTTATTTCCGCTGTTACATATGAATGAGAAGGAGGAGTAGGTCATACAATGCTTCAAAGTTGCTCTGTTATTTGACAAGATCATGGATGATCTAATTGTGACCTCTACTTTTCTGTGTACCCTCGATACACTGATTCCCTTGCCGAGAGAGAATCTGTCCAACTCAGCCTTAAAAATATTCAGTGACTCTACCTCTGCTGCTCACTGAGAAAGAATAAATGGAGAGAGTTCAAATGGAGAAGGAGGCATTACTAGAGCCAGGCCATTCAAGAACAATGCCAGGGAGTGATTTTTCATACAATGAATAATTGAAACGGAGAACTCGCCTCCAAAGTGTCATTGATGAAATGATTCCACAGAGGCAGGTATCCCCTCCCTACGTCACCTTTTACTTACACATGGAGAAGCCTTGGCATTGAACCAGCTTCTTCAGAGCCAGTTACAGTCATAGAGTCATAGAGATGTACAGCATGGAAATGCATCCTTTGGTCCAACTCATCCATGCTGACCAGATATCCCAACCCAATCTAGTCCCACCTGCCAGCACCCATCCCATATCCCTCCAAAACCTTCCTATTCATATGCCCATCCAGATGCCTTTTAAATGTTGCAATCGTACTAGCCTCCACCACTTCCTCTGGCAGCTCATTCCATACACGTACCTCCCTCTGTGTGAAAATGTTGTCGTTTAGGTCTCTTTTATATTTTTGCCCTCTCACCCTAAACCGCTGCTGTCTTGCTCTGGACTGCCCCACCCCAGGGAAGAGACTTTGTCCGTTTATCCTATCCATGCCCCTCATGATTTTCTCAACCTCAAGGATCACCACTCAGCCTCCGATTCTCCAGAGAAAACAGCCCCAGCCTGTTCAGCCTCTCCATATAGCTCAAATCCTCCAACCCTGGCAACATCCTTGTCAATCTTTTCTGAACTCTTTCAAGTTTCACAACATCCTTCTGATAGGAAGGAGACTAGAATTGCATGCAATATTCCAAAAGTGGCCTAACCAATGTCCTGTACAGCTGCGACATGACGTCCCAACTCCTGTACTCAATACTCTGACCAATAAAAGGAAGCATACCAAACGCCTTCTTCACTATTCTATCTACCCGTGACTCTACTTTCAAGGAGCTATGAACCTGCACTCCAAGGTCTCTTTGTTCAGCAACACTCCCTAGGACCTTACCATTAAGTGTATGAGTCCTGCTAAGATTTGCTTTCCCAAAATGCAGCACCTCACATTTATCTGAATTAAACTCCATCTGCCACTTCTTAGCCCATTGGCCCATCTGATCAAGATCCTATTGTAATCTGAGGTAGCCTTCTTCGCTGTCCACTACATCTCCAATTTTAGTGTCATCTGCAAACTTACTAACTGTACCTATTATGCTCACATCCAAATCATTTATGTAAATGACAAAAAGTAATGGACCCAGCACAGATCCTTATGGCGTTTCACTGGTCACAAGCCTCCAGTCTGAAAAACAATCCTACACCACCTCTGTCTTCTACCTTTGAACCAGTTCTGTATCCAACTGGCTAGTTCTCCCTGTATTCCATGAGATCTAATGTTCCCATGGGGAACCTTGCTGAACGCCTTACTGAAGTCCGTATAGATCATGTCCACCACTCTTCCCTCATCAATCCTCTTTGTTACTTCTTCAAAAAACTCAATCAAGTTTGAAAGACATAATTTCCCATGCACAAAACCATGTTGACTATCCCTAATCAGGCCTTGCTTTTCCAAATACATGTACGTCCTGTCCCTCAGGATTCCCTCCAACAACCTGCCCACCACTGACATCAAGCTCACTGGTGTATAGTTCCCTGGCTTGTCCTTACCACAGGATGTCTGACACTCCTGTTGTTATCTGTCTGACCAGATTAAAATCCCCAACCAGAAAACCCAAATTCGCTGAGGTCTACCTGGCTGACCTCATTATAATCACTACAATTGAGGCTAGGGGTCAAACTGAAAATGTCAAAACTGAAACAAAAAACAGAGATTGCTGGGAAAACTCAGTTCTGAAGAAGAGTCACTGGACCCGAAATGTTAACAGTGCTTTCTTTCTACATATGCTGCCAGACCTGCTGAGTTTTCCCAGCAATTTCTGTTTTTGTTTCAGAAGTTTTGAAAGTGAGACTGATGGACTTTTTTGTTGCGGGAGGGTGTTAAAGATTTTGGAACTAAGATGAGTAGATAACACTAAGCTATAGATCAGCAGTAAATTGAATTATACCTTAGGATTGAAGGGTCAAAGGGCCTCTTTGTGTTTGGATGGAGCCTTTATTAAAATTGTACGTGCGCTTTGCAGCTGCATATTCCCATCCGATAGTAGTGTGAGACTGGATTCCAGGCAGAACTTAGGAGGATAAGCCAACACAATAGACTCATTATTAGATCTGTTGCAGCTGGGCTGGAACTATGATGGAGGAAGGAAGGACAGAATGGATGAGGGAATTGTCTGTCTAACAGGAGCGCTGTTCAAAATGAATACGTTTAGATTTTAAGATACATTCTCAAACTCCCAGAACTGTGTAATAAAATTGTAATCTGTTGTTGAAATCGTCAAAGATACCTTTTCAGGAAATCGTGAATGCACAACCTTTTTGCTCCCACAACCTAACACCTGGGGACAAATGCCATCACATACAAACCATAAGCAGCAGCAATGCCCACAGCCTGTAAATGAGTTATAAAAACTTGTTATAATGCCCGACTGCTCTGGCTTGGCAGAGGAGAGAAAGCCCTGTTGTGAATCAATTATTGTGGCTTTGTACGCCCCCACTAAAAGCATCATGTGCAATATTGAGTCAGCAAAAACAATTAGTTAAATAAAACAGCAACAGCAAGAATACAGCGAAACATCGATTTTCTTGTCACTGCATTAGGTTCATAGCCCACATACTCAAAAACAAAGCACTTGAAACAATTGTATTTTCTGCAAGATAAAACAATTCATTCGGCATACTCGTAGAAGGAGACAACGCATAAGGAAACCTTTTTGGGGCATTGTGTTTTTGCAGCTTTTTAAAGAGCTACCCAATTAGTTTCATTCCTGCTGTTCTTTCTCAGTACACCTAGAAGTATTTCTTTTTGAAGTATTTATTCAATTCCCTGTGGGAGGTGCATTTTATTAAATTCTCTTGTGGTTGTGGACTTTGTTTCCCATCCTGAATTGCTCTTAAGCTGAAAGTGGTGAGTCATATTCAAACTGCAGTCCATGTGTACCTCAGTCTGCAGGTATGTCACAGTGCAGTTAGGGAGGGAGTTGTAGGACTTTGACCTAGTGACACCATAGGAACAGTGATATACTTCCAAATCAGGTTGGCGTGTGTGTTAGAGGTGGAGTTACACTTAAATGGTGGTGTTGATGTAAGAAAATATCTTGTGATGCTTGTTGGGAGCTTTGTCAGATAAAATTCAATATGGATTTCCACAATAGAATAGGCGAGCAAAAGCTTAGTCAGAGATTGGTTTTAAGATGTATCTTAATAGAGGAAGAGATATAAAAGTGGGCAGCACGGTGACTCAGCGCTTAGCACTGCTGCCTCACAGTGCAAGGGACCTGGGTTTGATTCCAGCCTTAGGGACTGTCTGTGTGGAGTTTGCATATTCTCCCTGTGTGTGTATGGGTTTCTGCCAGGTGTTCTGGTTTCCTCCCACAATCCAAAGATGTGCAGGCTACTGGATTGGCCATGCTAAGTTGTCCATAGTGTCCAGGGATATGCACTCTAGATGGATTAGCCATCTAGAGGGGTAAATGTGGGATATAGGTTAGGGAACTGGGTCAAAGTGGTGGGATGCACTTCAGTGGGTTGGTACAGCAGAGAAAAAGACTCTGTAGTGCCAACTCATCTTCACTGACCAGACATCCCAACCTACCTAGTCCCATTTGGCTCATATCCCTCTTCACCCTACCTATTTATAGTCCCATCCCAATGCCTTTTAAATATCACAATGGTCTCCACCATTTCCTCTGGCAGCTCATTCTAGATGCGCACCACCCTCAGCATGAAAAGGTTACCCCTCACATCCTTTTTAAATCCTTACCCTCTCACCTTAAATCTATGCTCTTAAGTTTTGGACTCACCAAAAATACATTGGCTATTCATCTTATCAATGCCCCTCATGATTTTATAAATTTCTATAAGGTCGTCCCTCAGCCTCCAATGTTCCAGAAAAAATAGCCCCAGCCTGTTCAGCCTCTCCCTAAAACTCAGTTGCTCCAGTCCCAGCAACATCCTTGTAAATCTTTTCTGAATCCTCTCAAGTTTAACAACAGCTTTTCTATAGAAGGGTGACTAAGATGGGCTGAATGGTCTCTTTCTGCACTGAGAGATTCTATAAGAAGTTTTAGAGAAGGAATTCTACAGCTTACAACAGCTGGACACACAAACACCAATACTGAAGTGATTAAAATAGGAAATTTGCAAGGGAATGGTGTGGAGACCTTTGAGCATGACGAGCTAGGCGGAGGATAGAGAAATAGAAAGGGTGCAATGCTCTGCAGAAATCTGAAACCAATGATGACAATTTAATGCTCTTAAATTATGCTCCAGATTATGTGATTCATCAGTTAACTTCAGATTCAAAATACCTGATAGTTATTTGGTTTTGAAAAATATTTGTCACAAACAACCAAATGTGAAAAATGCAGCACAGCCAATTTGCAAATATTCCAAGCTATTGTGATTATATTTGAAGTTTGTGGAAGTTTGGGACATTCTGTTAAAAGAGTATTGAATTCTACCAGTTGCTGGCACTATGCATGGTGGCTCAGTGGTTAGCACTACTGCCCTACAGCACAAGGAACCTTGGTTCAATCCCACCCTTCTGTGGCTGTCTGTGTGAAGTTTGTACATTTTCCCTAAGTCTGCGTGGGTTTTCTTTGGGTGCTCCAGTTTCCTCCACAGTCCAAAGATATGCAGGTTTGGTGGATTGGCTGTGTCAAATTGCCCATTGTGTTCAGGATGTGTAGCTAGGTGGATTGGCCATGGGAAATACAGGGTTACAGGGATAGGATAGAGGGGACTGTCGGAGTTGGAGGGTTAGTGTGAACTCAATGGGCCAAATGGCTTCCTTACACACTGTAGAGATTCTGTTTTGTTTACATTATCTGCTGTGGATATGGCTAGCTTGGAATCTATTGGGTGATTTCAATAAACAATACAATAAAGCGAAAATATTTTCAAGTCAATTCACTGTTTATTTAATTGTTTCTATGCCCTCAATGATTCACACAACATGGAAATTAACCATTCAGCCATAAATTTAAGCTAAGGACTGAAACTACGCTAATGTCTCTCAATAATAGCAAGATTACTTCCTCAATAAAATACATTATTGGAGGATAGTGGAGGATAATGAGTGAATTAATTTTTCTGTCCCTTACAGCAAATGTGACTGACAAGAGTATTAACCAATCATCTCTCTCCTGTGTGGGAATTAGGGTGTCATTACATGCATCCATTCAAGGAAAGAATACTGGAACTTGTTTTACATGAATAATAAAAGCATAAAGCGAAAACCGGGAAACCTTTTTTACTTCACTCTCTGCTTTTCTGAAGCATGATCTTTGTCTATTAGTTACAAAAACGTTAACATCAAAAGAAACCTTTGACCCATTTGAAAATGAAACAAAGTTACTACAGAATTTTTTCCAACCTCAGAATGTTCCAAAGTGCTTTCGAAAAATAGTCACTGTTGTAATGCAGTGAAAGTTACAGTTAAGCAACTGATATCCTTTTACTACTGGATCATTTTTATTTGGCTTTTTAATGGTGGTCACGATAATAATGAATGAATGAATGATTTATTTATTGCCACTTGTGTTTTACAGAAACTAATACTGTAAAATACAGTGAAAAGCTTCACCAATCTGCTGCCATTTTGAATAGTTTAAAAATAAAAAGGATAAAAGATATAACTGAAAGAGAGTCCTGAGCACTGAGTCAGCTCAGCAGTGACTCCTGCATTGTCATCCCTTCACCACCACCTTACTGCTGCCTGCGCCAGACCCACCAGCGTAGGAGTGACCACACGTAAGCCATTGAACCCACCTCAATGATGCCAATGCTGAGTCCCTTGCAGAACCTACACGTGCCCCACAACTAGGAGTCCCTGGCTCCCCTGCTGTCTTGATGATGCAAGGAGTACCTGCTCAGGCATACTGTGCTGTTGCCGCTGCAACTGCTGCCTCACCATTGCCAGGACACCCTGCTCTGAGCCTACTGCAACCAGGAGTCCCTGGCTCCGCTGACAAACCACGCTGTCACTGCCATCTCACCAAGAGTCCTGCTCTGGCCATCCTCCTCCAAGATGTTGCCTTGCCTGAGCCAACATCTTGAAGAGACCCCGTCCAATGCTTGGAGGGTGGCATGGTGGCTCAGTGGTTAGCACTGCTGCTTCACAGTGCCAGGAACCTGGGTTCGAATCCAACCTCGGGCGACTGTATGTGTGGAATTTGTACATTCGCCCTGTGTCTGTGTGGGTTTCCTCCGGGTGCGTTGGTTTCCCCCCACAGTCCAAAGATGTGCAGGTCAGGTGAATTGACCACATTAAAATTGCACATAGTGTTCAGGGATGTGTAGGTTAGGTGCATCAGTAAGGGGAAATTTAGAGTAGTAGGGTAGGGGAATGAGTCTGGGTGGGATACATTTTGGAGGGCTGGTATGGACTTGTTGAGCCGAATGGCCTGTTTCCGTACTGTATGATTCTTTGCTGCTGCTGCAGGCCTCAAATGCTTCCACTACTGGCACCACCTTTCGTTGCCACAGCGAGTAGGGTCCGACCACTGTGTGGAGCAGCCATTCTGCACATGGTCCACACGAGCCGTCATACCTATTTAGCCAATTAATCTGCCACAAAAGGCTCCGAAGAGAAGAAGTGTGAAAGAAGAAAAAAGATAGAGAAAGAGCAGAAGAAAAGGAAAGAAAGATAAAAGAAAGAAAGCATGCAGGAGAGGATGAGCCCTGGGCAACAGCTCATACGCAGGTCTCCTACTCCACCGCCATTTTGAATTAATTCGCCTGCTATTTTAAAACTATCTTAATATTAGCACAATATAAAATGTTTCCAATCCGATAAAAAAATCCTTGTTTTTAAACGTGATAATATTGACATGATCAACAATGAAACTTTCAGCATTTGCTATCATTATCCTGATGAAACGGACACCAATTTTTGGCATCCTCGCAAGTGTGGTTAAGGAAGACAATCCAGAAATTGCCATCTGAGATGTTTCTCCAGAAGGTGATCAGTTGACATCCCCATGGATGGCAGCCTTTATAGAACTGAGGAGAGCTTGCACTTCTGTAATATTGAAAAGGATATGCTTTGTTAATTAGTTTAACTGGGATTTTAATGGTGTACAATATAATTACTGGTGAACCTCAGTTTCCTCACAAACTATTTTAATGTTAGCACAATATAAAATGTTTTAAATCTGGTTTTAAAAATCTATATTTTAAACATGACAATTTTTGAAAACGTTTTGTTTCGACATTTCAGTTTTAAAGTCCAGGGCCCAATTTGTATTTTATTGTATGAATAAAACTGCACCTGTTGTTCTTTTTGAAGCAAGAGTACATATCAAGGAGAGATTTCCAATACGTTGTTGTTATTGTGGAAAAATGAGGATCTCGCCATAAATCTGACCCCAGCTGGCATCTCAACTTCGTACATATCAGGATACAACTGTATTTCCTGCCTTTCATTGTTTGCTTTTGGAGATGAAAGGGGAAAAAGAGCTCTGTGATGCTAGATAAGGAGTACATGTTCAATGTGACAATGTTTGACAGACAGATAATATGGTTCAGAGAAACAAGGCACTCAAAGTTGCATTCCATTGCAATCAAAATACTCATTAAGAATGTTTATAGTGCTGTCCCTTGTGGGAATAGGTGCAGTTTGATTGTTCTGATCTACAGATTAGTAAATTCCCACCTCAATCAATGCTATGTTCTCAATTCACTGTTTACAGCTCCAGTAAAAGTAAGGGTCTGATCGTTTATTTATTTAATGTCAACTGTGGTGTAGTCAGGCAAGACACCAGGTTATATTCCAACAGCTTTATTTGTAATCACAAGCTTTCGGAGTGCTGCTCCATCATCGGGTAAAGTGAAGGGAAGCACAAAAGCAGAGAGTTTAATCACTGCAATGTCCTTCTCACAATTGGAAGCAGTTGGTACCTCAATTGCTTTGAACCCCAAAATTGATCATTTCTGGTAACCATTCAATTAGACCGGAACTGGTCAAGTCCTAAAAGACATCGCTCGCTAGATTGGGCCCGTGGCAGCAATTAACTAAAGGAGAAAAGTGCTTGGCTTCATCCTCAATCTCCCTGCAGCAAATGCATCTGTCCGTAGCAGTATCGGTTGGACCCCTTATGGAGAAAAAGTCACACCCTCGAATTGTGAGTACCCTCCATCATGCTGTGTGGCACTGTCACCATGATGAATGGAATAGATTGTAGACAGACCTAGACACTTAAGACTCGGCATCCATGAGCAATATAGGCCTTGAGCAGTAGTGGAATTATATTCCAGCACAATCTATATCATAATGACCCGACATATCCCCCATTCTACCATTACTATCAAGGCAGCACATCAACTTTAGTTCAATGAAAAGTACAAAAGGGCATGTCTGAAATAGGACCAGTGTCATCTGATGAGGAGTCAAGCTGACAAAGCTACAACACAGGTCTACTTTATGCAGAACAGAGGAAGCAGCATATAATACGCCAAAAGAGCCTCACAGCCAACAGATCAGATCTAAC
This sequence comes from Hemiscyllium ocellatum, assembly GCF_020745735.1. Classification (NCBI taxonomy): domain Eukaryota; kingdom Metazoa; phylum Chordata; class Chondrichthyes; order Orectolobiformes; family Hemiscylliidae; genus Hemiscyllium; species Hemiscyllium ocellatum. The sequence goes on along the minus strand of NC_083406.1, from coordinate 19,371,966 downwards.
ATCTCTAGCACACCAGCTCTGATAGTGGTTGATTACTAAATAACTCATGGAATAGCAGAAACAGCTTCATCCTCAATGATGGGTCAGTCCAGCACGTAATTGCAAAAGATCAGGCTGAAACATTTACAAAAATCTTCAGTGAGAAGTGCCAAGTGGATGATCCATCTCTGCCTTGTCCTGAGGGTCCCTGCGTCATAAATGTCAGTCTTCAACTGGCATGATATCAAAAAACAGCTGAAGACAGAAAAATGCTCCAGGCCCTGATACATTCTGGCAAAGTACTAAACCTTGTGCCCCAGAATTAGCTGTGTCCCTAGCTAAGCTATTCCAGAATAATTACAACATTGGTATCTAACTGGGCAATGTGGAAAATTGCCCAGGTATGTCCTCTCCACAAAAAAAAGGACAAATCTAACCAGGTCAATTACCACCGCATTCATCTACTCTCAATCGTCAGCTATAGCACGGAAATAGAGCCTTCAGTCCCACTGGTCTGAGCCAACCAGACATTCCAATCTGACCTAGTCCCACTTGCTAGCATTTGACCCATGTCCTTCTAAACCCTTCCTATTCATATACCCATCCAGATGCTTTTTAAATGTTGTAATTGTACCTACCTCCACTACTTCCTCTGGCAGCTTGCTCCATACACACACCACCTTCTGCGTGAAAACGTTACCCCTCTGTTCCTTTGTAAATCTTTCCCCTCTCATGTTAAAACTATGGCCTCTAGTTTTGGACTCCTCTACCCTTGGTAAAAGGCCTTGGCTATTTATCCAAAACACGCCACTCACGAGTTTATGTGCTTCTATTTATAATGATGGAAAATGTCTTTGACATTGCTGTCAAGAGACACTTGCTCAAGGATAACCTGCCCAAAAGTGCTCAGTTTGGGTTCTGCCAGGGCCACCCTGATCCTGACCTCAGTACAGTCTTGGTTCACACATGGACATCAAGGTTGCACTTGATTGAGAGGAGCATCAAGGAGTCCTCACAAAGTGGAGCACATACGAATCGGGATGGGGGGAAATCTCTACACTGATTGGAGTCATGCCTAGTGCAAAGGAAAGTGGTTGTAGTTTTTGGAGGTAATCTTTTTTGGAGTACCTCAGGATAATGGCCTACACCCAAAACTCTGAAGTGGGGATGGTTGCTGATGATTATGCCATGTTCAGCAACATTCACCACCCCTTAGATACTGAAATAGAATATGTCCAAATGCAGCATGACCTGGACAATATCCAGGTTGGGCTGATAAATGCCAAATAATATTTGTGCTGCTCAAGTACCAGGGAATGACCGTCTCAAACAAGAGAAATACAACCATTGCTAGTTGACATTCACTGGCATTAGTATCACTGAATCCCTCACTGTCCACATCCTGGGTGTTACAATTGATCAGAAACTGAACGTGCCCATCTATATAAGAATTGTTGTTACATGAGCAAGTATGAAGCTGTGAATCCTGCAGTAAGTAACTTACCTCCTGACTCCTCAAAGACTTTTCACAAGACTTGTGTACAAGGCACAAGTCAAGAGCCTGATGGAATACTTCCCACTTGTTTGGATGAGTGCAGCTCCAACAACATTCAAGAAACATTATGCACCCCACATTCAACATTCACTCCTGCCATCACTGATGCACAGTGGCAGCATTGCATACCATCCACGAGATGCATTGCGGCTATTCATTAAGGCACCTTTGACAGCACCATCCAAACCCGTTACCTCTGCCGCCTAGAAGGACAAGGGTAGCAAAAGAGCACCATCATCTTCAAGTTCCACTCTAAATCTCACACCATTCTGACTTGGAATTAAATTGCTGCTCTTTCACTGTTGCTAGGTCAATATCCAGGATCTCCCACCCTGTGTTATATTTGCACCATACTGATGGTAGCAGTTCAAAAAGGAAGTGCACCACCTCATCTCAAGAGCAATTGGAGATGGGCAAAACATGCTCCCTTAGCCCAAGTCGCTCACATCTGGATAAGATTAAATATCCCAAGCCTGCCGACTCTTAATTGACAAGATAAATCGAGGCTATATAATTCACAATTAGATAATTCAGCTCACAGCCAATTATCTTTGATCTTTGCTGACACATGGCGTCTGCCCACTTGCAGTCTATTTTTGAATCGTTAATATTACGTTGAGATGAACTCTAAGCAGACTCCTCCGGGAGTTTTAATTCAATTATGTACAGGAATGTTTTAAGAGGCAAGTCTTTGCAAATCTAATTCCAGGCTAAATGAGCTATTCTATTGTGAACATTGCTTCACCTTATTATTGTGCGAGTTTATATATCTCATTGAGTATTTTGTAATGGATGGACAGCAGAGATTAACTTCCTATCTCTTTTAATCAGTTGTTGATTTGGCCAGTTGTAATCTTGTTGGTTGAAAGCACTAAATTATGATAATTTATGGCGAGGTAAATTAAATCAGGCGATGATTTATAAACGAAATCCAGTAACTTCAGTCAACAAGGCACATCTTAAAACATCATTTTGTTTTAGTAAACAGATGTGACTTTTATTTCAGATTTTCAGCATCCACAGCGTCTGTCTTTGCTGAATGGTTGAATGGTTCCAGCCATGAGAGATTTTATCTGCAAGGTTTTGGTTGGAGGATCTGAGGCTGTTCTCCTTGGAGCAAGGGATGTTGAGGGGAGATTTGTTGGAGGGGTACAAGATTATGACAGTTTTGGACAGAATAGATGGAAAAGAGGTTGGTCCCATTAGCTAATGGTACACAGCTTTACAGTTTTGGGAAAAGGATCCAAGAGGAATGTGAGGAAGAATATGTTTACTCAGTGTGTGGTAATGACTCGAAACTAACTTCACACAAGGATAGTGGAAGCAGAGGTGATCAATGGTTTCAAAATGAAATTGAATGGATTTGCAGGTCTACAGTGGGATAGGATTCAACACATTTCTTTGTGAGGAGTTTCTGCAAACTCAATGGACTAAGTAGACCATAAGACCATAAGACAAAGGAGTGGAAGTAAGGCCATTCGGCCCATCGAGTCCACTCCGCCATTCAATCATGGCTGATGGGCATTTCAACTCCACTTACCAGCGTTCTCCCTGTAGCTCTTAATTCCTCGAGACAACAAGAATCTATCAATCTCGGCCTTGAAGACATTTAGCGTCCCGGCCTCTACTGCACTCTGTGGCAATGAATTCCACAGGCCCACCACCCTCTGGCTGAAGAAATGTCTCCGCATTTCTGTTCTGAATTGACCCCCTCTAATGTGTCCACAGTCTAATAAGTCTGTGTCCATGGGTCCTAGTCTCCTCGCCTAATGGAAACAATTTCCTAGCGTCCACCCTTTCCAAGCCATGTATTATCTTGTACAAAGCCATAGAGATGTGTACAAGTCCAACATGTCCATGCTGACCAGATATCCTAAATTAATCGAGTCCTATTTGCCAGTATTTGGCCCATATCCCTCTAAACCTTTCCTATTCATTTACCCATCCAAATGCCTTTTGAATGTTGTAAATTTACCAGCCTCCTTCAGTGCATAGTCAGCATGAATTCAGAAATCTCTTGCTGCCTTTAATTGAATGGCTTGCTGGGTCACTTCAGAATTATTGCTGTGCACTTAAGTGATTTCTGGGCCAGACCAAGTTAGCTCAGGGCGTTGTGAACTAGGTAGGGGGATTTATACCAATCTGACAGCTTCAGGGTCACTATTAGAGCCATCAATTGCTGTCATTCTTCATTTAATTAAATTCCTCAACCACCACTGTAGAGTTTACGGATGTGTTTAGCTGGTACTTTAATCCAAAACTAGGTGAACAGAATTTGGTGCAGTGTAAGATATGGGCTGCACAATTTCAGATGATTTCAAGTTTCCAAACAATATAATATGACAGTCAAGTCTACAGCTCCCCTATCACAGCATCCAACTGCTCCATAAATTCTGGGGTTTTTGACTCTATTGCATGACCTAGAAATCCTTCTATGAGAGATTAACACCATCTTTCTAAAGGAACATCCTGAAATTGTTCTTTAAATTTACATTTTTCTGGTTCCGCAATTAAACAAATAATTCAATTCACATTTTCTGTACCATGTATTGTCTTGTAAATTCTAGATACCATCTCATTTATTCATCTTACATCTGCAAAGGCCATTCAGTAGTCAATTAGACTAAATCTTTGCATGTTTACGGTACACAAATGGTGAACATTGCTGATTAGTAACTTACTTTGAAATAATCGTATTATAACTGCATATTTGTGCAATACGGCTTTTTCATTGGCAATTAAAATATATTGATATTCCTTCAGTTTTGCTGAGTCAAAATCATGGAACTCCTGAACAGCACTGAGAACATTAGCACTAGGAGCAGGAGTAGGCCGCCTGGCCCTTCGAGCCTGCACCACCATTCAACAAAATCACGGCTGACCTTTTTGTGGTCTCAGCTCCAGTTACCCGCGCTCTCACTGTATCCCTTAATTCCTTTATTATTAAAAAAAAATCTATGTTAGCTTTAAAAACACTTACTGAAGTAGTGTCAACTACTTCACTAGGCAGGGAATTCCATAGATTAACGACCTTCAAGGTGAACTTGCTTCTCAATTTAGTCCTAAATCAGCTCCCTGTAATCTTGAGGCTATGCCCTCTTGTCCTAGCTTCACCTTTTTAGATTAGATTAGATTACTCACAGTGTGGAAACAGGCCCTTCGGCCCAACAAGTCCACACCGACACACAACCCACCCATACCCCTGCATTTACCTCTTATCTAACACGACGGGCAATTTAGCATGGCCAATTCACCTGACCCGCACATCTTTGGACTGTGGAAGGAAACCGGAGCACCCGGAGGAAATCCACGCAGACATGGAGAGAACGTGCAAACTCCACACAGTCAGTCGCCTGAGGTGGGAATTGAATCTGGGTCTCTGGCGCTGTGAGGCAGCAGTGCTAACCACTGTGCCACCGTGCCTGCCAGAGGAAATGTCCTCTCTACTTCTATCTTATCAATTCCCTTTATAATTTTATATGTTTCTATATGATCCCCCATCATTCTTCTAAATTCCAATGAATATAATCCCAGTCTACACAGTCTCTCCTCATAAGCCAACCCCCTAACTCCAGAAACAGTCTCGTGAACCTCCTCTGCACCCCCTCTAGTGCCAGTACATCCTTTCTCAAGTAAGGAGACCAAAACTACACATAATACTCATGGTATGGCCTCACCAGTATCCTGTACATCTGCAACATAACCTTCCTGCTTCGAAACTTAATGCCTTCAGCAATGAAGGACAGAATTCCATTTGCCGTCCTAATTACTTGCTGTACCTGCAGACCAACCTTCTGTGATTCATGCGCAAGGACACCCAGGTCCCTCTGCACAGCAGCATGTTGCAATGTTTCACCATTCAAGCAGCAATCTTTTTTACTGTGACTCCTATCAAAATGTATGACTTCACATTTATTAACGTTGTATTCCATCTGCCAGACTTTTGCCCACTCACTTAAAGTATCTGTGCTCCTCTGCAAAGTTTCACAGTCCTCTGCACTCTATGCTCTCCCACTCATCTTAGTGACATCTGCAAATTTTGACACACTACACATGGTCTCCAACTCTAAATCATCAATATAAATTGTGAATAATTGCAGTACCAACAGTGACCCCTGAGGCATACCACTAGTTACTGATTGCTAATCAGAATAGCATTCATTTATTCCCACTCATTGCCTCCTGTTAGTCAACCAATCCTCCCTCTATGCTAATACTTTAGCCCTAATGCTATGCATCTTAATCTAATGGAGCAGCCTCTTATGCGGCACCTTGTCGAAGGCCTTTTGGAAATCTAGGTACACCACATCAACTGAGTCCCCATTGTCCACCTTGCTCATAATGTCTTCATAGAATTCCAAAAGATTTGTCAAGCGTCACCTCCCTTCATGAACCCATGCTGCGTTCTGTTTGACGGGAAAATTTCTATCCAAATGCCTTGCTATTTCTTCCTTGATAATAGACTCAAGCATTCTCCCCACTACAGAGATTAAGCTAATTGGTCTATAATTCCCCATCTTTGGTCTACCTCACTTTTTAAACAGTGGTGTTTTATTTGCTGTTTTCCAATCTGCTGGAACTGCTCCAGAGTTGAGCAAATTTTGGAAAAAGTACCACCAGTGCACCTGTTATTTCTCTTGCCATCTCTTTTAGTACCCTGGGATGCATTCCATCAGGACCAGGAGACTTATCTAACCTTAGCTCCATTAGCTTGCCCAACACTAACTCTTCCTTAATAATGATTGTTTCCAGGTCCACACCTACCTTTGTCTCTTTGTCAATTACTGGCATGTTATTGGTGTCCTCCACTGTGAAGACTAACACAAATTACCTATTCAATGCCTCAGCCATTTCATCATATCCCGTAACTAAATGCCCCTTCTCATCCTCTAACGGACCAACATTTACTTTAGCCACTCTTTTTCATTTTATATGTTTACAGAAACTTTTGCTATCTGTCTTTTTAATCTGTGCTAATTTTTCTCACGTTCTATTTTACTTTTCATTATAGCTCTTTTTGTAGATTTCTGTTGATCTTTAAAGTTTTCCCAATCTTCTAGTTTCCTGCTGTTTTTGGTCACTTTGTATGCCTTCTCTTTCAATTTGATAGCCTCCCTTATTTCCTTAGACACCCATGGCAGATCACCCCTTTTCTTACAATACTTCTCTTTCACTGGAATATACTTTTACTGAGCACTTTGAAAAATTGCTTTGAAAGTCCTCCACTGCTCATCAATTATCCCATCATAAAATCTTTGTTTTCAGTTTACTTTAGCCAAGCCCTCCCTCATTCGATTGTAGTCTCCCTTGTTTAAGCACAAGACTCTGGTTTTGCATTTTACCTTCACACTCTCCATCTGTATTCTAAATTTAACCATACTGTGATCGCTCATTTCAAGAGGATCCCTAACTGTGCGGTCATTCATTATTCCTGTCTCATTACACGGGCCCAGATCTAGGATAGCTTGTTCTGTCATCTGTTCCATTACATTGTGAGTGAACCTAAACCAAATGGACTACAGCAGTTGAAGAGGGGAGCTCCCCACCACTTTCTCAAGGGTAACTAGGAAAAGGCAATAAGTGCTAGCCCAGCCAGTGATGCTCACGTATCCAATGAATGTATGAATTAAAAAAAAGACAAAGTCTGTTAAAGTAAAGCAGTCACTGTTTTAGTTTCTTCTTTACACTACTGCCAGAAACCGGACCATCAGAAGATTATTATTGTCAAGGATCACCTTTTAGACTTCCTTGAACATTTATAGTACAATAGGAAAATACAATTAAAGAGCCGAGTATTTTCTTGGAGGTTTATTTTAGTTATTTTTGGCCATCATTGTTGCAGACTTCAATGTGGTCTTGAGACTAATTTACAGAACTTGATCTCAACATGCATCATTGCCTTGACACTGATTCTTTATTCTTTGCAATATATTCAAAGAATTAACTCACAACAAAACATGTGTAAAATATAGTTGGTTATACATTGATTGTCAACTGTTAGCAACATTTTTTATACTCATTTAAACAAAGAAGTTACTCATAACTAACTTGAACATAATGTGAATATGCAATATGTTTAACAATATGATAAACTGTACACTGTTAGAAAAATGTTTTTTATTTAATATTGCTTGCAGGACTTCAGTTTTGAAAGATTGTGGAAAAACAAATCTTTTTCAGGGGATGTGGCCATTGCTGGCTGGCCCACTGTTGTCCATCCCTAATTGCCCCTGAGAAGGTGATAGCGAGCTGCCTTCTTGAACTGCGGCAGTCCACATTCTGTAAGTTGACTCACAATGCCATTAGGGAGGGCATTCAAGGATTTTGACCCAGTGACAGTGAAGGAATGGCAATATATTCCCAAGTCAAGATGGTGAATCACTTACATAAGAACATAAGAACCAGGAGCAGGAGTAGGCCATATGACCCTTCGAGCCTGCTCCACCATTCAATAAGATCATGGCTGATCTTTAGGTGGCCTCAGCTCCATGTATCCACCTCTCACCATAACCCTTAATTTCTTTACTCTTCAAAATATTATCTATCTTAACTTTAAAAGCATTTACTGAGGAAGACTCAACCGCTTCACTGGGCATGGAATTACACAAATTCACATCCCTCAGGGTGAAGAAGTTCCTTCTCAATGCTCTCTTGTCCTAGTTTCACCTGCCAGTGGAAACATCCTCTCTACGTCCATCTTACCTATTCCCTTCATAATTTCATATGTTTCTATAAGATCCCCTCTCATTCTTCTAAATTCCAATGAATATAATCCCAGTCTACTCAGTCTGTTTGCATTAGGCATCCCCCCTCAATTCCGGAATCAATCTAGTGAACCTCCTCTGCACTCCTCTAGTGCTAGTGCATCCTTTCTCAAGTAAGGAGACCAAAACTGCACACAGTACTCCAGGTGTGGCCTCAGCTGCACCCTGTACAGCTGCAACATAACCTCCCTGCTTTTAAACTCAATCCCTTTAGCAATGAAGGAAAAAAATTCCATTTGACTTTGTAGTTAACTGTTGCACAGGCAGACCAACCTTCTGTGGTTCATGTACAAGGACAGCCAGGTCCCACTGCACAGCAGAATGCTGCAATTTCTTATCATTCAAGTAATAGTCCTCTTTATGGTTATTCCTATTGAAATGGATGATTTTACATTTATTAACATTGCACTCCATCTGCCAGATCATTACTTAAAATACCCATGTCCCTTCACAAAGTTTCACAGTCCTTTGTATACTTGGCTCTGCTACTCATCTTAGTATCATCCACAAACTTTGACACACTACACGTGATCCCCAACTCCAAATCAGCAATGTAAATTGTGAGTAAGTGTGGTTCTAACACTGATCCCTGAGGCACACCACTAGTCACTGATTGCCGATCAGAATAGCACTCATTGCTTCCTGTTGGTTAGCGAATCCTCTACCCATGCTAATACATCGCCCGTCATGCCTTGCATCTTTATCTTATGCAGCGGCCTCTTGTGCAACACCTTGTTGAATGCCTTTTGGAAATCTAGATACACCACATCTACTGGATCCCCATTATCCACTGTATTCGTAATGTCTTCATAAATTTCCAAAAGATTAGTTAAGCCTGACCTGCCCTTTATGAACTCATGCTGTGTCTGCTCAACGGGACAATGTCTATCGAGATGCCTTGCTATTTCTTGCTTGATAATAGACTCAAGCATTTTCTAATACAAAAGTTAAGCTAACTGCTCTATAATTCCCCATCTTTTGTCTACCTCCCTTTTTAAACAGTGGCATCACAATTGGTGTTTTCCAATTTGCTGGGACTGCCCCAGTGTCCAGTACCTTTTGGAAAATTACCACAACTCGCAGGTGGTGATGTTCCCAAGTATCTATTGCCCTTGCCCTTCTAGATAGAAGAGATCATGAGTTTGGAATGTGTTATTTTAAGGAGCTGAGGTTAATTTCTGCAGGACATCTTGCAGATAGTACACACCACTGCTACTGAGCATCGATGGTGAAGGAAGTGGATGTTTGTAGATTTGCTGCAAATCAAACAGGTTGCTTTGTCCTGGATAGTGTTAAGCTTCTTTAGTATTCTTTGAGCTCTACTCATCCAGGCAAGTGAGGAATATTCCATCCCGCTCCTGATTTGTGCTGTGGAAATGAAGAATAGGCCTTGGGGAGTCAGGAGGTGAGTTACTACTTACAGAATTCCTAGCCTTTGATTTGCTTTTGAATTTATATTTATATGTGTTTCAGTTTCTGGTCAGGATTAACCTCCAAGCTGTTGATTGTGGAGGATTCAGTGATGGTAGTGCCATGAAATGTTAAGGCATTATGGTTAGATTCTTCCCTGTTGGAGATGGTCACTGACATTTGTGTGGTGCAAATGATACTTGTCATGTTTCAGGTTAAACTTGGACAATATCCAAGTCTTGACTGAAAATGAAAAATGCTGGAGATCACAACAGATCAGGCAGCATCCATGGAGACCAAGCAAGCTAACGTTACTATTCAGTCAATCAAGCTGAATTGACTGAAGACTCATGTCTGTGATGCTGGGGACCTCAGGAAGATGCCAAGGTGAATCATCCATTCAGTAATTCTAGCTGAAGGTTGTTGTGAATGCTTCAGCCTTATCTTTTCCCTTGATGTGCTGGGTTCTGTCATCTTGGAGGATGGGGATATTTGTGGACCCTCCTCCTTCATTTGTTTAATTGTCCACTACTATCCATGACTGGATGTGGCAGGTCTGCAGAGCTTAGATCAGATCCATTGGTTGCAGGGTCACTTAGTTCTGTCTATCACTAGCTGCTTACACTCTTTGGTATACAAGTAGTCTGGTTTGGTAGCTTCACTAGGTTCAGACCTCATTTTCAGGTATGCCTAGTGCTGCTTCTGGCACACCCTCCTACGTTTTCCATTGGATCAGAGTTGATACCTGGCTTGATGGTAATGATTGAGTAAGGGATATGCCAAGGTTGCAGGTCGTATTGGAGTGCAATTGTGCTACCATTGATGGCCCACAGCATCTCATAGACGCCCAGTCTTGAATTGTTAGATTAAAGTTCAAAAATTGTCCAATTTAGTACAGCGAGAATATGATACAACACGATGGAGAGTATTTATTGATTCCCTACAGTGTGGAAGCACCTGGTTCATCGAGTCCACATTGCTCCATCCGAAGAGCATCCCATCCAGACCCAAGCCGCCTCCCCCAACTTTCCTGTCTCTATAACCCTGCATTTCCCAAACCCAATCCACCTAAGCTGCATATGTTGGATTGTGGAAGGAGCACCTGAAGAAACCCACATGGACATGGGGAGAATGGGCAAACTCCACACAGACAGGTGCCTGAACGTGGAATTGAACCCAGGTATCCTGGCACTGTGAAACAGCAGTGCTAACCACTGAACCACCATGTCACCCTATTCTCAATGTGACAGCAGGACTTCATCTCCACAGGAACTGTGCTGTGGTCAACTTCATGGACAGATGCATCTGCAGCCAGCAGGTTGGTAAGGATGAGGTCAAGTATGTTTTTCCCTCTGTTGGTTCCCTTACCTTCTATGCAGTCTCACAGCAATGCCCTTTAGGACACAACCAGCTCAATCTGTAGAGCTGCAACCAAGATGTCCTCAGTGTTCATTGAAATCGCCCACCCAGAGTTCATTCTGCACCCCTTGCCAACCTCAGTTCTTACTCCAAGTGTTTTTCAACATGGAGAAGCACAGTCACCAGCTGAGGGCGCATTGTATGTAGTAATCTGCTGGAGGTTTCCTTGCCTATGTTTAACCTGATGCCTGAGACTTCATGAGGTCCTATGTCAATATTGAGTACTGCCAATGCAATTCCCTCCTGAGTGAATACTACTGTGCTCCCACCTCTGCCGGGCCATACTCAGGGATACTGTTCATTTGTCTGGGACATTGTCTGAAAGGTACGATTCCATGAGTATGATTTTGTTACACTGTAAGGTATCCTCAATGTGAAGGTGGGACTTTGCCTCCCCAAAGACTGTGTGGTGGTCTCTCTTGCCAATACTGTAATTGTTGACAACAACATTAGACTGACCACCTGTTTGACTAGCCTGTGAGACAGCTCTCCCAATTTTGGAATTAACTTGCAGATATTCGTAAGATTGTAATGGTTGAGTGGGGGAACATATGGACATTTCTGTAGTCTTTCTTTAAAAGAGGTCATTGGAAGTTACTGTGGCCGTTGGAGATCAGTTTTAACAAGGTTTCCTGGAAATAATGGGAGTAGTTATAACTTCTTGCCTTGCTATAAATCCTGCTGGAATTGTTTTGAATCATGATTGCCTTAAAGAAATGTTTGTTTTCGCTGGGTCATACAGTGGAAAGCATGCCACAAACAAGCTGCCTATCTGATCTATAACATTTCTGTAAAGAAAATCCTCTACATCACTTCGCAGTGAAACTTATTTGCTCTTTTGAAAGAGTAGGCAAAAGTGAAGACTGCAGATGTTGGAGATTAGAGTTGAGAGTGAGGTGCTGGAAAAGCACGGCCCATCAGGCAGCACCCGAGGAGCAGGAGAATCGACGTTACGGGCATAAGCCCTTTCCTGATGATGGGCTTATGTCTGAAATGTTGATTCTCCTGCTCTTTGGATGCTGCCTGACCTGCTGTGCTTTTCCAGCACCAACGTCTTGACTCTTTTGAAAGAGTAATTGATAAAACATCTCAAGATGATAATTCCTGAGCAAATTGTATTTACAAGGCTGCAGAGGTTACGTGATCATGTGCAAAAATAGCAGGACAATAGATTTTGGAACGTCGTATGCTTTATCCTTTTGTCTTCAAGAATAATCAATTGGCCAAAATGCTTTTTGTAACCAGAAAGCCAGTCTCTTCCGGCATTGATGTGCTGCTTTTTCCCCCTATTTTCCTGAAGAGTGTGTGTTTGAGTGCATACGTTTTGGAGATATTTATAAGAAAACATATTTATATTTCTATATTACTGAATGAGCATGTTAACCAATTGTTGCAATCAAATAACTCTTGTTTTGATTGTGCTTATTAAGAAACCTGGTTGAATTTTTTTGTTTAAAACCTAATGTGGATAAGGTTTTTAATTTCTTTTCTTGGCGATGAGAAATTCAGTGGGACTCAAGTGACAGTGTGCTGCTCCAATCTCAGTCTTAACAACATATTTAGCAATTGAGATGATTTGATAATTTCTGTCCGCATATATTCTGCTTAATCATGCTCAGAGTGATGTAAAGATCCGTAATGGGTCTGATTACAATTGATAAGATAAGACAGAATTTCTTCCAAATAAATTCAATAAAAAGAAACAATGCAAAAGACGAGTTCAGTTTCAGGATTTGCTATTGAGTCAAATTCTAATGAAGGTGAATAAGATAATTATGTCTGAGGTTGCATAACCTTCTCTTACAGCATCTCGGTTTCTTTCACCAATGATCTTAGATCCATTTTCCTCTTAGCAACAACCCTCCTTCCAATGGAAACAGCGTACCCTTGCTTATTCCACCAAGTCACTTAAATTTGAACACCTCAGTTAAAATCTCACTCAACCTTTCGGCTCTAAGGAGAACCATCGCAGCTTCTCTAGTCTCTCAATTCAGCTGAAGTTCCTGGACTCTGGAACCACTCTGAACCAGCTCTTCAGATAGCTGCTGAAAATGTGTTGCTGGTTAAAGCACAGCAGGTCAGGCAGCATCCAAGGAACAGGAAATTCGACGTTTCGGGCCAGAGCCCTTCATCAGGAATGAGGAGAGTGTGCCAGGCAGGCTAAGATAAAAGGTAGGGAGGAGGGACTTGGGGGAGGGGCGATGGAGATGTGATAGGTGGAAGGAGGTCAAGGTGAGGGTGATAGGCCGGAGTGGGGTGGGGGCGGAGAGGTCAGGAAGAGGATTGCAGGTTAGGAGGGCGGTGCTGAGTTCGAGGGAATCGACTGAGACAAGGTGGGGGGAGGGGAAATGAGGAAACTGGAGAAATCTGAGTTCATCCCTTGTGGTTGGAGGGTTCCCAGGCGGAAGATGAGGCGCTCTTCCTCCAACCGTCGTGTTGTTATGTTCTGGCGATGGAGGAGTCCAAGCACCTGCATGTCCTCGGTGGCGTGGGAGGGAGAGTTAAAGTGTTGAGCCACGGGGTGGTTGGGTTGGTTGGTCCGGGCATCCCAGAGGTGTTCCCTGAAGCGTTCCGCAAGTAGGCGACCCGTCTCCCCAATAGAGAGGAGGCCACATCGGGTGCAGCGGATGCAATAGATGATGTGTGTGGAGGTGCAGGTGAATTTATGGTGGATATGGAAGGATCCCTTGAGGCCTTGGAGAGAAGTAAGGGAGGTGGTGTGGGCGCAAGGTTTGCATTTCCTGCGGTTGCAGGGAAGGTGCCAGGAGTGGAGGTTGGGTTGGTGGGAGGTGTGGACTTGAGGAGGGAGTCACGGAGGGAGTGGTCTTTGCGGAACGCTGATAGGGGAGGGGAGGGAAATATATCCCTGGTGGTGGGGTCCGTTTGGAGGTGGCGGAAATGACGGCGGATGATACGCTGTATATGGAGGTTGGTGGGGTGGTAGGTGAGAACCAGTGGGTTCTGGCCTCTTACCCGCCCCTGGACACCCCGTGCTGGCCTCTTACCCGCCCTCGATCTATTTATAGCCAACTGCCGCCGCGACATTAACCGACTCAACCTGTCCATCCCTCTCACCCACTCCAACCTCTCACTCTCAGAACGTGTAGCCCTCCACTCCCTCCGCTCCAACCCCAACCCTACCATCAAACCAGCAGACAAGGGAGGCGCGGTAGTAGTTTGGCGCACCGATCTTTATACCACTGAGGCCAAATGCCAGCTCGCGGACGCCTCCTCTTATTGCCCCCTTGACCATGACCCCACCTCCCACCACCAAACCATCATCTCCCAGACCATCCATAACCTCATCACCTCAGGGGATCTCCCATCCACCGCCTCCAACCTCATAGTCCCACAACCCCGCACCGCCCATTTCTATCTCCTGCCCAAAATCCACAAACCTGACTGCCCCGGCCGACCCATTGTCTCAGCCTGCTCCTGCCCCACCGAACTCATCTCCGCGTACCTCGACATGGTTCTGTCCCCTTTAGTCCAAGAACTCCCCACCTACGTTCGGGACACCACCCACGCCCTCCACCTCCTCCAGGATTTTCGCTTCCCCGGTCCCCAACGCCTTATCTTCACGATGGACATCCAGTCCCTGTACACCTCCATCCCCCATCACAAAGGACTCAAAGCCCTCCGCTTCTTCCTTTCCCGCCGCACCAACCAGTACCCTTCCACTGACACCCTCCTTCGACTGACTGAACTGGTCCTCACCCTGAACAACTTCTCTTTCCAATCCTCCCACTTCCTCCAAACTAAAGGAGTTGCCATGGGAACCCGCATGGGCCCCAGCTATGCCTGTCTCTTCGTAGGATATGTGGAACAGTCCATCTTCCGCAACTACACTGGGCACCACCCCCCCACCTTTTCCTCCGCTACATCGATGACTGTATCGGTGCTGCCTCGTGCTCCCACGAGGAGGTTGAACAGTTCATCAACTTTACCAACACCTTCCATCCCGACCTCAAATTCACCTGGACTGTCTCAGACTCCTCCCTCCCCTTCCTAGACCTTTCCATTTCTATCTCGGGCGACCGAATCAACACAGACATCTACTATAAACCGACTGACTCCCACAGCTACCTGGACTATACCTCCTCCCACCCTGCCCCCTGTAAAAACTCCATCCCATATTCCCAATTCCTTCGTCTCTGCCGCATCTGCTCCCAGGAGGACCAGTTCCAATACTGTACAGCTCAGATGGCCTCCTTCTTCAAGGACCGCAGATTCCCCCCAGACGTGCTCGACGATGCCCTCCACCGCATCTCCTCCACTTCCCGCTCCTCCGCCCTTGAGCCCCACCCCTCCAACCGCCACCAAGACAGAACCCCACTGGTTCTCACCTACCACCCCACCAACCTCCATATACAGCGTATCATCTGCCGTCATTTCCGCCACCTCCAAACGGACCCCATCACCAGGGATATATTTCCCTCCCCTCCCCATCAGCGTTCCGAAAAGACCACTCCCTCCGTGACTCCCTCGTCAGGTCCACACCCCCCACCAACCCAACCTCCACTCCCGGCACCTTCCCCTGCAACCGCAGGAAATGCAAACCTTGCGCCCACACCTCCTCCCTTACTTCTCTCCAAGGCCCCAAGGGATCCTTCCATATCCGCCACAAATTCACCTGCACCTCCACACACATCATCTATTGCATCCGCTGCACCCGATGTGGCCTCCTCTATATTGGGGAGATGGGTCGCCTACTTGCGGAACGCTTCAGGGAACACCTCTGGGACGCCCGGACCAACCAACCCAACCACCCTGTGGCTCAACACTTTAACTCTCCCTCCCACTCCATCGAGGACATGCAGGTCCTTGGACTCCTCCATCGCCAGAACATAACAACACGACGGTTGGAAGAAGAGCGCCTCATCTTCCGCCTGGGAACCCTCCAACCACAAGGGATGAACTCAGATTTCTCCAGTTTCCTCATTTCCCCTCCCCCCACCTTGTCTCAGTCGATTCCCTCGAACTCAGCACCGCCCTCCTAACCTGCAATCTTCTTCCTGACCTCTCCGCCCCCATCCCCACTCCGGCCTATCACCCTCACCTTGACTTCCTTCCACCTATCACATCTCCATCGCCCTTCCCCCAAGTCCCTCCTCCCTACCTTTTATCTTAGCCTGCCTGGCACACTCTCCTCATTCCTGATGAAGGGCTCTGGCCCGAAACGTCGAAGTTCCTGTTCCTTGGATGCTGCCTGACCTGCTGTACTTTAACCAGCAACACATTTTCAGCTCTGATCTTCAGCATCTGCAGACCTCACTTTTTACTTTTCAGATAGCTGCATCAAGTTACTAGAGCTAGATATGTAGCTTTAAATATCATGAATGTATTTACCTTTTTGGTCTAATTTCTTTTTCAGTAAAAAGTTCGGAAACAGAATTGTTGAATTTTGTCAATGATTTGAGGATGGAAGTAGTTTACAATGTAAATAAATATTGCCATCTAGTGGATTGTGGGACTAATTGCAAAAAGGAAGCATGCAATAACATGAGGAGTTCACAGACAAATTGTAAAAGATGTGAAACAAGAGGCTATTTGGACCAACAGGCTTGCTAATTGTATAAATTGCATGTTTTAGAATTTTGAGCAACTTAGAACATAAACCTGTGAAGCAAAACAAATAACAGGTGCAATATAAAAATGTAATTTTTGGGATGTGAGTATCATCTGCCCATCCCAAATTACGCTTAACTGAATGGCTTTCAATGACATTTTAGAGGGAAGTAAAACCACAATTCTGTGATCCTGGAAAAATGAAAAGCCTACATCAGGTAAGAGCAGCAAACCTTTATCTAACAGGTGTATGGTGGCATGGTGGCTTTGTGATGAGCGTTGCTGCCTCACAGCGTCAGGGACCTGGGTTCATTTCTAGCCTTGATGGCTGTTTGTGTGGAATTTACACATTCTCCCTGTGTCTGTGTGGGTTTCCATCAGATGCTCCAATTTCCTCCCACAGTCCAAAGATGGGCAGATTAGGTGGATTGGCCTTGCTAAATTGCCCTATAGTGTCACAGGGATGTGCAGGCTAAGTGGGTTAGTAAATGTGGGATTACAGGGCTACCCCTGGATAGGAGACTCTTTTCAGGATCATTATGGACTGAATGGCCTCTTTTTACACTGTGAGGATTCTATAATATTAATGAACCTGATGTGTTTTACAACAATGCATTAGGTCACAGTCACAATTACTCATCATGATGACAATTTTTTTTTGCTTCACTGATTATCACTAAATATCGCTGAATAAAGACAAATTTTATTAAAGTATTTCACCTTGATTTCTCAAAAGAAGTTGCAAAATATACCAAAGAAAAGTGAAAATAACATTTATACTCTGCCTATTACACAAATGCAGAAATCACACCACACCATGTTACAGTTCAACAGGTTTACTTGAAATCACAAGCTTTTAGAGTGCTGCTCCTTCATTAGGATACTCCTGACTATAACCTGGTCTCGTGTGACTTTTGTCTTGGGTCCACACAAATAGGCAATAGTGAATTTTATTGCTTGTGTGATGCTCAGTATATAGGCCATATATTCAAAGACTGGCAGATTACATCAAGCAACATAACCCTTCATCTGAATGAAACAAGCAAAGTTCTGACAATACCCAATCAGCTCACACTTACAAAACTCACAATACAATGTCTAACATTAGATGATTCTGCGACTGGATGGTTAATGCTGGATCATTCTGAGGGTCTGAAGAATTAAGCTAATTTAGGATTGTCAGTTGAGTTTGCAATGTGATGCACTTGTGTACAGTGAAAGTTAAATATGTTAATACAAAGGGCCTCGGACATTGCAGACTTAAAAGAAATGTTTATACTCTCAACTCAAGAATATTGGTGATAGCCATTCTCTGGTAGGGCAATGCCTTGACCAATTAGAGTCAACCTGCCAGGTTTAAAATGTAGCCAGAGTTTGGCAGTTAACTGTCGGTCAGCATTAACTGCTGCATTCTCCAGAGTAAATCTCTCACAATCTGAATCCACATGCAACCAATCACTGCTCGCCCCTCATAAAGTTTAACTGTGTGTTTTACCTGAATTGAAATTTATTTATTATTGATATTAACAATTCTTGTGAATTGAGTGTACGGTGAAAATCTTTGAAAAATATGCCTTTTTTAAGCAGCACTCACCTTCTGACCTACCAAACATAAGAAGTAGCAGAATGCATTCAGGCCCTTGAGGTTGCCCCTCCATTTAATATTATTGCGGCTGATCTCGTCTTGACCTTAACTCCACTTTCCTGTCCATTCTTGATAACTTTGCAAGTCATTACTAATTAAAATATGTCTATCTTCTCCTTTTACTTACTCATGTCCTAGTATTCACCACAATCTGGAATAGTGAATTCCACAGATTCATGACAGATTCAAGAACACTCCTTGTCAGTGTTCTAAACCTTGTGCTAAAACTAAAACCCTTTGTTCAATATTAAATAAATGTTGATTATTGTTAATATAACTATTAGTGTTAGCCAAATATGATTTTTTTATTAATCTCTGTAACAATTACGAATATGAACAATGCATAGTTACCAATAATATTAGTGAGTGTTGCAATTACTATTAGTGAGAATAACCAGTCAGTATTAACGTTACTGTGCAATAAAATTAAAATATGAATGAATGCAAGTATTAGTCCCACTGAGTGTTTCAGTCTCCAGGATCATTTCCAGGGGGCGGGGCATGGATGAGGTTGGGCGTGTCACAGTGAATAGGCGGGGCTAGAGCGTGGAGGCGCGTCAGAGCTGGGGGCGTGACGATTTGGAAGGACAAGATGTCATCGTGAAGGGCGTGGTTAGAGTGAGAACGCGGGATGAGAATGAGGGGGCGGAGTTCGGGCATGGAAACGGGGTATGAATGCGGGTCACTGCAAAGGTGAAGAGGCGGAGCTAGGGTGAGGGGCGTGGTTAGGAGGAGAAGCGCAGTGAGGACAAGCGCTGGGTTGACGGCGAAGGGGGTGGGGTTAGGAGTCGGTTGTGACCAGGGTGAGGGGGCGGGGTTCTGACGCAAATTGGGGCGTGGGGAGCGAGGGTACGTGAGGGGGTGGAGTTCTGACGCAAATTGGGGCGTGGGGAGCAAGGGTACGTGAGGGGGTGGAGTTCTGACGCAAATTGGGGCGTGGGAAGCGAAGGTTGTGAGGGGGCGTGGTTTGGATTGAGGCGCGTCGAGCGTGACAGGGCGGGGCCAGGCCGAGGGGGCGCGGTTAGCACGACGGGCGGGGTTAGGATGAAGGGCGTGGGCACGGTGACAGGGCGGGGCCGGGTCGAGGGGGCGGGGCCACGGGACGATGTTCACCGGGACTGGCTCGAGCGGCCTGTGTGAGTAACTGAGACCCGGGAGTGGGAGTTGGGGGTACCTCAGGGAGTACCAAGCATAATAGGGAAACCTTTCTGCTGATCTCTCATCCGTGAGGTAGACGGTTCGGCGGGTTAGTGATTGTGAAGCGCGGCCTGAAAACCGAGGCCTCACCGGGGGCGGGGTTCGCCATGAACCAGGGAAAAGGGAGGGTCTGGGACTGGGACTGGGACTGGGACTGACCACCCCGCCCCCACACCCAACCCGTCCGCCAAGGCCAACAGCTCAGCCCCCCCCCAACCCACCCACCCCAAACCCCCTGCCTATCTGACCTCCCCCAAGCCCCCCCATCTCTCTGACCCTCCCAACCCCCATCTCCCTGACGCTCCCCATCTCCCTGACCCCCTAAAAACCCCCATCTCTCTGACCCCTGTCAAACCCCTATCTGTTTGATTTTCCCCAAAACCCCTATCTCTCTGATCCCTCCAACCACCCCTCTGACCCCCCTAAACCCTCTATCTCTCTGACCCCCATACCCCCTCTGTCTGCCCCTCCAACCTGCATCTGTCTGCCCCCCCAAACCCCCATCTGTCTAAACCCCCCATGCCCATCTGTCTGACCCCCCCAAACCCCCATGTGTCTGATGCACCTTCAAATCCCCATCTCTCTGACCTCCCCCAAGCTCCCAACTCTTTGACCCTCCCAAATCCCCCATCTCTCTCACCCCTGTCAAACCCCTATCTGTTTGATTTCTGCCAAAACCCCATCTCTCTGACCCCCAAACCCCCATCTCTCTGACCCCCATGACCCCCCAAACCGCCCATCTCTCTGACCCCCCCACCCCCTCTGTCTGACCCCCAATCCCCCTCTGTCTGACCCCCAATCCCCCTCTGTCTGCCCCCCAAAACCCCCCTGCCTGCCCCCCAAAACCCCCATCTGTCTAACTCCCCCAACGCCCATCCGTCTGACCCCCCAACCCCCATGTGTCTGACGCACCTTCAAAGCCCCATCTCTCTGACTCCCCAATCCCCCATCTCTCTGACCCCCCAAACCCCATCTCTCACCCACCAATTCCCCCCCATTTCTCTGACCACCCCATCCCCCCCATCTCTCTGCCCCCTCTCAAACCCCCATCTCTCTGAATCCCCAAACCCCCATCTCTCTGAACCCCCCCACCCCCAACTGTCTGACCACCCCAAACCCCTGTCTGTCTGACTTACCCCCAAACCTCATCTGTCTGACCTCCCAACAAAACCCCTATCTCTTTGACCCCCTCCAAAACCCCCATCTCTCTGACCCCCTCCAAAACCCCCATCTCTCTGACCCCCTGACCCCTCATCTGTGACCTCCCCTGACCCCCGCCTCTCTGACCCCCCAAACCCCCCCGACACCCCCAAACCCCCATCTCTCTGACTACCCCAAAACCCCTTCTCTCTGACCACCCCCATCTCTGACACCCCTCAAACCCCAAATTTCTGACCCCCCCAAACCTCCATCTATGTGATACCCCCAAACCCCCATCTCCCTGAACCCCCCCAAAACCCCACCTCCCTGACCCCCCCAAACCCCCATCTCCCTGACACCCCCCCAAACCCCCATCTCTCTGACACCCCCCAAACCCCCATCTCTCTGACCACCCACCATCTCTGACACCCCTCAAACCACCCCCCTGAACCACAAATCTGACCCCCCAAACCCCCATCTCCTTGACACCCCCCCAAACCCCCATCTCCCTGACCACACCAAAACCCCCATCTCTACTGACACCGCCCAAACCCCCATCTCTCTGACACCCTCCAAACCCCCATCTCTCTGACACCCTCCAAACCCCCATCTCTCTGACCCCCCAACCCCTCATCACTGACCCCCCCCAAGCCCACATCTGTCTGACCTACCGCCCCCCCATCTCTCTGACCCCCCCAATCCCCATCTCTCTGACCCCCCCAACCCCCCTCTCTCTGATTCCCCCAAACTCCCCTCTCTCTGACAACCCCCCAAACCCCCATCTCTCTGACCCCCCCCACCCCTCATCTCTCTGACCTCCCCAAGCCCCCATCTGTCTGACCTACGGCCCCCCCCCCCCCACAAAACCCCATCTCTCGGACACCCCACATCTCTCTGACCCCCACCAAACCCCCATCTCTCTGACCCCCCCCCACCCCTCATCTCTCTGACCTCCCCAAGCCCCCATCTGTCTGACCTACCCCCCCCCTCCCCCCATCAAAACCACATCTCTCGGACACCCCCCAAAGCCCCATCTCTCGGACACCCCCCCCCCAACCCTCCATCTCTCGGACCCCTCTGAACCCCTCAAACCCCCATCTCTGACCCCCCGAATCTCCATCTGTCTGACCTACTCCCCCAAAAAACCCCATTCTCTCTGATCTCCCCAAACCCCCATCTCTCTGAACCCCCCCAACCCCCATCTCTCTGACCCCCCCAAACCCCTATCTCTCTGACCCACCAAGCCCCTATGTTTCTGACCCCCCGAACCCCTATCTCTCTGAGCCCCCCCCAACCCCACATCTCTGACTCCCCCAAGCCCCCATCTGTCTGACCTACCCCCCCCAACAAACCCCCATCTCTCTGACCCCCCACAACCCCCATCTCTCTGACTCCCCAAACCGCCATCACTCTGACACCTCCCCCCAACCCCAATCTCTGACACACCCCCAACCCCCATCTCTCTGACACCCCCCCCAAACGTCCATCTCTCTGACGCCCCCAAACCCCCATCTCTCTGAACCCCCCCAAGCCTCCATCTGTCTGACCTCCCTCCCGACAAAACAACCCCCATCTCTCTGACCCCCCCAAGCCCCTATATCTCTGACCCCCCCCCCCCGAACCCCTATCTCTCTGAGCCCCCCCTCAACCCCCCATCTCTGGCTCCCCCAAGCCCCCATCTGTCTGACCTACCCCCCCGGCAACCCCATCTCTCTGACCCCCCAAACCTCCATCTCTCTGACACCTCCCCCCCAACCCCAATCTCTGACACACCCCCAACCCCCATCTCTGACATCATCCCCCAAAACCCTCATCTCTCTGACACCCCCCAAACTCCCATCTCTCTGTCACCCCCAAACGCCCATCTCTGACCCCCCCCAAACTCCCATTCTGACCCCCCCAAGCCCCCATCTGTCTGACCTACTGCCCCCCAACAAATCCCTCATCTCTCTGACCTCCCCAAACTCCCATCTCTGACGTCCTCCCCAAACTCCCATCTCTGACGTCCTCCCCAAACTCCCATCTCTGACGTTCTCCCCCCAAACTCCCACCTCTGACGTCCGCCCCAAACCCCCATCTCTGACGTCCCCCCCCAAGCCCCGCATCTCTCTGACCCCCTCAAACCCAGCATCGCTCTGACCCCCCAACCCCCCATTTCTTTGACCCCCCAACCCTCATCTCTCTGACCCCCATAACCCCCATCTCTCTGACCCACCCCAATCCCCCATCTCTCTGACCCCCCCATCCCCCATCTCTCTGACCCCCAAACCCCCCATCTCTCTGAAGCCACCCAAACCTCCATCTATCTAACCTACCCCTCATCTCTCTTACCTCCCCCCAAACCATCCATCTCTCTGAACTCCCCCAAACCCCCATCTGTCTGACCTCCCTCCCCCCAACATACCCCCCATCTCTCTGACCCCCCCAAACCCCCATCTCTCTGACCCCCCAAAACCTCATCAGTCTGACCCCCCCAAACCCCATCTCTTTGACACCCCCCAAACCTCCCATCTCTGAACCCACACAAACCCCCCATCTCTCTGAACCCACACAAACCGCCCATCTCTCTGAACTCCCCAAAACCCCCATCCCCCTGAACGCCCGCAACCCCCATCCCCCTGAACGCCCGCAACCCCCATCCCTCTGAACCCCTGCAACCCCCATCTCTCTGACCCCCCAAACCTCCATCTCTCTGACACCTCCCCCAATCCCAATCTCTGACACCCCCCCAAACCCCCATCTCTCTGACCCACCCCAAACCCCCATCTCTCTGAACCACCCCAAACCCCCATCTCTCTGACCCACCCCAATCCCCCATCTCTCTGACCCCCACAATCCCCCATCTCTCTGACCCCCATCCCCATCTCTCTGACCCCCCACAACCCCCCATCTCTGACCCCCAAACCCACCATCTCTCTGAAGCCACCCAAACCTCCATCTATCTAACCTCCTCCCCATCTCTCTTACCTCCCCCCAAACCACCCATCTCTCTGAAATCCCCCAAACCCCCATTTGTCTGACCTTCCTCCCCCCCCAACACCCCCCTATCTCTTTGATCCCCTAAACCTCCTATATCTCTGACCCCCCCAAACCCCCATCTCTCTGACCCCCCCCAAAACCTCATCAGTCTGACCACCCCCCAAATCCCATTTCTTTGACACCCCCCAAACCTCCCATCTCTGAACCCACACACATCCCCCATCTCTCTGAACCCACACAAACCCCCCATCTCTCTGAACCCACACAAACCCCCATCTCTCTGAACTCCCCAAAATCGCCATCTCTCTGAACTCCCCCAAACCCCCATCTGTCTGATCTCCCTCTCCTCCAACACACATCCCCATCTCTTTGACCCCCCTAAACCTCCTATATCTCTGACACCCCCAAACCTCCATCTCTCTGACCACCCTCCCAAACCCCCATCTCTGACCCCCCCCCCCCCAAAACCCCCATCTCTCTGGCACACCCTAAACCCCCATCTCTCTGACCACCCCCCCCCCAACCCCCATCTCTCTGACCATCCCCAAACCCCCTATATCTCTGACACCCCCCCAAAACCCCCATCTCTCTGGCACCCCCCAAACCTCGTTCTCTCTGGCACCCCCCCCCAACCCCCATCTCTCTGACAACCCCCCCAAACCCCCTTATCTCTGACCCCTCGCAATCCCCATCCCTCTGACCCCCCCAACCCCCATCTCTCTGACCCTCCCAATCCCCATCTCTGACCCCAAAACCTCCATCTCTCTGACACCTCCCCCCCAACCCCAATCTCTGACACACCCCCAACCCCCATCTCTGACATCATCCCCCAAAACCCCCATCTCTCTGACCCACCCCAATCCCCCATCTCTCTGACCCACCCCAATCCCCCATCTCTCTGACCCCGCCATCCCCCATCTCTCTGACCCCCCCAAACCCCCCATCTCTCTGAAGCCACCCAAACCTCCATCTATCTAACCTACCCCCCATCTCTTTTACCTCGCTCCAAACCACCCATCTCTCTGAACTCCCCCAAACCCCCATCTGTCTGACCTCTCTCCCCCCCAACACCCCCCCATCTCTCTGACCCCCCCCAAGCTCCCATCTCTGACCCCCCCAAACCCCCATCTCTCTGACCCCCCCAAAACCTAATCAGTCTGACCCCCCCAACCCCATCTCTTTGACACCTCCCATCTCTCTGAACTCCCCAAAACCGCCATCTCTCTGAACTCCCCCAAACCCCCATCTGTCTGACCTCCCTACCCCCAACACCCCCCATCTCTTTGACCCCCCTAAACCTCCTATATCTCTGACACCCCCCCCAAAACCCATCTCTCTGACCACCCCCCAAACCCCCTATCTCTCTGACACCCCCCCAACCCCCTATCTCTCTGACACCCCCCCCAACCCCCATCTCTCTGACCACCCCCCAAAACCCCCATTTCACTGGCATTCCCCAAACCCCCATTTCTCTGGTACCCCCAAAACCCCCATTTCACCGGCACCCCCCAAATCCCCTTCTCTCTGACACCCACCCCCCAAACTCCTATCTTTCTGCCACCCCCCAAATGCCCATCTCTCTCACAATTCCGTCTCTCTGACCCCCCTCAACCCCCATCTCTCTCAACCCCCTCAACCCACCCCATCTCTCTGACCACCCCAAGCCCCCATCTCTCTGACCTACCCCCCCCAAAAAAAACCATCTCTCTGACCCCCCCAAACCCCCATCTCTCTGACCCCCCCAACCCCCATCTCTCTGAAACCCCCAAGCCCCCATCTGTCTGACCTCCCTCCCCCCCAACACACCCCATCTCTCTGACCCCCCTAAATCTCCTATCTCTCAGACCTCCCCAACCCCCCATCACTCTGACCCCACCAACCCCTCATCAATCTGACCCCCCAACGCTCCCATCTCTCTGACCTCCCAACCTCCCATCTCTCTGCCCTCCCAACCCCCCATCTCTCTGACCCCCCCAACCCCCTTCTCTCTGACTCCTCTAACCTCCCAACCCCCAATCTCTGACCCCCGCAAGCCCCCATCTCTCTCATCCCACCAAACCCCTATCTGCCTGACCCCCCAAACCCCCTATCTCTTTGAAGCCACCCAAACCTCCATCTATCTAACCTACCCCCATGTCTTTTACCTCCCCTCAAACCACCCATCCCTCTGAACTCCCCCAAACCCCCATTCTGTCTGACCTCCCTCCCCCCAACATCCCCCATCTCTCTGACCCCCCCAAGCCCCCATCTCTGACCCCCCCAAACCCCCCATCTCTCTGACCCCCCCAAAACCTCATCAGTCTGACCCCCCCAACCCCATCTCTTTGACACCTCCCAAATCTCCCATTTCTGAACCCACACAAACCCCCCATCTCTCTGAACTCCCCAAAACCGCCATCTCTCTGGCACCCCCTCCCCAAACTCCCATCTCTCTGACACCCCCACCCAAACTCCTATCTCTCTGCCACCCCCCAAATGCCCATCTCTCTCACAACTCCATCTCTCTGATCCCCCCCAACCCCCATCTCTCTGAACCCCCTCAACCCACCCCATCTCTCGGACAACCCCAAGCCCCCATCTCTCTGACCTACCCCCCCACAAAAAAACCCATCTCTCTGACAACCCCCAACCCCCATCTCTCTGACAGCCCCACAAACACCCCATCTCTGACCCCCCCAAA
Organism: Hemiscyllium ocellatum; assembly: GCF_020745735.1. Classification (NCBI taxonomy): domain Eukaryota; kingdom Metazoa; phylum Chordata; class Chondrichthyes; order Orectolobiformes; family Hemiscylliidae; genus Hemiscyllium; species Hemiscyllium ocellatum. Next base: position 19,345,630 of record NC_083406.1, on the reverse strand, counting down.
CCCCCATCTCTCTGACCCCCACCAACCCCCATCTCTCTGAAACCACCAAGCTCCCATCTGTCTGACCTCCCTCCCTCAACACACCCCATCTCTCTGACCCCCCTAAATCTCCTATCTCTCAGACCTCCTCAACCCCCCATCTCTCTGACCTCCCATCACTCTGACCCCCCAACCCCTCATCAATCTGACCCCCCAACCCTCCCATCTCTCTGCCCTCCCAACCCCCCATCTCTCTGACCCCCCAAACCCCCTTTTCTCTGACCCCCCAACCCCCTTCTCACTGACCCTCTAACCCCCCAACCCCAATCTCTGACCCCCGCAAGCCCCCATCTCTCTCACCCCACCAAACCCCTATCTGTCAGACCCCCCAAAACCCATCTGCCTGACCCCCTCTAAACACCCCATCTCTCTGAACCCACCCAAACCTCCATCTGTCTGACCTCCCTCCCCCCGAAACACCCCCCCATCTCTCTGACCCCCCTAAACCTCCTATCTCTCTGACCCGCCCAAAACCCGCATCTCTGACCCCCCAAGCTCCCATCTGTCTGACCTAACCCCCCAACAAAACCCCAATCTCTCTGACCCCCCCAACCCCCATCTCTCAGAACCCCCCCAACCCTGGGATCTCTGACCCCCCCCCCAAACCCCCAATCTCTCTGACCCTCCGAAACCCCCGATCTCTCTGACCCCCCCCAAATCCCCCATCTCTGACCCCCCCAAACACCCCATCTCTCTCACCCCACCAAACCCCTATCTGTCAGACCCCCCAAAACCCATCTGCCTGACCCCCCTAAACACCCCATCTCTCTGAACCCACCCAAACCTCCATCTGTCTGACCTCCCTCCCCCCGAAACACCCCCCATCTCTCTGACCCCCCCAAACCTCCTATCTCTCTGACCCTCCGAAACCCCCGATCTCTCTGACCCCCCCAAATCCCCCATCTCTGACCCCCCAAACACCCCATCTCTCTGAACCCATCCAATCCTCCACCTGTCTGACCTATCCCCCCTAAACCCCATCTCTCTGAACTCCCCCAAATCTCTGTCTGACTAGCCTCCCCCCCAACACACCCCACATCTCTCTGACCCCCCCCTTAACCTCCATTCTCGCTGAACCCCCCCAAACTCCATTACTCTGACACCCCCCAAACCCCCCATCTTTCTGACCCCCCCAAACCCCCCATCTCTCTGACACCCCCAAACCTGCATCTTTCTGACCACCTCAAACCCCCACCTGTCTTACCTCCCTCCCCCCAACACCCCCCATCTCTCTGACCCCCCCTAAACCGCCTATCTCTCTGACATGTCCCAAACCCCCATCTCTCTGACCCCCCCCACCCACACCCCATCTCTGGCTCCCTCAAGCCTCCATCTGTCTGACATACCCCCCCCAACAAACCCCCATCCCTCTGACCCCCCGCAACCCCCATCTCTCTGACCCCCCCAACCCCCCATCTCTGACCCCCAAACCCACCATCTCTCTGAAGCCACCCAAACCTCCATCTATCTAACCTACCCCGCATCTCTCTTACCTCCCCCCAAACCACCCATCTCTCTGAAATCCCCCAAACCCCCAATTGTCTGACCTCCCTCCCCCCCCCCCAACACCCCCCATCTCTTTGATCCCCTAAACCTCCTATATCTCTGACCCCCCCAAACCCCCATCTCTTTGACACCCCCCAAACCTCCCATCTCTGAACCCACACTAAACCCCCCATCTCTGAACCCACACAAACCCCCCATCTCTCTGAACCCACACAAACCCCCCATCTCTCTGAACTCCCCCAAACCCCCATCTGTCTGATCTCCCTCTCCTCCAACACCCCCCCCATCTCTTTGACCCCCCTCAACCTCCTATATCTCTGACACCCCCAAACCCCCATCTCTCTGACCACCCCCTCAAAACCCCCATCTCTCTGACCACCCCAAAACCTCATCAGTCCGACCCCCCCCAAACCACATCTCTTTGACACCCCCCCAAACCTCCCATCTCTAAACCCACACAAACCCCCCATCTCTCTGAACCCCACACAAACCCCCCATCTCTCTGAACCCACACAAACCCCCCATCTCTCTGAACTCCCCAAAACCGCCATCTCTCTGAACTCCCCCAAACCCCCATCTGTCTGATCTCCCTCTCCTCCAACACACCCCCTCATCTCTTTGACCCCCCCTAAACCTTCTATATCTCTGACACCCCCCAAACCCCCATCTCTCTGACCATCCTCCCAAACCCCCATCTCTCTGACCAACCCCCCCAAACCCCCTATCTCCCTGACCACCCCCCCAAACCCCCATCTCTCTGACCATCCCCAAACCCCCTATATCTCGGACACCCCCCCAAACCCCTATCTCTCTGACCACCCCTCAAAACCCCCATCTCTCTGACCACCCCCAAACCCTCTATATCTCTGATACCCCCAACCCCCATTTCTCTGACCCCCCCAACTCCGATTTCTCTGCCCCCCCAACCCCCACCTCTCTGAACCCAGTCAACCCACCCCATCTCTCTGACCCCCCCAAGCCCCCATCTCTCCAACCTCCCCCCCCCCCCCCCCCCCAAAAACCCATCTCTCTGACAGCCCCACAAAGACCCCATCTCTGACCCCCCCCCAAACCCCCTATATCTCTGACACCGCCCCAAAACCCCCATCTCTCTGACGTCCCCCCCACATCCCCATTGGTCCGATTACCCCCCCAACCCCCTCGAAATCCCCATCTGTCTGACACCCCCAACCCCCATCTCTCTGACAACCCCCCAACCCCCATCTCTGACCCCCCAACCCCCCATATCTCTCAAGCCACCCAAACCTCCATCTGTCTAACCTACCCCCATCTCTCTTACATCCCCCCAAAGCACCCATCTCTGAACTCCCCCAAACCCCCATTTGTCTGACCTCCCTCCCCCCAACACAACACCCATCTCTTTGACCTCCCTAAACCTCATCAGTCTGACCCCCCCCAAACCCCATCTCTTTGACACCCCCCAAACCTCCCATCTCTTTGACCCCTCTAAACCTCCAATCTCTCTGACCCACCCAAACCCCCATCTCTCTGACAACCCCCAAACTCTCTATCTCTGATGTCCCCCCCAAACCCCCATCTCTGACGTCCCCCCCAACCCCCATCTCTGACGTCCCCCCAACCCCCATCTCTGACGTCCCCCCCAACCCCCATCTCTGACGTCCCCCCCAACCCCCATCTCTCTGACAACCCCCTAACCCCCATCTCTCTGAAGCCACCCAAACCTCCATCTATCTAACCTATCCCCCATCTCTCTTACCTCCCCCCAAACCACCCATCTCTCTGACCTCACCCAAACCCCCATTTGTCTGACCTGCCTCCCCCCCCAATGCACCCCCCACCTCTTTGACCCCCCCAAACCTCCTATATCTCTGACCACCCCCCCAAACCACCATCTCTCTGACCACCCCCCCAAACCCCCTATCTCTCTGACCACCCCCCAAAACCCCCTATCTCTCTGACACCCCCCCCCAAACCCAACCTCTCTGGCACCCCCCAAACCCCCATCTCTCTGTCCCCCCAACACCTCCCATCTCTCTGACCCCCCAACCCCCATCTCTCTGACCCCTCCCAAGCCCCTACATCTCTGACCCCCCCAATCCCTATCTCTCTGACCCCCCCAACCCCCCATCTCTGGCTCCCTCAAGCCCCCATCTGTCTGACCTATCCCCCCAACAAACCCCCATCCCTCTGACCCCCCCCGCAGCCCCCATCCCTCTGACCCCCCCCGCAGCCCCCATCCCTCTGACCCCCCGCAGCCCCCATCTCTCTGACCCCCCCCAACCCCCATCTCTCTGACCCCCCAAACCTCCATCTCTCTGACACACCCCAAAACCCAACTTCTCTCTGACACCCCTCCAAACTCCCATCTCTGTCACCCCCCAAACTCCCATCTCTCTGTCACCCCCCCCAAACGCCCATCTCTCTGACACCCCCGACCCAAACGCCCATCTCTCTGACACCCCCCCCAAAACGCCCATCTCTCTGGCATCCCCCCAAACCCCCATCTCTGACCCCCCCAAACCCCCATCTATCTGACGTACCCCCCAACAAACCCCTCATCTCTCTGACCCCTCATACCCCCATTTGTCTGACACCCCCAAACCCCCATTTGTCTGACCACCAGAAAAGCTCATCTGTTTGACCCCCCCAACCCCATCTCTTTGACACCCCCCCAAACTTCCCATCTGACCCCCCAAATCCCCCACCTCTCTGAACCCACACAACCCCCCCATCTCTCTGACGTCCCCCCAACCCCCATCTCTGACGTCCCCCCAACCCCCATCTCTGACGTCCCCCGAACCCCCATCTCTCTGACCCCCCGAACCCCCATCTCTCTGACCCCCCAACCCCCATCTCTCTGACCCCCCAACCCCCATGTCTCTGACCCCCCAAACCTCCATCTCTCTGACATCATCCCAAAACCCCCATCTCTCAGACACACCCCAAAACCCACTTTCTCTCTGACACCCCCCCCCCCCAAACGCCCATCTCTCCCACACACCCCCCCCCCCCCCAAACGCCCATCTCTCTGGCACCCCCCCAAACCCCCATCTCTGAACCCCCCAAACCCCCATCTATCTGACATACCCCCCAACAAACCCCTCACCTCTCTGCCCCCCCAAACCCCCATTTGTCTGACCCCCCCAAACCCCCATTTGTCTGACCCCCCCAAACTCCCTCTTGTCTGACCACCCCAAAACCTCATCTGTTTGACCCCCCAACCCTTTCTCTTTGACACCCCCCAAACCTCCCATCTGACCCCCCAAATCCCCCATCTCTCTGAACCCACACAACCCCCCCATCTCTCTGAACTCCCCAAAACCCCCATCTGTCTGACCTCCCCCAACACACCCCCCATCTCTCTGACACCCCCCAACCCCCATCTCTAACACTCCCCCACCCTCATCTCTGATGTCCCCCCCCAACCCTCATCTCTGACGTCCACCCCAAACCCTCATCTCTGACGTCCACCCCAAACCCTCATCTCTGACGTCCCCCCCAACCCCCATCTCTGACGTTCCCCCCAACCCCCATCTCTGACGTTCCCCCCAACCCCCATCTCTGACGTCCCCCCCCAACCCCCTTCTCTGACGTTCCCCCCAACCCCCATCTCTGACCCCCCCCCCCCAAACCCCCATCTCTGACGTCCGCCAAAACACTGCATCGCGCTGACCCCTCAAGCCCCCATCTCTCTGGCAACCCCCAACCCCCATCTCTCTGACCCCCCAAACCCCGCATTGTGCTGGCTCCCCCCCAAGCCCCGCATTCGCTCTGCCCCCCCAACCCCCATTGCTCTGACCCCCTCAACCCACCCCATCTCTCTACCCCCCAACCCCCCATCTCTGACCCGCCCAAGACCCCATCTGACTGATCTACCCCCCCCCCAACAAACCCCCCATCTTGCTGACGTCCCCCCCACATCCTCATTGGTCCGACTCTTCCCCCCCCCCGAAATCCCCATCTGTCTGACCCCCCCAACCCCCATCTCTGACCCCCAAACCCCCATCTCTCTGAAGCCACCCAAACCTCCATCTGTCTAACCTATCCCTCCATCTCTCTTACCTCCCCCTAAACCACCCATCTCTCTGAACTCCCCCAAACCCCCATCTGTCTGACCTCCTTCCCCCCCCCAACACCCCCCCCACCTCTTTGACCCCCTTAAATCTCCTATATGTCTGACCCCCCCCCCCAAAACCCCCATCTCTCTGGCACCCCCCCAAACCCCCATCTCTCTGACACCCCCCCCCAAACTCCTATCTCTCTGCCACCCCCAAATGCCCATCTCTCTGACAACTCCATCTCTCTGACCCCCCCCAACCCCCATCTCTCTGACCCCCCTCAACCCACCCCATCTCTCTGACCCCCCCCCAAGCCTCCCTCTCTCTGACCTCCCAAAACCCCCACCTGTCTGACCTACACCCCCAAAAAACCCCATCTCTCTGACACCCCCCAACCCCCATCTCTCTGACCCCCCTCAACCCACCCCCATCTCTCTGACTCCCCAAAACCCCCATCTGTCTGACCTACCCCTCCAAAAAAAACCCCATCTCTCTGACACCCCCAACCCCCATCTCTCTGACAGCCCCACAAACAGCCCATCTTTGACCCCCCCAACCCCCATCTCTCGGACCCCCCAAAACCCCCATCTGTCTGACCTACCCCCCCATCTCTCTGACCCCCTCAAACCCCCATCTCTCTGACCCCCCCAAATCCACATCTGTCTGAACTCCCTCCCCCCAACACCCCCCCATCTCTCTGACCCCCCTAAACCACCTATCTCTCAGACCCCCCCCAACCCCCCATCTCTCGTTCCCCCCATCACTCTGACCCCCCAACCCCTCATCAATCTGACCCCCCCAACCCCTCATCTCTCTGTCCTCCCAACCTCCCATCACTCTGTCCCCATACCCCCCATCTCTCTGACCCCCCCCCTAAGCCTCCATCTCTCTCACTCCACCAAACCCCTATCTGTCAGACCCCCCAAAACCCCATCTGGCTGACCCCCCCAAACCCCCATCGCTGACCCCCCAAACACCCCATCTCTCTGAACCCACCCAAACCTCCATCTGTCTGACCTATCCCCCCCAAAACCCCCATCTCTCAGACCCCCCCTCAAACCCCCATCTCTCTGAACTCTCCAAATCTCCATCTGTCTGACCTCCCTCCCCCCGAAACACCCCCCATCTCTCTGACCCCCCTAAACCTCCTATCTCTCTGACCCGCTCAAAACCCCCATCTCAGATCCCCCAAGCTCCCATCTGTCTGTCCTAACCCCCCAATCTCTCTGACCCCCCCAACCCCCATCTCTCTGACCCCCCCAAGCCACCGTCTGTCTGACCTACCACCCCAAAAAAACCCCATCTGTCTGACCCCCCCAATCCCCATCTGTCTGACCCCCCCAATCCCCATCTGTCTGACCTCCCTCACCCCGACACCCCCCCATCTCTCTGACCCCCCTAAACCTCCTATCTCTGACCCCCCAAACCCCCATCTGTCTGACCTAAACCCCAACAAAACCCACATCTCTCTGACCCCCCAAACCCCCCATCTCTGACCCTCCAAGCACCCCATCTCTCTGAACCCATCCAATCCTCAATCTGTCTGACCTACATCCCCCCCAAACCCCCATCTGTCTGATCTCCCTCTCCTCCAACACCCCCCCATCTCTTTGACCCCCCTAAACCTTCTATATCTGTGACACCCCCAAACTCCCTATCTCTCTGACCACCCCCCCAAACCCCCTATCTCTCTGACCAACCCCCCATCTCTCTGACACTCCCCCAAACTCCCATCTCTCTGACCCCCCAACCTCCATCTCTGACCCCCAACAAACCCCCCATCTCACTCACCCCACCAAACCCCCATCTGTCTGACCCCCCAAAACCCCATCTGTCTGATGCCCCAAAACCCCCATCTCTGACCCCACCCAAACACCCCATCTCTCTGAACACACCCAAACCTCCATCTGTCTGACTTACCCCCCACAAAAACCCCCATCTCTCTGACCCCCCCAAACCTCCCATCTCTGACGTCCCCCACCAACCCCCATCTCTGACCCCCCAAACACCAAATCTCTCTGAACCCATCCAAACCTCCATCTGTCTGACCTACCCCCCCAACAAAACCCCCATCTCTCTGACCCCTCCAACCCCCATCTCTCTGACTGCCCCAAACCCCCTCTCTCTGACCCCCCCCAAACCCCACATCTCTCTGAACTCCCCCAAATCTCCATCTGTCTGACCTCCCTCCCCTCCAACACACCCCACATCTCTCTGACCCCCCTAAACCTCCAATCTCTCTGACCACCCAAGCCCTCATCTGTCTGACCTACCCCCCAACAAAACTCCCATCTCTCTGACCCCCCAACCCCATCTCTCTGACACCCCCCAAATACCTCATCTCTGACCCCCCAAAATCCCCATCTTTCTGAACCCCCCAAACCCCCATCTGTCTGACTTCCCTCCCCCCAACACCTCCCATCTCTCTGACCCCTCTAAAACCCCCATCTCTCTGACCCCCCAAACCCCCATCTCTCTGACCCCCCACAAACCCCCATCTCTCTGACCCCCCACAAACCCCCATCTCTCTGACCCCCACCCACACCCCCATCTCTCTGACCCACCCCCAACCTCCATCTCTCTGACCCCCCCAACCTCCATCTCTCTGACCCCCACCACCCCCATCTCTGGCCCCCCACCAAGCCCCCATCTGTCTGACCTACCCCCCCCAACAAACCCACCCATCTCTCTGACCCCACAAAACCCCTATCTCTCTGACCCCCCGCAAAACCCCATCTGTCTGACACCCCCCCCAAACCCCCCCCATCTCTGACCCCCAAACACACCATCTCTCTGAACCCACCCAAACCTCCATCTGTCTGACCTACACCCTCCCCAAACCCCCATCTCTCTGACCACCCCAAACCCCCCATTCTCTCTGACCACCCCCCAAACTCCCATCTCTCTGTCACATCCCCCCCAAACTCCCATCTCTGTCACCCCCCCAATGCCCATGTCTCTGACAACTCTATCTCTCAGACACCCCCACCCAAACCCCCTTCTCTCTGAACCCCAACCCCCTTCTTTCTGAACCCCCTTCTCTCTGACCCCCCCCAACCCCCATGTCTCTGATCCCCCAACCCCCATTTCTCTGGCCTTCCCAACCCCCAATCTCTGACCCCCCCAACCCACATCTCTCTGACTCTCCTCAAACCCCCCATCTCTCTGAACCCCCTCAAACCCCCACCTGGTCTGACCTCCCTCCCACCAACACAAGCCCCATCTCTCTGACCCTCCTCAAAACCCCAAGCCCTCATCTCTCGGACCACCCCAAAACCCCCATCTCTTATCCCCCCCAAATCCCTATCTGTCTGACCTTTCTCCCCCCAACACACCCCCCATCTCTCTCACCCCCTAAACCTCCTATCTCTCTGACCACCCCAAACACCCATTTCTGACCCCCCAAGCCCCCATCTGTCTGACATACCCCCCCAACAAACCCCCCATCTCTGACCCCACCAAAACCCCATCTCTCTGACCCCCCCAATCCCCAATTGTCTGACCCCCAACCCCATCTCTCTGATCCCCCCCACAAAACCCCATCTGTCTGATCCCCCCCAACCCACAACTCTCTGACACCCCCCAAACCCCCCATCTCTCTGAACCCACCCATACCTCCATCTGTCTGACCTACCCACCCAACAAATGCCCCATCTTTCTGACCCCCCCAACACCCCATCTTTCTGACTCCCCCAACCCCCCATCTTCTGCCCCCCCAAACCCCCATCTCTCTGACCCCCTTCCAAACACCCATCCCCCTCCCCAAACCCCCTTCTCTCTGACCCCCCCAACCCCCTTCTCTCTGACCCCCCCAACCCCATTCTCTCTGACCCCCCAACTCCTTTCTCTCTGACCCCTCCAAGCCCCCATCTCTCTCACCCCCTCAAGCCCCCATCTGTCTGACCCCCAACCCCCATCGCTGACCCCCCAAACACCCCATCTCTCTGAACCCACCCAAACCTCCATCTGTCTGACCTACCCCCCAAAGCCCCCATCTCTCTGAACTCCCCCCAAATCTCCATCTGTCTGACTTCCCTCCCCCGACACAACCCCCCCATCTCTCTGACCCCCCCCAAACCTCCCATCTCTGACCCCCCAAGCCCCCATCTGTCTGATCTAACCCCCCAACAAAACCCCAATCTCTCTGGCCCCCCCAACCCCCATCTCTCTGACACCTCCCAAACACCCCATCTCTCTGAACCCATCCAATCCTCAATCTGTCTGACCTACTCCCCCCCCCCCCCCCCCCAAACCCCCATCTGTCTGACCCCCCCAAACCCCCATCTTTCTGACCTCCCTCCCCCCAACACCCCCCCATCTCTCTGACCCGCCTAATCCTTCTGTCTCTCTGAACCCCCCAAACCCCCATCTCTCTGACCCCCTCCAAACCCCCATCTCTCTGACCCCCAACGCCCATCTTTCTGACCCCCCCAAACCCCCATTTGTTTGACCTCCCTCCCCCCAACACCACCCCAACTCTCTGACCCGCCTAATCCTATCTCTCTGACCCCCTCCAAACCCCCATCTCTCTGACCCCCCCAACCCCCATCTCTCTGACCCCCTCCAAACCCCCATCTCTCTGACCCCCTCCAAACCCCCATCTCTGCCCCCCCAACCCCCCATCTCTCTGACCCCCCGCAAGCCACCTTCTGTCTGACCTACCCCCCCCAACAAACCCCCCATCTCTCTGACCCCCCAATCCCCATCTCTCTGACCCCCCAATCCCCATCTGTCTGACCCCCACAATCCCCATCTGCCTGACCCCCCCAAATCCCCATCTGCCTGACCTCCCCAAACCCCCATCTGCCTGACATCCCCCCCAAACCCCCCATCTCTGACACCCAAACCCCCCATCTCTCTGACCCACCCCAAACCTCCATCTCTCTCACCTCCCCCTAACCTCCATCTCTCTGACCCCCACAACTCCCATCTCTGACCCCCCCAACACCCCATCTGTCTGACCGACCCCCCAAACAAACCCCCCATCTCTCTGACCCCCCCAACCCCCATCTCTCTGACCCCCCCCAAACCTCCATCTCTCTCACCTCCCCCTAACCTCCATCTCTCTGACCCCCACAACTCCCATCTCTGACCCCCCCAACACCCCATCTGTCTGACCTACCCCCCAAACAAACCCCCCTCTCTCTGACCCCACCAAACTCCCATCTCTGACCCCCCCAAGCCACTGTCTGTCTGACCTACCCCCCCAACAAACCCCCCCATCTCTCTTACCCCCCACAAACCACCCACCTCTCTGAACTCCCCCAATCCCCTTCTGTCTGACCCCCCCAATCCCCATTTGTCTGACCCCCGCATCCCCATCTCTGACCCCCGAAAAACCTCATCTGTCTGAGCCCCCCAATTCCCCATCTCTCTGACAACCCCCCCAACCCCCCATCTCTGACCCCCAAACCCCCCAACTCTCTGAAGCCACCCAAACCTCAATCTATCTAACCTACCCTCCCAACAAACCCCCCATCTCTCTGACCCCTCAAACCACCCATCTCTCTGAACTCCCCCAAACCCCCATCTGACCTCCCTACCCCCAACACCCCCCATCTCTTTTACCCCCTAAACGTCCTATATCTCTGACCCCCCCAAACCCCCTATCTCTCTGACCACTCCCAAACTCTCCATCTCTCTGACACCCCCCATACCTCCATCTCTCTGACACCTCCCCAAACCCCCTTCTCTCTGACAACCCCCCCAAACTCCTATCTATCTGACCTCCCAAGCCCCCATCTGTCTGACCTACCCCCCAACAAGCCCCCATCTCTCTCACCCCACCAAACCCCCATCTCTCTCACCCCACCTGACCCCCCAAAACCCTATCTGTCTGACCCTCCTCCCCCCCCCCCCCCCCAAAAAAACCCCATCTGTCTGACCCCCCCCCCCAAACCACCATCTTTGGCCCCACCCAAACACCCCATCTCTCTGAACCCACCCAAACCTCTCATCTGTCTGACCTACCCCCTACAAAAACCGCCATCTCTCTGACCCCCCTCAAACCCCCATCTCTGAACTCCCCCAAATCTCCATCTGTCTGACCTCCCTTCCCCCGACACCCCCCCATCTCTTTGAACTCCCCCTAAACCTCCTATCTCTCTGACCCCCCAAAACCCCCATCTCTGACCCCCCCCAAGCCCCTATCTGTCTGACCTACCTCCTCCAACAAAACCGCCATCTCTCTGACCACACCCAGCCCCCATCTCTCTGACCCCCCCCAACCCCGCATCTCTGACCCCCCCAAACCCCCCATCTCTGACCCCCCCACCTCATCTCTGATCCCCCAAACACCCATCTCTCTGAACCCATCCAAACCTCCATCTGTCTGACCTACACCCCCAAAACCCCCATCTCTCTAACCCCCCAAACCCTCATCTGTCTGACCTACCCCCCAACAAAACCCCCATCTCTCTGACACCCCCCCAACACCCCATCTCTGACCCCCCCAACCTGCCATCTTTCTGACCCCCCCACCCCCCATCTCTCTGACCCCCCCAAACCCCCATCTCTCTGATCCCCCCAAACCCCCATCTCTCTGATCCCCCCAACGCACATCTGTCTGACCAAACCCCCCAATAAACCCCCATCTCTCTCACCCCACCAAACCCCCATCTGTCTGACCCCCCAAAACCCCATCTGTCTGACCCCCCCAACCCCCATCACTGACCCCCCAAACACCCCATTTCTCTAAACCCACCCAAACCTCCATCTATCTGACCTACCCCCCAAAACCCCATCTCTCTGAACTCCCCCAAGCCCCCATCTGCCTGACCTAACCCCCCAACAAAACTCCAATCTCTCTGACCCCCCAACCCCTATCTTTCTGACCCCCCAATCCCCATCTCTCTGACCCCCAAACCCCCGACCTCTCTGACCCCCCAAAACCCCCATATCTGAGCCCACAAACACCCCATCTCTTTGCACCCATCCAAACCTCCATCTGTCTGACCTACACCCCCCCAACCCCCCATCTCTCTGAACTACCCCAAATCTCCATCTGTCTGATCTCCCTCCCCTCAACACACCCCACATCTCTCTGACCTCCCCCAAACCCCCATCTCTCTGACCTCCCCCAAACCCCCATCTCTCTGACCTACCCCCAAAACAAACCCCCCATCTCTCTGACCCCACCAAACCCCATTTCTCTCACCCCCCCCACAACCCCATCTGTCTGACACTTCCCCAAACCCCCCAACTCTGACCCCCAAAGCCCCCATCTCTCTGAATCCACCCAAACCCCCATCTCTCTGACCCCCCTCAAACCCCCATCTCTGACCGCCTCCCCCAAGCCCCCATCTGTCTGACCTACCCCCCCCAACAAACCCCCCATCGCTTTGACATCTCCCCCAAATCCCCATCTGTCTGACCCACCCCATCCCCATCTGTCTGACCCCCTCAATCCCCATCTGTCTGACACCCCCAAACCCCCATCTCTCTGACAATCCCCCCAAACTCCCCATCTCTGACCTCAAACCCCCCATCTCTCTGAAGCCACCCAAACCTTCATCTATCTAACCTATCCCCCCAACAAACCCACCCATCTCTCTTACCCACCCATCTACCTGACCTCCCTCCCCCCAACACCCCCCCATCTCTTTGACCCCCACTAAACCTCCTATATTTTTGACACCCCCAAACCCCCATCTCTCTGACCACCCCCAAACTCTCCAATTCGCTAACACCCCCCCAACCCCCCATCTCTCTGACACCCCCCAACTCTCCATCTCTCTGACACTCCCCAAACTCCCGTCTCTCTGACCCCCCAACCCCCCATCTCTGACCCCCCAAGCCCCCAAGTGTCTGACCTACCTCCCCAACAAACCTCCCATCTTTCTCACCCCACCAAACCCCCATCTGTCTGAACCCCCAAAACCCCATCTCTGACCCCACCCAAACACCCCATCTCTCTTACCCCCCAAACCACCCATCTACCTGACCTCCCTCCCCCTAACACCCCCCCATCTCTTTGACCCCCCCAAACCTCCTATATTTCTGACACCCCCAAACCCCCTATCTCTCTGACCACCCCCAAACTCTCCAATTCGCTAACACCCCCCCAAACCCCATCTCTCTGACACCCCCCAAACTCCCATCTCTCTGACCCCCCAAGCCCCCAAGTGTCTGACCTACCTCCCCAACAAACACCCCATCTCTCTGACCCCCCCCAAACCTCCCATCTCTCTGAACTCCCACAAATCTCCATCTGTCTGACCTCCCTCCCCCCGACACGCCCTCATCTGTCTGACCCCCATAACCCCCATCTCTGACCCCCCAAGCCCCCATCTGTCTGACCTACCCCCCCAACAAAACCCCCATCTCTCTGACCCCTCCAACCCCCATCTCTCTGACCCCCCAGACCCCCCATCTCTGACCCCCCAAACCCCCCATCTCTGACCCCCCCAAACACTTCATCTCTCTGAACCCATCCAAACCTCCGTCTGTCTGACCTACCCCCCCAACGAAACCCCCATCTCTCTGACCCCCCCCAAATCCCCCCATCTCTCTGAACTCTCCCAAATCTCCTTCTGTCTGACCTCCCTCCCCCCCAACACACCCCACAGCTCTCTGACCCCCCTAAACCTCCAATCTCTCTGACCACCCAAGCCCTCATCTGTCTGACCTACCCCCCAACAAAACCCCCATCTCTCTGACACACCCCCAAACACCCCAACTCTGACCCCCCCAAACCCCCCATCTTTCTGACCCCCTCAAACCTCCATCTGTCTGACCTACCCGCCCAACAAACCCCCCATCTGTCTGACCCCTCTGAACCCCCCAAACCCCATCTGTCTGACCTCCCTCCCCCCAACACCCCCATCTCTCTGCCCCCCCCCAAACCCCCATCTCTCTGACCCCCCAAACCCCCATCTCTCTGACCCACCACCAACCTCCATCTCTCTGACCCCCCCAACCTCCATCTTTCTGACCCCCCCAACCTCCATCTTTCTGACCCCCACAATCCCCATCTCTGACCCCCAACACCTTATCTCTGACCCCTCACCAAGCCCCCATCTGTCTGACCTACCCCCCCAACAAACCCACCCATCTCTCTGACCCCACCAAACCCCGATCTCTATGACCTCTTGCAAAACCCCATCTGTCTGACCCCCCAAAACCCCATCTGTCTGACATCCCCCCGAAACCCCCTATCTTTGACCCCCAAACCCCCCATCTCTCTGAACCCACCCAAACCTCCATCTGTCTGACCTACACCCCCCCAAACCCCCATTCTCTCTGAGCCTCCCAAATCTCCTTCTGTCTGACCTCCCTACCCCCAACACACTCCCCACCTCTCTGACCACCCCCCAAACTCCCATCTCTCTGTCACATCCCCCCAAACTCCCATCTCTGTCACCCCCCCAAATGCCCATGTCTCTGACAACTCTATCTCTCAGACACCCCCACCCAAACCCCCCTTCTCTCTGAACCCCCCAACCCCCCTTCTCTCTGACCCCCCCCAAAGCCCCATCTCTCTGACCCCCCCAAGCCCCCATCTCTCTGATCCCCCAAGCCCCCATCTCTCTGATTCCCCAACCCCCAGTTCTCTGGCCCTCCCAACCCCCAATCTCTGACCACCCCCAAACCCCCAACTCTCTGAACCCCCTCAAACCCCCACCTGTCTGTCCTCCCTCCCACCAACATAAGCCCCATCTCTCTGACCCTCCTCAAAACCCCCATCTCTGACCCCCCCAAACCCGCATCTGTCTGATCTTCCTCCCTCCAGCACACCCCCATCTCTCTCACCCCCTAAACCTCCCAACTCTCTGACTCCCCCCAAACACCCATCTCTGACCCCCCCATGCCCCCATCTGTCTGACATACACCCCCAACAAACCCCCCAAGTCTGACCCCACCAAAACCCCATCTCTCTGACCTCCCCAATCCCCAATTGTCTGACCCCCAAAACCCCATCTGTCTGATTTCCACCCCCAAACCCACAACTCTCTGACACCCCCCCCCCAAACTCCCATCTCTCTGAACCCACCCATACCTCAATCTGTCTGACCTACCCACCAAACAAATGCCCCATCTCTCTGAACTTCCCCAAACCCCCATCTGTCTGACTTCCCTCCCCCAACAAACCTCCGATCTCTCTGACCCCCCCCATACCTCCTATCTCTCTGACCCCCCAAACCCCTGTCTCTCTGACCACCTCCCCAACCCCCATCTCTCTGACACCCCCAAACCCCCATCTCTCTGACTGCCCTAACCCCTATCTCTCTGACTCCCCTCAAACCCCCCATCTCTCTGAACCTCCCCAAACCTCCATCTGTCTGACCTCCATCCCCCCAACACACCCACAATCTCTCTGCCCCTCCCAAACCCTCCATCTCTCTGCCGCACCCCCAAACCCCCCGACTCTCTGAACCCACCCAACCCCCCATCTCTCTGAACATCCCAAACCCCCATCTGTCTGACCCACCCTCAAACCCCATCTGTCTGACCTCCCCCAAACCCCCATCTGTCTGACCTCCCCAAACCCCCATCCAACTGACCTCCCCCATCTCTTTGACCGCCTCCAAACCCCCCATCTCTCTGAACCCTCCCAAATCCCCATCTGTCTGATCTCCCCCCCCCAAAATACCCCCATCTCTCTGCCCCCCCAAACCCCCCATCTCTCTGACCCCCCAAAACCCCCATCTCTCTGACCCCCCCAAACCCCCCATTCTTCTGACCCCCCCAAACCCCCCATCCTTCTGACCCCCCCAAACCCCCATCCGTCTGACCCCCCAAAACCCCATCCGTCTGACCCCCCAAAACCCCATCTGTCTGACCCCCCAAAACCCCATCTGTCTGACCACCCCCCCAACAAACCCCCCATCTCTCTGACCCCCCAAACCCCCATCTCTCTGACACCCTCCCAAACTCTCCGTTTCTCTGACACCCCTCCCTAAACCCCCACCTCCCTGACAACCCCACCTCTCTGATACGGCCCAGACTCCCCCTCTCTCTAATGTATGGCTGAGACCCCACCCACCCACCCACACCCCTCGTATGCCTGAGACCCCACCCACCCACCCACACCCCTCGTATGCCTGAGACCCCACCCACCCACCCACACCCCTCGTATGCCTGAGACCCCACCCACCCACCCACACCCCTCGTATGCCTGAGACCCCACCCACCCCTCGTATGTCTGAGGCCCCAACCCCACCCCACGTATGCCTGAGACCCCACCCCCACCCCACGTATGCCTGAGACCCCACCCACCCACCCACACCCCTCGTATGTCTGAGACCCCACCCACCCACCCACACCCCTCGTATGTCTGAGACCCCACCCACCCACCCACACCCCTCGTATGTCTGAGACCCCACCCACCCACCCACACCCCTCGTATGTCTGAGACCCCACCCACCCACCCACACCCCTCGTATGTCTGAGACCCCACCCACACCTCTCGTATGTCGGAGACCCCACCCACACCTCTCGTATGTCGGAGACCCCACCCACCCACCCACCCACACCTCTCGTATGTCGGAGACCCCACCCACCCACCCACCCACACCTCTCGTATGTCGGAGACCCCACCCACCCACCCACCCACACCTCTCGTATGTCGGAGACCCCACCCACCCACCCACCCACACCTCTCGTATGTCGGAGACCCCACACCTCTCGTATGTCGGAGACCCCACCCACCCACCCACCCACACCTCTCGTATGTCGGAGACCCCACCCACCCACCCACCCACCCACCCACCCACCCACACCTCTCGTATGTCGGAGACCCCACCCACCCACCCACACCTCTCGTATGTCGGAGACCCCACCCACCCACCCACCCACCCACACCTCTCGTATGTCGGAGACCCCACCCACCCACCCACCCACCCACACCTCTCGTATGTCGGAGACCCCACCCACCCACCCACCCACCCACACCTCTCGTATGTCGGAGACCCCACCCACCCACCCACCCACCCACACCTCTCGTATGTCGGAGACCCCACCCACCCACCCACCCACCCACACCTCTCGTATGTCGGAGACCCCACCCACCCACCCACCCACCCACACCTCTCGTATGTCGGAGACCCCACCCACCCACACCTCTCGTATGTCGGAGACCCCACCCACCCACCCACCCACCCACACCTCTCGTATGTCGGAGACCCCACCCACCCACCCACCCACCCACACCTCTCGTATGTCGGAGACCCCACCCACCCACCACCCACCCACACCTCTCGTATGTCGGAGACCCCACCCACCCACCCACCCACCCACACCTCTCGTATGTCGGAGACCCCACCCACCCACCCACCCACCCACACCTCTCGTATGTCGGAGACCCCACCCACCCACCCACCCACACCTCTCGTATGTCGGAGACCCCACCCACCCACCCACCCACCCACACCTCTCGTATGTCGGAGACCCCACCCACCCACCCACCCACACCTCTCGTATGTCGGAGACCCCACCCACCCACCCACCCACACCTCTCGTATGTCGGAGACCCCACCCACCCACCCACCCACACCTCTCGTATGTCGGAGACCCCACCCACCCACCCACCCACACCTCTCGTATGTCGGAGACCCCACCCACCCACCCACCCACACCTCTCGTATGTCGGAGACCCCACCCACCCACCCACCCACACCTCTCGTATGTCGGAGACCCCACCCACCCACCCACCCACCCACACCTCTCGTATGTCGGAGACCCCACCCACCCACCCACCCACCCACACCTCTCGTATGTCGGAGACCCCACCCACCCACCCACCCACACCTCTCGTATGTCGGAGACCCCACCCACCCACCCACCCACACCTCTCGTATGTCGGAGACCCCACCCACCCACCCACCCACACCTCTCGTATGTCGGAGACCCCACCCACCCACCCACCCACACCTCTCGTATGTCGGAGACCCCACCCACCCACCCACCCACACCTCTCGTATGTCGGAGGCCCCACCCACCCACCCACCCACACCTCTCGTATGTCGGAGGCCCCACCCACCCACCCACCAACACCTCTCGTATGTCGGAGGCCCCACCCACCCACCCACCCACACCTCTCGTATGTCGGAGGCCCCACCCACCCACCCACCCACACCTCTCGTATGTCGGAGGCCCCACCCACCCACCCACCCACACCTCTCGTATGTCGGAGGCCCCACCCACCCACCCACCTCGTATGTCTGAGGCCCCACCCACCCACACCTCTCGTATGTCTGAGGCCCCACCCACCCACACCTCTCGTATGTCGGAGGCCCCACCCACCCACACCTCTCGTATGTCGGAGGCCCCACCCACCCACACCTCTCGTATGTCGGAGGCCCCACCCACCCACACCTCTCGTATGTCGGAGGCCCCACCCACCCACCCACCCACACCTCTCGTATGTCGGAGGCCCCACCCACACCTCTCGTATGTCTGAGGCCCCACCCACCCACCCACCCACCCACACCTCTCGTATGTCTGAGGCCCCACCCACCCACCCACCCACCCACACCTCTCGTATGTCTGAGGCCCCACCCACCCACCCACCCACCCACACCTCTCGTATGTCTGAGGCCCCACCCACCCACCCACCCACACCTCTCGTATGTCTGAGGCCCCACCCACCCACACCTCTCGTATGTCTGAGGCCCCACCCACCCACACCTCTCGTATGTCTGAGGCCCCACCCACCCACCCACCCACACCTCTCGTATGTCTGCGGCCCCACCCACCCACCCACCCACACCTCTCGTATGTCTGAGGCCCCACCCACCCACCCACCCACACCTCTCGTATGTCTGAGGCCCCACCCACCCACCCACCCACACCTCTCGTATGTCTGAGGCCCCACCCACCCACACCTCTCGTATGTCTGAGGCCCCACCCACCCACACCTCTCGTATGTCTGAGGCCCCACCCACCCACCCACACCTCTCGTATGTCTGAGGCCCCACCCACCCACCCACACCTCTCGTATGTCTGAGGCCCCACCCACCCACCCACCCACACCTCTCGTATGTCGGAGGCCCCACCCACCCACCCACCCACCCACACCTCTCGTATGTCTGAGGCCCCACCCACCCACCCACCCACACCTCTCGTATGTCTGAGGCCCCACCCACCCACCCACCCACACCTCTCGTATGTCTGAGGCCCCACCCACCCACCCACCCACACCTCTCGTATGTCTGAGGCCCCACCCACCCACACCTCTCGTATGTCTGAGGCCCCACCCACCCACACCTCTCGTATGTCTGAGGCCCCACCCACCCACCCACACCTCTCGTATGTCTGCGGCCCCACCCACCCACCCACCCACACCTCTCGTATGTCTGAGGCCCCACCCACCCACCCACCCACACCTCTCGTATGTCTGAGGCCCCACCCACCCACACCTCTCGTATGTCTGAGGCCCCACCCACCCACACCTCTCGTATGTCTGAGGCCCCACCCACCCACCCACCCACACCTCTCGTATGTCTGCGGCCCCACCCACCCACCCACCCACACCTCTCGTATGTCTGAGGCCCCACCCACCCACCCACCCACACCTCTCGTATGTCTGAGGCCCCACCCACCCACCCACCCACACCTCTCGTATGTCTGAGGCCCCACCCACCCACCCACCCACACCTCTCGTATGTCTGAGGCCCCACCCACCCACCCACCCACACCTCTCGTATGTCTGAGGCCCCACCCACCCACCCACACCTCTCGTATGTCTGAGGCCCCACCCACCCACACCTCTCGTATGTCTGAGGCCCCACCCACCCACACCTCTCGTATGTCTGAGGCCCCACCCACCCACACCTCTCGTATGTCTGAGGCCCCACCCACCCACACCTCTCGTATGTCTGAGGCCCCACCCACCCACACCTCTCGTATGTCTGAGGCCCCACCCACCCACACCTCTCGTATGTCTGAGGCCCCACCCACCCACACCTCTCGTATGTCTGAGGCCCCACCCACCCACCCACCTCGTATGTCTGAGGCCCCACCCACCCACACCTCTCGTATGTCTGAGACCCCACCCACCCACACCTCTCGTATGTCTGAGACCCCACCCACCCACCCACCCACACCTCTCGTATGTCTGAGACCCCACCCACCCACCCACCCACACCTCTCGTATGTCTGAGACCCCACCCACCCACCCACCCACACCTCTCGTATGTCTGAGACCCCACCCACCCACCCACCCACACCTCTCGTATGTCTGAGACCCCACCCACCCACACCTCTCGTATGTCTGAGACCCCACCCACCCACCCACACCTGGCGTATGTCTGAGACCCCACCCACCCACCCACCCACACCTCGCGTATGTCTGAGACCCCACCCACCCACCCACCCACACCTCGCGTATGTCTGAGACCCCACCCACCCACACCTCGCGTATGTCGGAGACCCCACCCACCCACCCACCCACACCTCGCGTATGTCGGAGACCCCACCCACCCACCCACCCACACATCGCGTATGTCGGAGACCCCACCCACCCACCCACCCACACATCGCGTATGTCGGAGACCCCACCCACCCACCCACCCACACATCGCGTATGTCGGAGACCCCACCCACCCACCCACACCTCGCGTATGTCGGAGACCCCAACCACCCACCCACCCACACCTCGCGTATGTCGGAGACCCCGCCCACCCACCCACCCACACCTCGCGTATGTCGGAGACCCCGCCCACCCACCCACCCACACCTCGCGTATGTCGGAGACCCCGCCCACCCACCCACCCACACCTCGCGTATGTCGGAGACCCCGCCCACCCACCCACCCACACCTCGCGTATGTCGGAGACCCCACCCACACCTCGCGTATGTCGGAGACCCCACCCACCCACCCACCCACACCTCGCGTATGTCGGAGACCCCACCCACCCACCCACCCACACCTCGCGTATGTCGGAGACCCCACCCACCCACCCACCCACACCTCGCGTATGTCGGAGACCCCACCCACCCACCCACCCACACCTCGCGTATGTCGGAGACCCCACCCACCCACCCACCCACACCTCGCGTATGTCGGAGACCCCACCCACCCACCCACCCACACCTCGCGTATGTCGGAGACCCCACCCACCCACCCACCCACACCTCGCGTATGTCGGAGACCCCACCCACCCACACCTCGCGTATGTCGGAGACCCCACCCACCCACCCACCCACACCTCGCGTATGTCGGAGACCCCACCCACCCACCCACCCACACCTCGCGTATGTCGGAGGCCCCACCCACCCACCCACCCACACCTCGCGTATGTCGGAGGCCCCACCCACCCACCCACCCACACCTCGCGTATGTCGGAGGCCCCACCCACCCACCCACCCACACCTCGCGTATGTCGGAGGCCCCACCCACCCACCCACCCACACCTCGCGTATGTCGGAGGCCCCACCCACCCACCCACCCACACCTCGCGTATGTCGGAGGCCCCACCCACCCACCCACCCACACCTCGCGTATGTCGGAGGCCCCACCCACCCACCCACCCACACCTCGCGTATGTCGGAGGCCCCACCCACCCACCCACCCACACCTCGCGTATGTCGGAGGCCCCACCCACCCACCCACCCACACCTCGCGTATGTCGGAGGCCCCACCCACCCACACCTCGCGTATGTCGGAGGCCCCACCCACCCACCCACCCACACCTCTCGTATGTCGGAGGCCCCACCCACCCACACCTCTCGTATGTCGGAGGCCCCACCCACCCACACCTCTCGTATGTCTGAGGCCCCACCCACCCACACCTCTCGTATGTCTGAGGCCCCACCCTCCCACACCTCTCGTATGTCTGAGGCCCCACCCTCCCACACCTCTCGTATGTCTGAGGCCCCACCCACCCACACCTCTCGTATGTCTGAGGCCCCACCCACCCACACCTCTCGTATGTCTGAGGCCCCACCCACCCACACCTCTCGTATGTCTGAGGCCCCACCCACCCACCCACCCACACCTCTCGTATGTCTGAGACCCCACCCACCCACCCACCCACACCTCTCGGATGTCTGAGACCCCACCCACCCACCCACCCACACCTCTCGTATGTCTGAGACCCCACCCACCCACCCACCCACACCTCTCGTATGTCTGAGACCCCACCCACCCACCCACCCACACCTCTCGTATGTCTGAGACCCCACCCACCCACCCACACCTCTCGTATGTCTGAGACCCCACCCACCCACCCACCCACACCTCGCGTATGTCGGAGACCCCACCCACCCACCCACCCACACCTCGCGTATGTCGGAGACCCCACCCACCCACCCACCCACACCTCGCGTATGTCTGAGACCCCACCCACCCACCCACCCACACCTCGCGTATGTCGGAGACCCCACCCACACCTCGCCTATGTCGGAGACCCCACCCACCCACCCACCCACACCTCGCCTATGTCGGAGACCCCACCCACCCACCCACCCACACCTCGCCTATGTCGGAGACCCCACCCACCCACCCACCCACACCTCGCCTATGTCGGAGACCCCACCCACCCACCCACCCACACCTCGCCTATGTCGGAGACCCCACCCACCCACCCACCCACACCTCGCCTATGTCGGAGACCCCACCCACCCACCCACCCACACCTCGCCTATGTCGGAGACCCCACCCACCCACCCACCCACACCTCGCCTATGTCGGAGACCCCACCCACCCACCCACCCACACCTCGCCTATGTCGGAGACCCCACCCACCCACCCACCCACCCCTCGCCTATGTCGGAGACCCCACCCACCCACCCCTCGCCTATGTCGGAGACCCCACCCACCCACCCCTCGCCTATGTCGGAGACCCCACCCACCCACCCCTCGCCTATGTCGGAGACCCCACCCACCCACCCCTCGCCTATGTCGGAGACCCCACCCACCCACACCTCGCCTATGTCGGAGACCCCACCCACCCACACCTCGCCTATGTCGGAGACCCCACCCACCCACACCTCGCCTATGTCGGAGACCCCACCCACCCACCCACCCACACCTCGCCTATGTCGGAGACCCCACCCACCCACCCACCCACACCTCGCCTATGTCGGAGACCCCACCCACCCACACCTCGCCTATGTCGGAGACCCCACCCACCCACACCTCGCCTATGTCGGAGACCCCACCCACCCACACCTCGCGTATGTCGGAGACCCCACCCACCCACCCACACCTCGCATATGTCTGAGACCCCACCCACACCCCACGTATGCCTGAGACCCCACCCACCCCTCGTATGTCTGAGACCCCACCCACCCACCCACACCCTTGTATGTCTGAGACCCCACCCACCCACCCACACCCCTCGTATGTCTGAGACCCCACCCACCCACCCACACCCCTCGTATGTCTCAGACCCCAACCACCCACACCCCTCGTATGTCTGAGACCCCACCCTCCCGCCCACCCGCCCACTCCCCTCGTATGTCTGAGACCCCACCCGCCCACCCGCCCACTCCCCTCGTATGTCTGAGACACCACCCGCCCACACCCCTCATATGTCTGAGACCCCACCCACCCACACCCCACGTATGTCTGAGACCCCACCCGCCCACCCACACCCCTCGTATGTCTGAGACCCCACCCGCCCACCCACACCCCTCGTATGTCTGAGACCCCACCCGCCCACCCACCCACCCACCCACACCCCTCGTATGTCTGAGACCCCACCCACCCACCCACCCCCCTCGTATGTCTGAGACCCCACCCACCCACCCACCCCCCTCGTATGCCTGGGACCCCACCCACCCACCCCCCTCGTATGTCTGAGACCCCACCCGCCCACCCACCCACCCACCCCCCTCGTATGTCTGAGACCCCACCCGCCCACCCACCCACCCACCCCCCTCGTATGTCTGAGACCCCACCCGCCCACCCACCCACACCCCTCGTATGTCTGAGACCCCACCCACACCCCTCGTATGTCTGAGACCCCACCCACCCACCCACACCCCTCGTATGTCTGAGACCCCACCCGCCCACCCACACCCCTCGTATGTCTGAGACCCCACCCGCCCACCCACACCCCTCGTATGTCTGAGACCCCATCCGCCCACCCACACCCCTCGTATGTCTGAGACCCTACCCGCCCACCCACCCACCCACACCCCTCGTATGTCTGAGACCCTACCCGCCCACCCACCCACCCACACCCCTCGTATGTCTGAGACCCCACCCACCCACGCCCCTCGTATGTCTGAGACCCCACCCGCCCACACCCCTCGTATGTCTGAGACCCCACCCGCCCACCCGCCCACACCCCTCGTATGTCTGAGACCCCACCCGCCCACCCGCCCACACCCCTCGTATGTCTGAGACCCCACTCGCCCGCCCACACCACTTCATATGTCTGAGACCCCAGCCACCCGCCCGCCCACGCCCCTCGTCTGTCTGAGACCCCAGCCACCCGCCCGCCCACGCCCCTCGTCTGTCTGAGACCCCAGCCACCCGCCCGCCCACGCCCCTCGTCCGTCTGAGACCCCAG
The DNA here is from genome assembly GCF_020745735.1 of Hemiscyllium ocellatum. Classification (NCBI taxonomy): domain Eukaryota; kingdom Metazoa; phylum Chordata; class Chondrichthyes; order Orectolobiformes; family Hemiscylliidae; genus Hemiscyllium; species Hemiscyllium ocellatum. Next base: position 19,320,585 of record NC_083406.1, on the reverse strand, counting down.
CCACCCGCCCGCCCACGCCCCTCGTCCGTCTGAGACCCCAGCCACCCGCCCGCCCACAACCCTCGTATGTCTGAGACCCCACCCACACCCCTCGTATGTCTGAGACCCCACCCGCCCACACCCCTCGTATGTCTGAGACCCCACCCACACCCCTCGTATGTCTGAGACCCCACCCGCCCACCCACCCACCCACACCCCTCGTATGTCTGAGACCCCACCCACCCACACCCCTCGTATGTCTGAGACCCCACCCACCCACACCCCTCGTATGTCTGAGACCCCACCCACCCACACCCCTCGTATGTCTGAGACCCCACCCGCCCACCCACCCACACCCCTCGTATGTCTGAGACCCCACCCGCCCGCCCACCCACACCCCTCGTATGTCTGAGACCCCACCCGCCCGCCCACCCACACCCCTCGCCCACCCACACCCCTCGTATGTCTGAGACCCCACCCGCCCACACCCCTCGTCTGTCTGAGACCCCACCCGCCCGCCCGCCCACACCCCTCGTCTGTCTGAGACCCCACCCACTCACCCGCCCACGCCCCTCGTCTGTCTGAGACCCCACCCACCCGCCCGCCCACGCCCCTCGTCTGTCTGAGACCCCACCCACCCGCCCGCCCACGCCCCTCGTCTGTCTGAGACCCCACCCGCCCACACCCCTCGTCTGTCTGAGACCCCACCCACCCGCCCACACCCCTCGTCTGTCTGAGACCCCACCCACCCGCCCACGCCCCTCGTTTGTCTGATACCCCACCCGCCCACACCCTTCGTCTGTCTGGTACCCCACCCACCCGCCCGCCCACGCCCCTCGTCTGTCTGAGACCCCACCCGCCCGCCCCCCTCGTCTGTCTGAGACCCCACCCACCCGCCCACGCCCCTCGTCTGTCTGAGACCCCACCCACCCGCCCACGCCCCTCGTCTGTCTGAGACCCCACCCACCCGCCCACGCCCCTCGTCTGTCTGAGACCCCACCCGCCCACACCCCTCGTCTGTCTGAGACCCCACCCACCCGCCCACACCCTTCGTCTGTCTGATACCCAACCCACCCGCCCACACCCTTCGTCTGTCTGATACCCCAGCCACCCAGCCATATCCCTCGTCTGTCTGATACCCCAGCCACCCACCCATATCCCTCGTCTGTCTGATACCCCAGCCACCCACCCATATGCCTCGTATGTCTGATACCCCACCCACCCACCCACATCCCTCGCATGTCTGGTACCCCACCCGCTCACCCACCCACATCCCTCGCATGTCTGCTACCCCACCCGCCCACCTACCCATATCCCTCGCATGTCTGGTACCCCACCCACCCATCTCCCGCGTATGTCTGGTACCCCACCCACCCACTCATATCCCTCATATGTCTGATACCACCCCCACCCACCCATATCCCTCATATGTCTGATACCACCCCCACCCACCCATATCCCTCGTATGTCTGGTGCCCCACCCGCCCACCCACCCATCTCCCTCGTATGTCTGATACCCCACCCACTCATATCCCTCGTATGTCTGATACCACCCCCACCCACCCATATCCCTCGCATGTCTGCTACCCCACCCGCCCACCCACCCATATCCCTCGCATGTCTGGTACCCCACCCACCCACCCATATCCCTCATATGTCTGGTACCCCACCCACCCGCCCACGCCCCTCGTCTGTCTGAGACCCCACCCGCCCACACCCCTCGTCTGTCTGAGACCCCACCCACCCGCCCACACCCCTCGTCTGTCTGAGACCCCACCCACCCACACCCTTCGTCTGTCTGATGCCCACACCCTTCGTCTGTCTGGTACCCCACCCACCCGCCCGCCCACGCCCCTCGTCTGTCTGAGACCCCACCCGCCCGCCCGCCCACGCCCCTCGTCTGTCTGAGACCCCACCCACCCACCCATATCCCTCATATGTCTGGTACCCCACCCACCCACCCATCTCCTTCGTATGTCTGGTACCCCACCCGCCCACCCACCCATCTCCCTCGTATGTCTGATACCCCACCCACTCATATCCCTCGTATGTCTGATACCCCACCCACCCACCCATATCCCTCGTATGTCTGATACCCCACCCACCCACTCATATCCCTCGTATGTCTGATACCACCCCCACCCACCCATATCCCTCGTATGTCTGATACCCCACCCACCCACCTATCTCCCTCGTATGTCTGGTACCCCACCCGCCCACCCACCTCTCTCCCTCGTATGTCTGGTACCCCACCCGCCCACCCACCTCTCTCCCTCGTATGTCTGGTACCCCACCCGCCCACCCACCTCTCTCCCCCGTCTGTCTGACACCCCACCCGCCCACCCACCTCTCTCCCTCGTATGTCTGGTATCCCACCCGCCCACCCACCCATCTCCCTCGTATGTCTGGTACCCCACCCGCCCACCCACCCATTTCCCTCATATGTCTGATACCCCACCCACCCATCTCCCTCGTATGTCTGATACCCCACCCATTCATATCCCTCGTATGTCTGATACCCCACCCACCCCCCCATATGCCTCGTATGTCTGATACCCCGCCCACCCACCCATATCCCTCGTATGTCTGATACCCCGCCCACCCACCCATATCCCTCGTATGTCTGATACCCCGCCCACCCACCCATCTCCCTCGTATGTCTGATACCCCGCCCACCCACCCATCTCCCTCGTATGTCTGATACCCCACCCGCCCACCCACCCATCTCCCTCGTATGTCTGATACCCCACCTACTCATATCCCTCGTATGTCTGATACCACTCCCACCCACCCATATCCCTCGTATGTCTGATACCCCACCCACCCACTCATATCCCTCGTATGTCTGATACCACCCCCACCCACCCCATATTCCTCGTATGTCTGATACCACCCCCACCCACCCACCCCATATCCCTCGTATGTCTGATACCCCACCCACCCACCCACCCCATATCCCTCGTATGTCTGATACCCCACCCACCCCATATCCCTCGTATGTCTGATACCCCACCCACCCACTCATATCCCTCGTATGTCTGATACTCCACCAACCCACCCATATCCCTCGTATGTCTGATACCCCACCCACCCACTCATATCCCTCGTATGTCTGATACCACCCCCACCCACCCCATATTCCTCGTATGTCTGATACCACCCCCACCCACCCACCCCATATCCCTCGTATGTCTGATACCCCCCCCACCCACCCACCCCATATCCCTCGTATGTCTGATACCCCACCCACCCCATATCCCTCGTATGTCTGATACCCCACCCACCCACTCATATCCCTCGTATGTCTGATACTCCACCAACCCACCCATATCCCTCGTATGTCTGATACCCCACCCACCCACTCATATCCCTCGTATGTCTGATACCACCCCCACCCACCCATATCCCTCGTATGTCTGATACCACCCCCACCCAAATACCCCTGTTGATCTGATAACCACCTGCCCAAATACTCCTGTCTGTCTGACCCCACCCAGCCCAAATCCCCCTGTCTGTCTGATACCTCACCCACCCACCCCAAACCCTCTTATGTCTGATACCTCACACCCCCAACCCCTCTTATATCTGATATACGCCACCCAACCAACCCCTCTTATGTCTGATACCCCACCCATCCACCCACACCCCTCGTATGTCTGATACCCCATCCACCCCCCAGACTCCCCATCTCTCTAATGTATGTCTGATACCCCACATCCTTCGTATGTCAGATACCCCACCCACCCACACCCCTTGTATGTCTGATACCCCACCCACCCGCCCACACCCCTTGTATGTCTCATATCCCACCCACCCGCCCACACCCCTTGTATGTCTCATATCCCACCCACCCACATCCCTCGTATGTCTGATACCCACCCAAATCCCCCGTCTGTCTGATGCCACACCCAAACACCCTGTCTCTCTGATGCCACACCCAAATCCCTCTGTCTGTCTGATACCCACACAAATCCCTCTGTCTGTCTGATACCCACACAAATCCCCCTGTCTGTCTGATACCCCACCCACCCACCCGAATCCCCCGTCTGTCCGACACCCACCCGAATCCCCCCCGTCTGTCTGACACCCCACCCACCCGCATGCCCCCCGTCTGTCCAACACCCACCCGAATCCCCCCCCGTCTGTTCGACACCCCACCCACCCACATGCCCCCCCATCTGTCCGACACCCCACCCACATCCCCCCGTCTGTCTGACACCCTACCCACCCAAAACCGTCTGACACCCTACCCACCCACCCACCCAAAACCATCGTCTGTCTGATACCACGGCCAAATTCCTCGTCTCTGATACCCACCCAAATCCTTTCCATCTGTCTGAAACCATCCCCACCCAAATTCCCCCGTCTGTTTGAAATTGCCCTCACCCAAAACCCCCGTCTGTCTGATAACCCCCTGCCCAAACATCCCTGTCTGTCTGATACCACCCCACTCAAATCCCCCTGTCTGTCTGATGTCCCTGCCCAAATCCTCTGTCTGATACCACCCCTGCCCAAATCTCCCTTTCTGACATCCCCCCCCACCCAATCCCCTGTCTCTCTGATCTCCCCACCCCCAACCACCCCATATCTCTGATCTACCCCCCCCACCCCATCCCCGTCTCCGATCTCTCCCTCCCCACCCCCCCCCAACCACCACCTCTCTGTGCCCCTAATCTGTCTGCCCTCTCTCCCTCTTGTGCAGGGTTCGAACTGCCCCCCTCGCATACCTCCATCCCCTCCATCTGTCTGATTCCCCTCTCATCCCTGTCTGTCCGAAACCTCTTCCAACCATCCCTTTTCTTCCTATCCGCATGAGCCCCTTTGCTCCCCTACTGTCTGAAGCTCTGTTCCATGCTCCCCTGACTTCCTGCTTCCCTGGCCCCCACTGTACACAAAATTTTACAGATCGAACATGCCATTTATTGTGGTTGGCTCATGCTGGAATTTATGCCCATTACAATCTTCCTCTCATCTTACTTGATCTTACCTATCAACATATTCTTTTATTTGATTATGTCCCTCCATGTTTCACCTCTAATACATCTATATTATTCACCCAAACCGGTCTCTATGTTAAACAGCCCCACATTCTCACCACTGGGCAAATAGTATTCTTCTGATTCCCAGTCAGACTTCTTGGCGACTATGTATAATGATGGCACTAGTTTTGTCTAACACTCTCCCTAGATTAAATCACCAAGAGGTACTGATATTGTTGTGTTTGATCATTGACTCAATTATTTTTGTCAATCTGACTTGTGTAATGTGGTTTATTCAATTTTTAAAAATTTGACAATTGCACTATTCTGTTTTCCAAATGCCTGAACAGTGACCAAAAGAATTTGGAAGACTGGAAGTTGTCTGTATTTTATTTAGGTCATAATTTTTTAATTAGTAAATGAGGCTAAACTACTTCTGAAAGAGTTGTGAACTAGTGACATATCTTTAAGATATTGCACCTGTCACCTAAACTGACCATGCCTACCTTGATAAGATTTTTTTAGTTAGATCAGACTACATTACAAAGGACTGGTTTATAACATGTTGATTATTTTGAGCAATTAAGTCCACTTTTATCATAATATTGCAAAATTTACAGCAACCACCGAGCCTTTGTTTGACTTATTCGTGGCATTCAATTTCTTTTCACTTGACAAGTTGCTGCATGTGGGATAATCCAAGCAGCATGGTGTTGTCTTCAGGACATCTGGAAGCCTAGTTGCAGCAATAGAGTGTCAAATAGAATAGTGATTCGTTATCACTTCAAGGTCAGAAAGCAAGATAAGGGGATGGAAGAAAAGTTGACTAAGAAGAGACAAAAAAAAGACACACAGGGAAAGTGAAATGTACTTCTATAAAAATTTTCAACACTTACAAGCTGGACGATTGGCATGTAGACTAGCACAGAATAAGGTTTTATTGTCAGTTGTACTCAGGTACAGGGATTCAGGAGTACAGTGACAAGTTTACAGTGTCACCATTCACAGCACCATCTTAGGCACAAGATACCTAGGTACAAAATCTTAAATAAAAAGTAGAAATGTAAAGGCATGTTAAAATATGTTATAACAGTTCTTAATATAAAATTGCAAAAATGAAATAAAATTATAACTTCTAAATTACATTCCTCCTTTAGCCACGAGCCTGTAGTCCGTACATATTGAGTTTTCCCCCGAGGGCTTGATCTCCATACCTACACTCTGCTGTTGCTAGCAATGTCATTTACCAGTAATTAAGACTTACCGTTATTATTGACTGGATACTTAGGAAAGAGAAAAGACCTAGCTTCCTGTTAGTTTAGTCTATCTTTGTGGTGCAACTGTAGGAATTTCATGCTGCTTGATACATTTCACCAGTAAGGCAGACAGTGAAATTATGTCTTTGTGTTGCTAAAAACAGAGTGGGATATCTTGCACAATAATCTTTGGATTTTCATGCTTAACCATGGATCTACTACCGAAAATCACTGTCTGCTTTGGACATTAATAAGAGTAAACACTATTAGCCTCACCATTGCACTTACAGTACATTGTGGTCTATGTCTGTGCCTCCAGAGAGGGGAAGAACATGCCCAATATTTCGGCTGTAGTGTCAGCTGGCTGTCTTCCTCTTAAACAAACGCCTGAGTATAATTTAAAAAAGAACAGGGAAATTCTCCTATTTGTTCATCACGACAACAGATTGCTGAGTGTGCTGGATTGTCTGTGAAAATTGTCTGAGTATACTACACTTAGTGGCTTTAAGGACTTTTGGGCATAGAGTAGTCTTGATGCACGCCTCAAATGAAAATTCTTTGTGTTAGTACCAAAGCTGGGCTTTTAAGCACTATATATGGATTCATAAAGACATAATGGAAAGTTTACTGATAGCAATGTTTTTTTAAAAATGTGGTTAACTTGCTAAGCTATTTAAAGAATTAGTTTAAATGTAACTCGGAATCTCTGAATACAGTCACTTAATTTCCTCTGTGGGAGATTGCTAAAATATGTGGTCTGATGTGTAGAGCACATACCCACACTTTGTCACGCAGAAGAAATATTATAAGACAACCTAATGTCAAGTTTAATCATGATTCAATTTAACTAAAAACATTTTCAAAGGCACATACATTGGAAATGTTGGAAAGAACATTCAACAAAGAGAAAAATTAATTTCAGGTCGATGAACTTTCATCACATCTAGAAGTAGTTAGGGATTTAACAGTATATAAACCAATGTACAGACAGTGCCAGATGGTATAGATAAAGGCAAGGGAAGTTCTGTGATAAGTTGGATGCAGGAGTGATTAAGTTACAAAGGTAATTAGCATGCGAGGGAAAAGGAAAGGGTAATGGGACAAGAAAAAAAGTAAAGATACATCTGGAGGAGGTGTTGATGGATACCTGTATAACTGTCGTGGTTCTGTTTGCCAAGCTGGGAATTTGTGTTGCAGACGTTTCGTCCCCTGTCTAGGTGACATCCTCAGTGCTTGGGAGCCTCCTGTGAAGCACTTCTGTGATCTTTCCTCCGGCATTTGTAGTGATTTGTATCTGCCGCTTCTGGTTGTCAGTTCCAGCTGTCCGTTGCATTGGTCGGTATATTGGGTCCAGGTCGATGTGCTTATTGATTGAATCTGTGGATGAGTGTCATGCCTCTTGGAATTCCCTGGCTGTTCTCTGTTTGGCTTTTCCTATAATAGTAGTGTTGTCCCAGTCGAATTCGTGTTGCTTGTCATCTGCGTGTGTGGCTACTAAGGATAGCTGGACGTGTTACTTCATGGCTAGTTGGTGTTCATGGATGCGGATCGTTAGCTGTCTTCCTGTTTGTCCTATGTAGTGTTTTGTGCAGTCCTTGCATGGGATTTTGTACACTACATTGGTTTTGCTTATGCTGGGTATTGGGTCCTTCGTTCTGGTGAGTTGTTGTCGGAGTGTGGCTGTTGGATTGTGTGCTGTTATGAGTCCTAGTGGTCGCAGTAGTCTGGCTGTCAGTTCGGAAATGCTCTTGATGTATGGTAGTGTGGTTAGTCCTTTGGGGTTGCGGCATGTCCTCGTTCCGTTGTCTTTCCCTTAGGAATCTGTTGATGAAATTGCGTGGGTATCCGTTTTTGGCGAATACATTGTATAGGTGTTCTTCTTCCTCTTTTTGCAGTTCTAGTGTACTGCAGTGTGTTGTGGCCCTTTTGAATAGTGTCTTGATGCAACTTCTTTTGTGTGTGTGTTGGGGTGGTTGCTTTCGTAGTTCAGGACTTGGTCTGTGTGTGTGGCTTTCCTGTATACCTTTGTGCTGAATTCTCCGTTAGGTGTTCTCTGTACCATCAGGGATAGGAATGGGAGTTTGTCCTTTTCTTCCTCTCTCGTGAATCGGATTCCTGTGAGTGTGGCGTTGATGGTCCGGTGTGTGTTCTCTATTTCTGTGTTTTTAATGATTAAAAAAGTGTCATCCACATATCTGACCTAGAGTTTGGGTTGAATTTGCGGTAAGACTGTTTGTTCTAATCTTTGCATTACCGCTTCTGCTATGAGTCCAGAGATGGGTGAGCCTATGGGTGTGCCGTTGATTTGTTCATATATTTGGTTGTTGAATGTGAAGTGTGTTGTGAGGTACAGGTCCAGCATATTCAAACTACAAGAACAATTTTTATTGACCATTCTTAATTGCCAATGAGAAGGTGATTATGAGCTGCCCCCTTGAACCAACAGCAGTCCACATGGAATCGGTACACCCATAGTGATGTTAGGAAGGGAGCTCCAGGATTTTATCCTAGTGACAATGAAGGAGTAGCAGATAGTTCCATGGCAGAAGGTATGAGATTTGGTGGGCAACTTGCAGCTGGTAGTGTTCCCATATATCTGTTACCTTTGTCTTATAATGTTATAGAAGTCAGGATTTGTAAGGTGCTGTTGAAGGAGGCTTGGCAAGTTGCCGCAGTGCATCTTGTAGATAGTGTGCACATTGCCAGTATGTTGATGATGGATCAAGCCCGCTGCTTTGCCCTGGATGGTGTTAAGCTTTTTCAAAATACTAGAGTACAAGTAAGGAATGATGTGATCAAATTGTCTCATGTACTATTCAGTTCATACTGTATTGTCTCCACTTATGGTCACAGAGCCACAACTGGCCATTTCAATACAGACAGGAGCCATCGGTGTTACTATTAATATTAACATAGAAACAGAAGTAGGCTGTTCAGCCCATCAACCGTGGGCTGCTATTTAATACTGTCATAACTATTTGACTACTTCAATGTCTATTACTCATGTTATCCCAAAACCCACTATGGCATTGATAATGAAAATTTATCAAACCCCACTTTAAATATACTCAAGAACCGGGCTTCCACAGCCCTCGTGGGTAGACAGTTCAAATGATTCACCACCCTATGAATAAAAAAAAATTCTCCTCAAGTTGGTTAAATGGACTGGCCAATTACCCTAAACTGGAGTAACTTGGGATGTTCAGCTTTCATATGAGGCATCTGATCAGTCATCTTTAAGGTAAACCAGTTTAAAGTAAATTGAGAGAGTAAGACAAAGGAGACCTCAGGTCAGCAAACAATAATTTAGGTTAGGTATGAGGAAGTATCTTTTCAATTCAATGCCTGTAATCAGCTTCTGAATACACCAAGAATCTGTTCGGAAATGATCACTGGTGTAATGAAAGATCTATAGGTAAGATGAGATTTGTTTCTTAACAAATTGTGCAATTAGCTATTCTTATGTGCTGCCAGAAAGGGCTGTAAAAGCAGATTTAATAGTACATTTATGAAAACCTGTAATCCATCAACAAGGCATAAGTCAAGAATGTGATAGAGTACCCTCCACTTGCCTGGATGAATAACCGCAACAGCACTCAAATAGGTTGATACGTTCTACGATAATTTAACCCACTTCACCAGCTCCCCAGCCAACACTTTTACTCACTTGACACACCATCCTAACTTGAAACTGTATCGCTGTTCGTTCGCTATTGTTAGGTCAGCAACCTGAAACTCCCTTTTTAACAGTACTGTAGTGTACCTACTGAATATGAATTGTGATGTTACAAGAAGGAAGCTCGCCACCATCTTCTCAAAGGCTATCAAGGATTGGAGCAAATGCTGGCCAAGCTACAGCCCTTGAAAGAATTCAAAGAAATAGAGAATTGGATATGTCATTGAGAAGGTGAAACCTTGCGTGGCTTTAGAAGATGATCACTGTGCATTGGGAATAAATGGCTCTCTCACCGGGAGAATTCTGTCCCCTTCTGTCCTGTATCATTTCCTGATTTTTGGGACTTTCCGAATAGCTGAACAAAAACAACTTCCTCCATTTCTAACTACCTTGTGGATTATGAATCAGAAGAAGCATTCTTCTAAAATATTGCTTGCTGCTCATTTAAAATAGCAATCATTAAATGTTTTAATAATAGTATATAATTAATAAATTGATTTCTTTTACTGTGTTTTAATTTCAAATCTTTAAAGTTTCTTTTTTATTTTTTGACTAATTTGGAATAATGATCGTGTACACGCAATAAAAATATGTAAATAATATATTTACGTTTGTGGTTTTTGCACAAGTTTGCACTTAAATCAATGAGACTTGCAAGAGGAGCTATTTAATGAGTTAGACATTGCAATATAGACTACCACAGATGACTTGGTGTTGATGTCATTCCTGGTTCAATGGCAGCAATCTAGAGTCCGTTAAGTCCTTTTATTCCTGATGAAGGGCTTTAGCCCGAAACGTCGATTTTGCTGCACTTTGGATGCTGCCTGAACTGTTATGCTCTTCCAGCACCACTAATCCAGAATAAGTTAATTCCAAACCAGTTAGTGAAGTACTAAACCAAACAGTAATACATTTGCTTATAATAGGTTTATTTTAGCATACAGCTTTATGTATGTCTGCTTCCTGCCTACTATGTCAGGTCACAGCTGTTAAGGTCATAGAGATATACAGCATAGAAACAGACCCTTTTGACCGACCTGTCCATGCTGACCAGATATCCTAAATAAATCCAGTCCCATTTTCCAGCATTTGGCTGTATCCCTCTAAACCCTTCCTATTCATATACCCATTCAGGTGCCTTTTCATTGTTGTAATTGTACCGGCCTCCACCACTTCCACTGGTGGCTCATTGCAAACATGCACTACCCTCTGCATGTAAAGTTGCCCCTTAAGTCCACTTTAAATCTTTCCCCTCTCCTTAAACCTATGCCCTCTAGTTCTGGATTCCCCCATCCAAGGGAAAAGACCTTTTCCAATTTACCCTATCCGTTACCCCTCATGATTTTATAAACAATTGATTTTTATATTATTTTACTAAACCGTTTAAACCAAATTATACTGAGTAAACAAAAGACAACCCATAACCAAGGGGCATTGTCCTAAAAAGAAAATTCAACCTAAAAATTTATGTTAAAATTTGTTTGTGAAGTTTTATTGTGCACTACAGCCAGTATGATTTTGAAATTAAATTGATGAAACCTATGAAGCCAAACTTTGGGATGGCAATGTGTAGCTAACTAATGGAATGTAGTAGGAATCAATCCGAGGGACTTGTTGACTACGTGGATGACAGAAGAGCATGTGCTTTCACCAGTGACACAAAAATAAGTGGAAGACAAGTAATAAGAATTGACACAAAGAGCCTACAGAGGGATATAGACAAGATAAGTGAGTGGGGATAAAAAACCTGACAGATGGGATAATGTTTGGGAAATTGTATGTCTATGCAATTTGGCAGGAAGCATAAAACAGCTGAATATTATTTAAATGGGGAAAGACTGCAGGAAACTGCAGCACGGAGGGATTTGGGATCTTCATGCAAGAATCACAAAAATATCATGTTAAGTTCCCCAGGTAATGGGAAAGGCAAATGGAATATTGACCTTTATTTCAAAAAGAATGGTGTCTAGACATGGGGAGGTCTTGTTAAAAATATACAAGGCACTAATCAGACTGCACTCTGAATACTGTGAAAGTTTTCTTCCTCTTTTCTACAGAAAGATATGTGGACATTGGATATAGCCCAGAGAAAGTTCACTTGGTTGATTTTGGGTATGGAGGGACTGTCTTATGCAGACAAGTTGAGTGGGTTGGGTTTGTAATCATTGGAGTTTAGAACAATGAGAGGAGTCTTTATTAAAACATCATATTCTTAGTAGCTTGACTGGGTAGATGTAACGAAGTTGTTTCTCCTTGTCAGAGAGACTATGACTAGAGGGTATAAACTCAGATTGATGGGTTGCCTATTTAAGTCAGAAATGAGGAGGAATTTCTTCTCTGAGGGTAGTGAATCTACGGAATTCTGTACCATAAAGGACTAAAGAGTAGATCATTATGTGTATTTAAGGCTGAGATAGGTTTTTAATTATTAAAGGAATCAAGGATTAACGTGATAAGGCAGAAAAGTGGAAATTAAGAATATCAGATCAGCCATGATCTCATTGAATGGTGGAGCAGACTCAATGGGCTGAATGCTCATATATAATATGGACGTGTTCTCCAGATTGAATTCTGGTAATCAAGAATGGACTCATTTGTGTTTTGAGCTTCGAGGCGAAGGCAGAATTGGGCTCTGTGTTATGCCCATGTAATTGAAAAGCTTAGTTGATTGTTGTTATCAACACTGACAAAAAGTCTGAACAACCATTTCACAAAGTAGACAATACTAAATTGTGAACTATTTCCAACTAGTTGAGGTAGTGCCTTCATTGCAGAGATATTGAAGAAAACTGAGTACCCCTCCTTTAATTGTGTGCATTCCTTTAAATGCGGAAAGAAACCAGTATAGTCACTTGCAGAGACAAATCAGTGTTTTATTATTCAAAATTCAAAACTTGAACTTCATAATATGTGTAGAATTTAATTTTAATCTGTTTAGCAGTTTTTTTAAAAAACCAATAAGTCTTAACTTTACAGTTACTGGATGACAACGTTTAATTTGAATCTCATCTTCAACACAGAATCATCTCTTGTTCAGTACTGGGTCTTAGTGCTGTGTGTGTCCAAATAAAAGTTCTGTTCACCCTTCACCCCAGTTCTTGCTGACCTACATTGTTTCCTGGTCTGACAATGCCACAACTTTAAAACTCTTAATGGTTTATTCAGCTCCTTCCTTCCTGTACTTTCCCGGGTTATATCCAATCCTATGACCCTCTGGGATAGCTGCACTTGTTCAGTTCTGGTCTTTTGCGTGTCCCTGATTGGAATTGCTCCCTCATCGGCAGCTATGCCTTCAGATACCAATGGCTCAAGTTGCAAATGTTCCTTCCTAAACTCTCTACCTTTCTTTAAAAAGCTCATAAAATCTGCATATTTTGGCAAGCTTTTTGTCCTTATTTGATTAACTAACCAGGTGAACTAATTGATTATTCATGAAATTATTAGTTTCTTTCTATCTGCCCTATTTCCTCTGGTGGGGATTGAGAACAAGACTGATGTCTAAAACAAAGGAATAAAATACATTTGACACTTTAAGATAGCACCAGTTCATAACATTTTTTTTGGAATTCCAGGATATCAGAAAATGTCACCAATCATTGCTGACTTGCATTTATATAACACCTTTAATGTAGATAAATGTCTTACTGTACTTCACAGAGAATGAGCAGACAACACTTGATATTGAGCCACATCAGGCAGTTTTAGGGCAGTTCTAAAGTTCTAAACCTCAGCCTCTGCAGCGTTTTGGGAGATGAGAATTTTGGATCATTATTATCTTTGTTATGAAGGATTCTTTGACATCAGTATGGAACAGCCTGGCTTTTATTTTACCGTTATAATCCTATATCCTGTCCTGTTGACTTCAGTCTTATTCCCAATACCCACCAGAGTAAATTGTTCCTTTCTACCTACCAGATCAATGTTTTAAATTATCATCAATTTATTCATCTGATTAGCTAACAATGTAATTCACTCTAATAGCAAACTTCACAAAGTAAGCATAAGTCCTTGTAATTTTACAGTACTTTTTGCAGCTGATAATGATTCCCCTACTTATGTAAATATGTACATATTTTAGGCTTTCCAATATTAGTAGTGTTTACAGAAAGCTAGAACTTCCTAAATACTCTTAAATTTGCATAAGTATATTTCCAAGCTTGAACCAGCATCTATAGTGTACTACAACCCTTTATCCAAAGTCCCGAAATCCGAAAAGCTCCAAAGTCCGAAGTTTTTTTCCTCTCTTGAACAAGGTTGTTTGTCGTGCAAACAGTTAACCCAAGTCGACACCCACTTGATGTGTGTCACTCAGATGCGATGTGAGGAGTTGCGGCCCTCAGCACTGACAGGCCTCAATTTTGTCTCAAGGCCCGTTTTACTCAGTGAGTCTGCTCCTCCGGTAAGATTTTTAAAAAAATCACTATCAAACTGTCACTTATTCTGAAATTCTACAAATTCTGAAATCTGAAAACCAGTTGGTCCCAAGAATTTCGGATAAAGGATTGTGCACCTGTACTGCAATGCAGAGGAGCCTTATGAAGCAAGCAATATTCTTACACAGGTCATGTAGTTTAATTCAGACCACATCTTCTTATTTCAAGGTGATTTAAGTTTTGTGCACATGAATTAAATTATTTAACTAACAGCGATGAATGGTGAATTGATGTATATTTGTATATATATTCCACTTGAGGAAGAACATGGGACCTTGTAAAAGATGGTACCTCCAGCTTTCCTTCATTTCTGGAACAGGAGTGTCAGCCTAGATCCTTGTACACAAGTCATGAAGTGTGTTGAATCCACATTCCTCTGTCTCAGAAGCACACATGACACCCTGACCTAAACATGTTTGTGGGGATCCCTCTGTGGGGATCTGTAGGATGGTGCAATGTTTTTTGTTAGTTTTAAGTAACCTGTCAGGTTGTGAAAATTGAATTCGCTTGGGTCTTTTCCTCAGGTAAGAAAAAGCTGAGGGATACCTTGATGGAGATGCATAAAATTCTGAAATTCTTGGAAACAAAAGATGTAGGGAAACAGGTGGCTGGGGAATGGGTTCAAAGCCAGAGGCCATAAATATAAAATTATGAATGCCCTGTACTTATAATGGGCTGTCAGTGTTGAAACAGTTGATGCAAACATGCTGACACACAAATGTCATGAGTTACACTCATTGGTTGGGGAATTTTTATAATAAATTCTATCAGTTTAAAGAATAGGATAAATAAATATCTCATGAAATATCATTCACTATATCGTGCTATTCAATTTTTTTCTTTTTATTTTAAAGATAAAGCCCCCTTATCCAAGAGTCTTATGGTGATCTTAAGTACACTGGTTTTTGTTTTAACTATACCTCTTCAGCAATACCAACAGTACTTCATCTACAACCTACAAGCAATAAAGCAAGATCAACAGGTATGGTTCTGTGATGTCTTGTTGAATGTAGTAGTTCTGAAATTGGGGTTCATGGAAACTTATGACTGCAAAATAAGATGAAAGTGAGTGGAGCATGACTACTCCATCTTTAGAATCCAGCTAGGAAGCTGGAGTGGAGAAATATCAGAATAAAGTGTGGGTAAATACCTGCTTTCTTAAAAGATTTATTAATTTGTTTTACATGCTGCATTTTCATATTGTAACTACATACTATTACAAATTAGATGGATGGATTCATGATTAATCCATTTCCAAAGGGGACTTTTCAAACAAAAATGTTTGAAATAGGAGTTTGATAAAAGTGTTCAAACTTCATGGAGGGTTTTGATGCAACAAGTACAGAGAAACTGTTTCATGTGATAGAAGAGTTGGCATCCAAAGGAAACAGATTTAAGGCAGTTGGGAAAATAACTAGAAGCTGGAAACTTAAAGGGCTATGGAGAAAGAGCTGAGGAGTGGGACTGATTGGACAACTCTCCCAAAGGCCATGTTGGACAGAATGACTGTGAGAATGAGTATGAATTTTTAAAATTAAAAGTATGAATGTTTTCCTGGAGAAATCAAAGATAATATATCAAAATATTTCGGTACTCCATGTCTTAAATTAGAAACTTGTGACTGATATCACAACAAATATTTTACCTAAATGAGTTTGTCCTCCTTGAATGCTCAGTTTAGACTATCAATTATTACATAAACACCCAATTTGAATGTTATGACATCCTGCCGGACTGTAATGTATGAATGGCACTTAAACTTTATAATTGATAGCATGCAGTCTCTGGGTGAGTGTAAGAAAAGCTGTATCTTAATTGATGTGCTCAACTTGCATCATAATGTGCCAAATATTTTTGACCGCTTTGAATCCTAAAGTGGAATAGCAGCCAGTAATTCAATTGTGTGCATTGATTATTTACATTCAAAATACTACATGGATTGATTTAAAACAAACATTGGAACGTATTGAGACATATGGAGTCTTACCTTGCCAATGGACAGGTGTGGTGATGAGTCAGTTTTTTGTGATTTTACTGGGTTTTGTCTACTAAAACTCCTGTGAAATATCTTGGGGCATTTTACTACAGATGAAGAACTATACAAATGCAGCTTGTTATTGTTTAGAAAGTTATTGATAAAAGTTGCACACCAGACACATGAACCCATAACCTACTCTGAGACTCTTAGTGCAATGCTGAGGGAATGCTGTTCGGTTAAGGTATTGTCTTTTGGATGAGATTTTAAACCTAGGACCGAGTCCATCACCTCAGATAGCTGTGAAAGATCCCAGCACACTATTTTGAAATGCAATCAAGTTCTCCCCAGCAAACTTTGTACTTAACCAGCATCATTACAACAAATTATCTCATTGTCACTTACGGGTTCCAAGTGTGCATAATTGGTTGTTACATTTCATGTCAACACTTCATAAATACTTCACTGGCTGTGCAGCACATTGGGACCACATAAAACTTTGAGAAGTGCGATATAAATGTCGCTGAAAATAAATAATTGCATACACTGTATTGGCTCTAGAAAGGTCTGATGGGGTAGTGATAACAGAGCAGGTGGATTTGATGGTTTTTCATTTTTACAGTTTCAGAAATTGTCTAACACCTAAAGTATGTGTTTAATTTATTTTTATTTATGAATATGTAGAAAAATTATATTTATTAAAAGTAATTCTTTATCAGTCAAGCCCTGTGATTGAGATGTGAATAATTGCATATTTCAGTGCATGGAAACCTGTTCCAAACACCTTTTTTTTAAATTGGTGAAATTATTATATTTCCTTCAAATTGAAATTACGTAAAACTGTAGTCCAGAGAGCTAGTGAGTTAATGCACAAGTTTTGCTGCTGCACATCAGGGTGTAAAATTAAAACAACTTCCCAAGTTTGGGTTGGAATCTGGTTACATTTATTCTTAAGAATGCAAGTTAGGAGAATAAGAGACTGGCTGGCTTTCTGTGCATGGTTTACAACATTAGGTGATTCACCATGTTATCCAATGATCAATTTGGGTGAGAAGGAGGAAATTTTGTGCCTATTATGTGTTTCATAAAATGTCCTGTACAGTGCTGAAATTTGTGTTTTAGGACCCATGCTGGTGTCGTTGTTCCAGGTGAGTCTCCTTACTTTTAGGCACATTTCACTTACCAAGATCATCCTCGAAAATAAACATGTCGAACACCCCCTGAAAAATCCAAAAATTACTGTCTGGGAGAGTAAATTTGTCTATCCTGGATTAATGAGAACATTAGTTTCAAGGCAGGAACAAAACAGTTGGTCCATCATCTTGCCTCTTTCCTCTCTTTCACGCTGTCTTCTCTTTCCCCTTCCATTCCTCCATCTTGTCTTCTTGCTGGCTCTTCTGTTTTCTTCACATCTTCTTTCTTCTTCCCTCTCCCTCCAGGTTGAATTCGGCACAGAAAAACGTCTAGATTTATAAGGGTTTGAGTGTCAATCTATAGTTTAGCACAAACGTTAGTTTGCATCTTCATTTCTTTAGAAGGGGAGATAGAGAGAGAATTATAGACCAGTGAGTCTGACGTTGATTGTGGGAAGATGCTAAAGTGCATTATCAAAGGTTTTTTGGAATAACACTTACACAACAGTGGTAGAACCAGACACAACATGAATTTACAAAAAGGAAATCATGCTTGACAAATTTGCTGTAATTTTTCCAGGATGTAACTAGTATAGTTGATCAGGGGAATTTGGGCTTGCAGAAAGCTTTTGACAAAATTTCTACGTCAGACAGTAATGTATAAAATTAAAGCACAGGGGATTGCGGATAACATATTGAAATAGAGAGAAAGAAAAATAAAATAGCAGGCAGTGACCAGTGGGGTAATGCAACGATAGGAACAAGGACTCCAACTATTCACAATATACATTAATGATTTAGATGAGGAAACTAAAAGCAATATCTCAAAATTTGCAGATGACACAAAGCTATTGGAGGTGTGTACTGTGAGAGAACGCAGAGATGTTGTAGTGTGATTTGGACAGGCTGAGTGATTGGGTAAATGCATGGCTGATGCAGTATATTGTGGATAAATGTGAGATTATTCACTTTTTCAAAAATAGGAAGCAAGCGTGTTATTTGAATGCTATAAATTGGGAACAAGAAATGTGTGTCCTTGTGCATCAGTTGCTGAAAGTAAGCATGCAGATGCAGCAGGCAGCTAAAAAAAGGAAATTGTTGGCCTTCATGCCAAGAAGTTTCAAGTACACTAACAAGGATGCCTTGCTGCAATTATATAGGGCATTGGTGAGGTCATACCTAGAGTATTGTGCGCAGTTTTGGTCTCCTTATCTGGTATAAAGTCATAGAGTTGTACAGCATGGAAACAGAGCCTTCAGTCCAACTTGACAATGCCGACCAGTTGTCCCTATCTACTCTAGTCCCACTTGCCAGCACCCGGCCCATATCCCTTCAAACTCTTCCTATTCATATACCCTCCAGAAGCCTTTTAAATGTTGTAATGGTACCAGCCTGCACCAATTCCTTTGGCAGCTCATTGCACATACATACTACCCTCTGCGTGAAAACGTTGCCCATTGGGTCTCTTTTATATCTTTCCCCTCTCACCCTAAATCTATGTCCTCTAGTTCTGGACTCCCCCACTCCACAGAAAAGACTTTGCCTATTTATCCTATCCATGCCCCTCATGATTTTATAAACCTCCATAAGGTCACCCCTCAGCCTTCGATGCTCCAGTGTAAACAGCCCTGCATATTCAACCTTTTCCTATAGTTCAAATCCTCCAACTCTGGCAACATCCTTATAAATCTTTTCTGAACCCTTTCAAGTTTCACAACATCCTTCCAATAGGAAGGAGATCAGAATTGCATGCAGTATTCCGACAGTGACCTAACCAATGTCCTGTACAGCCGCAACATAACCTCCCAATTGCTGTACTCAGCACTCTCACCAATAAAGGAAAGCTTTCCAAATGCCTTCTTCACTATCCTATTTACCTGTGACTCTACATTCAAGGAGCTATGAACCTGCACTCCAAGGTCTCTTTGTTCAGCAACACTCCCTAGGACCTTACCATTAAATGTATTAGTCCTGCTAGGATTTGCTTTCCCAAAATACAGCACCTCACATTTATCTAAATTAAACTTCATTTGCCACTCCTCAGTCCATTGGCCCAGCTCATCAAGCGGACCAGTTCCAATACCGTACAGCCCAGATGGCCACCTTCTTCAAGGACCGCAGATTCCCCCCAGACGTGATCGACGATGCCCTCCGCCGCATCTCCTCCACTTCCCGCTCCTCCGCCCTTGAGCCCCGCCCCTCCAACCGCCACCAAGACAGAACCCCACTGGTTCTCACCTACAACCCCACCAACCTCCATATACAGCGTATCATCCGCCATCATTTCCGCCACCTCCAAACGGACCCCACCACCAGGGATATATTTCCCTCCCCTCCCCTATCAGAGTTCCGTAAAGACCACTCCCTTCGTGACTCCCTCGTCAGGTCCACATCCCCCACCAACCCAACCTCCACTCCTGGCACCTTCCCCTGCAACCGCAGGAAATGTAAAACTTGCGCCCACACCTCCTCCTTTACTTCTCTCCAAGGCCCCAAGGGATCCTTCCATATTCGCCACAAATTCACCTGCACCTCCACACACATCATCTATTGCATCCGCTGCACCCGATGTGGCCTCCTCTATATTGGGGAGACGGGCTGCCTACTTGCGGAACGCTTCAGGGAACACCTCTGGGACGCCTGGACCAACCAGCCCAACCACCCTGTGGCTCAACACTTTAACTCTCCCTCCCACTCCACCGAGGACATGCAGGTCCTTGGACTCCTCCATCGGCAGAACATAACAACACGACAGTTGGAGGAAGAGCGCCTCGTCTTCCGCCTGGGAACCCTCCAACCACAAGGGATGAACTCAGATTTCTCCAGTTTCCTCATTTCCCCTCCCCCCACCTTGTCTCAGTCGATTCCCTCGAACTCAGCACCGCCCTCCTAACTTGCAATCTTCTTCCTGACCTCTCCGCCCCCACCCCACTCCAGCCTATCACCCTCACCTTGACCTCCTTCCACCTATCACATCTCCATCGCCCCTCCCCCAAGTCTCTCCTCCCTACCTTTTATCTTAGCCTGCCTGGCACACTCTCCTCATTCCTGATGAAGGGCTCTGGCCCGAAACGTCGAATTTCCTGTTCCTTGGATGCTGCCTGACCTGCTGTGCTTTAACCAGCAATACATTTTCAGCAATGTTGTAATCTGAAGTAACCTTCTTCACTGTCCACTGCACCTCTTAGGTGAATCAGCCATGCTAAATTGTCCATAATGTTAAGTGTATTAGGCAGCAATAAAGGTAGGATAATGGTTCTGGGTAGGTTGGTGTGGACTTGTTGGGCTGAAGGATCTGTTTCCACACTGTAGGGAATCTAGTCTATCTAATCTAATTATATGCATCTTCTGCTTACATCTAAGTCATTTATATAAATCACAAAAAGTACTGGATCCTTGTCACTCCACTGGTCACAGGCCTCCAGTCTGAAAAACAACCCTCCATCACCACTCTCTATCTTCTGCTTTTGAGCCAGTTCTGTATCCAAATGGCTCGTTCTCCCTGTATTCCATGAGATCTAACCTTGCTAACCAGTCTCTCATGGGAACTTTGTCGAACGCCTTACTGAAGTCGATATAGATCATGTCTACCACTCTGCATTCATCAGTCCTCTTCGTTACTTTAAAAAACTCAATCAAGTCAGTGATACATGATTTCCCACGCCCAAAGCCATGTTGACTATCCCTAATCAGTCCTTGCCTTTCCAAATACATGTACATCCTGTCCGTCAAGATTCCCTCCAACAACTCGCCCACCATCGACATCTGGCTCACCGGTCTATAGTTCTCTGGCTTATCCTTACCATCTTTCTTAAATAGTGACACCATGTTAGCCACCTCCAGTCTTCCGGCACCTCACCTGTGACTATCGATAATATAAATATCTCAGCAAGGGGCCCAGCAATCACTTCCCTAGTTCTAGGGTACACCTGATCAGGTCCTGGGGAATTTTTCCACCTTTGTGCATTTCAAGATATCCAGCACTTCCTCCTCTGTAATATGGACATTTTTCAAGATGCCACCATCTATTTATCTGCATTCACTATCTTCCATGTTCCTCTTCCACAGTAAACACTGATGTAAAATACTCGTTTATTATCTCCCCCATCTTGTGTGGCTCCACACAAAGACTGCCTTGCTGGTCTTTGAGGGACCCTATTCTCTCCCTAGTTATCCTTTTGTCCTTAATGTATTTGTAAAAAACCCTTTGGATTCTCCTTAACTCTGTTTGCCAAAGCTATCTCATGTCCCCTTTTTGCCCTCCTGATTTCCCTCTTAAGTATATTCCTACTGCCATTATACTCTTCTAAGGATTCACTTGATCTATCCTGTCTATACCTGACATATGCTTCCTTCTTTTTCTTAACTAAACTCTCAATTTCTTTAGTCATCCAGCATTCCCTACACCTACCAGCCTTTTCTTTCACCCCAACAGGAATATACCATCTCTGGACCCTCGTTATCCCATTTCTGAAGGCTTCCCATTTTCCAGCCATCCCTTTACTTCCAAAGTGCTCCCCCACTGACACCTCAGTCACCTCCCTGCCTTATTTCCCAAGGGTAGGTCAAGTTTTGCATCTTCTCTAGTAGGTACATCTGCATTCTGAATCAGAAAATTTCCCTGTACACACTTAACAAATTTGTCACTATCTAAATCCCCTATCATAACCTCCTTACTACTCTTTCAGGTAGTTGAGATTTCCTTACAAATTTATTTCTCAATTTCCCACATTGTTAGGGTGTCCTTAGTACAATCCTAATAAGGTGATCATCCCTTTCTTATTTGGTCTGCTAAGGATGTTCTTGTTATAGAGGGAGTGCAGCGAAGGTTTACTCAATTAATTTCTGGGGTGGATGAGGAGACATTGAGTTGGTTAGGATTGCATTCACCAACATTTAGATGAGTGAGGAGTTCTCAGGACAACTATGAAATTTTAACAGGACTGGACAGGTTTGTTGCAGGAAGGATGTTTCCAGTGGTGGGGGAGTCCAGAATCAGGGCTCAGTTTAAAGATAACGCATAAACCTTTTAGGACTGCGATGAGAATATTTTTCACCCCGAGAGTGGAGAGCCTGTGGAATTCACTACCATAGAAAGTGGTTGAGGCCAAAACATCCTGCTTTCAAGAAGGTTGTTAGATATAGCTCTTGAAACTAAAGGCACCGAAGGATATGGGAAGGGTGGGATTTGTGTATTGTGCTTGATGATCAAGGGGTCAAATTGCCTGCTCCTATCTTGTATGTTTCTGGACCCTTTGCGCAGGACGCAACTCCTCACTGGGGAAGAGCTCAGGTCCTTCTTTGTTTTTAAAAAAAACCCGTTAACTCACCCAATTAACTAATTAAGCAAGTAAGAATTCAGGTCTACTTATTTATTTTGAAACAAATCTGTTATCAAATCACCCAATTAATAAATAGTGTTGGGGCAAGATAATACATTCCAGCAAGCATGGTGCCAGCTTTCTAATACCACCAGCAGAATTCAGATTTTTATTTAGGCTTCTAACCCATAAGTAGCGACACTATCACTGCACCACAAGAGGTGCTCTTTTGTTTTAAACCCACCATCAAAGCATAAATTTGAGTCTTTTCTTTTAAACCTAATTGCAAATCATCCAGTAAACAAATTCCAACAGTCAACAGTTTGTAAGCAGTGCCCAGTAGGAGCATTGCAACATAACAAAAATAAAGAAAGAGTAGAAAGGAGGAGGGGACTAAATTAGAATAGAGTTGGAATGAGAGATAATGTACTCCAGTCACTCTGTCTCCTCCACTGATGCCCAGTTTACTCTGAAGGCTTCAAGAGTGTTGGCAAACACTGCGTGCTCCCTCTGTAAGAACCTGAACATAGCCAAAGAAGCAGAGTGGGCAGTTGGGAACCGTGAACACCCGTTTCACAGCCCACTGCCTGGACTTGTTGATGGCTGCCTGAGCCAGGTTCACAAAGAGCTCCTCTGACCTGCACACTTGCTCCTGCACTGAGGGAAAAGTTACAAGCAGTGCCACCAACAAATATAGGGGAGGGTGGGCAAAGAGGGAGAGAACCAAATTTCCATGGAATTGGAGGGTCTACACAGCGAGAGACAGGGCCATCAATGATAGACTAATTAAAATTGTGACTCAGAAAAGGCCAGAGTCAGTTTTAGGGGAATAACTAGATTTGTAACATTTCTCTCCGACTGCCTTAAATGATGTAACTTAGCTTACGAGGTCACATAGAGGAAGTGGTCTCTATAAAAGCATTGGTTGCCTATGGTCCCTATCCTCAGATATGTTTGTGATTTTAAATTTCTGATTTTTGTTACCTTTTCAGGTATGGAGAATCATTTCTGCTCGAACTGTTTACCTTGACCTAAAAGACTTATTCTGCAGTTGCCTTCTAATCTACAATTTTAGAATATTTGAAAGAAGATATGGTAGCCGAAAATTTGCGGTATGTATCATTTATTTTAGCTTCAACTTATTTTTTTCATCAGCATAAATTGGAATGTTTTGCACTTTATCTTGTTTCCTCCTTCTGAAACTTGAACATAGAACATAGAAAAATACAGCGCAGTACAGGCCCTTCGGCCCTCAATGTTGCGCCGACCGAATCCTACCTAACCTACACTAGCCCAATAACTTCCAAATGCCTATCCAATGCCCGCTTAAATGACCATAAAGAGGGAGAGTTCACCACTGCTACTGGCAGGGCATTCCATGAACTCACAACCCGCTGTGTAAAGAATCTACCCCTAACATCTGTCCTATACCTTCCACCCCTTAATTTAAAGCTGTGTCCCCTTGTAACAGCTGACTCCATTAGCGGTAAAAGGTTCTCAGTGTCTACCCTATCTAAACCCCTAATCATCTTGTACACCTCTATCAAATCTCCCCTAAACCTTCTTTTCTCCAATGAGAACAGCGACAAGTGCCTCAGTCTTTCCTCATACGATTTTCCTACCATACCAGGCAACATCCTGGTAAACGTCCTCTGCACTCGTTCCAATGCCTCCACATCCTTCCTATAGTATGGCGACCAAAACTGCACACAATACTCCAGATGAGGCCGCACCAGAGTCTTATACAACTGCAACATGACCTCAGGACTCCGGAACTCAATTCCTCTGCCAATAAAGCCCAGTACACCATATGCCTTCCTCACAGCACTATTTACCTGGGTGGCAACTTTCAGAGATCTGTGTACATGGACACCAAGATCCCTCTGCTCATCCACACTACCAAGTAGCCTACCATTAGCCCAGTAATCCATCTTCTTGTTACTCCTACCAAAGTGAATGACTTCACACTTAGCTACATTGAATTCCATTTGCTACCTTTCTGCCCAGCTTTGCAACTTGTCTATATCCCGCTGTAACCTGCCACATCCTTCCTCACTATCCACAACTCCACCGACTTTTGTGTCATCCGCAAACTTACTCACCCAGCTTTCAAGCCCCTCCTCTAGATCATTTATAAAGATAACAAAAAGCAATGGTCCCAAAACAGATCCTTGAGGTACACCGCTAGTAACTGCACTCCAAGATGAACCGATACCATCAACTACTACCCTCTGTCTCCTTCCAGCCAGCCAATTTCTAATCCAAACCTCTAATGCACCCTCAATGCCATACCTCGGTAGTTTTTGCATTAGCCTACCATGGGGTACCTTATCGAACGCCTTACTAAAATCCATATACACAACATCTACTGCTTTACCCTCGTCCACCTCCTTAGTCACCTGCTCAAAGAACTCAATAAGGTTTGTGAGGCACGACCTGCCCTTCACAAAACCATGCTGACTATCCTTGATCACGTTATTCCTATCCAGATGTTCATAAATCTTATCCCTTACAATTCTCTCTAAGACTTTGCCCACCACAGAAGTCAGACTCACTGGCCTATAGTTACTTGGGCTATCCCTACTCCCCTTCTTGAACAAGGGGACCACATTCGCCATCCTCCAGTCTTCTGGTACTATTCCCATTGACAATGACAACATAAAAATCCAGGCCAATGGCTCTGCTATCTCCTCCCTAGCTTCCCAGAGGATCCTAGGGTAAATGCCATCAGGCCCAGGAGACTTATCTATTTTCATCCTTTCCAGTATTCCCAAAACCTCTTCCCTACATACTTCAGTGCCATCCATTCTAATCACTTGTGACTCAATATTCACACCAGCAACAGTGTCCTGTTCCTGAGTGAATACTGACGAAAAGTATTGATTTAGTGTCTCTCCAATCTCCTCCGCCTCCACGCACAACTTCCCACTACTATCCTTGACTGGACCGATACCTACCCTAGTCATCCTTTTATTCCTGACATACCTATAGAAAGCCTTTGGATTTTCCCTAATCCTACCAGCTAAGGACTTTTCATGTCCCCTTCTCGCTGCTCTTAGCTCTCTCTTTAGATCCTTCCTGGCTACCTTATAACTCTCAATCGCCCCAACTGAACCTTCACGCCTCATCTTTACATATGCCGCCTTCTTCCCTTTCACAAGGGATTCCAATTCCTTATTAAACCACGGCTCCCTCACAAGACCCTTAACTCCATGCCTGACTGGTACATACTTATCAAGGACACTCAGTGAATAAAAATGTTTTTCACCTTCCACGAACTGAAGTCCAGCCAAACCTGTGCAAGTATTTCAGACTAAGTTCCGTTAACCCATTGGCCTTCATGAATGCTGACTTGTGAAATGCTCACCCTTGTTTCCAAATTGTCTTTGGCTTTTCTCCTTCCTATCTCTGTGACCTCTTCCAGCCAACAAAAGTCTGAGATCTTTGTGTTCCTCGTTCTGATCTCCTGTGAATCCCCAATATTAATCATTCCACTGTTGGCAGACCTGTCTTTAATTGCTGAGACTCCCAAGTTTTAGAATTCAATCACTAATCCACTCTGCATCTCTTTCTTTCTCTAAGATATTCTTTAAAATCTACCTCTTTGACTACATTTATGGTCATCTGTGGTAATCTCTCCATATATGATTTTGTGTCCAAGTTTTCTTTGATGATAATCCCTGCAGCTTCTTCCTATGTTTTAGTGTGTTAAATGTAGTCAAGATTAGAGTGGTGCTGGAAAAGCACAGCAGGTCAGGCAGCATTGGAGGAGCAGGAAAATCGACGTTTCGGGCAAAAGCCCTACATTAGGAATGTGGCAGGAAGCTTTGGGGGTGTAGAGATAAATGGGAGGGGGGTGGGGCTGGGGAGAAGGTTGCTGAGAGTGCAATAGGTGGATGGAGATGGGGGTAAAGGTGATAGGTCAGAAAGGAGGGTAGAGTGGATAGATGGGAAGGAAGATTGACAGGTGTGACAGCTCATGAGGATGGTGCTGAACTGGAAGGTTGGAACTAGGGTAAGGTGTGGGAAGGGGAAATGAGGAAAGTGGTGAAGTCCACATTGATGCCATGAGGTTGAAGGGTCCCAAGGTGGAAGATGAGACATTCTTCCTCCAGGCGTCGTGTGGTAATGGAGGATGCCCAGGATCTGCATGTCCTTGGCAGAGTGGGAGGGGGAGTTGAAATATTCGGCCACAGGGGTTGATTGTGCGGGTGTCCCGGAGATATTCTCTGAAGCGCTGTGCAAGAAGGTGTCCGCATCGGTAGAGGAGACCGCTTCTGGAGCAACGGATACAATAAATAACGTGTGGAAGTGCAGGTGAAACTTTCAGGGATGTGGAAGGCTCCTTTGGGGCCTTGGATGGAGGTGAAGGAGAAGGTGTTGGCGCAGGTTTGCAATTCCTGCGGTGGCAGGGGAAGGTGCTGGGAGGAGAGGGTGGTTGTCGGGAGGGCGTGGACTTGACAGGTAGTCGCGGAGGAAACGGTCTTTTCGGAAAGCAGATGGGGGTGGGGAGGGAAATATATCCCTGGTGGTGGGGTCCATTTCTAGGTGGCAGAAATATTTGGCGGATGATGCGATTTATGCAGAGTTAGTGGGGTGGAAGGTGAGGACCCGGGGGTTCTGTCTTTGTTGCGTTTGGAGGGGTGGGGTTCGAGGGCAGAGAAGTGGGACATAGATGAGACGCGCTGGAGGGCATCTTCAACCACATGGGAGGAGAAATTTCAGTCTTTAAAGAAGGAGGTCATCTGGTGTGTTCTGTGGTGGAACTGGTCCTCCTGTGAGCAGATGCAGCGGAGGCGGAGGAAAATGGGTTAGCATTTTTGCAGGAGGTGGAGTGGGAGGAGGTGTAATCTAGGTAGCTGTAGGAGTCGGTAGGTTTGTGGAAAATAATAGTGTTGAGTCAATCATCGTTGATGGCGATGGAATGGGAGGGAGGTGTCAGAGATGGTCCAGGTTAATTTAAGTTTGGGGTGGAATGTGTTGGTGAAGTTGATGAACTGTTCAACCTCCTCGTGAGAGCACGAGGTGGCACCGATGCAGTCATCAATGTAGCAGAGGAAAATGTATATAAATGTAGGTTGTTTATGATTTGCTGAAGCTAGGAGACGGGGTTGGCCACTGCCCAGAAATGTCAGTGTAGTACGAGTTCTGAAGAGCATGTTAAGGTATATTGTTGGGGTGGAATGGAACAGAGCTTGTTGTGTATGACAGAGAGACCATGCTGCCAAAACAAGACTTTAAAAAAAATGTTCCATTGCCTAACACAAACATCAAGTTGATGAAAATAAACAGTGTGTCAGTTGCTGATTACATTTCTGAAAAAGTTACAATCCTACACATTCTGTTTTTTCATGCTCAAAAAAACGTTTGCACAAACTGTTAACAAAATGTGTAGAACATGTGAAAACTGTAAAACATCAGAATTAGCACTAAGTGAAACAGTGACGTAGCAGTACAATATTCAACATGTTAAAACAGGAAACAGAGAAAATATTTATCAGTAAACTGGCCCAGCTTACTGGTAGTTGATCTCACTGATATGTTAATTCACTAGAAAGAATCCTTTGTGCGCATTTCATTTTGCATATTCAGGCTTCATGATATACTGAGACTATTGAATAGGCAGTGGTAAAGTGGCTAGCAATCTAGAGCCCAAGGTTATTGTTCTTGGGACATGGTTGGTGAAATTGTAATTCAATAAAAATCTGGACTTGAAGCTAGCCTAATGGTGACCATTGTCAATTATTGTAAAAACATATCTGCTTCACCAATGTCCTTTAGGGGGGAAATCTGACACCTGACCTGGTCTGATTTATGTGAGAGTCCAAAACACAGCAAAATGATGACTCAAACTTAACTAACCACCCTCTGAAATGGCCCTAGCAAGCCACTCAGGTCAAGAATGACTAGGCATGAGCAATAATTGCTGGGTCAGCCAGTGATGTCCACATCCCAGCAATGAATTAAAAATCGCAAAGTAGGTAAATGTGCAAGTAAAAAGAGGGACTTTCAACTTTATTTTCACATACATTTTGTGAATTATAGTGATTTGTTAGAATTCCTTAATTATAGAAAATAATTTGGTATTTTTTAAAAGAATAATCTTTCTTGGGATGTCGGTATCACTGACAAAATGAGCATTTGTCCTGTATCCCTAATTGCCTTTGAGAAGGTGATTGTGAGCAACCTCTCTCACCAATGTAGTCCATGTAATGTAGGCATCATTTGGTATTATCAGTGAGGAAGTGTCATAATTTTCCAGGATTAAAGATGCGGGTTTAAAAGATGCTGTCAAAAATATGCCAATTTGTTGCAGTGCATAAAGATTCATAAGAATGGAGATAGTATGCACTGTTGCTATGGTGTGAGCTTGCAAGTCAAACTTGAAAAGTGTTGTGCTATTCTGACTGTAATTAATTGTTTGTATTAATTATCAGTTGGCAACATTGAATATTATTTCTTCATTATAGTCTTTCCTTCTGGGTTCCTGGGTGCTGTCTGCAGTTATGGACTTACTGTTAGTGGAAGCCCTGCACCATACATTTGATATGTCTGTGAACATCTTACCATCTGGTTTGTAAGTTAATACTAACTTGTTGTTTTATTTTGTTCCATAGAAATTGCAAGTTACTTATGCCTTCTTTTCGCCTGATTCACACTTCCCTAATCTACTTAAGGATCTAAGTAAATAATCTCACCTGACACAAGTATTGTAAACAGGGGATCCAGAATTCAGGGGTCAAAATTTCTGAAAATAAGGCTGGGCTAGGCGATGGGAAGCAATTTTGAAAGTTTAGAATTCTCCATTAAGAAGAGTTGTGGGTTCTGATTTGCTAAGTATTTTCAAGTCTGAGATTGATGCATTTTTGGGATTCGAGGAATCTGGGGATAATGATGGAGAAGGCTCAAGAGGCAGTGAATTAGGCCTACTCCTAGTTCTTGTGTTGTTGTGAGTGTTGTATTGCTAGGTTTTAGATGAGATTTTAAAGAAACATTTGCATTTGTATAGCAACTTTTGCTGCCTTAAGATGTTCCAAAGTTCTTTACAACCTTTTGAAATGTAGTCACTATTGTAATATAGTGCAACAGCCAATTTGCCCATAACAGCAGGACAGTATTGGAAGATAATCTGTTTCAGTGATGATGTTGGCTGGGAAATAAATTGGTCAGGATCTCCATCGCTCTTCTTTGGAATATCCATCGGATTCTTTTCTGTCCACATATAGGGGCAAACAGGATCACAATTAAATCTGTCAACGCCCAAAAGTGCAACACTCCCTTAGTGCTGCATTAGGAGTGCCAGATCAGAATTTTATGTTCAACGTTCTGTATTTGAAACTTCAAGTTTCTGTCTTGGGTCTAGGCACCCATTGAGCTACTGCTGATTCTTCATGTGTTTAGCAGAGGCTCCTACAGGTGAATATTAAAGAATTCATGACAATTTTTGATAAAAGGCCTACAGTTTTGGTCATATTTAATTTTAGATGCAATAATAAACCAAGGGCCTGTCAGTCTTCTGGCATGAATGTTAAAAGATTCAATGACATTATTTCAAAGATGTTTTCTTTGGTATCCAAACCTAGTAGTTATCGCTTAACCAACATCACTAAAGCAGATCATCAGATCATTATCATATTGTTATTTGTGTGGCCTTGCTAGGTGCAAATGAGCTACCATGTCTCCTATTATTATGCCAGCGACTGTTCTTCAAGTAAACTTTGTTGGCCACGGAGCACGTTAGGGCATTGTAGCTTTGTGAAAGGTGTTATATAAATGTGGTCTTTCTTTAAAAGAACCCAGAAATGATGCTCCATGAATTTCTTATATCTCTGAACGCTATGATGTCTCTGATGATGGACACCATTGCAAAAGATTAATGCATTTTTATTTGTATCCCAAAATGGAGCTGGGATAGTGAGTATTGTAGTATGTTGAACTAAGTTTTGCTTATTTCAAATTGTAAGGTTGTACGTTTCACCCCCTTTCTGTACATAACGTGTCAATAAATCACCTTTATGATGCACATTCTTAAATGGAATTTTTCTGTGAAATAGTTGGTAATGTGGGTTGTAAAATAGTCTTTGAGTGCTGCATATTTGTCAAATATACAAGGTAAATTCAAGTGTCAATTTAATTGAATCACACATTACAAATATGACCATTGTTGTAACAAATATGCAACCATTTTCACATTTGCAAAGCAGCAAATTGTCGAAGACCCATTGATGTGAGATCAAAAATCCATATGATTGGTCAAAGCCATTTAGGTGATACATCCAGGGATGCCGTACTGCAAACTTTGCCCATGAAAACAGCCAATGCTCTTTTAGACTGTTCCAGTTATTATTGCCTTAACAGTTCCACCGAGAAAACTGCTACAACTGTTGATCTGTCATTGTGTGACAGAGATTCCCCTGAGATCTGCCCTAAATTTGCATTATATGAGTTTGAACTCATATCCTCCAGTCCTGATTTTAATTTGAAGAACTGTTCCAGAATTAGTTTGTTGTATATTTCTGTTAAATCCTACTTCCTGTCTAAGCTAAAAAGTCAAAATATTATTCTTATTCACACACTTACATTAAGGATTAATCTTCATTTCTGCATAACATTCAGGTTAGGCCCTTGTTTCCTGGTCATGATAACAGGATGCATTGGGCCAAATCCTTGAAAAAGAATGGTGAGCTGATGATGTGTCCATTATTACCATGTAAATCAAGCAGCAAATTCAGGAGATGAAAAGCAGCAAAATCAATATTAAAATTTCAGATCTTACTGCTTGATTTGATTTACAATGTTGTTTTCTTCATACAAACAGCATCTCCCCTTCAGACTCCCCATTATTGATAAAAACCTGCAGAATTTGCAAAATAATTGTCCATTAGATAAGCCATTGAAACTAAAGGCTGATAATTGATTGCATAAATACCCTTTTACTAATCTGCTACTAATGAATCACCTCAGCCCAGAATGTAAGCAGTTTAGAATGGTGAATCTCATTCTTCTGGCAATGAATTCTTAGAAGTTATTTTCTCTTGCTCTCTTAATACTGTTTTCCTTTCTCATATTTTGTACTTCTTTCTGTTGTTGGTTACACTTTAATTTGATCTTGTTCAGTAAGGGAATCAAATGTTATGGAAAAGGACAGGAAAATGAATGTGAGGAGTGTTGACTCAGGCATGTTTCTATTGAATAGTGGAGCAGGCTTGAGAGACAAATGATCTACTGCAGTTCCTGTTTCTTATAGTCTTCTGATCACACTATTTTCTTTTCCATCATTCTTCTGTCTCTATCTCAGTCTTGAAATCCCATCATTTAAGAAGATAACTGTTTCTCCTATTGTTCACTGAGATTGTAATTGTCCTTTTGCCCACAATGCATTGATATTAGATCAAGCCTTCAGTAGATTATGGGTGAAACTTTTTTCAAGCTAATGGGTGAAGGCTCAAGTCTCACTAAGGAGCCATCAAGCGAGAGCTCATTTTTTCAAGATTTGAACTGAAGAGAGTATTGTACATGTTACATGTCACCTCTTCTGACTTGATGATCCAGTAACATGATGGTCAATAGTTAAATTACAAAGATGCATCATTTCAGTATCAGATGTTCAAGTGATGTGTAAGCATTTATTCAGGTTAGATTTGGTGAGAGCATTTAACAGAGCATTTTATAGAATTACATTTGCCTGAAGCCCTGACTAACTAACTTTCTTCCACCAGCTCCGTCAGAACAGATAAATTGATCATTCTTGTGATTGTGTGTGGGGTGTGACATAGCTATTGCATTTCTGTAGTCACCCCTCTTCAAAAGCATTTCATTGTGTAACATACTTTGAGATGACAGGACACAATATAAATGCAACATATTTGTCAATTTTCTCTTTCGAATTAAAGGTATGTCTCATTGGCTTTCATTATTTACATGTCACTGATGTTAATGTTGCTTAATGAACGGAAGCTCCCAGTTCTAAAGCTTTTCCGTCGTACACTCCGCAGATAGTTCCGATAGTAGATGACACTGATCACTCTGGCTTGAAAGTGCTTTGACACTATATAGTACAGGATTATATCAAGGCAAGTGCTGAGATTCATCAAGAATGTAGTGAAGGCAGCCCAGGGATTGAAATCGGTGTGGCCACTTTGTAACAGTAATAAAACAAAACAGATATGATAGGGAACGAAACAAACTAGCACTTGAACAATGAGTGTCACAATTATTTTGATAGATTTTTCTTTAGTTTTTGGCTTCAGTTTAGATGTTTTTCCTTTAAGAAGATTGTTGATGATGATACAGTAACATCCAATCATAATGAAAAGGGGCAGGAGAAAAAAGAAAATCACCCGGATAAAGTTCACACTGTTTGCTTCTTTGAGGTGTATGATGTCAAGCATTTTTAGGCAGGTTGTGAAGTTTGAGACCTTGTCAGGATCATTCTTTGAAAACATAAATGGCAAAACAGACACAGTGGTCATTATCCAGATTCCAATACAGCTTGCTGCAGCTTTGCCAATGTGGCGAAGTTCCTTGCTATGTTTGGGTTGGACCACTGCCATGTAACGGTCGACACTGATGAAGGCTAAAAGCCACAGAGCAATGCTGGGGTAAAATATAGTAAGGGCAGCATTGATGCGGCAGAAGACGTCACCAAAGGGCCAGTAATTCTTCCCATAGTAGATCATACGGAAAGGCAACAATATTACAAAGATGAGGTCCAACAGTGCAACATTTGTCATATATATGTTCACAGACGTGCCTTTTTTGGTAGTGCAACTGAAGACCCAGATAGCGGTCACATTAACAGCCAGCCCAATTGTGAAAAGAATGCTGTAAAAGATAATTGCTCCTATTCTGAACTCCGGAGGCTGCAGGTCCACGAGGTCATTGTTCTCTAATTGCATGTTTAGAACGTTGGTTTGCAACTCTCATAACCCTGGAACGTAGATGCATGAACAAAAAAAAAGAATGTTCAATAAATGCTCGTATATAGCAAGCACAGCCAAAAAAATATTCCATTTGCTCCAATAGTCCATATTGATATTTAGGCTTCACACACATCTCTTCTCGCTATTTATTACCACTCCTCTTCATTACATCTGTTGGAATTCCCTCTAACCCGTTCTTCCTCATGGTTTATGTATTTCCTGTAAATTCATCTCTGCTAGTTGTCACAAACATTCCATATTGTATAAAGTTTTATAATCTCAGCACCCTCTGGCTAAAAAGAATTTCTCCCGAATTGCCAATTGGATTTACTAGTGACAATTTTAAATAGCCCCCAGTTACAGTCTGATCTTTCCCCAAGTGAAAACTTTTCCCTCGGTGTATCCTATTAAAAGCTATTCGTAACCTTAAGGAACTCCCCACTCAGGCTTCACTTTTCCCTGTTCAGGCCGAATTAAACTTGTTTTATTAACCTGAAAAGCTTCCTAAGGTAAGAAAAGTCCCTTTATCATAATCCAGTCTTCATGCTCAAAATTCATATCAGAGCATTTCAGAACAAATTAATTAGTTTTGAAGTGCAATCAGAACTTCTGGGTCAGCAATGGCATCATCCAATTTGCTTCTAGGTTCACAACAGCAGCAAATATGTGGAGGTGCCGGTGTTGGACTGGGGTGGACAAAGTTAAAAATCACACAACTGTGTTATAGTCCAACAGGTTTATTTGGAAGCAGTAGCTCTCGGAGCACTGCTCCTTCATCAGCTAGCTGTGGACCTGTGTCTTATGATCCTGCTGCACAACTACCGGATGAAGGAGTAGTCCTCCAAAAGATAGCACTTCCAAATAAACCTGTTGGACTATGACCTGGTGTTGTGTGATTTTTAACTAACAGCTGCAAAAGCAGAGTAACAAGGCAAATGTTGATAGTGATGAGAGTTAAAAGCTATAAAAGTCGAAGGTTCTCACAGCAAAACCACCTAATGTTTGGAACATACATCCTGCTGTTAATACAATTTTTATGTGGCCATTTATGGATACCACCCTCTCTGCCAATAAGATGGAAGCAAGGGTGGACCCTTTGCCAGGATTCACAGCAACAGTTTACTTGACACCAGAATCCATTCAAGAAGAATGTGTAGCTAACAGAACATATATTAATAACCTCAGTGAAGTCTTTTGTTAAAGACACCAACTTATAATTTTGTAGTGCCTCTAAAGCACCATTTAGAATATACTGCCTTCCTAAATTATTTCTTGTTGATTTAATTTAAAATCTTCAAATACATGACCGAAACAATACCAATGTCTCCAGGATCATTTCTCTAACAAAGTACAGTGTGTGTGGAATAATTATGTAATGCAAACAAAATAGGTAAAATCAATCTAGTTATTTACAGCACAGTAGTGTCCAGGTGTGTTTGCTGGGATTACCCAATCAAATCCATCTTGACTAGGATGTCTCCATGGACATTTGTACTGTGAACAGTAACTTGAAAATTCAGCTTTATATAAGCTTAGTGCAGTATTCTGTCTGTGTTATCTAAATAGCTAGTCTCTGGAGTGTCAGGGCTGGTGGGGGTGCTGAGAACACTTGATTCAGTCAGACTCAGAACTGTCCAGTGGAAAATTTGATTGCCCATGAATTGGTGGTCACATTTTCTGACAGATAGTGACTACAGCCATGTTGGTCCCTGTTAAGTATCACTGCGTAAGGGAGCTGAGCTAATATTTGAAGAGATCAGAATTATGAACCCAGCTTTGGTTCAACATCAGTCTGGTTAATCAGCTATTGTATGAAGATTGACCAGAACATACAGAAAAAAAATATGATAATCTTATATATCTTATCAAATAAAGGATGTTACAGTATATTAAAAGAAAAGCCTTTTATCTTTCATAAAATACCACCACAAGTGAACTAGATTGATTTGCGATGTCAGATAAGTTCATTTTCCATCGGATTGCT
Organism: Hemiscyllium ocellatum; assembly: GCF_020745735.1. Classification (NCBI taxonomy): domain Eukaryota; kingdom Metazoa; phylum Chordata; class Chondrichthyes; order Orectolobiformes; family Hemiscylliidae; genus Hemiscyllium; species Hemiscyllium ocellatum. The sequence continues at coordinate 19,284,927 of NC_083406.1, read as the reverse complement.
TGACTTACACAGTGAAGTGAGTGATTGCTGGTTCTTATCGTGTATATAACCCGCTTTTGTAAAACAATGTTAATTAAGCTAAGTATAGAAATGAAAATGCATTCACTGGAGAGACTATAACTCTTCCACAGACAACATTGGATTGAATTTGAATTTTGCATTGTTACTGTTGGAATGATACATTGTAGAAGCAGATTATTTAGCTCAATGTGTTAGTGCCAGAGCTATCCAACTCTTATAATACTTTAATCAAACAGATGTTGATAAACAAACAAATCAAATTTGGTATAAATAATTTGATATATATGGAATGAACTATTGCATTCTGCAGCTTTTTGATTTTTGAGGGGCTGGTTTAAAAGTTGGACTTCGTTAAAGCCATTTTCAAAAATTATTGTTCTGGAACTCTAGGCCTTCATAATGAAGTACAGTTCAGCGTTTATCTTTCTGAATATCATTTTCTGCTGCTCAAAGCAAAGATTACAATTGGGAGTATCTTTAAACAAATAATTCCACGTTAAAATGTAGTATTTGGATAATCTTACCTCAATTGGACTGTCCAAGACAACAAAACGTCCAGATGCCAGATTTGAATAAGTAGTTGAATGTAAAGGAAATGTGTGTTTCCCCTTGATCTCGTTATGTTTCGCAGGCTTCTAAAATAGTAGTGAAGTGTTTGCAGATTGCTGCATTTGTTAAGAGCGGAAGTACTGTCACAAACGCCTAAGCTGAGCTTGACACTGGTCATGTTGGGAACTGTGCAGCTTCTTTCAAGATTAGTTGCACAGACTGCCTTCCTCATATTAGACTCAAAGAAGATCTTTCGATTCTCCTGTGTGGCTTTTAGATTTTTGTGTCTATTTCATATTGTTTCAGCAACAGTATCAAAGTACTGAACTTTGAATAAAAGATTGTTTTTTGAAAACTTGCTTCTTGTTTCAAACAAAGCAATCACTTAGGCAAGGAAACAAAGCATAACTCTCAGATATGATTGTACTATTCTTTAGAAAATGTACTTTGTTTTTTTCTGTACAATGATAGGAGATCAAAAGGAAAAAAAATACAATTTCAAAGCTTTAAAATCTTGACCATTTATAGAGTCATAGAGATGTACAGCATGGAAACAGACCCTTCGGTCCAACCTGTCCATGCCGACCAGATATCCTAACCCAATATAGTCCCACCTGCCAGCACCCGGCCCATATCCCTCCAAACCCTTCCTATTCATATGCCCATCCAAATGCCTCTTAAATGTTGCAATTGTACCAGCCTCCACCACATCCTCTGGCAGCTCATTCCATATACGTACCACCCTCTGCGTGAAAAAGTTGCCCCTTAGGTCTCTTTTACATCTTTCCCCTATCACCCTAAACCTATGCCACCTAGTTCTGGACTCCCCAACCCCAGGGAAAAGACTTTGCCTATTTATCCTATCCATGCTCCTCATAATTTTGTAAACCTCTATAAAGGTCACCCCTCAGCCTCCGACGCTCCGGGAAAACAGCCCCAGCCTGTTCAGCCTCTCGTTGTAGCTCAGATCCTCCAACCCTGGCAACATCCTTGTAAATCTTTTCTGAACCCTTTCAAGTTTCACAACATCTTTCCGATAGGAAGGAGACCAGAATTACATGCAATATTCCAACAGTGACCTCCCATGACCTCCCAACTCCTGTACTCAATACTCTGGCCAATAAAGGAAAGCATACCAAATGCCTTCACTATCCTATCTACCTGCGCCTCCACTTTCAAGGAGCTATGAACCTGCACTCCAAGGTCTTTTTGTTCAGCAATACTCCCTAGGACCTTACCATTAAGTGTGTAAGTCCTGCTAAAATTTGCTTTCCCAAAATACAGCACCTCACATTTAGCTGAATTAAACTCCATCTGCCACTTCTCAGCCCATTGGCCCATCTGGTCAAGATCCTGTTGTAATCTGAGGTAACCCCCTTCGCTGTCCACTACACCTGCAATTTTGGTGTCATCTGCAAACTTACTAACTGTACCTCTTATGCTTGTATCTAAATTATTTATGTAAATGACAAAAAGTAGAGGGCCCAGCACCAATCCTTGTATCAATCTACTGGTCACAGGCCTTCAGTCTGAAAAACAACCCTCCACCACCACCCTCTGTCTTCTACCTTTGAGCCAGTTCTGTATCCAAATGGCTAGTTCTCCCTGTATTCCATGAGACCTAATCTTGCTAATCAGTCTCTCATGGGGAACCTTGTCGAATTCCTTACTGAAGTCCATATAGATCACATCTACTGCTCTGCCCTCATCAATCTTCTTTGTTACTTCATCAAAAAACTCAATCAAGTTTGTGAGACATGATTTCCCACGCAGAAAGCCATGTTGACTCTCCATAATCAGTCCTTGCCTTTCCAAATACATGTACATCCTGTCCCTCAGGATTCCCTCCAACAACTTGCCCACCACTGAGGTCAGGCTCACTGGTCTATAGTTTCCTGGCTTGCCCTTAGCACCCTTCTTAAACAGTGGCACCACGTTTGCCAACCTCCAGTCTTCAAGCACCTCACCTGTGACTATTGATGATAAAAATATCTCAGCAAGAGGCCCAGCAATCACTTTTCTAGCTTCCCACAGAATTCTCGGGTACACCTGATTAGGCCCTGGGGATTTATCCACCTTTATGCATTTCAAGACATCCAGCACTTACTCCTTTGTAATCTGGACATTTTGTAAGATGCCACCATCTATTTCCCTACAGTCTATATCTTCCATATCTTTTTCCACAGTAAATACTGATGGAAAATATTCATTTAGTATCTCCCCCATTTTCTGTGGCTTCACAGAAAAGCCGCCTTGCTGATCTTTGAGGGGCCCGATTCTCTCCCTAGTTACCCTTTTGTCCTTAATATATTTGTAAAAACCCTTTTCATTCTCCTTAATTCTATTTGCCAAAGCTATCTCATGTCCCCGTTTTGCCCTCCTGATTTCCCTCTTAAGTGGGATGTTGTATGGACAATTTTTTTTATTTTCATGTTACAAACCATATACTGTCAACAGGAAATGTGGCGAATCGGAACATACTGCGCTTTCATTTTCCTCAGAGAACAAACAGCCTTTAAAATACTTTGACAATATTCTATGACAGTGTTAAAATAAATCGAGATGAATATCTAAAGCTTACACAGTGTAAAAACATTTCCCATCAATATTAGGTATCAAGTTTTTGAATGCCGTTTTAACACTCAGCCATTTAATATTCTAACAGTTCTTTTCAATAATGTTGTGCTTTACTTTGGCCTTTTTTAAAAGATGTTTAGATTTTTAAATTTTCCAAATTAATCTTCACAAGTTGAATGATCATTGTGAAGCTTCAAGGCTGAGGCTGGAACTTAGACTTCAACTTATTGGGATTTGTGTAATAGCAAAAATAACTAAAATGAAAGCATTCTTTCAGTTCTGTTTTCTTTATCATTTGTGTGTATATACATTTGTTATATATTTATTCTTGGATGTTGGTTTTGTTCATCACTAATTTTCCTGGTGAAGTTGATTGTCAGTTGCCTTCTTGAACAGCTGCAGTCTGTGTGGTTCAGGTACACCCACAATGCTGTTTGGAAGGGAGTTCAGGATTTTAATTCAGTCATGATGAAGAAACAATGTTATTGTTCCAAGTCAGGATGAAATGTGACATGGTGGAGAACTTGCTGGTGGTGGTGTTCATAGGAAATAAGAGCAGGAGTAGACAATGTAGATCCTTGGGGCCTGCTCCATCATTCAGAACAAACATGGCTTATCATCAACCTTAATTCCATTGTCCTCTACCGTTGTTCCCTATATCCCTTAATTCTCTAAGAGACAAAGATTCTGACCATCTCATCTTTAAATATATTCTGTGATACAGCATCCACAACCCTCCCGGGCAGTGGTTTTCAACGAGTGTGCCATGAAACGTTTGGAAAACAACACTGTCTTACCTGGTGTCAGCATTGTGTTTATGCTTCCAATCTCTTCCACAGCCTCTGTGTATATTATTGAAGGCAGTATCTGCTGACATAGGCATCTCTAGGCCTCCAGAACCTCTCATGCATTGACTTCTATCATCACCTTTTAGTGGCTTTTGTGTGGAGATTTGTAACTGTGAATGCAAGAGAAGGGAAATCCACTTGATTATGCAGCCTCTTTTGTGCAAGTATTGGTCGAAACATTCAATATGAGAATGTGCAATGATTGTGTATCATATATCATTATCATATGACAAGAAACAGTATTTACACAGTTAAGAGAGACACAATTGAAATAACTGTTGAACTGGCCTGCTTGCCTGGATATGTTTCTATGTTAACACGGACTTTAAAGTGAATATTTTTGGAATTTGTTTTACTTATGCAATTGATTTAAGCCTTAGATTCGAAAAAGAAATGGATAAGTTTCTTGTCAAAAGAAGTGATTCTTCTGCTAATTCATTCGATGAAACATTTGAAATTCAGTGTAAAACGGGCAAGAACTGTTCAAGGGCAGTATAATGAGAGCTATCTGGCCTTTGGATTTTCATAGACAGGAGATTGCCCCTTACCTGAATGTCTAATTTTCAGAGAGAAATTGTTGAACACTGCGATGATACCAAGTAGGTTAAGATGCTATTTACAGATAAAGCATCCATCTCATGTAAGCAATCCCATTCAATACTTGAAGAGCATATGAAGAAGCAGGTCCAACGTTGGATGGACAAAGCTCAAGAGGCTAGTCACCTAGTGCCTGAACTTACAGCAAAATCAAAGGAGGCTCTATATCAATGTTTAAACCTTAATCATACCTGATATAAAAAAGGTTGTAGGACCTAATTCAACAAAAGAAATCAATGAAATTCCAGTCTCTGATAACACAGTTAAATGGCCGATTGACAGTATGTCGGCTGATATTGAAGCAATGCTGTAAGAGGAGTAAGCTGCGAGTGGAAAGTTTGCTTTGCAGATTGGCGGGTTCACCAATAAAAGTGAACATTTCCAGCTGCTGGAATATTCAATAGTTGATGGGAAGTTCATTAAGACTGATGGATTTGAAATATCAATGCTTTTGATTCTTATTTGACTTGTATGCATTATGTTGCGAACCTCTCTTGTAAGTCCACAACCGTAGTAAATGCAAGCAAATATGTCGTTTATGAGTATTCAATTCATCCAAAAAAAGTGGATGTGCCATGGAATCATTTATCTCATTGAAGTGTGCCTTGATGTTGAAAAGACTGGGAACCACTGCTCTAGGGTAGTGGATTCCAAAGATTTAAAACCTATCATGTGAAGAAATGTTCTCATCTAATTCCAAGATGATTGGCCCCTTCCTTTGAGACTGTACCTCCATGTTCTAGATCCTTCCATTTGGAGAGACATCATGTGCCTGCTGCCTTTGTTTGTAGGAGATCATGAATTTCGAAGGTACTGTGAAGGAAACTTGGTGATCAGCTGCATCATGTATATACGGTATATAGTTCCATCACTGTTCATTGCTGATGGATGGAGTTAATGTTTAAGCTCTTTGATGAAGTAGACAACTTTGTCCTGAATTGTGTCCACCCTCCTGAGTGTTTTTGGAGCTGGACTTGCACAGGCAAGTTGCAAGTATGCCATTATAATTCGTCTTCAATTGTGCCTTGGAGGTCACAGAAAGACTCAAGAAATCACTTGAGTAAAGACTGGAGCTTTTTATTTTCCTGTTTTGTTGATTGTAGACTAAAATGGAAAAGGGACTTTTGAAAACCAAGTGTAATGGAAGGGCTTACTACACATTTTCAGTAAATCACTTTTAAATTCATTGGACATGTCTTTACACTGCTGCTTTGATCAACCAGTGGGGAGGCTAATTGCAGATAGGCTGACACCAAAGGGTGTGTACAAAGTGAGTTTCAGCGAGCAACAAGTAGTTTTTGTAGTTGTGACCAGTTGTTGATGACAGAAATCTTTAGCTTGCCAACAACTATATGATTGAGTCCTGGGCAGCGTTCTCTCTAAACTACACAGCTATGCACACGTCAGCACACTGATTATGGCATTTACTTCTGGTTTTGGAAGGCATTGTCATGCATGGACTTCAAAGCCCTCTGCAGCTGGCAAGCAAATTTACAGTCCTGGGTAACTGAATAGCTTGTGGGTGTGAAAGATATGGCCAGAAGCCTTTGGACCTCCTGACAGGTGGTGGTGTGTCTCTCCTGCACTAAAAAAAATCCTGAAGCCTAAAATAAGCCAACGTTTTTTTCTTTCACCAGTTGGTTAAAAACTGAACCAATAAGTTAGAAGTGAAATAATTTGTGAGCTGGTCGCTCTGGGTCTTCTGCAAGGGAGTGAAAAGTGTCTGGAGAAGTGAGATTGAAGAACAGGAAGTCATGAGAAGCAATAGAAGAGGGGCCATTGAACAGCCTTCCAGTTTTTTTCTGTTCCCCCATAACACTAATATATAGATATAGATACACACACTACACATACAGGGGACTTTTACAAGGGTTTAGAGTTCATAGTTGTTTATCTATTATTTGAACCTATTAATTTGTTAAAGTAATAATTCTTGTTCAGTACATGATTTCTGCACCCCAACTGTTAAAACAAAAAACAGGTAAATTGGGGGATTTTGTGTACTTTGATGACATCTTTAACTTTTCAGATGCATCCTAGAATATTAGGACCTAATTTCAAGTGCACTACCAAAGTGCAAGATGATGCTTGCTGCAGAATACCCAGGCTCTGGTCTGCTGTCATGGAGTCATAGATTCATATAGTGCAGAAAAGGCCCATTGAGTTTGCACCTACATATTTACCACTAAAGGTGCACTACTTTCCTGCACTTGTCCCATGTCCTTGAATTTAATGATGTTTGAAGTGCTCATCCAAATATTTTTTAAAGGTTGTAAGGTTTCTGGCCTCCACTATCTTCCCGTGCCAGATTCCCACCACCTGCTGACTGAAATTGTTATTTTTCCCAAATCCCCTCTGAATCTCTTGCCCCTTACCCTAAAACTGTGCCCTCTCATGATTGACCTCTCAACCAAGGGGAACAGCTGCTCTCTGCTCACCTTGTCCATACCCCTCAATATTATACACCTTAAATATATACTTAAACCCCTCAGTTTTCTCTGCTTTAAAGTAAATAGTCCAAACCTATTCTAGTCTCTCCTTATTGCTCAGTGTCTCTGTCCCAGGCAACATTCTGGTGAACTTGCTGGTGTATCTCCTCCAGTGTTGTCACATCCTTCCTGTAGTGAGGTGACTAGAACAGCACACAGTACTCCAACAATATTTATATGGTTAGTCCAATTACATTTTCAGTTAAAGATGACCCTCAGCATGTTAATGTGGGGCATTTCACAATAATAATGTAATTGAATGTCATTGAGAAATGTTTTGATTAGTTGAAGATCATCATTAACTGCCACTTGTGTGGTGCATTTATCACTTATCAGCTAACACTTGGATGTTGTTTGCTCTTTGTGTTACAATTGTTACATTTCTGAAGAACTATTAATATGGCTGAACACTACAATCATCAGTCAGTAACCTTTTTCTGAGCATGCATTGAAGAAAAAAGACATCTGAAGATGGTTGGTCTAAAAGTTCATACAACGTTGACCTGAGACTGAGCTGATTGGTTTCCATAATAGCTCTGTGACTCCACTGTTGTATCATGGAACAAGGCCACTTATCCCATTGTGTTTGTCCTAGCTCTTTGAGAGAACTGCAACTGTCTGTGCGGAGTTTGCACGTTCTCCGCGTGACTGTGTGGGTTTCCTCCCACAGCCCAAAGATATGCAGGTCAAGTGAATTGGCCATGCTAAATTGCCCATGGTGTTAGGTGCATTAGTCAGAGGGAAATGGGTCTGGGTGGGTTACTCTTCGGAGGGTTGGTGTGGACTTGTTGGGCTGAATGGCCTGTTTCCACACTGTAGGGAATCTAATCTAATCTAATCTAATTTAAATAACTATGCAGTTTCCACCCATGACCTTTACCACCTAGAAGGACCAGGAAACACCACCCCCTGTAAGTTCCCATTCAATCCACACCATCCTGACCTGGAATTATATCATCATTCCTTCACTGTCATTGTGCCATAATCCTGGAGCTCCCTTCCTAAAGGCATGGTAGATGTCGCTACAGCACTGAGGACTGCAGCAATTCAAGAAGACAGCTCACCACCACTCTCTCAAGGGCAGTTTAGAGATGGACAATAAAAGCTGGCCTAGCCAGTGATGCCTACGTCACATAAATTAATTCTAAATCCCCTTTTTTTTAGATTAGATTAGATTACTTACAGTGTGGAAACAGGCCCTTCGGCACAACAAGTCCACACCGACCCACCGAAGCGCAACCCACCCAGACCCATTCCCCTTCATTTGTCCCTTCAGAAAACACTACGGGCAATTTAGCATGGCCAATTCACCTCACCTGCACATTTTTGGACTGTGGGAGGAAACCAGAGCACCCGGAGGAAACCCACGCAGACACGGGGCGAATGTGCAAACTCCACACAGACAGTCGCCTGAGGCGGGAAATGAACCTGGGTCTCTGGCGCTGTGAGGCAGCAGTGCTAACCACTGTACCACCGTGCCACCCACTTTTGAAAGTTGTTATTTAATTGGCAACCTGTACCCTTTCAGGCAGAGCTTTCCAGATCATCACAATTTTGCTGCAACAAACTTATTCTCCTCAGCTGACCCTCTGGACCTTTTGCCTGTTATCTTGAATCTGTATCCTCTGATTTACCTGTTCTTCTGCTGCTGGAAGCAGTTTATCATTATCAACCCTATGAAAAGGATTTTGGGCACCTCTATTAGCATTCCCCTTAGTCTTCTCGGCTCAAAGGAGAATAATCCCTGTTTCCCAAGTCTCACCATTTCATTGAAATTTTTCATCCCTGAAATTTTATATAAACTTTCCTCTGTACTTTCCAAAATTTCTGAACATCCTTCCAAAAGTATGGTACCCCCTCAGAATTGGATACTACAAGCCTAATCATGCAATAACCAATGTTTTAGCAAAATTTCATGGCTTTTGTACTCTATGATACTGTTTATAGAGCTGAGAATATAGAATGTGTTTATAGGTTTTTTCAACTTGTTCTACTCATTTTAATGATTGTATACGTAGATCTCCAATTAAGACGCCATGTTTATAATTAACAACTTGTTTTAAAATTGAAACCTGCAAAATGATTTTATTTCAAGTTCCTCTGACCTGAAGTATACAGCCCATCCGACAGTGAGGCACTCCCTCAATGTTGTACCTCCAGCATGCAGCATAGGCAGCACTCAATCACTGCTCACCTCCTGACCATGCACCACTTTCTCATGGTGAGCTGCCTTTTTGAACTGCTGCAGTCCCTATGCTCAAGGTATATGCACAATTCCATTAGGGAGAGAATTCCAAGGTGTTGACCCAGAAAGATTGCTAATATATTTCCAAGTCAGATGGGAGGGGAACTTGCCAGTGGTGGTGTTCCGATGTATCTGCTGCCCTTGGGTTGTGGGTTTGAGCAGTGCTGTCTAAGAATCTTTGGTGAATTTCTTGTAGATAGTACACACTGCTGCTGCTGAGCATCAGTGGAGAGAGTGGGTGCTTGTGGATGTGGTGGCACAGTTCAGTGCTCTCTCAGTATTGCTACTGCAGCAATGCAGTGCTCTTTCAGTACTGCTATTCTCACCATGCATCTTTCCCTCAGTACTGCCTATGATACTGCCCTTCTGGCATTGCAACAGTTCCTCAGCACTACCCTTTCTGGTAGTGCAGCTCTCCCTCGGCAATGCCCTTTTGACACTACAGCTCTTCCTCAGTAGTGTGCTCCATTTGTGCAACACTTTCTCAGTACTATCCCTCCATTGTACAGCACTCCCTTAGTACTGTCCTACCAATGAAGCAGCTCTCCTCCAATACTGTCCCTCCAACAGTGCAACACTCCCATAGCTTTGACCTTCCAACAATGCAGTGTTTCCTCACTACTGCCTCTCCAGCAGCTCAATTTTTCTTTGAGTTCGCCAATAAAGAGTGTAATACTCCCTTAGACTGTGGATTGCTAACATGGATATTTGTGTTCCTATTTCTGCTGCTGTGGGTCTTGAACCCATAACATTATGAAGTAGACAAGTGTACGACAGACTAAACCAAAGTGAACATTTAGGCTGCTATCTTGTTTTACTCAATAGTCCTCTTGACAAAACAGAAGTTTAATTATGATGATATATGGTTTTCCTGTGTTATGTTGCAAACTATGAAAGCTTCACTTGTCCCTTGTCACCACATATGCAGGAAGTGTGTGCAGCTCAGCTTTTTAAAATTCTCTTGTGGGATATGGGCGTCACTAGCTGGCCAGCAATTATTGTCTTCTGGTTGTCCTTGAGAAGGGGAAGGTGAGCTGCCTTCCTGAACTACTGCAGTCCATATGCTGTAGGTAGGCGCACAATTCCATTAGGGAGAGAATTCCAAGATGTTGACCCAGAAAGAATGGCAATATATTTCCAGGTCAGTTGGTAGGGGAAGTTGCCAGTGCTGCTGTTCCGATGTATCTGCTGCCCTTGTCCTTCTAGATGGCAGTGGTTATGGGTTTGGGAGATGCTGTGTAAGAATCTTTGGTGAATTTCTGCAGTGCATCTTGTAGATAGTACACACTGTTGCTACTGAGCATCAGTGGTGGAAAGAGTGGATGCTTGTGGGTGTGGTGCCAATCAAGTGAGCTGCTTCAGCCTGGATGGTGTCAAGCTCCTTGAGTATTGTTGGAGCTGCATCCATCCAAGCAAATGGGGAGTATTCCATCACACTCCTGACTTGTGCCTTGTTGACAGGCTTTGCGGAGTCAGGAGGTGAGTTCTTCGCTACAGTGTTCCGAGACACTGACCTGCTCTTCTCGCCACTATATTTATATTATGAGTCTAGTTGAGTGTGTGGTCAATAATAATCCCCTAGAATGTTAATAGTGGAGGATTCAGTGATATAACTGCATTGAATGCCAAGGGACTGTAGTTAGTTTGACTCTTTATTGGAGATGGTCAGAGTCTGGCATTTATGTGGCAGGTGTAGAGCATTCACTGTAGACCATTTGCGATGCTGTGTGTCTCAGTTTTGCATGTTCAGTGAGGTGTGCCCACTGCAAGTCATCACTGAATAGGCAGAAATGGCATCAGTGACAACCAGACTGAGGAGAGGAAGGCAGATAGTTCTGGAGTCCCCTGTTTCCATCCCCCTTTCTAACAGATAACACCATTTTGGATGCTGTTTGGTGTGATGACTATGCAGAGAAAGCAATGCATGCTAATTTCATGGCAATATGGGTGGGACTGCTGCACCAGAGGGAATGAAGACGAACAGCAGGGTTTTAATGGTAGGGGTGAAGTGTATCCCAGGCTGCTGAGTGGGGCAAGGGAGGAAATAGAGGAGTCTTCAATTCGTTCTTGCCACAGGAGAGGTGCCAGAGGACTGGAGGACAGCCAATGCAGACACTGTTGTTCAAGAAGGAGGCAAACAAGTGATGAACTAGCAAACTACAGGTCAATCCGTCTAACCTCAGTGGTGAGCAAACTCTTCAAAGCAGGTTCTGAGGGACTGTATCAATCTGCACTTGGAGAGGCAAGGATTCATCAAGAATAAACAAATCCATGCTGATAAGGGGAGATAATGTCTGAACAACTTGATTGATTTTTAAAGAGGTGACGAGGTGCATAATTAACGGCAATGCATTCAATATCACATACTTGAGCTTTAGCAATGTTTTTGATAAGGTCCTGCATGGGAGACTGTAGGGAAGGTGAGAGCTCATGAAATCCAAGAAAATTTGCCAAATGGCTGAGTGGCATGAGCAGAGGATGATGGTAAAGGACTAGTTTCTTCATTGGAAGTCTGACCAGTGGAGTTCATGCTTTTTGTGGTATATATGAATGATTTAGAATTGAATGTATGGGGTTGATTGGTGACCCTCAGGCTAAACACCACCAGTCATCTCTCTATGATGAGGGAGCAGCCCTACAGTCTGGTGGAACTGTGACAACTTTACTTTTACTTTTTGGTAGGGGTAGAAACCCTCATAGCATTTAAAAAGTATTTAGGTGTACACTTGCAATGCCAAGGCAAACGAAGCTCTCGGCCAAATGCTGGAAAATGGGATTGGAATAGTTAGGTGGTTGTTTTTGATTGGCGCAGACTCAAAGGCTGAAACTACTTTTTTTGGGTTATGGTCCTCTATGATTCGTTGATTGCAGTTTGTTCATGTGCCTTTTTCAGCCACAATTTCTTGGAAGTTTTCAAAACGCATTGTTAACACACCCCTGACAAAAAGAAAATAACTTTTTTAGCAGACCAGTTTATTTTTAAACCAAGTCATAGAATCATAGTCATAGCGATGTGCAGCACGGAAACAGACCCTTCAGTCCAACTCATCCATGCCGACCAGATATCCCAATCCAATCTAGTCCCACCTGTCAGCACTTGGCCCATATGCTTTCAAACCCTTCCTATTCATATACCCATCCAGATGCCTTTTAAATGTTGCAATTGTACCAGCCTCCACCACTTCCTCTGGCAGCTCATTCTATACACATACCACCCTCTGAGTGAAAAAGTTGCCTCTTAGGTCTCGTTTATATTTTTCCCCTCTCACCTTAAACCTATGCCCTCTAGCTCTGGACTCCCCCACCTCAAAGAAAATACTTTGTCTATTTATCCTATCCATGCCCCTCATGATTTTATGAACCTCTGTAAGGTCACCCTTCAGCCTCTGACGCTCCAGGGAAAACAGCCCCAGCCTGTTCAACCTCTCCCTCTCTCTCAAATCCTCCAACCCTGGCAACATCCTTTAAATCTTTTCTGAACCCTTTCAAGTTTCACAACATCTTTCCAATAGGAAGGAGACCAGAATTGCACGCAATATTCCAACAGTGGCCCAACCAGTGACCTGTACAGCCGCAGCATGACCTCCCAATACCTGTACTCAATACTCTGACTAATAAAAGAAAGCATACCAAACGCCGCCTTCACTATCCTATCTACCTACGACTCCACTTTCAAGGAGCTATGAACCTGCACTCCAAGGTTTGTTGTTCAGTAACACTCCCTAGGACCTTACCATTAAGTATATAAATCCTGCTAAGATTTGCTTTCCCAAAATGCAGCACCTCGCGTTTACCTAAATTGAACTCCATCTGCCACTTCTCAGCCCATTGGTCCATCTGATCAAGATCCTGTTGTAATCTGAGGTAATCTTCTTTGCTGTCCACTATACCTCCAACTTTGGTGTCATCAGCAAACTGATCAGCATGGGGCGGTATGGTGGCTCAGTGATTAGCACTGCTGCCTCACAGCACTGGTGTCCCAGGTTTGATTCCAGCCTCAGGTGACTGTCTGTGTGGAGTTTGCACAATCTCCCTGTGTCTGCATGGATTTCCTCCGGGTGTTATGGTTTCCTCCCACAGTCTAAAGATGTGCAAGTCAGGTGAATTGGCCATGCAAAATTGCTCATAGTGTTAGATGCATTAGTCAGAGGGAAATGGGTCTGGGTGGGTTACTCTTCGGAGGGTCGATGTGGACTTGTTGGACCGAAGGGCCTGTTTCCACACTGTATGGAATCTAATCTATAACTGGTCTATAGTTCCTTCGCTTGTCCTTACCACCTTTCTTAAACAGTGGCACCACATTAGCCAACCACCAGTCTTCCAACACCTCACCTGTGACTATCAATAATACAAGTATCTCAGTAAGAGGCCCAGCAATCACTTCCCTAGCTTCCCACAGAGTTCTAGGGTACACCTAATCAGGTCCTGGGGGTTTTTTCCACTTTTATGCGTTTCAAGACATCCAGCACATCCTCCTCTGTAATGGACATTTTTCAAGATGTCACCATCTATTTCCCTACATTCTATATCTTCCATGTCCTTTTCCACAGTAAATACTGATGCAAAATACTCGGTTAATATCTGCCCCATCTCCTGCAGCTCCACACAAAGGCCCCCTTGCTGATCTTTGAGGGGCCCTATTCTCTTCCTAGTTACCTTTTTGTCCTTAATGCATTTGTAAAAATCCTTTGGATTCTCCTTAATTCTATTTGCCAAAGCTATCTCATGTCCCCTTTTTGCCCTCCTGATTTCTCTCTTAAGTGTACTCCTACTGCCTTTATACCCTTCTAAGGATTCATTCGATCTATCCTGTCTATACCTGACATATGCTTCCTTTTATTTAACCAAACCCTCAATGTCTTTAGTTATCCAGCATTCCCTATACCTACCAGCCTTTCCTTTCACCCTGAGAGGAATATACTTTCTCTATACACTCATTATCTCACTTCTGAAGGCTACCCATTTTTCAGCCATCCCTTTACTGCAAACATCTGTGCCCAATCAGCTTTTGAAAGTTCTTGCCTAATACTGTCAAAATTGGCCTTCCACCAATTTAGAACTTCAACTTTTAGATCTGATCTATCCTTTTCATCACTATTTTAAAACTAATAGAAGTGCTCCCCCACTGACACCTCAGTCACCTGCTCTGCCTTATTCCCCAAGAATAGGTCAAGTTTTGCACCTCCTCTAATAGGTAGAACGACATACTGAATCAGAAAAATTGTCTTGTATGCACTTAACAGAGTCCTCTCCATCTAAACCCTTAACACCATGGTAGTCCCTGTCTATGTTTGGAAAGTTAAAATCCCTACCATAACCACCCTATTATTCTTATAGATAACTGAGATCTCCTTACAAATTTGTTTCACAATTTCCCTTTGACTATTAGGGGGTCTATAATAGAATCCCAATAAGGTGATCATCCCTTTCTTATTTCGCAGTTTCACCCAAATAACTTTCTTATGCTCACATACAAATCATTTATGTAAATGATGAAAAGTAGTGGACCCAGCACTGATCCTTGTGGCACTCCACTGGTGACAGGACTCCAGTCTGAAAAACAACCCTCGACCATCACCTTCTATCTTTTACCTTTAAGCCAGTTCTGTATCCAAATAGCAAGTTTGCCCTGTATTCCATGAGATCTAACCTTGCTCACCAGTCTCCCATGGGGAACCTCATCGAATGCCTTAATGAGGTCTATATAGATCCCATCTACTGCTCTGCCCTCATCAATCCTCTTTGTTACTTCTTCAAAAAACTCAATCAAGTTTGTGAGACATGATTTCCCACACACAAAGCCATGTTGACTCTCCCTAATCAGTCCTTTCTTTTCCAAATACATGTACATCTCGTCCCTCAGGATTCCCTCCAACAACTTGACAAGCACCCACGTAAGTGTATTTTCATGTGCATTTTGATAAAACTGTTTTCCAAATATTAACATTCCCTTTTTGAGAGGCTGTATCAGTTCAGAATAATTTACAATTATTAGACACCAGTTTTGCATTAATACAGTGTCATCAGAGATCCTTTGCCTTTTGTGGGACTCTACAATGTTGCTTTAAAAAAGGGAATCTCAAAAATATTTTTTCTGCATAAACCTTGATGTGAATTTTCTAAGATTTATTGCACAATAACTAAAACGAGCACACATTATTTCAGTTACCATTTGGGCCACGGCACTGTATCTCAGTGGTTAGTACTGCTGCCTCTCAGCACCAGGTCCCAGGTTCGATTCCAGCCACTGGTGACTGTCTGTGTGGTCTTTGCACATTCTCCCCGTGTCTGCGTGGGTTTCCTCCAGGTGCTCCGGTTTCCTCCCACAGTCCAAAGATGTGCAGGTCAGGTGAATTGTTCATTCTAAATTGCCCATAGTATTAGGTGCATTAGTCAGAGGGAAATGGGTCTGGTGGGTTACTGTTCGGAGGGTCGGTGTGGACTGGTTGGGCCAAAGGGCCTGTTCCCACACTAAAAAAAAATGTGTGGCACAGTGGTTAGCACTGCAGCCACAGAGCGCCAGAGACCCAGGTTCAATTCCCGCCTCAGGCAACTCTCTGTGTGGAGTTTGCACATTCTCCCCATGTCTGCATGAGTTTCCTCTGGGTACTCTGGTTTCCTCTCACAGTCCAAAAATGTGCAGGTTAGGTGAATTGGCCATTCTAAATTACCTGTAGTGTTAGATGAAGGGGTAATTGTAGGGGAATGGGTCTGGGTGGGTTGGTCTTCGGAGGGTTGGTTTGGACTTGTTGGGCTGAAAGGCCTGTTTCCACCCTGTTAGTAATCTAATGTAATCTAATGCAAAGCAAATAACTATTTTAGTAATTTTGATTCTATCTTTTGTTAGAGAAGTTACCTCTTTTACTCCCCACTTCTGGTCTTCCATTCTTCTCTTAGTTCATCTCCAAAGTCATTTGTCTACAATCCAAATTTGTGCAACTATCTCCACCACCCCTCCCAACACTCATTCACAGTGTCCAGTTTATCCAAGGTTCAATTTCCAGATCTCCACTCTGCAGTTGTTCACATTTTATTAATAGCACCCAGTGTATCTGAATCAGGAAGTGAAAATTCGGTTGATTCATGACCCTGCTCTGTTATTTATCAGCCATTGCTCAGCTGACTGCACAGAGGACAAAGGTTGAGAATTCAGGTTCCCCCTTCTAAAGAATTGAGCACAAAATGCAGGCCAGTGCTGAAGGAATGCTGCAGTGTCAGAGGGTTGGTACTTTGTGATGCCCTATGGTGCTGTTTGAATGCACATCTGTCATGAATTCTATCTTTCCATTATACCGGCTCAGACATCCCCATAAATGAATACTCAATGTGGACCAGCCACCTGCCTAGATGCCCCTAGACTGGTGGTATAATTATGTCATTATCAGTTAAAAAACTGGACCAGAAGTGAAGCTTCTTGTAAAAAGGAGGTTGGAATGGAAGGGAAGGTAGTTTGGTGAGGGAATGGGGAACTGTAATGTCTGAAGCTTGGGTGTTTCCGCATTTGACCAGCACACTGTACTAGTGATTAGTCTGCTTCTGTCTCTGCTTGTCTCTAAAATTATATCTTTGTTTTGCAGTGAAGGGTGTCAGCTTATTTTATGTCAATATCTGTGACTTTTCTTTAGATAGTTTGTGAATGACAGTGGAAGTCTCAACAGAGACTAGAACACTTCTTATCCACGCCCTATTGTCATCATTGAGCATTCTCAACGTAGGTATGAGGATCAGTAAAGGGATACAGCTTACCTTAATGGATTTTAGCCATTACTGAAGGTCAGAAGTATATTCTTTACATTGTTAGTGTAATTATTCAAGACTCTCTTCAGAAGCTTGAGCACAGAAAGGCTAGCCAATTCTGATGCAGCACTGAGGGAGTTGCTGCTGCATTCATAGAATCCCTGCAGTGTGGAAGCAGGTTATTTGGCCCATCAAGTCCACATTGACCCTCTGAAGTGCATTCCTTTCAGACCCATCAGCTACCCTATCTCTGAAACCCTGCATTTCCCATGGCTAACCCACCAAGCTTGCACATCCTGGGGCACTATGGGCAATTTAACGTGGCCAATCCACCTAGCCAGCACATTTTTGTAACTGGAGAGGAAACTGGAGAATCTATAGGAAACTCATGCAGACACCAGGAGAATGTGCTAACTCCATATAGACAATCATACAAGGCTGGAATCGAATCTGGTCCCTGATGCTATGAGGGAGCGGTGCTAACCTCTGAGCCACTGTGTTAACCCAAAATCTTTTTCCTTGACCAGGAATCGAATCTGAGCCATGGCAATGAAAGCACCAAATCCTAACCAGTAGACCACCAAGGAGGTGCCATTTTCAAGATGAGATATTAAACTCAACATCCCATTTGCCATTTTTAGGTGGATGTAAAGATCCTATGGCAATGATTAGGAGAAAAGCTGGTGCTTTTTGAAGTTCTGGCCAATATGTATGAATCAGCATCTCCAAAAAGAAAGAGTTATCTGCTTATTATCTTTTTGTGGAAGCTTTCTACTTGAACATTGGTTACTTCAGAAGAAAATCAAATCTGTCTTTTTCTTTAATTGTTTATGTTAGTGAATAATTTTAACTGAAATAGTGATTTAATCTTAAAAAAAATATTTTTCTCCAGTTAAAGCAAGTTTTCCAGATCAAATATAACATTGATTTAGTCACAAGAGTTTCAGTGTAAGTTTTGGACTGAATCAGTGTCATATGTGTTTGTGTGTGGTGTGGTATTTTACAGTCTAGCTGGAAATTTCAGTTGCTATGGCAACATGCACTTTCATAGGTATGTTGTAATTTGGAGCTCATCATATGGCTGATGATGAATAACTTCCAGTCTAGCCGCCTGCCATTGATGTGTGTTGGAACCATTTGTAGGTTGGTAGTCAACCTGTTTGGCCATTACGTCCTGGAGTGGAACTTGTACCTGGAATTTCTGACTCAGATGCAGGGTCACCACCTGCTGCACCACAAGACCACCTCGCGTTTGAGTTGACAAGGATCAACTCTTAAAGATGATGTGTGCTGTCTACTCCTAATGCTTGTTCAGAGTCATAGAGTTATACAGCACAGAAACAGACCATTTGGTCCAGCCCTTCCATGCTGACCAGATATCTTAAATTAATCTAGTCCCATTTGCCAGCTTTTGGCCCACTTTATTATTTGGTTAAATGATGTGTTAATTAAGCCTCTTAGCTATTTTATTTAATTTGCTCAGTACGAATAACTGGATAATTCAAAAGCATTTTAAGCAAACATTAACTTCCAATGAATAAGAGCAGGGTGCAGATACATGTTTTGGGATGAGGTCATGGGAGGGGATTGAGCAACTGATGATAAACAATTTCCAGTTTTATACTCCCAGTTCATACCAGGCATTACTAAGCGTGTTGTTTACACAGGTTTTAGACATCGTTTGATGTGAGGTAACAATTTCAAAGATATTAGCCAATGTTAATGTTGCTTCATTATTAAATTATTGATCACTGTGAAATCCAAGAGTGCCCCCTGCTGGAGTTTGAACTAATTGATTGTCAATGATTTCTTCCAAGAAGCCTTTATGTAATGACACACGCCAGGCAGATTCTAACCCCTATACTCATTGCTAATATTCTGATATACATGCACTAGTCTGCCCAGAGGTATTGACTACCCAGACATATATTGAGGGGCTCTATATTCAAAGAAGATCATCAGCAACTTTCATGGTCGGAATCAACAAAATGTGAATATTTTGTTGTTTATATAGTTGAAAAAGCACAGTGAATAGACATGTTTGATTAAGGAGTAAGAGCACCATAAATGGAATGGGATCGTGGTTCAGTGTCATAGTCACACAGCACAGAAATAGACTCTTCAGTCCAACTCGTCTGTGCTGAACAGACATCCCACTCTGACCTAGTCCCACTTGCTAGCATTTGGCCCATATCTCTCTCTAATTCCTTCACGTACCCATCCAGAAGCTAGTAATTGTACTAGCTTTCTCCACTTCCTCTGGCAGCGTGTTCCACGCGTGCACCACCCCTTGTGTGAAAAAGTTACTCGTTAGGTCCTTTCTAAATCTTTCCCCCTTGTCTTAAACTGATGCCCTCTAGTTTTGGACTCACCCACTCTCGGAAAAAGACTTTATAAACTCTATAAGGTTACCCCTCAGCCTCAATACTCCAAGGAGAAAAGCCCCAGCCTATTCAGCTTCTCCCTATACCTCAACCCTCCAGTCCCAGCAACATCCTTGTAAATCTTTCCCACACCTTCTCAAGTTTAACAAGATCCTTCCTGTAAAAGGATTCTGTACCTGACCATAATTGTATGGCATATTCTAAAAGTGGCATCACCAATATCTTGTACAGCTGCAAAATGAAGTCCCACCTCCGATACTCAATGGTCTAACCAACGAAGGTAAGCGTACCAAATGCAGCCTTCACAACCCTGTCTACCTGCGACTCTATTTTCAAGTAACTATGTACCTTCATCTCTAGGTCTCTTTATTGAGCAACAGTCTCCAGGGCCCTACCATTAACTGTATAAGTCCTGCCCTGGTTTGCCTTACCAAAATGCAGCACCCCACATTTATCTAAATTAAACTCCATCTGCCACTCCTTGACTCATTGATGCATCTAATCAAGGTCCCATTGTACTCTGAGGTAATCTTCTTCACTGTCCGCTACACCACCAATTTTGGCTTAAAGTGCCTCTTTAGTAACTGGGAGATCATGAGTTTGTGTTATCTCAGTAATATCTTTCTTCGAAATCAGCCTTTCAGTGAAGCTGTGTAGAAACAAATATGTCACCATGTTCTGCTTGTAGATAGGTGTAAACAAGACCTCCATCTTAGAGTACTATGTACAAGTACTATGGCACAGCGATATTGCTCATATCTCTGGAGCAAGAGGCCCAGGCTGAACTTCTACCTGCTCCAGAAGTGTCTAATACATGTCTTTGAACGTATTCATTCAAAACGTTTGGGGAGCATTATATAAAGAGGTAGGCTTCTTTCCTCTTTGAAACATTGATAATGTCACTGAACTATTAGTCCAGGACCTCAGATTAACACCTTTGGACTTAGCTTCAAATCCTGCCAGTTTTCTAAGTTTTCTTTGATGATTTGATTTATGTTATTCTTTGTTTGATAACTGTTCTAGCCAATTTGGTTTAATTAGTTAATTTGTACATTTTTTTTTGTAAATATATTTTCTAGCAAATTTTTTTAACTTTACAAACCTATAAAATTATTGAAAAATACAATCAATAACAAATATCAATACAATAAAAAGAAAAAATATCCACTAATTACCATACAGCTACTGTCTACTACTAACCTATCCTATAATACAAAATAAACCCTAACACTGTGCAAAGCAGCACCAATAAATAACCATTAGATCAAAAAAAAGCAAAAAAACCCCCACAAAATACAGAACAGAACAGCTATGCTTGGCGCAAAGCTCCCAAACAAAGGAACCGGAGCCTTGTATATATACCCGTAATAACTCAGGTGACCCCCCTCTGGGGTCCAGGGCTTGACAAACCTAACCATTCTGGTTAAACAAACACCCTAGTTAAGATAACTGACAAATCTATGTCCAAATAACTCAAGTAGGGCTGCCATGTCTTATAAAAATGGTCTGTTGTGTGGTGCACCATGTTTGTAAAAAAATCCAAGGGAATGTGCTCCATAATTAATTTCTGCCATCCCAGCAAGCTCGGTGGGCTTTTAGACACCCAGTTCATCAGAATGTTCTTCTGTGCACAATATGCAAGAATAATAAATAGCTTCTTCCCATGCCCGTCTAAAGATGGTAAATTCGGTAGACCTAAGAGGAGAGATATCGGGTCTACTTTAACTTCAATCCTCAATACCCTCCCTATCTCTCCCACCACGGTGCTCCAATAAACACGGAGCTCGTGGCATATCCAGAAGCAATGGGTAAGAGAACCTACGCTTATCTTAACATTTGGGGTACACTGAAGATGTCCCTTTTTTAAACTTTGCCAGATGATCTGGTACCTGATGAGCCCTGTGCAGAATTTTTAACTGCATGGTGCATGTCCTATAACAGATTGAGATCTTTTGAGTATTCTCCCATGTTAAAGAAAAGATCTCCACTACTAGCTCTTGCTCCCAGACCTCACATAACCGGTTAATATCCTGCCAGGCCCTGCCACCCAGCAGGTGATAGAAGGCACTAACCGAAAGGGTGCTTGTAGAACGTAGCAACATCCTCTCTGTATCGGCTTATAGGGCTTAGTGAGAAGGGTAGTCTTCTGGATGAAATCCCTAACCTGAAAAAAACGGAAAAGATCTCCGCTGGGCAACCCGTATTTGTGGTTCAATTGCTCAAAAGACATCATAACTTCCCCCTCAAACAAGTCTCCCAAACTGGAAACTCCTCTCGCTGCCCTTAGTTTGAACCCTGAGTCTATCATCCCTGGTCGGAACCCTTGCATGTCAACTATAGGTGTAAGTGGTGAAGTCTTAGATAAACAACCCTCACTCTGACGCATCGCCCTCCCTGCCTTGACTGTACTAATGACAATGGGGTTCCGGCAGTGTCCATAACTGTCCTCATGTTATCCATGAGCAACAGGTTAATAAGAGGGCACTTTGCCTGGGAGGCCTCAATATCCAGCCATATTGAGTTTGATCATTACCTCCCCAATCACTGACAAAGGACAGCAAGGAACTCAAATGATACCTCCTGATGTCTGGGAAATCAACTCCTCCCCCTCCTTGAGGCAACAGCAATTTAGTAAGTTTGATGAGGGGCCGCCCATGATGCCAGACAAAGGAACCAAACCGTCCCATAAGCTTCCGCAGCGTTGACCTGGGAAACAGTATAGGGAGCATATGCATGGGATAAAGCAAACGAGGAAGAACATTCATCTCAATGAGAGATATTTGGTCCAGCCATGAAATTGGAAGAACCTCCCATCTCTGAAGATCTTGCCTAATATTGTCGAGTAAGTGAGCAAAGTTAGTCCGAAATAACAGATCAAACTTGGGGGTAATAAAAATGCCGAGGTATCAGAACCCTGCCTGTCACCACTTCAAAGGGAACTTAGGGCCACCTCCAACTTCTGGCACATCCTTAAGATTCCCCCAAAGGCATAGCCTCCGATTTTGCAAAGTTAACCTTATATCCTGAAATAGCCCCAAATGAATTGACACATTGTATCAACTGGGGTACGGAGATCATCGGGTTCGATAAAAACAGAAGGACATAATCCGTGTACAGTATAATCTTGTGTGCCCTCGATCCCACTTCCAAAGCAGTTATGAGGACGTTCTGATGAATGGCTTCTGCTAGCGGCTGTATCACCAACGTAAACAACAACGGTGAGAGGGGGCAGCCTTGCTGACTGCCCCTATCAATCCTAAGATTCCCAGAGTTCACCTCGTTGGTGATGACTGCGGCCAGAGGGTGGCGATATAAAACCTCTACCCACCTAGCAAAGACTCCAGCCAACCCACATTGTTCTCAGACATAAAAAAGATACGGCCATTACACTCGGTCAAATGCTTTCTCTGCATCTAAGGAAATCACCAACTCCTGAATCGATCATTGCTGACAAACATGGATCATATTCAGCAACCTTTTAACATTATTAGAGGACCCATGGCACCTTATAAAACCTGTCTGGTCCTCTAACAATATGGGGTAACACCTTTTCCAATCTCAGCGCTAGGATCTTGGACAGAATCTTGAAATCTGAATTTAATACAGAGGTGGGCGTGTATGAGGCACGATCCTCAGGAACCTTCCCCTTCTTAAGAATTAAGGAAATATTAGCTTCTCTCAAAGATGGTGGTAGGCATTCATGCAAAAAGGAGTGATTGTACATCTCCAACATTTGCTCTGACAGGATCCCTATAAACTCCTTATAAAACTCACCTGGAAGACCATCAGGGCCAGGCACTTTCCTACTCTGAAGCTGCCTAGCTGCCTCCTGTATTTCCTGAACTGTCAACGGGGCATTAAGGAGAGAGGCTTGTTCTAAGATTATCCCTGGAAGGTCCAGGTTCTTAAAAAAATCTCCATTTTAGCCCTCTTGTCCTTCAGAACGATATAATTCAGAGTAAAAGCTCTGAAAAACCTCATTAATCTTTTTAGCATCGTACGTAAGGACCCCGACCCTGCCTCTGACTGCAGTAATGGATTGGGGAGCATGCTTTTTCCTAGTCAGGTATGCTAAATACTTCCCTGGCCTATCCCCATATTCAAACAGCCTTTGTCTAGCAAAAGCAAGTTCTTTCTTTGCGTTTTGTGTCAGTATTGAATTCAAGGCAGCCTGGGGGGCCATGATCCGCTGTAGCTTAGTCACCGAAGGCTGCGCAAAATGTGCCGCCTCGGCGGCTTTCAACCGCATCTCAAGTAGACGCTGCTGTTCCTCCTTCTGTTGCTTCTGGGTAGCTGAATAGGAAATAGCTAATCCCCTAGCAAAGGCCTTTGCAGTCTCCCATAGCATAGACAGACTACTAGCCGTGCTTGAATTGATAGTCAAGAATTCCTGAAACTCCTTCAAAAGGTATTCCACAAATTTAGAATCCTTAAGGAGAAAAGGGTCCAAACGCCAGTGCCACAAACCTAGCCCTTCACTCTTGGCCTTAACCTCCAAATATACCCATGTACAGAAGGGTATATTAATGTGGTGTGATGAAATAGTTGGAAGGAAGTTTGCGTGTACTGTCAGTTTCATGTAATCTGTTAATTGAAACCTTGCACATGCACTTCTTCATAAACTCCAGGACTTCTACTTTTGTGAGCACTCTTACTTTTTGGTCTAGCAAAGATATATAATCATCGTCAGATACAAAAATAAAAATAACTCAGCTACTTGTATGCATGCAGGGAAAACATAGAAACTGCGATACATTTGTAGTTTGAAGTTTTCTAGATTAGCTGGACTAAATTAACAAAAATATTATTCAGTGAAATTAGATTTTATTTAGCCTGGATTTTTGTGGAAGCACAGAACAGAGGACACACGATCAGATAGCTATTGTCTTGTAAAAGAATTTCTGAAGTGTTGTTTGAACATTAGAGACCGTTGAGTGAGAAAAGTTGTGAAAAGAAGTTGTTGAAAACCTCAATAACATCTATTATTACTTTGTCCTAAATTTGGTAACACTGTCCACATCCTCCTGCAACACAAATCAAGATCACTCCCCAGTTAAAGTGGTTTTAGGTATGTAAGTCTGTAAGTTACATTACATAATATTTTCAGAAACAGGCCATTCCACACAACTGATTTACTTCAAAATTTATGTTCAGCATGTGCTTCCTCCCATCCTCTCTTCAAGTTGAACAGCATTATCTTTCGTTCCATTTCTTATGGGTTTATCCAGCTTGTCTTTGTGTCTTGCTGTGTCGATTCCCCGCAAGCATTCATTGGTAGGACAATAGGTACATGGGAAAAACATCGTTGCAAGCCCCCTCCAAGCTGCATGAAATATATGACCATTTCTTCAAAATCGTGGATCTCCCTACCTGTAGTCTACCAACACCATCCGGATTCCAACAGTTTAGGAAGGCACCTCTTCAGCTCTCTGAATGATATTTAAAAAAACAATACAAAATGCTGGGCTAGTAAATAACACTCACACCCTGGAAATGAATTTTAAAAAAGGACCAGAATTGGACACACACACACACACACACACACACATTTAATTAAAATAAAACAAAGAATTGCGGATGCTGGAAATCTGAAACAAAAACAGAAATTGCTGGAGAAACCCAGCAGGTCTGACACCATCTCTGGAGAGAAAACGACATTTCGAGTCTGTAACTGAAGAGGAGTCACTGGAATCAAAATGTTAGCTCAGTTAACTCCAGCTGAGTTTCTCCATAAATTTCTGTTTTTGTTTAAGTACCAATTGTTTGGTTTCATTTGTGAATTCTGAGAAGATTGGCTGAACTGCACGTGGGCAGACGTGACTGTTAGAAAATGCTGAAATCTTTGGCACATTGAGTGTGATCACTTAACCTCAATGTTTGTTGTAAATCCCATATACAATATAACGCAAAAGTAATTCAAGACCGAGTTGCAATCAAGGTAAGCAAAAATTTGGCTAGTTTGAGAAGTAATACACAGATTTAAAGGGGATTCTGTCCTGAAGTTATGATTCTTTGTTTAGGCAGAGCAAATGGACTTTTATTCTGACCATTGCTAAACTTGATCTTGGATTGTTTTATGTAAACACTAGATTTAAAAAAAGCTAATTCCATGATTGACCGTTTGATTTTTAAATAAGCAAGTTGTGTTTAAGTGCTTATTTCGGTTATGTATTGTAAACATATTATAAAATAGTTTGTTTCCAAAGTAGACCGGCAGTTGCAATTTAGCTAGAAAATAATTAGCCTAAAGGAGAGAAGACAAAGAACATTGCAATGAAAGTTCATAATATATATTTATTGTTTGGAAACTTGGGTCAAAAGTAGCAAAATGATGCACAGCGTTAAGAATTTCTATATTGTGTGTATTCTGAAGGGCATAATTGGTGGTTTCAATTTAGGTTTGTTCTGTGCATGGTATCCGAGTGTCTGGAGATTTGTTTCTCCACCAGCATTTAAATGAAATCTTTTAAGACCCTTGAAGTGAATAGTTTAATGCATGAGAAAAAGGGGTAGGGGAGAGAAAAAGAGCAGTTGTTCCTTAGTGACCGGAGTCCAGTAGTACAGAAGATCAGACCTCTCCAGAAGCAGTTCAGCAGAGTGTAACTTCATTCAGAGAGAAATGCTGTTAATAACAGTCTCCAAAGCAACAGCGCTAAGGAAGAAGTGCTGAGTTGCTTAGAAGAAAACTCCAGGAGACGATGGTGGAGACTAGAGTTTAATTAACCCATGTTAAATAACAAATGTTAACAGTTTGTTGAAGAGACATAAACTAAAGAAAATAACATTGTGCGAAATTAAAAATTTGCCAAAAATAAACTGATGGCAGTTATTCTAACTGAATAGAATGGAAATTGGGGTGACCCATCAATGAGGTTTGAATGCCTTTAATGTTATTGTTGAGGATTGAATCTTTATTTCTGCTTTATACAATAAGACCGTTTCAAATAGTTTTTGTATCACCTAGTTCCTTTTTATTTTGGCCATAGGCATCACTGGTCAGGCCAGCATTTATTGTCCATCCATGGTTTCCCTTGGGAAAATGGACAGCTGCCTTCTTGAACTGCTCAGTCCTTGGGCTGCAGGTAGAACCACCGTGTTGTTAGGGAGGGAATCCAGGATTTTGACCCAGTGACAGTGAAGGAAAGTTGATGTAATTTCAAGTCAAAACGATGAATGACTTGGAGGGGAACTTGCTAGTGGTGGTGTTCCCATATGTCTGCTGCCCTTATACCTCTAAATGCTAGTGGTTGCGGATTTAGAAAGTGCTCTCTAAGGATCTTTGATGTGTTTCTGCAGAGCATCTTGTAGATGGTGTACATTGTTGCTGCTTAGCCTTCATGATGGAGGGAGAGGATGCTTGTGGATGTGGTACCAAACAAATGGGCTGCTTTGTTCTCGATAGTTTCAAGCTTCTAGAGTGTTGTAGGAGCTGTGGTCATCTAGACAAGTGGGGATTATTCTATCACATTCCTTACATGTGCCTTGTAGATGGTAGATAGACTTTTTGGAGTCTCTGACTACTTACTGCAATATTCCTTGTATCTGACCTGCTCTTATATTTATATGTCTAGTCCAGTTCTGGCCACTGGTAACACGCAGTCTGTTGAAGGTGGGGATTCAGAGATGGTCACACTCTGAATGTCAAGGAATAGTGATTGGATTGTCATTTATTGGTGATGGTCATTGCCTGACATTTGTGTGGCATGAATGTTAGTTTCCACTGGTCAGCCTAAACCTGAATATTTTCCTACATATGATATAAACTGTTTCACTATCTGAGGAATGGTGAATGGTGCTGAACACTGTAAACATCCCCACTTTTTACCTTATGATGGAGGGAAGGTCATTGAATAAGTAGCTGATTATGATTGGGCCTAGTTTAATAAACCTTTTATTAAAAGTGTTTGGACAGCCTCTTGTGAATATTTTGAATGACCATCACTGCAAAGAAATTCTAAAAATAAAACTTGAAGTCAATCAAGGCACATTTCACTTTAGGATCTGGCTTGACCTGTGTTACCATCAGATGGGATCAAAACATGTGAATGCAATGAAGCAGAATGCCTAGCAAAGTGTTTAACTTGTATCCAGGTGGATGTTAAAGTGATGCTTCCATGACATAGTAAGAGACCCAGTGAGAAAAATATAAATAAATTGAAGACATTTATGAAATGTGGAGATCATTGAAAAGAAGTTGGATGCAGATTAACGATAACTTACAAAATGAAATCAGACAAATATTTGAAGTTGAAAATAAACAGGGCTATATTGGAAAGGCAGGAACTAGGAGTAACTTAGAGTCATAGAGTTGTACAGCAAGGAAACAGACTTTTTGCTCTAACTCCCCTTTGCCGATGAGATATCCTAAATTAATCCAGCACCATTTGACCAATATTGCTCTAAATCCTTCCTATTCATGTACCCGTTCAGATGCCTTTTAAATGTTGCAATTGTACTAGCCTCCCCCCCCCTTCCCCTGGCAGCTCATTCCATACATGCACCGCCCTCCGCGTGGAAAAGTTGTCCCTTAGGTCCCTTCCACATCTTTCCCCTTTCACCTTAAATTGGTACCCTCTAATTTTGGACTCCCCTATCCTGGAAAACTTGATCATTTTTTAAAAAACATATATTATTTTTGGATTTAGCCTCAATCTGTGCTGTAAAGTACTGTCTGGTCCATCATGACAATCTATGCTAGCACGTTGGGTCCAATTTGCTGCTACACCCTCAGCTTTGTTATGCGTAATGCTGCAAATTCCTTCTCTTCAAGTCCACATCCAGTTGCCTTTGGAAAGTTTCTATTGAATCTGATTCCACCATCCTTTTAGATAATGCATTCTAGATGTCAACATCTGCCAGTGTAGAGTTTGCACATTCTCCCCGTGTTTCTGTTGGTTTCCTCTGGGTGCTCTGGTTTCCTCCCATGGTCCAAAGTTGTGCAGGTTAGGTGACTTGGTCATGCTACATTTCCCATAGTGTAGATATATGAAAGGCCAGAGTTGGAAGAACCCAGATATCTTTGAGGAATGTAAAGCTGGGGATAGTTACAGTCATTGCATAGAATGAGAATTTTACCTTTAGCATTGTCTTGGTCCAAGAGCAGTGTAGGTCAGTGTGCACAGAAAGGATAGGTGAGAGAGACTTGATGTGAGTTAGGATACAGGTAGCAATGTTGGGTGCACTGAAATG
The DNA here is from genome assembly GCF_020745735.1 of Hemiscyllium ocellatum. Taxonomy (NCBI): domain Eukaryota; kingdom Metazoa; phylum Chordata; class Chondrichthyes; order Orectolobiformes; family Hemiscylliidae; genus Hemiscyllium; species Hemiscyllium ocellatum. The sequence goes on along the minus strand of NC_083406.1, from coordinate 19,256,291 downwards.
AATGGAAGGTGAAAGTTGCAAAACCAGATGCACAAGATTTAGAATATTCAAGTCTGGAGATAAACAGGTCCTGAGAGTTATATGCATACAAGATAATTGTAGATCTGGACTACTAAAAGAATCTGTTTCTCACAATATCTGGTGTATGTTGCTGTACTTCGAACCATTATGAATGATATATTATTGTCCAGTAGGTGGCAGGAAATATTTGGATTTATGTTATGTGGTAAGCATCAAATGACTATTCTTCTAAAGTCATGCTCATTTTCACTGCTGGTAGTTTATGCTGTGGTTAAATATAGCTGAACAGTGCAATAATCTGTTATATGCAACTTATGTGATTTGCTGAGTGCAGGGCGTGTAAGGTTGTAAGACCATTCAAGTTTGGTAGGTTTATCTATCAGTCAGTTCCTTACAGTGCAGTAAGAGGGAATGGAAGGCATTATGGTAATGTCACTGGACTAGTTATCCAGAAGCTCAAGCTAATATGGCGAAATAAAATTCAAATACCACCATGGTAGCTGGTGGACTCTGAATTCACTTGTTAAATTCAGAATTGAACATTAGTCTTGGTAATAATCGCCATACAACTACCATGCTTCATTGTGAAATCCCTGCGGGTTCAATGATGTCCTTTAGGGAAGGAAGTTTGGCAGCCTTACGTAGTCTGGCTCACATGTGATTGCAGACCATAATAATGTGGTTTGACTCTTAACTGCCAATGAAGTGAGGGAAGAGTAATAAATCCTGTCTTGCCTGTGACACCCAGGTCCCATGAAAGAGTAAAAGGAAAAGAAAGTTCTTTCATGGTATAAGAATGAATGATCAGAATAAAAGTTTAGCACCCTAATAATTCCCTGGGTCTCCTGGGAGTTTCCAAGTCATTCCTTGACCGTCTTCACCTCTATATTGTCCACTCTGAGTCTGAGGCATAAACACATTTGCTACATTCTCCTAATAGCCAAACAACTTGTATTTATATCATTGTAGTGTTTTTACTGTCATAAAATCCCCCAGGAGTTTGGCAGGCATGACTATCAGTCAGAATTTGTCACCGAGCTTCTGAAGGAGATAATGAGATGTCAGCAAAAGCTCAGTCAAAGAAAGCGATTTTAAGTAGCATCCAAAAAGAGGGGGAGCGTGCAATGCTGGGAACTTGAGATAGCGTAAGGCGATTACTTCACAGGAAGTGCAACTCCCGACTTGATAATTCCTCATCTCTCGAACCGTGTAAACCCCCCCACCCCCGAAGTAAAAAAAAGAAAGGAGGCACAATAAACTCTGCAATAGGTTATCAATGGAGACCACAGAGTCACATAATGTAAAGTTTAAAAGATATGCAGATACGTTTTTGGAAAGAGAGGGAGAGGATTTAGTGATAACAGAACAACACTTTAGCAAAAGAAAATGCCAAAACAAATTTAAACAGTTTTGCTGAACTTGCACGTGCTATGATTTTGCAATCCCAGTTTTGTTAAAATCACAATTGTGTTTTAATTTATGTACATTCTTTGTGTGCAGGTGCCAAGATGGGGGTCAGTTAGCTCAGTGGGCTGATTTGTGATACAGAGTGACACCAACAATGTGGGTTCAACTCCCATGCTGGCTGAGGTTACCATGAAGGACTGTCCTTCTCAATCTTTTCCTTCACCTGAGGCATGATGATCCTCAGGTTAAATCCCACCAACCATGTATGTGTAAGAAACGAGCAGCACAATGGTCTGGTTGGACTCTGGTGCCTCTGGTAAGGTCAGCATTTATTCCCTATCCCACATTGCCCTTTTTGGTGCAGGAGGAGAATGTGAGGACTGCAGATGCTGAACATCAGAGTCGAAAAATGTGGTGCAAGAAAAGCACGACCGGTCAGGCAGCATCCAAGGAGCAGGAGAGTTGACGTTTTGAGGAATGAAGAGCTCATGCTCAAATCATCGACTCCTGCTTGACTGGCTGTGCTTTTCCAGCACCACACTTGTTGACTTTTTTGGTGAAGGTACACACTCAGTGTTGTCAGGGAGGGAGCATCAAGGTTAGTGGTGAAGAAGTGTCCAATGTCCATTGAAATTGGGATGGTCTCTGCGGCCTGCAAAGGAAGGTGATGGTGTTCCTATGTATCTACTGCCCTGAACGTTTCAACTGGTTGAGGTTTTGTGTTTGGAAGGTACTGTCAAAACAGCAATGACACCTTGCAATTTGTTCCCTCGAGTATTATCATAAGTCTGAATGTATTGAAACTTGCAAAGCTATGAATTGGTCTACACGAGATCCCAAGGAACCACACTGGAGGTATATTTTAATTTGTGGTACACCACAGCAGGTTTCTTGTAAATGTGAAGTGCAGAACAATGCAAGATCTTCACAATTACATTTTGAGAGGTGTTTCAAACACTTCACAGTTCAGGACTTTTGTACCTCGCTGCTACCCGTGGTATTATTGTCACATACATGCATGTTTACTCTGAGGTTGTTCACAGTCAGTTATAATAACTTCTTTTTAAGACATCATTGAAATAGTTAAATATTTCTAGGTGTTTTGCAGGAGCATTAGAGTAGAGTACCAGGAGGCACAATGTAAAAAATAATGAGGATACTATTTAGGATAGAGGTGAGGAGAAATTTTCTTACAGATAGGGTGGTGTATTTTCGGAATTCTGTTCCCCAGATAGCTATGGAAGCTCGGCCTGAAAGTAAATGTTCATAGATTTCTGATTGCCAATGGCATAAGGGATTATGGGGCTAGTGTAGATAAAAGGCATTGAAGTATTCATTTAGCTATGGCCATATTAAATGTGGGGGCTCAACGGGCAGGCTGGCCTACTCCTGTCTCTAAGTTCTTATAGCATCATGAGATTAAATGTCAGGAGATCACGTGCTTGGACAAAGAGGTCGATTTTAAGGAGCAACCTGAAATAGAGGAATTTATGGAGAGAATTTCAGAACCTGTACCCTAGGCTGCTAAAAGCATGGTTGCCAGTTGTGAAGCAATTTATAGCAGAGATGCATAAAAGACCATAGTTGAAGAACTCGGAAGTTTAAGTGTTGGAGGAGCTTCTAGAGATGGGAAGAGGTGGGGTATGGGTGGATATGAACCTGCGTGAAGAAATGCTTCCTGGTATCAACACTGACTGTCTTGCCTCTAAATGTAAACCTATGTTCTCTTGTTCTGGTCTTCTGCCAGCAGAGAAAGAATCCACATTCTACTACTCCATCAAACCTTTTATTTGTAAACATCTCAGTTAGATTAGTCATTCTGTACTCAGAGTATCTATGATGTCTGCCCTGTTAATTTGACCCAATAGCCTCTTAGTGAGGTCATAAAGATCTACAAACGGAAACAAAGTCCTTTGGCCCATTACATCCGTGGCACATTGCATACCTAATCACAGAATTCTGCTGAAATTGCCCTGCTTTTCCTGGTACTAATTATAGCTATTACAATTGTAGAATCTCATTGCTTCACATTTAAATTATTGCTGAAAATTTAAACACGTAATTCTTTTTTTCTCTTCTCTCTGTAATCATTTTTTACTCCTCTTTGATTTTACTTTACCTAATTTTGCACTACTACCAGAACAATATAAGCATTGAATTAAATTGAATTAGTTTTATTGTCACAAGTACTCAAATGAGTAATGAATAATTTATAAATCAGCACCTACAGTGCCATCTTAGGTACAAAGGTACCCAGGTAGAATCCTTGGTTACAGAATGCAGAAATGAAGAAAGAAAAGTTATGTTAGCTAAACACAGTACGATCATAATCAGAAAAAAATAAGAAGCAAAATTAAAAAGTTAAACATCAGATATGTATGTGCATATAATATTTTTATGTGTGTGACAGTGTATCTGTGTGTGTGCGCGCACACGCTTACACTGTCATAAAATGTTACAAGAGGTTTTGTGAGTAAACTTTGGCATAAAGTCTCATTAAGAAATATTAAGGCAGATGATCCAAAGTTTGACTGAAGAAATAGGTTTTTAATGACCCTGTCAAAGGAGGAAGAAGAAGAAGAGTGATCGAGAGATTTAGGGAGGCAATTTCAGTTCTCTGGGGTCAAGCCACCGAAGCTACAGACACTAATGATGGAGTGATTACAATCAGGAATGTGCAGGAGGCCAAACTTAAATGAGTGGAAATATCTTGGCGGGCTGGAGAAGATTACAGAGGGTGTGGCAAGCCCATGGAGGGATTTGAAGATGGGGATGAAAATTTTGTCAAACGTAACCGGGAGAGTGCACTGATAATTGTGCTCCATTGTCCCACAAGGAATCAGAAAATCCCAATGAAATCAGTGAGATGGCCAATTAGCCTGATTGTTTGCCATCTAGGACAAAAGCTATTCACACCAGGTTTCATCATTAACTGAAGATAACTCTCTGTTTTTACATGCTTGACATAAACAAATGGCAGAGGAAAGAAAGGATTCCTAACATACTGTTCTACAACTTAAACTATATCCCTTTTAAAAACCCAAATGCACGCACAATTCAGACATACAAAAGATAGTTTGACATAAATGTTATGATTGCAAAAACAGGCAGTGAAAAAGTTCTGGAGAATAAAAAACCCACTGTAAGGGCTAATTGTTTCTCACACTTAGTTTTGATGTCAGCGTTGATGACAAGCTTTTATCTGTAAAGTTTTATCTGTAAAATTGTTCTTCACTCGATAGTTGACCCTAGGAATTATACTTCTTTTTGAGCTGTTCTGGGGGAAGAAGTGTTCATTTCTCAGGTTCAGGATGTCTGTGGACTGCCTTACCTAGTGACTCAGCTCAGTTACTCTAACGGCTATCGTCAGGGATTCTTTCCTTAACTTAAAATCACCACAGAATCCCTATAGTGTAGAAGCAGGTCATTCAGCCCAAACGGTTCACACTGACCCTCTGAAGAGTATCTCACCCAAACCCACTCCGCCTACCCTATCCCTGTAACCCTACATTTCCCATGGCTAATCAACCTAACCTGCTCATCCCTGGACACTATAGCATGGCCAATCTACCTCAACTACATATAGAACATTACAGTGCCTTCGGCCCTCGATGTTGCTTCACCCTGTGAAAGCAATCTGAAGTCATTTAAATGCCTGTAAAGTTGGCGAGTCCACTACTGTTGCAGGCAGTGCATTCCACGCCCCTAACTATTCCATGGGTAAAGAAACTACCTCTGACACCTATCCTATATCTATCACCCCTCAATTTGAAGCTATGCCCCCTCATGCTAGCCATCACCATCCTCAGAAAAAGGCTTTCACTGTCCACCTGATCTAACTCTCTCATTATCTTATGTCTCAATTAAGGCACCTCTCATCTTCTCTCTAACAAAAACAGCTTCAAGTCCCTCAACCCTTCTTCGTAAGACCATCCCTCCATATCAGGCAACCAGAATTCCTGATGAAGGGCTTTTGCCTGATAAGTCGATTTTCCTGTTCCTCGGATGCTGCCTGATCTGCTGTGCTTTTCCAGCACCACTCTAATCTTCACTCTAATCTCCAGATCTGCAGTACCCACTTTTGCCTTCCCTCCATGCAAGACAGTATCCTAGTAAATCTCCTCTGAACACTTTCGAAAGCTTCCACATCTTTCTATAATGTGGTGACCAGAACTGCACATAATACTCCAAGTGTTGGTATTTTCTGGAATTTCCCAGCATTTCAAAGAAAATTGATGGGATCTAAAAAGCTGCTATTCCAGCAAGTGTTCTTTGTAGATTGGCAGCTTTCTCTAAGAGTTCAGTTCAGTGAATGTCAGCACTTTTGCATCTGTTGTCAATCAGCAAGATGAACCAGGCTGCACCACAGTTTTGTACAACCGCAGCATGACCTAATGGTTCTGAAACTTGATCCCTCTACTAATAAAAGATAACACACCGTATGCCTTCTTAACAGCTCTATCAACCTGGGCGGCAACTTTGAGGAATCTATGTACATGGACACAGAGATCTCTCATCTACACTACCAAGAATCTTACGTTCACCCAGTACTCTGCATTCCTGTTACTCCTTCCAAAATCTTTGGATTTGGGAGGAAACCCACGCGGACAGAGGAAAATATACAAACTCAACACAGTCAGTCACCTGAGGGTGGAATTGAATCCTGGTCCCTGGCACTGTGGTGTAACAGTGCTATCCACTGAGTCACATGTTGTCCTTAAATACCTTTAGTCTCAAAGTAATGATCTTGTAGCTTTGAATTGCAAAATTGTCTTGCACCCCTTGCATTTCAGCTATATAGCAATGTTCAACTTTCATTCCCGTATATCATCAAAAAAGGAAACACGTGATCACTTACAATTTTAAAATTCAACAATTAACTGGGAGTCATGATTCACACTGAGTGCAGGGATGATAGAAGGGTAAGACCCTCGCATGAATAAAAACACTGGCAGCAAAGTTTTGGCGAATGTCAACTTGATGGGAGGGAAAGTATGGGAGGCCAGCTGTGAAGGTATTGGGAGAGTCATGTCCAGAGGTAATGTATGTTGATTTCAGCAGATGAGGCAAGGAAAGAATCAGGAGATGTAGAGGTGGAGTGGATAGCATTAGTGATGGCACAGATATGCGTTCAGAAGCTCATTTTATGGTCAGGTATGATGTCAATATTTCCCTGCACTGGCTTTAGATTAGATTAGACTTACAGTGTGGAAACAGGCCCTTCGGCCCAACAAGTCCACACCGACCCGCCGAAGCGCAACCCACCCATACCCCTAACCTAACACTACGGGCAATTTAGCTTGGCCAATTCACCTGACCCGCACATCTTTGGACTGTGGGAGGAAACCGGAGCACCCGGAGGAAACCCACGCAGACACAGGGAGAACGTGCAAACTCCACACAGTCAGTCGCCTGAGTCGGGAATTGAACCCGGGTCTACAGGCGCTGTGAGACAGCAGTGCTAACCACTGTGCCACCGTGCCGCCCACAAACTTATGTAGGCTTATATACTACACACCTCAATTGGGACTTTCCTCTTTGATTGGTTAAATGTGCCTGTTCACATGAGTCTCACATCACCTGCAGAGTGTATCATGTTGTTGTGGCCCTCCAACTCTTATTCTATACACTTTAAAAGCCCATAGAGATTCTGTAGATAGTTGTAAGTGCAGTGAATGGTTTGTACCAATCTGTTATTGCTGACGGCAAAATCTGGATAAAGAAAGGGCTGCACCTTAGTTGAGTTATGCCAATTTTTCCCTTGCTATGCAAATGATCTTGATTGGCTTCAATAATCATTACATATTATGTTCATCTTGCTGATTGACAACAGATGCAAAAATGCTGTCATTCACTTAACTGAACTAGTAGAGAAAGTTGCCAATCTACAAAGAATACTTGCGAGAATAGTACCTTTTATATCCTATCAGTTTTCTTTGAAATGCTAGGAAATTCCAGAAAAGACCACAAGATGAACTAGTGGAATCATTTTAACGTGCATGTGGGCTGTTTCATTTTCTTTTCTTTGCTGAAATCAATTTGAAATGCTAAAAATAAGTTGGATATGCATAAAAAAAATTCTGAAAATGTTTAAAATTTCCAACCAAATGTTTTCAATTAATAACGTTTTAAAAAGTACCAACAAAGCGTTGTCTCTCTTGAGATCTGCATTATATCAAGAATTCAACATTTCGTCAAGACAAGGCCAATGGGTGCATTCAGTTCCTGTTGAAACATTTTCAGAGAGTGAGAAATGTGCATTATCTGCATTGTAGCTTGCAAACTGCTCCAAAGCTAGTTGGACCGAAAAGTCTGTTTCCAAGTTGTATGGCTCTACCTATGAATAAAAAATGAGGTCTGCAGATGCTGGAGATCACAGCTGAAAATGTGTTGCTGGTCAAAGCACAGCAGGCCAGGCAGCATCTCAGGAATAGGGAATTCGACGTTTCGAGCATAAGCCCTTCATCAGGAATGAGAGAGAGTAGCCAAGCAGGCTAAGATAAAAGGTAGGGAGGAGGGACTTGGGGGAGGGGCGATGGAGGTGGGATAGGTGGAAGGAGGTCAAGGTGAGGGTGATAGGCCGGAGTGGGATGGGGGCGGAGAGGACCTATGAATCCCCAGAATGTACCATGACACCTACATTAACTGACTGCCAGAAAGAACATTTACAAATAACAAACTCAAAATTCTTCAGAGTGTAGCTCAACCAACAAAGATAGGTGTAGAATTCTACAGAAGAAATTATGTTGAAGATTTATCTATTTTGTCTAGTGCAGAGGTCAGCAAATTTTATTTTTGTTTGAAGGACCTTTTTCAAAAAAAGTACGTAGAGTTATTTGAAGAGACATGTTAAAAACTTGGCATTGCAAATTGCTAGGTGTCTCAGGTAGATATTTGCAGATATAAGAAATAAAAATGCTTGATTTTTAATTTAAGTAGAGATAGAAAAGAATTAAAATGAACCTACTGAACTAGAGCTTTCTGTTTACATTTTTGCCATAATTTAGCCAGTAAAGTGAACTTGAAAACAAGCTTTAACTTCAGACGCATTGAACTAAGAAAGCCTTTTTGACTACTGTCTTTCATGATAGATCAATGTTTCCAAAAAAAATTCAAAATAATTTGTTTTTTAAAACATAATATTTGCATCAACTTGGTGAAAAATACTCTTTGGTCTGCCCGAAAGATTAACAAAGATGGTATTGGGACTGGAGGGTTTGAGGTAATGATTGACTGGACTTTTTTCCTTGGAGTGTAGGAGGCTGAGGGGTGATCTTATGGAGGTTTATAAAATCATGAGTGACATGATAAGGTGACTAGCCAAGGTCTTTTTCCAAGGATTGTGGTGACTAAAACTAGAGGGCATAATTTTCAAGTAAGAGGAGAAAGCTTTGAAAGGGACCCTGAGAGGCAACTTTTTCAATCAGCTGCTGGTGCACATATTTAATGACATGCCAGAGGACGCGGTGAAGACTTTGTTTTTGAGCACAATAATATTTTTTGTTCAAGTGATAGAACATAGAACATAGAAAAATACAGCGCAGTACAGGCCCTTTGGCCCTCGATGTTGCGCCGACCCAAACCCACCTAACCTACACTAGCCCACTATCCTCCATATGCCTATCCAATGCCCATTTAAATGCCCATAAAGAGGGAGAGTCCACCACTGCTACTGGCAGGGCTCATTTGAAACAGTAAAGTGCAACATAATAATTAACTTTCCATTCCCACAATAAAAACATGGCTCAGACATATGTCATTTCTTTATCTACAGGAAAAGTTTGGGAGCTGAAACTGTGATATTAAATACATGCATATGGCTCCTGGGCTACAGGCTGCAGATCCCTGGACTTGTGCAGCAGAATGAATGGGAGGCTATATACAAACCCAAGGCTTTTAGTCATAGTCATAGAAATCAACAGCACAGAAAGAGGTCCTTTGGTTCATTGCGTCCATGCTAGTTGAAAACAGCCCTGCTGAACATGTGTTACTGGAAAAGCGCAGTAGGTCAGGCAGCATCCAAGGACCAGGAAGATCGACGTTTTGGGCATGAGCCCTTCTTCAGGGCTCCTTGGATGCTGCCTGACCTGCTGCGCTTTTCCAGCAACACATTTTCAGCTCTGATCTCCAGCATCTGCAGACCTCACTTTTTCCTCCTAGTTGAAAACAACCACCTATTCTAATGTCATTTTTCAACACTTGGCCCGTAGCCTTCCATATCTTGGCATCACATATGTATGTCTAAATATTTCTTAATTGTTTTGAGTGTTTCTTCCTCTCTCACCCTTTTGAGAACTTTGTACCCTCAATAAGGATATGGCTTTATGAAGTTATCTAAAAGTGATCAAAGCAAGAGGCAGCATAGCTTTAAGAAGTTGTTGACCTTAAGTGCTTTTAATCAGGAATGATTTCCAGATGAAAAAATGGGAGTTTGCAGTCAAAGAGGCTTTTAAGGTGTAGTCATAGTATCCCTAGCTCTGGGCCAGGAGACCCTGGTTCACATTCCACCTGCTTCAGAGGTATGTAATGATGGTTCTGAACAGGTTGATTAGAAATTATTTAGAAGGAAGGTTGGTATTTCCATTTCATAGAGATATTTGGAGAGGAAGGCTGTGCGAGTGAGAAACTGCAAGCTGGACAATAATTTCTGTCACTGTCTTGGTTACTGCTGCACTTAAAGCTATTCAGGAATAAAATTCAGCTATTGTTTAAGCTTTTGTCTCAGTGTCTAATTGTGAATTTGTCCTGAATCTGATTCCCATTATTGCATTAGCTACAGGTTGGTTTTAGTACATTAGCAGAATAAACAGCAAACAATAAACAGGGCAAGAAAGTATACAAATTTACTCTTATTAATAGTTTATCAGTGTACATGAGAGTGAAAGAGGAACCGCATACAAGTTACAGCTTAGCAGGAGGCAATTCAGCCTATCATGTTTGCACCAACTGAACAAACTTGCAATCTGTTGTAATCCCACTCAAAAGCCCCAGGTCTGTAGGCTTGCAGGTTATCATGTTTTGGGTACAGACCTGAGTTCCTTTTAAAGGTATTGAGGGTTTTTACTTTAACCCATTCTAGGTCCCACCATCTTCAGCTGCTTTATCATGACCTTTCCTCCAATCTAACTATCACCCTTTGACATTCAATGGCATAATCGTCAGTGAATTCCCACTATCAACATCCTGAAGGTTACCGTTGATCAGGCTATAAATATGCGAGCCAAAAGAATGAGTCAGAAACTAGGAATACTAACTTCATGACTCTCCAAAGCCTGTCCAGCATCAACAAGGCACAAGCTATGAGTGCGATGGAATGATCCCCATTTGGAATGCAACTCCAACAACACTGAAGAAGCTTGATACAATCCTGGACAAAACAACCCACTTGATTGGCACCACATAGACAAGCATCCACTTATTCCATCACCGACATTCTCTAACAGCAGGGTGTACACTGAACAAGACGCATTGCAGAAATTCACCGAACGTCTTCCAAAACTATGACCACTGCCATCTAGAAGGACAAGAGACAAAGAAACTGCAGATAATGGAATCCAAAAGAGGCAGGAGGCTGGAAGAACACAGCAATACCTTGTCTGATGAAAGGAAACATCCCGCGTACCTTTATTACTACTTTACCTACCTCAGCTATCACCTTCAGGGACCAGTGGGCATGCACTGTAAGATCTCTACTCTTCCAGTTTATTGTGTATTCCCATGCTTTATTTGCCCGATCTTTACACTTTTCTGGATTGAATTAAATTTGCCATTTTTCTGCCATTAAACCAAACCATTGATATTATCCTGCAGCAAATAGCCATCCTCTTCACTATTAATAATGTGGCCAAATTTTGTGTTGTCTGCAAATTTCCCAATCATCCTTCTCATATTAAAGTCTAAATATTCAATAATAATATACAATGCAAACAGCAAGAGACCTCAAACTGAGCCTTGTAGAGTACCACTAGAAGCCTCTTCCCATTCATAAAATCATTCATTGACCATTGCCCATTCTTTACTGTCACTGAGACAATTTTGAATCCAACATGCCAGAATTCCCCTGCATCCCATGCGCTTTTTTTTTCTTCAATGTGAAACCTTGTCAAATGCTTTGCTAAACTCCATGATGCAGAAACCTCGTCTAACTTCCTCGTTCCTCCCTCAAAGGGTGTAATTAAAGTAGTAAGACATGACCTTCCCTTAACAAAACCATGCTGGCTCTCCCTGATTAATCCATGTTCCTCTGAGTAATAGTTAATCCTACTTCTCAATATTGATTCCGCTGCCTATCAGTGAAGCCAAACTGACTAGCTATGGCCTACTCATGGCAGACCTTTTGAATATGCCACAGCATTTTCAGGCCTCCAGTCCTGTGAAACCTTGCCTGTATGCAGTGACGATTGGACAATGATCCTCTGAGAATTCACTAGTTACTCCCTGGCTTCATGTAACAAGGGAATACAGTTCAGCCGACTCTGATGATTTATTCAGCTTCTTGGAGGGCAGTCCCTCCAGTGCATCATTTCTCATTATATTTGTTTCCTATAATATTTCATATTCTTCTTCTTTACATCCCTGTCCTTTGTGAAGACAGAAACAAAATATTCCTACAGAACCTTACCCACATCTTTTGCATCCACGCATCAGTGATGGTGTATCAGGGGAAAGGTGGAGCCAGGTGCTATTCTCTTGTCTTTATTACATGAGAGGGAGAATGACAAATATGCAGCACCTTTCACAACCACCTGATGTTCCAAAGTGCCTTAATGTCAATGAAATACTTTTCAAAGTTTCATCATTGTCATAATGTTGGGAATGTGGCAACCACATTATGCTCATAATAATGTACAGGTAACCTGTGTATTTCTTTTGTGTTTCTGATTGCGGGATCAACACTAGCCAGGAAGCCAGGTAGAATTCCTCTGTACTTCTAATAAGTAACAACGTGATTCTTTATATCCACGTAGATTGGTAAATAAGATCTCACTTTGACAATAGGTCCAAAGGATGGCACCTATAACAATGCAGCACTCTCTCTACTGCACTGGGGAAAATCAGCTTTGATTTTATGCCAAACCTAGATGGCATAGGTGCCTATAATGTCCAATTCTGAAGTCAGAATGCAACTCATTAAATCACAGCTAACAATTATGCAGGTGGTTCAAAAGCTTTATCAATAAGAACCATGCACTTAAATATTGAGGAAGAGAGATGGTCCACTTTTTAAGCACAGGTCCCCTTAGTTAATAGTTTAAGTGAGAAATTTGTGTGTTAAATTCTTACATTATGGACTTAAGCACAGAATCAACCTGACTCTTTCAATGCAGAATTCAGGGACTACTCGACCATTAGGAACATTGTATTTTGATGAAACAATAAACTGAGGCCCAATTTGCTCTCAAACTTGATGTAAATGTAATCCTAGCACTATTTAAAATGAAGAGCCAGGTATTAATCCCTCAATTGACGTATTCAGAAAAAGTTTGTCTGGTCTCATTGTTGTGGAATCATGTTTGAAAATTGGCTGCTGCATTTTTTACACTGTATGGGTGACTACCTTATAAAAATATATAATTGGGATGGCGGATCATGTAATATTAATGCAAATCTGTTCTTCCTTCCTTTCACTTCAATGTTAATACTCTGTCTACCCAAAATTTCTCTTTTAATGAACATTCAAAAAATGCCTACCTTTTTTGTAAAATTGCCAGAATGTGGAACTTTGAAACATGTGGTTTTGAAGAAAATTACTTCAGTATGGTGTTATAATTAATCCAATAACTGAGTATTCTCACCTGTTTACTTATTTGAAAACATATTTAATTTTCAAGTTTCCTCATGCTTTTGTTAACCGTAATTTCCAAACATGGATTAAGTTCCGTATTAGCATTGTACACTTGTTAAGGCAGAGGGAGATAGACTTTTGGTAAGCAAAAGGGTTTAAAAGTTTCAGAGGTAAGGTTGGAAGCATATAATTAAGGTTGCATTCAGAACAACCATTAACTCTCAAATGGTGGAGCAGGCTTGAGGGATCTAGTGGCCTTCTCAGGAGAGGCAATAATCTAGTGGCATTATCCCTAGATTGCTAATCCAGAGAGCTAGGTAATGTTTTGGGGTCCAGCGTTCAAATCCCACCACTGCAGATAGTGGAATTTTATATTCAATTTAAAAAAAGTTCAACTTTTAAAAATGGGATTAAGAGTCTAATGATGACCATGAATCTGGACTATACATTACTCCAAACCCGAAGCAATGTAGTTGACTCTCAACTGACCTCTGGGATGGGCAATAAATGCTGGCCTAGCCAACGCTGCCCTCACCCCATGAATGAATGAAAAAGAAATGCCTGCTCCTAACTTGTATGTTTGTATGTACCACAGCTTGGAATTGAATCTAGACCTACATTGGTTTGGCTCACAATTAAGTTTGAAACTAGGCCAGGGTGATTTGGTTAAAGTTTTACTGAGTTAGTTAATGGGAAAACACTATTTAGATGTGCATTGTTCTTGTTGAGCGGAATTCTGTATTTATAGCTGTTAGTGTGCAAATTACGGTAGATCAGTTATCGTAAAATCTAATCTGGTAATTCTCAATTACCATCAGATTTCCTATTTATCAGTTATATTGTATAACATGACGTGTCATCTGTGGTGTCTGTTGCAGTGATATATTTTGCTAAATCTTCAACTGATTTATTACAGTTAATTATTTTTCAAGTCAATCAGGAACTTGATTGTTATTCAGTGGAAAGTGATCACTTGCTGTTTTAGCTTGTTTAAGTGTTCTGACACGTGTGTATGTGGAGGTGGGGGAGTTGTAGGGGATTGGTGGTTAAGATCACTGACTATTAATGTCACCACTAGCAAACTGTCGGCAATCCCCTCAAAATTTCTTGGTGAAATGTTTCTGTTTGTGACACATGAAAAATTGATGAAAGATTTGAAAAGATTAATTTTCATACATATTAATTTATTCTGAATGATTTTTCATTTTATGAACTAAATAATAGCCATTTTTCCTATTATTGGCAGACATTTAAAAATAAAAGTGTTGAAATTATTATCTCTTTCAAAATATTTTGATCATGGCTAATTTGTCATTTAAGACCATAAGACGTAGGAGCACAGGTAGGCCATTCAGTTTATTGAGTCTCCTCTATCAATCAGAGAGATCATGGCTGATCTGATCGTTCTCACTTCCACTTTCCTTCCTTTTCCATACAACTGTTGAATCTCTTACTTTTTAAATATCTGCATATCTCAGCCTCTGTCATGTATGGTAAGGAATTTCACAGATTCACAACTCTGAGAGAAGAAATTCCTCCTCATCTGTCTTAAATGTTCGATCCCTTATTTTGCAATGATGCCCTCTGATTCTAGACTCTCCCCAAGGAAAACATAACCTTTCTACATCTGACCTGTCAAATACTCAACTAATCCTGTATGTTTCAATAAAGTTGCCTTTCATTCTTCTACATTCCAATAAGTACAAGCTCAACTTATTTGGCCTTTCCTCCTAAGACAGTCCCTCCATACATGGTATCTGCCCAATATCCCTTCATTGGACTACCTTCAATGCTCCTTTACCTTTCCTTATGTGATGGGTGTAAAATTGTTCACAGTATTCCAGATGCCTTGTGTAGTTTTAGCAAATTACTTTTATACTCGATTCTCTTTGATCTTATGTTCCCCATCTACCTGTGTAGTGTGGTGTCTGTCCTGTGCACACATTTCTTCAGTGCCCAACAACTTCAGATCAGTAACTCTGCTTGGAGAGAGATTAGTTGTGAATCTGGATTGAACAATTAACATCACAATATCTTGGGCAACTCGATATAATGAAACATTGTGCCGTCCCTTTTTCTTTGTACTGCTCCTCCCATGGTTTAGTGTGTAGCACTGTCACCTGTGGATCACAAGGTTGTGGCTTTAAATCCATAATTCAGAGACATGAACAGAAAATTTCAGATGACACTGAGGGAGTGCTGCACTTGCTGATGTGTCTTTTGAATGAGACATTAAACCAAAGTCCTGTCTACTGTCTTAGGTGGATGCACTATATATCATGGTCCTCTTGGAGAAAGAGTAGGAGAGATCTCCGCAATGTCTTCAGCCCATATTTAACTTCCAGCCAACTTCATTTAAAAAAAATGACATTCTGTCAGTGAAATATTATCAGTGTTGTGTCATTTGCTTTCACTTCCTTTAATAACATTTCACTAACCTTTTGTAGTAGACTGTCATAGCTGACTGAATTCTCCCCGTAGATTTCTTTACATCATTCTTAAATTTCCCTAATGTTGGGACTCGTGATCAGTTTGTGGAAAGTATTTGGCATTTATACTTGAGTGGAATTATGATTAAGACAAAATTTTACAAAGAACTGACCACATTCAAATTATTGACTATAGGCTAATTTTGGCTTTTTTATTTGAAAACTGCAGTAGTATACAATTTCAGCTTTCACCATAAAAATATTTCTGATTAATCTTATCCATCTCAAAGACTTGAAGGGTAAGTATAGAAAGAAACAATTTCCTGTTGAGTACGCAATCTAAAACCTGAAGTGTAGACTTAAAATTAGATGCAAGCCATTCAACAGTGGTTTTACGCGGAGGGTGGTAGAAATCTGGAACTTCCAGTACACCACCACCACCATAATCTCCAAAATGCTGTTGAAGCTTGGGGTAAACTGGTATTTTTAGGACTAAGGTCAACAGAGCTTTGGTAGGTAAGGCAATGAAGAGATGCCGATTAAATAAATGGATGATGGAGATGAGATACAAATCTTGTGGAATGGCAGAGAAAGAGTGAGGGACTGCTGTTTATTTTCCAGTTCAAACCTTTCTTAAGTACATTCCTCAAATATATTCCTAATTCCACAGAATGAGAGAGAGTTGTCGAATGATTTTAAAAAACTACCTTGAATCCTTGATGACCATGCTGAAATTATCTACTGCTGAATTGAATTTAGTCTTTTCGTGGGTAGTAATATTTTAGAATCATAATTATCTCCATTAAAGAGTTCTTTACCCATGGTGATCTGACAGAACCTTGCAAAGAGAGAAATTAAGTTAACATTTTAAGTTGAATGTGAGTCTTTGGTGATCTTCTGTTTCTTCACAAATGCTGCCAGAGTGGCTGTGTTTTTCCAGCACTATCAGTTCTTATTATAGAATGAAAGCATGAACTGGTTTCCTATTGCCTTCCTCATCTGTGGCTAAAGGGAGCACAAGTCCTCTTCCTAAATGACTCTTTACCTGTCAGCAAAGGTTCCCTTGAAGTTCTAACTTTTCCATCATCACCAGTGAAAATTCATTGGTCGTGTTGTTGACCATCATAACTTCACCTGGGACTGGGTTTATTTGCAAAAGAGTTGGGACAGCCACACCTGAAGTTCAAATTATCCTGCTATCCTAGATATAATCAACTAACAGGGCCCAAAAATTGTTCATTTCCAGCAGCAGCTGTCCAATCAGGCAGCAATATGCTATGTGTGCAGCAATGCATTTCCAAATTTTTTCATTGGAACAAAATTAAATCTCTTGCTTAGGATGTTATTTGAATGCAAATAGTACAATGTTTGCCAATGTTTGAAAGTTTGAGATGGGTTCGATAGAATCTATTCATCCCATTGTGTGTTTGCAAACTCACCGAAGACCCCTATTTAGTTTCATTCCAAAGTCATTTTCTTCAAAAATAGGATCACAGCTAGGCTAATCAGCTCTTTGAGCCTGCTCTGCCATTCAGTATGATCATGGCTGATCATCCAACTTGGTATCCAGTTTCCACCTTTTCTCCAGTACCCTTGATCATTTCGTCTCAAGAACTATAAAATCCTTAGTTTTGCTGCTGCTATTGGCCCATCTGTGTTCCTTGGATCTAATAATATCCCGAATTTACCTTTTTAAGCCAAAATAGGCCACCTTTCTCATTCCTTTTTGTGCCAAGTAGGATTGCACTTTTAAAATATTTGCCATGGCCTATCCACCATCATATCTTTAAGTAACATTAAAAAAAACATAAGAATTAGGAGCAGGGATAGGCAACTCAGTCTCTCAAGCCTATTCTGCTATTTAGTCTGATCATATCTGATCAACCTCGATTTCACTTTCCTGTCTGTTCTCCATAACCCTTCAAACCATTACTGATCAATAATCTGTCTCCTCGTAAATTTACTTAGTGTCCTGGCATCCACCATGCTCTTGATTAGTGAATTCCACAGATTCATGACCCTTTGAGATAAGTAATTTCTCCTCATTTTTGTTTTAAATCTGCTACCCTTTATCTTAAAGCTAGACTTCTCATTCGAGATTGTCCCACACGAGGAAGCGTCTTCTCTAGTATCTAGTCCCCTTTAGTATCTGAAATACCTCAATTTGATGTCCTTTCATTTTTCAGAGCTTCAGAGAATATAGGCCTAAATTTCTGAATCTCTCTTTGAGGTTTGCTTTGTAATCTATCTCGAGTATCTCTCTGAACTACCTTCAATGCAACTCATCTCTACTCAAGTAAGGGCTCTAAAATTTCAGTACTCATGATGCAGTCTCACTAATACCATGAGCAGTTGCAACAACATTTCTTTATTCGTATATTCAGTTCTTTTAGTAAGAAAATGTCAAATTCCATTCCAATTTCCCAATTTATCATAGTCAGCTTGTGTCCCGCACCATGAGAATATAGAAGGCATGGTTAGCAAGTTTGCGAATGACATCAAAATTGGTGGTATAGTAGACAGTGAAGAAGATTATCTAAAATTGCAAAGAGATCTTGATCAATGAGCTGAGTGGCAGAAGGAGTTTAATTTAGATAAATGTGAGGTATTGTATTTTGGTAAAACAAATAAGGGGAAGACTTATTCAATTTAAAGTAGGCCCTTGGGTAGTACTGTAGAACCTAGGGTTGCAGATACATAATTCCCTGAAGTTTGAATCATATGTAGAAAGTTTTTAGCAACTTACCTTCATTGCCCAGACATTTGAATGCAGGAGTTGGGATGTCATGTGAGGTTGTACAGGACATTGATGAGGCTTCTTCTGGAGTACCATGTCTAGTTCTGGTCACCCTGTTATAGGAACGATATTATTAAACTACAGAGAGTTCAGATTTACCAGGATATTGTCAGGAAGGAGGGTTTGAGTTATAAGGAGGGGCTGGATAGGTTGAGACGTTTTTCATTCGAGCATAGGGTGTTGAGGGGATACTTATAGAGGTTCATGAAGTCATTCGGGGGAATAAATGCAGGTGTTTTTTCAAAACTTGGGAATTTCAAAACTAGAGGACGTATTTTTAAGGTGAGAGGGGAAAGATTTAAAAAAGACATGAGGGGCAACCTTTTTACACAGAGACGGTTTGTATGCAGAATGAACTTCCAGAGGAAGTGGTGAATGTGGGTACAGTTTCAACGTTTAAAAAAAATTTGAATAAGTAAATGAATAAGACCTATTTGGAGGGATTATGGGCCAAATTTATCTTGGGATTATGATCAGAACAGAAGGTCTGTTTCCGTACTATGACTGTCATAGTTTCCTTTCAGATTCAGGAGCTTATTTACATCACTCTCCATATTAATGAAGTATTCTATCATATGACACTCACTCTCAAACTGGCTTGCACAGCTCTAATGCAAGTTATAGAATCCCTACAGTGTGGAAATAGGGAGGCCTTTCAGCCCAACAAGTTCACACTGACTCTCTGAAGAGCATCCTATACAAACTCATCAACCCAGCCCGTCCCTGTAACCCCACATTTGCTATGGCTAATCCACCTAATTTACGCAGCCCTGGACACAAATCAGAAATTTAGCATGGCCAATCCACCTATCCTGCACATCTTTGGACTGTGGAAGGAAACTGGAGTACTGGAGAAAGCTCACACAGGGAGAACATGCAAACTCCACAGAAACCGTTGTCTGAGGCTGGAATTGAACCCGGGTCCTTCGCTTTTTGAGGCAGCAGTACTATCTACTGAACCACCGAGCCTCCATCTATAATTATCCCTATCTCTAGTTGGTCACTACAGTGACTAGGTTAGTTTTGACACTCTAATATTCGTCAGATGTTATGATACTATTTTAACTTAATGAGAGAAAACTATTTCTAACTTTTGGAGAGGCTTACATGTGGAAAGCTCAAACTTTTTATCCCCCTGAGTTATAAGTTAAGAAAAAGTATACTTATGGAAGGAGATTTTTTTAAAATCACAGAGAAAAGTTCTTTGTCAATGGAGTTTTGCTTATGGAGCTTTTGGAGAGACATGCACATGGACAGCTCTGGAGTGAGATTTTTTTTAATCAAAGGATTGAAAGCTGTCTACTGGACCACTTAAGGAGTCGTCATTTTAATTTGATTGTTTGCTAAGTGATTGGTTTCATTTAAGGTTTTTATGTTTGATTTGTTTTTGCATGCTTAATATTAATTCTTTGGATAAGGAAAGAGATGCTATTGGAATCTGCATTTTCTTTCAACTTGATGGCAGTGAAAGCATACAAGAGACACAGATTTAGGTGGCTAGTAGATTTAGAGAAGTTATTACACAGCAGGATCAATCACATTGATGGGTGACTGTCAGGAATGTTAGAAGGTAATTCAGAAGTCTCTTGTGACTATTCCTCTCTCAAACAAGTATTCAGTTTTGGGTACTGTTCAGAGGGATGGTATCTCAGAAGAAAATAGAAGAGGTCTTCAGATCTTGGGCACTAAGAATAAACTCTCTGTTAGGCGGGGTTTGACAACATTTAAAAGAATAATTGTTGTGGGGACTATCCTATTGGGCACAGACAGGAGACTATACAGCAGTGAGCCTGAATCTAGGATTTTGTGTTGCTTTCCTAGTGCCAGGATTAAGGACGTTAAATATTGTTGCTGAGAATGGAAGGTTTGAGTTATGGGGAGAGGCTGGATAGCCTAGGACTTTTTTCACTGGAACGTTAGAGGATGAGGAGTGACCTTATCAAGGCTTTCAAAATCATGAGAGGTGTAGATAACGTGTCTCTTTCCTGTTATGCAGGATTTCAAGTCGGGGGCATATTTTTAAGATATGTGTAGAAAGATTAAGAAGATATAAGGGGCAACATTTTACACGAAGAGTGGTTTGTGTGTGCAATGAACTTCCAGAGGAAGTGGGGGTGCAGGTACAGTTACAATGTTCAAAATACATTTCGATAAGTACATGAATAAGAAACGTATGGGGGGATATGTCCAAGCACAAGCAGGTGAAACTAATTTAGTTTGGGATTATGGATGGCATGGACTGGTTGGATTGAAGGATCTGTTTCTGTGCTGCATGACTCAGTGACTGGCAGCTCATTGTTCCAGGTTTTGGATCTTGCTGGAAGGTAGAAAGGGTGGCAAAAAAGGAAGGGAGTTTATGATTAAGGAAAACATTACTGCTATAAGTAGAGAATATTTCTAAAAACTCATCCAGTGAAAATATGTGTTGAAATTAGAAATAGGAAAGGAATGATCACTTTGTTGGGATTGTACTATATGCTCCCTTCTTGTCAGCGGGAAATTGAGGAGCAAATTTGTGGCGTGATCTCAGGTATATTTAAGAATAATAAGGTTGCAATAGCAGATGATTTTAATTTTCCAAAGATTGACTGGGATTGCCGTAGTGTTAAAGGTTTGGATGGTGAAGAATTTGTTAAATGTGTTCAAGAAA
The DNA here is from genome assembly GCF_020745735.1 of Hemiscyllium ocellatum. Classification (NCBI taxonomy): domain Eukaryota; kingdom Metazoa; phylum Chordata; class Chondrichthyes; order Orectolobiformes; family Hemiscylliidae; genus Hemiscyllium; species Hemiscyllium ocellatum. The sequence continues at coordinate 19,235,202 of NC_083406.1, read as the reverse complement.
ATGTTCTTTGTCAATATGTCAATGTTCCTTGTAGAGAAGGAGCAAAACTTTACCACCTCTTGGGTAATAAGACAGGCATGTTACTGAAGTGACAGTGGGGGAACACTTTGGGTCTAATTATCATAATTCTATTAGCTTTAAAATAGTAATAGGAAATGATAAGCATTCCATAAAAGTTAAAGTTTTTACTTGGACTAAGGCAAATTTTAATGCTTTGAGACAAGAACTTTCAAAAATTGATGGATAAAGGGACATCTAATAAGTCAGAAGCCTTCAAAACTGAGATACCATGAGTTCAGTGTCATTATGAGATCATAGACATGGGAGCCGAGGTTAGGCCAGTCAGCCCATTGAGTCTGCTTCACCATTCAATCAGAGCTGATGGGTTTCTCAACCCCATTTTCCTGCTTTCTCCCTGTAACCTTTGATCCCCATGGCAATCAAGAACTTATGTATCTTTTTAAAATATATTCAATGACCTGGCCTCCATAACCTTCTGTGGCAATGAATTCCACAGATTCATCACTCTCTGGCTAAAGAAGTTTATCTTTATCTCTGTTCAAACAGTCTTTCTTTTCCTCTAAGGCTGTGCCCTTAGGTCCTAGACTCTCCTACCAATGGAAATATCTTTCCAACATTCACTCTGTCCAGGCATTTCAATATTCTGAAACATTTCAATCAGATCCCACCTCATCCTTATAAACTCCATTGAGTATTGTCCCAGAGTCCTCAAATGTTCTTGTTTAGAGTGAAAAGTAAGGCTTGTAGAATTAGGGAACAGTAGATGAATAAAGATATTGAGCTTCTAGTCAAGAAGAAGAAAGAATCATATATTAGAGAAAGACAATTGGGATCAAATGAATCTCTTGAAGTATAAAGAGTGTAGGGCCATTCTTAAAAGGGCGATCAGCAGCACAAAGAGGGGATATGAGACAGCCTTGGCTGATAAGGTTAAGAATAATCCAAAGAGATTCGACAAAAACATTAAGCACAAGTGAGCAACTAGAGAGAGAGTTGGGCCCCTTAAAGATCAAAGATGTTGTCTTTGTGTTGAACCTTAGGAGATGGGAGAGATATAAGTAAACAGAAATGGAGGCCAGAGAATGCAAGGAAATAAATATTAATATTTTGAAATCAATTCACATTACAGAAGAGGAAATGTTGAAAGTCTTAGAAAATATACAAGTGGATAAATCTCCAGGACCTGATATAGCCTATCCCAGGATGTTGTGGGAAGTTAGAGATGAAATTGCAAGGCCTCTTGCAGAATCATTTGTGATATCTATAACTATGGGTGAGGTGACGGATGACTGGAGAGTGGTTAATCTTTTACCTTTGTTTAAGAAGGAATGTAAGGAGAAGCCATAATTATAGACTTATGAATTTGATTTCAGTAGTGTGTGAGACGATGGAGGTGATTCTAAAAAATGGGATTTTTTTACACTTGGAGGAGAAAGGAATGATTAAAACATAGCATGGTTTTGTATGAGGGAAATTGTGTCTCACAAACTTGATTGAGCTTTTGAAGAAGTAACCAAGAAGATTGATGAGAGCAATGCATTGAATGTTGTTTATTTGGACTTCATTAAAGCCTTTGACTAGCCTTGTAGACTAGTTAGTAAAGTTAGATCACATGTGATTGAGGGTGAGTTTGCCAATGGGATACAAAATTGGCTTAATGGCAAGAGGCAGAGAGTGGTGCTGGAGGGTTGTTTTTCAGACTGGAGGCCAGTTATCAGCAATGTTCCACACGGATCAATGTTGCATCCACTTTTGTTTGTAAGTTATGTAAGTGATTTAGATGATAACATAGAATGCATGGTTAGTAAGTTTGTGGATGACACCAAAATTGGTGGTATAGTGGACAGTGATGAAGGATATCCAAGGTTACAAAGAGACGTTGATCATTTGGGCTAAGGAGTGGCAGATGAAGTTTAATTTGGATAAATGCAAGGTATTGCATTTTGGTAAAACAAACAAGGCAGGATTTATTTAATTAAAATTAAGACCTTAGGTGGTGCTGTAGAACAGAGAGATCTAGGGTTTCAGGTATATAATTCTTTGAAGTTTGTGTCACATATAGATGAGGTAGCTTAGAAAGCATTAGGATGTTTGCCTTCATTGTAGGTGGCAGATATCTTTTCCCTAGGGTTGGAATTTCAAGAGTAGGTGCATATTTTTAAGGAGAGAGGAGAACAATTAAGAAAAAAATGAGGGGCTACTTTTTTACACAGTGGTTTGTGTGTGAAATGAACTTCCAGAGGAAGTGGTGAATGTGGGTATAGTTAACAACATTTAAAAGACATTTGGATAAGTACATGAATAAGAAACATTTGGAGGGATATGGGCAAGCGCAGGCAGGTGGAACTAGTTTAGTTTGGGATTATGGTTGACATGGACTATTTGGTCTAAAGGGTCTGTTTCCACGCTGAATGACTCTGTAACTTAAACCTCTCGTTATCTTTCTCATTGTGTCACCCAAAAATGGATCTATTTATTTTAATTCTACTCAATTTTCTTTGCTCCTGTGCTTACCCCACCCAAACTAGATCTTGTCCTTAGCCTTGCCATTACGTTTAGAAACTTGCATGATTTGAACATGAATTGACCATTAATTTCACTGCAGAAATTTAATGCTTATAATTTAGGGTGTTCCTTTGATTTATGTGAGAACTGTCAATTCAAGGCTGGTGCTTCTCCTCTGCCCAAATGAACAATATAAATGATTGTTTCTCATTGCTCTGTTTAGGTAAGTTGCTCCTCAATGTTATTTTTGTATGTTCTTGTTTCTGTCTCTTTTTCTCTTTCTCACTTATTCTAACATTTCTTCCTCTTTATTTTTCTTTTCATACCTTATTTGACTCTAATTCATGAATAATAGACGGGATAAAATACATACATAAGGTGCATACATATGAATTAGGAGCAGTAGTTGAGCACTTAGTTCCTTGAACGTGTTTAACTATTTCGGTTAATCACGGTTAGTCTGGTGTAGCCTCAACTCTATCCCCATAGACTATCAATGCTCTCCTTGTCTCCGTCTTAAACGTAAAAGCCTTATTTTTAAACAGTGTCCCTTCGTTCTAGTCTCTGTCATAAGGAGGAATATTCTTTTCAGTGTTCACCCTGTTAAGTCCTGTCAAGATCGTCTATGTTTCAGTAATATCATCTCTGTCTTCTAAATTCCAACAGCTACAAGCTCAAACTGTATGTATGTACACCACAGGATAATGTCTTCAGTCCAACAATCAGTCAAATGAACATTTTCTCAATTGCTTTGAGTGCAATTATATCCGTTTTAAATAAAGGGACCAAAATTGCACACAGACTCCCAAATGTGCGTACATAGAGAATGATAGTTAAGTTACAGAAATATTGAATAATTACTTTGGTATTTACCAAGATGATAAATTAGATGAGATAAGAAGTGATATAATCGGTCCTGAAATAAAAAGTGACAAGTATAAAATAACTTTCGATGAAGCCTCGTACACATTGCATCCATGTTTCTTAAAAGTATCTAGGGAAACTATACCAAATGCTATTACTCATACGGAATAATTCATTGAAAAAAGGCAGATTGTTGGGTAGTTAGTATCAAACCTACATTTTAGATGGGTGATAGAACATTGCAGGGACTTTAGATCAGTTAACTTAACATCAGTGATAGGGAAAATAGTGGAACTCCAACTGAAGGAGTAAATAGAAAAAAAAATCTGGAAGCAAAAATTGCAGATGAACAGCATGATTTCAAAGGCAAAGACTTGTTCGACCAAATTCAATGAATTATTTGATGATGCAAAGGGAGAAATTGGGTAATGCAGTAAATGTAATTTATCTAAACTGTTGATAAGTTGTTGCGGTTATAATTTGGTGAATAGGTAAAGATGCAGAATCAGTGGAGAAGTAGCAGAATGGATAGAAAACTGAAAGTAAGACTTGAAGGTATTTAGACTGTCAGAAGGTGGGAAGTTAACCTTTCCCAAGTATTGTTGCTGGGACCACTTGTCAATAATTTATATTACCAATTCCACTTTGAAATCATTCACTCAATTTCTAAATTTGCAGATAACATCAATGGTTCATACTGTGAAGAATTGCAGCAAATTGCAAGAAGCCATTAATAAATTTGTAGAATACAGTATATAATTGGAAAATTAATTTCAACACAAGCAAATGTGAGGTAGTTTGGTAAGTAAAAGAAGAACACATTTTGCTTGTAAAATTGAAATACAAGAGTCAAGAACAAAGAGATTTCAGAGCACAAATATGCAAGCCACAATGTAGAAATGCAGGCAAATAAAGGCATAAGTGAAGCATTAAAGTTTATTTCCAGAAGGATAGATTGAAAAGGCATGAGATATGCCAAAGATGTATTGAAGTTAGGTTAAATACACCTGAGTTGTCTGTGGTTCTGGGTGCCATATCATAAAAATGGTTAGGCACTGGAGAAAATACAACAAAAATTTACAAAGATGATATCAGATCTGTGTGTTATATTTATCAGGAAAGGATGAAAACATTCTGCCATATTACTCCTGAAAATAGAAAGCTTAAGTATGGCCTAATTGAAATTGTTGAACGAATGAAAGATTGCAGTAGAACACTCAAGGCAATCAATAATAAGATAGTCACCAAGGAATCAATTGGGAAATTCAGAAGAAACCTTTTCTAGGTGATGAGTGGTGAGAATGTGGAAGTTGGTACCATATTGGGTAATAGAGGTGACTAATACAGATGTGTGTAATGAAAAGTAGATAAGTACATGAGGGAGAAATGAACAGAAGGTTACAGTGATGTGGATGGCTCAAGAGAAAAATAAACACTGGCATGCATTAGGTGGGCTGAATGGCTTGTTTTTCTGTTGTACATTCTGTGTTTTTTTCTTGATCCTTATTTGAGATCCTTATAGGAGATAGACAGTTGTTTCGTCATTCATCAAAGTGCAAGATATTCTGTTGTCTTTGTCGCGCTGTTTTCAGCTTTCATTTCTGGCAAGCTTTGGCTGAAATTATTTTTCAGCCGAAATGTGAAGGAAAAGGTCCAACATTCTGGGCTTGCTACAAAATGCGCCGCTCCAGTGAGGTATTAACCCATTGTCTATCTTGCTTTCTCCATGACTATTTTCCAGTTGTTGTTGTTTTATGTACTTTATATCTTCTTTGGTTTTCTTTTGTGGTATGGATATTTTCAAACTCTGCAGTACTTGGGTGCTTTTCCTAAACTGGGAAAAATTAAGTTCCTGTACTGTGAATGTTAGCATAGAGAAAGAAGATTCTTAATCTGTTGCTCTCAACTATGTATGTTTTCCATTGCATTGTAACACTGCCCAGGTCAGCTTCCCATGCTCGCCACTCTAAACTCAAGCAAACGTCTCCACTGTTGGTATCCAGTCACCTGTCAGCCCTGTGCTGACTGACCTACATTGGCCAGTTGAGCAACACCTCCATTTGAACATCTTCATATTTATAGGAAATACAATGGCATTTCTTAACATAGCAATTGTAGAGATGACGTGATATTTGTGGGATGTAAATAATGTTAAACTGATGAACTGGAGAATCTTCTAGACAGAAGCTTGGGTATGCTTGGGAAGGATTTTGTTTGTTTGCTATTTGTCAGCAAATGTTTACTTACGTTTACAACTGGTGAATAAAGGAAGTCTTATTCTACTTTTGAGGGTTGATAGCTGAAACATTTCACAAGAACTGTCATAGGATTGTGCAGAACAGAGGAGACTCAGTGCAGCAAGGGTTCAACTTTTTTTCCCGAGATCAGAGAACTCAATGTTTTATTTATAAATCAGGCATAGAACCATAAAGCATATCCTTCCATCTCCACTTCCCCAGTGTGTGATGGAGGAGCAGTCTGTTCACTCATTCCAAGATCTGTTGCTTTGATTTCACACTTTCAAATAGCGTCCTTCAAGGAAGGATGCCTTCACCGAATAACATTTCTTATAGAAGTCAACACACACTTTCTTGCTGGAATTCATCTACTACTAACTTAAGGGTGCCAGCTGTTGTAAAAGCTAAAGCAAAAGCCACAGCCAAATGAAACCATAGACATTTGGCCAACAGGCGTCTCCTCATGGGCTTGGCAATCACAACAGAAGACAGGTTTATTCTCACTTGTTTCACTGCGGGATCTCTGACTATGGTTAATTGATTACTTAAGTGACTGAACAAATTTGAAGGGGAAACAGCCTTGTGGTGAAGAGGTTGTGTCTTTGCCTTTTGATTGGATGATCCAGGTTTAACTTCCATCTGCATTGAGATGTGTTAAAACATGTCTGAAAAAGTTGACAAAAAATAGTTTCAAGGGGAGTAGGTGCAATTCCGTGTGGAATGAGCTAAGTAATCAATAAATTTTATCTGCAAGGAAAATCTTTCTTGAATTGTGTTTTGCCAACAGGCTTAGATCTGAACTGACAGAGATCATTCAACTCTTTGAAAGAGGTACGCAATTAATCCAAATCCATTAGTTTTTGCCCTTAGCTATGCAAATGTATTATTTTCAAGTGTACATCCAATTGCCTTTGACTGTTACTATTGAGCTTGTATCCACTGCCTTTTCAGGCAGTGCATCCAGGGCATTAAATCAGACTATGTTTAAATAAAACTGGTATTTTTTATGGAAATGATCTTGTAAATAAATCTTGTTGCCAGCTGTGTCTCAATGGGTGGCACACTTTCCTTAGTTAGAAGGTTTTATATATAAAAGAATTAGCTAAGCTGACACTCCCAATGCAGTCCTGCGGGCGTGCTAAACTGTCACCTACCGTGTCTTTTGGATGAGGCATTAAATTAAAGTCTTGACTGTCAGCAGTGGACTCGCCAACTTTAAGGGCATTTAAATGGACATTGGATAAACATATGAATGATAATGGAATTGTGTGGGTTAGACGGGCTTCAAATTGGTTTCACAGGTCGGCGCAACATCGAGGGCCGAAGGGCCTGTACTGTGCTGTAATGTCCTCTGTTCTATGTCCTCACAGATGAAAATAAAAGATCCCATGATGCTATTTTAAAGAAAAACAAAAGAGATTTCTTTGGTGTCATAGCCATTATGCATCCTTTATACAATATCACAAAGAAACAGGGTAGGGTTGAAGAACAGAGAGAGACCCAGGGGTTCAGGAACATAATTCTTTAAGGTTTACATCACAAGTAGTCAGGGTGGTTAAGAAGGCATTCAGCACGCTTGCCTTCATTGCTCATATCTTTGAATATAGGAGTTGGGACGTCATGTCGCAGTTGCACAGGATGCTGGTGAGGCCATTTCTGCAGTACTGCGTCCGTTTTTGGTCGTCCTGTTATAGGAAGTATATTATTAGGCTGGTGAGGGTTCAGAAGAGATAGATTAGGGTGTTGTTAGGAATGGAGGGTTTGAGTTATATGAAGAGGCTGGATAGGCTGGAACTTTTTTCATAGAAGATTGAGTGGTGTCCTCATAAAATGTTTAAAGTCATGAGGGTTATAAATAAGATGAATGGCGTGTGTCTTTTTCCCAGGGGGCATATTTTTAACATGAGCGGGGAAAAAGTTTAAAAAAGACATGGGCCACGTTTTTACACAGTGAGTGGTTTGTGTGTGGAATGAAATTCCAGAGGAAGAGGTAGCTGTGGGTACAGTTACAACTTTTAAAAGACATTTGGATGAGTATGAATAAGAAAGGTTTGGAATGCTATGGGCCGAGCTCAGGGAGGTGGGAAGAGTTTAGTTTGAGATTATACTCTGCATGGACTGTTGGGTCTGATGGGTCTGTTGCATGCTGTATAAATCTATAATTCTAAACAGATTATTTTGTTGTTAATACATTGCTGTTTGTAGGAACTTACAGTGCTTAAGTGCTTCAACTCCTACATTACTACGCTAATTCAAAAGAACTCCATTAGCTCTCAAACAGTTAGAGATGTGCTGAAGTTGTGAAAAATGATCTAGAAATATTTTTAAACTTTTAGGGTAGAATACCCTATGTAAATGGTTACCGGTCGATCTGAAAATGAAAGTCAGAGGGTAAGCAGGTGTAGATCAGCGAGTAAAAAGATGATGGCTGAAAGGAACATAGTGTGATTTAGCATATACGCAATGCAGAGTTCTGGATGAGTTCAAGTTTATGAATATTACAAAATTGGAGGGCAACCTGGAGAACAGCAGAGTAGTGGACATTGCAGGGAGCAAATGCATGGATGAGGATTTCAGTGGTAGATGAGTTGTGCTGGAACAGAGATGACAATAGTCTTGCCACTGTGATGACATGCAGGCTAACTGCGCCTAAAGTTGTAGGGCAACTATGTCTAAAGTGGAATGAATCCTACTGAGGAGTGTGTGTTTAGATACTGCAGAGTCATTTCTAATAGGTTTCAAATGGAAAATAACCAACATTTGGACTTAGAGTGTTTCTGTTGGAAAGCCTTGGTCACCACAGTGGCTCACTGGTTAGCACTGCTGTCCATCAGAGCCAGGGACTCCAGTTTGATTCCTAACTCAGGCAACTGTCTGTGTGGAGTTTGCTCTTTCTCCTCTTGTCTGTGTGGGTTTCCTCTGGTGCTCTGGTTTCCTCCCACAGTCCAAAACTGTGCAGGTTAGGCGGATTGGCCAGGGGAATGTAGGATTGTGGGGATAGGGTGGGGTGGTGGGTCTGAGTGGGTTACTGTTCAGAGGGTCAGTGTGGACTTGATGGGCCAAATGGCCTGTTTCCACACTATAGGGATTCTATGATTCTGTGACCGGGGAGAAAGTAGGCCCTCTTAAAGAGCAACATTCTCAATCATCAACAAAACTGTTTATGTGTGGAACCACAGGAGATGGAGTTCCACTATCTGAGGAGACAGGGGAAGCCCTAAAAGAGTTTTTTGCTTTGGTTTTCACCAAGAAAAGGGAACTTGTTGTAAATGAAAACTTAGAGGAGCTGGGATACAGTCTTGACTAGATCAAGATTGATGAAGTTGATGTGCTAGAAATTTTGGAAAACATTAAGATTGATAAGTCCCCAGGGCCAGATCAGATTTATCCTAGGCTGCTCCCGGAAGCGAGCCGCTGGTGAGGATATTTGCTTCCTCACTCTCCACAGGGGTTGTACCGGAGGATTGGAAAGAGGCGAATTCTGTTCCTCTTTTCCAGAAGGGTAACAGGAAAATCCCTGGCAATTATAGACGACTCAGTCTTACATCTGTGGTCAGCAAAGTTTTGGAAAGAATTGTGAGGGATAGGATTTATGACTATTTGGCAAAGCATAGTGTGATTAAAGGCAGTCAGCATGGCTTTGTGAGGGGCAGGTCATGCCTCACAAATCTTATTGAGTTCTTTGAGGAGGTGTCAAGACAGGTCGATGACAGTTGAGCAGTGGATGTGGTGTATATGGACTTCAGCAAGGCATTTGACAGGGTTCCCCATGGTAGGCTCATTCATAAAGTCAGGAAGTATGCGATACAGGGAAATTTGGCTATCTGGATTCAGAATTGGCTGGCTGACAGAAGGCAGAGAGTGGTTGTAGATGGAAAGTATTCTGCCTGGAGGACAGTGTTGAGTGGGGTCCTGCAGAGCTCTGTTCTGGGGCCTCTGCTCTTTGTACTTTTCATACATGACTTGGATGAGGAGGTTGAGGAGTGAGTTAATAAATTTGCAGATGACACAAAGGTTGGAAGAGTCATGATATTATAGAGGGCTACTGCAGGCTGCAGCGTGACATAGACAGGATGCAGAGCTAGGCTGAGAAATGGCAGATGGAGTTCAACCTGGATAAATGCGAAATGATGCATTTTGGAAGGTCGAACTCAAATGCTGAATATAGGATTAAAGACGGGATTCTTGGCATTGTGGAGGAACACAGGGATCTGGGTGTGCAAGTACATAGATCCCTCAAAGTTGCCACCCAAGTGGATAGTGTCATTAAGAAAGCATATGGTGTTTTAACTTTCATTAACAGGGTGATCGAGTTTAAGAGCCGTGAGGTTTTGCTGCAGCTCTACAAGTCCCTAGTGAGACCACACTTGGAATATTGTGTCCAGTTCTGGTCGCTCTGCTATACGAAAGATACAGAGGCTTTGAAGAGGGTGCAAAGAAGGTTTGCCAGGATGCTGCCTGGACTGGAGGGCTTGCCTTAAGAAAGTTTGAATAAGCTTGGACTTTTCTCTCTGGAGAGAAGGAGGAAGAGAGGAGACCTGATAGAGGTGTACAAAATTATGAGGGGAATAGATAGAGTCAATAGCCAGAGACTTTTCCCCAGGGCAGGATTGATTGGCACGAGAAGTCATAGTTTGAAGATATTAGGAGGAAGGTATAAAGGAGACATCAGAGGTAGGTTCTTTACGCAAAGAGTTGTGAATGCATGGAATGCATTGCCAGCTGTGATGGTGGAAGTCATTGGGGACATTTAAGAACTGCTGGACATGCACATGGATAGCAATGAGTTGAGGGGTGCATAGGTTAAGTTACTATATTTTACATTAGGATTAAATCTCGGCACAACAACGTAGGCCAAAGAGCCTGTTCTGTGCTGTACTTTTCCATGTTCTATGGGTGAGAAAATAAATGAGATTTCATGTCAGTATTTACTGAGAAGGAGGATTTGGAAGCTAGAGAACTTGGAGAAATAAATAGTCATATCTTGAAAAATGCCTTTATTACAAAGAAGGAGGTGCTGAATGTCTTACATCTTCAGGCTCTGAGCAGGTGCATCCTAGAACTTTATGGGAAGGTGGGGAAGAGATGGTTGGGTCCCTTGCTGAGATGGTTGTATCATCAATAGCCACAGATAAAGTGCCACATGATTGGAGGGTGGCAAATGTGGTGCTATTATTTAAGAGAGGTAGAGCCAGGGAACTTTGGACCAGTGAACCTGACGTCATTGGTGGATAAGTTGGTGGAAGGGAATCTTAGGGAAAGAATTTACATGCATTTGCAATGGCAAGGACTCATTAGGGATGGTCAACAAGGCTTTGTGCCAGGAAATCGATTGATTGAGTTTTTTAAAGTAGTGGTGACAAAGAAGATTGTTGAAGGTAGAACGGTGAACATTGTCTATGTGGACTTCAGCAAGGTGTTCGCTAAGGTACACTGATTAGCAAGGTTAGATCACATGGGGAGCTAACCATTTGGACATGAAATTAGCTCGAAGGCAGGAGAAAGAGGGTAATGGTAGAGGGTTGCTTTTTGGACTGGAGACCTGTGACCAGCAGTGTGCTGCGAGGATTGGTACTGGGTCCACTGCTTTTTGTCATTTATATAAATGGTTTGGATGTGAATATAGAAGAAATGGATAGTATGTTTGCACATGGCACCAAAATTAGTGGTGTAGTGGATAGTGAAGGAGGTTATCTCAGAACATAATGAGACCTTGATTAGATGGGCCAATGAGCTGAGGAATGGCAGATGGAGTTTAATTTAGATAAATATGAGGTTTTGCACTTTGGTAAGGCAAATCAGGTTAGGTCTTATACAGTTAATGGTAGGACCCCGGTGAGTGTGACTGAGCCAGTTGAAAGAGTGCAGGAAAAATTTACAAGATTTTGCCAGGGTTGGAGGGTTTGAGCTATGAGGAAAGGCTGAATAGGCTGTGGCTATTTTCCTGGAGCAACAGCGGCTGAGGGGTGACTTGATAGAGATTTATGAAAATGTGAAGGGCCTAGATTAGCTATTTACCCTATGTCATTTTCCCTGGGATAGAGGAATCCAAAACTAGAGAGCATCGATTTAAGGTGAGAGGGGAAAGATTGAAACAAGACTTAAGGGGCAACTTTTTCATGCAGAGGGTGGGAAGGTGTATTTAGAATGAGCTGCTGGAGGAAGTAGTGGAGGCTGGTACAATTACAACATTTAAAAAGGTACCTAGATGGTATATAAAGGTTTCAGAATGATATGCGCCAAATGCTAGCAAATGTGGCTCGATCAGTTTAGGATATCTGGTCGGCATGGTACAAATTGGACCTGTTTCCATACTGTACAATTCTATGATTCTATGACTATTCCAGGAAAGTGAAAAACTACTTATAACTTAAGAAGATTAACAAAAAACACAGTTTACTTCTGTACAATTTGTGCAAGTAACATAGTTAACAAACACATTGAGGTTTTTAGGCTGGTTGCCTGGCTTTTGTCTTTTCCTGTTATCCTTGAGGAAATTGTCTCTACAAGTTGGTGTCAGAAGTTGTCCCAATTGCAGGCTTGGTACTCCCAACCCCAGGTGAGTAGTTGTCTGGGGTGGTCTTAACGCCACTTGAAATAGACACGCTAACAGGTTGTCTGAACATCTTGAGGACAATGCTCCTGTAACCTTTACAGGCAAAGAAATAGATGAAAGGGTCCAGGCAGCAGTTAAAGTTCATCACAGAAACAGTCGCATGTAGAGCTACTTGAAAGTTCTGTTGCTCCTGGCAGGGTATTTTGTACTGCAACTTTTTGATCATGTGTTGCACAATGGCCACGTGGTAAGGAGTGAAACATATAAAGAACACAAAGAGTACAAGCAGGATTACGTTGTTAGCTTTTTTGTTTCTTCCTGATTTTTCAGTTAAGGGGTTCTCCTTTGCTGATTTGAAGAGTTTAGAGCTGACCTTTGAATAACAAAAGAGCATGATAACCACGGGGAGCAAGTAACCGATTATACAAGCACCAAGCAGCATTTCTGGAAGGTTTGGAATAGACTCAAAATTTGGGTATTCCATACATGTTAAGAAGTTGCCTTCAGCCTTTTTGGACATTTTGACAAGCAGCAGTGGTACCGTCTGGCAAAGAATAATTATCCACACAACAGTGCAGATTTTCTTGACGTTTCGGACGTTGCGGAACTTCGAATGTCGGAATGGATATATTACTGCGAGCAACCGATCCAAACTTAAGCAGGTCATGAAGCTTACACTGGCATATATGTTACTGTAGCAAATAACTGCAGTAATTCTGCACATTACTTCACCAAATGGCCAGTTAAATCCTCGTGCATAGTATATTATTCGGGCAGGTAGAACAGCAGCAAAGAAAATGTCTGAGATTACCAGATTCATGGAGTAAAGTGTAGTCGAATTGATTTTTTTCTGTTTTTTTCTGATGGCGACTATGGCAAGGCCATTGCCAAAGACGCCAACAATAGATATAACACTGTAGACTATTGGCAAAACGATACGGGCTGTGTGGTGGTGGCTGTACAGATTACACACTGAAGTGTTAGTCGTTGAATTATTCACAGTTGAGTTTGCCTCCATGGAAACTGGAAATGTTGAATTTTTCACAGTCGAGTGTGCTCCCATGAGCTCTCCGGAAACTGGAACTGCTGCGGCTATATTAAACAAACAAATCTTAATTTCAGTTCAGGATTTATCACAGATTTATCATTAATCAAAGTCTGCTGTGGAAGTGGTTCAGTAAATAAAGGACAAAAGCAGTAAATTGTTAAGAACTGGAATGTACTGCCTGAAAGGGTAGTGGAAGCCAATTTGATCATAGTTTTGAAAAGGGATATTGGATAAATATCTTTTTAAATTCTTTAATAGCATGAGAGCATCATTGGTAAGATCAGCATGTAGTAGCCAGTCTGAATTGCTCTTGAACTGAATGGCTTTTTGGCTATTTTCAAAGGGTTGTTAGAGTTAGCTAAAAGCTGTGGGTGCGGTGTCACATGTAAGCCACATCAAGTGGGAATAGATTTTCTTCCTTAAAGACCTTTTGTGAACTATTCATTTTAAGAGTATCAGAGATGAAGAACTTCAGTTATGTGGAAACTAAAGTCATGCGTGGTTTGGTCTTTAGTTTAGACAAGTCTAAGCAGATATATATAGTAAAGATTAAACTCCATTCAAACACCTTAAAATTTTGACAATCAGGAAGAGCTGTTTCACTTTCAACTAGTTCTCCACAAGACTAGCAGAAGAATCAATAACACATGGATAGTTTGAAAGTAATTGATAAAAGGAATAAAGTAGATATGAGAATTCTTCTTAAGCAACAACTTATGACTTGGTCTGTGCTGACTGAAAGAATGGCAGATTCACTGTGGAATTGAATGTCTACCTGAAAGGAGAAAAAGTATTGCAGGGCTATGAAGGTGGCACCTCAAATAGTATAACACTTGATCATTCCTGTACTGAGATTTTATTCTCAAGTTTTAAGCAGGATTTGAACCCACAACCTCTGACTCAGTATGTTGGGCATTGAGTAAGGACAGCACTGAGCCTGGCATTGATGCACATGATAGGCTACATTGCTTTTTGCCATTGACTACACCAGTTTACACTCGAGTTGCTCTCTGTCATAAAAGGTAACACTCTTGTGTTAGTACAGGCAGAATCCTGCCACAGTCAAGAATAAAAAAAATCAAACTGATCTTGCTAAGTAACTTACTGTCTTTAAATGAAGACCTTCATAGCATACTTCTAAAAATATTTGACTGAATATTTGCTGTACAAACTGTCTTTCATTGCCAGAGGTAATTTACTTTCATTTGACAATCTACAAGCAAGTTGGCTATAAGCCTTTATTTGTTTAGTTATTTATTTTACACTGATCACCTTACTAAAAGAAATCGTCTTCGGTTGCATGATGTTTTGTTTTCATTATGATAGCTTCTTTCTTGTGAAACCATCGAAGACATTTCAGTGTGTTACTGGAATCTTTGTTTTACTGAGATTTCATTCATCTGTTTAATTCTAATTTTATGTCATTTAATGACCCTCTGAAACATAAGTGGTGCAGGGCAGGGGCAGAGGGATCTGGGTGTAACTATACAGTGATCATGGAACATGGCAGGGCAGGTAGAGAGAACAGTAAATAAAAAGGTGTACGAGGGCAGGTCGGACATGTTGAATTTACGTAAGGCACTTACCAGGCCTCAGTTTGAATACTCTCTATAGGTGTGGATGCCACATTATAAGGAGCCTGTAAAGGCATTGGAAAGAGTGCAGAAGTAGATTCTAAGAGTGGTTTCAGGGATGAGGAGCTTCTGTTTTGAAGATATATTGAAGAGGTTCAGACTGTTTTCTTGGAAGAGAAAGCATTGAAGGGGAGATCAGTTAGAGTTTTTCAAAATCATGTGTGGTTGGATAGGTTACATTTGGAAGACTATTTCTCATAATAAGAATAAGATCAAACTGTCATAGATTTAAAGGAATCAACAAAAGAAGGAAGATTTAAGTGAGGAAAAACGTTTTCACCCATTGGGTAGTTAAAGTATGATGTGGAGGTGCTAGTGTTGGACTGGGGTGTCAAAGTCAGAAATCACATGATACCCAAGTTATAGTCCAACAGCTTTATTTGAAATCGCATGCTTTTGGAGCACTGCTGCTTCGTTAGGTGAACAACCCCTGAGGTGTTGCCTCTGCAGGACAAAGTGCCGAAGGAGCAGCACTCGGAAAGCTCATTATTTCACATAAACCTGTTGAATGATAACCTGGTGTTGTGTGGCTTCTGACTTAGTTAATATATAAAATACACTGCCTAGAAGTGCATTAGAGGCAATCAAGGGAGTGTTGGGTAATTTGCATAAAAATAATGGGAAAAGGCAGGCGATTAGCACTAGCTAATAATGCTTGTCTAATGATCTTGTGCAGGCACAGAAGGCTGAATGATCGCCACCTGTGTCGTGACACTTCTGTTTTTTTGTGGCATTAATGATGTTATATAAATACAAGATGTTATTGCATGTAGGACACACTAGATTTAAGACCCTTAATGTAAGGTAGTTACTAAAGTATCAATAAGGAACATATCTCCACCCTGATAGTGTTGAGAGTATGGAAAGTACTGCATATCATTACAGTTCTTTTGCCATTTTTCTGTCAACAAACTATGTTCTTCTGGTGCCATTGTGAACATATTCATTCCTTTTTTTGTCTATCCTATTCACTTTGCCTTTGCATCCCAAACTCAAACCCAAGCCTTCCAGAAGCATGATCTACAACTATCTTAGCACCTAATATTTCAGTACCACATCTGTACAGATGTCTTTACTAATCTTCAAGCAAACTAAAGGAATGGCACCTCATCTTTCTTTTGGTCTCAAAATCAAATGCAAATTATTTCAACTGCTCATGATTTCTCAAGCAGACATTTTTTTCTGCAAATGCTGGTAATAATTCTCTTGGTGACATTTCCACCACCTCTGGATCGACCTTTTATTCCTTCATTTATACTATCGCCACACCAGATCTTGCATAATCATCATGTGTCATAAAATCACTTCTGCTTTTCAATCTATCCCTTTGCTGTTATCTTCAACCCTGATCTTTTGGCTGCCAATCTACCTACTGAACAGAATCACAGAAATGTTATGGGGCAGAAGGAGCTCACTAGCTCTCCAAGTAAATATCATGACGCAGTGCAGTTTTCCTGCCTTTACCCCATACCCTTGTACATTGTTCCTATTTAAATAATCATCCAATGCTTTCTTGAATGCTTCAATGAAATCTACCTCTACCACATTTCTTGACGGTGCATTCCAGACCTAAACCACTAAAGATGATTAATCTTTATCAGGAAATTTAAGGATGTTAATATCAAAAGCTGGGGATCACCACGCCAGCCTGAAAATTATCCATTGACCTTTGCTATTTGTTTTCTGTCACTCAGCCAATTTTGTTACTTACTACCCTTGCTACTGTAACTTTTATTCTGTAAATTTTGCTCACAGGTTTGTTGTGTGGCACTGTACCCAATGCCTTCTTGAAATCTATATACACCACATCAACAGCTCATTGATCCTTCCTGCCAACTATTAGATGTTTAGCTTTTTCCAGTTTTAATGAAATATTGACCTGAAATACTTATCATATTCTTGTTCTACAGATGCTCCCTAACCTATTTATTATCTGCCCACTGTATTCTGTTTTTATTTCAGATTTCCAACGCTTGGTTTTGCTTTCGTCTTTACTAATTTTCTTCAGTTCTCTAAACTTTTGTCCAACCAACATCCTTTTTTAACTTGTAATGTTTTCCCAGCTACCATCCAAACAACTGATCTGCTATCAAAAGCCATACTTACCGAATGTCAAAACTAGTCGGTTATTCCTTATCTGTTAAGATGCTCACTCTTTTGCCGACATCCACATGAATATTCATAACTTTGGTCTAACCAACATTGGTCTTCATTCGATAACCTGTTATGACAAACAACTGTTGGCTGTTCATATCTTCCTGCCAAGCTTCATTATTGACAGTTCTGACAACTTTCACTCTGAGAAATAATTTTCACCCTACCTCTATCATGTTTAAAATCTTGATTGGAGCATATTCTGTATACAGTTATGTGCTCTGTTTTATATATCTGAAGGCATTGGAGAAAGTATGAAAATAAGATGAACAATAGTACTGAATTCTGGATTAGTGGTGCTGGAAGAGCACAGCAATTTAGGGAGCATCCAAGGAGCAGCGAAATCGACATTTCGGGCAAAAGCCTTTCATCAGGAATAAAGGCAGAGAGCCTGAAGCGTTGAGAGATAAGCTAGAGGAGAGTGGGGATGGAGTGAAAGTAGCATAGAGTACAATGGGTGAGTGGAGGAGGGGATGAAGGTGATAGGTCAAGGAGGAGAGGGTGGAGTAGATAGGTGGAAAAGGAGATAGGCAGGTAGGACAAGTCTGGACAAGTCATGGGGACAGTGCTGAGCTGGAAGTTTGGAACTAGGGTGAGGTGGGGGAAAGGGAAATGAGGAAACTGTTGAAGTCTACATTGATGCCCTGGGGTTGAAGTGTTCCGAGGCGAAAGATGAGGCGTTCTTCCTCCAGGCATCTGGTGGTGAGGGGGCAGCGGTGAAGGAGGCCCAGGACCTCCACGTCCTCGGCAGAGTGAAAGGGGGAGTTGAAATGTTGGGCCACGGGGCGGTGTGGTTGATTGGTGTGGGTGTCCCGGAGATGTTCCCTAAAGCGCTCTGCTAGGAGGCGCCCAGTCTCCCCAATGTAGAGGAGACTGCATCGGGAGCAACGGATACAATAAATGATATTAGTGGATGTGCAGGTAAAACTTTGATGGATGTGGAAAGCTCCTTTAGGGCGTTGGATAGAGATGAGGGAGGAGGTGTGGGCGCAGGTTTTACAGTTCCTGCGGTGCAGGGGAAGGTGCCAGGATGGGAGGGTGGGTTGTAGGGGGGCGTGGACCTGACCAGGTAGTCACGGACGGAACGGCCTTTGCGGAAGGCGGAAAGGGGTGGGGAGGGAAGTATATCCCTGGTGGTGGGGTCTTTTTGGAGGTGGCGGAAATGTCGGCAGATGATTTGGTTTATGCGAAGGTTGGTAGGATGGAAGGTGAGCACCAGGGGCGTTCTGTCCTTGTTACGGTTGGAGGGCTGGGGTCTGAGGGCGGAGGTGCGGGATGTGGACGAGATGCATTGGAAGGCATCTTTAACCACGTGAGAAGGGAAATTGCGGTCTCTAAAGAAGGAGGCCATCTGATGTGTTCTGTGGTGGAACTGGTCCTCCTGGGAGCAGATACGGCGGAGGCGGAGGAATTGGGAATATGGGATGGCATTTTTGCAAGAGGTAGGGTGGGAAGAGCTGTAATCCAGATAGCTGTGGGAGTCGGTGTGTTTGTAAAAAATGTCAGTGCCAAGTCGGTTGTCATTAATGGAGATGGAGAGGTCCAGGAAGGGGAGGGAGGTGTCAGAGATGGTCTAGGTAAATTTAAGGTCAGGGTGGAATGTGTTGGTGAAGTTGATGAATTGTTCAGCCTCCTCACAGGAGCATTAGGAAAGACAGAACAGGCTGGGGCATTTTTTCCTCAAAAAGCACTTTGTGCAAGTTCACCATCAACCTCGATCACAAGTTTATAAACTCTCAGCGTAAATGAGCAGTTACGATATGTAACGCTGACTGTACTCATCCCTGTGTTGAAATCCTTCATGATCTTGCCCCTGCCTATTGCTATAACTCTACACCCTCAACCCTCCTGGAGAGTTGGCTTTGGTCTACTTTTGACCTCTTATACATTCTAGGTTTCCTTTGCTCCATCAACAACAGCTGTGCCTTCAGCTCTCTTGGCGTTTTGTCCTAGAATTCTCTCCCTGTACCTCTCAGCACCTCAGTTTCTTCAAAATATTCTTTAAATCTTTGATTTGTTCTACCATCTCTTTCTTTTGCTTAATGTTGTTTTTTTACCTGATAATGCTTTGATGAAGCACCTTGGAAAATGTTATTACTTTAAAGTGTTAAATACAAGTTCTTGTTTAAGAGAAATTTATAGCAGAGAAGCTATGCTAAATCTACAAGCAACCTTAATTATACTGTACTTGGTGCACTGAATACTCCTGCTTTTCTTAACATAAGAAGGATATAGAAGCATGAAGAGGAGAAAAAAAATTGCAAGGTTGATGCTAGAACCAATAGGTTACAAAAATCAAGCATCAGGAAAGAAGTAGTTGGGACTCAAAATACATTAAGGTTAAGGGTGTCCTGACAGATCTTTTCAATTATAATGGCGTTCAATAAAACTAGTTATATCAATGTAGATGATCATAAACAAATTTATTAATGATTTCAGGAAAAGCCTTTTGAGAATGATAAATCCTTTACCTTGAGGGGAGGTGCAAATGTAAATCTCCTTATCAAATAGACTAGATGAGATGAAAAGTGTGGATACATTTCAGGGGAAGAAAGGAGTAGAGGGATGTGCTGATTAGGTGAGAGTTAGATTAGGGCAAGGTTCTTGTTGAATATAAGATTATCTGACCAGTTCGGCTAAACGTTTTGTCATTCTGGGAGACTCTGAGATTTTGAAGTGAAGTCAAACATTGCTGGAAATCACAATGGGTCAGACAGCATCCGTGGAGGTAGAGCAAGCTAATGTTTCGAGTCTAGATGACTCTTCAGCAGAGCTGACATGGGATCTTGAACACTTGCTATAAATCTGTGAGACACTGAAGGGAAAGGTTGACTGTGAAATGTGATTTCAGCTCGATGAATACCAGGAAGTGGCAATTCAAACAAAGGGAGAGTATTTGAGAGAAATTAACAGTGTGTGATGATGAGGAACAGAGGGAGGAGAAACAAGTTTACTTATTCTGCTCTGAGTTTTCTGCACTATATAAAAGTGTAATTTGAGGGGCCCTCTTGTAGCATAATGCTAATGTCCCTACCCCAGGACCAAGAGGCACGGGTTCAAGTCCTGCCTGCTCTAGAGGTGTGTATTAATATCACTGAATTGGTTGATTAGAAAAATCTGTTAATAAACAAATTTAATTTGCTGCTTTGCATCATTTCTTGATTAATAAGTGCATATATGAAAAGAATAATATGCTGCAGGATACATTCATTTAATAGCAAAGATTTAGAGAAGCTTCTGAAGGTTCTAGGGGAAAGTTAAATACATAAGAGAGAAAGGAATTCATGGACATGCTGATAAAGTCAGACTAAGGAGGATGGGAGAAAGCTTTTGAGGGGTATATTCACGAAACATCAGTTGATCAAATGGTATGTTTTGGTTCTCTAAGTATTATGTTTTTTATATGTACATAAATGTAATATAAAATGCATCACAACAGCTCAACAAGCCTCTTTGAACAATACTTGCTAAATTCAGAACCTCAGTTAGTTAGAATGAGAGCTGATACATGACGATACAGGTTACACACCGTCTTTCACTGTTGCTGGGTCAAAAACTTGGAGCTCCCTTCTTCACAGTATGGGTATAGCTACATGCAATTTACAGCAGTGGTTCAAGGAGGCAGCTTGCCAGTATCTTCTCATTGGCACTAAGGGAGAGTGAGCAAATGTTGGCCTTGACAGCAATGTTCATATCCCATGATAAAATGAAAAACTTTTTAAAAAAATTCTGCTTAGTGCATTAACACATTTAAAGTAACCCATATTGTTTGCTCACAAAGCATTCAAATAAATGGATTCATGCACTTGAAAAAAAATACACTGTGCAAACTCATTACTAATGTTTCACAACTCAATATCAGCTCATTGTGTGTGTGTAGAAGTAACTCAATCCAAGAACACTGCAGATTAAACTATTCATTTTACAGGATATAGCTCTTAAATATAGTTCTCTACCACCATTTTTTTCTTATGGTGCTTGGAACAAGGTAACACGACTTGGATGAAGCCTGCGATAATAAACACCACAAGTTCTATTCTGATCACGTGTATTTATTTCTTGGTTGATTGCACGCTTTGTACACATTTCTCCTCTTCACTTTTGAACTTCTACTTTCCAACCTCCAACTCCCTCATACCTTTCCCCACCCTAAGCATATTTCTTACTCATATGTTACAAAATGGTTTTTCCATGATAATGTTTATGAACAGTAGTTTAATAATTTAAGTATGTTGTAGTTTTAAATATTGGATTGTGGAGAAATTTGCGTGACCGTTGCCATTTCGCAATGCATAAATTTCAATAGTTCAAATTATCTGCCATGCTACATGACACAAGGACTATCACGATTATGAAAAGACTTTTTAAATAAATCGTGACATAACTTTTTTGATTTATTCATTCAACTACTTTTGTCAGAAATTAAAACTGACATTGGCTTTATTTTTTTAAAGAATTATTCTTGAAGATATTTTGCAAAATGATTTAAATTTATCTAATTGCAACCTCAAAGCATGTTAGTTATGCAGTAGCATCTGAGAATTATGTCTCAAGATAAAATATTTGAAGAAAGCCAACATGACTCTAAAAGTAAGCCACAATATTATTTTACAAACACAGTAAAATAGTCCTCTCAATTTAGAATTAAATTTTAAATTTTGAATAAGAGTCAATACTTACACACTGAACACCTTCAACTTGTGTCTGTAGCTGGACCTATCCTCTAAGCTTGTGATGTTGTGTCAAATTGTAAATCGTTAATACTGAAGGCACCTGCCTTGTATCAGATAAAAGTATTTTTGACGTGTTAGCTTTTTTTTAAAGCTATGAGCTAAACCTTTGACGAGCATATCAGTTTCCTGTGGTTTAGGCTGTTCCATGAGAGTGTACAACTCTTCGTCCATTGATTTCTGAGAAGTGAAACTTGAAATGATTCTCACTCACTGAGTGTTAGAAAATTCCTGCCATTTATGAACAAAAATGGCTCAGAAATTGTGGCCTTTCATGTATACACAATTAGTCAGACTATTTCCCTCAAACTACAATTTGAATAAAAATGTTTCTATGGACAGACAAATTGATTAAAAAAATGAGCAGAAGGACAATGAGCATGATGAATTACAGGACCAGCAGCCTATCCCTTAATCCATGAGTTTTAAGGATTAGGAAAGAAACAGGGATGATGCAAAAGGAAAAAAGGTGAATTAGAATCAAATCAGAGCAACGAAAAGAGAGAAAGAAAGATTGGACTGAGGGAAAATGAATAAAGACAAAGAACACGTTGGAAGAGAATAAAACCTTCTAGATGTTAAAAAGTTCTCGAAGTAGGATATATAATTTGCTCCGAAAGCTGGTACTTCCAATTAAACCTGTTGGACTGTAACCTGGTGTTGTGTGATTTTTAACTTTTGTACACCCCAGTCCAACTCTGGCATCTCCAAATCATGACCACTTGCAAAAATATGACTCCACAGTTCACTGTCTCACCTTGAGAAGTTCACTGGCTTTGCAACGACCATATTTTTTCTGTCAAGGGTGATTTAAGTTATTAGATATTAGCCTTACTCTGTGGCATACTTAATGAGTAATTAATGTCCTTGCAGCAACTTCACAGAACTCAAAGACATTCAAGGACGAGTGGCTGGTTTGGAGTTTGAGGCAGAGAAAAGTATGCAGCAATCTGTGATGTTTCACAACTCATGAGAAATCACTTTATTCACCACGTTGCTGGAAAATTTACTCATCAGTCGCAGAGAGCATCATTATGCTCATTTTTAATTCAATAGGAAGTTCTGCAGTATGGTGTTCAATGTAACTGGATCACTATTCCACATTTACAAATTAATTTGTGAGAATGCCTGCCCCAGAGTGAAAGTACAAATAAGAGAAAGTGCCTCCATCTTGTACCTTTGTGAGCTGAGTACGATTTGCTTTCAGAATTTAGCAGAGCTTGCTGACTGGCTGAAACAAAATTGTATCACAGGTTGACAAAGCCACAACAGAAAATGCAAACCACATACTAGGTTCATTTTTAAAAGGGATAGAATTAAAAAGTGTAGAGGGTGTGTTAAAGATCAGTATATCGACAGTGTTCCCTACTGGGTGTGTTTTTGATTGGAGTGAAAATAGAACAGGTGTCCTTGCAACCACTTTCTCACCCATCCCAAAGCTCAGCTTAATTGTATTTAGTGTGGACTGTCATGCCTTATAGGGGTAGCACGCTGAAGATCGAGCCCAGCTATCCTGGAATCATTGCATAAGTTAAAAACTTTATGAAAGTATGCAAAATTCCTCAATTTTCCTGTCTTCTTAAAACTGGATTTCTGTATTTAACAAAAATAGTTATTTATTACAAATAAAAGATTCTAACTACAAGTAACTGTGACACTATGAACTGTCAACATATTAAAACTGTACATTCCCCTTATAAAACTTCCCCTATGGTCACACGTAGATAGATAGAGTGGGACAAAAAATGTTGTGTTATGGTAGAGGGAAAAATGGTGAAGGTGGTTCAATGATCCCTGTCCACAGGCTTCATTGATTATCCCTTTGGCTTGCTGCTTCATGATCCCTCTTCTTGAGGTTCTTTCACTTGCTTGTAGGAGGTGCAAAGTAACCGGTACACAACTTATAAAATCTCTGCCTTATTGATTAAAGGCAACAGCTTACAGCTATTGGTGAGAGAAAATAAATGGGCTTTCCTCAGGCTTAGGTGTTTTTTAACTACAGGGAAAAGGACGCCAGCTTCCCTTCCAGAAATACAAATGCTTCTGGCTGTATCATTCACACCCACAAGCTGTTTAGCTACCTGTGTTATTGACAACTGGTCATCACTCTACAGGCCAATGAGTTCCTTTAATTTCTGGCAAAAGTAGTTGAATGAATAAATCAAAAAATTATGTCACAAGCTACGAAAAAAGGCATTTCATAATTATGATGTACCTTGTTTCAAATACAGTATGTAGTACGGCAGACAATTTAACTATTGAAATCTGTTTGGACAAAACTCATTTTATGAAGTGATTTTCATCCACAACTAAATTCCTCCCATGTTGAACAAATAGCAGTATGAACAAACAACAGTGTAAACAACACTTAAGTGCTATTAGCTTGCTTTTAAAAAGTGTAGTATTCACTTAACCCAATCCTTGGTTTTAAACTATCTTTTTCCCATTTCAGTCCACAATCAAAAATACAGAAGAATAAAAGGTATGATCTTCACAGGACAGATGCCAAAATTGTCAGCCCATTCAACGTATATAAAATGTACAATTATGGATCAATCTAGCTTGTTAAAAGTTGAGTTGACCCCAATATTACACTCACTAAGATTGGTGTTGGCAGCTGGGCAAGGGTGGGTAGCATGGTTTTAAGACAATAAAACATAGAAGTGGAAGTGGGCCGTTATGTGTGTCAAGTCTGCTCTGCCATTCAATTAGATCATAGTTGATTTGACAATCCTCAATTCTCCTTTCCTGCTTTTCTCTAAAATCCTGAATTCCCTTACTGGTTAAAAATATGTCTATCTCAGCCTTGAAAATGCTCAATAACCCAGCCTCAGCTGCCCTCTGTGGTCAAGAATTCCACAGATTTATTATCCTCTAAGTGAAGAAATATCTCTGTCTTGTGCAACCACTTATTCTGTAGTGATGCCCTCTGATACTAGACTGCCCCACAAGGGGAGGAAACCTTTACACATCACTCACTGAAGTCCCCCAAGAATCTTTATGTTTCAATAAGGTCACCTCTTATTCTTCCAAACTCCAAGGAGTACAGGCCAAACCTACTCAAGGTCTCCATATAACATAGTCCCTCTAAGCCCAAGACCAACCAACAGAACCTTCTCTCCAATGACTCCAAAGCTTAGGGTGTAGGCTTGCTCACTAAGCTGTAGGTTTAATATCCAGACGTTTCATTAGCTGGCTAGGTAACATCATCAGTGACAACCTCCAAGTGAAGTGAAGCAAAGCTGTTGTCTCCTGCTTTCTATTTATATGTTTGTCCTGGATGGGATTCTTGGGGTTTGCGGTGATGTCATTTCCTGTTTGTTTTCTGAAAATGAACAGGAAATAACATTACCACAAACCCCAGGAACCCCATCCAGGACAAACATATAAATAGTAAGCAGGAGACAACAGCTTCGCTTCACTTGGAGGTTGCCAGTGATAATGTTACCTAGCCAGGTAATGAAATGTCTGGATATCAAACCTACAGCTCAGTGAGCAAACCTACACCCTAAACCTCAACCTGAGCTACAAACCTTGCAAAAAAGACTCCAAAGCTGCTATAGCTCTCTTTAGATAAGGGAGAGGACAAAACTGGTCACTGTATTCCAGCAGTGGTCTGGCTGGTGCCTTCTATATTTTTTTCAAGGCCTCCCTATTTTGATACTCCATTTCCTTTGAACTAAAGGTCGGCAGTCTACTTTCTAAACTAAAATGAGAAAATGTTGGAGAAGTTCAATAGGTCTGGCAGCCTCTGTGGTGAGAGAAGCAAATTTGGAAGGACTCTTGTTTGGAATTACAGAAGTTAAGAACAGTCATAACAAGTGCTGGAAGGAAAGAGGGCTATCTGTGTAGGGTGCCCTTTGTGCACAGGCAGAACTCTCACCCTAGCTCCACATTCCTAATTGCATGGACCCCCAAATTCATCAAAGCCCCACACCCAATGTGTCTTATATACACTGGAACTCAACAGAGCCCTCAGCATGGGACTAATTATTGTCCCAGTAGTGTCCTCCACTGAAGGCTGGCCCTTCTGTGAAGTCTGGAGCTGCCATTCAATCAGATTGGCAGCAGTTGCAGAGGGTGGATCTGTTGTCACTGATGGGTGTAAGTCCCATCTTCCACTAATTTAGTTTGCCAATAGAATATTATGACTGAGATGCAGACTTGTTCCATGTCTAGATGCCAACTTTCATTCTGGGGCCTCTGTAAATTTCTGGCCCATATTTTAAAAAGGATGCAGGAGGATTGGAGAAGGTACACAGACAAGCATCACAGAACTGAGAAGTTCTAACTAATGTGAAACACTGAGCAAATTGGGGTACTTTTTGTCTGGACAAAAAAAAGTGGAGTATGCTGCATCTACCTTTTTCAGTGCTCTCCGTCTGGTACCAAAATCCCCAATCAATGTCTTTATCAAGGTTCGATGGTTGTGGTCCTGCAAAATTTTGTAATTCATTTGCTTTTGACCATCATCATTTGAATTACTTCACGTTGGGATAGATGTAAACAGCAGAAAGATTTAAAAATATAATTTATCCCATCAGGGACTTACTCTTCACATCTGGTTTGGTCAAGTCGGTAATCCATTTAAGAACTGGTAGAGGTTCTGGAACATAAGTGTGTGTGTGATAGAAAGATTTAGATTTCTGCAACACCTTTCATGAATTGTGTGTATCCAAAAGAGCTTTATAGTCATCTATTCACTTTCTTTGTAGTTTATTCACTGTTGTAGTACAGGAAACACGGCAACTAATCTGTGCGTAGCACGGTTCGCCAACAGTAAAGTTTGCAGCACATCACTTGGCATGCCCAGAGGGCTTTAATGAGATTGGAGTGAAGTGGCAAATGTAAGGACTCACATTGCAAACTTTCATGTGTTCACTTGGTACCACTCTTATTTCTGAATCAGAAGAGTTTGTGTTCAAGTCCCACCTTGGATATACACGCACATAATCAAGAAAAGCTGACAAATTTTCTTGGTCATCATTTTGTGACTCCAAGATACAATATTCAATGTTTAGGCCATTCAGATCACACTTGCAAGCATCCTTGAAGTGGAGTGTTGAATGCTGCATTGGTTATCTGGGATCTGGCTGCATCATCATGTGGAAGGGTCTTGGGTGTGCAAACATTTTCCATCCTGCAGAGATGCCTGATACAAAGAAGCTGCCGCTTTGGTTCATGGATGCCAGTGCACTTGACAGTTCTGCCTCTAAGACTGCTGCTTTAGTGTTTTTGTCTTGCTGGGAACAGTATGTAATGTGTCAACAAGATAGAAATGTTGAGCTTCAATTAAGACTAGATGATACAAAACCAAAGTCTCTGTACTTGAATGCATGTAGCATCAATAATAAGGTAAACAAATTGATAGCACACATTGAAAGCAGAATTTGCTGACACTGACAACTGTGGGCAACTACCTTGAAATAAATATGATCTGATAACAATTACAGACATGGGGTTACATGTTGACAAGGATTGGGTCTTACATATTGAAGTGTATATGACATTCAAGGAGAGGAAACTTAGAAGCTCGGTAAATGTGGAGGATTAGGATTATTAATCAAGAATGGCATTTGTGCACTAGTTAAAGATGACCATAGTTCAGGCAATCAGAATTTGGACTCATTTTGAGTGGAGATGAGGAACACTAGAGAATAGAAGTCACTAGTAGAGGTGCTCCGCTGACCCATGAGCAACAATGCAGTGTTGGGTTAAATATCCAAAAAAGAAATATTGACTGCTTATGATACAGGGATGATAATGATGATGGGTGAATTTAATCTCCTATAAACTAGAAAAATCAAATTGACAAAGAGCCAAAATGAAAAGTTCATAGAATACTTCCAAGATGGGATACCTCCTTTACTCTGATCATTGCTAAACTTGATCTTGGATTGCTTTGCGTAAACACTAGATTAAAAAAAAACTAATTCCATTACTGATTGCTTGATTTTTGAATAAAGAGGTTGTGTTAGGTGCTTATTTCAGTTATGTATAGTAAATATATTATAAAATAGTTTGTTTCCAATATAGATTGGCAATTGCAATTTAATTAGGAAATAATTAGACTAAAGGAGAGAAAGACACATTGCGATGAAAGTTCATAATATATATTTATTGTTTGGAAACTTGGGTCAAAAGTAGCAAAATGATGCAGAGCGTTAAGAATTTCTTTACTGTGTGTGTTGTGCAGGGCATAATTGGTGATTTCAATTTAAATTTGTTCTGTGCATGGTATCACGGTGTCTGGAGATTTGTTTTCTCTACCAGCATTTAAATGAAGTCTTTAAGACCCTTGAGATGAATAGTTTAGTGCATGAGAAAAAGGGGTAGAGAAGAGAAAAAGAGTAGTTGTTCCTTAGTGACTGGAATCCAGTAATACAGAAGGTCAGAACTCTCCAGAAGCAGTTCGGCAGAGTGTAACTTCATTCAGAGAGAAATGCTGTTAATAACAGTCTCCAAAGTCACAGCGCTAAGGAAGAAGTGCTGAGTAGCTTAGAAGAAAACTCCAGGAGAAGTCAATGGTGGAGACAAGAGTTTAATTAACCCATGTTAAATAACAAACGTTAACAATTTGTTGAAGAGACATAAACTAAAGAAAATAGCATTATGTGAAATCAAAAATTTGCCAAAAATAAACTGATGACAGTTATGCTAACTGAACAGAATGGAAATTGGAGTAGGAGTGACCCATCAATGAGGTTTGAATGCCTTTAATGTTATTGTTGAGGATTGAATCTTTATTTCTGCTTTATACAATAAGACGTTTCAGTTTTTGTATCACCTAGTTCCTTTTTATTTTGGCTATAGGCATCACTGGTCAGGCCAGCATTTATTGTCCATCCATGGTTTCCCTTGAGAAGATGGACAGCTGCCTTCTTGAACTGCTCAGTCCTTGTGCTGCAGGTAGATCCACCGTGTTGTTAGGGAGGGAATCCAGGATTTTAACCCAGTGACAGTGAAGGAAAGATGATGTAGTTTTAAATCAAAACAATGAGTGGCTTGGAGGGGAACTATGTATCTGCTACCCTTATATCTCTAATTGGTAGTGCATAGAAAGTGCTCTCTAAGGATCTTTGATGTATTTCTGCAGAGCGTCTTGTAGATGGCATAACTTTGTTGCTGCTTAGCCTTCATGATGGAGGGAGAGGATGCTTGTGGATGTGGTACCAAATAAATGGGCTGCTTTGTCCTCAATAGTTTCAAGCTTCTCAAGTTTTGTAGGAGCTCCGCTCATTCAGACAAGTGGGGATTATTCTATCACATTCCTTACGTGTGCCTTGTATGGTAGACAGGCTTTGTGGAGTTTGGAGGTGAGTTACTCACTGCAGTATTCCTTATGTCTGACCTGCTCTTGTAGCCATTGTATTTAAATGACTGGTCCAGTTCTGGCCAATGGTAACATCCAGCATGTTGAAGATGGGAATTCAGAGATGGGCACACCATTGAATGTTAAGGGATGGTGATTGATGATGGTCATTGCCTGACCTTTGTGTGGGATGAATGTTAGTTGCCACTGGTCAGCCTAAACCTGAATGTTTTCCTGCATATGAATATAAACTGCTTCACGATCTGAGGAGTGATGAATGGTGCTGAACATTGTGTGATCAATTGTAAATATCTCCACTTCTGACCTTATAGTGGAGGGAAGGTCATTGAATAAGTAGCTGATTATGATTGGGCTTAGTTTATAGAATAGATGATGGAATCCCTACAGTGTGGAAAGAGGCCCTTTGGCCCAACAGGTTCACATCGATCCTCCAAAGAGTAACCCACTCAGACCCATTCCCCTACCCTTTTACTCTATATTTCCCCTGACTAATGCATTTAAACTATACATCCCTGACTATGGCAATTTAGCATGGCCAAATCACCTGACCTGCACATTGTTGGACATGGGAGGAAATCAGAGCACCCGGAGGAAACTCACACAACACAGAGAGAATGTGCAGATTTCACACAGACAATCATCTATAGTTAGAATAGAACCCGGGTCCCTGGTGCTGTGAGGCAGCAGTGCTAACCACTGAGTCATCGTGCCACCCTATTATTAAACCTCTTATTAAAAGTGAATATTTTGAATGACTGACCACCACCCGTAAAGAAATTCTAAAAATAAAATTTGAAATCAATCAAGCCACATTTCACTCTAAGATCTGACTTGACTAGTGTTACCATCAGATGGGATCAAAGCATGTGAATGCAATGAAGCAGAATGCCTAGCAAAGTGTTTAACTTGTATCCAGATGGATGTTCAAGTGATGCTTTCATGAGTTAATAAGAGACCCAGTAAAAAAAAATATAAATAACTTGAAGACATTTATGGAACGTGAAGATGATTGAAAAGACTGTAGATGCAGATTAATGGTAACTTACAAAAACAAAATTGGATAAATATTTGAAGTTGAAAATAAATATAGCTGTATTGAAAAGACAGGAACTAAGACAAACTTAGAGTCAAGGATTTGTACAGCAAGGAAACAGATCTTTTGCTCCAATTCATCCATTCCAATGAGATATCCTAAATTAATCTAGTATCATTTTCCAGCACTTGGCCCATATTACTCTAAATCCTTCCTATTCACGTACCCGTCCAGATGCCTTTTAAATATTGATATTGTACCAGCCTCCACCACTTCCTCTGGCAGCTCATTCTATACATGCACCATCCTCTGCATGAAAAAGCTGCCCTTTATATCTCTTTTAAATCTTTCCCCCCTCACCATAAACCAATACCCTCTAATTTTGGACTGCCTTCCCCAGGAAAGCTTGATTTTTTTTAAAAAAAGATATATAATTTGGATTTAGCCTCAATCTATGCTGTAAGATACTGTATGGTCCATTGTGACTATCTACGCTAGCACATTGGATCCAATTTGATCCTACACCCTCAGCTATATTATACATAATGCTTTTCAAGTCCACATCCGGTTGCCTTTTGAAAATTTCTATTGAATCTGATTCCACCACCCATTCAGAAAATGCATCTAGATCTTAACATCTGTCTGTGTGGAGTTTGCACATTCTCCCTGTGTCTCCGTTGGGTTCCTCCGGTGCTTCAGTTTCTCCCACTTCCAAAGATGTGCAGGTTAAGTGAATTGGTCATGCTGTAGTGTTCAGGGATGTATATGTTAGGTGCATTAGTCAGGGATAATGTAAAGTAATTGGGTAGGGGAATGGGTTTAGGTGGGTTACTCTTCGAAGGGTTGGTGTGGATTTGTTTCCACACCGTAGGGATTCTTTGATTCTATGATAGGTCCTTTTTAGCATCGGGTTCTGGAAATAACCAGAAAGTGGTTTATACTAGACTTGGTATTGTGAAATGTCACTGGATTAATTAATGAACTCAGTGTAAAGGTACCCTGAGGTATCAGCGACCATGATATGATTGAATTTTACACTCTATTTGAAATGGAGAACAGAGGGTCTAAGATTGGCATTTTAAACTTAAATATGGACAACTATTTAGCTATGAAAGATGAACTGGCTGAAGTGAGCTGAGATAATAGGATAGGTGATAGATCAGTAGAGGCATAGTGACAGACATTTAAGGCTGTGTTTCAGAATAAGGATACCTCTATTATAGAAAAAGATCCCAAGAGAGCTGTCACCATCCTTGGTTAACTAAAGAGGTTCGGAAAAGCATCAAACTTACAGGAAAAACTTCTAATTGGATGAAGACGAATGGCAGGTCTGATGATTGGTCAAAATGTAAAGAATGGCAGAGAATGACTAAACCATGAATCAGAAAGAAATTAGAATCCGAGTGGAACCTGGTTTGAAATTTTAGAATGGATAAGAGTTTCTATAGATGTCTAAAAAGAGAAAAAAGAATAATATAAATGTTAGTCCTCTACACAGTGTGAATGGGGATTTTTGTAGATACTAAGGCAATGGTTCATGAAATAAATAAATATTTTGCTTTTTCGTTATAGAGAATACAAAAAGAAATTCCATCGTAGTTGAAAATCAGGAGATAGAGTGCAAGAGGAACTTAGTGAAATTACAATCGCTAGGCAAGTGGTACTAGGAAAGATGATAGAATTGTGGGCTGGCAAGTCTCAGGGTCTGGATGGACTTCATCCCATCCCCTACAAAATGTGTCTAATGAGATATTAGATGTGTTGGTATTAACTTTCCACAATTCACCAGAATCCGGAAAGGTTTCATAAGACTAGAAAGTAGCAAATATAATATAACTCCTCTATTCAAGAAGAGAAGGAAGCAGAAAGCAGGAAACTATAGGCTCGTGAGCTTCTTGATTCTTATGGTGCCTAAATTAGGATCAATCATTCAGGTTGTTAGAGCTGTGCGCTTAGTAAGCTGAAGGGAAAGATTTTGTCAAAGGGAAATTTGCTTTAACCAATTCATTGGAGTTCTCTGAAGATTAACATGCATGGGATAAAAGGCAAATCTATGGATAGACTACTTGGATGTCAAGGTACAATATCAAAGATTATTATGCAGACTACAAGCACATGGTGTAGGGTGAGCCATATTAGTATGGATAGAAGATTGGCTGGCTAATACATGACAAAGTATGCATAAATGGGTGTTTTTATGTTTGGCAGGATGTGATGAGTAGAGCAAAAACAGAAATTGCTGGAGAAACTCAGCAGATCTGACAGCATCTGTGTAGAGAGAAACAGACCTAGTGTTTCAAGTCCAGTGACCCTCCTTTCCTCTCTCTATGCCAATTTCTACATCAAGGGAGTGACTATCTATCACTGTTAACCTGATGTAGCAGAATGTGTTAAGCAGTTGGAGTGGTGTTATTTAGTGTGATCAGGAAATGTCCACCATGTCCCTTGACCATGATTTTCTGGACATAAGTCAAGGATAACAGCTTTCAGACATGGAAGAGACAGTCCATGTGTCTTTGTAGTTGAGTTTCTGAGTGGGTGACTGACACTGCATATTTGTTGAGGTGAATTCTTTGATCAGAATGAGATGTATTTTACATGGTTAGAAATCAGCAATGATGAATCATCCCTGAGGAAACATCCTTTCATTTGCAGTTCTGTCCTACTGCCATTTCTTTCGTAAGTAATTACTGGATCCCTAATCTGAGGATGTTATGAGGCAGATGACATTTTCCCCACCCACTCATTCCATTTTTGACTGTCCATTTAGCAGCAGATGTGTTTCTTGTAAGGCTTGGTCACTTTGAGTTGCATGACTAATCTCTTCACGTAACTGGGCTGTTGGAGAACCTTGTGTTTTATGAGTGATGAGTCATAAATGAAAGGATAATACATAGATTCTTTGACGTTTGAAGAATTCCTCTTAACCTATACTTTGGATGACCTCCTCTATTTCTCTGCGTATCTATTCACTTCACCTTATTTTTTACTGGGGATGTAGCCTGACCAATTAGACCCACCTCTCAAACCTCCTCTGGTCTGAGTGTTTATTTCCTTCAATATGTTCTCATATTCAAACAACATATTGTAAATTTGGTCCCTTTTAAAACTGAGTTTTTCTCGTATTCCAAATTGAATAGTTTCAGAGCAGCTTGAGATCTTATTAAACTATGTTACACTGATAATTGGCCTTCTACAAACATAAATGTACAGATTTATTGAACATAGAACATTACAGCGCAGTACAGGCCCTTTGACCCTCAATGTTGCGCCGACCTGTCATACCAATCTGAAGCCCATCTACCCTACACTATTCCATGTATGTCCATATGCTTGTCCATTAATGACTTAAAGTTGGAAAATCAGGCAAAGCATTCCATATAAGAATGGAAGAAGACGAACACAAAGTATTTCATGAGTTCATAAGATATAGGAGCAAAATCAGGCCATTCGACCCATTGAATCTGCTCCACTATTCGATCATGGCTGATATGTTCCTCACCCCAATTTTTCTGCCTTCTCTCAATAGACCTTCAACCCGTTGCCAATTAAAAATTTGTCTAACTCCTCCTTAAATTTACTCACTATTCCTGCATCCACTACACTTCGGGTTAGTGAATTTCACAGTTTCCTTACTACTCTCTGAGTAAAGAAACTAACTCTGACATCTGTCCTATACCTATCACCTGTCAATTTAAAGCTATGCCCCCTTGTGCTCGCCGTCGCCATACTTGGAAAAAGGCTCTCCCTGTCCACTCTATCTAACCCTCTGATTATCTTATATGTCTCTATTAAGTATTGAGTGTTATACTTGACTAGAAATGGCATGTTTGGGAAAATAAGTCTTGGTTTTTTAATTAATAAAACAAACTTTCAAATGGAGGTGGGAAAGGGCATAGTGATCATCCTTGCATCGTAAGTATCTGTCCTTGATCTCTGGCTGAAAGGGTGACCGATGAAACATATATTGTCACCCCCTCTAAAAATAAGAGATAATAACCGGGGTGAGTGGAAGGAATCGGGTGGAGAGTATCCAGGGACTGAGCCATTTTCTGTAGCAAAGACGAGGAGTTCCCCTTCATCAGACTGAGGGAAGAATGATGGCAGATGCTGCCAAAGACTGAATCACATCAGGGATCAACACTGTCCTACTCCAATACCACAACCCCTGCTCCTCCATTCTATAGAACAGCTTTGGGATTGATAAAGCATTCACGTCTGTCACAATTGTATACTTTATTTGTCAAATTAATTAATGTATCTGATCCAAATTGCTGTTGCTGATCAATCTCAATAAAGTCACAGAAAATTGCTACAAATTGTTGACTGTGTATCTTCAGTATCCGTGGCCATGAATCCTGCACCCCCCCCCACCCCCAAATCAATTAGCATCCTCATTCTACCTCCTTTCATTTCTCTCTTCCTCAATCCTCTCTTTTTTTTCTCATCTTTTGTTTTGCCTTTTCGTCTTCCCTTTCACTGTCTCACGTTCATGCACTCTAATCTTTCATCACTTAAAAATGCAGGCTGTTATTTAATTTCTTTAACATTTCACACAATAAATCTTTAGACTACTTTTATTTTTTGAGCAGTGGACTAAAAATGGCAAAAGATGCAACCCATCAGGTCCAGGG
This sequence comes from Hemiscyllium ocellatum, assembly GCF_020745735.1. Classification (NCBI taxonomy): domain Eukaryota; kingdom Metazoa; phylum Chordata; class Chondrichthyes; order Orectolobiformes; family Hemiscylliidae; genus Hemiscyllium; species Hemiscyllium ocellatum. Next base: position 19,200,453 of record NC_083406.1, on the reverse strand, counting down.
GACTTGTCAGCTTTTAGTCTCATGAAGTTCCCTAGTTTTTCTCTAGTTATAGTTTTCTATTTATTTCCTCTCCCCCTTTTTGCCCCTTGATTATTTAGTATTTTTGGATTGTCATCACTGTCTTCTACTGAAGACGAACACAAAGTATTTCATGAGTTCATAAGATATAGGAGCAAAATCAGGCCATTCGACCCATTGAATCTGCTCCACTATTCGATCATGGCTGATATGTTCCTCACCCCAATTTTTCTGCCTTCTCTCAATAGACCTTCAACCCGTTGCCAATTAAAAATTTGTCTAACTCCTCCTTAAATTTACTCACTATCCCTGCATCCACTACACTTCGGGTTAGTGAATTTCACAGTTTCACAACCCTTTGGGAGTAGTTTCTCCTCAACTCTGTTTTAACTTTGCTATCCCTTAGACTGTGGCCTCTCGTTGCAGAATGCCCCACAAGAGGAAGCATCTGCTGCATGTCTATTTTATCCACACCTTTTATCATCTTGAATACCTCAATCTGATCTCCCCTCATTCTTCTAAATTCCAGAGAGTATAGGCCTAATATATTTATTCAACTCCTCTGCAATTTCCTAATTCCTCATCATTATTTTACTACCTCGTTATCCAAGAGTTCTTCTTTTGGATAACTCCTGGGTTCTTCCTCTATTTATTTAAAGAAGCTCTCACTGTCAATCTTGATATTACTTGCAAGTTTGCCCTCAAAGTTTATTTTCTCCTTTAGAATTTTTTGACCTTTTTTTGTTGATTCTTAAAACTTTCCCAGTCTTCTGCCTACCAACTAGACCTTGGCCACATTGTATAGAACATGGTACAGTACAGCACAGGAACAGGCCCTTTGGCTCACCTTGTCCATGTTGACGGAGAAGCCATTCTAAACTGTGCCATCTGTCTGCACATGATTCTTATTACTCCATTCCCTGCCTGTTCGCGTATCTGTCTAAATGTCTCTTAAGTGTTGCTAATACATCTGCTTCTACCACCGTACCTGAAGAAGAGTTACACCCGAAATGTCAACTTCTCCAGCTCCTGATGCTGCCTGGCTTGTTGTGTTCTTCCAGCGTCCTGCCTGTCTATTTTGGATTCCAGCATCTGCAGTTTTTTTGTCTCTTCTACTATTCCTAGCAGCATGTTCTAGGCACCTACTACCCTAGTGTGGCAACCACAACAGAAACTTCTAACCTGCCAAGAGAAAGTATCTCAGTCTCTCTGCTTGTCGCTACTGTATGGTGAACTAACAAAATTTTCCAAGTGCAGTTCTGACTCTCACCAATTCCCTGTAAAGTACATTCTCTCTAAATTGCCTGTTGAAAGGAAAAAGGCAGGGGGGGGGAAACCATCTTCAGACACACTGAGAGGAGCAAATACTCGACCCATGAATGAAAGATAGCATTGGTGTACAAACACCATTCTCGCATTAGGAAATTACTGAAATGAAGCATAAGGGGACAAAAACAGAAGCAGCTTGCCAACTCCTGTAGCCCAGAATGGTGTTATCAAACTATTTGTCCCTGGTTTTTCCCTTCCTGCCTTTTCTACCCTTAATAGCTTGTTTTATTTCTTTGTGGATCTCTTTATATTTGTAATCAAATTTTAAAAAGGGGTAGAATTTAAGTTACAGAGTTATATGTTCACAGTTCATATTTTTTTCTTGCCATCGGCTGGAAAATAATTGTTGTTAACAAAAAGTTGTTTCTTTTTGATGAAAAGCTTTTTCACCTGAGTTAGACAGTTAAATAGAATTGATGAATTTAGTCTTTTAATCAAAGTTTTACATTTATTCTGGTTCCAGTGATAGTGGGGCTTGCTTTCCAGAAATATATCTCAGTTAGTTCTGACAATATATTAAAAAAAAAGCCCAGAACATTATTGGCATTGTTGCTGTTGAGAAAAGTGGTGCAAGGTCATGACTGAATTCTATATCAAGCCCTAGCTGGCCAACTAACCACAGTGATTTCTGAGATATTGTCCTTACAAACTGTATTTCTATGTTTGCATCTCAACTGAAATAACCTCCTTTCTTTTACATTAATTAATTCAAGGAAATCAGCAAACCAGGCTGAAATCATCAATTTTTCAATGATAAAATGAACTTGCTATTCTCCAGAAGCTTTCCTGACTTAAGGATTCTCAGGACTGCTTTTTAGCCAGTGAAGTTTTTGATGCACTGACGTTGCTGTACTAGTGGTTGTCCAACAACCATTTTGCACAAAGCAAAATCCCTCCATGTGTTGATGACTAGGTAAGCTGTGTTGAATGACGTTGATTGAGGGATTAATGTTGGCCAAGACTCTGGGGAGAGTTCCCCTGTTCTTCTATGAAATGGTGACCACAGATTCTTTTGTACTCACTTAGAGGGTTTCAATTTAATCTGCAAGTCAGCAAACTTCAGCAAGGCAGCACTCACTCAGTTCTGCATTTTGTCCTCAACTTTCTGGCATAGATTTGAACTCATGACTTAACAATCTCGTGAGTCATGGCTGGTACTTTTTGACATGAGGAGAGTGGCATTAGGTTGCCCTGAAGTATAAATCAACTAGCAGATTGAGTGTTTCAATATTGTCTTTTTTTTATCACAGCACTTCAGAAATATAAACAAAAAAATTTAAAGTAGTTTGAGTTGAAACACTTCTTTCACTTGTAAAACCTGTGTTCAAATACAGTTGATGGAATCTGAGACTCCTCTCTCTTAATTCAAAAAATCTTAAGCCTAATGAGTCAGACAGTGTTGCCCAATTATTGTTGTGATCTGAAATGCTTTGTGTGAAAGGCAATATTTAGTAATAGCTGTCAAGAGAGACGGATAAATACTAGATGGTGAAAAGGTTTGTGAGGTGTGGTGAAAGACAGAGGAAAATGGACTAATTGGATATGGAGATGGAGTAAAGGTCCTCCATTGCAGTATGGTTCGATGAAATTGAAATTGCACATTTTCTTTGCACATGCAAGAAGATAAACATGATATTCTGATGAAACACAAAAATGGCTGCGACAATTGTCGTCTTTTTTCATTTGGGCCGACACTGCAACTTTGTGCAAGGAACATGCTTCAGTACATAAACTTACATTACAAAACACGGTCTTTTTTAAAATCTGAATAATATGGTAAATTCAGATAGTTAAAATATATAGAGAAAACTCTGAAGGTGTAAGCATTATGATTAGACACTAAATGCTTAGACACAGAAGAAACATAGATGATAAGACATAGCATTTGCTAACATTGACAGGGTAAGATCACAAAACCTTGACATAGAATATTGTAGCACTGAAACAGGCTATTTAGTTCAACAATTCCATGCTGGTTTTTATGCTTCACATTAGACTCCTCTACCCTTCTACATCTCACCCTGTCAACTTTCCCTTTGATACCTTTCCTCATTTGCTTACCAATCTTCCTCTTAAATGTATCTATACTATTTACCTCTTTCTGGTTAAAGAATTTTCTCCTAAAAATCAAGTTTATTCTCTTAACTGTTGCTATAGGAAATGCTGAAGGGTTGAATGACTTAACCCAGTTATTAGATCTATGTTTTATATTAGGCTTGGTGAATATGGTTAGCCTTTTGATTTGCACTTTCTTTCTCAATAAACCTAGCAATAATTTAAGTTGGCATAAGTTTATTGAAGAAACCAAGGTCTGACATAGAATGTACAGCATAGAAACACAGCATTCAGCTCAACATGTCACTGTTTGATGCTCCATCCAGTTGGCTGCATGGCTGATTTGCAGTGCAGAGTAATGCCAACATCGTGAATTCAATTCCCATACCAGCTGATGTTGCAAAGGAGTCCTACCTCCTTAACCCAGGTCCTTGCCTGAGTCCTGGTTGCTGTCAGGTTAAACTCAGCCATTGTTTAATAGAAAGCAGCATATGGCCCTCTGAGACCATAATGCCTTTCAATCACAAATATCCTTTAGAGAAGGAAGTCTGTTGTCATTGTGGCAAACCTTTTAATTAATTGTTGAAATTAACCTCTCCTGAAGAGATAGCTCACGGTCATCTTCCCAAGGTTAATCAAGGATGGGCAGTGATGACAACATTATACGAATGAAAAGTAAAATTAATGTGGTTCTTTTTCTTCCTTCTTCATAGTCTGGGTCCCATCTTTGCTCTGTTTGTGCCATTCTACTTCTCCATTCCAAGTGTTCAAGTGGTGCAAATCCTGGGCAGGTTTTCCATAACAAACAAAACCTTGGTCTACATTATGGGTTTACAGGTATGTATACAATTGTAAATCATATCTAATGAATAATAAGTGACATGTTGGTCAGGAAAAATGTAATTAAAAATTTCACAATACCTGGTTATAGTCCAACTAGTTTATTTGGAAGCACTAGCTTTCAGAGTGCTGCTCCCTCATCAAGTGGTTGTGGACAATAAGATCGTGCTCACAGAGTTTATAGCCAAAGGAGTCCAGTGCCATGGAGATGTGATATCAAAAACAATTTTAGATTAAAACTGTCATCTTTTATAATGGGATATGTTGTTTTCTGTTCTTTGATATGTAAATCCCAGAGCTTCTTTTAAAAGGGACAGGATGTACATGTATTGGGAAAGGCAAGGATTGATTAGGGATAGTCAACGTGGCTTTGTACGTGGGAAATCCTGTCTCACAAACTTGACTGAGTTTTTTGAAGAAGTAACAAAGAAGATTGATGAGGGCAGAGCAGTAGATGTGACCTATATGGACTTCAGTAAGGCGTTCAACAAGGTTCCCCATGGGAGACTGATTAGCAAGGTTAGGTCTCATGGAATATAGGGAGAACGAGCCAGTTGGATACAGAACTGACTAAATGGTAGAAGACAGAGGGTGGTGATGGAGGGTTGTTTTTCAGACTGGAGGCCTGTGACTAGTGGACTGTCACAAGAATCGGTACTGGATCCTCTACTTTTTGTCATTTACATAAATGATTTGGATGTGAGCATAAGAGGTACAGTTAGTAAATTTGCAGATGACACCAAAATTGGAGGTGCAGTGGACAGGAAGAGGGTTACCTCAGATTGCAACAGGATCTCGACCAGATGGGCCAGTGGGCTGAGAAGTGGCAGATGGAGTTTAATTCAGATAAATGCGAGGTGCTATTTTGGGAAAGCAAATCTTAGCAGGATTTATACACTTAATGGTAAGGTCCTAGGGAGTGTTGCTGAACAAAGAGACCTTGGAGTGCAGGTTCATAGTTCCTTGAAAGTGGAGTTGCAGGTAGATAGGATAGTGAAGAAGGCGTTTGATATGCTTTCCTTTATTGGTCAGAGTATTGAGTACAGGAATTGGGAGGTCATGTTGCGGCTGTACAGGACATTGGTTCGGCCACTGTTGGAATATTGTGTGGAATTCTGTTCTCCTTCCTATTAGAAAGATGTTGTGAAACTTGAAAGGGTTCAGAAAAGATTTACAAGGATGCTGCCAGGGTTAGAGGATTTCAGCTGTAGGGAGAGGCTGAATAGGCTGGGGCTCTTTTTCCTGGAGTGTCGGAGGCTGAGGGGTGGCCTGAAAGAGGTTTACAAAATTATGAGGGGCATGGATAGGATAAATTGACAAAGTCTTTTCCCTCTGGTCAGGGAATCCAGAACTAGAGGGCATAGGTTTAGGGTGAGAGGGGAAGATATTAAAGAGACCTAAGGGGTAACTTTTTCACACAGAGGTTGGTACGTGTATGGAATGAGCTGCCAGAGGATGTGGTGGAGGCTGGTACAATTGCAACATTTAAGAGGCATATGGATGGCTATATGAATAGGAAGGGTTTGGAGGGAAATGGGCCGGTGCTGGCAGGTGGGACTAGATTGGGTTGGGATATCTGGTCGGTATGGACAGGTTGAACCGAAGGTTCTGTTTCCATGCTGTACATCTCTATGACTGTGACTCTAAATTACATTCTCAAGAGAGCTCAGATTTATAACCAATAAGTGCGAAGTCTGTCTGTGTCCAACTGGTATGTCAGTCAAACCCTCTGTATAGTTTTGCTGAGATTTACATGGATTCATGCAGTTTTTGAGCAAAATAAAATGTAATTCTGCAAATACAAATTCACCCCATAAGCAAATATGTGTGTGCATATAGGAGCGACAGAATAAGTATGCATGTGAGTGTGACAGTGTGTGTGTGTGTGATGGGGTGTGTGAGAGGGTGTGTGTCTGTGTGAGTGCGTGGCCTGCAGGGGGGTTGTATGTGTGCATATGAGAGAGAGGGTCTGCGTGGGTGTGAGGGTATGTAGGAGTGTGTGTGTGCCTGTTTATTTCTTGCAGTGGGACCACCTGTAGTATGACGTGAATCCAAGGTCCTGATTGAGGCCAAGGATACCGAAGTTTGCTGTCACCTTCTGCTCAGCCACTCTGTGTTATTGCTTGTCCCGATGTCCACTTTGGAGGATGGTCATCCGAAGGTCCAAGGCCGAAACCTGAGCTATCTTCAGAATGTAATTTAAAAGAAGTTCTGAGATTTACATATCATAGAACAGAAACCAGCATATCCCATTACAAAAGATGACAGTTTTAATCTAAGATTGTTTATTGTATCACAATCCCTTGACACTGGACTCTTTTCGCTATGCATTCTGTGAGCATGATCTTACTCTCCACAACCACCTGATGAAGGAGTGGCACTCTGAAAGCTAGTGCTTCCAAATAAACCTGTTGGACTATAACTTTGTCCATTCCAGTCCAACACAGGCACATCCAAGTTAGGAAAAATGTAGTTTGGTTTAAAATTGAGACTAATGTTCCTCAATATGTCACTTTAGTTAAAGTGCTGAGCTATTAAGATTATGGCTAAGTATCAGAATGATGTTAATAAGGGTGCTGATACAAAGTGATCGTCTTTCAATTCCTCATTTTTCTTGCCACAATGTTCTTTCACTCCTTTAGTTTTTGTACAACCCTCAGAATTCTTTATATTGCAACTTATTGATGTATTGTCACCATTATGTAACCTGCGAAAAATGCTTTCACACATTTAAAGACCATAATATAAAGGGGAAGATTTAGACCATTCAATTCATTAAGTCTGTTCTACATTCAATCATGGTTGATATGTTTCTCAAACTCATTCTCTTACCGTCTCCCTGTAGCCCTTGATCCTCCTACTAATAAAGAACGTATTTATCTCAGTCATAAATACAGTTAATGACTTAGCCTCCACACCCTTCTGTGCCAGTGGGTTTTACAGATTCACCACCCTCTGACTGAACAAATTCTGCCTCACATCAGTTCTAAAGGGTCATTCCTTCACCCTGAGGCTATGCTCTTGGGTCTTTGTCTTTCCAACTAGTGGAAATATTTTCTCCATATCCAAATCATAGAGAGCAGCATATGGCCGTCTGAGACCATAATGACTTTCAATCACCAGTATCCTGTTTGACTAATTTGGTAGAGTTCTTCAAAGCTGTAACAAGCAAAGTGGATAATGAGGATGTTGCAGGTGTAATTTATCTGGACTTCTGGAAGACATTTGATAAGATACCACTTTTGTTAATTCACAAGGTTGGATCAAGGGCGACAGGGAGAAGGTAAGAGAATGGGTTTGAGAAACTTATTAGCCTGGATAGATGACTGGCTGATGGACAGAAGACAGAAAGTCGGGATAAATGTTTTTTTCTAGATGCCAGGATGTAACTAATGGTGCCACAGGGTCCAATCCTTGGACGCCAGTTATTTACAATCTACATTAATGGCCTGGATACAGGGACAGAGAAGGCTCTACAGCCAAATTTGCAGACAACACAAAAATAGGCGGGACTGTAAATTGCAATGAGGAAATAAAAACCTTACAAATGGATATAGATACGCCGAGCATGATACCCTAGGACCCGATACCCAGCATGAGCAAAACCAATGTAGTGTACAAAATCCTATGCAAAGGTTGCACAAAACACTACATAGGACAAACAGGAAGACAGCTAATGACCGCATCCATGAACACCAACTAGCCACGAAATGACACGACCAGCTATCCTTAGTAGCCACACACTCAGATGACAAGCAACATGAGTTCGACTGGGACAACACTACTATTATAGGACAAGCCAAACAGAGAACAGCCAGGGAATTCCTAGAGGCGTGGCATTCATCCACAGATTCAATCAATAAGCACATTGACCTGGACCCAATATACTGGCCACTGCAGCGGACAGCTGGACTGACAACCGGAAGTGGCAGATACAAATCACTACAAATGCCAGAGGAAACATCACAGAAGTGCTTCACAGGAGGCTCCCAAGCACTGAGGATGTCCCCTAGACAGGGGATGAAATGTCTGCAACACAAATTCCCAGCTCGGCGAACAGAACCACAACAACAAGCGCCCGAGCTACAAATCTTCTCACAAACTTTGGATATAGATACGTTTGGAGACAAAATATGGCAGTCGGAGTTTAACATGGATAAGTGCAAGGTCATTCATTCGGGTCAAAAGAAATGGGAAGACGACCTATTATCTTAATAGGGAGAGACTTCGGGGTGCTTGTGCACAAAGAGTACTCATTCATGAGTCGCACAAAACTAACATGAGTACAACAGATAATAAAGAAAGCGAATGGGATGTTGGCTTTTATAACTAAAGGAATAGAATGTAAGACAAAGTATTGTTGCAACTATGTAAGGTATTGGTGAGACTGCACCTGGAGTATTGTACACTGGTTTGGTCCCCTTATTTGAGGAAAGATGTAGTTGCATTGGAGACAATTCAGAGGAAGTTCATGAGATTGATCCCAGAGATGAGGGGTTTATCGTATGAAGAGAGATTGAACAGTTTAGGCCTTTACTCTCTGGAATTTAGAAGAATGTGGGGGGAGATCAAATTGAGGTATTCAAGATGATAAAAGGTTTGGATTAAATAGACGTAGAGTGGATGCTTCCTATTGTGGGGCAATCTAGGATGAGAGGTCATAGTTTTAGGATAAGGTATAGCAAATTTAAAGCATAGTTGAGGATAAACTACTTCTCCCAAAGTGTGGTGAATCTGTGGAATTCGTTTCCCCAGTGTACGGTAGATGCTGGAATAGTGAGTAAATTTAAGGAGGAGTTAGTCAGATTTTTAATTGGTAATGGGTTGAAGGGATATGGAGGGAAGGCAGAAAAATGGGGGTGAGGAGAATATCAGCCATGATCGAATGGTGGAGCAGACATGATAGGCCGAATGGCCTAATTCTGCTCCTATATTTTATGAACTCTATCCAGGCCTCTCAGTATTCTGTAAGTTTCAATCACATCCTCCTCTTAACCTTCTAAACTCCATTGAGAACAGACTCAGAGTCCTTAACCACTTCTCATATGACAACCCGTTCATCCCCAAGATCGTTCTTGTAAACCTCCTCTCGACTCCCTTCAACACCGGCATGTCTTCCCTTCGATATGGGGCCCAAAACTACTCTCAATATTCCAAATGCATTCTGACCAGAGCTTTATACAGCTACAGCAGTGCAACTGTGCTCTTGTAATCTCGCCTTGTTGAAATGAATGCTGACATTGCATTTGCCTTCCTAATGGCCAACTGAACTTGCATGTTAACCTTCAGAGAACCCTGAACAAGTACTCCCAAATCCCTTTATACTTCAGATTTCTGAAGCCTTTTTCCATTTAGAAAATAATGTACACCTTTATTTTTCCTACCACAGTGCATAACCTTATACTTTGCCACATTGTATTCCTACCGCCACTTCTTTGCCCACTTGCCTGCCATGTCTAGGTACTTCTGCAGCCTCCCACTCCCTCAGCACTAACTGTCCCTTCACTTATTTTTGTGTCATCTGCAAGAGGCAAAGTAAATCGGAAAAATGGAAAGGCCGGAAGAGCACAGCAAGCTGGCAGTTTCTGTGAGGGAATGGATAAGTTTACATTGAAACCTCTTTTTAGAACTGAGAAGTAAGACATGTTGATAATATCAGAGAAAGTGAAGAGATACACTGATTAAAAACTCTAGCGAGGTTTCATGAGTGGAATATTTCATCATTAGAAATATTGAAGAATCAGGTTAGTTAGTTAGATGGAAAGACTGATGAAATGTTAGAAATGTGATTTGGTAAACACCCATCCTGTTTCTAAATCACCCATGATCACAGATGTCTCTGTGGTATTGCCTCAAATATGTTCAGCATTCTTGTACAAACTGTGAACGTATAGGAAGCCACTGGCATGCCTCGGATAAACATCAAATGCCAAGTTAGCAACTTGATAACTGATGATCAAGAATCAAGATAGCCACAGAGCAAGAAATTCTATCCTGATTCCATCCTTCTCATGACTATAGAATCACACAGTACAGAAGAGGACCTTCCGCCCATCAAATCTGTCCTGCCAAAAATATACACCTACCTACACCATCTCCACTTTCCTGCAGTAGACCTTAGCCTTGTATGTTATTACACTTAAAATGCTCATCCAAGTACTTTTTTAAGTACTCATGCTGTGCTACATTCCTAGAATACAATTATTTAACACTGGTCTGATCCCAAGAGCCAAAGCCATACAGTTGTATCAGCACAGAAAGAGACCATTTGACCACAGCAAGCGGGTAACTAGAGAGTAGGGCCTCTTAAAGGTCAAGGAGATCATCTTTGTGTTGGCTCCTAGAAGGTGGGAAAGATACTAAAATGAATATTTCACGTCAGTTTTTACTGCGGAGAAAGAAATTGAGTCTTGAGAATATAGAGGAATAAACTTGGATGTTTTAAAAACAGTTCAGATTACAGATGAGGATGTTTGGTAGATCATAGAGAATATAAAAGTGGACAAATCTCTGGGATCTGATCTATGTATCCCAGCACATTGTGGGAAGCAAGGGAGGAAATTGTGAGACCCCTTGCAGAAATATTTGTGTCATCTATTACCATGTATGAGGTGCTTGATGGCTGGAGTTTGGCGAATGTGCCTTTGTTTAAGAAAGGTTGGAAGGAGAAACCGGAGAGCTATAGATTTATAAGTCTGGCTTCAGTTATGGGTAAATTGTTGGAGGTGATTACAAAAGATGGGATTTGTGGACATTTAGGGAGACCAAAATTGAATAGGGATAGTCACCACAGTTTTGTGTGAGGAAAATCATGTTTGACAAACTGAATTGAGTTTTTTCAGGAAGTTACCAATAAGATTGGTGATTACATAGCAGCAGACATTGTTTATTTGGCTTTTAGTAAAGCCTTAAACAAGGTTCCACGTGGTAGACTAATTAGACTATAAGACACAGGAGCAGAAATTAGGCATCTGCTCTGCCATTCAAACATGGCTGATAAGTTTTTCAAACCCATTTGCCTGCTTTCTATCCATAATCATTGATCAACTTGACAATCAAGTATCTATCTCTGTTTTAAATATGCTCAATGACCTGGCCTCCACAGCTTTCTGTGGGAATGAATTCCATAGATTTACCATTTTCTGGTTGAAGAGGTTTCTCTTTATCTCCATTTTAAACGGTCTTCCCTTTCCTCTAAGGCTGCGCCCTTGGGTCGTAGTCTCTCCTTCCAATGGAAACATCTTCCCAATGTCCTCTCTGTCCAGGCCATTCGATATTTTGTAAGTTTCAATTAGATCACCTCTCATCCTTCCACACTCCATCAAGTATGGACCTCAAGAGTCATCAAGCATTCCTCATATGTTAAGCTTCTCATTCCTCGGACCATTCTTGTGAACCTCCTCTGAACATGCTCCGGGCCAGTACATCCTTCCTAAGGTATGGAGCCCAAAATTGCTCACAATACTCTAAATGTGGTCTGACCAGAGCAAGTTTACCTTGAGAGAATCCTGAACTGGAACTCCCAAGTCCATTTGCACTTCAGATTTCTGAATTTTCTCCCCATATATAAAATCATCCTTGCCTCTATTCTTCCTACAAAAGTGCATGACCTCACACTTTCACACATTGTACTCCACTTGCCACTTCTTTGCCCACTCTGCTTACCTGTCTGAATCTTTCTGCAGTCTCTCCTCAATACTGCCTCTTGCTCTACCTATCTTTGTATCATCTGCAAACATAGTCAGAATGGCCTCAGTTCCTTCATCTAGAACATTAGTGTACAAAGTACATTAGTAAGGTTAGGAATATGGGATTCAGGATGAGCTTACCAATTGGTGCATTATTGACTTAACAACAGGAGTCAGAGAGTGATGGTGGAGGGTTGTTCTTTGGAGTGGAGACCTGTCACCAATATGTCCCACAGAGATTGGTTCTGCGTCCTCTTATTTATGTAAATAATTTTGATGAGAATATAGAAGGCATGTTCAGTAAGTTTGGGACCACACCAAAATTGGTGGCATAGTAGGCAGTAAAGAAGGTTTTCTATGATTACAAAAGGATCTAGATCAAATAGGTCAACAGGCTGAAAAATGGCAGATGGAGTTCAATCTGAATGTATGCGAGGCATTGCATTTTGGTTTAACAAATAAGGTTAGGCATATACAATTAATGGTCGGACCTAGGGTAGTGTTGTAGAATAGAGAGACCTAGGGTGCAGGCACATAATTCTTTAAGGTTTGCATTATATGTAGACAGGGTAATTAAAAAAGCTTTTGGCAAGCTTGCCTTCATTGCTCAGTCCTTTGAGTATAGAAGTTGTAAGGTCATGTTGAGGTTTTACACGATATTGGTGAGGCCTCTTTTGGAATACTGTGTCCAGTTCTGGTTACCCTGTTATAGGAAGGTTTAGTACGAAGCCAAATAGGGTTCAGTGGTGCTTTACTTGGATATTGCTGGGTATGGAAAGTTTGAGCTATAGAGAAAGACTGGAGAGGCTGAGACTTTTTTCACTGGAGTGTAGGAGGTTAAGAGATGACCTGATAGAAGTTTATAAAGGAAAGGTTTGGAGGATATGGGCCAGGAGCAGGCAAGTGGGACTAGTTTAGTTTGGGATTATGTTTGACATGGACTAGTTGGACCAAAGGATCTGTTTCCATTTATGGCTCTGTGACTTTATCATCTATTGATCCTATACTGGTTTACGAGAACAATCCTGTTAGTCCCATTCCTCCAGCCTATCCTGTCATTTGTCAGATTTATTTTCCTTGAATGCCCATTTAGTTTCAGTCTGAAATTAATAATTATCGCCATTTCTACCATTGTCATTGAAGCAGGGGCTTCCAAATCATTACCACATGTTGAAAAACAAAAGTTCCTCCTCACATTCTCCTCTCATCTTTTTATCAAACCTTCAATCAATGTCTTGTGTTCCTTGTTGCAATTACTAATGGAAAATATTTCTTGTCTACCTGAGCTAAACTTGTCATAATCTTGTACATTTCTATTTAATCTAACCTCAACTTGCTTTGTTTCATGGAAAGCCGCAGTAGTTCCTTCCATAACGTATAGCAGTTAAAATCCCTTATCTTTGGAACCGTTCCAGTAACACTCTTGTGGAGCCTTTCAAGGACTGCCACATTTTTGCTGAAGTGCAGTGACCAGAACCGATTGTGTTTCTCTATTTGTGACCTCACCAGAGCTTGATCAATATTCAGTTACTTGCCTGATTTTCTACTCAGTATTTCTATTGATAAACTCCAAGATCCAATTAAGTTTGGTAATCCTTCTTTCAGGAGAAAGTGAGGTCTGCAGATGCTGGAGATCAGAGCTGAAAATGTGTTGCTGGAAAAGCGCAGCAGGTCAGGCAACATCCAAGGAGCAGGAGAATCAACGTTTTGGGCATGAGCCCTTCTACAAGAATGATTCCTGAAGAAGGATTCCTGAAGAAGGGCTCATGCCGGATACGTCGATTCTCCTGCTCCTTGGATGCTGCCTGACCTGCTGCGCTTTTCCAGCAACACATTTTCAGCTCTAATCCTTTCAGCATGTCCTACCACTTTCAACAATCAATGCAATTTTACTCTGGTCCCTCAGTCCCTGTCCAGTCTTTAGAACATGTAATTGAATCTATTTGCCTCTCCCTATCCTTTCTGCCAAAATGCATCAATTCATACTTCTCTGATTAAAATCCACCTTCTACTTACATTTAAACAAAATACTACGAATGCTGGAAATCTGACATAAAATGCTAGAGAAATTCAACAGGTCTGGTAGCGTCTATGGAGAGAGAAACAGAGTTAATGTGTTAAGTAAATTATTATCCTTCTAAGTAATATTATAGGTTTACTTTTCATTGAAAGAGGACAAATGGAGAAAGAACAATAGGTGAGATGTGGTATAAAAGATGGCGAGGAGATTGAAAGATAAAGATATCATGGAGCAAAAGTCAAAGAGAATGGTAATGGTCATAGTTTAAAAAAGAAACAGAATTCGTTTCTGTTGAGCCAAAGGCTCTGTCTGAAAATAAAAGCAAGAGAAACAAGATTAAAACTGGCAAATGACCAAAAGAAATGGGGCAGCATTCATGTGTAAGATTGTTGAACTCAGTGTTGAGTCCAGAAGGCTGTAAAAGGTTTGCAATAATTAGAAGGTACTCCATCAAGACAGCATCACTACATTCTCTTCATCAGCCCTTTCTGTTACTTCATCAAAAAATTCAATTAGATTATCTCAGTCTTTTGAGGGATGACAGTGGCATAGTGATAATATCACTGAATTAGTAATCCAGAGGCCTAGGTTATTGCTTTGAGGACATAGGTTCAAATCCCACCATGGCAATAGATGTAATTTATATCTAGAATTGAAAAGTGAATGAACAAGCTGACCTCAATAATGGTTACAATGAAACCATCATCAATAGTAGTAAACAGTTGTCTAGTTCACTCACGTCCTTTTAGGAAAAGAAATCTGCTATCCTAACCTGGTCTGTATTATCCACAGGAGATTATGACAATCCTTTTATTTAGCTCCCTTCCCACTTTAGTATCTGGGATGCAAACTATCCAGATTAAGTTGCTTATCTTCTCTAGCATAACTCACACTTCCAATATATCCTGCTCATCAATCTTCAGTTTATTGATTATCTCTACCAACTCCACTTCTATGAATATTTTGTTGGGATCATCTTCCTCAGTCAGCACCAAAGTTCCTGCAAAGTACTTTATTAAGCGTTCTAGCTTTGCCTTGCTTCTCTCAGCATAAGTTCCCTGTTTTGTTCTTAAAGGCACCCAGAACATGCTTATTGCCTGCTTATCATATACACAGCAACAAAAGGTTTTTGTGTTCCTTTTTACTTCAGGTGCCATTCTGTATTCAAGTGCTCTCTTCCTCAGTCTTATCCTTCTCTCAAAGCATTGTATTTGGTTAGTTCTTGCCTGAAAGATTCAGCAAACCAACATTGTACTTCTTTTTTCCTTTGCTTCACTGTGCTCTTAATCACCCCTGCCATGCAAGGAGTCCTGGCATTTCCTCACCTATCCCTTCTGATGGTATGTACCTAGCCTTGATCTGAAAATCTCCTCCTTCAAGGTTACCCTTTGTTTTGTTATAGTTTGACCCGTAAGCGATTGGCTAGATCCATTGTCATTTGACTGAAGTTGCCTTTCTTGTAGTTTTGCAGCTCTACTTAAGACTTTTCTTTGCCTTTCTCCATCACCAATAGTGAATTGGTCGTTACTCACAATGACTCATTTCACTTAGCCTCCCTATATTAGTTAGGTCACTTTTGGAATATCGTGTGCAATTCTCTGATGGTATCGGAAAGATGTTGTGAAACTTGAAAAGGTTCAGAAAAAGGATGTCGCCTGGGTTAGAGGATTTGAGCTGGAGGGAGAGGTTGAATAGGCTGCGACTGTTTTCCCTGGAGCGTCAGAGGCTGAGGGGTGACCTTATAGAGGTTTATAAAATCATGAGGAGCATAGACAGGATAAACAGACAAAGTGTCTTCCCTGGGGTGAGGGAGTCCAGAACTAGAGGGCATAGCTTTAGGGTGAGAGGTGAAAGTTATAAAAGAGCCCTAAGGTGTAACTTTTCATACAGAGGTGGTACGTGTATGGAATGAGCTGCCAGGGGAATTGGTGGAGGTTAGTACAATTGCAACATTTAGAAGGCATATGGATGGGTATATGAATAGAAAGGGTTTGGAGAGATATGGGCCAAGTGCTGGCAGGTGGGACTAGATTGAGTTGGGATATCTGGTTGGCATGGACAGGTTGGACTGAAGGGTCTGTTTCCATGCTGTACATCTCTATGATTCTGTGACTCTAAATCATGATTTGGAGGAGCTGGTATTGGATTGGCATGGACAAAGTTAGAAATCTCACAGCACAAGGTTATAGTCTATCAGGTTTGTTTAGAAGCACTAGTTTTGAAGAGGCAGCACCTCGAAAATAAACCTGTTGGGCTATAACCTGGTGTTGTGTGATTTTTAACTTTGTCCTATAGGAAGGATGTTGTGAAACATGAAAAGGCTCAGAAAAGATTTACAAGGATGTTGCCAGCATTGGAGGTTTTTGACCTATAGGGAGGGGCTGAACAGATGGGCCTGTTTTCCCTGGACCATCAGGGGTGACCTTACAGAAGTTTATAAAATAAGGGGCCTGGATAGGGTGAATGGACAAGGTCTTTTCCCTGGGGTGGGAGAGTCCAGGACTGCAAGGGATAGGTTTAGGGTAAGGCGGGGGGATAAATTTATAAGGCACCTAGCGGGCAACTAGGGTGGTGCACGTGTAGAATGAGCTGTCAGAGGAAGTGGTGGAGGCTGATATAATTACAACAGTTAAAAGACATCTGACTGGTAACATGAATAGAAAGGATTTAGAGGGATATGGACCAAGTGATGGCAAATGGGACTAGATTAATTTAGGATATTAGATTAGACTTACAGTGTGGAAACAGGCCCTTCGGCCCAACAAGTCCACACCGACCTGCTGAAGCGAAACCCACCCATACCCCTACATTTACCCCTTACCTAACACTACGGGCAATTTAGCATGGCCAATTCACCTGACCCGCACATCTTTGGACTGTGGGAGGAAACCGGAGCACCCGGAGGAAACCCACGCAGACACGGGGAGAACGTGCAAACTCCACACAGTCAGTCACCTGAGTCGGGAATTGAACCCGGGTCTCAGGTGCTGTGAGGCAGCAGTGCTAACCACTGTGCCACCGTGCCGCCCACAATGCCACTGTGCCGCCCACACGGTGCGGCACACACATTCTTGTTGGTTTGGACGAGTCGGATCGAAGGGTCTGTTTCCATGCTGTGCATTTTTATGACCTCATTGTTAGCAGAAGATCCAGTAACACCACCTTCCTAGTTTCGCTGCAGACATACTGGTCAAGGAGCTTCTTCTGAACACATCTGAAAAATTCCCTATACATTTTTCCCTTTTGCTTTAATGCAGTCACTGTCTATATTAGGGTAACTAAAGTCCCCCAACGTCATTACTCTAGAGATTTTCCAAATCTCAATAATTTTGTTTTATGTTGCCAGCTTTTTTTAAATCAAGAAATTAATGAAAAATAGACAATGATTGTTTCTTATTGACATGCATGTTTTATTATTTATATCTAGTTGATTTTAGTTCAGATCAGTCCTATTTTATTGAAGAGCAGTGCAGGGGCTGAATGACTTGCTCCTGCACTTGATTTGTATGTTTGTATCTGCAGTTACCCATTTGTGTTTTGTTTTGTTTGTAGCTTTTGACATCTAGTACTACTACATGGATTTTGGCCTTTAGTGGATTAGTAAGTACCCTTCTACTTAATATTTTTTGTTTGAAAATAACTCTTTTGCTGTGGTTTAAATTTTACGTCAATCCATTTGAAGGTTGTCAAAATTGATTTGGAGTTTTGATTGATGTACTGTGGTTGCAAGTTCACTCAATTACATAGAATGCAGAAAGGTGATTCGGCCAAACAGATCTATGTCAGTGTTTACAATTGATCCATGCCTGCTCTCACCATATTTCACTGGATTATCAGCTTAACATTCTTCCTCATACTTACCTAGATTCCCCTTAAATTTAATTGCCTCAACCACTCCATATGATAGTAAGTTCCACGTTATTGCTAGAATAAAGCAAAGAACGTAGATGCTGCAAATCTGAAACGAAAACACAAATTGCTATCGAAACTCAGCAGCTCTGACAGTATCAATGAAGAAAAAGCAGAATTAACATTTCGGGTTCTGAAGAAGGGCCACTGGACTCAAAACCTTTTAATTCTGCTTTCTTTCTACAAATACTGCCAGACCTACTGAGGTTCTCCAGCAATGTCTGTCTTTGTTCCACATTATTACTACTCCTTAGGTAAAGTAATTCCTTTTGGATTCCAGCACTGTTTTGGAAAAGTCAGCATTTTCAATATGTGTATGTTCAGCATAATGTTCAGGAAGTGTATGAACATTATGCTGTTATCAGCAACCATTTGCAAACAAGTGTGATTGACCACCTAGGAAATTCCTTGTGTGATTGATGAGCTTGATCCTAGAGCTGCATCTGCGACCACACACTTGGCAGCTGTTTCCAGAAAATAGAAATGATCCTTTGCATTGAGATTACTGGCTTTTCTTTCTCTAGTTCCTTTTTTATACTTCCTCTTGCTGGCTGGTCTTCTCAAAAAATTTGGCGCTTCATACTAGAATTTCTTCCAAGTCAGTTTCTTCTGAATAGGATATCGCATGCATTGACATTTATGTTGCATTTCTTGAGGGAAGCCTTCAGAGAGTCTTTGAAATGCTTCGTTTGACCTCCTCTTACTCGAGTACCTTCCTTGAGTTGAACAAAGATGATTTGCTTTGACAATCGGAACTCAGACATCCTAAGCATGTGGCCAACCCAACAGAGTTGGTTTCGGATGACCATTGCCTCAATGCTCATTCTGTTTGCAGCTTCAAGGATGCTGATGTTTGTACACCTGTCCTCCCACCCTGTACAGATGATCCATTTCAAACAGCAATAATGGTACTTCTTAAGGATCCTGAGGTAGTGTCCATATGTGGTCCAGAGTCATATAAAAGAGTTGGAAGGATGACTGCTTTATGCACAAGGATTTTAGTCTCAGCGTCATCAAAGATTCTGAACCTTAGTTTTCCACAGGCAGTGCTTACAATTTGGATGAAATGTTGAACCTTCACATCCATGTCAACCTTGGATAAAAGATAATTCCCAAGTAAGAGAAATGTTTCATGTTTGGGAAGGCATCTCTATTGAGCTTAATGAAGAGATAACCACAGCTTAACCTGAGGCAGATTGTTGAAGGATTTGAAACTCTTGAAGTTGAGGCTGAGTCCAATTCTTCAATATGACTCCACAAAGGAATTTAGCAGAAATGTTAAATCCTCTTCTGAGAAAGCGGAGGTGGTGATGTTATCTGCAGACTGAAGTGCCATAAGCGAGTTTGTTGTTATTTTCTTCTTAGATTTCAATCAGTTGAGGTTGAACAGTTTTCTGTCCATCTTTTAGACAATGTCCACATCACTGGCAAACTTGTTCTTGACAAGATGAAGAATCGTGGTGATGAACGTAGAAAAAAGGATGTGGTAGATGACTCATCCCTATTTGACCCCCTTCTTGATCTGAAAGGATTCTGTCATATTACCATCGACAGGACTATTACCATATGTTGTCGAGATGGAAGTGGAGGATGTTGATGAATTTCACTGGATAGTTGCCCTTTCGCAGCATCTTCCATAGCACTTCCTCACTGACTGAGTCAAAGACCTTTATCAGATTGATGAAGTCCATTGTTGGTGCTGTTCCTGGCATTTCTCTTGCTGAGCAGTGTAAATCATCTATAGTTCTGCAGTTTGGACAGAAGCCACATTGGTTTTTAGCAAGGATTTCCACCAGGATTAGGAGAAGGTGCCTAACGAGGATTTGGGTGATGATCTTTCTGATGATGAAGAGTAGGGGGATTCCTTAACAGTTTTCCAGTCCACTTTGCCTCCTTTCTTGATGGTGGCATCCTTGAGATTGCCAGGGATTTTATCTTGGTCCCAGATTTTCAGGAACAGTTAATGGAAATGACAGATAAGCTCTTCTTCCAAGTTTGAAAATCTCCACTGGAATGCCATCTCTTCCTACTTTTCTATTCTTAATGTGTCTAATGGTGGCTTCAACTTCTGCTACACTGAGTGAGAGTCCAAGAACATCTTTGGGGAGTTTGGGGTTTTGTCAAACATGTCCTTGTCGCCAATTGTATTGGAGATTGGGAGTTCTTTGAAGTATTTTATCCATCAGCGGCTGACATATTCTCTGTCCCTCAGACATGCTCTATCCTTGCTCTGCTTCAGTTTGAGGCTAAGGGTGTTGGGTCTGTATATTGCCTTGGTGACATTGAAGAATCCCCAGATGTTGTGCTTGTCAGCAAGGAGTTGCAGCTCCTTCACTTTCTCAGACCATCATAGAATATACAGTGTAGTTATTCATCCGATCTGATGTGTGCTACTGTTTATACTCCTTATTGTCTGAGCTACGATCTCCCTTTTTAAAATAAAACCTTAAGTTATCTCGAGAATGTGACTTGAAAGAAGGTCTGGTATTTACACATTAATAAACCAAAACTTGCAACCCCTTCGAAAAGATGAAAGACTTAACAACAATCTAGGTTTGTTCAACATATTGCATCAGTTGCATGACCCTGTGATGTTGTGCTACAAATTCTGTCTCTTATGATCCTGCTCCATAGCTACGTGATGAAGGTGCAGCGCTTCTAAAGCTAGTATTTCCAAATAAACCTGTTGGACTACAACCTGGTGTTGTGTGATTTTTAACTTTGAGTAAAAAGTGAAGTCTGCAGATGCTGGAGATCAGAGCTGAAAATGTGTTGCTGGTTAAAGCACAGCAGGTCAGGCAGCAGCTGAAAATGTGTTGCTGGTTAAAGGCTGAAAATGTGTTGCTGGTTAAAGGCTGAAAATGTGTTGCTGGTTAAAGGATTTTTAACTTCGTCCACCACAGTCCAACACCGGCACCTCCATGACATTACACTCCTTATGATCCCTCCTGAATTTTGTTAGTGACAGCCTGACATTTATGTTCTTTCATTATGGACTCCTCTACCAATTTGAATGCTGTGTTGTTAAATGTATCTTTGTGTTTGTAAACCTCTCGATTTATCTTTTCTATTAGTTCAAAGCATGATAACTCCAAGCTGTTGTTCTGCAATATTTTTAACAATAGAACTAGTTTCTTTGAAATATATTAAGGTGATGGGTTTAAATAATATAAATAAAAGGACAAACTATCATGTTGTAGATGTGTGTCCAATCTTGTGAAATTGTTTTATTTGCAAAAACAAATTTCTGGTCTATTTTGTCTGATTTAATATTACAAGAAAATTGCAGTTACTGCATCACTGCTTTTACTTCCCAATTGAACAATGCTCATTGATAATCATAATAACATTAGATGCTGAACTGAATGTGTTTTAATACTCATGTCCACTGTACGTTCTAATGAGTAGATTCATTAGTCATTCACGATAACCACCTTTCTCAGTGCCTCAATTTTCTGTTACAATGCTGAATTCATATGATCCTCTTTTCTAGTATCATAAGATTTAGGAACAGATGCAGGTCATTCAGCCTATCAAATCTGCTCTGCCCTTCATTACTGATCTGATAATCCTCAACTTCACTTTCTTGCTTTTTCTTCAAAATGCTTGCTTCCTTCCCTGATCAAACAGCTGTCTATCTCAGTGTTGAATATACTTAATAATCCAGCCCCTACAGTCCTCTGTGGCAAAAAATTCTACAAATTCACCACACTTTGAGAAAAGAAATCCCTCCTCATCTCTATTAAGTGTGCAGAGTCAAAAGTGTGGTGCTGGAAAAGCACATTTAGTTAGGCAGCGTCCAAGGAGCAGGAGAATCGTCGTTTTGAGCATCAGCTCTTCATTATTCTTCTTCCCCTCTATGAAGTGTGCAACCCCTTTTCCTGAGATTATGCTTTCTGGTCCTGGGGTCTCCTACAAGTGGAAACAACCTTTCTGCATCTACTCTGTCACGACCCCTGAAGAATCGTGAATGCATCAGTAAAGTCGCCTCTCATTCTAAACTCGACCCAAAATATTCAACCTCTCCCTGTAAGAGAAGGTGAGGACAGCAGATGCTGGAGGTCAGAGCTTAAAAATGTGTTGATGGAAAAGCACAGCAGGTCAGGCAGCATCGAAGGAACAGGAGAATCGACATATGCCCAAAATGTCGATTCCCCTGTTCCTTTGATACTGCCTGACCTGCTGCGCTTTTCTAGCAACACATTTTTTAGCTCTCCCTGTAAGACCTTCAGTATCCAGGATCAACCTCATGAAGCCTCTCCACCCAATGCTACTATATATATGGTGCAGTGTTAACAATCCAAAGTAGTACAGGGCTGCTGCAAGGGTATTAGGTGCTTAAGACAGCCTTCAATCTTGTCTCTTGCCCTCCCCCAGAAAATAATTGTTATATCTTAGTATGAATAAATATTCTGGATTGGTGATTATCGGTTTATTTTACACAAAAAGAATATTGTAAAATTGATTGTATATTCTCACTGTTTTACACTTTACCCAAGTACCCAAGAAGTACACCTTACACAATGCGGTACAATGTACATGATGTAATACCAAAGTGTCCTTGCAGCAGTTATTAGATGATTTTATACACTGTTCTCGTAATCAGTAATCTTTGTGATTTTGATACTGTTCGCTGGTTCCTCATTTTGGAATTGCCATGTTGTTGTACAAATTGTAAAATTGCACATTAACGGAATGAGGAAGATCATGTGAAATTTTGGAAAGGCTGCAATGTAAATAAGTGGATATCTATGCGCATATCTGTACATGTGGGTGTATATGAAATTGAGACATTTCATTCCCACTACTGGAAATCTGTGTGTGTATGTACATAATTTCAGGAAGGATTGATTCCTTTTTTCCATTTCCTCTCCCCCTCCATATTGTTGCTGTAGGCTATCATCTAGTTTGTCTAGCGATCGTGCTGACCTGAAATAGTACGTGTGAGATTTTGTAGACAGCAAATTAATGTCTAGCAGTAGAGACAAGCATAATAAACTTCATCCAGTATCAATGCATGCATTTGCTTGATATTTTCCTCTCATTGGGAATGCACTGAACTTTGAGCTCGCTATGTTTAGCAGGGAAGTCAAGGATTACAAGCAAAGGCAGAAAAGTGAGATTCAGAGCACAATCAAATTAACCGTGATCCTATCTAATAATGCAGCAGGCTCAGGACTAATGGCTTATTCCTGCTCCTATTGCATATAATTTTCATGTTTGCATTGTTATCTTCAGCATCTAGAGCGTTGCACGCCCAGAAATTTTATCATGGTTGAGCAACAACTGAAGCAACATTTCAAACACTGAGTCTTCATTTCAGCTTCCAGCAATTTGGGTGTGTCTTGAGCTCAAAATGCATTCCTGGCACTGGAGTTGCTATCTTTCTCCAGTCATCCAATATGACTGAAGTCTTCATCCTTTGATGCCATTCCAGTAAATCTCCTCTGCAACCTTTCTAAGGTCTTGACCTCCTTCCTAAAATGTGATGCCCAGAACTGACTTTGGTTTCCAGCCTAATCAATGTTAAGTTTGGAGTGAAATTCTTGTTAGTTACCATTGAAGAGCACAGTTCAAATTACAGTGTCTGTCATTTATTAAGATGAATTTCATATTGTCATGGCAAGCAGCGATGAGATTTCTGGTCTTTGAATCCTGCATTGATATCCAGCAGAATACCTATTCAGAAGGGCTTGGACATAGGCCTGTGTAGACTTACACACATGAAAAGGAAGAACTGCAGTGGGGAAAGAGTAGGAATGAGTGGCAATAATTGGCTCTTTCAGAGGACCAGCTCAGGCACTATAGGCTGAGTGGCCTTCCCATGCACAAGTGATAAGTGAATAATTTTCCCAAATTGTAATTGCTGCAACTTTGGACAATAGATGTTCCCCATAAGAATTACCAATTACAACTAATGTGTGTGATATTCAGAAACTGGAAGTGCAGACATGATGGATGTTGTTGCTGATTTGATTTCTTGTCATGTTGTTGTTTGATGAGACCAAGAAGTCTTGATTTAAATACTGATATTGTTCAGTAATCTTGAACTTGCGATGCTTGTTTCGGGTAGTTGCACATTGCTGTCAGGATGATTGTTGCCTTGGAGATAGGTATTTTCAGATTCAGTGGTGATTGCGGTCGAGTGTGGATGTGGACAGGAAGCATTCTGACTGGGAACAGAACATTGTCGTTAGTGATTGACAATATGTTTAATTAAAAAAAAATGAAATTCTGTTTTGTAGAGTCGGTTCTTCAGTAATGCCACAGCTGCTAGGTATTGGAAATTTATAATAATTACATAAAACTCCATGGAAAGTACAGAACAGAAAAAGACTATTTGGACCAACTGTTTATGCCATTGTTCATGCTCTACATGTTTCATCTCACTTACATCTCACCCTTTCAACATATTCCTCTATATATTCTCTACTTATCATGAGAATTGGAACATTAACTCTGCTTTCTGCCCACAAGTTCTGCCAAACCTGTTTCTATTTATGATTGCATCTGTCCATGGGATTAGCTCATTTTCGTTCACTTGCAACTGCCCTTTCAAAATCTCAATTGTTTGGCCTTCATGCATCCATTCACAGTGACGTATCTGCAGCCAATTATCTGCTCAACCACACTTTCCCCTCCATCTTTGATGTCCCAATACACATTAAATCCTTTACTTTTGCTAATTCTAGTCATTTCAGACCAGTTAAGCTCCCTTAAGTCCAAGACTTCCATGAAAATACCAAATAACATTTTTAACCATTCACCACCAGACCTGCGGGATTGTAAGAGCATAAGAACTAGGAACTGGAGTAGGCAATTCAGCCCCTCAAGCCTGCTGTGTCATTTAATACCTTTGTGGTTGATTTCACCTTTCCTGCTGGCTCTCCATTATCCTTCAATTCATAACTACTTAAAAATGCATCTATCTCCTCCCTAAATTCACTAAGTGTCCCAGCATCTACCGCACTATAGGATAGTGAATTCCACAAATTCATGACTGTTTGAGAGAAAAAGTAATTTCTTCTCACCTCTGTTCTAAATCTGTTCCCCCTTATCATAAAACTATGGCCCCTTGTTCTAGGTAAACATGAATTGATTCTTGATGTTTAGATTAGAGTGGTGCTGGAAAAGCACAGCAGGTCAGGAGCAGGAAAATTGATGTTTCAGGCAAAAGCCCTTTGTCAGGAATAGAGGCAGGGAACCTCCAGGGTGGAGAGATAAATTGGGAGGGACATGTTGAGGAGAAGGTAGCAAAGAGTACAATAGATTAATAGGGTTGGGGATGGAGGTGATAGGTCAGAGGGGAGGGTGGGGGAAGGTAGCAAAGAGTACAGTAGTTGAATGGGGGTGGGGATAGAGGTGATAGGTCAAAGGGGAGTGTGGGGGAATGTAGCAAAGAGTGCAATAGGTGAATGGAGGTGGGGGATGGAGGTGATAGGTCAGAGGGGAGGGTGGAGTGGATAGGTGGAAAGGGCTTTGGCCTGAAACATCGATTTTACTGCTCATCGAATGCTGCCTGACCTGCTATGCTTTTCCAGCACCACTCTAACCTAAACTCTGGTTTCCAGTATCTGCAGTCAATAGACAACAGACAATAGGTGCAGGACTAGGCCATTCAGCCCTTCAAACCTGCACCGCCATTCAATATGATCATGGCTGATCATTCCTAATCAGTATCCTCTTCCTGCTTTATCTCCATAACCCTCATTTTTGCCTGTGAATTGAGTCCTGTTTATTGCCTGCCAAAAGTGCTTATTGTTCCAGAGTCTTCTTGGAATGCGAAGTTAAACCCTTAAAATATTTTGTCTTGTGTATTAGTTTGCACAAACTAATGTCTGCAGCTTTTCCCTATTTCTACTCCATGCTCAATTTCAAGTGTAGGGAGACTCAGGGAATTCTTTGTCTCGAAGATTGAACATCATAAAGTGCCTCCAAAATCACTAGGCAAAGCTTTCTTTAAAGTTCAGTCCTGTCCTAGCCCAGAACTTGCAACTTTCTCTGGTTCCCTCTTTTCTTCATGCTTTGTTCCTCGTTCATCTTGTCCATGAATTCTCCCTCCTGCTGTCTTGTCCTGATTCCACCTTGACTCCTGGACTACTCAACTTCTGTGTTCTACGATCTTATACTCCACAACCACGTGATGAAGCAGCAGTGCCCTGAAAGCTAGTGCTTTCAAATAAAGCTATTGGACTATAACCTGGTGTTGTGTGATTTTTACCAATCATAATGTATTTCAGTAACTTGTTTTTAAAATTGCAAACATCTTCTTATATAATTTCTTTCAGTTAAAGCATTATCTTTTCAGTCTAAAAACAAAACTAATCTTTGCATGACTCCACCTTCCAGTGAGATGAAGTGCCATTTCAAAAATTAATTTCATTATAAGATAGATAACAATACATGGACTGAAATACATTCACCCTCCTTCATCCTTACAGAAGAATTATACAATGGTCTGTCAATCTTTTCTTAAATTCTTAACTTGTTCTTTAATTTCTACTGCTGGGACAATGCACCTGCTACGGTCCTGGTTTCACATTATCTGTATGAGGCATGGAAACTCTGAAAAATGTATTGCAGCATGAAAGGAAACTTCCTAATTTTCCAATTCATTATTTGACTGTGTTTGACCTTTCTGCAACTTTCTCACAAAAATTTATTTCTCATAAATGGGAAATTCCATTATCAATGTGCAGCCAGTCATGTCCTCTAAATGTGGGTATGTTCGCTGAGCTGGGAAGTTGGTTTGCAAGCATTTCATCCCATCTTTAGGTGACATCCACCGTGCTGTGGAGCTTCCTGTGAAGTGCTGCTGTCCTGTGTCAGTTGGAATGTATTTGATTTCATTCCCAGTGCTTCTGGTTGCTGGTTCTGGTTGATCATTGCCGTGGTCGGTATATTGGATCTAGGTCTATGCTTTGTTGATGGAGCCCATGGATGGGTGGCATGCTTCTAGAAACTCTCTGGCTGTCTTCTGTTTGGCTTAACCTATTATTGCTGTGTTGTCCCAGTGGAATTTGTGGTCCTTGTCATCTGTGTGTATGTCTACTAGGGGCAGCTTGCCGTGGCGTTTAGTGGCTAGTTGATGTTCATGAAACATGGATTTCTAGTTGTCTGCCTGTTTGTCTGATATAGTGTTTTGTGCAATCCCTGTATGGAATCTTGTATACCACCTTTGTCTTGCACATGATGGGTGTTAGTTCTGTTGATCTGGTGAGTTGTTGTCTGAGCATGGCTGTTGGTTTGTGTGCTGCCAAGTGGTCAGAGAAGTCCAACAATTAGTACCGAGACTTTTTTTATACAAGGTAGAGTGGTTAGTAGTTGTGTCATGTCTGTGTCGCATTGGTTATCTGCTAGGCATCTACGGATGAAGTTGCAGGGATATTCGCTCTTGGCAAAGAGAAGTAGAGGTGTTTTTCTTCCTCTCTTCACAGATCAGGAGTGCTGCAGTGTGTTGTAGCTCTTTTGAACAGCGTCCGAATGCAGCTTCTCTTGTGTGTGTTTGGATGGTTGCTGTTATCATTCAGGATCTGATTCGTGTGTGTGGCTTTTCTGTACTTTTGTTGTGCATTCCCAGCTTGGCAAATATACCCACAACAACTGTGACCAGCAACCAAGCTACAAATCTTTACACAAACCTTGTACTCTAAATAAAAGTAATGTTAATGTGGAATAAAATACTTAATCTGTATCCAAATGTCTACTTGAAAGCCGAAGCGAGAGGTCATTGTTGTACACTAAATAGTAGCAGATTTAAAACAGAGATGAGAGGAATTGTTCTTTCAAAGGGTCATGAGTGCGTGGGGTTCACTATCCCAGAGTGTGGTGGATGTCAGGGCACTGCATAAATTTGAGGAGGAGAGAGACAGATTTTTAATTAGTAACATATTAAGTGATTATGGGAGTGGGAAGGCCAAGATGAAGTCAGCCAAGTTTGTATTAAGTGACACAGCAAGCTCAAGGAGCTGAGTGGTCTATTATTCTTACATTCTTCTGAAAAAATCAACTGCATTTGGTTTCAGAGTATCAACACATTTGTGTCAGTGTCTTAAAATTATACTTTGTGCTTTTGGATTGCAGTCATTGAATTCTTCTTGCATTTCTAATTCAAATAAATACCCTAGCAATCCTGCTTTTCTTTTAGTCACTTGTGAAAGGTGGGTTTCACAGACTGGCCAGGATGTATTATCTGTCCCTAGCTTGCCTTGAGAAGGTGGCAGTGAGCTGTCTCCTTGAACCACTACAGGCCATGAGCTGTAGATTGACCCACAATGCCCTTGGTTAGGGATTACCAGGATTTTCATCTCATGACAGTGAAACAATGGAAATATGTTTCCAAGTCAGGATGATGAGTGGCTTGGAGGTGAACTTGCAGGTGGTGGTGTTCCCATGCATGTGCTGCCCTTATCCTTCTAGATGGAAGTGGGTGTAAGTTTGGGAGGTACTGGCTCAAGATCTTTGGTGAATTTTTGCAGTTCACCTTGTAGATGGTACACAGTCGTGCTACTGAGCATCAACGGTGGAGGGAGTGGATGCTTGTGAATTTGGTGCCAATCAAACAAGCTGCTTTGCCCTGGATGTTGTCATGCTTCTTGAGTGTTGTTGGAGCTGCACTCAATCAGGTACATGGGTGTATTTCATCACACTTGTGACTTGTGCCTTGCAGTTGGTGAAAGACTTTCGGGAGTCAGGAGGTGTACTCCTAACCTCTGATTGGTTCTCATAGCCACTGTGTTTATGTGTCGAGTCCAATAGAGTTTCTGATCAACAGTAACCCAGGATGTTGATAATGGGGAATTCAGTAATGGTGACAATATAAAAGGGGCAGTAGTTAGATTGTCTCTTATTTCTGATGGTCATTGCTTGACATTTATGTGGTGAGAATGTAACTTGTTACTTGTCAGCCCAAGCTTGGATATTGTCCAAATCATGTTACATTTGAACATGGATTACTTCCATATCTGAGGTGTTGCAAATGATGCTGAACATTATGCAAACATCAGCAAACATCCCTACTTCTGACCTGACGATGGAAGAAAAGTAATTAATGAAACAGCTAAAGATGGTTGGGTCTCGGACACTACCCTGAGGAACTCCTGCAGATATGTAATGGGAAGACCGATTAGAATGGAAATAAGGAGAAACTTCTTCAGCAAGAGAGTGGTGAATCGATGGAATTCATTGCCACAGAAGGCATTGGAGGCCAGGTCACTGAGTGTATTTAAGACTGAAATAGATAGGTTCTTGAGTATTGAGGAGATCAATGTTTAAGGGGAGAAAGCTGGAGAATAGGGTTGAGAACTTATCAACCACGATTGAATGATGGAGTAGACTCAATGTGCTGAATGGCCCAATTGCTGCTCCTATGTCTTATGGTTTTATGGTCTTATGTCTTGGAGCTGAGATGACTGATGACCAATATCTACAGCCATCGTCCTATGTGTCAGCTGTGACTGCAACCACCAGAGATATCTTGATGGCCCCTGATACCCATTGATTCTAGTTTTGCTAGGGCTCTTAGATGCCACACTTGGCCGACTCCAGTCTTGATGTTAAGACTTGTCACTCTCCCCTCACCTCTGGAATTCAGCTCTTTTGTCCAAGTTTGAACAAGAGCTCTAATACGGTCAAGAGCTGAGTGGCCCAGCCGGAACCCAAACTGAGTATCGGTGAGCAGGTTGTTGCTAAGCAGGTGCTGTTTGATAGCACTGTTGATGATACTTCCAACACTTTGCTGATGATTGAGAATAGATTGATGAGGCAGTAATTGACTGCACTGGATTTGTCCTGCTTATTGTGTCCAGGACACACCTGGGCAATTTTCCACATCGTTGGATAGATACTGGTGTTGTAATTGTATCGGAAGAGCTTGGCTAGGGGAGTGGCATGTTCCAGAGCACAAATCTTAAGTACTATTGTCAGAATGTTGTCAGGACCAATAGACTTTTCCATATTCAACTGTTTCTTGATATCACATGGAGTTGAATTGATTTGTCTGAAGATTGGTATCTGGAGGAGCCGGAGATAGATCAGCCACCCGGCATTTGTGGCTAAACATTGTTGAGAATGCTTCAGCCTTATTTGTGCTCCTGCAGTGTTGGTGCTCCTCTATCAGTAAGGATGGAGATATTTGTGGTGCCTTCTCCTCCAGTGAATTGTTTAGTTATGGACCACCATTCATGACTAGACGTGGCAGGACTGCAGAGCTTGTATCTGATTGCTTAACTCTGTCTCTCACTTGTTGCTTCTGCAGTTTGGCACACAGGCAGTCCTATTTTGTGGTTTCACCAGGTTGACCCCTCATTTGTAGGCATTTCTGATGCAGCTATTGACAAGCCCTCTTGCACTTTTATTGAATCTGGCATGATGGTAATGGTTAAGTGGGAGACATCCTGGGCCATGAAATTGCAGATTGTGCTGCAGTACAATTCTGCTACTGTTGATGGCCCACAGCACTGCATGAATATCAGAGTTGCTAGATCTGTTCGAAGTCTGTCCCATTTAACATTGTGATAATGCCAAACAACAGAGTGGAGAGTATTCTCCATGTGAAGGCAAGACTTCGTTTCCACAAAGACTGTGTGGTAGTCACTCTTGCATATACTGACATGCACAGATGCATCAGCAGCTTGGTAAGGATGAGGTCAGTTATGTTTTTCCTCCTTGTTAGTTCCCTCACCACCTGCCGCAGACCCAGTCGAGCAGCTATGTCCTTCAGGACCTGACCAGCTTGATTGATAGTGCTGCTGTTAAGCCTATCTTGGCGGACGTTGAGATACCCCACCAGCACCCCTGCCACACTCAGTGCTTCCTTCAAGTGTTGTTCAACTTAGAAGAGAGCTGATTTATCAGGCAAGGAAGTACAGTGCATGGTAATCATCGGGAAGTTTTTTACCCATGTTTAATCTGAAGTCAAGAGACCTCATGGGAGCCAGAGTCAATGTTGAGGACTCCCAGGACAATTCCCTCCCACCACTGTCCCACCACTTCTGCTGAGTATGTCTTGCTGGTGGGAGGGGTGGTGTTTGGGACAGTGCCTGTAAAGGCTGATCCTTTGAATATGACTTTGTCGGGCTGTTGTTTGACTATTCTGTGAGACAGCTCTCCCCAGATGGTGGTAAGAAGGACTTTGCAGGGTCAACAAGGCTGTTTCTGCCGCTGTCTTTTCTGGTGTCTCGGTCGATACCAGTGTCCTTTGATTTCATTTGAGATTTTGTAGCAATTGATACAAGTGAGTGACTTGCTGGGCCATTTCAGAGGGAAGTTGAGAGTCATTCACATTACTGAGGGTCTGGAGTCACATGTAGCCAGACCAGGTCAGGTTGGGAAATTTCCTTTCGTAGGAGACATGTGAGCCAGGTGGTTTCTACGGGCAATAGTTTTGTGGCCATTAGTTGATCTGATCCGGTAGTTGCGAAATCACTTAATGTCATCTATCACTGGCTGCTTGTGCTGTTTGATATGCAAGTAGTTGTGTTGCTGCATTTAAGTAAGGGTGCTGTTGCAGCAATTCTTGTGGCAATAGTGTTTCATAATCACGTAGCCATGGAATTATCCTTAACTTAGTTTTTCTATTGTGTATATTGCAAAAATCATTAGATTGTATCTCATTTTCCTCTTTCGGACAAAGACAATGCCATGTTGATCATTTATCAGTCAACCAATAATCCGACCTAGTTTTTCAGTGTGGTTAACTTACTACCAGCAGATACATAGAGGACACCTTTTTAAGAGTGATTTGATTTCCTGTTTATCCTCACAGCTTTCTAGCACCTCCGTGAACTTCCCCACCTGTCCCTCGTCTTTTAAGACGCTTCTTAAAACATCAGTCTTTTGGTCACCTACTTTATCAAATTTTGTTTACATATTGCTTCTGTGAAGCACATTAAGATGTTTTGTAACATTAAAATACGATATAAATGCATATTGTTGTTGTTGAAGTAAAGAGAACCTCACATTTCTTGATAAGTTCTCATTTGTCAAAGCCTCATACGTACCAGATGTTCCTTTGCCTGCCAACAGTGTCTCCCAATCAACTTTTGCAAGTTCCTGTCTAACACCATGAAAATTGGCCTACCTCCAATTTCGAACTTTATCCTTTCCCACAACTATTTTAAAACTAATGGAATTATAAGATTAGATGATTAGATTCCCTACAGTGTGGAAACAGGCCTTTCGGCCCAACAAGTTCACACCGACCCTCCGAAGAGCAACCCACCCAGACCCATTCCCCTACATTTACCCTGACTAATCCATCTAACACTCTGGGCAATCTATCATGGCCAGTTCACCTACCTGCACATCTTTGGACTAAGGGAGGAAACAAGAGCACCCAGAGGAAATCCACGCAGACACAGGGAGAATGTGCAAACTCCACACAGACAGGCGCCCAAGGTGGGAATTGAACCCGGCTCCCGAGCGCTGTGAGGCTGCAGTGCTAACCACTGAGCCACTGTGCTGCCCAGATCTCTGGTCCTGAAGTGCTTCCCCACTAGTACCTTAGTAACTTGCCCTGCATTATTTCCCAAGAGAAGGTCGAGTTTTGCTCCTTCCCTGGTAGGTACTTCCATATATTGAATAAGAAAATTTTCTTGAATTCTCTTAACAAATTCCTCTCCATCCAAACTCTTAGGAGTGTAATCAAAGGACCATCTGATATAAACTTATAGAAGTTTATAAAATTATGAGCAGCATAGATAACGTGAATAGTGAAGGTCTTTTTCCAAGGGTAGAGGACTCCAAAATTAGAGGGCACAGGTTTAAGGTGAGAGGGGAAAACTATAAAAGGAACCTGAGTGGCAACTTTTATATACAGATGGTGGTGCATGTATGAAAGGACCTTCCAGCGTAAGTGTAGAAATTGGTATAGTTGCAGCATTTAAAAGACATTTACACAGGTACACGGATAGGAATGGTTTAGAAGGCTATGGGTCAAACACAAGCAAATGGGACAAATTCAATTTGGGAAATCTGTTCAGCATGGATGAGTTGGAGTGAAGTGTCTGTTTCTGTGCTGTATGATTCTATGACACTATCTATAATCATTTCGGCTTGATCAAAAACTTCACAATTATATTTGATTTAAAGTGTAACAAATTCATAATTTCATGTTGTTTGAATTTTTTATGAGTAAAGTTAGTGCTGTCTTCTATTTGTGCTTTACATTTTGGCTTTAACTCACCAATTAAACCTACAATCTTAACCAAACTTTTCGCCACCCAGCCTTACATTTCCTGGTGTAATTCAATGTGGATATTTTCCTACCACAATTTTTAAAAAACTTGTGACATAACTTTCATTGGCCAAGTCAGACTTCAATATCGATTCCTAATTGTATTTGACGGACTAGTGAAGAACCATCTTCTTGAATACAGCTGCTAAGGCATTTTAGAGGTCAGTTACCATAAACCACATTAAGGCTGGTCTGGAGTCAATGGGTAAGGTTGGCGCACTACCTTCCGAAATTGAATTTAGTGAATCTAATGCATTTTTACAATAATCCAATGTTTCATAATCACCATTACTAATCCTAGCTATTTTTAAATTCCAGATTTATTTATTTTACATAATTCAAATTTCCCCATTGCTGTGCCAGAATTTGAACTCCTGCCTCATGATCACCTGTCCAAGTGTATTGCTGAAATAATTTTGTTTTAAGTCACTCAAGGGATGCGGATATCACTGGCTGGCCTGTCCCTAGTTGCCCTTGATAAGCTGGAGGTGCGCTGCTTTCTTGAACTGCTGTAGAACAAGTGCTGTGGATTGACCCACAATGCTCTTTTGGAGGAAGTTCCAGGATACTGACCCAGCGGCATTGGAGAAGTGGTGGTATATCTCCAAGTAAGGATGACAAGTGACTTAGAGGGCAACTTGCAGGTGGTAGAATGCCCGTGTATCTGCTGCCCTTCTGGATGGAAGTAGTCATGGTCGAGAGTGTGGTGCTGGAAAAGCACAGCAGGTGAGGAAGCATCCGGGGAGCAGGAGAGTTGACGCTTCGGGCATCCTCGGATGCTGCCTGACCTGCTGTGTTTTTCCAGCAACACACACTCGACTCTGATCTCCAGCATTTGCAGCCCTCATTTTTACTCGGAATTGGTCGTGGATCTGGAATGTGCTGTTGAAGGATTTTTGCCAAATTTCTGCACTACATCTTGTAGATAGTGCACATAGCTGTGACTGAGCATTGGTAGTGAATGGAGTTGATGCTTCTGGATGAGGTGCCGATCAAGTGGGCTGCTTTGTCCTGGATAGTTGGAGCTGCACCTATCGACGCATTTGGGGAGTACTCCATCACACTCCTGACTTGTGCCTTGTTGATGATAGGGTGTGGGGAGTCAGGAGGTGTGTTACTTGCTGCAGTATTCCTAGCTTCTGACCTGCCCTGGTTTATGTGTTGAGTCCAGAGAATCATAGAGATGTACAGCATGGAAGCAGACCCTTTGGATAACCCATCCATGTCCACATATCCCAACCCAATCTAATCCCACCTGCCAGTTCCCGGCACATATCCCTCCAAACCTTTCTTATTCATATATCCATCCAAATGTCTCTTAAATGCTGCAATCGTACCAGACTCCACCACATCCTTTGGCAGTTCATTTTACCCTCTGTGTGAAAAAGGTGCCCCTTAGGTCTCTTTTATATCTTTCCCCTCTCACCCTAAACCTAAGCCCTCTAGTTCTGGACTCCCCGACTCCAGGGAAAAGACTTTGCCTATTTACCTATCCATGCCCTTCATAATTTTGTAAACCTCTATAAGGTCACCCCTCAGCCTGCGACGCTCCAGGGAAAACAGCCCCAGCCTGTTCAGTCTCTCCCTATAGCTGAAATCCCCCAACCCCAGTAACATCCTTGTAAATGTTTTCTGAACCCTTTCAAGTTTCACAACATCTTTCCGATAGGAAAGAGAACAGAATTGCATGCAATATTCTAACAGTAGCCTAACCAATGTCCTCCCAACTCCTGTACTCAACACTCTGACCAATAAAGGAAAGCATACCAAATGCCTTCTTCACTATCCTATCTACCAGCAACTCCACTTTCAAAGAGCTATGAACCTGCACTCCAAGGTCTCTTTGTTCAGCAACACTCCTTAGGACCTTACCATTAAGTGTATAAGTCCTGCTAAGATTTGTTTTCCCAAACTGCAGCACCTCGCATTTATCTGAATTAAACTCCATCTGCCACTTCTCAGCCCATTGGCCCATCTGGTCAAGATCCTGTTGTAATCTGAAGTAACCCTCTTCACTGTCCACTACACTCCAATTTTGGTGTCATCTGCAAACTTACTAATTATACCTCTCATGCTTGCATCCAAATCATTTACGTAAATGACAAAAAGTAGAGGACCCAGCACCGATCCTTGTTGCACACCACTGGTCAAAGGCCTCCAGTCTGAAAAACAACCCTCCACCACCACCCTCCGTCTTCTACCTTTGAGCCAGTTTTGTATCCAAATGGCTAGTTCTCCCTGTATTCCATGAGATCTAACCTTGCTAATCAGTCTCACATGGAGTCCAGTTGAGTTTCTAGACAATTGTAAAAAAAAATCCCATCCCCAAAGATATTGATAGTGGGTATTCAATGATGGTGATCCTATTGAATGTCAAGGGACAATGGTTAAATTGTCTCTTATGGGTGATGGTAATTGCCTGGAAACTGTATGGTGCGAATGTTACTTGTCAATCAGCCAAAGCCTGGATATTGTCCAGATTTTGTTGCATTTGGACATGGACTGCTCAAGTATCTGAGGAGTCGTAAATGGTGTTGAACATTGTACAATTATCAGAGAACATCCCCATTTCTGACCTTATAATGAAAGGAAGTTCATTGATGAAGAGGCTGAAAGTGGTTGGGCCTATGACACTACCTTGAGGAACTCCTACAGAGATGTCCTGAAGCTGAGATCACTGACCTCCATCAATCACAACCATATTCTTATGTGTCAAATATGGCCCCTTAATGCCACATTCAGTCATTTACAACTTTGATGTCATTGGCTGTCACCCTCCTCTCACTCTGGAATTCAGCTCTTTTATCCATGTCTAAACCAAAGTTTTAATGAGGTCAGAAGCTGAGAGGCCCTGGCAGAACCCAAACTGAGTGTCACTGAGCAGGTTATTGCTGAGCATGTCTTGCCTCATAGCACTATTATGACACCTTCCATCTCTTCACTGATATTCAAGAGTAGACTGATGGGGCAATAATTTACCAGGTTGGATTTGTCCTGTTTATTGTGTACAGAAAATACCTGGGCAGTTTTCCACATTGTTGGGTAGATGCCGGTGTTGTAACTGTATTGGAAGAGCTTAGCTAGGGGAGTAGCATGGTTTGGAGCACAAGTCTTCAGTATTGTTGCCAGATGTTGTCAGGGCCCATAACCTTTCCAGTATCCAGTGCCTCCAACCCATTTCATGATACCATGTGGAGTGAACTGAATTGGTTGAAGACCAGTATCTGAGACATTGTGGACCACTGGAGGAGCTCACGATAGATCATCCATTTGGCACTTCTTTGTTGAAACTTTTCATCTTGCACTCATCATTATAATTACACACAGCAACTTCAACTGGCCATCCTAAATTAGTTTTCAGCATAATTCTTCTCACACTCAGAATTATCCAGCAAATGTTGTCAAATCATGGAATCAGACCAAATGTTGGGCGCATTTTTGAAGGTTTGAAGATGGTTGAGTATGAATGAATATACAATCACCAGTTTCACTGATTGAGAAGTCAGCCAGGAGTGTTCTGTACTGCAATCTACTGAAAACTTAGCTTTGCTGGTCATTATGGGAATTAGGATTCCTACAGTTTCACATGTTATAAGATTGGCCTAATTGACAAAGTATCGCCCAGACTATTTGCTCACCATGTAAGCTTGATGTTAAAATAAAGCTCATCAAACCCATTTTACAGATAATAATGGCTACCTTGATCAAATAATTTCTTGCTGTATGTTGTGCAAACTCATGAATGGACTTAAGATGGTCACAGTTGGTCCTGAGCATTGCCCATACTACCTCAGATTAAGGGTAAGGTAATCTCAAAGCTTTGAGCACCACATGAGGGTGGTTGCATTATGCTGATACTGTGCAGGACAAAAATGAGTAGTGTTCACCACACGAACAGCGTGCTGCCCGCAAGCCAAAAAAAACATGCCGCCTGTCATACAAATGAATGATGCAGTTTATGAATTTCAGTGCTGGGAAGTAGGCCGTATGTCCAAAGACTGGAAAAATCTGAAATGTTTAATGATAGGTCAAAAGATTGGTCAGATGTTAAGAATCAGGAAAGAATGACTAGACAAGAATGAGAATAGAATGACCTTTATTGTCACGTATACTCAAGTACAGGAGTCCCAGCGAAAAGTTTAGAATGTTGCACAACATGGCACCATCTTAAGCATGGACTCACTCAAGCCTCCAGCCCATTGACCGTCCCCACTCCACTCCAGCCTTCAGCCCACTGACTGTCCCTGATCCACTCCAGCCTGCACCCAACTGACCGTCCCCGCTCCACTCCAGCCTCCAGACCACTGACTGTCCCTGCTCCACTCCAACCCACTGACCGTCCCCACTCCACTCCAGCCTTCAGCCCACTGACTGTCCCTGATCCACTCCAGCCTGCACCCCACTGACCGTCCCCGCTCCGTTCCAGCCTCCAGCCCACTGACCGTCCCCACTCCAATCCAGCCTCCAGCCCACTGACCGTCCCTGCTCTGCTCCAGCCTCCAGCACACCGACCGTCCCCCACTCTGCTCCAGCCTCCAGCCCACTGACCGTCCCCACTCCAATCCAGCCTCCAGCCCACTGACCATCCCTGCTCTGCTCCAGCCTCCAGCCCACTGACCGTCCCCGCTCCACTCCAACCCACTGACCGTCCCCACTCTGCTCCAGCCTCCAGCCCATTGACCGTCTCCGCTCCACTCCAACCCACTGACCGTCCCCGCTCTGCACCAGCCTCGAGCCCATTGACTGTCCCCGCTCCACTCCAACCCACTGACCGTCCCCGCTCTGCACCAGCCTCGAGCCCATTGACTGTCCCCGCTCCACTTCAACCCACTGACCGTCCCCGCTCTGCTCCAGCCTCCAGCCCACTGACTGTCCCCGCTCCACTCCAACCCACTGACCGTCCCTGCTCCGCTCCAGCCTCCAGCCCACTGACTGTCCCCACTCTGCTCCAGCCTCCAGCCCACAGACCATCCTTGCTCTCCTCCAGCCTCCAGCTCACTGACCGTCCCCGCTCTGCACCAGCCTCCAGCACACTGACCGTCCCCGCTCCACTCCAACCCACTGACCATCCCCGCTCCACTCCAACCAACTGACCATCCTCGCTCCGCTCTGGCCTCCACCCCACTGACCGTCCCTGCTCCACTCCAACCCACTGACCGTCTCTGCTCTGCTCCAGCCTCCACCCCACTGACCGTCCCTCCTCCGCTGCAGCCTCCAACCCACTGAGCGTCCCCGCTCTGCTCCAGCCTCCAGCCCACTGACCATCCCCGCTCCGGTCCAGCCTCCAGACCACTGACCATCTCCGCTCTGCTCCAGCCCACTGGCCGTCCCCACTCCGCTCCAGCCTGCACCCCACTGACCGTCCCCACTCCATTCCAACCTGCAACCTACTGACCGTCCCCGCACTTCTCCAGCCTCCAGCCCATTGACTGTCCCCGCTCTGCTCCAGCCTCCAGCACACTGACTGTCCCCTCTCTGCTCCAGCCCACTGATCGTCCCTGCTCTGCTCCAGCCTCCAGCACACTGACCGTCCCCTCTCTGCTCCAGCCTCCAGCCCACTGACCGTCCCTGCTCTGCTCCAGCCTCCAGCCCACTGACCGTCCCTGCTCCGCTCCAGCCTCCACCCCACTGACCGTCCCTTCTCTGCTCCAGCCTCCACCCCACTGACCGTCCCGGCTCTGCTCTAGCCTCCACCCCACTCACCATCCCCGCTCCACTCCAGCCCACAGACTGTCCCCACTCCACTTCAGCCTCCACCCCACAGACTGTCCCCACTCCATTCCAGCCTCACCCCACTGACCATCCCCACACCACTCCAACCCACTGACTGTCCCCGCCCCACTCCAACCCACTGACTGTCCCTGCTCCGCTCCAGCCTCCAACCCACTGACTGGTCCTGTGTGTCTCCAGCCTTCAGTCCACAGATCATCCCTGTGTTGTTCCATCCTCCAGCTCACTTACATTCCTCGCATTGAATGGTATGATAGAACGCAAAGTAGTATATTAAAAACGGATTGTGTTTATGCATGTATTTAATAGGAAAAAGGTAACTAAACCCAGAGTTTATCCTGTAGGGGAAGAGTCTGGGGAATTGATTATGGAAAATAAGAAAATGGTAGAGGCATTAAACACATATTTTATGTTTATTTTCACTGTATAAAACTTAGAAAACTTCCGAATAACACTTGAAAATCAAGAGGTGAACAGAAGAGAAGAATGTAAAGCAATCTTTATCCCGATGGAAAAAGTTCTGAAAAGCTATTGAACCTGAAAGCTGACAGGTTCCCAGGACCAGACGGACTCCATCGTAAACCCTGTAAAGAAATGACTGCAAGGGTAGTCAGTGTATCGGTTTTAATTGTCCAAAATCCCTTTAATTCTGGAACAGTGTCAACTGATTAGAAAATAGAAAATTGCTATTTCCAAGAAAGAGGAAGACAGAAAGCCTGAAACTGTAAACCAGTTAGTGTAATATTTGTGATAAGGAAATTGCTGGAATATGTTATTAAGAGGTTAGAGTAGGATGCTAAGAAAATTAACTAGGTTTTGTCAAAGGGAAATCATGTTGAACTAATTTATCAGTTTTGGTTTTGGATTCTGATTCATTTCTCAACATTGTAGCTTTACAGTGAGCCTTTCAAATCTTATTGATCAGAATGGTCACTTGTCTCCTATGTCTTATGGTCTTATTAAGTGGAGTTGAAATGCCCATCAGCCATGATTGAATGGTGGAGTGGACTCGATGGGCCGAATGGCCTTACTTCCACTCCTATGTCTTATGGTCTCCAAAGGTCAAATCTACTTTCTCTCCAGAATTGCTGCCAGACCTGTTGAGGTTCTCCTAGCCAGGCTCTTACCTTGCCTTGTCCATGAATATCAGTTCATTTGAAGTTCTGCTGTCCATTTCCTAGCCTGTACCAAGTCTTGTTCACCTATTATCCCAGGACGAAATGCCTCAAATTTGAAATTCTCATTCTTACTTTCATGTCCTTTTGTGGCCTTGCCACTCCCTATCTCTGTAAACTTCCCCAGCTCCACAAGAAGCAGATGAAGACTATGTCACCAATGAAAATGCAAGGGGAAATTCGTTCTAGGACAAAAGGTCAGAACTACAGGATCAAAATGTGTGAGATGCCGGAGTCATATTAATTGGGTGGAATGTTAAGTAATATTTTGTTGCAAATAGTTTGTATTGAAAACTGGATTGATTTATTAAACGAAACAGTTGATTGTTTGCCATAATGTAGTGTGCTAGAGTGACTTTGAATGCTCAGGTTCACCTGGTATTGAATTTTCTGAACCAATCACACAATTTTGTCATGTCTGTGTTTCAGCATAAAATAGCAGAGTATGTTTAATAAAACCAAATGTCCAGATTTTTATAAAAACCTGGAAGTGCCACAATCATAAGTCGTGCCACTTGTCAATTAAGTTCTTATTAGTTTGCGGTGACTTTGGATCAAAGAAAACCAGCGTGTTGCGTGTAGGGATGCAAACTTTGTTTTTCACACATATATTGAACAATTTTTAAGCTTCTTAGATCTTATGTCTTGTCTTTCAACCATCTCAGGAAATCACACCACAGTTCAATTGAAAAAAAGTATCACTTTGTACCTATGCCTTTGATAGACAACAGACATTTCTTTGAAAAACTTCAAGCAGCCATGCTTATAAAAATATAAATTAATAACAGGATGCAATTTTAGAGAGAGCTGAAGGTTAGTGTTCCTTGTAACTTGGCATACCTGATGGTGCCTTTAGGAATGACAGCTTGTACAAATGTGCAAACCACACCCCAAAGGAATTGCCTGTTTGTTCACTGAGCAACATGCTACTGATTATTGTGCAGCCATACATTTATGCTGTTTTGACAAAATATTTCTGAGGCCCCCATTTTTCTATTCTTTTTTCAACTTTTCAAGGCATTGTGGAATCCATAGGTAGAGTAGGAGACCATTCAGCATATTGTGCATGTGCTAGATCTTTGAAATTGGTCCTACTTTCCTGCTGTTTGCTCAGTATCCTACAATTTTCTCCCTCTTCAATTCTTTACAATTTTCTTTGAATATCAGTGACCACTGTGAAATCTGGGTATATTTTTAATGCTGTGTGTTATATCAAGATGCATTTGAAGTTTCCAAATACACCCAGCTGTTGTTGACTCACTCAAGCCACATTATATATCCAAATCTTAGACCACACAAATTTTCTCCTGTAAGTGGAAGCTGTTGGCATTTATCTGTAGTACAAGCTGTACCTGTAGGCAGCCCTTTACCTGGATATTCCATTTAATACCTAGCTTTCTACAACTTGAGGCTATATTCGCAACACATACATAAGCCCTTAAGAGACAGTTCTAACCTTAAGTTCCAGCCTTGATCGTTTCTAAAATCAAAGGGCTCTTCTGGCGATACTGATAAAAATAAATGGACTTCTGCATTAGTGGCAACACTTGCTCTATTACAGCCAGCCATCTGCATTTAAAACAACACTGTCAGTCACACCTGAGTGAGTGGAACTCTGACCTCTGATTCAGAATTTGTGTGTTCAAGACCCATTTCAGGGACCAAATCAAGGCTGTCACAGTCACTTCGGGACCAAGGGAGCTGCACTCTCTGAGATGCCACTTCTCAAATAAAGCTTTTAAAACACGTACCCATCTGCTCTGTTCGCTGTACGTAAAAAAAATTCCCATGCCACAATGAACGAAATGCTGGTGAGTTCTCCTGGTCAATATTTATGCTTCAGCCGATATCATTAGAATGGAGTATCTGTCTATTATTACAACGGTTGTTTGTGGGACACAATTAACTGCTGTGTTTTTCTACATTACAATTGTGTCTAAACTTCAGAAGAACGTCATTGGCTGTGAAGTGCTTTGGCACATCTTAAGATCATAGTGGTTGCCTTATAAGCATATTTTATTTCTTTTCTGTCTTTATTTTTGAACTGGTGCCTGTTTGAAGTTGTGCAGATGAGAAAAGCCTGCCTGGCTGGGTACATCATTACCATGGACTGTGATGGTAGTGAACTTCACCCGCTCTATATTTCCTGAATACATTAAAAATGCTGAACATGCTGGAATCTCATATAAGTGGACAATATTCAGAATGGGATATTTGTTCTTTACAGAGTGTGACAGCTAACACTACATTGGTTAAGCAATGGGACAGATGTAATGCCAGATGCCCTCAAATATTTCCGAAACCCTGTCTTTAATAAACCTTTGAATGAAAATGTGTTTCATTTGGTTGGCATGTTTGGCTTGAGGCAGTTAAGTAGATACCGGAAATGAAAGCGCAGTAGGTTTTGTTCACTATTTATAACTGACAAAAGGGGATGTAGATCAATAATGAGACAGATTGTGCATAGCATTTCAATTGTGAAACATCAGCTGACTCAATCAGAAAACAATGAATAAAAGATGAAGAAAAATCACCTAAA
The DNA here is from genome assembly GCF_020745735.1 of Hemiscyllium ocellatum. Classification (NCBI taxonomy): domain Eukaryota; kingdom Metazoa; phylum Chordata; class Chondrichthyes; order Orectolobiformes; family Hemiscylliidae; genus Hemiscyllium; species Hemiscyllium ocellatum. The sequence continues at coordinate 19,157,915 of NC_083406.1, read as the reverse complement.
ATGATAATGGGCAGGGGTGAATTGTACAAGTTCAAAGGATACTGTTTTGTTAAGATTATCCTTCATCAGGGGCAGAAATTTTACTAAGATGTGTAAATAAGTGGAACACAGAGTGGAAATTACCCCTCTCTGTGTGGTGAGAATAATGGCTCGAAAGGTCATGATTACTAGGACACAGGCTAAAATTTTCAACGAGTCAATAATTTGATTAAATGCATTAAAGGAATAGAAAGACTTGCAATTCCATGCACCTTCAATAACATCAGTATTTTCTGAAGTGCTTTACAAACAATCAAATATTTGAAGTATAGCCACTGTTTAATGAAGGAATCACAACAGCCATTGTGCACACAGCAAGTCCCACAACTAGCAGTAACAGAATGATCAGTTTATCTATTTTGCTGGAGGGATCAATAACAGTCAAGACATCAGACAGAACTCACAAGCTTGTTTGAATAATATAGTGAGCTCTTGTGCATCTTGAGAACATGTTTAGGGCCTTGGTTTACCATTTCAGTAGAAAGACTCCTCCAGCCATTCAGCACTCCTGCCAATATTGCAGTGGAGTGCCAGCCTAGAATTTGGGCTCAAGATTTTTCATGGATAATTAATACCTAGCAGTGTACAAAGCCCAGACTCTCCATGGTTTTTCTCCTACTCCACACACAATGGTTGGATCAGACTAGCTGCCAAGGAATGGATGTTGGCTCTGAATTAAGTAATTTTCTTGAAAAACTGCAGTGCGTCCTAATATCTTCCCTTTTATGAAAACTATGAATGAACACAATAACAAAAGAAAATTGGGGTACCAATTGATTTTAAATTGATTCGATTCCATTACTCCCAAATATTAAAATTTCATAGTGAAGGATGATTTGTCAATGTAAATGGTAGCAAAAAGGCTAATTTATCTGCTATGGCAGTGATAGCAGCCACCACATAAACTCGTAGAGCCGTGGAATTCATAAAATGGTTCCAGCACAGGAGACTTTTCAACTTATCATGTCTGTGGCTGGCTTTTTGCAAGACCAAGCCAGTTACTCACATTTGCCTTAGGCCAGTAATTCCTTTCTCTTCTGATGCGTACTCAGTCCTCTTTTAAAAGGCATAATTGAATCTGCCTCCATCACATTAATGAATTCCAGATCTTGACCACTCACTGTGTAAACATGATTTTCCTCATATTACCTTCAGTTCTTTTGCCAATTACTTTTTACTGGGATGCTATCACACCAATTTTTAACTCAATCCTTGGAAAAAAAGTGATTAAAGGGACCAATGTTTTTGTATGGGAACACAAGAAGATCAGTACACACAGACATGAGTGTGCAGCTCACAATTAATCTGCCTTTCTAATAGATCCAGTACTGATGGTGGAAGAGCGGAGAATACGTCCAAGCATTGACTCCATATTTCTGGACCAAGTTTCTAATGGGAAACGTGAAAATGGTTGAGTGAGCTGATATGATTGATCATCTAGGGGATCGTACCAATATCCATTTAACATTTAATGTTTTTCCACCTGTATTTCCAATTCACGCCCTCCTGAGTATACTAGTTGGGCTGTATATTGGTTTTTGATCGTCCAGAGAAACTAGTTGCAAATACCCGAATTGGAAAATTGATGCCCCTGCACCTTTGTGCATACTAATTTATGGTGTGACATCAGTCAGTGCCTGAGAGTCAGTCACCCTGCGTGGAGATCAAAACTTGGAGCCTTGCTACTCTCTGTAGCTTGTACATTCAGATGATTAGTATGGTCACTGGGAGAATTCTTCACAAAGAAGAATTAGTACAGAATAGATAGAAAGAAAGTGTGTTCATGACTGAAAGGATCAAGGACATGAGGGCATGGATTTAAAGCAATAATTAAAAGATCCAAAAGCAAATTAGGAAAGCTTTTCAGACAGCAAATCATTAAAGTCTGGAGTGCATTCCCTGAGAGTGTGTTGGTGGCAGTATTAATTAAAGCATTCATAAGGGAATAGACTGTTATTTGAAAAATAAAAAATGTGCAGGGTTAAAGGGAGAAGACAGGGGAATGGCACTAATCGAATTGCTCATTGGGAGAGCCAGTGCAGACATGATGAGCTAAATGGCCTACTTCTACACTGCATCAGTTCTGTGATTCCATGAAAAAACTGACTTCTCAATTTCGAGATGAAAATTCACGATTTTCTCCTCAAGCCATACATTATGAATTTAGAATCTCGCCCTAAGCAGCGACTACGTTATTTCATGGATGTAGGTATGCTCGCTGAGCTGAAAGGTTCATTTCCAAACGTTTCATTACCTTACTAGGTAACATCTTCAGGTGTTACCCATCATCAGGTGATAGTCTGAAGGAGCGGTGCTCCGAAAGCTAGTGTGCTTCCAATTAAACCAGTTAAACTATAACCTGATGTTGTGTGATTTTTAACTTTGTACATCTTGATTGTATGCCACTTCCAATTATCAGCTCTCTTCCTGAGAGGCCGGATGATGCAAACTCCTGATGTGTAAATCAGAACAGGTGAATGCCCATCCCACCCTCATCAAACTGTTTCTTCCAAACAATGTCCCTCCATGTTCTTCAACCCTTCATCCTCATCACATTGTCATCACTGCTGTTGGGCCAACTGTCATGCTACTTCAGCTCTTCAGTGCTTTACTTTGGTGATATGAGGCACTTATGATTTACAGTCTGCCTGGTTGTTTAGCATACAGGTACATACTATACACATATCTCATGCATCGGCATGGGATCTCACCTATGGCTCTTAACTCGCTTTGCTTCTGCTCACTCACTACCACTTACCTGGTAGCTGGTAGCCTTTGTAGATTTCACATTGCTGTATCAGCATATACTCACTAGCTACAGCATTAACTTACAGGTTGCCATCATTCACACTGGTTTCTGAAAGCGCAAGGTCTTTATTGGTTAGCCACAGGCTTGCAGCCCCTCTGATTTCATAGCCTTTTTGTGCAGAGTAAGAAAAAGACAACTTGTGAGGAGCACTGAACAACCAGACAGGAGATGTACTTGTTGCTGTGCAACACTTTGCTACATCAATGTCACACCTGCAGCATGTGCCAACTGCTTGTGGGACACACATACTGCATGCGATTCAAACAAACAGTGATGTTGAATGTGAAAGAGCAGTCCTGAGTGGAGTAAATCGAACTATAATCAGTCAGAGGGTACTGCTACAATCAGTTAAATGTGTACGGTGAACTGGTCATAGGCAGTCAGGTACTTGGTCTTATCAGAGTAGCCATGATGTGGAGGTGCAGGTGTTGGACTGGGGTGGAAAAAATTAAAAATCACGCAACACCAGGTTATAGTCCAACAGGTTTGTTTGGAAGTACAAGCTTTTGGAGCCTTCTGAAAGCTTGTATTTGCAAATAAACCTGTTGGGGTATAACCTGGTATTGTGTGATTTTTAACTTGCACCAGAGTAGGATCTACCAAAATCTGTGACCTTTCTGACTGGGGATTGGGTCATGATCAGTTCTACAATACAAGTGCAAGCAGGTCCAGGGATTACAGGAGAGCTGTGGAAACATCAGTCTGGGGATGGGCCAATCTTTCCTGCAATGAGAGAGTGAGGGAATGAGTATGATGGAAATGCCTGGTTAATGGCGATGCAAGAGCAGGAGAGGTATGAGGTATCACAGTGCAGGAGCAGCAATGTGCAGAATGCAGGAGAAACTAAGAGTTCCAGTTCTGGTCATCTTATTATAGGAAGGTTCAGAAGAGATTTATCAGGATGTTGCTGGAAATGGAGGGTTTGAGTTGTGTGGGTAGGCTGAGACTTTATTTCACTGGAGTGTAGGAGGTTGAAGCGTGACCTTATAGAGGTTTATGAAATCATAATGGGTTTAGAGAAGGTAAATGGCTGGTGTATTTTCTGTAGGGTTGGCAATTTCAAGATTAAGGAGCATATTTTAAAGGTGAGAGGAGAAAGATTTTATAAAGAAATGAGAAGCAATTTTTCTTACGTAGAGTGTGGTCCGTGTGTAGAGTGAACTTGCAGAGGAAGTGGTGTATGTTAAAACACCACTTGTAATATTATTAGATAAGTAGAAAGTATGGACTGCAGATGCTGGAGATCAGAATTGAAGAGTGTGGTGCTGAAAGCGCATCTGGTCAGACAGCATCCATCTCATCACAAATGAGGGAGTGGCCCAGGGGGGCAGAGATATAATTGGGAGGGTTTTGGGGCTGGGGGGGAAGGGAGCTGGCATTGTGATACGACGATGAAGGTGGGGGTGAAGGTGATAGTTCAGAGAGGAGGATGGAGTGGATAGATGGGAAGGAAAATGGACAGGTAGGACAGTTCAAGAGGGTGGTGCCGAGTTGGAAGGTTGGACCTGGGATAAGGTGGGGGCTAGGGAAATGGGGAAACAGAAGATAAGGCATTCCTCCTCCAGGCATCAGGTGGCTAGAGTTTGACAATGGAGGAGGCCCAGGACTTGCATGTCCTTGGCAGAGTGGGAGGGGGTGTTAAAGTGTTCAGCCACAGGACGGTGGGGTTGTTCAGTGCATGTATCCCAGAGATGTTCTCTGAAATGCAAGTTAGTGACCTGTCTCCCCAGTGTTGAGGAGACCACATCAACAGCAACGGGCACAGTCGCCTGGAGGAAGAATGCCTCATCATCCGCCTTGGGACCCTCCAACCACAGTGGATCAATGTGAATTTCACCAGTTTCCCCATTTCCCCCTCTCCCCACCTTCTCCCAGATCCAACCTTCCAACTCAGCACTGCCCTCTTGAAATGTCCTACCTGTCCATTTTCCTTCCCATCTTTCCACTCCAGCCTCCTCTCAGACCTATCACCTTCACCCCCACTTTCATCTACCTATCACATTCCCAGCTACCTTCCCCCCACCTTCCCCAGCCCCATCCCCCTCCCATTTATCTTTTAGAGCTGCCCCCTTATTCCTCATGAAAAGCTCATGCTCAGAAACATCGACTCTCCTGCTCCTCGGGTGCTATCTGACTGACTGTGCTTTTCCAGCACCACATTCTTCAACATATATTTAGCTAAGTACGTGAATGAGACATATTTGGAGGGATGGGCCAAGCACAGGCAGGTGGGGCTAATTTAGTTTGGGATTATGGTCGGCATGGACTGATTGGACTGAAGGGTCTGTTGCCATGCTGTAAGACTCTATGCAAAAGAGGTGAGTGAGAGTTGTTGAACAGACATGATGCATGCACTATTGAGAGTTCTAGTTCATGACATTTGGTGAGTGAGAAAGTTCGAGTGAGTGATGGTCCTGTAGGTGAAAGGTAACAGCAAGAAGGTGGTGACCCTTAGCGTTGTAGATCACAGAATATCTTTGACTTTCTTTGTATACTGCTAAGTGTTTCTTTTCAGTTAAGGCACAGCACTAAAAAGTCTGTGTCTTGGCTGGTTGTGACTAGTGGCACGGCCCCATGTAGCGATTGATTGAAGAAAAAGGCAGTGCTCTTTCTCACCACCCTGTCTGCCAACACCTCCAGGTCCTGTCAGCAAAGCGGGGAGGGAGCCTTCCTTTCCTCTGCACTATGTGCTTTGTTACATCTGTTGACCACAGGGTGAGTGCTAATTCCTGGCTTGCAGCATCTGAAGTGGTGTGTATTTGGGCTTTAAATATGGCACCAGTGGTGTGAATGCCACAAGGTACTAACAGTGCCTCTGCAGTGACTTCCTGAGAAAGGTGCCCAAAGGCCCCGTTGCATAATTAATCAGGTGAAGAGCACGATATGATATGAGAAAAGCCAGTGTTAGCCATGGCAGACCAGGCATCCTTGATCTCATTTGTCAAATCACTTCACTGAAAATGGGAAACCTTTGCTCACAGTCTTTGTTTTGTTTTGCACAAGTCAATACGAGGAACCTTTTGCATTTTTGCATTTCCTTGATTTTCATAATGTCATCCAAACCTGTCAGTAATGTTCATTGAACCAATGTTACAGAACTGAAAGTGGGGCATTCCTAATCCTAGATTGAGTCTAGTTTTATTACTTGTAATGATACACCCTCAGTAGCTTGGGATTGTATGACTTCACTGTAGGCTCGATAGGCTGAAGGGCCTTTTCTGCCCTGTGTGACTCTGTGACATTTCTACAGTACTGCAACAGAGAAAATTTGTATTTGTAAAGACAAAATTTGTGAATTGTCAGGAAGACACTTGGTTTTGTCAGAGTAGAATCTATCAGGATCCATGACCTTTCAGTCTGAGAATTGGGTCATGGAGGTCAAATGCAAGCACTCCAGGGATTGCAGGTAGGTCAGTCGGGGAGTTGTGGAGACATCAGTCTGGGGCTCGGCTGATTTTCCTTGCCATGAGACAAAGACTTTGTCAAGTCTTCTGTCTCATAAGGTGATTGTCATCTCGATATTAAACATCACCAGTGTGGTTCAGCAGCCCCAGTTTCACATGGAAGTCTCTTCAGCACTTTTTAAAATTACAGCACTAAACTTTATTCATAAAAAAACTTTATGTACATACACAATTACTGAAGCAGTTCAGATGTGTACATTGTTTGCATTCAGCAAAGAAAACAAAAGGGGATATGAGGAGACAGTGAGGTCTACAGATGTTGGAGATCAGAGTTGAGACTGTGTTGTTGGAAAAGCACAGCAGGTCAGGCAGCATTCGAAAAGCAGGAAAATCGACATTTCGGGCCGGAGCCATATCTGAAATAGGTTTGGCAAATAGGGTAAGGAGAATCTAAAGGGTTTTTACAAATACATTAAGGACAAAAGAGTAACATGGGAGAAAATAGGGCACCTGAATGATCAGCAAGGTGGCCTTTGTGTGGAGCCACAGGAGATGGGGAGGTACTAAACAAGTATTTTGCATTAGTGTTTACTGTGGAAGAGGACATGGAAGGTGTGGAATGTAGGGAAATAAATGGTGACATCTTGAAAAATGTCCATATTACAGAGGAAGAAGTGCTGGATGTCTTGAAACGCATAAAAGTGGATAAATCCCTAGGACCTGATCGGATATACCCTAGAATTCTGTGGGAAGCTAGGGAAGTGATTATGGGGCTTCTTGCTGAGATACTTGTATCATCGATAGTCACAGGTGAGGTGCCAGAAGACTGGAGGTTGGCTAACATGGTGCCACTATTAAAGAAAGGTGGCAAGGAAAAGCCAGGGAACTATAGACCAGTGAGCTTGACGTGATGGTAGGCAAGTTGTTGGAGGGAATCCTGAGGGACGGGATGTACATGTGTTTGGAAAGGCAAAGACTGATTAGGCATAGTCAACATGGCTTTATGCGTGGGAAATCATGTCTCACGAACTTGATTGAGTTTTTTGAAGAAGTAACAAAGAGGATTAATGAGGGCAGAGCGGTGAAAGTGATTTATGTGGACTTCAGTAAGGCGTTCGGCAAGGTTCTCCATGGGACACTGGTTAGCAAGGTTAGATCTCATGGAGTACAGGGACAACTAACCATTTGGTACAGAACTGGCTGAAAGGTAGAAGATAGAGGGTGGTGGTGGAGGATTGCTTTTCAGACTGGAGGCCTGTGACCAGGGGAGTGTCATAAGGATCGGTGCTGGGTCCACTACTTTTCGTCATTTATATAAATGATTTGGATGTGAACACAGGAGGTTTGGTTAGTAAGCTTGCAGATGACACCAAAATTGGAGGTGTCGTGGACAGTGAAGGACGTTACCTCAGAGTACAATAGGATCTTGATCAGATGGGCCACTGGGCCGAGGAGTGGTAGATGGAGCTTATTTTAGATAAATGTGAGGTGCTACATTTTGGGAAATCTAATTTTAGCAGGGCTTATACACTTAATGGTCAAGTTCCTAGGGAGTATTGCTGAAGAAACAGACCTTGGAGTGCAGATTCATAGCTCCTTGAGAGTAGAGTCACAGGTAGATAGGATAGTGAAGAAGGCATTTGGTATGCTTTCCTTTATTGGTCAGAGTATTGAGTACAGGATTGGGAGGTCATGTTGCGGCTGTACAGGACATTGGTTAGGCCACTTTTGGAATATTGCGTGCAATTCTGGTTTCCTTCCTATCGGAAGGATGTTGTTAAACTTGAAAGGGTTCAGAAAAGATTTACAAGGATGTTGCCAGGGTTGGAGAATTTGAGCTACGGGGAGAGGTTGAATAGGCTGGTGCTGATTTCCCTGAAGCGTCAGAGGCTGAGGAGTGACCTTATAGAGGTTTATAAAATCATGAGATGCCTGGATAGGATAAATAAGCAAAGTCTTTTCCATGAGTAGGAGGAGTCCAGAACTGGAGGGCATAGGTTTAGGGTGAGAGGGGAAAGATTTAAAAGAGACCTAAGGAGTAACTTCTCTCATGCAGTGGGTAGTACGTGTATGCAATGAGCTGCCAGAAGAAGTGGTGGAGGCTGGTACAATTACAGCATTTAAAAGACATTTGGCTGGGTATATGAATAGGAACGGTTTGGAGGGATATGGGCCGGGTGCTGGCAGGTGGGACTAGATTGGATTGGAATATCTAGTTGGCATGGATGAGTTGGACCGAAGGGTCTGTTTCCGTGCTGTATATCTCTATGATTCTATGACTTTCTTGATAGTTACAATAAACCCAAAATCATTTCATAATTGAACAAGGTACTACTTACATTTAACTGAGGCACTGGGAGTGTCCGATAACTAAATGGACCCTCATTATATTTTGGCAGAAAGGCCTTCAACGTTGGTCTTTCCCCACTGTGCCTTGGCAGCAGTTGTCCCAAGGTTTAATGCGTGCCTCAGCGCATAACGCTGGCCCTTGGAATGTGCTTGTCTGCAATACTTGGTCGAGGTCAAATCTTTGCATTTCAAGGGCAACAAGCTTTGGACAGACTGAAGAGCATCTTTCACTGGGTTGGTAGTCCTCCAGGCGCAGTTAATGTTTATTTTGGTGTGTGTCCTGGGGAACAGACCATAGGGTCCTCCGTCAAAAAGCCCAACAAGAACCACCTCATCTTCCTCCAGACAACTTTTACATAGGCACATTCCGGAAGGAGATATGTGACATCTCTATCCCATCTCCACCTTTTGCTGTTGCTTTGAGGGCATTATGTGGTGGTGCAGAGAGTCCGTGTATACATGAAGGAACTCACAGGTAGCCTTGTTCTCACCACCAGCCAAGCGATGTCTTGGTGGTTGTTGGAAAGCTCTGGCCACCAGGTATTCTGCCAAATTAATTTTATAGTCTGCTCAGGAAACCAGTCAACAGGATCAACCCTCTCATTTTCCCCGCAGGGTCTTGAGGATGAGTACTGACCACTGCCTAATCGACTTGTGGACAAAGGTGTTTTCTTTCAAAAATATTTCCACGAGGGATAGGTGATACGGAACACTCCAACCACTTGGGGTGTTCCACAGCAATGAGGCCAATCCCATTCTTTGCAACACCAGGGATAGGTAGAAACTCGGTACATAGTGATATTTAGTGTTTGCATAGCAAGGGTCTACATACAGCTTGATGCAGCCGCTCACAAAGGTGTCCACCAGAATGAGGATTCCTGCCCCCTTCTCCCATCCAGAGTTTTGTACATGGTGTCCCTGTGAACATGATCCATCTTTGACCTCCAGATGAAGTGGAAGTTGGTTCAGGTGACTGCAATGGCAGGTTCTGGAAATGGGACAGAATACCTCACACCTGATGACTGGGCTTTTATCCACAATGGAGAAGGAGCAATGCTCCCACAAGCTCAGGTTCTGCCTCACCTTTAGTGATATGCACCTCCCAAGCTTTTGCACATCCCCTTTCCCCCCCCCCCCTCAAATAATAGAACATTACAGTGCAGTACAGGCCCTTCAACCGTCAATATGTGCTGACCTGTGAAACCCATCTGAAGCCCATCTAACCTGCACTATTCCATTTTCATCCATATGCCTATCCAATGACCATTTAAATGCCCTTAAAGTTGGCAAGTCTACTACTGTTGCAGGCAGTATGTTCCATGCACCTTCTATTCTCTGAGTAAAGAAACTACCTCTGACATCTGACCTATATCTATCACCCCTCAGATTAAAGCTAAGTCCCCTCGTGCTAGCCATTGCCATCCGAGGAAAATGGCTCTCACTGTCCAACCTATCTAACCCTCTGATTATCTTATATGTCTCAATTATATCACCTCACAACTGTCTTCCCTCTAACAAAAACAGCCTCAAGTCCCTCAGCCTTCCTGATGGGACCTTCCCTTGATACCAGGCAACATCCTTGTAAATCTCCTCTGAACCCTTTCCAAAGCTTCTACACCCTTCCTATAATACGGTGACCAGAACTGTTTGCATACTCCAAATGTGGCCACACCAGAATATTGTAGAGTGGAGCATGATCTCATGGTTTATAAAGCTCTGGTTAGGCCCCATTTGGAGTACTGTGTTCAGTTTTGGTCCCCACACCTCAGGAAGGACATACTGACACTGGAACGTGTCCAGCGGAGATTCACATGGATGATCTCTGGAATGGTTGTTCTAACATATGAGGAACGGCGGAGGATCCTGGGATTGTATTCATTGGAGTTTATAAGATTGAGGGGAAACTTAATAGAAGCGTACAAGATAATACATGGCTTGGAAAGGGTGGACGCTAGGAAAATGTTTCCGTTAGGTGAGGAGACTAAGACCCATGGACACAGCCTTAGAATTAGAGGGGGTCAATTCAGAACAGAAATGCGGAGACATTTCTTCAGCCAAAGAGTTGGTGGGCCTGTGGAATTCATTGCCGCAGAGTGCAGTGGAGGCTGGGACACTAAATGTCTTCAAGGCAGAGATTGATAGATTCTTGGGGTCACGAGGAATTAAGGGCTACGGGGAGAATGCTGCTAAGTGGAGTTGAAAAGCCCATCAGCCATGATTGAATGGTGGAGTGGACTCGATGGGCCGAATGGCCTTACTTCCACTCCTAGGTCTTATGGTCTTATGGAATCTCAATCACTCTAACCACTAAAAGCTAACACACTATATGCTTTCTTAACAACCTGATCAACTTGAGTAGCAACTTTCAAAGATCAATGTACATGAACACCGAGATGTCTCTGCTCATCTACATTACCAAGAATCTTACTATTAACCCAGTTCCTGTTACTCCTTCCAAAATGAATCACCTCACACTTTTGTGCATTAAACACCATTTGCTACCTCTCAGCCCAGCTTTGTTGCTTATTTTTGTCTGTCTGTAAACTACAACATGCTTTGTCACTATCCACAATTCTACCGACTTTAGTGACAGTCGCAAATTTACTAACCCATCCAAATTTACTATGCTCTCATCCAGGCAATTTACATAAATGACACACAACAGTGAAACCAAAACAGAGCCTTGCGGTGCACCACTAGTAACTAAACTCCAGGATGAATATTTCCCATCAACCACCACTCTCTGTCTTCTTTCAGCTAGCCAGTTTCTGATCCAAACTGCTAAATCACCTTCAATACCATACCTCCATATTTTGTGCAATAGTCTACCATGGGAACCTTATCAAATACCTTACTGAAATCCATATACCCAACATCAGCAGCTTTCCCTCATCCACATTAGATTAGATTAGATTAGATTAGATTACTTACAGTGTGGAAACAGGCCCTTTGGCCCAACAAGTCCACACCGACCCGCCGAAGCGCAACCCACCCATACCCCTACATTAACCCCTAACCTAACACTACGGGCAATTTAGCATGGCCAGTTCACCTGACCCGCACATCTTTGGACTGTGGGAGGAAACCGGAGCACCGGAGGAAACCCACGCAGATACAGGGAGAACGTGCAAACTCCACACAATCAGTCGCCTGAGTCGGGAATTGAACCCGGGTCTCAGGCGCTGTGAGGCAGCAGTGCTAACCACAGTGCCACCGTGCCACCCACATGTTTGGTCACTTTCTCAAAGAACTCAATAAGGTTTGTGAGGCACGACCTACTCATCACAAAACCTTGTTGACTATCCCTAATGAACTTATTCTTCTCTAGATGATTATAAGTCCTATTTCTTCTCACCTTTTCCAACACTTTGCCCACAACCGAAGTAAGGCTCACAGGTCTATAATTTCCAGGGTTGTCTCTACTCCTGTTCTTGAACAGGGGAACAACATTTGCTGTCCTCCAGTCTTATGGCACCCTCCAGTAGACAATGACAACCTAAAGATCAAAGGCAAAGGCTCGGCAATTTTCTCCCTGACTTTTCAGAGAATCATTGGATATATCCCATCCGGACAAAAGTGAGGACTCCAGATGCTGGAGATCAGAGTTGAGAGTGTGGTGTCGGAAAAGTATGGCAGGTCAGGCTGTGTCCGAGGAGCAGGTGAATCGCTGTTTCGGGCAAAAGCCCTTCATCAGGAATGAGGCTGGGAGTGATAAATGGGAGACGGTGGGACTGAGAGTGCGATAGGTGGATGGAGGTGGGGGTAATGATGATCAGTCTGAGGGGAGGGTGGAACAGATGGATGGGAGGGAAGATGGACAGGTGTGACAGGTCATGAGGGCAGTGCCGAGTTGAAAGGTTGGCTCTGAGATAAGGTAGAGGGAGGGGAAATGAGGAAACTGATGAAATCCATATTGATGCCATGGGGTTGGAGGATCCCGAGGCAGAAGATGAGGCATTCTTCCTCCAGGTGTTGGATGGTTAGGGAGTGGCGCTGAAGGCGGCCCAAGACCTGCATGATTTGGCGGAGTGGGAGGGAGAGTTGAAGTGTTCAGCCACAGGGTGGTGGGGTTGGTTAGTGCGGCTGTCCCTGAGATGTTCTCTGATGCGCTCTGCGAGTAGGCATCCTGTCTCCACCACGTAAAGGAGACCCCATCGGGAGTGACGGATACAGTAAATGGCATGTGTGGAGGCGCAGATGAAACTTTAATGGATGTGGGAGGCTCCTTTGGGGCCTTGGATGAAGGTGAGGGAGGAGGTGTGGGCGCAGGTTTTGCAATTCTTGCGGTGGCAGGGGAAGGTGATGGGAGGGAAGGGTGGGTTGGTGGGGGGGAGCGTGGACCTGACAAGGGAATCATGGAGGGAACGGTCTTTATGGAAAGCAGATGGGGTGTGGAGGGAAATATATCTGTGGTGATGGGGTCCGTTTGTAGGTGGTTTAAATGGCGGAGGATGATGCAATGTATTTGGAGGTTGGTGGGATGCAAGCTGAGGACCATGGGGTTGTTGCGGTTGGAGGGGTGGGGTTCAAGTGCGAAGGCACGGGAAGTAGATGAGATGAACTGGAGGGCATCATCAACCACGTGGGGGGGTCTTTACAGAAGGAGGCCATTTGGTGTGCACTGTGGTGGAACTGGTCCTCCTAGGAAAAGATGCGATGGACGAATTATCCAGTCTGATCTATCACCATTACCCCTACCTCCATCCACCTATCGCACTCTCAGCTCCTCGGGTGCTTCCTGACCTGCTGTGCTTTTCCAGCACCACACTCTTGACTATATCCCATCAGGCCCGGGGCCTTATCTATTTTTATGTTTTCCAGAATTGTTAACTACTCCTTCTTATGCACCTCAATCCCATATAGTCTAGTAGTCTGTATCTCAGTATTCGCCTTGACCACGTTATCTTTTTCCAGTGTGAATACTGACAAAAAGTATTAATTTCGCGCTTCCCCTATCTCCTCTGACTCCACGCACAACTTTTCACTGCTATGCTTGATTGGCCCTAATCTTACTGTAATCATTCTTTTATCCCTGATATAGCTGTGAAAGCCTTAGGGTTTGCCATGATCCTCTCCGCAAGTGACTTCTCATGTCCCCTCCTGGCTCTTCTTAGCTCTCTCTTTTGGTCTTTCCTGGCTAACCTGTAACTCTCAAGCGCCCTAACTGAGCCTTCACATCTCATCCTAACATAGAACTACTATTCCTCTTGACCAGAGATTCAACTTCCTTAGTAAACCACGGCTCCTGCGCTTGACAACTTCTTCCCTGCCTGATAGGGACATACTTATAAAGGACCCGCTGTAGCTGGTCCTTGAATAAGCTCCACATTTCAGCTGTGCCCATCCCCTGCAATTGCTGTCCTCATCCTACGCATCCTAAATCTTGCCTAATTGCATCGTAATTGCCTTTCCTCCAGCTATAACTCTTGCCCTGCAGTATATACTTATCCCTTTCTACCACTAAAGTAAACATAACTGAATTATGGCCACTCTCACCAAAGTGCTCACCTACCTCCAAATCTAACACCTGGCTGGGATCATTACCCAGTACCAAATGTAATATGGCCTCCCCCTTGTTAGCCTGTCTATATACTGTATCAGGAAACCCTCCTGTATACATTGGACAAAAACTGACCCATCTAAAGTACTTGAATTATAGTACTCCCAGTACCATTGGAAAGTTAAAGTGCCCCATAACAACTACTCTGTCACTCTTGTCTTTGCTGTCCTTTCCTCTACATCTCTGGAACTATTTGGAGGCCTATAGAAAACTCCCAACAGGGTAACTTCTCCTTTCCTGTTTCTAATCTCAGCCTATACCACCTCAATAGAGTCCTCAAACATCCTTTCTACAATCGTAATAGTATCATTGACTAATAGTGCCATACTACCCCCTGTTTTACCACTTTCTCTGTTCTTACTGAAACATCTAAATCCTGGAACCTGCAATAACCATTCCTGTCTCTGCTCTACCCCATCTCTAAAATGGCCACAACATTGAAATCCCAGGTACCAACCCATGCTGCAAGTTCACCCACCTTATTCCAGATGTTCCTGGCGTTGAAGTAGACAAACTTGAAACCAACTTCTTGCCTGCTGGTACTTTCTTGCAGTCTTGAAATCTTAGTTCTGACTTCACTACTCTTTTCAGTTCCTATGTTCCTGCTGAGTAAGTTTAAACCCACTCGAAGAGCATTCACAAATTCCACCACCCCCCACAGGATATTGGTTCCCCTCTGGTATAGATGAAGACCATCCTGTTTGTAGAGGTCCAACCTACCCCAGAAAGAGCCCCAATTATCCAGGAATCCAAAACCCTCCCTCCTGCATCACCCCTGTAACCACATGTTCAACCCCTTTCTCTCACTACTCCTCGCTGCACTAGCACGTGGCATGGGCAACAAACCGAAGATAACAACTCTGTTTGTTCTAGCTCTAACCTTCCACCCTAGCTTCCTGAATTTTTTGCTTTAAATTCCCATTTCTCTTCATACCTTTGTTGTTGGTACCTGTGTGGACTTGGGGCTGCGTCCCCTCCCTCTGAAGGATTCTGAAATCACGATCAGAGACATCATGAACCCTGGCACCTGGGAGACAACACACCAAATGTGAGTCTCCTCTCATTCCCACCAGAGCTCCTATCTGTCCCTCTAACTATGGAGTCCCCAATGACTAGTGCTTTGCTCCTCTTCCCCCTTCCCTTCTGAGCGACAGGGGCAGACTCTGTGCCAGAGACCTATGCCCCATTGCTGACCCCTGGTAAGTCGTCTCCCCCAACAGTATCCAAAGTGATATACTTGTTGTTGAAGGGAACTGCCTGCCGATTCCCTTTCCGTACCCTGATGGTAACCCGTCTACCTTCATCTTTTACCTGAGGTGTGACTACCTCTCTGTAACTTCTCTCAATAACCCCCTTCCATCTCCTGAATGATCCGAAGTTCATCCAGCTCCAGCTCCAGTTCCCTAACGCGGTTTTCAAGCAGCTGGAGTTGGGTGCACTTCCCGCAGATGCAGTCAGCAGGGACACTACTGGTGACCCTTACCTCCCACATTCTGCAGGAGGAACATTCAACTGCCCTAACCTCTATTCCCATTATTCTAAATTCCCAACAGACTACTGAAAAAATTACAAACTAAAATAAACAAACCAATCAGCTTACCAATTGGCGCACAGAACCTTTTTGTTGCTTAGAGGAGGAGGGCGGATGGGAGACACTACCCGAGTAATGTTTCGATTAAAGCATCCACCCAAATATGAAGCCTCATTTACCCAGCAGTCCCTTGTCTGCTCCTGCTCAGTGTGCGCTGTGCTTATACATGAGGTGAACCTTTCTATCTTTTAAAATTTTACCTTCCCGTCAGGCCTCTGGTCCTTGCTGCTGCTCCACCCCACCCCAACCTCCACCAAAACAAAAAGCAAAGAATGCTGAACTCCTGAAGAAAGCTTTTATATCTTTTAAAATTTCACCTTCCCATTAGCCCCTCTGGTCCTCGCTGTCGCTCCTGCCACTCTCAACTGCCGTCGATTAAAAAGCGAAGCATACCTTACCAGCACCTTCAGGTAGTCTGTCATGATAGTGAAAGGGATAAAGGATCATCTGGCCCAGTTCCCAGATGCCCGGTGGTCTGTCTGGTTTCAATTTTGTTAAGACTTTGTATCGTTTGATCCAACAGAGTGGCTTGCTTGGTATTTTAAAACCGCAATTGAGAGTCAACCACATTGCTTAGGCCAAACTAGAAGAGCATAACAAACTCCCTTTCCTGAATGTTAGGATGTTATCAAATAGATTTTTTTCATCAATAGAGTCTTAACTTCAAATTCAAATTCCACTGTCTGCCATGGTGGGATTTGACCCAAGTGCCCAGAACATTAGCTCTAGATTAGTAGTCTGGTGATAAGACCAGTAGGTCAATGCCTCCCCTTAGATGTATAATTAATCCTCTGAGAATATCTACTTAAACACCAGAATTGGCATCTTTAATGTAATTAAATGTCCCAAGGCACTGCACAGTGTGCTATTAAGCAAAGTATAACAATAACACCAAATCACAAAAGGATTGTGGGATAGCGTCTCTGGAACAGTAATCCAGAGATGTAGGCTAATCCTCTGGGGATATGGATAAAAATAATTAAGCTGGAATTGAAAGGTACTCTTAATAGTAGTGGCTATGAAAGTATCATGGATTGTTTTAAAAAATCTTCTGGTTTACTTTTATCCTCGAAGGAAGGAAATCTGTCAACCTTATCAGGCCTGATCTCTATGTGACTCCAAAGCCACAGAAATGTGATTAACTCTTAATTTCCCTCTGAAATGACCCAACAAACCATTTCATGCACGTTTAATTTGAGATGGATAACAAATGCCAGCCTTATTAGTGATGGGCATATGTTATGAGAAGAATAGAGAAAAACAAATGGTGCAGATGGCCAAACTTGGTCAAAGAGAGAGGTTTTAAGGACTATCCTAGAGATAGCAAGGTAGAGAGCCAGAGAAATTCAGTGAGGGCATTCCAAAGTGTGGGGCCTAGATAGTTGATAGCCCAGTGACCTATGGTGCAGCAATTAAAATTGGGAATGCTCAAGTGGCCCGATTTGAGAAGTACAGATATCTTGCAGCATTGTGAAACTGGAGGAAATTGCAAAGATAAGGCTTTGGAAGATTTTGAAACTGAGGATACTGCTTTTAAAATCAAGGTGTTGCCAGTGTGGTTCAGCAAACACTGGAATGACAGTTCTACAGATCTTGATGCAAGTTAAGACACAGGCAGCAAAGTTTTGGATGACCTCAGGTTTATGGACAGTAAAATGTGCTGCAGCAGTAAGCATTGAATTGTAACAGTCAAGACTAAAGTCATGGATGAGAGTTTCAGGACTAGATGAACTGAGACGGGTGTACTGTTGAGCAGTGGTACTACAGCTGGGATATATCTGATGTTCTCTACAAATTAATGTGTGATATAGAATTAAGTGAATTGCTTGGACAAGTCTTAATAAGAATTTTGGGAAGAGATTTGAATGGAATTGTTCACACTTTTGATTTAAGGTGCTTGCATCGTCAGCCTTATATTTTATTCTTGTGTGCTGGACGTTTACATAATTGATGACGGGGATGTCCATGATGTTTTCTCTTCCTCGCTGAAATTGTTGGCACACCATGAACCAAAGCAATGTCAAGAGGGTTTTTCATGCAGTAAATTCCACTCTCTTGCTCTTCCCCGTAGCACTGTTTTTCCCTTCCAGTATCTATAAAATTCCTTTTTATAAGTTATACTTGAATCTGCTACTACTACCCTTTTTGACAGTGCATTCTAGATCACAACAACTTACTGCAAAGTCAGCGCAGGATTAATGGCAGCAAGCTACCTCAAACAACCCTTATCCAGAACCACATGCTGATAGAGGTGGTAAATACCACAAGTTACTAAGAGTTATCAACTGAGAAAGTACCACCGTTACTATTCTTATTGATTAAAAGAATTCTTAGTTTCTGTCATCTACAAACCAGGTCACAACCATATATCAAAAAGAAAAGTGGTCCCGATACCGATACCTGGGGAACACTGCACTATAACCTCCGTTACCTCTGAGAAACACCCAACTCTCAGCTTTCTGTACTCTGGCCAGCGTCAGTAACTGCATTACCATGCCAGTCAATCCTATCGGCATTAAGTTTGTTTACAAATCTGTTATGTGGCACTTCATCAAATGTATTTTGACATTCAAAGTGCACAACATTATATATACACATTTGTCAACTTGCTTTATCAAGTTAATTGTACACCTTTGGTTACTAAATCTGTACTGACTTTAATTTTGCCCTGGAGTATTGCCTCTAAAACCTCCCTACTGCCAACTTGAGACTGATCCTTAAGATATTAAAATTTGTATTGTGTACCATGAACCACGATCAGGCAAAGTTAGTAAATCTAAAGAGCCATCTAGACTTGAAACGTTAGCTTGCGGTCTCTCCATGGATGCTGTCTGACCTGCTGAGATCTCCAGCATTTATTGTTTTAGATTCCACCAGCTGCAGTCATTTGTTCCTACATGTTAACCCATTGTCGTTCACAGCAATAATAGGTATTGAATTGAAACCTGACATGACATATACTGCAACCTGCAAAGGCCTGGAGCCTCATCTCTACCTTTGACTCTTCACTGTTGTAAATATTGAGGAAACTATACCTAAAACTTCAACTTGTTCTTTTACAGTCACTGCAGACTGATAGTCTTGGTGTGTTACCTAGTTACGGTAGTGGCTTGAGAGGTGGAGGAGATATTGGAGATTTCAGTTGGTGGGTGCCAGATAAAAAGAGTATTACTGTCTATCCTTTTACTAATGTAGATACCAGAACTGGTATAGCACATTGAATATGATCTAACAAAGGTCCTATATGTAATTTATCACAATTTCAATGCTTCTAAACTATATTCCTCCAGAAATGAACCTTAAAGCTTTGTTTGTTATATTTGTTGGCTTTGTCAAGCCACATTACTACATGTAATGCTTGATAAACCTGCCAAATCCCCTTAGTTTCATTTCGAGTCTTACTTTTCCACAGAACAGATAACATTCTTATTCCTTCTGTGAAAATGCTCCACCTGATGTACACCTATAATACACCATTACCCCCCATACAAGATTGTTCTGCAACATTCTCGTAATATGGAAACAGTGGAAAGGGCAAGTGATCCTCTGGCATGACAAAGGACCAAATTCAAAGCTTTCAGGAACATCCATATTGCCTGCTGGAACAGTGGAGCTTTTACCTAGAAATAAGCCAGCTATAGCTGATTTATCCAGTGTGACGCTGAGGCAGGACATGAAAGAAACAAAATATAATTTCACAATTTGCTGCACATTCATTTTTATTGCATTGAGACTTTTTTTTAAAAGATATATTGAACAGAGTTCTATATCCCTTTGAACAAAAGATGTGTACCTAATATCTGTAATAACTCCAGAGTGCCAGTACAGAAAAGAATTAAAAAGTAAACTCATGGCAACAGTAACTTCAGTTGGCATCTTTCTGTTCAAGCAAGTATTAAGGGTTTATAGTTGTGGTACAAGTTTCTGATGCTATAATTTTATCTCCAGAATGAGTGACTTTGGGTCAAATGGGTTACAACAATTTAAAACATTTCAGCAATTTTTAAAAACCTCAATTCTTACACAAATCGACTTGGAACCTGCCCATATTGAGTTTGAGATGAGATGGGCAGGCAATCTGCTGTCAGGTTTAAATATTTAATAAGATAGTTCAACTCTCTTCCAAGTTTAGCTCTGGCCTGTCTGTACCTTGGGCCATGGGACACAGCATTTAAAGACAGTTGATTCCTGTTTCCTGGAGGAAGGAACTCCTTTTCCAACACTGTTTGTGGGCCAAATTAAGCAGAAGACTTTCATCCCAATTACTTATGGCTTCCCCAGTCCAATTGCACCACATCCCACAATCACCGATTCCCTATGTCTTGACCTGGGTTTCTCTCTCAATCCCCACAATCAGCTCCAGACTCTATAAAACTATCCCATATCTTGGTAAGCAGGCCGGCTTCAGACAAGGAGTACTGGCAGAAAGAAAAGCATGCAGATATGTCCACAGATTTGTGGACTTTTCAACCAGAGCTTCACTCCTTTAATGTTTGGAAATCTTGCCCCAGTTAAAGTCAGAGCCCAATTGTCTGCAACTGTTGTAACCTAAGGCTATTGCTGAGAGCAGTATAGTTGTTATGTGCTGTTGCCATAGATCTAATGTTTGAATGTTTACTATCCGTTGATGACCATTTCATACACTCTTTCTACAGCTTTCCGGAATTGTTTACCACTACAATGTGCTGAAGGTACAGCGATTACTTTGTGTACCGAAGTGGGTGACCAGATGTGCCTCATTTATTCTTGAACCACTTTTCTCATCTGCTGATCCCACTGACGAGGCTCCCATTGGAATGGGTGCAACGCTGGAAATTCAGAGACAGCAGAGGATGGAAATGTTGGATCAGCAAATCATGCTGGCTCAGCTTAACCAGAACAACAGGAGACATCGGTGGCAAGTAATGACTTCTTTGATAGTGCATGATCTAAGTTGCAACTTTTATTCTCTACCCTTCATGGCATTTGCATTCTTATCCCATAATCATGAGCTGACGATAGAGAGGAAATTTGCAAAACAATTTTAGGTCTTAACTAATTTATATGAACTTCTTCCAACTCTACCTTATCTCACCCTGTCAATGTATCATCCAATTCCTGCCTCTGTCAGGCCAAGATCTAGCTTCTTCATTTTTAAAAATTTGTGAGAACAACAGGAAGTGTTATCGGAACTCAGCAAGTTGGCAGCATCTCTGAAGAGATCAACGGAAATAATGTTTTGAGTCCAGTATGATTCTTCAGATTTCCAGCACGTGCAGTATTTTGTTTGAGTGTTTAAAAGTTTAATTATTTGTTCACTAATTGAGTCGCACTGCTAGCAAGCCCAGCATCTATTGTCCATATCGAATTGCCCTTGAGAAAGTGGCAGTGAGCTGCTTTCTTGAACTGCTGCATGTGTTTATGTAGTTTTGCCTTAAATGCATTTATACTATTCTCAGCCACTGTGCCTTGTAGTAGTGAGTTCCAAATTTTCACTATTCTTTGGCAGAAAAAAAGATTTCTCTCGAATTTGTTGTTAAATTTATGAATGACTATCATATATTCGTGACCTTCATTTTAGATGAACATTTTTAAAAGAAAGAACACAATATGTAGTGCTATTATGATTTCAAACCATGAATTGAAATTATCTTTAGGAAAGTCATGCTCGAGAGATAATTCATTTTATTTTATAATTTTCTTCACTAAGGTCAGCTCAGAAATTATGTCATATTTAAAGTAAATCTTTGCATTTTCATGGCATTTCTGAGTTCACTCTTTCCACTTTCACCAACTAGTTCCTTGCCACAGGCCAGTGCAATCACCCTCCCACATCTTCTTTTAAACCAGGCTGTTATTTTGCACGTGGCAATGATTTGCATCGCCCACACAGAACCGTAAATGTTTTGACTGATAACAGGCAGGTCGAATAAAACATTGATATTCTGCTATTTTCTGTTGAGTTGCTATTGAATTGAAATTATCTAATGTTGCAGTCATATTATTACTGATGCAACTAATATTAAATAGAATTTGCAGCACAGAAAAAGACGTTTCGGCCCAACTGGTCCATGTCAGTGTTCATGTTCCATTGGACCCTCTTCCCTTTCAACCTGACCCCACCCTTTCAGCATAAGAAAGTTGCTCTTTAAATTTGTAATAATGATCTTCCCCTTCCATACAAACATCTAACCACAATGCAAAAACACTGATGATTTGTATCTTGTAATTGTAGTAAATGTTGTGATCATGAATTGTATTCTGTCTGAATTGTACAGAAACAAAGCAATAATCTTCAGTTTTTTTCTCCTCTTACATAGTTATCTGACTTCCCCTTAAGTTCATCATATCTACTCAGTTCAACCACTCCCATTCTCTGCGAAAGTGAAAACATCTTCTTTATGTTTACATTCTCAACGCTTGACTACTTTTAATTGTTTCTATAGATGATGCATTTCCACCCAACCAAGCTGCTCTTTTTCAGCAGAAGAGGCCGGTCTGCTCAATCATTCCTGATAGTTTTAAACTCTCAGTTCTGGCATAATCCTGGTAGTTTTTTAAAATGTCCTCTGCACCCGTTTTATATCAAGGAATGCAACTATTTTTAATATGCGAATATTTATCTAACCAAAGTTAAAAATCACACAACAACAGGTTATAGACCAACAGGTTTAATTGGAAGCACTAGCTTTCAGAGCGCTGCTCCTTCATCAGGTGGTTCATCAGCTTCATCTAACCAAAATTCACCAATTTTAACAGTGCTTCCCTGTTTATCATTTAAATTCAGTTATCCATTTAATACTATGTAGAGAATGATTTATTAAATATAATTCCTTAGAGTTAAAAGGAGAACACTGCAGCTACTAGAAAATAAAAATTAACATGAACTGTTGGAAATGCTGTCGGTGTAGCTGTAGAAAGAGGAAGAGAGGTTGAAGTTTTCAAATATTGTGACTCTATCAGAACTGAAGAAGCATTGTATAGTTGTTGCCTTCCAATGGTTTAGTACTGTTCTATATTAACAACTAAATTGGATCGAGCAATAATTTCCATGCTGAGATTAACACTTGTGGTGTTATTACATGCTTACTGTTGCCATTTCAAAGAATCACACATCCCACATTATTCATCTCCACTTTTGCCTTGGGCATTCCTATTGTTGAAAGCATAATCCATGCCTTTGTTAGCTCTATTCCAGTACTCTTCTGTCTGGCCTTCTGCCTTACATGTTTTGTAGACTTCAGTTGAACCAAGACTCTGGTTCCTGTATCCTCACCCTCACTAGGCCCTCTTTACCCACCATTGTGTGCATACTGACCATCAACGGTTTTCTGTCAAGCTTATAATTTTTTTTTGTTCAAATTCCTCCCTCGTCCTGCCTCTCCCTTTTCCTGCAAACATCTCCAGTCTTGCAGCTCTCTAAGTTCTCTGTGTTTCTCCTGTTCAGATTTCTTTTGCCCAACACTGGGGCTCATTCTTTCAGTTATCCTGGACTATAAGCTCCTGAATTCCCTCCCTCAGCCTCTCTTTTTCTCCTTTAAGCCATTCCTTTCCACTTTGACCAAGCTCCTTTTATGCACACTATCAAATTTTTAGTTGATTATATTCCTATAAAGTGCCTTGGAAATTTTTCATTTATCAAGGGCACTTCATAAATGCAAGTTGTTGGTTATACATATGTGTCAAATCACCACTCCCTAAACCATTTGCATTTTCTGTCACTTAGAGATCATTAAGCACCAGGTATTCTGACCAGTTTTGTGCTTTCACTTCTTGATCCCACTGGTGAACCTCCTTGCTGAAGCAGCAGTGCTCAGTGCTCACAGCTATCTTGAACAGTTATGCACCTCTTCATCCTAATAAACTTGCTAGTCTCACTACATTACTCAGGATGTGGTGAAAAGGGAAGGGAGCAATGAAAACAGAAAATGTGGAAAAATTCAGCACATTTGGAAGTACTTGAGGAAAGCAAAACGCAGGTTTAACTCTTCAGACCAATGACCCATCAGGTTCGGGGAACTGGCACCTCCAACGACCTTATCACAAACTTAAGGTGTTGTAAAGCACTTGGAATGAGATACTTTATAATGTGGCAACTGGTGTAATATAGGAAGCAGAGCTGTCAATTTGCACAAGCTTCCACAGGTAGCAATGTGAGAACTCCAGATAATTTATTTTTAATGATCTTGGTTGAGCTATGTTTAATGGCTGGGATATTGTGAAGCAATCACAGCTCCTCTTCAAAATAGTGCTGTAGGAGCGGGCAGGTGGGGCATCAGTTTAATGTCTAGTCTGAAACATGGCACTTCCAACCATGCAGCACTGCTTCACTCCTGCACTGCGATTTTTGTGTGAATGCCTCAAGAGACATGAGTTATTCACTGAGCTGCTGCAGACGCAAATGAGAAGTAGGCATTACGTAATGGTGGTGAACAGAGAGTTGGATTTCCCAGGGACACAGATATGGTGGAGGAAATTGAGTTCATTTTTGAGGAATTGAAAATTGAGAGGTTTTGGGTTGGACTATTAGAACAGTGGAGCTCTTGTAGTTACTGTATTCTTATTCCCATGGTGTAGGAACCAGATCATTTATGATGCTCCCTCTATCGAGTACTGCCTTTGATTGTGTTAATCCCTTAGTTTCTCCAAATGCACCCTCTCTCTGCTTCGCTGTCTTGGTTTTGTCACAGTGCCACCACCCCCCCCCCACCCCCAATCATATCTAGCTCTGATCATCTTTGCAGCCCCTCACTCATCTTTGTCGTTTCCTAACTTGCCTTTGCATCCCTTCTCATCTTTTGCATCCCTTTTTTACAATCCCTCTCCCTGGTTTGCAGCCCTCCACTATCCTTTACAAAGCTCCTCTTTCTCCTTTGCAGTCCCTGCCTTTCCCTTGGCAGCCCACTTTGCAATGCCTCTTCCCCTTCCCACCTTTACAAGCTCTCTCCCACTTTTACAGCTGCTCCTCCTAGTTTTGCAGCAGCAGAATGTTGAAGTGGGGTAGAAATCAAGTGGGCTGCTTTGTCCTGGATGGTGTAAAACTTCTTGAGTGCTGTTGAAGCTGCACCAATTCAGGCAAGTGCAGAGTAATCCATCACATTCCTGACTTGTGCCTTGTAGATGATGGACAGGTATTGTTAAGGCAGGAAATGAGTTACTTTCCACAGATTTCCGAGCCTCTAACCTGCTGAAGTGGACTGATTTCACAAACCATCATTTTCATAATGTGCTGCTTATCAAGTGAGCATTTCAGTAATCAGCTCCAATCGCTTATTGAATAGAAATGTTTGTTTATAGCATGGGTTAAACATTTAAGTGGAATGTTTATTTTCACAAGGCTTCCTTGAAGAAATTTCATGTTTTGAATGTTTTTTGAATCAATTACAGATTTTTTTCGACATTGATATTATCAATTGATGCACAGCTTTATTTTCTGTCTACCTCCTAAGGTATACAATGGTTTAGACAATAGACAATAGGTGCAGGAGTAGGCCATTCTGCCCTTCGAGCCTGCACCACCATTCAATATGATCATGGCTGATCATCCTTAATCAGTATCCTGTTCCTGCCTTATCTCCATAACCCTCGATTCCACTATCCTTGAGAGCTCTATCTAACTCTTTCTTAAATGAATCCAGAGACTGGGCCTCCACTGCCCTCTGGGGCAGAGCATTCCACACAGCCACCACTCTCTGAGTGAAAAGGTTTCTCCTCACCTCTGTCCTAAATGGTCTACCCCGTATTTTTAAGCTGTGTCCTCTGGTTCGGCACTCACCCATCAGAGGAAACATGTTTCCTGCCTCCAGAGTATCCAATCCTTTAATAATCTTATATGTCTCAATCAGATCCCCTCTCAGTCTTCTAAACTCAAGGGTATACAAGCCCAGTCGCTCCAGTCTTTCAGCATAAGGTAGTCCCGCCATTCCAGGTATTGACCTTGTGAACCTACACTGCACTCCCTCAATAGCCAGAATGTCTTTCCTCAAATTTGGAGACCAGAACTGCACACAGTACTCTAGGTGTGGTCTCACCAGGGCCCTGTACAGCTGCAGAAGCACCTCTTTGCTTCTATACTCAATCCCTCTTGTTATGAAGGCCAGCATGCTATTAGTCTTCTTCACTACCTGCTTTACCTGCATGCTGGCCTTCATTGACTGGTGTACAAGAACACCCAGATCTCTCTGTACTGCCCCATTACCTAAATTGATTCCACTTAGGTAATAATCTGCCTTCCTGTTCTTGCCACCAAAGTGGCACATTAAGCTGCATCTGACCACTCACCTAACCTGTCCAGGTCACCCTGTAATCTCCTAACATCCTCCTCACATTTCACCCTGTCACCTAGCTTTGTATCATCAGCAAATTGCTAATGTTATTACTAATGCCATCTTCTATATCATTAATATATATTGTAAAAAGCTGTGGTCCCAGCACTGATCCCTGCGGTACCCCACTGGTCACTGCCTGCCATTCCGAAACGGAGCCGTTTATCACTACCTGGAGTGCACAGGAGCTGCCCTTTGCACTTCTCTCTCTATGCCAAGTCTACACTACTCCAGGTATGAGCTGTATTGAAATAATATAGGTACCATAATAGGACGATGGAGATAATTGGAGGTATAAGAGGGTATGAGGTACCATTAGAAATGGGTTGATGGTGTAGCGTGATGGTGGCACTGGGAGTATGAGTGACGATCAGAAATTACAAGGCAAAGCCTGGCATGGTTGGTCTTGGAAAAGGAGAGGATGGGCACAGGAGGGATGGTTTTCTGTATTAATCTTTAGTTTCTGAAGTGTGAACACAGTGCTGAATGCCCAGGGAGGAGTTCCTTTCAGCCAGCTTCAGGAAATGACAGTTCCTCTACTTCTCTTGATCTCTCAAACTGACACTCAGTCCAATCCCCAGACCAAAAGTTAGAAATGTGGTTGACCATTTTTAAAGGTCAGATTTGTGGAGCTGGGATTTTTCCTGCCTCTGCACACCTGACCTAGAACACTATCAAGGCGTGTGTTTGTTCCTATAACAGCTGGGTTGTTTCAGCACTTTCTGTTTTTATTACAGTGAGTCCTGACACAAACTGATAATGAAAAAACACAAACTACTTTATTTCATTAATTGTATCTATAGCACAGATCTTTAAATTATTTGATTTTTAAAAAATTAAATTGGAGAACCCCCGTCCTGTGTATATTTATATTCAGGACTAGAGTTTCTTACACATGGTAGCATGAAAATAATAAATATAAATATTGTTTTCTTTATTGAATCAGCAATTTTACCCCTGAAGCACAATACAGCTAGCTGTGTCACAACAGTAAGAAATGTAATTTTAAAGAGTGGGTAACTCTAACTTGAAATAGTAAAAAGTAAACTTGCAGGAGAATGGTGCCATAGAGATGGAGGAAGGCCGAGTGGTCAGTAGAGTCATAGAGGTGTACAGCATGGAAACAGACCCTTTGGTCCAATCCGTCCATGCCGGCCAGATATCCCAACCCAATCTAGTTCCACCTACCAGCACCTGGCTCATATCCCTCCAAACTCTTCCTATTCATATACCCATCCAAATGCCTTTTAAATGTTGCAATTATACCAGGCTCTATCACTTCCTCTGGCAGCTCATTCCATACATGTACCACCCTCTGCGTGAAAAGGTCTCTTTTATATCTTTCCCCTCTCACCCTAAACCTATGCCCTCTAGTTCTGAACTCCCCCACCCCAGGGAAAAAGACTTTGTCTATTTATCCTAATCCATGCCCCTCATAATTTTGTAAACCTCTATAAGGTTACCACTCAGCCTCCGACACTCCAGGGAAAACAGCCTCAGCCTGTTCAGCCTCTCCCTACAGCTCAAATCCTCAATCCTGGCAACATCCCTTTCAAGGTTCACAACATCTTTCTGATAGGAAGGAGACCAGAATTGCACGCAATATTCCAACATGGCCTAACCAATGTCCTGTATAGCCGCAACATGACCTCCCAACCCCTGTACTCAATATTCTGACCGATAAAAGAAAGCATACCAAACGCCTTCTTCATTATCCTCTCTACCTGCGACTCTACTTTCAAGGAGCTATGAACCTGCACTCCAAGGTCTTTTTGTTCAGCAACACTCCCTAGGGCCTTATCATTAAGTGTATCAGTCCTGCTAAGATTTGCTTTCCCAAAATGCAGCACCTCGTATTTATCTGAATTAAACTGCATCTGCTACTTCTCAACCCATTGGCCCATCTGATCAAGATCCTATTGTAATCTGAGCTAACCTTTGCTGTCCACTACACCTCCAATTTTGGTGTCATCTGCAAACTTACTAACTGAAGTTATCAACCGATGTGTCATGTCACACTGATGTGAGGCAAGAACTGTCAAGCGTACTGTAATATTTTGAGCCAAGATAATGAAAATTAATGTAAGACAGAGTTTCCTCTGAAGCAATATTCTATCCAACCAAAATTACAACTCATAAAACTTGTGAAAATTAATCATCAACATAGAAGTGAAGTAACTCTGTCTTTCAACTCTAAGAAATGGACGTTCTCAATGCAGGTGGCCCAAGGGAAAGCTGACATGATGTAATAGTTTTTGCTAGTGACCATTGAAACTGAGCATGGTGTCCATGCACTTTTTTTTGTTAGTAAAATGAGACAAAACAAATTGGTGTTAGCATCTGCAGCTAAATTGATTCCATCCATGTTCCCTTGCAAATTCAACATTATTTCTGCTGATTTAAGAAGAACTGATAAGTTTGTTCTCAAAGGGGCAATTCTTCTGCTAATTCAGTCATTAATGTAACACCAAACCCAAAAAGTAATCAGCAAAATAGTTCAGAAACAGTGTAATGAGAGCTATCTGGCCTTTGGATTTTCATGGATAGCAGATATGCTGCTTGCCCCTTATGTAAGTATCTCACTGGCAGAGAGAAGCTGGCAAGCACTGTGATGCTGGGAGAAAGTGAGGACTGCAGATGCTAGAGATCAGAGTCAAAAATTGTGGCGTTGCAATAGCACAGCTGGTCAGGCAGCATTCGAGGAGCAGGAGAGTCAAGCATTCGGGCGTAAGCCCTTTGTGATACTTTCTCAGTGCCAAACTTTTAAACACTTTCTTGCTACTAATTAAGTTAAATTGCTATTTGCAAACAAAGACATTCAGTACTTCAAGTGTTGAAAGAACAATACATGAAGCAAATCTAGCATCTGACAAAGTGGGAATAGAAACAGAAATTGCTGGTGAAATTCAACAGATCTGGCAGCACCTGAGGAGAGAAAAGCAGAGTCAAAATTTTGGATCCAGTAACTGTTTTTCTGATAAAGTTGGTGTCAGATAAAACTCAAGGGACTAGTTACCTGGTGGCTGAGCTTATCATTGCCGAAACATTAAACATGTCCACGTATAAATAAAAATTGCAAGTGTGATGTTAGGAGCTGATACTGCAAAGGAGATCATCAAAATTCCACTCTGATAATACAGTTAAATGTCAAATTAATGATGTCAGCTGACATTGAAGCAGGAGAAGTTAACTACTGATGGGAAGTTTGCTCTGCAGATTGGTGAGTCCACAGACATTGCCAGCTGCTGGCCGATGTTCAGTATGTTGATGGAAACTCCATTCAGGAGCATTTCTTATTTTGTAAGGAGCTACCAAATTATGCAACTTACGAAGAAATATTTTAAGACCATAAGGAACAGGAGCAGCAGCAACAACAGGAGCTTGTCCAGCCTGCTCTGCCATTCAATAGGTCATGGCTGGGTAGCCGCTACTTACTTGAATGAAACAAACTAATCAGGGTCATGTGTTGGAGCATTTGAACTGATGGAGCACCCCTCATGATAGGGGATGTCAAAAGGTTTGTCAGTAAGGTGAAAGAGGAACATTCTGACATTCAGATCAACCATTGCATTCTCCACAGTGAAGCTGTTGTCATCAAAACGATGTCACCAGGTTGAGAACAAGTGTGAAAATCATGAATTACTGAAAGCACAGTGATTGAAATCATGTTGGTTCACTACTTTGTGTGCAGAAATAGAGGCCAAGCTTTCCAGTTTATTGCCAAGGTGAGATGGTTATTGTGGGGGAAGGTTCTCTCCAGTGTTCATGAGATCTGGAGAGAACTGACAGACTTTTCAACACATGAATAGCCTTGGAAAGAGTTGCAGTCAGATGATTACTCGTGGGCTAAGCTGGCATATCTCCCAGACATTATCATGCCATCTGAGTGAGCCGAATACTAAAGTACAGGGGAAGAATAAGACAATCCTGACCATTGCAGATAAACCTCAGTCTTTTAGGTCAAAACGAGGCCTTTGGCAAGACACAGCAGCAGAGAGTTTACTGAAGATGACATCATCAATGACAGACTTAGCTGTAAATGCCCAAATGTCTTAAAATGCTGCAACAGAAGTTTGAATTCTGCTTCCTTTCAGCAAATGTGGAAAGCTGTGATTTAGTGAATTTTCATACAGAGAGAACTAGCCATTTGGATACAAAATTGGCTAGGATGACAGAGGCTGATGGAGGAGAGTTGCTTTTCAGACTGGAACCCTGTGATCATTGGTGTGATGCAGGGATTGGTGCTGGGTCCACTGCTTTTTGTTATTTATATAAATTACATGGATGTGTGGTCAGCTAATTTACAGTTTTTTTGGTGGTGCAGTGGACGGCGAAGAAGGTTATCTCAGATTACAACAGGACCTTGATCAGATGGGCCAATGAGCCAAGGAGTGGCAGATGGACTTTAATTTAGATAAATGTGAGATGCTGCATTTTTGGAAAGACAAATCAGGGCAGGACTTATACACTTAATGATAAGGACCTGGGGAATGTTGCTGAACAAAGACACCTTGGAGTGCAGGTTCGTAGTTCCGTGAAAGTAGGCAGGGTAGTGGAGAAGGTGTTTGGTACACTTATCTTTATTGGACAATGTATTGAGTCTAGGAATGGATCATGTTGTGGCTGTACAGGACATTGGTTAGGCTACTTTTTGAATACAGTCCTGGTCTCTCTGCTATAGAAAAGATGTTGTTAAACTTGAAAGGGTTCAGAGAAAGATTTACAAGAATGTTGTCAGGGTTGGAAGGATTGAGCTATGGGGTGAGGCTGACTAGGCTGAGGCTATTTTTCCCAGAGCATTGGAGGCTGAGGGGTGACCTTAAAGAGGTTTATAAATCATGAGGGGCATGGATAGGATGAATAGTCAAGGTCTTTTCCCCAAGGTAGGGGAGTTCAAAACCAGAGGGCGTAGGTTTAAAGTGAGAGGGGCAAAATTAAAAAGGGACTTAAGTGGCAAATTCTTTACGCGGAGGGTGGTGCGAATATGGAATGAGCTGCCAGAGGGAGTTGTGGGGACTTGTACAATGACAACATTTAAAAGGCATCTGGATGGGTATATGAATATGAAAGGTTTAGAAGGATATGGACCAAAGGCTGGCAAATGGGCATACATTAATTTAAGATGTCTGGTCAGCGTGGTTGAGCTGGACTGAAGGGACTTTTTCTGTATTGTACATCTCTATGACTCTAGATGATCCATCACAAAAGCTGACATTAAAAGAAAAGGAAGACTGTACAGAGCTGTGGATGATTGTACAATGAAGATGAATTTTCCAAAAGGTGTCTTTGTATGTGTTTTGGCTGACTACATGCATGAAAATCCAATAATCTCTTCCCACGTTATTGCTGTACTATTGATGTTTCTGACAACGTACTGCTGCGAGCTCGCATTTCATCATTGACGTACGTAAAAAACAACAGGAGAGAATGGTTGTCAGTGGGGTTAGATTTGATCCCCAGATCAAAAAGCTCTGCACACACCAGCAGGCCGCTTTTCCCTCGAGCCTGGTAAATTGCAGTTTGCATTTTGCTCTGATCCATTGAATTCCATTAATGTTTCAGCTCAATTATTTGATTAAAAATTATACTTCTAAAAAATACTGTTTATAAATATGAAATGCCATCTGCAAAATTCAGACCCCTGAATCCAGTGCAGTCTGTGAAACAGATTAAGGACCATCATTAATTAAAAATTGTCAGGTTGAGCAGATTTTGAAAATTAGGTTGTCCTTGCAGTCAAAAGATGGTTTTGTTTTCCAGTGGATTTGAAACATTAATACATTTAATCCTTGTTTCACTTGTATGTACTGTGTTGCAAACCACTCAGGTAAGACCGTAACCATTGTCCTTGCAAGGAAGTGTGATATTTATGAACAATCAGTTTAGCTGAAAAAAGTGGCTATGCAGTGAAATTGTTTGTCTCATTGAGAGTGCTATGTTAATGCAAAGACTGGGAGGGAGCACATGGATCTGAGTTCACGAGCATTCGCCCAGGGTGGCATTTATGATTTTGGACAGAGCATTCTCAACAAACAGTTCAAAGATGATCGACCTTGAAAATCTTTGGCAGTGCACACATTGTTTAGTGACACTGATGTAATTAAAGACCCCACAAAGGGTAGGGATGTCAAATGTATGATCAATAATTTGCATAAAATGAAGGCCAACAAAGGGCTGGTAGCAACAGAAGTAATTTAGAAAGAGTTCTGAAGCCTTTCTACTAACTTTCAGTGCAGAGATTATTTTAGCAATGGACGAACTGTAATACAAGAAATCTATGTGTGTGAAAGCGAATCTGGGTTATTCTATGCCCAGCCGTACCACAGAATGCAATCTCATGGTTTCAGCTTCGTAAACAAAGTTATCTTGAAGCTGATACTGTGGCAAGAGAATATCAGCTGTTGCACCATATTGTGGTGCTTCTTAATGTAGCTCAAAGCTTTCATGTGGGAATTCACTTTGGCCTAGACAGTTCTAGTTTAATGGGTTTTTTCAACTCGAGTAGCAATGTGCGGTTCTTTAAAATTCAGAATTGTGGCAATTGTGTCGGCTCAGTAAACTATAGCATAGTTCACTTGGAACAAACTGATGGCTTCCACAATGCTTACCTTAATTAAGTATATAAGGGAAAAAAACCTAATAAAGTACAACTCCCATTTTTATAATGATTTTATCAAGATAAAACACCTCAGAACATTTTGGACTGTAATTGCACAAAATTTGACTTTAAGGTGACCTGAAGCTTAGTCAAAGAGGGCAGGTTAAGATGTGTTGAGCAAAAGCTGAAGACTTTTCATGAGAGAATTCTGACAGAACTGCAGTAATGAAATCCAGAAAATGCAATTGGGCAGAATTAAAAGCAGAATTATATGTGCTGCAACTTTTGTGAAAAACCCGTAAGGTAACACTGTATTAAACGCGTTTTGGAAGTCCATGTATACTACATCAACCTCTATACCTTCATCAATCCTTTCTGTGAACTAGCTGAAAAAACTCAATCAAATTAAAAATCACACAACACCAGGTTATACTTGAATAGGTTTATTTGGAAGTAGAAGTTTTAAGAGCACTTTTCTTCGTCAGGTAGCTAGTGGGGCAGGATCATAGGACACAGAATTTCTCGCAAAAGATCATAGTATTGTACAACTGATGCGATATATTGAACAAACCTAGATTGCTTTATAGTCTTTCATCTTTTAGAATGGATTGCAGGTTTCGATTCATTAATATGTAAATCCCAGAATTTCTTTCACGTCACATTCTCAAGATAACTTGTGGACAGAGAAGAGTTCATATCTCAGCTCAGACAATGATTACAGGTGTGAGGTTAAAGTTAAAAATCACACAACACCAGGTTATAGTCCAACTTGTTTAATTGGAAGCACACTGGCTTTCGGAGCGTCATTTCTTCATCAGGTGATTGTGGAGGACCCAATTGTAAGGCATAGAATTTATAGCAAAAATTTACAGTGTGATGTAACTGAAATTATACATTGAAAAATACCTTGATTGTCTGTTGAGTTTTTCATCTGTTTGAATACCGTGATAGTTTCACTTCTTTCATGTGTAAATCACAAAACCTTTTTTTTTAAAAGTTGAATTCTCAGGTTAATTGTAACAATTGGTGTTAGCTAGACAATATGTTGAAGGTGTTGGCCTCCTGTGATCTCTGTCTATGCCATGATGTTTAGATTGATTGTAATCTGAAAAGTGAGGTAACAGAGTTTTACATGAATTCATGCAGTTTTTGAGCAAAGTACAATGTAACTCTGCAAGTACAAATTCACCCCACAAAATATATGTGTGTATGTGGGTCTTTGTGTCTGTGTGTGTCTGTCTGTTTGGGTTGGGTGTTGTGACTGTGTGTGTAGTGAGTGTAGAGTGTCTTACGTCTGTGAGGGGGTGCATGTGGGAGTGTGTGTGTGTGTCTGTAAGGATGTGTGAGAGTGTCTGTGTGTGTGTGTGTGTGAAGGAGTGTCTGTGTGTGTGTATAGCGCAGTCGTGTGAGGTTAGACTCTGTATGTATTCCAATCTTGAGTCAGACTGGTTCTATTTCCAGAGTAGGAATTTATAAAATGTCACATGGATTACAAAAGATATTGACTGCAGATTGTGTGCTTTTTGAACAAAACAGAATGCATCTGCAAATCAACCAGGACCTTGGATTCATGTCACACCATAGGTGACCCCATCACACCACATACACCCACACGCAAGCACACATACACTCCCACACCCACGCAGACCCTCTCCCACACACATGCCCTCTCTCAGGTACACACCGCACTCCCTCCTCAAATTGTATGTGTGCCTGAGAGAGGGTGTTTGGGGGGGGCGAGAGTCTGCTTGCGTGTGTGAGTATGTGGGAGTGTATGTGTCCTTGTGTATGGGTGGTTTGGTCAATATATAGCATCAGTTAAAGAGACTTAGAGATGGGTACAGCATGGAAACAGACCCTTCAGTCCAACTCGTCCATGCCAACCAGATATCCCAAACTAACCTAGTCCCATTTGCCAGCACTTGGCCCATATCCCTCCAAACCCTTCCTATTCATATACCCATCCAGATGTCTTTTAAATGTTGCAATTGTACCGGCCTCCACCACTTCCTTTGTCAGCTCATTCCATACACGCACCACCCTTTGTGTGAAAAAGTTGCCCCTTAGATCCTTTTTATATCTTTCCCCTCTCGCCCTAAATCTATGCCCCCACCCCAGGGGAAGAGACTTTGTCTATGTATCCTATCCATGCCCTTCATGACTTTATAAACATCAATGAGGTCACCTGTCAGCCTTCAAAGCTCCAGGGAAAACAGCCCCAGTCTATTCAGCCTCTTCCTATAGTTCAAATCCTCCAACCCTAGTAACATCCTTGTAAATCTTTTCAGAAGCCTTTCAAGTTCCACAACATTCGTCCCAGAGGAAGGAGACCAGAATTGCACACAATATTCCAAAAGTGGCCTAACCAATGACCTGTACAGCAGCAACATGACCTCCCAACTCCTGTATTCAGTATTCTAACCAATAAAGGAAAGCATGCCAAACACCTTCTTCACTATCCTATCTACCTGCGACTCCACTTTCAAGGGGCTCAGAACCTCACTCCAAGGTCTCTTTGTTCAGCAACACTCCCGAGGACCTTACCATTGAGTATATAAGTCCGCTCTGCTTTGGTTTCCCAAAATGCAGCACCTCGCATTTATCTGAATTAAACTTCATCTGCCACTCCTCAGCCCATTGACCCATCTGATCAAGATCCCATTGTAATCTGAGGTAACCTTCTTCGCTGTTCACTACACCACCAATTTTGGTGTCATCTGCTATCATACCTACTATGTTCACATCCAAATCATTTATATAAATGATGAAAAGTAGTGGACCCAGCATTGATCTTTATGGCATTCCACTGGTCACAGGCCTCCAGTCTGAAAAACAACCCTCCACCACCACCCTGTGTCTTCTAGCTAGTGCTGTATCCAAATGGCTAGTTCTCCCTGTATTCCATGAGATCTAATCTTGCTAACCAGTCTTCCATGAAGAACCTTGTCAAACGCCTTACTGAAATCCATATAGATACCATCCATTGTTCTGCCCTCATCAATCCTTTTTGTTAATTTTTTCAAAAACCGCAATCAAGTTTGTGAGACATGATTTCCCAAGCACAAAGCCATGTTGATTATCCCTAATCAGTCCCTACCTTTCCAAATCCTGTCCCTCAGGATTCTCCCCAACAACTTGTCCACCACTGACGTTATGCTCACCAGTCTTTAGTTCCCTGGCTTGTCTTTACCATGTTTCTTCAATAGTGGTACCATGTTAGCCAACCTCCAGTCTTCTGGCACCTCACCTGCGACTATCAATGAGACAAATATCTCAGCAAAGGGCCTAGCAATCACTTCCCAAGCTTCCCACAGAGTTCTAGTGTACATACAATCAGGTCCTGGGGATTTATTTACCCTTATGCATTTCAAGACATCTAGCACTTCCTCCTCTGTAATATGGACATTTTTCTAGATGTCACCATCTATTTCCTCACATTCTATATCGTTGTGTGACTTTATGATCTTTTGCGAGAAATTCTGTGTCCTGTGAGCCTGCTCCACTAGCTACCTGACGAAGGAGCAGTGCTCCGAAAGCTTGTCCTTCCAAATAAGCCTGTTGGACTATAACCTGGTGTTATGTGAATTTTAACTTTGTCCACCCCAGTCCAACACTGTCACCTCCACATCATACCAATCAAGTTAGTTAAATACAATTTGCCTTTAACAAATGCATGCTATATTTCCATAATTAATCTATTCTTTTTGATTATCTAAAGATTTTCCATTGTTGAGGTTTAATTGTCTGATGTGTAGTTACTGATCAATGAGCCCTTTCTTGAAATACAGTAAAATATGCAATCCTCCTATTGTCTAGCACCACCCCATTTCTAAGAAGGGTTGGAAGATTATGCCATTGCCTCACCATTTCCACCCTTACTCCCTCCAGTCTCTGCAGCTGCATCTCATTTGATGAACTGTAAGTACATCCATGTGTATGTAACTGAGTCCTATGTTTGAATGTGAAATTGATGTTCCAAAACTGTCATTCCATTGAAGACAGCTGAATTTACTTATTCCACCAATCTCTCTCATTAGACTTCAATGCTTCATCCAATGTAAATCCTTCCAACTCTAGTCTCCCCATGAACCACATTAAGAGTAGATTTGAACAAGTGGTATTTTGAAGTGGATTGGCACCTTAACTCTTGTGGTGGTGTTGGACAGTTATCTTATTATTTATTTGGCAAATACTAATTGCTAAGTCCCTGGGTGACTGAATCTAGGGACTTCACCTGCGATCACAGAAGGGATAGCTAATGAGGTAGTGGATACATTGGTATTCATGCACCAAAATGTGCTAGATTCTGGCTGGGCTCTATTAAGAAAGTAGCATATACAACACGTCTATTCAAGAACAAAGGGAAGCAGAAAAACAGGAAACGATAGGCCGGTTAGTTTGATGTCTGCCATGGGAGATGTGTTAGAAATTATTATTAAGGAGCACAGAATCAGATGAGTTAATTGTTGTTTTAAGTCTGTCCAAGAGAGAGGCTGCAGTAGTGAGTAAAAGTGGATTCTTTCTTGATTATATGTTTTTGAAGATAAGTCTCTTGATTAATCTTAAAATATCAGCCATAGCTATTAATTTAATCTGGAGCAGTGTTTGTAGAGGAAAAAGACGGTGTTATTTTTTAGGTCTGCAGATTGTGAAGGAGCAAAAATGGCCTTTGCAATGATATGTACGTCTTGTCAGATGTGGGAGTTTAAAGAGAGCTTAAGGGTTACTGCGGATTATATCTGCCATAAGTGCTATTGGATGCGAATCTGATCAGATCGAGTGGATCGATTGGAGAGACAGATAGAAGCAATGAGGAATTTGCAACAGCAACAGTATGTGATGGATGGCTGTTATAGGAAGGGGGGAGATGTCTCAGATACAGTCACGTAGATGGGTTAACTCCAGGAAGGGTAAGAGAGGTAGGCAGCTAGTGCAGGAGTCTTTTGTGGATATACCCATTTCAAACAGGTATGCTGTTTTGGAAAATGTAGGGGGTGATGGTTTCTCAGGGGAACGTAGCACCTACAGCTAAGTTTCTGGTATTGAGACTGGCTCTAATGCAACGAGGGGTACGTCGGCTTCCAAGAGATCAATTGTATGAGGAGATTCTGTAGTCAGAGGTACAGTCAGATGTTTCTGTGGCCAGCAGAGAAAAGGCAGAATGGTGTGTTGTTGCCCTGGTGCCAGGATCAAGGATGTCTCAGAGAGGGTGCAGGATGTTCTCATGGGGGAGGGGGGCCAGCAGGAGGTCATTGTCCACATTGGAACCAACGACATTGGAAGGGAAAAGGTTGAGACTCTGAAGGGAGATTACAGAGACTTAGGCAGAAATTTAAAAAGGAGGTCCTCAAGGGTAGTAATATCTGGATTATTCCCAGTGCTACGAGCTAGTGAGGGCAGGAATAGGAGGATAGAGCAGATGAATGCATGGCTGAGGAGCTGGTGTATGGGAGAAGGATTCACATTTTTGGATTATTGGAATCTCTTTTGGGATAGAAATGACCTGTACAAGAAGGACGGATTGCACCTAAATTGGAAGGGGACTAAATTGGCAGGGAAATTTGCTAGAACTGCTCGGGAGGATTTAATCTAGTAAGGTGGGGGGGCTGGAACCCAGGGAGATAGTGAGGAAAGAGATCAATCTGACGCTGGTACAGCTGAGAACAGAAGTGAGTCAAACAGTCATGGCAAGCAGGGACAAGGTAGGACTAATAAATTAAACTGCATTTATTTCAATGCAAGGGGCCTAACAGGGAAGACAGATGAACTCAGGGCATGGTTAGGAACATGGGACTGGGATATCATAGCAATTACAGAAACATGGCTCAGGGATGGGCAGGATTGGCAGCTTAATGTTCCAGGATATAAATGCTAAAGGAACGATAGAAAGGGAGGCAAGAGAGATGGGGGAGTGGCATTTTTGATAAGGGATAGCATTATAGCTGTGCTGAAGGAGGATATTCCCGGAAATACATCCAGGGAAGTTACTTGGGTGGAACTGAGAAATAAGAAAGGGCTGATCACCTTATTGGGATTGTATTATAGACCCCTCAATAGTCAGAGGGAAATTGAGAAACAAACTTGTAAGGAGATCTCAGCTATCTCTAAGAATAATAGGGTAGTTATGGCAGGGAATTTTAACTTTCCAAACATCGACTGGGACTGCCATAGTGTTAAAGGTTTAGATGGGGAGGAATTTCTTAAGTGTGTACAAGACAATTTTCTGATTCAGTATATGGATGTACCTACTAGAGAAGGTGCAAAACTTGATCTACTCTTGGGAAATAAGGCAGGGCAGGTGACTGAGGTGTCAGTGGGGGAGCACTTTGGGGCCAGTGACCATAATTCTATTTGTTTTAAAATAGTGATGGAAAAGGATAGACCAGATTTAAAAGTTGAAGTTCTAAATTGGAGAAAGGCCAATTTTGACGGTATTAAGCAAGAACTTTCAAAAGCTCATTGGAGACAGATGTTCGCAGGTAAAGGGACGGCTGGAAAATGGGAAGACTTCAGAAATGAGATAACAAGAATCCAGAGAAAGTATATTCCTGTCAGTGTGAAAGGGAAGGCTGGTAGGTATAGGGAATGCTGGATGACTAAAGAAATTGAGGGTTTGGTGAAGAAAAAGAAGGAAGCATATGTCAGGTATAGACAGGATAGATCGAGTGAATCCTCAGAAGAGTGTAAAAAAAGTAGGAATATACTTAAGAGGGAAATCAGGAGGGCAAAATGGGGACATGTGATAGCTTTGGCAAATAGAATTAAGGAGAATCCAAAGGGTTCTTACAAATATATTAAGGACAAAAGAGTAACTAGGGAGAGAATAGGGCCCCTCAAAGATCAGCAAGGTGGCCTTTGTGTGGAGCCACAGAAAATGGGGGAGATATTAAATGAATATTTTGAATCAGTATTTACTATGGAAAAGGATATGGAAGATACAGACTGTAGGGAAATAGATGGTGGCATTTTGCAAAATGTCCAGATTACAGAGGAGGAAGTGCTGGATTCTTGAAACGGTTAAAGGTGGATAAATCCCCAGGACCTGAACAGGTGTACCCGAGAACTCTGTGGGAAGTTAGAGAAGTGATTGCTGGACCTCTTGCTGAGATATTTGTATCATCGATAGTCATAGGTGAGGTGCCGGAAGACTGGAGGTTGGCAAACGTGATGCCACTGTTTAAGAAGGGCAGTAAAGACAAGCCAGGGAACTATAGACTGGTGAGCCTGACCTCGGTGGTGGGCAAGTTGTTGGAGGGAATCCTGAGGGACAGGATGTATATGTATTTGGAAAGGCAAGGACTGATTCAGGATAGTCAATATGGCTTTGTGAGTGGGAAATCGTGTCTCACAAACTTGATTGAGTTTTTTTGAAAAAGTAACAAAGAAGATTGATGAGGACAGAGCAGTAGATATGATCTATATGGACTTCAGTAAGGCGTTCAACAAGGTTCCCTATGGGAGGCTGATTAACAAGGTTAGATCTCATGGAATACAGGGAGAACTAGCCATTTGGATACAGAACTGGCTCAAAGGTAGAAGACAGAGGGTGGTGGAAGGTTGTTTTCCAGACTGGAGGCCTGTAACCGGTGGAGTGCCACAAGGATCGGTGCTGGGCCCTCTACTTTTTGTCATTTTCATAAATGATTTGGATACGAGCATGAGAGGTACAGTTAATAAGTTTGCAGATGACACCAAAATTGGAGGTGTAGTGGACAGCGAAGAGGGTTACCTCAGACTACAACAGGATCTGGACCAGATGGGCCAATGGGCTGAGAAGTGGCAGATGGAGTTTAATTCAGGTAAATGCGAGTGCTGCATTTTGGGAAAGCAAATCTTAGCAGGACTTATACACTTAATGGTAAGGTCCTAGGGAGTGTTGCTGAACAAAGAGACCTTGGAGTGCAGATTCATAGCTCCTTGAAAGTGGAGTCACAGGTAGATAGGATAATGAAGAAGGCGTTTGGTATGCTTTCCTTTATTGGTCAGAGTATCAAGTACAGGAGTTGGGAGGTCATGTTGCAGCTGTACAGGACATTGGTTAAGCCACTGTTGGAATACTGCGTGCACTTCTGGTCTCCTTCCTATCAGAAAGATGTTGTGAAACTTGAAAGGGTTCAGAAAAGATTTACAAGGATGTTCCCAGGGTTGGAGGATCTGAGCTACAGGGAGAGGCTGAACAAGCTGGGGCTGTTTTCCCTGGAGCGTCGGAGGCTGAGGGGTGACCTCATAGAGGTTTACAAAATTATGAGGGGCATGGATAGGATAAATCGACAAAGTATTTTCCCTGGGGTTGGGGTGTCCCGAACTAGGGGGCATAGGTTTAGGGTGAGAGGGGAAAGATATAAAAGAGACCTAAGGGGCAACTTTTTCACACAGAGGGTGGTACATGTATGGAATGAGCTGCCAGAGGATGTGGTGGAGTCTGGTAAAATTGCAACATTTAAGAGGCATTTGGATGGAATTATGAATAGGATGGATTTGGAGGGATATTGGCCAGGTGCTGGCAGGTGGGACTAGATTGGGTTGGGATATCTGGTCGGCATGGATGGGTTGGACTGAAAGGCCTGTTTCCATGCCGTACATCTCTATGACTCTATGACTGTATGAAGTAATAACTCGGCACTTTAAAAAATCTCAAGGTGATTAGGAAAGGTCAGCTTGGTTTGATGAGAGGAAAGTCATGTTAAAACAATTTAATCAAGTTCTTTGAGGGAGTAATGTGTGCTGTGGATGAAGGGAAGTCTGTTGACATACTGTATTTTGATTTTCAGAAGGCATTTGACAAGGTGCCATGTAAAAAGTTATTATGCAAAGTCAGAGCTAATGGTGTAGTGGCTAGCATATTACCACAGATAGAAGATTGGCTGGCTGGCGTACAGCAGAAAGTATGGATAAATTGATTTTTTTTTGATTGGCAAATATGAAAAGTGGAGTCCTTCATTTTACAATTTATGTCAATGGTTTGGATGATGGGAGTGAAGATGTGGTGGCTAAATTTATAGATGTCACAAAGATACGTAGGAAAGTATGTTATGAGGAGGTCATAAGTCGGATGCAGATGGATATGGATAGATTGAGAAAGTGGGTAAAGATCTAATAGATGGAGAATATGGAGATGGTCGCTCTGGCAAGAAAATAAAAGAATTATTAAAATAGAAATGGCTGCAAAATTCTGAGCTGCACATGGAAAGGGGTATTTTTGACAATGAGTCACATTCTAATTAGTGTGCAGGTAAAGCATGTGATTAAGAAGGCCAATGGAATGCTGTCCTTTATTACGAGAAGAACTAAACAGAAAAGTTAGACCTCTCAATGGTTATTCCAACATGTCTTCCTTTTTCTTCAACTGAACCTTCCTTTGGACCTTGGTTGACTGAGCTCTCAGCCATTTCTGACCCAATTCCTGCATCTTTGCCCTGTCCCTGTCTTACCCTTCCAAACAATAAATTGCCTTGCCCTAGATCTCACTTCCCACTTCACCAGCCTCCATCAAGGATCATCCTGTGTTAGCAGGATGTAACCATTGCCCCTCCCCTGCCAGCATTCTGAAAAGGCTGTTCTCTCCACGGTATCCTGGTCCCACTCCTCCATCACTCACAGCATCTTTTCACAATCGCTTGGCACCTTCTCATATAATTGCCGTGTGTGTATCTCCTCCCTCCTCACTATCCAAGGCCTTCAACACACCTTCCAGATGAAGCAGTAATTTACTTAAACTTATTTCAATCTAGTCTACTGTATTCACTGCTTACAATTCGATTTGCCGTACATTGGTGAAACCAAATGTAGACTGGGTGTCAGATAGCTTTACAGCACAACTCTGCTCTGTCCTCAAGAGTGAGCCTGACCTTCCTGTCACTTGTCATTTTAATACACCATCTTGATCCCAGTCTAACATTTCTAACCCTGGTCAGCTGCAGTGTAACAATGAAGTCCAATATAAACTGGAGGAACAGCATCTTGTTTTACCTTAAGCATGTTACAGCTTTTGGGACTGAATCTTTTTGAGTTCACTGGCTCTAGAGAATAAAGTCCATACTCCATTTTGATTCCCCCCCCCCAACCTTCCGGACTAGGTCTCAGTAGAGTCAATCTATTTTCTTGTATTAACATTCACCATTAACACCAACTCTTCACCAATACTTACCTACCACCATTAGTAATTCATTTGCCATATGCTTTGGGGCATCTTTCCTGTCTGTTCCACTTGCTCATCGTTCCACACATTTCTACAACATAAAAAGTACAAGGGGTTTCAGAGGAACACAGTGATCTTGAGAGCTTTGTCCATAAATCCCTGGAGGTGGCAGGGCAGGTTACTGGTGTAGTTAAAAAGTCTTATGGGATACTTGCGTTTATCAGTCAAGCTCAGATTGTTTTCTGTTGAGTAGAGAAGTTTGAAGTGACGTGCCTGATAATGATTATGAGGGGCATGGACAGGAAGGATAGAAAGCAGCTCTTCCCCTGAGTCTATGGGTCTGTAACAAGTACGTTTAGAGGGGATTTCAGGAAAGGGCTTTTCATCCAGAAGGCTGAAATGCACAGCGTGGGAGGGTAGTTGGAGTGGGAAACCTCAAGCGTACTTGGATGAGCACATGAAATGTCATAATATTCAAAGGTATGGGCCTATTGCT
The DNA here is from genome assembly GCF_020745735.1 of Hemiscyllium ocellatum. Taxonomy (NCBI): domain Eukaryota; kingdom Metazoa; phylum Chordata; class Chondrichthyes; order Orectolobiformes; family Hemiscylliidae; genus Hemiscyllium; species Hemiscyllium ocellatum. The sequence goes on along the minus strand of NC_083406.1, from coordinate 19,114,627 downwards.
GGAAGATGGGACCAGTGTAGGTGGTAGTATTTTTGGTGGTACAGACTTGATGAATTGAAGGGTATATTGTGTACTGTATGATTCAGGATGTTTGATTCTATGAAAACTCAGAACTTTTCTAGCCTCCTTCAGTTCCAGCAAAGAGGTGTATTGGATTTAAAGTGTTAACTGTCTCTGGCTTCATTCTGCCCAGGTACTGCTTTATCTGTTGAGGTTTCTTCTGCATTTTTGCTTTTATTTATAAAAATTAAGAATGTTATGCTTCAGTTATATAGAGCACTGGTGAGATCATGTCTCAAATATTGTTTGCAATTTGGTGTCCTTGTTTAAGGAGGGAAGGAAGTCAATGAATTGGAAGTGGTTCAGAGGAATTGATATCTGAAATAAGCGGGGCGTTTGTTGAGGAAAGTGTACAGACCGAGCAATTTCCATTGGAGTTTAAAAGAGTCAACGGTGAATTGACTGAAGTATATAAGACCTTGAACAGTCTTAACAAGGTGGAAATCAGAAGTATTTTTCCTCTTATGTTGCATCCAGAACTAGTTATACTATTTAAAAATTAGGTCAGAGGTGAGAATTTCTTTTCTCTTCGAGACATGGAAATCTGCCTGAGAAAGCAGTGGAGATGAGGATTATTAAATAGTTTTAAAGCAGCAAGTGGATAGATTCTTATTAGACAACAGAATCAAAGATTAGCAGGAATGGGATTGTGGAATTCAAAACATGAGCAGATCAGCCATCATCTTATTGAATGTGGGGACAGCAAGAGGTTCTGAAGAATTCATTTCTGGTTGAAATTCGTGTGCAAATCCCCTAAGCCATTGGTCCTCATTTGTTAGGTTTGAGGCACTATGCCCTGCTACTTATTCAGTACAGGACTGCAGATAGACATTGAACATTACTAAGTTGCATAAGTTAATTCTGTGATGGCTGTGTCTATTGAGATTCCTTCACAACTATCCCTTATAAGAAACAAATGTATTCTTGTTAACCTTAAAACAAAAGAGGTTAATCTAGCAGCATCAAAATTATAAGTATGCAAACCTGCTGATGCATTTGATCACCCCATCTAATTTCAATACTGTCATGTTAACAAAAGCAAGGTTAGACTTATGCAGTTCTTATCATCACGTGAACCACCCACAGCATAGATAGCCAAAAACCTAACTGCTCAAATGATTCATCGGAACATCTTCAAGTAAAACAGGCTAGAAACTTATGTTCTGTAAAATAACAGAGGAAGGCATGACTCAGTGTTTCTTGTCTGGCTTTAGAGAATTACCCAGCCAAACTCCCTCACTAAAGAAAGAAGGATCCTGCAAATACGTAGCAGCTTGCAGAATTTCTGTATGTCCAAAGGCACTTTAAAGCAAATTAAGTACTTCTTGAACGGTTGCTGCTCTTGAAATTTCAGAAATGCAGCAACCAATTTTGCATAAAGGGAGTTCTGAAAAATAGCTGTGTGATAAATAATCAGCTAACCTGTTGTAGTGCTGTTGTTTGAGAGATATATGTTGGCTTGAAAACGGAAAGAACCCCCACCACACTTCTTCAAAATAGTGCGATGAAATCTTTAAAGTCACCCTGATACAGTTTTGGCTTAATGTCTCATCTGAAAGCCAACAACGCTTGATAATTTCGTCCACTTTTGTTTTTGGGTCCCTTTGGAGCGGTACACGATTGCATTATTGTGTGACTCAGTGCTGCCCATAAAGCCAATACTGACGCTAAAACCATGAAATGCATGCTCCAGTCTTGATATATTTTGAGCTAAAATATTTGAAGTTATATAACAATTTGAATTGAACAAGCAAACTGCATTTCACAGTTGAAATTCATTGCTGAATGAGTTGAACGATCAAATAATTTGAATCAATTAGTCGAAGCATCCAAAGATAAATTGGATGGAAGTTTTGCTTAAACTGTGCAAAGAACTTGAAAATGTGTGAATGTAATAGAATTGCCCTGTTAGACATGCTCAATAAACATCTGCTCAACCAAAACTATTGATTTCATTCTACTTCTCTCAAAGTTGCATTCATCCATCATTCCTGTTTTTTCTGATTTACATTGCACTCAGGTCCAGTCACCCCATAAGTTCAAAATTCTTACCCTTGTGTTCAGATCCTTCCCCGCTGCCTTCCTACTTCAGCCACCTCCTCTAGTCCTCCTAGAATTGTGCTTTCATTTAATTCTCTCTTCTTCTGCATTCACCACTTTATAATCAATCTACAACTGATGGCTATGCCTGCAGCTGCCTAGGCCCTAACTCAGCAATTCCCTCCCTCATTCCCACTTCTCCATCCTTCTGTAAGTTGCTGTTTAAAACCTATTCCTTGGATCAATTGCTGATAACCTGCCCGAATATCTTCATTCTGCAGCTCAGTGTCAGATTTGGTTTGATAGCATTATGTGAATTGTTTTGTGATGTTTTACAATGTTAACCTATAGAAATGCAAGTTGTTGTTGTTAGGCATTGATTCATATGAACAACTCCATACTTCAGCTGTTAACATACTTCAGTTTGGGTGTAGTCATCAAACTAATATTCATACTGTGCAAGCACAGAAGCACTCTGACAAGTTAGCCAGATTTGTCTGTTCAGACAGTGTACAAAACAACCAAGAGATGGTACAGGAGATTACAAGTGTGATTTTACATTCTGCCATTATAGGTGCGATTTGTTCAATGCCGTTTGTAGTTTCCCCTTTAGAGCCATGTTTTGCTAATCGGTGTTTTTCAGTTTCATGTTGCTGGTAGACCTTTGCAGTTAAGATGCAGTGAGATAAGAGTCATAGAATCATATAGCACAGAAGGAAACGTTTGACCCATTGTCCTAGTTCTTTTTTTTAATACAGGGTCATACAAACATAGAAACAGACCCTTCGGTCCAACTCGTCCATGCTAACCAAGTTTTCCAAACTAACTAGTCCAACTTGCCTGCATTTGGCCCATATCCCTCTAAATCTTTCCTGTTCATGTATCAATCCAAATGTCTTTCAAATGTTTTAACTGTACCTGCACCTACAACTTCCTCTGGCAGTTCATTCCACACATGTATCACCCTGTTCTTGGAGCTGTCCAATTGGTCTCTCATAGTCTCCACTTTCTCCTGCGAAGGGAGGGAGATGGGAAATATTTTTGTGCTACAAGTTATGAATCTAGAAATATGCGTTATTTAAAAGGGTGGTGGAGGTAAATTCCATACTAAGTTTGAAAAAGAATTGAATGAAGAATTGGGAGAAAGTGGGACCAATTAGATAGATTAGATTAGATTCCCTACAGTATGGAAACAGGCCCTTCGGCCCAACAAGTCCACACCGACTGTCCGAAGAGTAACCCACCCAGACCCATTCCCGATCCTATATTTACCACTGACTAATGCACCTAGCTCTATGGACAATTTAGCATGGCCTATTCACCTGACCTGCACATCTTTGGATTGTGGGGGGAAACCGGAGCACCCGGAGGAAACCCACAGACACGGGGAGAATGCGCGAACTCCACACAGACGGTTGCCTAAGGTGGGAACCGAACCAGAGTCCCTGGCGCTGTGAGGCAGCAGCGCTAACCACTGAGCCATCGTGCTGCTCCAGTTTTTCAAAGCTTTTTCAAAGAACCAACACAAGCATATTGGTAGTATCACGCTAGAAGGTAAGAGAGAACTGCAGCATTTGCCTTTTGACAGACTTGGAACATTTTAGCTTTCTCCGGTAGCTGCTATTGCCCCTGCTGTGTTAAATTTCCAACTTTCAGTAGGACTCTATTCTCCTAACATTAACCTTGATTGCAGGTTTTGGGATGGCATGGTTTTCTCATCTCAAATAGGTGTCATTTAAGTTACTTTCCTGGGAATTTATGTGTAATCAGATCCACCAACCCTCAGTCTCACAGACAAAAGACATCTTCCAAGTACGGAGCTCATGTTGACATAAGCAAGAAGACATAAGAACAGGAAAAGGCCATTCTATACATTAAACCTGCCCCATCATGCATTAAGTCATGGGCTGATCTCTATCTTCGCTCCACCTACCTGCATTGGTTCTACAACCATGAATTAATAATCCCCCTGTTTTGAAAAAAATTAATTGATACTCAGCACCAACAGTTTTTTGAAATGCTTCTCAATATTGTCAGCTGCAGCTGAGTGAAGTGAGTACCACCATGGGTTGCTTACTCTGTTGGCTGAACCACTGGTTTGCAATGCAGAGTGACACCAGTAGGTGTGTTCAATTCCTGCACCAATTGCAGGTCACCATGAAGATCTCACCTTCTGAATCTCACTCCTCACCTGAGGCATGCTGACCCTTAGATTAAACCAACACCAGTCATCTCTCTCTTGTGAGAGAGCAGCCCTATTGCCCTTTGGGATTCTGACCCTAACCCAAACCCTAATCTTTTTACAAAATCTAAGCAGGAATTTCCAAACCAATACTCATGGCAAGCCACAATGTCATAAGTGCCATCTTTCAGATGAGGTGTGAAACTGAGGCCCAATCTGCCACCAAAGACAGGTGTAAATGATCCTGTTGCAATATTTTTTTGAAAATAGGAACTTGAGCTAATTATCTGATCAGTATCACATTGCTGTTTGTGGCCAGTTGCTATGCAATAATTGTCTGCAATAATTTACAATAGAATTTACACTTTTGACAAAAAAAAGTTGATTGCCTGGGTTTTGACAAGGTCATGAAGAGTGCTGGAGGAAGAGGAGGGTTAGGGGTTTTTTTTCTCTCATTACCACAAAGCAAAGGTTTGGTACCCTTTAGCTCTAAAAAGTAATCAAATGTTGCAGATAAGTAAGTAATTTTGTTTAAGATCATGAAGTTTCTTCGGCTTAGCTTATTGCATTCTGACCTAGATTGTATGGGTGTCAGCTGAAGTGAGGTTTTCCTGTGTAGATTTCTTTCTCAGAAAAGGAATATTTGTGCTGATAAATGGCAAAAGAAAACACACTACACTCAATGCTGAATTAACTGTCCGAGCCAATGTTCCCTCCAACTCTTCTTTGTGCCTGGTTGGCCCTAGGGTTCATGCACCCATATCTCAACTAACAGCTCATTGAGGGATTGCTGCACTGTCAAGGGGTTGTCTCTCAAATGAGACATTAGACCGTGGCCCCTTCTTCCAGTCCAAATAGATATGGAAGATCCTGTGGCACTATTTCAATAAAAAGTAAGGAGGTTCTTCCCCAAAATCGTGTCCAATATTTAACCTTCAGTTAACATCACAGAGTCAAATTATCTGGTTGTTATCACGGTGCTTTCCATAGAAACTTGCTATGGATAAATTAGCTGCTGTGTCTCCTATATTACAACAGTGACTGCACTTCCAAAATATTTTATTAGCTCTAAAGCACTTTAAGATGTTCGGGGCTCAGGAAAGATGGCATATAAATGCAAGATTGGCTTTTTTGATGTTTCTTCAACTCTTTAATATTGTTGTACAGCCATATGCACACAAACAGCTTAGAGCAAGCATCGATCTGAGTGCTCATCCATTTGACACCATTTAGGGAAGATTTTCTTGTATTAGTTACATCGAGTGGATTCGATGGGCCGAATGGCCTTACTTCCACTCCTATGTCTATGTCTCATGGTCTTATCTGTCCTGTTGTTGCAGTTGGTGATTCATCAAACAGGGATATGGTACAAGGAGAAGCTTTAATTCTGCAGAAGAATTTCCTGTTGTCTCATAATCTTGGGTACAGTTTTCCATAATAATCACTCCTCCTCATCCTCATCAATTTGTTGTCAACAGCAAAATGTAATATTATTCACAGATCTTAAGTCCAAAGCTTGTAGTTTGACAATAAGTGTCAGAAGAACCAAAGAGGATACATTTGTTATGATCTGCCTGCACTGCCTGAAGGGGTGATGAAAGCAGATTCAATAACTTTGAAAAGGGAACTGGATATATAAACAAAGCTGAAGCACTTTACAGGCTGTGGGAATGGAACTGATTAGATTACTGTTAGGAAGAGATAGCATAGGCATAGTAGACCGGTGAACAGCACCCAAAACCTCTGACTATTCTAAATAATTTTCTTTTGCCCCTAACCTTTGACCTTTGTTCTCCACCCTACCTGTCTACAAGGCAGCATTATTTGTGTGTTATCTTTGCCATGCATCGGCTCAGTGCTTTTGCTGATACGTTTTGAACATCGATATACTACATCCTCTGCGTCTCCGTTATCTTTACTCTGTTATTTCCTTCAAACAATTCTATAAGATCGGTCAAGATTGAACTATGTTTAGAATCTAAGGTAACTGACCCTAATGAGCTCGTTTCTTCATGCCCTTGGTAATTCATCCCCTATACAGTCTGTTAGTTCAGAATTATAGTAAAGCAAATTGACTTAATTTCTTCCAAAACTGGCAGTCAAAAGTATAAGCCAGTAAATGCAGATAAAACTTCAGTACCCAGAAAGTGGACAGAATTTGGAACTTGCTACCAGAAAGAGTGGCTGAGTGAATAAAATAAATATAGTAAATGAGGGTGCATGAAAACCATAGAATAATATAGCACAGGAGGAGGCCATTCAGTCCACGGAACCTTTGTTGGCTCATTAAAAGACCAACCAGTTATTCCTGCAGCTTTGCAAGGAATTTTCTCCCTCACATGTTTATCCATTTCTCTTTTCAAAGTTTCACTCCAGATCATACTAATTTGTGTACATTTTATTTTCTTATTGTTCTTTTGACAGTAAACAGTGTCTTCTGGTCCCTGAGGGAAATGGCTTTTAATTTACCTTATCAAAACCCTTTAAGAAATGTGAAAGCAACAAATTAATCTGTTAACATGGTGAGCTGAAGATGGGGATGGAGCAGGCCTGTGTGGAGTATTAACAATGACATAAATCAGAGATGACCAATGGCCTGTTTCTGTGCTGTAACATTTTATGTAAAATGTTGAAAATGTAATTTCTCTTCTGGAGAAGCACCAGGATAATTCTATCCAAGGGTATAGAAAAAAAGTGTTGAAAAATGTTTCAAAGTTCAGTATTTTGTTCTGTGGCTGTATTCTTATGGTTGCTGGCTCTATTTAATGGTTCAACCATCTCTTACCCCTACCCATCCACCTTAGTAAGATAGCCCTACCTAGTCAATCTTATTGTGAGTTTAAAATTTCTACTATGAGAAATTTCAAATTATTAAAGGAACTTAATCAGCTTTACCAACTATGAAGTGGACTCTGTAATGAATAATGTTGAGAGTATATTGCTGGAAAAGCACAGCAGGTCAGGCGCCATCCGAGGAGCAGGAAAATTTCGGGCAGGAGCCTTAATCAGGAATGAGGCTGGGAGCCTCAGGTGGAGAGATAAATGGGAAGGGGGTGGGGCTGGGGAGAAGGTAGCTGAGAGTGCAAAAGGTGGAGGTGAGGGTAAAGGTGATAGGTCGGAGAGGAGGGTGGAGCGGATAGGTGGGAAGGAAGATTGACAGGTGGGACAGGTCATGAGGGCGGTGCTGGGCTGGAAGATTGGAACTGGGGTAAGATGGGGAGAGTGGAAATGAGGAAACTGGTGAAGTCCACACCAGTTTTCCCCTCCCCCCACTTCATGAGCTGTATCACCTGTCAATCTTCCTTCCCACCTATCCACTCCACCATCCTCTCCGGTCTATCACTTTTATCCCACCTCCATCCACCTTTTGCACTCTCAGCTATCTTCTCCCCACCCCCCCCCACCCCTCCTATTTATCTTTCCACCCCCGAGGTTTCCAGCCTCATTCCTGATGAAGGGCTCCTGCCCTAAACATCGCTTCTCGGATGCTGCCTGGTCTGCTGTGCTTTTCCAGCAACACACTCTCAATTCTGATCTCCAACATCTGCAGACCTCTCTGTCTCCTCTCTAATGAAAAATCCTCTCCCACAGCAGTTTTCAAACTAGTAAAATTGTCTCAAGTCAGAATATATCTACAGCTAAATTGTAACAGAAGAAATCTTTTTAAGTTAATATCAGCACTATGAGAATTCTAGGATATTGTCTGTGTGTGAGCTTGTGAGTATTTAAGGTCTGAAGCTGCAACTTTGTTGTAATTACTCATGAATATTTGTTGTAAGAATCAATTCTGATTTACAACATAATGCATACTGTATTGTAGAATAACAAGAATAATTATAACATGTACATGCACCTGACCTGCTGAGTTTCTCCAGCACTTTTTTTCCAATTAAAAATTGGGATGACTGAAGCCATTATCATTGAACAGTTCTGCAAACTTTATTCACAGCTGTTGATTCACTGTCTTTCTTAAGCAATTTCATGAGGCCAAACCAGACGACTTACAACCTTCAAATTACATTTTATCACCTATTTCCACCTCTCCATCAGTCCCTGACAACTCCCTCGCATCAGCTGTCTGCTGCTGCACCCATCCACCATGCCTTTGTTACCTGCAGATTTGACTATTCCAAAGCACTCCTGGCCATTCTTTAACATTCTACCCTCCATAATCTTAAATTCACGTTAAACGTTGCTTGTCACAGCAAGTCCCATGCACACGTCTCCCCGTACTCGTAACCTACTTTGGTCTTCAGACAAACAATGTTAAATTCATAACCTCCTTTTCAATCCTTTGATGTCCATGCCCTTGCTAATCCCTCTAACCACATCCAACCCTACAATCTTTCGAGATCTCTGCACTTTTCCGATTCTGGCCTCTTGTTTATGTTTGATCCTGTTGCTCCATAATTGGTGGCCTTGCCTTCAGCTGCTTGGAGGTCTGAAATTCCTTCCTGAACTTTCTATCATCATACAAATCACACCTTAAAAATTTTTTTTGATCAAATTTTTGATTACCTATCTTAATATCTCCTTGTGTAGCTCAATGTCAAATTTATTTAGTAATGTTTCTGTGAAGGATAGTGAGTTGCTTTGCTACGTTAACAGAGCTATAAAATATATGCAATTACATAACATTGCTGGTCATATCCTATTGCTCCGTGTTACCAATTAAACAAGGATTAAAGTCTAGTTTAGCCTAATTATGAAAGTGTAGAACTTAGTTAATTATCAACATTTTCACATAGAATGCAAGCAAATTTTCTGGATATAAGATTTCTGTAGCATTTAAGAAAGATGGACTATTATATGTAAGCTTGGGCAATTTAGGTCGGAAAATTACCTTTTATGTTTAACCATTGTTTTAAAATTGAGAGAATGTTTTCTCCCTTCTTTATTTTGACTACAACAGCCATCAGACTAATTACAACGCAGATGTAAGTAGCTTGCCTAATTCAAGTATTCCTATACCATGGTCCAGCCTTCCCTTTAATGTAGAGACATAAGACATCCCATAGCTCTAAATTGAAGTAAAGCAGCAGAGTTTCCCTACTGTCTTGAGGCAAATATTTATCCCCAACCTCATCCAGTCCTCATCCTGTTTGTAGGTAAGGTTCATTGGTATAAGTGACCAGGCATTTTGCTATGATATTACTAAATGATTGTTGCCCGTGACAGATTGTGTTTTGACTTGCAATTTAACGTTGACACTTTGAAAGCCTTAAAAAAAGATGATGTGTTGTATGGGGTGGTGGGGCTGTAGCATGAGACCTGTGTTTTTCCGAAGGCATAATAAGTTGTAAGTGAATTGTTTTGCCTATCCGATATTAGTCCTTAGTACAACTTAGAGTGATAGATCTGAAATCTTGATTATGTGTGTCCAACTTTTCAAACTTTCTTGGTAGACACTGACTCATTCAATTATAATTTCTGTGAAAAGAAATTTGTCAAAACAAGTTATAATTCCACTTTCTCATTGCCAAAGATAATAGGAGGAAGAGAATTTGCCCTGCATTTCAATTTGTTTCAACAATTTCAGCTTATATCACTGCTTATTCTTAGTAAAAATAAATGTTCCAATGCATTGCTTCACAGTTGATGTTGGATTCCCAGTTGCTGGCATTTTGTAGGTGAGGCTTAATTATATTGAATTCTGATCCATCAGTGTCAATTTAAAACTTTATATCCTTGTTTTCAAAACCCACCATGACTTAACCTTCCCTGACTCTGAAACCTCATCCAGCCACCTCTAAGATATCTGGACTCCACTCCTTCTGGCTTTCCTACTCTTTCCCATTTTTAATTGATTCAGCATTTTTGAATTTTGGTGAATCATTGGTGAACTTGTCCCTACGCATTGACATTCTTTCTGCCCAATCTTTTGCTTCTGTACCTCACTCTCCTCCTCTAAGACACTCCTGTGTCTTTACCAAACAGATACCTATCTCTTAATTTCTCTTTATGGTGTCACATTTTGTTTAATAACATTTTTGTGAAGTGATTTGCGAAGCTTTGCTATGTCAAAGATCCTATATAAGTGCATGTTATATTGTTGGGGCAGTAATTGTAATACTTGTAATAATTGTAAGAAACAGGCGAAATGCTCTTACCCTGTTCATGTATATCTCAAAGTGGCTGCTTCAAAGCTGGCGCTGTAAGAAATTTGCTTGTGCCAAAATTAGGAGGAATGTGGCCAGGAGCAGGTAGGTGGGACTAGCTTAGTTTGGGATTACACTCAGCATGGACTGGTTGGACCAAAGGGTCCATATCCATGTTGTATGACTCTATGACTTGTCTACAGAGCTATTAATAAACACAAAATGCAAGCATACTCATTAAACTGACTGTTTGCGCCCCATTCGCCATTTGATTTAATAATTCACTTCAGCCTGTTTAAAGTACATACCACACCTTGGTCTATTGAATATGACAGAAAGAGGCCATTCTGCCCATTTGCTCAGTGCTACTGGTTATTTTCTCCTGAAGAATCACTGCGTCTCATTGCACTTTTCCATACAATCTGTGTTCACTTCTTTCTCAAAATCCATGAAATTTCCATTTCAAAGGATTTCATTTCAACACGACCTGGGAGACTAAATGTTTTGTATTCTAACCACTGTCTGCATAAAGTAAATCCAGTTACAGCTTCAGTTTGTTTTGCTGTTACAGTAAATGTGTGACCTCTTTTAACCATCTCTCCAAAAATCCCAAGTTATTATTATTTATTTATATAATCCATCAGAATCTTGACGACCTCCATCATCTCACAGCCATCAGATCCAGGATAACATTGATATTATATTCCAACACAATGATAGAAATTGACAACATCTTGAATATTTTTGTTCTACTCTTCACCAGTCCTCCTCGCTGTTCTGTGACAAGATAGTCGATTGTTTTTCTGTTATTGCAAACTTGCACTTTCTGCATGTCAAATAAAAGTGGTGACTTCAGTCACTCAACCTGACCTTTTCATCTCACGTAATAAAGCACTGAATTTTCATGCAGACTGGATTAATCCAGTAGAAAGAACATGATTGCAAGTGGGCAAAGTTTTTATTTGCTTGGCATTTGTATTGAACCAACTGCTCATGTTGTGAGAAATATGGCTCCTAAATCCAGAGATAAAATTGATTTGACAATAGAAGGCAATTTTTAATGTCTATTAATTGAAAGGTGGGAGATAATTTTGAGTCTGTTAATTTCTTCACTTCCATTTGCATTAACAGTTCTTTCATTTCCTCCTGGTCTAACTGAGCTTTTGTGCTTCCATGTGCCCGAGTTAGACTTTCTGTTGGCACTTTGCCAATTATGTAATAGAGGACAATGTTAATTCATTTGCTTTTTCCACTGAATAGCTTTTAGAGTACTCTTAAATAACAATTCCTTTGATAACATTCAGTTCAACTTTTACTGTATCAGTCTTTTGATAATCAATCATTCTTCTTCATGTGGTGTCCAACAGCACCTTACGTACATTTTTAAAACGTTTTCACTGTTGTGTTATAAAAAATAAGGCAGCTCATTTGCACACAATGTACCTACTAAAAAGTAAGATCTTAACTAAATAAGATGTTTTAATGATATCCATTGAGAGATAAATAATGACTGGGATGCATGCTTTTATTCAAGATAATGCCAAGGATCATTTTGCCGCAGTTTTACATGTCACTTGGGAGACATTTTCTTACTGCACTGATTTTGATGCTTAGGTCTCTGGGATTGAACTTGAGCCCACAACTGTCTGATTTAATACAATCGCACAATCCACTATACACCAGATACCGATGATCATTACAAGGATGTTGCCAGGATTGGAGAAGCCGAATATGCTGGGGCTGTTTTCCCTGGCGCGTCGGAGGCTGAGGGGTGACCTTATAGAGGTTTATAAAATCATGAGAGGTCTTTTCCCTGGGGTGGTGGAGTCCAGAACTAGAGGGCATAGGTTTAGGGTGAGAGGGGAAAGATATAAAAGGGATCTAAGGGGCAACTTTTTCACACAGAAGGTAATGCTTGTATGGAATGAACTGCGAGAGGAAGTGGTGGAGGTTGTTACAATTACAGCATTTAAAAGGCATCTGGACGTGTATATGAATAGGAAAGTGTCAGAGGGATATGGGGCAAGTGCTGACAAATGGGACTAGGTTAGTTTAGGATATCTGGTCAGCATGGGCGAGTTGGACGTAAGGGTCTGTTTCCGTGCTGTACATCTCCATGACTCAATGACATACCATGCGCCGTACATGTACAGAACAGTTGGTTATTGCTTCAGGTATTATCTGAGTAGTGAACTTCATCTTGAATATAAATTTTCACAGAACCTTATTTGTAAACAGTACAAAACATTAGCTATCTTGCTGCCCAGTAAAAACTGAAGACATTGCAAACAATAAAAGAGAATGGAACTTTTGTATGTATCTGGTTTCTTTTTGAATCTTACTCTCCTGCAAGAAGCAATATGGCAATGACAAAAATCTAAGTATTATGGTTAAGTTTTTGCTCATTGTCTTCATGCAATCCTGTAGAACCTTATGAGGCAGCAGTAAAGATGAAGGTCCAAAGTCACATAGTATTGTAAGTTTTACTTGTTCTCTTAACCGCATTAGTTGGCACTTTTCCAAATTTTAACAGGGCAAGTTATATAATTGTCTACCTTAATGGTAACCCTAACCTTACCAATGGTTTGGTATAGATTTTTGAAGACAATTTCAATGATTTTTTTGTGAGAAATCAGACGATACCAGGTTATAGTCCAACAGGTTTATTTGAAATTACAAGCTTTCAGAGCATTGCTCCTTCATCAGATGGACTGAGGGAGAAGCACATAGGCACGGAATTTATAGGCAGAGAGGTCAAAAGATCATAGAAATGGCATGAGTGGATGTCAACAGGTCGATTAATAACAGGCAGATGATCAAGAGCGTCAGACTGTGTAAGTAAAGTGTCAACCGCTGAATAACAGGCGAAGGGATGACCTATAATCTGATTAAACGAGGCAGAAAGATAATTCCAAAAAATTAAAAATAAGGTGGTGCTGGAGACAAACCAAATGACTGGAATAACATAATAGATACAAGAGTTGCATGCCGAAGGCCTAACCAAAGTAATGAATAATCCAAAATTGTACAAACTAGTTAAGTTAGAGAGATCATAACAATTTTTCAAGGTGATAGTGTCAGAACAGAACAGTAAGGAAGATTTTATGGATATAGGATGTATGATGGGGTTGCAAGTAGTGCACCATGAGCCCAAGATTACAGGTGAGGCCGTCCTGGGTATGAAACTTGGCAATCGGTTTCTGCTCGACAGTTGTGCAATGTTGTGTATCTCAAAGTCCACCTTGGAGGACTCTTACCATGTTAGGGTTTGGCTATGGTTTGAAGGCAAGAAGTGGAGGGCTCGGGATATCTTGGTGAGATGTTTGTTGTCATCAGTGACATGTTGAAAGCTGCAAAGAACCTGGTGCAATTTCTTCACTCAGGGGAAGTACTGGACGATGAAGAGTACTCTATCGGTCGTATCCTGTGTCTGTCCTCTGAGGAGGACGTTGCAGTTTTTTGCTGTGGCGCGTGGGAACTGGCAATCGATGCATTGAACATCATTTCCTGTTCTTATGAGGGCATCTTTCAAAATCTTTAATTATCCGTTACATTCCTCCTTTCGTGAGCAAATCCCGTGTATGCACAGGGCTTATCCGGGGGGGGGTGGTGATGTGAGTTTGTACTTCTGTCACTTCCATCCTAAATGTGTTAAAGAGGCCATCCCCTATGGACAAGCCCTGTGCATACACAGGATCTGCTTAGATGAGGAAGAATGCAATGGACACTTTAAGATTTTGAAGGACACCCTCATAAGAACGGGAAATGCTGCTCAACTCATCGATCACCAGTTTCCAACTGGTGCCCCAGTGAAAAACCATAACAACCTCCTCAGAAGACATGTACAGAATATGTTTGATACAGTACCCTTCATTGTCCAGTACTTCCCCAGAGTACAGAAACAATGTCATGTTCTTCGCAGCCTTGAACATGTCATTGATGACGACGAGCATCTTGCCAAGTTCGTCCCTACGCCTCCACTTCTCGCCTGCAAACAACGACCAAACCTTAAACAGGCCATTGTTACGCAGCAAACTACCCAGCCTTCAGGGCAACATCGACCACGACACCACACAACCCTTCCATGGAAACCTCTGCAAGACATCATAGATCATCGACATGGATACTACTATCACACGTGGGAACAGCATCCACCATGTACACGGCAGATACTCATGTGACTCGGCTTATGTTGTCCATCTCATATGCTGCAGGCAAGGATGCCCCGAGGCATGGTACATCGGCGAGACCACACAAACACTATGGCAATGGATGAATGGACACTGCGCAACAATCGCCAGACAGGATGTTCCCTCCCAGTTGGGAAATACTTCAGCAGTCAAAGGTGTTCAGCCTCCGAGTTTTGGGTAAGGGTCCTCCAAGGCAGCCTTCGAGATACACAACAACACAGAATCACCGAGCAGAAACTGATAGCCAAATTCTGTACCCATGGCGATGGCCTCAACCGTGATCTTGGATTCATGTTATGCTACTTGTAACCCCACCTGTTCTGTGTCCGTAAAATCTTCCTTGCTGTCCTGTTCTGACACCATCACCGTGATAAATTGAAATGATCTCTCTACTTTAATTCATTTGTACTGGCGAGCTTTGAGAAGATTTGTAGCTCAGGTTGAGGTTCTGGATGTAGGTTTGCTCACTGAGCTGGAAGGTTCATTTCCAGACGTTTCGTTACTCTACTAGGTAACATCTTCAATGGGCCTCCGGGCGAAGCACTGTTGATAATTCCTGCTTTCTATTTATATGTTTGGGTTTCTTTGGGTTGGTGATGTCATCTCCTTTGGTGATGTCATTTCCTGTTCATATTCTCAAGGGGTGGTAGATGGGGGTTTAACTCAATGTGCTTGTTGATCGAGTTCCGGTTAGAATGCCATGCTTCTCGGAATTCTTATGCGTGCCTCTGTTTGGCTTGTCCTAGAATGGATGTGTTGTCCCAGTTGAAGTGGTATCCTTCCTCCTCTGAATGTAAGGATACTAGTGAGAGAGGGTCATGTCATTTTGTTGCTAATTGATGTTCATGTATCCTGGTGATTAATTTTCCAATGTAGTGTTTGTTGCAATCCTTGCACGGTTTTTTTTGTACAGTTTTGGATTGCTTATTATTTTGATTAAAACCTCAGCATATGGCTGGTATAGCTATCATGTTATTCCAGTCATTTGGTTTGTCTCCAGTACCACGGTATTTTTAATCTTTTATAATTATCTCTTTGCTTGATTTAATCAGATTATGAGTCATCCCTTCACTTGTTATTCAGCGGTTGACACTTTACTCACACCATCTGACGCTCTTGATCGCTTGCAAAGATCTGTTGTTCGTCCTGTTGACACTCCACTCATGCCATTTATATGATCTTTACATCTCTCCGCCCATTGATCTACCTGCCTATAAATTCTGTGACTGTGTGCTTCTCTCTCGCTTCACCTGACAAAGGGGCAGTGCTCCAAAAGCTGGTGATTTCAAATAAATCTGTCGGACTATAAACCTGACTTCTGATCTTGTCCACCCCAGTCCAACATCCACATCATGATTTTTTGGCTCATGTTTCTCACAGCTTGAAGACTACATTGTTGATTGAAGCTGCTTATTTTTGGTGATAAACATATTTTCAGCTGCATTAACAAGACCAGATTGCCACTCTTGAGAACATTTTAATGATTTTTTTAAAAAATGCACATGTATTCTATTTTGCTGTCCCATTGCACTGGTTCATAGCCTTACGTTCATGGGTTTGAAAAGGTGTTTTCATGAAAAGTTGAAGTGTAACCAGTGAATGGAATTTTCCAAACGCAGCCAAAGCAGAAGCTCAGTGATCAATGAGACATTGTCTGCAACGTATATCTCCTCTGCAAGTGGAATCTTGTGACATTTGAGTTGCATTGAGTGGAAACATTTAAATTTCTTTGTAAATTTCAGGGTGGTCTAATTAACTGGAATAGGCTGTTCCCACCACTGCGTAACAGATTTCCTGCTAACAATCAACAACAAGAGAGTGGACTGAACAGACCTTCCACAGTTGCTCCAGTTTCTGAAGAGCAGGTAAGCATTCCTGTGGCACATGACAAGTCTTTTAAAACTTTTATAACTAAAATAAAAAGTTTGCATTTTGCATTGCGAGTCATTCATCTTGGAATATTTTGTTACTGATTTATACCGTCCTCAGAAACCAGCAATGCTGAACATGATTCTTCAATGCTTCTTCATCAAATATACTTGTTGCACATACTTACTTCAATGCAAAGTTACACAACAGTGTTCCCTGGGATCTGGAGATTGGCTATCTGGGGAGATTGAGTAAGCAAGGCCTACACTTCTTGGTGTTTTAGAAGGAGAGAAAAGGTTTCTAATTTAAATGCTTAAAATTCTTAAGGCACTTGACAATGTAAATGCTGAGATGCTCTTTTCCCCAAAGGGGCATGGTAACAAGGTAAGGGATGGTCACTTAGGATGGAGATGAGAAAACATTTATTTGCTCAAAGGCTAGTGAATGTTTGGAATTTACTGCACTGAAGAGCTGTGAATGTTCAGCCATTTGAAGATGGAGATTGCTAGATTTTTAGTAACTAATAGATATGATAACAGTGAAAGAAGGTGTTTCTGAGATATCTGGCATGCATCTCATCCATTGAAACAGGGTGCATCTCAGGATCTTATCCTGCTGTCCTAGTACTGACTCACTTTGTGTTTGGTTGGATGCATACAGCATGCCTGTCTTGCCTTGCCTTTTTGTACATTACTTCATTCAGAGCTTACAACCTCACTATTTGGGCGGCACGGTGGCACAGTGGTTAGCACTGCTGCCTCACAGCGCCTGAGACCCGGGTTCAATTCCCGACTCAGGTGACTGACTGTGTGGAGTTTGCACGTTCTCCCCGTGTCTGCGTGGGTTTCCTCCGGGTGCTCCGGTTTCCTCCCACAGTCCAAAGATGTGCGGCTCAGGTGAATTGGCCATGCTAAATTGCCCGTAGTGTTAGGTAAGGGGTAAATGTAGGGGTCTGGGTGGGTTGCGCTTCGGCGGGTCGGTGTGGACTTGTTGGGCCGAAGGGCCTGTTTCCACACTGTAAGTAATCTAATCTAATCTATACTTCTGTCTTCCTTTGCTTTTAGCACAGACAGAAAACCAGGCAGCATGTCATGGTTGTTAGCAGTGATCACTCAAAGGGGTAGTCATGTTGGTATATAACACTGGGCTACATCTTTGTCCCACACGTAGTATGTGCAGCAGCTTATGTGGCAAACACACCCTGTGCATTGACAAATGACCATATCTCAAACTGTAAAGAAAATTGTCCTCAGTCAGTCTATGAGCACTACCATCAGTCAAAAGATCCCACAAGTCAAGGGATCATCCAATCTCAATTAAGAAGCTTGGACGCAGCCTGTCAGCAAGTTGGAGCATTCATGGCCAGGGAGTCCATATCGTCACAGCCTGTGGAGTGGCTCTGCACGTCCAAAGTAACCACTTGCCAAGGTTAGCAGTAAGTCAGTCGAGGAGCCACACCAAGATCAGTCAGGAGTCAGGTCATCTGTCGGTTGTTCCAAATCAGTTAGCAGGGTGGCCATGGTCACTCCTTGGGGTCAATGCATTTAGATCAGCCATCATCTCATTAAATAGCAGAGCAGGCCCGAGGTGCAGAATGGGCTACGTGTATTTGTTTGTGTACTTAACATTATACTGCTTTTCAATTCTAACCTTTTAGAAACAAACCACAATGTATTTTTTGCTGTGTTGCTGTTTTTAGTGATTTGTGCAACTGTGCCCTGAGATCTCTTTACTGTTGTACCCCATTTACCAATCAGTTGGGTAAACGCCTCCTCCCAGCAAAATAAAACACTCATTTTTTACTAATGCAGAAGCTGACAATCCACTGGTGGATTGTTAGTGCCACCTATTGGTATAAACTGAAGGATGGTATTCATATAATTCAAGAAATAACAATGTACAGGAGATGCAATGTTGGTCTTACACTGTACGTTGGAGTGCAATGGCCACAGTGCACACCCCTTCAATATAATTTCCAATAAAGCCAAGAGGCAACCTTGGAAGGAGTGTAAAATCAGCATCATGTGCATGACTGTCCAACACAGAGAGACCAAAAAAAACGGTTTCTTAACAATGCGTTGCCATTATTAATGTATATATTGGCCACCAAGATCATGGGTTGAAGAGTGAGTTGGTTAAAAAGAGGAGAAGCAGCAGCAAGCCAATAGGCCAGGAAGAAGCCCTCCCCACTGCCAAAACTGTAGGTGCTGTAGGTGGCCTGAAGAGCTGGAGAGTCAGATTTCAGTTCCTCAATGGGAAGTGGGGAGGATGTCCAAACCTCTGGAACTGCTGAGCAGTCGGATTGACAACAGTTCCATTGGCATAGCACCACCAGAGGTTTGTAATGCACACAGCCAGGACAATTGGCATGCCCATAAGAGACCCCAATGGATTGTGGACTGAGGTACATCGAGGCATTGGACAGTGTTTGCTCACCTTCTGTTGGGGCAGCAATAGGCATTCATTGCCACAGAAGGCTGCAGAGGTCACGTCAGTGAGTATATTTAAGATTGATTGTCAAAGGGATTATAGATTACAGGGAGAAAGCCATAATTAAATGGCGGAATGTGCAGAATTGCTGCACATTGCTACACGCCTGTCCATGACAACTGTGGACACTTAATCTACCTGTTCAGATTAAGACTCACCTATAAAGCAAGTGAAATTTGAAGTTGGGCCTTCTGGCTCAGAAGTAGAGATACTACCACTGTGCCAGAAAGCCCTAATGCTAGTTCCATTAAGGCATCGGCAGAGATGTTGAATTGGCCTTTCATTGTTTATTTTTATGGTGGGCAGGTATAAATTTGACACTTGTCCACCCACAGTATCATAGGGATGAGTTGATTTTAATGACAGGATAATTGTATCGTATTGCCAGCAATCTCTCCACGCTAAAAGAAAATCATTTAAATTGGAGTCTCGGTCGTACAAGGTATAAATTCTTCTTCAATATTAAAAAGTTTACTTGCATATTTCTGTTTCTGTCTCTTAATCCAATCTTTAATTGTCTCGCTAGTTGTATCTCCGTCTTATTCCTCCTGTTCCTACTTATGACCACTCCTATCAGGAAACCTGCTATCCTGGTCTGTCACATTGATTTGTCTTGCACCTTACAGATAAGCTGCAGTGGATGTTGTAACCAATATCATCTAATGATATCTAGGTTGACCCCTCACTTTCCTGACATCTAGAAGAGTTTTCTGGAGCTCTATTGGCTTTGATCCAGCAACTGAAATACTGACATTTTCTTTTACTTATGTCACTTTTTAGAGGTTTTTTTCTTGTCATTTCAATTACTGCTTCATCTGCATCTACATTTCAAAGGCTTCTATTTTTATGTGACAGATCGTACTTATTGTCCAGATTTCTGAGACACACAGGCAAGTGAATAGAATGTAACGTATTGCGATTTTTTTCCCTTATTTTAACCCTGAGTTTTCTTATTAACATCTCCTTCTCCTTCACCTTCACGAAATTACACCTATATCTGTACTTCTTCTGACAATATCATATTCACCATCATCTTTTGTTATTTGTCCCAAGTAGATAACTTATCAACTTGTTCTAGTCTGACACCATCCATTTCAATCTTCATTCTTCTTCAAACTGCCATTGGTTTTATCTTTTTTTCTGTAATACTCAATCCGTGACTTAAACTCCTAACCCTGACTCATTGACTCATTCACCAGTGCTGCTTCCCCATCATACTTCTGTACCCCAAGATCTCTCTGTATGACAGTGCTCCTAAGGGTCCTGCTATTTACTGTTTACTTTCCTCTTGTATTCGACCTTCCAAAATGCATAACTTTGCATTCTTCTGGATTAAACTCTATCTGCTATTTCTCCACTCAACTTTCCAACCGATCTATACCTTGCTGTGTCCTTTGACAACGTTCCTCACTATCCACAACTCTGTCAATTTTGTGTTGTCTGAAAACTTGCTAATCAGGCCACCTACATTTCCGTCCAAACCCGTTTATATAATTTACAACATCAGAGGTCCCAGTCCTGATCCTTGTCACATACCTCCAGCCAGAAAAGCATCCTTCCACAAGCCAATTTTATATTCAACTTAACAGGTCACTGTGGATATGACTTAATCTTCTGTACCAACCTTCCATGAGGGTTCTGATCAAATGCAACATCCATTGCCCAACCCTCATCATCATTTTGTTACTCCCTTGACAAACTCAATCAAATATAATAGAGAGACAACACCTCTCCACGCTGAGCAATGCTATCCCCAATAAGTCCATTATTCACCAAGTGCCATAAATCTGCCCAAAGAATCTTCTCCAATAAGTTTCCTACCACTGATGTAAGGTCCACTAGCTTATAATTTCCTGTATATTCCCTGTTTCCCTTCTTAAACAAAGGAACAGTGTTGGCTATTCTCCAGTCATCTATAGCTAAAGAGAAACAAAAATCTCTGTCGAGGCCCTAGAAATCTCCTCCCTTGCCTTCCTCAGCATCCTGAGATGTATCCCATCAGGCCCTGAGGACGTACCTTCCATAATGTTTTTCAAGACACCCAACACCACCACCTCATTAATCTCAAAATCTCCTACAAAATCATCACATCACTCGATAATCTTGCCATCATCAATCCCCTCCTCCGTGGTAAATATTGGTGCAATGTACTCATTAAGGACTTTGCTCCTTCCTCTGGTTCTATGTATAAATTCCCTCCTTTGTTCCTGAGTGGAGCTACCCTCTTGCTGATAGTATGCAATGCTGTAAGATTCTCCTTAATCCTATTTGTCCAGGACATTTCACAGCCCCTTCTAGCCCTCCTAATTCTCTGTATACATTCTTTCTTGCTTCCTTTTTATTCCTCAAGGGCCTTATCTGATTTCAGTTTCCTAAACCTTACATATGCCTCCATTTTCTTTTCGACTTTCAATATCTCTTGTCATCAATGGTTCCCAAACCTTGCAATCCTTATCTTTCATCCTCACAGGAATATGTTGGTCCTGAACCGTGATCAATTAGCCAAAGGCTGAGTTTTTCCAAACTGTCCGTTATATTTTACAACATAGAGCTTGATGGATGAATGCTCTTTCTGTTGGAAAATTTAGAGTAGATTCAGTGACTCTGCTAACATTGACAAGAACACCAGTGATACTGCTGATATGACCAGATCTGTTGCATGTAAGAACTCTGAGTAAAATAAATTGCACAGTTATGAATGGGCGTATCTCAGCCACCCAGCCTCCCGCAACCAGCCATACTGAGATTACAGGTGCCTGTTGTAAAAGCCAAAAATATGTTGCACTGGTCAGATAGAGGGAGCTATTGCAAAATGAAAAGAATGTTATAGAGGATTTATTGCTGAGGGGAGGAATCACACGCACATATACGTGCATCCACGCACACACAAACACCCACCAAGGGTGAAGTGCAGTGATTGGAAAATTGTTGCCTGTACATTTCTTTCATCCTTACAAGGGCAGAATTTTCTTTTGGTGTCTTGATCACTGCACACTCACCTTAACTTCAGTCAACAGAGAAAGGGGAAAGAATTAATGGCATGGATAGCTTGCAGTGGAGACACAATCTGAGCATATTGAAGTCCCTCACACTTCAAAACTTACCCTCTTTCAGGAGTTTACTGTGCAACAAGAATTTTTAATGTTTACCTTTACATCTTTGGAACCTTTCATCATTTACTCAAAAGGATAAATCGGGCTCACTTTAATTCCCCAAGCAAAACATGGCACGCCCAGCAATGCAGTACTCCCTCAAAACCTGCACTATAAGTGTCAGCCTCGTGTTGTGCTTGGGTCCCCAGAGTGAGCCGTAAATGTGTTGCTGGAAAGGCGCAGCAGGTCAGGCATCATCCAAGGAGCAGGAGAATCAACGTTTCGGGCATGAGCCCTTCTTCAGGAGTGAGGAGAGTGTGCCAAGCAGGCTAAGGTAAAAGGTAGGGAGGAGGGACTTGGGGGAGGGGCTTTGGAAATGCGATAGGTGAAAGGAGGTTAAGGTGAGGGTGATAGGCCGGAGTGGAGATGGGGGTGGAGAGATCAGGAAGAAGTTTGCAAGTTAGGAAGGTGGTGCTGAGTTCGAGGGATTTGACTGAGACAAGGTGGGGGGAGGGGAAATGAGGAAACTGGAGAAATCTGAGTTCATCCCTTGTGGTTGGAGGGTTCCTAGGCAGAAGATGAAGCGCTCTTCCTCCAGCCGTCGTGTTGCTATGGTCTGGCGATGGAGGAGTCCAAGGACCTGCATGTCCTTGGTGGAGTGGGAGTGGGAGGAGGAGTTGAACTGTTGAGCCACGGGGTGGTTCCCCCACCACCAGGGATATATTTCCCTCCCCTCCCCTATCAGCGTTCCAAAAAGACTACTCCCTCCATGACTCCCTTGTCAGGTCCACACCCCCCACCAACCCAACCTCCACTCCCGGCACCTTCCCCTGCAACCGCAAGAAATGCAAAACTTGCGCCCACACCTCCCCACTTACTTCCCTCCAAGGCCCCAAGGGATCCTTCTATATCCGCCACAAATTCACCTGCACCTCCACACACGTCATTTGCTGCATCCGCTGCACCCGATGTGGCCTCCTCTATATTGGGGAGACAGGCCGCCTACTTGCGGAACGTTTCAGAGCACACCTCTGGGACACCCAGACCAACCAACCCAACCACCCCGTGGCTCAACACTTCAACTCCCCCTCCCACTCCACCAAGGACATGCAGGTCCTTGGACTCCTCCATCGCCAGACCATAGCAACACGACGGCTGGAGGAAGAACGCCTCATCTTTCGCCTAGGAACCCTCCAACCACAAGGGATGAACTCAGATTTCTCCAGTTTCCTCATTTCCCCATCTTGTCTCAGTCCCAACCCTCGAACTCAGCACCACCTTCCTAATCTGCAATCTTCTTCCTAACCTCTCCGGCCCCACCCCCACTCTGGCCTATCACCCTCAGCTTAACCTCCTTCCATCTATCGCATTTCCAATGCCCCTCCCCCAAGTCCCTCCTCCCTACCTTTTATCTTAGCCTGCTTGGCACACTCTCCTCATTCCTGAAGAAGGGCTCATGCCCGAAACGTCGATTCGCCTGCTCTTTGGATGCTGCCTGACCTGCTGCCCCTTTCCAGCAACACATTTTCGGCTCTGATCTCCAGCATCTGCAGTCCTCACTTTCCCCAGAGTGAGATTTGATTCTACTATCTTTGACTCAGTTAAGAGATTGCTTCCTACTGAGCCTCAACTGAGATGCACAGCAAATGAAAGACAAATTTTTGTTACGTACACTGTAAAGACAATTCTGATGAAAACATGAAGTATATGGAAGTGTGAACTGTAAACTTCACTACAATGAGATTACATGCTTCATATCAGATGATATTTGAAGTGTTTCAGTAAATATATCTTAATTAAAATTAGTGAAACCACATATCTTAGCTTACGTCACTGGTTATTCCAAAACATGATAAGTGGCAGTGATTAATGTTTGAAGTAGCACAACTCACTCTACTTCCCATCCCACATAGTAAAGCAGGATTGTTAGATGAATTCCTGGATATATGTTATCATGCTTTGAACCATCCCTGTGCTTTTTTACTCATTCAGGGGAATGTGAGTGTCACTGGCTTAGCCATCAATTGTTGCCCATTCCTAACTGTCCGGAGGAAAGTGATGGTGAGGTGGGTTCTTGAACCATTGCTTTCTTCAGTGTGTACAGATCCCAACCAGGCTGTTAGGATGGGAGTTCAGAATCCAGGATCCTGAAGGAATGCCAATACAGTTCCAAGTCAGGATGACATGTCTTGCGGGGGAACTTCCGGATTCTCATGTGTGTGTTAGCCTTGTCCTTCTAGGTGGTAAAGGTTGTTGGATTGGAAGTAGCTATCAAAGGAGCCTTGGTGAGTTATTACATTGCATCTTGTAGGTGGTACATACTGCCACCACTTTGCATTGGTGGTGAGAGGAATGAATGTTCAAGGTGCTGAGTGGATGCACACTGCTTCGTAAAAGAATCATACAAGAAGAATCGTAGATTTCTACAGTACTCATGGGACATGGGCATTTCTGGCTGGCCAGCATTTATTGCCTATCCCTAGTTCCCTTTGAGAAGCTGTTGGTGAGCTATCTTCTTGAACCAGTGCAGTCCATGAGCTGTACGTTTACCCACAATGTCCTTCGAGAGGGAATTCCAAGGTTTTGACCCAGCGACAGTGAAGGAATAGTGATGTATTTCCAAGTCAGGATGGTAAGTGGCTTGGCGGATTGTGTTGTTCCCATGTATCTGCTGTCCTTGTCATTCTAGATAGAAGTGGTCATGGTTTTGGAAGTTGCTGTCTAAATCTGTGGTGAATTTCTGCAGTGCATCTTGTAGGCAGTATATCCTGCTGCTACTGAGTAGCGCTAGTGGAGGGAGTGGATGCCATTGAGCATAAAGAGGTGGTGGTTAGGTTCTCTCTTGTTGAAAATGGTAATTGCCTGGCACTTGTGTGGCATGAATCCTACCTCCACTTATCAGCCCAAGCTTGGATGTTGTTGATTCTTGCTACTTATGTACATGGTTTGTTTCAGTGCCTAAGGAGTTTCAAAGGGTGCTGTATATTGTGTGACCATCAGTACATATTTCAACTTCTGACCGTATGTTAGAGAGGAATCATTGACGAAGCAGCTCAAGCTGCTTGAGCCTATCCTGAGAAAACAGGGTTCTTGTGGCATAGAGGCAAGTGCCCCTACCTCTGGGCCAGGAGGTTCAGGTTCAAGTCCCATCTGCTCTCGAGGGCAATAATGACATGTCTGAATCGGTTAATTAGAAAAAAATGTACCCTGAGTAACTCCTGCAGCGATGTCCTCGCGCTGAGGTTAGATTATATCACTTACAGTGTGGGAACAGGCCCTTCGGCCCAACAAGTCCACGCCAACCCTTCGAAGAGCAACCCACCCAGACCCATTCTGCTACATTTACCCCTTCACCTAACACTACGGGCAATTTAGCATGGCCAATTCACCTAACCTGCACATTTTTGGACTCTGGGAGGAAACCAGAGCACTTGGGGGAAACCCGATTAAACTCCAACCACCATCTTCCTATGACTCTAATTGAAAGCTACCTTTTCCTCCACCATGCCTTCCCATGGCTAAATACTTTTACAATTCACTGACAAATGATGTATCCCTGTGATCTTTGTCTTGGGTGTTCTCTCATAGCAGTGTTCTTGAGGTTAATCTCGATTCCTGACTGCAAGTGCAACATTGATGGGTTGGTAACCAATACAGCAAGACAGCAATTTAAAAACCGGGATGAGTCTGATGTTACTGTTAGGGATAGTACATTGCAAATGTTAGTTGTTATTAATTCTGTGCCATCCACTTGATAATGTTATCATCACATTGAGGAACGATTCTGTGCAATTGCAAAGAGTTTATAGCCAATCAGCTTAAATCCATTGCCCCTAATGTGCAACCTTCTGCCAATAGAACAGTTTGCTCCCTCTCAATTCTGTCCAAACTGTTCATAATTTTGAGCAGAATGCAGGCATGAGTGATGTTAAAATATGCAATGAAACATATTTTGTGTTGGAACGTGTAACTTGCTTCAAGGCCCTGACAGGGTGGATGTTGAAAGGCTGTTTCTCCAGCGGCAGAATCGAGAACTGGAGTCATTGTTTCCTAGGATAAAGGGTTAATCATTTAAGATTGAGATGGGTCAAAATTACTACTGTCTAAGAGGTGTGAATTATTGGAATTCTCTACCCCAGTGAGTTACGAAATTCAGTCATTGGTTATGTTCAAGACAAAGGTCCAACCTTTTGGTCACTATGAGAATTGAGGGATATGAGGGAAGTAGGAGTTGAGATTGACAATCATTCATGATGTTATTGAGTAATAGAGCAGGGTCAAGGGGCTGCACAACCTCCTCTTGATCTTAATTTTTACGTTCATATACAATGGCTTTTACAACTTTAAAAACTCTATATCATATGACCTCAGTCAAGTTTTACTATTCCTTCCTGTAATGATTGGAATGAGGTTGGCCAGGTAGATCTCATTGACTATGAGTTCCCTGACTGGGGCTGTTAGCCTGAGCCATTCCGGGAGTCCAGGCTGACAGATATAAACATAAGTCTCAGGAATTCTCACTGTGGGCCCTGTCTCTGAGCTAGCTGGTCAGCGTCCATGTATTGTGCACATGTAAATAAAGGGTGACTTGGTGTTGGGATACCGGCCTCCCTGGAGTTATTTCACTTCCCAAAGGTACTTTAAACATTGCTTTGGAAAATCAGTTGGCTTTAATGAAGGGTTTTAGAAGTTGCATTTTAATTACATGCTGGTCAAGCTTGGGCACACCAATCTTTACTGTAAATCCCTCATACTGTCTTACTAATGTTAGTGACATTTAGGTTTAAGATAATGGCACTCACAATGTAGCCTCAGTGCAGCTTTGAACCATAACAGGCAACCCATTTCCCCTCACTAGGGTTCTGACAAAGTGATTCCAGAATTCAAAGTTATAATGTCATAGTTGAATCAAGGGACTTTATTTACTTTCTTTTGTTACTTAGTCAGAAGATAAGCTTTATTGAAAAACTGTTGAGTTGTCATTTCATAGCAGTGTATTGAAATGTTTTGCTCAAAGTTTTACTGCCCTCTACTGCTTATGCTGAGCTATGAAAAGTGATGTGAGTATTCAAAATCAACTCCTAAATGATTAACCCTTTATCCTGTGACTGTGACCCATTTCCAGTGGACAGAGATAAACTGTTCTCATTGGCAGTAAACATGGGAACCAGAGGACACTGATTTAAGGGAATGTGGGAGGACATGTTGAGACATTTAACAGACCATATCTTCAATTCATGGAGATATCAGGTTACTATTACTCATTCCTTTTCTAAAATATACCAACACTGAAATCTAACTTTTTGAAAAGTCCCTTTGTTGCACTTGTAGATTCTGGGGTCACAGTTTCATTCTCCTGAGCATGTGCTTTATCTGGGACAGTCCTCCCTCATGTTTCATTCGCAATTCTTACAGACATTTTCTTAATGTGATACATATGCAAGCTTAAATTTTTCCATTCACCAATCACCATATTGTGCTCATTGACCTACTTTGGCTACTATTTCAACAACATCTCAAATTTAATGTTCTCATTTTTATGTCATTTTAACAGCAGCAGCAGCTTGTATTTCTATAGCTCTTAAAGTGGTAAAATGTGCAAAGTAGTTGACAGAGGTGTAGGTAAATGATTTAGGATCGGTGACCAACATCTTGGTCAAACAGGTAGATTTTGAGCATCTTAAACAAGCTGGAGAGGAAATTCCAGAGTATGGGGTCGCAAACAGCTGAAGTCAGAGTCACTAATAATGGAGTGTTTGCAATCCGAGATGTTTAAGGGCCAGAATTGTGAGATGCAGAGACAGCAGAAAGTTGCAGGGCTAGAGGAGACCACAGGCTTTGGGAAGAGTGGAGCATGGAGGGATACACATCTAATATTGCATGTTGTTTAACTGGCAGCCATTACAGCCCAGTGAGCATGAGGTAAGGTGGGTAAACAGGAGAGAGTGCAAGTTCAGGTGGGAGGACACATTGAGACATTTAACAGACAATATCTTCAGTTCATGGAGATGTCAGGTTGCTATTACTCATTCCTTTTCTAAAATGTACCAATATTAAAATGTAACTTTGTCGAAAGGTCCCTTTGTTTGCACTTGTTGTAGATTCTGGGGTCACAGTTTCATTCTCCTGAGTATGTGCTTTTACTGGATGGTCCTCCCTCATGTTTCATTCGCAATTCTTACAGACTTGTTCTGGAAAGGGTGGGGACATGGAGGGGTACATGTCGAATATTGAGTGTTGCTTAACTGGCAGCCATCATAGCCCAGGAAGCTTGACGTAATGTGGCTAAACAGGAGTGAGTGCAAGTTCAGGTGAGGGCAACAGAGTTTTTGTTAAACTTGCGATTTATGGAAGATGCCAAATGATAGGGTAGCCAGTGGTGAATTGGAGTTACCAAATCTAAAAGGAACAAAGATAAGGGTCATGGTTTCTGTAGTGCAGCAGGTGGACTGAGGCCAGAATCGCAGAATTGTTATGGTGCCATTTGATCCACTGCATCAGTGTTGGCTAGTGTGGAGAGAGGCATGTATACAGATTGCATACGTTGCATTACACTATACTTATTTGAATTTTTTTTGTGTGTTGCAGGTTGCAAGGCTGATGGAGATGGGCTTTTCTAGAGTAGACGCAATGGAAGCTCTGAGAGCAACCAATAATGACCTTAATATGGCCACCAACATCCTGCTTCAGCACTGACAACAGCAGGTCATTTACAGGGACTATACACATCTGACTTCAGCTTTCTTCATGCACATATTGAGATTGCACTGGGCAGCGCAGAAGTCAGAAATGTGTGGGAAGAGAAGGGATGTACCTGATTTAACATCGTAAGAGCTGATTATATTTTGGTATCAAGTCTATGTAAGAATCACAAAAGGTTTAGATTTAAGGGAACAGACCTAGGACAGTCATAATGTTAATAAATTAAGTATTCAAGTTCTCAAAAGGTGCGATTCAGCAGTTTTTCTAAAAGCAAATTAATGTGTTGGTGTATCAAATGGAATTCAATTGTTCAATAAACTTGTTTGTTTAATACAGCTTGTTGCTTCTCTCTTGGCTCAATGATTAAAACAATCAAATGTATAGCATCTCTGTCTCATCCATATTAAAAACTTTCATTTACATTTTCAAACCTTTGCTCTTTCCCCACATTACAAGGTTATCTAATCTCAACAGCTTGTCAAAAATGTGATCCTGTTGGAATAATCCCTGCCTCTGAGCCAGAAATACCAGGTACAAGTCCCACTCCAGGAGACCAGCCATGTTGAGTATCAACTTGTGATGGTCTCCAATATTCTTAGTCAGCCAGGTGTTGGAACAAAATTGAAGCCTCTACCACCACAATCTGTAGCTCCAGCTACAAAATGGATGCAAAAGTGTACGTTGTCACTAAAGTATGGACTTCTTGAGAGGAGGTTTGGGTGTTGGTTAATCAAGTTGGTACAAACAGAAATTGATTTCAAACCCTGTTCTAGCTGGGGTGATTTTGGGACTTCTAACCTTACCGTACTCATGGTAGCAGTCATGGTGCTATGATTGAGACCTGCCTTTGGATAGAGAACTGAAGAAGAGGACTCCACCAGGATCAGGATTTAACAGAAAAGAAAACAAGCTGTCAATGTCACTTTCTGCAAAAGCTGCTGGTGAAATCTTTCATTAACACGATACAATGATGAACAGAGTACCGTATGTGTGACAGTGTATCCTGGAATGAAAATCAGATTGACTCATGCAAGAACCTGTTTGTGTAAAATCTTTTATTGTTCTGACTGACTAAGAAATGTTACCACCTTCTAAAGATACAGTGGAAGAACTTACTGATTACACGGCCAAATAGGTTGTATCAATGATACACCTTCCCAGATCATCAAATCATGAGAATCTTCTCACTGCTTTTCCCTCCCACCCCTTGTCATCAGCTTATATATCCCCTCTTCCGATTTGTGAAGAAGGGTCATTGGACACAACATTAGCTCCGCTTTCTGTCCCCAGATACTGCTGAACCTACTGAGTTTCTCCAGCAATTTCTGTTTTTGTTTCAAATCTGAGGAAAGACATGATACTAGAGGTTCTAGCCCAGATATAGGAATAGTGCCCCTAGTATTCTTTAGTGCGACATGTACAGCATTTATTTTTAAGAGCACTTAAAGTGAGACAAAACCATGAATCCCATTCTGAAGCTATAGCTATTTTAGATGTTTTGGAAATAAGTGTATTGCTGGGGCATTTTTTTCCACTAATTGCATTCTCATCAAACATATGTGCCATTAGGTCTGACAGAAATATGTTTAATCGCTAAAAGTTGGGCATTTGTTTCAACTCAACATGTCTTTTAACAGAAATAACACAAATAAGAAAAAAAGCTTTGGATTTCGTATATCGAAAAGATTCTTCTTTATTTGAATCTCAAATAATAGATAAATGCAGTTGTTAGTGCAAATAGCTGATGGTCAAAGGTGTGTGATCAAACCGAAAGTGTTTCAATTACTTTTGCTGATTACTTTAGAGTTCTGAAATAGCTGCACAGAGATAGGTGTCCTGTCACCATTTCACCCTTTATGTCACCATGGTCTCTAATCACCCAGTTCAGAGCCAATGTTTAGATCAGAGTGGCGCTGGAAAAGCACAGCAGGTCAGGCAGCATCCGAGGAGCAAGAGAATCAATATTTTTTGCCTGAAACGTCGATGTTCCTGCTCCTCGGATGCTGCCTGACTTGCTGTGCTTTTCTAATCTAATCTGATCTAAACTCTGGGTTCCAGCATCTGCAGTCCTCACTCTTGCCCAGTTCAGAGCCAGTCCCTAGAATGAGGAGACTCTTTGAACCTCCTGTTTACATCTGTCAGCCAGGACTCCCTGATTGTCCCAGGTGAACAGCCACAATCTTGGATCTCATAGTCAATGAGATCCCCCTGGGCCCTCATTCCAATCATTACTAGTTCAAATAAAAACAAGGCCCCAGAATTCTTCCGGAACCCAGATCTAATGCAGTGTGAGTCAGAGAATAGAGTTTGGAATTTCTTTGGAGTATTAATGGACTATCATTTTTGCTGTGGGTTTGCAACAAGCAATGTAAGCATTGAAAGGCATTAGCTTACATTTGGATCACAATAATCAAGGATTGATTTTAGCTTCAAAGATCTCCAGAGTTTGAAAACATTTAGGCAGTTTTCGAGGAGATTCTGACTGGGGTCAGAACAAGTCTAGATTCTCTCATAGAAATGGGTGAAAGTTCAGGGAAGGCAGCTTCTTTTGTGTAAAGGTTTAGCTTGTGATACAGACCAAGAATGTTTGGTTAGAAATTTGCCGATTATTAAAAGACCGAGAAAATCTAAACTAGTTTTGTGAATATTTGAGTAAAAATACTTCACAGTTCACAGGACATGAACTGAGGAGAATCAGAGGATAAAGAAGCATTTCAACCACTTTAAAGTGATGGTTTTGGGAAAGTAGATGAAACTTTGTTTTGCTGTGTTTTAAGATCTTGCAAACTGTGTTTGATATTTAGATAGTTTGATTTTTCTTCTTTTGTGTGATATATTTCTATTTTATTGTTCAAGAAGATCTGCAATTTCTTGTGCCTGTGTATCAGTGAATGATTACCTTAATTAAAACAAAAGATGTAGACTCAATTATAGCATTGAACTCATTAGGTAGTAACATTATCGCTTATCATAACACTATTTTGACCAGAACAAAGTTTGCAAACTCACTTATCAGAGTTACTTCCTGGGTTATGATAATCAGAAAAAAAGAGCTGAAATCTCCCTGAGAAAAATTACGCTGCTATACTGATTGTGAGGGATGAAAATGTCATTACATTGTTTCAGTTCTCAATTAATGCTGAATGTTATACTTTCTGGAGTTTAGAAGCAAGGGAGGTGACCTCAATGAAATGTGTAGAATTTGGGGAAGGCTTGGCAGGGCTAATGGTAATTTTAAAAGATGAAACAAGTTGACAACTTCCAAGATGAAATGAGGGACTGGCTCTGAATTGGCAAAAGTGAGGACTGCAGATGCTGAAAACCAGAGTTTAGATCAGAGTGGTGCTGGAAAAGCACAGCAGGTCATGCAGCATCCGAGGAGCAGGAAAATCCAGGTTTCGGGCAAAAGCCCTTCATCAGGAATATCCCTCCTCAGCTGGCGAGTCCAGAACATTGATCAAAGTTCCAGGATGGTCATTTTAAAGATGAAACAATTTGACAAAAGGTAGCAACTGTTCTCACACACCGACCTGGCAGCTAAGTTTCAATGGGCGTGGTAAACCAAAATATCACAACTCTAGGCAATACTGGTACATTTTGCTGAATATCATTTTGGACCGCTCCCTTCATGTTTTTTTTGTGGAAATTCTTTATTAAAGTTCATTGCAATGTAAGTGTTACAAACCTTCCTTTGGTTCTTAAAAGAAGTTTGGTGGTTCATTGAGTTTAAGTACCATTCATTATCTCCAGAGACTCTGAATTCAATAATTAAATATAATGGAATTAAAATCTCTTTAAATTAGTTATACTGTGCAACCCAGGATGCAATAAGTGGGCGTAAATTTTTAACTTGGTTCTTAATGCATCAAACCAGCCTTAATTCAGGAAAAATAAGTAAGTTGGTTATTTAGTTTTAGGAGTGACTAAGTACGCAATGGAAGATTCAACAAGGTGGAAAAGAAGTCTCTTCTGGAGTTGGGAGGAAGTGACGTTGTTGGAGCAGTGTGAGAGGAGCTTTACTCTGGCTGTGCTACTTGTCTTGTGAAAATCTAATCCTGGCACTTTAGGCCAGAAAGAAAGAGGGGGAGGGAGGGAAGCGATTTTTGGACAGGAAGCTGCGAGGTATGGATTTGCCAAAGATAACGCCTGTTCCTGCTGGCCCAAAATCATTCTGGTAACGTTATCTAACCTTGGGGATCTGTCTCTTCATTCCTCCCTTTACCTGTTTAGATTCCCTGAGATGGAGGTGATGGCCTAATGGTATTATCATTGGACTGTTAGTCAGAGATCCAGATAATGTTCTGGGGACCCTGGTTCAAATTCTGCCATGGCAGAGGGTGGAATTTGATTTCAATAAATGTCTGGAATTCAGAATCTAATGATGACCATTAATCCATTGTCAACTGTCGAAAAAAAAACCATCTGGTTTGCCAGTTTTCTTTTTTGGGAAGGACTGCCATCCTTACCTGGTCTGGCCTACATGTGATTCTAGACCCACAGCAATTTGGTTGACTCTTAACTGCCCTCTGGGCAATAAATGCTGCCTAGCCAGCGACACCCTCAACCCGTGAATGAATAAAGAACAAAAGATTCTCAAGGCAGAGTTTAAGTTTAAAAATTAAAGAGTGTAAAAATAAAGGCAGCCTTGGAGGACTTGCCTCTTGAGACCAGATTTGTCGCTTTACTATCTTCTGTTTCAAATTGGAAGTGGGTAATCGACCCCAACTTTCGTATGGGGAGGTGTGAATATTGTTCCCACACACTTGATTTCTTACTGAAAACATTTACTCTGTTGCATCGAGGTGCATAAATACTTTGAAAAAAAGGGACATAAATGTTATTTTGATTAGTCTGCATGATGCTGTTGCTGTGGTATTCATGTTTAACTGTTTATTGACAGGAAAAATCTGTGGCAAAAACTTTACTTCTGTATTTTAAGATAACAGTCCTTAATATCCAGTGATCCCAGTTGTCTCACTGCAATGTCCTGCTGTCAACTGAATCTTGCCTGTCACTCAGACTCCGAGATAACACAGGATAAGGCCATTCTGCCCATCATGTCTGCTCTGGTCAACCAATATCTGAACGTACTAATCCTATTTTCCAGCACTTGGTCCAAGAGCTCAGGTGGCTATGGCAATGCAAGGGAATTCTAAATACTAGGTAAATGCTTTGAGATACTCTGACCCAACCACCATTTCAGGAAGTGAGTTTCAGATTCCCACCACCTTCTTAGTTTTGGGGGGGGGGGGGGGGGAGGTAGGTGAGATGACAC
This sequence comes from Hemiscyllium ocellatum, assembly GCF_020745735.1. Lineage (NCBI taxonomy): Eukaryota > Metazoa > Chordata > Chondrichthyes > Orectolobiformes > Hemiscylliidae > Hemiscyllium > Hemiscyllium ocellatum. The sequence continues at coordinate 19,080,629 of NC_083406.1, read as the reverse complement.
ATTCTCCTTAGTTTCCCTCGGCATTCTACCACCTACCTTAAAACTATGCCTTCTGGCTATTGACTCTTCTACTAATTGAAAAATTGCCTTCTTACTCAGTCAATCTGTACCTCTCATAATCTTATATGTCTCCATCAGGTCCATCTCAACCTTTGATTCTCCAAGGAAAACACACCCAGCCTAACTATTGTTTCCTCGTAGCTCAAACCCTCCGGCCCAGGCAGCACCTGGCTGCTGAATTTCTTTTGCCATCGTCAGGTGAGATGGTGGCTTAGTAGGAATGTCACTGGCTCAGTAATGCATTGCTTAGGCTACTGGTAATGGGTTCAAATCCCATCATGGAGAATGGTGACATTTGCGTTTAATTTTCAAAAGCTGGAATTATAAAGCTAGCCTAATGCTGATCATGTAACCACTCTCGCTTGTGACAAAAACTCATCTGGTTCCCTAATGACATTTGGGGAATGAAATCTGCTGCCTTACTCAGTCTGGCCTACATGTGACTCTAGACCAACAGCAATGTGCTTCACTCTTAACTGCCTTCAGGTTAGTTAGAGATAGGCAATAAATGCTGGCCACTTTCCACAAATGAATGGAAAATTCAAGGCCATTCAGCCCACTGTTTTGGCTTTGGACTGATTGAAAAACACTGATTTAGACACTTGAGTGACCTGCTTCTTGCACTTCAATGCAAACATCTGTACTTGGTAGTGGTCTCAGTAAAGAACATCATAAGCTTGAACACTATCCATTTGAGTTTAGGCTTTAGGTGGAAGGAATCCCTGTACCATTAACAGAGTCAATCTCGAGAACAAGGAAACATTGATCAGTTACCAGCAGATTTGTCAAATATTGTACCCACGTATTGGATTACTAAATCAGTTGCAGAGTTGATTCTGTTCTAATCATGATGGTCCAGGTGAGAACCCCTCAAAAGATTTCAAGAAAGTAGCTCGGACCCTAACTTTGTTAATTGTTTTAAGCAGGTGTAAAGTGGATATTCCAGGAGGGATGCAGCTGGCCCAACCACTTAGTTTTAAACAGAACGGAACTTATTTGCAAGATTTACAAGAAAAGATTTACAAGGATGTTGCCAGGGTTGGAGGATTTGAGTTATGGGGAGAGGCTGTTTTCCCCAGAACATTGGAGGCTGAGGGGTGACCTTACAGAGGTTTACAAAATTATGAGGGGAATGGAAAGGGTAAATAGACAAAGTCTTTTCCCTGGGGTGGGGAAGTCCAGAACTAGAGGGCATAGGTTTAGGTGAGAGGGGAAAGATACAAAAGAGACCTGAGGGGTAAGCTGTTCACATAGAGGGTGGTGCATGTATGGAATGAGCTGCCAGCGGAAGTGATGGAGACTGGTACAATTGCAACATTTAAAAGGCATTTGGATGGGTATATGAATAGGAAGGGTTTGGAGGGATATGGGCCAAGTGCTGGTAGCTGGAACTAGATTGGGTTGGGATATCTGGTCAGCATGGACGGATTGGACTAAAGGGTCTGTTTCCATGCTGTACATCTCTCTGATTCTATGATTACTGAATGAAACACAAAGCAAAAGAGAACAGAATATAGAATAACTTAACCTATACGAAAACCCAACAGATTTTCCCAACTTAATGATGCTGTTCCAAATACTAGCAACAATCCCCATTAACACTGCTTAGCACAAAAGGTAAAATCAAACATAGGGTCTTACAGGAGAGAGAGATGGCAGAGAGATTCAGCATGGAACACCTTCTTCCATGGAGCTGTTTCTTGGAGCGGTAGCCTCACAGACTAACTGCTTTCAGTAAACAGTCAGACTGCTAAAACCAAACCAAACCAGAGCAAAGCTGATCTGGGAGAATTGGCCACTCCCCTTTCTTGTGCAAGTGTTTTTTTTAAACTTGAAAGCCTTTTACCCAAGGCTGTATCTGTTAACTATAATCAAACTGGCCCTAAAACCCTTCTCCATCCTCATGACCTCTCCTACCTGCCAATCTTCCTTCCCATCTATCCGCTCCATCTCCTATCTGACTTATCACCTTCATTCCCATCCCCATCCACCCATTGTACTCTCCAGCCCCACCTCCCTCCCATTCATCTCTTCACCCAGGCGGCTCCCTGCCTTCATTCCTGATGAAGGGTTTTTGCCCAAAACGTCGATTTTCCTGCTCCTTGATGCTGCCTGACCTGCTGTGCTTTTCCAGCATCACTCTAACCTAGACTCTGATTTCCAGCATCTGCAGTCTTCACTTTTGCCTAAAACCCTTCAAACCTAGACTTTTCAGAATTGCTGCTTTTACGACCTCTTTAAAAAAAAAGCCAAAGACAGCATAACCTTGTTATAGGTGCAGCATCATCACACAATATTCTATAATAACTGTGTCAACTTCAAGTTAATCTGAGTCTAGGGACACCTCATTTACTTTGCTCTGAATTTCATTTAACAACTGAAAGATGTAGGTTTGTGCTCTGAGGAGAATAGCAGAATCTCCTTATGGGTATTTTAGCAATGCATTTCACCTAAAATGAGGAATAATATTTCATCTTGCTCTTGAATGCTGCTTGTACAAGTATGATTTCACCATTGAAGTTGCAGAACTTTTGTACCTTCTGCTTATCTGTGCAATTGAATTTTGCCTAGAGACTATAGATTCTACAGACTAATCTTCCACATAAAGCTGTTTTAGTTGCATAATGGACATAACCTGCACATTAGTGGATGTATCGATTCTGGACTAGCTCACAGTCTGATAGCTAACCCAATTTGTTAAATGTCCAGGCTTTCCTGGCTTAGTAGTTCTTGGTAGGGAGAACTAATTGGATACTTTGCAGAGCAAGTGTGACCCGCATTGGTGATATTTCCATCATTGAAGAAAAACAAGGAAGAAAAATGCCTGTATCTCAAAGCAGTAGCATTTAAAAATGTTGGTGCATCTGAAATGAAAAGTTGACATAACTGTCCTCTGTATCTTTCAAACAAAGCCCCCAGCTTTTGTCCTGAGTCATATGAAGATCTGTCATCTTTTGTAATGTTCTGAATGGATAGGCCTAAACCTTGACATTTAATGAGAAAGAGTTTTGTGCAGGTCAGATCTGGGTGGTGCACTGCAATTAGCTTTTGGGCGTGTATTCACATTGGACAAAATACTGATAGATCCTTCACGTTGATTTGGACATTTTTTTTGGACAAGGAATCCTCTGATCTAAGTTCTAAGGGAAAGGGTAATGATGAAATATTGGATTGAGGTTCCTTCATGAATTTACAGAGGAATCCAGGGAATGCTAAAGGAGCCAATGGGAAAGGATGTACACAATATTCATAGCACATCACAGAGAGTTGGAGCCGAATATGTGATCACTCCATTTGTATTTGTGAGCAGAAACTTGTCACCCATCCTTGATCACCTAGCTATCCACCTGCCCTTCATGCTAGAAATGAACACCACTTGGTCTATGGGTGGTATTGTTACAAGATCAAAGGCAGAAAGGACTAGGTTATCACTTATGCCACTCAGTGTCTCAAGCTGACTGAGAGGAATATGCAAAATATCTCCAGTATGAAGTACAAACTGCTGGTTTTGATGTGGGCTATTTCCGAGAAGTTCAGAGACATTCTGGTCAGTGCAGAGTTTGAAGTGTTTACCAGCAACAACCCCCTCAGGTACTTTCAAACATCACCACGCTGGGAGAACCAGAGACCCAATGTGTGGCTGAGCTCAAACAGTTTCAATTTTAGATCAGAAATAGGTCAAACACAAGTAATGCAAACGCTAATTCCCTTGACTGCCAAAGGAAGTGGTAGAGATGGGTACAATTACAACATTTAAAAGACATTTGGAGAGGTACATGGATTGTAAATGTTTGCAGGGATATGGGCCAAATGCAGGCAAATGGGACTAGTTCAGTTTAGCAGGCTTGGTCAGAATGGACATGTTGGGCTGAAGGGTCTGCTTCCACGCTTTATGAGTCTAGATGACACTATTACAAGCCTGAGTAAGAAAAGCAAGACAGCCATACCTAGTTGTACGATCCTATGGCTGATACTATATTCATGCCACAGGTCAAAGGCAGAATTTTGATCATCTATTTTCAGTATGATTGTAACACATCTGCTGAGGGAGTCTAAATTGGTTCAAAAAAAGTGTTGAGGTGCTGGAGGAAGGTCAGGGAGCAAGATGAAGTTCTCTATCAGCTGGTTTATGACAGAGAGAGAGGGGGGTGAAGCAACTCATCATCTCTATCATCAAGTGTTAAGTGCAATTCATGATCAAGTGGGACACCAAGTAACAGAAAAGACAACTGAGCTGATCAGGGAGTGGTGTTACTGGCCTGGGAGAGCTGTTGGTGTTTATGATGACTGTCAAAATGACTGGGAGATGTACTTGAGTAAAAGCAGGGAAGCAACTTTAACGGTGGCCTTAATGCATCCAAATGTTTTCCAAGAAAATGGAATACAGAGTATCTGTTTCATAACCTTTGAGTCATAATGTTGTATTACAATTTACTTGTAGATTTTGTTTTCTTTGATAAACCATCCTCTGCCAAGTCAGTCACTGGATACAGGGCACACCTGTGTTTCTTATGATGACTGCTTTCAAGTAGCTATTACTTGTATATAGTTTTTCTTCAATCTGAGTCCCATGCCATGATAATACCCTCCTCCCCTAGCAATACCTTCCAAAACCCGAGTTCCACCATCCTCAAAGAGAAGAGCTGCAGGCAAATAGTAGTGCCACCATCTGCAACTTCTCTTTTGCACCATCCTAATTTCGAGCTACATTGCTGTCTCTTCACTGTCGCTAGATGCTAATCCTGGAACTCACTTCACAACAGCATTGTGTGTGCACTCACGCCAAAAGGCCTGGTGCAATATAAGAAGGTTCCTCACCCCACAGTCTCCTCAAGGGTGATTAAGGATGGGACAGAAAATGCTGAACTTGCCAGTGATCATCTCATATACTCCAATGATTAAAGAAAGTGGTATATTTTGCTTCGTTAGTTGAAAGACAAATCAGGTTCATTGGGCATGATGGGATTTAATCAAGTTAACTGAAGCTTGAAGAAATGCAAACGGTGTTTGTAAGTTAATGATGTTTGCATGCACTTTTCCTTTGTTCTGTCTTGTTGCTTTTATCTGGCAAGGCACACTTTTCAGATGTTATCAGAGGGCAGAGATAACAATCCAAAGCAGGTGTGTTGTTTCCGTATTTTAGATATTTTCTAGCATAAAAATGTTATGCCATCATTATAAAACTTGGTATGATCTGTCCTCATTCCCATATGTTTCCACATGATTATGTTTTAACTCATTCCTGAAGGGCTGACCTTTTATCACTCACCCTCCTTAAATCAGAGCTCCTCCAAAGCTCTACTGTCTAAATCCTAACTCTCACCAGGTCCTACTCGCCCATCATCACTGTGCTCACTGACCTACATTTGCTCCAATATTCTAGCAAAACCTCAGGTTTTAAAATTTTCATCTTTGTTTTCAAATCTCTCCAGACTCTAAACCATCACCACCTTTCTCTTCCCCCGCCCCCATCCCTAGCTGTCTCCTGTGAACACCTAATGCCAAATCTCCATAGTATCCTCCAGGTCTAGACTTCTTCACATCACAGGTTCATATCATTTCACTGCAGGCAGGGATGGAGCTGTGCCATGGTCTCGATCTTAAAAGTTCCTTTTCAGAGACTTAGTCTTTCTTTCCTCCTTTTAGAATGCTCCTTAAAACCTGTTTGTTCACCTGCCCTAATATCTACTGATGTGGATCTGTGTCAGATTTTGTTTGATTATATGTCTGTGTTCATTTATTACATTCAAGGCACAGAATAAATACATGTTATTGGATTATACAGAAAAGTCCCTTGATTCATTCAGTTGGAAAAACAATTTGCTTCTCAGTCATACTTGAACTCATCTCATTCATATCATGCGATTGTCCTGGTATTTAGTAGGCAAATTTTAATGCTGATTGGTTGACATTTACATGTGATGTGCAATATGATCAAACTCAGCACATCTTCACCACATTTGCAAGCTAATGAATTTTACTCATACAATGTAGAATGTCCTAATGATGATTAAATTCTCAATGCTATGAAATATACACAGAGCCTGCAGCCCTTGGCTTAAATATTTTATCGCAGTGCTGTAAAATGATTCTAGGTTAGTGCAAGGTGCCAGGATAAATCGATTTCACTGGTAAATACTTAAGTGCACCTATATTAGACCATCCCAAGAGACTGCTTTGATTCACTTCAGTTTCACCCGAGGAGGAGTAAAATATCATTTTGAACTGTTTGAGCAATATACTTTTGTGACTTGGATACTTAATAAACCTGTTAATGATTGATATCATGAAAAGCAGAATATTGTACTTGCATACAAACGCTTGCAGGCTTGCCTTATGTAAATATTGTCATTGTTCAGAAATCTGATTCATTTGCTGGGAATTTGTTTTTACAAATTGCCTGTTTGACTTTAGCTTAGGAACGGGAGTGTACCATGCAACGCTTTTGAGTCTGTTTTGGCATTCCATTAGATGGTTGCTGGTTCGTAACTTCGTTCTCTGCACTTGCCTCTATTTCATACCTTTGATATCCATACCCAACAGTTATCCTATACCCCTCTGAGTTATCCACCTTCACCTGCATCCAAGTAGAAAAAAAATCCCATCATGTCATGGATTCTATATCATATGTGATGTCCTGGAGATATATACAGAGGCTGCATTTTATTTCATTACTACAGAGAATGTGCTCATCCCTGCACTGTTTTCTTATGGGTGCCTATTTGAATCTGTGCTACAAATGGCGGCACGGTGCCTCAGTGGTTAGCACTGTTGCCTCACAGCACCAGGGTCCCAGATTCAATTCCAGCCTCGGGCAACTGTCCTTGAGTCTGCATGTGTTTCCTCCCACAGTCCAAAGATGTGCAGGTCAGGTGAATTGGCCAAGCTAAATTGCCCATAGTGTTAGGTGAAATGGGACTGGGTCGGTTACTCTTCGGAGGGTCGATGTGGACTTGTTGGGCTGAAGGGTCTGTCCCTACACTGTAGGGAATCTAATCCTAATGTAGACAGAAGAGAATTAATTATTTATGTAGTGTGTTTCAGGATGCCCCAAAGCACTTCCCAGCCAAAGTACATCTTGAAATGTAATCATTGTTATATTATCGTAACAAACACAACAACTTGACCGCAGCAAGCTTCCACAAGAAATTACCAATCCATCTGTCCATTTAGTGATATTGGTTGAGGGATAGGGTTACCCTGCCCCTGCCCCAATTTCCTTCAAGATAGTGCTAATGGATCCAGAATGTCCACCTGAGGTGACTTCAGTTTAATTTTTCATCTAGAAGACAGTATTCTCAGAGTGCAGCACTCCCTCGGTATTGCACAAGAGAGTCACTAGACATTGTGTTTGTCTTTGGAGTGGGACTGAACCCATAACTTTCAGACTTGGACACCTGAAATCGATATGATATATACATTTATTCTGAAATCATGCAAATAGATGCAAATTATTTCTGTTCAAGCTTCATCTCAGAGCTCCCTGTTGATTTTTCTCCTGTAATCAGCCCTCTCCTGAGGATGATTACTTTAGGTGCGGTATAGTTTGCACAGACAGACGGAATTGCACAGAGCATCATGCAGTTTGCTTTCAATGGACAAATGTTTTAGGTAAGTGTTTTGAGGCTATAAAACCTAATAACATTTCAAAGCCCAACTTTCAGTCTTAATCAGCATCATATGGGAATAGAGCAGGGGAATGGGAGTAACTGGATTGTCCTATAGAAAGTGAGCATATACCTGCTTGGTTCATAGCGTTAACAGGGCATAAGTGGAAGCCAATGTACGCTTTCAGCAGATGTTACTGGACAGAAGAATGCAATTGAAACTGACTCACTTTTCCAACAATGCTGCGGTGTTCACCAAGAAGCATCTCTCCAACTTCTTGTTACTACATTTTACGAAGGCACAGCCTTTATATTATGGGATGTGAGTGGTCATTTCCCATTGCTGATTGTCTAAGTCCCCCAGCAGTTTGTGGTGAAGCGGCGATTTCCTGTGAGTTGAGAATGACCTGGATATCCTGCATGATTTGCGCTGCTCCACCAGTAGCTTCCTGACGACGGCAACGCATGCTCAGACTTTTGTGACTCTAAAGAAAAGGTTGAATTTGTACATTAATTACCCATTTAATTCATGCAGAAAGTGAAATCCCATAATTAACAGTGTAAAGACTAATTTAACCATAATGGCCAATCAACCCTTCTAGCCCAGAAAGAAATCCAATAATCCCCAAGCAGTGAAAATTGTCTTGAGGTTTTACAAGAGTATCAAAAATTCTCCTGTCTGACTAGCCTAATGTAAGGTATCATTTTTTTTCTCTTTCTATCCTGACTTGGATCTAAATCACCTGATTTCCTTTTCCACTGAGCAGCTGTTTTGCTCAAATTTTAAATCTCATTGGTTGAGGAGATAGAGTGTTGGTCTTTTCAGTCACTGGGGTCCCAGATGCTCCATTGCCTTCACTGCATCTCTTATAGATTCACACTCACTGTGAGTTTGTGTCCAAATGGTTAGGGAGTAAGTGAACATAAACTTCCTCATGGAAATATGGCAGTGGAGTAGGGCTTCTGAGCCCAGGGCCCGTCTGATCTGCTGTTCTTTTTGTTTCTATTCTTGTTTTTCTTGTGTCATCTCTTTTACTTTATTTACCTTATTTAGGTGAAGAGCTTGTTCATGGTGACAGCATTGATAGTGGCAGATAGGTTCAGCAGTGCAGTCTCAGGGGGAATGGGCAGTGAAGTCTCCAAGAGGGGTGGCCAGCAGCGTTGTCTCAGTGGGGGGCCTGGCAGTGTGGTCTCCAAGGGGGTGAGCAGCAGCACCATCTCAGTAGGGGGGGGCCTGGCAGTGTAGTCTCTATGTAGGAGGAGGGGTTCATGGGCAGCAGCACCATCTCAGTGGGGGGCCTGGCAGTATGGTCTCTTTGGGGGGGGGTGAGTTTGTGGGCAGCAGGGCCATCTCAGTGGGGCCTGGCAGTGTAGTCTCTGGGTGGGAGGGGGGTTCATGGGCAGCAGCACCATCTCATTGAGAGGTCTGGCATTGGGGTCTCTGGGGAGCATTGGGAACCGGCACCATCTCAATGGGGTCTCTGGGGATGGGGGTCATGGGCAGCAGCACTATCTCAGTGGGAGGGCCTGGCAGCACAGTATCTGGGGTGGGGGGTGGGGGGTTGGGGGGGTGGGGAGGTCATGGGCAGCAGCTCAGTCTCAGTGAGCGCCTGGCAGCATCGAGCCATTGCAGCAGTGCCATAGGCATGTTTTCTGCATCATCGAGGTGGTTCTAGTGCCGACTCATGGCTGCAGCTGCGGAGGCAGGTTTGGGTTACCAGCGGCCTCTGCATCCAGTGCAGATTCATGGCGGCAGCAGCAGCAGAGGCAGGTTTAGGTGCAGCACGAGACCTGACGGCATCAACAACAGCTGCATTGGCGAGGTACACCCAAAGCAGACTCAAGGCGGTGGCAAGTTTGGGCTGGCCCAGTACGGGCAATTGGTAGTATCTGCATTGGCGAGGTCCATTGAGGACTCATAGTGGCGAGGGTATTGATGGAGACAAGATGGCACTGAAGAGCAGTAACTTCTGTTCCAGTGACAGCAGCGAAGGGGACTTGTGCCGGGCCACCAGGCCTAACAATGCACTTAACAAGAAGGACTGTAAAATTGGTCACTTCCTTGACTTCTTCATATTTCTGCCATTTGGTTTATTTTTCTGTGTTTTAAGATGATGCCAGAGAGTGGCACCACTATGCAACACTTTAAATGCACGTTGTAACAGGATATAAGTGACAATAAATTAATCAAATCAAATGTAGCCAAATACATATCCCCCACTGGAGCAAGCTCTGGCCCATATATTTCAAAAATTATACTTTTATAGATTATATGCAATGCAATTACTTTTCTTAAACAACCAATCAGGATAGTTTAATGTGATTAGCTGAGAATGTACAGCAACAAATTGAAGTTTTGATAATGTATGAATTCAATTGCACCAGATACAGAGGAACCTTGATTAGATTCCCTACAGTATGGAAACAGACCCTTCAGCCTAACCAGGCCACACCAACTCTCCGAAGAGTAACCCATCCAGACCCATTTCCCCTCTGACTAACGCACCTTACGCTATGGCCAATTCAACTGATCTGCACAACTGTGGGAGGATACGGGAGCAAACCCACACAGACACGGGGAGAATGTACAAAGTCCACACAGACAGTCACCTGAGGCTGGGATCAAACCTGGGACCCTGGTGCCGTGAGGCAGCAGTACTAACCACTGAGCTATATCTGAAGGACGCTGGTGGGTAGTATTCTGCTCAGTTAATTGAATGCTGGATAATCAATGCTGGGTAACATAATTAGCCAGACTAATTAGCCAGACATTGGGACCTTGCGATCTTACTCAGATCATCCAAAAATTCGGTTAGTCGAAAGCAATATAATCTATTCTCTCTATTTTATTTTGAACATATTTAAGTAAAATTAATTTAACAAGCTGGTTAAATGATTTGATTTTAACAATCCAAGACAGCTCAATGTTATTTTGTACATATTTAAATTTTATGGAGCACTTACTGGGACCACAAAGGAAATAGAGCTGTATCATTGATAGTGGAAGACAAGTAAATAACAGACAATTAATCTGACATTTTATCTCTCAACTGTCTGTTTACGGCAGCTATCTCTTCATCTACCTTTTTTGTTCTATTTTTCTCCACCTACTGAGGGTTTCAAGTCAGCAATCCAGCAAGTCTTCAGGAAATATTACTAAGGCAGAAACAAAGACAGAAATTGCTGCAAAAGCTCAGCAAGTCTGCCAGCATCTGTGAAGAGAAATCAGTGTTAACATTTCAGGTCTGGTGACCCTTCCTCAGAACTTCCCTGTTAGAGGTGCTGCCTTTCAGATAAGATGTGAAACCTGGGCCCTTCTGCCCCCACAGGTGGCAGCAACTCCCCAATGTTGCTAATTTTGAAGAAGAGGATGTAACATTTCCCCAGGCAATCTTTGTCCAGCAGCCAACACTGCAATGGGTATTGTCTGGTTCATTGTAACACTGGTGTTTGTGGGGGATTGATGGGTGCAGATTTGGCTGCTGTTCGTCGTTTGCACATCCACTTTTCAAAAGCCTCTCTCGGGCTGTGTAGCACTCTGCAGTGTTCTGAGGTTAAAGTGTTGCTTGGGAAATGCGAATCCTTTTTTTCTTCTCACACAGATTTGTGCCTCATCAGTCTGCAGTTCCCTCAGGGAGGGGGAGCTAACTGAAAAATCATGGAGGAAAAATCTCTTTCCATGTTAATGGGGCTCTTCTTAACAAACAACTTCTGCATCATTCAATTCTTCATGTTGCTACCTTCCTACAATGTCAGCTCCTGATTTTCAGTGCTCCCTCAATGGCAAACATGGCAGGATCTCAAGTTCTGGAATTCCCTCCCTAAAACTTTCATGGCACTCCCTCATCCCATAGGATTCTTCTTGAAACCTACATCATTAAATTTTCCCCAATATCTCCTTACATGGCTCAATGTCAATTTTTGTTTGAAATCTCTCCTGTGAAGAGTCTTGGGCCATTTTAGTAATCTACAAAAAAAAACTTTTGTTCTGTTAATAGCTCAGCTATTTAAAGATATAGACAGACATGAAACCAATTTCCTTTCCAAGGAACTTGCTTCTATAAAGTCCAAAGCCTAATAGGTGTGTTGTGGCTGAAGTAATGCTGTTGACTGACTAAGCCATTGGCTCGAGTTAATATTCTCCAATTGATAGAATTTAACTGCAATTAGTAAATCTATGACATAAAGCTAGTACTTGACCACAAAACTGTTGTGGATTGCTCTAAAAAATCATCTGGCTTATTGGCTGCACTTTGAGAGAAAATCTTCCATCCCTATATATATGTGACTCCATACTGCCCTCTGAAATTGCCTGGGAAGCCACTCAGTTTAACACAGTTATGCGTGGGCAATGAATGTTGGCTTTGTGAATAAGGTTCACATCCCTTAAAAAAATCAAAAACAAAGAATATAATTTTTCCCTCCCAGGAAGTAGCAAGAAGGGAATTCATTGGTTGTGTTTGCCCTGGCAAGATACCGACCCCCTGCTTGCCAGTACAGCAAGTGGATGCTGGGAAAGCAGATCTTTTGGCGACTTTCCCAATGAGCCTGTAATTGAGGCCTTTAACTCGTCAATTAACAGCCACATTAGGGCCTCAAAACACCATGAGTTCTGTTTGCTGCCTTCCTGGCAGATTGGAAAAGTGACTGATTTCCCAAGTGAGAAACCAGGGTGATCTAACAGCTGGGTAAGTGTGGACCTCATTTACCCCATCTAGGGGCACACCAAGGCAAGGAATGGAGGCAAATGGGTGGTTGCTGAAGGCCATGCCTCTGCCTCCATTCCCCCTAACCAACCTCTGAGACACCCTCTCAGTGAGACCTGAAAGAAAATGAGCCATGCTTTTTATAACTGGATCCCCAGTAAGCGAGGCCTCCAGAATGATCTGGAGAACCCTGCAGATTCTGGCCTCTGATTGGCTGGCAGGTGTCAATGCCTGTGATTTGCCAAGAAGCTCTTCAATCCATTCTTCTCTAGTTGTTTGGAACTCGGCTGACAAGCTTTCTTGTGTTACACTAGTGGTAAAGTATGGACTATCAATGTTTAACTTCTATCAACTAATTTTAATAACTGAGAGCTCTGTGGACTAAAATGGTTTCAAAAGGGAAGACATGCAGCCCTAAAATGGTTTCAGAAATCACCTGATTACAGATTGAGGACTTTGCCCGAAACGTCAATTTTCCTGCTCCTCAGATGCTGACTGACCTGCTGTGCTTTTTCAGGACCACTCTAATCTAAAGGAGAAAGTGAAGTCTGCAGATGCTGGAGATCAGAGCTGAAAATGTGTTGCTGGAAAAGCGCAGCAGGTCAGGCAGCATCCAAGGAACAGGAAATTCGACGTTTCGGGCATAAGCCCTTCATCAGGAAAGGCTTATGCCCGAAACGTCGAATTTCCTGTTCCTTGTGTTGCTGGAAAAGCGCAGCAGGTCAGGCAGCATCCAAGGAACAGGAAATTCGATGTTTCGGGCATAAGCCCTTCATCAGGAAAGGCTTATGCCCGAAACGTCGAATTTCCTGTTCCTTAGATGCTGCCTGACCTGCTGCGCTTTTCCAGCAACACATTTTCCACTCTAATCTAAACTTTGGTTTCCAGCATCTGCAGTCCTCACTTTTGCCTGCCTGACTACAGATTGAGGCAGGTTCAGGAAACCAATAAATGTAGAATAAATTAAACTGCCAGAACTGAACTTACCATTTTATCTGAAGACATTGAAACTAGTCAATTGAGCCAGGGGTCGAGAAACTTGCATTTCCTGGTTACACTTTTTGTGAAGAGTTACATAGATTGAACGTGAAATTGTTGCCTACAACTATTCAGCTTGTAACATCAATGGAGTCAAACTCTGGATTACACAAATGAATCATATTTATTGAATTGGAGAGGGCTCAGAAAAGGTTTACCAGGATGTTGCCAGGACTGGGGGGATTGTGTTATAAGGATGGGCTGGGGCTTTTTTCTCTGGAGCATAGGAGTTTGAGGGGTGACTTTATAGAGGTTTATAAAATCGTGATTGGTATAGATAAGGTGAATGGCAAAGGTCTTTTCCTTAAAATGGGGAAATTCAAAACTAGGGAGTATATTTTTATGGCAAGAGGAGAAAGATTTGGCAGGGACCTGAGGGGCAATGTTTTCACACACACTGGTTTGTACGTGGAATAATCTGCCAGAGGGAGTGGTAGATGCAGGTACAGCTACACATTCTTCTTCCACCTCCTTCCACCTATCACATCTCCATCGCCCCTCCTCCAAGTCCCTCCTCCCTACCTTTTATCTTAGCCTGCCTGGCACACTCTCCTCATTCCTGATGAAGGGCTCTGGCCCGAAACGTTGAATTTCCTGTTCCTTGGATGCTGCCTAACCTGCTGTGCTTTAACCAGCAACACATTTACAGCTACACATTTAACACATATTTAGATAGGTACATGAATAGGAAAGGGTTAGAGGGTCCATGAGGCAAGTGGGACTACTTTAGCTTGGGAAACTTGGTCAGCATGGACGAGTTGAACCAAAGGGTCTATTTCTGTGCTGTATGACTTTGAGCAGCTGAGAGACGGAATTTATAACAGCAAAGACTGTTATACACTTTTCTTTCCTCTTTCTCTCTGCCTCTTGAAAATTAAGACTTAATGAACCTGTCTTCACTGACAACTCAAGGATTCTACAAATTTCTGATGGAGATTCAATACTTCAACTAAGTTCAACTTTAATAATCTTAACAGTTTAGTTTTTTTAGCTATCTTGGTCTTCCTTTTTGTGCTAGCCACTCTTTCCTTCAGCTTTATACCTGTCTTTGGGAGTATATTTCATTTATTATTTTCCTTGGAGTTAGTTGGTCATGAAACTGCTCTTTCTTTCACAGAAGAAAAGTTTGTGATTGATCCTTAATGCTGATCGAGTGACAACACTTCAATTGTGTGCTGAAACGTATGAGAAGCATTTGTTGCAACCAGTTGAGGGCATTTAAAACAAAGTCAGCCAATTCACCCCTCCTGACCTGGTCATTACATTCCTGGTGGGCCAGTCACAATCTTGCACTTAAAACCCAGAGATTGGGTGGTATGGTGGCACAGTGGTTAGCACTGCTGCCTCACAGAGCCAGAGACCTGGGTTCAATTCCCGCCTCAGGGGACTGACTGAGGGGAGTTTGCATATTCTCCCCGTGTCTGTGTGGGTTTGCTCTGGTTTCCTCCCATAGTCTAAAGATGTGCAGGGTAGATGAATTGGCCATGCTCAATTGCCTGTAGTGTTAGGTGAAGGGGTAAATTATGGGGTAGCAGGTCGGTGTGGACTTGTTGGGCCGAAGGGCCTGTTTCCACACTGTAAGTAATCTCATCTAATAAAACTTCAGCCAAACTGTGATATTATGTTACCTTGAAATGTCTGGATTTATCTATTGGTGTGTGGCTTAATTGATCTACAGGTTTGTATTATCTCCTGAGTAAATGTTTCTATGCCTGTAGTGTGTTTATGGTGGTATCCAACTGCGTCTCTTCAGGAAGTTTAGTATCTTTTACTGAGCATCTCGTCAATTGAACTGTATTCGTTGATTCACAGCAAGGCCATTCAGCCCGTCATGTCCTTACCTGCTCTTTGAAAGAGCTACCCAATTAATCTCAAACCACACTCTTTTCCCATAGCACTGGAAGGGTTTTCTTTCACTTCTCTCTCATTCCCTTTGGAGAGTTGTTCTTGAGACTCAGTGTGTGTAAGGCTCCTCTGCTGGTTATTTGCTGATCATCCCAAATCTCTGTCATTTCATTACTGAGACTTCTGCCTTTGGCAACAATTTCTCTTTATATACTCAAAGTGAAATCACATTGTTTGACAGTTAAAAACTGAATGAGTTCTACTTCATCTGAAACCCTTTTGAATTAGAATATTGCCCTGTAAGAACTACCAGATATCTGCTCTATGGTAGCATGAGCAAGCATCTCGTAAGTGATACTTTCATTTATATTGTTGAGAATTAGAAATTTCCTTCCATGATGATTTGCATTGTCTGTTGAAATGTCTACGATTCTGTGCCAGTAAATTTATACTGTCAGCAACAATTAGAGACAACCAGATTTTGCTGGCAAGCATCAAAGATAATTAATTTCACTTCTGCAAACAGAGCTTTCGAATCTGTAAAGAAACTGAGAGTTTGGCCATAATGAGAGTCTGGGTTCTAATTTAATACCTTATCCCAAAGGCAGCTATCACAAGAGATCAATATCCTTAGTTGCAACAACAACACCTTGCATTTACCTTTAATATAATAAAATACCTAGGCCCATCACAGAAACAATCAAATAAATTTTAACATCAAGCCATCTTCAAGATGATGGTGGTGGCAGATCGGAGGGTTCAGGCTCTGTGCCCACACTCCCCTACTCACCTGGCCGGCCACATTCTTCTTTGTGTTTTTGTTTTGTCTTGTTCTCTTTTGAGTCAATTTTCCTCTTTTCTGCGGTTGCAGAAGTGGCAGGCGGTTGCTAGGGCCTGCTGCTGTGGGGGCAGCCCGGTGGATCTGAATGCCCATTCCCCCCGGCCATAGCGACTGTGGCTCTATTGAAGGTTCTACCATCGATGGGGCTGGTCCGTTCCCCCCGGCAGTGGGTGTGGCGATACAGCAATGGCAGCGTGGTGGCTCCAGTTCATTCCTCGTTGCTATGACGATAATGTGGCAGCTTCAGGCAGTGAGTGAAGTGGTGATGACTTCAGCAGCTTGGTGGGTCCAGTCTGTTCCTCCTTGCCAAAGCTTCTGTATTGGCTTCAGCAAGGGCAGGGAGCTGGATCTGGTCTGGGAATCCTTGTTTTGGTGGCTTTGGCAATGGCAGCCCCTAACCATTCCAGAAACCCAGGAGGGAACAAAAGATTAACTTTGTCCTAACTTGTCTCAAAGATTTCTTTTTATAATTTCCTCAATTAAACTGGTGCTGAGTTGTGACGACTTATACACATCTCACTGTATTTTCTAAAACACAAGTGATGATAGATTGCTATTCTAATCTAGGCAAAGTCTCAAGACAAGTGGCCAAGCATTTGGTGAAAGTTGTGACGCAACTGAGGAGAGGGAGACACAGAAACAGATAAGTGTAAGCAGATAATTTCAGAGCTGAAGGCCCAAGGCCCAGTCTTTGAGGGACTAGAGCAGCTCAGGGATCTTGGAGGGTTGTGGATGAAAGGAGGTTACAGAGATAGGGCAGGGTGAGACCATGGAGGAATTTAAAAACAAGGATGAGGATGTAAACATTGAGGTGTTGATAGGACAGCACGTCTGCCTTCCTGGGACAACAGCACACAGGGCAGCCCACAAGCCTACTGGATCTTGGCCTGCCCTTACACACCATCTGGCTCTCAGCCTCTCCGGCACACCTTCTGGCCATGTGTAGGACAACCCATCCCGAGTACCCCTTCTCAGGACGATAGCGCTCAGAACGGCCTACCCACCCTCCAGCTCCTGGGGCACCCTACCCACCCTGTGGCTCTCAGGGTGACAGCTTTCGGGATGACCTGAGAGCCTCCTAGCTCACGGTGAGGCCTGCCAGGCCCAGGGATACACAAGAACAGTGCAGGTGATAAAACCAGCAAGATGGAGTCAATTACCAACAAACAGAGTCCCTTCTGGTGCAGAGCCCATTACCAGAAACAGTTCTCTTCAGAATGCACAGTTCTTTCCCAGGAGCAGAGTACACTCCAGTACTTGGAGAAACATAGTCCACAACCAAAGGCAGAGTTCACTCCTGAAGGCAGCAAATGCACACCCCACAGCACGCTCACACAGGTGTTCCATCTCCATAGAAGCCTGGTCCATCCACAGAGGACCAGGCCTACTCACAGAAATATAGTTCATTATAAAAGGTGCACTTAACTCACAGAAGATGGTCCTCTCCAACAGGCAGAGTCCATTCCAACAGGCAGCAAATACACAGGTGTTCAGTCTTTACAGAGGCCTAGTCTACCCACAGAGCACCAGGCCTACCCACAGAGGAACAGTTCATCTGGAAAGGTGCATTACCTCATAGGGATTCAGTTCAAACACTAAAAAGTGAAAATATATGCAAAAAAGAAAGAAAACCAGAGTGCAAGGACTAAGCCCTGCCACAAAGTCAGCATAGTCCTTTTCTCAAATATGAAAGAAAAGAGGAACACACCAGGCTATACCTAGCCAGTGAAACAACAGTTCCCTAAAGAGAACTGAAATACACCTGAAACACATTGACTGTGTCGATCAGACAGTTTAGAAATCTGTCTTCAATAAAAAGAAAGGAATACCAATTAATAAAACTGGCTGTATAAATCAGCCAGTTTAAGAATCGGGGTTTCCCCCAAAAAGCAGAAACCAACAACAGTACACATTGGCTGAATTGGTAGATTCTAAATCTTTTGTTGATTTTTTTTATCAGGATGGCCTACCCACCATCTGCCTCATCTCTTTTTTTTGTGAAGGAAATGGGTTTGAAGTAACTACACAGAGGCCAGTATCCTGTTACCAAGTCATCTCTTGTTTGTTTGTTTTTTTTTGTTGGTTGGGGAAATAATACACTCCACACCCTGCGGTGCCCACCTTTTCCTGAACAGCTCAAGGGTGTTGGCGGACACCACTTGCTCCTTCTCCAGAAACACCCGCGGTTAATGTAATCGCGGAAGAGGGGCAGGCAATCCACCCTAACAACCCCCTCCACAGCCCGCTGCCTGGACCTGTTTATGGCCAGTTTGGCCAACATTCCTGTTTATTTTTTTAATTCATTTTTTCCATTACCCCACACTACCGCCTAACTGCAGTAGTGGCTTATTTTCCCCCCTGCACCCATGTTGTGTGTGTGCAGGTGTGAGACACAGTGAGAGACACAAAGTGCATGAATCTTTATTCAATTTCCACCACCAGGAAGATAGGAAAACACCCGAGTGGGCAGTGACAAGCAGTGCCCTTCATCATCCTTTGTTTATTTTTTTTCTTTCATATGGGGGAGACTTTGACACTGCTCAATCCCTAGTTTATTTTTTTCTTGTTTTTTTCTTTTCTTTTCCTTCACATCAAAGGGCAATGATAGTCCTTTTTTTTATATAGCCCCACACTACCACCTAACTGCGGTAGTGCTTATTTTTTCCCCAGCACCAATAGTGTGTGTGTGCAGGTGTGAGACACAGTGAGAGACACAAAGTGCACAAATCTTTATTTAATTTCCACCACCAGGAAGATAGGAAAGCACCCGAGTGGGCAGTGACAAGCAGTGCCCTTCATCATCCTTTGTTTATATTAGTCAGCCAGGGCTTCCTGAATGGCCTGCATTAACAGGTAGTCAATGAGATCCGCCTGCTTCCAATCACTACATTGTCACTCGGTCAAAATACTGGGATTCCTTTTCCAACAGCATTGAGAGTGTCCCTACATCCCAAAGAATGAACTCATTCAAGCAGTCTGATCACCACCACCTTCTCAAGGAAAGTTAGGGATGGGCAATGATTTCGGTTCTAACCAGTAACACCCAGATTCATGAAAAAGCATAAAACAGTTGCACATAGCAAAACCCCCATAACCAGCAATGTAATACTGAACAGATCATCTGTTTTAGCAATGGTGATTGAAAGATAAATATTGGCCAGGACATAGGAAAGAATTCCCCTCTCTTCCCTCTTGAATTTGAGGCCTACTATCAGAAACGTCTCAGTTCTCATTATCCTGTCAGTTATTCCACCCTGCACTTCACACACACTGACACATTGTCACTGCTGAATTGGTAAATTAAGTCATTCCAATGTTTGTGTAATGTTGCAGCTTGTAACGCAACTCCATATGAGAAAAGATTTGAAAATGTGTAATAATCACTGACTGTTGCCTCGAAGAATTCCGACTGACTCCATTGAATGTGTATGTGTGTGAATTACTCAATGCATTTTAACACTAAAATGAATCTTCCTTGGAAATTAAATCCCTGAAGCTTTTAGACTTGTCAAATTTCACTTTTGCAAAGCAACAGTCACACAGTGTGAAACCTTCTCAACATTTTGTGTTTTCACATTCACTCATTCTCTGATATCTGAGCTGCTGAGATAGTGGTTGCCAGAATTGCCTGCAACAATGATTGGCTAATTCATGTTTTGATGGATGTTTAATTAAAATATGAAGCATACGTGCATTAGGAGATGTTTCTTAGCTGGGGAATTAGGGCTGTATGTATTACCAGTAAAGGTGTGTGTGTGTGTGTGTGTGTGTGTGTGTGTGTGTGTGTGTGTGTGTGTGTGTGAGACAAGTCTTCATCTCAGAGTTTCAACACAGAGCTTCTGTCCCAGAGACCGGGACACTACCACTACACTGCAAGATCTCCTTGTAGTTTGTAGATCTGCTTTTCATCTGCTGTTTAAACAGACTCTGCTGCACAAATAGACTCTGCCACAAAAAAATTATGTTTATTTTCAGATCAATGTACAGATTCTGCTGTTGCAAATCTTGCCAATACTTCTCTTCAAACAGAAATCCACTGCTGACATCTCAGGCAGGGTTGTCTGTTCTTCGTGTATGGGTGTGGTGTGTCAGGACCATTTCCAAGTGCTGATCTTGTTCTGGTGGTCAAGGCATGACCTTTGGGACCTTCCATAGGCAGCAAAGCAAGAGCAAACCTAAAGGTCTGCCTTCTAATTAAACCTGGTGGGTGATTGCCCACATGCAGGGCAGATAATGGCCCAGCGATAATTTTGTTAAACTGGAAAACCAGAAACTTGGGTTAATTCTCTGGAAACAGGGCTTTAGATCCTACATGGCAGATGGGGAAATTTAAATGAACTGAGTAGAGCTGGAATATAAAAGTGAGCACGTGCCATGGCCAGAAACCCTAAATAAAATTGTCTGCTTTCAACTTACTCCAGATAATGGAAAGTATCAAGACCATTTTGCTAAATGATTGCTTATACTTTTACAGTTACCGCATAACCTCATAGGAGAGATGATAACGAAACACTGTTGGCTGAACGACCTTCCAATTATACCAATGAGGTGGACCACCAGCTCCTAAAATGCCTGAACTTGTCACACATCTGAAAGTGGAGTTGGTTGAATCACTTCAATGTATAGTTTGGGGATTCCAGATGAGTTGCTGTTTGACGTCCAGGCTGACTTGGGAACCTGCCATGGACCTGCTATCTCTGCCTTCAACATATTAGCTTGATAAAAGCCTCAAGAGAAAGACAAAGTCACCATAATTCCAGAGGACTAAGGTGAAAAACAATCACAATGTAACTTCGTTATTCCTCTGTTGTCTGTGACACATGAAACTATCATTGATGGTTGTGAAAAACCTATCGGATTGACTAATGAGAACGAAATCTACTCTGTTTACTTGATCTGGCCTACATGTGACTCCTGAGCCAGTTTCCAGCATTGTGATCAATTCTGAACTACTCTTTGAAATGACATAGTGGCTCATCGCCATCCACTTGAGGACAATTGAGGCAATAAATCCTGGCCAGCAAGATCCACATCCAATCAACAGAAAAGAATCAGATACATACTCTGGCGTTCCATCCTGCCTTTGAAAGGTGGCAGGTTCCTCCCCAACGGGAGAATCTCTGCATGGGGCAATTCCACTTTCCCATCGGAGATTTGATGTGGAGGGTGTCGTAAATAGCTGTATCATGCAATAGTTATTCAAGATGGTTCACTAGCTGCTAAGCCGCTTGTATTTTCCAGAGACTTGAGGAGTCTGACTTCCAAACGTTAATTGTATTAACTAACATCCCCTTTTTAATTACTTTTTGCCTAATTTTTAGGTGCACTTCATCCCTATTTTCCTAATCGTTGGCCGCCCAAAGATGACTGGATGGGTGAGAGCACAATGGACGCCGCTTACTGGTGGGAGAGTGGTTTGCTTGTGAGTCCCTCCAAGATTGCATCCAGCTCCAGGCAACTGGCTGTGGAGGAGTTTGTTATGTTCAACTGCCTACCTCTCACCCATATTTATATTTGTACCCAGACGTCCTTGCAGATGGAACAGACGGTTTCCACTAGTGTATTGAGGCCTTGCACAACTGATGGGCACCAGGATGGTCCCCTCACCACATCAGCTCAAAAGCCTCTCCCTGCCCAGGATCAGGAAGGTTCAACTCTTTTATGCTCACGCTGAGGCAAAAAGAGGAGACGAGGAAAATCAGACAATGTTGAATCAATGATGCCAGCTCCGATGTAACTCTGCTTGAAGGAAGTATTTTTCAGACTTCCAGGTGATGACACAAAGGTCAGTTTTGTGTCTACTGCTGTTTGCAAATTTTTAAAAATGTAACCTAGACCTAGGTGTACTGAGCAACATTATAAAGTTTCCATATGATGCAAAACTTGAGAAAGTAATAGATAGAGATGAGGCTAGTTAAGGGTTCTGGATGAAGGAAGATGAAATGGGCTGGAGTCAATGTAGAGAAGTGTGAATTCAGGCTCTGTGGGAGGACAGATATGGAGAGAGAGTGAACCCTTCTAGCCCCAGTTTGAAAAGTGTAGATGAGTAGGGAGACTTGTTACTTGTATGCACAAAATCCTTAAAGCTGCCCTACTGATTGATAAGGTGGTTACAAAGTATATGGGTAATTGATATCGAGGAGCATTGCCATAAAGTCGCCAAGGGGAAGGACTCCTCTTCGAAGGAGAGGTTATAAAAGAATGGAATGTTCTCCTTTAAATAGAAATGATTTAATAGAGGTGACATAATAGAGATTTTCAAGAAAATGGAGAGGTTTCTGTGTGGTAGAATGGGAAAAGCCATTCTGTCTGGCAGGTCGGCCCAACAATCAGAGGCAATAATTTCAAAATCACTGCATTAATTTGAGAGGGAACAGAAGTTCTACTGCGAGAGAGTTGTCAGTCCTGGAACCTGATTGCATAAATACTTAAAAAGAGAGGGTCATGCATGAGAGACACAGAACCATATAGGGTGATGGACAAAAAAAAAATCCATGTGTGGGACAAAGCTCTGTCAAAGAGGCAGCACGGGCACATCAGAACAAATAATCTCACTGAGACTGCAAGAATCCATGACACAATGAGGAGTAAGCTGAGGGTGGTAAGAATATCATAAGTTTAGGATCCTGAGTAAAGGTGAGGCTGACTGTCCTTGATCTTAGCAAGAAAATGTTCCAGGGAGAAGATGGAGAAAAAGGGCTTCCATTCACAGGGTATTTTCTGGGTATCACACAGTGCTTCAAAGTTAATGAATTTCTTTGTGGCAGTCGCTGCTTTAGTGAAAGCAAATATAGCTGCCAAATTGCACACAGCAGCAGACAAAATAAATGATCAATGAATCTATTCTAGTGGTGCTGAATGAAGGATAAATGTTGGGATAAACAGAGAATAGTGTTGCAGTATTTTTCTAAATTGACCCAATCAGGCAAGCAGGGTGTCCCTTTACTGTTTCATCCAAAGGATGGTGTGTCCAAATTTCCAATGCTCCCTCAGTGCTCCACCTGTGTG
This sequence comes from Hemiscyllium ocellatum, assembly GCF_020745735.1. Classification (NCBI taxonomy): domain Eukaryota; kingdom Metazoa; phylum Chordata; class Chondrichthyes; order Orectolobiformes; family Hemiscylliidae; genus Hemiscyllium; species Hemiscyllium ocellatum. The sequence goes on along the minus strand of NC_083406.1, from coordinate 19,057,524 downwards.
TCAGCTTCAATCCAAGCAATTAGAACATACAGCACTGAGTTTGGATGTCAATATGGAGTCTACACAGGTTTGAAAAGCAGCATGAAACTAAAGGTTGGGAAAGGATGCAGGCGGCTTCCGATGCCACATTTGCAATTTTTGAACACTATATCAATGCTCTTGCCTGTTTGCTGACAGATGTATCATTCACTTGTGTGTGCGTGCACAGTGGGACATGAGGGACCAATCAGGACCTGCCATCAAGGTGCAGAAAGCATCACAAAATGTTAAAACAAGCACTAACAGCTGCAGCAGGACTAATCCGCTTAGCACCAGTGTGACTGATTTGCAGAAAGTTACGTGCAAAATGCAAACACCAGGTTTCCATTTTGCAAACCAATTTTATTCTTTTAGTGAAACAGCGTTTGACAAAATGAGAGAATGTCATGTCGGCTTTCAACCTTCCAAAACTGCCACTGTTTTCCTCATGACAAGCAGCACATTAAACATCCACATTTCACACTAAACGTTTGGCTTGCTATTTGAACACCAGTTGTTCTGCCAACGACTAAAGCAATAATTACCACCAAACACTGGGGGGATTTATAAAAAACATGAGCAAGTGAAATGCTCAAAGCAGAGCAATCAATCTTCATCACCCTCTACCACTAGAAAGAAATCTTCTGTAAAATAGTCAATTTTATAATTGGAATTGTTAACTAATAACGATAGAATAAGTACAGTGTCTGGCGATTCCTTTAACTTGACACTTTGGAACCATTTTTTTAAAACATGAGTGATTTATTGGTCTAGGATTCACATACAGCACTGCACATTGTTCAAAGATATTTGCCTTATGAAACTGCTGCCGAGTCATGCAGAGGAATTAAGATGACAAGAAATGTGCTGAAATAACTCAGTCAAATGAAAGTAGAAAAAAAGACAAGTAAACACCCACTGTGGACGTCACCAAATGGTAAAAATTCATTTAATAAAATAGGTAAAACTTTACAAACAGTTCATAGGAATGCTATTCCGTTTATGCTGTCATAGTTTCCAAAGCAAGTAAAAATTGTCTAAAACTGTGAGATTAACAAAAGGGATAAGTGCTATTTGTGAACAAAATGGAATAAATAAGGCTCTATTTGGGATCAATATTTTTAGTCATATGTTCTATCTATGGTCAATCCATGTGGGTGGCATGGTGGCTCAGTGGTTAGCATGGCTACCTCATAACACTAGGGTCCCAGGTTTGATTCCAGTCTTAGGTGACCGTCTGTGTGGAGTTTGCATATTCTCCCTGTGTCTGTGTTGGTTTCCTTTCATAAATCCAAAGATGTGCAGGTCAGGTGAATTGGCCACACTAAATTGCCCATAATGTTAGGTGCATTAGTCAGAGGGTGATGGCTTACTCTTTGAAGAGCCTAATTTCCACACTGTAGGGAATGCTGAATATTCTCTTCATCATCCCGATAACATCCAACACCTCTGGCTCCAGTTTAACTTGATGTGCTCAGAACAACAGAGTCCTGTACTATTGACCTTTCCTGCAACTCACTCTCTTTCCCCTCCTTAAACATTCACAATTACCTTTCAGATACTGGAAATAAACCAGCTTCTACCAAAAGTACAGACAAATAAGTAAAGAGATAACTATGATTAATGCTTCATTAAACTCATAGGCTGAAAGAAATATTAAGGGCCATTTCTAAATCATTGCTGAGTTAGCAGAACCTAAAAGCTGCTGGAGATCTTGTGTGAAACTGTAAACATTGTGTACATTGCTTAGCCAAGTATAAATGGTTCTGAATTGTTTATAAATGTTGCATTTGTTCTTGAACTATTTTCTAATTCTCCTCATAGATGCAGTTTAGGAGAACCTAGTTGAATGCATGAGAGAGAAATGAAGAGAAGGTTATATGGAAAGGGTCAGATGAGGAAGTCTGGAAAGAACATAAACACTAGCATGAACCAGTTGGGTCCAATGGCCCAGTCTGTAACTAGTGTGTAAGTTTCTTCTTCCTAAAAATGATAGCGTACCATTTAAAACATGGATTATAATATAAAGTATGGATTTAAAATATGGATATATACCTTCTAAGTGTTGTTTATTCAATCCCAAATATGAACTTGAATCAGGAAAAACAAACCATGAGCTCCAACTTAAAAAAAAGGTAACATTAAGAACTGAAAAATGGATTGCTGCTTACTTTAAAATAAATTACGACTTAGTTAAGAAACATCAGTATAAGATGAATTTATAGAGTTGCCATCATTTGGGATGATAGTGAGCAATGCTAACTATTGAATTGGTTTAAAGTTATACAGTAGGTGAGAATGATATGATGTGCATTAATGTTTCTTCTTCCTTCATTAGCCCTTGCCTCTTTTGCTTTTTTCCAACAAAACTAGATTTGAGTCAGACTTTTGTTCTCACCAGTGTTATCCCTCTTGAGTACCTCGCCCAAATGATCATTCACCGAGTGGGCCCAGTAAGAACCCCCTGCATCATATATTTCTAACATTTCAAAACAATTGTGTTAAGAAGGAAGGAAAATAGAGGGGGTTTTGAGGATAAGTGCAAGGAGGTCTCACCACAGTTGTACAGGGCTGTTGTGGAACTACACCTGAAGAAGGGTGGTATGGTGGCTCAGTGGTTAGCACTGCTGCCTCACAGCACCAGGATCAATTCCCGTCTCGGGCAACTGTCTGTGTGGAATTAGCACGTTCTCCCCGTGTCTGCGTGGGTTTCCTCCGGGTGCTCCGATTTCCTCCCACAGTCCAAAGATGTGCAGGTCAGGTGAATTGGCCATGCTTATATAGTCAATTAGGTGCATTAGTCAGAGGGAAAAGGGGTTTGGGTGGGTTACTCTTTGGAGGGTCAGTGTGGACCTGTTGGGCCGAAGGGCCTGTTTCCACACTGTAGGGAACCTAATCTTCTTCAAGTATGATGTTAGATGCTTTGAGTTATCAGGTTACTTTATCTTCAGGGGAAGATCTTCCCATAAACATAGAAATGTAGAGTGTAGGTGCAGGAGTAGGCCATTCGGCCCTTTGAACCTGCATTCAATTATTCCTGGCTGATAATGCAATCTCAGTATCCCATTCCCGCCCTCTCCCCATATGCCTTGATCCCTTTAGCCACAAGGGCCAGATCCAGCTCTCTCTTCAATATAAGTAATGAATTGGCTCCAACAGCTTCCTGTGGGAGAGAATTCCATAGGTTTCACAACTCGCTGAGTGAAGAAATTCTTCCTTATCTGAATGGCTTAACCTTTATACATAGACTGTGATCCCTTGTTCTGAACTTCCCCAACATTAGGAGCATTCTTCCTTCATCTAGTCTGTCCAGTCCCATCAGGATTTTATATGCTTCCATGAGATTTCTTCCCCTCTCCTCATTTTCCTAAATTCCAGCAAATACAAACCCTATCGATCCAGTCTTTCCTCATATGTCAGTCCTGCCATCCCGGGAATCAGTCTGGTGAACCTTCACTGGACTCGGTAGCAGGAACATCCTTCCTCAGATCAGTAGACCAAAACTGCACACACCACTCAAGATGTGGCCTGTATAACTGCAGCAAGACATCCATACTCTGATACTCAAATCCTCTCACTATGAAGGCCAGCACGCCATTAGCTTTACTCACTGCCTGCTGCACCTACATGCCAACCATCAGTGACTGTTCCACCATGACACCCAGGTCTCATTGCACCTCACCTTCTCCTATACTGACACCATTCAGATCATAACCTGCCTTCCTATTTTTGTGACCAAGGTGGATAACCTCACATTTATCCGCATTATATTGCATTTGCCAAGCATTTGCCAACTCAGACAGTCTACCCAAATTATCCAAGGTATCCTCATCACAACACACTTGCCACCCAGCTTTGTGTCATCTGCAACATTTGAAGCTATGAGTTTCGATTTCTTCATCCAAATCATTAATGTATGTTGCCAACAGCTGGGTCCCAGCACTGAACCCTCACTCATCACTGCCTGCTATTCTGAAAAGGACTCGTTAGTCCAACTCTCTGCTTCCTGTCTGCCAACCCATTCCCTATCCATGTCAATACATTACCTCAGGTATCATGAGCTTTAATTTTCTTTATTAACCTCTTGTGTGAAAACTTGTCAAAAACCTTCTGAAAGTCCAGATACACAGCATCCACTCATTCACCCTTGTCCATTTGACTGGTCACATCCTCAGAAAACTCCAGAAGACTTGTGAAGCATGACTTCCCTTTAGTGAATCCATGCTGACTAGGATTGATTCTGTCCCTGCTTTCTAAACGTTCAGTTATTGCATCGTTAATGATTGATTCCACCATTTTCCCCGCCACTGAGATCAGGCTAACCGGCCTACAATCCCCCATTTTCTTATTCCCTCCTTTTTTAAAGAGTGGAGTTACATTAGCTATGCTTTAGTCCATTGGAATTCTTCCAGAGTCTTCAGAATACTGGAAAATGATCATCAACGCATTTACTATTTCTAGGGCCATTTTCTTAAGTACTCCAGGATGCAGAGTATCAGGTTCTGGGGACTTATCGGGTTTTAATCCAAACAATTTTCCTTACACCATTTCCTGACTAACAAGTACTAATAGTACTAATGGCAGGACTGACATACGAGGAAAGACTGGATCGATAGGAGGCCAGGAGTCATTGCCAGATGCCAGGAACTGTGGCTGAATGTCGGGAATTCTCACTCACCAGGGGCCAGGAATCGTCGCTGGAGGTCAGGAATTCTCACTCGCCATGGGCCAGGAATTGTTGCCAGGGGCTAGGGATCATTGCTCACGAGGAATCATCGCTGGGAGTCGGGAATCATCTCCAGAGGCTGGGAGTCGGGAATCGTCGGCAGAGGCTGGGAGTCTAAGAGAAGTAAGAGGAAGAAGGAGAAGACGGAGCAAAAAGCACTAGGACATACAGGTCCTGGGCCTCCTCCACCACCAAAACATTACCACCCAATGCCTGGACGAGGAACGCCTCATATTCTGCCTTGGGACCATGCAACCACATGTGATATATATGGATTTCAACAGCTTCACCATTTCCCCTTGCCCCATGTTATCCCAGTCCCAAACCTCCAACTCAGTACTGCCCTCTGGACCTGTCAATCACATCCCTCTCTGACCTATCACCTTCTCCCTCACCATCATCCACCTATCACTTTCTCAGCTGCCTTCCCACAAACCCCAGCCCCTCCTAATTATCTCTCAGCCCCGACCCACAAGCCTCATTCCCGATGAAGGGCTTATGCCCGAAATGTTGATTCTCCTGCTCCTCGGATTCTGCCTGACCTGCTGTGCTTTTCCAGCACCACACTCTCGACTCTGATCTCCAGCATCTGCAGTCCTCACTTTCTCCTAGTTATAAGCCCAAACCTGAATAGGTAGATAAAGGGAAAGCAATCTATATTTAGATTTTCAGAAGGTGTTTGATAAGATAGTGTAAGGCTACTTAAGTGCCTATAGTATTGGAGGTGGTATATCATCATGGATAAAAGATTGGCTAACTCATAAAAGGCAGAGAGTTGGGACAAGGGGAGCATTTTCAAAATGGAACCCTGTACCTAGTGGAGTGCCACAGGGAACAATGTTGGGTAACAATTATTTACAATATATATTAATGACTTGGGTGAGGCTAGTGTATATACTGTAGCCAAGTTTATGATGACACAAAAATAGATGGAAGACACATGATGAGGATGTCACAGAGTCTGCACTGGAATATAAACAGGTCAGCAAGTGTGGGATGTGGGAAAATGTGATGCTAGGTACTTTGGCAGGAAGAATAGATGAGCTGAATAGTATTTAAATAGAGAAAGACTGTAGAAAGCTACCAGACGGTGGTAATTGGGAATTATCATCCATAAATCATAAAAAGCTAGCATACAAGTTCAGCAGGTAATAGGGAAGGCAAATTGAATGTTGGCCTTTGTTTCAAAGGGAATGGAGCATAAAAATTGGGAAGCCTTGATAAAACTACACAAGGTACTCATCAGATCACACACTGTGAACAGTTTTCATCCTCTTATCTGAGGAAAGGTGTATTGGCATTTAAGGAAATCCAGAAAAAGTTTACTAGGTTGATCCTGGGTATTGAGAGGCTTCTTATTAGGAGATGTTGAGCAGGTTGGGCCCCACTGGAGTTTAGAAGAATGGGAGGCGACATTATTGAATCTTATAACATTCTTTGGGGACTTAACGGTGAATGTGGAAAGGTTGTCTTACCTTATGGATAGCTGGCATAATCTCAGAATAAAGGGTTGCCCATTTGAGACAGAGGTGTGGTGAAATTTCTTTCCATAGAGGTCAGTGAATCTGTGGAATTCCTTGCTGTGGAGGGTTGTAGAGGCTGCGTTGTGAAGTATGTGAACAAAATAACCTTGTTATGGTGGAAATCGGCCCCTTGATTTGTAATTGTTCACAGTGTTGCTTGTCCAAAAATGTTTGTTTAGAGTTTGTGCAACCTAATTTTATTGCTATAAATTGCTATTAATTGTTCCTTCAAAATACAATATTTAATTACAGCACCTATTTTGCACTGACAACTTTCTCTTGCAACATAAACAATCAATGCATTAGATGAATTCCATAAGGAAATAAGACCTTTTTTTCGTAAAGTGTAGACTTTCAGCACCATAGAGGTGCACAAGGTGGATAGACACATTTGACCATTCGATCTGTGCTGGCTGTTCCTGAGAACATTCCAAAACTATTCTCATATCTTCCCGTAGCCCCGCCTCCCAACACTAACAAACAGAATTTAAAGTGGATAATCAGAACGCGCTGAAAATGCTCAGTAAGTGTTTCTCTCTTCACAGATGGTGCCAGACCTGCGGAGTTTCTTTTCAGTACTCTGTTATTTATCACAAATTTCCAGCATCTGAAGTATTTCGCATTTGGTTTGGAATTTGATGAGAGTTTCATTTGGAGCCTATTCTGCCTTGCCCCTGGTGTCATGCTTGTTATTTTATCTGCTTGATTAAAGTGGTAACCACCTCGATATTTAATAAAACAGGCTGTTGTGAAATTGAAATTGCTATGTTGAAAGAATTAGCTTAAGCACAACTTTGTTTATCTTTTCTAACATTTTAATTCATCGCAGAACAAATTTTCTGAACATATTTCAAACCTTATACTGAAATCACATTTTTTTCCAAACCAGTACACCAGAAACTAGTTCTGTCATATGTTAATAATTGACTCTTGTGAGTTTATTTCACATTGACAGCACAGAAATTGTTTGTGTCAACTGGCCCGGACATTTAATACTCCACAGTTCATTAAGTGAAAGTTGCGTGGGCTTGAAAGAAAAAGTGAGACTTGCATTTGTATAGCATCTTGCACAGCCTCAGGATGCCCCAGAACACTTTACAGTGCTTTTAAAGTGTAGTCTCTGTTGTAAAGTCAGAAATGTTACAGCCAACTTCCATTCAGAAAATTCCCCATAAACAGTAGCAACCAAGTGTTAATTAAGGGCTAAATATTGGTCAAAACTCTGATGTAAATATTTGCTTTCCAAAAAATAGTGTCAAGGGATCTTTTCTGCCCACCTGAGAGAGTAGAAAAGCCTTCAGTTTAATGTGCTATCTATAAGACAGCAACTTGTCAGTGTAGCATTTCCTCAGTCCAGCAATGAGACTGTCAGCCTAGATGTCGTGACCTGTAACCTCATGGCCTACATTTCTCCCATTCTTTCACTCCCATGAAGCCAGGAGGTTAACCCTAAAGTAATGAAGGGTGTAGGCAGGCACACCAAGAACAGTACTTTGCATACCTAAGCATGAGGTGTCGACTTGCTGAAGCCACAACACTTGCATCCCATCACAATAATGTTAAAGACCTTTGCAAGCACTTTCACCAGAAGTGGCAAGTAGATGATCCATCTCAGCTTCATCCTGAGACCCGCAGCATCCCAGGTGAAAGGCTTCAGCCAATTCGATTCACCCCACCTGATATCAAGAAACGGGTTGAGCACTGACCACTGCAAAGGCTATGGGCCCTGATGACATTCTGGTAATATAGCTGAAGACTTGTGCTCCGGAACTAGCTGTACCCCTAACCAACCTCTTCCAGTACAGTTACAACACTGGCATCTACCCAACATTGGCCGCATTTTTTGCTGTCCTCAAAAAACAAGACAATTCCAATCTGATCAAGTACAATCCTCTTGATCCATCAGTAAAGTAGGGGAAACGGTTGCTAATAGTGCAATCAAGCATCACCTTCTTAACAATAACCCACTCGCTAGCACTCAGTTTGGATTCCGCCAAGCCCACTCAGCTCCCAACCTCATCCCAGTCTTGGCTCAAACATGGCCAATAAAGCTGAATTCAAGTATTGAGGGGATTCTGACAGCCCTTAACATCAAGGATGTTTTTCACCGAGTGTAGCATCTAGGAGTCCTGGCAAAACTGGGATCAATAAGGATTGGAAGAAAACTGTCTGCTGACTGGAGTCATACCTGCACATAGATGGATATTTCTGGTTCTTGACTGACCTCTTGACTGAGGTGAGTCATCTCAGTTCCAGGACACCTTTGCAGGAGTTCCTCAGGGTGGGCCTAACCATCTTCTACTGCTTCATAAACAACCATCCCTCCATCATAAGGTCAGAAATGATAATTGCAATATGGTTAAAGAGCAAGTCAGAGGCTAGGGGTAACTCACTTCCCAAGGCCTGTCTACCATCTACAAGTCAGGAATATATGGAATGTCCTGTATAAGCCTGGATGAGAATGCTCCAACAACATCCAAGAAACTTTATATTGTCCAGGACAAAGCTAACACCCCCCTGCCCCCACAATCCACCCCTTTCAACATTCACTCCCTCCACAAAACCCCTGGCTCTCCCTGCCTGAAGAACAAGGACAGCACATATGTGCAAACTCGATCTGCATGATGTGTTCCAAGCCACAAACCATCTTCACTTGGGACCATAACACTGTTTCTTCACTGCCACGGGGCCAAAATTCTGAAGCTCCCTCCCTAACAGCTTTGTGGCTGTTTGTAGAGGTACAGGACTGCCATGGTTCAGGAAGACAGCTCATCACCACCTTCTCAAGGCCAATTAGGGATAGGTAATAAACGATGGCCAGCCTGTGATGCCAAGCACATTAAAAACCTGCTTCTTTGGGACTTGAACCCTTGACCTCTCAATTTGGATTAGCTCTGCAACTTAAAGGACTCTTCCCAGCTTCCAGCTCAGAATATGGGGTTGAATAACAAATGGACAAATTAACTTTACACAGTTTACCAGGATGAATCGAGAAAACAGATTATAAAACCATATCAGGTCATCTCTGGTAACCTAATGACTTGTGATACTTTGGCTTGAACTTGGCAAAGAATTGATACTGAGTTAGCAATTTTAAAAAAAACATTAGTATTCGTCATGTTTGTTCCAAGAATTTATGCAATAAATTGGACAGTGTCAATTGGCAGATCCTGATCCAGAACCTTGGACTTGGCTAATGGTAGCAGGAGTGCTGTTGTTTTCAGAGTTACTCTTGGTGGAGACAGCCAATGTGATGTGGCGTCTTATTATACCCAAAACCTTTCTCTTGTAGCCCTTAAACGCAAAGAAGTAGATAAGTGGATCGATGCAGCAGTTGAGGTTCATGAAGCAGACGGAGATTTGCAGGCTCACCTTGAAGACTTGCTGTTGCCAACAGCTCTGTTGGGAGATGAGCTTTCGGATCATGTACTGCATAATGGTGATATGGTATGGAGTGAAGCATATCAGAAACGCCAGGAGAACAAGCAAAATCACTGTGATAGCCCGTTTGTTCCGACCAAGTCTTTCGGTTAATGGGTTTTCCTTTGCCATCCTGCATAATTTCACGTTGACGCGTGAGTAGCAGAAGAGTATGACTGTCACTGGGAAGCAATATCCCAAAAAGCAGGCAAAGAGAAGCAGTTTGGGCAAGTTCTTATTTGTCTCAAAGTTAGGGTATTCCATGCAAGTCACCAAACCATTATTGTCCTTCGTCATCGTTACAAACAGCAAGGGCGCTGTCTGGATAAAAACAAAGAACCACACCGCACCACAGATGTATCTAACGTTATGTACTTTCCGAAACTTGGCAAATCGAAGTGGATGTACCACTGCAATGTATCGGTCAACACTCAGACAGGTCATGAACTGAATGCTGACATAGGTATTTATGTAGAAAATGACAGCAGAAATTCTGCACAGTGCTTCACTAAATGGCCAGTCAAATCCTCGGACAGTGTAGATTATTCGAGTTGGTAGAGCAAGAGTGAAGAGGGCATCCGAGATAGCTAGGTGGATTAAATACAACGTGGTTGAATTGATTTTTTGATGTTTTTGGCATGTAATGTGCAGGGCTAAAACGTTTCCTGTTAACCCAACAATGAGAATAACAATGTACAAGAAAGAAAACATGACTTTTGCTGCCTCATGATGCATGTAGACATCACAGGTTAAATTTGTGGAATTATTCATGGTGATGTCAAAACCAACAGAAACCGTTCAAGTCTGTACTTGGCGTAGTTCTTCCTTCTGTTAAAAGAAAAGAAGATAATGTCAGTGCATTGCAAAGGTTTGAGAAGGTTACTTTTTAGGACACAAAACATTGATAAATGCATGCATAGAGATAGAAAGAAAATTAAAGATCTTGGAGAGAGTGCAGATCAGATTTATCAAAACAGTGCCAGGAACAAGGGAACTCAAATCTCTGCAGAAACGGGAGAAGCTGAGACTGTTCTCCTTGTAGTGGAGAAGATCAAGGAGAGATTTCAGAGAGGTCTACAAAATCATTAAGGATTTTAAATCAAATTTGGTTTAAACAAAGAGGGCAGGGAACCGGGGGACACAAATTTAAGGAAATGGATTAAATAACCGGAAAGAAAGATGTGAAGAACTCACTTATCTAACAAGTTATGATCTGAAATGCGCTGCCTATGGGAGTTGTGGAGGCAGATTCAATAGCATCTTCAAACAGGGAATTGGTTACATACTTGAAAAGGAAAGTTTTCAAGACAATGGGGAAAGAGTTGGGAAGTGAGACAGATTTAATAGCTCTTTCAAAGAGCTGGCACCATTACAGTGAGTCAAATGGCCTCCTTTTCTGCATTATATTTTAAGACATTCGGATAATTGGTCCAAGTTGCTCTGAAGATGTTTAATTTTTTTGTAGCAATCAGAACTTTACGTCATTAGCAAATACTGTAATAATGCCACGGATCCGATTTATATAACAGAATAAATTGCAGAAATCCCAGGACATTTCTCTGTTGAACTTTCTTCCTGGGTAGAGCATTTTCAGTTTTCCAACACACCATGCCTTCATTTTGCTATCCTATCGCAACAACAAATCACCTATTCCAGAGATCAAATCGGTCACTGTCTTGAACATTCCAATGTGATTGAGCTTCCACACCCCTCATTCTGCAGCTTGCATACTTTGTACATGTTGAAATGTGTGTTGCTGGAAAAGCACAGCAGGTCAGGCATCCTTGGAGTAGGAGAATCGATGTTTCGGGCATAAGCCCTTCATCAGGAATGTAGGGATTCCTGATGAAGGGCTTATGCCCGAAACATCAATTCTCCTGCTCCTCAGATGCTTCCTGACCTGCTGTGCATTTCCAGCACCACTCTAATCTAGACTCAGATCTCCAGCATCTGCAGTCCTCACTTTCGCTAATTTGCACATTATGAGCTGGAATTAGCAGCTGGGTTATCAGTGGATATCCCTTATCACCCATTAGTCACCCTTTGGGCTTGCTGTGATGGCTCAAATTTCACTTGTACAGCAAAATAATACAGAATGCAGATATCATGACTACTGCAGGGTAACAAACTCTACAAAGCTGTGCACTCAATGTCTCCTGCTCTCTAACAAGAGAGAATGAAATCTTATCAGCATCTTTCATTTGAAAGGTCCTAATGCAAAAGGGAAACTGGTGTTGGTTGGAATGAGCTCAGGACATGGAGATTCATGGCTCTTCTCCAACTTAACAATTGTGGCTACAGCAGCTGATAAATTTCAGTGAGGGCATTCTTCCTGTGGCACAGATTTCTGACACAGATTTTAAAAGTAGTGGAATAGCTCCCTGAATACCCTGAGCGAATGAGGCCTCCCAAGAACACTAGCACTATTCCTCAATCCCCTTCCTCGTCTAGCACCTTACGCTTCTCTGTTCGTTCTCCCAGTCATTCTAAGAGGAAGGCCTATTCCTGCACCCCTGTCTATGGGAAACTGATATGTGCAGAAACATTGAATTGAAGTCCAAATCCTTCTGCCACGGGCCACAGAATACCCTGTGGACTTTAACATGGCTGCCAATAAAGTTGCCCGGATTAAAGTTGCGGATGTGAAAACTTGGGAGAATGCAGAGACCTGAGCACATAGTGAGACTGGGGGAGATAGCAGAAGCAGGAAGAAAGGTGAGGAAGGATTTGGAAACAAAAGGATGATAATCTTAAAATCATGCTTCTATAGTTTATTTGGGATTCAGGGTGAGTTTTCTATTCAAAACACTCTCAACAGCATTTCTGAGTTTTTGTAATGTTTATTGAAACTTCCTTGAAATTAATACATCCTACAGCCAAATGAACAGTTACACTGTATCTCAGCTCATTTTCCAATTCTGGCCTACATTTACCTATCCAGGAGCGCATTACTATTGTTACTTCCTTTTGCAGAGATAATTATGCACATAGAAAAGAGCCAATGTAAATACTCAGGGTTCAGGAAAAGGCATGTGAAGACCATAAACTTGTTTCTCTGCTCCAAAAAGCAAAATTAATTCCAAAATAATTAGTTTACAGCTTGCAACATTGCAGTTACTTCATCCACTTACCCATCATGTTTCACCCCACTCCACCGCCACCCACACACCCACCACGCACTCAATCGTATTCACATCCACCCACGCATATACCTTCACTTGATAATCACCATTGCTTAAACCGTACATGCTTAAACCGTACATGCCTACACACAATTAAACTTCTCTTCCACATTTGCCAATGGTTTTGTAACTTGGGGTTAACATTCGGACTAACTGTAGAACAGAAAAAAAAATCATTCAAAGTCAATTTCAGCCTGGTAAAGATAACTGGCTAGCATTACATAGCACGTACAGCATTGAAATCGGCCATAAACAGAAATTGCTGGAAAAGCTCAGCAGTTCTGGCTGCATCTTCAGAGAGAATTCGGCGTTAATGTTTTGGGTCCAGTGACCATTCCTCAGAGCTCAGAACTCAGAACTGGGCTCTGACGAAGGAGCACTGGAGCTGAAATGTTAACTCTGATTTCTCTCCACAGATACTGCCAGAACTGCTAAGCTTTTCCAACAATGTCTGTTTTTCTGATTTTCACCGTCCACTGTTCTTTCGTTTTTTTATTGAAACAGGCTGTTTGGCTCAAAGAGTCCATGCTGGTGTGTGTTATGTACCACATGACTCTCCTTCCACTTCTCTTCATCTCACTCTATCATTCTGCTCCTTTTTCCTTGATTGTTTCTCCAGCTTTCTCTTAAATGTGTCTATAGTATTCACCTCCACCACTCTCCGTGGCACTCGGAAAGTGTTTCTCCTGAATTCCCTGTTGAATTTATTGGTCATTGTCTTGTATTAGTGCCCTTGGTTTTATCTCCCTCACGCATTTTACAACATCCTCCATCCTATCCTATTAAACCCCTTCATAATTTTAAAGACTTCTAACAGGCCTCCCTTCAATCTTTGCTTTTCTTCAGACGAAAGCTCCCACTCTGCTTAACCTTTCCTGATACATATAAATTGTAAATCCTCATGTCAGCATTGTCAATCGATTTTCCATTTTCCATTCTCTCCACTGCTGCTACATCCTGCTTAAAATTACAGTTACCAGAAGTGTGTAACTCTATGTTATGACTAATGGAATTAACTGAAAAAAGTTGCAACCAATTTAACACTTTTAGCCCTTACTTAACCACATAAGTTCTCACCTTCTGCCCAGGTTTCCTCACGCTGTCCCTGAAGTCTCTGAAGAAATTCTAGTAGAAATCTGCCAGTGTTGAAAAGTGAGAGGTATTTGGCCCTCAGATGAGAGTTCAAATGTGTAACGTCTGTCGCTGTTTTCTTTTAACCTCACAATCAGTTCCATCTCTCTGTGTGGTTAGTTTTCAGTATTACACCAGCACAGTTGAGTTGCTAACCATGATCATCAGAACCACCTCTGCCTCATAGTTCACTGCAGATAACAATCGTTATTTTGCTCAAAATTTACGTATTTCTTTGCTCAAGAAATTATCTTTTATTAATCTGACCTTATTAAATTCAACACTGACGTTCTATCATTATTGCTATGATTGTTTTAACTGTATGAGTTGGAACTTTCCTGTAACTTCTAAAACAGTCACACAAAGCTAAAATGCACTTTTCCCTTGTAAACAGCTGGATTTTATGAATGTGCTAGAAGTTGTAGAACCTTTAAGATAGAATAAGACCAATGAGAACAAACCTTCCAGCTCAGTGAGCTAACTTACATACTTAGAATAATGACCCAAAGACCTGACTTGTCTCAATGAGATGAATCAAATTGTGCAAAGCTACTTCAAAACCAAAATAGAATGTAATGATAACTATGAGTATCCAACGTATCATTATAATGAAGATTAATAATCTGCATTTTCTTGACTTTGTTTTCAAAATTTGATCTTGGATTTAACCTTGCTAAAAATGGCCATTTTTCTCCCTCACCTCACTTTTTCATACTGAGTTTAAAATTTTACAAATGGAACATCATTGCTTTGTTGCAGCTAAGTGTAGTTATCCAGTCAGGATGGAGATTGGGAAATTCACCCATCAACGGCTCTGCATGGTTAGAAGTGACAGGGATTCATTTTCAGCACATGTTTTGTATCAAGCAACTATCCTGTCCTCTGTTGGAGTAGTAATCTTGCTTTTATTGAAAGGCGTTTCTGTGGTTTTGGTCATGAGTTCAGTTTCATTTGAACTCTGTAGCCCTCTGTAGTATGATCTCTAAATAGACGCCATAGACTGTTTGCTGCAGAGGAGATGGCTTAGCCTGTGTACTGCCATAAATCACATCCTGCCTCTAATTCACTGGTGGACGTAATGGTGCCAATAGACACTGTGAAAGGTAGCATGAAGAAATAGCATTGGAAAAGACACTACAATTTGGAAAGCTCAGCATCACTTCAGTCAGTGGAAAACGCAGTCAGTGATTCTTTGATGAGTAGTTATATAAGTGATTATTAAATGCATGACATATTTAGAAAACAAAATCCTTTTGTATCATGTTTCTTCTCTTAATCTACTTGCAAAGAAAAAGACTAGCCTTTATATAGAGTGATTAGATTACTTACAGTGTGGAAACAGGCCCTTCGGCCCAACAAGTCCACACCGACCCGCCGAAGCGCAACCCACCCAGACCCCTACATTTACCCCTTACCTAACATTATGGGCAATTTAGCATGGCCAATTCACCTAACCTGCACATCTTTGGACTGTGGGAGGAAATCGGAGCACCCGGAGGAAACCCACGCGGACACGGGGAGAATGTGCAAACTCCACACAGTCAGTCGCCTGAGTCGGGAATTGAACCCGGGTCTCAGGCACTGTGAGGCAGCAGTGCTAACCACTGTGCCACCGTGCCGCCCAGTGCTGGAAAGAGACTCAAGTAAAGATAAATGCCTAGTTTAAAATGAGGTGGTTGTTGTAAAATAGGAAATTTGGTGTATTACAATATCCCACAGACATGAGTTAATGACCAGATCATCTTTTTTCCAGTGTTGTTTCAGGATTTATGCAGTAAAATTACACAAGAGAAGGAGTGTAACCAAAGGAACTACAGGAAGATGGAAATTGCCTTTGCTGATTTTAAATCCATTGAGCACAATATTTCCTTTTGAGGCAGCACTGATTTCTTCCTGTCGCCACATGGCCCAGAAATAGCCTGCAGCAGCACTGGTGTTACACTGCAATATCATTGCAATGGATATGTTAGACACGTTATCCACTTAAGAATGATCAAAGGCTGAAGTAAGGCTTCAGTCACAAGATTGCATCAACATCCAATGCTCAACCAATATATTGTCCATGATTATAAGAATCAATGGGACTCAAAGTTTTAGTAGTAATGATTATTGTCCAAGAACAAGACCTCAGTTCATCTTTTTCAATTCTTGTGGTCCTATGCAACCCTCTTCACTTGCTTGTGGGAACTTCAGTTTCATCTAGACTCTAGACTTTTGTGGTATGATCTCTAAATAGACTCTGTAGACTGTTTGCTATAGAGTAGATAGCTTGGCCTGTGTATCGTCAGAAATCACATCCTGCCTCCAATTTACTGGCAGATTGCAATGAGCAATCTGACTAGGAGAAAGAACTTCATGAAGTAGTTCCCCATTGCCATAAAGGAAAAACAGTCCTGCTCCAGAAGGGTCCAGTCTCAATGCAGATGTAGTGCCTTTCATTTATATTTATACTTTGTCTTACAGTGAGGCAACACTTCAGGGCCTATTGATGATTTTCTCACATCACTTCTTTCCCTTGCTACTCCTTAGGGTGAAGGGGTTATTTATAATGAACAGATTATGCAAAATAAAAACCGAAAAAACTGTAAATCAGAAACAAAAATAGAAATTGCTGGAAAAGCTCAGCAAGTCTGGCAGCATCTGCGGTGAGAAATCAGACTTAATGTTTTGGGTTGAGTGACCCTTCCTTAGAACTGATGGCATCAAGGAAAATGTTGGTTTACATGCGGAAGACAGGGTGGGGGAAGGGCATAAGGAGTAAGATAGGTGGGGTAAGAGCCCAAAGTGGGGAAAAAAACAGTTGGGCAGACAAAAGAGTAGATAATGATTTGACAAGGAGGATGACTAGCTATTAATGGGACTGTTAGTGGCCAACAATGGGTGGTGTGTATGTGATAACAAGGCCTCATGAGTAAGGACAGGGGCCAGGGACATGGGAGCATTCAAGCCTTAAAGTTATTGAACTTGGTATTGAGTCCAGAGGTTGAACAGCCCTGAAGCAGAAAATGAGGTGTTGAAACAGATTGTGCCTTTGTTCATTTGAGTTTGGAAGGATGAAGGGTGATGTTATTAAAACATACAAGATTCTAAGAGAGTTTGACAGAGTAGTGCTGAGAAAATATTTCCACACGGGAAGTCTCAAACTAGGGAACATGTGAATGAGTTTATTCTCCCAGAGGATGGTGAAGGGAATGCTCAACCCCAGAGAGTTTTGTTTATAACATCACAGAAAATATTTAAAGCGGAGGTAGGTAGGTTTTTGAAATATTGAGGAATTAAAAGCTATGATGAGCTGGCATGAAAGAGGAGTTGAAGCTATGATCCTATTGAATGGTTGGTCAGGTTTGAGGGGTTGAATGGCCTACTTCTGCAGCTTTTTTTAATGTATGTATATTCCACCCGGAAGCAACCATTGGCTCTCATGGTTCCAGCTCTTCCACCATCATCATTGTACATTGGATGGTTCCACCATTATCCATGGATTGTAACCCCGAGCATGTGTTCCTTAATCTAGATTGTAGAAAGCTCAAACACAATGAGGCTGGTTAAGGATAAGGTCTACTTACCCCTTGTTATAACCAGTTAATCATTTTCTTCCCTCCCTCTCAGCCAAACATTTGTTACTTTTAGTTAGATGTAGATTTTAAAGTGTCCGAATCAAATAAGCCAGAAGAGACACATGTTCATGTCTTCTCTCTGTAGCTCATGATTCCTGGAGCAGATCACCAGCTCTGTTGCTGCGAGCTATAACTTGAGGGACATTTTTGTTGTGATTCTGTAAAACCATCAGTAAATGATTTGTAACTTGAGAGAGTGTAATGTTGTTACAGCTGATATTTCAAACCATTGTCAGCATACCTTCTTCCAAAAAATCGTCAGTCACGGGATTAGAGAATTACTGGCAGGACCAGAGTTGGTTATTGCTTGATTGTTCTTGAGATAGTAATGGTAAGCCATCATCCTGACGCACTGCAGTCTGGTTGTTGGAGGACTCCCACAGCCCTGGTTAGGACAATGGCCCAGATTTCTGACAAAATGATTGCGGAGGAATGATAATATTATTCCAAGTCAGGCTGGTGTGACTCCCTGTGGACTTGCAGGTGAATGTGTTTCCATCCCTCTGCTGCCATTGTCTTCCCAGGTAGTGAAGGTCACAGGTCAGATGTTGCTGGTGAAGGAATGTAACCCACTCAGGTTACAAATTTTGCATGTGAACATCTGACTATTAGACCGTAAGGTACAGGAGCAGAATTAGGTCATTCAGCCCATTGAGTCTGCTCCACAATGGCTGATATGTTTCTCAACTCCATTCTCCTGCCTTCAATCCATAACCTGTGATTCCCTTGCTAATCAAGAACCTATCTATCTCTGTCTTAAAGAAACTCAACTCAATAATTTGGTCTCCACAGCCTTCTGTTGCAACGAGTTACAATGATTCACCACCCTTTGGGTGAAGAAATTCCTCTTCATCTCAGTTCTAAAGGGTTGTTACTTCATTCTGAGGCTGTGCCCTCAGATCCTAGCCTCTCCTACTGGTGGAACCACCTTCTCCATGTCCACTCTATCCAGGTCTCTCAGTATTCTATAAGTTTCAATGCATTCTTCCTTCAACCTTCTAAACTCCATTGAGTGCAGATCTGTCCTCAACTGCTCCTCATTTGGCAAGCCCTTCATCCCCAAGATCATTATTGTAAAAACCGCAAGAACTGCAGGTGCTGTAAATCAGACTCAAAAACAGAAGTTGCTGGAAAACCTCAGCAGGTCTGGCAGCATCTGTGAAGTGGAATCAGAGTTAATGTTTTGGGGGTGGTGACCCTTCCTCAAAACTGATGGTTGCTAGGAAAGTGTCAGTTAATAGGCAGAAGCTAGGGAGGGGGAGGGGTGAGAAGCAAATGATAGGTGGGATGAGAGCCCAAGGAGAGAGAAGAATAGTTGGACGGACAAAGGAGTGAATAATAAACTAGCTAGGAGGGTGAATAGCTGTTAGTGGAGACTGTTAGTAGCTAACATTAGGTTGTGTATAATGAGGATGAATTCCTGATGAAGGGCTTATGCCCGAAACGTCGAGTTTTCTATTCCTTGGATGCTGCCTGACCTGCTGCGCTTTTCCAGCAGCACATTTTCAGTTGTGTATAATGGCAGACGATGTGATAACAAGGCCTGATGCATGCAGTTGGGAACTAGGACATGGGAGAGCTCAAGCCCTAAAATTATAGAGCTTAACATTGAGTCTAGAAGGCAGCAGGGTTCTCAAGTGGAAAATGAGGTGCTGTTCTTCCAGCTTCTGCTGAACTTCGCTGGAGCAATGCAACAAGCCTGAGACCGAGATGTTGGTCAGGGAACAGGGTGGGGTGTTAAAGTAGGAGGCATCTGCAAGCTCAGGATTTTTTGGCAGACGGGAAGTAAATATTCTACAAAGTGGTTGCCCAGTCTACACTCCATTTCCTCGATGTTGAGGAGAAAACATGAGCAGCGAATGCAGTGGACTTGATTAAGTGATGTGCAGGTAAAATGCTGCTTCGCCTGGAAGGTGTGTTTGGGTCCTTGGATACTGAAGAGGGAGGAGGTAAATGGCAGGTGTTACACTTTCAGCGGTTGCAGGGGAGGGTGCCATGTGGCTGAGAAGGGTGTTGAGAATGAAGGAAGAGTGGACCATTGTGTCCTTGCGGAAGATGGACAAGGGAGGTGAGGGGAATATTTTTCTGGTGGCGGCATTTCACTGGAAGTGGCAGAAATGGTGGCTGATAATCTTCTGAATGTGGATGCTAGTAGGATGGTAGGCAAGGACAAGGGGACCCCTCTTGCTGTTACTGGAGAGAAGAGAGGGGGTGAGGATGGAAGTGCAGGGGATGGGTCAGACCTGGTTGAGAGCCCTGTCGACATCAGTGTTGGGGAATGCTCGGTTGAGGTAGAAAGTGGACATTTCAGAGGCTCCTTTGTTGAAGTTAGCATCATTGGAAAAGATGCTACGGAGATGGAGGGATTGGGAGAATGGAATGGAATCTTTACAGGAAGCAGGGTGCAAGGATGTATAGTCCCAGGTAGCTATGGGAGTCGGTGGGTTTCCCTGGATACTAGTGGCCAGTTTGTCCCCAGAAATGGAAACAGAGATATCAAGGAAGGGAAGGGAAGAGTCAGAGATAGACCAGGTGAAAGTGAGGACTGGGTGGATGTTGGAAGTGAAATCAATTAATTTTTTTCAATTCTGGACAAGAGAGAGAAGCAGCACCGATGATATCATTGATATATCGGAGAAAATTGTGGGTGAGGGCTGGAACAGGACTGGAACAAGGAATGTTCCATGCACCCCACAAACAGGCGGCATCACTAGAGAGCATGCATGTACTCATGGCCACCTCATAACCTGGAGAAAATGAGAGGAGTTAAAAAAGAAATTGTTCAGGGTAAGGACAAGCTCAGCCAAGCGGAGGAGGGTGGTGGTGGGTGGGGACGGTTCAGGCCTTTGCTCCAGGAAGAAGTGGAGAGCACTGAGACCATCCTGGTGGGGGGTGGATGTGTTAAAGGGATTGCACGTCCGTGGTAAAGGGGAGGCTGCTGAAACCTGCAAACTGGAAATGTTGAAACTGGTGCAAAGCCTCTGAGGAATCGCGGATGTAAGTAAGCTGGAACAGGACCCTGGAGAAAAGACCAAGTGAAGGTAGGAAGAGATGAGTTCTGTGTGCTCAGAGCAGGCAGAAATAATGGGTCTGCCCAAGCAGGCCTGTTTATGGATTTTTGGAAGCGGGGCTAGGAGACTATAAGCTTGGAAGCAGTGACAAGGGGAGATCTCCAGATGAAATGAGGTCAGTGACTGTAGTTGATACAATGGCCTCATGTTCCATTCTTGTAAACCTCCACTGGACCCCTCCAAGGCCAGCACATCCTTCCTTACATACTGAGCCCAGAACTGCTCACAATATTCTAAATGCGGTCTGACCTGAGCCTAATACAGACCAACACTACATTTCTGCTCTTGTATTCTAGCCCTTTTGAAATGGATGCTAATATTACATTTTCCTTTCTAACTGCCAGCTGAAACTGCATGTTAACCTTAAGAGAATCCTGAACTAGGATTCCTAAATTTCTTTGCGCTTCATATTTCTGAAGCTTTTCCCCATTTAGAAAATATTCCATGCCTCTATTCTTCCTAAGTACGTAGCTTCACCCTTTCCCACATTGTACTGCTTCTGTCACTTCTTTACCCAAGCTCCTCACCTGTCCAAGACCTTCTGCAGCCTCCCCGCTTTCTCAATGCTCCCTGCCTCTCACCTATCTTTGTGTCATCTGCAAACCTAGCAACAATACTCTCAGATTCTTTGTCCAGATTGGTAATATGTAATATAAACAGTTGTGGTCCCATCACTAACCTCTGTAGAACTCTACTAGGCACCTTTATGTCACTCTCTGCCTTCTGCCAGTCAGCCAATCTCCTGTCAATGCCAGTTCCTTACCCCTAATACCGTGGGCTCTTATCTTATTTAGCATCTTCCTGTGCAGCACCTTGTCAAAGGCCTTCTGGAAATCCAAATAAATCACATACACTGGCTCTCATTTGTCTAACTTACACATTACTTTCTCAAGGAAATTTAACAGATTTGTCAGGCATGACCTCCCCTTTATGAAATATGCTGACTCAGCCCTATTTTGCTATGTACTTCTAATTCTCCACAATTTCATCCATTATAATGGGGTGGCACAGTGGCTCAGCGATTGGCACTGCTGCCTCACAGTGCCAGGGATCTGAATTAGATTCCTGCCTCAAGTGACTATCTGTGTGGAGTTTGCACATTCTTCCTGTATCTGTGTGGGTTTCCTGTGCTGTGTGCTCTGGTTTCCTCCCACAATCCAAAGATGTGCAGGTCAGATGAATTGGCATTGCTAAATTGCCCATAGTGTTAGGTACATTAGTCAGAGGTATATGTACAGGAATGGGTCAAGGTGGGTTACTTTTCAAAGGGTCGGTGTGGACTTATTGGGCCAAATGGCCTGTTTCCACTCTGTACGGAATTTAATCTAATAAGGAACTCTAAAATCTGACCAATGATCATGATCAAGTCAACCAGCCTATAATTTCCCATTTCTATTTCCCTCCCTTCATAAACAAGTGAGTTACATTAGCTAATTCCCAGCTCTCTGGGACTCTCCCTAACTCCAATGATCCCTGAAAGATCATCACAATGTCCCTGGCTATCTCCATCAGAACCCAGAGGTGTAGTTCCATCTGGTCCGGGTGTTTCAACCACCTTCAGACCTTTCAGCTTCCTTGTGATAGCCTGTACACTGTGCTATAGAATACAGTAAAACTTCAAACATTAGGACAGGATAGGACCAAAAACATTCCAACTAAGTTTCAAAATCAGGATAGCTTTTCCTTTAAGCTTGTTAGACGTGTAGGTGTTCATATTCAAAATTCAAAATTCCCTAGATTCAGGAAAGGTTCCATCTGGAATCATAGCAAATATACATTCAAGAAGGGAGGGAGGCAGAAAGCAGTAAACTATAGGCCGGTTAGTTTAATGTCTGTCATGGAGATGGTGTGAGAATCAATCGTTAAGTGATTATAGCTACGCACATTGATAAAAAAACATAGTAGTTGGGAAGATTAAGCATGGTTTTATCAATGTGTTTGATTAAAGTTTTTGAAGGAATAACCTGTGGACAAAGGGGAGCCTGTAGCTACACTGTACTTGAAATTTGTTAGGTGCCACATGAAAGGTTATTGGGGAAAATAAAGTCTTATTGTGCCAGGGATAACACAATCGCATGTTTAGAAGATTGGCTGGCTGGCAGGAAAGTGGCAGAGTAAGCATAAATAGGTCTTTGTTTAATTGGAACAATGTGACAAGTGGAGTCCTGAGGGGCCTGTGCAGCTACCTTCAACTTTTACAGTTATCGTCAATGATTTAGATAAGAGGTGCATAGGTGTGGTAGCTAAATTTGCAGATGATGCCAAGATAAGTAGGAGCATATGTTGCAAAGCAGACAGAAGAAAGTTGCAGATAGATGTGGATAAGTTAAGTGAGCGGGCAAAAGTTTAGCAGATGGAGTATTATGGAAAACAATGTGAAATTGCCCACTTTGGTGGGAAAATAATTAAAAAGCTTGAATGAGAACAATTGAAGAATTCTAAAGTGCAGAGGGATTAGGTGGTCTGGTACATGAGTCACAGAAAATTAGGTTTCTCAAAAAGCACATTATCATGGAAGCTAATAGAATTGTCCTTTATTACAAGAGGAGCATGACAGTAATGCCTCGTTTATACAAGATATTAACATTAGCATGGATGGAGGATTGGCAAATGAGCAGGAGACAACAAATGGGTTCTTCTTCAGGTTGGTGACCTGTGACCAGTGTGTTTTCTCAGGGATTAGTGCTGGGAGTGCAACTGTTTATAATATATTAATTACTTGGAGGAAGGAGGTGAATGTACTCCAGCCAAGTTTGCAGTCAACACAAATATAGATGGAAAGGTGGTTTATAAGAAGGATTCAAAGAGAGACATTGCTGGGTTAAGTAAATAGACAAGAAGTTGGTAAATGTACATTTTGGAAGAGAGAACAAAAGGGTGTTGAAGTATAAGAGTGGGGAACCTTTACTACAACTGTGCAAGGTGCTGGTGAGACAATATCTGGAGTACTGTGAGCAGTTTAGTCCCCTTAATTAAGAAAATATATCATTTCATTGTAAGCATTTCAGAGAAGGTTCACTAGCAATCATGGTGTGGAGGGATTGTCTTAATGTTCAAACGCTAAACAGGTTGGAACTCTACTCACTGGAGTTTAAAAGATTGAGAAATGGTCTCATTGAAACATGTAGGATTTTTCAGGGGCTTGACAGGATAAATGCTGAGAGGATGTTTCTCTTCATAGGAGAATCTAAGACCAGAGAGCATTGTCTCAGAATGCAGGGGTGCCAAGAAGAAATTCCTCTCTCAGAGGGTTGTGAGTTCTTGGAATTCCTTGCCACAGAGAGCTATAGGGGCACAATCCTTGTGGACTGAATTATTCATGGCTGAGATTGACAGATTCATGATCAGTAGGAGAAACAAGGGATAATGCAGGAAAGTGGATGTGAGAAAAGACAGATTGGCCATGATCCAACAGCCTAATCCTGTTCCTATTTCATACGGTCTTATGGGGATACCTTCTCAAAGGCTGTGTGCTGTTTTGGTCTATTTATTTAAGGAAGGATAGAAATGTAAAAAGAGACAATTTGGTGGTTTACAAGATTGGGGTCTGGAATAAGTGGATTATGGTTATAAAGTTAGGTTGGATGGGCTGGTTTAGTTTCCAATAGAGTTTAAAAGAACAAGGGGTAACTTAATTGAAATGTATAAGGTCCTGACAGGTCGTGACAAGATGTCTATCATGTGAAAAGGCTGTTTTCTCATCTGGGTGAGTCCAGAACCAGGAGAGACTGTTTTAAAATTAGCGAAGGCCTTTTTAGGGCAGATATGAGGAAAATTGTTTTCTCTGGGCCATGTGATTTTGGAGGCAAAAAAGCTGAAATCGTTAAATATTTTTAAGACATAGATGGACAGATTATTGTTAGAGAATCACAAATTCTCAAACATAGTTGGAAATGTAGTATTTGAAGCACAAACAGATTAGCCATGGCAGAGCAGGTCTGAGGGATTCAACAAATGGTCTACTTCTTCTCCTGTTTCATATGTTCAAATAGGTTTAAATCCCCGTTTCTAACACAAGATAAGAGGTTGCCTTCTTAACTTTGTAAAGTCTTCTGGCCAAATGTCTGCGGCAGGACCCTCCATAACCAAACCAGCCCAGCAAATTAATCAGGTAGTATGTGATTCATTGTGGAAATCACATCCCTTTTATAGCAACTGCTCCATATTCCATGTATCCCCAAACCACTTTGCTAGCTAGTGGGAGGAGGTTGTTGTGTAAGATGGATGGTGTATGTGCCAGATTGGTGTGGAGCGAGAGGTGGAATCAGTAAGAAATTGAAGGAGAAAACCATTGCAGGGATATTTGGAAAGGAGCAGAGTGAATTGGGCTACCTAGGTTGCTCTTCAAACAAGCCACTTAGTCTTGATGGGCCAAATGGGCATTTTCTGTGCTGTACTAGTCAATCATTTGCCAAAAATGATTGAATTTACTTATACCACAATTGGATGACTCTTGGTTGATTCATGCTGTGTTTCAAGTAAATGGCATTACAGAACATTTCAAGATTTGTTCACAAACATTAGTGACAGTTGCCAATAATTACCAGTTGAATCACAGATCTTTAACAGTTTTATCATACTGATTTCCCAATTCTCAGAAACCTCAAATATTGCCCTCGACTGACTGTACTTAGCCATGTACTGCCACATCAAACTATTTGTTTTAATCATGCTTGGAATGTGTGCATCTGTGGCTCTGCCAAAATTTATTGCCAATCTCTATTTGCCTTTGAGAAGGTGGTGATGAGCTGCCTTCCCAATTACAGCAGACTGCAAGGGCTAGTAGGCATGAGATATAAATCTTGGCCCAGCCAGACACCCACATCCTATGAACACATAATTTTTAAAAATGTGTCACTTTCAATTACCCTAGAGGCAGAATAGTGTATCACCAGATATTATTCAAAGTGAAGTGAACTGCATTGCCTCTTTATTGCTTATGGACAGTATTTTCTGCGTGACAGAAATATAGGATCACAGTTCTGAGGAAGGGTCGCTTGATCCGAACTCTGACTTCTCTCCACAGATGCTGCCTGACCTGCTGAGCTTTTCCATCACATTCTGTTTTTGTTTCTGATTTGCAGTTCTTTTGGTTTTTACTTAGAATTACATGATGTCCATTCAGCTACTTGAATCTATTCTGTCCTTCAGTTAGATTGTGGCTAATTGGATATCACCTCTGCCTACATAACTTCATTCTATAATACTTCATTCCTTCCCCCAATAAATGTCTACTGATCGTAGTATTGAGATTTTCAATTAGGTCCTGAACGCTCAATTGCCTTTTTTGGGAAGCGCGTATCAGATTTCCATTCTGCTATGTGTGAAGTCCTTTCCAACATCATCCCCTGAACAGCCTGACTTTAATTTTACTGTTGTCAAGTTGTCAGTTATTTTCAATGAAAATGGGCTTATTTATCTTTATAGCCCTTAGCCTGAGTGATTGCTCACTGTCCCTGGGCATGTTTCAGTTCTCATGGAGTGATAGCTGTTGTCCCTTTGGGAGATGTAACAAAATAATGGCACATACACATGTCACTCTCCATCACCCCCCTGTCATTGTGTATGAGGATTTGACAGTCTTTAGCCTTGGGAGAATCTTTGTTCCCTAGTGAACCCTTTAGTGTGCTCTACCTTTATGATCTACTGTGATGTTTGGCGCCCGATAGCGATTCCACACGGTTTTCTATGTTAAATCAACAGGTGCTAAGCATCTGCAGACTTCCCTGGGGCTGTCCATCGATCAGACTCAGTGAGAAATATAAACACCTGAATTTTATTTTCAATAGGTCAAGTATTCCATCCTCACCCCACTGGTAATTTTGTTAGAATGCCTGTGGAAACGTGTTCCATTTTAACATTCAGTGATGCGATTGGTTTAAGGGGATTTAGCAGAATTTGCACAAACCACAAGCATATGTGCCCATCTAAAGCAGGAACAACTTCTAACAAATGCAGAACCAGGACCAGAGGAAATGTAAGAAGCTAATGCTTTATGAAGCCATCATTCTTCAATCTTCAGTGCTTTAGCTCTTTACCATCACCTTTGAAATCAGCATTTTGATAGCGCCCAATCGCACAGGAGTGGTCCCAAAAGGAATATTACAAAAATGGAACTCAAACCTCAAGTGGCTGCCAAAGAATCTCAGCTGGCCATAAGGATCTGTTTTGGGACCACTGCTGTTTGCCATTTGTATAAATGACTTAGACGCAGGCATAGGTGGATGGATTAGTAAATTTGCAGATGACACCAAAGTCGGTGGAGTAGTGGACAATGTGGAGGACTGTTACAGTTTGCAGGGGGACTTGGATAAACTGCAGAATTGGGCTGAGAGGTGGCAAATGGAGTTCAATACAGCTAAATGTGAGGTGATGCACTTTGGGAAGAATAGCAGGAAGGCAGAGTACTGGGTCAATGGAAAGATTCTTGGTATTGTGGATGTGCAGAGGGATCTTGGAGTCCATGTACATAGACCCCTGACAATTGCCACCCAGGTTGACAGTGCTGTTAAGAAGGCATACGGTGTGTTAGGTTTCATTGGTAGAGGGATTGAGTTCCGGAACCGCAATATCACGCTGCAACTATTCAAAACGCTGGTGTACTTGGAATATCGTGTACAATTCTGGTCACCATATTTTGGGAAGGATGTGAAAGCATTGGAAAAGGTGCAGAGGAGACTTACCGGGATGTTGCCTGGTCTGGAGGGAAGGTCTTATGAGGAAAGGCTGAGAGACTTGGGTCTGTTCTCATTGGAAAGAAGAAGGCTAAGAGGGGATTTGATAGAGACATACAAGATGATCAGAGAATTAGATAGGGTACACAGTGTAAGTCTTTTTCCTAGGATGATGATATCAGCTTGTACACATAATGAATATTATTCACCTTGTTAAACTGACCTCACATACTGAATGATACCTCATCATGTTAAATGGGTCTACATAATGAACGCTTTTCCACATTATCCTTGCCTCTAGCACCTCATTGTTAACTGCAAGTTCTTATCTATTCTGAGTCATGCTCAGCTGAACCTCTTGTTTCACAAAACTCAGAACTTAACTCGCTCCCTGGAGGGAACAGAATGATTGCCCATGTGCACAGAGACATGAGTTCTTTGACTTCTCTGGAACAGCAGTTTCTTAATGAACTATATAGTCATTTTACAGGGAATGTCATCCAGATAAGACAACATACATGTTGATTAAGTGACAGCTACAATCAGCACATGCCAATAATAAAGATTAAGCCATCTGCTGATGCACAACGAATAACTGGCTTCACATAATGAATACTTTTCACCTTGTTAAACTGACTTCACATACTGAATGCTGCCTCATCTTGTTAAATGGCTCCACACAATGAATGCTTTTCCACCTTGTTAACCCATTACTCTTGCCTCCAGCACTCCATTGTTAAACTGTACGTTTTGATCTGATCTGGGTCATGCTCAGCTGAACCTCTTTTTTCACAAAACTCAGAACTTAACTCTTTCCCTGCCTGCTTATATCCTATACACATTCTCACTGGTCCCAAGTATCTGCTGCCCTTGTCCTTGAATACGATAAAGGTTACATGTTTGGAAAGTGCTATCAAAGGAGTATTTGCAAGTTGCTGCAGAGCATCTTGTGTATGAGACATACTGATGCCACTATACATGGTGCAGGGAGTGGATGCTGAAGTGATGGAGTTTGACAAGTAGGTTGCTTTGTCCTGGATGATGTTAGCTTCTTGTGTGTTGTAGGAACTGCCCCATCTAGTAAAGTCACATCTCCGTCTGGAAGCACTGCTGGATGTGTCATATGACCTTCCACTTCTGATTCAACACCCTACTCAACCTGAAATGTCCATCTCAATGATCTAAACACCAAGTGGAAAACAGACATGTTGTGATCAATTGGATTGACTGTTGACTTTTGATCAAACTGTTTTACTTCCCCATCTAATACATGATTATAACTCTGTAAAAATTGCTAGTGAAAAGTACGTTATTTTCTCCTGTATTAGTGGCAGTAGCGTTCAGTAGATTAATCTTAAATCCTTGGAGGCAGGAGGACAATTCTGAAGGGTCAGCACCCAAATCAACTCTCCTTACGAGCCAACTTCCGTTCATTCATCATTGTGATCTTGTCCAATTTCAAACCTCATCATAGAGAATTCGACTTCTAATAATAAGACATTGGAATTCAATCTTAACTGGTGATCTAAGGGATTTTCTCTTCTTCAGAACAACTGAATATTTTGTGAATGGAAACATTGCATTGTTAAATCTCTCCTGCCCTCCACGCTCCTAAAGACCTTCCCTTTTCTTATTCCTCATCACTGCCCCCACCTTGCATCCACAAGCATAAAATCCCTTACATTTCTATCTCTCTTTAATTCTGATAAAATTGACTTGAAATGTTAACTGTTTTCCTACTGAGTCACTGCCTGACTTATTGAATATTTCAAATATTTGCTGCTTATATTTCAGATTTCCAAGATCCACAGTACTTTGTCTGTGGAACATGCACTGACACTTTGTCAGTGTTACTTGTGTTGAACTAATTAGCTGAAGTGAAAAGAAAAAAACAATAAACATTTTACCATTTAGAACAATTAAAAAACAAAGAGTTTATGTTAAACTGCATTGATCCTTGATGAGACTGCACACAGCTCCTGATTCTATATTTCCAAAAACATACAGATGGTAAAGGAAGTGCAAAGAAATGATTTATAAGGATGATATCAGAACAGAGAGGTTACACCCATCAGGGAAGATTGGAAAGACTTGAAAAGTGAAAATTGGTGGCAGGGGTGGGGAAGGCTGACTTCATAGAGGCCTTAAAATTTTTAAGAGTTTAATAGTTATATGCAACATGTATTAATGGGCGGCACGGTGGCACAGTGGTTAGCATTGCTGCCTCACAGCGCCTGAGACCCGGGTTCAATTCCCGACTCAGGCGACTGACTGTGTGGAGTTTGCACCTTCTCCCCGTGTCTGCGTGGGTTTCCTCCGGGTGCTCCGGTTTCCTCCCACAGTCCAAAGATGTGCGGCTCAGGTGAATTGGCCATGCTAAATTGCCCGTAGTGTTAGGTAAGGGGTAAATGTAGGGGTATAGGTGGGTTGCGCTACGGCGGGTCGGTGTGGATTTGTTGGGCCGAAGGGCCTGTTTCCACACTGTAAGTCTAATCTAATCTAATAGCAGTTTTACACAAGCAGAGAAAAAAAATTCTTCTCTTTCTAAAAGTCAAAGATAACACAACTCCAGATATTTGGATGAATGTGATTTTATTACACCAAATTACATATAATTTACAGCTCAGAAACTGACCATTAGGTCCAGCTGGTCTCTCTCCCAATCTCTGCTATACACAAGCTCATCCTACCTCTTCACTTTACCCTTACAGCATATCCTTAAACTTATTACATTCTCATGCATTTATTTACCTTCCCCTTAAAAGTATCTACTCAATTCACCTCAACCATACCCTATGGCCCTGGATTTCACATGCTCACCAAGCTTTGTCTAAACAGGTTTCTCCAGAATTTCCGATTGGTTTATTAGTCACTATCTTATGTTTATGGGCCCTAATTTTAGTTTCCCTGCAAGGGCTAGGCAACATTGTCGCTACATTTACATTACCAAACGCCTTTGTAATTTTAAAGGTCTTTATCATGTCACCCCTCAACCACCTTTTCTTCCACATTAGCCTCAATGTGTCAGCTCAGGAACCATGCAGTGGTGAAAAATTAAATGATCTGAGTCAATGTTCATTATGCAAAAGAACCCTATGGTGTGACAGGCTGCCTCTCTCTTGGTGCTGCCTGATTGACAGCTATAATCTCTTTTTATTAGCAACTGTAAATGAAGTGTTGCTAAGAGTTACACATGACTGTGCCTCACAGCAATGCACTTGCAATAAAATACGGTGGGAAGACAGAGAAGGGGAGGAAGTGAAGATACAGAGATAAGATAGATATGGGAGTGGGGAGAGGAGTGGAAAGAGATTAGGAAACGAGGAGAAAAATAATAAGGTGCAGAGAGGGAGGGGGAGAGGAGAAAAATTAGACAGAAAGAAGTGGGGAGGAAAATGAAGAACATGAGATAATAATGGGGGTGAAGCAGAGAAGGGTGAAGAAGATTAGATTGTAGAGAGTAGAAAGAAAGCAAGGAAGAAGAAAAGGAGGTAATGCAGATGGGGGGAGAGATTAAATAGTGGGGAAGACAGACAAAAGAGAGAGGAGAGAGAGGGAAGAGAGATTAGATAAGGACAGAGGAGAGAAATGATACCGAGGACAGAGAGAAGGATTAGATCAAAAGAAGGAGATTGCATAAATCGAGAGGAGGGAGAACTTCATTAAATAGAGAAGAGCTCATCCATTGCAGTTTAAATACAATTTTAGTGGCATGTTAAGCCTTGAATACCATTAAATAACTGCTCTTGTACTGAAACCTAACTTATCATGCATGGAGTCACATTCTTTCAGATTTAAGTTTTTGTTGGAGATTAAACATCTCTGACTTTTCTTTTTTCTGTGACTGTAATATTTGTTTCTCCATCCTTTATTTCTCTTTTGGTCCTTGATTTGATGTTGAATTAATAATCCTCATTTATACTTTCTGGTTATGAATCTCAATTGCTCATTAATGATCACTCAATCTTATTTGTAAAGGGGGCAGAAAGTTGCTTGCGTCGTGTGTATGGATCTGAGCTGTGCAACACTGAATGGGAACTCTGCTTTTATAACGCCCCACTAACAGTAACTTACATAAAAAACCTCCATCAAAAGTCTATATATAAATGTAATTTTAATTCATGGGAAAATGTCATTTATTTGTTGATGAGTGTAAAATATGGCCTTGAGAAGGAGTGGCTGAAACACGAATCATAATGTTTAAAAAATAGCCAATCTAGGCTTGGGTTTATGGTTACTCATCAGACCATTTAATGTCAATCAAACTGCAATGAAGCTGACTTTAACATGATTCTTTCCACAGATATAACTTCTCCACTTCTAAACAGAATCATCACCATCTGAATTAAATTCCGCACAGAGGCGGAACAACTGTAGAGTGTCAAGCTCCTGGGAGTTGTCATCCACAACAAGCTTTCTTGGACTCTTCATGTATACGCACTGGTTACAAAGGCCCAACAGTGTCTCTTCTTCCTCAGGCAGCTGAGGAAATTGGGCGTGATGGCGAATACCCTTGCCAACTTTTATCGGTGCGCCATCAAGAGCATTCTGTCTGGATGTATCATAACCAGGTATGGCAACCATTCAAGATTGGAGTCGGTTACAGAAAGTGGTGAACTTGGTCAATACAATCACAAAGGCCAACCTCCCATCTATAGAATCCATCTACCAGGCCCACTGTCAAGGAAAGGCTGTCAGCATTCTCAAAGATCCATCCAACCCTGGCAATGTTTTTCTACAACCTCTACCATCGGGGAGAAGGTACAGAAGCCTGAACACACTCACCAGCTGGTTTTGAAAAAGGTTCTACCCCACTGTTGTTAGAATACTGAATGGACTCACAAACTCTTAACATTTGCTTATACCTGTGTTTTTTGTTTTAGCTGCTGTAGACCTATTATTTACTTATCTATGCTAAATACCTATGTGATCGGCCTGTATTGCTCACAAGATAAAGCTTTTCATTGTGCTGTGATACACATGACAATAAATCCAATTCAATTCAATTCAATATGTGAGTGGGCAGGCTTCATGGCTGGCCCAGAAATGTTGCTGGGGGGGGGGAAGGTGCCGCACTCAACACCCCGATTTCCACCATCATCAGTCCAAATGTAACTAGAAAGGACCTGGTAAATTCGCTGACTATACCTCCTGAAAACTCTTTGAAGTTCCTGCACCTCGTGTTCTTTGAACATCACTATGTCCTGGAGCTGCTGTCTCTCCATTTTAAAATTCTCAACCTTATTATCTAGTACCTCCATGGTCTTGCCTCTCCTCCATCTCTGATACTTCTCTCAACATTAAAAATGACTTAGATCTCTGCATTCTTCCCATTCTGGTCAGTTAAGCATCCCCTGATTTCTATTGTGCCACCACTGGTGTCCAAACCCTCTGCAAAACTGGATGCTAAGGTCTAGAATTACCTCAGTAATCTTCCTCCATCCACCCCCTTAAGAAACTACTTAAAACCAATTTCCTTGCTCCATTTTTATCTTTCCTCTCCAAGTATCTCTTTACATTGCTGGTGTCCAGTTCTGACCAATAATCAGTCCTGCGGAACACAATGGGATGTTTTATTCTGCTAAAGGTAAAACGCAAAGACAATTTACTGTTGTTCTTCTTATGTTTTACAAATCTCTCCAATCTTCTCCTGAAGGCACTAACTGCTGACAGTTTCAAGTGAATCAGCAGTCCTGGATAATCACAATCATAGCCTGGTCTTTCTCATCTCGGCAGATGGTCTCGGTAAAATTATTTAACTGTAGAAATCATTATAGTCACGTCTGACCCTGATCATGTCCTTCTACAATCTCTGGAAGGTACATTTTCTGTTGGGACAAATGGAACAAGGCTATTGTACAGTATCAATGATAAGAACCCATTGCTACAGATTAGAAAATCTTTATATCATTGAAGAATCATCACTTTTTTCCTGCAAAAGAAAATTTAAGTCAAGAAGAAAAAAAACCATTTGGTAAAACAGTATAGTAATTCTGCCTTAGTCTACAAAATATTCAATGCTGAGTGATGTGTTTTGGTATTTTAGCAATTTGCTTTTGAATTGGGGTGGCATGTTGGCTCAGTGGTGCCTAATATTGGCAGGGACGTGGGTTCGAATCCATCCTCGGGCAACTCTCTGCGTGGAGTTTGTACATTCTCCTCCTGTCTGTGTGGATTTCCTTCAGGTGCCCTTGTTTTACCCCCACAGTCCAAAGATGTGCAGGTTAGGTGGATTGGCCATGCTAAATTATCCATAGTGTCCAGGGATATGCAGGCTCGGTAGATTAGCAATGGGAAATGCAGGGTTATAGGGTGGGATGCTATTTAGAGGATTGGTGTGGACTCACTCAGCTGATTGGCTGTTTCCACACTGCAGGGATTCTATGATTCTTCTGACATAGACTTAGCACATTTACTTCATAAAGTCTATTTGCTTTATCAAAAGTTCCCAACATAGAAACATTTTACTTGAGTTGTGATCAACCAATTTAGTTGTTAAGAGCATGTGTCAGGAGTAAAAGATAAATTAGATGAGTATTAAAACTAAAGGCAAACAGATAGAGAGGAAATTGAAAAAAAATCATTCTGGAAAATTAAACAGAGGAAAACAGAAAGGGAAAAAAAAAAGATGCAAGAAAAGTGGTATCCAATTTACATATGAATTCAGTAGGCGTGAAGCGAGAAATTGTCTTTTTCATCTCCTAAAGCTGAAAATATAAAAGAAGAAAATATTACTGCAAAGTTGCTGCAAAAATGTACCAATTACAAAATACTCTGCAAAAACTCGCCACAGCTCCCTTGACAGCATCTTTCAAACCCTTGGCCTGTATCACCTAGAAGGAAAAGGGCAGCTGATGTATGGGATCAACGCTACCTGCAATTTTTCCTCCATGTCACACATTTGGAACCTTATTGCTTTACCTACATAATACTAGGACAAAATCCTGCATCTGCCCTCCTCACAGCACTGTGGGCGTACTTACAACACATGGACTGCACAATTTAAGAAGGTGGCTTACCACCACCTTCACAAGGACAATTAGGGATGGGCAATAAATGCTGGTCAAGCCAGTGACACTCACATCTCATACACAATGAAAAAAAATTCTATACAACATTGATCAGATCTTATTTGGAATATTGCCTCACCCTTTGAATGTTAGTCTTGAATCTCCTTCCATTTCTCTTTTCAGGCAGCACATTCCAGACTACAACAATGCAATGTGTTAAAAAAATGTGTCCCTTCTGGACTGTTTGCCAAGGACCCTAAATCTGTGCCCTTCAGTGACCAAGTCTTCCACCAACAGAAAACGTTTCTTCTCATTTACTCTGTCAACCACTTCACCACTTTAAATGCCTTTCTTCATACCCTGTACACTAAAACAATGTAAAGGAAATTGGAAATACAAACAGATACTGCAGGAAATATTCAGTCAGTTTTCCAGCATCTGAGGAAAACAGCTAACAGTTCACATTGCTCAATCTTTATTGGAATGGTTCTGGTGATAGGTCATTGACCTAAAAATGCTAACTCTTTCTCTCTCCATCGTGCTGCAAGACATGCTGAGCATTTTCCATATTTTCTGTAATCCTCTTGACCCTATGATGTAAGTTATTATGATGTTTTATTATAGCGAGTTGTTAGAAGCGTGTAGTATTTATTTTCAAATATAGATTTTCACTGTAAAATTTTGCAAAAGCACATTACATATAGGTCAAATTTAATATTACATGAAGTGCAATACTGTTCAGCATTTTTTCAATACAAAACTCTGAGTTGCCTGAAACAAATTACAATCACAAGTTTATTTATAACATATTTCATAAGCATTTAGAATTAAACACAAATACAAATTTGCATACAGAGTCACCCTTGCACTGTCTTTCTTTCACACGCACACACGGTGATAGATTTTGTAGAGAACTTGTTGGCAAGTTGGAAGTAACAGACTGTGTCTTTTCTCGAAGTCTGGGAGGAATTTCTGCCACCATAAGGTACCTTATTCAGATAAGCTGCACAGAGACTCAGGAAATCCATCAGGTGGCTGATCGCCCCTGGAGGCCAGCACAGCACCAGCAGCTCTGAGACGATGCAATCGGTTCCCCACTTGGCTGGTTCTACAGTGTGTCATCAAATCTGTGAACAGATTGAGCAGGGCATTTCGAAAGTTAGAATTGGACATGAAAAATCATCAGACTTCATAAATACATTATTTTTCCTTATTTAAACTTTTGAAACATTGGTCGTACGGATCATTGTGCATTTTAAATCCATTTTCATTAGAATATCCGAGCTGAAATCAATCTTTGTCCTACCCCCAATCTGGCACTATTGGGCAGATTTACTAGAATGGTAATAGGGTTGAGGAAGTTCAGTTATATCGAGACTGGAAAAGTGGGTTTTGTCCTCTTTAAAGCAGAAAAGATTATAAAGATTATTAAAAATCATGAAGGTTTTGGCTGGAGTAGATAAATAAAAAATAATTTCGCTGTCAGCAGAGTTGTTAATTAGAGGGCACACATTTAAGAACTTTTGGAAAAGAAGCAGAGGAATGATGCAGAGAAATGTTTTTATGCGAAGAAATTTCTAACTCCTTCGGGCTGAAAGGTTGCTGGAAACAGTTCAATTTTGACATTCAAATGAGAGTTGGAGTAATACTTGAAAAGGGAAAAAAGCAGATATCGACAGTGAAAAAGTTATGTGAGTATGACTAATTCGATGACTCCACCAAAGATCAAGTATGACCTTCATCTGTGTTATCTAATTTTGTTCACTTTTAAATTTATCTAAATATTGAAAAATAATGAGTGACCATGACAACAGCATTCCCTCTGAGGGTGCCCTAGAGATCAGTTCAAATCCCTTCCAGAACTGAAGGATATCTTTTGAGCTGACATCACTGTAGTTTTCAGGGTGAGTTACCTTGTACGAGGTGCATGTATTAGCTCTATCTGCCTGCTTTAATGGATATGAAATTACAACTATCAATATTCAATGAATAGACATGGAACTCTCCTATCAAAATTATTTAAGTTCACATGGGTGGAGATTAATAAACAAGGTGAAGAAGACATTAATGGGAATAGTTTATAGGCCCTAACAGTAGTTATACTGTTGTACAGAGATTGACTAGATACCCTACAGTGTGGAAACAGGCCCTTCGGCGAAACAAGTCCACACCGATCCTTCAAAGAGTAACCCACCCAGACCCATTGCTCTACCCTATATTTACCCCTGACTACTACACCTAACACTATAGGCAATTTATCATGGCCAATTCACCTGACCTGCACATCTTTGAACCATGGGAGGAAACCCACACAGACACAGGGAGAATATGCAAACTCCACACAGACAGTCGCCTGATGCAGGGTCCCTGGTGCTGTGAGGCAGCAGTGCTAACCATTGAGCCACCTTGCTGCCCAGGCATATCCAGGAGATAATGCGTGCTTTGAAAGAAAAGGTAGCACATTAATCATAGGTGACTTTAATCTTCAAGTAGATTAAGACAATCAAATTGGTAGAAAGGTAGTTATGAGGAAAAATTCAGAGTATATTTAGGACAGTTTCCTAGAACAAAATGGTATGTGTTCAACCAGAGGCTAGGCAGTTTTAGATCTGGAAATATTTAATGATGTGAGTTTAATAAATGCTCACAGTGTAAAATAGCCCCAGGAAACAATTACCATAACTTTGAACTTAGCATTCCGTATCAGAGTGAGAAAGTCAGTCAGAAACAACTGTGCTAAGCTTAAATGAAGCTAATTTCAAAGGAACATGGGCAGAGTTGGCTCGTGTGGACTGGAAAATAAGTGAAGCAGAAAAGATGATTAATGAACAATGTAAAATATTTAAGAAAATAGTCCATGACTCATAAAACAGGTATACATGTCTGAGAAGAAGAAAGATACTTAAAGGAGAATAAACGAGTCAAGGTTAACCAAGAATGTTTAAGATAATATCAGATTGAAAGAAAAATGATACAGTGTGGCAAAGATTATGGTAAACAAAAGATTGGGATTGGGATTTTAAAAATCAACAGGCGAAGATCCAAAAAATAATAAAATGGAGAAAACAAACTTTGAGGGTACATTAGCCAGCAATATAAAAATATAGAGTAACAGCTTTTTTAAATACACACAAAGAAAGAGAGAGGCCAAAGTCAACATAATCCCCTGAGAAAGTGAGACTGAGGAAATAATAATGGAGAGCCAGGAGATGGCAGAGGAGCTAAATGAATCATTTGTATCTGTCTTTGTGGTAGAAGACATTGATAGCATTCCAAAAACTACAAAATTATCAAATAACAAAAGGAGGCGAAGTAAATACATTAAGAATCACAAGGAAAAATGCACGAGGGAAACTAGTGGCGCTAAAGGCACATTGATCCCCTGGACTTGCAAGGCTGCATCTTAGAATGGTACAGAGATGGTGGACTTGCTGGTGGTTATCTTCCAAGAATCCAGGCATTCCAGAAAAGTCTCAGTGGATTAGTAAACTGCCAGCTTAAGACCCTTATTCAAAAAGGGAAGGAGACAAAATAAAGGTATCTCTCAGCCAGTTGGCTTAATAACTGTCATTTGGAAAATGTTAGGGTCTATTATAAGAGACGTAATAGCAGAGCTTTTAGAAATACATAATATAATCGTACAGAGTCAGGAACTTCATGAGGAGAAATCCTGCCCAACAAGTTTATTAGAATTCTTTGAGAAGCTAACAAGTAGGACAAATAACAGGGAACCAGTAGACCAAGGAGAGCCAACAGACGAAGATCCAAAAAATAAAAATAGTATCTACCTGGATTTCCAGAAGGCTTTTGACAAGGTGCTACACAGGAGACAGCTGTGTAAGATGGCCCATGGTGTATGGATAGCATGGATAAAAGATTGGCTATTTGGCAGAAAGCAGAGAGTGGGAATAAAAAGGTCCTTTTCAGAATGGCAGCTGGTAACTAGAGGTGTTCCGCAAGGGTCAGTATTGAAACCATAACTTTTCACTTTATACATTGATGAATTAGATAAATAAACTGAGAACATTCTGGTTAAGTCTGCAAATATAGTTGGAGGGACAGATAGTATGGTGTGGGGGGAGGGGCAAGGAGCTGCAGAACAAATGAGGAACATTTGAGGACTCTGGGTCTATATTTGATGGTGTTTAGAAGGATGAGAGAGGATTGAATTGAAATTTACAGATTACAGAATTTCTCCTCCAATGGCTTATGGTCTTATAAAATATGTTTGGATTTCTGAAAGTTATTTGATCGGGTACCATACATAAAGCTACTTAGAGGAAGCATCTACTATAGAGGTCGATAACAGAGAAAAAGGCCCTTCAGCCCATCAAGTCTGCATTGGTCAAAAACAAGCACCCAACTATTCTAATCCCATTTCCAGCACTTGGCATCACAAATGCAAACCTAAATATTTCTTAACTGTTACAAGGGTTTCTGCCTCCACCACCCTTACAGGCAGTAAATTCCAGATTCCTATCAATCTCTGGGTAAAAATATTTTTCCCCACATCCCCTCTAAACCTCCTGTCTCCTACCTTTAACCTCTGCTCCTGGTCATTGAACCTTTCACCAAAGGGAAAGGTTTCTTCCTATCTATCCTACCTGTGCCACCCCATAATTTTATACATGTCAATTATGTTCCCACTCCGCCTCCTCTGCTTCAAGGAAAGCAACTCAGTTCAATCTTTCTTTGTTGCTAAAACTCACCAGTCCAGGAACATGCTGGTAAATTCCCTCTGCACCCTCTCCAATGCAATTACATATGGAGAGAGAAAGAGTTAACTTTTCAGAAACTCTCATTAATTCCCATCTTCACAAAAGCAGCCTGAGCTCAGTATTCCCAGTATATTTTGTTTTGCTTTTAGAATCCACTCAGCAAAACATTAAACTCTGGATGAGTATAGAGATATTGGTTAATAATGACAACCTCAGGGGGGGAATGGTCTTACCCTTGTTACTCATCCAAAGTAGCAACATCAATCAATGCAGTCTATACAGACTAAAGATTTTTCAAGGCAAATATTCTTTACTTGCATGGACAAAAGCTAAAAGATTATGATGTGCCATACTTAGTATCATTTAACAAACCAAAAATCTTACCCTATTAATACCTTACAATATCTTAATAAGAGCCCATGGTGTTGTTGATTATGTATTAGCAAAGATAGGGGACTAGTTAACTAATAGAATATAGAAAGTTGGGATAAGGGTGCATTTTCAGAATAGCAATCTGTAACTAATGTAATGTTGCAGAGTTCAGCGCAGGCAGCACAATTATTAATGATGTATATTAATGACTTGGATGAGGAAGTGAATGTACTGCAGCCAAATTTGTGGATGACACAACAATAGGTGGGAAGGGGAATGTGGAGGATGACACAGAGTCTTTAGAAGGATATAGGACAAGTTAAGTGAGTGGGCAAAAACTTGACAGATGGAATATAATGTGGGAAAGTGTGAGAATTATGCATGTTGGCAGAAAGAGTAGAGGAACTGAATATTACTTAAATGAGGAAAGACTGCAGAAAACTGCAGCACAGAGGCATTTGGGGATCCTCATGTATGAATCACAAAAACTTAGCACACAAGTTCAGCAGGTAGTAGGAAAAGCAAAAGAATGTTGGCCTTTATTTCAAAGGGAATGGACTATAACAACAGGGAGTTCTTGCCAAAACTATACAAGGCTCTGGTCAGACCACAGCTGGAATATTGTGAACAGTTTTGTTCCTGATATCAAAGGAAAGGTTTACTGGCATTGAAGGTAGTCCAGAGAAAGTTCAGTAAGTTGACCATGGGCATGGAGGTATTTTCTTATGAGGAAAAGTTGAATAGATTGGACTCATTGAAGTTTAAAAGCTCGAGAGGCAGCCTTATTGAAAGATACAACACTCTTAAAGGCTTAAGGGGACAGATGCAGAGAGTTTGTTTCCCATTGTGGTAATACCTAGGATCAGAGGGCATAATCTCAGTGTCTAGGATTGCCCATTTAAGATAGAGGCTAGGAAGTCTTTCGTCTCTTAGAGGAATCTGTGCAATTCTATATCACAGAGGGCTATCAAGTCTGGGTTGTTACGTATATTCAAAGTTAAAAGTCACACACCAAGTTATGGTCCAACAGATTTATTTGGAAGCATAAGTTTTCGAAGCACTGCTCCTTCGTCAGGTAGCTAGTGGGGCAGGATGATAGGATACAGAATTTAGAGTAAAAGATCAAAGTGTCATACAATTGATGTGACGTATTGAATAAACCTAGAATGCTGTTAAGTCTTTAATCACTTAGAATGGCGATATAGGTTTCGATTCATTAATATGTAAATCCCAGAACTTCTTTCAAGTCACATTCCCGAGATAACTTAAGATTTTATTAAAAAAAGTGACATCTCAGCTCAGACAATGCATTACAGGTGTGAGGTTTGGGTGTGTCTGTATTCCAACCTTGAGTCGGACTGGTTCTATTTCCAAAGTAGTAATTTATAAAATGGCACATGGACTGACTGCCTCCAGCTTGTGTGCTTTTTGAACAAAATAGCAAGTATCTGCAAATGCACATTCACCCCATGGACCTATATGTGTGTATGTGCGTGTGTTTGAAGGAGAGAGAGAGAGGGAGAGAGAGAGAGAGTGTGATTTTGATCTTTTACTTTAAATTCTGTATCCTATGATCCTGTCCCACTAGCTACCTGATGAAGGAGCACTGCTCTGAAAACTTATCCTTCCAAATAAACCTGTTGAACTGTAACATAGTGTTGTGTGATTTTTAACTTTGTCCACCCCAGTCCAACACCAGCACCTCCACATCAAGTATATTCAAGGCTATGATATATAGGTTTTTAATCAGTATTACTTGTGGAGAAAAGGCAGGAGAGTGGAGTTCAGGATTATCAATGAGGCCATGATGTTATTGAATGGTGGAGCAGACTCAATGGGCTGAGTGGCCTTTTTCTGCTAAGTCTTCAGATCTCGAAAAGTACAGCAGTGTACATTAGTGCCTCTGAAATAATAAGTCAAACTACTTCACTTAATATGGCAGTGTGTTACATAAGGAGATACAAATCCGATGTCCAAAATCCAGCACCTATGGGACCATGTTGGACATCAAATTTTCCCTGATAATGGATTACCCACCAAACAATTGAAGGGGTAGACACATACAGTCATAAAGTCATAGAGATGTACAGCGCAGAAGCAGACCCTAAGGTCTAACTCATCTATACCGACCAGATATCCCAGTCTAGTCCCACTTGCCAACATCCGGCCCATATCCCTTCAAACCCTTTCTATTCATTTGTTATGGACTAGGTCTGACCACTCAAAACATTCTTAAGCAGGCAAGCCAGATCATAACTTTGCAATTTGTTTTGATTAATGTACATTGAAAGTTACCGGAGTAAGCTAGGTAGGTTGACTACTAGGTTTTAAAATAGAAAGAAATTTATTCACAAAATTACACAATGAAACACAAAGAACAGAGTAAAGGACCATTGCAGAACTCAGCCTATCCAAACTAGACTTAATTATGCTGTTCTGAATATACACAACAGTCCCAATAAGCAAACCCCCTTAAAAAGTTAAAAAATGGAACAGATGTTTACAGGTTGAAGTTAGAAGGGCAAAAAGAGAGACAGTCTGTTTTCACACAGCTGAACTCCGAACTGGTTCTGGACTGAAATGCTCAGCTAGAGAGCTGACCACTCCCCTTTTATTATACAGGTCACTTCTGAAACATGACCATGTTGGCCTGAAGTCTCATCTGTTTACACAGAAACAAAGAGGCCACTCAATACCCTTTAATCTCTGTACCAAACCAGTTTAATCAGAACTGGGAGCTGGTTTATGACCCTTCCAAAAAAAACACCAAGGACACAGTATCCTTGAGAAATAGAATTTAGAACAAAGGGACCAGCTTTGTGTCATATAGATCCACCCAGATGCATTTTAAATGTTGCAATTGTACTAGCCTCCACCACCTCCTCTGGCAGCTCATTCCATACACACACAACCATCTACATGAAAAAGTTGCCCCTTAGACCTCTTTTATATTTTTTCCCTCTCACTCTAAACCTATGCCCTTTAGATCTGGACTCCCCTAGCCCAGAGGAGAAACTTTGCTTATTTGTCCTATCCATGCCCCTCATGATTTTATAAACCTTTACAAAGTCACCCCTCAGCCTCTGACGCTCCAGAGAAAACCGCCCCAGCCTATTAAGGAGCACAAACTGAGGACTGATCTAAAACTCATCAAGAAGCAATGCTGAAAGGTCATTGATTGTTAGTGAAATCATGCCTCCATTCCTATGATCTGTTCACTGGGATTTAGAGAATCCAAATAGATCCCAACTTTGGTTGGAAAGAATTGATGGGCCCAACAGGAAGGTTATGTATAATCATTCATGAACAAGTCCATAATATTATAGAAACTAGTGTATCGAAGGAACATACAAACATGGAAGAATTGTAGGCTGCTCAGCCTGCTCCAACATTCAATTGTATCATGGTTGATCTGACTTTAACCTCAACTCTATATTCCTGCATATTTCCGATAGTCATTCATCCCCTTGGTAATCAAGGAACTGCCGCGTGGGCGGCACGGTGGCACAGTGGTTAGCACTGCTGCCTCACAGCACCTGAGACCCGGGTTCAATTCCCGACTCAGGCGACTGACTGTGTGGAGTTTGCACGTT
Source organism: Hemiscyllium ocellatum (assembly GCF_020745735.1). Classification (NCBI taxonomy): domain Eukaryota; kingdom Metazoa; phylum Chordata; class Chondrichthyes; order Orectolobiformes; family Hemiscylliidae; genus Hemiscyllium; species Hemiscyllium ocellatum. The sequence continues at coordinate 19,014,469 of NC_083406.1, read as the reverse complement.
CTCCCCATGTCTGCGTGGGTTTCCTCCGGGTGCTCCGGTTTCCTCCCACAGTCCAAAGATGTGCGGGTCAGGTGAATTGGCCATGCTAAATTGCCCGTAGTGTTAGGTAGGGGTAAATGTAGGGGTATGGGTGGGTTTCACTTCGGTGGGTCGGTGTGGACTTGTTGGGCCGAAGGGCCTGTTTCCACACTGTAAGTCTAATCTAATCTAATCCATCTCTGCCTTAAATATATTTAAAGATTCTACACTCACTGCCTTTTGATAGAATTCCAAAGCCTCACAACTGTCTGAAAGAAAAATTCTTTTCTCATCTTTGTGTTCAATGACAACCCTTAATTTTAAATAGTAACCCTGGTTCTAGATTTTCCCACAAGAGGAATCATCTTTTCTGCATCCACCAGGGCAAGTCCCCTCATGATCTAATATTTTCTAGTTAATTCACCTCTGACTCTTCTAAGCCCCAGAGAATACAGACCTATCCCGCCTAGTCTTTCCTCATCTGGCAATCTGCTCACTAAGGTATCACAAAACAATCAAATTCACTCATCCTTCATGGACAGTCCTGATCACCTGCTCTCTGACACATTCTGGTTTAAAATCATGGTTCCAGAAATATTGACAAGTTACCTATTAAACCCCTTCATGCTCATAGACCAAAAGGCCCATCACCATTTCAAAATCCATCTATAATCTAAATGATACTAATATATATAAATCATACACATTATATCACAACTCACACCAAAGACAAATTAAAGTGCATCATTAGAAAGCACATCCATTAAAAATTATCTCAATACTATTTATAACGTAACTATCGGCATTAAATATACAATCAGTTGCACAGCAATCATATTTTACATTAAATCCATGGACATCACGGCACTCAGTTTCCCTCATATATGCTCATGATAAACCATCTGCTATAACATTTTATTTTATAGCATATGATTTTGAAATTACAAACTGGAGGATTAAGCTCCATCAAAACAATGATAGCTTCTAGTCCAAAGTTTTTTGTCAAAATATCAAATGATTGTAATCCATATAAACAAACATTGTCGGTGGTGTCAGTTTTGTATTTCAAAATTATGTAGACTCAACGTCTCCTTCTCAGCCATTAAATATTTTTGGTGATATGTATTCAGGTTTTTTGAAAACTAACTGACAGGCCCTTCAGTCTCCTTCTGAACATCCTGCTGTAAAACAGTCCAATGTCATTGGCATCAATAGTGAGTTGAATGACCTCTTATAATTCAACACAGTGTGGATGTGAATACAGCTTTCATGTTGTCAGAAGCACACTTGATATTCTTGTGACCTTTCAAGTTTTGCCCTTCTTCAACAAATTTGTTAAAGGTACTACGACAGTGCAGAATTTTGGGACAAACATACAATAAAATCCATTCATATCAACATATTGCAAAATGTCACATTTTGTCTCAGCACAGGAGAATCCAAACCAGACCTTCATTTCACTTCTCTAGAAACTACTTGCCCCAAGGTGTAGCCCCCCAATAACTCACTTGTGCTATGGCAAATTCACTCAGCCAAATTTGTAACCAAATTGACTTTTTGTAGGTGATCAACAATTGAATCAGTGGTGTAACAGTCCTTCCCAAGTTTGGCTAAAAACAACCAAATTGCTAATATAAACCATGCAATTACATAGTGCTTCAGTGACTTCACTGGTCAATTGTCAGAGGTTGCTGGTGCATTGATAAAGTCTACTAATGTTACAAAAATCAGCATTTCTTGCCAATATCCTTCTATTAAGGTCATAGATTCATTCGCCAAGCTGGTTTGTTTGTGACATTTCATCACCTCGCTAGATGACATAACCTGTCCCATCTGGAATTTATGTGTCTCTGTTTTGTGGTACTTATGGTTCTGTATCTGAAGTATCTTTAGATTCTTTATCAGGGACACACTGTCAATATCACCTCATGAGGCAAAAAAACATCAGCAGAAAAAAACACCGACTCAGTGAGTGAATCATCCACAACCTGAGTTACAAAACTACATTGGACAAACAGGCAAAAAACTAGCCACCAGGGTACATGAACATTAACTAGCCACAAAAAGATATGACCCATTCTCATTAGTATCCTTACTTACGATTGAGGAAGGTCACCACTTCAACTCAGACAACACATCTATCCTAGGACAAGCCAAACAGAGACAAGAATTCCTAGAAGCATGACATTCCAACCGGAATTCTCTCAACAAACACACAATCACCTGATGAAAGAGCGGTGCTCCGAAGGCTAGTGTGATTCCAGTTAAATCTGTTGGACTATAACCTGGTGTTGTGTGATTTTTAACTTTGTACAACAAACACATTGACTTGCATCCCATTTACCACCTCCTGAGAAAAAGAACCGGAAATGACATCACAACAGGAAATGATGTCTCCACCAGAAATGGCATTACTAAACCAAGGAAACTCAAACATATAAATAAAAAGCGGGCTACACCACCAGTGCTTCATTCAGAGGCTCACTGATTATGTTACCTAGTATGGTGACAAAACATCTGAAAGCGAACATTCCAGCTCAGCAAGCAAACCTACATCCAGAACCTCAACATGAGCTACGAATCTTCTCAAAATTCACTAGCTACAACTCTTTCCAAAAACTCTATCCTTCTATCAAATTCAGTTCGGTGATGAATGCCAATTCGTTCAATGCTATCTTCCAATCATTCAATAGGATATGAGTCTGTTTTGTTTACCAAGTTGATTTTACGATAATCAATACAGAATATTTGTGACTCATTCAGTTTCAGCACCTTCAAATAGGTGAGTTCCAACTGGCATGACTTGTTTCAATGATGTGATTGTCCACCATTAACCTAATCTCTTTCCTTATTTGAGCTAATTTCTCTGGACTGAGTTTGTTGATATATAGATAATACCATGGATAGCCAAAAACATTTTCCTGTCCTATTCACATAAATTAATGCATGATTCTGTAAAAGCCTAATTCACTTCTATAATTTTGTGAAAGATAAAGTAATAGGCTATCTAATCATTTAAGCACCTCTGTATTATCCAATATGATTGTTGGTGAATCAACTTTAAAAATTTAATTCCGGATTAATCGAAAAGGTCTTTTCTCTAGAGTTGGTGAGTTCAAAACTAGGGGGCATAATTTTATGGTGAGAGGAGAAAGAGTTAAAAGGAATCTGAGGGGCAACTGTTTCACACAGAGGATGGTTCTCAAGTGGAATGAAATTCCAGACGAAGGGGTTGATGCAGGTACAGTTATAAAATTTAAAAGACATTTGGACAGGTACATGAATAAGAAAGGTTTACACGGAATAAATACAGGCAAATGGGACTAATTTAGTTTAGGAAATCTGGTCAGCATGGGTTAGTTGGACCGAAGGGTCTATCTCCGTGCTGCATGACTGTATGACTTTCCCATTGCTCTGATATTTCGGTTCACTCTTATTTTTCTACCGCAAATACACTTTTCTCCTAACTATCTTCCCTGTCATAATATCTCATCAACAGGTTAGCATGACACAATTGCCAATTCTTCCTTCTGTCTAGAGTATCAACGACATATTTTACATAATTGAAATGTTTTGATTTGCCAGATTTGTAACATAGTTGTGCTTCTTGTTATTATGAAATAAGTTACCTTTTTAACTAAGAAAAATGTCACCTCTGCTCACTAGTCTATCCACTACCATTGGTAATAAGACAAACCCTCGACACTGAATAGAGGAAAGGAGGATAGGTGGCAATGAATCACCTCAAAAAACACCTGCCTTGTGCCACATGCTGACAAAGATGGGAAATACCATGAGATGACATGTTAGGAGTGGCTGTCAAGTGAGACACCTCAAATTCCAGGGTTTAGAACACTGGCGGCTGAAGGCATGGCTGTTCGTGGTGGAGAGATGGAAATCAGAGATGCACAAGATGATAGAGTTGATGGAATCTTGCTCCGTACAGCTAGAAAAAATGCAAGGTTAAAGAGGATAACTCAACATGATTACTCCAAAACTGCTGTTCAACAGGCTCTGCTGATGTTACTGCCCCAGTGTATTTATCGAGCTTCTCATAATTGTTGCACATTCTACTTCATGTCATCAGTGGCTCAGCTAGTAGCACACTTGTTTAGTGATTAAACTCCAGAGCTTAGGTCAACAGTGTATGGCTGAACTGCCTATGATGGAACAAAATACATAGATACACAAGAAACCAGAATTACAGAGATCCTGGAGAGTTGGAAAAGATCACAGAGATTGGGAAGAGTGATCCAAAGACAAAGATAAGAATTTTAAAATCAATACATTGCTTAACGGAGCCAATGTAGTGTTGGACAAAATAAATTTGGTGTGTGAGTTAGAATACTGTCCTCTTGTTTGTTGTAAGAACTTAGTGAGAGAATATTGAGCCATTTTGAAAGCAGGCACAAAAACTTGGATATGAACAGTACAAAAGCAGGGAGAAAGAGAGGACTGCAAATGCTGGAGATCAGAGTCCAAAAGCGTGGTGCTGGAAAAACACACCCGGTCAGGCAGCATCCGAGCAGCAGCACGTTTCGTGCATAAGCTCTTCATCAGGAATATCTAGGGAGGGGCAAGATGGCTGAGAGATAAATGGTGGGCTGGGGGGAAGGTAGCTAGGAATGCGATAGGTAGGTGAAGGTGGTGGGTAATGGTGATAGGTCGGAGTGCAGGGTGGAGCGGATAGATGGGAAGAAAGATGGACAGGTAGGACAGTTCAAGAAGGCTGTGCTGAGTTGGAGGGTTGGATCTGGGATAAGGTGGGGGCGGATATGGAAGGATCCTTTGGGCCTTGGATGGAGGTGAGGAGGGAGGTGAGGGTGCGGATTTTACACCTCTTGCAGTGGCAAGGGAAGATGCTGGGAGTGGAGGTTGGGTTGGTGGGGTGACGTGGACCTAATGAGCAAGTCGCAGAGGGAATGCTGAAAGGGGCTGGGAGGGAAATATATCTCTGATGGTGGGGTGTGACTGTAGGTGGCGGAAATGGCGGAGGATGATGTGTTGTATTGGGAGGTTGGTGGATTGGAAGGTGAGGAACTGGGGGTTCTGTCCTTGTTGCAGTTGGAGGGGTAGGGTTCAAGGGTGGTGGTGCATAGTTCAGCATCACGCTTTTTGACTCTGAGAACAAAAACAGGAACTAGAGAAAGCAGAAAGTTAATGTTTCTCAAAAATGCTTTATGTCACAGAAACAGTTAAACAGTCTGCAAACTGAAACTAGTTATTTTGTATTCAAACCGTCTTTAAATGTGGCTATTAAACTAGGGCAGAAATTGTCTCTGACTCTTATCAGATTCTGTGGCAACAACTTAACTTCCTGTAAGGAAAGTGAAATGCTTAACTAGGGAAAAGATTTATCTCTATTTTATATAAGATATTGTTTTATATATACATTTAAGTTATTTAACAAACAGTTGTTTTACCTGATAAAATGAAACACAATATGATTACTTCCAGAAGCTTGTAAAATATTTATTTGTTTGTGACCCAGATTTAATGAGTGCAATACAATTTCGCCCTTGGTCCATGCATGAGAAATTTGATATTTTCAAAAAATTTGTTCCCTTGCCAAAGCAAAACAAAGAAAAACTAAATCATTGATTGATCAATGAAAACCTTTTTTATTTGAGACTGATGTGCTAATTTTCACACTCATTTTTAGCTTTACTGACTTCTTTTTCAAAAGATCTGATGGGCTACAGTCAAGCAAATTGTGATGCTGATCAATGCCCAGAATGTGAGTAACAAATTGAACATTTAAATTGAAGGACAGATTTTCAGGGCTGCAGCTTGTTCGAGATATTGCTCATTGCAGTTAGGAATGTCATGACAGAGAGGGAAACGCCCAAGAAACATTTTCAATGTGACATGTTCACTATTATTATCTGTGGTTAATCCGCAAAAGTATTACTCAATTGATTGTAAAATGCTTCACAATGTGATGACATCCCATAAGGTAAGGTACTACCTATTGGGAAATGGAGAGGCTAGAGGAAGTTAACAGAGCTAGGTGGCATGGTGGCTCAGTGGTTAGCACTACTGCCTCACAGTGTCATGGACCTGGGATTGGTTCCACCCTCAGGAGAGAGTGGGGACTGCAAGTGCTGGAGACCAGAGTTGAAAAGTGTGGTGGTGGAAAAGCGCAGCAAGCCAGGCAGCATCTGAGGAGCAGGAGAATCGACGTTTCGGGCATAAGCCCTTCTTCAGGAATGAGGCTGGTGTGCCAAGTGGGCTAAAATAAAAGGTGGGGTTGGGGGGGGGTGTTTGGGGAGGGGCACTGGGAATACGATAGGTGGAAGGAGGTGAGGGTGACAGGCTGGAGATGGGGTGGGGGCGGAGAGGTCAGGAAGAAGATTACAGGCGGTGCTGAATCTGGGGGTTGGGACAGAGATAAGGTGTGGGGAGGTGGAATGAGGAAGCTGGAGAAATCTACATTCATCCCTTGTGGTTGGAGGATTCCTAGGCGGAAAATGGGGCGCAAGGGTCTGGCGATGAAGGAGGCCAAGAACCTGCATGTCCTTGGCGGAATGGGAGGGAGAGTTAAAGTGTTCAGCCATGGGGCGGTTGGGTTGGTTGGTGCGGGTGTCCCAGAGGTGTTCCCTGAAATGTTCCGCAAGTAGGCGGCCTGTCTCCCCAATGTAGAGGATTCCACCCTCAGGTGACTGTCTCTGTGGGGTTTGTACATTCTCCCTGTGTCTGTATGGGCTTCCTCTCACAGTCCAAAGATGTATTGGCCATAGTGTCCAGGATCAGCCATGGGATATGGTGGGGGGATGGGGGTGTGGATGCGGTGCTCTTTGGAGGCTTGGTGTGGACTTGGTGGGCTGAATGGTAACCTACTCAAGGTCTTTAAAATTATGAAAGATTTTGATATAGTGGGTAGAAGAGAAAATGTTTCCACATGTTGGGAAGAGCCAAGAAGAGGACAGCAAATTCAGGAAAAATTTCTTTACCCAGAGGTTGTGGAAGACACTGCTACACGGTGGGGTTGAGTTAAATACATGGATGCAATTCGTGGGAAGCTGGATAAAAACAAGAAACAAGAAAAATGGATATGTTGGCACATGAATTGAAATGAGGTAGGAGGAAGGTTGAGTGAAACATAAATGTCTGCACAGACTGTTTGGGTCAACTGACCTACTTCTCTGTTCCCTTTTGTCACTTGTCAATCAAACACCTGTCCAACTCAGCCTTAATATGTTCAATAACACAACATCCACTTCTCTCTGGATAGAGAATTTTAAAGATTAAGATTTCTCTGAGACAACAAATGTCACCACATCTCTGTCTTAAATGAGTGATCCTTTATTTTGAAACTATGCCCCTACTTTTGGATTTCCCAGCGAGGGTAAATACCTCTCAGCATTTACCCTTTCATGCATCTTCTGAATCTTATGCCTCAACAAGATCAGCTGTCATTCTTCTGCACTGAACATATTAGAACATATTTACAGTGTTTAACCTTTCCTCATAAGACAGTCCCATCATCCCAGGAGTCAGCCAAATGAACCTTCTCTGAATTGTTTCTAATGCAAGTATATGCTTCCTTAAACGAATGGATGTGGACATCATGGTTGAGGCCAATTTTACTGTCCATCCCTTGTTACTCTTCATATTATATTTAAAAAGCTTTACAGGTGGCGAACAATCTACCTAGTCTTTGACCTCTGAAATTTGTTCCACAGGAGACATAAAACTGATGTTCTTTCTAGTGTATTTCTATTTTGTCCAGCTTAACAACTTTACCAGCAAAGAATGACACAGACATTGGTTTCCTACAACTAATACTCCAGAAAATAGAATTTGGGAAATGTACATTTCATGGATGATATCCCTGGAATACATTGAACTCAAAAAATTTGGTTTGGGTTGAATGGCCTTTGCAAGTTTTAGAACTTTCAGTTGGATTGCAACAAAAATGTCACACTTTTTAAAAAGGTTCACTTGTGGAAGGTGGGTGTTGCTGGCTGGCCAGTATCAATTACCAGTTCGCTAGTTGCCTTTGAACTGAGTGGTTTGTTAGGCCATTTCAGACAGCAGTTGAGAGTCAACCTCATGGCTGTGGGTCTGGAGTCACATGTAGGGCAGACCAGGTGAGAATGGCAGATTTCCTTCGTTGAGCTGGGTAATCCAAGATGGAGGACAGGAAAAATTTCTGGACGTAAGAGCTGCTCCTTTTTTTTAAAGTATTTTAGGTGTTGGAGGCGATTTCCTCGAATTCCAGGAGCAGCAATTACTGTTTTATATGCTGTTGCATTGTTTTGGAACTTTGGGGAAAAAAAAGTCAAAATCAACAGTAGTTTAAAAGGGAGAAGGGCAGACAAAGGAAGTACATGGTGAGGACAGTGCAGGAGAGAGAGAGAGAGAGAGAACCTGCACAGATACCGCCTTTGCTGTTTGAATTCGTGTATTGCTGGACATCGGAGTGCATCTGGGAAAATTAACAAACAGTGAAATTCACAACTAATCTTGGAGGAACTGTTGGATGAAGTTCACAGCACAGAATCAGGTGAGTTAATTGTTGTTTTAAGTCTGTCCAAGAGAAAGGCTGCGGTAGTGAGTTCAGTGGATTCTTTTTTGATTATATATTTTTGGAGATAAATCTCTTGATTAAACTTAAAATATAAGCCATAGCTATTAATTTAACCTGGGGCAGTGCTTGTAGAGGAGTAAGACGGTGTTATTTTCTGGGTTTGTAAATTGAGAAGGAGCAAAAATGGCCTTTGCAGTGATATGTACTTCTTGTCAGATGTGGGAGTATAAAGAGAGTTTATGTGTTACTGTGGATTATATCTGCCATAAATGCTGTTGGATGCGAATCTTATCAGATCGAGTGGATCGGTTGGAGAGACAAGTAGAAGTGATGAGGAATTTGCAACAGCTACAGTATGTGATGGATGGCAGTTATAGAAAGAGGGGAAGTTTCAGATACAGTCACATAGATGGGTTAACTCCGGGAAGGGTAAGAGAGGTAGGCACCTAGGGTAGGAGTCTTTTGTGGATATACACATTTCAAACAGGTATGCTGTTTTGGAAAATGGAGGGGGTGATGGATTCTCCGGGGAATGTAGCACAAACAGCCAAGTTTCTGGTATTGAGACTGGCTCTAATGCAACGAGGGGTACGTCGGCTTCCAAGAGATCAATTGTGTTAGGGGATTCTGTAATCCGAGGTACAGACAAACGTTTCTGTGGCCAGCAGAGAAAAAGCAGAATAGTGTGTTGTTTCCCTGGTGCCAGGATCAAGGATGTCTCAGAGAGGGTGCAGAATCTTCTCACGGGGGAGAGGGGCCAGCAGGAGGTCATTGTCCACATTGGAACCAAGGACATTGGAAGGGAAAAGGTTGAGACTCTGAAGGGAGATTACAGAAACTTGGGTAGAATTTTAAAAAGGGGGCCCTCAAGGGTAGTAATATCTGGATTACTCTCAGTGCTATGAGCTAGTGAGGGCAGGAATAGGAGGATAGAGCAGATGAATGCATGGTGGAAGGAGCTGGTGTATGGGAGAAGGATTCATATTTTTGGATCATTGGAATCTCTTTTGGGGTAGAAATGACCTGTACAAGAAGGATGGATTGCACCTAATTTGGAAGGGGACTAATATACTGGCAGGGAAATTTGCCAGAACTGCTTGGGAGGATTTAAACTAGTAAGGTGAGGGGAGAGGGTGAGGAGGAGGTGGGACCCAGGAAAGAGAGGAAAGAGAGGAAAGAGATCAATCTGAGACGGGTACAGCTGAGAACAAAAGTGAGTCAAACAGTCAGGGCAGGCAGGGACAAGGTAGGACTAATAAATTAAACTGCATTTATTTCAATGCAAGGGGCCTAACAGGGAAGGCAGATGAACTCAGGGCATGGTTAGGAACATGGGACTGGGATATCATAGCAATTACGGAAACATGGCTCAGGGATGGGCAAAACTGGCAGCTTAATGTTCCAGGATACAAATGCTACAGGAAGGATAGAAGGGGAGGCAAAAGAGGAGGGGGAGTGGCATTTTTGATAAGGGATAGCATTACAGCTGTGCTGAAGGAGGATATTCCCGGAAATACATCCAAGGAAGTTATTTGGGTGGAACTGAGAAATAAGAAAGGGATGATCACCTTATTGGGATTGTATTATACACCCTCCCCAATAGTCAGAGGGAAATTGAGAAACAAACTTGTAAGGAGATCTCAGCTATCTGTAAGAATAATAGAGTGGTTGTGGTAGGGGATTTTAACTTTCCAAACATCAACTGGGACTGCCATAGTGTTAAAGATTTAGATGGAGAGGAATTTCTCAAGTGTGTACAAGACAATTTTCTGATTCAGTATGTGGATGTACCCAGTAGAGAAGGTGCAAAACTTGACCTACTCTTGGGAAATAAGGCAGGGCAGGTGACTGAGGTGTCAGTGGGGGAGCACTTTGGGGCCAGTGACCATAATTCTATTCGTTTTAAAATAGTGATGGAAAAGGATAGACCAGATCTAAAAGTTGAAGTTCTAAATTGAAGAAAGGCCAATTTTGACGGTATTAGGCAAGAACTTTCGAAAGCTGATCGGAGGCAGATGTGCGCAGGTAAAGGGACGGCTGGAAAATGGGAAGCCTTCAAAAATGAGATAACAAGAATCCAGAGAAAGTATATTCCTGTCAGGGTGAAAGGGAAGGCTGGTAAATATAGGGAATGCTGGATGACTAAAGAAATTGAGGGTTTGGTTAAGAAAAAGAAGGAAGCATATGTCAGGTACAGACAGGATAGATCGAGTGAATCCTTAGAAGAGTATAATGACAGTAGGAGTATACTTAAGAGGGAAATCAGGAGGACAAAACAGGGACATGTGATAGCTTTGGCAAATAGAATTAAGGAGAATCCAAAGGCGTTTAACAAATATATTAAGGACAAAAGGGTAACTAGGGAGAGAATAGGGCCCCTCAAAGATCAGCAAGGCGGCCTTCGTGTGGAGCCACAGAAAATGGGGGAGATACTAACTGAATATTTTCCATCAGTATTTACTGTGGAAAGGATATGGAAGATATAGACTGTAGGGAAATAGATGGTGACATCTTGCAAAATGTCCAGATTACAGAGGAGGAAGTGCTGGATATCTTGAAACGGTTAAAGGTAGATAAATCCCTAGGACCTGATCAGGTGTAACTGACAACTCTGTGGGAAGCTAGAGAAGTGATTGCTGGGCCTCTCGCTGAGATATTTGTATCATCGATAGTCACAGGTGAGGTGCCGGAAGATTGGAGGTTGGCAAACGTGGTGCCACTGTTTAAGAAGGGTGGTAAGGACAAGCCAGGGAACTATAGACCGGTGAGCCTGACCTCGGTGGTGGGCAAGTTGTTGGAGGGAATCCTGAGGGACAGGATGTACATGTATTTGGAAAGGCAAGGACTGATTAGGGATAGTCAACATGCCTTTGTGCATGGGAAATCATGTCTCACAAACTTGATTGAGTTTTTGATGAAGTAAGAAAGAGGATTGATGAGGGCAGAGCAGTAGATGTGATCTATATGGACTTCAGTAAGGTGTTTGACAAGGTTCCCCATGGGAGACTAATTAGCAAGGTTCGATCTCATGGAATACTGGCTCAAAGGTAGAAGACAGAGGGTGGTGGTGGAGGGTTGTTTTCCAGACTGGAGGTCTGTGACCAGTGGAGTGCCACAAGGATCGGTGCTGGGCCCTCTACTTTTTGTCATTTACATAAATGATTTGGATGCGAGCATAAGAGGTACAGTTAGTAAGTTTGCAGATGACACCAAAATTAGAGGGGTAGTGGACAGTGAAGAGGGTTACCTCAGATTACAACAGGATCTTGACCAGATGGGCCAATGGGCTGAGAGGTGACAGATGGAGTTTAATTCAGATAAATGCAAGGTGCTGCGTTTTGGGAAAGCAAATCTTAGCAGGACTTATACACTTAATGGTAAGGTGCTAGGGAGTGTTGCTGAACAAAGACACCTTGGAGTGCAGGTTCATAGCTCCTTGAAAGTGGAGTCGCAGGTAGATAGGATAGTGAAGAAGGTATTTGGTATGCTTCCCTTTATTGGTCAGAGTATTGAATCCAGGAGTTGAGAGGTCATGTTGCGGCTGTACAGGACATTGGTTGGGCCACTGTTGGAATATTGCGTGCACTTCTGGTCTCCTTCCTATCGGAAAGATGTTGTGAAACTTGAAAGGGTTCAGAAAAGATTTACAAGGATGTTGCCAGGGTTGGAGGATCTGAGCTACAGGGAGAGGCTGAACAGGCTGGGGCTGTTTTCCCTGGAGCGTCGGAGGCTGAGGGTGACCTTATAGAGGTTTACAAAATTATGAGGGGCATGGATAAGATAAATAGACAAAGTCTTTTCCCTGAGGTTGGGGAGTCCAGAACTAGAGGGCATAGGTTTAGGGTGAGAGGGGAAAGATATAAAAGAGACCTAAGGGGCAACCTTTTCACGCAGAGGGTTGTACGTATATAGAATGAGCTGCCAGAGGATGCGGTGGAGGCTGGTACAATTGCAACATTTAAGAGGCATTTGGATGGGTATATGAATAGGAAAGGTTTGGAGGGATATGGGCCGGGTGCTGGCAGGTGGGACTAGATTGGGTTGGGATATCTGGTCGGCATGGACGGGCTGGACTGAAGGTTCTGTTTCCATGCTGTACATCTCTATGACTCTATGATTCTAAGGACATGAGTGAACCATGTGGGTTTTTCTGACAATCAACATCAGTTTCATGGTCACCAGCAGTTTCTTAATTCAGATTATTATTGAATTCAAATTCCTTCATCTGTCATGGCGCGATTTGAACCAAGGTCCTAAGTACAACAGCTGAGTGTCTGGATTAATAAAACATCCCTTATCCTCATGCTGCCAACCACCATTTCCTGGAATCAACACAATGGATTTGGTAACAAACCTTCCTATAATTTAATGACCTCTTTCTGCCAAGAATTAGCAATAATGATCCACAAGAGAGATTAACTCTTGACAGTGGGAGTTTTAGGTTGGCATTACAGAAGTTTTAGTCCCTTTATTAATCTCTTAATGCTGAGCAATGCAGGAGGAGAGAGATGATCAGTTTAAAAGTCTCAACACAAAAGTTACTTTATCACTCATTTGATTTTCCACTCATGGTTCAGGGCAGATATCACTGCAACCTCTGTTTCAGAAACTCATGGGTTTACTTTACATACCAGAATCATCACGTTTGGGCTGCCACTCCTGATGATTTGTTTTATTCTTCATTCACGGGATATGGATGACTTTGGCAATTGCTGGCATTTATTTCCCACCCTTCTTCACCCTTAACAAGGTGGAGGTGAGCTACATTCTTGAAGATAATAGTATGACATTCTAGATGTTTCAGAGAGCCACCTAGCTGTGAACCTAAAATCACTGACCAGGTTTCCTTCTATAAAGGATGTTTGTGAACCAGATCGGCTTGTACAGTGATAGTTTCATTGTCAACTTTCTAGTTTCTTTCAAATTAATTGAATGTAAATTTTCCAACAGCTGGGATGAGATTTGAATTCATATTTATGAGAATTATGTACCTAGGATCATCGGTGCAGAATTCTGGAATACTAGTCCAGTGACATAAGCTATTACTCAGGGCGGACTGTTTTGAAAGAGGTTTTGTCCGTCAGATGAACCATTAAACTGGGGCTCTATCTCTCCTGAAGTAAAAGATCCAGAGGCATTATTTGGAATAATGGCAAGGTAGACAATGTCCTGGCCATTATTTAGTTCTTAACCAACTTCATTAAATCAAAGATTATCTTGTCGCTGTTCATTATCTTGTCGCTGTTTGTGTGACTTTGCTGTGTACAAACTGGCTGCTTGATAACAACAATGACATGACTACACTTCAAAAATGTTCATTGATCCTGAGGCTGAGAATAGTTCTACAGAAATACAAGGTTTTTTTTTCAAATCTAAAACAGCTTGTTTCAATTTCTAGATTAGTCACAGTGATGGCATATTTGGAGTTTTGGTGACACTTGATGGTCATCAGTTTTACTGCATTGTAAACATAATAAATCCTCCTCCAACCTCCACCCCCACTCCCCCAAGCCAAAAACTACCTTTGGCTTGTCATATCAGAAATTTGATTATTATTAAGTAGAGCTAACACTGATGATTTCACAAGTTAATCCATTCCCTTGTCACAGTGTTTGATAAATGTCTAATACTAAATGAGAAGAATACATTGGGACTCCATCTTCTTAACATATTTGAGACTGAACAATACTGTTCTCAACCTTGATGCCATATGTAACATGAGGATAAACTTCTGACTTCATATGCATGCTATCATCAAAATCATCTACTTCCCTCTCTGTAAAATTACCCCTACTCATTCTATCATAGCTCATTTATTACTGAAACTTCCATTTACACCCATTTTATCTCTGACTTATTTGTTTTCATGTCCTTCTCGCTGGCCTCCTACATTCAACACCATATAAACTTAAAATTGGCTAAACCTCTGTTAACCACATCTGAATTCACATTGAGTCCTGTTCATCCATCTTTGTGGTACTCACTGACCAACATTATCCCCGGTCTGAAATTTTTAATCCAGTTTTCAATAGCTCAGACGCGCTGCCACCCACCCACCCCACCCCCAACACACACACACACACATCACACATTTCAAAAACACTTGACCTAAGGCTTTGAAATACACAACACAAATGCATTTTTTCTCTATATTCTGTAGCATTGATCATCCAGGTTCAGCATAGTCATTATGTTTCACAGTACAGGTGTTTGTTATTGGTTGTTTTCATAGCTTGGAGAATTGTTTTATTTATTAACTCATGCAATGTGAAAGTCATTGTTAAGACCAGCATTTGCTGTCCATCTTCAGTTTCCATTGAGAATGTGGTGACGGCTATCTGCTTAGAGACCACGGAAACAGATCTTTCAGTCTAACCAGTCCATGCCACCCATAATCCCAAACTAAATTAGTCCGACCTGCCTGCTCCTGGCCCATATCCATCCAAAGCTTTCCTATTCATGTAGTTATCCAAATGACTTTTAAACATTGAAATTGTACCCACATCCACCATTCCCTCAGGATGTTCAGTCCATACTTGACCCTCTCTCCTCTCAACTTAAAAATGTTCCTTCTAGTCTTGAGATCCCCCATCCGAGGTAAAAGACAACTACCATTAACTCTATCTATACCTCTTATTATTTTATAAATTTCTATCAGGTTGCCTCTCAACCTCCTACACTCTAGTGAGAAAAGTCCCAGCCTATCCAGCCTTTCTTTATAACTCAACTTGAGTCCCTCTAGTCCACATGGTAGACTGATGTAAGGAAGAGAGCTGACTAATGCATGAGGCATGAAGTCTTTTAATCAGTTATGGCTTCCTCCTGTACTTCGAAATACTACCTGAAATATTAACCTGCATACGGAAGTGATTTTATTTTCAAAAGCACTCTTAGAACACAAGACCTTATTGGCAAATAATGCTTGATGGGACAGCCAATCAGAACATAAAGAAAATCAGAATCTAGCTTTATTCAAATGGAAACTATAAAATGTAAAATTGTCTTATACAAATTATTTTATGACAGTGAATAATATTTGAATAAGCAAATTGGAGATGAATCATAAAGTTCTGGGTAATAACCTGATTTATAGATTTGAATATTACAATGTATTTAGTTCAAATTTCAAAGTTCAAGGCAGGTTAAAGCACAAATATGTTTATAGAAATTCAGAATTTGCAAATGCATGTGGGTGGAGTTTCTGTTTTATCTGCAAAGAGATGTCTTACAAAAGTGCTTGAAATTACCATGCTTATTAAGGGCTTTCATTTCTGTTGTAGATATTTTGATCAACCTGTTCAGACATATATGACACACCTTTGGAGTAGGTGGGACTTGAACACAGCTTCCTGGCTCAGAGATAAGAACACTACCACTGTGCCACAAGAGCCCTCAATTTCTGTTGGAATGGTGCAGTTAAATCAACTATTCAGGTAATTACCACTGGCACCATGTTGTCTGGTCAAGTAAATTGCCATCACCATCTCGATTTCTCATTAATTCTGTACTTGGTCCTAAAAAATATTCCTTTTCACCACACAAATCCTAATGATATCAGATTGGGTGAATTTTAAAAAATTCACTCAAGGGACATGGACATTGCTGGCTGACCAATATTTGTTGCCTGTCCCTAATTGCCCTTGAGAAGGTGATGGCAAGCTACCTTTTTGATCTGCTACAGTACATGTGCTGAAGGTTGTAGGAAGGAAATTCCAGGATTTTGACTCAGCAACAGCAATATATTTTGAAGTCAGGATGGTGAGCTGCTTGGAGGGGAACTTGGAATGTGTCTGTTGCCCTATTTCCTTCTATTGTTGTTATTTCCCACACCAAGATTAAATGCATTTTCAGCATTAACCTGGTCAAAACCATTTCCTTACATCTCCCCACAATTTGTTTTTCCATAATTAATATTTACACTTATGAATATACATCCTTAAAGCAATATTAAATACAAAGTAAGTCTTGAAAGATTTTGATAAAACAATTTGTTTTCAAGTTTTGTGCACATTCTTGGAGTGACTTCTTTAAAAAAGAATGTTTGCTGTAAACAAATTTGAGGTTTTTTTAAAAAAAAAAGAGCTTCCCAACAGGTGACTTCCCATGATTTGCTTTGTTGTAGACCCTACTGGAGTTGTTTTTTAAGCAATGACTCGCTTTTGGGATGTTCTAATTTTAACTAGTTTTGTTCTAAAGTACCAGTGGAATTAAAGGAAAGCCTACTAAGAGCCAGATAATTTGGAGGAGAACTTGATAAGAACAAGCTGCCCAGCTGAATACTTTCATTTCTGAATGAAACCTATTTGCTCTTAGATCATAAGACTTCATTGGTGATTAATGGTTGCTGGTTCAGTCGGTCAGAACATATAAAATGCATAATCCATCCTTAGTGATTGAAGACTCAGAGGTCTACAAGTTAAAAAAAAATACATTTCAAGTCTGTGTCAGTCAAAAACAGCTACCTATTCTAATCCTATTTTCCAGTTCTTGGCCAATAAGACCATAAGACATAGGAGTGGAAGTAAGGCCATTCGGCCCATCGAGTCCACTCCGCCATTCAATCATGGCTGATGGGCATTTCAACTCCACTTACCAGCGTTCTCCCCGTAGCCCTTAATTCCTCGAGACAACAAGAATCGATCAATCTCTGCCTTGAAGACATTTAGCATCCCGGCCTCCACTGCACTCCGTGGCAATGAATTCCACAGGCCCACCACCCTCTGGCTGAAGAAATGTCTCCGCATTTCTGTTCTGAATTGACCCCCTCTAATCCTAAAGCTGTGTCCACGGGTCCTAGTCTCCTCGCCTAATGGAAACAATTTCCTAGTGTCCACCCTTTCCAAGCCATGTATTATCTTCTACGTCTCTATTAAGTATCCCCTTAATCTTCTAAACTCCAATGAATACAATCCCAGGATCCTCAGCCGTTCCTCATATGTTAGACCTACCATTCCAGGGATCATCCGTGTGAATCTCCGCTGGACACGTTCTAGTGCCAGTATGTCCTTCCTGAGGTGTGGGGATCAAAACTGGACACAGTACTCCAAATGGGGCCTAACCAGAGCTTTATAAAGTCTCAGCAGCACATCTCTGCTTTTATATTCCAACTCTCTTGAGATAAGTGACAACATTGCATTTGCTTTCTTAATCATGGACTCAACCTGCATGTTTACCTTTAGAGAATCCTCAACTAGCACTCCCAGATCCCTTTGTACTTTGGCTTTACTAATTTTCTCACCATTTAGGAAGTAGTCTATGCTTTTATTCTTTTTGCCAAAGTGCAAGACCTCGCATTTGCTCACGTTGAATTCCATCAGCCATTTCCTGGACCACTCTCCCAAACTGTCTAGATCCTTCTGTAGCCTCCCCACTTCCTCAGTATTACCTGCCTGTCCACCCAACTTCGTATCATCTGCAAACTTCACTAGAATGCCCCCAGTCCCTTCATCCAGATCATTAATATATAATGCAGACAGCTGTGGCCCCAACACTGAACCCTGCGGGACACCGCTCATCACTGGCTGCCATTCCGAAAACGAACCTTTTATCCCAACTCTCTGCCTTCTGTCAGACAGCCAATCCTCAATCCATCCCAGTAGCTCACCTCGAACACCATGGGCCCTCACCTTGCTCAGCAGCCTCCTGTGTGGCACCTTATCAAAGGCCTTTTGAAAGTCTAGATAGACCACATCCACTGGGTTTTCCTGGTCTAACTTACCTGTCACCTCTTCAAAGAATTCCAACAGGTTTGTCAGGCATGACCTCCCCTTACTAAATCCATGTTGACTTGTTCTAATCAGACTCTGCTCTTCTAAGAATTTAGAAATCTCATCCTTAATGATGGATTCTAGAATTTTACCAACCGAGGTTAGGCTAATTGGCCTATAATTTTCCATCTTTTGTCTTGATCCTTTCTTGAACAAGGGGGTTACAATAGCGATCTTCCAATCATCCAGAACCTTTCCTGACTCCAGTGACTCTTGAAAGATCTCAACCAATGCCTCCGCTATTTCCTCATCCACCTCCCTCAGAACTCTAGGGTGTATCCCATTGGGGCCAGGAGATTTATCAATTTTAAGACTTTTTAACTTTTCTAGCATTATCTCTTTTATAATGGCAACCATACTCAACTCAGCCCCCTGACTCCCTTTAATTGTTGGGATATTACTCATGTCTTCCACTGTGAAAACTGACGCAAAGTACTTGTTAAGTTCTCCTGCTATTTCCTTATCTCCCATCACTAGGCTTCCTGCATCAGTTTGAAGTGGCCCAATGTCCACTTTTGCCTGTCATTTGTTTCTTATGTACTGAAAGAAATTTTTACTATCATTTCTCATATTACTGGCTAGCCTACCTTCATATTTGATCCTCTCATTTCTTATTACACTCTTTGTTATCCTCTGTTTGTTTTTGTAGCCTTCCCAATCTTCAGATTTCCCACTGTTCATAGCCTTGTATTCCTAGGCATTTTAAATGCACATCTAAATACATTTTGAGTTTTAAGGGCTTCTGCCTTTACCATCCTCACAGTCACTAAGTTCCAGATTCCGAACATCCTCTAGGGAGTTTTTTTTTCACTTCTCTAAACATCCCGTCCTGTACTTTAAATCTGTGTCCCCGGTTTCAGTGAACCCTCCACGAAGTGGAAAAGTTTCTTCCTATATACCCTGTCTATGCCCCTCAATTTGATACATCTTAGTCATACCCCTCTCAGTCTCCTCTGCCCTAAGAAAAATAATCCCAGTCTATCAAAGTCCTATTCGTAGCAAAAACTCTCCAGCTTAGGCAGCATCCTGGTAAATCTCCTTTGCACCCTCCCCTGGAATCCAGTGATTGCACTGGACTGCATACACCAGCTGTGGCCTAACCAGTGTTTTTGTATAGTTCCACTACCACTTCTCAGCTCTTAAACTCTATGCCTCAGCTAATAAAGGCAAGTATTCTATATGCCTTAACCAATTATTCTACTGTTGCATTACCTAAAGAGTTTGGTGGATATGCAGACCAACATCCCTCTGAACCCCAATTTCCCAGCGTCCTAACATTCTTCTTATATTCCCTTGTCTGGTGTGTCCTGTCCAGATTGAATTGCATTTGCCACTGATTAGCCCACATGACCAGCCCATTTATCACCACCTGTAACTTAAGGCTAATCTCCTAGTTACCTCCCCACCAATTTTCATAGTACCGATGAACTTACTGATCAACTATCTTATATTCAAGTCTAAACCAATTACATGGACCACAAACAGCAAGGACCCCACAACATCCCTTCTAGTCACAAAAGCACCCCTTGACCATTACCCTCAGCTTCCTGCCACTCAGCCAATTCTGGATCCAATTAGCAAAGCTTTCTTGGATCAATGAGCTCTTACCTTTGCTATCAGTGTCCCATGTGGGACCTTAGAAATTTAAAAGGGCAAGGAGACACCAGAGTCCTTGTAATATTCCTTAGGCCTTCAGTAAAATTTCAGTCTGCCTTCAAGTATTCCTGTATTGCTCCCACTTAAGTTTGAAAATCAGCCACCTGCACATTCCGATCTTCAGTGATTACATTCAATCCACTTACATGAATAAATGTACTCTGCACTTGTTTGCACTATATATATTTTTTTCTTTCCACCACCCATGTTGTCTATGTGCAGGTGTGAGACACAGTGAAAGACAATAAGTGTACAAATTTTTATTCAATTTCCACCACCAGGAAGAAAGGTAACACCAGAGTGGCCAGTGAGAGGGCATTGCTGCATGATACTCCTTTATTTGCATACAGGCTCTAAGATTGCCCATTACCTTTCTTCCAATATTAATTTAATCAAAGCAGCAACACACACAGAATATAGCTTGTCACACTGTTCAGCTTGTAATACTTCTCTTAACGACAAGGATTTCAAGCCAGGACATCATGATACCATGGACACATTAAATTACACTCTAATTATGAACTCTGCAAATTTTTTTTCTTTGTTTTGTTTGGGGGTTGTAAAATTGGGGGTTGCTAAGATATTATGTCACACTTCACAGCCAATTCCCTACTTCGTAAAAAGCAAACCTAGCTGAATTTCATGGAACACACAAAAACTAATAAATGATCACTAAATTTATTTTTGTCATTGTTGGTTCAAGGTTTAAAATTAGCTAGAATACCACACAAGTTTCATTCCACAGCACAATGGTGATATTTTAAAAAGTCAGTGAACAGGGCATCAAGAACATAGCCAACCTTTGTTCTTGAGGTAGCAATGTAATAGGTAGATGAAGGTGGGGGAGGTGATAGGTCGGCGAGGAGGGTGGAGTGGATAAATAGGAAACATAAATGGTCTGGGGTGGTACCGAGTTGGCGGCTTGGAACTGAATGTCCACGGTTAATCCAGTGACCAACTAACCACGGAAATCTACTACACTGACTCCCACAGATACCCTGAGTACACCTCCTCCCACCCTGCCTCCTGCAAAAATGCCATTCCTTAATCCCAACTCCTCTACCTCCGCCCAGGATGACCAATTCCACCATAGAAAATCCCAAATGGCCTCCATCTTCAAAGACCACAATCTTTCCTCCCACATTATCAATGATGCCCTCCAGCACATCACCTCCATTTCCTGCATTTGCACCCTTGAACCCCACCCCTCCCAAGGACAGAACACCCTAGTTGTCACCTCCACCCTTCCAACCCCTGTATACATTGCATCAGCCTCTGCCACTTCCACCACCAACAAACTAGGGATACATTTCCTTCTCCACCCTTATCAGCGTTTCAGAGAGACCATTCTCTCACAACTCCCTTGTCAGATCCATGCCCCCCTGCCAGCCCACACTCCAGTCCCAGTCCCTTCCTCTGTAACTGCAGAAAGTGCAAAACCTGTGCCCATACCTACCCGCTCACCTGCGTCCAAGGCTTCAAAGGATCCTTCCACAATGACAGAAATTTACCTGTACTTCCACCAATGTCATTTACTGTAACTGTTGCATCTGATGTGGTCTCCTCTATCTCGAGGAGACAGGACACCAACTTGCAGATCATTTCAGAGAACATCTCTGGGTCACCTTCACCAACCAACCCCACTGACCCATGGCTAAACATTTCAACTCCCACTTCTACTCTATCAAGGAAATGCAGGTCCTGGGCCTCCTCCATCGCCAAACCCTAACCACCCTACACCTAGAGGAAGAACGCCTCATCTTCCACCTGGGGGCCCTGCAACCACAAGGTTGTGGATTATTTGTGGATTTAACCAGTTTCCTCATTTCCCCTCCCCCCACTTTATCCCAGTCCCAAGCCTCCAACTCAGCACCGCCCTCTTGACCTGTCCATCGTCTTTCCCATCTATCTGCTCCACCCTCCTGCTTCCTGGATGCTGCCTGACATAACCTGCACCTCAACTCCACTCACCTCCTTTGACTCATTTTCTCTCATTCTGTTACCTGGTAAAAATCTGTCAATCATAATCTTTCAATTAAACAAATAACTATTTCTGTTCTGCAGAAATGGGGGCGGGAAGGTCGAGTTCCAGATTGCCACAGTTTCAAAATAAAAGCTCTCCTACTGGCCACTTTGGTGTTTCCTTTCTTCCTGGTGGTGGAAAATGAATAAAGATTTATACACCTGTTGTCTTTCACTGCACACACGTGCTGGGGAAAATATAAGCACTACTGCTGTTTGGTAGTAGTGTGGGGAATAAAATAAGAAAAAAATGAAAAAAAAAACAAAAAGGAAAAGCTCTCCTGTTCAAGACATAATTAGGCAGAATCTTTTTCCCTCAAGTTATTAATCTTTGGATTTCTCTATTCCCAGAAAGTAGTAGAGGCTGGGTCATTGAATATGTTGTTCGACAGATTTTTGATCTATAAGTAAACACTAGAACAAGGAAAAATAGGCTTTTAAGTCCCTTAAAGCTTGTTGTGCTATTCAACAGATCATAGATGACCAGCCCCAATTTCTCTTTCATGCCAGTGTTATAAAGCTGTAGAGGTACTCTCTCTTTAAGAGTTGAAAAGCTAGCAAAGCTGCCTGACACAGCATAAAGTGTTCTGAGCAAGGTAACAATGTAACACATGGTTGACACAGAGTGTAGATGGGTTGCCATGAGACAAAAACAAATGCAAATTTGGGGAATCTGTTTGAATTATGCCCCAGGATACCAAACTCTAAACATGTTTGAATTTAGTATTTTCATAATATTAAAACCAATTAAATGATCCAAGGTTTTGGGGTATAAAACTGTACATATTTGAACAGTTGAGAGAAAAGTACCAAAAGACCAACAGATGTAGGCTGCTAGTTTAAGTGCTCTCTGAGAGGTACCTGTCTGGGGAAGGAGTTTGCATAGCAAAACAAGAAAACCGACCTGGAGAGAATCTACATACGAAACAATGCAAAGTTGACTGGTTTTAAAATGTGATTTTATTTTTTTTGTAAACCTTAATCGGAATTTCTTTCTAAAATTGGACTAGTATCATAGAGTGGAAGGTAAAAGATAGGTTTACGAGAAAGGAATTGTGCATAGTTGTTGGTTTTAATGTTCTCTGTTGTACTCAAAGAACCAAGTTGTTAACTTTTACTTTAAATATTTACCTCTGGGATAGCTCCTTGCTTCTCGAATTCTAACAGATTACAGCATAAGGTGAATCTTTTCTGTGCTGCCGGTTTAAATTAGCAGAGGGGTTTACCCCATGTCATAAGACTAGCACCTTAGAGCCCTCAAGTCTTCAACATTTCAAAAAAAAGTTGAATTGAACTAGCCTTATTGTCATGTGCACTCAAATGAGTAGTGAAAAGTTTGTAAGTCATCACCTACAGTGTCATCTTAGGTACAGCTTCTTCCATTGCAAGATTAGTTAGTGTAACAATATCACCAACACACAGTGCCATCTTAAGTACAAAGTACATAGGTACAATCCTAAGTAACAGAATAGAGAAACAAAAAGAAAAAATACATTACAGCTCTACACAGTATAACTTAGGTCAGAAAAACAAGAAGCAAAGTTAAAAAGACGTGTCACAGTTTCTCTCCAAGGGCTGTCCACAGCAGACCAGCACAGGGGCCTCCATGTGTTCGGACTACTGATTGTTGTCACATTCCATAATGGGCAAGTACTCCCGCACCAGGCCGCTACCACCACACTCTGCACCGGGTTGTTGCCTTCCCCACTCCAGGTCACTGGCATACCTGTTCTGGGTCACTGGTGTCTCTGCTATGGACCAACTCCATTTCAGAGGCCAGGGCTGGATGCCTGCGGCTGCAAGTCCAAGATGGTAGAAGAGGAGAAGAAACTCACAGAAAGGAGGAAAAGAGGGAGAAAAAAAGAAAAAGAATGGGCAGAGGGGATGAGCTCTGCCTGGACCGTCCTACTTTACCGTCATCTTATCTACCTTTTCTTTAATACTTTCAGTGTTCTAGCCTTCACTTTCTCTGGGATAGTGAATTCGAGACATTCACTACATTCATAAGAAACACCAGTGGGGACATCTTCTCAACATCTACCCTGAAAAGGCTCCTCAGCATCTTGTCAGCACTGGGATCACCTCTTACTCTTCTAAACTGGCCAGTAATTAGCCCTCAAACAGCATTCGTAATACAGTTTATCTGGTGATTTATACCACAATTGTTAGTGGGAGTTTAGTATGGGAATGCATTTTCTATATCAGGGACAAGGTTTAAAGAATGACTTTATTGTCTGCAAAACGATGTGACAGCCCGAGGTCAGGAAAGGTGCTCTATAAATACATTGAAATTTCAACCCAAGTTTTGCACTCAAGTTCTAGATTGGACTTTGAAAGAAATTTAAATTATTTATTCTTTTACAGAATATAGGTATCACTGACTGAGCCAGTATTCATTATCATCTTTAATTATCCCTGAGAAGAAGGTTCTGAGACACTGCTTTGAAATAGTGCAGTGCATGTAATATTGGTACATCCACTGTTGGTAGGAAGGGAGTTCCAAGAATTTCACCAAGTAGCAGTGGAGGCATCATCAATATATTTCCAACTCAAGGTGGTGTGGAGCTTGTAAGGCAACTCTCATATCATGACATTCCCATGCATCTGCTGCCCTTGACCTTCTTAGCGATGGAGTCTGCAGATTGGGATGGCCGAAGAACACTTAAGTTGCTGTAGTGCATTTGCATATGATACACTGCTGCTCCTGCCACTCTGATGATAACAGGAAGTGAACAATTAACTTGATGGATGGGGTGCCAATCAAGATTTGGCACCATATGAATAACGAGTGAAAAGACCCCCTGATCCATCCAGCCTCTCCCACACAATTATATCTTGTGTATCAGACTGTATTCAAAACCACCCAAGATTCCACTATACATTCCTCTGGAAGGATGGAAAAGCAAGAAAAAAAGATCAACAGTGGCTAATCACATTCTTCTCCCAGGCAATCAAAACTACTGCAGGACACCATGGCATTACCATCACTGAATCTCCAGCAGCAATATTCTTCAGGTTTCACTAACTACAAAGTTAATTAGATCGACCATATAAACACCGACTATGGACCCGAACAAGTGCATCAGTTGGAGGATGCTCAGGTGTGCAGTGGAATCTCGTCCGTGCTCATCCCTGCCCGGACAGAATGTCACATTGGCCCCAAGGTACTGCACTTCCCTTGGGAACCTGTGCCCCACAACCTGAGCTGCCTCCGGAATTTTAGTTTTGTCCCTTTTAAGGACGTAAAAAGGCGGGCCCTGTATTGACTGCTGCTGCACACCATCCACCTCTTCTCCCTCATCCACCACCCGGACACACCTTGGCGTGCCCATTTGCCACCATGCAATGGAGATCCCTAGCGGAGGGCTCTCTATGCGGGAGTCCTCCCCTTTTCTATCAGGGATCTGGGGTGGAGGGTGCCGCACATAGCGGTCCCCTGCGAACGCAAATTGCGGTGGTTCACGGACTCCCAGCCCAACTGCTTGTTCTGTGGTGCTGTGGAGTCCATGGACCATGTATATATTGGGCGTGGGCATTTGCACTCTCTTTTTGATTTTCTTAAAAACCTTCTTCTCTGCTTTTGGTTGTACTTCAGTCCCACGCTTCTGATCTTCAGGCACCCACTACGGAGGGGGGAGGGCAGTTCTGAAGTCCTCCCCGTGGGTCTGCTCCTGGGCCTGGCCACACTGGCCATAAATAGGTCCAGGCAGCGGGCCATGGAGGGGGTCGTTCGGGCAGACTACCTGCCCCTCTTCCACGGTTACGTTAGAGCCCGAGTGTCTCTGGAGAAGGAGCATGCGGTACCCACCAAAACACTGGAGTTGTTCAGGGAGAGGTGGGCACCGCAGGGAGGGGAGTGCATTATTTCCCCAACTCAATTTTCATTTAATCCCTGCCCTCTTCTTCACTGTTTGATCACGCAGCATTACCCCTTGATGTGAAGGGCACTGCTGGTCACTGGTCACTCAGGTGTTTCGTTGCTTCCTAGTGGTGGAAACTGAATAAAGATTTGTGCACCTTGTGTCTTAAACCTGCACATACACAACATGGGTGTTGGGGAAAAAATAAGCACTATCGCAGTTAGGCGGTAGTGTGGGGTAATTTAAAACAAAGAAAGACACAGGAGTGTCCAACATCTTGATACTATAAGGAAATATAAAACAAACATCGACTATGTATCCGACACAGTGCAACAGTTAGAGGATGCTCAAGTACGTGGTGGAATTCCGTCTGCACTCAGCCCTGCCCAGATGGAATTTCACATTGGTCCCAAGATCCCACACTTCCTCCAGGAGCGTGTGCTCCACAACGTGAGCCACTCCTGGGATTTTAGTTTTGACTCTTTTAGGGACGTAAAACAACAGGCCCTGTATAGAGTGCTGCTGCACACTATAAACCTCTTCTCCCTCATCCACCACCCAGACACGCCTTCGCATGTCCATTTACCACCAGGCGGTGTAGACCCCCAATGGAGGGCTTTCTACGTGGGAGTCCTCCCCCATTCTCTCAGACATCTGGGGTGGAGGGTGCTGCACACAGCAGTCCCCTGCAACTGCAGATTGTTGTGGTTCATGGACTCCCAGCCCAACTGCTTGTTCTGTGATGCTGTGGAGTCCATGGACCATGTATATATGGAGTGTGGGCGCTTGCACTCCCTTTTTGATTTTCTTAAAAACCTTCTCCTCTGTTTTTGGTTGCACTTCAGGTGCACACTCCTGAACTTTGGACACCCTGTGCAAAGGCAGAAGGATAGGTCAGAGGATATCCTCGTGGGTCTGCTCCAGGACCTGGCCAAACTGGCCATAAACAGGTCCAGCCTGCAGGCCTTCGAGGGAGTCATTAGTGCCAATTACTTGCCCCTCTTCTGCAGGTATGTCAGAGCCCAGGTGTCCCTGAAGAAGGAGCACACAGTGTCCACCAACACCCTCGAGATTTTCAGGGAAAGGTGGGCACCATAGAGAGTGGAGTGTATTATTTCCCCCTCCAACTCTATTTTGACTTGATCCCTGCCCTCCCCCCTAACTGTTTGATCACACAGCATTGTCCTCTGAGAAGGGCACTGCTTGTCACTAGCCACTTGGGTGTCTCCTTTCTTCCTGATGGTGGAAACTGAATAAAGATTTGTGTACCTGTTGTCTTTCACTATCTCACACCTGCACACAAACAACATGGGTGCCAGGGGAAATACAAGCACTACCGCAGTTAGGCAGCAGTGTGAGGGTAGAAAAAAAGGGAAAAGAAAAAAATTTTTTAAAAACACTAACTATAACAGCAGATCGGTGACTGGGAATTTTGCAGTGGGTATGGCACCTCCTGACTCACTAAAGCCTGTCCAAGGTCTGTATCAGGCACAAGTCAGAAGTCTGAATAATATCACCACTTTCCTTGGAACAGTGCAGCTCCAACAACACTCAAGAAGTTCTACACTACCCAACATAAAGCAGCCCACTTGTGGCACCTCATTCACAATTTTAAATATTCACTGTCTCCATCATCAATGCACATTGACAACTGTCTGTGCAATGCAAGAGTTACTGGTGAAGGGCTTATGCCTGAAATGTCAACAGTCCAGCTCCTTGGTTGCTGTCTGACCTGTTTTTCCAGTGCCACACTTTTCAACTATACAAGAGTTGCACTGCAGCAAGTCTTGAATTCCACCCTGTAGTAAATTCGAGGGCTACAATGGGAAATAAAACCACCAACAAGTTTCCACCCAAGCCACACACCATCCTGACTTGGAACCAAATGACAATTCCAAGGTAATGAAGGAGCACCCCTTATTGTGCTCTGTGGGTGTTTCAACATAACATGAACTGCAACCATTCAAGAAGGCAGCTCATCCCTTCCTGCAGGGCAATTAGAGAAGGGCAGTATGCATGGCTTTACCAGTAATACCCAAAACCCACAAGTGCATTGAGTAAAACACCCGTCAGAAACTATGTGCAGCCCCCTGGTTGAGGAATTCGCCAGGGCAAACCAAAAAAAAAATGCCCCGGAGGACAAAGCCTCTGACCTGGGAGACCCTAAAGAAGGTGGTCGAGGAGCAGCGGGTGGAGTTCACAACCACTTCAGACCAGAATAAAGACCGAGCGGATGCTGCAAATCAGAAACAAAAACAGTGGTTGCTGGGGGGGGGGGGGGGGGGGGAAAGAAAACACTCAGCAGGTCCGGCAGCAGCAGCTGTGGAGAGAAATCAGAGTCAAGCTGAAAGTCTCTGAGGAAGGGTCACCGGACCCGAAACCTTCAGTTGGATTTCTCTGCACAGATGCTGCCAGACCCAGAGAGCTTTTCCAGCAACTTCTAATTTCAGACCATAAACTGTTTCCCTGCCTGTGGTCACTAGTATTGACGAATTCTCGCTCATCCTTCGTTTCGGGTGTAATTCAAATGAACCGAAGCAGACAATCAAACGCGCCGCCGACAAGCATTCAACCGTCACGACGGGAAGATTCTCGGATGACTCATCCAACATCCCAGAGAGCAGTGCGCGGAGCACGGATGACGTGTCCGGTTTTGTGACGTTTCGCGGCTGGGGAGGTGTGTGAGAGGCAATCGAGGAGAAAGGGGGGGGGTTGATGCGCGCGCAGCCAGGGAGGGCCGGCGGCCGGCCGTTGAGCGAGCGCCGGCTGAGGTGAAGGTCGGGTGATGGCGTTGGATGTCCTCAAGTCTGGTTCACCGATCCCGGCGTTGGTGCTGCTGGCGGCCGCCCTGGGAATCGCTTCGGGGTTCTACCTGCCGGGCTTGGCCCCTGTCAACTTCTGCGAGCCGGAGGTCGGCGATTGCAAGGTAACCTGCGGCGAGCCCGCCTTCCCCACCCTTGCCAACCGCCTTAGCAACAGCCCCCTCGGGTGGGTGGGTGAGAGGGAGGGGCGGCTGAAACCCCCCCCCCTCGGAGTTGGCGGTGTCAAGCTCTTCAATCCCGCCGGCCATAAAGCAGCCTGGAATGAACCTTGTCTCTCAAACAGAGCAAACTCTCCTGAAGATACTTTTCAACTTTCCCAAGTGCGGGGCGATGGTGAGGACAGCAGATGCTGGAGATCAGTGTCTAGGTCAGAGTGGTGCTGGAACAGCACAGCTGGCTCAGTTCAGTTCTCCCGAAGGGTCACTGGACCCGAAACATTACCTCTGCTTTCACTCCACAGACCCTCCGAGTTTCTCCAGCAATTTCTGTTGTGTGGGGGTGGGGGAGGAGCCCAATTCCACAGCTGTCAAAGGGCGAGCACAAGCAAATGTTCCATTGGCACAACCACAAGACTTTTTGCTGCCTGCTCACCACAAGCTTAGCAGATGGAATGTCCTTCTAGGCCCCCGACTGTTCCACTTCATCCTTGGCCGGTCTGACAGCTTCTTTAAGTTTGGGTCTTTCAAAATTCTGCTCTAACGTGCATGCAGCCCCATTCATCCATCGACCCTGGTCCTTGATGCCATACATTGGCTGCCAGTCAAGAAAGGTTTTTTTTAAAATAGAATTCCTGCTTGGCCTTATCCCCTTCCCTTCTCATTAATAACCGGGTGGCACGGTGGTTAGCACTGCTGCCTCACAGCACCAGAGACCTGGGTTCAATTCCCGCCTCAGGCGACTGACTGTGTGGAGTTTGCATGTTCTCCCCGTGTCTGTGTGGGTTTCCTCTGGGTGCTCCAGTTTCCTCCCACAGTCCAAAGATGTGCGGGTCAGGTGAATTGGCAATGCTAAATTGCCCGTAGTGTTAGGTAAGGGGTAAATGTAGGGGTAGGGGTATGGGTGGGTTGCGCTTTGGCGGGTCGGTGTGGACTTGTTGGGCCGAAGGGCCTGTTTCCACACTGTAAGTAATCTAATCTAATATCCTTCAGTCCAGAACCCAGGAGTGTGTTGCAATACTTTTTGCTTTTCTGAATGAGTGCAGATCCAACAGCATTTAAGAATCTCAACACCATCCAAGACAGCGTATCCTGCTTCATTGGCACCCTATCCATTACCATCGACGTTCATTCACTTCAACACCAGTACAAAGAGATCTGCTGCAACAACTCGCCACAGCTTCTTAGCCCTTTCAAACCTGTGAACTTTACTGAATAGAAAGACAAGTGCTGCAGATACGTAGGAACACTACCACCTTCAAGATTTCACTCCAAATCCTACACCTGTCCTGAAACCACATTATCATTCATTATCATTGGATAAAAGTCCTGGAACCCCCTCCCAAACAGAATTGTACATCAGGTGGACTGTAGTGGCTAAAGAAGGTAGCTCACTACTACCCCCTCTGAGGCAATCAGGAATGAGGACCAAATTGGGCTGGTGATGGCATAATGCTGTGAATTAAAATAAACTCTGACTTATCTACACTCCTCCATTTCTGGCTTCTTAAAAATCTCAGGTTTCATTTGCTTCCCTCTTGTCTGCTGTGTCCTCAGATGTCTGAGCTGTAGGCTCTGGAATTCACTAATTAAATCTCACCACTATTCTATCTCACTGACTTCATCTAAGATGCTCCATAAAATCTCTTTTGGTAAGCTTTTAGTTAATTGCTTTTATATCAATGCATCATGTTCCATTAACTAATGTCTCCATGGAATGTCTTCATACGTTTTGTTAACCTGCAGAGGAGCTGTATAAAGATCTGGATATGTGTGCATATATAATGTTCAATTTCAGTATTTGTGTGTTGTGGGATGGTTTTTGGTTTTAACCAAATTGGTTTTCCAAGTCTCTTTGTGCTCGGAGTAGCCATTGATCAGTGGGTCACATATGCCTTTTCACTCAGATATTTTTTGACACTCTAGAGACCTGAGCACCAAATTCTGGCTAATGTATCCTGTAGCTGAAGGAATTATAATGAAGGAAATGCCGTCTCAAGGAATAGACATTAAGTTAAAAGCCCCTCAATCCTCTCATAATTATATTAGCTCCCATGGCACTAAATCAAAGAGGAACCATGGCATTCTCCCAATTATCCTTGACAATATTCACCTCTTGACTAACAATCCTCAAAAAGCTTTGTCTGATCACTTTATAAAATGTTTGTGCTTGTGGGAGTTTTCTGTACACAAAGTATCTGCAACTCTGACTTCATAACATTTATACCTATTTCATTGGGCTTGATACATCCAGAGGTTGTGAAATGTGCTGTATATATATTTTATTTCTTTGGATGTGAATTAGGTTTCATTAAGTATTGTAAGCAGAAGGAGGAAGTAGAGGGCAAAAAAAATGTTACCTGAAGTACCTGTTCTGCAACATTATCTATGAGCATAAGAGGTGTGTAACAGGCATTTTGAAATTGTTTATGTACCTGTAAGGTGAATATTTGTGTAATTATCAGTCTTTGACAGAAGTCAATATGGGACATTTGGCTTAAAATACAGAATATTTTGTAAAAGTTTACCTAGATTTTCGTGGATCAAACTATTGCAATTAATGCACAAACAAAAGAAATTGGACAGTCCCACTCCTAACAGCCGTTTGACCCCACTTCACCATTCAGTGAGATTGTGGCTGATCTTCCACTTCCACACTGTTTTCCTGGATTGTCCCCTCTATTGCTTGATGCTCTTCTCTATCAATAAGGACGGGATAGCTGAGTGATACTATTGCTCGATCATTAATCCAGAATTCTGGGCATCCAGGTTCGAATCCCACCATGACAGATGGTGGAATTTCAATTTTTAAAAAAAATCTACTGATGACCATGAAATCATTGTCAGAAAAGCACATCTGGTGCACTAATGTCCTTCAAGGAAGGAAATCTGCCATCCTTACCTGGTTTGGCCTACATGTGACTTGAGAACCACTGCACTGTGGTTGATCTCAATTTCCCTCTGAACTTGCTTAGCCATTCAATTGTACCCATTGCTACAAAGTCTGAAGGAAATAAAACTAGATGGATCACTTGGCATCGACGTAGGCAGTGGAAAAGACAATGGCAGAAACAGCCCTGTCAACCCTGCAAAGTCCTCCTGATGAACATCTGGGAGCTGGTGCCAGAATTGGAAGAGTTGACAACAGACTAGTCAGGCAATATAGTCAGACTCACAGAATAATACCTTACACTGTTCCAGACACTCCATTACCATACCTAGTTATGTCCATCAGCAGGACAGACACAGTAGAGTGATAAACTGTCGGGAGGGAGTTGTCCTATGAGTCCTCAACATTGACCCTGGACGTTATGAAGTCTCGTGGCTTCAGGTTAAACATGGACAAGGAAACCTCCTGCTGATTACCACGTACCATCCTTCCTCAGTTGATGAATTGGTATTCTTCCATGTTGAACAACAGGTTGACTTAATAATGGGATACCGACCTCTGCAGTTACTGCAGAACCATATTTATTTTTGCTCACTTTTCCTTTTTACGTTCCTATAAAAGCTTTTGCAGTCAATCTTCTACACTTCTCGCTAGTTTGTTCTATTTTCTTTTTCTTAACCACTTTCTTGGTCTGTCTTTGCACAATTCTTGGGTGTAGTTTTGGTTTTGCACGCACTTTAAAAGTATACTTTGTTGAAATCAGTGGAGAGTTGTACTGGTTGAAAAGCCAACATTCCACTTCATCCTATGTGTCTCCCACCTGTTGAGTTTTAAAATTCTGTCTCCAAAATGTCCTGAATAATGCATGCTATTTCTATTTAATCCATAACTGCAGAGTTTTGCTTCTTCTTTTGATAATAATTTTGGTATACTGTTATTTCAATTCGTGTTAGATTAGATTCCCTACAGTGTAGAAGCAGGTCATTTGGCCCAACCAGTTCACACCAACCCTCCGAAGAGTAACCCACCCAGATCCATTTCCCTCTGACTAATGCACCTAACACTATGGGCAATGTGGGAGGAAACTGTAGCACCCGGTGGAAACCCACGCAGACGTGAGGAGAATGTGTAAACTCCACACAGTCACCTGAGGTGGGAATTGAACCCAGGTCTCTGCCGCTGTCAGGCACTGGTGCTAACTACTGAGCCACAAAGCTGCCTTGTTAAGAGTCAACCACATTGCTGTGAGTCTGGAGTCACATGTTAACCAGACTAGGTAAGCATGGTAGTTTCCTTCCCTGAAGGACATTAGTGACCCAGATGGTTTTTCCCAACAATTGACAATGGATTCACAGTCATCAGTAGACTCTAAATTCCAGGTTTTTGTTGAATTCAAATTCTACCATCTGCTGTGGCAGATTCTAACCTGGGTCCCCAGAACATTATTTGGGGGTCTCTGGATTAACAGTCCAGCAATAATACACTCAGCCATCTCCTCCCATGTTCTCTTGGCATTAATTAGATGTATTTTCTATAGAAAAGTTAAATGTTTATAACCATGTTTATACAGTCTGAAAATGAGTTTACAGAATTTTCTGACATGCATCAATTATTTTGATTCAAAGTCAACATGTTTTTCCTTCTCCTGTGGAGATTTGTAAGCTTCTTTGCTTTTTCCAAAGGAATTTGGACCAAACAGGTGACGTATTCTTGGGAGATGGGCATTACTAGCCAGGCCAGTGTTTATTGCTCATAGCTAATTACTGTTGAGAAGACAGTGGTGAGGTGCCTTCACAAAATGCTGCAATGCGGAGGTATTCCCGTAGTGCTGTTTGGGAGGAAGATCCAGGGATGATTGGCGATGATTTTGGCGGGAATAGAATTACTGGTGTGAAGACCATAGGGGAGATAAAAATTTTTAGACTTTATGGAAACCTGTTTTGGTGTTTGTACATTCTAATATCTGAATACAAGAAAACCAAACAGAGCTGAGCAGTGTGGGTGGTTGCAGGGATCTGAAGCCAAAATAACTTTGATTCTTTGGGCATTTTTCCATTGAAAGTTGATGAATCCACACTCTTCCTGTCTTCTGTGGTCATGTTGGAAGATTTCAGAATTGTGCTCTTTCAAATGATCTAAAATCCCAGCATAGTTACCAGTGGACCATTATCATGTGTCTAAACCCCAGGATTGGACTCTTATCCAATAAACCCTGAAACTGCGTCTGGACCCTCAGGCTCTCCTGGGCCTGCAAGTTCTTAGACGAATAAATCCATGTCCCTGGTAGTGGTAGGCAGAAAACTTTCTACTTAAAAAAGACCTGACTCATCGCAAGGAATATGTAACATTCTGTTGAAGTTGTTTTTCTAAAAAATGTGTCAAGTTAAAAAGACCATGTTCGACCTGTTTAGGGCGTTGCTCCTTATATCACTTTGTTTTGATGTACTCGTGGGATGTGAGCATGCTGGGTGGGCCAGCATTTATTGCCCTTCCCTAATTGTTCTTGAGAAGGTGATGATGAACTGCCATGTTAAATGGCTGGAGTCCATGTGCCATTGGTACACCCACAATGCTGTTAAGGAGGGAATTTCAGAATTTTAACCCAGCAACACTGATGCAACAGAGATGTATTTTTAAATCAGGATGCTGAGTAGCTTGAACAGGATCTTGAAGGTGGCTGTATTCCCATTACTATTTAAGGACCTTTGTGGTGAATTTCTGTAGTATATGTCTTGTAGATGGTACGCACTGCTGCTACTGAATGTTGGTGATGGAGGATGTGGATGATTGTGAATATGGTGCAAATTGACTGGGCTGCTTTGTCCTAGATCATGTCAAGCTGCTTATCGATCCAGGCAAATGGGGAGTATTCCGCCACACTCCAGACTTGTACCTTGTAGATAAATGGTGGACAAGCTTTGAGGAGTCAGGAGATGAATTACTCACTGTAGTATTCCTAGCCTCTGACCTGTTCATTGCCACTGTATTTATATGGTGAGTCCAGTTGAGTTTCTGGCAACTGTAATCCTCAGGATGTTGATAGTGAGGAATTATTATTCTGGAGTGTGCTGGAAGGGTCACAAATTAGGGCTCCAACCTCCTTCAAGTCAGGAAGGACCAGCACGAGGGACTACTTTAAGGCTGTCAGTTCCTGTCATGGGCTCTGGGGATTTCATAAATTGACTTGATTATGCCATCCAGTTTTGAACGTCCCTAAACTGACATGTGCTATGTGCAGTGACATAGCACTTATGTCAGTAGTTAACAAAATAAGAAACTAATCATATTTTTTACCTTCCACTCAATGTTTGTATTTTTTCCTTTGTCTGACTGTGGGGATTGTGTACTTGGGCGTTGTAAAAGGATATAAATTAGATGTGAGGACGATGCAGGAATGCTCCAATTGGACAAGCTGAGTGAGTGGGAAAATGCACGGAACTTGCGGAATAATGTGGATAAATGTGAGCTTGTCTATTTTAGGATCAAAAACAGGAAAACAGATTATTAACTGAATGGTGTGAAGTAACCGAGGAAATATACAACGAGACCTGAGTGTCCTTGTCTGCCAGATGCTGAACATAAGCATGCAGGTGCATCAAACATAAAGAAGATGAATGGTATGTGGGCCTTCATAGCAAGGGATTCGAGAACAGGATCAGGAATGTCTTACTGCAGGTATACAGGGCTTTGGTGAGTCCACATTTAGAATGTGCTGTTTTGGCCTCATCTGAGGAAGGATTTTGGTACTATAGACAGAGTATAGCGAAGGTTAACCAGACAGATTCCTGGGATAGCAGGACTCGTGTATGACAAGAGGTTGAATTCTTAAGGATTATATTCACTGGAGTTCAGAACAATGAGGGAGCACCTCCTAGAAGGATAAGGGTGAAAAGCAGGAGCGGGCTGTTGAGTTGGATTAACAGCCTTGATCATAACCAATGGCAGAGCAGGCTTGAAAGGCTGAATGCCCTACTCATTCTATTTTCTGTGTTTAAATCCTGACTTTTTACTATTTTTGCTAATGTTATACAGTCAACAATTAGCAATTCAATTTGGTCTATTTTTGCCATTAGGTAAAAACAGTTTGGTTACAATTCATAGTTATTTTCTCCTTCATGAAAAAAAAGTGTGCATATTCTTTTAATCTGAATGAGGTAAAATTAGGCAATTTACATGTTGAATGAACTTCTGCATTTGTGTTGACTCAGGAAATGGTGGGGTTTGATTTACAGTGCACTATCTCCAATGAGTTCTGACATTGTCAAGTGATATTCACCACTATGTGACAGTGTAAGATGGAGATTTATTGCAATGTATGTGTGGTCAAGTGGTGTTTTGTTCAATTCACGCTGCAGGCATCTTGAATAAGACTAATTCATTGGGCAAGTCATATGCAATACAAATCATGCAAGAGCAAGAATGACCAGTGTTGCTGAACTTGTGAATATTGTGTATTTAACACAAAATGCCTCGACTCTGCATTGTGCTTCAATGTTTAAAGTTCTGCTATATCTTGCTTTGTAAAACCCAACAATTTTTGAAATGCCTGCTAATCTTATTGTCTATCCCCAAAAGTACACTAAAAATCATCTTGCCTTTGGTTACTTTTAATGTTGCTAATTTGTTTTACCTTTATTCCCCTTCTAGAATGCTATTGAACTATTTGTGAACAGGTTAGACTCGGTGGAATCTGTCTTGCCATATGAATATGCTGCGTAAGTAAATTAATTTAAATCTTTTGGAATACTTCACTTTTTTTTGACCTAATATAGTATATTTTCAAGATGTGTCGCTATGCCCAACCATTTTACAAACTTTACACCATAAGTGAAGATATGTTAAAGTGATGTATTTACAGGAGACAAGGTCCTGAAAGTGTTTCTTCCTTCTACAGATTTGATTTCTGTCAGCTGGAAGAGGAAAAGCGTCCCTCGGAAAACCTTGGTCAAGTACTGTTTGGTGAGAGGATTGAGTCATCTCCATACAAGGTATCAGTTTACCTAAGTCAGATGTTGTGGGTTTTAGGCAAATTGTCTGTGCTATTGCTTTAACTTTTTGGTGTCAATATGTCTCATTCTAAGATATAGAGGAAACTGAGGCAGTGGATAGTCTAAAAATATTTGTTCAGTTTCTTTATTAATGTAGTATGTGAGATTCACAAAATGAAACCTTGTTTGCTGTAGTAACTGCTGATTTCAGGCAACTGTAATGCTCATAGTGATAGAGAGAAGAAAATTGTCCAAGATTACTATAGATTATGCTCATTGTTAATTTGTTTTGTCTTTTGAATTGAGCTGTCATCAACCTTACTCTGGTTACGAATGCTAATTATGAGGATTCATGCCCATTTCCAAACCGGCTAAGGAGATAGTAAGGTAGACAGGCAAAGGGCTGGAAGAACACAGTCAGTCAGGCAGCATCAGGAGGTGGAGAAGTCAATGTTTCGGGTGTCACCCTTCTTGCCAGTCCTGAAGAACAGCTGTGTTCTTCCAGCCTCCTGCTTGTCCACCTTGAATTCCAGCATCTGCAGTTTTTTTTGTCTATAACCAAGGAGACAGTAAGGTTTGCAGATGCTAGGAGCAAGAGTTGATAGATCTGAAGCTGGAAAAGCACAGCAGGTTGGCAGCATCCAAAGAGAAGGAAAGTCAACATTTCGGGCCAAAACCCTTCATCAGGGCTGGGGTGGGGGTGGGAGAGCCCTGAAGTAAAAAAAAAGGGGGGAAGCTGGGCCTGGAGCTGGGGGAAGGTTAGTTTGGATGGTAATACCTGGATGCAGGCAGGCGTCCAACACAATAACCCCTATCTGCGTCCACCTATCACCATCCACACCATTCCTCTATTTATTTCTGAACTCCCCTCTACCTTCCCAGTCCAGATAAAGGGATTAGGCATGAAATGTTGACTTTCCTGCTCCTTGGATGCTGTCTGACATGCTGTGCTTCTCCAAACCAGCTAAACTGGATAAAAGCCATTGCACTGAAATGTCAGAAAATTACACCAAATTAAAAAAAATTAAAGTAAAACATTTAAAAGGGTACTTTTTTTATAAATATAGTTTTCTCTTTCAGTCCCTGTCCCCTTTAAAAGAAATGGTCACATGCTACATTTCCTGGGTGACTCACTAGTCTCCTTTGAAAAGGAAAACCAGCTTTCCAAAATAAAGTCCATTTCCATCAGACGGCTTGTTGGACAGATACTTTGCTATTGCAGCTTGCATAATCTTCATTTCAAGAAAATAGAGTCATAGAGTCATACAGCACAGAAATGGCCCTTTGACCCATTGATTCTGCACCTACATAACTATCACTTAAAGGTATGCTAATTCCAATTTCCTGCACTTGTCCCATGTCCTATGATGTTTCAAGTGCTTGTTTAAATATTTTATCAAGGTTGTAAGATTTCTGGCCTCCACTATCTTCCCAGGCAGTGCTTTCCAGATTCTTACCAACCACTGAGTGAATCTCCTGCCTTTTACCTGAGAATCATGCCCCCTCACAATTGCCTCATCAACCTAGAGAAACAGCTGCTCTCTATTCACCCTGTTCCTATCTCTCATAATGTAATAAACTTCAATCATGTCCCTCCTCAGTCTTCTCTGCTCTAAATGAAACAATCCAAGCCTAACTAGACTCTCCCTGTCACTCACTTTCTCCATCCCAGGCAATATGCTGGTGAACCTCTGCTGTACCACCTCTGGTGCTGTCACATCCTTCCTGTAACCAGAACTACATACAATTCTCCAGCTGTGGATAGACCAACTTTCCGTACAAATCCAGTATTACCTCCTTACTCTTGTATTCTATTCCACAACTGATGAAGTCACGTGTCCCATATGCCTTCTTAACTATCCTATTCATGTGCTTTGCCGACTTCAGGGATCTGTGAATATTTACTCAAGATCCCTCTTCTTCTAAGCTGCCCGATGTCCTGGCATTCATTTTAATACTCACTCATCTTGATTCTTCTTCCAAAGTGCACATATCAGGATTAGTATGGTGATGGCGGAGGAGGCAAACTTCCAGGCTCGGCTCAGGACTTGCCCATTCCATCTGCTTCTCTTTTTGTTGTCTCGTCTTGTTCTCTCCTCTTTAGTTTTTTTAGTTGTTTTTAACTTACCTTGGTAAGAGAGTGTTGTGGTGATGGCATCGGGACATTGCAGCAGCTGAGGGCCAAAAGCAGGCCTAGAACAGAGCAACATGGCCAGTGGTTGGTGGGATCAGAACGAAGCGGTCGGTTGGTGGGTCTGGAGCGAAGTAGAGCAGAACAGCTGGCGTAGAATGGAATGGAGCAGCTGCAGGCTGGGAGCCAAGAGCAAGGCAGTTGGCAGGTTTGAGGCGAGGAACATGGGCGGCTGGCGGTCACTGGGCTGGGGGCCTGGAGCCAGGGCGGCTGGCAGTCACCGGGCTGGGGGCCTGGAGCCGGGGCGGCTGGCAGTCACCGGGCTGGGGGCCCGGAGCCGGGGCGGCTGGCAGTCACTGGGCTGGGGGCCCGGAGCCGGGGCGGCTGGCAGTCACTGGAATGGTGGCCTGGATCCAGGGCGGCTGGCAGTCACTGGGCTGGGGGCCTGGAGCCGGGGCGGCTGGCAGTCACTGGGCTGGTGGCCCGGAGCCAGGGCGGCTGGCGGTCACTGGGCTGGTGGCCCGGAGCCAGGGCGGCTGGCGGTCACTGGGCTGGTGGCCTGGAGCCAGGGCGGCTGGCGGTCACTGGAATGGTGGCCTGGAGCCAGGGCGGCTGGCGGTCACTGGAATGGTGGCCCGGAGCCAGGGCGGCTGGCGGTCACTGGGCTGGTGGCCTGGAGCCAGGGCGGCTGGCGGTCACTGGAATGGTGGCCTGGAGCCAGGGCGGCTGGCGGTCACTGGAATGGTGGCCTGGAGCCAGGGCGGCTGGCAGTCACTGGGCTGGTGGCCTGGAGCCAGGGCGGCTGGCAGTCACTGGGCTGGTGGCCTGGAGCCAGGGCGGCTGGCGGTCACTGGAATGGTGGCCCGGAGCCAGGGCGGCTGGCGGTCACTGGAATGGTGGCCTGGAGCCAGGGCGGCTGGCGGTCACTGGAATGGTGGCCCGGAGCCAGGGCGGCTGGCGGTCACTGGGCTGGTGGCCTGGAGCCAGGGCGGCTGGCGGTCACTGGAATGGTGGCCTGGAGCCAGGGCGGCTGGCGGTCACTGGAATGGTGGCCTGGAGCCAGGGCGGCTGGCAGTCACTGGGCTGGTGGCCTGGAGCCAGGGCGGCTGGCAGTCACTGGGCTGGTGGCCTGGAGCCAGGGCGGCTGGCAGTCACTGGGCTGGTGGCCTGGAGCCAGGGCGGCTGGCAGTCACTGGGCTGGTGGCCTGGAGCCAGGGCGGCTGGCGGTCACTGGAATGGTGGCCTGGAGCCAGGGCGGCTGGCAGTCACTGGAATGGTGGCCTGGATCCAGGGTGGCTGGCGGTCACTGGAATGGTGGCCTGGAGCCAGGGCGGCTGGCAGTCACTGGGCTGGTGGCCTGGAGCCAGGGCGGCTGGCAGTCACTGGGCTGGGGGCCCGGAGCCGGGGCGGCTGGCAGTCACTGGAATGGTGGCCTGGATCCAGGGCGGCTGGCAGTCACTGGGCTGGTGGCCCGGAGCCGGGGCGGCTGGCAGTCACTGGGCTGGTGGCCCGGAGCCAGGGTGGCTGGCGGTCACTGGAATGGTGGCCTGGAGCCAGGGCGGCTGGCAGTCACTGGGCTGGTGGCCTGGAGCCAGGGCGGCTGGCGGTCACTGGAATGGTGGCCTGGAGCCAGGGCGGCTGGCAGTCACTGGGCTGGGGGCCCGGAGCCGGGGCGGCTGGCAGTCACTGGGCTGGGGGCCTGGATCCAGGGCGGCTGGCAGTCACTGGGCTGGGGGCCTGGAGCCGGGGCGGCTGGCAGTCACTGGGCTGGTGGCCCGGAGCCAGGGCGGCTGGCGGTCACTGGGCTGGTGGCCCGGAGCCAGGGCGGCTGGCAGTCACTGGGCTGGTGGCCTGGAGCCAGGGCGGCTGGCGGTCACTGGAATGGTGGCCTGGAGCCAGGGCGGCTGGCAGTCACTGGGCTGGGGGCCTGGATACAGGGCGGCTGGCAGTCACTGGGCTGGGGGCCTGGAGCCGGGGCGGCTGGCAGTCACTGGGCTGGGGTCCCGGAGCCGGGGTGGCTGGCAGTCACTGGGCTGGGGGCCCGGAGCCGGGGCGGCTGGCAGTCACTGGAATGGTGGCCTGGAGCCAGGGCGGCTGGCAGTCACTGGAATGGTGGCCTGGAGCCAGGGCGGCTGGCGGTCACTGGAATGGTGG
This sequence comes from Hemiscyllium ocellatum, assembly GCF_020745735.1. Classification (NCBI taxonomy): domain Eukaryota; kingdom Metazoa; phylum Chordata; class Chondrichthyes; order Orectolobiformes; family Hemiscylliidae; genus Hemiscyllium; species Hemiscyllium ocellatum. The sequence continues at coordinate 18,973,473 of NC_083406.1, read as the reverse complement.
CCCGGAGCCAGGGCGGCTGGCGGTCACTGGGCTGGTGGCCCGGAGCCAGGGCGGCTGGCGGTCACTGGGCTGGGGGCCTGGAGCCAGGGCGGCTGGCGGTCACTGGGCTGGTGGCCCGGAGCCAGGGCGGCTGGCAGTCACTGGGCTGGTGGCCCGGAGCCAGGGCGGCTCGCGGTCACTGGAATGGTGGCCTGGATCCAGGGCGGCTGGCGGTCACTGGGCTGGGGGCCCGGAGCTGGGGCGGCTGGCAGTCACTGGGCTGGTGGCCACTGGGCTGGCTGGCAGTCACTGGGCTGGTGGTCTGGAGCCAGGACGTCTGGTGGTCAGTTGGGGTCGGCCCAGCATGGGGGGGAGTGAGACCATGTGTGGACAGTTCCTGGTGACGATGATGGCAGGCTATTTAAGGACTGTAATGTCTTACCTTTTAACTTTCTTTCTTTATTTTCCCATATATACTATGAAGAACTATAATGTAGATCTTTTGCTTTTTTCTTTATTTCTCTATTTTTATACCCAATCTATTTTAAGACCTAAGATTTGTAACTAGGTACTTTGTACCTCAGAGTGTGCCATGTGGGTCATTGTCTACTTCTTATTGTACTCCTGTATTTTTGTACTTAGTAAGATGTGACCATAAAACCCAATTCTACATACCACGTGCTACTGTTCTGCGTATCTGACCAACCCACCTATATATATCTTCCTGTAACCTACAACCATCTTCTTCACTGTTAACCTCCTTACAATCTTGGTGTCAACTGCAGACTTGCTTTAACATTCCTCTCACATTTTCATCTATGTATATAACAAGCAATAAGGGTCTAAGTACTGATCCTTGTGGTACACTGCTGGAAACCGGCCTTCAGTCATTTGAATAGACCTCTGCTAATTTGCTTTGTATCCTATTACTAAACCAATTTCTGATCCATCTTGTCAAGATTTGCTGAATTCCATGTGCTTTAACCTTTTGAATCAGTCTCCCATTTGGGATCTTATCAGAGAGATCTTGCTAAGATCTATATAAAAACTGTACTTCCCTCAAGCACACACTTGATCACATTTTTTGAAAAGTTTGAGCAAATTTGTTAGATGTGACATTCCTCTGACAAAACCATGCTGACTATCCCTAATTAATCTATGCCTTTCCAAGTGGATATTAATTCTTTCCTTCAGAATTTTCTCCAATGATTTCACTACCACTGACATGAGAATCGCCAATTTGTAATTTCCTGCTTCAGCTCTACCACCTATTTTGAAAAAATGGGACCACATTAGCCATCCTCCAGTCCTCTTGCACTTCCCCTATGGCAAGAGAGGAATTAAAAATTTGTGTCAGATCCCCTGCAATTTCCAGCCTTGCTTCCTGCAGCTGCCTGGAATGCAGTGCATCTGTGCCAGAATTCCTAAATTCCATATCTATGTTCTCCTCTTCCAGAGTGAAGACCGAGCAGAAGTATTCCATTTAACACCCAATATTCTGCAGCTTCATTTTATACGTTGCCCCTTTGGTCTCTAATGGGCCGAGCACTTCCGCTGGTTAGCCTCTACCCTTTAATGAATGTGTAAAATATCTTAGGATTCTGCCTAATCCTGTTTGCAAGTCCTTTTCATGCCCCCTTTTTGCTCTTCCAATTACTTCCTAGATTCCCTCGTCCACTTCCTATATTCCTCTAGGGCTGTAGTTGAATTGCTTCCTTTGGATTTGCTAAAAGCCTTTCTTTTTCTCATCCAGTTCTGAATTGTCCTAGACATTCTAGATTTTCTGAACTTATTGCTGCTATATTTCCCCCTCAAAGGTGCAAGTCAAGCCTATATTGTCCTCTACTCCTTTATGAATGCCCCCTACTGCTCTGCTGTGGTCTTACCCGCAAGGAACTTTTCCCAATCAACTTTGCCCAGATTCTGCTTTATTTTAATAAAATCTGCCTTACTTACCCAATCCAAGCTGCCTTTTGCGTGCCATCTTTTTCCTTGTCTATAACAAATTTGAACTGTTCCATGTTGTGGTCACTCACTAAAATGTTCCTCTACTGCCATATCGAACACATGTCTAGCTTCTTTCTGCAGAACTGGATCCAACACTGTGCCATCCTTTGTTGGGCTTTCTCTCTTCATTTTAAGTAGTATGCTTCTTTTGTATTCTTCCAAGGTGGGCAAATTAAATTTCCCATAGCACTCTCCATCTCACTTAATCTTATGTCACTTTGTAGATTCATTGTATCCCATTCACGACTTAACTTTCAAACACACCTTTGTGTAATTGGCAAATTTAATAATCAGACATTGGACCCTTCATTAAACTCATTAATCTAGATTGTAAATGTTTGAAGCCCACTACTGATTCCGATCTTTTATCCAAGTTGATATGTTACTTCTTGCATCATAAGCTCTTATTTTGTGTGATGACCTTTTGACGTGACATCTTGTCAACTGCCTCCTGGAAACCAAAGTGCACCACATTGATGTGTTTTTCTCCACATTGCTTGTTAGTTCCTCAAAGAATATTGTGAAATTAGTCAAACATGATTTTTATTTTAGAATATATTATTGACTCTGCCTGATTGTATTGATATTTTCCAATTACTTGCCACAACCCAATTAATGATAGATGCCTGCATTTCAGGATGTTGTATAAACCCCACCTACTTTTCTCTTCAATTGCTCTGTGTTTTCTCACTTGCTATAAATTTGATCAGTGTTTTTTGGCTCCTTTTAATGTAGAAGCACAATAAGGAAGTGTTTAGAGATAAGAAACTAAATGATCCCTTCCTTTGTCTTTATTGTACAGCTCCCTGGCATGTAATGATTCAGTTGGATGCAGCAAAGCAGTTTCCGATATTGTTTCTCATTGCTGTATTTCCTGGCTCTTTTAATCACCCTGTGCTCTATTTTCTCAGTGCTACTGTGAACTTTTTATTTTAACCTTTTTATTTGGTCCTTAGTCCTTAATGCTTTTCCTAGTTTTCATTCCTGCGATCATGCATTTTACCAGCATGCATTTATCTTTAACGTAGGAAAGTATTCCAAAGCACTTCTAAGAATGTAATGAGGTAAAATGCCATTGAACTGAAGAAGAAAATAATGGTAATTAAAACTTAATTAATCACATAATTAACTTTTCTGGGTAGCAATGTTTGACCATAATGAACTGGTGTAGAAAAAAATCATATTTGATAAAGTATCCTCACATATGAAGTTGCTTGCTTCCAGAAGTTTTTTTTATTCTACACTGTTTTGTGTGATGAGAATAATCAAGGATTAGTACCAAGATTATGATGCTTGAAACTTGCTTTGCAACTGGACCTTGGGAGTGTCCTAGGTGTTTACATTTTTCCTGTAGCCACCCCAAAATGTACTCCAGAAAGGGCAGGATAATTGTTAAAAGTTAAGGGAAATGAGTAAGGAGGGGATATACTGTAGCCGCACTGATTATGTGCACTTTCATGTGAACTACGTTATGATTAAATTACTTTGTGTGAAAACAGGCCCTTCGGCCCAACAAGTCCACACCGACCCACCGAAGCGCAACCCACCCAGACCCATTCCCCTACATTTACCACTGGCCCTAACACCATGGGCAATTTAGCATGGCCAATTCACCTAACCTGCACATTTTTGGACTGTGGGAGGAAACCCGAGCACCCGGAGGAAACCCACGCAGACACTGGGAGAATATGCATACTCCACACAGTCAGTCGCCTGAGTCGAGAATTGAACCCGGGTCTCTGGCACTGTGAGGCAGCAGTGCTAACAACTGTGCCACCATGCCGCCCACAGTTGCGTTGAAGCAGAGAAAATGCTTTATATATAATATTGCTTGGAGGAGTAGGTTTAGATTAGATTCCCTATGTTGAAGGATTGTGGGGGGAAAAGACATCCAAATTTTGTGGACAAAGTTAGTGTGGTTTCAAGAGGGGAAAGGAGGAGTGGAAACCAACAAAGTCAAGAAAAGGTTTGAGGGATACTAATAGAGTTAAAGACCAATAAGACCTACTCGGATGCATCTTAAGATATTAAAAGAAGTGGTGGATGCATTGGCAGGAATGGGTCCAAATTAAACATGCCAATCTAGTCCCATTTGCCAGCGTTTGGCCCATATCTTTGAGGAATCATTAGATTCTGGAAATGTTGGAAAACTGCCTTTAAAAAGTTTTATTTAGGAAGGGAAGGAGACGAAAATTAGGTAACTATCGACTACTCAACTTAAAGTCTGTTCTTGGGAAAATGTTCACATTTACTCTAAAGGATGTAATAGTAGAGCATTTCGAAGTACATAATATAATAAAGCAGTCACCATGGCCCCAAGAAGGGGAGATCATGTCTAATGCATTTATTAGAATTCTCTGACGAAGTGACAAGCAGGATAGATAAAGCAACAGCAGTGGATGTAATATATTTGGATTTTTTAGAAGGCATTTACATGGTACCACATGTAAGGCTACTTAATAAGATAAGAGCCCATGGTGTTAGAGGTAATGGAAGACAGAGTTAGGATAAGGGGAGAATTTTCAGGAGCAATTAATGACTTGGATGAGGAAAGTGAGTATATTGTAGCTAGGTTTGTGGATGACACAAAAATAGGTAAGAGGGCAAGTGATGATGATGATTAATGATTTAGAGTCATAGAATCATAGAGTTGTACAGCATGGAAACAGACCCTTCGGTCCAACCCGTCCATGCCGACCAGATATCCCAACTCAATCTAGTCCCACCTGCCAGCACCCGGCCCATATCCCCCAAATCCTTCCTATTCGTATACCCATCCAAATGCCTTTTAAATGGTGCAGTTGTACCAGCCTCCACCACTTCCTCTGGCAGCTCATTCCATACACGTACCACCCTCTGTGTGAAAAAGTTGCCCTTGGGTTTCTTTTATATCTTTCCCCTCTCACTCTAAATCTATGCCCACTAGTTCTGGGCTCCCCGACCACAGGGAAAAGACTGTCTACTTATCGTATCCATGCCCCTCACAATTTTGTAAATCTCTATAAGTTCACCCCTCAACTCTGATTCTCCAGGGAAACCAGCCCCAGCCTGTTCAGCCTCTCCCTATAGCTCAAATCCTCAAACCCTGGCAACATCCTTGTAAATCTTTTCTGAATCCTTTCAAGTTTCACAACACCTTTCCGATAGGAAGGAGACCAGAATTACATGCAATATTCCAACAGTCTAGCCAATGTCCTGTACAGCTGCAACATGACCTCCCTACTCCTGTATTCAATACTCTGACCAATAAAAGAAAGCATACCAAATGCCGCCTTCACTATCCTGTCTATCTGCGACTCCACTTTCAAGGAGCTATGAACCTGCACTCCAAGGTCTCTTTGTTCAGCAACACTCCCTAGGACCTTACCATTAAGTGTATGAGTCCTGCTAAGATTTGCTTTCCCAAAATGCAGCACCTCGCATTTATCTGCATTAAACTCCATCAGCCACTTCTCAGCCCATTGGCCCACCTGGTCCAGATCCTGTTGTAATCTGAGGTAACCTTCTTCACTGTCCACTACCCCTCTAATTTTGGTGTCATCTGCAAACTTACTAACTATACCTCTTATGCTCGCATCCAAATCATTTATGTAGATGACAAAAAGCACCAGCACCATTCCTTGTGGCACTCTACTGGTCACAGGCCTCCACTCTGAAAAACAACCTTCCACCACCACCCTCTGTCTTCTACTTTTGAGCCAGTTCTGTAGCCAAATGGCTAGTTCTCCCTGTATTCCATGAGATCTAACCTTGCTAATCAGTCTCCCATGGGGAACCTTGTTGAACGCCTTACTGAAGTCCATATAGATCACATCTACCGCTCTGCCCTCATCAATTCTCTTTGTTACTTCTTCAAAAAACTCAATCAAGTTTGTGAGACATGATTTCCCACGCACAAAGCCATGTTGACTATCCCTAATCAGTCCTCACCTTTCCAAATTTATGTACATCCTGTCCCTCAGGATTCCCTCCAATAACTTGCCCACCACTGACGTCAGGCTCACTGGTCTATAGTTCCCTGGCTTGTCCTTACCACCCTTCTTATACATTGGCACCACTTTAGCCAACCTCCAATCTTCCGGCACCTCACTTGTGACTAACAATGATACAAATCTCTCAGCAAGAGGTCCAGCAATCACTTCTCCAGCTTCCCACAGAGTTCTAGGGTACACCTGATCAGGTCCTGGGGATTTATCCACCTTTATGCGTTTCAAGACATCCAGCACTTCCTCTTCTGTAGTATGTACATTTTGGAATTCAGTGTGGGGAGTGAGGCAGCACAATGGGGAAATTCAGACAACACAAAAATTGGCTGTGTTTGGATCGTGTGGAGGATAGATGTAAACTCAAAAATGGCAGAGATGGGTTGGTGGAGTAAGTAGGAAAGTGGCGATGGAATTCAACTCTGATAAGTGTGAGGTAATACATTTAGGGAGGTCAAAAGGCAAATAAACGAGAACATACTGAGAAGCATAGATGAAGTGCATAGGTCCCTAAAAGTTGCATTACAGGAGGGGTGTAGTTGCTCTGGTGAGAGTGCAGAGAACATTGACTAGAATGTTACCAGGACTGGACAATTGTAGCAACGAGGAGACGTTGGAGAGGCTGGGATTGTTTTCCTTGGGACGGAGAAGTCTGAGGGGTGACATAGAATTAGAATTAGAGTTTATTGTCACTATACTCAAAGATAGGAATACAGGAGTCAAAAAGTGTGGCACTGGAAAATCACAGCAGGTCAGACAGCATCCAAGGAGCAGGAGAGTTGATGTTTCAGGCATAAGCTCTTCAATACGAATACATGAGTACAGTGAAAAGTGTACAAATCGCCTTTCTCCAGTGCCATTTTATTTATGGAATAAAATTGTAACGGGTACAGATAAGAGTACACAGCAGGAACCTGTTTCTCTTGGCAGAGAGTTTAAAAACTAGGGTTCACAAATTCAAATTTGGTGGCAGATGGATTAGAGGGGATGTGAAGAAAAACGTCTTTTTACGCAGGGAGTGGTAGATGTCTGGAATTCGCTGCCTGAGTTGTGGGGTGGAGGTAGAGATCCTATACTTTCTTAAAAAGTACTTAGATTTGCACCTTAAGTGCAGTCAGCTACAGGCCAATAGACAGTGTCTTGAAGATGCTATTAAAAGGGCATCTGCGAAATTTTAGGTTAGCATGGACACGATAGGCTGAACGGACCACTTCTGCGATTAGCTTAGATTAGATTCCCTATGGTATGGAAACAGGCCCTTCGGCCCAACAAATCTGCGCCAACCCTCCAAAGAGTAATCCACCCAGACCCATTTCCCTACCCTATATTTACCACTGACTAATGCACCTAACACTATGGGCAATTTAGCATGGCCAATTCACCTGACCTGCACATCTTTGGATTGTGAGAGGAGACCGGAGCACCTGGAGGAAACCCACGCACACACAGGGAGAATGTGCAAACTCCACACAGACAGTCACCTGAGGTGGGAATTGAACCCGGGTCCCTGGCGCTGAAAGGTAGCAGTGCTAACCACTGAGCCATTGTGCTGCCCCACGTGCTATATTATTTCTCTGGTTCTATGAAACACAGAATCTACAGAGGACTATTGACAGTAAGTAAGTGGGTAAAAATTCTGCAGATTGAATATTATGTGGGGAAAATATGAAGTTATGCATTTTTGCAGGAAGAATAGAGGATTGAATATTATTTAAATAAAGAACAACTGCAGAAACGTACTGTACAGAGGAATTTGGGAGCTTTTCTGCATAAATCTCAAAAAAGCTACTATACAAGTTCACCAGGTATTAGGGAAGGACACTGGAATGTTGACCTTTATTTCAAAGGTGGAGTATAAAAATCGGAGCAAAAACAGAAGTTGCTGGAAAAGCTCAGCAGGTCTGGCAGCAACTGTGGAGAGAATTCCAATTTAACATTTCAGGTCTAGTGACACTTCCTCAGAATGTTACCTTGAATTTCTCTCCTGAGATGATGCCAGACCTGCTGAGCCTTTTCCAGCAAATTCTATTTTTGTTTCTGATTTACAGCATCCACACTTCTTTTGGTTTGTATTTGGTATAAAAATATGAGATTATGCTAAATTTATTCAAGGCACTAGTCAGACAACAGCTGGAATTCAGTGAGCCATTTTGGAGGAAAGATATATTGGAGGCAGTCCAGAGAAGATGCAGTAGGCTAATCCTGGGTATGGAGGGAATGTCTATGAGGAGAACATGGGTAAGTTGGGCTTGTACTTGATGAAATATAAAAGAATGAAAGACAACCTTTTTAAGATATACAAGATTCTTTGAGGACTTAACAGGTTGGATGCAGAAGGGTTGTGTCCCCTTGTGGGAGAGTCTAAGACCAGAGCGCATCATCTCAGAATAAGGGGTTGCAGATTTATGACAGAGCTGAAGAGGAATTTCTGAGTGTTGGAAATCTGTGGAATTCTTTATGTAGAGGGCTGCAGAGGCTGTGATAGACAGTTTTTAATCAGTAAGGGAACCAAGGATTATGGGAAAAAACAAAAGTGAGTTCAGGATTATCAGGTCATCCATAATCTCTCTGAATGTTAGAGCAGACTTAATTTGCTGAATAGCCTGTTTCTGCTGAGATGTCCTATTGGCTTAAATTAGATCCCTTAAAATTGATTGTGATTCTTGAAGGCTTTGGTTTTAAACAAGCTTCTTAGCAATCCTGTAATTTTGCTGTAGACCTCCTTAGGCTTTTTTGAACTGTGACTGGCTTGGAGAACTTCTTGTTTTACCTGGTTCAGGTGGGGGGTAGCCTGCTAAGAATAAGCTGTGTTGGAGGAAAACTTGCTATTATGAGGTCTGATTTCTGCCATTTCTGAAAAGGAAGCCCAAAATATCAGTTCAGGAAATGAGTGATTGAAAGCACATCTTGAAATTGTATTTCCTATTCGAGCTGTTTCTGCAAACTCTGAGATAACTCTGCATGATTAGTCACTTGACCATATGTGCTTGCATGTGTTTATTAAAGGTATTTATAGGGAAATTTTAAATTTGTAGTTGTGTTTCTTAAGAAACCTGATAACTTTTGTTCATAATATGATGTGGATAAGGTATTATTTTTGGTCATCTTGTTAACTGGAAAAAGTATTTTTATTTTGTGCTGCATTCCCTGGAGTGACACTACAGCAACATTGCATTCATCCAGGCTTGGTCATAACAGCAGGCTGTTGGACTATTGAAGATGATTAAAGAATTGTTTATTAAATTACAGTTCCACTTTAAGAAGGAAGAAGTGTGTAAGCGCGTCTGTACAAAAAGCTACAATCCAGAAAACAAGGATGACAAATCAAAGTTGGCATTTCTGAAGAGTGGCATGCAATTAAACTATCAACATCATTGGTGAGTAGCTAACACGAAGCAGTCTACCATGACTTTTGATTTAAATTTTAAGCCTCATTTATTTTGGTTATTGATAGTTCTAGTGTTATTCATAGCAGTTCATATTCAGTCATATTGATCCACGAAAATTATTTGTAGCTTTCATGTAATTAACCAGATTTTAAAAATAAAAACATAAACACAATTGCTGTTATATGCTACTTTGCATATCATTCCCTTATTTCTTACTGATGCATATGCAAAGGTGATTGTCAGTACAAATGTCCTTTTAAGCAGATAGATGGTAAAACTACAAATTCCATGTTCAAATGGATGTGTCTGAAGCAGTTAATGTAGGGCTATGTATTCTTCAAAAAAAAACCCAGCGGAGAAAACATAGAAATCCTTAAACACATACTTTGCGATGACACGTTATTTATAGGGACATCGAATATGGTCAAATGGTCATACAGCATGGAAATAGACCCTTGGGTCCAACTCGTCTATGCTGACCAAGTTTCCCAAACTAAACTAGTCCCACTTGCCTGCATTTAGCCCATATCTCTCTAAACCTTTCCTATTCATGTACCTGTCCAAATGTCTTTTAAAACATTTAAATCAAATAGGAAAGGTGTGGAGGAGACTAGTTTAGTCGGGATTATGTTTTGCATGCACTGGTTGGACCAAAGTGTTTGCTTCCATGCAGTATGATATATAAATGTTGTTACTGTACCTGCATCTACCACTTCCTCTGGCAGTTCATTCCACGTGCAAGCCACCATCTGTGTGAAACAGTTGCCCCATACTTTTAAATCTTGCACTTCTCACTTTAAAATCCCTCTAGTTTTGAACTCCCCTACCCTAAGGAAAAGACCTTTACTGTTTACCTTAGTATGCCACTCATGATTTTATAAATCTCTAGATGGTCGCCCCTCAACCTCCTGCATGCCAGTGAAAAAGGTTCCAGCATATTCAGCCTCTCCTTATAACTCAAGCTCTCCAGTCCCAGCAACACCCTTGTAAACCTCTTCTGAACCTGCTCCAATTTAATAATATCCTTCCAACGGCAGGGGGTCCAGAATTGTACACAATACTCCATAAGTGGCCGCACCAACTTCCTGTACAAACTCAATGTAGCATTGCAACTCCTGTACACAATGGTCTTAGCAAGCCAATGGAAATAGTTTATATACCTTATTTTTTCCTATTCATACCTTCAAGATTTCAATCAGATCACCTTCTAAATTCCAGAGATAATTGGCCTAATTTGTGTTTCTTCTCATAGCTGAAGTCCAGGTATCAATCTTATAAATCTGTATTGTACTCCCTGAAGTGTGGTGCCCAAATCTGCTCTCTGTATTCCAAATTGGGTCTAACCAATGTTTGTATAACTTTTACTTCAATCCTCTAGATGTAAAGTCCAACATTCCTTTCACTTTGTTGATTGTTTTCTACATTAGTTCATTGTTTAAAGATCTATACACCTGAACCCCAAGTCTCTTTGGAGATCCACTGTATTTAACTTTATACCGTCGAGAAAGTACCCTAATCGATCCAAAATGGACTCATTGGTATAACCTACTTTTCATGCTCACCTTCTCCAGGGAAATTGTAAGAGTAATATTGTACTATTACTGGAGCCTCACTTTATTTCATGACATGCTGACCACTTCCAAAAATGTCCAAGAGTCAGTGTATATTATGGAGTCATACAGTTACGCAGCACAGAAACAGACCCTTCTGTCCAACCAGTCCATGCTGACCATAATCCCAAATTAAACTAGTCCTGCCTGCCTGCTGCTTGTCCATATCTCTCTAAACCTTACCTCTTCTTGAAGGAGCAAATTTTACTGCAAATGTTAGAATCTGTACTGAAAACAACAAATGCTGGGGATCATAGTGGGTCAGATAGTATCTGTAGAGAGAGAGCAAATTACTGTTTCAAATCTAGATGACTCTTCATCGAAATGTTGGCTTGCCTATTCATGATGCTGATAAATATTGTCATTAAAACACTACAGGAAGTTTGAAATTCGATTCATTGATCTGACTGAGTATGGATGATTACTGGCTATTGACATCTGAATTGTATTTTCTTATCAATTTCCTCATTGCTCCATTCCATTTTATAGTCCCTGCTTAGTATATAATAGTGAACTTCAGAAAATACGTGCTTATTCCTGGTAATCTGTCATCTTTCTGAAGTGGGAAGAATGTTAAGGTGAATTTTGAATAGTTTGTTGAGGAAAAGCTGGATGCGTGTTTTGCATTTTCTTGCTGTTTTGCCATTTCTCAAATGTTGTCTGTATTTTACCGAACACCTTACAATTAATGTTCAGGATCTGCTTGGCATCATCCTACCTCAATTAATTTAAAATATAAATTAAGTCTGAAATATATTATGACCAGTTGTTAGTAAGCATTCAAGGTTCTATCTAACTCATTGCTTTCTTCACAAACCGGCAGTTTTGACAGATAAAGTGTGATTTTCATCTTACTGTTCAGTTGGTCAAGGCTTAAGTTGAGTGCATGAGGAAGCACAGTCAAATATAATGCCCACCAGATTTGCGTTTCAGCCACCAGAGTTTTCGTAAGATGCCGATTCACTGTTCTGAGTTGATTCTCTGGAACGTCACTCGTTTTCATGTAAATGCAGAAGACTGGCAAATTTAGTTACTGCACTGGCATGAATAAAGAGGCCCTGAAGAGAATATCTGGAAGATAAAAGTGAAGATTCTATTTTCTACAGTTGCTTGGTAATATGATGGTATGGTAGAACTCGAATATTGCTGAATATAGGCTCAGGTGTCAAAGCTTTTCATCTTGCACTCATCAGGCCAATTCACATGAATATCAGTATGGGGGAAAGCCACATTTTTGACATTCTACTCTTTAGAATCTAGCCCTAAGTTGAGTTAAATCCTGTTCCAAATCACACTTGCACTCACTAATCTTTGATTCCTGATTCAGCCATGATTTTAAAATTCTCACTCTTGTTTTCAAATTGCACTTTTGCTTTGTTCATGCTTACTTTCTCCCCACCACCAATTCCACCTTCTGAGATGTCTGCATGCCTTTAATTCTGGCAGCTTCAGTGTCCATGATTTTTATTGTTTCATGGTAGGTGGCTGCCTTCAACTACCAAGACCCTGGAATTCTCTCCTTCAACTGTACCTGTCATTACCTCTCTTTTCTTTCATGTTGCTCCTTAAAATCTACCTCTTTAAACAACGTTTTTGTCATCTTATGTGACTTTGTGTCAAATGTTTTCAAGTTGTTCATGTAAATCATCTTAGGACTATGGTAATTTTAAAGATATTGCACAAAATACAGTTATTTACAATGATTGCTTTTCAGTGTGCATTCACCCCCATTGTTCTTACAGGATTGTTGATAATATGCCTGTCACATGGTGCTATGATGTGGAAGATGGCCAGAAGTTCTGTAATCCAGGATTTCCCATTGGTTGCTTTGTAACAAAAGAAGGTCATCCAAAAGATGCGTGTGTTATTAGTGTAAGTTTATGTATGTCTTGATTACATATTTAGGTACGGGTTCTAATGCTACTTTGGTGCTAACTATTAAGAGCACGTAATTTGCTCGAGCCTGGATTGAAACAAAATGTAATTTGATAATCAACATGAGATTGAAACTGATTAATGTCTTTATTGATGCTTCTGAGATACTCTTGTCCAGAAAAACAAGCTGAATGAAATATAAAATTTATGTCATAAATAATTAGCTTCCCAAATCTGGTATGTTAACATCATTTGTTTTCTTGCACTGACTAGCCAACACCAGAAATATTCCCTTTTTAAAAACCAAGTTCGTCCCAGTTTTTCATTTCTTAAGGATATTGGGTCTAACTGGAATGTTGTTGTTAACAGCATCCATGCCCCATATTGATCCATGTGCTACCTTGTTCAATTGCAAGCCTTCATATATATTGCCAGATTGTTAGAATGTGGATGGGAGCAATTCTGATTCCAATCATTTTATTCTCTGCCATCTGGTTTCTGGTTAATTGTCAAGAGTGTTGGCTAATGTTCTTTTAACCAGGGGTAGATCTTTGCAAATTTTGACACCCCAAAATCTAACGGTTTTGTTCAGTATGACATAGTGGAGTACATGGGATGTTCTTCAATGCCAATCTAAGCTGCAGGTTGTGGGTTCTCAAAACAATCACCTTTTTTTCAATTTGAATTGTTTCTAATAGTGTTTTCTCTTTTGTCTACCTGTTGGTTTTGCGATTCGGACGTAATGGGGAAAAAAAACTATGGGGAAAGTGGATTTCATTGCAGGTTTCAGATGCCTCGTTACAACATCTCTTTGTTAATGTAGATTAAACCAGACAGTGCACTTTAAAGCAAGCCTTTGTGTTGAGATGTGGACTTACACTTTATATTGCAAATAAATGCTGATTTCTTTTTTTCTCTTAATGCATACGCATTTCTTGATCAGAGGTACATAATTTTGTATAATTTCTATTGTTTAATAAATTGTCAAAATAAACTTTGGTTTTCTTTGTAATTCCTTGCTTAATGATGAATTATAAAGTCTTTGCATGTTTTAAAGTTTGATAGAGTAATTTCATTCAAATTAATAGAACTAAACTACTGTAATTTATTAAATAATTTTAAAGCAAACCCTTGACTTAATAGAAACAAATAAATAGCTTCCACAGAAATTAAGAAGCTTAGTTTTGATTGTAATTATTTTTATGAATTACTTTTTGATTTCTATTGTTTAGACTTCCTTCAATGAGAAAGACACTTACTATATTTTCAATCATGTGGATATCACAATATATTTCCATAGTGAAGGTGGGACTGAAGCAAGACTTGTAGCTGCCAAATTAGAACCAAAAAGGTATGTAAATAGTTAAATGGAATAAGCATGTCCTCTAAAGGAATAAAAAGTGGCAATTGATTATTACACAATTTCTTATCAAGGGATCCCAAATATATTGAAAATTATATGCCTGAGTTCACTTCCTGTGAACTTTTATCATTATAAATTCCTGTGTAAGTATTTGTTATGGAAATTGGCAATGTAAAACTCGTCACTCTATAATTAGAATCAGTGGAGTTGCTCGCAAAAGGACACATTCTGTGGTGATTTGAGTTCATAGCCACCATTTAAACATGAGAACTTGATGTTGTTCAATGTGTTTGAGTAGCAAATTAAACAGTGAGATGCTAATGTTGCAAAGCCATGACAGAGCAGCACATGTTCCAAATTATTGCATTTTCCTCCCCTGAAATCACTGTTTGCTTTACATTTAAGTAAGGTTGAGCACTGTTAAAGGTTTTGATATTTTAACAGTAAATTCTGATCTAGTTAATTCACGTTGGCCATTTCATAATAATTGTGAATTCACTAATTTCTTTACAGAAATATAAATGCACGAACAAAACATTAAAATTTCAACTTGGGGTTTGAACTATTTCTGCATGTCCTGGTCCATTGTCCCCATTTGCTGACCCCACTTTCATCTGAACGGTACTCCTGCCTCTCCACGTCAAACCTGACAGGTTTTCTTCTTTACTTTAACACATACTGAGTTTGCAAGAGGGTCTTTTTAATTCAGATACATCCTCATTTGCCGGTTCCAATTTTTCAGAAGGTGCTGCACAATTTTCCGTGCAACATCCGTAAGAGAATACTGCTGCATGTTCTTTTAACCAATACATAAGGAGACATCTAATGTGCGTGATATATGCTCTTGTTTTTAACATAAATTTATTAAGTTTTAAAATTTAAGTTTTTCACCCTATATATTTGTTTGACTCTGCACCTTAATAGACAATAGGTGCAGGAGTTAGGCCATTCTGCCCTTTGAGCCTGCACTACCATTCAATATGATCATGGCTGATCATCCTTAATCATTATCCTGTTCCTGCCTTATCTCCATAACCCTTGATTCCACTATCCTTGAGAGCTCTATCCAACTCTTTCTTAAATGAATCCAGAGACTGGGCCTCCACTGCCCTCTGGGGCAGAGCATTCCACACAGCCACCACTCTCTGGGTGCAGAGGTTTCTCCTCATCTCTACCCTGTATTTTTAAGCTGTGTCCTCTGGTTCAGCACTCACCGATCAGCAGAAACATGTTTCCTGCCTCCAGAGTGTCCAATCCTTTAAAAATCTTATGTCTCAATCAGATCACCTCTCAGTCTTCTAAACGCAAGGGTATGCAAGCCCAGTCGCTCCAGTCTTTCAGCATAAGGTAGTCCCGCCATTCCAGGAATTGACCTCGTGAACCTACACTGCACACCCACCATAGCCAGACCGTCTTTCCTCAAATTTGGTGACCAGAACTCTCAATACTCCAGATGCGGTCTCACCAGGGCCCTGTACAGCTGCAGAAGAACCTCTTTGCCTCTACACTCAATCCCTCTTGTTATGAAGGCCAGCATGCTATTAGCCTTCTTCACTACCTGCTGTACCTGCATGCTTACTTTCATTGACTGGTGTACAAGAACACCCAGATCTCTTTGTACTGCCCCTTTACCTAAATTGATTTCATTTAGGTAGTAATCTGCCTTCCTGTTCTTGCCACCAAAGTGAATAACCATATATTTATCCACATTAAACTGCATCTGCCATGCATCTGATCACTCACCTAACCTGTCCAGGTCACCCTGTAATCTCCTAACATCTTCCTCACATTTCACCCTGCCACCCAGCTTAGTATCATCACCAAATTTGCTAATGTTATTACTAATACCATCTTCTATATCGTTAATATATATTGTAAAAAGCTGCGGTCCCAGCACTGATCCCTGCGGTACCCCACTGGTCACTGCCTGCCATTCCGAAATGGAGCCGTTTTTCACTACTTTTTGTTTCCTGTCAGCCAACCAACTTTCAATCCAAGTTAGTACTTTGCCCCCAATACCATGTGCCCTAGTTTTGCTCACTAACCTCCTATGTGGGACTTTATCAAAAGCTTTCTGAAAGTCCAGGTACACTACATCTACTGGATCTCCCTCACCCATCTTCAGAGTTACATCCTCAAAAAATTCCAGAAGATTAGTCAAGCATGATTTCCCCTTCATAAATCTTCATTTGCTACTCTTATTTCTTGCCAGACAAAATCTCGGCATCAAAACAATTCTCAGTGAAAACTCTTTAGTTACATAGGGGTTTGTGTTCTGCAAACTAATTGTATCCATTGCCGTGCTGACAAGTGTGTGATAAATTCTACTTATGTTATAACATTCCAACATTATTTTTGTGATTTGGTGAATAATCACACAATAGTTTTACCTTACATTTACTTTAACTTTTTTTACTTCTCCATGGACCTCTAAGGCCTGTGTGCAAAAGTGACTTAAAAACTAGAAATCGACGCTGGGAATAGTTTTGGTACATCTGTC
This sequence comes from Hemiscyllium ocellatum, assembly GCF_020745735.1. Lineage (NCBI taxonomy): Eukaryota > Metazoa > Chordata > Chondrichthyes > Orectolobiformes > Hemiscylliidae > Hemiscyllium > Hemiscyllium ocellatum. The sequence goes on along the minus strand of NC_083406.1, from coordinate 18,956,767 downwards.
AGCATGCGTGGACCCCCTGAGCAGCCATAAAGCTTAAAGGGAGCTTGGTTTTGGCATCACTGAATGTGTTTGGAACAGAGTGGGCTTTTATTTTAATATGACAATGTATGTTTGTGACATGGTGAAACATCAGTTTCAAACTGTTGAATAAACTGTTGACAGTCAATTGAAACTTTAAAATTTGAGATTAGTAGATTTTTGTTTGGTAAGGCTATTACGTGTTACAGAACCAAGAGAGGTAGATGGAGTTAATATAAGATCAGTCATGATCTGGCTGGTGAAAAGGATAGACTGGGAAGGATGATTGACCTTCTGTTGTTCCAATGTTTTTTCTTTGCCACCTTAGACCAGATTCAGACTGAGATGAAATAGGTGTACTAACTTATTCTACAGCCTACTTACCAGCAAAATAGTAACTAAGGATTTCTGAAATAGATTTCTAGACATAAAAGGTATCAATAAGTAGGGGGAGGGAATAGAGATATGATCATTTTGAATGGAGGAGCCGGTTCTATGGGCAAAATGGCCTACTCCTATTTTCTTAGGTTTGATTTTAAATCTGCCATTCATTGATCTGTGAACAAGATCACATGGTTATTATATGTGTATTTGCAATCTACACATTGACAATCATTTTCATTCAAGTATATAATAGTTCTTTGTCACTGAATATTAAAGTAATTATTACATGCTTTTTCAAGAAATCTTTAGCCTTGATAGGAGAAAATTACAGTCTATCCTTAATTATAGATCCTTGATTTATATCTCAACAGCTTCAAGCACACACACGTTGATAAGCCCGACTGCTCAGGACCACCTTTGGGTATCCCTAATGTATTTCGAGAGAAATTTAGTATTGCCTATACCTACTCTGTTAAATATGCTGTGAGTAATGTCTTTTATACATGTATTGTGAATCAAGGTGATGGGCCAAGATCCACTATATGGGATGCCTTTGAGATTTAAAAACAAAAGTGTAAATGTAACGGTGCTTCACTTGAATTTTATATTTCTATGGCTTGTAGGAGAATGAAGATCCAAGGGAGTTAGAGTTCCATTGTTAAAACTTCAATAAAACTATAAGTTATGATAGAAATGTATAAGTTCTGAGCAAATAACTGTATGGATGTATTTCTGGTTTGATGAACAAAACAGCAGTTCAGAAAAATCATCGAACGGTAAGGTTAGCACAAGAAAAAGAGTGCAAGAGAAATTTCCTCACTACACATGGTGGCTGAGCAGGGTGGTGGGGGGAGGGAGTAGATTTGATAGGAGGTTGTTAATGTGCAAATAGAGACTGGTTCAATAAAGAGGGAGACATTGACTAATTCAGTTGAAACGGAGCAAGTTCAATGAAATTGGATGCACATAATCTTTTTGCAGAAGAATATGTCAGAAGACTTAAAAAGTAGTAAAAATATTTAAACCTTCTAAGAGGTCTTGAAGAGATCTAGAAGTGGTTTTAAAAATAGCGTATACAGTGGAGATTTTTTTTTAAAAATAAATCTTTGTTTTTCAAGATTGAAATTCCCTATTGCTACCTCCTTGGTTGTGCACAAACCCAGAAGTGAAGTGTTGCAATAGAGTTGATAACTTTCCTGCAATAGAGCTCAGCTTGCAAAATTGGAATGTGTTTGTAACAGATGATAATATTTTGTATGATGGTTAGATATTGTTTGGCTTGTAACGAGCTAGGGAGAAAAAGATGCCAAAAAGTTTATGAAATGCATTCTTAATGACGAGTCCAAAAGGTTGCAGTTCCAGATTGTAGAACTTTGATGAAAGTGTTCCCATGTGTATTATGTATCTGACTGAAATTACTGACTAAATGTGATGATGACTTTGGGGAAGTCCAAAATTGGTTCTCTTCATTACTTTCTTACTCTATCTGACCCATTTTGGTATGAAGGTACTGGATTATGAACCTAAGTCTCAAGTTTATCACTACACTTGTGAAGATTAGATAACAAAACCCATTGGCTAGTGTTAATTTTGAAACTATTTCTGGTGTTTGTTTTACATTTTTCTTTCAAAATCTTCTGGGGATAATGTATGAAATAGAATATATGTAAATGTTATGCATTAGGGGTTGCATTGTTTTTATTCTCTGCTATTAGCTTCAGCTACATTGGAGGCTAAGTCATTGGTCTTCTATCCCATACCTCATTTCCATCCTCAGGACAGGGCGTGAGCCACTGCTGATTTTGCTGTAACATTAGATTAGATTAGATTAGATTAGATTACTTGGTGTGGAAACAGGTCCTTCGGCCCAACAAGTCCACACCGATCCGCCAAAGCGCAACCCATCCATGCCCCTACATTTATCCCTTACCTAACACTACGGGCAATTTAGCATGGCCAATTCACCTGACCCACACATCTTTGGATTGTGGGAGGAAACCGGAGCACCCGGAGGAAACCCACGCAGACATGGGGAGAACGTGCAAACTCCACACAGTCAGTCGCCTGAGTCGGGAATTGAACCCGGGTCTCAGGCGCTGTGAGACAGCAGTGCTAACCACTGTGCCACCGTGCCGCCCATAGTACCAACATGGTACCAGCTGAGAATTTTTTTCTTGAATATTGAATTTAAATAAACAACAGAACAAAGGAAAGGAATATAACATTGCAGTTTTCAAATTGGTTGGTCTTGTATATGATCCAAGGTGTATGATTTATACACACAACATGGATATAATTTCATGGAATTATTTTTGAACTAATGGTACATTAATTTGGTCTGTTTGTGTGAAGGGATTTCCTACTTAACTAGGTCAGTCTTTTCAGAACCATGATTTTGAATCAGTGTGGATGTCAGAATAGATGAGTGAAGTTGTCATGAAATGTTTGTTTATATAGTGTATTATGCTAGGATCAAAGTATTCAGCCATTAGCTTAGCAAAAGCTAGGATGAGCAATCCTTTTAAAAAAGTGAAATGTAAATGCTTTTGAATTCTGTTTGAAGATGATCTGACTGGAGTCAGATGCAAGAGCAGATCCTTACTGGGGGAAAATAAATCACAGCAGTGAAGTAATAAGCGAAATACTGCAGTTCATGAAAATATCCAGACCAGTAGAAGTATTTGGTTAGAAATCATATTTCAGGTTTGAAGTAACAAAAGCTTGATTCAGAAGAACCATCCAATCACAAGATTAGCAGAGAAAAAGGAGGCAAGGAATTGTTCGAGAGATCCTCACATTGGTTGCTCACAGCTAAAAAAAATAGTTGAACATCTCAGTTGTGTTTCGTCAGAGAAAAGGGCTTCGCAATTCATAGGACAGGAACCAAAAAGAAGCTGTGAATCAACCCACAGATTTCATGGGGAAGAAAAATTTCTCTGATTAATTGTGAAGTGACAGTTTTGGAGAGTAGTGGGATTTTGCTTTGTTGGGTGTTTTACATCTTTTGGTTTTGTTTTATTTTTCTTTTTACATAATAAATTTCTGTTTTATTATTAAAATCAAATCTGCAGCCTGGTGTGCTTATGTTTCAAAGAAATTCTGCCAGATTAAATTGGAAAATGAGCAAATTATGATCCATTAAGCATACCCTAGGAATGTAAACTGAGGTTATAACATTTGTTTCCCTCTAATTCTCCTTTCTCCTTTTAGGAGGTGTTCCTTTCCCACTGTTAAAAAAATGTTGTAGAGAGCACAGAACTGACATGTTAGCATGGCTTTAAACAAAATTTAGTAAGGAATTGTGAAATTTTGTCATTGCAAATGTTTTGGAAAAATAATTGGTTTCCTTATCAATTTACTGTTTGCTACTGTTTTCCAGACATATATCAGTAGAGATCCTGACAGCACGTAACACTTTTTCTATTTACAGACATCAAATATTAAATGGGCATCAAGGTGGGATTACATTTTGGAATCTATGCCTCACACTAACATTCAGTGGTTTAGGTAAGGAATCAAATTAATCCTTTTTGTACTTCTTTGAAATGTGGACAGACAGCTAACCACAATTAATCACAAAACATTAACGCAGTTGAGAGCTGTATAATGAAAACCAACTACCAGTAATATCTGAAAGAATGTAGGGTCATTGTGCTTGACATGAGCTTTGCATGCTGAGTGTGCTTTTGATTATGTTCAATATCATTATTAATTTTTGAGTATGACTTGAGTGATGCCACACTTTCAGCCACATATTTCATTAAAAAAATTTAAAAAGACCATAATTATCTATAATGTGTGTAGTGCAGACTCATTTGGTACAAGCACAGAAGAGGACAATCTGGCAGTTGCCTGCTGTATTTCAATGGGTTCTGCGTTTTGTAGCTCTTGGATCTGATCTTTTTCAAACATGGTCTAGGGATTTTGAGGATTTTTTTATCTTAAATAATTTTTAGGAGGGTAATTCCATGAGGTGTTAGAAATGTTTGTTTCATAGTTTTGAGATATTCACAATTTCTTTTTATGAGGGTATTGGTACCCTTTCATATTCTCATTGACCATGAGATCTTTCCGTTTTTCCATATTAGTTAACCAGCTTGTCAAATGGGTTGCATGTGTGGATGCCAAAAACTATATTTATTTTGAAGTGGCTACCAGAGTGGAGGGCTGGCTAAAGTTTCCAGCTTACATCCTATGACATTGCCAAACGTTTTCAATAAAAATCCGAGTTGTTTTTGAAAGTAAATGTACATAAACATGCACCTGAAATTAAACTTCAAATTTGTAGCGCAGAATCATCCAGTATCCAATCTGCTGTGGCTCAACTACATTGATTAAAACATATCAAAAGTTATGACTTTTCATGTATCATTAGTGTGTTCCATTTTACTAACTGAAACCAGCACAATCCCCAAAGTCCAGTGAGACTGTTGATTGCTTCAGTTCTGAACCTTTCCGATAGTTTCATGGATCATAAGTTTTATGCAGTTGAGTGCTCCAAGCTCTGCCATAAAACGTACAGTTCTGTGTACATATCTTTGGCAGTGCTTTGTTTTCCCAACAATTCAACATGCTAATTTTGTGCAGCATTATAAATTGGATGTTCATTAATTCCAAGGTTTATTTGCTGATATAACAATAATTCTAATTTTTGACAATTTTTTTTTCCCTCTCTCTGCTCCTTCCTTTAAATGCAACATTCCTTAATTGAACATATTCTACATGTACAAATTGTGTCATGAATGATATTCCAAAAAAACCCTAAATAATCAAGGAGAAGAAGTAGAGGGGAGCAAATATATATCGTAATTACCAAGAGTAAAAGTACACAAAACAGTTATTGCTGGTGAAACTCAGCAAGTCTGGCAGCTTCTGTGGGAAGAAAGCAGACTTAACATTGAGTCCAAAGAAGTACTAGGAAACTAAGGCTAGAGACTCTCAAATTCTCTGGACCTGATGGTTTCATGCTCGGATACTCGTAGCAGTAGTAGACAGTGGATGAAATGGTATCCATCTTCCAAGAATTTTTAGTTTCTAAAAAAGTCCCAGAGAATCAAAAAACATCAATGTAATGTCCTGATTCAAAAAGGAGGGTGACAAAAAGACAGGTAACTTCAGCTTAACATCTGTCATTAGGGAATACATTATAAACAATGTAATAGCAGGACATTTAGAAATACATGATATTATAAACCAAATTAATATGACCTTCATGAAGTTGAAATCTTGCCTGACAAATTTATAAGAATTCTTTAAGAGGATAACAAGCAGAATAGACAAAGGGGAACCAGCACACACGAGGCTAATTAGTAACATAGAGCCCCTGGCGTTGGGGTTAATATATTAGCTTGGATAGGGAATTACCTATCTAATGGAGATAGAGTGTGATAAGAGGGGCATTTTCAGGTGGCAACCTGTAACTACTTCAGTGCCACAAGGATCAGTGCCAGGCCACAATTATTTATAACATATATCAAGGACTTCAGTGAGGGCAGTGAATGTATTATTGCCAAGTTTGCTGACTGCACTAAAATGGTTGTGACGGTAAGTTATGAGGATGACAGAAAAAAGTCTGCAGAGTGAGTGAAATGGCAAAAACATTGCAGATGCAATATAATGTAAGATATGAGGTTATACACTTTGGCAAGAAGGTCAGAGGAGCTGATTATTAATTAATGAAGAAAGGCTGCAAAATAATTTTGCGCAGAGGGTTTTAAGGGGTCCTCGTGCAAAAATCAAAAAAAGGTGCATAAGTTAAGGTAACATAGAAGGTAAATCAAATGTTGGCCATTATTTCAAGGAGAATAGAGTATAGAAGTAGGGTGATTTTGCTAAAACTACACAAAGCAAAAATTAGACCAGAGCTGGAATACTGCGAATAGCTTTGGACTCCTCATCTAAGATGTATCACCTTTGGAGGTATTCCAAAAGATTCAGAAGAGATTTGTCAGAAAGTGGCTGGGAATGGAAGGTTTGAATTATAAGGAGAGGCTGAATAGGTTGGGACTTTTTTCACTGGAGTGTAGGAGGTTGGGAGGTGACCGTATAGAGATTTATAAATAATGAGGGGTATAGATAAGGTGAATGGCAGGTGTCTTTTCCCTAGGGTGAAGAATTTCAAGATTAGTGAGCATACTTTTAGGGTGAGAGGAGAAAGATTTAAAAATTCACGAGGAGCAATTGTTTTACACAATGGTTTGTGTGAGGAGTGAACTTCCAGAGGAAGTGGTGGATGTGGGTAAAGATACAACTTTTTAAAGACATTTGGGTAAGTTCATGAATAAGTAATGTTTGGAGGGATATGGGCCAAGATCATACAGGTGTGATTAGGTTAGTTTGGGATTATGGTCAGCATGGGCTGGTTTGATCAAGAGGTCTGTTTCTGTGCTGTATGACTCTATGGCTCTTCGTTTCTCTAGGTTGATCCCGTGTATGGAAGGCCTGTGCTCATTGGAGTTTAGTAGGATGAGAGATAAATCTGTTTGGAATATACGAGGTTCTTAGGGAGTTTGATTAGGAATTGTTGAGAGGTTGTTTCACCTTGTTGGAGAACCTAGAACAAGAGTCATAAAATCAGAGTTTGCCGATTTAGGATAGAGATGAGGATTGTGAATCTATAGAACTCTTTTATCACAGAGAGTTATTGAGGCTGTGTTGTGAAATGAGGATCCAACACTAAGGTAGAGAGGCTTTAAATCAGCGAGAGAATTGAGGATTAAGGGGACAAGGCAGCAAGGTGGAGTCTAGGATTATATCAACAGTGATCTCATTGTATGGTGGTGGGCCAAATGGCTTATTTCTCATGTATTATGTCTCATGGTCTCATGGCATTTTTCAGTAGTGAGCTGAGATTGGAAATTTGAATGGATAATCAACTGGAAATTTCCTTGTGTTAGGGCTTTATTTAATGAGCCGGAACACCATAACTCATCACGAATGCCCTTCTGGAATTTATTCCCTTGCTCTTTAGCTCAAAATTCTTGTACTGCATAGTTTGCTGAGAATGTGGAGTGATAATGGGGTATTTGGAACCTCGACGAATCATGGAAACATGAATCTGTCTCCCTAAGCAATGAGATTTAAGGATTGAGAAAGAATTAAAGTAAGGTATGTTGGGTGAATTGGAGTCAAGTCAGATACATGGAGAGAGATTGAAAGATTAGATTGAGCAACGTTAAAAAAAGAAACTGGCATCTTTTAAAACCTATAACACAGTTTACCTCTTCAAGGAAAAACTCCTTTGTTTGAATTATTCCCTTTCTTGACATGGGAAATTGAGATTCAGTAACTATTTTCATATAGTCGTGAAGGTACTTTGCAGAATGTTAAATCTGAAACTTTGATAGTGAGTTTATTGGGCAGTTAATAAGGAAACTGACCACGTTCTTTAAAAGTAAAAAAAAATCTTAAGAGTAAGATACCAATTGTGTGAAGTGGCATAAATCAATCTATAAATTCTAAAGTATGAATTCACAATTCTAAAATATTTATTTATTCCTTGAACCTGCCAGCCTATTTGAAGTGAAGGAATTTCTCAGATAACCACAGGCTATTCTCTCATTAGAGAGAGGCAACTGGCAGTGAGTTTAATTTGAGGGTTTCCATGCAATTGGTGAGGACAAGATTGAGAAAACAGGGCCTTCATATGACTTCAGCTGCAGTAGAAATTGAATTTGCACTGTTAGCATCACACTGAATTGCAAACCAACCATCAAACCAATTGAGCTAACCTACTCAGTTTGTTTATGAAGAACTGGTCAGTTAACAGTATTATTTTTACATTAGGAACTGGCTCACTACTTTTACTTGACAACTGCCAATGTATATTTTCAAATAAGAATTAACAAATCATTTTAAGAATTGGTTAACTTGGATTTGAGGATTTTTTTCCTCTATTGTTGTTGACTTTATAATAACCCCTTCATAATAATTTACAATAGCTAGCAGTGTATTTTGGAGATTCACATAAAGCAGACTAATCTGATCGTTGTCAGCATTAATCAGCATGGTGAATTAGTTTATGAACTCATGTTACCAAGTAATTGAGAACTTACACAATTCCCCAACACCCCAGCAGTCAGAATCACTGAACTCTTACAGAGCAAAAGGAGGCTGTTTAGCACATTGTGTGTGCAATGGCTCTCCAGATACACAATTCCCTTAATGTCATTTTCTCACATTCCAGTTCTCTCTTGAATACTTCAATTGAACCACACTTTCAGGAAGTGCATTCCAGATCTTAACAATGCACTGCCCAATAAAATATTTTACAAATTATTTTAAATCTGTACCCTCTGGTGCTCAATATTATCATAAGTGGAAGTTTTCCCTATCTGCTCTATACAAAGCCCTCTTGATTTTGAGGATTTCTGTCAAATTTGTCGTCAGCCATTTTTTCTCCAGGCAACACAGTTCTATCTTTGAGTCATACCACTCCGCCATGCATGATTTTGTTGTTGGCCACCCTTGTGAAGTAGTCTACATCGTTGGGAAAGTTGGGAGAGAAACTAAGACAGGTTGTTTAGCTGGTTTCAGCACAAATCAATCCTGAAAACAGGACATGTTTCTTTCCACTCTGCCAAGGAATGGTGTGGGTGGAATGAGTAAAGCTAACTGGCATGACATTCAAATCTCAATAAAATAGATTGTGATTGTGGTTATTCTGCACTGTGTGTTACTGACACTTTTCAGCTGTTGGCCTTTTCATTCAAAGGGTAGTTTGGAGCTGTGTATATTTCAAAGGTCTATTCTTCAGCATTCTATAAAGGTCACTAAATTAAGGAGAATTTCCAGCTGATTAATGTAGAATGCCAGTTAGTGAATAAGCTAATTCTGACAATTTAGAAAAGAAGAAAAATGCTCTTAAAACATTTCATTCCTATAGTTTGATGTAAATTGGTTTCACTGGAGGATTTTAATGTCAATGACTTGGATTTCAGGCTTCTTTACTGCATCATTTTTTGTCTCAAATTCAGGTTTTTAAATTGAGTTTCTTGCCACCATATATTCTAAATTTTCTAATGCTTAAAAAATTGCAAAACCTTTTAGATTTGTGACAGTCGTGTGATATCCCACATTATTTACTTTGCACTATTAAGTAATTGACTAGTCTCATTTTTTTTAAGAAGAGATACTTAAAGTACTTTAAACAAAAGCTGGTTTAAAAATTGTTTGACTGCTTAAAACTAAAGATGATATTTATTGTTCTTTTTCCTGTTTTGCAGCATTATGAATTCCTTGATAATTGTCCTATTCCTTTCTGCAATGGTTGCTATGATATTGCTTCGAACGTTGCATAAGGACATAGCACGATACAATCAAATGGATTCAGCTGTGAGTGTTGTTGTTTCTGTGAGACAATTGCCTGTTGGTTACACCTTGATGTATTTCGAGCAATATGGACTGCACAATTTAGGCAAGATATTTTGGATTTGGAGGAAATAAAACATCTATTTGCAGGAATTATACCTGAATTCTGAGGCTAAAATTACAAAATACTACATGTCTTCAAGCTTAATTCCAGAAGGTGAAGAGATAATTTGACCGGGTTTTCAAGGTATTAAGAGGAATTGAGGAAGTGGGTAGAGCAAAACTATTTCCACTAGGGAGACTAGGACTAAAGAGTATAATCTAAAAATTGGAACCAAAACTTTCAGGACTGAAATTAGGAAACTTTGTTACTGTAAAGCAGGATAGAAGTTTGGAATTCTTCATCAAGTAACATTTGATGGTAATGGAATATATCTTACCTTTAAAACTGGGGTTCAGAGATTTTTGTTTTCTAAACATGTTTGAAAATATTGGTAAAAGTGGGTATATGGTGTTAGGTCACAGATCAGCCACTTTCTCTCTGAATGGCAAAACAGAAGTTCAATAGCCTTCTGTTCCTATGTTTGTAGCACAAGGGGAATGAAAGTCAAAGTCATAAAGTAAGGATGGGATGATTACCAGGTGTTTTTCTTTGAGTGGGCGTCATATTTGGTTTTAAATAAATCACATTGATCCAATTAATAGTTGAAAGATTGTTTTGATAACATTTTGAGAGACATGCACAAGTCCTTGCTCAATTTACTTTGAATATTCATTTCAATGGTTCTGCATTTTCGTGCAGCTGTAGTGCCTATACCAAAATTCTATTGACTAGTGCTAATTCTTAAAGTTGCTGAATTTAAAATTTTGGCTGAGTTTCAAGATCTCTGGGTGTTATCCAAAGAAGAATAAGAACTCGTGGTTTTCTGGCTATTATTCAACACCTACAGGATCATGCTAGCCAGCCCCTTATCTGTAATTTGAAACATTGTGTTGCAAAAATTCTCCAGGACCTCTTCAACATTAGCACAGGGCAGTAAGTATATTGTAACATCACCACATATGTTCTCCACCAAGTTACACAATCCCTTAAACAGCACTGTAGGGCTCTCTCCATAGGAATTGCAGTGATCCAAGGAAGAAGTTCTAACTTTCTTGAGGGCAAGTGGGGTTAGCTGATAGGCATTGTTCACAAGATCAGTATTTATGTCCCATGAATAAAAATAATTTTAAGTATGTTACAGTAGAAACTTGAAGATTTCCACAAACCTTTGTTCAAAGCTTGTTTCTTCATTTCCTTCCTAAATAAATAAGATTCTTCCTCAGTTTACTGGTTTCTTCACCAGTGAATTTAGTTTTCATGTAACTGGCCTTTTAATCTCATCATTGTTTTTAAGTACCTTGCTTAGATCATCCCTCAACTTCAAAGTCAGAGGAAGTCTATGCAATCTGCCATTTAATATTTATCATTTTCTTTCTCTCTTTCCCTCTCACTCCCACTCTCTCTCACTGAGTCACTCTTCCACCTGTAATTTGCATACTGTTAGACAAGATAATCCCCACAAAGTTAGAATGCTTGTATTTTGATATTGGCTGGAGTTGTAGAAATCACTAGTCTCTTCCTTCTGGCTGATTGTCAAATTGCAATGAAAAGAGGAGAAACTTTTTTAAGGCACAGATGTCTGCATAGATGCTACTGTTCTTCAAATGGATCACCTGAGATAAGTTAACATGCAAAGTATGTCCTTCTCTGCAAAGTAGCATTGATTTTGTACTTTTCAGTTTAAATTTGTGATATCTGACTAGCTTTTTAATTAGGTGATTATATTATATGGATAACATATTTTAAGATATTGTTTAATTTTTTCTAGGAAGAAGCCCAGGAGGAATTTGGATGGAAATTAGTACATGGTGATGTCTTTAGACCACCTCGGAAAGGAATGATATTATCTGTTTTCCTGGGTTCTGGCACTCAAATCTTTATCATGATGTTTGTTACTCTATGTACGTATGCAGTCACTTTTTGAACTTAAAGTTGCAATCAAATTGCCATCAGTGTGCAATCTGATAACTGAAAATTAAGAAGATAATAATTTAAGTTTCATATTGGTAGATTTTCATTCTGCAGTGAGTTTATCTTTGACTGTCTCAGTCAAATGTAAAATTTGTGAATCACTATAAACTGATTATTTTAAATTCTATTCCTGTTTCCATTATCCAAAATAATAAATATGTTTAGCTGTATTTTACTTACATAATATATAGATACTATAATAGATGTTTTATAGAATATTATTTATGATTGTTTTTTAATTCCTCAGTTTTTGCATGCCTGGGATTTTTATCACCTGCAAACAGAGGTGCTTTGATGACTTGTGCAGTTGTCTTGTGGGTGCTGCTTGGGACTCCAGCAGGCTATGTAGCTGCCAGATACTACAAATGTAAGTAAGAGAGATTTAAACTGACAGGATTTCTATTCATTAGTTTCAATTATCATCACCCTTTGGCAACTGAACAACTTAATTATGCTAGGAGTAGCCTTTTAAGATCTAATTAAGTCACTACAACCTGTTTTTTGGTGAATGTTGGAAAATATGCAGCAGATTATAATTATTAAAGGCAAGGGCACTTAATCGCTTTTGTTTAAGCTGATGTCCAATGTATTTATTTTCTCTTTTTGGTTGCTGTGTGCCTTGTATGCGCAAATTACTATTCCCATGTTATTGCCAGTGTTACTGTTTGCAATTATGAAAGAGCAACCTGTCTGATTTCTCCTGCTTCTGCTCAAATATTTCTTGTTTCTATGAGTTGAACTCTACTTGGCGCCTCTTTGAGACAACATATTTGAGATCAGAAGCTTGATGTGTCCAGTGTTGTGGCCAGAGTTATCGCGCCACATATAACGGAACCACGAACTTAGTATCATACAAAACCATGTAGTGTATTCAGCCTTCAGTGCATTCAGTAATTCTGTTCATTGCCCACCTCCACACAACACCTTCTTCTGTAAGAAAGTGTTTGTAAATTCAACAACACAAACATGATATTGGTTAAACAAGCCTTCTGCAATCTTAAACTCACTTCGTCAAGATAGTTGAAATATGTAGTAACAGATGAGTTCCCCTCTTTGTCGTTTGTTATTTATGTGCCTATCACAGAGAGTGAAATATTTGCAATAAACTATTTTAGTTACACTTGTACAGGTTCTTTGAAGGAAACTTCATTTATTGCTATGTAGCGATAAAATGATTGCACTAATTTATGTTTCTTAATAGCATTTGGTGGGGAGAAATGGAAAACAAATGTATTATTGACCTCTCTTCTGTGCCCAGGGTAAGTCACTTTATATTTATAGAAAGGTTATCCAGTTATAACATAATTTTTTAATGTAAAAGTAATATAATATTTTAACATAATGTCAGAGTCAGCCTGGATTTTAGAGAAATCATGCTTGACAAAACTATTGGAGTTCTTTGTGGATGTAATGAGTCTAGTTGTTAACAGGGACCCAGTGGATGTTGTTAACTTGGACTTTTGATAAGGTCCCACATAAGACATTAGCATGTAAGAGGTATTGTATCCCCTGGGATTAGGGGTATTGTACTGGCAAAAATAGAGAATTGGTTGGCAGCCAGAAAACAAAAAGTAGGAATAAACAGGTATTTTTCTGAGTGACACTCATTGCCTATTGGGGTATCAAAGTTCAAGTGCTAGGACTCCCAACTATTTGCAATATATATTAATGATTTAGATGAGGGATTATCTCTTAAATTTGTAGATGACGAAACTTGATGGGAGAGCGATCAGTGAAGAGGATGCAGAAATACTTTGGTGTGATTTGGATAGATTGAGTGAGCAGATATATGACAGATGAAGGAAGTGTTAAATGTGAAGCTGTCCAATTTGGGAACAAAACCAGGAAGGCAAATTTATTATTTGAGTGGTAATAGGTTGGGAAAGGGGTGAGGTGAAATGAGAATTGAGTGTTCTCATACATCGGTTGCTGAAAGAAAGCATACAGTGGTGCAGCAGGAGGTAAACAAAACCAATATATAATTCGTCTTCATAGCGAGAAGATTCAAGTACAAGAGCAGGAATACCTTGCTGTAATTGTATTTGCTTTGGTGAGATCACACCTGTCATATTATGTGCAGTTTTGGTCTCCTTTATCTGAAGATAGTAGTAATGATTTACAGGTACCGGGGTGTACAAAGTGAAAAATCACACAACACCAGGTTATAGTCCAACAGGTTTATTTGGAAACATTAACTTTCAGAGTGCTGCTCTTTCAGGTGGTTGTGGAGTATAAGATCATGAGACACGGAATGATGTGTCCAATGTTCAGGCAGTGACCTTATTAGTCAGTCTCTGAAATGTGGCTGGAGCATTTTTCATACCAAATGGCATGACTTTGAACTGTTATAGTCCATTTGGCATTACGAAAGCCAAAGTTGCCTTTGCGCTCTCTGGCAGAGATATTTGTCTGTAGCCTCTGAGCAAGTCCAACTTAGAAATATAAGTTACTTGTCCCACTTTTTCGACACAATCCTCCAACCGTGGAATTGGATATTCATCAGTCTTTGTGATAGTTCACACACAACCATTGGGTACCATCTGGCTTTGGCACCATGACTATGGTCCAGGTCACTGTAACTCACTTTGATTAAGCCGTCTTCTTCTGAACCTGTGCCAACTTTAGAGGGTTATGCCTATAAGGATGTTAGGCAAAAGTGAGGACTGGAGATGCTGGAGATGAATCGAGAATGTGCTGCTGGAAAAGCACAACAGATCAGGCAGCATCCGAGGAGCAGGAAAATCTATGTTTCAGGCAATTGTCCTTCTTTAGGAATGAGGCTGGGAGCCTTGGGTGGGGGTGGGGGTGGGGGTGGGGGTGGGGTCGGGGGATAAATGGGCTATAAAGATGCTGTTTAATCGGGATAGCATCTCCAATCTTGACATCGTGCGCAATTAGGTTAGTACTTCCCAGTTTACTTCCGCATATTTCCACATGTGATAGTAATAACTCTTCCAGGTCATTTCAATTTTCTTGTGGATGGTAACTCAATAATTTATCCCAATTTTTGACAACTCTCATTTGTCCAGTTTGATTTGAGGAATGTCCAATTCAGAATCCTCTGAACTTTGTTCTTCCTTCTCTGCTGTAATCATTAACACCTTCTCCTCTTGCTTTCCTTCCCTATCAAAATACCTTTCGACCATGTTCTCATGACACACTCTGTGAGATTTCTTCCTTTCTTGAGTCCTTATCAAGTGGTTTGCCTCACTCAATTTCCTTTTGATTTTATATGGTCGATTTTATCTTGCTTTTAAAGCCTCACCTGTGACTGGAAGTAACACCAATACCTTATCCCCAGTTGAAAAATTGTGAATTTGTGATTTATTGTCTGCTTCCTGTTTCATTGTACGCTGTTCTCTAAAATTTGACACACAGCTCAAATGGGTGGTCTCTGAATTCTGATTTATTAATTTTTCCTTAATCAATTTTAACGGTTCTCTTCATGCCCAAAAATTAATTCAAATGGACTGAATTTGGTCGATTCATTTGGTGCATCTCTGATCGCAAAAGATATAACCACAACTCCCCTTATCCCAATCATCTGGATAATCCTGACCATAAACTCTCAACACTGTCTTTAGTGTTTGATGCCATCTCTCTAGTGCCCCTTGTGATTCTGGATGGTATGCAATCGATTTGAATTGTTTTATTCCCAAGCTATCCATAACCACCTCAAATAGTTTGGATGTGAAGTTTGATCCTTGATCTGACTGGATCTCTACTGGTAGTCCGTATCTAGTCAAAAATTCTTCTACAACCCTTTTAGCTGTGATGTTATGTAATGGAAATCTGGAAATCTAGTCAACACATCCATCATTGTTAATAAATACTTGAGCTAGGGGACCTACACAATCAGTCAAGACTCTTGTGAAATGTTCCTCAAATGCTGGAATAGGTATTAAAGGTGCAGGTTTTATTACTGCCTGTAGTTTTCTGATTAGCTGAAATGTATGACACATGTGGCAAAATTCAACGACATCCTTGTGTGGTCTAGGCCAGTAAAAATGTCTTTGTAATTTCGCCTGTGTTTTCCTCACCCCTAAATGACCTCCTTTCTACCCTATTAGCAAAATAATTTGATGAATCTCTGCCCATTTCTCATCTGCTTGAATGTGTGATGATCTCCATTTCCTCATTAAGACATCATTTGTTAGGTAATAACACACAGGGATGCATTCACTCTCCTCTGTCTATGCCTTTTGATCAACCATTTAACTTCTCATCTTTCTGTTGTAACTCAATAAGCATAGCAGAGCTAAAGCCACTTGCATGTTTACCTAGTTGCTCCAGCTCCGTTCTATTTATCTGATCAAAGAAGTCCCTGATAAAGTGATGTCAACTCCGTTACATGTGCCTTTTGATTGATCTCTTCCGCTTCAACTTGTGCCTCTGTGATCTTGTGATCTCAATCTGGGAAAATTCCTGATTAAACATCCTTTATTTCTTCAATTGCCTGCTTCTCCACTGGTTTTTCAACTAGAGTAGGCAGCACGCCTACCGGTGAATCAGCTATATCATTTGCAAGGACAAATTGTATTCCTGGAGCTGAGAGATTCTTCAGTACTCCTACCACAGATTCTCCACTCTCTGGACTCTTTAGCCTCACTTTACATAATTGAGTGCTTCTTGTCTCACCATGAATTCCTGTTACCAGTACATTTTCTGGCAATAGACCCTCAGGAGTACATAGTTCCTTCAATATTACAGACTGAGGGGATCCTGTGTCCTTTAATATTGTAACCTCGTTACCTGCTGTTCCTGGCCTATTTGAATAAACTTTACCCTTGCATGTATATTTTTTAAGTAGATCTGGCACTTCCTCCTTAATCAACCTTTGATTATCTTATACACTCTGAGGCACTTGTCTAATTTCCCTTGTGCTTTTTGTTACTAGTCCAATAAAACACTCAGGCTTGTCCAGTTTTCCTACATCTCGCTGTCTCCTAGCCCATCAACACTGATTTCATGTGGCCCACTTTATTACATTGAAAACACCAGAGATTTTTAACTTCTTTGTCCCCCTCAAGGTTTTCTTTTTAACCTGTGGTAAGTTATCCTTATGATCCTCACTGAGATCAACCTTTCCCTTTTCCCCGTGAGAATTTCTCTTTTCCCCAATTTTTATCCCTCATGGACTGAAATTGATTCTGGAATCCAAACAGTGTTTTGCGGACCAGCTCGTTATCATCAGCCACTTCAGCCACTAATCTTGCTGTTTTAACTCTCTGCTCTTCCACATGAGTTTGCATTACTTCAGGCAGTGAATTTTTGAATTCTTCCAAAATAATTACCTCTCTAAGGGCAGCATAGGGTTATTCGATTTTTGAAGCTGTTATCAATCTATCTAAATTATTCTGTTTGACCATTTTAAAACTCAGTGTAGGTTTGACCTGGGTCCGTCCTTAGATTCTTGAAACGTTGTCTGTAGGCTTCTGGTACAAGCTGATATGCACTTAAAATGGCTTTTTTCACCTCCTCATACACTCCAGATATCTCCTCTGATAGGGATGCGAATACCTCACTAGCCCCTACCTCCAAGTTTCGTTTGGATCAACAAAACCCACATTGCCACTGGCCACTGCATTTGTTTAGCCACCTTTTGAAAAAGGTTTCCACATCGATATCGTTTAATTTAGGCAATGCTTGAAAATACTTAGTTTCTCACTCGGCTTCTGATTACCAGGGGCTTGCTCATTCTCACTCTCTTCCTCACTAAGCCTACATTCAGCCTTTATCTCTAGCCTTTTAATCTGACTTCCTTTTGAAGTTCAAAAACTCTTTCTCTTCTGCTGCTCTCTCTTTTTCACTCTCTGCTTTTAATCGTAACTCAAACTGTTTCATTTCTGCTGCCCTTTCCTTATCTCTCATCTCTAACTCAAGCTGTTTCATTTGCATTTGAATTCTTGCCATCTCTATAGATTCTGATGGTTTCTCCAGCAAGTTTAAATGCTGAGCTACTCTGTAATTATCTCTCCTTTCCTCACAGAAGCAGGCTGGTCCAATCCCAGCCAGTCGGTAAATTCCTGCAGCTTGGTCTTATTTACCTTTTTGCAAAACTCCCAAAGTCACCACATCCACTTCCAGAAAACTTCTAGTGACTGAAAGAGCCATTACTATCCCAAGCTTTGTCTACCCAACCAAACCAACACACCTGCCATTTGCTGTTTAAAGTCCTGCAAAGAGCCCCCGTCTGTTATGGACGAGGCCAGACCACTCAAAACACTCTTAAGCAGGCAGCCCAGACCAAAACTTTGCAATTTATTTTGGTAAGTGTACAGTGAAAATTACCTGGAGTAAGTTAGCTGGGTTGACTACCAGGTTTTAAAACAGACAAAACTTTATTCACAAAATTACACAATGAAACACAAAGAATAGAATAAAGAACCCCTACAGAACTCAGTATATCCAAACTTTTCCAAATATGCATAACAATCCCAATAAGCAACTCCCCCTTAAAAAAAACAGTAAAAATGGAACAAATGCTTACAGGTTGAAGTTAGAAGGGCAGAAGAGAGAGAGCCTGTTTCCACACAGCTCACTGTTAAACACTTAATTAGTTGTGGACTGAACTGCATGGCTAAAGAGCTGACCACTCCCCTTTCATTACACAGGTCACTTCTAAAACATGACCACTTCTAAAGTCTCATCTGTTTACATACAAATAAAAAGGCCTCTCAAAACCCTTTATTCTCTGCACCAAATCAGTCTAATTGGAACTTGGAGCTGTTTATGACCGCTCTGAAAAAACACCAAGGACACAGTATCCTTGAGAAAAGGAACAGCTTTTAGAAAAAAAAGGACCAGCTTTGTGACAGGTCTAATTGGATACTTCTATCAAAGAATGGGCCATTGCCCACCACTTGTGCTGTATGATCCAATGTTGAACAAGGAGTTTTTGTGAATTTAGATGCCTCAAGATATTTTGATTATTGTGTCCAGGTGGTTCTCTTAGCCGTGGCTTTATTTGCAGCTTCTTATACTTTACACTAAAATCTTCTTTCATTTAATATTATAGCAGTTTCACACTTGACTCCTGAGCACATGCATTAAAGTTGCTGATAGGCGATTTTAAATTGTATATTGGGGTTAAGTAATCATTAAAAAACCTAATATGTTTGGAAAAGTATACCAACTGTTGAGCCAGTAGTTTGAATTTTTGGAGAAGTGTTCTTTTTTTCAGAAATAGGGAGAAGGTTGTGTATTGGTAATGTCACTAGACCAGTAATCCAGAAGTTCAAGCTAATATTCTTCAGGCATAAATTTAAATCATGTACAGAGCAACCTCGATTATCTGAATGAGACAGGCAGGGAGTATTTTGTTCAGATAACTGATCTGATCATAAACAAAGGAAGCATTTATGGGACCTTGAGATCTTGTTCGGATAATCCGAAATTCAGATTATTGATGCTCAGATAACCGAGGTTATTCTGTGTGATATATATAAAATTGGTATATAAAGTTAGGCTCAAGAATGATTGTCATGAAATTATCAGTTTGATTGTTGTAAAAGCTAATGCAGTTCACTGATATCCTTTAAGGAACAAAATTTGCTGTTCTTACCTGGTCTGAGGCTACATTTGACTCCAGAACCCACAGCAATGCTATTCTTTCTTAACTGCACTTAGTAATGGCCTAGCAAGTCAGTCAGTTCAACAGCAATTAAGGATGAGTTTCAAATGTCAGACCATAGGACATTGGAGCATAAGGAAGCCTCTCTGTCATTGACTGAGATCATGGCTGATCAGATAATCCTCAAATCAATTTTCCTGCCTTAACCTCATAGTCCTAGATCCCTTTAATGATTAGAAGTCTGTCCATCATTACCTTTAATATAATTAACAACCCAGCCTCAATAGTCTTCTGCTGTAAATAATTTCATAAATTGACTACCCTCAAAGAAGGAAATCCTCTTACTTAAAATTATGCCCCTTGGTATAACAATCTCTCAGCATCTACCTTGTCAAGCATCATAGGAATCTTGTATGTTGCAGTAAGGCCTTTGCTCATTTTCAAAACAACAAAGCATACAAGCCCAACCTGTTCAACATCTCTTGCTCAGGAAATCCCTCCATTCATGGGATCAATCTAGTGAAATGTTTCTGGTCTATTTCCAATGCCGCATTTCTTTCCTTAAATAAGGGGACCAAAAATGTTCGGTGTTTGAGTTATGATCTGACGAATGTCCTGTGTAGTTTTAGCAAGACTTCCCTATTGATATGATCCAACCAACAAAATTTGGACCCAACCAGGACAACCTGTACCTACAACAAATCCGAAGCCTCCAGCAACAGACCTCCCTCCGGATCCTCCGCTCCACCCTTGCAGCCATGCGTCGCCACTTACACTCTCTGCAATCAGCCCTACCCCAGCTCAGGACAACACTCTCACAGACCTGCAAAGGACCCCTGCTGTTCTTCATCTACAGAAGAATCCACAAACTCAACAAACAGTTCTTCCTAGCCCTATCAGAGATTAAAGACAGTAAGTACCAAAAACTTTCATGTACTTACCCCCACACTCGTGGCCCCTCAACTATTCCAGAATCTTCCACAGGCCTGTCGGACGCCATTACACATGTGGCCTCCACAGCGCCCGCGGCACCAAAGGCCGCCGCCGACCGTGACGTCACTTCCGCCCCCACCGACCTCGGAGCCCCCGCGATCGCCGCCCCTACAACTGCCCCGGTGACCACCACACACACAACCGCTTCCACAATCGCCGACGGACCCGCGACCCACGCGGCCACCGGGAATGACCACCACTCCTCCGTCGCCGCAACCATTTCCGCCCCTCCGGTTGCCGTCGACGCAGCCACTTCCGCCCCCACTGACATCACTAACCTGCAGGAGCACAAATCCTCAGGTTTCCCCGCCCCCACGCCGTCTTTCGTCACTACGCATAACCCCGCCCCCACGCCATCTCCCGTCGCTTCACGTAACCCCGCCCCCACGCTTATTTCCGTCACGACGCATGACCCCGCCCCCACGTCGAGCAACGTCACCACGTCTAACTCCGCCCCTACTTCGATCTCTGTCCCCGCCCCTAACCCCGCCCCCAGCCCCAGCTCCAGCTCCAGTCCCACACCAGGTCCTAGCTCCCAGCCTTGCCGGATTTTCACCATCCCTCCAGATCTCCCCCTCTCTGAGGATGAAAGATCAGTCCTCAGCAGGGGCCTCACCTTCGTTCCCCTACGCCCTCGGATTAATGAGTTCAACACGCGGCGAGATATTGAACAATTCTTCCGCCGCCTTCGCCTCCGTGCCTACTTTCACAACCAAGACTCCCGCCCACCCTCTGACGACCCCTTCTCCCACCTCCAACACACCCCATCCACCTGGACACCCCGTGCAGGCCTCCTACCCGCCCTCGACCTCTTTATAGCCAACTGCCGCCGTGACATCAACCGACTCAACCTGTCCACCCCTCTCACCCACTCCAACCTCTCACCCTCAGAACGTGCAGCCCTCCACTCCCTCCGCTCCAATCCCAACCTCACCATCAAACCCGCAGACAAGGGAGGCGCGGTGGTAGTTTGGCGCACTGACCTGTACACCGCTGAAGCCAAACGCCAGCTCGCGGACGCCTCCTCTTATCGCCCCCTTGACCACGACCCCACCTCCCACCACCAAACCATCATCTCCCAGACCATCCAGGACCTCATCACCTCAGGGGATCTCCCATCCACCGCCTCCAACCTCATAGTCCCACAACCCCGCACCGCCCGTTTCTACCTCCTGCCCAAAATCCACAAACCTGCCTGCCCCGGCCGACCCATTGTCTCAGCCTGCTCCTGCCCCACCGAACTCATCTCCCAATACCTCGACACGGTCCTGTCCCCTTTAGTCCAAGAACTCCCCACCTACGTTCGGGACACCACCCACGCCCTCCACCTCCTCCAGGATTTTCGCTTCCCCGGTCCCCAATGCCTTATTTTCACTATGGACATCCAGTCCCTGTACACCTCCATCCCCCATCACGAAGGACTCAAAGCCCTCCGCTTCTTCCTTTCCCGCCGCACTAACCAGTACCCTTCCACTGACACCCTCCTTCGACTGACTGAACTGGTCCTCACCCTGAATAACTTCTCTTTTCAATCCTCCCACTTCCTCCAAACTAAAGGAGTTGCCATGGGCACCCGCATGGGCCCCAGCTATGCCTGCCTCTTCGTAGGATATGTGGAACAGTCCATCTTCCGCAACTACACTGGCACCACCCCCCACCTTTTCCTCCGCTACATCGATGACTGTATCGGCGCTGCCTCGTGCTCCCACGAGGAGGTTGAACAGTTCATCAACTTTACTAACACCTTCCATCCCGACCTGAAATTCACCTGGACTGTCTCAGACTCCTCCCTCCCCTTCCTAGACCTTTCCATTTCTATCTCGGGCGACCGACTCAACACAGACATCTATTATAAACCGACTGACTCCCACAGCTACCTGGACTACACCTCCTCCCACCCTGCCCCCTGTAAAAACGCCATCCCATATTCCCAATTCCTTCGTCTCCGCCGCATCTGCTCCCAGGAGGACCAATTCCAACACCGCACAACCCAGATGGCCTCCTTCTTCAAGGACCGCAGATTCCCCCCAGACGTGATCGACGATGCCCTCCACCGCATCTCCTCCACTTCCCGCTCCTCCGCCCTTGAGCCCCGCTCCTCCAACCGCCACCAAGACAGAACCCCACTGGTTCTCACCTACCACCCCACCAACCTGCGCATACAACGTATTATCCGCCGCCATTTCCGCCACCTCCAAACGGACCCCACCACCAAGGATATATTTCCCTCCCCTCCCCTATCAGCGTTCCGCAAGGACCACTCCCTTCGTGACTCCCTTGTCAGATCCACACCCCCCACCAACCCAACCTCCACCCCCGGCACCTTCCCCTGCAACCGCAGGAAATGTAAAACTTGCGCCCACACCTCCACACTCACTTCCCTCCAAGGCCCCAAGGGATCCTTCCATATCCGCCACAAGTTCACCTGTACCTCCACACACATCATCTATTGCATCCGCTGCACCCGATGTGGCCTCCTCTATATTGGTGAGACAGGCCGCTTACTTGCGGAACGCTTCAGAGAACACCTCTGGGCCGCCCGAACCAACCAACCCAATCACCCCGTGGCTCAACACTTTAACTCCCCCTCCCACTCCACCGAGGACATGCAGGTCCTTGGACTCCTCCACGGCAGAACACAACTACACGACGGCTGGAGGAGGAGCGCCTCATCTTCCGCCTGGGAACCCTCCAACCACAAGGTATGAATTCAGATTTCTCCAGCTTCCTCATTTCCCCTCCCCCCACCTTGTCTCAGTCGGTTCCCTCAACTCAGCACCGCCCTCCTAACCTGCAATCCTCTTCCTGACCTCTCCGCCCCCACCCCACTCCGGCCTATCACCCTCACCTTGACCTCCTTCCACCTATCCCACCTCCATCGCCCCTCCCCCTAGTCCCTCCTCCCTACCTTTTATCTCAGCCGGCTTGGCTCTCTCTCTCTTATTCCTGATGAAGGGCTTATGCTCGAAACGTCGAATTCTCTATTCCTGAGATGCTGCCTAACCTGCTGTGCTTTGACCAGCAACACATTTGCAGCTGTTTCCCTATTGATATACTCTATTCCCTTTTAAAGTAACGACCAGCATTCCATTTGTTTTCTCTTTTACCAGATGAACTTGAATGCTAGCTGATTATGACTCATGCCTAGGATTCCCAAGCCCCGCTGCTGTTGCTGTAATCTTTCTCCATTTTAATAATAATCAACTAATATATTCTTCCTGCCAAAGTCCATAACCTCATATTTCCCCACAGTATACTCCAGTTGTCGACGGTTTTTTCACTTACTTAACCTGTCTGTCTCTCAGTAGATTCCTTGTGTATTCCTTATTACTTGCTTTCCCACCTACTTTGGTGTCATCTGCAACTTGGCAAAAGGACATTCAGTTTTGTCATTGAGTCATTATTATGTATTGTCAATAATTGTGGCTCCTGCGTGGATCCCTGTGGCATTCCAGTAATTACAGGTTGCCACATGAAAATATGCCTCTTATCCCAATTCTCTGCCTTCTATTGGTGAGTCAATCATCTTTTCATGCTCATATACTGCCCTCAACAGCATGAGCTCTTAACCTTATTCAGTAGCCTTATATGCACTACCTTATTGAATGCCTTTGGGAAATTCAAATATATTGCATATACAGGTTCCCCTTTATCTACCTTGTTTGTTACCTCCTCAAAGAATTTGCTAGGCCTGATTTCTCTGTCATAAAGGCATGCTGATTCTGCTTGATTATATTATGTGTTTTTAAATATTCTGCTTTATAATGGTCTAACATTTTTCCAATGATAAATATTAAGCTACTTTCCTTTGGTTAGCTGATTTTTTTGTCTCCTTTTCAAATAAGGGTGTTACATTATCAATTTTTTGATCCTTTGGGATTTGTCCTGACATTAAGAATTCCTAGAGAGATCCAAGATAGTGGTGACTCAGCAAGTCTGAGTCTATAGTGCTCCTCCCAAGACCTAGGCCAAGTGGGCCCCCTCCTCCACCACACTCACCAAATCAATTAAAAATAGTCTTTACTTAATGTAATTAGTGGTTTATTACTAAATTTATACAGTTCAGTCTCCTGTAAAAATGACCAGGGGGAAAGGAGCCTGCGGTTCTCAGCAGGCAGGATCCCCTCCCCCACCCTCCCCAGCTGCAGCAGAGGTGTCCGTAGCTGCCCCGGGGGACTTACCTACGGTGGTGAGCCTCGCAGAAATAATCTCCAAACTTGATACGAAGATTGATGCTTTCATAGAAGAGTCCCGAAGTCGGTGGAATTCATTCTCGGCCGCGCTACAGAAGCATGGCCGAGACATCGAAAAAATTGAATGCCAGCTCGGAGGGGCGGAGCTAAAGGCCGCGACCTCCGAAACCATTGCAGAATTGGCCGTGAATTGAGTCTGGACTCTCGAGCAGCAAGCCCGGACCTTAGAGAATCACATTGACGACTTTGATTCTCGAGGTCGTCAAAAAAATATTCGTTTGCTGGGCCTTCCCGAACGGGAAGAGGAAGGCCAGCTTACAAGGTTCCTTGAGCAGTGGCTTCCGCAGTTATTGAATCTGGAGGCTGGATCAGACCAGGTAAGGGTAGAATGGACCTACCGGGTTGCAATACATGGGCCCGGCTTGAACCAGGGCCCCCCGCGCGGTCCTGTTCCGGCTGCAGAGCTATAAGGTGAGGCAGATGCTCTTAGAAGCCTCCAGAAATCTTGGGAAAGATCCCAAGCCATGACTTATAAAGGATCCAAGATTATGTTATTTCAGGACTTTTCCCCAGCTTTGGTCTGAAAGAGGAAGGTGTTTGATGAAGCAAAGAAGCGTTTCGGGGATTTAAACATTCAATACTCCTTGCGCTACCCAGCTATACTATGTTTTAGCCATGAAGGGTCCGTGTATAACTTCGGATCCCTGGGGAAGGCTAAGGAACTTTTGGACTCTCTTAGACAAATTATACGAGTTAATTGATGTTGTTTTGCCCTACCCCACCTCGGTTTACCTCCCCCTTTTTTTTCCTTTCATTGTTTTACTGTTTAATATTATCTCTGGGGGGGGCTGGGACGAAGGGTTTATTTATTTGTTCTTTACTTAGCGATTTCCTCCCCACCACCCCCCCTTTTTTTTATATAGGCCAGGGGGGTCTAGTTAATGTAGATGGGGGGAAGGTGGCCACCTTATCTTATTTTATCTTTGTCCTTGGGAGCGGGGTTGTTTTCCCCTGTTACTTTGTGTTAATACATTTAATTATTATTTGCTGAGACTGTAATTTTATAGTCATATATGTTCATATATGGTATTAACATTACCAAATATATCCGGGTTAGGGGGCGGGGCGGGGGGGTGGTGGTGGGAGATAGGGTACCCACTGTTAGTTCTAGTTCAGTAGTAGACTTGAATTTTCTTTATCCTATCGTGGGGTGTCTGGGTCAAGGGTGGGGCACTGGTTGGGAGAGGTTATGAAGGGTTTTTTGGAAAGGAAGTAATGCCCCTCTGGGAATAAGGGGGAAGATCTCCATTTAAATACATTTTATACATTTTTTTTACTACTTAGAAATTTTTTTAGTATCTTGATCTGAATGTACTAAAGAGCTTTTATTTTTGTGAATTTTATATGCTCTATGCTCGGAATGTTTTGGATAAATAAGAGTTTTGTTGTGATCTGATGTTAACACATTCTGAGCATGTATATCACTGCTCAATTTATGTGTTATCCATTGGATTTTTTTTCTCTTGAATAATGTAAGAATTTTAATGATACACTCTGGTTAGTTGTAAGTTAGATGAATAGTTAGTTGAGTTTTGTTTTTTTTTCTCTCTTGGTATTTCTTTTTTCTTGTTTGATAGATTTTGGTTATCATTTATTTAAGATTTAACTGTATATCAGTGTTTATACTTGGGTCTTTTTTTTAGGTTTCTTTTGTAAACTTGTTAAAATATGTTAAAATTTTCAATAAAAATATCTAAAAAAAATTTCCTAGAAGATTACTACCAGAGCTTCCACTACTTCTGCAGCTACTTTCTTTAAAATCCTCCTATGCATCCTCATCAGATCTGAAAGACCTCAGCCTTTCACCCCACTAGTTTACTAGTAATTTGTAGTTGTGTGTCTCTGGAATGGCTATAAAATCGTACTGTTTAACCACTGTTTGCACTCATTTATTTTGTTCCAAATATGCCATGCATTTAAGTAGAAAGTCATTAGTTTTGCATTTTCACTTTTGTTCCCCCTTTGTCCCTCCCTACTTGCTAATGCTTTTTATATGTGTGTTTACTGTGTCTCTTTCTGTCCCACTCTGGCCAGCATTGTCAAAATAGATGCCCTGCAATGCAGCCATATTCTTTAGCTTTGCAAGTCTATGTTTCCCCACCCCACAACCAAATTAGTTTAAAACCTGTCTATAGTCTGATTTATTTGATTAACAAGGACACTACTCCCAAAACTATTTAATTGAAACCTGTCCAACTGGAACAGCTCCTTTCTACTCCTGTATTGGGGTTACCATGACCTGAAACACATTATTCCCAAACAATCTTTAATCCACGCATTTAACTGATTGATTTTCATTTATCCTATGCTAATTTGCCCATGTTTACAGCTTGAGCAACATTGGATCAAAGTTCAATTGGAGCCACCACATCAGGGAGGGCCTGGGCACTGTTCCAGGGGTCAGTCACACCTGTTAGAACAAGTTTGAATGACTTAATCTATGATGAATGGATCAGTGGTGCTGGAAGAGCACAGCAGTTCAGGCAGCATCCAACGAGCAGCGAAATCGATGTTTCGGGCAAAAGCCCTTCATCAGGAATAAAGGCAGTGAGCTGGAAGCATGGAGAGATAAGCTAGGGGAGGGTGGGGTGGGGAGAGAGTAGCTTGTAGAGAGAGGAGGAAAACTTCTTCAAGGCAGGCATCCTTTGCAAGAGGATTCGCAGTAGGGTTAAAATCAACTAGGTAAAAACAATGACTGCAGGTGCTGGAAACCAGATTCTGAAGCAGTACTTAATCTATGATGAAGGCCAGGAGAGTGTAATTGTAGGTGAGGCAGATATGGGAACCCAAGTGACAGCTCTCAAGAAGCTTCAGCCCTGCAGTTGTCCAACAAGTATGAGGTTCCTGCAACCAGTACGAATGAGTGTGGGGACTGTAATAATGACGAACACCCTCTCCATAACAGTAGTACAGGGAGTTATTCAAATGGGGAAGAAAATAGGAATGTAGTAGTAAAGGGGAATAGCTAATGTTCTCTGCAGCTGTCAGCATGACGCAAGGCAGGGCTAAGGATATTTCCTGGGATCTGGATGGAAATTTGGAGCAGCAGGAGAGGGATCCAGTTGTTAACGTTGAATGTAGAGTCATACAGCCCAGAAACAGACCCTTTGGTCCAACTTTTCCACATGGACCAGACAGACTAACTTGAGCTAATCCCGTTTGCGAGCATTTGGCTCATATCCCTTTAAACCCTTCCTGTTCATGTCCCCATCCAGATGTCTTTTAAATTCTGTAATTGTATCTGCCTCCATCACTTCGTCTGGGAGATCATCCTATACATGCGCCACCTTCTGTGTGAAAACATTATCCCTCAGGTCCTTTTTAAATCTTACCCCTCTCACCTCAAACCTCTAATATTGGATCCTCTGCCATTATAGCTATTCACCCTATCTGTGCCCCTTGTGATTTTAGAAACCTCTGTAAGATCACCCCTCAGCCTCCAATGCTCCAGGGAAAATTGCCAGCCTGTTCAGCTTGTCTCTATAACTCAAGCCCTCCAACCCCAGCAACATCCTTGTAAATCTTTTCTGCACCCTCTCAGGTTTGACAATGTCCTTCCTATAGAAGGGCTACCAGAGTGACAGGACTAGAAAAGTTCTGCTGGAAGATTTTGAACATTTAGGAGCTAAACTGAAATGCAGAACGTCCTAGATGATGTTGGTCTTGTGAGGAACACCAACATTCCCTGAAAGCATTAAGGAATTCACCAAAGTTTATACCTACTAAATAATTTCCTCATAAATGTACTTTATATGTGAAGATTCCTTCACCATATGTTTACATTATATCTGTCAACATGATGACATGAATGTGCCTTTCTTTTGTACCCAGGGTTGTTTTTGCTGATTTCTTTATCATGAATCTGATTCTTTTGGGTGAAGGATCTTCAGCAGCTGTACCCTTTGGAACATTAATTGCTGTCCTGGCATTGTGGTTTGGCATTTCAGTGCCTCTGACATTCCTCGGTGCCTATTTTGGCTTCAAGAAACTTGTAAGTTTCTTTGATACACTTTCTGAAATCAGATTTTTCACTTAATAGAGGTGAAATAATTAATGTCATTGAAAATCAAAATTCACTTACCCATTCTTAAATAAGTTTAGCTTTTAATCTCTTTAATTTTTTTCAAAATCTGTGGCAACTACTTCAATGAACAATTTCTGAAACTGTAGACAGTGACTTTCCACAGCCACATGTAACATCCACAACTGCTGTGTACATTGCTCCATTGAAAAGTAACTTTCAGGATGTGGCAGTGCAAGATTGATAGCATGCCATTGTCATGTTAACTGTTCACTTTATTACCTTTCTTAATCCAGTAGTTGAGACTGACTTAATTTCAGATCTGCCAGTGGTTGATCAGTCCCATTGAGTAATTTTCCTCTTACAGACAATAGAGTATCCTGTTCGCATCAATCAAATTCCACGCCAGATCCCTGACCAGTCATTCTACACAAAGTCTATACCTGGAATCATTATGGGTGGCATATTGCCATTTGGATGTATTTTCATTCAGCTTTTCTTCATTCTCAATAGTATATGGTAAGTCCTATTGTGGGATGAAAATCAGCAATACTGTTCTATTCACAGGTTTATTTTTGTAGTGCAGGTCCATGCGCTTTCAAAGTACTAAGCAGCTTTGGAATCCTGTATGTATAAGGAGCAGTTAAAGTTTTTGTAATACGTCTTGGAATTAATATGTTTTTTTTATATACTATACCAGCTTAATTGTGTTGCATAATTTATGGAAATATACTTCTCAATCGAGTTGCATAATTCATATCTCTAGCTAATTTCGTTATCATTACAGGTCTCATCAAATGTATTACATGTTTGGTTTCCTATTTCTGGTGTTCATTATTCTCATTCTCATCTGTTCCGAAGCAACCGTTCTTCTCTGTTATTTCCACCTTTGTGCTGAGGTATGTTCTTTAGAGAATAATTTATTGTAGCTACTTAGAAAGGTTTTATAAACTTTATTTTAGTTTGATTTGTTCTTTTTAAGATAAAGTAAAACATTAGAAGTTGCATTTTACATGCAATTTGTCATTTCTGTGAACTGGTGTAAAATACACCTATACAAGTTCATCCTACAAATGGTTTAACTCTGCTGTGCATCGAAGTATGTATTTTTAGTTGGTCGTGACAATGTCACAGTTCAAACCAAGCAAGCAATCCATTTTTAAGAAGAACTCTTGTCTAATCCACACTCCTATTTCAGTCCACTTCTGTACATGCAATATTCACTGTGTGCACAGACACCTCTTTTGAGGTTAAATTTTAATAAGAAGTTTGTTCAAAGCAAATTGCACTGGAAAGACCCTTTTTGACTGTATTAATCTGCATGTTAGATTAGGGGGCAGTTTGCTCCGTTGATTGGACAGCTGCTTTGCAACTGCTTCAATGCTCTGGCTGAGGTTACCACGAATGACTCTTCTCCTCAACCCTCTCTCCTTCTCCTGAGGCGTGGTGACCCTCAGATTAAACCACCACCAGTCATTACTCTCTGATGAGAGAGCAATTCTCTGGTCTGGTGGGCAACTTTACATTTTACCTTTTAATGTTAGATTGAATAAACCCCAAGTAAACAATTAAACTTTTTAAGTAAACAGTTACATGAATTTGAGTGCAATATTGTATTCTGGATGATTCAGCACATCATTGAGTTCCAGCTGTTTATATGACTTTTTTATTTCATTGTTAATTGAATGAATTTGCTCCTTTCAGAGTGCACCAGATGTCATTGCAGCCATATAAAATAGGATTGTTAAATTAAATAGAGGTCATTTTTTTAAAAATTCTGGTTGTGTTCCAAAACACTTGTGCTACAATTAAACTGCTTAGAAAATGGCTAACATTTGTTTAAAAAAAAAGACTTTCTGATAAAGTAGGACAAATTAATTGTAAATTTCTGGAAGTAGTCAAGTGATGCAAAGTTCATGACCAATGACATTGAGAAACTTTTTTGTAATGTAGGTTACATTTTAATTGCTAAGTACAAATGACATACAAAATAATGCTCTGTTGTAGTTCTATTTAAACTTGTGTAAAATTCAGATAATCTCATGAATATTTTTTAAAAATGAAAAGATAATGTGTTGGAGGGAAATTGAAAGACTCTCTTTCTCCAACTACCTTTACCAGCATCTTGCTAAATATTCTAACTGGAAATACTGTGATTGTTCAGTTCATTAATTCCAAAAGATTCACTCCAGTTGCGCTACGATAGAGTGAGAGGAAGCTCATGTGGAGTATAAGCACCTATATGTGCCTATTAGTACAAAGGGTCTATCCCAGTAATGTGCTTTGTATGTAATAAGTGTAAAAGAAAAAATTGAAGTCAAAATAGCTTACTATAAATGTTGTGATGCACAGTAGACAGTGATAAATTTATATCTTGGATATATGATCATTCAGTGGTTCATTGCTTTGAAGGAAGCAGATTTCCAACAAATTAATTCTTCATCTATGTTTCACAATCTCAGTGCTGCCTGGGAGATGTTGTTAATCTCCGTTTTGATTGATGGTTTTGCTGAACAATCAGGAATTAACTTAATACCACTATTGCAGGCGATGAATGAAGCATGTGATCCTCCTACACACTCTTCCGTCCTTTTTTTAAAGAGAAAATTGTATTTATCGTTTCAGAATTACCACTGGCAATGGCGATCATTTCTCACTAGTGGATTTACAGCAGTGTATTTCTTAATCTACGCAGTCCATTATTTCTATTCCAAACTCCAAATAATTGGAACTGCCAGCATCATTTTGTATTTTGGATATACAATGATAATGACGTTGATCATCTTCTTATTCACAGGTAACCTGTTAAAAACCATTTCGTAAGGACTGGTATTTACCTTTATTGAATGCCATAGTCTTTTGTTTGTGCTTACCCTCTGTTCTTTGGAAACATCATCTTCATTCCTGAGATAAGCACTGAATATCACATGCAAAATTTGAATCTCTGTAAGAATAATATACTTCTAAGCATATTATTTTGTTACAGCTGTTCAAAGCTCTTTGAAGAATTTTGTTTGTTTGGGTCATTTTTGACTATTTTATCATGCATAAATGTTGTGGAACTTAAATTAATATTCAAGAAAGGTAAAAAGAGATCTTCATTTCGACAGTATCTTTCACAACCTCGTATTTCCCCTCATATTGTGCTTTACACAACATTTCAAAAATACTTGCTTGGTAGCTATGTGAAATGATCAGATAACTGTCTTAATGACGTTAGATGAGAAACAAATAATGCCTAAGATCAGAGCTGCTTTTTGAAATCTTGACATGTGATCTTTTACATCCACCGAACAGAACAGAACATCTGTCCAACGATGCAGCACTCCCTCTGTACTTCTCGGGGAGCATCAATCTGGACAATGTGTTCAAGTCTGGAGTGATGTTGAAACAAAAACCTCTGACAGGGTAGTGAGAGTATCACCAACATTCTAGCTCGATGTCATTTAGTTCAGTTTCCAGAAAGGTTTGTCACGCACCCAGCTGTGGTGCAATGCTGAGTAGAACATAATTGCAAAGTAATTACAATGTTTTAATGTGAGAAAAATGCAATAATGTTAACAGCCTCAATTGGATTTCGAAATAGAACTGACTTAACACACAGTTATTGTTCCATTGAATATCCTTGATCCTTTGGAATAAAATATTTAGTTGATTTCCCTTGGTAATGGAATTATTTACTGCCTTATTTTGTTCAAGAATTCCACAGTTCTGTTTGTACAAGTCTGCGTACACATTACCTGTTAAGAAGTGCGTTTTGTTATGTCAGAACAAACAGTGCCAGCCATAGGTCAGTTGATTACATTCTTCTTGCCTGAATTTGAAGATTATGACTTGCACAAATTCCAGGCTGTAACTCCAGTAAGATACCAAGGGAGTGTTGCAGTCAGAAATCCTGCCTTTTGGACAAAAGTTAAATTGGGCCTTGGATATTCTCGTATAGGTGAATGTAAAATACATGATTTTGATAAAGAGTATAGGGAAGGTATCTATCGTGGCCTGCCTAATATTTATCTAACTAATCTATCATTACCATATTGATATTTTATGAGCTTACTATGTGCCAAATGGCAGCTGCTTATTCTGTATTACTTCAATGTATTTCAAGAATACTTAATTGACTGTAAAGTTTGAAATGTTTAGAGCTCACGACAGCTTCCAAACAAATTAAAATCTGTTTTCTTCGAGTTTCCATTCAGAGCTACCACAACCAAGGACAGAAATTTAAAAATCACACAACACCAGGTTATAGTCCAACAGGTTTAATTGGAAGCACACTAGCTTTCGGAGCGACGCTCCTTCATCAGGTGATTGTGGAGGACACAATTGTAAGGCACAGAATTTATAGCAGAAATTTACAGTGTGATGTAACTGAAATTTTAGTGAAAAATACCTAGATTGTCTGTTGAGTCTTTCATCTGTTCGAATACCATGATAGTTTCGCTTCTTTCGTGTGTAAATCACAAAACCATTTTTTTGTTAAAAAGTTGCATTCTCAGATTAACTGTAACAATTGGTGTTAGCTAGACAATATGTTGACAATATGTTAGCTAACAGTTAACCTGAGAATGCAACTTTTTTAAAAA
Source organism: Hemiscyllium ocellatum (assembly GCF_020745735.1). Lineage (NCBI taxonomy): Eukaryota > Metazoa > Chordata > Chondrichthyes > Orectolobiformes > Hemiscylliidae > Hemiscyllium > Hemiscyllium ocellatum. Next base: position 18,923,556 of record NC_083406.1, on the reverse strand, counting down.
AGTTTTGTGATTTACACATGAAAGAAATGAAACTATCACCTGGTGTTGTGTGATTTTTAACTTTGTACACCCCAGTCCAATACCAGCATCTCCAAATCATAAGGACAGAAATGACATTTGTCAATGCAGCCAGAAAAAAAATCATTCCCTATTTTACTTGTGGTTCAGATCACATTACCTCCCTTGATCGGATGTTATTTTTGAAATGTGTTTTGACTGACCAGTAGATGAAGGAAAATACTTTCCATTCAGAAGTAAACACATTGCCTCATGGTAGTTGCCTTGGGGTTACGAAATTCTACAAGATAAATCTGTAATTCAACTCTTGTGGTTGACAGTGCACAAATCTGTGTCACAAATACTCTACATATAATGATTCAGCTAAGAGGAAAAGACAGATTAGGAAAATGTTCAGCGCTGTAATTTCTGCTGGTATCCTGCTGTTAAGTCAGAGACTTACTTGCTGTAGGCATTGGCTTTCCTGTTGCATTCCAGGTCATTGGCCAGCCTCGGCAGGCAGAATGCCAGTAACTGCAATATAGATCTGTTTGATTCACAGCTGGGTTGGTAGCAGGTATCATAGGCATTGAGCTGGTAAAACATCAGTACTGTTGAGGAGCATGAAAAATGATATCACAGGGTGTTTCAGAAATTAAAAAGCCATTTATATGAAGTGCTGTTGCCTTTAGTGAATCTGAATTTTGATTATTTTGGTTTTACATGCTGCACATTTTCTTTCAGGAACTGTTGGGTACATCGCTTGTTTTTGGTTTGTGACCAAGATTTACAGTGTTGTCAAGGTGGATTAAAAGAACTATCTTTCTGGAGAAGTATACGTCTTTTTGAAAGAACTTTTATTTACTAAGTTGATTTGATGACTTGCACATGGAAGAGTCTGGTTAAATCAGAAGAACTATTGTACAAAATACTGGCACCAAGTTTATATTTTTTAAACTAAAACTTGTTGGGATATAAATCATTTTGAAATGAATACATACTTGTTCTATTTGAAGAAAAATCTGTCCTGTTTTGGTTTTTTACATTGGGATTTATTTAAAATTTCCATTATTTTATATTTTATAATTCTATTTACAATGTTTCAAAGGCATGTATGGTACAATAATGTTTCTGTAAATTGTGGTATACACTGTCCACTGAAGTAAAGATCTTCAGAAGACCTGTACATTTAAGATAACAAAAACTCTGTGCAATAAGCCAAAAAGCAACTTGGTTTTGAATTAAAGTGCATTTTGTTACTTGTCACTCTCTCCATTTTACTATTCCCAATGTCTGTTAAGGTGCGACACAGTGTTATGCAAGCAGTTAAGGAGTTGGGTCACTTCCTTTATTGTCTTTTTACCATGAGGTGTTGACATATTTTTACTGCCTCCTATTATGACAGCAGAGGAAGGAACTTCTGGTGAATGAATTAATTATTATAAACTAACATTCTGAGCTTAATTTAGAAGCACTTGTTTTTAGGTAATAATATAATTTATTGCTGTGATGATGCTGGCAGTGATCTGCTTAAGAGTTGGCTATATTGCTATGAGAATGTTTAATTAGTCACACTGGAACTCATTGAAAAACATATATGTGTATCCAATTTAGCCTAGAATAGATTATTAAAAAGCTTACACCATAGAATTTCCTGACTGGCTTTACCAGTTACAATATTTATCTTCTATCTCATCAATTTTAAAAAAGATTGTTATTCCTGTTTTACTTTACCCACGATGGGTTAGTTGTCACTAGTTGTCACACCCAACGAAAAATTTGTCCCTTGATATTTTCCTATAATAGTTTTTAGCGGGTTTGCTCAATCCTCTCTCTTTTTGGCAAAAACTTCAATTTTGCTATGTCACCTTGCAATACAAAAACAAGCATTTAAAAGTTTTTCTTTTAAAAAGGCAGACTATTAAATTGGATTGTAAAGTACAAGGGAGAGTAGAATACTGGAGAAGACAAAAAGACAGGGGAGGAAAATAGAACAATGAAAATTTGCTGCACTACAACCATGTTTAGTGATTGTTTTCTTTATATTCTACAAACTACACTAGTGAATGAAAAGGAAGTATTTTACAACAATTAGAGGTTTACATTTGTTGGATATAGGCCTATTTTGTTGATTCTTGATGACATGATGATTATTTGAATATTTACTTAGGAGCAACTTTTAGTATAAATTATGTTTTCTGTAACTAGAAACACTGCCGAACGTAAATATTCATTATGATTCTGAAGGAATGTGTTGGACTGCTTTTTTAATATTTGGTTAATACTTTTTAATGGGATGGTTGGTCATGTTGAATACTGTATCTTTTTTTTATTCCATTGGGATGACATTTTGCTCTGTGCTTCTGAATCATTCAATTTACAGGTGAGCAATCTGTTTTTCAATAAATCGCGTATAAAAATAAAAGTTTTTCATACTCTATTAATTTTAGGAGAAGAAGGAAAAAGCTTGCATTTATGTCGCACTTTTCACATTGAAGAGGAATCTCCATGCACTTCACACCCATGCAATACTTTCTGAATTATAAACATTTGGAATTTGGGATAACTTCCTGCTTTCCTTTGAAATAGTTCCATCGGATATTTTATCTGCTCAAGCCAACAGGTGGGCCCTTGATCTAATGTCTCATCTGAAATATGATATTCTGACATTGTGGTGCTCCTTCAGTACTGCACTGGAGTGTAATCCTTGGTTTTTGTGTCAAAACTTGGAGTGGAATTTGAATGCAAAACCTCGTGATCCAAAGAATTGAGCCATAACAGACATCTTACAATTTGACAATAGACAATAGGTGCAGGAGTAGGCCATTCAGCCCTTTGAGCCTGCATCGCCATTCAATATGATCATGGCTGATCATTCCTAATTAGTATTCTCTTCCAGCCTTATCTCCATAACCCTTGATTCCATTATCTTTGAGAGCTCTATCCAACTCTTTCTTAAATGAATCCAGAGACTGGGCCTCACTGCCCTCTGAGGCAGAGCATTCCACACAGCCACCACTCTCTGGGTGAAGAAGTTTCTCCTCATCTCTGTCCTAAATGGTCTACCCTGTATTTTTAAGCTGTGTCCTCTGGTTCAGCACTCACCCATCAGCGGAAACATGTTTCCCGCTGCCAGAGTGTCCAATCCTTTCATAATCTTGTATGTCTCAATCAGATCCCCTCTCAGTCTTCTAAATTCAAGGGTATACAAGTTCAGTCGCTTCAGTCTTTCAGTGTAAGGTAATCCCGTCATTCCAGGAATTGATCTCGTGAACCTACGCTGCACTCCCTCAATAGCCAGAATGTCTTTCCTCAAATTTGGAGACCAGAACTGCACACAGTACTCCAGGTGTGGTCTCACCAGGGCCCTGTACAGCTGCAGAAGCACCTCTTTGCTTCTATATTCAATTCCTCTTGTTATGAAGGCCAGCATGCTATTAGTCTTCTTCACTACCTGCTGTACCTGCATGCTTGCCTTCATTGACTGGTGTACAAGAACACCCAGATATCTCTGTACTGCCCCTTTACCTAAATTGATTCCATTGAGTTAGTAATCCGCCTTCCTGTTCTTGCCACCAAAGCGGATAACCATACATTTATCCACATTAAACTGCATCTGCCATGCATCTGCCCACTCACCTAACTTGTCCAGGTCACCCTGTAATCTCCTAACATCCTCATCACATTTCACCCTGCCACCCAGCTTTGTATTATCCTGTGTGGGACTTTATCAAAAGCTTTCTGAAAGTCCAGGTATACTACATCTACTGGATCTCCCTCGTCCATCTTCAGAGTTACATCCTCAAAAAATTCAAGATTAGTCAAGCATGGTTTCCCCTTCATAAATCCATGCTGACTCTGTCCTATCCTGTTACTACCATCCAGATGTGCCGTAATTTCATCCTTTATAATAGACTCCAGCATCTTTCCCACCACTGAGGTCAGACTAACTGGTCTATAATTTCCTGCTTTCTCTCTCCCACCTTTCTTAAAAAGTGGTTATAACATTAGCCACCCTCCAATCCTCAGGAACCGACCCTGAATCTATCGAACTCTGGAAAATAATCACCAACACATCCATGATTTCCCGAGCCACCTCCTTCAGTACCCTGGGATGTAGACCATCAGGCCCTGGGGACTTATCAACCTTCAGACCTAACAGTCTCTCCAACACCAAATCCTGGCAAATATAGATTCTCTTAAGTTCAGGTCCTTCAGCCACTGTTACCTCCGGGAGATTGCTTGTGTCTTCCCCAGTGAACACAGACCTGAAGTACCCATTTAATTCTTCTGCCATTTCTTTGTTCCTCTTAATATATTCCCCTGTTTCTGTGTTCAAGGGCCCAATTTTAGTCCTAACCATTTTTTTGCCTTGCACATACTTAAAAAAGCTTTTACTATCCTCCTTTATATTATTGGCCAGTTTACCTTCGTACCTCATTTTTCCTCTGCCTATTTCCTTCTTAGTAATCCTCTGTTGCTCTTTAAAAGCTTCCCAGTCCTCAGTTTTCCCACTTACCTTTGCTATGTTATACTTTTTCTCTTGTAACTTTATAGGTTTCTTAACTTCCCTCACCAGTCACGGCCGCCCATGCCTCCTCCTGGGATCTTTCTTCCTTTTAGGAATGAACTGATCCTGCAACTTCTGCATTATACACAGAAATATCCGCCATTGTTCCTCCACGGTCATCCCTGCTAAGGTATTGCACCATTGAACTTTGGCCAGCTCCTCCCTCATAGCTCCATAGTTCACTTTATTCAACAGAAGTACTGTCACTTCTGACTGTACCCTCTCCCTGTCAAATTGCAGATTGAAGCTTAATGTATTATGGTCACTACTTCCCAATGGCTCCTTCACGTCGAGGTCTCTGACCAATTCTGGTTCGTTACACAATACCAGATCCAGAATTGCCTTCTCCCTGGTCGGCTCCAGCACCAGCTGCTCTAAGAATCCATCTCTGAGGCACTCCACAAAGTCTCTTTCTTGAGGTCCAATACCATCCTGATTCTCCCAGTCTATTTTTTGAAACTAGATATGGGAATTAATAGTCATAGAAATAGTATTGTTACTCTTTCAGTATGTTATCACAAGCTAATTAAAGCTTTTAAAATAATGATCCACAAAATCACACATTCTGGTCTTGAGAATTTACATGCTGGTAGTATTTACAATAAAATGTTAGTTACAAATAACTTAGAAGAAACTAGAGTGAAGAGTGAACTGAATGTTTCTCATTAGAGCAAGTAGATGAGTTTGTTTACTGAGGACAGATAATAACAGAAGATAGCAAATGTGGTAAAGAACTTAGAACTGCAAAGATTGGGTTCCTTGCAATCATAACTTTAAGTGAACCATACATTCCCACAGAAATCCATGTTATAACTGCATGTAGGGTCCAGTGGACATTTATCATTTCTAAAAAGCAATGTATAGGTTGGAGTACTGCACTGCTACTTGAAGTAACTTGTAGAATAACATAACTGTTCAATGTGTTTATATGTAGTGGTTTATGTACTTAAGGACCTTTTTCAACAAAAAACAAACTTTAAAACATTAAGTCAAAATGAATTTGAATTGAATTTATTGTCACGTGTACCGAGGCACAGTGAAAAGCTTTGTTTTGCGAGCAATACAGGTAGATCACAGAGTTAAGTAGCATAGATAAGTAAATAATAGATAAACAGGGGCAAAACAAAAACACAGGTAGAAGTGAATGCTAAGAGTTTGAGAGTCCATTCAGTATTCTAATAACAGTAGGGTAGAAACTGTTTCGAAACCAACTGGTGAGTGTGTTCAGGCTTCTGTACCTTCTCCCCAATGGTAGAGGTTGTAGGAAAATATCGCCAGGGTGGAATGATCTTTGACAATACTGGCAGCCTTTCCTTGACAGTAGGCTTGGTAGATAGATTCTATAGACAGGAGTTGGCCTTTGTGATTGTCCAGGCCGAGTTCACCACTCTCTGTAACTGTCTCCAATCTTGAATGGTGCAGTTGTCATACTAGGTAGTGATACATCCAGTCAGAATGCTCTCAATGGTGCATCTGTGAAGGTTGGCAAGGATATTCGCTGTCATGCCAAATTTCCTCAGCTGCCTGAGGAAGAAGAGACATTGTTGGATCTTTGTAACCAGTGCGTCCACATGAAGAGTCCAAGAAGACCTGTTGATGACCACTCCCAGGAACTTGACGTTCTTCTCTCGTTCCACCTCTGGGCTGCTAATGTGTAAGAGGGGGCATGCATAACATCTTGTCGAAAGTCAATAATGAGTTCCTTGGTTTTGTCAGCATTGAGAGTACCATTTCTCAGTGCACCATTTTTCCAGGTCTTCCACCTCCCGTCTGTAGTCTGTTTTGTCGCCATCTGAGATTCGACCAACTATGGTGGTGTCTTCAGCGAACTTGTAAATGGCATTAGTCTGATATTTGGCAAAGAGGTCATGGATATGCAGTGAGTATACACCCCTGGGAGCTCCAGTGTTGAGTGATAATGAGGATGAAATATTGTTCCCCCAGTCTTCACTGGTATGGCCTGTGGGTCAGGAAATGGAGGATCCAGTTGTAGAGAGTGGGGTTTCGTCAGAAATCACTAAGTTTAGTAATTGGTCTCAAGGGGATAATAGTGAGGGTTGAATGATAGTCGATGAATAGGATTCTTACACAGCTGTTCTTGGTGTCAAGATGTTCTCGGGAGGACTGAAGGGCATGTATATGGCATCTGATGTGGATCTGTTGGTCCGATGGGCAAATTGGAGTGGGTCAAGAGTAGTGGGGAGGCTGGAGCTGATTAATGCCATGACTAGCCTTTCAAAGCATGACTACTGAAGTTAGGGCCATGAGCGTTAGTCATTGAGACATGCTGCATGAGCCTTCCTAGGCACAGGGATGATGGTGGCCCTCTTGAAACATGCAGGGACAGTGGCCTGCTGCAGGAAGAGGTTGAAGATGTCTGAGTGAACCGCTGCCAGTTGATCTTCACATGCTCTTATTGCATGTCCTAGTACTCCGTCTAGTCCCATCGCTTTCCTTGTATTCACACAAAGGAAAACTGATCTGACCTCTGATGCAGTGACTGTTGGGGTTGGTTCATCAGGAATTGTTGGAATAGGTGTTACCTCCACCAAAATTCTACTCAAAGTGAGCATAGAAGGCCTTGAGACAATCTGGGAGGGAGTGGCCTGCTATCTTGCACCGTCTCTTTTTAGAACCTGTGATGTCATTCAGTCCTTGCCGTAGTCGCTGAGTGTCTGGGTCTCTAGTTTGGACCTTGGCTGTCTTAATGGCCATTCCAAATGCCTACATTCATAAATACAACAATCTGCAAAATAATTTTACAAGTATAGCAACACAATATAAATGTACATTCTGCAAATAATTGTTAAAAATTCAGCAGTATAATTTTAATTGACCATACTCCATCTAGTGTCAAAAATTGGTCAGTGCAGATGAAACTTTTGCCACAGGATTTGGTGCAATTTCTGAACAGGAGCCATGACAGGAACAGATGCAAAACTATAAAAATAAGAACAGAGGATGTGAACAGTAGTGATGGGATTGTGAAGAAGGTCCAAGGGTAAGAGCAAGTAGAAACCAAGACTGAATACAGGAGTAAATGCAAGGAGGAAGTCTAGCGAACAACGTACATGTGGAACTCTCCATGTAATATGTCACCTTTATTAACAACAGGAAAGTAAAATAATGTCAACTTTAAAAGAGGACCTATTGTAGCTAGATAGTTCTTTAAAAGAAGTGTAATGGTTCAAAAGATTTTTCTCATGGTTTATATCATTCTATAAGAATGAAAATTTCTTCTATAAGAATTGTAATAAGGAAAGGAAAATTCAGTACTATGTTCTTTGCACTTTTTGGTATACCTCCGACATTTAATATTATTAGAAGAAAATAGAAGCTTTTGAAATGTAGATATGAAGACTTAGGTTTAAAATTTCATAAACAGATCACAAGACAAATGAAGACATGCTTGAAATGATGAGCACAACAAAACTCTTTTAAAATATATTTTTATTTAAAAAATAGATTTTTGAATATTACGATAAATACAAAACAATACAATTCAAAACCGTACAAAGCAAGAACACAAATTTTAAAACCCAAACTTCCCTCATGTACAAATGTACACATATATAAAAATACATATATTTTAAAAACCCAACTAACTACTTAATTAAATAAATAATAATTAATAACAAACTCTCAAAGAACTTAAAAGTGAAATCCAGAAAAGAAAATGTCAGTATTTCAGCCATTTGGTCACAGCTGTAAAGTTGCAGCATTTACTCCCAGAGGGAGAAGTGGAGAACCAAAGTTTTTTCAAAAAGAAAGGGCCTCCCAGGAATAGTTGGGTTCCAGTGTTTGTACATGAGCCACAATATATGAGGAAATGGTGCACCCGAGATGAGAATGATAGAACATAGAACAATACAGCGCAGAACAGGCCCTTCGGTCCTCGCTGTTGCGCCAACCTGTGATGTACCATGACGGCAGATCATTTGACATGGACAATATTTGTATGTCTACTGAATTGCAAAATGTCATTCATGCAATCTTTTGATATGACTCTATGACTTGATGTTTGAGTGCAAATTCTGGTAAGTATTAACACCATATTTCTATTAGACTAAGGGTTTGAAGTTTCCTGCTTTCCCCCATTCACTCTGATAGAAAACAACAGAATTTGCTCCACAATACCTACTATGCTGTAGTTGACATTTCAACTGTATGCACTATTGAGAATATAATAATTAAGCTTTTAAACATCCCTTGTTAGTTAAGGTTACTAAGGGTATTGGAGCCAAAGAGGGTAGGTGGAATTATATCAAATCAGACATGATCTAATTGAGCAATTCAAGGGAATGAATGAGCTCTGATTTCCCCTCTTCTGATTGCATGGAATGATATGATTGATAAATATAGTGGATCTATTACTGCAGTTGATCTTGGAAGAATCCAAGATTGTGACTGATTAGTGATTGCAAAATGATATGAAAGGTAGCTTCGGCCTATCTTATGCAGGGGTGAGTGTAACTTAATGGCTTTAAAAAGCTTTGCTGTAAATTATCAATTGACAAATCTGTCCATTTTGTGACCATTCTGACTTGGCCAATAATAGAAATTAGATTCTGATTCCAATCTCTAACATGTTTTCTAACATTTTGACAAAATCTGTTTTAATCAGGATGGTGAAAATGCTTTTCATGAGTGATTTCTGATTGAGAACAAGTGTTATGGAGGTCTTGCAGGGAAGTAGAGTAAAGGGTACAATCAGGTCAACCATGATCTTATAAAATAGCAGAGTGTATAGGGTTTATAGGCAACTCCTGTTACTTATGATTCTATGTGGAATGTGTTTCATGTGAATAGTTAGGGCATATAGCATAAATATATTTGAGAAAGCTTGATAAAAATATGCAACAGGACATACTGATAAACAGAGATGAAGCAGTTTAGATAGTTTACATGGAGAGTGAATATCAGCATTAACCAATTAAAATAACCTGAAAGGAATGAATGGCTCAAATGCAAAATATAGAAATTCCATGAAGCCTTCTAATTCATTTCTGAATGCACTATTTTTGCCTGTTTTGTATCCTGAAGCCACTTAATTGTCTTTTCTGCTCAGGTGTACTGTCTAGTAAGCATTTTCTGTCAAACATCTTTCTAATGTTGCAACTCTTTATATCTGAGGTTTATTAATTTTCAATCAATGACATGGATTCAATTTCATTTTTTTGTGCATCTGCACAATATTTTCATGCACTTAATAGACTGTTACATGTTATATATTTGATTTAACTTCTAATTTTTACTTTACAAATAACCAATTTATTTTTTAATATCCAACAGATTATACAATGCCAAGGATTGAAACTGCTTTGCTGTTTTTTTTAATTAATCAAATTTTAAGAAGGATTCCTGTCAAGTCATTTGCAATTCAGCTCCCTGCAGTTTAACAAGTTTGATGTGCCCATATTAGCATTAGTTCTGTCTGTATGAGCTCTGTGGTGTAATTTTTAATACTGGTATTGTAATGAGCATATTCACAAATTTGTATTAATGAACACTACAAAGTGAATTAATTGAATATGTTTCATGCTTACATATTTTATAATATTCCTTGCATTAGCTAAAGTGGGAGGTAAAAATAGCAACATCAAGCAAATTAAACTTTTCCCTTTCATAGTGGGAGATTGGGTGAAACAGTAACCCTTTCATGGTCTCAGGATATCATAAATGCATTATATTTAAAATGATACAGACCAAGAGGAGCTTTTTGGATCATTGCATCTCTTTTAAGAGATAATCAATTAGTCCCATTCCTCTACACTTTGCCCATTCAAATATTTCTCACATTTCCCATATGGTATTGAATTTGATTTCACCATTCTAAGGCAGTGCATTCAGTTGACAATTCACTGTGTTTATTTTATATTAAAAAAAACTCCTGTTGTTTCATCTTTGGCTGGTCACCTTAAATCTATATCTGTTCCTCAAGCTGTTTCTGTCAATAATGTTAAAACATTGATAAAGACTCAGGATTATGTAGAATTTACAGAAACAGACCATTCTGCCCAATTTGTTTATGCTGGTGTTGGTATGCCACACATTCTTCTTCCCACTCATTTTGTCTTACTCTATCGGCACACACTTCTATTCTTTTCTCCCTCGTATTTATCCAACTTCCCTTAAATATTATTCCCCTCAACTGCTTCATTTGATCATGAGTTCTGGATTCCACCGTCTGGGTAAAGGCAGTTCTCTTGAATTCCACTTTGACTTTATAATTTCTTATGGTTGATGTAGCAGTACGTTTAACATTTGATTTGCAAAAACAGAAGCAATCCTGTGGCATTTCCTTTCATTTAATTTATTACAACTGATAAAATATAGAAGAACATAATGGAAACTTGATGACATGATGCAAACTTTTATTTTACATTCAGATTGACTACATAAGTTGATTTATTTTTAAGAAAGTTGAACTTTTATATATCCAATAAATGCTGCCTTACAGGATTATCTATTTTCCTTCTCCCCTTACCGTTTTTTGGAGAAATGACCAAGGGTAACTGAACCTGAACTGGTGGCTCTGAAATTTCTGTTTTTGTTTCAGATTTCCAACATCTGCAGTTCTTTGTGTTTTATTTTAAATGTTGCTAGTTGTCTGTTGATAGACATTTCCTAATGGTCGGCCTAAACAGAACTGTGAGGCATTGTCTTGTCATCATTTGTATTCCTGGTGTCATAACTGAAAAGTTAGCAGACTTTATAGAAGTGGGAGATTGGGTGAAACAGTAATCCTTACATCGTCTCAGGATATCATAAATGCGTTATATTTAAAATGATACAGACCAAGAGGAGCTTTTTGGATCATTGCATCTCTTTTAAAAGAGATAATCAATTAGTCCCATTCCTCTACACTTTGCCCATTCAAATATTTCTCACATTTCCCATATGGTATTGAATTTGATTTCACCATTCTAAGGCAGTGCATTCAGTTGACAATTCACTGTGTTTATTTTATATAAAAGAAACTCCTGTTGTTTTATCTTAGGCTGGTCACCTTAAATCTATATCTCCTGGTTACCAACCCTCATGCCAGTGGACATAGGTTTTCCTTGTTTACACTACCAAAGCCGTTCATGATATGGAACACTTCTATTAAAAAGCTTCTCAACCTTCTCTGTTCCAAGAACAATCACAGCTTCTCTTATCTCTCCACAGAACTGAAGCACTTCAGCCTAATCCATCCATAAGTACCTGTAGTCTGTGAGGGGCTATAAGCATCTCTTTATCCTCACTGTAGGTCATTTCTCCATCTCTCTATTTTCTGTTGCTTCCCGCACAGCCAGATGTCCTCTAAACTGACATGTTATTTCCTGGTATTTCACTTTCAGCTGTCACTGTAATAATTGTAATGAGATGAACCTCATAGAATGAGTTCCCTGATTGGGGCTGTTGTCTGGTTCAATCAGGGAGCCCTGGCTGACAAATTAAAAAGAGGAATGTCCGATATTTTGGCACTCTGAAAGCAGGCTCTGAGGGAACAGGACCAGGGTCGAGGACATTCCATGTTTAAATAGAGAGTAACTTGGCGATGGGATGATTGATCTTCAGTGGTGACGAGAGTAAAGCATGTTCCTGAAGAGACTCACTCAAGCCAGTCGTCTTTGCGTTAGGGGTAAACATTTCTGGCATCATGGTGGTATTGGGAAGCTTGATTTGTTCGATTCTGCTGTGGAAGACTGGGCCCAGTATGAGGAAATAATGCTTTTCTTTTTAGGGAAATGACATTGGGGTAGATGTAAAGCAAAGAGAATTCTCACAGCTTGTGGACCTGTAGCTTTTTCAGTTATTCAGAGCCTAACTTTCCCTGAGGCACCAGATACTAAGCCTTTTCAAGAGTTGATTGATTTTGTTAAGGAATATTATAACCCAAGCGTCCTGTAATTCCAAGATACAATTGTTTTCACTCCGCAATTCGAGAACCAGGGGCATCCATGCTTGGGATTTTTGACTAGGTTAGGATGCGTGTTAGGGGCATGTGACTTTGATCTGACCCTTAATGAGATACTGAGAGACCATTTGGTATGTGGGACTAATGACGTAACTATGCAAAAGTGCCTACTAGCTGAAGCCCAAATGGACTTCAAACAGGGACTACAATTGGTTTTATCATTGGAAAATGTGACAAGTGGAGCATATGAGTTGCAGGGTATGCCATTGGAAGTGAACACCCTCACCAGCCCAGCCTAACCTGGGGAACACTGTTTGAGTGAAGGCGATTGCATAGCGTCATTCAGGACATATCAGCCCACAGCAAACCCCCCAAAACCAAGCCTCTGCCAAATGGTGAAAATTTTCTTCTGGATCCAGGCTAGCATTTTAATTGTAGCTGGACTTGAGACATCAAAGGAGTCTGATGAGACCTAAATGGGGTTAAAAAATTCATAGCTGATCTCTAGGAGAGTGTACACCCTGGAAAGTCCATCAATTCTTGTTTGGAATACTAAATTGATCAGCAAGATCCAAATCAGAACCAATCAAAATAAATGTAGAGAGTGACAGAGTGGTTCAGTGATTAGCATTACTGCCTCCCAACACCAGGGGCCTGGGTTCGATTCCACCCTCCTGTGTCTGTCCATGACCCAGTCAGCTAAAACTTCACTCCAAGAGCTCAAAATAAACATCTGGTTAAATGATCATCAGGTTCTAATGGAAGTTGATACCAATGTGGCCGTTTCAGTGATCACACAAACAGTCTTTAATGAAATTTGCTCCGGACTCGAACCATTAAATTTGCCCAAGATCTCAACCAGACTGAGAAACTATACCAGGGAACCTTTACAGATTAAGAGTTCACAGTTCTGGTCTTTATAAGAAGCAGCTGGTTCAGTGACTTTCGTAAAAGGTTTGGGCCCAGGCTTAATAGGGTTAATTGGTTGAGAGAGATTCACCTATATTGGCTCAACATTTTTTGATTAGGAAATGGCTGCCTGAGTGAAGTCCTAATCACTCAAATCTTTCAGAAAGATTAAGGGATTATCAAAGGAGCTAAGGGCCATCTTGCATGTTGGCCAGGAAGCAATTCTGCAAAGGTCACCTAGTGCCATTTTCCTTATGGACAAAAGTAGAGGCAGAAGGCTGGAAAACAAAGGAATCATCAAACCAGTCCAGTTGTGGAATGAGCAGCACTGGTCATACCAATTGTGAAGCCTGATGGGTTTGTTCACCTTTGTGGGGATTATAAACAAATGGTAAATCGCTTTTTGCAGCTGGATAAATACCCAATTCCTTGCATAGAGGATTTATACATGAAGCTTGCAGCAGGGGGCACTGTCCTTCATAAACCTGGACATGAGCCATGCATACTTTCAGTTCGTAGTGAGATGAGGATTCCCAGAAGTATGCTACAATTAATACCCATAAGGATTTGAACCAATATATGAAACTACCATTTGGGGGTATTGTCAGCCTGTGGCATTTTTCAGTGGTCAATGGAAAACATTTTTCAATGTTTACTTCAGGTGGCCATTTAGATGACACGTTGGACATGGTCCTTAGATTGTTGTCCCAGACGGATGTACACTTTCGAAGGAAAAATGTTCCAGACATTCCAAGTGATTAACTTGGACTACAGAGTCAACAAAACTGGGTTACACCCATTGGAAGATAAAGTGAGGATGATCAAAGGTGTCCTAGCTCCAATGTCTGTACCAGAGCTTAGATCTTTCCTTGGGCCAGTGAAATATTATGGAAAGTTCATGTATAACCTGGCCTCCATCCTAACATCTTTGCATCAACTCCTAAAAAAGGGTTAACCTTGGAAATGGTCATGGAGCCAAGCCGTAGCTTTCAGAGAAGTGAAGAAACAGCTAATCATCCTCTAATGTGTTGGCACATTATGATCCCAAGCAAAATCTGATATTGACATGCAATGTCTTCTCATACGGCATCAAGGTATTATTAGCTCATAGGTTGCCCAATGGAGAGAAACACCCGCTAGTGTATTCATCCAAGACTTTGGATAATGAAGAACATAAATACACCCAGATAGGGAACGAAGGTTTGGTGGTTGTATTTGGAGTTGGGAAGTTCCACCTTTATGGATGTAAATTTGTAATAATAATGGATCATAAATCTCTACTAGGTCTACTTAAAGAGAGCAAGGCAGTGTCACCTATTGCTTCAGACCAAATTGAGTGGTGGGCTCCAATACTAAATGCATATACTTACAAGATGGAACACCACCTGGGAGGCCATGTAGCTTTTGCAGATGTACTGACCTGCTTCCTGCTGGCAGATACACCACCAGTGGTACTGTCACTGGAAGAGTGTGCAATGATTTTAAATTTTTTGGACATGCTTTCAATTATAGCTGACAATATCAGACTTTGGATGCAGAAAGATCCAGTCCTGGCAAAAGCTGCAACAGCTGGTGGTAAGAGGGGAAACCAAAGAGACTTTACAACCAGAATTGAAACCTTTTGGGATCCAGAGACACCAGATCACAGTAGAGAACGGTGTATTATGACAGGGAGCAGGAGTGATTATCCCAAGCAAAGCTCACTGCCAGATACTGGCTGAAATCTACCAGGGTCATCCAGGGGTCTCCAACATGATGATGTTGGTAAGAAGATATTTCTATGGCCAGGATTGGATACAGACGCAACCATGTTGGTGGGGCAGTGCCCAGAGTGCCAACAAGGAGAACAATTACTGCCAGCAGTTTCCCCGTATATGCAGGAATGACCAGGTAAGCCCTGGACTCAGTTACACTTCAACTATGCACATCCTTTCATAGACTCAATGTCCTTGGTCATTGTAGATGCCTACTCAAAGTAGTTGGACATGCATAGTGTTCATTCGTCAAACACTGAGACAGCGATAGAAAAACCGCGCACATCTTTTCCAATACACAGACTCATGGAAATATTGATCACAGATAATGGCTGCAAGAAGCAAGGTCCTGTGCAGTACACATTGCCTGTATCAGACACAGTCGGTGGAAGCTGAAAATGTGTTGCTGGAAAAGCGCAGCAGGTCAGGCAGCATCCAAGGAACAGGAAATTCGACGTTTCGGGCATAAGCCCTTCTTCAGGAATTCCTGAAGAAGGGCTTATGTCCGAAACGTCGAATTTCCTGTTCCTTGAATGCTGCCTGACCTGCAGCGCTTTTCCAGCAACACATTTTCAGCTCTGATCTCCAGCATCTGCTGACCTCACTTTATCCTCCACAGAGTCGGTCGACCCTGACACAGTGCTAAAATACCCCTGGAGATGCTACAAAAGAAAGGAATGGACTATGTCCTCAGACACAGAGTGGGAGGGATGTAATAATTGTGATGAGGTCAATCAGGTGGACCTCATAGAATATGAGGCAAAAGTGAGGACTGTAGATGCTGGAAACCAGAGTTTACATTAGAGTGGTGCTGGAAAATCACAGCAGGTCAGGCAGCATCCAAGGAGCAGAGAAATCATGAAGGACTTTTGCCCGAAATGTCGATTTTCCTGCTCCTCGATTCTGTCTGACCTGCTATGCTCATGGAATATGAGTTCCTTGATTGGGGCTGTTAATCTGTTCCAATGAGGGAGCCCTGGCTGACAAATAAAAAGCAGAGTATTTATCACACAGCATTGCCTTTTGATGTGAAGGGCACTGCTTGTCACTGGCCATTCAGGTGTTTTCCTATCTTCCTGGTAGTGGAAATTGAATAAAGATTCGTGCACCTTGTGTCTCTCACTGTGTCTTATACAAAATAAAAAATAATAAACAGGAGTGTCAGAGGGTCTGTCCAGTCTGAGAGCTGGCTCTGAGGGAACTGGATTAGTGTCAAGTACTATGCACGTGTAAATAAAGGGTGACTTTGTGATGGGATACCGGCCTCTGTGAAGTTATTTCATGGAGCATAATCCAGAATATTTGGTAGTGGGTAAAAAGAACAAGAACAAGGTTTAAAAGATTGTGATTTGTGAAAAAAAGCAGAGTATAAGGGCACTGCTTGTCACTGGCCACTTGGATGTTTCTTTTCTTCGTGGTGATGGAAACTGAATAAAGATTCATGCACCTTGTGTCTTTCACTGTGTCTCACACCTGCACACACATGGGTGCGGGGGAATAAATAAGTACTACTGCAATTAGGCAGTAGTTTAAGAAAAAAAAAGGAGTATCAGAGGTTCTTTCACTAAAGAAAGAAGAAAAAAGATTTTAAAAAGTGTCCTGATGTTCTGCTCACTCTTAAAAAAAAGAAAAAAGAATGCGGGGTATCAGACATTCTGACATTCTGAGAGCTGGCTAGTGTCAAGGACTTTCCACATGTAAATGAAGGGTGACTTGGTGATGGATACTGACTGCTGTGGAGTTATTTCAGTCACCAACACAATATTCTCACCTCACCTTCTCCAGTTCTTGCATTTATTCCACCCCTTCACTTCAGCCCATGAGATGCTGGAACTCCTACAGGAAAAAAGTATTGGTTCTTTGCTCTGCTCAGTTGATTCTCAAGACAATTTACTGGAGTCATATTTCAATATCTGTAATCCATTCATATCAGCCTTACAGCTCACACCATACCGTGCAATGCTCCGTACCAGGGGCATTTCATGTTGTTTTCAATTACAGGCTAACGTTAGATGCCATCCGTCCTCCCTGCAATGATTAATAAATCTCTTCTGTGCCCTCTCCTTGGCCTTTCTGAAGTACAGTACGCATTATTGGGCACATGCCCCAGCTGGTATTAAGCCAGCTTCCTTCAGGCTGAGCAGAGCTTCTTCAGTTTTGCACTCCACCCCTCCATTAATAAAGCTTTTTTTTAGTGCTTTTCTCAACTTCTTTGAAAAGCTTTGTCCCACTTTTTTTTCATTCATTCATGGGGACATGGGTGTTTCTGGCTGGTGCATCCCTAGCCGGCTTTGAAAAAGTGGTGATAAGTTGCCTTCTTGAATTTCTGCAGTCCATGTGCTGTACATTGACTCACAATGCTGTTAGGGAGGGAATTCCAGGATTTTGATCAGTTGACAGTAAAGGAAGAGCGATATAATTGCGATGGTGAGTGACTTGGAGGGGAACTTGCAGGGAGTGGTGTTCCCATGTATCTGCTGCCTTTGTTCTTCTAGATAGAAATGGTCATGGGTTTGGAAAGTGCCATCTAAGGATCTTTGGACAAATAAAAACTATCTGGAGTTAACTAATATTATTAAAGGAAGAGCTACATCAATCTATTTTGATTTAAACCTATTTTCAATAGCCAGTTTTATTCAGTTTGTCCATTCTGTTAGAGTTGTTTGGTAATTTGATACAGTCCTCCTCAATACTGACCATTCCTCCCAATTTGGTGCTATCTGAAAGTTTTAAAAGTTGTGGTTTTCCTCATGTAATGGTTTGTTAATTGTCAATGAATTATTAATGTAAAGTGTGAATATCACTGATCCTTGTGCAATATCACCTCCCATCTGGAAGGACTTTGAATAACCATCTACCCTTTGCTTCCACTCTCTGCTCTCTGTCTTACAGTTAGCGAGCAAATCCATTGCCCTTGTACCTGACTGATAGTATTTTGACCTTTTTCATTAGCCCAATAGTCTACACCTTATTGAAGGCCTTTGGAAAATCAAGATAAATTGCAGTTCCATCACCATTATTGAGCCTCTCTCATACCTCAAAATATTCCATTAGGTTGGGCAAGCAACACTTTCCATTTTGAAATCCTTGCTAACTTAATTGTAATATTTCTTATTTCTAGATATTCTTCAAGTAAACACTTTAGTCTGTAATTTTTTTCCCACCACAGATACAAAGCTAACTTCTCTGTAATTCCCTTAACATGTTCAGGCCCCCTTATTAAATATAGGAATTATATTAGCTATTTGATAGACTTTGGATCTATACCTTTCCTAGTAGATTACTAACTATGTGTACAATGCCTGCCATTCTTCCCTAGATTATTGTATGATACTTTGACGTATGTGAGTGTTATCAGGGGTTTTATACTCCTTCAGTTTGTTTAGTTTATTCATTACATCCCCGTTTATTTTATCTTAACTGCACTTATTGAATGATGATATGAATAATTCAATATCATTTCTACTTGTTCCATCTATCTTGTAAATATCAAAGTGAAATAATGACACAATATTTCTGTCATCCCTCTATTGTTACCCACACTATTATCTTAATGGCCTAATTCCCATTATAGCCTTATTTTCCTATTTTATTATGTTTTTTTAATTCTTTGATAATTTAAATTAATGTTTCCTCCTTACCTTCCTTTTTTTACTTATTTCCTAATCTCTTAATATCCCCTCCTATAATGAGCTCCTCTGCTCACTGTGCACTTAACATCTGCCTTATTCATAACTCACAATTGTTCCCTTATGTTTTATGTTTATCAATGCAGTCTCATTAATATTTTGCTTCTTTTTTCTTTTAGTGGAATACATTATAATGCATTCTGAACATCATTTGAAATGTTTCCATGCTGATGTACATTATCGTTTGCCAATATGGTTGCTCATTTTATTTTCCCAGGTTCTATTTTCAGCCTCTTCAGTTTCTCCACTTTGTTTTCATTGAACTTATGCTCTTCTCAGCCATTATCTTAAACAGTATTGTACTATGGCCTAGCCATTATCCTACTTTTTTTTAATAGAATCCCTACAGTGTGGAAACAGGCCCTTCGACCCAATAAGTCCACACTAACCCTCCAAAAAGCAACCCACCCAGACCCATTCCCCTCTCCTCTTATCCTACACTTAACCCTGACTAATACACCTAACCTACATATCCATGAACACTATGGGCAATTTAGCATGGCCAATTCGCCTAAACTGCACATCTTTGGACTGTGGGAGGAAACCGGAACACCCGGAGGAAACCTATGCTGACATGGGGAGAACGTGCAAACTCCACACAGACAGGCACCCCAGCCTGGAGTCGAACCCGGGTCCCTGGCGCTGTGAGGCAGCAGTGCTAACCACTGTGATGCCCACAAGTTTTTCCATTTGCGTAGTTCATTCAACATTCACCACCTCTCACTAAATGCATGAATGATTTATTGTCACACATATCTAGGGAGATGTAGTGAAAAGTGTTCTGTCACCATGATGTGGTGCCATTTTGAGCTACAAAAGAATTTTTTTAAAAGTACAAATCTCATCAGCTGGAGTCCCAAACATGGCTCCAGAACTTCTGCAAAGTGCCCGTTCTGAGCCCTACTGCAGCCAGAAACCACAGCTCTAGGTACCGACACTGCCACACTCGGTGACTGTCACTGCCAAGAGTCCAAGCATCGGGCCAGGACGCTCCTCTCCAACATTGCTGCAGCTGCCGTCCCACTGCCATTCCAGGAATCCTGACATCGGACCTAGGAGCCAGGTGTTACTGCCAGCACCGCTCTGGACTTGACATCTTACATGTTATTTCTGTCCTGAATACTCAGCTTTTTAAAAATATATGTTATTACACTGTGATGGAAACTAGAAAGTGTTTAAATATGCTTTTGTGGATTTCTGAAAATGGAAGGTATTGTTTCTTTCTAGTTTCCATCACTTATTACAGAAATGCTAAGTCATTATAATCTGGGATTTTTCACAGTAGAGAATAAATTTATTTGACTCAAAGGATTTTGGCTGTGGTAGGAAGATTATAAGCAATTTGGGTTGACGTAATGGTTAAGCTACATATCGCATGAAATACTAGATACGGGCAAAGGGTTCAAACTAGCATTGATCAGTATTTCCAATTAAGGCTGATTAATATGTCATTTTGCAGATTCAAGGGTGAGTGACTTTAAAAAATTACTTAAGCAAGCTGATCCAAACAGCTGAATTAATCTTCTTGGGTTGCTCACTAATTGTTATGACACCTTTGTGGAATTTCATTGGTTCATAACAGATATTTCTCGTTTTATCCAGATTAGAAACTTTCCAAAAGAGTAGAAGGTTGAGGGAGAATATAAAAATCTTTGGCTGCAGGTTTTAAAAAAACTGAGATGGTTAGAATTGGAAGTTGGATGACTTAAGAAATTGTTTAATTAAGCAGAAAAGTTGAAAAAGACCATAAAATTGCTGATTAATAGCTTATACATCCAAGGCAAAAATGACTCGATGCCAATTTCAGGATCCATTCCGGTGATGTAATCTTAGTTGACACTTCAGATTATTATGGGGATAGTGAGATATGATCAGAAAATGTGACAGTTCAAAGTGCTGCTATTTGGTTTTCCCACCATTCAAGGGCCAGTTCCAATAGTCACCTTTGCGAACACTTAATGCCACACTTACCTCGAGAATGAAAATTCTGTTCCCAGAGACGATGTGCTGATTGTTTCCAAACCCAGCTTCAGGGTGTTTATGGTTTGACATGACTCCAAGATTTTAACCATTAGGTAGCCAAAAGAGACCTGGGCTGATGTTCACGCTTCCCTAACTCCGGATTAGAGGAGGAAAGGAGTTTACAGCCTCACAATAAGGAATCGGCCATTTAAGACCCAAGAGGTGGAGGAATGTCTTTGCTCAAAGTGCTGTAAATCTTGGGCATTCTCTATCTCAAATTATTGTGGATACTCACTTATTGAATAGATGCTCAAAAGGTGACCCAAGTGGAATTAAAGGATGTGGGGTCACAGCAGGATAGTGGTGCTGAGGTGGAGGATGAGCCATAATTTTGTGGAATGTCAGAGAAAATTTGAGGCAATGAATGAATGGCCTCCTCCTCCTTCTATTTCTTATATTCTTAGATAAATGGAATCATATTTAAATCCTAACATGCACTATATACCCTAATTGCAGTTGAAAGAATTATTAACGTCATGACCTACAGGAATGAAAACCAAGAAGCATCACATTTATTTCTTGCAGAAAAGTAGTAAACTCATTAAATGTTTTAATTAGCTTTTTGAATATAAATAAGTATACTTTTTCATGCAGATATAGTACTGGTGTATTTTCATTTGTTGTGCTCTGTACCTTGGTGTTCATAGATACAGCTTCTATTACAGAAACAGTTTGGGACTCGGTGATACCATCAAATGTTTCCATGGCAACTGCTCGGGCTGATCTAAATTGTGACCACAATCACACTTAAGCTCTCTGCAGGACGGCAAATCTCCTTCAAGGGGCAGCTGTCTCCTTTAGTGCATTGATGCAAGTGTAATTTTTAACCCCCTGTTAACAACTGTGTTATGCCGCAATGTATGTTCAACTGACTATTGAAGATACAGGTAAATACGGTGTATGTTTACATGCAGTTCTGTTGAGTTTCTGCTGTGGCTGAAGAACTCTCTCTCACCTCTGATTTACAAGAGTTAGAGTTTCACACAAGTACTTGAGGACAATAGAGGGACCTGGGGTGCACGTACACAATTCTTTGAAGTCTGCTTCACATACAGACATGGTGGTTAAAAAGGCATTTAGCACGCTTGCCTTCATTGCTCAGTCATTTGTGCATTGAAGTTGGGATCTGACAGGACAGTGGCGAGGCCTCTTCTGGAATATTGTGTTCAGTTCCGATATTATAAAGCTGAAGAGGGTTCAGAAGAGATTTATTAGAATGTTGCTGGGTATGGAAGGTTTGATCTATAAAGAAAGGCTGAATAGGCTGTGACGTTTTTCACTGGAATGTAGGAAGTTGAGGAACGACCTTATACAAGTTTGTCACGATTGTGGGTATGTTCGCCGAGCTGGAAAGTTGATTTTCAGACATTTCGTCCCCTGTCTCGGAGACATCTTCAGTGCTTTGGAGCCTCCTGTGAAGTGCTGCTGTACTGTGTCTCCTGGAATTTATTTGGTTCTGTTCCTGCCGTTTTCAGTTGTTCAACCAGCTGTACCTAGTAGCCATACATACATACAGTTGACAAGGACCACAAAGTCGACTGAGACAACACGATGGCACAACCCAGAGGAAACCCACTCAGACACAGGGGATCATGTGCAAACTCCACAGACTGTCACCTGAGGCTGGAATCAAACCCAGGACCCTGGTGTTGTGAGGCAGCAGTGCTAAGCACTGAGCCACCGTGCCACCACAGTCATTACAGCTTTGGCTTATCTCTTCCCCAAAGACAGTTGACAGCAGACAACTCCCAGTTTACTTTGACTTGCTTTTTTTTTGAGTCCCAGGAGGTCATGTGGCAAATCCTTTGGAAGTCAACAGTTGTCCAAGTCTTCCATCTTACAATTTGCACAATCCATGAACCTCTATGTCTTTCTAACAACAAAATAACATCAAGTACAGGTCAATTAAACAATTGAATTGAAGATACTTGCATAATCAAAGGTGCAAACTATAATCTGAAACGGAAATTATTGATTATAGCTTTGAAAAATGCAAATGAAAAAGTAGGATCAGTGTCTGAAGTAGATGTATCTAATCTAGTTGGACACTCAGTCATTGAATATATTCATAACAGATGTCAGGCTTTTGGGTATTAAAGAAATCAGGGGATATGGTGACATCGCAAATGGGTGGAGTTGAGATTCAAGATCAACCATGATCTCACTGAATGGGCTGAGGGGCTTAAAGAAACATTTGCATTTCTTTACCACCATTCACAACAGCTGGACATCGCAAAGCACATTTTGGTTGATGACGTATTTTTGTCAAGTGCAGTCACTGTAGGAAACTCGGCTGCCAGTTTGCGGTCAGAAGGCTCCCATGTTAATGATCAGAAGACCTGCTTGAGGAATCAATCCTGGTCAGAACAATGAGGGGGAACTCCCCTAAACTTTGTTTAAAAAAAGATGCCATTCATCTGACAGTGTGGGCAAGGCCTCATTTGAACATAGAACATAGCACAGTACAGCACAGGAAGGACCCTTTGGCCCAAGATGATGTGCCAAACATGATGCCAAATTAAACTTTTGCCTGCCCTTGGTTAGAGAGTCAGAGATATACAGCATGGAAAACAACCCTTCAGTCCAACTCATTCATGCCAACTATACATCCTAAATTAATCTAGTCCCATTTGCCAGCATTTGGCAGATATCCCTCTAAACCTTTCCCATTCATATGCCCAGCCAGATGCCTTTTAAATGTTGTAAATTGTATCAGCCTCCACCACTTCCTCTGGCAGCTCACTCCATACATACACAACCCTTTGCTTGAAACTTTCCGCCTCTCACCTTAAATGCATCCCCCCACCCCCAGTATTAGATATTCTGAGAACAAGATTCTGACTGTCATCTCAACTGAAAGACAGTATGTCAGTACTGCAGAAGGAGTGATTAGATTAGATTACCTACAGTGTGGAAACAGGCCCTTCGGCCCAACTAGTCCACACCAACCCTCCGAAGTGTAACCCATTCCCCCTAACTAATGCACCTAACTCTACAGACAGACAATTTAGCATGACCAATTCACCTGACCTGCACATCTTTGTGACTGTGGGAGGACACCCATACAGACATGGAGAATGTGCAAACTCCATAGACAGTTGCCTGAGGCTGGAATTGAACCCAGGTCCTGGTGCTGTGAGGCAGTCATGCTAACCACTGAGCCACCCTAGATTTTGTCCTTTGGGTGTATGAAAGAGTGCTAAACTCACTATTCTCCACTTTAGAGATTACAGTGCAACTCATTGAGCAACACAACCTTTTTCCTAGCTCCCACGTCTAGCATTTTTATTAATTTATTATCCTTTATATAAAATTTTGTAATTTTAATCTTAATATAAATTTGTATCAGCTTTTACCTCAAATTTGCAATTTCAATTGGACAAACCAACATTTGTTTCCTTCACCAAATGCCATTGATAATCTCACAGTGAGCTGCATTTGTGAAATGTTGTAACCCTTGGACTCTACATACGCCCACAGTGCCTACAGAGGGGTTGTTCTAAGATTTTGATCCAGTAACAACAAAGAAACCATATTATACTTCCAGGACAAGGTGGTGTGGGGCTCGGAAGGGATCATGTCAGTGGTGATGTTCCCATACGCCTGGCGACCTTGTCCTTCGAGAAGGGAAAAACAATCCTCACCTCTGAAGGTGCATTTTCTGTAGTAGTTTTTATGTCTCTATTTAACAGAAATCAAATTTAAATGTTGGCAATTTCAAAATCGAATGCATGGACTCCATCTACTGGCCATTCAGTGTAGTGCACTTGTAACTTCTTAATGATAGGAAGAACTTTAATTTATATAATTCATATCTTGACCCAAGAGAATCCGAAACTACATCCCAGTCAAATAAGTACTTTCTTTTCAATGAATGTTTACTCATATATAGAGAAATGCAGCAGCTAGATTGCAAACAGCAAAGCCATATAAAAACAATCTTACAATATCTAGATTATCGTTTTAGTGATGTTGGTTGAACAATAAATATAATTCGAGATAGTGCCAGGGCATATGTTTGAATCCACCGGAGATAAACAGGGCCTGAATTCCAAAATGTTGCCCCCTAACCTTGTAGCATTTACTTGGTAGTGGCCCTCCCTCTGACATGACAGTGCGCTCTCAGTTGGAATGATGCCAACCAATATTACTGTTGAACAAATCAGGTTCCACAGTGTAACCTGTGATAACGGATTTTCGTCATTTAATGTGGCTTTGGCTGCAAAATAAGAAAGAATCAGGTCCAGATTTTCTTTGACAATAAGACAGATGTTTATTACATTAATAAAAAGGTAAAATAAAACAAACCAAGCTATCTGAATTTAGAACACAATGCAAAAGGTTTTAAAACACAGTAAAGAAAAATATCACCTATTCCTCACACCATTATTTTACAGGCTTCAAAATCCAGAGTATCTGCGCTTCCCTATTGAATAGTTAGGTTTGACTTTATTGTCCTCCATCCTGTCCTGTAGACTGTAAAGTCTTCTTAAATGTATACTCAGTCATAGAATGATACAACACAGAAACATACCTTTCAGTCCAACTCATCCATTCAAACAAGTTTCCAAAACTAAACTAGTCCTTATGGCCCATCCCTCTCGAAACCTTTCCCATTCATGCACCTGTCCAAGTGTCTTTTAAATGTTGTAACTGTAACTGCACGTACCTACCATCTCTGGGAGTTCATTTCACATCGAGGTTGGTTCACGTGTAAAGTTGCCCCTCAGGTCCCTCTTAAATATTTCTCCTTTCACTTTAAAAATATGGCCCCGAGTTTTGAACTCACCCACCCTCGGGAAAAAGACTTTTGCTATTCACCTTATGATTTTATAAATCTCAATACATCACCCCTCCACCTCTTACTCTCCAGTGAAGAAAGTCCCAGTCTATCCAGCCTATTATAACTCAAACCCTCTAATCCTACAGCTGGGCGACCAGAACTCCACACAGTACTCATGATCTTGAACACTAATAAAATTATGCTTAACATTTCCCTGAAATATGTAAACCAATATCAGCTTTGTTGGTGTTTTCAGTTGACTGATATCCAGTATCACTGATACCTCACCAGTACAGACGATATGCAGCACAGAAGCTGATCAACTCAATCTATCCATACTCCACTTGACCTTCTCCTATCCTTTTTTCATCTAAATCTATTCTGTCTTCATTCCCTTCTCCCTCAGACACTTGTCTAGTTTCCTCTTAATGCACCCTGCGCTAACAAAATCCACATTCTCTCCATACTTTGAGTAAAGAGGTTTCTTCTGAATTCCCAACGGATTTCTTAGGGACAATCAATGGCTTCTAATTACATCCTACTCCACAAGAGGAAACATTCTCTCTTGAACCATGTTATCAAAATTATCCACCATTTTAAGACCTTAACCGGGTCACCTCTCAGCTTTCTTTTTTCAAAGATAGAAGAGACCCAGCCTCTCAATCCTTTCCTGATAAGTAAACCCATCCGCTCTGATCTCATCCTGGTCAATCTCCACTCTACCCTTTCGGTACTTCTGTATCATTTTGTTAATTTGCTGATGACCAATGCATGCAATACTCTTAAATGCAAGGTCAATTTTTGACACATCTTTAGGTATAAATAAATGAAAAGTAGCTAAGTTATACTATCTAGAAATAAAACCAAGTGCTTGGTTTATTTACCGTATGACTTTGCCAGCCTATGACACAATTTTAATGATTAGTGTATTTTGTGAGACCCCTTTGACCTTGCAGGCCATCTAGACTGATATTTTCTAAGTAATGAGTGAATCCCCTATTCTTCCCAAAATGTACCTCACATTGAGCTGTGTTGAATTTCATTTGTTAATTGTTTGTCCGTTACACAAGTTTATTAATGATCTTGTTGGAACTTGTTTCAATCCTCCTCAGCATTGACTCTTCCCTGTTCTATCTGTTGTCATCCAAATATTTGAATATTCAATTTTTGATTCCAAAGTCCAAATTGTAGATAAAAATGGTGAATAGTCATCTCAGCAATGATGCTTATGGAACACTATATCACAAGGTTTGCTCATCTTAAGAGCTTCCTTCTATTTCCATTCTGTTTTCCGCCTTGAAGATCACCAAGGCCCCTCTGATAGCACCTTCCAAACCCACAACCTCCACCGTCCAAAAGGACAAAGGGCAGCCAACATATGGGGACACCACCCCATTTGGTTAGACTTTCTCAGCTTTCAATCTCTTGCCACTTTCTAACCAAACGCTCCTGGGCTGGAGAATGTACAAACTAACTCTCTACAAGATCTCATATTCCCTAAATTGCTTTATAGGAGTAAAACTAGACTTGTTTCTCACTCCAGTCAGGGCTCCTTCAAAACTGATCAAAAACTTCCAATCACAATGCTTCCTCGGCTAAACATCAATCCATTCATGATTTTCCTACACCAAAAACAAGCTAATGGCTCTCAATGTTTATACTTCTGGTGGTAAACCTTACACATTAACAATCTCCTATTAGATTAGATTAGATTACTTACAGTGTGGAAACAGGCCCTTCGGCCCAACAAGTCCACACCGACCCACCGAAGCGCAACCCCACCCATACCCCTACATATACCCCTTACCTAACACTACGGGCAATTTAGCATGGCCAATTCACCTGACCCGCACATCTTTGGACTGTGGGAGGAAACCGGAGCACCCGGAGGAAACCCACACAGACACAGGGAGAACGTGCAAACTCCACACAGTCAGTCGCCTGAGGCGGGAATTGAACCCAGGTCCCTGGCGCTGTGAGGCAGCAGTGCTAACCACTGTGCCACCGTGCCGCCCTTAAACAGCCCAGAAGTCCCAGCTCAGTGGATTAGATCAATGTTCTGGAAAAGGAGACTGGAAAGGCCCTTTCTTAAACAAAACTTACAAAAATGACCAACTCCCATAAGTCACAAGTTTGAAATCCAAACTTAAAATGAAATTAATATATGCAAATCATATACCTAGTGCAGTGCTCTCTCTAGACTGATTTTCTGACCGCACAATGCACCCTCAGTGGTCCTCAAAATTGCTCAATTGTTTCTAACCATACTTTACAAACAACAGATCTTGACACCAAGTGTATAACAATCAAAAACTAACAATTTATTATTAATGTAACTATAGCAACAAGAGTAGAGAGTGTGGTGCTGGAAAAGCACAGGTTAGGCAGCATCTGAGGATCAGGAGAATCAATGTTTTAGGCAAAAGCCCTTCATCAGGAATCAGGTTTGTGAGCCAAGGGTGTGGACAGATAAATGGGAGGGGCTGGGGCTAACTGAGAATGTGATAAGTAGATGATAAAGATGGGAGTAATGGAGATAGGTCAGAGAGGGAGGATAGAGCAGATACATGGGATGGAAGACGGACAGGTAGGACAGGTCATGAGGGCGGTGCCAACTTGGAAGGTCGGATCTGGGAATAAAGTGGGGGAAGGGGAAATGAGGAAACCTATGAAATCCACATTGAACCTGTGCAGTTGGAGTCCCAAGGCGGAAGATGAGGCGTTCTTTCTCCAGGCGTTGGGTGGTTAGGGAGTGGCAATGGAGGAGGCCCAGCGCCTGCATGTCCTTGGAGGAGTGGGAGGGGGAGTTGATGTGTTCAGCTACAGGGCAGTGGGAGTCTTTGGTGCAGATGTCCCGAAAATGTTCTCTGAAACGTTCAGCAAGTGGGCATCCTGTCTCCCCAATGTAAAAGGAGACCACATCGGAAGCAACGGATACAGTAAATGACATGTGTGCAAGTGCAAATAAAACTTCGAGTTCCACCACAGAACACACCACATTGTCTCCTTCTTTATTCCTAATGAAGGGCTTTTGCCTGACATGTTGATTCTCCTGCTCCTCAGATGCTGCCTGACCTGCTAGGCTTTTCCAGCACCACACTCTTGACTCTGATCTCCACCATCTATAAGTCCTCACTTTCTCCTAGTTGAACATAAGCAACAAGGCAATCCAATTAATATCTTAGTCCAATCTTCTTTAATCATAATTCCTCCCCACCAACTAACACACTGACAGGCAGATAAGGGATAAATTAAAGAAAGTAAAAGATTTGTAATTTGCCAGTTTGATAACCATTTCAATGATGAATACCAATTCGTGAAATCCTTGGACTTTGGGTTGTATTGCAGGCACGTGGAGCTATATATCTTGCTTGAACTCCAAACCCACCGGTTGATGCAAACACCCATCCCTGACATATCAGGATTTTTTTCTCAGAGCATTCAACAAGTTGAAGACTGGAGTGAAGTCAGAGAAAGAGCAAAACAGTAGCAATACTATCCAGAAGCCTTTAAAACACTGAACTTCCAGCTGTTCAAAACCCATTCAGAGCCAGTTCACTTTCTATTTTCTCTTCTTTTTTCAACATTCCCTGCGGTTAGCTGGCCAGCAGGTCCTCCCTTGATTGACCAATTCAACATCCAAACACATTTATATGCAGAATTGTCTATAGTATTCTTGCAGTAGTAATTATGTTATTTTTCCAGGCCAGTTCTCAATGGTAGAATAACTTACCATTCTGTTTTTTTTTTAAAAAGCAAGCTGGTTTTTGAAGTTTACTTCTCAACTTCAACTCTCACTTCCAAACCAAAAAGTGAGAAAAGAATAAAAAGAAAATATTGATTGTCTCAACAGTCAGCAACATACAGTTTCCCTGGATTGTCACATCCTGATGATATCCTTGCAAATGATGGAACATTCTGGAACAGTTATAAGCAGTTTTGGCGCCAATATAAGCAATTTCAAGGAAGATGCTTTGAAGTGGCTTGTCAAAGTCCACAATCGCTTTGTCTCTTCCAAAGGAGATATTAATTAAAATGCTCAGAAATAAAAATCAACAGCCAGGTGCCTGTTCTCCATCTGCATGAAGCATTGGTCCATTTGTTTAAGTGCCCTGGATGTAAATACAACTAGTGTCTTTGCTACACAAGGGTTGTTCCAGGTTCTGTAAAACTGACATCATACTGCAAGACTACATAGAGTCATACAGATGTACAGCATGGAAACAGACCCTTCGGTCCAACTTATCCATGCCTACCAGATATTCGAAATTAGTCTAGTCCCACAATGCTCCTACCCCTCTAAACCCTTTCTATTCATAAATTATCCAGATGCCTCCACCATTTCCTCTGGCAGCTCAGAGCATACATGCACCATTATCTTGAAAAAAATTGCCCCGAGGTCCCTTTTAAATATTTCCCTTCTCACTTTAAACCACTAGTTCTGGACTCCCCCAACCCAGGGAAAAGACTGTCTATTTATCCTATCCATACCCCTCATGATTTTCTAAACCTCTATGAGGTCACCAGTCAACCTTTGACGCTCCAGGGAAAACAGCCCTAACCTATTCAGCCTCTCCCTATAGATCAAACCCTCTAACCCTGGCAACACCCTTGTAAATCTTTGGCATCAGAAAGCCTCAGCTGCGATTGCCATCACTAGATGTTTACTTCTAGTGAAAACTGCTTCTTGTTCTGTATCAAATAAGTGGGACTAGTTTTAGTTTGGGGAACTTGGTCAGCATGAAAGGTCTGTTTCTGTGCTGTAAGACTCGAATGACTAAGTATCACCACATATTCTTATGACCGGAGGCTGGCACTGTCATTGTAGTCCCCACTGCTATATAGGTCATGACAAAAAATAAACAAACATACTTTTACCAGTTATTGAGGCAAACAATTATCTGCATCAAATTTCTTAATAAACATAATTGTTTGTTACCAAAACAAAATGTATTCAATAAAGATGTAATAATTGGTTAAAATAACATAGATGTGTACCTGCTTAAACCACAACATTTCCTAGAACAACACAAATTTCTTTCTCTTCAGGAAAAGAGAAAGAAAAACAGATTTTTTGCAGAGATTGGCCAATGTGTTTTATTTTCAGAGAGCCAATGTCTCAGTCTTGAAAGGAATAAAGCATAGGAGGTTCCAGGGTCTTGTGCTCTGATGTTCTGACATTATGATGAAGTCAGCAATTATTCACAGGTGTCTGTAAAGTCTTGCAGGCACAGCTTGTACTGCCAATGTAACCTTGGGGTGTTTCTTCAATCACTTTTTTAAAAAAAAGGCTTCATCCTCAACTCAACAAAAGGGTTTCTTTTTCAGAAAAGAGACAATTCAGCTGGGGAGTTTGTTTTTAACTGAGCTTTCCTCCAACTGAGCTTATTCTTGACTCGCTTCCCTCCAAATGACTCAGATCAAACAAGTGCTTCTTCAAGACAATCAATCACAATTCAGAAAAGCCCTAACAGGATCTACAGGAAAGCAATTATTATCAATCATGTGATTGAGGAAACTTCTGTTTAAAAAAATTCTCCAATATTCAGTGAGCTTTCAAAGACCTCCTTTAAAGAAATTATTTCCAGAAAATATGAAAATCAACTTGCTATAATTTTTCAAAACTTAAGACCTCCAAAGCAATATTACATTCATAGAGTTTTACAGTAAATAAAGAAGCAATGTGAGGTAGTACCAGACATCAGACAGTAAGCATTTTTCAACAACCTTCTAAGCAGTGAGCTTAATAAAAGATTCACTCTCTGATGAAAAACTAGGTAAGAATATTGCCAAATACTTCACCAATCCAAGAAATTTTTGCATTGCTTCACATGTCAATCATTGCATCTCAGCTCTAGCCTTCACCTTGTTAGGATACGGATGAAGTCCCTTTCTCTGTCAGTATACAACCTATGTATTTGACTTCAGGAATCTTCAGTTGCATTTTTTTTTCTTATTCAGCATTTGGTTCCTCTGAGGAGTTCTGCCAAGCAGTCACATTAGATAGTGATCATGTTCTGTGCTGGCTTATTCCATTGTACCTCCACATCTAGATTTGCAGATCATTCACAATAGCTTCCGACCTGGGAAGATCATCAGCTATTTTATGCTGTCTGTGTTGATACTCTTCTAGAGCAGTGGACACACTAAATGGTACATGCAACAAACTATACCTTGTGAATGGCATTCAGAACATAATTAGAAAACTGTTGTGTTCATCCAGCTTCACTTGCCAGTAACCATTGGCAAAGCATTGAGGGCAGTAAAGAACTTTGCTTTGGCAAGTGGTTTTACAATTTCTCCAAAGATTGGCATGGTGTATTAAGGGTAAAAAGTGAGGTCCGCAGATGCTGGAGATCAGAGCTGAAAATGTGTTGCTGGTTAAAGCACAGCAGGTTAGGCAGCATCCAAGGAACAGGAAATTCGACGTTTCGGGCCAGAGCCATTCCTGATGAAGGGCTCTGGCCCGAAACGTCGAATTTCCTGTTCCTTGGATGCTGCCTAACCTGCTGCGCTTTAACCAGCAACACATTTTCAGCCATGGTGTATTAAGATATCTTCAAAGCTTTATTGGGATCCTCTGCGTATACATGTTCTTCAATTTCCCAGCTTTTTAAAATCGACTGCTATGACGCTGCTGATGCAGTCTGGCCACTTTCTTAATGACTCCCTTCTTTTTCAGGTCAGACATGACAGCTAGATCTCCTCTCAGTAGGTGCAGCCTTGTATTCACTCTTCGCAGGAGGCTCCAGAGCACTGATGATGTCGCCTAGCCAGGGGACGAAACGTTTGCAACAAAAGTTTCCAGCTCGGCGAACAGAACCACAACAACGAGCACCCGAGCTACAAATCTTCGCACAAACCTTGTATTCACTCTTATCTATTTTAAAATAGTACTCACTGGGAAGACATCCAAGATTGGGACGTACATATTTGGAATTTTCTAGCATATATTTGATAGTCAGTGGCTTAGTGGCCTGTGAAAAGCTACAAATTCTTCTTGGCGTGTTTCAGTTTAGTAGGCCAAGATTTTGACTCACTTTCAGCTGAGATCAATGGATTTTGCTTAATGTCGAGAATGTGGTGCTGGAAAATTACAGCTGGTCAGGCAGCATCCAAGGAGCAAGAGAATCAATGTTTCGAGCATAAGCTCTTGATCAGGAATGAGGTTAGTGGCCTAAGGGGGTTGAAAGATAAATGTGGGTGGGGGGTGGTTGTTAGAAGTAAGGTAGCTAGGAATGCTATAGGTAGATGAAGGTGGGGGTGAGGATCATAGGTTGAAGAGAGCGGAGCAGATAGGTGGGAAGGAAGATGGACAGTTCAAAAGGACGGTGCTGAGTTGGAAGGTTAGATTTGGGATAAAGTGGGAGGGCGGCAAATGTGGAAATGGATGAAATCCACATGGGACCCTCCAAACACACAGGATCAAAGGCAGATGAGGCATTCCTCCTCCAGACAGCAGGTGGTTCGGGTTTGGCAAACGAGAGCCAGGACCTTTATGTCCTTGGTGGAGTGGGAGGGCAAGTTAAAAGTGTTCAGCCACAGGTTGGTGGGATTTTGCTTAAATGTCTATTCTCTGGAACTCCACAGATTAATTCTTCCCTTTTATTGGGATTTCTGCTTTATCACTTAGGCAAACATTGTTCAATCGTACACCCTCAACATCACTTACAGACTTCATTTTTGAATCACTATCTTGAGGCATTTTGCCCAGATCTGCAGAGCTCATGATGTTGCATGAAGTGCTGATATCTTAACACTTCATATTGAATTGATGCTATCCTTCTCCAATCACCTTTCTAACAATTAGAAACCATTTAGGACCAACAATGCTAACCTGTTCAACAGCTTAAAGTGATTAATCAGAATCATTGGCTAACATCTCTCCAGCAGCCATTTGTATAGCCTTGCATTGTTTCTTTTTCACTAAACATTTGTGCACAAAGTGCTTCAGCTTCTTCCATTTAGTGCAATGTGTTCCCCAGACTGGACAAGCTTCCCTTTCTTTACATGAGCACACTGTGACCCCTATCTAAACAATGTATGCAGAAATTCACCAAGATCCTTAGACAGCACCTCCCAAAGTTATGACTACTTCCATCTAGAAGGGCAACAGTAGCAAATACATGGGAACAATATCACCTGCAGGTTCTTCTCCAAGCCATTGTATATTTACATTGTTGTTCCATCAGTGTCACTGGGTCAAAATCCTGAAATTCCCTCCACAATGGCCTGCTGAGTCTACCTACAGCTCATGGACTGCTGCGGTCTAAGAAGGCAGTTGACCACCATCTTCTCAACAGCAACTAGGGGCAAGCAATAAATGCTGGCCCAGCCCACCACATTCAACAAGTGAATGACTACGAGAAAGTGTTCAACGGCTGCTATAGGCAGTTACAGGGGTAAAGATCACATGACTACAGCAAGCCAGTCAGTTCACTAATTGTACAATTTTGTTTTTCCAAACAAACAACGATTGCTTGGCTCTCCCTGAGTGGAACAGGTGAGAAGTGATATATAAAGTTCATCCCACCTCACTGGAAATCAAATCCCACAATTGTCACAAAAGTTGAAAACATGGAATTAGTCTTGAGCTGGAGGGAAACAGTTAGGGACAATCAGCACATAAGCCCACTATTTAGAACTCTAATCCCTTACATACTCCACGTTACACACACAGGGGAAAAGAAATGGACGTTAAGGATGAAGAGAAAACTGAAAAAGCAATTAAGTAATCTCTGTTCACAGGATCTGCTGAGGTCATCCTTTGTGCTGATCAGAATGCTGCTTCTTGGTCTTCCTTCTCCAGCTGTGCCCACTGGTTTACAAGAGACATGGGATAGCTGTTTCACTTTTAAACAGTTACTATTAGATAAAAAGTCACAGGTTAGAGAAACTGTTGGTTTTCATCAAACATAAGGTCACTTCTGCTGCAGATAGAAAGAACTCCCAAGTTGCTTTGTGGCCTGAAGGCTTTTCTATTTCTTGTTGACAGCCCCAAGCCAATCAAATACCCAAGAACCAATTACATAGCTGTTGGCAAGCAGAGACATTTGCCATCTGTAACTGGTCACTAGACCACAAACCAATCAGCTACTTGCACTAACTATAGCTCCATTTGTATGCAATCCTTGACTCTAATTTACTTACAACTCTTTAACCACTACTCAAACAAGCAGCTGTGTAAACAGTGCTTACAATGATCGTCAGGTTACTTGCTTTCAAAACATGCAGCAATCTTCCAGCAATCCTTGGTTTTTAAAATTTTTTTTATTCATGTCAGTCCACACTCATAATTAAAGGGAACTAAAAAGGCAAGGTCTTTACAGATCATACAGAGCTTGCATGGTCTAAGTTAGATTTTCCTGAACCTGAAATGCAGACAAGGTATTCTCCAGTTAAGATTACCCAGCAAGTGACTTTTGTTCTTCTACAGGAACCTCTTGGTGTTATGAAGATGATAAAAAGATAAATGAGAAACAAGTTAGGGTAGAAAATAGAAGTTATACATGAGCAGGTGACAGTCTTGAGTACATAGGTGTACTTATGAAATTTGGTGCATCCATACGGAGTTGAATATATATATATAAACACTACTTGTGGGTGCTGTGAACTTCTCCTTCCCAAAGCCCATTGCATTATTTCTGTTTTTGACATTCTCAGTCTTCTGCATTGCTCTTTTGTCTGCTCATTTTCACCTTCACTTTAATGCACACTTTAAAAAAAATTAAGGAAACTTAGATTGCAAACATAATCACAGACATTGTGCTCCCTCTCCAGAGACACCTGGGTACAAACATAGCAGTTAAAGTAGGCAACTGGACTGAAGGAGTCCCTCAATTTCTTGGTCGGTTCGTGGCGACCTTGATTGTTTGTATCAGCAGTCAGTACCTGAAAAAGTGACATCACAAGACAGGCTCTGTCCATTAGGATATAAAGAACCCATTTCTGGAAGGAAACAACTAGTTGCAAGAATAGTGTTTTACCAGGACTCAGTAAATTGTTGTTCCAAAAAGTTAAATCAATGTAGCTTACAGTAACACACATTTAAGTCTAATCTTGAACATGGCATCTCACAACATACTATGTATTGCAAATATAACTCAAAGTAATATAGAATAAACCAATATACTGATCAAGATTGAGCCTATCTTTTGCCAAAATTGCATGTGTACATCTTCCCCACTTGACATCAGTAACTTTGACTTGCACCAATAAGAAGGATTAGTGATAGTGAACCTGCCAGGTTGACTAGACCCAGGCTTGCACACCACACCAGGTGGTCAAAGATCAGAAGTGGGTACTGCAGATGCTGGAGATTAGAATCAAGATTAGAGTGGTGCTGGAAAAGCACAGGTCAGGCAGCATCCGAGGAGCAGGAAAATCGACGTTTCGGGCAAAAGCCCTCCATCAGGCATGATGAAGGTCAAAAATCAGGTGCATTGCCCTGAAATGCAACCAGAAACCGAAGAACAAAACGGAAGTAATGCAATATCAAACATGGACTTCCCCAGGCTGCAGAAATCTGTGAATTCTCACTTAATGCCCACCCACCACCTGAACACAATTAAACACTATTAACATACAATTAACACTCTGCTGGAACAGGATTGACAGGACATGTGTCAAATGCATTTGCAAATGAGATGCACTAAATCATTTCCCACATTTTGATGCTGTTACATTTGTAATATATAACATATTGCATGCTAAAGCCAGCAACCACTCCCGCAGCAAATCCCGGGGCCGGTGATGGACAGGAGCATCTCGCAAGGCACGCGGACCCGTCAATCAACCTGTCATCCAATCATCAACCGCAACAATCAACAGGCGTGCGGTAGAACCAATCAGCAGGCGCTCTCTCACGCTCCCTCAATCAGAAGGCGTTCCCGTCAGCACCGAGGAATCATTGGTCCCCTCTTCACCAATCAGCGGGCGGGTGTACTCTACGCCAATCAGCAAATGAACCCTCACGATTATCGGCGCGCGGGCCTACTCTGCACCAATCGGCAAACGGGTCCTATCCACCAATCAGCAAACACACCCCTCTCCACCAATCGGCAGACGACACCCTCGCCACCAACCAACCAACAGATAAGCCACTCCCCACCCCACAGAAATGGTGCCCCTCTCCGTCAATCAGCAGGCTGGCCACGCTGCACCAATCAGCAGGCGAGCTACTCTGGACCAATCAGCAGGCGGGCCACGCTGCACCAATCAGCAGGCAGGCCAAGCTGCACCAATCAGCAGGCGGGCCACGCTGCACCAATCAGCAGGCGGGCCACGCTGCACCAATCAGCGAGAGTTTCTGACCGTGTTAAGATGGCGGCTGTGAGGATCAGGGAGCTACTGTAAGTTGGAGAAGTGAAGGGATGGGCTGGGCTGCTATTTCTGAGGGACACCGCGACGCTGGAGGGACAAAGCCGCTCTTTGAGCAATACTATTTTTCCTACTGCACACATCAACTCCTTCAAATCCATCTCTGAGCTGACCTTGTCCATGACACTCACACCCCCACCAGCTCCAGTATAAATGTTGTCCCCCCTCCACCCTTCACATCAGCTCTGACTCGAAACGTTCTCCTGCTCTGTCTCCATGGACGGTGCCTGACCCTCTGTTGTTTTCTGCAGTAATTTATTCCTACACTCTCACATTCCTGATGAAGGGCTTTTGCCTGAAACGACGATTTCGCTGCAGCACCTTGGATGCTGCCTGACCTGCTGTGCTCTTCCAGCACCACTGATCCAGAATCTGGTTTCCAGCCTCTGCAGTCATTGTTTTTAACCACATTGTTGACCACACTCGTCCTTGTGACAGGCAGCTTCTCCTGCGATTACATCTGAAACCAAAACTGAAACTGCGGATCTGGCAGCACTATAGGGAGATAAACAGAATTAACATTTTGAGTCCTGTATGACTTTCTCTCTTTGCAGGTTTAGGTGCCTTGGTATGATGACTTGTAAAACTTTTTACTATTTTTCTTTCTAAAAATACACGTGACAATAAATTGAATGACATCCATTTATTTTTCTCTCTCTCAAACCCCCTCTCTCCCTCTCCATGAATTTCAGTCTGCTTTTCTTCGCACCTTGTTTTGGATGAGGTGCAATCTCTGCTTTGACTCCCAAAGTGCAGTTCAGCCTCATATTCTCACTATACTTAGTACCACCTGCTATGTTATAGGTGGCTTCCCCTCCTTTAGCTTATGAACCTTTTGCCCAAAGCTCTGATATCTGTACTATCCTAATTCCTGCCCACCTGCACTATCTCCTGCAATTACCTGTTGCTTTGACCCAATATCTCTCTACTTCTCTGCTTGTGGATCCTATACTCCATTCGTTTCAGTGTCAGCAGCCATCCCTTCAGGTAATTTTGCCTGTTGCTAAGGAATACTGTCCAAACCTTTTGCCTACCTATCTTGCTTTCCTCCTTTAATACCATGAGACAGAAAAAAGCTGAATATAGGAACAAAATGATCAACAAGAATTCTGTTCCACTGGTGAGAGTGTCACGAGTAATGGATGTAGAGGGATGGAGGAAAGGGAGAGCTGTGGCAAGGAATGTCACCACTATTTCTAATTTTCTGCCAAACCCTCCATTCATTGTTTCTGACTGCATGTTCTTATACATTAACAACTCCAGATGTGTGTTGAGAGTGTGGTGCTGGAAAAGCACAGCAGGTCAGGCAGCATCCGAGGAGCCGGAAAATCGACGTTTCGGGCAAAAGATTTTCCGACTCCTCAGATGCTGCCTGACCTGCTGTGCTTTTCCAGCACCACACTCTCGACTGTAATCTCCAGCATCTGCAGTCCTCACTTTCACCAAACTCTAGATGTGTGCAAGTTATTGATGTTTTGCTTCTTGTCGAATTCAGCTCTGTGCAGTGGGCAATTACCGTATGGTCTAATGTGTATTCAGATGATGAACAGCATTAACAAAGCAATATAAAAACTGTGCCTTATTGATAATCGAAATGTTGGGGATGTTTATTATGAGTGCTGGTAGCTTAGAGAATAACTCAAGTAAATGTCAGGTTTGGGCCTCTCTTTAGAAAGCTGTTGATGCGTTTTTGGTATGTAGCTTGATGTACACCAGGAGCACGTAGTCAAGTTTAGAAAAATCACCTAGATGTCAGACATTTTTATGGCTATGTTGCCAAACTTGTATTCTGTGCACAGTGGATTAAAATGCTGGATAGCTTCCTTTTGTGCATTTCAACTTTTCAAATTTGGGGGCTTTCCTAACTGCTCACCCGCACCTTCAAATAAAATGAGACTGTGATATTTTTCCTGAGTTTAATGTGCTTATTATTGATCAAACAAAAAGGAGTAAATTTGATTCAGGCTTTTTAAAATATTTTCCTGAGACTTAATGTTATTCTAAGTATTAGTAAGATTGCTTTACTTCCACTTGATTGCCTTATTTCAAGATGGTGACTGCTAAACCTGACCTTAATGCTGTTGCTGTAATCTTTCTACAGGATCTCCACCAACATAACAAGGTGGTTTCCTCCAAAACGGAATGCCTGCTTCAGAACTGTTGACAGAGAGATTTATTTGTGAGTAAACTATTGTAATTGAATATTATAAAAGATGTTCTTCACATTTCATTTGCCTGTTAGACCATAAGATGTAGGAGTGGAAGCAAGGCCATTTGGCCCATCAAGTTCTCTCCACCATATAATCATGGCTGATGGGCATTTCAACTCCACTTATCTACACTTTCCCCGTAGCCCTTAATTCCTTGTGAGATCAAGAGTTTGTCAATCTCTGCCTTGAAGGCATTTAATGTCCCAGGCTCCACTGTCCTCCATGGCAATGAATTCCCCAGGCCCACCTCTCTCTGGCCGCAGAAATGTCTCCTCATTTCCATTCTAAATTGACCCCCTCTAATTCTAAGGCTGTGCCCATAGGTTCTAGTCTTCCTGCCTAACGGAAACAAATTCCCAGCATCCACCCTTTCTAAGCCATGCATTATCTCTACGTTTCTATTAATTCTTCCCTCAGCCTTCTAAACTCTAATGAATACAATCCCAGGATCCTCAGCGATTCATCGTATGTTAGGCCTACTATTCCACAGATCATCTTGTGAATCTCTGCTGGACACGCTCCAGTGCCAGTATGTCCTTCCTGAAGTGTGGGGCCCAAAATTGGACACAGTATTCTAAATGGGGCCCCTAACTAGAGCTTTATAAAGTCTCAGAAGCACATCACTGCTTTAATATTCCAACCCTCTTGAGATAAATGACAACATTACATTTGCTTTCTTAATCACGGACTCAACCTGCAAGTTATTGGGCGGCACGGTGGCACAGTGGTTAGCACTGCTGCCTCACAGCGCCAGGGACCTGGGTTCAATTCCTGCCTCAGGTGACTGACTGTGTGGAGTTTGCACATTCTCCCCGTGTCTGCGTGGGTTTCCTCCGGGTGCTCCGGTTTCCTCCCACAGTCCAAAGATGTGTGGGTCAGGTGAATTGGCCATGCTAAATTGCCCGTAGTGTTAGGTAAGGGGTATATGTAGGGGTATGGGTGGGTTGCGCTTCGGCGGGTCGGTGTGGACTTGTTGGGCCGAAGGGCCTGTTTCCACACTGGAAGTAATCTAATCTAATCTTAACCTTTAGAGAATCCTGGACTAGCACTCCCAAATCCCTTTGTACTTTGGATTTATGAATTTTTTCACCATTTAGAAAATAGTCCATGCCTGTATTCTTTTTTCCAAAGTGCAAGGCTTTGCATTTGCTCACGTTGAATTTCATCAGCCATTTCCTGGACCACTCTCCTAAATGGTCTAAATCTTTCTACAGCCTCCCCACCTCCTCAGTACTACCTGCCTGTCCACCTAACTTCGTATCATTGGCAAACTTTGCCAGAATGTCCCCAGTCCCTTCATATAGATCATTATTATATAAAGTGAACAGCTACGGCCCCAAAACTGAACTCTGCGGGACACCACTTATCATCGGCTGCCATTTCAAAAAAGAATCTTTTATTCCAATTCTCTGATTAGTAGTCTCACCTACCACCCCACCAACCTGCGCATACAACGTATTATCCGCCGCCATTTCCGCCACCTCCAAACGGACCCCACCACCAAGGATATATTTCCCTCCCCTCCCCTATCAGCGTTCCGCAAGGACCACTCCCTTCGTGACTCCCTTGTCAGATCCACACCCCCCACCAACCCAACCTCCACCCCCGGCACCTTCCCCTGCAACCGCAGGAAATGTAAAACTTGCGCCCACACCTCCACACTCACTTCCCTCCAAGGCCCCAAGGGATCCTTCCATATCCGCCACAAGTTCACCTGTACCTCCACACACATCATCTATTGCATCCGCTGCACCCGATGTGGCCTCCTCTATATTGGTGAGACAGGCCGCTTACTTGCGGAACGCTTCAGAGAACACCTCTGGGCCGCCCGAACCAACCAACCCAATCACCCCGTGGCTCAACACTTTAACTCCCCCTCCCACTCCACCGAGGACATGCAGGTCCTTGGACTCCTCCACCGGCAGAACACAACTACACGACGGCTGGAGGAGGAGCGCCTCATCTTCCGCCTGGGAACCCTCCAACCACAAGGTATGAATTCAGATTTCTCCAGCTTCCTCATTTCCCCTCCCCCCACCTTGTCTCAGTCGGTTCCCTCAACTCAGCACCGCCCTCCTAACTTGCAATCCTCTTCCTGACCTCTCCGCCCCCACCCCACTCCGGCCTATCACCCTCACCTTGACCTCCTTCCACCTATCCCACCACCAACGCCCCTCCCCCTAGTCCCTCCTCCCTACCTTTTATCTCAGCCGGCTTGGCTCTCTCTCTCTTATTCCTGATGAAGGGCTTATGCTCGAAACGTCGAATTCTCTATTCCTGAGATGCTGCCTAACCTGCTGTGCTTTGACCAGCAACACATTTGCAGCAGTTCCAATTCTCTGATGCAAAGCACTATTTCCTTATCTCCCAGCACTAGCCTTCCTGCATCAGTTTGGAGCAGCCCAATGTCTACTTTTGCCTCTCGTTTGTTTGTTATGTATTGAAAGAAACTTCTACTGTCATTTCTAATATTACTGGCTAGCCTACCTTCATATTTCATCCTCTCCTTCCTTATTTCTCTCTTTGTTGTCCTCTGTTTGTTTTTGTAGTCTATCCAACCTTTTGATTTCCCAGTGCTGTTGGCCACGTTGTAGGCTCTCTCTTTTTCTTTGATACAGTTCCTGACTTCCTTTGTCAGCCGTGACTGTCTAATCACACCCCCTGCGGATAACATTTATTTTCTTTGG
The DNA here is from genome assembly GCF_020745735.1 of Hemiscyllium ocellatum. NCBI lineage: Eukaryota > Metazoa > Chordata > Chondrichthyes > Orectolobiformes > Hemiscylliidae > Hemiscyllium > Hemiscyllium ocellatum. The sequence goes on along the minus strand of NC_083406.1, from coordinate 18,881,653 downwards.
GATGAACCTCTGTACTGTGTCCTCAATTACACCCAAAGGTTCCTGCCATTGTTAATCAACATTTATATTAATATCTCTCAAACCTCATGTCAAAGTTCTGCACAAATCTCATATGATACAGAAGGTGACCATTATTTGATTTGATATGTTTTGATTTATTGTTGTCACATGTATCTAAGTACAGTGAAAAGTTTTGTTTTGCGAGCAGTGCAGGCAGATCATAACATTACAGAAGCAAGGTCAACAATTAGGTTTGAAATCAGAGAGTTCCATTCAGCAGGGAGAAAGTGAGGTCTGCAGATGCTGGAGATCAGAGCTGAAAATGTGTTTCTGGAAAAGTGCAGCAGGTCAGGCAGCATCCAAGGAACAGGAAATTCGACGTTTCGGGCATAAGCCCTTCTTCAGGAAATGTCGAATTTCCTGTTCCTTGGATGGTGCCTGACCTGCTGCGCTTTTCCAGAAACACATTTTCAGTTCCATTCAGCAGTCTAATAAGAGCAGAGAAGAAACTGTTCTTGAACTTATTGGTGCGTGTGTTCAAGCTTCTGTATCTTCTGCCTGATGGAAGAGGCTGAAAGAGAGTATTACTGAGATGGGATGGGTTTTTGATGATGTTGGCAGCCTTTTCTGGGGCAACAAGTAGTGTAAATGGAGTCCATGGATGGGAGGCTGGCTTCTATGATGGTCTGGGCTGTGCACACAACCTTCTGTAGTTTCTTACAGTCCAGAGCAGAGCAGTTGCCATACCAAGCCATTATACACCCGGATAGAATACTTTCTATGGTGCATCTGTAAAAGTTGGTGAGGGTCCTTACCACCATCCGAATTTCCTAAGCTCTTGCGGAAGGAGAGGCTCTGCTGTGCCTTCTTGACCATTGTATCTATGTGGGAGGTCCAGGACAGATGTTGGTTATCATCATTCTTCGGACTGTAACTTTCTCGACCTCTCCACTTCAGCTCTGTTGATGTCGATAGGAGTGTGTCCTCCACTCATTTCAGCTCATTATATACGTGTCAGCCATTTGAAAGTGTTATTTAATTAGTGCCACTCTCAGTGTTCTATCCCTATAGCCCTGCTAGTTTCAACTTAAAATATTTATCCAATTCCATTTTGTATAACCAGACTCCTAATCTGTTAGTTTGTTTCCATGTTTTGATAGCTATTGAACTTTTCTCACAAGTTTTCTGTTTCTTGTCCCTTCTTTCTACCTGCAGAATCACTCAGCAAGTGATTATATATGATCCTTGCTGGCAGGCAGTTCAACCTGGTACGGCTCACATTCAAACTTGACTCTGTCCTAACTGAGTAAAGCTTGCTGATAGGTCACAGTAGTTAAATGTTGCAGATTTAAAGCATCTCTTTGTGTTTGAAGCCTGTCTTTGATTTAATACTCAAAGCCCAAAGTCCTGACTATGTTTGCAGCATGATTTCAGAAATAGTGTCATGTGTTTTATGCTCTTTACAAAAGAAAAATGTGTCTGTTTGACTGCTTTTTTTTGTTCTGGAAAACTGATGTGATACTGTACTTTGCTCAATGCCACAGGTAAGTTCACAGGTTGCAAAAACAGAATTGTGCAAATTGTACTTTGTCTGAGATTGTTGCAATGGAAACAAGTTAGCTGTAAGAAAGGGCAAGTACTAAGTGAAATTTACATTAAACTGTAAAGTTATTTTTCAAAAAGTTACGTAACAGAATTATGAAAGATTGATTGTTTCATTTTATTTGTTCAAATTGAGCCAAAGACCAGACAATATAAGGCAGAATGTCAGGGAATGTAAATGAGTACAAAAGCAGGAAAGTGATGTTGAACCTGTACAAGACACTTGTTAGACCTCAGCTGGAGTGTTGTACGCTGTAGGAAAGATATAAATGCATTGGAGAGAGTGCAGAAGTGATTTACAAGAGTGATTGCAGGAATGAGAAACTGCTGTTATGAGGACAGATTGAAGAAGTTGGGACTGTTCTCCTTGGAGAGAAGAAGGCCCATAGGCGATTTGATAGAAGTTCTCGAAAACATAAACAGGCTGGATAGAATAGATCGGGAGAAGCTTTTCTTACCCATGAAGGAAAAAAGGCAGAGATTTAAAGTGATGTGAAAATGAAGCCAGCGTGATGTAAGAAAAAACTTTCTCACACAGGAGTGGTTAGTATGTGGAATGCTCTACCTGGAAGTGTGTGGAGACAGGTTCAATCAAGAGAGCATTGGATGATTATTTGGATAGAAATAATGTTAAATGATATGGGAAAGGGCACGAGATTGGCATTATCTGGTAGAATCTGTTTAGTCATGATGGACCAAATGGCCTCTTTCTGTACCATAACAATTCTCCATAGCATCCATAAAGTGTGGAAACAGGCCACTTGACCCAAGAAGTTCACACCGATCCTCTGAACAGCATCCCACCCAGACCCACGCCCCAACCCTTTCTCTAACCCTACATTTCCTATGGCAAACACACCTAACCTGTTCATTCCTAAACACTATGCGCAATTTATCATGGCCAATCCACCTAACCTGCACATTGTTGGACTGTGAGAGGAAACCAGAACACTTGGCAGAAACACATGTAGACGCAGGGTGAATGTGCAAACTCCACACAGACAGTTGACCGAGGGTGAAATTGAACCTGGATCCCTGGTGATGTGAGGCAGTAGTGATAATCGCTGATCCTCTCTGCTGCTCTCAATTCCGTGATTCTCTAATCTTTTTATGCCCAACTGAAAGAACAGTTGGGGCCTTGGTTTAATTTATCATCCAAAAAACAGTGTCTCCAACAGTCAGTTCTCCCTCAGTGCTGTATTTGTGTATCCACCAAGCTTTTTGTGCTCAAGTCTCTGGAGTAAGACTTGAACTCCCAATGTTTTGACTCAGATGCAAGAATGTTACCCACTGAGTTAATCCATTGTGGATTTAACTAAATGCAATGACAAAACTCACAAAGTGCAAGAACACAGGACTCTGAATTTTATGACTCACAAGTTGTGGAAGAGTTAAATTTCCTCATGCTGGATTTTGTAAAATAAATTGTGATTCAATCATCATTTCTCCTTGTACTGTACACTGTTAAGTTATATACATCTGCATTTAATTTGTTAAAGAAGTTAATGAGAAACTTCAAACAATTCAAATGTCAATTACAACGAAAGCGCGGTTTGAAAATTCCAGTAATCTGTCCATATTGAGCATCAAACCATGTTCCCAGGTGTATGTAATTCATGACAGATGACATTCCAAAGACCCAATTATAGAGGTTCTGCTAATCCTCAGCACAAAATCAAGTGCAAGAGCATACTGGGTATCTGCCACGCCATGTTATGGCTGCTTTGAGATGTCTGAAAAGATACTACTGTACATAAACTTTACGTCACATTGATAATGAAGTTGGGCATCAAAAGTATTATTGCCTTGTACAGAGGAGGTACCTTACATTTTATGCAGCTGTAGATCTACAGCGTTAATCTAATCATCTGGATATAAAGAGTAAGGTTAAGAATTTAAGTTTATACACTTTTTTAAAAAAAAACTTGCTTGCATTTATATAGAACCAAATATCAAACTGTCTGAGGGCTTCACCCGCGATTTAATTGTCTTTGAAGTTTACTGACTATTGTTACGTAGGCATGTTCTGCACAGGTTTCCATTGCAAAAGGAGTGTTTTATTTTTCCGCAAAGCTTGAATGTCTTGCCTGCTTTACCGTGCGAGCTGCACTGTATCAGGAACACCATCATGACAATGATTAAGTAATATCCCAAAGGAAAAAAATTGACTGCAAGTATGAAGTCGACAAGTGATGAAAGTAGCCCTGAGGTTGTCAATTAAAAAGGCAAGGCCTGGAACTGATAAGTTAATGGGCAGTTTCCCCTTTTTTTGGCCTGCAAAAGCTTTAAACTACAGGTTATAAAAATCAGAAGTGTAATCTATTTCCTACAACATATCCAATTAAGCCTAGCCACTTAGACTTTTGCAGAACATTTTCTTTTGCAGTTTGAGTTAACTGATTTTCCAGCATGGACAGTGACACAATAAAGTAAAACAAAGCCTTGCGAGGTTTTTTTTTCATAAAATCAAAAAATGACAGGCTTGAATGTTTTGTACATAAACAGATTAAATTTAACCTATCTGAAGTCAGTTATGTACAGAATGGAGATCTGTCACAATTGCTACTCATTTTTGATTTACACAATGATGTATAATTTTGGTTTAAAAAGGGAGTTGCTGCATTGTTTTAGTTTTAACAACTTTTCAAGCAAACACACAATAATCAGATGAAACATGATACTGCTGTCTTCTGCATTAGCAACTAATGACTGGGAATTTACTCTGCAATATCTTTTATGGAGGATAATGAATCTGTATAAGTGAACTATAAGGCTTCAGTGTTGTCTTAATGGATTATTCTTTCAAACTTATTTTGATTTCTCTTCCAGGGTGTTAAAAATAACACTTTAAGAAGAATGGTTAGTGAGTTCTCTTGAAGCCTAGCCACTATTTATGTCTCAACCAAGATCAGTAAAACAGATTGTCTAGTCAGAATCTCATTGTATTTGTGGGACCTTGCTGTGTGCAAATTGGCTGTCACATTTCCTGCATTACATGAGTGATGACACTTGAAAGAATACTTAATTTACTGTGTAGAGCTTTGGGAGGTCTTAGAATAATGCAATAATCTTAGAATACCTACCAAATATTAAATCCTTTCTTTATCTGGTTCTTTTTTCTTAACGGACAGGTGCATTATTGTTCTGAGAATGATAGTGCATCTATTTGCTGAAGAAGCTTAAGTGTGGACAAGTTGAGATTACAATCAATAACACTTTCAATAAGTAAGCTTATTTCAATGAAAGTATATTAACAAAATACATAAGTTAGGTCCATCTTTAGTCACAGCTTTGTGAAATTTTCTTTAAGTATGCTATATCCTGTTGTAGCCAGAGAATCACTTGCAATGGCCCTTTTCCTGCTCCTTTATTGTTACCTCTGGTTTCCTTGAAGGATCGATCTTTGGCTTCTTCTTTCTCATCTGCATGATGCCTTTTGCTGACTTCTAAAATGTCTGTTCCCTAGCCCCTCTCCATGGTAGCTGTCTGAAGTTGATCACTCACAACAATACCGTTTTATATGACCCAGGGATGAACTTTCAAACACATAACTGTGCCATCAATAAGATGGCCTGCTTCCATCTTGAAGCCACAGCTGCCTCTGCCTCTCCCTCAGTTCATCTTCTGCTGAAAACCTCATCCATGTTTTTGTTACCCTGAGGCTTGACTGTTCCAGAATTTGGCTAGCCCCATGTTTTACACCCTCCTTAAACTTCACGTTCATACAAAGCTCTGAGTCTTGGATTCTAACTTGAACCAGTCCCATTCACCCAACAATGGCTCTCATTTAAAATTTGTGTTCTTGTTTTCAAATGGTCTTTTTCTTTCCTATCCTTCAATCACTGAAAGAGAGGTGGCTCACCGGAGATTTGTTACATGAAGCAGTATACTCTGTCCTGTAGGATGGACAATCACTTTTTGAAAACAGTGCAACTCGGGGAAAAAACACATGTTATCCTATATTTATATAATCTTACTCTAGTTTTGGGATGTTCCAAAGTCCAGTGCTTTCAATTAATTACTTTTAAGGCAGCATTGTTATAAAGGCAGGCTCAACAGAATCAGCAAAGGAGCTGAAAGATAAGTTAATGTCTTTCTTGAAGAATTACCTGGTTCTTTCCAGTGCTCCTGAACTGATTTCAGCCTTGGTCCAAACATAGATCAAAGAGTTGAACTCAGGAGCAAATGTGAGTGTGATTGCTATTGACTTCAAGGGATAGAATGGAGATCTATCACAATTGCTGCTCATGTTAAATTCACACAATGAATTAGACTAGTGTGGCATCGAGGAGACCTGGCAAAGCAGGAATCAGTGGGAATCAAAAATATTTTGCATATGGTTGGACGAAACCTAGCACAAAGAAAGTTGGTTGTGGTTGTTGAAGACTAAATGTTTATGTCCCAGGACATTGCTGCAGAAGGTCCTGAAGTTAGTGTCCTAGGCCCAATGGCATTCAGCTGCTTCATCAATGACCTTCACACCACCATAAGGTTAGGGGGGAGTATAAACAGAAATTGCTGGAGAAAATGGAGCATGTTTGTTGATAGTTGAACATTATTCAACACTATTCATTATTCCACAAATATTGAGGGAATCGGTGTTCATATGCAGCTAGATCTGGACAACGTCCAGGCAAAATCCTGGAATTCCCTTCATCACAGCACTGTTGCTGAAGAAGATGGCTCACCACTACTTTGTGAGGACAGTTAGGGATAGGCAATAAATGATAGTATAGAAAATGACACACATTCCATACAAGCATAAAAGAAATGTCCAATGGATCTTTAAAGTCCACTTGTACAGACAATCAATTTTATATTCCAAATAGTAGAAAGCGCTGATGACAGTGTAGCTTTCCCTCTGTGCTGCATGAAACTGTCAGTCAAGTTGAATAGAACTTGAACTTTGCGCCTTCATTAGATATAAATACAACAAATGTATATTTTTTTTGTTATGTAACTAGGTTGTTCCATATCCTGGAATGGTGGAAGCTACAAATATAGAAATACATTTTTTTATTAAAGCATGTTGAAATTCAAAAGAAAATTTGAATTTTGAAAGTGAGAGGCATCAATAAAATCAGGTATTCTTTTCAGGGAAAACTAGCAATATCTTGAAAACTATTTCTTTTTCTACACTTGTTATTTACAGATCTGCCATAGGTGGATTCCTCTATCATGCTATCAGTGCTATGTTGCAATCACGTAAACAAAAACAATTAGCAGTTTACTCATTTTATTTTGTGGTGAAATTGCACTGCGTTGGACTCCATTTTAAGAATGTATCAACAAACAAAACAATATCATAATTGTGCAGTTAAAAAAAGCTTTTGCAAATTCTGTTCACTTAAATTTGGCATGTGTAAGTACTGTTTAAAATTGTTTATGATACAAATAAATAAATTCTAACTTTCTGTAATTTGAGACATCATCTCCACAAAATCAGACACGTCTGGCACAAAATCATGTTTTTAAAGTATCCTTGATTATTTCTGTCTTCAACCAAATCAATTATCAGGCAATTATTTCTTGCTAAATATTTCCAAAACTTTTTAAAGATTTTCTTAATGGGTGTGTTAAATGTATTGTTTCTGTGCAAGTAGGACTGAATAAAGCTAGTGTGATACTGCACTATTTCATGGTGTTATATGGTTATTTGTCACAGTTAAGCAATTGTTCTTAAGCAGGTTTAAGTGTAATTTGATACATCTTTCCTACCCTCATCTTCCCACAAATTCAATTTCAAGTACACGTTTGAAAGTGCTGTATGTCATAGAGGTCTCATTTTCCGATTAGCAGCTGTACTGTTTTGCCGCAATGAACTGTAATGATTACACTAATTAAGGTACAGTGAGAATTTCTTCAGTGATTGATACACAAAACACATCATCATCATCATCATCATATGAAAATATTATCACGGGGGCTGAAAATGCTTAGCCAAGGGGAAGATTTTAACTTAGAATCCCTACAGCGTATAAACAGGCTGTTTGACCTAGCAAGTCCACACCATTCCTCTGAACAGCACTCGGCGCATATCCCTGCAAACTCTTCCGATTCATGTACCCATCCAGAGCCTTTTAAATGTTGCAATTGTACCAGCCTCTACCACTTCCTCTGACAGTTCATTCCATACACGCACCACCCTCTCTGTGAAGAAGTTGCCCCTTAGGTCCCTTTTATACCTTTCCCCAGACCCATTCCCTTATTTCTCTACATTTCTCCTGACTAATGCACTGAACACTACGGGCAATGTAGCATGGTCAACCCACCTAACCTGCACACCTTCGGACTGTGGGAGGAAATTGGAGCACCCAGTAGAAACCCACGCAGACACAGAGAGAATGTGCAAACTCCACAAAGACAGTTGCCCGAGGCTGGAATCGAATCTGGGTCCTTGACACTGTGAGGCTGCAGCGCTAACCACTGAGCCACTGCGCCACCCCAAATTTTAAGGAGTATCTTAAAAAAGGAGTGAGAGATGGATGAGTTTAGACTGAATAGCTTGGGGTCCAGGCAGCTGAGAGCAGCAACTGGTGGTGAGAAGTCCAAGAGACCAAAAATGTTGATTTGAAAGACCTGAAGGAATGGGGTATGGCTAGAAAGGTTATAGAAATGGCGGGGGGAAAAGCCAGGAAGGGGATTAAAACATATATGAGAATTTTAAAGTTGAGGTGGTACCTGCCTCTCCCACTGCCCATGCCCACCAAGAAACAGCAAGATATACATCTCTTCTACCGTTGAGCCCATATCAACTGAGCAACTCAATCTCGCATGTATCCTTCCTCAGACCAAAGTTTTTTGATGTAGTCAGTGTCTCACTGTCCTCAGGTTTTGTATCTGGGTACTTTAAGACTGTGAAAATTGTAACTTTCAAAATAAAAAGTAACTGCAAAGAGTTGTGCACTAGAATCTAGGCTGGCATTCCTATCCAGCACAGCCAAACATGCTATCTATGAGATGACTCATTAAACACAAGGCCATACCTTGCCTCTCAAATGATGCAAATATCCCATGGAATTATTTTGAAGAAGAGCAAGTAAAATGATCTGTTTGATATCACCAAAACAGATTATCTTTTTTATTCACTCTTGGCATGTGGGCATTGCTGGCTGACCAGCATTTATTGCCTGTCCCTAGCTGCCTTTGAGAAGGTGGTAGTGAGTTGCCTTCTTGAATCACTGCAATCCTCGTATGGAGGGTAGACCCACGATGCCATTAAGGAGGGAATCTAGGATTTGAACCAGCAACAGTGAAGGAACAGCAATAAATTTCCAAGTCAGGATGGTGAGTGGCTTGGAGGGGAGCTTATCGATGGTCATTACTTTGCATTTATGTGGTGCGGATATTACTTGTGAATTGCCAGCTGAGGCCTGGATATTGTCCAGAATTTATTGTATTTGAACATGAACTTCTTCAGTATCTGAGAGTTACAAATGATGCTGAACATTGTGCAGTCATTGATGAACATCCTCACTTCTGACCTTACGATAGTGGGAAGGTCACGGTGAAGCAGCTGAGGATGATTGGGACTAGGACACTACCCTGAGGAACACCTGCAGAGATGTCCTGGAACTGACATGACTGACCTCCAACAATCACAACCATCTTTCTATGTGCAAGTTTGCTCCATACTTGCAAATAGAGAGTTTGACCCGTAATATCCATTATTTCAGTTTTGCTAAGGCTTCTTGATGCCACACTCTGTCATAGAGTCATAAAGATGTACAACACAGAAACAAACCCTTTGATCCAACTCATCCATGCTGACCAGATATCACAACCTATCTAGTCCCACTTGCCAGTACTCAGCGCATATCCCTGCAAACTCTTCCTATTCTTGTACCCATCCAGAGCCTTTTAAATGTTGCAATTGTACCAGCCTCTACCACTTCCTCTGACAGTTCATTCCATACAAGCACCACATTCTGTGTGAAGAAATTGCCCCTTAGGTTCCTTTTCTATCTTTCCCCTTTCAACCTAAACCTATGCCCTCTAGTTCTGGACTCCCCCACCCCAGGGAAAAGACCGTGTTTATTTATCTATCCATGCCCTTCATGATTTTATAAACCTCTACAAGGTCACCCCTCAGCCTCCAATACTCCTGGGAAAACAGCCCCAGCCTATTCAATCTCTCCCTATAGCTCAAATCCTCCAACTTTGGCAACATCCTTGTAAATTTTTTCTGAACCCTTTCAAGTTTCACAATATACTTATAAGAAGGAGACCAGAATTGCACGCAGTATTCCAAAAGTGGCCTAACCAATGTCCTGTACAGCCGCAACATGACCTCCCAACACCGATACTCAATGCTCTCACCAATAAAGGAAAGCATACCAAACGCCTTCTTCACTATCCTATTTATCTGCGACTCCACTTTCAAGGAACGATGAACCTACACTTCAAGGTCTCTTTGTTCAGCAACATTCCCTAGGACCTTACCATTAAGTGTAAAAATCTTGCTAAGATTTGCTTTCCCAAAATTCAGCACCTCGTATTTACCTAAATTAAACTCCATCTGCCACTTCTCAGTCCATTGGCCCATTTGATCAAAATCCTGTTGTAATCTGAGATAACTACACCTCCAGTTTTGGTGTCATCTGCAAACTTACTAACTATACCTCCTACATTCACATCCAAATCATTTATATAAATGATGAAAAGTAGAGGACCCAGCACCGATTCTTGTTGCACTTCACTGGTCACAGGCCTCCAGTCTCATAAACAATCCTCCACCACCACCCTCTGTCTTCTACATTCGAGCCAGTTCTGTATCCAAATGGCTTGTTCTCCCTGGATTCCATGAGATCTAACCTTGCTAACCAGTCTCCCATGGGGAATCTTGTCGAAAGCCTTACTCAAGTCTACATATTTCACGTCCACCATTCTGCCCTTATCAATCCTCTCTGTTACTTCTTCAGAAAACTCGATCAAGGTCGTGAGACATGATTTCCCACACACAAAGCCATGTTGACTATCCCTAATCAGTCCTTGCCTTTCCAAATTTTTTGTAAGTCCTGTCCCTCAGAATTCCTTCCAACAACTTGCCCACCATCAACATCAAGCCTCACCGGCCTATAGTTCTCTGACTCGTCCTTACCACTTTCTTAAATAGTGGTACCACGTTAGCCAACCTCCAGTCTCAAGCACCTCACCTGTGACTATCGATGATACAAATATCTCAGCAAGTGGCCCAGCAGTCCCTTCCCTAGCTTCCCACAGAGTTCAGGGATGCACCTGATCAGGTCCTGGGGATTTATCCACTTTTATGCGTTTCGAGACAACCAGCACTTCTTCCTCTGCAATATGGACATTTTTCAAGATGCCACTATCTATTTTCCTCCATTCTATATCTTTCATGTCCTCCTCCAAAGTAAACACTGACGTAAAATACTCATTTAACATCTCCCCTTTCTCCAGGGGCTCCACACAAAGGCCGCCTTGCTGATCTTTGAGGGGCCCTATTCTTTCCTAATTACCCTTTTGTCCTTAATGTATTTGTAGAAGCCCTTTAGATTCTCCTTAACCCTATTTGCCAAAGCTATCTCGTGTCCCCTTTTTGCCCTGCTGATTTCCTTCTTAGGTATACTCCTAATGCGTCCTCAGGATGCGGTCAAATGCGGTTTCCTTGCCAAAGATTATCACTTTGACTTCACCTCTGGGGTTCTGTCTTTTGTCCATGTTTGAACCCAGGCTGTAATGAGATCAGGAGATGAATGGCCCTAGCGGAACTCAAACTGGGTTTCCATGAACTGGCTATTGCTTAACATGTACTGCTTAATAGTAGTGTTGATAAACACCCTCCCTCACTGATCGCGATTGGGTGATAATTGGCTAGGTTGGACTTTTCCTGCTTTTTATGTACAGGACGTACCTTGGCAATTCGCCACATTGTCAGGAAGTTGCTAGTGTTGTAACTGGACTCGAATTGCTTGGCGTTTATTATTGTGTAAGTCTTCAGTACTGTTAGTAGAATGTTGTCAGGGCCCGTGGCCTTTGCAGTATCTAGTACCTCCAACCATTTCTTGATATCACTTGGAGTGAATTGAATTGACTAAAGACTGGCATCTGTGATGTTTGCGATCACAGGAAGAGGCCAAAATCGATCCATGCAGCATTTCTGGCTGAGATTGCTGTGAATGCTTCAGCCTTACCTTTTGCACTGATGTGTTGGATTCCTCATCATTGAGGATGTGGACCTTTGTGGAGCTTCCTCCTGCAGTGGATTGTTTAATTATCCACCACCATTCATGTCCAAATGTGGCAGAACTGCAGAGTTTAGATCTGATCTGTTTTGATGTGGGATCATTTATCTCTGTCTATCATTTGCTGCTTATTTTGGCACACAAGTAGTCCTGTGTGGTAGCTTCACCAGGTTGACACCTCATTTTTTAGGTACACCTGGTGCTATCTCTGTCGTGTTCTCCTGCACGCTGCCATCGAACCAGGGTTAATCCCATGGCTTGGTGATAATAGTTGATATTATGGGTATATGCTGGGCCATAAGGTTGTGCTGGAGTACTATTCTGCTGCTGTTGATGGCCCACAGTACGTCCTGGATGTCCAGTCTTGAATTGCTAGATCAGTTTGAAGTCTGTCCCATTTACCACGGTGATCATGCCATACAACATGATGGAGCATACTGTCAATGTGAGAGCAGATCTTTGTCTCCACATGGACCGTGCAATAATCACTCTTACTGATACTGTCATGGATAGATGCACCTGCAGCTGACAGATGGATAAGGTGAGATCAAGTGTGCTTTTCCCTCTTGTTGGTTCTCTCACTACCTGCTGCAGACCTAGTCTAGTAACTATGACCTTTCAGACCTGATGTTGAGGTGCTGGTGTTAGCATGGGTTGGACAGGGTCAAAAATCACATGACACCAGGTTATAGTACAACGGGTTTATTTGAAATTACTAGCTTTCGGAATGCTGCTCCTTCTTCAGGTGTTAGCGAGAGAGGAAAACCTAAGGCACAAAATTTATAAGGAAAAGATCAAATGGTCATTCAAGTCACGTGAATGAATTCAACACACCTAAGATAGCTCTTAAATCTTTAATCAGAATGGAAGTGCAGGTTTTGGTTGATTAATAGAATTTCTTTCTCGTCACTCTCCCGAGATAACTTAAGGTGTAATCAATGTAAAGGACAATGATCAGACAGTGTATTTTAGGTGTGAGGTCTTGTTTGTAATCAGTTTGTGTCTTTTATTTCCAAAGTTTATAAAATGCTGCATTGACTGACTATCTACAAATTGTTGAGAGTGTAGTGCTAGAAAAGCACAGCAGGTCATGCAGCATCCGAGGAGCAGGAGAATTGACATTTTGGGCATAAGCCTTTTATCAAGAATGAGGTTTCTGGGTCGGGGCTGAGAAATAAACGGGAGGAGGTGGGATTTGGGAGAAGGAGCTGAGAAAGCAATAGGTGGATGAAGGTGAGAGAGAAGGTGATAAGTCGGTAGGGAGAATGATGGACAGGTCCGAAGGCAGGTGTTGAGTTGGAGGCTTGGGACTGGGATAATGTGGGGGAATGAGGAAGCTGTTGAAATTCACATTTATGTCTACAAATTGTGTGCTTTTTGAACAAAATAGAATGCAGCTGCATATACAAATTCATCCCACAGATTTATATGTGTGTGTATATGTGTGAGAGAGAGTGAGTTTAAGGGGAGAGGGTGAGTGTGTGAGAGTGTGAGGGAGTCTATGCATCTGAGTGAGCATGTGTGTGTGTATGTTTGAGAGAGAGTATGAGGCAGTATACGCATCTGAGAGAGTAAGAGTAAATATGTATATGAGAGAGGGTCTGTGTGAGACTGTGTGTGCACGCGAGAAAGTGTATAATATGGTGGGGTCACCTGAAGTGCAACAGGAACTCAAGATCCCAGTTGAGACCATCGTCATGGGACCTGACCAGTTCGATCAGTAGTGCTGCTGCCAAGCCATTCTTGGTGGCAGACATTGAAATCCTCCATTAAGAGTTCATTCTGTGTCCTTGCCATCCTCAGTGCTTCCTCTCAGCGTTGTTCAGCATTGAGGAGTACTGACTTATCAGTTGAGGGAAGTCATTATGTGGTGATCAACAGGAGTTTCCCTACTCATGTTTAATCAGAAGCCATGAGGCTTCATGGGATCTTGAGTCAAGGTTGGCAACTCTCAGGGCAACTTCCTCCCAACTGTATACCACTGTGTCACCATGTCCGCTGGGTCTGTCCTGCCGGTTTGGATAAGACATATCCAGGGATGATGATGATGATGATGTCTGGGATATTGCCTGTAAGATATGATTCCATGAGTATGACTATGTCAGGCTGTTGCTTGATGAGTCTGTGGGACAGCTCTCCCAAATTTGTCACTAGCCTCCAGATGTTAGTAAGGAGGACTTTGCAAGGTCAATAAGGCTGTTTTGCTCTTTGATACATTGAGTGGCTTGTTAAAACATTTCCAAGAGCAGTTCACATTGCTGTGACTCTGGAGTCACATGTAGATCAGACCAGTTGAGGAAGGCAGTTTTCCTTTCCTTAAGGATATTCGTGAGCCAGATGATTTGACAATGATCCCCTGGTCATCAGTAGATTCTTAATTACAGATATCCTTCATTGACTTCAAATTCACTATTTGTCGTGGAAAGATTCAAACCTGTGTCCCCAGAATGTGAGCTGAATTTTGGATTAGTAGTCCTGTGATAATATTAGGCCAACATCTTCCCATAGTGATTTGATCATTATGATGTTGGTTCCAAATTAATACCCATGTCTCCTAAATGCAGCATTTCAAGAGTACATTATTGACTGCAATGAGTTTTTGAAATCAACATTCTGAGAGTAGTAAGTTAAATCCAAATAAATAAGTTTTATTCAAGCTTTCATCTTACCGTCTTTGGCACCTTCACATCTTTGGCACTGAGCTGAAAATGTGTTGCTGGAAAAGCGCAGCAGGTCAGGCAGCATCCAAGGATCAGGAAATTCGAAGTTTCGGGCATAAGCCCTTCATTAGGAATGAGGAAAGTGTGCCAAGCAGGCTAAGATAAAAGGTAGGGAGGAGGGACTTGGGGGGAGGGGCAATGGAGATGTGATAGGTGGAAGGAGGTCAAGGTGAGGGTGATAGGCCGGAGTAGGGTGGGGGTGGAGAGGTCAGGAAGAAGATTGCAGGTTAGGAAGGCGGTGCTGAGTTCAAGGGATTTGACTGAGACAAGGTGGGGGGAGGGGAAATGAGGAAACTGGAGAAATCTGAGTTCATCCCTTGTGGTTGGAGGGTTCCCAGGCGGAAGATGAGGCGCTCTTCGTCCAACCGTCGTGTTGTATTAGTCTGGCGATGGAGGAGTCCAAGGATCTGCATGTCCTTGGTGGAGTGGGAGGGGGAGTTAAAGTGTTGAGCCACGGGGTGGTTGGGTTGGTTGGTCCGGGTGTCCCAGAGGTGTTCTCTGAAACGTTCCGCAAGGAGGCGGCCTGTGTCCCCAATATAGAGGAGGCCACATCGGGTACACCGGATGCAATAGATGATGTGTGTGGAGGTGCAGGTGAATTTGTGGCGGAAATGGAAGGATCCCTTGGGGCCTTGGAGAGAAGTAAGGGAGGAGGTGTGGGCGCAAGTTTTGCATTTCTTGCGGTTGCAGGGGAAGGTGCCGGGAGTGGAGGTTGGGTTGGTGGGGGTGTGGACCTGACGAGGGAGTCACGGAGGGAGTGGTCTTTTCGGAACGCTGATAGGGGAGGGGAGGGAAATATATCCCTGGTGGTGGGGTCCATTTGGAGGTGGCGGAAATGATGGCGGATGATACGCTGTAAATGGAGGTTGGTGGGGTGGTAGGTGAGAACCAGTGGGGTTCTGTCCTGGTGGCGGTTGGAGGGGCGGGGCTCAAGGGCGGAGGAGTGGGAAGTGGAGGAAATGCGGTGGAGGGCATCATCGATCACGTCTGGGGGGAATCTGCGGTCCTTGAAGAAGGAGGCCATCTGGGCTGTACGGTATTGGAACTGGTCCTCCTGGGAGCAGATGCGGCGGAGACGAAGGAATTGGGAATATGGGATGGCGTTTTTAAGGGGGCAGGGTGGGACAAAGTGTAGTCTAGGTAGCTGTGGGAGTCAGTCGGTTTATAGTAGATGTCCGTGTTGATTCGGTCGCCTGAGATAGAAATGGAAAGGTCTAGGAAGGGGAGGGAGGAGTCTGAGACGGTCCAGGTGAATTTGAGGTCGGGGTGGAAGGTGTTGATAAAGTGGATGAACTGTTCAACCTCCTCTTGGGAGCACGAGGCAGCGCCAATACAGTCATCGATGTAGCGGAGGAAAAGGTGGGGGGTGGTGCCAGTGTAGCTGCGGAAGATGGACTGTTCCACATATCCTACGAAGAGGCAGGCATAGCTGGAGCCCATGCGGGTGCCCATGGCAACTCCTTTGGTTTGGAGGAAATGGGAGGATTGGAAAGAGAAGTTGTTCAGGGTGAGGACCAGTTCAGTCAGTCGAAGGAGGGTGTCAGTGGGAGGGTACTGGTTGGTGTCAGTGGAAGGGTACTGGCACTGAACCTACAGCCAGCCAAGATTCTAAGACTTCTGAAGTCCCTCTAATTTATTTTCTAATTTGCACTCGGGTTACGATTGACACCAGAAAGGTTGCTTTCGTTGACCTATGGATATTAAAGTTATGGAGCCTTGTGAGAAATAAAAATCTCCATTTCTATAAGGTCACGCATGACCACAGGACATCTCAACATACTTCCCGATCAATTAAATACTTCCAAAGTGTTGTCACTGTTGTACGTGAACAAAACAATCAAGTTACATTTCATAAATATCTTGGTTTTAAATGAGATTATGTTTTAATAATGTTGGTTTTTGGATAGACATTGGGTCAGATACTGGGGTGCACTCTCCTGCTCTTTTTAGATGGGATATTTATGAGGCTCTTAAATTCACTTGAGAGGATGAATCTTTCTCCTGATTAATGTCGCTTCAGAATTATGAAAGTAAATAAAGCCAGTGTGTAAGAAGACAACAGATTCCCTTCTCTGAAGGTCATGAGCAGACCAGTGGATGTTATGGCAATATGGCAATTTGTGTTGTCATTTCTTTTTCACACAAATGCGATCAAATTTAAGGACCATAACCACATGATTAAATGTTGCTTCAACTCTGTTCTTGTCTTTATAAGCCTTCGCCCAATGCTTTTAGAATCTGGCATTTTGCTCACTTTGTGAAATGCTGTACTGTGTTAAATGTGTCCTAAAAGTGCAAGTTATTGAATGGCCCAGTGTTGCATCATTCATTGCAATTTACCTGGTTAGGTCAGATTTGTTTTCCAACAAAGATGCATAATGTTTTGTCCATTTGTCTCATTGTTACTTTTAATAAACAATCGATATTAGCCTTATCAGGCATTGCCTGGCTAAAAATGGACTGGTGGACCAGGAATAGTGAATTAACATCTGCTACTGCAGCAATGTCCAGGAATTTATGTAAGATGGTAACTACTTGGGAGAGGTAATGAATAGAAGTATTAACTTACTGTGAGTAGGTACAAGGGACATCTAGTAGAGTTGTGCTCGCAATAGATATGTCTGTTGTACAAGCTGAAGTAGAATGCGTTGAAAACAAATGAATAATATTGGTTTGTGCCAAACTAAAAGCCTAAAATTATGTTAACATAATCAGTAATCTTTGCAGACTGACCCTATTCTTCCCTTAGGTCAAGTACAAGTCCACTTTTATTGTATTTCTGTACTAAGCTGCAAATTGAAAGCAGGCTAGACCTGCAGTAAACAAGAAGGAATACTTAACATGAGCATTGCTATCAAATTTTAAAGAGTGGTCTAAGTGACGAAGATTTACTTATTTTAAGTAACCTTGTACATTATGCTAACATGCGGTGTTTATATTGACCTAATTTCAATGATAGTATGTTCTTTATGCAGTAAGCAATCATGACAACACTTCACTTTAATTGACAAGATTTTACAATACTTGGCAAGCATGGAATAGAATTTTAGTAGCAATATTTGAAGACCATTTATAGTTACTTTTGATGCTGCATAAACGCATTAAGTAAGTGATCTGCTAATATCTACTGTGATTGGGACCTGTTTCTGGTAGCTGTATCCTCAGAATGCTTAAAAGGGGCCTATTTAAACAGGCTTTACTTTATGAAACTATAGGAAACACAACAGTCAATTTTGTGCACAGTAAGGTCCCGCAAACAGCAAATGTGATAATGACCAGATAATCTGTTTTAGTGATGTTGATTGAGGGATAGACAGGACACCAGGGAGAACTCCCCTGCTTTTCTTCAAAATAGTGCCATCAAACTTTTGACATCAGTTTGTGTTCACTGCTACAACAAACTATAATCATCACATGGACTGCAGCAGTTTGAGGTGGCAGCTAACTACCACTTTCTCAGGGGTTATTAAGATGGGCAATTCCCACCACCTAAAAATAAAAAAAACTAGTGTGTTGGATTTCATTTATTCTCCCTATCACAAAGATCACTTACTTCGACCACCATAATACCATCTATGTCTCCCCCTGTCCCAGCTCATCTGCTGCTGAAATGCTCAATCAGTATTTCATTACATCCAGACTCAGCTATTCCAATGCACTCTGATCTAGCTTCCTATCTTACATCCTTCATAAACTTGAGCTCATCATGACTTGGTGTCATATTTTGTTTTATAATACTCCTAGGAAGCATTTTTGCACATTTTATTATGTGAGGGCCACTATATGAATATAACTTGTATATTTCTAGAATTATTTTATTTCTCAACTATTTTATCCTTTACTTCATGGCTATGTTTAAATCTTAATATTCTAATTTACTGTAACTATTCTATTATAGAATAAGTAAGAATAAAATCTGGCATTTATCTCTTGTTACGACACGGGGTAAACACTCCTGCTTAATTTAAAACAGCAACACAGAAAATATTTATCCCGTGCACTAATCTGAAAGTTCGAGAGGCCAAGAACTATTTAAAATAAAAATTAACCATTTTATTTCTTAAAGTATAACAGAGAATAATTAACTAACAACTATTTACAACTCCTTCCTGTAATCTATCTTTTACCTTCCCCTTCTACAGTACTAGTCTGATAAAACCCCCCGATTAAGATTTACAAAACTTCTTATCTCAAAACCAGGCAGCTTCCAGTTTTTTCTGTGTTCCTGTCTTCTTTTTCTTGTGAATTCTGCTTCACAGGTTACTGATTGATCAAGGTACCTTTAGGAGAGCTGTTTTTCTGGGGAGTGTGCTAATGTGGTTAGCTTGGCAATTCTCCTCTCAGCTGTCCAGTTTTCCCTGGTCTTATACCCCAAAGCATCGGATTGTGCCATTGGCTTTTAAGATTGTTAGTATAGTAAATTCAACCTGGTTTGGAATTTGGTATATTTCAGAGTATAATTTAAACCGATTGGCCTAGTTTGAATCTGCTTTGTTGTCTCCAGGCAACCAGCTAATCAAGTTGTTTGACAATTGTTACATTATATATTTTTTCAGAACACTTGGTTCTGTCAGGTAATTCTGTTGCTTTTAACATAACTTCATAACAATCTCTCTCACTTCTTATGAACTTCGAACATCCCAAAGCACTTTATGACTGAGTGCGAAATTTTAGATGTTAGGTAGGAAGTGAGGCAACAAAGGTGCACACAACAAAATTTCACAGTTGACAATGCGATTTAACTTTCCAGTCACCTGTGTGTTCTGATATTGGTAAAGGCATCAGAGAGAATGCTCCTCTTCTCTGTTGTGCCACAGGAACTTTTATGTCCCTCTCAAACCAAAGGTGGGATCATCTTATCTATATCCACCTTCTATGCCATAGTACATTGATTTGAAAGGTGAAACTTTATATTTCCTCACCTTTCTACTTTTTGTAAATTTTCTCTGCTTTACAATAAGCACTCCTCTGAAATATTTTGTTTTTAGTTAAATTTAACAGTAAAATATAATATGGTTTCATGAACTGACTTGCATAGAAAATAGTGGGTCCACGTGTTGTAAGCTGTCACTAGATGTTTGAGTTGTGTTTATTTTGATATTCAACTCTGAGGAGCCCACAGAAGCTACATACTGAGCACTTACATTGAGTCCAGCAGAGTTAGCTTCCATCTGTTGTGTGTTTGTTATCCTGTAGACATTGCACCTTTCAAGTAACTGAGAAGCTGTGTGCCAGAGTGACAGTGAGAAGACTCAGACTTGCTACTTTTTGAATTTAGTAAATGGTCTGTTATTGCCTTGTGCAATGTTTGAACAAAGAGAGTTGTCAAAAAGTTTTTTTTAAAAAACAGCTGAATAAACTAACTTGTTATGTAGCAGGCATTTGAGCTGCAGGATTGGACTTCAGGATAACCCAAGTACATAAGGATAGCAGATGGAAAACCAGGTTTGGAGCCCTATAGCAAATGCTAGTAGTTCCAGAGGGACGACAACTTCAATTCCAGCACAGAATCTTTGATCTACGGAACAAACCTGATCGAGATGGACATGAGGAGATGCTGGCTTGCACCTGTATAAACAAGCTAAGGAGAAAGGTACAGAGCTGAATGTGAAGTTTGAAGGATGGTTGTAGGTTGACATGTTTGGTCTTTGCAAATGGGTATCAATCATGTTTTATCTTTTGGGATAGTATCCGGCATACAACAGTAGTTGCATAGAATCAGTAGGGGTAATGTTTAACAATCTGTTGTTCAAAAGACTGATTAGTGTTGGCAGAGGTTGACTGAATATGTCAGCAGAGCTTTCTGCTTTGGATTTACTTTCCTTCCTTCCCCCATGTCTGATTTCTGTTTCTCTCCGCGCCTGAAGGTGGCGACTTTTGCTGGTTTACGAGCCACCTAGCCTCTTGCCCAAAATAGCCTTACTTAATAAAAGTGAACCAGGGTATGTGAGGCCTAATGTGACTTTCTTAGTTTTTCTTCGATATACCCCCAGTATACCATCTAGAAAATTGGCAAACACTGATCGAGAGCTTCAAAATAGAGTTTATAAACAGCCATGGATTATAGTTCTTGTGAAATGAAAATTCAGTCAGACTGTTGTGATGTCAGTATTTGACACATTGTCAGCTTGCAGTTATGTCCTATATAGGATCTAAATCTGCTTTATACTTTCATCATAGTGGTGAAGGCTTATATCGTTATTCATATGCCTAAGTTCAGGTCCTGAGGTTCTTTCCTCCATAACTTGCAGCAGTGCTGCATGGGCCCTGAATTCTGGAATTCCCTCTTTAAACTGGTCCAGTGCTCCTTCAGGATGCTCCTTAAAACATACCAATTTGACTAAGATTTTGATCACTTGTCTGAATGTCTCCTAACGGGATGAGTGTCATATACTGTCGTCTTATGCTTCGTTGTAGCACTTAGGGATTTTTACAACATTAATTTACTTGCCTGTGGTGGTTTGTGTTGAAATTGTATGCCAGAGGCTTGAGCATATAAACCTAGGCATGCTGTCCAATTGTAGTGCTGAGAGAGAGAACTACATTGGTGGAGGTGCTGTTCACAGCATGACATATTAAACTCTCAAGATGCAAAACACTATTTTGAATAAGAGGAGGGTAGTTCTTCCCAATGTTTTGGTTAATTTTGATCCCTCAAACAAGATCACATGAAAACTATGTGCTGGCTGTTATCACAGTGTTTTTTTTATGAGACCTTGTTGTGCATATTTCCAACATTACAATAGTCTTTAGGCTTCAAATCTACTTCATTGGCAGTAAGTGTTTTTGGGGCATTTTGAAGTCATGAAAGGCATCTTTTCAAATCTATGTTGTGTGAAATCCTATTTAGGGGATGTAATATCAGGTTTCAGGGCTTCTCAATTGATGAAAGGGGATTTCAGAGTTTTTTGCTGCCAGTATTACCAAGTTATCTGCATGTGTGCACTTAGGTATGTGAATGTGGGTGAGTGGGTGTTTATATGGTTCTGATTATGTGTATGGGCAAATATATGGGTGGGTGTGTATGTAATTGTGTGTTTGGATGGATGTGTGGTTTTGCAATTGTGTACACGTGCATATAATATCAGTTCTGTTCATTCATGCGCTCGAGTGTCTGGTGCTTGGAGATGTGTTGGGTGCCTGTATGTAGATGGGTGGCAAGTTGTGCTTATGCATGTGGCTGTGTGTCAGCATGTCTGTATTAGCTAGGTCACCATCCATAAAACAACCTGTCAGCAATCACTGGGATTGAAATATGTTTCAACAAGTCTCCCTGAAATTGTGACCTGTCCTCATTTCAACAACTTAGACAATCATTGGCATTCTCCACAAGTGAGTGTTTTTTTTTAGGTAATACTGATCCTGATCCAGTCTTACATTCATATTTCCATTTTTTTCTGCTTCTCTATTAACCCCTCCATTGAGTAAATTCTGTTTCTTTTCATCATCTCCTGCATTTTTCCACTCTTTCTATTCTCACTCCCAATTGTGTACTCCATCTCTCTTTCTCCTCTTTTGTTTCTGTTTTATTCTCAGTTCTCTTGCTGTCTCTTCCCTTCTGACCCCCCCCCACTCTTTTCTTCCTCAAACACTTTTTAAACTGCTCCTTCCTTCTCCAGCTTGTTTTTCATTCTGCTGTCAGTCTTTTTCTCCTAGTTGCTTGTCCCTCCTGTGCCTCACTTCAATTAAGTACTGTCTTCAACTTGACCCATTTTGTCTTGAGCATCTTGGTTCAAGAGCCTGAAGTTCTTGGTTCAAGTCCTACGTGTTCCAGAGGTGTATCATACCACATACAAATAGGTTGACTAAAAATATCTATACTGTGCCTATAATGAGAAATATCTATAATGGGAAGATTAACTGAACAGTTTTTTTTAAAAAACTTATTTTTGAATTTCCCAGGAAATTCCAAATTCTGCAGTTGTATTGATCGAACTTTCCTCACGGTGCAAGTATGAATCTATTACCTGGAAAAAGTTCAAGGATGGATGATGAGAATTCTTTCTTATGTTGTGAGTTATAATCTGGAATGCATTTGTCTGAAACAAATTCAACAGGAATTTTCAATGAGGAATTGGCGATGTACTTGAAGGCTACAGTGAAAGAGCAAGAAAATGGAACTATTTGGCTAGCTCTTTCAAAGATTAAGCACTGGCATAATGTGTCAAATGACCTCCTCCTCTATTGTATGATTCCATGGTTATAGTCCCTCATAATCAAGCAGTAATAAATTTGGCACAAGCAACTTGTTGAGTCATTTTCATGTTTAGTTTGGTGAATTGGTTGAAGCATAAACATTTGATGATTTAATTGCCAAAAAGTAAGACTTATTGCAAAGCTTTTTGTCTTCCCATCAGGAAAAACTCAAGAATGCCAAAATCAAATGACTACACTTTATTCTAGGAGAAAAGGTTGATAAAGTATGCATTGTTGCAATTGTTTGAAATTTGACTTTCTTGCATTTGTCCTGATAAGTGCAAAATGAAAAGCTTCAGAAAGATGTCTCTCTTTTCTGCAGTGTTCAGGTTTTGTGCCACAAACAAACTAACAGTTTAATTGTTAAATGTTTGTCAATTAAAGATAACTGCTGAGTTATTTGCATGCTATTGAAAAGTCAACAATACTAGGTGCTAAACTAATCAACACTCTTTTGTTAGTACTAGACATTTGCCATGTGTCTCTAACTCTGCGCATATAACAGCTGTGAAAACTCTGTTTTAATGGATATTCAAAAGACCTGATGACAAATGTAAGTAAATCTATGAAAACACACAACCAGATGACAAAAAACCAACTACATCTAATTGAGATTTCCCCAACCATTTGCTGACTTTATCTTGAGTGATTTGGGAAAGCTCCAGTGCAGTCTTCACCTTTGTCTCAAGTGGGGTGAAAGCAATGGTCAACAACAACTTTCCATTTAACTTGGTAAAATGTCCAAGTGGATTCAAAAGACCATTGACACTAGTCAGAGAACAGGGAGGTTTTCTGTTTTGTACTCGTTAATATTAATCCCTCAACCAACATCATTAAAAAGCAGATGATCAGATTACTATTTCATGGTTGCTTGTAGGAGCTTGCTGATTGACTGGCACATTTCCTATATGATAACAGTGACCATGCTTTTAAAAAAAATTCATGAGCTTAAAGTGCATGCACATATTCTGAAGTAGTGATTGGTGCTATAGAATTGCAAATGTTTCTTTTTTTCAAACTGTTCATTTTCCTAAAGAGAGGTTATTACAGTTCATGGTTAGAAGCTGATATAGGAAGAAAAGAATGTTGTATGAAAATATGAAATGTATTTCAAATGAAATCAATAAACCTTTTTTGCAACTGGGCTGACTTTTTTTTCTTAATTTAATCTTTTAAACTTTGTTGCTGGTTACAGTGACAAAATTGGAATGCATCCCTCTGAATTATCAGTATTGTTATTACCTTGAAGAATAATACAAAACTTTCAGCACACAAACAGGCCATTCAGCCCAACTATTCCTGTGGAACATCTGCCCACCTGACTTCATATCACCCTATCAGTATATATATTTTTTTCTTTCTACCTCATATACATTTCTAATTTCCTCTTAATTGTATCTAAACTATTTACCTTAATTAATGCCTGTGGTTATAAGTTGTCTGGTGGGCATGGACGGGTGAGTGAAAAAGCTTCTCATGTATCTCATTTTGGAATTATTAGTGACTATTTTAAATTTATGCTCTGACAAACGAAAACATCTCTATGTCTTCTTTACTGGACTCTTTCATAATCTCTATAGATTTCGATCTACTCAACTTCTCAATCTTGTGGAGAAAAGAGCCTTAGATTGTTCAGCCTCTCCTCATGGTGACCTGTCTGTTCTGGTAACATCCGTGTGAATCTTTGCTGCACCTTCTTCAATGTCTCCACACACTCTTTTTATAATATGTATACCTTTTTTTATAATTTAAAGCATAGACCACCCCACACTGCTGTGAGGGCATTTAGGACAAGTTTAACACAACCTCTTTGATTTTCAGTCTATCTCTCGGGTTATGCTAAGAAATAGTCAATTATAAATGTGAAACAGAGACTTAAGTTGATCACTTGGGATTGGTGCGGGGGTGGGGGAATAGGGGGATAAAAACAGGATTATTGTTGAGTCACAATTTACATTATTTGTTTATTTCCTGTTGGTTTAAGTTACTGGTTGGTCAAATCAATATGGATAATGTTTATTTGCAGTTGTCATAGGTTTCTGAAAACCTTACTGTGTTCACCACTTGTTAAAAGCAGTCTGACAAGTCATAAACTGTCAGCACTTAAGGAGAGTGAAAATATCTAAGATATTACATGGAATGTAAAGGATAAATATAGGCCATTCAGCCCACCTGCACATTTCCACTATGTGTGCTCCTCCTGCCAGCCCTCTTTATCTTACTCGATTGAGGTAACTTTCTAATCTCTCCTGATTTGTATCCATAGAGTCATAGAGATGTACAGCATGGAAAAAGACCCTTCGGTCCAACCCATCCATGCCGACCAGATATCCCAGCCCGATCTAGTCCCATCTGCCAGCACCCGGCCCATTTCCCACTCAAAACCTTTCTATTCATATACCCATCCAAATGCCTTTTAAATGTTGCAATTGTACTAGCCTCCACCACTTCCTCTGGCAGCTCATTCCATACGTGGACCACCCTCTGTCTGAAAAAGTTGCCCCTTAGGTCTCTTTTATATCGTTCCCCTCTCGCCCTAAACCTATGCCCTCTCGTTCTGGACTCCTCCACCCCAGGAAAAAGACTTGGTCTATTTAACCTATCCACATTCCTCAAAATTTTGTAAACCTCTATAAGATCACCTCTCAGCCTTCAACACTCCAGGGAAAACAGCAACCTGTTCAGCCTCTCCCTGTTGCTCAAATCCTCCAACCCTGGCAACATCCTTGTGAATCTCTTCTGAACAGTTTTAAGTTTCACAACATCTTTCCAATAGGAAGGAGACCAGAATTGCACGCAATATTCCAACAATGGTCTGACCAATGTCCTATACAGCCGCAACGTGACCTCCCAACTCCCGTATATTCATTCATTCTGGTTCAAGTATTTCATTTGATAGCAAGTTCCACATATTAATTACATATGAACCATATTAACCTTGATTAGGCTTTTTGGGCATATATAGAGAGGCGCTTAATGATATTGTAGTGTGGTTTGGTTAGATGGTATGTAATTGCAATGATGCATCCTTAGGCTCTTCAGGAGGGAAGGGCTGAGAGAAACGTAAGAGCTAGTCTTGATCATTTATTATTTGCTGACATTAAAAGGCACTAAGCCTGTGAATGCACTGCTTTTTTGGACTAAGTACTCAATAATGAGATTTGTGTTGCTTGGTTCAGGATATAGTAAGTGGACATCACAGCCAGGACTGTCTATTTGTGTTACTCTTCGAAATACAGCAGTTAGTCCCTGCAATGCATTTCAGGTTGTATTTAAAACATTATATAAACTGAATACAGTTGCAGTGTGTCATCCAACTTTTGAGTATAATTTTGAGCACTGTCATTATTTATAGTTTTGATGTTTTAACGTGGTGCACGTTAGTTCATGTGCAGTTTGACTTTCTGTCATGTGTCGATACGCATTGCATAAATTAGTTGTGAATAATATATCTAAAATATTTGGAGGCTTGCACTCCATGACACATCTCTATGAAGCAAATACTGTGTATAGAGCTGTATTCTGTACTGGGCAGTACAAAAGAAAATTAGTGCTCATACTGGATTTGACAGTGTCCTCGCACAGCTCATTGACTGATTTCCCGGAGCTGATCTTAAGCTGAAGTTGATGATCTACTCAGAGGAAACACGTTTTCACTGGTGGTAAAGAACAAAACTAAGGCCATAAGTATAAGATAACCACAAACAAATCCAATAGGAATTCAGGAGAAATTTCTTCACCCAGGAAATGGTGTGGATGTGGTACTCACTCCACGAGGGATGGTTGAGGTGCATAATTTAGATACGTTTAAAAGAAGGAAAAACTCACAAGGGAAAAGGAAATGAAAGTTATGGTGATAACGTGAGATGAAGAGTGTGTGGGAAGGAAATCTTGTTTACAGCATAAACACCAACAAAGATCAGTTGAACTGAAAGGCCTGTTTTTGTGTTGTAATTCATAGAATCCCTACAGTGCAGATAGAAGCCATCCTACCCATTGGGTCCGCACAAATCCATCAAACAGCATCCCACTCAGATCCACCCTATCCCTGTAACCCCACATTTACCATGCTAATCCACGTAGCCTACACATCCCTAAACACTGCAGGGCAATTTAGCATGGCCAATTCATTTAACCTGCACATCTTTTGGAGTGTGGGAGGAAACTGGAGCACCTGGCAGAAATCCATGCAGACAGAGGGAGAGCATGCAAACTCCATACAGACAATTGCCTGAGACTGGAGTCAAACCCGGGTCCTTGGCACTGTGATGCAGCAGTGCTAACCACTATACCACCATGCCACCCTGCAAATCCTGCATGGTTCTGTCTAACTATTGGTGGGTAGAAGCAGAAAAGGAATCTAGCCAGAAGACTCTTGAAACATTTTCCATACTGTCTCCTTTACACTTTATATTTTCTTCTTCACACATTTGTCAATATTTATTTTAAGTAGAAACTGAAAGAACTGTGGATGCTGTAAATCAGAAACAAACATTGCTAGAAAAGCTCAGCAGGTCTAGCAGTACGTGTGAAGAGATATCAAAGTTAACACTTCGGGCCTGGTGAACCTCCTCAGTCACTGGATCCAAAACGTTAACTCTGATTTCTCTTCACAGATGCTGCCAGACTTGCTGAACTTTGCCAGTAATTTCTAATTTGTTTATTTTTAGAAGCCTTTGCTGCTCTAATGTCCTTGTCATTGCTTAGGAATTTGTTTCCTTTAGGTTTCTTCCTACAGGTTATGGCTCTTGTCGACTGAGAATTGTTTACTCTGGGCCTGAATATCACCTCTACCTAGAAACTAATTTCTGCCTCACAGAATTGAGCATCTTGTGTTTTTAAGCCATCGTTTCAAACTACTCATACTTGATTTTGTTACCTCCAGTGTCAATTATTCCAATGCTTTCCTGGTTAGTGTTTCATCTTTGATTAAACTGGAGATAATCCAAGACTGTTTTGTCTGTGTCCTAGCTGGCATTGAGTCACTGACCTACACTGCTTATAGTAGTTTATAAAATCATAAGGGGCATAGATAGGGTGAATAGCCAAGCTCTTTTTCCTAGGGTAGGGGATTCAAAAACTAAAGGCCATAGGTTTAAGGAGAGAGGGAAAAGATTTAAAAAGGACCTGAGGGATAACTTTCTCAAGCAGAGAATGGTGCATAAATGGAATGGGCTGGCAGATATGTGCTGTATGATCCTGACTCCTGTTCTGGCAGTACATCATGACAAAATTCACATCTTTATAAATTGCTCCATGCCCTCCACCCTCCAAGATTCTCCAATTCTGGCCCCTTATTTATCCCTGCTTTTAATTGTTCTGATGTCTGGCAAAAAATAATTTTTGCCAATAAAGATGACATAACTTTTTTTGGCGGTGGAGATATCACAACTGTTTTTGAGTTTTTCCAGCACTTAATATAATTTTGTTTTAAATTAATTCAAAAACTGTCATTGTATTGTTCATCAGAGATCTTCTTTCATTATATTTACATGGCTGGCTCTGCTTAGATCAGCCTTACCTGAAGGTGGTGCTACAAATTGCTAAATTTGCCTTGGATAAGATCATCTTGACTTAAGTGACTGATCCATAGTCCTGAAAACATCATCTTAGACTTCCCATGTCTAAAGATGTAGAAAGCAGACAAAGCACGTGATTATATCTGTTTTTATACCTTGTTTTTCCTAGACCAGGTCACTAGCCTGTAGGTAAATGCTACTGTTTAAAGGGCACCACTCCACATTAAGTATGGCTAACCAATGTGCTGCCTGACATCAGCACACTGGAAGGATTAGCAGGCTGATTAGCAACCTGTTTAGCCTCATCATGAAAGCATCTACCATGACCATCACGTTCTGGCATGGGACCCAAATCCAGAGCTCTGGGTCATAGTAGGGAAACTTCCCACTGTGCCACAAGACCTCCTTGGTCAAGTTAATAGGGAGATATTCATATGGAAACAAAGACAGAATGATTTTCATTTCTAAAGCATCTTTCATAATCTTACAACATCCCAGAATGCTTTCCAGCCAATGTACTACTGTGATCATTTTAACAAATCAGCCAGTTTGTGCAGAGCAAGCTCCCACAAACTGAAACGTGATAATAAGCAGATCACAAATTGTTATAGACAAAGTTAGTTAAATGATAAGTATGAGCCAGACTATGGGACATCTCATGCTGTTTTGTGAAAGAATGTCACAGGATTTTTTATGTCACCTGTGAAGGCAGGCAAGGCCTTTATCCAACACCTCAGTCAACATGTTGGACAATACAGGACTTCCTCAGCATTTCATTGGACCACCATTGTTTGGTTGATGTGCTCAAAGCTCTGGAGTGCAAATTGAACCCTATAACCCTTCTGTTCCATCCTTTGGACTTAAAAGATCTAATTGTATTATTTTGCGTAGAAGCAGAGAAACTTCTTCATGAACTGGCAAAAATTTCTTCCTCAACTCTGTTTAAGTAAAGCAGGTGTTTTTCATTTAACTAGTTTCTGTTTGTGAGAGATTACTGTGCATAAATTGTTCTCCCAATTCTACTTTACTGTGTGACTATGCTTCAAAAACTATTTCCTTGGAGTTTGGGATGTCCCAAAGTAGTGAAATGCATTATATAAATGCAGGTCTTTAGTCTGTCTGTTCCAGGGCTGGTCACACAACTGTGACCTTATATTGCACTTTGTGACTTTTCTTCACGTGTAAACCCACGCTATGGAAATTGATTTTCTCATATGGAGAGCATCACAGCTAAACCTGATTCTGTTCACTTATAATGTTTACACATATTGTCAAGAGTGGGGTTAATCTATAGCAAACTGGAGCAGAATCGAACCTCATTTATTTCTGATCATTTTAGACTAGGAGCCATTTATAGTGATCTCAGTACTACCGGGTATAGGAACATTTACCCATAGATTCACTTCATAGAAGCATAAATTAGGCAAAGGTTGATATTGCATCTGAAAAGATATTAGTAAAGGTAACAAAAAGTTGACAAAGGAGATAGATTTTTGAGTAGTATCACAAAGGAGCATAGAGAGAGGTGGAAGAAATTCCAGAGCTTAGGACTAAAAAAGGTGGAATGATTAAAGTTCAGGATGTTCAAGAGGCCAGAATCGGGTTGCAGAGATCTTGGAGAGTTATAAGACTAGAGGGGGTTGCAGAGATCGTTTGTTCATGATGTGGTTGGAAAATATAGATAGAGAATTTTATAATTGGGTTTTGAGGTGACAAATACTCGTTGTAAGTGAGCAATCAGCACTGGTGTTGAGTGAACAGAATGCCATTGTCAGTCTGCTCGCTGAACTGGTAGGTTTGTTCTCAGATGTTTTGTCACCATGTTAGGTGACATCATCAGTGAGCCTCTGGTGAAGTGTTGGCATTCTGTCCCACTTGCTATTTATGTGTCTTGGTTTGTTGTGGTGGGTGATATCATTTTTGGTTCTGTTTCTGATAGTCTGTTAAATGGGGTCCAAATCCATAAGTTTGTTAATGGAGTTCAGGCTTGAATGCCAGGCTTCTAGGAATTCCTTTTTTGTTTGACCTGTCCCAGGATGGATGCATTGTCCAGTCGAACTGGTGTCCCTCTTCATCTGTGTTTATGGATACTGGTGATAGTTGATCATGTCTTTTGTTGGCTAGTTCGTGCTCGTGTATCCTGGTGGTTAGTTTCCTGCTGGTTTGTCTAATGTAATGTTTGTTGCAGTTCTTGCAGGGTATTTTGTATTCATTCTGGTGGCTGTGAACAGAATGTGGTGAGTATTAGGATTTAGGCAGCAAGAATTTTGGATGCCTTCAATTAGTTAATGGAGGGTGGATGATGGGAAGACCTGTCAGGAGAATATTGGAATAGTAAAAGTCAGAGGTACCAAAGGCACGCATAAAGAATTCACCAGCTGGTGAGCCAAGACACAGATTAGGAATTAATCATGATGCTTTTTTTCTCTGTATGGAGAAGTTCTACAATGAACACGAGAATTGGTAGACCTTTGTGACCTCCGTTTATATGTGAATATTGAAATGGAAGGTCAGGAATTGGGTAAGAAAATGGTTCCGTATGGGGGGATGGGAAGAAGCAGTGCACAGATGCTAATCCAAGGCTAATCCTGACATACACATGCACTTCCAACAAGGATTACTGATCAGCAAATATGTGCAGGAACTTTGACTGATATTTTATATTCTCTCTTTAACTCAGGGAGAAAGAGGTCAGGTGTAACACTCCTAGATTTTGCAATTGAGATTTGCTAATTGAGTGAAATCTGCATATTGAACTTGGGACCTCCTTAGGCGCAGGCTCAGTTAATCACCAAAATAATAATGAAATGATACAGCACAGAAAAGCGCCATTGGGCTTAACCTGCCTTTGCTTTTAATCTGATGATCCAATTTTATTTGTTCAGGTATAATGAATATACCTTGATAATTTACATACAGAAGCTTCCCTTATGTAGTCATTGAAAACTCCAGTTCGTTCCAGATTTCTCAACACTAGCCTGAAACTGAGAGTGGTTCATTGTCTCAATGTTTATTGTATTGTTATATTTTCATATCAACATGAAATATATATGTTACTTAATGATCTGTTTTAAATCTGGGTAGCAAATTTGTCAATGAACCTCAAGACAACATTGGCCTCAGTTTTCAGAATGTGCTTCCTGGTAGCTGGAGAATTAATGGGATAGGTAAAGCACGAGGAGTCTGATGTTTTCCTGCAAGTTTTGAAATAGCTGACAAAAATATTAGAAGGCAGTGACTTGGCATTTATCCATGATATGGCAAAACATCAGTGTTATTTCATGACCATTTCTTTCCGATGATATGGGGAAAACAGTGTACATTTAAAATTTTTTTTAAAAATCTCTTGACATTCTTAATTGGACTTTAGGGTGTAATACAGGAACATCCGCCATCTGATGGATGAATTATTTTCCTATTAGGTTAAGGCTGCAGTCCAGAATTTTTCCATTGAGGTGCAAATGTTTAAAGCACTAATGGTGTGCTGTTCCAGTTTATTTTAACTTAGAAATTATGTTGTCCCAACACAATTATACAGTAAGGCATTAAAATGGAAGTTCTATGTTCAGCCACTTTATTATTAGCAGCAGATGGATTGCAAAACTGTCATTTAAACCAACCATGTAACCAACTGTATGCAGGACTTTTTATGCCACGTATATATTTTAGATCAGCATTTTGTTTGTATCCAGTTAGTTCTATATTTACCTTGATGTTGTATTATGATTTCTTTGGAACAATGGATAAGCAGCAAAGCTAGGTTAGAAAATAGCATGTATACTAATACGTTTATCCACTCTACCATTAGGATTTAAACTTTTGAATATCATTGCAGACTGTTAACTTTTGATGAAACAAATATGTTTCAAAAATTGAGGACTATCTAGGACCAAAGGGCCAAGTGTAATTTCTTCCTCTTTTCAACAGCAGCAACAGCTTGTATTTATGTAGCATCTTTTAATATGATAAAATGACCTAAGGTGCTTTAACAGGAGTATTATGAAACAAAAGTTGATGTGGAGTAACAAAAGATAATATCAGAAAAGAAGACCAAAAGTTTCCAGAAGAGGTAGATTTTAATGAGTGTCTTCAGGGATGAGAGAGAGGTAAGAGTGATGGAGACATGCATGTCGAGAATTCCAGAGCTTAGGTCTCAAGTAGTAGATAGTGTGGCCACCAATTGTGATTAAAAGCAAGAATGTTGAAGAGGCCATGATTCGATGAGCACAGATACCTTGCAAGTTGTGGTGCTGGAGAGGTTACGAATATAAGGAAAGATGAGGTTGTGGGATTTGAAAACAAGGTGGTGCTTGGCAGAACCCAATGTTGGTCAGTGAGTGCAGGGATGATGGGTGGACAGGATTTGATGCAGATATTGACATTGATAGCAAAGTTTTGAATGGGCTGAAACAGTGGATAGAATATGGTAGACTAGCCAGGACTATGTTGGAAGAGCCACATCTAAAGTTAACAATGGTGCAGATGTATGTTCATTGGGAGATGAGCTGAGTGAAGGGCAGAGTTTATGATGCTACAGAGATGCAAAGAAATAAAACAATTTCATTTCCAAAGCAATTTCCATCATCCAAAAATACGCTAAATGCTTTATAGCCAATATTGTACAATTAAACTATGGTCATTGTCGTAATTTTGAAAAACAGCAGCCAATTTCAGTACAACAAATTCCAACAAACAATCAGATAGTGATGAGACCATCTGCCTTTATATGTTTTTTGAGGAATGAATATTGGCCAGGACATTGGTGAACTCCCCCACTCTTCACAATCTGCATTTGAGGTGAAGGAGGGCATTACTTTAGTAGACCTTTACCCAAGCCCGACCTTGGAAATCACGTCAATCCCATTGATAGTTCCAAGGTCACCACCACAGAGAATACCTTTCAATTCCAGATTTATTAACTGAATTCAAATTCTACCAGATGCTGTGTTGGAGTTTAAACCCATGTCCCTGTAGCAATTACTTGGCCCTTGGGTTACTAGTCCACCATTATCTTTTTTTAAAAATTAAGTACATTGAATTGAAACATTCTCACTGGATTTAAGTGCCTTGGAACTTCCACTATATTAAAGGCTCTTTATAAATGCAAATCGTTTTTTTAAGTCTTCCAAATATATCTGAAAGCCAAACACACTGTCACAGTTAGTGAGGGAGTATACCGCATGCATGTTGTTTGCTGGAAATAAAGTAAACTAATGTACCGCCACTTTATCCCTGACATGAGTATTTGGGGCACGTTGGATAGTCTGCTTGTTTCTTAAATCAGAAAGTGGGTACGTTCAAGTTCCACTCCAGAGCTTTGAACACAGAATAATTTATGATAGTGTTCCCATTGCCAGAACTGAGGGAATGTTGCACCATCAAAGATGTTACATTTTGGATAAGATGTCAAACCAAACCTACAGCTCCCTGAGGTGGGCATCAGAAATTCCAAGCATAGTTTCAAAAAGAACAGGGACCTTATCCTTAGTTTCCTAGGCAATATTTATTCCTCAATCAACATCATAAAAGAAACAAAATGGCATAGGTTCAGGAAAGCCAAACTAAAAATAAAAACTTACTGGAAATACTCAGCAGGTCAGACAGTTTCTGTGGAGAGAGAAACAGAGTTAACATTTCAGGTTAATGACCTTTTGTCAAGACAGAACTGGATTGGCTGTTCATGATCTCATTGCTGTAGACAGGTGCTTACTATGTGCAAATAGTCTGCTGTGATTCCTATATTGCAGCAGTGACTATGCAAAGGTACTTCATTGGCTGGAAAGAGTCAGTGACATTCCCAATGTTGCAGTGTAAATGCAATTCTTTTACTTATTTTTCCTTTCTGTCTATCAATCACTCAACTCAATTTTAACGAATGCTGGTGTCATTGGATCTCAAGGTACGAACGATCTATTGGAAATAATGGTATCCCTGGGTGTTTCTGCAGACAGAAGTGAGAGAGAGTCAATGTCACTAACAGCTTTTGGCAGTGGCATCTCATTACAGGCAGGCCGTATAGCCCAAAGTTGTGATTTTTCACTATCCTAAATCAGCCTTCCCCAGACTCCATACAAAGCTTCTGAAGTTGTGGTTTGAAGCTTTTTCACAGTATTATGGTTTTTCCATATCTCTTGAGGCATCATTACTTGCGTGGTTACACAGAGTGCTGGGTGTTTCCTGGTATGTACCTCACCAAGTAGCCATACTTGACATACATTGACAAGCTACTTGACTCCAAGTGCGAGGAGGATTCACACTGAAACCTATAATATCTTAACTTGACATCTACTTGCATGTACTTCCTGCGGAAGTGGGAACCTGGGCAATTTGCACCTCTTTAGCCCAAGTGTACACTTGTTGCATCCCTGTCTTGGCAAGCTGAGCTTTGAAGTTTAAGCTTGGGAACTCCTCATCGGTATTACACAGCCACTGTCTCGACGGTTTGCAAGTTTTAAGTAGTTGGTTGCTTATGTAGAGCTACTTATTGACACAAGTGCTGTAGCATTTGCTGTACTTGTGGATTGCAAAACAATGAACCACATTAAGTGGAATCACATGGTTTAGAACAAAACCATTCAGCCCAATAAAGCATTGTTTTTTATAAATGCTTTATAAAAAACAAGCATTTTATAAAGAATGCTTGCTCTTTATAAAAGAGCTATCCAATTCCACTGCTCCTTCCCATAACCATGATAATATTTACTCTGCAAGTATTTTTGCAATTCCCTTATGAACATTACTATTGAATCAGTTTCCAATTCCCTTTCATGAGGACCATTCCAGATCACAACAACTTCTTGAATAAAAAATCTAATTTTCCACCTCATAGGTTTTTAGCTAGGTAACGGGTTCATAGTTGCAGGATAAGGAAACCAACACAATTTTAATAAAGGCATTGCTGTTTTCCAAAATTCAAACATAGTTAAAAGTAAAATTTAAAATCTATTTGTCAAATTTGATATTGCCCATCAGGATTTAAGGGCTTATGCTCGAAACGTCGAATTCCCTATTCCTGAGATGCTGCCTGGCCTGCTGTGCTTTGACCAGCAACACATTTTCAGCTGTGATCTCCAGCATCTGCAGACCTCATTTTTTACATCAGGATTTAATGACAACAGGTTATAATTAAGACTGAGCATGGGATTGAAGTCATGCAGTGTTAGAGAGAATGATTAGTTGGACTGAAGTTCAGGCAGGGAAAGGAGAGATGAGGCAGTTGTGAGAGAAAGGAAGGGGAGAAGGAGAAGATGGAGATGGAAAATAGAAACTTGGCAAGAAGGAGGAAGCAGCTGTGAAAAAGAAGGGGGAGAGATAGAAAGGCAGAGAGAAGTAAAAGAAATGAGATGGAGGGAAGAAGCAGGTAAGTTGAAAGAGAAAAGAGATGGGAACAAGTTTATGGAGAAGGAAACGGAGTGAGAAGATGTGGAAATGACTTGGAAGTGACCCATGGAGGGGGTGGAAAAGAGAGAACAAGAAGAAATATGTGGAAGCTATGAATGGCTCATGATAAACGTGCTGATCTTAAAACACACACTGAATCAGAGACCTCTACTAAGCCTGATAGCACATCATAAAAGTACTGTTCTCCATAGCCCTGACAATTTTGTATTTCCAAGTATTTATCCTTAACCTCTTCGCATGTTACAATTGAATTTAATTTCAGATAGTGTGTTGTATTTTCCAGTAATACCTAAGTGGTTCTGTCATATTAAAAGATTCTTTTATGTGACTTATATGATTTTTTAATCATGAAAAGGTTCTGCATATAATTGATGCAGAAATTGAGTAGAATTGTATCTCTATGACTTACTTTCACACACAGTACTGAATGTTAAGGGAACATTCTCCGGTTACCATGGGTACATCAAACTACACGGTAGTTATTTGTGGTGTCGCCACTGTGAACATTTCCAGTTAACCCCCCCTGCTGCTGCAACACAAGTTATCTTTTTTATTAGCAGTTGAATCCTCAACTTTTTACAACAAATTGCTGTTGTTCAGCTGCATTGAACAGTGATCTCTACACTCGTTGCCCTGGTTTTTGAGCAGAAAATGTTATTGCAGCACCATTCTGCCTCTTTCCCAGCAGGTTTCTGTACCTTCTATGTATTAATAGCTGTTTACGCTCATATCAATTGTTGTGCTTTTTGAAACTGGATCTGTCCAATGGGCCTGGATGTCAAACGTGTGATGATTGGGCCATCTGGTATGTGGAAGGCATGCACTCCTTGCATGGCTAAGCCTTATCATGTTGTAATTTTGTTGGAAAATATTCTTCTTCCTGGACAATATAAATCCATACAATCCCCAATTTCAAGATTCAAAGTGCAAAATTTTAAACCGTACTCAGCCTGTTGGAAATTTTAAAAATAGCAACACTCCTATCTTTCATCTGAGATTTAAAACCGAGGATTTGGTTTTGGGTAAGGGGGAGGGGAGGTGGTGTCTCCCTGTTTTCTGACTAATATTTACCCTAAATTAACAAAGATTTAGTCTTTTTCACACTGTGAAAGCTTGCTATTTGTCAATTGACTACTGTGATTTCTACTTTACAATAGTGATTGTAGTTCAAAAATACTTCAATAATAGCAAAATACTGCTGACGCTAGAAGTCTTAAACAACGATCAAAAGAGACAGCGTTATTGTTTCAGTACAAATATTTCTGTTGTTCAAACATTGATTGGAAGAGGTCATAGTCAACCTGAAACATTAGCTCTTCTAATCTTCACAAATGCTACCAGATCTACCAGCATTCTGTTTTTGTTTCAAAGATATTTTATTAGCTTTAAAGTGCTTTGGACATCCAAAGGTGATATTTGTAAATGCTTTCTTATCCTGATGGCTCAATTTGTAGCTAAGTTACCACTTGTCAATTATGCCATACAGGTTAGGCTCCTCCTAAGTTTAGTAGTTGCTTAGCTAATTTTGGCTATTTGAACGATAAGAGCTTTACAACTGAGCTATGTATAAAGAACAAAGAACAGTACAGCACAGGAACAGGCCATTTGGTCCAGGAAGACTGTACTGACAAATGACACCTTTATAAACCAAACACCTTTTGCTTCTATGCACTCCATATCCCTCTACTCCCTGGCTATTCAGGTATCTGTCAAGATGCCTCGTAAACATTGCTTTTGTATCTTTTTTTTACCACCACTTCTGGCTGTGCATTCCAGACACCAGCCTCTGTATAAAATAAACTTTCCTTTAATCTTTAAGCTTTCCCCGATGTCACCGAGTAATTGACATCTCCATCCTGGGAAAAAGACTCCGACTATCCATTTTGTCCATGTCTGTCATGATTTGGTAAACCTCTATGAGGTCGCCCCTCAGCCTCCAACATTCAAGTGAAAACAAACTGAGTTTGTTCAATCTTTGTTGATAGCTATGACCCTCTTAACCAGGCAACATTCTGGTACTTTCTCTGTACCCTCTCCTACTGGCATTGTGATGATCCTTCTGGTAGTGTGATGATCAGAATTTATTCTAAATATAGCCTTACCAAACCCTGTATAGCTGCAACAATTTTTTATACTTTATGGCCCCTCTGGTAAGTTGGTGGTGGAGTAGGGCTTCTGAGGCCTGGGCTCATCTGCTCTGTTCATTTTTTTTTTTCCGTTTCATTTCTGTTCTTTTTCTCTCATTTTTTTTCCTACTTATCTCTTGTTGAAGAACTTGTTTGCAGCGGGCGGCAAGTGAGCCCAGCGACATGGACTTGCATCAGCCCAGCAGCTCGGACTCACCAGAGGTGAGTTTGATTTTCTGGCAACTTCTGGCCTAGGCCACCTCACCCCCTTGTGTTTTCAGGGAACTGTGGATTTGTTGGCCTAGATCCCTCTGTATATCAATCCTTCTGAGAATTCTGCTATTTACTATATACGTCCCTCCAAAATGAGGGAAGACCTTCCACGTTGCATCACTTTACATTTGTCTGGATTAAATTGCATTTGCCATTTCTCAACCCAAGTCTCCAGCCTACCTATGTCCTGCCAAATGTTCTGGCAATCCTCCTCACTATCTGCAGCTCTCCCAACCTTTGTGTCATTCGCAAACTTACTAATCAGACTACCTACATTCTCCTCCAAATCAATTATATACATATTAAAAACAACAGGTTCCAGACTAATCTCTGTAGGAACACTGCTCGTTACAGATCTCCAGTGAGAAACACACCTTTCCATCACTGCTGTCTTGACTAAGCCAGTTCTGTATCCATCTTACCAGCTCACCAGTGATCCATGTGACTTGACCTTCTGTGTCATCCTGCCTTGAGGGATCTTGTCAAATGCCTTACTCAAGTCCCTGAAGACAATATTAACCACTCTGCCCTCATCAATTATCTTTGTCATTTCCTCAAAAACTCAATCATATTTGTGAGACACGGCCTCCCCCTTCACAAAACCATACTGCCTGTTGCTAATAAATAATATGTCTGGTTTTAATGAAGTAAAGGAATGGACTAGGATCCTGGAAACTCCAGGATCCCCATATCTGAACTGGGAAATGTTGCAGGTGAACAAAATCGAGAAAGAAACAGAATAAAAGGATCAAGGTCATGTAAAGTATACATTCTAGAATAAATATAATAATGTCTCAGTACTTCAGTGAAAAGCAAGTGATGGTTAATTGGTGGAGGTCATATTAGAGTAACAAGAGACATTATATGATATTTCCTTTCGAAAGAGAACTGGATAAAGATATGAAAAGGAAAGATTTGTATGGCTATAGAGAAGGAGAAGTAGGACTAGCTGGAGCACTCTTTCAAAAGTCAGCACATTGGATCAAATGGCTTGTGGTGTATGGTTCCAGGAATGAATTGAATTGAATGGCTTTGATACACAAACAGACAGACTCTCTCTCTCTCTCTCGCTCTCGCTCTCGCTCTCGCTCTCTCTCTCTCTCTCTGTCTCCCCCTCTTCCTGCTCTCTCATTCCACACTGAGGTAGTGTGTTGAAAGTCAAATCCTGATATTCCCAAAGTCATCACAGAAATGTAAAAAAAAGTTATCGAAGTACAGAGCTCCCAGTTTACCTGCCTGATAACCCAGCTTTACAGATAACCTGGGCCAAGTTTCTCTACTTAACAAGAAACATTATTTATTGCAAATAAATAGATTCAAATCAAGGATAAATTTCTATGAACTGTCAACATATAAATTTACTGGCTAAAACTCTAAGCCTGTTATAACACCCCCACGCCCCCCACCCCACCCGCCCCCGCCCCAATACATTTGCAGTCATGCCAAAAACAATTGGGGTTATGAATGGATGGGGAAAAA
Organism: Hemiscyllium ocellatum; assembly: GCF_020745735.1. Taxonomy (NCBI): domain Eukaryota; kingdom Metazoa; phylum Chordata; class Chondrichthyes; order Orectolobiformes; family Hemiscylliidae; genus Hemiscyllium; species Hemiscyllium ocellatum. The sequence continues at coordinate 18,842,132 of NC_083406.1, read as the reverse complement.
GTCCTTGGGGAAATAATCCAGTAAAACCAGTTCTGAAGATTTGATAGAGCTTTCTTTTTGTTTCCCATGTTTTTCAGATTCACTCACTTCTTCGCAGGAGGCACAAGGGTGACTAATTCACAAATTACAAAGTCTCTGAGTTTTTGTTTAAAGGCAACAGCTTACAACAACTGACAGGAGAAAGCAACTGGCTTTCTGTAGCATCAAGTATTGTTACTTGTCAGATAGAGACAGCACTTCCCTTTCAGAGATCCCAAAGACTTCTCATTATATTGTTCACATTCAAAAGCTGTTCAGATAGTCAGCTGAACAATCAGATAATTATGGTCAGGCTGATGACCTTTGACATCCACAGCTGGTTGTCATTTCACAAACCAATCAGCTAAGTGTTGCCAGCCAAATCTCACTTTATACACACATCACAGAGCAGAGCTGTCGCCCTTTACATCTTTCCGCACTGTTTGCGAAGCAACACTGTAAACATGGTTTATAACTTTCATAACTTTTTTTTTTGAATAAGTACAGCAATTTCTTCCTTGATCCTTTTCCCAATGCAGTTCGCAATCAAAAATAAAGTAAAATAAAGAAATATAGTGTTTACAAATGTGTGAAGTGTATAGCTAACAAAAATGGAAGCTGTGATGGAAATGGTGGGATTTATATCTTTAATTTTAAATGTTATTTGTTTTGAGTTTGAGTTTCTGGTTGAGTTAGTAACTAATGGGTTTTCTGTATGTCTGCAGTTATTGATTAACTTTTATTTCTGTAGCCATGGTGATTCCTTCTTCCAAACAAAGCATTTTTTGACGCCTGTTTATTTGGATTGTTTTCCAACCCAGCATGAAAGATAATGAGGCCGCAAGGTTAGTTAGGAAGTTCTGGAAATTATTTTTTAAAACTTCAGGGAAACATCCATAGCTAAGAGAAGAAGACTTTTAGCTCCACTTTCAAATTTGAGTGGGGCACTCTTGTGACGTTCTTGGAATAGGATGGCTGTGCAGAAAAGTTTTCCTGTGAAGGAATTGACATATAATGAACTAGGTCACCTCAGAGTGAGAAACTAACGTTCATTGGAGATCAGAAGTGTTGTGAAGGAGGCCTGAAGAGATTATCTAAGATTAATACATTTAAGCAGGTGTGATAGCTTCTTCCTGGAGCTATCTACATTTCCAGTCAAAAGGTTGAAATCTCAAGTGACCTTAAATATATTAAGGTGTTAGATATAGGGACTCTAATGTGAGTATTGTATGAGTATTGTTTTAGGTATTGTACAATGATGTGTTTTGGATTTTATATAAAAGCTGCTTTGTTTTTTTTCAATTTATAATTAATACAATCATACTGTTACAGTGTGTTAACAATCTGAATTGCATCCCAAGCAGATAGTTTGGATTATTCTATTTTATCTTAATTTCTTTTTTTATTATTGATAAAGTCTAATTTGCAGCATTGCATTTGATTTGATTTGATTTATTATTGTCACATATACCGAAATATAGTGCTTATGTTTCAGCAAGAGGCCATTTCATTAAAACCAAAGCACACTTGATCTTTCAAGCTGTTTAGGATCTGAGTTGTCCAGAAATAATATCGACTATAAGATCATAATAAAGCTCAAACTTTGGCCCAGTATCTAGCCCCAGTAACCCAAGAATCTGGGGGAAAAAACACATGCTGGTCACCACTAAGGGTGTCTGCCTCCTAACTGGACAGCAGTGCAAAGAAAGGGGTAATCATCCGAGGCACCAATCTGCTCCTTATTATCCTCATCATTCACATGACCTCCACCAAGTTTGAAAACATTAGAATGTTAATCCTATATTTCCAAAGAGAAAGTGGGAATTATAGTTAAAATCTGAATCGACTAAAGATGATTATGTCTTACACCTTCCACCCCGACCTCAAATTCACCTGGACCAACTCGGCAACCACCGTCCCCTTCCTGGACCTCTTCATCACCATCTCTAGCTACTGTCTAACCACAGACATATTCTACAAGCCCACCAACTTCCACAGCTACCTAGACTACATCTTCTTCCACCCTACCTCCTGTAAAAATGCCATCCCTTATTCCCAATCCCTCCGCCTCCACCGCATCTATTCCCAGGATTGACAAGTTCCACCTCAGAAAGTCCCAGAAGGCCTCCTCCTTCCATGGTCATAACTTCCCTTCCCACGTGGTTGACGATGCCGTCCAGTGTATCTCCTCCACTTCACCCACCACTGCCCTTGAACCCCACCATCCCAATGCAACAAGGACAGAACCGTTACTACCCGACACCTCGAGGAAGAATGCCTCATATTCCGCCTTGAGACCCTGCAACCACACGGGATAAATTCCCCTCCCCCCACGTTATCCCAGTCCCAAGCCTCCAACTGGGCCCCGCCCTCTGGACCCATCCATCATTGCCCCTTCTCCCTTACCTTTATCCACCTATCGCTTTCCCAGACTATCTCCCCCCAACTCCAACCCTCTCCCATTTATCTCTCAGCCCTAACCCACAAGCCTCATTCCTGATGAAGGGCTTATGTCGATTCTCCTGCTCCTCTGATGCTGCCTGACCTGCCATGTTTTTCCAGAACCACACTCTCGACTCTAATTCCAGCATCTGCAGTCCTCACTTTCTCTTAGGTCCTACACAGTCAAGTAAGAAAAGACAATGTTCCTCAAATTCACGTTGCACTTAAACGGAATTGTGTAGGAGGCCAAATGCAGCAGGGTCAGAGTGAGGGGCATGGAAATGAATTGGCAAGCAGCAACAAATTTATGGTTATCTTTGTGGACAGACAGATTGTTTGACAGTCTGTGTTCTAACCAATTTGGGAGGAGTGACAGCAAGGACCAGAGGCCTGACAGGAAGGTAGGAGTAAAGTTTAAAAACTTACCTCATGTATAAGCAGAGCACACGCTGAGCAGGAGGGGACACGGTACTGCTGGGTAAGTGAGGCTTTATATTTGGGCAGGGGGAGAATGAGGACTGCAGATGCTGAGGATCAGAGCTGAAAAATGTGTTGCTGGAAAAGCGCAGCAGGTCAGGCAGCATCCAAGGAGCAGGAGAATCGACGTTTCGTGCATAAGCCCTTCTTCAGGAATGGGGAAGGTGTGCCAAGCAGGCTAAGATAAAAGGTAGGGAGGAGGGACTTGGGGGCGGTGTGTTGGGAATGCGATAGGTGGAAGGAAGTTAAGGTGAGGGTGATAGGCCATAAAGGGGGTAGGGGCGGAGATGTCAGGAAGAAGATTGCAGGTCAAGAAGGCGGTGCTGAGTCCAAGGGTTGGGACTGAGATAAGGTGAGGGGAGGGGAAATGAGGAAGTTGGTGAAATCTGCATTCATCCCTTGTGGTTGGAGGGTTACTAGGCGGAAGATGAGGCACTCTTCCTCCAGGTGTCGTGTTGCCATGGTCTGGCGATGGAGGAGGCCAAGGACCTGCATGTCCTTGGCGGAGTGGGAGGGAGAGTTAAAGTGTTGAGCCACGGGGTGGTTGGCTTGGTTGGTCCGGGTGTCCCAGAGGTGCACTCTGAAACATTCCGCAACTAGGCAGCCTGTCTCCCCAATGTAGAGGAGGCCATATCGGGTGCAGTAGATGCCGTAAATGATGTGTGTGGAGGTGCGGTTGAATTTGTGACAGATATGGAAGGATCCCTTGGGGCCTTGGAGGGAAGTCAGGGGGGAGGTGTGGGCGCAAGTTTTGCATTTCTTGCGGTTGCAAGGGAAGGTGCCGGGAGTGGAGGCTGGGTTGGTGGGTGGTGTGGACTTGACAAGGGAGTCGTGGATGGAGTGGTCTTTCCGGAGCACTGATAGGGGAGGGGAGGGAAATATATCCCTGGTGGTGGGGTCTGTTTGGAGGTGGTGGAAATGTCGAAGGATGATACGATGTATCTGGAGGTTGGTGAGGTGGTAGGTGAGGACCAGTGGGGTTCTGTCCTAGTGGCGATTGGAGGTGGGGGTTTCAAGGGTGGAGGAGCGGGAAGTGGAGGAGATGCGGTGGAGAGCATTGTCAACCATGTCTGAGGGGAAATTGTGGTCTTTGAAGGAGGAGGCAATCTGGATTGTTCAGTATTGGAATTGGTCCTCCTGGGACCAGCTGTGGCAAAATAAAAGGAATTGGGAATATGGGATGGCGTTTTTTACAGGGGCAGGGTGGGAGGAGGTGTAGTCTAGGTAGCTGTGGGAGTCAGTCGGTTGAGAGAAAATGTCTGTGTTGAGTCGGTTGCCCGAGATAGAAATGGAAAGGTCTAGTAAGGGGAGGGAGGAGAATGAGACAGTCCAGGTAAATTTGAGGTCTGGGTGGAAGGTGTTAGTAAAGTGGATGAACTGTTCAACCTCCTCGTGGGAGCATGAGGTAGCGCCAATACAGTCATCGATGTAGCGAAGGAAAAGGTGGGGGGTGGTGCCAGTGTAGCTGCGGAAAATGGACTATTCCACATATCTGACGAAGAGGCAGGCATAGCTGGGGCCCATGCCTTTGGTTTGGAGGAAGTGGGAGGATTGGAAAGAGAAGTTGTTCAGAGTGAGGACCAGTTCAGTCAGTCGAAGGAGGGTGTCTGTGAAAGGGTACTGGTTGGGTTGGTGGGAAAGGAAGAAGCGGAGGGCTTTGAGGCCTTCGTGATGGGGGATGGAGGTGTATAGGGACTGGATGTCCATGGTGAAGATAAGGCTTTGGGGGCTGGGGAATCGAAAATCATGGAGGAAGTGGAGGGCTTACCTGAAACACAACTCAGGCAGTGTCTCCCACCCATCCCCTTCCTCCAACCAAAAAAAAAGTTCTGTGCGCCAGATTGATAAGGTGACTAGTCTTTTTTTCTCTCTTTTAGTTTTCAGTAACTCGTTGGGAATTTAAAATAGTGGGAATGGGGGTTAGGGCAGTTGAATGTTCCTGGGTTACCAGTAGTGTCCTTGCTGACTGCATCTGTGGGAAGTACACCCAACTCCAGCTCCTCTAAAACCGCATTAGGGAACTGGAGCTCGATGAACTTCAGCTCATTGGGGAGGCTGAGGGGGTTATTGAGAGGAGTTACAGGGAGATAGTCACACCTCAGGTACAAGAAGAAGGTTACCGTCAGGGGACAGAAAGGGAACTGGCAAGTAGTGCAGGGATCCCCTGTGGCCGTTCCCCTCAATAAAAAGTACATCGTTTTGGATACTGTTGGGGGAGACGACTTACCAGGAGTCAGCAATGGGCACAGGTCTATGGAACAGAGTCTATCCCTGTTGTTCAGAAGGGAAGGGAAAGAGGAGCTGAGAATCAGTCATTGAGGATTCCATGGCTAGGGGGTCAGACAGGAGGTTCTGTGGGAACAAGAGAGACTCCTGTTTGGTGTGTTGCCTCCCAGGTGCCAGGATTCAGGATGTCTCTATGTTTTCGGGATCCTTGCGGGGGAGGGAGAGAAGCCCAAAGTCATGGTCCATCTAGGTAGGAAGAGAAATGAGGATTTAAGGCAGAAATTGAGGGAGCTAGGGTGGAAATTTAGAGCTAGGACAACAGAGTTGTTATCTCTGGTTTGTTGCTCATGCCACATGCTAGCAAGGCGAGGAATAGGGAGAGAGAGGAGTTGAACACGTGACTACAAGGATGGTACAAGAGGGAGAGTTTAGATTCCTGGATGATTGGGGCTTTTTCTGGGGTAGGTAAGACCTCTGCAAACAGGATGGTCTTCACCTGAACCAGAGGGGTACCAATATCCTGGGGGGAAAATTTGCTAATGCTTTTCGGGTGGGTTTAATCTAATTTAGCAGGGGGATGGGAACCGACATTGTAGTTTGAGTATAGAGGAGTTTGAGAGTAGCGAGGTCTGAAATAAGGTTTCAGGATCACAATAGGGCACCAGAAAGCAAGAAGTTGGTTTGATGTGTGTCTATTTCAACAGCAGGAGCATCCGAAATAAGGTGGGTGAACTTGCAGCATGGGTTCATACCTGGAATTTCAATGTTGTGACCGTTTCAGAGACATGGAATGGTTGTTGCAGGTTCCAGGATTAGATGTTTCAGTAAGAACAGAGAAGATGGTGAAAGAGGTGTGAGTGTGGCCTTGTTAGTCAAGGACAATATTACAGCTGCAGAAAGGACTTCTGAGGACTCGTCAACTGAGGTAGAATGCACCAAGATTAGAAACAGGAAAGGAGAGGTCACCCTGTTGGGAGTTTTCCGTAAGCCTCCAATAGTTCCAGAGGTTTAGAGGAAAGGATAGCAAAGATGATTCTCAGTAGGAGCAAGAGTGATAGGGTAGTTATTGTGGAGGCGGGGGTCTTCACTTCCCAAATATTGACTGGGAATACTTTAGTTCAAGTACTTTAGATGGGTCAGTTTTTGTCCATTGTGTGCAGGAGGGTTGTATGATCCAGTATGTAGACAGGCCAATAAGGGGCGAGGCCACATTATATTTGGTACTGGGTCTTGAACCTGGCCAGGTGTTGGATTTGGAGGTAGGTGAGCACTTCGGAGATAGTGACCACAATTCAGTTATGTTTACTTTAGTGATGGAAAGGGATAGGTATATACCACAGGGCAAGAGTTATAGACGGGGGAAAGGCAATTTCGATGTGATCAGATAAGATTTAGGATGCATAGGAAAGGGAGGGAAACTGCAAGGGATAGGCACAATAGAAATGCGAAGCTTATTCAAGGAACAGCTACTGCATGTCCTTGATAAGTATGTACCTGTCATAGATGGGGGAAAGGCAATTACGATGCGATTAGATAAGATTTAGGATGCATAGGATAGGGAGGGAAACTGAAAGGAATGGGCACAATAGAAATGCGAAACTTATTCAAGCAACAGCTACTGCATGTCCTTAATAAGTATGTACTTGTCGAGCGCAGGAGCCATGGTTTACTACGGAAGTTGAATCTCTTGTCAAGAGGAAGAAGAAGGCTTATGTTAGGATGAGGTGTGAAGGCTCAGTTAGGGTTGAGAGTTACAAGGTAGCCAGGAAAGACCTAAAGAGAGAGCTATGCTGAGCGAGGAGGGACAAGAGAAGTTGTTGACTGATATGATCAGAGAAAACCCTAAAGCTTTCTATAGGTATATAAGGGATAAAACAATGACTAGAGTAAGATTAGGGCCAATCAAGGACAGTAGTGGAAGTTGTGTGTGGAGTCAGAGGAGATTGGTGGAGCGCTAAATGAATATTTTATGTCAGTATTCACACTGGAAAAAGACAATGTTATCGAGGAGAATACTGAGAAACAGGCTACTGGGACGCGATGGGATTGAGGTTCACAAGGAGGTGGTGTTAGAAATTCTGGAAAGTGTGAAAATAGATAAGTCCTCTGGGCAATGGGATTTATCCTCGGGTGTTCTGGGAAACCAGGGAAGAGATTGTCAAGCCTTTGGCTTTGATCTTTGTGTTGTCATTGTCGACAGGAATAGTACCAGAAGACTGGAGGATAGCAAATGTTGTTCCCTTGTTCAAGAAGGGGAGTAGAGGCAATCCTGTTAATTATTGACCAAAGAGCCTTACTTCAGTTATGACTAAAATGTTGGAAAAGGTTAAAAGAGATTGGATTTTTAATCATCTCAATAGGAATAGGTTGATTTGGGATAGTCAACACAGTTTTGTGAAGGGTAGGTCGTGCCTCACAAACCTATTGAGTTCTTTGAGTAGGTGACAAACAGGTGAATGAGGATAAAGCTGTTGATGTCTCTTTGGATTTCAGTAAGGTGTTTGATAAGGTTACCCACAGTAGGCTATTGCACAAAATATGGAGGCATGGGATTGAGGGTGATTTAGCGGTTTGGATCAGAAATTGACTAGCTGAAAGATGATTGAGTGTGGTGGTTGATGGGAAATGTTCATCGTGGAGTTCGGTTACTAGTGGTATATCGCAAGGCTCTGTTTTGGGTCCACTGTTGTTTGTCATTTTTATAAACAACCTGGATGAATGTGTAGAAGGATGGATTAGTAAATTTGCGGATGACACTAAGGTTGGTATAGTTGTGGAAGGGTGTTGTAGGTTACAGAGAGACATAGATAAGCTGCAGAGCTGGGCTGAGAGGTGGCAAATAAACTTTAGTGCAGAGAAGTTTGAGGTGATTCAGTTTGGAAGGAGTAACAGGAATGCAGACTACTGGGCAGATGGTAAGACTTTTGTAGTGTAGATGAGCAGAGAGAGCTTGGTGTCTCTGTACATAGATCCCTGAAAGTTGCACCCAGATTGATAGGGCTGTAAAGAAGGCATGCGGTGTGTTATCTTTTATTAGTAGAGAGATCGAGTTTCGGAACTATGCGATCATGCTGCAGCTGTACAAAACTCTGGTGCGGCCATGTTCGGAGTATTGCATACAGTTCTGGTCACCGCATTATAGGAAGGATCTGGAAACTTTGTAAAGGGTTCAGAGGAGATTTACTCGGATGTCACCTGGTATGGAGGAAAGATCCTACAAGGAAAGGTTGAGGGACTTGAGGTTGTTTGCGTTAGAAGGTTGAAAGTTGACTTAATTGAGACATATAATCAGAGGGTTAGATCGGGTGGACAATGAGAACCATTTTCCTAGGGTAGTGATGGCTAGCATGAGGGGGCATAGCTTCAATTGATGGGTGATAGATATAGGACAGATGTCAGAGGTGGTTTCTTTACTCAGAGAATATTAGGTGTGTGGAATGCACTGCCTGAAACAATTGTAGATTCGCCAATTTTATGGATATTTAAATGGTCATTGGATATGCATATGGACAAGAATGGAATAGTGTAGGTTAGATAGGTTTCAGATTGGTTTCACAGGTTGGTGCAACATCGAGGGCCAAAGGGCTTCTACTGCGCTGTAATGTTGTGTGTTCTATGTTCCAGATTCTAATATGGGGAACACCGTCAATTAGATCACACGTAGTACTATCTCAGTTGGCATTCATTTAAATTTTGTAATTACTCAACTTGTTTTGGACATATATGCATTTACTTTCCTTATTTATATGTACATATTGTTTTTCTCAAAGGTAGTGGGTTGGTGGTAATATCACCGTACTAGTAATCCAGAGCCCGAGGCTGATACACTGAATAAGTGGATTGAAAGCCCACCATGGCAGAGGGTGAAATTTGATCTCAATAAAGTCTTGAATTAAAAACATTCAACTAATAATGACCATTTAACCATTTTCAATTGTCGTGAAAACATTTCTAGTTCACAACTGACCTTTAGGGAAGGAAATCCACTATGCTTACTTGTAGTCTGGTATGCAAGTGATTGACTCTTAATTGCACTTTGAAATAGCGTGGAGAGCCAATCATTTCAAGAGCAGTTAGAAATAGACAACAAATACTGGCCTTTGCAACAATGCCCACATCCAACATAAGGAGAAACATTTTTAAAAATACACATACAATGAAATAAATCATTCAGAGGTGCTTCACAAGAGCTTTGTCAAACAAAATGCTGATACAGAGCCGCTTAAGAAAATATTGAGACAACATAAAAGAGCATCTTACAGAAGAGAGACGTAGATGTTTAACTTGGAAATTGCAGAACGTAGGTCTTGACAGTTGAAGACATAGGCACCAGTGGTGGAGAAATTAAAATTGGGGATGTACAGGAGGCTAGAAATGATGGAGCTAAAATGTCTCAAAGAATTGAAGAGGTAGAAAGGACTAGAGAAATAGGGAGGAACCAGCATAGACGCACTGAGAGGGATTACCTTCTTTCTGGGCTGTTATATGGTTAAAGGGAAAGGATTTGAGGAAGATCACAACCTGTTTGCGTGCATTAATATCTTGAACAACTGAATTCTACTATCAACCATCTTGTGCAAAATCAAAGCAGTTTGTTTGTCCCTAGCATACACTCTCCCTAATATCAGCACATCAGAGAACAGTTCATTTCATCATACCTGTGTTAGCTCTTTGAAGGAATTCTCCAATTAATCCCCCCTCCCTCGTCTTTTTCTGTAGTCCTGCATATGTTCCCTTTTCAAGAACTTTCCAATTCCTCTTTGAAAGTTACGATTGAATCCAGTTCCACCACCATTTCACACAAGTGAATTCTAGATCATAACCTTCTGTAAAAGGCTGTTTCATTTCCCACTTTGTTATTTGCCAGTCGCCTTAATTGTCGTACTCCCGTTATTGACTCTCCTGCCAACAGAAAGTGTCTGCTTATTTATTCATTCTGTTCATAACTGTGACCACCTCTATTAAATCTCCCTTGAATGTCTCTTCTGTGAGAACAATCCCAGCTTCTCCAGTTTCTCCACATAAGTGAAGCCCCTCATCCCTGATGGCCTTATCCCTCACAAATCTCCTCAGCATGTCAGATGTTTGTCCATGTAAATCAGTACTGTTAGCCATAACAGACTGTTGCCATGTTTACCATCCACAATGTTTTCAATCCTGAAATGGATTCCCACACTGGCGGGGATAATCTACTACGTCCTTCTTTTCATCCAGGGTTGGAGGATTTGAGCTATGGGGACAGGCTGGGGCTGTTTTCCCTGGAGTGTCAGAGGTTGAGGGGAGACCTTATAGAGGTTTACAAAATTATGAGGGGCATGGATAGAGTAAATAGACAAAGTCTTTTCCCTGGGGTCGAGGAGTCTAGAACTAGAGGCATTGGTTTAGGGTGAGAGGGGAAAGATATGAAAGAGACCTAAGGGGCAACTTTTTCACGCAGAGGGTGGTACATGTATGGAATGAACTGCCAGAGGAAGTGGGGGAGAGTGGTACAATTGCAACATTTAAGAGGCATTTGGATGGGTATATGAATAGGAAGGGTTTAGAGGGATATGAGCCGGGTGCTGGCAGGTGGGACTACATTTGAGTTGGGATATCTGGTCGGCATGGACGGGTTGGATTGAAGGGTCTGTTTCCATGCTGTACATCTCTATGACTCCCTTGCATTGTTATTTTGAGTGTCATTTCCCACCCTTTCTCCTGCTGCCTGATTATTCCAAAGGATCAATGCTTGGCCTATTCTTTTCTTCATCTGCACCTTAATGACAGTATCCCCAAACACGAAGTCAGCTTCCATGTGTGTGCTGGTGCTGCTGAGATTTACCATGCCATCTTTCTCACGACACCTCAACTTTCTGTGTTGTCATTTGAGAATGATCCCCAGTCTAGCAAAGCCTTGATTTTCAAATTCTAAATTTTTATAAAATCTCTTTATAGCCAACCCATTTTTCCCATCACTAATATAGCCTTTTCCAGCCCCACAACTTGCTAAGATTCTCTCAGCACTTCAAATTCCGGCCTCTTGAGCATTCCCAATTCTCAAGACTGTACATTGTGGTCATGCCTTCAACTTCCTGTGCTCTAGAATCTGAAATTCTCTTCCTAAATCTCTCAGGCTTTTTTTCTCTCTCTCTCTGTCTCTCTCTTTTGACAGTGTTTCTGTCTGCGTGTGTGTTTCTCTCTCACTTTTCCACACCTTTAAGCTGACCTCTTTGACCAAACGTTTGGTCATCAATCCTTGTATTTCCCTGTGTTAAATTTGTTTGGTAACACATGAGATATTTTAGTTTGTTAAAGGCAGTATACAAATGCGTGTTGTTATTGCCTTATTGCATCACGAATTGTGCAGCCATTTCGGGGCTTCTATGTAATTGAAAACTCGTGTAATAAATATTTTTGTACTGCTTTAAACATGTGGACCTCCAAATGCCAAATCCTAATGAATGTAGGAAGCTTAGTGTTCTCATGGGAAAATGACATTAGATCAAACAGCCAGGATGAAAGAATTTTTCCTCTAATATAATTAACACCTATTAAATGTGGTGGACGAGTTTTCACCAGTAAACAACTCATTATGCATTGATTTGACTTTCCTCAGATGAGGGCAGCAAATGATTTTAGCACATTGTAATGCCTTCTTTCTAATCCACTGATCTTCTTGCCTTGATATGGTTCTACTTTTACTCTTATTGGTTAATTTTTTTGATGGGGAAGATATTTACTCACGGATAAAGTTAGAATTGAAGTTGTTTAGAAGGAAAACATCCCCTGCCTATCCACACTCCTGTAAGCAGCTGGATAGCAGATACAGTGTATATTGTATTAGTGTTTTTAGCTGTAATAGTGTAGCCCTTATGTCTAATAAACTTCACCACAAGACTGGCTGATCATGACTAAGTCTAGGAGCAATGCAAATTGAATTGCCCCCCTGATGGTGTACAATGGAGCCCAGCTGGTCCCTTAAAAGGTGATAATTAGAAAATACAGTACATCTATATGGCTCAGAGAAGTTAACTTGTCAGAGGCACTTGATCTTTTCAGATGACTGTTTATAAGTATTTTTCAAAATGGAGCTGTAGAATTTGTACAGAAATGGTATAAAAATGTATTTTTCTTCAACTTTAACGATTAAGTAGACAGCTGTGATTTCATAAAAACGTGAGGAGAGAACTGAAAAGATCTCTAATGGCTTGGGGTTTGGTGTACACTGAACTGACAGTTTGACGTTCATCACTAACAGCCTAGGCTTATGAAACAGTGTTTGGTCTCTGCCTTCTTCTTCCTTCCTGTTTGACATATCCTGCGGGAGGAGCTCACTGGTTTTTTCCTGCCTGTAGGGAAGGGGAGGCATCAGACTGCCACCTAGCCACTTGTTGACAGGTCTCTGGGGTGTTGTATTCCCTTCATTCCCACAGTCCAAACGCCAAATAACTAAATCTAGTCTGGAAATTCTCAATCAGCTACTTCCTACCTTTACTGTGACCAATGTGTTTTTCTTTTACTGTTTGCATTGAAATACATACATCACTCCATTCTTCTTTCTCCCTCTTTGGAAATTTGTTTTATGTCTTCCTTCCTTGGGATTTGTCTGACTTTGAGGGGAGGGGGTTGGGGGATGTGATTAGTGAGTAAAAAGTGGCCATCAGTAATGTTGCAACCGTTTATGAGAAAGAGAAGTTTCTACCAGCCAGATGTAACCATTTAAATTGCAATTACTTCTACAAGTGTTACTTTTGAATCGGAGTTAACAACAACAAAATACTTACATTGTGCTTTTAATATGGAAACCCTGAGCTGACTGCAGCAAAGAGTCAATTCTAAAAAGACTCCCATACTTGTTTGTATATTCCTTAATGGCCTGTCCCCTCACTGTCTCTGAAACCTCCAGGGTATTTGATTTCCTCCAATTCAGGACACCTATTACACCCCTGGTGTTGATTGTTCCACCATTGGTGGCTATGCCTTCAGCTACCTGAGCTCTAAGCTCTAGAATTCCCTCCATAAACCTGTCTGCCTCTTATAAATCTACCCTCCCTTTAAAGTACTTCTTAAATCATACCTCATACACCTAATGTTTCATCATGTCCTTTGTTAAAAATCACACAACACCAGGTTATAGTCCAACAGGTTTAATTGGAAGCACTAGCTTTCGGAGCGCCGCTCCTTCATCAGGTGGTTATGGAGGATACAATTGTAAGGCACAGAATTTATAATGTCTTACAATTTATATGTCTTACAATTGTGTCCTCCAATTAAACCTGTTGGACTATAACCTGGTGTTGTGTGATTTTTAACTTTGTCCACCCCAGTCCAACACCAGCATCTCCAAATTATGTCCCTTAGTATTAAATGTTCTTTGGTAAGTATTCCTGTAAAGCACCCTATTGAAGATGCCACCGTGAGTGAATGTAAAACATCCCACAATGTGTTTTTGTAGAAGAGGCGGTGTGGGGCTTCATTCCAGAGTCCCGGCTGATAATTATTCCCGAAGATTGATGGTGCAATACAAATACAAGTTGCTTTAGAACAAAGATTGAAATTCTGCAAAGCATTTTTGAGATCAAACAAAACAGTGGGAACAGTTGTATAGTTCCCCCTAAGTGTAACTTCAATGTGGGACAAATTATATATCAAGACATATTGGGTGCCTCTGTTAAAGGGACACCTGTAGTCATGGGTGACTTTAATCTGCACACAAACTGGAAAATTCCGATTGGCAGTAAAGTCTGGTCAAGGAGTTTATACAATATTTCAAAAGCAGCATGTTTTGGAACTGATCAGAAAGCAGGATATATTAAATCTTATATGTGACAGGATTAATTAATGATCCCTGAGGTTATTAATATACCCCTAGGAAAAAGCTGCTACAATATGATTGAATTACATCCAGATTCTAAGTGAAAACAAGTGTCTAAGGTGAGTATTTTAACTCTAACTACGAGAAATTATATGGGCATGAAACTGAGCTACATTAAATAAGCTGGCATACCAGGCTATGGCATAAGTCAGTAGAAGGACAAGCATAGACATTTAGGAATATTTCAGAATATTTAAAATAAGTATATTTCTGCTATAAAGGAAGTTTCTAAGGGGAGGATCCACCAAACGTGATTAACTAACTGAGTTAAGGAAAGCATCAAAATTAAAAGAAAGACATACAACTGTGGAAAGCTAAGTGGCAAGTCAGGTGATTGCTCAGAATATAGAGGGTAGCAGTGATTGACTAAAAGATTTGTCAGGAGGAAGAAATTACAGTACAAAAGGACTCTAACTTGGAAATTAAAAATGGGTAGCAAGCGTTTCTACTGCTATTTAGAAAGAAAAAATAAGTAAAATGACTGTTGGTTCTCTAGAGATTAAGAATGGGGAGTTAATAGTGAATAATAGGGAAATAGCAGATGAAACAAACAAATATTTTGCTTCTGTGCTCATATATTTAAAGCATTAGTCTAATTGCTGTAAATCAGGATATTAGGAAGGGAGAAAGGAACTTTGCAAAGTTACAATAATGAGGAAGTCATACAAAGCAAATTGATGGAGCTGCAGGGTGACTAGTCTCTGGGTCCAGGTGGATTTCATTCTAGGATCTTAAAAGAGATTACTAATGAGGTAATGGATGTGTTAGTGTTAGTTTTCCCAAGGAAATCTCTAGATCTGGGAAAGGTTCTATTGGAGTGGAAAGTAGCAAATATAACCCCTGTATTCAACAGGCAGGGAGGCGAAAAACAGAGAACTATAGGCCAGTTAATAGATACAAAGAACAAAGAAAATTTACAGCCCAGGAACAGGCCTTTGGCCCTCCAAGCCTGAGCCGATCCAAATGTACTCTCAACCTGTCGGTCAATTCCTAAGCATCTGTATCCCTCTGCTCCCCACCTAATCGTGTATCTGTCCAGTTGCATCTTAAATTAATCTACATGCCTGCCTCTACCACCTCTGCTGGCAACGCGATCCAGACACCCACCACCCTCTGTGTGAAATACTTGCCGAGTGTATCCCCCTTAAACTTTCCACCTCTCACTTTGAAAGTGTGACCTCTCATTATGGAATCGTTCACCCTGGGAAAAAGTTTGTCTCCATCCACCCTGTCTATACCCTTCATGATTTTGTAAACCTCAATCAGGTGCCTCAATCTCCTTTTTTCTAATGAAAATAAACCTAACCTACTCAACCTCTCTTCATAACTAGCATCTTCCAAACCAAGCAACATCCTCGTAAACCTTCTCTGCACCTTCTCCAAAGCATCCACATCCTTTTGATAATGTGGCGACCAGAACTGTACACAGTATTCCAAATGCAGCCGAACCAACATCCTGTACAATTTTAACATGACTTGCCAGCTGTTATACTCAACACCCCGTCCAATGAAGGCAAGCATACTATATGCCTTCTTGACCACTTTACCCACCTGTGCAGCAACCTTCAGGGTACAATGGACCTGCACTCCCAGATCTCTCTGTCCATCAATTTTTCCCAAGGCTCTTCCGTTCATTGTATAATTCGCTCTAGAATTAGTCTTGCCTAAATGACATCACCTCACATTTGTCTGGAATGATATCCATCTGCCACTTTTCTGGCAAACTCTCCAGTCTATCTGTATCCTCCTGTATTCTTTGACAGTCCCTTATGCTTTCTGCTACTCCACCCATCTTTGTGTCATCTGCAAACTTGCTGATCATACCAACAGTGCCATCTTCCAGATCATTTATGTATATTACAAACAATAGTGGCCCCAATACTGACCCCTGTGGAACACCACCCATCCTTTCTCCATTTCGCAAAACTCCCTTCATCTTCTACTCTCTGTCTCCTGTTGCTCAACTAGTTCTTTATCCACCTAACTAGAACACCCTGCACACCATGTGACTTCACTTTCTCCATTAGTCTACCATGGGGAACCTTATCAAACGCCTTACTAAAGTCCATGTATATGACATCAACAGCGCTTCCTTCATCTATTAACTTGGTCACTTCCTCAAATAACTCTATTAGGTTGGTAAGGCACGATCTCCACAAAACCATGTTGCCTATCACTGAGAAGCCCATTCTTTTCTAAATATAAGTAGATCCTATCCCTCAGTACCATCTCCAGCAACTTTCCCACCACCGACGTCAGGCTCACTGGTCTGTAGTTACCCAGAATATCCCTACTAACCTTCTTGTACAGGGGGACAACATGAGCAACCTTCCAGTCCTCTGGCACCTCACCTATATTTAAGGATGCCACAAAGATATCTGTCAGGGACCTAGCTATTTCCTCTCTCTCCTCCCTCAGCAATCTGGGATAGATCCCATCCGGTCCTGGGGATTTGTCCACCTTATTAACCTCTAGCCTACCAAATACATCTTCCCTACTTATGCCAATGTGATCCAGAATAATCAAATTTCTATCTCTAATCTCAAGATTCAAGTTCCTGTCCTCAGTGAATACTGATGCAAAGTAATCATTCAGAATCTCACCCATTCTCTCAGGTTCAACACACAGCCTTCCTTCATTATCCTTTAGTGGACCAATCCTTTCTCTAGTTACCTGCTTGCTTCTTATATAAGAATAAAATGCTTTGGGATTCTCCTTAATTCTGCTTGCTAAAGCTATTTCATGACCCCTTTTAGCCCGCTTGATTCCTCGTTTAAGACTTGTCCTACTCTTCCGATATTCCTCCAGGGCCTGTTCTGTTCTTAGCTGCCTAGATCGTATGTATGCTTCCCTTTTCCTTTTGGCTAGTTGTACAATTTCTCCTGTCATCCACGGTTCACGAATCTTGCCCTTCCTATCCTTTGCCTTCAACAGGGCATGCCTATCCTGCACTACCATTAACCTATCTTTGAAAGCCTCCCACATCTCAAATGTGGACTTCCCTTCAAATAGCTGTGTCCAATCCACATTTCCCAGCTCCTGCCTAATTTTGATATAATTGGTCTTGACCCAGTTTAGTACTGTTCCCTTAGGATCAGTCTCATCTTTATCTATGAGTATTCTAAAACTTACAGAATTGTGGTCACTGTTCCCAAAGAAATCCCCCACCGCAACTTCTACCACCTGTTCTGGCTCGTTCCCCTGTACCAGATCCAATATAACCCCTTCCCTCATCGGACCATTGACATACTGCTCTAGAAAACTCTCCTGGACGCTTCTTACAAATTCTACCCCATCCAGACTTCTGACACTGTGTATCCCAGTCAATGTTGGGAAAATTAAAATCTCCCATCACCACTAGTTATTGCTTCCACATCTTTCCATAACCTGTTTACCTATTTGTTCTCCTACCTCATGCTAACTGTTGGGAGGCCTGTAATACAGCCCCAACAATGTAACTGCACCTTCTTATTCATCAGCTCCACCCATAATGCCTCACTACCCACGACCTCCATAGTGTCCTCCTTTCGCACAGCCGTGATATCATCCCTGACCAGCAATGCAACTCCGCCCCTGCTTTTACTTCCCTGTTTTGTCTGAATCATCTATATCCTGGAATATTTAGTTGCCAATCATTATGCCCTTCCTTCAACCAAGTCTCTGTGATTGCAATAGCGTCATACTCCCAGGCACCAATCCAAGCCCTAAGTTCATCTGCCTTACACACTATACTCATTGCATTAAAGTAGATGCATTTCAGGTCACCAGTTCTTTTGCGCTTATCCGCTCTCTGCCTACTCTTCCCTTTATTAATGCTCTCTTCATGATTCTTCCAGTCTCCACCTCGCTGCCTACTTGTTTTCTGTTCTGGTTCCCAGTCCCCTGGCACATTAGTTTAAAACCTCCCCAACAGCAGTAGCAAAAATTCCCCCAAGGACATTGGTTCCAGTCTGGTTCAGATGTAGACCATCCATTTTGTAATAGTCCCACCTTCCGCAGAACCGGTTCCAATGTCCAACAAATCTGAACCCCTCCCTCCTACACTTTCTCTCATGCCACGTGTTCACCCTGCCTATTTTTTCATTTCTACGCTGTCTAGCATGTGGCACTGGTAGTAATCCTGAGATCATTACCTTTGAGGTCCTCCTCTTTAACTTCTCTCCTAGCTCCCTGAATTCTTCTTTCAGGACCTCATCTCGTTTTCTACTTATATCGTTGGTGCCTATATGCACCTAGACAATTGGCTGTTCACCCTCCCCTTTTAGAATGCTCTGCAGCCGATCAGTGACATCCCTGACCCGAGCACCTGGGAGGCAACATACCATCCAGAAGTCCTGTTTTCGGCCACAGAACCACCTATCTACTCCTCTCACAACAGAATCCCCTAGGACTATTGCCCTACAAGTGTTTTTCCCACCCTTCTGAACAGCAGTGCCCACCACGGTGCCATGGTCATGACAACTGCTGCCCTCTCCTGGTGAGCCATCTCGCCCAACAGTATCCAAAACGGTATACCTGTTTTGGAGGGAGATGACCGGAGGGGACACCTATACTGCCTTCTTACTCTTTTGCTGTCTTTTGGTCACGCATTCACTGTCTACCTCAATAATTCTAAACTGCAGTGTGACCAGTTCAGTAAACATGCTATCTACAACCTCCTCAGCATCGCGGATGCCCCACAGTGAGTCCATCCGCAGCTCCAGAGCCATCATGTGGTCAAACAAGGGCTGCAGCTGGACATACTTCTTGCAAGTGTAAGAGTCAGGGACGTCAGACACGTTCCTAAGCTCCCATATCAAGCAAGAGGCACATGCCACAGGTCTGAGGTCTCCTGCCATTGTAAACTTAGCTCTATATGAACAAACTAAAATCAAACAATGCACTTAAATATATGAAAAAGAACGGTAAGAAAGAAATAAAAGCCTTAACTTAGAGTCTTTTTCTTCCAGTTAGAGGAGGGGGGCAGGAGGATGATACTTGTGTAGTATCTTGGGTTGAGCCACTGCCAAATATAAATTAAGCCCTTACCTTCCCGGCAGCCCTCACTTCAGCTCACCTTCTCTCCTCACCGCTCTGTCAAAATGGAGGCCTGACTCCTGAGGTAAGTCCCTTTTTAAGCGGGACAACTTATTCTTCCCGGCAGCCCTCGCTTCACTCAACCTTCTCTTCTCGCCGTTCTATCAAAATTGAGGCCCGACTCCCGAGGTAAGTCCCTTTTTAAGCGGGAAAACTTACCCTTCCTGGCAGCCCTTGCTTCACCTCACCTTCTCTCCTTGCCGCTCTGTCATGGGGTGCTTGTTCAAATCGATCAATATTGAGATTATAGCTGCACACATAAAATCTCAAGGTATTCAGGAAGAGTCAGCTTGGTTTTGTCAATGAAAAATTGTGTCTAACCAATTTATTGGGGTTCTTTGAAGGAGTAACATGCACTGTGGATATATGGGGAGATTATAGACGGACTGTGCTTGGGTTTACAGAAGCATTTGTAAAATTGATGCATCAAAGATTATTGTAGAAAATTAAACGCATGTTGTTGGGGTACCATGGATATAAGATTGATTGAATTTAGAAAATAGAGATTATGCAGAAATTGATCTTTGTCTTATTGGCTGGTTGTGACATATGGAGTCATGTGGAGTTCTGTGTTGGTGCTTCAACATTTTAAAATTTTACATCAATGGGGGAGATGAAGGTAATTTATCTAATTTCAGAGAAGATACCGGGGTAAGTAGGAAAGAACGCTGCAACGAAGGTCTATAGAGTAGAGTAGCTTTTTGTCTGTCATTTCTACCATATACAACAGATACAGTAAAAATGAGAAGCGTTCCTCCAGGACTGAGTGTGCTACATGGATAGCACAGACTACACACACATACACAGCATTAAGCGCATGAGAAGTGAACAACACAAGTTACAGTGTAATAGAAGAATGATAAATAATAGACATTTTTCTAGCAGCAATCCGAAGTCATGCAAAGAATTTCAAATGGGAAAGAGTCCGATCATACAGTGTTAAGGAGCTTGATGGCTTAGGGGAGGAAACTGTTGCACAGACTGCCCATGAGAGACCGAATGCTCCGGTATTTTCTGCCAGATGGCAGGAGGGAGAAGAGTTTGAGCGAGGGCAATGTGGGGTCTTCCACAATGCTCTACGGGTTTTAGATGCAGTGTGTGGCGCAAACATTTGTAATGGAAGGAAGAAAGAACCTGAAGATCTTCTCAGCTGTCTTCACTATCCATTGTAGGGTCTTATAATCTGAGACGGTGCAATTCACAAACCAGGTAATGATGCAGCAGCTCAGGGTACTCTCATGAACCCTCTGTACAATGTGGCAAAAGTGAGGACTTGCAGATGCTGGAGATTAGAGTCAAGAATGTGGTGCTGGAAAAGCACAGCAGGTCAGGCAGCATCCGAGGAGCAGGAGAATCAACATTTTGAGCAAAAGTTCTTCATCAGGAATGAGGCTGGGAGCCTAGGAGGTGGAGAGATAAATAGGAGGGGGGTGGTGCTGGGGGGAGCGTAGCTGACAGTTCGAAAGGTGGATGGAGGTGGGGTAATGGTAATAGGTCAGAGGGGAGTATGGAGTGGATAGGTGAGAAGGAACATGGAAAGGTCGGACAGGTCATGAGGGTGGTGCTGAGTTAGAAGGTTGGATCTGGGTTAAGCTGGGGGGGAGAGGAAATGAGGAAATTGGTGAAATCCACATTGAAGCCATGGGGTTGGAGAGTCCCAAGGCAAAAGATGAGGCGTTCTTCCTCCAGGTGTTGGGTGGTGAGGGAGTGGCTATGGAGCAGGCCCATGACATGAATGCCCTTGGCGGAGTGGAGGGGGAGTTGAAGTGTTCGGCCACAGAGCATTGGGTTGGTTGGTGTGGGTATCCCAGCACGGTCTTAATATGCTTCATCATGAGCCACTCGAAGCACTTCATGGTGATGGCTGTAAGTACAACAGGGCAATAGTCATTGAGACAAGACGCTGAAGACTTCTTTGGCACGGGGATGATGATAGCAACCTTGAAGCATGTTGGAACTATGGTGTAGCTCAGGGAGATGTTGAAAATTGGTTGTGTCCCAACCTCTGAGCCAGGACTCCCAGGTTCAAGTCCCACCTGCTCCATAGGTGTGTCATAACATCCTGAACAGCTTAACATTTTGAGAAGGAAGATATTTTCTGATTATGTATTTCTAACACCAAATAGTAGATAGTGCTGTGTGTGGCTCTTTAATTTAATATTTGAGCAGTTTAGATTAGATTCCCTACCGTGTGGAAACAGGCCTTTTGGCCCAATAAGTCCACACCGACCCTCCGAAGAGTAACCCATCCAGTCCCATTTCCCTCTGACTAATGCACCTAACATTATGGGCAATTTAGCATGGCCAATTCACCTGACCTGTACATCTTTGGACTGTGGGAGGAAACCAGAGCACCCGGGGGAAACCCATGCAGGCACGGGAGAATGTGTATATACCGCATTGCCCAAGGCTGGAATTGAACTTGGGACCTTGGTGTTGTGAGGCAGTAGTACTAACTACTGAGCCACCATGCCACCCCAGAAAGCGGTTGGAGTGAGAACAGTGAGCACTCCGTCCCAGGTGATTTTGAACCGCAAGCCTTGCAGTTAACAGCCGCACATGCTGACCAATTGCGCCATACATTGGACCATTTACAGTTACCTGAAAGGGGAAGAAAAATTACTTTTCCCACAATGTCTTTTGGGATTATTTAGAAATAAAGTCACAGATTGTTTTGCAAGATAAAGAGCCATTCTGTTCTTGAGAAAATCCTAATAATGTGTCACTGGAAACACTGTACATTTCCCGCATTTACATTATGTCATCTTTCTGAAGCTAACAAGATTTATTGTTCAAATATCAACTTCAGTGCTGTTTTTGTTATTCTATGAAGCTTTAAAATCTACAATGATGCAGCACAGAAAGAGATCATTCAGCTTATTGCACTTGTTCTTTTAAAGAGTTTCCAATCGGTGCACTCACCCTACTGTTTACTTGCAAACATCCTTCCCTTCAAATATTTATCCAATTCTCTTTTGAAGGTTACTGCTGAATTTGCTTCTATACACCACACCTTTGGTAGCATATTCCAGATCATCACAACATTCCACATATTAAAAATTAAAATCGGGTAGAGGGAAACAGAAGAAACTATTACAGCAAAAGAAGAGGCAATTTCGCCAAGTGTGCCTGTAGCAGCTCTCTGGAGAACAGTTCAGTTTGTCCCATTTTCACACCCTTTCCCTGTAGCACTGTAAATCTTTTCTCTTCAATAGCCAACAGAAATATATTCAGATCCTTATCACTTGTTACAAAGAAAAAAAAGTTCATGTCACCTTTTTCCCCAATCACTTTAAAATCTGAGCCTTCTTGGTTATCGACTTCGCCACTACTGTGAACTGTCATTCTTCATCTACTCTCTCTTGACTATTTCTGTAAAGTTTCAAAATAGAGAATCTCCCACTTAAAACACAGATGAGGGAGAATATTTTTCACTCAATGGGCTTTTAACCATCAAAATCTTTTCCCCAAGGAACAGTGAACGGCTGAAAAAGAATACGTTGTCAATGTTCACATGATATGACAAAACCTGCATGACTCCCAAATCATGGACTGATCAATTGGGTCATGTTACATGAAGTTACTAAATTGGTATAATCTGTGCATGTCACTTGAAGTTCAAAAGGTGTCAACCAAGTCATATTCTAAAGTAAACCTTGTCCATTCCTATAATAGCATTGAGTAAGAAGATGGAAAGGATTTTAATCTGTATATTCTATATTTCACTTAAACTAATACTGTCCTGGAAGTTAGGGATGCCAATACACTGGCATTAAGTTATTCTTGGCAACAATTTCAAACATATGATCCAGCTTACTATTTTGGGCACCTTGGATTCTGTTAGATTGTAAATTGGAGTCATATGAAGTGACTTTTATGTTAGTGATTTTGCTAGAATTTAGAATGCTTTTCACTTCATGAAACCAGAGTTTTAATTGTGTATTGATATAGGTTGTCCTGTACTTGTGGTTGTTGATTTTATTGAAGCAAGGTCATTTAGGGGAAGATGGATTTGTTCCCCTTGGAGAATAAAACGTTGTAACAAGTGTTGATTTTTAAAATGTTCGAAATCGTCACAAAGTGGATACAGATTGTTAGAAGGTTTGGGAACCACGGGGAAAGGTTTCGCATGCAGCAAGTGATTAGGATCTGGGAATTCACTTCCTTAAAGTTTGGTGGAGGTTGCGAGTTTAAAAAAATCTAAGCACCTGAGGTGAAACTTTTCGCAAGGCAATGGGGAAAGGCTGAGAGAATGTGAAAAAGAGCTTTTACGTTCACAATAGGTCAAAGGGGCTCCTTTTGTGTTGTAACCATTTGATGATTTTAGACAAACCTAGACATTTACAACATGGAAACAGACTATTCATTCTAACTGATCCATGTTGATTTTCATGCTGTTTTCCCCACCTATACTTTACCAATCAACATACCCTTCTATTCCTTTCTCCCTCATGCACACACCTAGCTTTCCCTTCAAGGTATCTATGCTATTTACCTTAATTACTCACTTTGATAACAAGTTCCACATTCTCATACCTCACTGGATAAGGAATTTTCTCCATTCCCTGCTGTATTCATTAGTGTGGTAGTATGTTACCATTCACTTAAGGAGTCCAATTCGGTGTGGCAGCATGTACTTTTATATACATGGCCTAGTCTATTATTAGTTGAGACTCCAGTGTTCTTTCCACGAAATGGCCAATGTGGACTTTTTCCCATTCTTAGTATCTGCCATTGTCCTGTGTTGGAAGGCTTCACAGATTGACACTCATACTGTTTGGCCATATTATAGGTGCACCCTTATTGGGCACCAAGTCCTGAAGTGGGACTCATACTTGAAACTTCTAGCTTAGAGGCATTGCCCTCTCTGCCCCACAACTTCCTTAGATTCATTAGTAACTTTTTACTTATACTACTTAGTTGAAGGTTTCTACTACATTTAGATTCAAAGGTTGTTACTAAAGGGAACATTGAGTCTGGCAGCAGTGCTAGAATGGAACTATGTTAGAAGTGGTGCTTCCAGCAAGACGAAGAACTGTCTATGGACTTTGTTACGAAGCAGAGGTCAACACCACTCAGGTAACTAAAACCGAAACACCCAGAGAGGAGTATTTTGCCTCATAATCTGATAAAGAAGTATGACAAGTGGTATAATCTACCTCTCATCCACCCCCCAATATGTTTTCAAGGAGTGGTTAAATGAAATGAAATCCTTTCACTCACTCTACAGTTGAGAAGTAGCAAGTGAACAAATTAACAGAATTAATAACCAACCAAACAATCCCTCTCTAGCTACCTATTCCCAAATAAAGCAAGATTCTATTGATATGCTGTTTCAATAACACAAGTCCCACTTATAAATCCAATTAATAAGAACAATAAATTAAAACTTAGTCTCTCAAGGTTTACAGAGAATGGATCCTCCTGAACTTTCTGTACCTTCATCCGTCACCTTCCTTTTTCTGAAATGCCTTCTCAGTTGCTTACTGGTGTCAAGAATACAGGGCAACCCGGCGTATCCGCGGAATTGTTTTCCAGGGATTCAGTTGCAATTTACCACAGCCCGAACGTATTATAGAGTACCTTCCAGAACCAGGGACCGGGGATTGCCGGGAAGGTAAATTTCTCATTTAAATGAATGGGTTTGTTCCTATCAGTGGTTTTGGGCTTCCACGGTAGGTCTTAAAACGTATTCCCCACGGGGGGTCTCCTGTATTCGCTAAACGTGCTGTTGTACTTTTATAGACAGATAATGCTTTTTAGAGAACGTGGAGATTGATTTCTTTCTCAGATGGCACTTAGCTCTCACCCTTCAGATGGCAGTTGGCTCTCCCGCTCTGTCCAGTTGCCCCTGTGTTATGTACCAGGTTCTGGATCAGTGGTGCTGGAAGAGCATAGCAGTTCAGGCAGCATCCAACGAGCAGCGAAATCGACGTTTTGGGCAAAAGTCCTTCATCAGGAATAATGAAGGGCTTTTGCCCGAAACGTCGATTTCGCTGCTCGTTGCATGCTGCCTGAACTGCTGTGCTTTTCCAGCACCACTGATCCAGAATCTGGTTTCCAGCATCTACAGTCATTGGTTTTACCCTGTGTTATGTACCGTCATGACACATCAAATTCTTATAATACGATAGGTTTCAGGTTGTTAACACCATCAGATTGGACTAAAGGGTTTCCATGCTGTACATCTCTATGACTCTATGCTTTCTTAAATTAATTGGCTGAATTTAAACTGTTATCTGGATAAAAATGTTGCTTGGGCCTGCTCACTGCACGGCTGTTTGATACAATATGTCAATTCGAGTATGGACAGCTACTTACCCACAGGCATTCATTTTTGATTAGCACTTTATGATTAGATTAGATTAGATTAGATTATTTACAGTGTGGAAGCAGGCCCTTCGGTCCAACAAGTCCACACCGACCCGCCGAAGAGCAACCTACCCAGACCCATTCCCCACATTTACCCCATCACCTAACACTACGGGCAATTTAGCATGGCCAATTCACCTAACCTGCACATCTTTAGACTGTGGGAGAAAACCGGAGCACCCGGAGGAAACCCATGCTGACACGGGGAGAATGTGCAAACTCCACACAGACAGTTGCTTGAGGCGAGAATTGAACCCAGGTCTCTGGTGCTGTGAAGCACAGTGCTAACCACTGTGCCATTATCTTGAAGCAACAACACCATGCTTTCCCCCATTTTACAATTTTACCATTTTTACACACCAACTTCATGACAACTTTCATTCACTTCGTCACTGGTCGCCATAACTGCCATTGCTGGATATCTTACAACATTATCAACTGACGATTGTTTTATGCTTTCATTGTAACAAACCATTCCAAGGCTTTTCACATAAGTGATGATCAAACAAATCTGACATCAAACACAAGGCACTGTTCAGACAGGTGATCAAGGTCTTGATGGGGAAGAAAGATTCTCATAAGGAACTCTTGTGGCACAATGGTGGTGTCCCTATCTCTGAACCAGGAGGTCGAATTTCAGGTTCCATCTGCTCCAGTGCTGTGTAACATTACTGAATGATTTGACTAGGACAATATCTAGATTCTCAGTGAAAGCTGTTTCAGAGGAGGAGAAAGAAGGATACACAGAGGGGGTGATGGAAGGAATTTCGGAAATTAAGGCAAAAGCTTTCTGTCACTGATGATGAAATTGTGAATGCACAGAAGGTCAGATTTGAGGAGCACATAGATCAGAGGAATTTTGAGCTGGCAGAGATGACAGTAAAAGGAAGGGCAATGCCATGAAGGAATTCAGAAACGAGGTTGAAAATTATTGCAAGACTGAAGATCACAGTGGATCACTATCCATGTCTGTTTTGTCTGTGAGTTGTTTCATCCATGTATGTATGGACTCTGGACTATGGAAAGTCAGCTTGGCTTCCCATTTTTCATTTAACTAACCTGGCAATTCCTGCTGAAAAATATGCATGCAGTCAAAGCAGAATTACAAACGTCTTTTCATCCTCCTAAAGCTGCGTGACCTATCAAAGCTTGCAGTCGCTAATGAACAGAAAATTGTGGCAATGGGGAGTCAGAGCCAAGAGTTGACAAGATCTGTGTGCCGACAAGTTGGTGTTCTCTGCGGTTGTGATTGGCTGAATGTTGGCTAGGGTCATCTGTGAAGGTACCAAACACATCAAAATACTTGATTGGAAAAGTACGAATAAAAACAGCTATTGGAGGGAGTACACAAACCTTCAAACAACCCATCTACCCAATCCTTCGAAGACCACCCACCCATATGTTGCAGAGTCTACAGATTACGCATCGGACTTATCAACCATGCCAGAACTTGTGTTCCCTCTAATTGCAAACCTCCAATGTTTGTGTACAACAGCAACTTCCAAAAGCAGAAACCAGTCGATGTGGACAGACCCTGAGATTAACCCTGCAGCTCTGAGAGAACATTATTCAGAACCTATCAAACCAGTGTAGAAGCAGGTCATCCCGAAAGTCAAGGACCTGTAACAAGAGGTCCCAAATCATAGGACGTACAGCAAAGAGGAAGACCATTCATCTCAGCATGCCAGTGCTGGATCTTTGAAAGAGCTATCAAATTATTTCCCATATCTGTTCTTTCCCCAAGCCCAGCAAACTTGGCTTTATACAAAATTAAAATCCTGTATGCTGCATTTGCTTTGGTCGTACTTGTGTTCTGTGATGCGAGGAATAGCACACGAAGAATTTCTTTCCTATGAACTTGCAAAAATTGAACTCAGTTTCTCGTATAAGATTTCTGGTTAATCATCACCTCGCTTTCCAATCATCACATGAAACCTTTCAAAGGGGATCTGCCAAAAATGTAATTATATGCAAGTGGTGTTGCACTTTGCACAAAATCACTGTTAAGTTTAATCTAATGGTTCTGTGTGCATATCCGTTTCAAGAAAATAAAACACAACACTTGTTGCTAAAACCTTCAAGACATTTCAGCATGTCCCATCATCAAACACTAAATATACGTTATGCCTTCAAACAAAATATTAAAGTATTTCATTTTGATTTTTGCTGTGAGCATTCAAATGGTTCCTTGCAGCAAGTACATTTTACCCCTGTATTCTAAATTTTGTTTTCTCTTTATTACACTAAAATTTACATTGCCATCTTCAAAGAGTACACCAAATGTCAGTGTAAATATAAAAGCTTTATTTCCATTCCATGTTGCTGTCCCAATGCTGTTGTAGACAGGGATTACATTCAGTAGCATTGGACTGCGGTGCATTGGCGTGTATTTTCATTAAATTGATTGAATCTTTAGAATGCACCATCCTGCAACTAACCTTGCTGCTCATTGTGTGAGTGCTGTTATTCAGGCGCCACTCTTAAAGACTGATTAATGGAATAACAGCAAAAAAAAGTCAAATTGTTTGTAATACAAAAGTTTTTCATAAATCCTATGAGATTTTATGCATTGATGCAAAATGTATAAGTACACAGTCACTAGCGTATTACTGTGCTGTCTTGAAGATTCTTGCTGTGAATAGTATGATACAGAGAAGGAAGCCTTTGGCATAACATGGTCATGATATCTCTTGAGCTATCAAATTAATCCCACTTCCCTGGTTTTTCCTCATGGCCCTGCAAACATTCCCTTTTTGTGTATTTGTCTAATTCTGTTTTGAAAATTGCTCTTGAATCTGCTTTCACCAGTTTCATTAATGTCCTGCAGGGAAGGAAATCTGCCATCTTCACCTAGTCTGGTCTATGTATAACTCCAGACATACAGCAATGTGATTGACTCTCAACTCTCCTCTGAAATTGTCTACAAAGCCAAGCAGTTCAAAGGCAACTAGGCATGGGCAATAAATGCTGGCCAGCCAGTGATGCCCATGTCCCATAAGTGAAATTTTAGAAAGTTATTGCAATGCTCTGTACTGTTACTTTATGATTATTGTCATTTTAGCTTTCCACTCCCTAATCTGTGAAGTAAGGAGGGAACACATTGTATTTTATGTAGCTTAAATCATTTCATAAAGATTAAAATCAGAAAATCCTGGAAGTACTGAACAGGCCGGATAACATGTATGGAGGGACACATTCCATTAGAATACTGGGTACACACAATGGGAGCATTCCCAATGAGTTGACTGTTGAATCTTGTGAGTAAGTAAGCCACACAGACAATAGAGAATTTTCAGTTCAGTTCCCAGAGCAGTGGTAAGTTATCTAATGTTATCTAGGCGATGATGGCGACTCATTGTGTTAGTCATGAAAATGGTTCAGAGTTTTTGGTCTGAAATAGTATGTTCATGTCATCTACCCTCTAAAGATTAAATTATTTTTTTTAATATTTCGATGCCGTTTGTGTTTGCTTGGTATTGTGCAGATTGGCTCCACCTCTTTCAAGAGCAACCACACTTTAAAAAGAAATTTACTCACTATAGAGTGCTCTGAGATGTTTTGCGGTTTTTGAAAGGTGCTATATAAATGTGCTTCCCATTTCTTTGGTTTAGTAAGGACTGAACCAGGACATACATGTGAGTAATGTTTTGTTTGTATGCATGAATAATGTAATTGTTA
Source organism: Hemiscyllium ocellatum (assembly GCF_020745735.1). Taxonomy (NCBI): domain Eukaryota; kingdom Metazoa; phylum Chordata; class Chondrichthyes; order Orectolobiformes; family Hemiscylliidae; genus Hemiscyllium; species Hemiscyllium ocellatum. The sequence goes on along the minus strand of NC_083406.1, from coordinate 18,812,989 downwards.
CTTAGGTGAGATTGGCATGAGATCCTTGGAGCTGTACCAAAGAATTGAGCCAAGACTTTGAGGAGAGGAAAAGGAATGATGTTTGCATGTTTTCCCATTGATTTCAAACATATTTCAAAAGCACCAAAACAGCTAATCTGTTGTAAACACTGCTGTTTGTGGGAGCTTGCTCTCCACAAATTGACCTTGCAGTATTTTCTACATTACAATAGTGACTACACTTCAAAAATGTACTTCATTAGCTATAAAGCACTTCAGAACGTCCTGGAAGATGCTGTATTATTGCAAGTCTTTCTTTTTTAAGTCCTGTCATGGCAGATGGCCCTGTTGATTGATGACTTATCTCAGCAAGGAGGGTTAATGAATTACAGGACTTAATCATTGCAAGCCACCCCCATGCCTACAGCTGTTTAAAGACTTAGTCTTATCTATTGTCTCTTTTTAATGTTATTTGTTTCAAGAAATATTCATGGTTTAATTCTGTTTTGTGCAGCTTATTGGCTACTTTTTAAATACTTTATTAAATGCTGGAGGATGTTTCATTTTCAATATTTTGCATCGTTCCAATTGCACAAACATGCCCACTCTGCTGCTATTCCTGTAGAAAATAACCTTTCTTTGGTTTAGAAAGATAAAACAGGAGGTGGCTATTCAGATCCTTGGTCCTGTCCATTCAGTGAGATCATGCTGTCTGTACCTTAATTGCATCAACCTGGCCTGGTACTGTAACTCTGAATACCCTGACTGGAAAAATATCTGCCTGTCTTAATTTTCAAATTTTCATTTGATTTCCCGTTTCACTGCCTGTTTTTGGGGGAGTGCAATTGAGTGCTGTTGTTTGAAGAAGGACTTCCTAACAACCTTCTGAATGTCTTGTCTCTAATTTTAGCATTATTCTCCCTTATTTTGGATTAAGCACCAAAAGTTTTAGTGGTGATTCTGTTGGGCTTGAAACCATGTTTAGAAGATAACTCTAGATCCTCTGCCCTCATTCATGTTACTGTATAAAAGGCTAATACTTGTACCTAACTAACAATTCCCCTTCCAATGACAGGCAAGGCAATATTAATCTTTAGTCCCATACTCTTTGCACATAAAATAACCAGCTGAAAAAAATAACTCACGTATAGCATCTTGAACATTGCAAAACCTCCCAAGGTAATTCACAGTAGCATTATCTGACAAAGCCTTACACAGAGTCACATGAGGTGTTTGGAACAGTGACCAAAAGCTTGGTCGTAAAGGCAGATCTTGAGCACCTTAAAGGAGGAGCGGAAGAATTGGCCACTGAAGGCATAGCCATCAGTAAAGGGACAAAAGAAATTGGGGATATGAATGAGACCAGAATTGGATGATCATAGAGATCTTGTAGGGTTGTAGGCAGAGGAGGTCCCAGTTTTAGGGAGGGGTAAGACAGTGGAGGGATTTGAAACAAGGATTGAGCAAAGTGTTGCTTGACAGAGTTCAGGTTCTTGACCTATATCTTGGGGATGTCCTATTGGAAGAGTGACCATATACTCAGGCCAAAGTTGTAGACATGTCCTACTGCCCTAGTCATAGTAATAATGCAGAACAGCCATCTCACAGGAGCAGAGCCATGAATGCACGATCAGCTATCACACTGGCAGGAAATACCTATTATTGAACATTTCACACAATGACATTTTCACCCAAATGGAAGAATATGATACACAGAATGGTTCATTTTCAGGCTGTATACTGAACTGGAAAAATACCAACAGATCATAGGTCCCATCATGTATACGTACATATCACCGACCACTGCCTCAGTCATGGCTCAATGTGTAGCACTTTTGTTAATGCATCAAAGATCACACATTCATGAACCTATTCAGAGACCTAAGTTCAAATTCCAGTGCAGTACTGAGGTGATCTCTATTAGCTAAGACATTAAAACAAGCACTGTACAGTGCTTAGTATACATAAAAGATTGCTTGTGCAGGTAGTGGAACCAGAAATCCTCAATGGCCATTTAGAAGGAACTGATCAGTTCTTCTGAACCAGTGGAATTTACAGTTCGTAGAATTCGATTATTTCTCAAAATATCTCTCTTTACAGGACACAGATTTAAGTTACTTGGCAAAAGAACCAAGTAGGAGATGATTTTTTTTAATGCAACACTTTGCCATGATAAGGAATGCCTGAAAGGATGTTGGAAGTTTATTCAAAAGCAATATTAGAGGGCAGGGCAGTGTGGTGAATTGGATAGTTGCTTTGAAGAGCTGGCACAGTTGTGTCAGCTGCCTCCTTGGTGCTCAGTGATGCTGAAGCTTCAACCCACCACAAAAATGTGGACTTGAATGTAAGTTATTATTATATTGGCTTATAAGAGGTGATACAGTCTGAACATGAGGTGCACAGTTTCCTGCTCCAATTTATCGAGGTTTTCCGACTGCAAATGCATGGCTATTTGAACTTCCTTGTTTTTCCAGATTATTCCAAGAGTCAACAGAGAAATGATTGTAATTTCTTGATAGGTATTGGGTATTAAGTAGTATAGACATATCAACTTATTCTCCACTGAACTAAATTGCATAAATTTTACATTATATAGCTCGCCAGGCACAGAGCAGCTGATTTTTCAGCTTTTTATACTTAAAACTACACAGTCTTTTGATCTATCTTTACTCGTAAAGGGCCCCTCTCTCTTCATTTGATACTGTTGTATGTATGAATGCCAACACCTTATTCTAAAAATGATTGACATATTTCTTTTAAAATGAATAACTTGCTGAATTATCTGTTGACATATATATCTTTGGCTCGTTACATGAAACATTTATTTAAGTAAGCCTGTTGCATGTAATTTAATTGTGCACCTCTCCGAATAGATGAATTTAATTGATGCTTCCTAATTTATTTTCAAACCAAATGTAATCTTAATTTATGCTGGTTGAAGATGAAGGGCTCTTGTATTTTGAAAGATTTAATTCCAAAGAGTTAATTGTTGAATGAAGGAGTTTTGATTTAATAATATCTAAAATAACCCAGAGATTTTTTTTAAAAACCTTTACATTGAGTGAGAGGGTAGAATATAATGGAGCCATTTAACTCTTTTCTGTTGCAAGTTTACAACTTGATGTATGAAGGTGAATTGACGAGCAGCCTCCATAATGAGTCCTGTCAGTTCAACACATAACATTAGCAAAAGAAAAGGCAAGAAATGCAGAGCACAGGAGACCAGGCAGTCTCCTGATTTGAACTGCTTTTGCTCTTTGATGGCATTATGGCTGCAGGCTATCATTTTACATTTTATGTCAGCTGCCTTTGTCAAGCAATCATTATTGATGCTGAACTCTGTTTTAATTCCCACTCCTCTGCTAATCAATTACAGCATTTATCCATTAATCAGGTGTTGTGGCAGCTTTCAGAAGCTTAATAGCTTTTTCGTTACAACGCATCTCATTGTGAGATACGACACCAGGTTTACAGTTTCAGCAAATTTCTACATTATTTTTGCTCTGAAATTGTCATATTTTCCCATGACCTACAGATTACCAAATGGATTAAGCATCTCCAATGATTTGTTTAAAGTTATAGCTCATCCGCACTCTCAGCTACCTCCCCTCACCCCCCTCCCATTTATCTCACCATCCCCACGCACACAGCCTCATTCCTGATGCCCAAAACGTCGATTCTCTTGCTCCTTAGATGCTACCTGACCTGCTGTGCTTTTCCAGCACCACACTCTCAACTCTAATCTCTAGCATCTGCAGTCCTCACTTTCGCTTACCTTATCCTTTATGCTATATATTCTATAAACTGCATTTTCATAGAATGATACATCACAGGGGAGGGCATTCAACCTAATATGTCTGTGTTAGCTCTTTGAAATTAGTACTAATTAGCACCACACCCCTGTTCTTCCTCTGTTGCTCTGCAACAGCTTTCCCTTCCAAGTTTATATTTGGTTCCCTTTATGTCATGATTCATTTCACTTCTGCTGTGCTTTCAGGTGGTATATTGTAATTTAGCAACTCACTGCATTAAAAATCATCTCATCTCCCCTCTGATTCCTTTACTAATAACCTTAAATCTATTTCTTCTAACTACTGACCTCTCTGCTAATGGCAACAGTTTCTCCTTAGGTTAATTTATCAAAATACCAGATAATTTTGACGCCTTTTTAAATTTTTTCTTTCCTTTCCCCACTCTAAAGGGCAGAATCCCATCTCCCCCACTTTTCATATGAGTGAAGTCTCTAATCCCAAGTAACTTTCTGATAAATACCCTCTGTACCGTCTCCAAATCCATACCTTTCAGGTGCTGTGTAGATTTTGACACCATACTCCAGTTGGGGCCAAATCGGTTATTTATAAAAGTTTTAGCTTAACTTTCAAGTTTTAGTATGTCATTTATAAAGCCTTAGTTCCCATAAAAAATTTAAAGTTATTGTTCAACATTTTCACCATTTGAATTTGTGAATGCTCATTTTTGTTAACTTTTTTTCTGTGGCTGTTTCTAAAATGCTGACTCTCATTGGCATTTCATGAGGTCTCAACTCTCCGACAGGACCATTACCTATGTTTTCAGGCATTAGCTTTTATTTAGCTCAGGAATCAAAAGGTAGGGGGACTGAATTACATAAAGTTTTGAAGCAGTGTGGCCTAACTAGTCTACATCAATAATTATGCTCCACTTTCAACACTATCAACATGTCCCTCTACAAGTACATTGCCTTGTTGATACTCCAGTGCAGTAATGAGGAAGTGATCACTGTGAGAAGTGCTGTCTTTCAGCTGGAAGGTTTCTGTCTGCTGCTGATGTGGATACTCAAGGTCTCAAGCAATGTTTAAGGAAGAACACATGTCCTGCTCAGTCTGCTATTTGATACTCATTCCTCAATGCACATTACTGAAATCAGATTCTTGGTGATTGTTACATTCCTGTTTCTGGGAGCTTGCTGAGTGTGAATTGGTTGCAGCATTTCCTACATCACAACATGATGTGGGTGCCTCCTGTGCGGCACCTTGTCAAAAGCCTTCTGAAAGTCCAAGTAGATAAGATCCATTGGCTGTCCTTGCTCGTTACTTCCTCAAATAATCCTAACAAAGTTGTCAGGCATGACCTCCCCTCAATGAAACCGTTCTGAATTTGCCCTGTTTTACCATACACTTCCAAGTGTTCAGTAATCTCATACTTCATAGTGGACTCCAAAATTTTACTAACAACCAAGGTCAGGCTAATTTCCCATCTTTTGCCTTACTCCTTTCTTAAACAGAAGGGTTACATTAGCAATTTTCCAGTCTTCTGAGACCTTCCCTGACTTCAGTGATTCCTGAAAGATCACCACAAACACCTCCACCATCTCTTCAGCTTTCTCCTTCAGAACTCTGGTATCATCCATCTGGTTCAGTTGATTTGTCCACCTTCAGACCTGTCAGTTTTTCTAGCAGCTTTTCCTTGGTGATGGCCACCATATTCACCGCTGCCCCCTGACTCTCTTGAATTTTTGGGATGTTACTCATGTTACCATGAAGACTGACACAAAGTACTTGTGCAGTTCCTCCACCATTTCTGTGTTTTCCTTTACAACTTCTCCAAGTTTCATTTTCCAGTGGTCCACTGTCCACTTTTGCCTCTCTTTTGCCCTTTAAAGATCTAAAGAAACTCATGCAATGTTCTTTTATGTAACTTTTATTTTATTTTTAATTTTCTTCCTCCTTATTTCCTTTTTAATTGTCCTCTGTTGGTCTTTGCATACTTAGCAATCCCCTAGCTTTCCATTATTCTTTGCCACATTATATGCTTTCTCTTTTGCCTTTATGCTGTCCCTGACTTCCTTTGTTAACCATGGTTGCCTTGTCCTCACTTTAGTATGCTTCTTTTTTCCTAGGGATGAAATTTTGCTATACATCCTGAATTATTCCCAGAAACTCCTGACATTGCTGTTACATTGTCTTTCCTGCTAGACTCCTCCCCCAGTCAATTCTGGTCAGCTCCTCCCTCATGCCTCTGTAGTTGCCTTTATTCAACTGTAATACCATTACATCTAATTCCAGTTTCTCCCTCTCAAATTGTAAAGTAAATTGTATCATATTATAGTCACTGCCTCTAAGGGTTCTTTCACCTTAAGCTCCCTTATAAAGGCTGCCTTGTTGCACATCACTAAATCCAGAATTGCCCGTTCCCTTGTGGGCCCACCACAGAAAACCATCTTGTAAATTCCACAAATTCCTTTCCTTGCGATCCACTACCAACCTGATTTTCCCAGCCTACCTGCGTATTGAAATTCCCCCAATCACGGTAACCTTGCCTTTCTTACATACCTTTTCTATCTCCTGATGTCTCTTGTGCTCCACACCTTGACTTATGTTTGGAGGCCTGTCCATAATTCCCATTGGAGTTTTTTTGGTTTTTGGTTTAATGGTTTGTTTCCCTTTGCGGCTTCTCAGTTCTACCCACAAACACACTACATCATCTGACCCAACGTTGTTTCTTGCTATTGATTTAATTTGATTTCTTACTAATAAGGAAACCCCACCCGCCTCTGCCCATCTACATAGAACATAGAACATTACAGCGCAGTACAGGCCCTTCGGCCCTCGATGTTGTGCCGACCTGTCATACCAACCTGAAGCTCATCTATTCCATGTACGTCCATATGCTTGTCCAATGACGACTTAAATGTACTTAAAGTTGGCGAATCTACTACTGTTGCAGGCAAAGAATTCCATACCCTTACTACTCTGTGAGTAAAGAAACTACCTCTGACATCTGTCCTATATCTATCACCCCTCAATTTAAAGCTATACCCCCTCATGCTCACCGTCACCATACTTGGAAAAAGGCTCTCCCTGTCCCCCCTATCTAACCCTACCTGTCTTTTTGATAGAATGTATATCCTTAGATATTTAGCTCTCAGTCCTGATTCCCTTGCGTCCAAGTCTCCTTGATGCCCACCACATTATACCTGCCGATTTCAATCTGCACCACAAGCTCCTTTACCTATTTCATATGCTGCGTGCATTGAGATACAACACCTTTGGTGCTGTATTTACTGTCCCTCTTCTCATTGTCATTCTTTTATCCAATGTGCTTGAAGTTAGATTCCCAAACATTTCCAAACACTCTGTCCTATTCTGTGTTCTGGAGGCTTTAATAACCTCTTGTGAGTTCTCCTTTTCATTTTTTCCATACTTTTCCATGCAGTTGAATCCACGCACACAGATGTTAACCTGAGACGTTGTTCCCCATTTGCTGTTACATTTATTGGAGTTTTACCCTTCTCTTCCCTTCCCTTCACCCACTCCCTTCCCCTGCTCCACCCTTTCCTCTGCTTCACCCTTTCCCCGCCCCAAGTCTTCCACCCTGACCCACCCCTTGCCCCTGCCCAAAACTTCCCCCCACCCCATCCCATTCCCTACCTCCCAACACTGCTCCTTCTCCCTCACCCCACATCTACCCCATCCCACATCTTCCCACCACAACTTCCCCCACCCCACATCTTACCCCCACACCACATCCTGCACCCACCACACATCTTGCCCCCCCACCCCACATCTTAGCCCCCCACCCCACATCTTATCCCCATAGCTTCCCCTCACCCTACATTTTACCCCCACCCCACAGCTTGTCCCTTCACACCACATCTTCCCCTCACATCTTACCCCCCACCCCACATCTTACCCCCACCCCACATTCTGCCCCCACCCCACATCTTACCCCCACCCCATATCTTCCCCCAAAACACTCATTCTCCCAACACTACTTCTTTCCATCTAACCCCACTTTTCCCTGCTAATCCCACTTCTTCCCCCAAAGCCACTTCTTCCCCAACCCCAATTCTTCCACCCACCCCACCCCTTCCCCCCCACCTCACCTCTTCCCCCACCCCACTTCTTCCCCCCAACCCACCTCCTCCCCAATCCATTTATTCCCCCCAAACCCACCCCACTTCTTCCAACCACACCCCACTTCTTCCTTCCCAACCCCATTTCTTCCCCCCAACTCCAATTCTTCCTCCTCACCCCACTTTTCCCAACCACCCCACCTCTTCCCCCCCACCCCACTTCATCCCCCCAACCCACTTCATCCCTCCCACCCCATTTCTTCCCCCAACACAGTTCTTCCCCACTCACCCTACTTTATCCATCCCACTCAACTTATTCCCCCTAGCCTGCCTCTTCCCCCCATCCCACATCTTAACCTCAACTCCCACTTCTTCCCCCACCTCACTTCTTCCATCCCACCCCTCCCCACTTCATCCCCCCACCCCACTTCTTCCACCCCATCCCAATTCTTCCAACCAACCCCAATTCTTTCATCCTCACCCCAATTCCTCCCCACTTCTTCCAGTCCCCACCCCGACCTGTTCCCCACCCCACTTCTTACCCCATCCCACCTCACATCTTCCCCCCCACCCCACCCCATCTTCATTCCACCCCATCCCATCTTCCCCCCACCCCACGTCTTCCCCCCACCCCACGTCTTCCCCCCCACCCCACGTCTTCCCCCACCTCTCGTCTTCGCCCCACCCCTCGTCTTCAGCCCCACCCCATGTCTTCCCCCACCCCACTTCATCCTCCCACCTCACTTCATGCCCCCACCCCACTTCTTCCCCCACCCCACTTCTCCCCCCACACTTCTTCCCCTCCATTTCTTCCCCCCAACTTCTTCCATCCCAATGTTTTCTCCCCCCACCCCTTCCCCCCACTCCTTCGCCCTACCCTTTCCCCCCACTTCATTCCTAAATCCCTTCCCCACCCCCACCCCCCCACCCCAGCCTTCCACCCACCCCTTCACCCCACTCCTCCCCCCACCTCAATTTCTAGTTTAAGGTCTTGTTAACCACCCTTTTCGCTAAAACATTGATCTCCACTCAGTTCAGGTGGAGACCATCCCAGCAGTACAGCTACCTCCTGTTGCAATACTGATGCAAGTGCCCCATGGAATAGAATCGCTCTTTCCCACACTACTCCTTTAGTCATGTGTTTACTTCCCTTATTCTCATGTCCCAATGACATTTTGCACTTGGCTCAGATAGTAATCTGTCGATTAAATCCCTTGAGCACCTGTTCTTTAATTTAGTTCCTAGTTCCTGCTAATCTCCTTACAGGTCCTATTTTCCTCATCTTGTCTACGTTGTTTGTCCCAATGTGGACCACAACAATGTGGATCCTTCCCCTCCTTCTCCAATATCCTTTCAAGCCAGCCAGAGAAGTCCTTCACCCTGGCACCACGCGGGCAATGTATCATGCAGGGCTCTCGATCCTCTTTACAAAGGATGCTATGTATCTATTCCCCAGTTGTAGAATCTGCTACAGCTACCACTTGTCCTTTTGATTCCCCCTCTTGAATGTCCTCATCTACCAAGGTACCATGGTCAGCTGGCTCATCCTCCCTACAGGCCTGGTCCTCATCCACACTGGGAACAAGTACCTGTTGGACAAGGTCAAGGATCCCTCTAGGTAAAAACAATGACTGCAGATGCTGGAAACCAGATTTTGGATTAGTGGTGCTGGAAGAGCACAGCAGTTCAGACAGCATCCAACGAGCAGCGAAATCGACATTTCAGGCAAAAGCTCTTCATCAGGAATAAAGGCAGATAGCCTGAAGCATGAAGAGATAAGCTAGAGGAGGGTGGGGTGGGGAGAAAGTAGCATGGAGTACAATAGGTGAGGGGGGGAGGGGATGAAGGTGATAGGTCAGGGAGGATGGTGGAGTGGATAGGTGGAAGGACAAGTCATGGGGATAATGCTGAGCTGGAAGTTTGGAACTAGGGTGAGGTGGGGCAAGGGGAAATGAGGAAACTGTTGAAGTCCACATTGATGCCCTGGGGTTGAAGTGTTCCAAGGCGGAAGATGAGGTGTTCTTCCTCCAGGCGTCTGGTGGTGAGGGAGCGGCGGTGAAGGAGGCCCAGGACCTCCATGTCCTCGGCAGAGTGGGAGGGGGAGTTGAAATGTTGAGCCACGGGGCGGTGTGGTTGATTGGTGCGGGTGTCCTGGAGATGTTCCCTAAAGCGCTCTGCTAGGAGGGTCCAATTTCCCCAATGTAGAGGAGATCGCATCGGGAGTAACGGGTGCAATAAATGATATTGGTGGATGTGCAGGTAAAACTTTGATGGATGTGGAAGGCTCCTTTAGAGCCTTGGATGGAGGCGAGGGAGGAGGTGTGGGCGCAGGTTTTGCAGTTCCTGCGGTGGCAGGGGAAGGTGTCAGGATGGGAGGGTGGGTTGTAGGGGGACGTGGACCTGACCAGGTAGTCACGGAGGGAACGGTCTTTGCGGAAGGCGGAAAGGGATGGGGAGGGAAATATATCCCTGGTGGTGGGGTCTTTTTGGAGGTAACGGAAATGTCGGTGGATGATTTGGTTTATGCGAAGGTTGGTAGGGTGGAAGGTGAGCACCAGGGGCGTTCTGTCCTTGTTACGGTTGGAGGGCTGGGGTCTGAGGGCGGAGGTGTGGGATGTGGACGAGATGTGTTGGAGGGCATCTTTAACCACGTGGGAAGGGTAATTGTGGTCTCTAAAGAAGGAGACCATCTGGTGTGTTCTGTGGTGGAACTGGTCCTCCTGGGAGCAGATATGGCGGAGGCGGAGGAATTGGGAATACGGGATGGCATTTTTGCAAGAGGTAGAGTGGGAAGAGGTGTAATCCAGGTAGCTGTGGGAGTCGGTGGGTTTGTAAAAAATGTCAGTGTCAAGTTGGTCGTCATTAATGGAGATGGAGAGGTTCAGGAAGGGGAGGGAGGTGTCAGAGATGGTCCAGGTAAATTTAAGGTCAGGGTGGAATGTGTTGGTGAAGTTGATGAATTGCTCAACCTCCTCGCAGGAGCGTGAGGTGGCGCCAATGCAGTCATCAATGTAGCGGAGGAAGAGGTGGGGAGTGGTGCCGGTGTAATTATGGAAGATCGACTGTTCTATGTAGCCAACAAAGAGACAGGCATAGCTGGGGCCCATACGTGTGCCCATGGCTACCCCTTTGGTCTGGAGGAAGTGGGAGGATTCGAAGGAGAAATCGTTAATGGTGAGGACCAGTTCGGCCAAACGAATGGGACTGTTGGTGGAAGGGTACTGTTGGGGACGTTGGGAGAGGAAAAGACGGAGGGCTTGGAGGCCCTGGTCATGGCGGATGGAGGATCCCTCTAGCTCCCTCACACCCTTCGGTCCTTGATCATTGAGCAAATTTGAGGTCCTTCATCTACCAGGTGTGACAGCTTCCTGAAACAAAATGTCCAAAAAAACTCTTCCCCCTCCCAGACACGCAGGAGTGTCTGAAGCTTGGACTCCAGCTCATCAGTTCTGAGCCAAAGTTCCTCCAGCAATCAACACTTGCTGCAGATGTGGTCACTGCAGTTAGCAAGGGGATCAGCCAGCTCCCACATCATATAGCTGCAGCATATCACCTGCTCAGCCATCTCTGCTAGTTAATTAATTTATTAGTTAATTAGTTAATCCCTAGTTAATTAGTTAATCCCTAGTTAATTAATATTTTTGCAGTTTTGCTGCAAATAGTAGTTTTGCAGTGTTTTCTTTAAAATTAGGACAGGTTTCCCTACCAACCAATTAGGTCACAGCTCTCCTGTGACCAAAATGGAACCAGAACTGAGGGACTTGTTAAGGACCAGGCCAGACCTCTCAAAACATTCCAAGAAGATAGCCCAGACCCTAATTTTGCTAGTTGTTTTAAGCAGGTGTAAAGTGGCTATTCCAGGAGAGAATCAGCTGGTCAAACCACTTATTTAGATAATACAGAATTTATTTACAAGATTAATTAATGCAACGCAAAGAACAATACTGAATAATTGATCCTATCTGAAAACCCAACAGACTATCCCAACTTAATGATGCTGTTCCAAAATACTCGCAACAATCCCCATAAACACCCCTTGGCACAAAAAGTAAAATCAAATACAAGTTCTTACAGTGTAGAAGTCTGGGAGAGAGTATCACCTTCTGAGGATCCAGCAGCCTTTCCACACAACTACTGCTAAAAAAAACGGAGAAAAGCTGTGCTGGGAGGACTGGCCATTTCCCTGTCATTATACAAGTGATCTTTTTAACTTGAAAGCCTTTTGTCTGAGGCAGTATCTGTTAACTGTAAACAAATTGGCCCTAAAGCCCATCCATCAGACCTCTTGGATCCTGTGTCTTTACAACTTCCTGAAGAAAACAAAACCAAGGACAACCTAACCTTTAAGGGGCATCACAGACTTCGGCTGTGTGGAGAGACTGAAGAAGCTGAGGTTATTCTGTTTACAGCAGGGAAGATTAAGGAGGAGATGTAATAAAGATGTCCAAAATTATGAAGGATTTTGATGTCATGACTGAGGTGGAACTCTTTGTAGTGGCATCAGAATTGATAACAAGAGGACTCAGATTTAAGGTGAGTGGCAAAAAAACTGGAGAGAATTTCTTTTACTCACAAGTGGGATGAGCTGCATGAAAGGGTGGTGCAATCAGATTCCACAGAGATTTTGAAATAGGAATTGGATAAACTATTGAAGAAGGAGACATTTACTGGGCCCTGAAGACGCAATAGAATTAATAGGCTAGCTCTGGAAATAGCTGGACTGGGCACACTAGGCCAAATTAAATTTCATTCTGTATTATTCTATTGTTGAGAGCATCTGTTTTCATGAGTTGCATATTTTAGAAAATAACTTTTAGGAAACAGTTGATTGTGAGAAATTTGAAGTGCGAAAACTTGTGGATAACTCACCTGTACTTTTGGTAGCGACAAGTTAGCTTAAAAGAGATTTTAAAGAAGGTTTAAAGAACATTACAGCACAGTACAGGCCCTTTGGCCCTCGATGTTGCGCCAACCTGTGAAATTAATCTGATGCCTATCTAACCTACACCGTTCCATTATAATCCATATGCATATCCAATGCCCATTTAAATGCCCTTAACGTCGGCAAGTCTAGTACTGTTGCAGATAGGCTGTTCCACGCCCTAACTACTCTCTGGAGTAAAGAAACTACCCTGATATCTGTCCTAAATCTATTACCCGTCAATTTAAAGTCATGTCTCCTTGTGTTAACCTTCACCATCCGAGGAAAAAGGTTCTCACTGTCCACCCTATGTAACACTGATTATCTTATACATCTCAATTAAGTCATCTCTCAACCATCTTCTCCAACGAAAACAGCCTCAGTTCCTTCAGCCTTTCCTTATAAGACTTTTCTTCCATACTAGTCATATAACTCTATGACTCAAAATCTCCGCTGAACCCTTTGCAAAACTTCTACATCCTTCCTATAATGCGGTGACCAGAACTGTATGTAATACTCCAGGTGCAGCCTTACTAGTGTCTTGTACAGCTGAAGCATGACCTCGTGGTTCTGAAACTCAATACCCCTACCAATAAACGCCAACCCACCATATTCCTTCTTAATAACTTTATCAACCTGGATGGCAATTTTCAGGGATTTATGCACCTCGACAACGAGATCTCGCTGTTCATCTACACTGCCAAAACTTTTACCTGTTATTTCTTATGATATGAACTACCTCACACTCTTCCACATTAAACTCCATTTGCGACTTCTCCGCCCAGCTCTGCATCTTATCTATGTCCCTCTGTAACCCAGAACACCCTTCGGCACTATCCACAACGCTGCCTACGTTAGTGGCATCTGCAAATTTACTAACCCATCCTTCTATGCCCACATTCAGATCACTTATAAAAATGACAAACAACAGTGGCCCCAAAACAGATCTTTGTGGCACACCACTAGTAACTGAGCTCCAGGAAGAACATTTCCACCCTCTGTCTTCTTTCAGCTGGCCAATTTCTGATCCAATTCGCTAAATCACCTTCAATCTCAAAACTCCATATTATGTGCAATAGTTTACCATGTGGAACCTTATCAAACTTACTGAAATAACCTTACTGAAGTCTATATGCACCACATCAACTGCTTTACCTTCTTGAAGAACTCAATAAGGTTAGTTAGGCACGACCTACCCCTCACAAAACCACGTTGACTATCTCCAATCAAACTATTCCTTTCCAGATGACTCTTATAACCTCTTCCAACACCTTACCCACAACTGAAGTAAGGCTCACTGGCCTATATTTACCAGGGTTGCCTTGACTCCCCTTCTTATACAAGGGAACAAAATTGCTATCCTGCAGTCTTCTGGCACTACTCCTGTTGACAATGATGACATAAAGATCAGAGCCAAAGACTGCAATCTCCTCCCTGGCTTCTTGGTGGAACCAACAAATCTGGAAAGAGTGCAGTTAATTCCATTAGAGATATTAATTTTTTATGAGTCCCAAAATCAAAGGGCCATTTTGAAGGCCCTTATTTCTGTTTGAAAATGTCCCAAAGTATGCCACCTTGCCATGGGTATGGACTGTGGCGGTGAGGGAAATTTCTTTGTTTTGGTTTATCTAAGCATGTTTTCTCACATAAACAGGCAGTTCAACTTGGGGTTAGACAGTGAAGAGAGTCCGCCAACCTTTAAAGGAGCTGTGAGAAACAAGAGTTGTACAGAACCCACAGGAGAAGATTAGGAGAAAGCAGTCTGTCGAAAGCCAGGGCAAGGAGCATAAGAACCAGAACTAGCTACCTGATGAAGGAGCAGCACTCCGAAAGCTTGTACTTCCAAATAAACCTGTTGGACTATAAACTGTTGTCATGTGTTTTTCAACTTTGTCCATCCTAGCCCAACACCGGCGCCTCCACATCATCAAAATTCAGAATAGTCCTGATTTTTAAATCACTAAGATTCATTCTGGAAAGTGTGGTATACTTGATTTGATTCCAAAAGGAGAAGTGAATGAGTTCTCAAAATAGTTTACATAAATATTCATTTTAACCTCTACACACCGAGCCTCAGTGTAACACATGTGACTATATATTTATCTGCCAGTACATTGAAGTCTGAGTTGTAATTTGAGACTGCTAGTAGTACAGTCCATCAAAGAGATACCTGAAAGACAGGTGTGATATTTCATCCTGATTATCTTCATGTGGGGAAATACTGTCTCACAGAGGTATGTCAAGTCAAAATAGCCTTTCCTTTTAAAACACAATAATAGAAGGAAGTATTTTTCTGTGTTTGAGAATCCCAAAAATCATTGTTCCTTGATCTGGCTTTCAGCTTGAATATCATTTTGCATCTTACTTGTCTCATCAATTCCATTGTTGTGTAAAGCAATGGAATTTCATAGCCAATACACCAATGTCAACTTGAAGGAATGGATTTGATTCAAAATGACAATTTGTTCCATCACGTCTAATTTGCATTTAATTCCTCTGCTAACTCCCTAAACTGTGCAGAGATGTTTTCTGGGTGGAACCATTTTCTTTGTCTTTGATTTTTTTTTCTACTACTTTCTCCAGACGTGGGATATGTTGCAGCATTTTATTTTTTACTTGGGAAGACCCCAGATTCAGTTTAAATTTGAATACATTCACAGCACTGATCATATGTGCTACGTCTCCATCCTGTCCTTGCACTGCATAGTTCATCTCATTCAGTTTCAGGTTATAACTGTAAAGAACCTGAAGCAAAGCAACCATGCATTGTCTGCCAACTCACTGCTTACTTTCTTAAATTTGGAAAAGTGACAATTTCAGGCATAAAATTT
This sequence comes from Hemiscyllium ocellatum, assembly GCF_020745735.1. NCBI lineage: Eukaryota > Metazoa > Chordata > Chondrichthyes > Orectolobiformes > Hemiscylliidae > Hemiscyllium > Hemiscyllium ocellatum. The sequence continues at coordinate 18,797,424 of NC_083406.1, read as the reverse complement.
AAAAGTTTTTCCCTCAACTTTCTTCTCCCTCAACTTAACCACCTCACATCAATATGGACCAATTAGTTCGCCACAGACTGCATTGAGTGTATTGAATAGGGAATTAAACTAGGGCAGAGCTTACACAGTAAATGGTGGGGCCCTGGGGAGTGTTGTCAAACTGAGAGACCTAGGGGTGCAGGTGCATAGTTCTTTGAAAGCAGAGTCTCAGGTAGACATGCTGGTGAAGAAGATGTTTGGCACACTTGCTTTCATCGGTCAGAGCATTGAGTACAGGAGTTGTGATGATATATTACATCTGTACCAGACATTGGTAAGACCACATTTGGAGTACTGCACACAATTCTGGTCCTGCTGCTATGGGAAGGATGTTATTAAACTGGAAAGGGTGGAAAAAATGAGTTACTGAGATTGAAAGGTTAACTCATAAGGAGAGGCTGGAACTTTTTCCCCTCAAGCATTGGAGGCTGAAGGGTGACCTTATACAGGTTTATAAAATCACAAGGGGCGTAGATAAGCTGAATTGTCAAGGTCTTTTCCCCAGGATAGAGGAATCCAAAACCAAGGGGCATTGGTTTAAGGTGAGAGAAGTAAGATTTAAAAGGAACCTGAAGGGCAACATTTTTACACAGAAAGTGTGCGTATATAGACCAGAGGAAGTGGTAGAGACGAGTACAATTACAACATTTAAAAGACATTTGGGCAGGTATATGGATTGGAAAGTTGAGAGAGATATAGGCCATACGCAGGCAAATGGAACTGCATTAAGGAAACCTGTATGGCATGGACCAGTTGGGCCAAAAGATCTGTTTCCGTGCTGTATGTCCATGACTTTAAGTGGTGTCAAAAGGCTCTTCCTTGAATCAAGTTTATAATCTCAACAATAAATTTCATTCATGAGAAAACAGATTTATCTACAAATGCTTGCTAATGGATTATACAGTAGTAATTGATAAAAGAAGGGGATTATTTCTGCAAAATGCAATCAAGTTCACATTTGTGCTAAGCATGGCTGGTTGTGATGGAAACCATTTTCTTGATGAGAGTGTTTCAGCAAGCATGTTCCTTCCGAATTTATTGTGCATATTCTCAGCTCATGTTCTCTCTTTAATGGCAAACGGGTGAGACTTTACGTGTTGTGTCCCTAAAAGCCAGGTGAACAAAAACAATCAGGTGAACTGTGTCTGTCATGTCAATGAATTCATTAATTTGTACTGAGAAACATTCACAGTCTTTCAGGTCTTGCTGTAGTTGCCAAAAGACATTTTTGAATAAAGGTTCCACTAATCTTTCTGGAATTGCTATTAAAGTCTTTAAATATAAAGTGTTTGTGGGCCACAGTAATTGCTTCTTTAATTACTTTACCATCTGTCAATAATTACTTGCATTTTGTTAGAAAATGAAAAACAGAAAATAACGTTTCAGTGCGAATTTAACTTTTGCTGCTTGTTTGGAAAACAATGATTGTTGAGCTTTCAAAATGACCTTGAGTTCATCAATTTGCTTTGTCCAAAAGATGCTGTTCAAGGGAAAACCTAATCTTGAATTTGCTGTTCATTGTTTTGTGATATCATTCCAAATTCCCCTTTTAGTTATTTGATATACTTTGGTGACATAGTACGCACATGCTGTTATTTTTCTTTGATGAGTAAAATTTATTTTTCCATTCTGCATGAAAGTACTACATTTTCAGTTTTGTTTTAAATGGTCAAGGTTCACCAGTTGTCATGATTGCTAGACAGGGATACATATTTTAGCTTAGATAAAAACCAAGATAGCACTACCTACTAGTCTACAACTCAGAATACAGGTTGGGTTAAGTCGTGCACTGCACAAGATAAACGAGCAAGTGTACAGATTTTGTTTAGTCATGTTTTAAAATTGGTTGAACTGAAGCAACTGCACTTGCACCAACCATGTGTTTTAAGTGTGGATCCGGAAGCTGCTTTCTCCTGCTGTCACTTTACCTGCAATTGTGACATCTCTCTGCCACAGGTCACAATATAGGCAGGCCTCTGGATACATGCTTCTGGAACATCTGGAATGTTGCTGAATGCTTTGAAAAGCAGAACCACTTCTGTGGTCACAATTTGTTTCCAGGACCCTGGGTCAGCTTCAGATGCTCAGATATTGGATGTGGGATGCGGAATCATTCCCAATAATGTTTCTTTATCCTGCATTGACCTCAAGCTCAGCTTCCAGAAGTGGGAGTCATGCATTACTGTGACGCTTGATGTGCATACTCAGCTTAGAGAGAACACAGGCAGAGTATGAGGGTCTGAGACTGAGATAGACTATCAGAATCTCTTGCAATCTACAGGTTGGAGACCCCAGTGTTATTGATACTTTGTCCCATTCCTTTACCCATGCTCTGTCACTCTGGATGCCCCTCTGTTGAGCTCAGTGCCTGAAAATGATAGTTACCATTCTTCAGCCACTTTGATTGCCTCATTCTTTCTTAGGTGAAAGTGAGGACTGCAGATGCTGGAGATTAGAGTCAAGAGTATGAGCTGGAAAAGCACAGTAGGTAAGGCAGTATCCGAGGAGCAGGAGAGTCAACGTTTTAGGCAAAAGCCCTTCATCAGGAATCCTTCGAATTCTAATTCCTATGAATGCTATCTTTGTTTCTCCTTAGCTTGATTTCTGCTGCCAAGGTGCCAAAATCTGGGATTCTTTCCCCAATTCTATCTCCCTTTTCTACCTTTAAGGTCCTCCTGCAAACCCACCCTAGCTTTTACTCACCTCTCTCCTAATATGTCCATTCTTGACATGTGGTCCAGTGTTTTTAATTGCACCCCTGTAAAACACTTGCAAAGATTTTTCTGTGTTACAAGGGCTATTTTCAAACCAGGTTGATTTGTTCCTTCTTCATCAGATGAGAATTTAAACTCAGGTCTCATTTGCCTTCTCAGGTGAATGTAAAACATACCATAACACTGTTTTAGCAGAGACCAGGTCGAAGGATTCCTGATGAAGGGCTTTTGCCTAAAACGTTGACTCTCCTGCTCCTCGGATACTGCCTTACCTGCTGTGCTTTTCCAGCTCATACTCTCGACTCTAATCTCTAGCATCTGCAGTCCTCACTTTCACCTAAGAAAGAATGAGGCAATCAAAGTGGCTGAAGAAAGGTAACTATCATTTTCAGGCACTGAGCTCAACAGAGGGGCATCCAGAGTGACAGAGCATGGGTAGAGGAATGGGACAAAATATCAATAACACTGGGGTCTCCATCCTGTAGATTGCAAGAGATTCTGATAGTCTATCTCAGTCTCAGACCCTCATACTCTGCCTGTGTTCTCTCTAAGCTGAGTATGCACATCAATCATCACAGTGTCCTGTTCAATATTCCTTGACCAGCATTGCCCTAAAAACAAATTATATACTAATTATTGCTGTTTTGGGAATATACTCTGTACAAATTTCATGCAACATTTTCTAAATTACAACTGTAACTACAAAATATATGTAATTGTCTATAAGGTGCTTTCATGTGGTCATGAAAGGTGCTTGAGAAATACAGGCTTGTTCTTTGTTCTACCAGAAGTGATTTTTTTTTTCATTCATTCCTACGATCTGGACATTGCTAGCAAGTCAGCCATTACCTTATGATGGAAGGAAGGAAGTTAATGAAGCAGCTGAGGATGGTTTGGCCGAAGACATTGTCCTGAGGAATGATGACCTGTGCTGAGATGAACGACCTTCAGAACATACCATCTTTCTTTGTGCAAAGTATACCTCCAACCAGCAGATAGACTTTTACCCAGTCTCATTGACTCATGTTTACCTGGGATTCCTCGATATCACACTCTGTCAAATACTGTCTCAAAGTAAAAGACAGTCAATCTCACCTCTCATCTTGAATTTAGCTCTTTTGTCATGTTTGGACTATGGCTGTAATGAGATCAGGAGCTCAGTGGCCCTTGCAGAATTCAGACTAAGCATAAGTGAGCAATTTATTGCTGAGCAAGTGCTGCTTGATGTAATAAATATGTATGAAGCTTTAAAGTATAAAAGATGCTTTTCTTAACCTTTTGACTTGGGCAAGATTTTGAAATGTACAGATATTTTTGTGCAGGTGCTGGTTAGTGATAATTCAAATTAAACAGTCTCCAGATGCTGACCATGTATCTAATATCTGGTTGGCATGGACAGGTTGGACCGAGGGGTCTGTTTCCGTGCTGTACATCTCTATGACTCTATGACTCTAAACTGACTTAATTATATTGCAGTTATCCATCTTTATTTTACATTGTGTGTTAGTGGAATCTTCAAATACCTTCATTCTAACATAGAGTCATAGAGCATGGAAACAGACCCTTCAGTCCAACCCATCCATGCCGACCAGATATCCCAACCCAATCTAATCCCATCTGCTAGCACCCGGCCCATATCCCTCCAAACCCTTCCTATTCACATACCCATCCAAATGCCTCTTAAATGTTGCAATTGTACCAGCTTCCACCACTTCCTCTGGCAGCTCATTCCATACACGTACCACCCTCTGCATGAAATAGTTGCCCCTCAGGTCTTTTTTATATCTTTCCGCTCTTACCCTGAACCTATGCCCTCTAGTTTTGAACTCCCCGACCGCAGGGAAAAGACTTTGTCTATTTACCTTATCCATGCCCCTCATAATTTTGTAAACCTCTATAAGGTCACCCCTCAGCCTCTGATGCTCCAGGGAAAATAGCCCCAGCCGGTTCAGCCTCTCCCTGTAGCTCAAATCCTCCAACCGTGGCAACATCCATGTGAATCTTTTCTGAACCCTTTCAAGTTTCACAACATCTTTCCGATAGGAAGGAGACCAGAATTGCATGCAATATTCTAACAGTGGCCCAACCAATGTCCTGTACAGCCACAACATGACCTCCCAACTCCTGTACTCTGACCCATAAAGGAAAGCATACCAAACGCTGCCTTCACTATCCTATCTACCTGCAACTCCACTTTCAAGGAGCTATGAACCTGCACTCCAAGGTCTCTTTGTTAGCAACACTCCCTAGGACCTTACCATTAAGTGTATAAGTCCTGCTAAGACTTGCTTTCCCAAAATGCAGCACCTTGCATTTATCTGAATTAAACTCCATCTGCCACTTCTCAGCCCATTGGCCCATCTGATCAAGATCCTGTTGTAATCTGAGGAAACCCTCTTCGTTGTCCACTACACCTCCAATTTTGGTGTCATATGCAAATTTACTTACTGTACGTCTTATGCTCACATCCAAATCATTTATGTAAATGACAAAAAGTAGAGGACCCAACACCGATTCTTGTGGCACTCCACTGGTCACAGGTCTCCAGTCTGAAAAACAACCCTCCATCTCCACCCTCACTCTTCTACCTTTGAGCTAGTTCTGTATCCAAATGACTAGTTCTCCCTGTATTCTGTGACGTCTAACCTTGCCAGTCAGTCGCCCATGGGGAATCTTGTCGAATGCCTTACCAAAGTCCATATAGATCACATCTACTGCTCTGCCCTCATCAGTCCTCTTTGTTACTTCTTCAAAAAACTCAATCAAGTTTGTGAGACATGATTTCCCACGTACAAAGCCATGTTGACTATCCCAAATCAGTCCTTGCCTTCCCATATACATGTGCATCCTGTCCCTCAGGATTCCCTCCAACAACTTGCCCACCACCGAGGTCAGGCTCACTGGTCTATAGTTCCCTGGCTTGTCCTTACCACCCTTCTTAAACAGTGGCACCACGGTTGCCAACCTCCAGTCTTCCGGCACCTTACCTGTGACTATCTTGATACATTTTGACATCTTTCCATTATTATCACTCAGTATTTCCATTCTAACTTATTTTAAAAGGTTTGTCATCAATGTATAGACATTCCTTACTCATTTCTATTTTTATGACTGATTTGTTGTTGTGGCCGAGACCCTTCCATTATAAATTTGGCTTTCTTTGAATTCAGTGCGTCATTCTAAGTGGGAAATATTCATTGTCACTTGCTTAATATGGCAATTATTGTAAAACTTAGATCTCTATCTGCTTTCTGTCCTTGCTGTTTAAGATTAGGAAGGATTTAGTTGTTATACTTTGATCTTGAAATTAAAACTTTCCCAGTGAGAAAAGAATTGGTTAAATGCAACCCTTATTCAACTGCAGTCATGCAGTGCTTGAATTAAACTGGTGTGCCAACTAAAAGAAGCTCAGAAAATTATGCAAATGCAGTAAACTATTTTTGTCAAAACCCTCAAATCCAGATTAGTTTATTTAATTGAAAGAAACTGGTGTCACCTAAGATGTGGTCAGTGTTTGGATGATAGCTGATTATCATCACCATATTCTATTTGTACAGACGTTCTCAACCACTTGTCTTTCTCCCATAGACAATCATTTTCAATTTCATAAGTGATGTTAGGCATTGTTGAACACATTCATAATATTCTTTGGATTAATGTTGTTAGTGTATTCAATTTCTGCTAGTTTCTACCAGAGTCCACTCAACAATAACAACAATAAAGTACATTCTACGGTGGTACTGAACCTAGTCAAACAGCCAAGCCACTTTGCAAGTGCCTTCATGGACAGAATCTGACACAGATCACAAAAGGAAATATCAGGATGACCAAAAGCTTTGTCAAAGACAAAAATTTTAAGGAACCTCATGGAGGAGGCATCATTTTTAGGAAGGGAATTGCAAAACTTAGATTCAAAGTGGCTGAAGGCACATGACCACCAAGGAGGGCAATTGATATTCAGGAGGGGCCAGATGCCCTACTCTTACTCCAATTTCTTATGTTCTTAGGGAGGAGGCTCAAGGCAAGAGACTTGAATTGGAACAATACAGAGATGCTAGAGGGTGTGGGGCTGGAGGAGATGTAAGGCCATGGTTGGATTTGAGATAAAGGATGAGAATTTTAAAATTGTAGTATTGTAAAGCTGTGAATCAATATACATCAGCACGCAGAGGGATAGTGGCTGAATACCGAATGTACTCATGCTGACTAAAACCCTGATTGTGACATCATGACCAGAACTGAAAATTGACAAACAAGGAGAACTAGGAGAAAGTGAGGACTGCAGATACTGGAGATCAGAGCTGAAAGTGTGTTGCTGGAAAAGCGCAGCAGGTCAGGCAGCATCCAAGGAACAGGAGAGTTGACGTTTCGGGCCTGAGCTCTTCTTCATTCCTGAAGAAGGGCTCTGGCCAGAAACGTCAACTCTCCAGCTCCAAACAAGAAGAACTAGCCCATCAGGTCTGCCCCACCTTTCAAAATAGCCAGGACGCTGTGACTTGACCCTTTCTACTCTGCTGTATTTCCGGCACTCAGCATTGACCAGTCTATATTGTGGTATTTGGTGATGACGAGAAATACGCGAATACTGACCTTTCTGGATAATTCAATGTTTTGTATATATTTTGTGGATGTTGCATATTTAACATTTTTGCACTTACAAAGAAAGCAAACTGAAATTTACTGAGTACCTTTCATGGTCTCGGAATACCAGGAAGTCGTTTGCAACCAGTAAAATAACGTTTGCAATGTGGTCACTGTTGTAATTTAGGAAACCTGGCAGCCACTTTGCACAAAACAATATACTGCAATAATATTGGTCAGGACGCTGAGGATAACTACCCATTTCTTTGAAATCAGGTGATAGAATTTTATACGTGGGCCTAGGAGAGGAGATGGCTCTTCAGTATCTCGTATATATTTCCAAAAGCATCTAAAATGGAGGGCAGTAATGTATTCAAATTTTGTGCCATAGAAAGTGCATATGTGTCAGAGAACAGGACAGTTGCCAGTTCACAACCTGGGTAACTACAGGCTGGGTGGTTTGGCAGCTGAAGGCAAGGAACACTTAACCTAAATATTAAGTAACAAAATATGTCATGGAAAAGAACAAATAGAGGTAGCAAAGACAAATTTCAGAGAAGAAAGTGCAATTGACAAAACCTGTCAAAGTCTTCAAGGTAGTGGCAGTAATATTGAATACAGAGTTAGTCATCTACTCCTACAGAACTTGGGAATTACCAAAAAAGGACACGTTTTGTTGAAGCATTTCATCTTGGATTCATCAGGACAATTTGCATGAAATATCAATGAAAAGGTGAAACAACGTTTCTGCTATCTGATGGTGCTGATTTCTCAGCAAGTGGAGGCTGGTTGATGTGGTGTTGCAAAGGAGAATGCAATTATTAATAATAACAGTTATCTGCTAAACTTTATTTAACTTTTAAACCAAGTGATTGACTTGAAATAGGTGCATTATGTGTATATGTTCTTTCTGTCTATAATGCCCTGTGTATCCATATATGTAGCTTCCCATACAAGCAAATATACCACACTGAGAGCCTTGCTGACAATCTAAAATAGGTTGCACTCAAGACTATTTCGTAAATGTCGTTCAGTCACCAAATTACATCTCAAGTTGGAAGTTCTGTTGTGAATGAACCTGTCTAGTTCAAGTATTTTACAACCCTTGACTGTTAACTGTTAACTGGTTAATTCTCCATGGCAATGCTTCTACCAATCATTCCAACAAACCCAGTGCTGTCCTCCGATATAAATAACTGTTATTTTCCCTTTACATGGATAGGGAAAAGCATGCCAGAAAAACTTCAACAAAATTTATACTTGTCACAGCAACAATCACTGAATTATTACATTGCAGAACGGCCAGTCTGCTATCTGCTCTTCAAGTGAGCTGTTCACCTAATTCCATTCCCCTGCCTTCTTCCTGTAACATTGAATATTTGTTTCTTTGAGTCTAATTCCATTTTAAAATGCCTAGATTGAACGTCCTTCCACCACAGTCTCAGGCAATGCATTTCAGACCTTAACTACTGATTGAAAGTAAAATTTGCCTCCATGTCACTTTTACTTCTTTTGCCAGTTACTTTAAATTTGTGGCTCTTGTTTGTGATCCTTTCACGAATGGGAACAGTGTTTCCCTTAACTACACTGTCCTGACCCCTCATGATTTTGCATACCTTTACCAAGTCTCTTTTCAGCCTACCTCCTTTGGAAGGAAACATTCATATTTTATCCAATCTAATTGAAGTTCCTCAACTCTGGAATTATTCTGTTGAATAGTTTCTGAACTCTCTAATGCCTTTGCCGTTGTTTTCTAAATTGCAGCTTCCACAATTAGCTGTAATGCTCCAGCTGAGGCCAAAGTGGTGATCAATACAATTTCCTGGCTCATGTACTCCAAGCCTGGGATACTGTAAACTTTATTAACCTTGCTCAGTCTCTACTTCTCTTGACACCTCCAATAATTTAGACACCAATGCACCCAGATCCCTCTGATTCTGTGTCCCTTATAAGAGTTTTACGTTTATTTAGCATTGTCTCTCTATTTTATTCATTCCAAAATGTATCACCTCACATTTCTAAGCATTTAACTTCATCTGCCACATACTTACCCATTTCACCAACTTGACTGTGCTGTTTTTGAAGTTGCACACCAGCCTCCAGCAAGTTAATAAATCCATGCTGACTCTCTTTAAATTAAGCAGATTATAATCCAACAGATTTATTTGGAAGCACTAGCTTTCGGAGCGCTGTTCCTTCATCAGGTGGTTGTGAGCAGCGCTCCGAAAGCTAGTGCTTCCAAATAAACCTGTTGGTCTGTAACCTGGCGTTGTGTGATTTTTAACTTTGTCCACCCCAGCACTTCCAAATCATGCCTCTTTTATTCTCTTGCATTTGTCCATGTGACTTAATTTTGTCTCAATTTACTGTTTCTAGAAACGTCTCCACCACAAAAGTTAAAACCTCTAGTTTCTCGGTTTACCTTTGCTTCATTTTATTGGAACTGGGGTGCAACATTTGCATTTTTACAGCCCTATGGCACAACTGCTGAATCTAAGGAAAATTATTGTCAGTAGCTCTGCAATTTCTACTGTCCTTCAGCATTCTTGAATACTTTCCATCTGATTCTCGTTCTTTATTAATTTTTAAGTAGAGATAGACTATGCAATAACAACCCCTTTACCAGATTTATATCTGACTTTTTCACAGTGGCCAAGTAGCATGATCGTCCTTGGTAAAGTCAGATGCAAGTATTAATTTAACAGCTATTCCCTCACCTCCCTGTTTAAGTCTCCTTCCTTGTCCCAAATCAGTGCTGTTCTCCTTTTATCACTCTTTATATAATCCTGTGAAATTTCAGATAGTTTTCAATAACAACAATTAGCATGGAATTGGGGTAGGGGGCGGGGAAGTTGAAAGAAATTGGATTTAGAGATGTTTCAAAAGGTGGGAATATATAGAAATTGTGTTGAATAGAAGTTTATCTGTGTGGAGATGCATTGGGGGGGGTCACAGCTTTCACTTCTGGGATCCAGCAGCCCATATTACATGTGAATGATTTTGGACAAAGGACCGGAGGGACTGGTGTCCACATTTGTGGATGATATTAGAACAGGAGATTAAGGGAAGCTGCAAGGCAGTCTCAGTTGGATAGTAAAGTCGGCAAAAAGAGATAAATGTCACTCCATTTACTTTGGTCAAAAAATAATTACTATCCTAATGAGCGAAATGACATGGAGGAATGGACCAATATGTTAAGTGTTACTGTGGAGAAAGCAAATTAAATAATAATCTTTACAACAGTGGTAATGGATTATTAGAAGAGAAACATAATGGTAGATATGTATAAAACTGTAGTGAGAGTACAATTAGATTATTGTGTGCCATTTTGGGATCCATAATGGCTAGAAAGATTTGAATTGATGGGAAAGCATGGATTGGCATTGTGATATTTATAATTTATGCATATTTAATGTAATTGATTTTAAATTTAGATTTTCTTTGTGTCTGAAGTTAATAATCAGCATTCTGTAGCCATGGTGGTTTTTAACAACAGGCTTCTTTGAAGGCTTCTTTGGCAACCTAATGTTTTTTTTATTAACTTTAGAATTTTACAACCTAGCAAGGTTTATTGCCCCTCAAGGTCTGTTAGAAATTTCTAGACTGAGTTTTTTTTATAACCTTAGGTGAAATAGCCATAATGTAGAATGTGAGAGGCTTACTTTTTCAGTTTCCCTTTGTTTTTAAGGTAGTTTTGTGTCATCCTTGGATGGAGATGATTGGATAGGTAGGTAGTGCTAGGAAACAATGTATGTTCTAAAACTAGGTTACCTTAGAGTAAGGAATTAGTGATACTGCCAAACCAGAAGTGAGGGAATAAAGCCCTGAGGAGTTTACTGAAGCTGAGTCTTTTAAGTTCAGATATATGATGCTTCCAGGAAGAAGCTATCAGTGTTTTCAGTCCCCAGTGTAAGCTCATATAGATGTAAGGAAAAGATTTTATCCCTCAGGGTGAGTACATACAAGCGGTGCCTTTAGGTACTGTACAAGAGATTTTGTTTTGAACTTGTAAAGGATGTTTTAGAATTAATGAGATTTTACTTTTACTATGAGGCTGAACTCTTTGAATTTGTGTGATCAGTAAGTAGGTTGGTTTATCCTATTTTATCTTCATTTCTTTTGGTTGAGTAAAGTTATGTGTTCTTGTGAAACCAAGATCTGCAACATTTTGTCCTTCTGTCTCAGTAAAAGGCAACTTTATTAGCCCCAAACAAAACAAAATGTAATTTATCAAGCCAGATTTCAGTTTCAGAACTGACCTGTCCAGTAATAACATCAAGTTGGTGTACAGGAAATGAGGTGACATGGGATTAACAGTAAAGGGCATAGGAAAAGGAGCACAAAAAGCTTTTCTTACTCAAAAAGATAAATTGCCCACTCTCAAAATCCTGGGGGTTTCCACTGATCAAGAATTGAACTGTTGCTACAAGAGAATGTCAGAAAATGGAAATTCTGTGGTGAGTTATTCACCTGTCTTCCCAAAACCTGTCCATCATCTACAAGACGTAAGGAGTGTGTTTTGAATGCTGTCCACTGGCTTGAGCACGTGTTGTTCAAACAACATGAAGGAACTCGACACCATGTAGGACAGAGCAGCCTATTTGATTGGCACTCCATCTACCACCTTAAATATTCACACTCAGCACAGTTCAATGGAATTCGTTGCCACAGAAGGCTGTCATTGGGTATATTTAAGACTGAGTTCGGTAGGTTCTTGAGTATCAAGGGGATCAAGATTATGGGGAGAATGGGGTTGAGAAACTTATTAGCCATGATTGGATGGCAGAGCAGACTCAATGGGCTAAATGGCCTAATTTCTGCTCCTACGTCTTATGGTCTTATAGTTCCGTTGGGAGCACCTTACAAGCCTATGACTTCTACCACCAAGAAAGACAAGGGAGCAGATGCATTAGAACACTACCATTTTTGTAGATTCCCCTCCAGCCTAAACACAACCAATTTGGAACCATATTGCCCTTTCTTAACTATCACTGTGTTAAAATCTTGGAGCTCCCTCCCTAATGGCAATTGGGTGTATCTCTACTACATGGACTGCCATAGTTTAAACAGGCAGCTCATCTCATCATCACCTTGTCAAGGGCAATTAGATACAGACAGTAAATGCTGGCTGAGCGAGCAATGCTGGCAATCTGTGAAAGAATATGAAAAGAGTTTTGTGGCTGTGAAATATGTTAACAGTGGTGATTGGTGCAGAGACTATGTCATTCTGTTAGAACAGGTTAGATGAGCAGTTCAAAATAAACTTTCATTAGGAAGTGCAGAAGAGATTTACGAGAGTGATGCCTGTGATGTGGGTGCTTTGTAATAGCTTAGATAAGTGACTGAAGAAACAAAGCAAGATTAGGCGTAATGTTTATGTGGAGCACAACCTTCATCTAGCACCATTGGTGGTTCTGTTTTGTGCTGTAATTTCTGTGTTGCAGCTGTGACTCTTCATGCAGAGTTCAAAAATTCATTTCACCTGGGAAAGGTGACATGCGTCATCACAGCAAGGAGAGTTGAAAGGTGCGTGAACCTCAGTCTTAGGTTCAGAGTGACACATGAATCGAGGTCAGGGATCAGATCCGCTGCCTGCTCATTGACAGGGAATGGAATTAGAAGAGACAGTAAAGAGAGAAGTAACTTGTGAACTAGAAAGGTGGAGAAAAATAATGTGTTTTTAAACAGAAAATCTTATGAAAGTAGTAAATTAAATCTAAGCTACCTTCCCACATGAATGCCTTCATTAAGTATTGGAAGTTTCTGTTTTTAATCTTTTATTTATTTGTCTGGAAATCTCCCAAGATCTGTCTGTTGGTATATAACAATTCTTTCTGAGCTGCTCTTTTTATCAATGTTTGAACAAGGATTCAGTGTATCTCAATATTTGTTACCAACTTCTAAACCAAACATTCAAAGCCAGGAAGAAAGGGAAGAGAAAGGCAGGGTTTCAGTTCGAGGACTGCAGCAGTTCACAGATGCAGTTGACCGCCATCTTCTGATGGCCAATAAATACTGGCCTTGAGTATTTACTCACATGCTTTGAGTAAACCTAAAACAAAAAGCTCTGCAGTGGTCAGAATTTTAAAAATAACATTATGAGAAAGACAAGACAATAGGAGAAAATAGACATAGAGTCACAGAGATGTACAGCACAGCAACAGATCCTACAGTCCAACTCGTCCATGCCAACCAGATATCCCAACCTAATCTAGTCCCATTTGCCAGCACCCAGCTCAAATCCCTCTAAACCTTCCTATCCATACACCCATCCAGATGCTTTTTAAATGTTGTAATTGTACCAGCCTCCACCACTTCCTCTGGCAGCTCATTCCATACACCCACCATCCTCTGCGTGAAAAAGTTGCCACTTAGGTCCCTTTTATATCTTTCCATTCTCAACCTAAACCTGTGCCCTCTAATTCTGTACTCCCCCAACCCAGGGAAAATACTTTGTCTATTTATCCTATCCATGTCCCTCGTGATTTTCAAAGCCTCTATGAGGTCACCCCTCAGCCTCCGATACTCCAAAGAAAACAACCCCAGCCTATTCGACCTCTCCCTATAGCTCAAATTCTCCAACACTGGTGATATCCTTGTCCATCTTTTCTGAACCCTTTCAAGTTCCACAACATCCTTCCAATGGGAAGAAGACCAGATTTGCACACAGTATTCCAAAAGTGGCCTAACTAATGTCCTGTACAACCTCTGAACACCTATACTCAATGTTCTGACCAATAAAGGAAAACATATCAAACACCTCCTTCACTATCCTATCTACCTGCGACTCTACTTTCAAGGAACTATGAACCTGCACTCCAAGGTCTCTTTGTTCAGCAACACTCCCTAGGACCTTACCATTAAGTGTATAAATCCTGCTAAGATTTGCTTTCCCAAAATGCAATACCTCACATTTATCTAAATTAGACTCTATCTACCACTTTTCAGCCCATTGGCCCATCTGATCCAGATCCTGTTGTAATCTGAGGTGACCTTCTTCACTGTCCAGTACAATTCTAATTTTGGTGTCAACTGCAAACTTACGAGCTATACCTCCTACGTTCATATCCAAATAATTTATATAAATGACAAAAAGTAGTGGACCCAGCACCGATCCTTTTGGCACTCCACTGGTCACAGGCCTCCAATCTGAAAAATAACCCTCCACCACCATCCTTGTCTTCTACCTTCGAGCCAGTTCGGTATCCAAATGGCTAGTTCTCCTAGTATTACATGAGATCTAACCTTGCTAACCAGTCTCCCATGGGAACCTTGTTGAATGCCTTACTGAAGTCCATATCGATCACATCCACTGCTTTGCCCTCATCAGTCCTTTTTGCTACTTTTTCAAAATGCAGTCAAGTTTGTGAGACGTGATTTCCCACGCACAAACACATTGCACTCTCAGCTACCTTCCCCCAGCCCCAGCCCCCTCCCATTTATCTCTTCACCCCTGAGGCTCCCAACCTCATTCCTGATGAAGGGCTTTTGCCCAAAACCTCGATTTTCCTGCTTCTCGGATGCTGCCTGACCTGCTGTGCATTTCCAGCGCCACACTCTACTCTTAACCCAAATCATTCCTTGCCTTTCCAAATGCATGTAAATCCTCTGAAGGAAGTGCCAGGACTGAGGGAGTTCTGCACTGTCAGAGGTGCTGTTTTCTGAATAAGATGCTAAACGTGTCTGCTGCCTGAGATGGATGATTAATTCCGATAGCAAACTCAATTCAGCCTTGGACTGAGCTGGGTGGGAAAGTATCTAAGCTTTTAATTTAACCTAATTTAAATTGTAATTTGTGGTTGACATTAAAGTAAAATCTGCAGTTTTGAAATTCTGAACTTTGATTAAACTTCAAGCAGGTTTATTTTTAAAGGTTACATTGAAAGGGCAGCCTACTTAAGAACTCTTCCACTGATTTAGTTAAGCCCTTTGTGTTGAGGACATGCACAAATATCCATCTTAAGAAGTGAAATGGTGGAATGAGAGAGGTGTTAGTTTGCCTTTGCCCAAACAAGACAACTATATATAGTATGTAGTACTGGTGAGTAATACTAGTCTTTAAAGTAAAAGACTGCCTCTTTTTCTTAAAATTAACCTGTTACATATCAGATAGGTAGTAGTGCTCAACTGGAACAAGAATGCACTAAACTATTCAGAGTGGAGATTCCTCAAATGTAAGGAGCTGGAACATCAAAGTGATTTAATTAATCACTTAAAAAAAAACCAAGATGGGTGATGTGTTGCAACTGCAGTATGTAGGGGCTGTTGGATACCAAGGTGATCAACAGTGAGCACCTCAGTGGTATATGTTTGCAACTCAAGCTTCAGATTCTAGCTCCTGAACATGGATTTGAACTGCAGATACTATGTCATATCAGGGAGGCTGAAGTTACCTGAGCAGTTTTATCTGAGAGGTTGTCACTCCCCTTAGCTTAGATAATTCAAATCTGGGCTATGATCAAACACAGGAGTAAGTGTTCTTCGGTGAAGCAGACATGAGGATCCGGGGGTGGGGGGCAACTCTCATGGAACCTGTAAGCCTACAATTGCCCCACAGTCATTTCTCACAAATTGTGGGTGAGAGCAGGGACTGCAGGGGGAATGAGTGAACTGACTATGACACTATTGTACAGGGAACCATTCAAGTGTGCAAAGGAATAGAAACAGAGTAGTGGTAGGAAACAATCTAATTAGGGGTTAGATATTGTTCTCTATGGCTGTGGGCAAGCCTAACAACTCTATTGTCCGCCTGATGTCAGAGTTAAGAACATCTCCTCAGGGCTGGAATAGAAAGGGAGGGCTCCAGTTGTCATCATCCATGCTGGTTCTAAGGACATTGATAGGTCTGGAAAGAAGATTCTGCTGTTAGGAGCTAAACTAAAATGCAGAAACTCCCAAGATAATAATCTTAAGATTACTATTTGAGTCACAAGCAAAATGGCTCAGGGTAAATAAAGTCAAGGAATTAAATATTCTGCTTAATGATTGGTGTGGCAGCAACTGGTTTCATTTCATGGGGCACTGACTCTTGTACTTGAGAAGAAGAGAGTTGATCCAGTTGGACAAGCTTCACTTGAGTTATGCTGCAACTGATGTCCTGGTAAATCAAATAATTTGCACTGTGGGGAGGGTTTGAAACTAATTAGAGAGAGGGGAGGAGGGTTTGGGTGGGGTATTATGTATGCTTACAAATTTTCATTATTTTGGTAATGATACCCAGCATGGGACAGGACTGGACAGAGCATAAAAGCACAAAATAGCAGCAGCAAATAGGGTCAAAGAAGGAAAAACTGCTAAAAAGGCAAAATGAATGGTTGTTTGCTTAAATGCATCTATGAAATTCTAACAAGATTAGATAGGGAAAATATAAGAAGGATGTTCCCAATGACAAGGAGTCCAGAACATTTTCTCTATTTCTGCGTAGTATTCAGAGCAACATAAATGAATTAACAGTACAAATATAAGTAACTGTGTATGATCTTATAACCATTACAGAAACATAGTTACTGAAATGACTCCACAGGGGCCATCAACGAGTCACCATTATATACATGTGGGAATTCCTTGACACTGATTCAGCTCCCTCATAGTCAGCTCCCAGAGTGAGCAAAACCTCTGACGTGCCTGTTTGTTTGTTTTTAGCCAGCTCTCAGAGTGAGCAGGATGTCTGACACTCCTGTTTTTTTTTAATTACCCCCACACTACTGCCTAGTTGCAATAGTGCTTATTTTTTCCCCAGCACCCATGTTGATGGGCCTGTTTATATCTGTCAGCCAGGGCTCCCTGATTGGATGAGATTAACGGCCCCAATCAAGGAAGTCAAATTCTGTGAGGTCCACCGGGTTGACCTCGCTGCATTCACTACAGTTACAAGGCAATCAAAGCTCGGAACTAAATATCCAGGGTATGTGATATTTTTGAAAGGATAAACAGGAAGGGAGGGATGGTGATGTAGCTTTGTTATACAAGATGGAATAAGTATGATGACTAGAAATATCTAGGATTGGATGATGGAGAATCCATATCACTGGACAGGAGAAATAACAAGAGAGATATCACTTGTGGTTTATAGCTTTGCCAGCAGTAACAGGTCAGAAGAGTGGAGAATATATCAGGATATAATGAGGTAATATTTTAAAAAAGCAGTACGTTAATCATGAGTGACTTTAATCTTCATGTACATTGAGAAAATCAGATTTGAAAGGTTAGCCACAAGGGAGAATTTATAGAGTGTATTCAGGGCAGTTTTCTCTAACAATATATTATTGATGCAGCCAGTAATCAAGCTATTTTGGATCTGGTAATGTGACAAGTTTAATCAATGATCTCAGACTCATTAATATATTTTGCAAATAATTGTGTCCTCAGCACTCTACCAGTTACAGATTTGTCATCCTAAAAGTGCCCCGATATACCAACTCCCTGTTTTCTATCAGTTAGCCAACCTCTCTTCATGTGAATAAACAATCGCTAACAGTAAGTCTAATCTAATCTAAAGTCTAATCATGACTGTTACTAATTGTGTGTCATTTCTACATTGCAATCATAACTGCAATTAAATGATTCTCACTTGGCTATGAAGTGCTTCGGGACGCTGTATGATGGTGTGAGTCACAACATAACTGCAAGACTTTCTTACTGCTAGACCAGTTCAAATGACTATGCCAAGAATTATTGAACAACCCATGGTGTGTATGGACTATCTAAAGATAAAAAAAAACAAAATACTGTGGATGCTGAAAATAAAAAAGAAAATGCTGGTAAATATTCAAAGGGGCAGGCAATATCTATGTAGAGAGAAACTGAGTTATTGTTACAGCTTGAAGGCACTGTATCAGAGTGAGCATGCTCACATTCTAATGCACCAGTGCTTTTTAGAATAGACATCAATTAGAGCACCTATTAAGGAGAAATACTGGAATAATATGTTTGTGGCTTAAGTGCTTCCTCTTTAGTGATGAAGATCTCTCAATTTTGTAGTTCTCTCACCTATCAGCTGACTCAGGGGGTAGCACTTTGGCCACTGAAATAAAGTTTGTTCAAATTGTGCTCTAAACCTGAGCACAAAAATCAACACTTGACCCTCCCAGTACAGCATTAAGAGAGTTCTACAATTTCAGAGATTTGACTTCTGAATGAAAGGTTAAAATCAAGGTCTCATCTGCCCTCTCAAGTGGGAGTGAGGATCCCAGGACACTGCTTCAAAGAAAAGTGGGGAATGATTCCTGGTGCTCTGTTAAATATTTCTCTCTCAAGCAAGCATTATTACAAAGAGCAGACTATCTGGTTATTATCAGATGACTGTTTTCAGAAGCTTCTGTGTACAAATTGGTTTCTACATAACAAACAGTAACCATATTTCAAAAACACTTAAATTGTTTTGAAGAACTTAGGATGTCCTGTGTTTTGGAAAGGTGTAATATGTAGTTAATACTTCCTTTCAGTAGAAATGTATGTGTTTTAATGATTCTAAATTAGTTTATAGAGTAATGCAGGGAAGTGCAGGAAGGTTTGCTACAAGCTATTTGAAGAATGCTCGCTATAGACACATCCAAACTCAGTTGAGTCAGGACTATAGTAACAAATTTAATGTGTCTTTTTTAAAAGCTGAACGAATTTGAAGTGCATTATTCTCCATCAAGCTAGACCACAACAAAAGAAGCATTTCTTCTGTTTATTTTTTACAATTTTTTTGTACAAGCCACTTAGCTGTCCACACTATTGTTTGAACTTCTTTCTATCTTCTTTTCCACAGTAACGGGTTGTGTCATTCCCTCATGATCAGCACTATTGTTGCCTTTGTTTCTTCTCATACCTCAGAAGTCCATTTTGTCTTTTATCTCTCTCCCATTCATGCATGAGGGAACAGTTGTGCTGTGTTGTAGGGATGTTCTGTTGGATTCCTAACCATGGGAGTTCTCTTTATTCTCTTCAAAGTAGGACAATAGGGACCAAAGGCTCTGAATGTCTGCTCCAGAATGCACACTATAATATGCCAGGTTATTCTGTATTTCAAAGTCAATAAACTGCTAAATTAACAGCTCCTGCCTAGTTTACCACCTGTAATGATTTCTCGCATTTGGACATATATTATATTTAGGTAATTGCTTTGTGCCTGGTTGCTTGTGTTTGGTTTGTGGATCAGTCGTCTCTTAAGAAAAGTTACACTTAACATAACACTCAACTATTTGGACTCAGCCAGAAAATCCTTACTAATGAGGTCATAAGGAATAAACAGACACAAGTGGTACTTGGGTAGCTCTTGAGATCAGTTATTGAAACCACTTACCACTGGTTTATCCTGTTTAATAAAGACAGCAACATTGAATCAGGCCTTATGTTAATTAGAGTAGTTTGATTAGTTCCTTCTCCATGATTTTGTGGTTCAGATAATTTTAGAAAATTTTTGATCTGTCTTTTTATGGTGAATGCCTTACTTTGGTGACTGTTTTCCTCTGATGACTTGTCATTTCATGCTGGGCCCTGGTTAAGGCTTCAGCAAAAGCAACATCTGATTATAAACATAATTACTTAAGCAGATACCAAAAAGAAAAAGCATGAAATTGAACAATAAGATAATTTTAGGACCAAGTGAAGTTTTGGAAATTTACAACCTTTGCATTTTGTAATGTAATTTCCATAGCTTTGAGGTTTATTATGATCGCAATGCACCTACAACTCACTTGTACAATTATAAGTACTTCAATCATTTGAAGTCACCTTCAGAAATGTAATTATAACATTAATTTGTATTCTTCAATGTTTTCTAGCATAGGTAGTCACATAATAAGTTTCTTAATGCAGATGTGTATTAATCAGTCACGTAAGTTGTCTGACTATTTGATAGATAACAGATCTTTCTTGGAGTTACAGTGTCATAGAAATGTTCAGCACAGAGACAGACCCTTCAGTCCAACTCGTCCTTACTGACTAGATGTCCCATTTGCTAGCATTTGTCCCACATCCCTCTGAACTCTTCCTATTCATATATCCATCCAGATTCCTTTTAAATGTTGTAATTGTACCAGCCTCCACCACTTCCTCTGGTTAGAGACAAAAAAACTGCAGATGCTGGAATTTAAAGTAGACAGGCAGGAGGCTGGAAGAACACAGCAAGCCAGGCTGATGCTGCCTGGCTTGCTGTGTTCTTCCAGCCTCCCCTGCCTGTCCCCCACTTCCTCTGCAGTTCATTCCATACACACACCACCCTCTGTGTGAAAGAGTTGCCCTTTAGGTCCCTTCTAAATCTTTCCCCTCAAACCTATGCCTCTAGTTTTGGATTCCCCTAGCCTGGGGAAAAAATCCTTGCCTATTTACCCTATTCATGCCTCTCATGATTTTGTAAACTTCGGTAAGGTCACCCCTCAGCCTCCAACTTCCAAGGAAAATAGCCCCAGCCTGTCCAGCCTCTTCCTATAGTTCAAACCCTCCAACCACGGCAACATCCTTGTAAGTCTTTTCTGGACCCTTTCAAGTTTCACAGCATCTTTCCTATAGTAGGGAGACCAGAATTGAATGCAGTAAATTGTTGTGCACAGTTCTGGCATTGGTTTTGGAAAGCGGAGCAGTGCTTTAATTCGGTATTACTCCTTGGCATCAAACTTTCATTCTTTTCTTCACCCTCATTGTGGGTCATCACCAGCTCAAATTAAATGGCGGTCCCATCTGCTCTCACAGATGGACATAAAAAGAAGGACAATTCCAAAAAGAGCAGGGACGTTCTATCTTGTGTGCAAATAGCTGGCGGCATGGTGGGACAGTGGTTAGCACTGCTGCCTCATAGCACCTGAGACCCGGGTTCAATTCCCGACTCAGGCGACTGACTGTGTGGAGTTTGCACGTTCTCCCCGTGTCTGCGTGGGTTTCCTCCGGGTGCTCCGGTTTCCTCCCACAGTCCAAAGATGTGCGGGTCAGGTGAATTGGCCATGCTAAATTGCCCGTAGTGTTAGGTAAGGGGTAAATGTAGGGGTATGGGTGGGTTGCGCTTCGGCGGGTCAGTGTGGACTTGTTGGGCCGAAGGGCCTGTTTCCACAATGTAAGTAATCTAAAAAAAAGCTGTTCTTCAACTGACATCATCAAATTAAAACATAAGAGCATTATAAGTAGTAATCCATTCCGTCTTTCAAGTCTGCTTGTTTAACTTCACTTTTCTCTTATAGGGTCATAAAGTCGTTTAGTACGGAAACAGGCCCTTCAGCCCAAATCGTCCATACTGACCAGTTTTCCTAAACTGAACTAGGAGAAAGTGAGGACTGCAGATGATGGAGATCAGAGCTGAAAAATATGTTGCTGGAAAAGCGCAGCAGGTCAGGCTGCATCCAAGGAGCAGGAGAATCGACGTTTCGGGCATAAGCCCTTCTTCAGGAATGAGGATCAGAAAATGCAGATTTCTCCAGCTTCCTCATTTCCCCTCCCCCCACCTTATCTCAATCCCAACCCTCGGACGCAGCACCGCCTTCTTGACCTGCAATCTTCTTCCCAACCTCTCCACCCCCACCCCCTCTCTGGCCTATCACCTTCACCTTAACCTCCTTCTACCTATCGCATTCCCAACACCCCTCCCCCAAGTCCCTCCTCCCTACCTTTTATCTTAGCCTGCTTGGCACACCCTCCTCATTCCTGAAGAAGGGCTCATGCCCAAAACGTCGATTCGCCTGCTCCTTGGATGCTGCCTGACCTGCTGCGCTTTTCCAGCAACACATTTCTAAAGTGAACTAGTCCCACTTGCCTGTGTTTGGCCTATCCATGTACCTGTCCAAATATCTTTTACATGCTGTAATTATATCCCCACCTCTACCATTTCCTCTGGCAGCATGTTCCATTTATGCATCACCCTCTACGTGAAAAAGTTGCCCCACAGATCCCTTTTAAACCTTTTCCCTCTCACATTGAACCGATGCCCTCTAGTTTTGACTCCCTACCCTGGGGAAAAGATCTTGGCAACTTGCCTTATCTATGCCCTTCATGATTTTATAAAACTCACATTTATCATCATTTTCTTCTTCCATTGGACTAAAAATAAGATTCTCTTTCATTCTGCTACTATTTCTAATTATCCTAGTCAGTAAACATGTTTGGGACATTCACTGAAATAGTCATTTCCGTTAATCTTCTCTTTCATCTTGTCTGTATAATTATTTGAACCCTATTCTTGAAATAATGCTGTTAGGAACTAAATACTTTGAGCCAAAATGTGGTACACTGCTTTTTCTTCATTAATAAGAAAGAAGAACTTAGATTTCTATAGTGTTGTTTACAGCCTCAGGCTATTGCAAAGCTCTTTATGTCTAATGAGATACTTTAGATGTGTACTCACTGTTGTATTGGAGGAAATGCTGTAGTAGAATTGTATACAAAAAGATCCAACAAAAAGGCTATCCCACAATGTGATAACGACCCTATAACCTGTATTTCCCTTTTGAGATCTTGGTTATGATGCCAGGGAAAACTTCCCTGCCTTTGAATTATAAGATCTTTAACAATCCAGCTGAGGGAGCTGCCGGGCCTCAGTCTAAGGATTGTGCGTTTGGAAAAGTATTTATTTGACTTTCTACTTTATGAAACTTTGTGGTTTATGAAGCAGTAGTGTCTTTTCCTCCTTTTCCTTGTTTCTTGAATATTTTCCTTTATACTAAACTTCTTATTCAAACTAATTTTGTATCCTATCAGACAGCTGATGGTAGCTGAGACTATACAGTATATATATATATAGTCTGAGACTATAACTTGAGAATATGTCACAATATATCACAACCTTCAGCTGCAGTAACATTTTCAACTAGTGGTGATATGGGAAATATCACAAAATATTTAAAATGCAAATGAGCGTTATGGAAATAGAATGAGTATGATTTGTATGTTTGAAATGGCTTAGATAAGTCAGTAAAGCATTCAAATTAAGGAAACCTAAGTTTCATCTCTGATCTTTGACAAGTAGCTAAACTAAGCATTCGTCAAGACACCATAGTTAGCCTGGAAATCGGTGTGCTTAAGCAGTGCAAGTGGGACAGTGAAAATGTATATATTTGAATATTGATTACGGGCAGGCTTCAACTAAGTACTTATGCTGCATCAGCCAAATAGAAAGCCAGCAATGATTGTCAATGCTGACAATGAACAGGTGATACAGCAGAGGGAAACTGCAAATTACACATAATTTACAGTAAAGAAACAGGACATTTGTACTGACAAATCTGTGCTGGTGTTTAGGGCCCATTCCCAGGCCTACTTTGTCTCACATTATCTGCAAATCATTTTATTCCTCTTCCTGTCCAACTTCCACTTAAGTATATGAACCATGTACATTTGTGTAAAAGTTGGCTTTCTGAGCCCCATTTTGAGGCTTTATACACAAATTTATTACTTGTGAGAGGTACAGTCCCTGGATGTTCTTGCATGCAACAAAGCAGTTGAGGTCTGTTTTTATTAGTCCACAGGATGTCGGAGTTGCTTTGTTGTCATTCCGTAATTCTTTGGAGAAGAAGGTGGTGAACCGGTTTCTTGAACTCGTGCTGTCCTTGTGATGAAGTTAGACTCTCAGTCCTGATAGGAAGACAGTTCCATGAGTTTGATCCTGTGATGGTGTTTCACTGTTTTTTGTGCCAGGGCCAACACACCTCACGTGACCTGATCTTTTATAAGCTTATCAAAACTCTAGCATTCATTGTTTCCCTCTTCCAACCCTCCCCCCGTTTGTCACACCTTGCTTGAATTTTCCACGTGCAACTCTTTTTGTCCATTTCCTCCCTTTCGCCACCTGTCTTCTGTGAATTTGGGAGAGAAACAGATGAGCTAGATGCTCGACCACATGGAGAGAGTCAGCCTGCAGGAGAGAGAGTGAGCAGATGGTAAGTAGAAAGCATGAGGACTTCTTGGCCAAAGGTTAGGGTCAACAATTACACAAAATCAACAGTTAATCGGGTATGCGGGTCGAGAGTGCGGTGCTGGAAAAGCACAGCAGGTCAGGCAACATCCGAGGAGCAGGAGAATCGACGTTTCAGGCAAAAGCCCGTGAGCCGTTCATCTCAATCGCTATCATACGATAGTAAGTTTTGCATTGTCACCACCCTGAGTAGAAGTTTCTCCCGAGTTCCCCAATGCACATGTTAGTTAAGTATGGATTTTTAAAATTTTTCAGAGTATGTGGGAATGGTTAGCTGACCCAAGATTTGTTGCTCTTCCCTAATTGCCCTACAATTGAGTGGCTTTCGATGTCAATGGCAGAGGGCAGTTGAGAGTCAACCACATTGCTCTAGGTTTGGAGTCACATGTCAGCCAAATTGTATGAGGACAGCTGGTTTCCTTCCTTGATGGACCAGATAGCTTTTTTTATGACATCTGATATTGGTTGCCATGATTGCCATTACTGAGACTAACGTTATATTCCAGACTGATTGAGTGATTTAATTTAATTTCCACAATTTGGTACATCTCCGCAAGGCATTACTGTAATTTTCAAGATTACTTGCTCAAAGACAGTACCACTAACCTTCTTCTTAGTGGCAATGGGCCTTGCCTTTTCAACCTTTCCTAATATTTCTTTATTCACCGTAATAGAAACATAAGGGTTGTCCACATAGCAGATAGCATTTTAGTCAAGAGTGTGGTGCTGGAAAAGCACAGCATGTCAGGGAGCATCTGAAGAGCAGGAGAGTTGACGTTTTGGGCATAAGCCCTTCATCAGGAATGAGGCTTGTGGGCAGGGGTAGTGAGAGATAAATGGGAGGGGGGGTGGGGTTGGGGAAAGGTAGCAAAAAATGCAATAGGTAGATGAAGGTGGGGGATACGATGATGGGTCGGAGAGGAAGGTGGAGCGGAGAGATGGGAAAAATGATGGACAGGTCAAGAGGGTGGTGCCGAGTTGGAGGCTTGGGACTGAAATAAGGTGGGGGGAGGGGAAATGAAGAAACTGATGAAATCCACATTATTCCTGTGTTGTTGCAGGATCCCTAGTATTTTAGCCAATTCAAGATAACATTAAAACCTGTCCATTCATCTTCAGGTGTGAAATGGGCACCTGGTGTAAAGTGTGTGTCTGTAGGCAGACACTGCACAGTTGAAATGCAACAGAGTGCAAGAGATGTCATTTCATTATCAATGTCCCAAACACCTATCTAACTTAATAACAGGGCCTATTAAAATATTACAAAGATGATTTGGGACCCATTTTGGAAGGTGGTTTATGCCAGCTTCTGATTTTGTGGATATTAACCTTGCCCACTGAACTCACGATAGAAGCAGTCAAGCAACAGCCTTCACAAGTGTCTATCTAAATGGGCTAGCAACCCCCAATTGAATTCAGAGATATTATTAAAAAGTGACATATTTAAATACTAGCACATTCCAATGACCACAAAATATGCCAAAAGACTTCACAGCTAAGAAAGTAGTTTTGAAGTGTGGTCTTAATGTAATATAGAAGTTGTAATATTTAGGTAATCAATTTGCACACAGCAATCTCACAAACAGCGATGAGGTTTTAACAATGGAGTATGAATGAACAGGCTTTGCAATGACGTCTTTAGGCCAGGCTGAGTAGATAGCTTAGTCAACTTTGAAGCACAAAAGCTTGGGTCCGAGCCCTACTCCCGAGACATGAGCACGAAACCCATGCTGACTCGAATGCAGCGTTGGGGAGTGCAGCACCTAAATGCTTTTGTGTATTTTTCTCCTACATTATAAACACTGGTGACTAGAATTGAAAAGTACTTCATTGGGTATGAAACAAAATGGGATGGCCTAAGGTCATATATAAAGTTAAAGTCCTATAAACAAGTTCATGCTTGTTTTACTTTAATAGACGCTAGAACTGAATCTTTGGCTGCCCTGTCAGATGAATGTAAAAGAGTTCATAATTCTATCTGAAGACACAAATGGAGAGTTCTCCCCAGTATCTTCGTCAATACTGATGTCTCAATATCATGGTAAATCACTTTGTTTTCATGTTGTTACTTGTGGGAATCTGTGTTTAAACTGACAGCTGCATTTCCTACAATATATGACTGAAATGTAAGATCCTGAGGGTGCTTGACAAGGGTACATGTTAGGGAATTTGAAGCTAAGGAATGCAGTTTCAAAATAAGGGATCTCCCATTTAAGTAAAAAATGAGGTCTGCAGATGCTGGAGATCACAGCTGAAAATGTGTTGCTGGTTAAAGCACAGCAGGCCAGGCAGCATCTCAGGAATAGAGAATTCGACATTTCGAGCATAAGCCCTTCATCAGGAATGAGAGAGAGTAGCCAAGCAGGCTAAGATAAAAGGTAGGGAGGAGGGACTTGGGGGAGGGGCGATGGAGGTGGGATAGGTGGAAGGAGGTCAAGGTGAGGGTGATAGGCCAGAGTGGGGTGAGGGCGGAGAGGTCAGGAAGAAGATTGCAGGTTAGGAGGGCAGTGCTGAGTTGAGGGAACCGACTGAGACAAGGTGGGGGGAGGGGAAATGAGGAAACTGGAGAAATCTGAATTCATACCTTGTGGTTGGAGGGTTCCCAGGCGGAAGATGAGGCGCTCCTCCTCCAGCCGTCGTGTTGTTGTGTTCTGCCGGTGGAGGAGTCCAAGGACCTGCATGTCCTCGGTGGAGTGGGAGGGAGAGTTAAAGTGTTGAGCCACGGGGTGGTTGGGTTGGTTGGTCCGGGCGTCCCTGAGGTGTTCTCTGAAGCGTTCCGCAAGTAAGCGGCCTGTCTCACCAATATAGAGGAGGCCACATCGGGTGCAGCGGATGCAATAGATGATGTGTGTGGAGGTACAGGTGAACTTGTGGCGGATGTGGAAGGATCCCTTGGGGCCTTGGAGGGAAGTGAGTGTGGAGGCGTGGGCACAAGTTTTACATTTCCTGCGGTTGCAGGGGAAGGTGCCGGGGGTGGAGGTTGGGTTGGTGGGGGGTGTGGATCTGACGAGGGAGTCACGAAGGGAGTGGTCCTTGCGGAACGCTGATAGGGGAGGGGAGGGAAATATATCCTTGGTGGTGGGGTCCGTTTGGAGGTGACGGAAATGACGGCGGATGATACGTTGTATGCGGAGGTTGGTGGGGTGGTAGGTGAGAACCAGTGGAGTTCTGTCTTGGTGGCGGTTGGAGGAGCGGGGCTCCAGGGCGGAGGAGCGGGAAGTGGAGGAGATGCGGTGGAGGGCATCGTCGATCACGTCTGGGGGAAATCTGCGGTCCTTGAAGAAGGAGGCCATCTGGGCTGTGCGGTGTTGGAACTGGTCCTCCTGGGAGCAGATGCGGCGGAGACGAAGGAATTGGGAATATGGGATGGCGTTTTTGCAGGGGGCAGGGTGGGAGGAGGTGTAGTCCAGGTAGCTGTGGGAGTCAGTCGGTTTATAATAGATGTCTGTGTTGAGTCGGTCGCCCGAGATAGAGATGGAAAGGTCCAGGAAGGGGAGGGAGGAGTCTGAGACAGTCCAGGTGAATTTCAGGTCGGGATGGAAGGTGTTAGTAAAGTTGATGAACTGTTCAACCTCCTCGTGGGAGCACGAGGCAGCGCCGATACAGTCATCGATGTAGCGGAGGAAAAGGTGGGGGGTGGTGCCAGTGTAGTTGCGGAAGATGGACTGTTCCACATATCCTACGAAGAGGCAGGCATAGCTGGGGCCCATGCGGGCAGGGATGTGGAGAAAGTTCTTTCTGATGGGTTGGTTAGTCTTCGGAATTCTCTTCACAGAGAACTGTTAGGTGGATTTAACATGCTAATTTGTCCTGTAGTGATGAGGAATGTGTATGCCAGGTTGTTTAACCATGTTAAATATGGAACTAGTGTTGGAGGATATGGCTAGGTGGATGCTCTTTGAGGATCAGTGCAGACTTGATGGGCTAAATGTCTCCTTCTGCACTGAATATGATTCAGCATTTTTTAAAGCTGAAGCAGATAGACCTGTGATCTTTAAGTTAATCCAAGTTTACCGAGGGCAGACCGGAAAGTGGAGTTGAACTATAGTGAGATCTGTCATGATTTTATTGAATCACAGTATCCCTACAGTGTGGAAGTGGGATGAAGCATGTTCAATGGGCCAAATGGCCTACTTATGCTGCTGTTTCTTCTGTTATTACAACAGTGACTGTATTGCAGATGTAATCACTGTAACTTCAAGATTTGTTTTTTTCCTTTCTCTACTCTGTTACAGACACAGAAGACAACAATTGGGGCTCATGGTTTTTAAATCTAGAATGAAGATCCCTGTATTTTATGATTTGTTCTTTCACTTTCTAGAAATTGGCTGAAGTGTTTTGTTCATTCTTGTTAATAAATACTAATGTCTTAAGTAAATTGTAACTTACTGAAGGAAAGCAATCAGCTATCCTTTATTGGTCAGGACTACCTCTATCCCAAACCCACAATAATGTGATGGACTCTTAACTTCCCTGTGAAGTGGTTAAGCATATCACGAAGTTCAAGAACAATTAAGAATGGACAACAAACGCAGGTTTTGCCAGCAACACTCACAATCCATGAAAGAATACATTTTTTAAAACTGTACTCTCAGACAACTTTGCAAAGTACAGATCTGGGCATGGGGGAGGTTAAGGAGAAATTGTCAGTTGGAAAATGCACTGTTTTGTAGCCTTCTAGGTAAGAAATAGCAGAAGTCGGCCATTTGGCCCATTGAACTTGCTTTACCAGTCAGTAATGTCATGGCTGATCTCATTGTGTCCTTAACTCCAGTTTGCTAATTACAATAAGGTTTCAGCAATTTAATCCCTCATTTAAGCCACTTCCACACTTTATTAATTTCTGCTTTTTACATTTGGCCATTTGTCTTTATGGTTAAAATGGAAAATTGTACCATACTTTCCACCTTTTCACCTACGTTCTCAAAATTTTGCAAGCTCTTTCTCTCTCCCCTCATTCTCTCCTTATTTCTGATTTTGTTTTAGTTCTTGATCAATACAGTAGCTGCAGGATTCCCATTTAGTCTCAAAGGTTGGATGCTCCTCCCATTTTTTGCCATCCTTCAATCCATGTAAAGCAAAGCTAGATTTGCTTCTCCCCTTGCTTCCCTGCTTCCCCTTGCTACCCCTCCCCTTGTTTCACCCTTCTTGCTTTTGCCTTTTCGCTCGTTTCCCCCCTCACTTAGCATTGCTTCCCCTTCCCTTCGCTTCCTGCCACCCCTATTCTCATTTTCTACCCATCCTCTTGCTTCGTCCCACTCACTTCCTGCCCTCACTTGCTCTTCGCTTCCACTCTCCCTTCGCTTTCCCCCTCCCCTCGCTTCACCCCCCACCACTTTCCCTCCTACCTCACCCTCCCACCTCAGCAACCCTCCCAGGCTTCACCTCCTCCCGCTTCACTCCCACTGCTTCACCCCCTCCCGTTTCACCCTCAGCTTCACCCCCTCCTGCTTGCTTCACACCCTGCTTCACCCCCTCACTACACCCCCCACTCTCCTTCACACCTCCTCACACAGCCACTCCCTCTCCCTCACTCTCTCCCACTCACCCTTACCCCCCCCACTCCTTCTGCCTCACCTCTCATCCTCACCCCTATCACCCATCACCTCCTTCTCAACCCTTTATTCCTCACCCTCACGTCCCACTCCCTCACCCCCCCACTCTCACCCTCTCACTCCCTCACCCTCACCTCCCCACTCCCTCATCCTCACACTCCCATGGCCTCACCCTTACCCCTCCATATCCTCACCCTCATCACTCCCTCACCCTCCCACTTCCTTTCCCTCACCTTCCCCACTCCCTCAACCCTTGTACTCCCTCAGCCCCCACTCCTGCACATCCCCACTTCCTCACCATCACCTCCCACGCCTCTCCCTCACCCCCACAACACTGCATTCCTCCTTCACCCCCCCATCCCCACTACCCCCCACCCCACCCGCTCCCTTACCCTCACCCTCACCCTCACCCTCCCCACTTCCTCACCTCCCACTCCCTCACCCCCCACTCCCTCACCCCCCACTCCTTCAACCCTCCCCATGCCCTCACCCCTCCACTTCCTCACCTCCCTTAACACCCACTCTCTCACCCCCCACTCCCTCAACCCCCCACTCCCTCAACCCCCCATTCCCTCACCCCCCCATTCCTTCACCCCCATTCCCTCACCCCATTCCATAACACACCCCACTCCCTCTTCCGCAACCCTCCCCACCCCCTCACCCCGCTACCCCCCTCACCACCCCCTCACCCCTTTTGATAATTGTCACTGATCTCATTTTTAAAACCTGACAGCATTTAGGTTTCCTGTTGAGGTACTGTATGTGCTCATATGTGAAAAGTGCCCAAAGGCACAACTACCTGAATTGCTTTTAATTACACCACATAGTAGTACTTCATCTGGGTTCTGATTCTGTTTGATTGATGCTTCAAGGCAATTGTCAGTGCAGATGATGGGATTAAGTGCCTCTTGAAGTGACTTTACATTAATGTGGGAACAATGACAGTCATTCACTTATAAAACACCTTTTTAAAACACTGGTCACACGCATGCATGCACTGTCATTCACTCACTCACTCCCTCATTCCCAGAAAGAATAGTTACAGTTTGATAACAGATGAGCACCGCTTATTACACCACGATTAAGCAGTTTTTCACAAATTATTAGCTTCAATTTCTTGAGAAGACAAGACTACAGACCCAACAATGGGAAGTAGGGGCTGTCAACAGTGATCTTTGTTAAAATGTATTGTTTGCGGTAGGAATGGTAAAACTGTTTGGACAACTGTACTGATTAGGCAAAGACAGAATACCTATAACTGAATTTCTCTATCTTCAAGTTCTCTCTGTTTGTGTGAGATGTGTCATTGTTTACAACAAACATCTTGAGTCTTCCAATTTTAATTAGAAGGCAGATTTATGTGGATTTTTGCCCTTGTAATTTTTTAAAAGGATTCTTAATCTGTTCCCCTTACTCAATTGTACTTGTTATTGAATGGATTTATTCAGCTGGTATCTGCTAAGCCTCACACAGGCTGACTAAATGAGGAACAATTGCATCTGATCTGACTTTGATAAACTATTGCAAACTGCTGCCCCACACTGCAAACTTTGTTGAATGGGCAGCTCAAGTCAAAACAAACTTTACAAGAGAGAGTTGATGTTTGAGAAAGAAAGACTTTCACACACCCCTTTCTTCAGATTCTGTTCAGACCCGATTTTGCCAAGATTTTGCGGAACCAGTTTGTCATTGTTGAGTGTCATCGTAAACCTGATATCCCCTGCTTTGTATGCAGTCGGCTCCAACAACAAACAGGCTGCATTTATTTGAAGCCCCTGACCCCTTAGTTGCTGCTTGTGAACAGTAGAGCAATTTACATTTTTAATAACATCATTAATATAGAAAATATCCCAGGGGACTTTACAACAGAGTTGCATACGAAGATATTAGGAGAGACGACTAGGTCAATTAGGTTATAAAGAATGCCTTGAATGTCAAGAGGAAAATAGAGAAGGAAAGAGGTCAAGGAAAGGAATTCCAGAGTTTAAGACCCATACATTTGAAGGTATGGCTGTTAATGGTAGAATGATTAAAATCAATATTGCCTGCTTATGGAGGTAAAAAGGGGTAAACCAGGAAGGATTTGAAAATATGGTCATGAATTTTAAAATTGAGGCTTTTGCTGGATCATGAGTCGTAGTAGATCAGCAATCATACAAGTGATGGGGAATACGACCACCTGATGAAGCGCTCCGAAAGCTAGTGGTTCCAAATAAACCTGTTGGACTATAACCAGCTGTTGTGTGATTTTTAACTTTGTACACCCCAGTCCAACACCAGCATCTCCAAATCAGGAATAGTACAAAACAGAGTTTTGTGTTAACTCAAGTAACTTGTGCATTTACATTGTTTGCAACTTTGCAACCGTGGCTGGGTCTTATCTTAATTGAAGGTATTTCTTTTGCAGTTCTTAAAAGTCAAGAATTTCCTGTTTCCAAGGCTGTGGTCTTGACTCATTATTTGGATTAAGGCTTTGGTGTTACTGACAATTTCCTGTTTTTAGCAAATACACCCGGGAAAAGACTGGCAACATGTTTTCAATAAGGAAAATAAATAGAAACTCTGTAGTGGAATTGCTGAAACTACCATTGTCTCCTGAGGAAATAAGTTTGACTACAGGTCGTTCTGCTATAACTAGCATTTTCTCAATGTGAATTCGTTGTATCGCAATTGATAAGTTGGGGATCCTGTTTCTAAAGTGCGAACTTTTAAAACCTATGTTGGCTGTAATGCAATTACATTGCCAACACTTCAGTTGTTGTTTCAAAACCGCGATTTTTCTATAACGTGGAGTTGCACAAGAACGCATGTAG
The DNA here is from genome assembly GCF_020745735.1 of Hemiscyllium ocellatum. Taxonomy (NCBI): domain Eukaryota; kingdom Metazoa; phylum Chordata; class Chondrichthyes; order Orectolobiformes; family Hemiscylliidae; genus Hemiscyllium; species Hemiscyllium ocellatum. The sequence continues at coordinate 18,764,840 of NC_083406.1, read as the reverse complement.
AAGAACTGACTGTATAGAGATTTTACTCAGTTTCAGAATGCCTATGTTAGTTGATTTATAGCTTATGTTTGAAAATATTTATTTTTCATCAGAATAAATGTTAAAGAGAGACACAGTTTCGAACAAATTACTGCAGATGCTGGAATCTGAACTGAACACAAAAAAATGCTGGAGATCACAGTGGGTCAGGCAGTATCAATGGAGAGAAAGCAAGCCAACGTTTTGAGTCTAGATGACTCTTCAGCTCTGAAGTGAAGTGTGGAGGGAGCAATACTTATGCAGTAGTTGGGGGGGGGGAGATGGGTGGTTTGGTGAGTTGGAGTGCTGGGGGAGAAAAGATCCTTCGGAGTTGGTTTTAGATGATCATGGCCTCAATGCTGGTGCTATGGGATCTTTCAAGCACACTGATGTTAGGATGCCTGTCCTCTGAGCTGAAGCGGAAAATCTATCTCCAACAATGTTGATGGTACTTCTCCAGGGCTTTTACGTGACATCTACACATTATCCAAGGTTTGTAGCCATGTGGGAGAGTTGGAAGGATAGCTGTCTTATACACAAGGATCTCGGTATCACTGTAGATATCACTGTTGTCATGTATTGTCTTCCTTAAGCGCCCAAAGGTGGGTTTGTGGTGTTGGATTTTCCCATCGATGTCAACCTTAGACAAGGGGTGGCTCCCCAGCGAAGAAAATGTTCCATGTTTGGGACGAGTCCTCCATTCTTATTTGAGGGATAGACCAGAACTTGCCCTGGAATGAGTTTAAGGCTGAAACCAATTCTTCACTATCTTTCTGTGGAAAGGCATTAAGCAAAGTTTGAAGACTGTCTTCCGAGAGAGTCAGAGATGCCATTGTCATCCGCATACTGAAGTTCCACAAGCAAGGTCGGTGTCGCTTTCTTCTTAGATTTCAATCGGTTCTGGTTGAAAAGTTTTCTGTCCATCCTATAGACAAAATGCACACCACTGGGAAGCTTGTTCTTGACAAGATGAAAAATGGTAGCAATGAAAATGGGGCAAAGTTTTGAGTGATGACTTATCCCTATTTGACTCCTGTCTTGACCTGAAAGGATTTTATAATATTACCGTCTGTAAGGGCCGTTGCCGACATGTTGTTATCGAGAGGATGGAGGATGTTGATGAATTTCTCTGGAGTGCTGGTTTTTGACAGTGTTTTCCCTACTGCTTCCCAGTTGACTGAGTCAAAAGCCTTAGTCAGGTTAATGAAGACCTTCCAAAGTGGTTGGCGTTGTCTCTGGCATTTCTGTTGGAGTTGCTAAGCAGTGAAAATTATGTCCAAAGTTTCACAGTTTGGTTAGAAGCCACAATGGATTTCCACAGATACTGAGAGAAGATGACTAGTAAGGATTCAGATGATGATTACCTTGGCAATGGAGAGTAAGGAGATTCCTCATAGTTCCCAAAGTTCCCTGTGTCTCCGTTGTTGAAGACAGCAGTGTTGGCTGCATCCCTGAGATCAGCAGGGATTTCTTCCTTGTCCCAGATTTTCAGGAACATTTGATGGAGGTGACAGATAAGCTCTGCTCCTCCAAGTTGGAAAATCTTTGCTGAAATCCCATCCAGCCTTCCATTTTTCTTGTGTTTTGTGAGTTCTGCCACACTCAGTGGTAGTCTAAAATCATCTTTGATGAGGAGTTGAGAGATTTCCTCAAACACGTCCTTGTCGACAATTGTATTGTGGTTTAGAAATTCTTTTAAGTGTTATGTCCATCAGATTCTGACGATTTCTCTTTCTCTTGAAAGGGTTCCATCATTACACCTCACCGAATTTGAGACCAAGAGTGTTGGTGCATATATTGCCTTTGTGGCACTGAAGAAGCTCTGTGTATCATGCTTGTCATCAAGGGATTCAGCTCCTTGGCTCTCTCAGCCTATCATTTTGTTCTTGATTTCCCTAGATCTTCTTTGTAAATCCATCTTTGCTATTTGATGAGTTCTTCTGTTTTTGCCTTGATGGTGATGTCGTTTTGCCAGGCATGGAGAGTATTCCTCTTTTTGTTGATGAGGTCTTGAATAATATGTTCGTTCTCTTTGAACCTGTCTTGCTGTTTCCTGGTGTTTCCTGATGGTTTATTCACAGCATGAAATGATGGCTGTCTTCAACTATTTCTACTTTTCCTCCACTCCATTAAAATGAAAACTTTGAAGAATTTGGTGAAGATATTATTAGAAGTTCACTAGCCTGCTTGGTTCTTCAAGTGGCTCAATATTGATCTTTTATCTGACTGTTTCTTCATCTTCAGCTGCTTCTTGAGGTACTTAATGGACATAGAAGAGAGATGAGCCAGTGGTCTATCCAGCAGTTGTCTGCACTGGTCATCACTTTGGTAATGAATGCATTCTTTTGTTCTCAGGATCAAATGATGGCATCATCAATCATTGGCAAATAGGGTTAAGGAGAATCCAAAGGATTTTTACAAATACATGAAGGACAAAAGAGTAACTAGGGAGAGAATAGGGCCCCTCAAAGATCAGCAAGGCTGCCTTTGTGTGGAGTCACAGGAGATGGGGGAGATACTAAACGAGTATTTTGCGTCAGTATTTACTGTAGAAAAGGACGTGGAAGATATTAAATGTAGGGAAATACATGGTGACATCTTGAAAAATGTCCATATTACACAGGAGGGAGTGCTGGACACATAAAGGTGGATAAATCCCCAGGACGTAATCAGGTGTACCCAAGAACTCTGTGGGAAGCTGGGGAAGTGATTGCTGAGCCTCTTCCTGAGATATTTGTATCATTGATAGTCACAGGTAAGGTGCCAGAAGACTGGAGGTTGGCTAACGTAGTGCCACTGTTTAAGAAAGGTGGTAAAGATAAGCCAGGGAACTATAGACCAGTGAGTCTGACGTCGGTGGTGGGCAAGTTGTTGCAGGGAATCCTGAGGGACAGGGTGTACATGTATTTGGAAAGGCAAGGACTGATTCGGGATAGTCAACATGGCTTTATGCGTGGGAAATCATGACTCACAAACTTGATTGAGTTTTTTGAAGAAGTAACAAGGAGGATTGATGAGGGCAGAGTAGTGGATGTGATCCATATGCACTTAATAAGGCATTTGACAAGGTTCCCCATGGAAGACTAGTTATCAAGGTTAGATCTCACAGAATACAGGGAGAACTAGCCATTTGGATACAGAACTGGCTCAAAGGTAGAAGACTGAGGGTGGTGGTGGAGGGTTGTTTTTCAGACTGGAGACCTGTGACCAGTGGAGTACCACAAGGATCGGTGCTGGGTCCATTACTTTTCATCATTTATATAAATGATTAGGATGTGAGCATAAGAGGTATAGTTAGTAAGTTTGCAGATGACACCAAAATTGGAGGTGTAATGGATAGTGATGAAGGTTACTTCAGATTACAATGGGATCTTGATCATATGGGCCAATGGGCTGAGAAGTGGCAGATGGAGTTAAATTTAGATAAATGCGAGGTGCTGCATTTTGGGAAAGCAAATCTTAGCAGGACTTATACACTTAATGGTGAGGTCATGGGAAGTGTTGCTGAACAAAGAGACCTTGGAGTGCAGGCTCATAGCTCCTTGAAAGTGGAGTCACTGGTAGTTAGGATAATGAAGATGGTGTTTGGTATGCTTTCCTTTATTGGTCAGAGTATTGAGTACAGGACATTGGTTAGGCCACTGTTGGAATATTGCGTGCAATCCTGGTCTCCTTCCTATTGGAAAGATGTTGTGAAACTTGAAAGGGTTCAGAAAAGATTTACAAGGATGTTGCCAGGATTGGAGGATTTGAACTGTAGAGAGAGGTTGATTAGGCTTGGGCTCTTTTCCCTGAAGCATCGGAGGCTGAGGGGTGACCTTATAGAGGTTTATAAAAAAACATGAGGGGCATGGATAGGATAAATAGACAAAGTCTTTTCTCTGGGGTTGGTGAGTCCAGAACTAGAGGGCATAGGTCTAGGGTGAGAGAGGAAAGATATAAAAGAGACCTAAGGGGCAACTTTTTCATGCAGAGGGTGTACATGTAAGGAATGAGCTGCCAGAGGAAGTGGTGGAGGCTGGTACAATTGCAACATGTAAAAGGCATCTGGATGTGTATATGAATAGGAAGCGTTTGGAAGGATATGGGCCAGGTGCTGGCAGGTGGGACTAGATTGGTTTGGGATATCTGGTCAGCATGGATGGGTTGGACCAAAGGGTCTGTATCCATGATGTACATCTCTATGACTATGTGCCAGTACTTTGATCTTGGGTGCCTCCAAGAAGTCTTGAACTAGTGTTCCATGCATTTGGTGAGCAGGAGATTCCTGTTGGCGTTGTCATTCCAAACACCTTCCTTTCCGGTGGCCTAGTTCCAAAGTTGGGAGTCCTTTATAACCTTGTTTTTGAAGTCCCCAGTGGGGATAATTTTATCTTTGTCAAGAATGTTGGTGAGTATCATGTGCAATGTGGAGTGGAAGCCTCTTTTGGACTCCTCAATGGCATCAAGGATTGAGGCATAGGAACTCATGACCGTTATCTGCTTGTTCATGGCACGTTGGAGATGGAGAGTCAAGAGGCATTCGTTGATGCTAACAGGGAACTCAGCAAGTTGGTTGATGAGTTTGTTCTTGATCCAATCCAATTCCAGGCGTCCTGGGTTTATCCTTGGATTTTCAGCTCCAGAAAAAGGTGTAACCACCACCACCTTCTTCCAGCTGTTCTTTGCCTTCTCTTTAAGTCTCCTGTAGGACAGCAATATCAATGTTGAAGTGCTTGAGTTTGTGGACAACAAGGCTAGTTCCCTGTTTCAGACTATTGTTTTGTTGTTGTTCATCAGGGTTCATACGTTCCAGATTCTGATTTTGAGATTGACTTTGATTTTCAGATGGCTGCTAGATGCAATTTTCCAGCCAGGTTGGTGGTAGAACAGTTAATTTTTCGGGCACCTTTCCTAGCCCATTCCCCATGCCGAGTGAGCAGAGTGGATCCTGAAGAGGGCTCCTCAATCACAAAGAATGCTGGCAAAACACTCTCCTGTTCCAATTCCAAGAGTGAAACAACTCTGTCAGACTCCTCCACCTACATGTGCATCAAACACACGGTCCTTGACAGAAGGTAGATCCAGTTCCATTGCCAAAGAAGCCTTGTCAACTGGGGCTCTCTCAACTGCTGCAGCCTTTGTCTTTCATTGCAACAGTTGATACAACACAAAATACCTTCAACTCAGATTACTATTCAACTCAGATTATTGTTTTGGACTATAGTTTGTTTGGTCCCTCCTCTCCGATCTTACCCTCGTGAAGCACCCTGCCAAGAGTTAAGACAACATCACTGTCGGGTTTAACAGAACACTCAAGCCTCACCACCATAGCTAGGTGGCAATCCACAGAAAAGATTTTCCTATCTAATACTCAAGCTCAGACTTTTGAGCACTCACGTAGACTATCTGTTTTCATCTGCAACTCATCACATACTTTCCTACTTGTCTTGGTGTTATCAATGAACTTAACTACTACACTTTCCCTCCCCTCATCTTAGTTACTGATGTAGTCTAGAAGGTGGAACAAACTCTATTTGTCATATCCTGCAAATCAGACAACAACCAATGTATGCATGCTCTTGGTTTGCTGCCAACTTGCCGATCTGCTGCCGTGCTGGTATGTTATTCCCTTATCGTTTTCAGCAATAATCCTTGATGTGACACCTTATCAAAAACTTCTGGAAATCTGAGCATCATTAGTCAATAGGCTACACTTTATTCTCAGCACATTTTACTCCTTCAAAGAACTCCAAGAATTTAATAAAACATGATTTCCCTTTGATAAAACCATGCTGACTCTTCCCCTTTACCTTGAGTTTTACTAAGTGTGCAGTTATAATCTCTTTAATGATTAGTCCTAACATCTTCCCCATTGTAAATATCAAGTTAGTTACCTATAGTTTCCTATTTTCTGCCTCCCTCCTCTCTCCAATAGAAGGGTTTACTTGCTACTTTGCAGTCTAATAGAACCTTGCTTGAATCTTAAGAAATTTTGGAAATGAACATCAACACATCTAATACCTCATTAGCCACCACTTTTGAGACCCTACGACGAAATTCATCTCAACCTCGAGACTTGTCAGCCCATGGCTGTTTGCTTAATGCCACTAAGTTTGCTTAGTACCACTTCCTACATGATTGTAATTTCACAGTGTTCCTCGGTCCTTTCCATCCCTTTTTTTTCGACTGTTGCTGGAATGTTTTTGTATCCTCTGTAGTGAAGACAGAAGAAAAATATTTGCTCATTTCGTCCACCATTTCCTTATTATGTACTGTTAACTTCCCATTCTCACTCTCCAGAGGATCACACTCACTGTGCTTTATTTCCTTTTTTAAATACTAGTAGAAACTGTGCTGTATACTTTTTACATTCCTAGCTAGCTTCCTCACATAGTCCCAATTTCTTCCTTTTAATTAACCTTTCCGTCATTGTCTGCTATCCTTTATATTCTGACCAATCATCTGACCTGGCACTCATCATTTAAACAGTTATATACATTTTCCTTGTTCGATACTTTTCTCAACTTCTTTAGTCAACTATGGATGGTAAGTCCTTCCTTTAGAATTTTTTTAATGCTCAGTGTAAGTGAATTACTACTGTACTGAAATATCCCCTCAAACTTCTGCCATTGTGACTTTGTTGATCTATTTCCAACCTACTGTACCAGTTCACTTCATCTAGCTCGTACCATACCCACATAATGCCTTTATTTCGGTTTAAAATACTATTGTTAGACTCTGTCCCTTCTCCCTTTCAAACTGGGTGTAAAATTCACTTATATTGTAGTTACTGAAATCTAGGGGTGCCTTTACACTACGATATTTAATTAATCATGTCACACTACATAATACCAAAATAAATATGACCTGCTGTCTGGTACCAGAACATGCTTCTCTCAAACTATCTTAAAAGCATTCTGTCAACTCCTCATCCAGGCTACTACTGCAAATCTGATTTCTCCAGCCTATATTAGATTAAAGTCACCCATGATTATTGTCATCCCAAGTCGCCAGTATTTCTTCGTGTACACATTGCCCACGATACGGTTACTGTTCAAGGGTCTGCAGACCATTCTCACGAGTGACTTCTTTCCCCTACTAATCCTCATCTCCACGCAAATCAATTTTACGTCTTGATACCTTGAACCAAGACAGTCTCTTAATGCACAAACGCCATCATTGACTAACAGTGCTACCCCAACAGCTTTACCTAGTTTCCTATATTTCTTGAATGTTGTACACCCAGCAATATTCAGAACCAAAACCTCATTATCTTGCAGCCACACCTACATAATGGCTATCGGATCATCTTTATTTCTTTTAATGTGTCCTACTAATTTGCTTTCTTTGTCATGAATCCAATGTACATTTAGATACAGAGCCTTTTAGTTTGGTCTTTTTGTTATCTTTGTAAGATCTAGTTTGATTGCTTATGTATTCCCAGATTTTTTTTTTCTTTGTCCCTTCCTGCCTATCTCTGATCCTCATTTACCATATTACAATTTTCCTCTGTTACGTTGTTCCTACTCTTGGATAAATGACATCTTTGCACATTGATCCCTCAGCTGTTGTTCAGTTCAAAATCTTCTTTACTTCCCTATTAGTTATGCGACTTACAAGAAAATTGGCCCCAGCATGGTTCGGGTGTAGACTGTTCCAACAGTACTGACCACTGGTTTCCTCAATACTGTTGTCTGTAGCCATCAAACCAGAACTCACTTTTCCCACATATGGCTCAGGTAATATCCAGAGATTATAACCTTTTGAGCTTCTTCTTTTTAGTTTAGTCTCTAATTACACAAGCTGTCTAATTACACCTGTTTCCTAGTTCAACCTATATTGTTGATACCTACATGGATCACAATGTCTAAATCCTGCACCTCCCTTTGTAAGTTTGTGTCTGGCCCTGAGCAGACGTCCTGAATCCTGGCACCGGACAGGCAATACAGCCATCTTGACTCTCACTCTTGGACCACCAACGAAAACCTGCCATAACGTAGCAGCTTTACCATCGTAAAATGTCACATAGAACTTCACAGGAATTATATCAGATAAAATTTGATATTGACCCATGTAAGGAGATATTTGAACAGATTACCAAAAGCTTGGTCGAGAAGACAAATCTGAAGAAGTGCCTTAAAGAAGAGGAGAAAGATATGGAGGCTCAATTAACCAATTCCAGGTATAGGACTTTGGAATTAAATGCATGGCCATTGGTGGTGAAGTGATGGAAATTGCTGCTACTCAGGTGGTGCCAGAAAATCTCTCCTGTCCTTTATTAAACTTTCCTCACAATCTCATCCAACTCTGAGGTCAATTTTAACCAATTTTTGTTTCTGTTAGTTTCATTTGGATTGGATGAAAATGAGAAGTCAACTGTTTGTCCTCATTTAGAGACTTATTATACCTTAGCTGGAGTATTGCATATGGTGTGGGTGCACATTATAGGAAAGGTGTGAATGCATTGTAGAGAACGCAGAAACAATTTACAATAACAGTTCCAGGAATAAGAAACTTCAGTTATAAGGATAGATTGAAGAAGTTTGGACTGTTCTTTTTATGTTTAGATTCTTAGTTTTTATTGTCACGTGTACTCAAGTACTGAAGTGCAGGAGTACAGTAAAAAGTGTACAATGTCACCATATATGGTGCCATCTTAGGTACCAAGGTTCCTAGGTACAAAAAGAGCTTAGGTAGAAAGTAGTAAGAGAAAAATTAACCATTACTTCATAAAATTGTAGAAAAACATAAGAATAAGTTAAAAGTTCAGCAGTCTTTGATGAGTCCTCCGCTTACCTCGCTCTGATGTCTTCTCTCAACAACGCTGTCACAGATGCCATCACTGCTGCTGAAACTGCTGCCTCTCCAATCTCCCTCAGTACCTTGGGAATGTGTCAGAGCAGGATCCACCCGCACACCGAGTCGAGACACCATGATGAGCCGCCAAGAGTCCAGCTGACACACCACTGAGAGACCAGGCTGAGACCCACCAAGAGACCAAAAGGGGAACTAAATAAAAGAAAAGGGAGCAGAGGAGCCCCCATTGGAGAGTCCTACACCACCACCATCTTGACTGGAAGAAGAAGACTGAGAGGAGATCTGATTGAGGTTTTTAAAATTATGAGTGATCTAGATGCAGTAAATGGGCAGAAGCTGTTCCCACTCAGAAAAGAAAACAGAATAAGTGGGCATAGATTTGAAGTGATGTGCAAAAGAAGCAAGGGTGTTGTGAGAAAACAAAACTTGTGTCACACAGCAAGTAGTTAAGTAATGGAATGCACAGCCTAGAAATGTGGTGAAAGCAGGTTTAATTGAGTCATTTAAAAGAACATTGTATGATTGTTTGGATAGAAGTTATGTCCAAATCCAAGGATATGGAAAAAAGGCAGGAGAATGGCACTAGGTGATAGAGCTAGTGCAGGAACACTGGGCTAAATGGCCTCCTTCTGCACTGCAACAATTCTGTGACTTCCTGTCTGTTCCAAACATGAAATTCAATGAAATTTATTTGTGAAGTCAGCCCGCATTCCACTCTTCGCATTTCATTTCTTGCGTGCAGATACCTTTATGCCTAATAGTTAAAGATAAGGTCTATTTTCAATCTTATTTCACCTTTACTTTGACGTTATATCCTCTTTTGCAGAATAATGGAGCTTTGCAGCTCAGAAGATGGGCCCTCAGCCCATCAGGCCTGTGCCAACTCTTTAAAAGTAATATCCAATTAGTCTTATACTAAAGCATTTTTGCCATTAAAATTTCATATACTTGTCCAACTGCCTTTTGAAAATCCATTTGCAATCTGATTCTGCCACCCTTTCAGGTAGTCTGTGTAGTGATTATCACAGGATCAGCCAGGTAGACCTCATAGAGTATAAGATCCCTGATTGGAGCTGTTAATCTGTTAATCAGGGAGCCTGGTTGACAGATAAGAACAGGAGTGTCAGAAAACTTACTCACCCTGAGAGCTGGCTCAGATGGAGCTCGATCGGTGCCAAAGATTTTCCATGTTTAAACAAAGGGTGACTTAGTGACAGGATACTAGCCTCTGTGGAGTTATTTCAGTAGCAACAAGACAAAAGCACACTCCTGAAGAAGTTCGCTCTCAACAGTGGTGTTTGACTTGCACTAATCATTTCTGGTATCATGTCATTATTTGGGAAGCTTGACTTGTCCAATCCTGCCATTAAAAACTAGGCCCCAAATGAGGAAAGGATGCATTATTTTTCCAGGCAAATGACATTGTGGCTGGTGAAAAGCAACAGTTAATTTTCCTGACAGCTTGTGGACCCACAACTTTTTCAGTTATTAAAGACCTAATGTTCCCTGAAGCAGCAGATACTAAAACCTTTCAAGAGTCGAAGGATTTAGTTAAGGAATACTGTGACCTCAAGCCTCCTCCAATTCTGGGACACTATCAGTTCTACTCAGCAATTTGAGAATTAATGGAATCTATGTTGGGATTTTTGACTAGGTTAAGATGACTTGCAGAAGCACACAACTATGGTTTAACCCTTAATGAAATGCTGAGCGACCATTTGGGGGGTATATGATGTAACCATGCAAAAGTGTCTACTAGCTGAAGCCCAGATGGACTTGAAACAGGCTCTACAACTGGCTTTATCATTGGAAAATGCAGCAAGTGGAACCCATGAATTGCAGAATATTCCAATGGAATTGGACTCCCTTACCAGTCTAATTGAGCTTGGGAAACACCACTTGATTGAAGGCAATTGCATAGCTTCACTCAGGACATGCCCTGAACAGAGGGAGTCGAGGTCAATCCACAGCATAACCCCAAATCAAAGCCAAGCCTCAGCCAAATGGTTAACATTTTGTTTAGGATCTGTGCTGGCAAGTCATTGTAGTTTCTGCTGGTATGTGGTCTCGAGGCAGCAGAGAATCCCACACAACCTAAACTGACTCAGAGAACTCATAGACCTGTGTATCCAGGAGGGTGCACACCCGAGAAAGTCCGTCTGTATCTGATTTGGAACAGTTAAATGGCTTAGCAACATCCAAATCCGAACCAATCAAAATAAACATCGAATTAAATCTTCACCCAGTTCTAATGGAGGTCAAAACCAATGTGGCCATTTCAGTGATCGCACAACTAGTGTTTAACAAAATTCACTGTGGACTCCAACTATTAAATTTGTACAAGATCTCAGCTAGACTGAGAACCTATACTGGGGAATCTTTACAGATTAAGGGTACAACTTTGGATCCAGTTTCTTATGCGAAGCAGCTGGTTCAGTTGCCAGTGTTTATAGTAAATAGCTTGGGCCCAGGCTTGATGGGGCAAAGTTGGTTATGAAAGATTCACCTAGATTAACTCAACATTTTTCAGTTAGAAAATAGCTGCCTGAGTGAAATCCTAATTAAATACCCAGGCGTTTTTCAGAAAGGTATAGGGATTAACAAAGGAGCGAAGGTCACCTTGCCTGTTGACCAGGAAGCAGTTCCATGATTCTGCAAGACTCGCCCAGAGCCATTTGCCTTATGGGCAAAAGTAGAGGTATAAATCAGAAGGCTGCAAAGTGATGGACTTCTCAAACCAGTCCAGTTTGCAGAATGGGCAGCACCAGTTGCACCGAATGCGAGCCCCGATATGTTGGTTCACCATTGTAGGAATTATAAACAAACAGTAAATCACCTTTCGCAGCTGGATAAATAGTCAATCCCTCGCATTGAGGATTTATGCACAAAGCTGGCAGGGGCACTGCCTTCATGAACCTGGACATGAGCCAGGCGTACTTTCAATTGTGGTTAGATGATGAATACCCAGAAGTATGCTACAATTAATGCCCATTAGGGTTTGTATCAATATACGAGATTGCCATTTGGGGTATCGTAAGCCTGTGCAATTTTTCAGCAGACAGATGGAAAACATTTTATAAGTCCTATCACAGGTTGCCATTATCTAAATGACATGCTAATAACAGGGCAGACCACTAAGGATCACTTAGAGAACTTAAACAGTTCTCCCAGGTAGGTGTACACCTTAGAAGGGAAAACTCTGTGTTCCAGGCACCCCAAGTGACGTACTTGGGCTGAAGAGTCAATAAGACCAGTTACACTCATTGGAAGGTAAAGTGAGGGTGAAAAAAGGTGCCAGAGCTTTGACCTTCCCTTGGACAGGAGAACGATTACAGAAAGTTCAGACAGAATCTGGCATGCATCTTGGCCCCCAGGCATCAACTCTTAAAAAGGGTCAGCCTTGGAAATTGTCATGTAGTCAAGCCATACCTTTCAAGAAAATAAAGGAACAGCTTTAATAGTCGCCACATTACCAAAAGGTTGTGGACGCTTTGGAGAGGGTGCAGAGAAGGTTTACGAAGATGTTGCCTGGTATGGAAGGTGCTAGCTATGAAGAGAGGTTGAGTAGGTTAGGTTTATTTTCAGTAGAACAAAGGAGATTGAGGGGGGACCTGATTGAGGTTTACAAAATCATGAAGGGTACAGACAGGGTGGTTAGAGACAAGCTTTTTCCCAGGGCGAATGATTCAATAACCAGAGGTCATGCTTTCAAGGTGAGAGGTGGAAAGTTTAAGGGGGATACACGCGGCAAGTACTTCACACAGAGGGTTGTAGGTGTCTGGTTCGAGTTGCCAGCAGAGGTGGTAGAGGCAGGCACGGTAGATTCGTTTAAGATGCGTCTGGACAGATGCCTGAGTAGGTGGGGAGCAGAGGGATACAAATACTTAGGAATTGACCAACAGGTTGAGACAGTACATTTGGATCAGCTCAGACTTGAAGGGCCGAAGGGTCTGTTTCTGGGCTGTAAATTTTCTTTGTTCTTTGTTCTTTAGCTATCATCTTCTATAGTGTCGGCACACTATCTTCCCAGATGAGGCCTGGTATTGACCTACGATGGCTCCCCATACAGCATCAGGGTAGTATTAGCTTACAGATGGCCCATTGGAGAGAAATGCCCAATAGTATATGTTATGGCTAGTACAAACGTAAATACGCCCAGATAGAGAAGGAAAGTTTGGAGGTCATACTTGGAGTCAGTAAGTTCCACCAATACCTTTACAGGTGTAAATTTGTAATGATAATGGACCACAAATCCCTGCTAGATCTATTTAAAGAGGACAAAGCATGATACCCATAGTTTCAGACTGAATTCTGTGGTGGGCTGTAACACTTAAGTGCATCTTAAGTTGGAACACTGTCAGCATTGAGCCGCCTCCCAATGGCAGATGCAACACCAGTGGTACCACCGTAATGGTTTTGAATTTTCTGTACACACTTCCAGTCACAGCTGACAATATCAGACTTTGGATTCCGAAAGGTCAGGTCCTGGAAAAACCAAAATAGTTGGTGTTGAACCAAAGGTTCGTCCCAACCAGAATTGAAACCTTTTTGGACCCAGAGAGATCAGATCACAGGAGAGGACGGCATATTATGGGGAGCAAAAATGGTTGTCTCAAGCAAAGATCACCGTCAGATACTGGCTGACCTCCACCAGAGTCATTCAGGGGTTTCCAAAATAAGGGTGTTGGTGAAGCGTTGTACCTTGGTGGCCAGGATTGGATGTAGACATGGCTGTGTTGGTGGAACAGTGCCCAGAGTGCCAACAAGGACCAAAATTACTGCCAGCTGCAACTCCACATGTGTGGGAATGGCCAGGTAACCCTGGATTTGATTCCATGTGAACTATGCACTTTGTTTCATGGGCTGAATGTTCTTGGTCATTGTGGAACCCCATCAAACTGGCTGAACATGCATAAAGTTCATTTGTCAAATACAGGGCTGATAATAAAAAAAATTGCACGAATCTTTTGCAATACACAGACTCCCGAAGTGTTGGTCACAGCTTACCAGCAGGGAATTTGAGTATTTCCTGAAGTCAAATGGTATTTGATATATAAGGACAGTTCCATACCATCCACTCCAATGGTCTGGCAGAAAGAGCAGTCCACATTTTGAAGGCAGGCTTAAAAGAAACAGCCCCCAGCTTCACTAGATACCAAACTATCCTGGTTCCTGTTTGATTATAGGACCATTGTTCATGCAACTAAGGGGATAGCTCCAGCAGAATTATTAATGGACAGAAGACTCTACACCAGGTTAAATCTGATCTTCCTGGACCTGGGGGCAGGGGTTTGGGAATGGCATCAGGAATGCCAATGCTGGAGATACGACTCCGTTCAGAGAGAGAGTTTTCTTTAGGAGATGAAGTTTGGTGTAGGAACCGCAATAATAGCCCTGCATTGGTAAGAGGCATGGTCGATGTGAGGTCAGGTCCAGTGGTGTATGAAGTTCAGATAGGTGCAATGGTCCTGAACAAATATGTGGATCATATGAAAGTTGCAAACTCGAGAATGGCACGAGAGAAAAATGTGCCAAGCTCCTTTCTAACTTTTCGACGTATGTGTCAAATGCCATTCGACTTTAGTAAATACTCAAATCTCCCTCTTCATCAAGCATTGAAGGTATCTCAGACTCTGAGATGGACACTTGAGTTTTTTTGAAGAACTAACAAAGAGGATTGATGAGGACAGAGCAGTAGATGTGATCTATATGGACTTCAGTAAGATGTTTGACAAGGTCCCCCATGGGAGACTGATTAGCAAGGTTAGATCTCATGGAATACAGGGAGAACTAGCCATTTGGATACAGAACTGACGCAAAGGTAGAAGATAGAGGGTGATGGAGGAGGGTTGTTTTTCAGACTGGAGGCCTGTGACCAGTGGAGTGCCACAAGGATCGGTGCTGGGTCCTCTACTTTTTGTCATTTATATAAATGATTTGGATGCGAGTATAAGAGGTGCAGTTAGTAAGTTTGCAGATGACACCAAAATTGGAGGTGTATTGGACAGCAAAGAGGGTTACCTCAGATTACAACAGAATTTGGACCAGATGAGCAAATGGGCTGAGAAGTGGCTGATGGAGTTTACTTCAGTTTAAATGTGAAGTGCTGCATTTTGGGAAAACAAATCTTAGCAGGACTTAAAAACACTTAATGAGTAAAGTCCTAGGCAGTGTTGCTGAACAAAGAGACCTTGGAGTGCAGGTTCATAGCACCTTGAAAGTGGAGTCGCAGGTATTTAGGATAGTGAAGAAGGCGTTTGGTATGCTTTCCTATATTGGTCAGATTATTGAGTACAGGAGTTGGGAGGTCATGTTGCAGCTGTACAGGATATTGGTTAGGCTAATGTTGGAATATTGCGTGCACTTCTGGTCTCCTTCCTATCGGAAATATGTTGTGAAACTTGAAAGGGTTCAGAAAAGATTTACAAGGATGTTGCCAGGGTTGGAGGATTTGAACTATAGGAAGAGGCTGAACAGACTGGGGCTGTTTTCCCTGGAGTGTTGGAGGCTGAGGGGTGACCTTATAGAGGTTTACAAAATTATGAGGGCCATGGATAGGATAAATAGACAAAGCCTTTTCCCTAGGGTCGGGGAGTCCAGAACTAGAGGGCATAGGTTTAGGGTGAGAGGGGAAAGATATAAAAGAGACCTAAGGGGCAACGTTTTCATGCAGAGGGTGGTAGGGGTATGGAATGAGATGCCAGAGGAAGTGGTGGAGGCTGGTGCAATTGCAACAATTAAAAGGCATTTGGATGGGTATATGAATAGGAAGGGTTTGGAGGATATGAGCTGGGTGCTGGCAGGTGGGACTAGATTGGGTTGGGATATCTGGTCGGCATGGACAGGTTGGACCAAAGGGTCTGTTTCCATGCTGTACATCTCTATGACTCTATGTTGCCTCGACACCTTTGCCACCTGAAGAGGAGAATGAATTTCTTCTGAGATACTGTGTTTGCAAGATGCGAGCTACTGTGCATTGCACATCGCCCGTAAAAGAGGCAGATTTTAGAAGCCTGACCCAGTGCTAAAACGCCCTAGGAGAAGTTACAAAAAAGAGAACCAGCCTATATCTTCAAGTCTTAAACAGGGAGGGATGAGGTGAACCTCATAGAATACAAGTTCCCTGATTGGGGCTGTTAGTCTGGTTCAATCAGGGTGCCCTGGCTGACAGATAAAAACAGGAGTGGCAGGCATCCTGTTCACTCTGAGAGCTGGCTCTGAGGGAGCTGAATCAGTCTCAAGGGCTCTCCACATGTAATAAAGGGTGACTTGGTGATGGAATACCAGCCTCTGTGAAGTTATTGTGTGTTTCAGTTCTGAACAACTTTCTGCGTGGGAAAAAGTTTTCTTCATTTCTCCTTTAGTTCTTTTGGCAATTATTTTAAAATCATTTAAAATAATTAAATTTAATTTAAATCTGTGATCTCTATTTGCTCACTCACTTATCAGAGGAAACATTTTCTTCATCAAACTTCCTCCACTTAACTGGAGTCCTTCATCACTTGATACACCTCTTCTGCAGCCTCTCTAACATTTGTAATCTTTCCAGAATAGTACACAGGGCTATAGCTGACGCTCTGTTCTTAGAATCTGCTGAAATTTGAGCTCATTCAAAACTCTGCTGCCGATTTCCTAACCCATACCAAATCTGATTTACCCGTCTGCTGCCTGATCGACAGTGGTTCCCATTATAACAATGATTTAGTTTTAAATTGTCATTCTGAAGTGCAAATCCCTCTCTGCGACCTTTTCCAATCCTGAAACTCTTCTCCACAAATATTCATTCCCTCCACCACTGACGCTCAGTAGCAGCAATGCAGACAATCAGCAGACATTTGCATTAGGCTCTTGAGATAATACCTTCCAAATCCACAACCTCTTCCATCTAGAAGGACAAGAACAACAGAAGCTACTGCCTTCAAGTTCCCCTCCGAGCCACTCACCATCTGACTTGGAAATACAATAACTGTCTTTTATTATCGCTGGATGAAAATCGTTCCCTCACTGTATTTTTGGCAAAAGTGCACCAAATGGATCACAGCAGTTCAAAAAGGCAACTTGGTGTCACCTTCGCAATGGCAGCTAGGGGTATGTGGTAATACTGGCTCAATCAGTGATGCCAACATCCCATAAATACATTATAAAACTGTTGTCTCCCAACAATTCCATGTGGTAGCAAATTATGCATTCTCACCACTCTCAGGAATTCTCGTGAATTCCCTATTGAATTTATGTCTTATTTTGAAAGTGATATTTGTCTTAGTCCCAGAGTACCATCAGCTGCTCGCTTCTTAAAAAGAGACTACTGCAGTGAGTTCTAATTGAGGATCACCAGGCCTCAGGTGAGGCGTGAGCTTGAGAGGACAGGGCCTTCTTGATGACCACAGCTGGTACAGGAATTGAACCTTCAACATTAGTGTCACTCTGCATCACAAATCAACAGTTCCACTAACTGGTTAAAATTAAGTACAATTCTGAAGGAACGCAGGAGCAGAAGGACTTGGGTATATATGTGCATATGTCATGGAAATAGGCAGGGCAGGTTGAGAGAAAAGTTACTAAAGCATACATTACACCTGGTTTTATTAATAAGGACATAGAGTACAAGAGCAAGGAGATTATGTCAAAAATTATAGGGCATTATTCAGGTTCAGCCTCAGGTAGAGTATTATATGCTGTTCTGGAGTATTGCATGGTGTTCTGGGAGTCATTTTTTAGCAAGGATCTGAAGGCATTAGTGAGGTTGCAAAAAGATTTACAAGAGTGGCTCCAGGGTTGAAGAACTTCAGCAATGAGAGGAATGCTGAGACAAGATTTGGTAGAGGTGTTCAAAATCATGAGTAGTCGGACAGAATAGATTAGGAGAGACTTATTATATCACCACAGGTGAAATGATTGAGAATATGAGTACATGGATTTAAAATAATTGGCAGAAGAAGTAAAAGCAATATAAGAAATAGCTTTTTAACCCAGTGAGTAGCTCAGGTCCAGAACTAGGCTAAGTGACTGAAAATGTGGTGGAAGCCTGTTCAGTTGAATTGTTCAAAAGGAATGAGCTATTATTTGAAAAGTGAGAATTTGCAGGGTTGGGGAGAAGTCGGGGGAATAACATTAGGTGCACTGTTCATTCAGTGAGCTGGTGTAGACACAATGGGCTGAATGACCTCATTCTGCATGGTAATAATTCTGAATTTGGGACCAATATTTATCCCTCACTCAACATCACGTAAAAAAAATTTGGTTGCTTTTTGTCAGAGTGTGCTGTGTACAAACTGATTGCGATGTTTCCTACCCGATAGCAATGACTACACTTGAGAAGTTCATCATTAACGGCAAAGTGCTTTGAGATGTCCTGCGAACGTGAAATGTATTATATAAATGCAGATTCTTTCTTTCTAGAGCAGAGGCTGAGTCCAAGCGTGTTTCACAGAAAGGTATTCAAAAAGCTTTTGGAGAAATGCTGGAGATCATATATTTAGGTTCAGGGAGATAAAGCGAGATTGTTACGCAGAGAGGCTCAAGTTACTGAGAGTACTTCCATTGCAGTACAGGAGACCAAGCAATTTAATAGAGCTTTTAAAATTCTAAACGAATTTTATTAGGGCAAAAAGGAAAAGGCCATTTCCTGTGCTTTGGGAGGCAGTGATGAGTGACTTTAAATTTAAGACTATTACTCCAGCAGGCGAGGCGACATTTCTTCTGAGCTGTTAAAATACCATGTTTTCTCACTGGGAATACTTCAGAGAAATAACATTGCATCTTTTAAGGCAAAAATGGATCATTATTTTGAGTTGAGCAAGATATATTGCTGTGGGAGGAAACTGGGCAGTGAAATTAGTTTTCAATTGCTAGTCTGTGCTGTAAACCTTTGAGGTTTTCTGTATACGCACAGACAGTGACATAATACTATTTCATAGCAAGGAGTATTACAAATCTGTCGCCATGTAATCTATAAAGTAGATTTCTCACAGAGGGTTGCTTCTGGTGAATTGGAAGTTTCATATAAACAGTGTGTTGTTCCCAGGGACATAAACAAGATGAGCAGATGTGAAGATAGAGAATATTACAGCCCAGTAGAAGGCCATTCAGACCATAACACCTATGTTGGCTCTTTGAAGGAGCTATCTAATTAGTCCCAGTTCCTTTATCCATCACCATGTTAAATTTTCCCCTTCAAATATTAATCAGGTTACCTTTTTAAAGTTACTGTTGGATCTGCTTCACTGCCTTTTTCAGGCAGTGCAGTGCATTCCAGATCACAACTTGCTGCAAAAGTAAATTATTCTCATCTGCCACCAGATTACCTTAAACCTGTGTCCTCTGGTTGTCAGATTGAGCTGTCAGAGGACACATAAGGAAACCTCAGAGTCTAGAACTACTTTTAAGATTTCCAGCATCCAAGTACCCTGAGACATATGTTCTGGGACCACAGCAAAAAAGGTCTGTGATTGTCATATGTCCACATGATCTGAGTACTAAATACACAGTCAGTAAATTGTATATCACATGCACTGCAATATTGGAGGTGCTGCCTTTCAGGATGGATATTAAATCAATGCTGTCTCTGCTCCTCAGCTGGATTTAAAACATTCCAGGACACTGAATTGAAGAAGAACACAGGGGTTCTCTGGTGTGGCCTGGTTAATATTTATTGCTCAATCAACATTAGTGAAATAGATTATGTAGTCGTTGTCATAGTACTATTGCTGCATTTAAATTTAACATTTTGAAGCTGAGAATACACACTACATTGTTTTGCAAGAAGTTCTACTTTAAAATTGAGCCAACAATTCCCAGAAATCCACAAGACCAATATTGTGAGCAAGGATAAGAGAAAACAAGGACAATAGTTTCTTTTTCTTTGAGCACTCTTGTTTAGCAGTTGTAAAAATATTGTACAATGGGAATTGTTTTTTGACTGGCAGTGAGGATTCATCTGATCAGATAATGCTTTCCAATTGGTATCAGAGGTGATGCTCACTCAGTTAGGCATGCCAGGTGATCAGTAATAGGAGCTTGATGCAATGTGGTTAGTAGCAGAAAGCTATGTGATTTTTTAAAAAATCACTCATGGGATGCAGACATTGCTAACTGAGCAGCATTTACTTCCCGTCTCTAGTTGAGAAAGTCGTTGTGAGGTGCTTCATACCACCTTGTCCATTTGTTGTAGGTAGACCCACAATGCCCTTCAGGAAGGAGTTTCCAGGGAAATCTTGTGGAATGTTTTGAACCAGCTTGCCAGTCTGGTAATCAACTAAATTGTGCTTGATTTCTACCACGACTTTCCCACTCTATCCCCATGTCTCTTACTTCCCAAAAGGTGTACCTTCGATATACTGAATGATTAAGCATCTACAGCTACCGATGATAGAGAATTCCAAAGATTCACAAGCCTCTCCATGAAGAATTATCTCCTTTCTCAGCCTTAACCAGTCAATTCTATTTCTAAGATTACTCCTATTTCAAGACTCTCCAACCGAGGGACTTTTCCTCTCAGTATCTAGGCTCCTCAAAAATATGATTCATTTCAATGAGATTACCACGCGACCGTCTAAATGCCAAAGTTTCAATGACGGTGATCTATTCTAACAGCCATTCCCCTGTGAACAGGGAAATTGTTCCTGACCCACTCCCCTTTTCATAGATATCAAAATAAGCCCAATAAAATTGCACCCTAAGCACTAAAAGTTTACACTTTCTGTCCCTGCTTCTCCTGATATCTAGCTGCAAATGTGTTGCTGGTCAAAGCACAGCAGGCCAGGCAGCATCTCAGGAATAGAGAATTCGACGTTTCGAGCATAAGCCCTTCATCAGGAATAAGAGAGAGAGAGCCAAGCAGGCTAAGATAAAAGGTAGGGAGGAGGGACTAGGGGGAGGGGCGATGGAGGTGGGATAGGTGGAAGGAGGTCAAGGTGAGGGTGATAGGCCGGAGTGGGGTGGGGGCGGAGAGGTCAGGAAGAGGATTGCAGGTTAGGAGGGCGGTGCTGAGTTGAGGGAACCGACTGAGACAAGGTGGGGGGAGGGGAAATGAGGAAGCTGGAGAAATCTGAATTCATACCTTGTGGTTGGAGGGTTCCCAGGCGGAAGATGAGGCACTCCTCCTCCAGCTGTCGTGTAGTTGTGTTCTGCCGGTGGAGGAGTCCAAGGACCTGCATGTCCTCGGTGGAGTGGGAGGGAGAGTTAAAGTGTTGAGCCACGGGGTGATTGGGTTGGTTGGTTCGGGCGGCCTGGAGGTGTTCTCTGAAGCGTTCCGCAAGTAAGCGGCCTGTCTCACCAATATAGAGGAGGCCACATCGGGTGCAGCGGATGATATCAACTCTACCACCATTGCCATCTGTGCACATATACCATCCATCCCTGATTCTGCCTCTGTCTGTGTGGTGCGCTTCCATGCTTTTAGTACCTTTAGTTTTCATTGTTCTAATGGTCTCCTGGCTGACCTCCCGCTTTTGACCGTCTATGAACTTCAGTTTATCCACACTCTGTAACCTATATCACAACTTGTATCCACTCCCACTCACCCTCATTCCTCAATTTCTTGGCTTACATTGACTGCCTGCCTGTAATACCTTTTAAAATTCCCATCCTCACATTCATGTCCTGCCATAGCCTCACTCCTCTGTGATATCCTCCAGATGTGAACTCTTGTAAGGTCACTGCAAATCTCCATTTCTGGTCTCTTTTGATTCAGCTGTCCAGAACCTGAGCTCTGGAATTCTTCCCTTAAACCTCCTTGCCTTTCTATCTTCTTTTGTGCCACTCTTTAAAACTTATCTCTTTGAGTAGGCTTTTAATCACCTGTACTAATAACCTCCTCATATGTCACAGTGTGAATTTTTTTCAGACGATTACTTGTTTGTTAAAACAAGGTGAAAGGTGCTATATAAATGAAACTCTTAATTCCTTTAACCCTCTTCTTCTCACTTATCATCCTATCCTGTCCCTTTGCCCCTTCTCCTCACGCGCTGTCCATTTTCATGCTATTCCTTCCACCTTTGCCTGCTTCCATTTTGTACAGCCATAATAATTGTTCAGTAAATAATTTGCTTAATCGAGGACCCGTGAGCTACACACATACACAAAGCATTTTCTTTAAATTAACCAATTAGTTAATACCCAGAATGCTATATGTGTGCTATTGATAATATGTCGAGGATAACATCCCACTGCTGATACATACGATATTTCCCCATGAGCTACATGAATAATTAGTTTTCTAAAATGTACACAATGTTTTGAAGCCTGCTTTCCTTTGACTTTGAATGTTCAATGACATTCGCCCTTGTTTTATTCCAGAAGAAACTCTGCCAAGTCATGCAGCACTCTCGGGCATGTGGAGTGTTGTCACTATACCTGCAGTGCAAACACCAAACGCAAGTATGTGCCTCGGAGAGCTGTGCTGTATGTACCTGGGAATGATGAAAGGAAACTCCACAAGATAACCAGTCTCGATGTAGATTGTGCTGTCCTCGACTGTGAAGATGGTGTTGCTTTAAACAAGAAGGTACTGCATAATGCACACAAATAAAAATGCAAACATATGGTAGCACAAGATACGACTGTGAGCTTACTGGAAAAGTGCAGCATTGTAAAAGATTGCTTTTATATTGTTAAGTTTCTTACAGGTGACCTTTTTGCTGTTGATTTTCAAAAACAGATTTGCATTTATACAGCACCTTTTCAGGATCCCTCAATACCAACGTGAAGTATTTTTGAAGTATTGTCGCCATTGTAATGAAGGAAATATTGCACAACATCTGCACAGTAACAGAAAACTCTACAAATAGCAATGTAGCACCCACCAGATATTTTTAGAACATTTTTATTTATGTTAGAGGTGCAATATTAGCTTAGGGCACTCATGAGAAATCCCTGTTCTTCTTTAAGGTAGTGCCCATGAAGTCTCCAATAAAAGCAGAGAGTGCTAGAGAAACTTCTCTGGGTGAGAAGCAGAACCAACATTTGAATCCAGGGTGACTCTTCTTTGAACTCATGAGATCATGTTACATTTACCTGAAAGGATGTTAGGGCTATGGTTTAACTTTTCAGTTAGAAGACAAGAGCTCTAATAATGGAGTATGCATCCAGATGTTGTGCTCAAGCCTTTGGAGTAAGTCTTGATTCCACAATCTTCTGACTCAGAGATAAAATGCTACTCACTGAGCCACACCTGATTCCATCACTCATTTCTGAAATCCCTGTCATCCAATTATTGATCAACAGAACCTTTCAGGTACTTGGCTATTGCCTCCCAGGATTTTTTTAAACCACCCCATGATTTAGGAAAAGTGAAGTATGTGCTTAAGAAAACTAATATCTCGATTGTCCCTCTTCAGTCATGTCTTAGATCTGCCTCAGTTAAAGGTGCCTTTTTGTTTCCTAGACAGGCAAATTGCAAGAGTCACAAGAGGATGATTTAGCATAGGAGACTGTTCAGCCCACAGTGCCTGTGCCATATCATATCCTTCACAAATCTGCACTGAGTTAACTCGCTTTGATCAATTTATACTAGTCCAATCAGCACATGTGGATTATTGCCCTTCTGCTGTCTCACAAGAGGTGAACAGACTTATTTCCTGCCCGTGAAGGTGCTGACATGTCATTATTTTTGCTGAGTGATGGTTGTGTGACATAATTTCCCACTGACAGAATGTGAAGCTACCGTTTATTGTGTTCATATGTCGCCTGTATCTGAAAGCATTAAACAGCAAATATTGTAACTCTCAGTGCCCATGAATCCAGCAATACAGAACAATCACAATCCCACAAAGCAGTACTGAGTTCCTATAGTGTTGCTCTGTATTTTGAAAGATGCAGGTATTGAAAATGCTACCTGACCACAGATCTTTCAGATTTGTAATAAATCTTGTATAATGCAACCTATGTTGTTTGAGTAATTTAGACCCTAAACTCTGGAACTCCCTCCCCTGGACCTCTCCATCTCCACACCTGTCTCTTCTCCTTTAAGATACTCCATACAGTTTATATTTTTGACTACATTTTAGTGTTTCTGTCCAGCACAGGCCAAACTGTTCTGTTGAATTTTTACTTGATACTCTTTTTTTAATTCAACTGCCAACCTCTAATGCAGTTTACTCAAACCCACTCCAAGCCCGATTAAAACCTACATACCATTTTCAAAGTCAACATCCGTGAAAAGATTCATTGTAAAAGCAAAGCGAAGCAGCTCAGCAACGAGGAATGGCAGCTTTGTACATAATGATTTTTTTAAAAAGCAGAGATATTTAGTGAATATTTTGTATTAGCAACATGTATAACTAATATGTATATAACCCCTTTAGCCTTCAGACTTTTAGACCCTCCGTTCTGGCATTTGCTCTTTGAGCTTTCCTCCTCTCATTATCTTTAAGACTTTCCTTAAAACCTAAGTTTTTGATGATTTACCTTATAGTGGTGGCAAGCTGTCTTCTTGATTTACTGCAGTCTGTGGAAGTAGCTGTTGAAGAAACTTTGGAGAGCTGCTGCTGTCCATCTTGTGGATGGTTCTGATTATAGCTTTTCATAGTTCTAGACCAATGGTAAGCTCCCATATTCTACCTTCCATCAACATGGCACCATCCAAAACAGGATCATCCATTCGGCCCTTCCATCTGTAGATGGTTGCAAACCTGGCAGCTTGGACTTTTTATATTGGTATATATTAGACTCACCCACCATTGAGGATGGGGAGGTTCATGGACCCTTCTCTCCTGTTGGACTGTAGGGTCTCCTTTCATGCTGTATGACTCTATGAATCTGTAATTTGTGTCATAGTAGGAGACCATTTGGTGCATTCTGTCTGCAGCTGCTGAAACAAAAATAGCAATTCATTCTAATTCTATCTTCCAGCTCCTGGTCCATAATCTTGCTGGATGCAGTACATCAGGTGCAAATCAATCACTCTTAAACAAGTTGAGGGTATCTGTCTTCGCCATAAAACCCGTCAGTGAATTCCAGAAATCTACCACACTCTAGATGAAAATGCTTTTCTTCATGCCCCTTCTAATCCTTCTATCCATCACCTTATGTGTAAGCAGTATTTGATCTCTCTACCAGAGAAAACAGGTCTTTCCTTTCTACTTTATCTGGTCCCCTAAAAGTATTGACCATCTCAATTAAGTCATCACTCAGCATCCTCTGTTCTAAAGAAAACAACCCTGTCCTGACTAATCATTCCTAGTAGTTCACTTTTCAAGCATTGATAACATTCTTGTAAAGCTCCTCAGTACTGTCGCAAACAATTATGCCCTTCCTGTAATACAGTGACTAGAACCATACAAAAAATTCCAGCTGTGATGTAAGTAGCATTTTTTTCGAATGCTTGTCCATGATACCAAGACGGTATCTGCAGTCTGAGAGGAAGTAGAGTTGTATTCCACCCCGCCAAGATTTAATTCCACTTGCCACTTCTTTTGACCAGTCTGACATGGGATCTTGTCAAATGCCTTGCTAAACTCCATGCAGACAACATCCACTGCATGACTCTCATCACTCCTCCTTGTAACCCACAACAAAGCAGTACTGATTGTCCTTGATTTATTCAAGCCTTTCTAGGTATCAGTTTTGATACTAATAAATTACCACCCTACAATCAAACTGACCAGCGTCTCACTAGATGGCCTTCTCTGATATCCTGGATAAGCAATGGTGCAAAATTCACAGATCTCCAGTCCTCTGGTACCATGCCTATATTTAGTGAAGGTTGTAAAATTATCCTCAGAGTATCTATTATTTCTTCACTGCCGTCCTTTAATAACCTGGGATATAATTCACCTGGCCCTGGTGATTTATCCACCTTCAAGCATGTCAATCCCTCCTGTACTTCCTCTTGCATGGTGTTTATTATAATACAATACAAAAAAGGTATTAATGAACAGAACTTTGCAAAGTTGACTGGGGTCAGTCTATTTTTGTCATGTCCACATTCAAATAGCCGTCTCATTGGAAAGACAGTGTCTCCGGCAGCACCAGCATACACTCAGTACTCACACTCACACACAGGGATGATCAGTCAAGATTTGTGTACTCGTGTCTCTGGAGTGGGATTTGAACCCACAAGCATAAAGGTGATAATGACCAAATAATCTTCTGGTGTGGGTGGTTGCTCAGCTTATCACTGTGCCACACTGAATTAACTTTTTTTATATATACGAACGTTATTGTTTTACTTTATCTTGAGATTGAGTGACTCTCCCTTAACTGAGAAAATAAGAATTCCTATCATATATGTAAATGACAACTTGAAGTGTCAGACAACACTAGTCTAAGAAACCATGAGCATACTATTGTAATGCAACCACTACATTGTGGACTCATACTGTGTGATACTGTCTTATTAATAGGCATCCATTTGAAGAAATGAAACATTGTTCAGTTCTGTGAGTTGCTTAATATCCTTTAGTCAAATTAATCATTTTGTTTAGTACCAGTGATAATGGCAATTCATTTTTGATGGGGAATTGAGGGCAGTTGCATACTATTGTATCTGTACTTTGAAAATGAGCTCCAGGATTGCTCCCCACCCCTCCTCCCCACTCTCCCTGGTTGTCCCAGTCCTCCTTGAAGTTTTTGCATTCTGTCTGTCTTATTCTTTCTGACAGCAGAATAGATGCCGGACTAATCCCTGGAAGTTTGGAACTAATGAACTAACCGCTGAGTTGCCGCCACAGATTTTGGTCCCAAACTATACTGTACTTCACACACGATTTATTCTCCAGATGGTGCGACTGTGCAGCCCTGCCGTGAGGGACCACTATTTCCACTGGAGTGTGAAAGTGGACGGATGTTGTTTTCTTTGCAGTTTTGATCATTCAGGAGCTCAGAATGCACAAGGCTGATTGGTTAGTGGGTCTAATGGCTGCTGATTAATCTTTTTTTGTTTCTCTCTGTTGTACGGCTGCACGCGAATTCTCATCTTTCATCTTTGCCGTCTTCAGTGTTTGGACCAGTGCAGCCTTACTTCCCCCACCAGCACAGGGCCTTATTCTGCTCCAGGTGTTTGTGGCTGCATGGTAGCAGAAATCATAATGTCTCTTGGCTTTTCATCAGCACACAGCTGTACGTGATAGTCAGCACAATAACATATTTATTAGTCGCTGGTCCTCCTGTGCTGTTAGATGGTTACAGAACAGAGCTAAAAATTGAATTTCACAGCGATGGTTTGTGTTTCTTATGTCTGAACCTAAAACAAGAGGTGATGATGGGGGATACGTTAGTGCTATTCACGGGAAGACTGTGTATTACCTTGGCACCACCCTGAGAGTGTTGCATTGTGGGAATTTGACCTGTATATCAGAAACATGAGTCATAAAACTATATTTACCTTTATAATCATGCATTTTAAAATAATGCAGCACAGGAGGCCATTCAGCCCCTTGTATCTATGCCTAACCTGTTTAAAAAAAGGTAACAAAGATCTCAGACAATGAGACAATTCTTGCATAGGCTGCGGAAGGTTGATAATGTGAACAAATCTGGAGAAATGTGGACGGTTATTTTAGGATGCGGAAATATATTATGGAGAAAGTACTGGGTCTTAGGAAGTGCATTTCAGAGATGCAGTTTTAAGCGTAGATATTGAGGAAATTGTGGAGTATTTTAGTTTGAGATTTCATTGTTTCAAAGGAAAATTTGATTGGGCTGGCATGGCTTTGATTTCTAGCTATGTCACATAAATTGTCTGCAGTAGAACAGCAGATTGCATCGCTGTGGGAACAATATCATCTGCTTTGGGTGTCTCTGCCTGGCAATGATGGAAATGTCCATGTGGCTGAATATCAGGATCATTCCTAATGAAGATGACCATTTGAGATTACCTAAAACATCCAACTAGGAACATTTTCAGCTGCTGCAGCAAGCAGCCAGATTGATGATTCAGCGTAGCTCCCGTTACTGTCAGGTCCTATTAAAAGCCATAGGTCCTGATGGGTATTTCACATCTATTTTGTCATAGTTATATCCATCTTATACACAAACAAATAGGCAAAGGAACATTTTTCAGTGCAGAATAGGAAACCTACTTAATTCAGTGCCCTGAATGGTAAAATATCATTGAAACTTTGTGTGAGACCACTGCTTCCTTAGGAAAAAATATATTCTCTGTACTTCAAATATTTATAACAGCCTTTCAGGGTGCTTACAGACATCCTTTACCCTCATTATGAAAGGAATCATTTGTTGTTCATGTATTATACATTTCCCAAAGTAAATCAAAATGAAAGATGGAGAGTTTTTTTTAACATGGCGTATGAATTGGGAACAGGAGTAAGCTATTTTGTTCTTCCAGTCTGCTTCACCATTCATACAGATCTTGGGATATCTGATTATAGCCTTAACTATACATTCCTGTCTGCTTCTAGTGATTTCTGATTCGTTTGTTAGTCAAGTATCTATCTACTTCCACCTTAAAAATATCCAGTGACTTGCCTCCAATGCTTTGCGAGCAAGTGAATTCAAAAATTGTGCAGCCATCTCAGAGAAAGACAAAATTCTCTCATCTCTGTAATGGGTTGCTTTGATATGGTATGTGCTGTCTGAAAGGGTGAAGGCACAGATTCAATGGTAACTTAAAAAAGAGGCATTTGATAACCACTTGAAAAGGAAAGCTTTACAGGGAAATAAGGAAAGAACAGGAGAAGGTGGAGTAATTGGATAGATTTTTGAAACAGTTGGCACAGCCGCAATGGACCAAATAGCCTCCTCCTATACAGCATGATTCTGTGATAACTGAATTTGTTTGCAGTTATTCCTGGGTCCTTCTGGGAAAACTTCAAAATTTTGGCTATTGAGCGTGTTTGGAACTTGAAGGGTGAAATGTTTAACTATCTGGCAATCCTGAGGTGCAAGGTAACTGTTTTACGTTCGTCCTCAGTGTGATTTATATTGGAACTGGAAGTTTGATTTGATTGGTTGTTTGAAGCTGAATTTTTCAATTTCATCTGTGGCATGGATAATAAACAGCCGTCACTTTGGCTACACTGTACTTTTTTTTCCTCTTTTTTTTATAAAGTCACATCTGGATTGGTCTGCAGGTTCCTATACACATTTATTTATTTAACTTTTCCACTTGCAGCATTTTGTGCATTATAATAATGATCACCAGCTAGTTCCAGCTTCACCCTCCCACTGACTGGCATGTGTTAGCCCTTCATGAAAGTGTGATGATACCAGGCTCAAGGCTATTTGATTCAGGTTTCATTAACCTTGGGGTTTATTATTCTTTTCACTTGAACTGCAGAGAGCCATCACTTCATTCTATGTCTGTGCTTACCCTAATTATCAGCAGCCTAGACCCCCGTAAATCAGTGACTCTGCAGAGCTGTCTTAAGCTACTTTATGTGCCCATTTCTGATCTGATCTGACAACTGTAAGCTACTGTTTCCTCACACCATTTAACTCAGACCACATTTTCAAATCTTATTGCCATTTTTTTCCCCTGTACTTTGGCATAGTTTTTGCATCTGCTTGTTTCGTTTCTGCAATTTTGCCCAAACATTTGACTGAATTTCTCCTCTCCTAATAAGCAGTGTGTTTATTGTGTTGTGTAATTCAAATACATGCTATTACACAAAAGTAATGTCACCGGAATCTTGTCAAGTGAATTAACTGAAACAGTTGTCAAGTCTCTTATTGGTCCACAAACATCCAGGGCCAAAGATAACTGCATAATTGAAACAGATGCCATAAAATTGAATACAGCAAGCCTAAAACTGACAATTTTTATAGGTTATTTTGCATTGTAATGCACTTCATTTACTGCATATTGTTGCCAGAATCCATGTTCAAGATATATGAAGAGAGAGATTGTTTACCAGCGACTACCACAGGCAATGTAAATTGTTGAATAACTGTTCTTATTTTAAAATTGCAATTTGCTGCTGAGAATAGATTTTTCTTATTGTTAAAGGAAGAAGCCCGGATAACGATTGCAGAGACACTCAATCGACCTCATGTAGGCCGCACAGATCTGTGTGTGCGAATTAACTCTGTCTCCAGTGGCCTGGCTGAGCTGGACATGGAAGTTATCTTACAATCTAAAGAACTTCCGCCAACCTTGATGCTGCCTAAAGTGGAAACTGTCGAAGAAATCAAATGGGTGAGTTGGCCGAGATTTGGCAAAGCCTTGTGCTTTGATCACATGCCAGATCATTTGGGCTAAAGGGAGTTGGGAGTGGGGGTCAGGTCAGGAAAGTTTGAACCACACACCCCTTGACAGTTCTAGCTCTGATTGAGAGTAACCCTCCAGCATTGGGAAAGTAAAGAATGAATATCACTCCATATAAATAGAGGGAGAGAGAGAGGGGTTAAATAAGAAAGAGGAAAAGGAATATAAGGGGCTGTGCTTGGGGCAAACCAGAGAAATGAACAGGAAGCTTTTAACCACTGTTTTTAATTACTACAGATATTATTTCCTGAATAGTTCTGTATTTCTTCCTTTTTAATTGCTAGCAGGTGTGTTTTTGCTTCATGGCTGGGTTTTTTTAAGCCCATAAAGTCCTGAAATAAAAACAGGAGACACATCAAATTACTTAAGTCAACTTTGAAATAGCCCTCATTACGTTAACATGCTTTCAATAAATAAGGATGATTATAAAATATAGAAACAGTTAATCTTAAATAGGATCGAAGCAGACCCATTTATAAAAGTTTATAAAAGCGTCTTTAACTCTGATTTTTATGACTGACAAGTGAAACGCTTACTTGTTTTGAAGTGTTTACTGCAGTTGTTTTCACAATGGAAATATAAATAAATTCACCCACTAAAACCTGACTGAAATGCAGTCTTTTGTTGAGTATTTTTAAATTTTGCAATGACTACAGAGCTTGAAGATCTAAGTGTGAAGATTCAGTAACAGTGAAAAGTGGTTTGTCTACATTTGCAACAAAGATGATAGTGGCTGTTATCAAATAGGCCTACTTTACTCTTCCCTCCCTCACCACTGCCCCACAATGCAACCAGCCACTGCTACTGCATTCCACCCCCCTGCCCCACTTCTCTGCTGTTAAGGTTACAACATTTAGTCAGTACATAACTCTGTTTGACCATCCTTCGTTTAATTTTCAGTTTCATGTGGGGATTCCTGGTTTGAACACGCCCATTTTCATTCTCCCACTTTGCAAGCATAACCAAATCCCTTTACTGTTCATTTTGCCTGCTTGGGGGAAAAAAATTATATCAAGAATAAACGTGGAGGCTGATTTGTAACTAAAAGATGGACTTACTTGTTGTCTATTGTGTGAGAATCTCTTGCTCTCCTTTGTCCTAGCTTTGGGCACTTGTTTGACTGGCATGGCTTATTGGACTATAACAAGCGTAACTCTGACTCTTTTGTTGTGAAACAATTCCACCGCAAATCCTGAACAGTGTGCATTCTTGCCAACATAGTATTGGGTGTGCTTTGGAATTGAAAGAATTGCTGAGGCTTGCTACTTCTCCTCCCTAATTTCTCTTTCTTTTACTTCAGTGCAGTGAACACTGGACCAAGCCGGAAACTTTTAATCGTCTCTTTCAGAGAGAAAATGAAATTAATTCAAACGTGTTTACCAGAGCTTCTTTTTGTATTTTAATATTCATTGTAGATGAATTATGGTTTCAATCTGCAGTTTACTCAAACAAAAGAACCTTTTGGATTGGTGTGGGGAATGTAGTGAAAATAGCATGACAAAATGAAGTAATAGTGCTTTTTATTAAAAAAATTCCAAAACTAATTGCATTCAGGATATTTAATTAATAAGAATAATTGAGACTTCATGCAGTCAAAAGTGAAATTCAGGTATTGTAATATAAGTTGGCTGTTCATAAAAGACATTTCTGTCACTGCACTTTTCTATGAACCAGAATATTATGTTAAGCCTGTAGCATTAGTTTTTTATGTTGCCATAGCAGCCTTGCTCCTGCAGGGTTGTGACCTGTGATGATTACAGTACAAAGCTTATAGGGTCCCGAAACCCCCTTTGAAGATGAAAAGGCTTTGATGGTTTATATTTATGCAAATCTCTTAGATATGATTTACCCAACTGAGATTGAATGGGGAGATGATTAAAATTCCCCTTTCTTTTCACTTGAAATCCTTCAGCAAACGAATATTCTTTACATTTCAGATGTCATTTTTTGTCTTCACTGGTTTACCTGAGGTACTTTCATCAACCACAGAACTATGATGATTACAACTTAAATGTAGTGCATTTTGTACTCTAATCCTGCCTCTGAAAGCAAAAAAAAAGAGTAGTGTGCAAGAGCTATTGTATCTTTCCAGATGATAGATTTTGAAATTTGGGATACCCCACTGACAACCCAGTACGGGCTGTGAATTGGTGACAATTTTTCCAATCCTCGGTGTTCAAAGAGAAAAACCTGCTTTATTTATGGCACCCAAACTAAAACCCAAAGTATTAGGGAAAATCATATCATATAAAAGCTGAAGACAGAGCTTGTCAGTCTGAGAGTCTGATTCTTCGTTCGAGAATTACACCACCAGCATAATAAAATGGCAAAAGGATTTGTCCCTTGTAATTCCGGCCTTTTTGAATTCTGAATTATGAGACTTTATGTCATCTTATGTGTATTTAATAATAGTTCTGCTTAATTCAAATATGCTCCAGAAATTAAATGACTCCACTATGAGCGTTGGTGTTGCCTCAGTGTAAAATATACGTTAAAACAGCAAAGTACTGAAAGATTTTCATTTCTGTAAGTGTTGCTAGAATCCAGTATTGGACAAGTGCAATTGTTTTTACTTGTACATGTGTTGAATTAGGATGCCACCAATCAATAAATTAGATGAGAATGTTGAACTACTCGTAGGTTGTAGATCAACATGGATCCATGTGTTAATGATGTGAGATTTATAAAATCTATATGTAAATTTTATTTTAAAACATCTTTAAGTTATTTAATGTCTAGAAAAAATGTTTGAAATATAGCTTCATTTTCAGTATATTCTAAATATGTCTTGGGAATAAAATTGTACTAGTAGAAAATATAAAATGACTTAACTGAAATTAAGACATTGAAGTACAAATTATTTTCTCTCGTTATTCCATTTTTTTTTAATTGGAAGAAAACTTTTGTGTTTCTAGTTTGCAGACAGATTTGCAAAATACTCAAAGGGCCGGACATTAAAGGAACCAATGAATTTAATAACTTTCGTCGAGACAGCAGTAGGATTGCTGAATTTCAAGGTATCAGAAATATATTCAAATGAAATAATTTGTTTTCACAGTCAGTACTTTTTGCATGTTTAAGTTTTCTATTATCATAGTTCTTTAAAATTAAGACATTACAGTGAGTACAGTTAACGGTATGCCCTTTCATATAAACTCACTCCAGGCAATACAAATTCAAATAAATATTTAATCTTATTTACAAAGGATCATTCAGTGAAAATGTTGGTGTATGTAAAGCATGCAAGTAAGATTAATTTTAAGAATTAATTTAAGCAAAAGTACTGATTTATAAATTATTTTATGGGCAAACAACTTGCTTTATTTTAAGAACATTAAAAATAACAATGTGTGAAATTAACTAGAAACTCAATAAAGAACAGAAACATGCAATATTATACGGACCTCTGATACATTTAAATAGGTTATATTTAAATCATAAAGATAGCAGCTGGTTCTAAATATAATTCTCAAAATACGTACTAAATTATTTAACCTTTTGTTCATGTAAATTATTTGTAAGTTTACACAATGGTTATTGTGTTCTTTGATCACAAATATGCAATTTCCCAAACGAGTTCGTGATCAAATTCTTCTTGAAGTTTGCTAACCAAAATGTCACAAGAAACATAAGTGAATAAGTCCACAGTTTTGAATTGTGGAGGTTTATACTTGCTTGTACTTTACTTTTCATAAAAGCTTTGACAAGAAAAAAAAGCTAATGTAAAACCTTTTTTCTAAATTGAATGACATTTCTTTTTCCTAGTAAGCCAAAGATCTTGCAAATTGGAATTTTACATTTACTTAAGAAGTCAAGACAAAAAGGCTTTAACAGCCCTTCTTTCAGGATGAATGGTTGCTGACTCCTGTGATTTTGTAGTAAATGAAACTCAATTTGTAAGTTACCAGATGAACAGAATATCCTGTCGACATCAGAAATTTTAAAATGTTGTTTTTCTTGAAGGCTGGATGTGAAGAGGCACAGCACCTTGGCGACCGTGCGGGCTTCCAACTTGATGGAGTGGTATTTGGCTCAGATGATTTCTGTGCCAGCATAGGTGAGAAATAGCTCTTTACCTTAATGTGTCTATTGTCCCCTCCCGACACACTCTTTCTTTGTTGGTTATTTATTTTAAACAAAATAATAAAGAAGTGAGTTTATTTCGTCATCACTGAAATCAAGCTTCAATCCATTGTTCTTCTGTCTTTTTTTTTAAATGAATATAGTTAATTTATAATTTCAAAAACAAACTCATACAATATTTCACTCTTCCTAGTTCCAATTTCCAAGGGAACATTTTGTGTTAGAATTTGTTCAGTATTTAAATTATTAATTTAATTAACTGAAATTGGCAGTAGTCAAAAATGTGAAAAATAAAGCAACTATTAGCAACTACGAGAAATATTTTCATTAAGCCTTTCTCAACATTAACTATATTTTTAAGATTTTTATTGTAATTCATTTTGCATGTGATTATTTTAAAATATTAAATAGTTCTGTATTAGCTAGTGAGAAAAAAATCCATCTCACTTACAGGATGCAACAATTTTTACAACGACTTGTGAAATAATTTTCTTGCGGAAATAGATCAGTTACTCCAGCTATTTTTCTTCCACTATTTCCAGGTGCCACCAGAACTAAAGATGCTCAGGAGCTTGTTTACGCAAGGCAGAAGGTTGTTGTGACGGCAAAAGCATTTGGTCTCCAAGCCATAGATTTGGTCTATATTGACTACAAGGATGATGAGGGCCTTTGCAAGCAATCAAGAGAGGGTGCATTGATGGGGTTCACCGGTATGGTTTAGAACTAATCATGCTCTTCCTCTTAAAAAAAAATCCTTTTATGGTAATGGATAAAGTGTGTCTGTATGGTTCTTCAGAGATGACGTTTTACAAATATTTTTTGATAAGGAAGATTAACAGATGACATGTAATATTTACTTACCAGAGTTTGAGGTAGCTAATAAGTTTAAATGTAAACCTTCACATTTTAATGATTTAACATGAAATTATTATTTAATAAGAAATGTACATTAATGGATATTTTGAGAGGTACTTAAATTATTACAGGTTTTATCAATTTTACTACTCAACTAAAATTAAGCAAAATAAACTACTCATTTTTGAAAATTCCACTGTTCAGCTTTGTTACACAAGTGAGATTACAAACCAAACTGTGATTTCAGTTTTCCTAATTACTTTGGGTTGTCTTTTTTAAAATATATTTTAAGCAACCAACAAAAAATATTAACAAAGCACTATTTTATGCAATAATATTTAAAAATGTTAAATGGTTTCTGAGAGTAAAGGTCAGAGAACCACATGAAAACGATGAACCCTCAGCCTTAAGTTAAAATATGAAGTAAATCTGAAAACACGAGCAAAAAGCATCTGAGAGAGGATATAACTGTGAACCCCATTTGGAAACCCAATTGCTAATGTTCCACTTCTAGGAACAAATTAGAGAATCTTAGAATTAAAATTAAGCAAAATAAACTACCCAAGAGGGACTGCAGCCCATCAAGTCTGCTGTACATTTATTTTCTCTGTTTTTGTTTTGTTACTTTTCTCTTCCCATTTAATTTTGATGTGAACTCTCCCTGAAAAATGCATGTGAATATTCTTTAATAGCATATGCCAATGGCTTAAAGTTTGTAATTAATTTACTTACTGTACAGAAGCTTGTAGGCTTAGTCCTACACATTAAAACGAACTCATAAATATGAAATGACTGCTCGTGTTTTAGCAGTTTTGCCCCAGTCACAAACTAAAAATAAACCATAAAATCATTCTTTCAGCGTGATTCTGATGATCAATATCAACAACAGGACACGTTGAATGACTATGTAGCATGATGTACTTTTGTAGATGCCAATAATTGTGCATTAGCAATGTTTTCTTATTTTCACACTCTTTGCTCATGTTTGATATCTAGATTTTTTGGCAATACAAAATATCACCTCATTGCATTCAAAAGTGAGCACTTTCTTCATGAAAAGAATAACATTTTTGTGAATATGGTTTGATGTTTTATGGTGAATTTTTCACTTTTGAAAATTTTGAAGCTTATATAATTAAATCCAGAGAAACTAGTTTGAAGCAGGTTTCCAACAATGTTACCATGTTTATGATTACAATTGATTGCTACAATTCTGTGCTAAATTAGCAACATGATTTTTGACCATCATT
Organism: Hemiscyllium ocellatum; assembly: GCF_020745735.1. Classification (NCBI taxonomy): domain Eukaryota; kingdom Metazoa; phylum Chordata; class Chondrichthyes; order Orectolobiformes; family Hemiscylliidae; genus Hemiscyllium; species Hemiscyllium ocellatum. The sequence goes on along the minus strand of NC_083406.1, from coordinate 18,728,672 downwards.
ATGAATTTATGAGAGTTTTAAAAAGTGCCACTTATTTAAAACAACCTAACCAATACTTTGACCCAGTTATTCTAGATTCCCATAAAAAATACTTGTATGTTCCTTGTATATCTATAATTTCACTTTATATTAGTACTTATTTTGGTTAAATTACACATATGGCTGCTGCAAAGAATATTTTTGAGGGTTTGCAGAAACTGAAATATATTTGCTATTAATGGTCTGTTATTTGGATTGACCATTCAGATGGATGGTTTTGTAACTAGATACTTGAATGTTTTAAAGTCAGGTATTCACATATTGTGTTGCCACAAATCAATTTTGTATGGTATCATTTTGCAAGGTGCCCACTAAAAAAATGATTCTCTGCTTCAGTCAGTAGAATCTGGGATACGAACTAACAGAACCAAGCTTCAGTAACAACTTAATAATTTTGTGTATTTTCTCACTTTTTATTTGAGGCTGTGCAGTCAAATTAATTTCATTATCGATTGGATTAATGAAGAATTTAACAAAATAAGTCGACTTAAAGATTATTTAAGTCAATGATCAAAGTAATAATTTTGTTGAAAAGTATATTGTATGATTATCAAGTGCAGTACCCAGTGATTACTTTACTAACACTCAGATATACATTAAGCATCCAGTTAATTGCTTTTTAAAACGTCTCCCCATGATACACACATCATCATGCTCACCAAGCAATATATTCAAATTTTGATTTGGGAGGTAAAATAATCCGAATCTTGGAAATGTCCAGGATGTCCAGCTGCACTGTCCCATGGTCAGCAGGTTGGAAGCACTCTGTTGATTTTGGACACAGTTGATCCTGCCAGTTTTTTTTCCTCTCTGTTTACTTTCTCGAACTATGCGTGGAGTTAGAAGATCTCTGCTGCTGTTGCTGTGACCACTAGCAAAAAGAAGCTTGGTCAGTGAAATCAGGTAAGTTTGATTATCTAATCAAGATTATCACTCAAAATAGTGATTTGTTTCTTGATGCTTACAGGACCAAATCTATGAATTTGTATATCATATAATCTTCATCAAATATTTTTTATGCAATCAAATACACTAATCTTTAGCATAATATATTACTGTATATAAATGAAAAAATAAATCTTACTATCATATATGGATGTATATCCATAGGAAGTAATACATATTGATTATATTTGAAATTCTAGTAAATTCGCTTGGTTCTGAAATTCAACCAACATTGGTTTTTTTTGCGTTAAATTTTTATCAAAATTTATCAAATTTTGTCTTTTGCATGTATGTTGACACCAACTGGAACTCTCCAATTTAAGATATTAAATGTTTACATTTTAACTGAAATTCCAGGATTGTAACTGTGTTAGCCCACTCCTTTCATGAGGTGATCTTTGGAATGCGACAAAGTCACGGCTTAACCCAAGGGTCTTATGAAATGGTCATTTGAATGCACAGTGTACTCTAATCAAATATATTGAGCTACGTGATAAACATTAGGTGTGCAGCTCAGTAAATTACATGTGCAACAGTGAATTCAACACAGAATTTTAGAGGATGTAATTCCAGTCAAGAAAGAAATCTACCTGCCACATTTAGAGCAAGCTTTTCAATTTCACAATTGTCTGCCATGCTTTCTAATGCTTTTAGTTGTCAAATATGTATACAGATATTTCTTAACTGCAGAGCACAAAATAACAATGTTTATACTAATAAGTACAAATTGCACATTTCTGAAAATGTTAAGCTAAAGGTTAATTCTGTTGAATAACCTATTTATTCAACACCTTCGAGTAAAGTAGACACATTGAGCGAAGATGTACCTGTGCTGGCATATATAAAATAGAAACACATGCCCTTGGGGAGGATGATGGATGTGCCAAAATGCCACAGCTGGCCTGTGTAATGATGCATGCAAGATATTAGCCAAAACTTCAGAATTAATATATTTGCTGTGTTTTTTCTGAAAATATATCTTTGTGAGTCCCGTGGAAGAATAATAAATTCTAATGTGTTACCTGTGTTCAGGTAAACAAGTGATTCACCCCAGGCAGATTCCAATTGTACAAGAAGCGTTTTCACCAAGTCCTGAGAGAGTAAAGTGGGCTCGGGAACTGATTGAAGCTTTTGAAGAATATCAAAAACTGGGAAAGGTGAATGTTTGTACTTGCACCCTACATCCTTGTTTAATTATTTGAATAGTTTGGTTAATGACCAAATGAAGTTTTGCTATTTTTGCAACTGAATGTTAACATTAATCTCTGTATGAGAGCTAAATTCTTTAAATGGGATTAAAACATTTTGAGGCCCATTAGTGTGGCAAATAGAAGTAAATTAGTGATGTCGCATTGCTTTCCTAATTTATTGCATCATTGAATCGCATTGTGCTTCCTGCTCTGTGGGTTATTGTTGTATATATATTTCAGTGGTGATCCACAGTCTGCTCCCGCTTTGTCCCACTGATGCTCAGATTAAGGATAGCCTGGAGGAAGAATTTGTGGTAATCGCGGCGTTGTCAGTTAATTATCTTAGAAGAACCTTATGTTTCCATCCTACGATCTCTTCCATAGGAACTATTTAACACCAGATAATCTTCATCATCCACCACAACAGTTGCCCAAGCTTGGGATCTTCCTTTAGAAGATTTTCTTTGTCCGAAATCATGTTTGTCGGCTTGAAAGAAAATGTTACATTTTTGTTTCTTTATTTGCATGGCTAATCAATTCATAAATCTTGAAAAAAATACAGAAGCAAATCTTTACTATTAATTTACATTCTGTGAAATTTAAGCCTATGCAAAATAAAATGTGCTTGAATGCCAGATAATTATGTCCTTTTTTATTTGCAAGGTACATATTAAGAACTGCATGCCGCTATTAATTTTGAAGTATGATTGGGAAAATATTTGTAGGTTTAGATGAAGTTAATAATCGATTGTGTCAATTGTAAATAAACCGTGCCCAATCTTAACACCATACATAGAATGTATCTGTGTCTTTTTACCGAAATGCATCTTGAATTTGCATTTGCTGACTTGATAATATTTAATTTTCTTCGTTGATTGTGCAAGATAATACTCTAGCATTAATGTTTTCGGTCTTCAAGTACTTGACTTTGCAGTACTCCAAAGATAAGGGAAATCCGACAGTGAAATTGTCAATTCTCATTGTTCAGAGAAGCAAAAAGATTTTATTCTTCCTGTTCTTTCTCTTTATGCCAGGGAGCCTTCACTTTTCATGGGAGCATGATCGACATGCCATCTTTGAAGCAGGCACAGAACATCATTACACTGACCTCAACCATCAAAGAAACATGAAACCTCAAGAGGAGACAAGTTTTACCGTAGATCGCTTGGCAAATGCCATGGACAGCAATAAACAGCAATAGAGACTAGTTGCTTGTGGGAAGCATTATGGAGGTCACTGCAGAAACGGCAGTGATGTTTAATAATATGATAACCTAAGATCCATGCAGTTGTTATTTGAAAGAAAAGATTTTTTTGGATGCTGTGGTCTTGTGAGATTGTCTAGACCAAATTCTCTTCCTGAGTACAGTATTTGTACATAGCTAGCCCCCCCCCCCCCGTAACTTCATACTCTATGGTTAGGGACACGGTTAGACACAGACCTGCAGTAATTTTTTTTCTGATGCAACGATTAGAACCACCGTGCAGCAGGATTCGTCTGGGAGGACCCCTGTCAGTTTTTGTATCACATGAAAAAAACACTGCTGCAGGTCAGACATGTTGGTTGGTTAACAGGCTGGGGTACAAGCCTGTTTAACCAGAGGTTTGCCCAGTTTGAGGCAAAGTAAATAAGCATAATAATCACCCATTGTTACACAGTGCAGCAGAGCTCCTGTGCTGAAGGGTTAAGTACTGCAAAGGGCCAAAGTTTGTTCACTGCAGAACCCAAATTAAATTCACACTCCTGAGAAAAATTCCTTCAGGAACTGAGGGGCGTTCACAAATTAAAACTAAAAAATACTTCAGATTGCCTCATGGCCTATGCATCAGCTGATCTAGTTCCTCCAGAGGCTGTAGGATCTTCTTTAATTTTACAAAAGTAATACTAATTATTGGACATGTATAGTTTGATTTTGTAAAGTGTCAAATTTAATAATTTCTTTTAAATGTTCTAAAATTGGTTTGCTATCCTGTGGTTAATTCCATTTTGATTTTTTTTTAAAAAGGGCAATGATTAAAATATATTTGACATAATGATAACTGTTCTGGTCTCGTATTGTATCTACTGCTGCCAGCGGCTTATTGTTGTCTCTTTTTGAAGTAAGATTACGTCACAGCATCGTCGTTACTTGCAAATGTGAATACTGGAAATTCTTTTTAACTGTACAGTGACACAAGATGATCATCTGAATAAAATTAATGGTGCTTACAAAGTGAAATGTTTTTGATGTGTTTTACTTTAAGGTTTACCAGACACAGGGGCTTCTGTAAAATCAAGCTGAAGAACAGTCCAAAACAAATCTATATCTACAAATCAAACATGTAATCTGGATCTAGAGTTACATGTGGCTCCAAAAGGACTGGAAGTCATGGAGCGTTCAAAGTGCAAATAGCACTGCTGAACACTCAATCTTTGTCACTTTATACTGTAAATAATATTGAACAGGTGTTCCTGCATGGCACTATACAAAATCAGGCACTTTAGACATCATTATTATCTTGTGACTATCCATTTGCTGCTAACAGCCCAATTTCTCAAGCTTTTCTGGAGTGAACAGGTCATTTGAATCAGGATTGGATGCGTGTTTCCTTGCAGACATAAAACAATCACTTCTCCCTGGAGACACAAAACCGTGGACACATCTGCCCTCCCAGGTGGGCATAAAGATTCCACATCAGGGTGGAGCAGGGGTTCCTCCTATATCTCAACCAACACTTATACCTCAACCAACTAAAAACAGATTATTATGTCTTTATCAGATTGATGTTTTGCAAATTTACTTTTAGTAAATTGGCTCCCATGTTTCCTTGATTACAATATTGATCTCATTTAGAAAAGATACTTGATTGACTGTAAAGTACTTTGGTATGTCTTGAGTTCATTGACGGTGCTTTATAATTGCTGGTACTGTCTTCAAGTTTGAAACATGCTGGACTGAATTTTTCACAGCAGCCTATAATTTTATTTCATGTTTCAGTTAAAACATTGATCATGTTTATCAATGAAAATCAGCTAAGATTTACTAACTCTATTTAGCTGTTTGTAGATTTCCTGCCTCTCATAAACTATGAAAGTTGTTTTCTTAAATGGATAAATGTGCTTTTTCATTTTACAACATTTGCATTAAACCTTTAATTGTTCAAACTGTGGTATTTTCATAAGGTTACTAATCATTACAGCAATGATACAATACTGTCATTTTTAAAAATGACCTAATTTTATATTTGAATGAGTGCAAGGAATATTGTTTGCAATTGATTTTGCTAATATAATTTCCAGTGTATGCAAACAGTCATTTGGTAGCACAGAATTGTAGTATTTTTGAAAAGAGAGACGTCATCTTGCATTCTTCAGGACAAACGCAAGTTTACAATGATCATGGCAAAATTTATATAAGAGAAAAGGTGCTTTATTTTGGCAAGATTATTCTGATTTGTCAAGGCATTGCTATGGTAAGGTAGAGTTAGAGAAACTTTGATTTTTTTGGGGGGTGGAGATGGGATGGTGAAAGAGGTGGTGAAGTCTAAAGCAACAGGGCAAAGTCTTAAAATTTCCAGCCATGCTGTGCAGGAGTGAGGTCAGGAAGCATTTCCACAGTCAAAGGAAAGTGGAAATGTGGAACTGTTCTTGCCACACCGCAAAAAAATGCTTTGAAGATGTCTCAATTAAATGTGAAAATGAAGATGAATCGATTTTAGTTAAGGGTATTAAGGATAATAGAACCAATGCAAGTGGAGTCATGATACAAATTACCCATGACCTAGAACAAGCACAAGGGGTTGAATGGCCTACTTTTAAAAATATTCTCCTATTGAAAAGCATTTACTGTTAATCTAGGAAAATTGGATTAATCAGGACAATAGACTGAGAAGGCTGACACCAGAAGTAAGCAAGTATAACCATTGGTAGAGCCTGAGAGTTGAATTCATTAAAATTATGAAATTATTTCATAGACTAATGAAAGAGATAATCTCAGATATGAAGGAGACCAAAGCTAAGGTCATAAATATACAACAACCATTAGTGCATCCTTTAAGAAATTCAAGAAAAACTCTTTATCCTGAGAATTGTTAGAATGTGGAACTTCTTACTACATGGATCCATAGGATGAGTAGCACAAATGCATTTAAGAGGAAGATCCATAAACACGACGAAGAAAGGGTTAGATGGAAAATGCAGTGGTAGCCAATGTGAAAAATAAACACTGACTGAGAGCTGTTGGAATGAATGGCCTATTTCTGCCTATCAAATTCTTCCTAATGTCTTTACCGCATTATATATCCCAATTTAGTCAAGACTTGTAGGAATTCTAATTTAATTTGTCTGGTCCTAATCTTCACTTTGTGTCCACACATTCCAACAGTGGCCACATACCAATTCCATGCACAACAGATAAAATGGCGATATAGCTCCAAACTATAACTGTAAAATTATATAACGTACATTTGAAAGTTGACATGGAATACTATTATAATCTTTATACAGTTCACATTCAAATAAGAACCTTTATTTGGTGTACAGTTGGTATTGTGACAAGAGACTAATGAAATTTAAAGTGCGCAGTTTAAAATGTACCAAAAATTAACTCCATCTTTCACTGTCACACAGAGTGTGTATAAGTCTGCCTACATATCTGTCCCTGACCTCAACTGTATAGTGTTATTTATTGCATTCCCCAAACCTATTGACTTAGTGTTAGATGTAATTGTTTTACAGGACACTTGTACTATATCCTATTAAGTATTTGCTTGTCAAATGTCTTAATGGGGTCCATGAATTAGTAAATGTATCAGTGTTGTTGAGTTGTAAACCAATTCAGACTTGAAACCTCCTCAGTATTTTGTAATTTATAATCTTTTGATATGAAGAGCATATGTAACTGGATTATGCACAATGTGAGTAATAAAATAAGATGTATTAGGTGAAGTGTAAATGTATTATAATTACATATTCCGGTTCTAAATCTCCAAAAGAAACATGAAACCTAAATAACCCTATGGACTTAATAAAACCTACTTTCTATGTTTTTGCATAATATTTTCATTCATCTCAACGGGACATGCAGACAACATTTGTTTTACTCTGTTAATTCATGCCTAGGGCTTCCCCAACCAATGTCTTCATTGTTTCAAGGTCCTTTATTACAATCTTTGACAACATCATCTTCACAACAGAGAGAATTTTCCCAATTAAATAAATCGTTTCATTTAAATTAAAACCGACTGGAGTAATTTATTGATCTTTGGGGACAAGAGGGAAATGCATCAAATGTTGCCTGTCTAGCACTCATTAGCTTAATAAAGCATAGAGGAGGAGTGGCTATAGGGAGTGCTTGATGAATCCCAGGACCCTTTGGCTTTTTGTAAGGTTTATCTTTAGCAAAAGCCTGTAATGTTTTAATTTACAGTTGCTTATCTTCTAAAATGTAAATTTTCATGGCTCAAATAATTCATCGTTTGAGTAATCCAGATTAAGATGTTGTCAGATGCATTTCAGTCTCTACATTATCTAGTGGATCCCAGTCAGAAGGATTGAAGCAAATTGTCTCTGGACCTTTTGTGTAAAGGTGAAGAATATTATTCATTGGAGAAAGTTTTGAGCTAATAACTGGTTAAGTTTTCCTTCACAAGAAAACTATTACAGTTGTAATGTTTTCAGAGAGTTCATCCAAATCTCAGCTGCCCGTGTCCTATTCACTTGCATCGTATACAATTCATTCATCATCCCCTGTGCATACTGACCTACATTGGCTCCTGGGTGTCCCAACGCCTCGAATTTAAAATTCCTGTTCTTGTGCTTACATTGCTCCAGGATCTTGCATGTCTCTATTTCTGTAATCTCCTGCAGTTTTACAAGCTTCCGCAATCTCAGTGGTCCTCTAATTTTGAACCGCTGCCCATCTCTAATCTTTGGAACTCTCTCATTTTGCACCTCTCCAGTTTTAAGATATTCCGTGAGGTGTACCTGGCCTAAAATCTCTGGTGGTTTTATCTCATAATGCTTCTGTGTACCATCAAATCCCTACACTGCAGAAGGAGGCCATTTGGCCCATGAGTCTGCATCGACCATCCAAAGAGCATCCCATCCAGATCGTATCCCCATACTCCACATTTACCATAGCTCATCCACTTAGCCTACACATCCTGAACATTACGGACAATTTCAGTACAGACAATCCACTTAATCTGTATAAATTGGGACTGTGGGAAAAAACAGAGCAACAAGAGGAAACTCACTTAGAAAATGGATAAAGTGCAAACTCCATACAGACACCCAAGGCTGGAATTGAACCTGGGTCCAATTGGGTCAACACATCTAACCACTGAGCCACCATACTGCCCAAACAGATCAAACTCATCCCAAGGTGGGCTCCAACCACCAACCTTCCAATTAATAGCTGAGCGCGCTAATCAATGGCAACCTAGAGCTGAAGCACATTTATACAGATGTGGATTCCAAAGAAGAGTCTTTTGACTTGAAACATTCACTCAGTTTCTCTCTGCACAGATGCTAATAGACCTGCTGACTTTCTCCAGCATATTTCGTTTTTATTTCAGGTGCCAGATTTGATTCACTATTACTTCAACTCTCTTCCAAGTCCTGTTCACAAGCTATTTGATCAAGACCTGCATTGTAAATTTGTCTTTCAAATCCACTATCTGGTGCTACAGTAGACATGCCTCAATTGACACTAGGCTCCATGAATTAGGGAAACACATGCTTGTTCACTCTTGAATTACACATTGGCACCTGTTGAGGAGATGTGGCCATTGAATTAGGTTGTGGTATCTATTTACCAGACCCCTTCACCCCACTACTCAGAAACTGTGAACACTTAGCCTGTGAGAAAACACATGGATAAGAATTGTGGCTGATTGCAATCAGTAACTATGGCAAAAGACAGCAAGAAAGGTTAAAATTACAAAAAGCAGATAGGCTGAGTATTAAGTGTCTGTCGTAGAAGGTAAAATATCATAGAATTGGGAAAAAGCAGGAAAATGAAGTTGAACATTGTCAGATTAACCTTGATTTCAATGAACAGTGAAGCACACTTGATAGCTCGAACAGCCTACTTCTGCGCCTGTGTCGTCTGGTCTTACTATAGTGTTCTAATATTTAAATAATTGAATGGACTCCAATAAAACACAAGCAATAAAACTGAGAGGCAGATTGTTGTATCTCTTGTGGCCATACGTAATTTTTGTAACATTTTGGGTTTTGTAATTATATCATCATTTATGTTTAGTTTTTGTCGAGACTTACAGCTTTGAATGAAGTCAGCCTGCACCAGACCCCTACAAAATGCTATTAAATTATTCCCAGTCTTGCCTGCTCTTTCCCCACAGCCCTGCAGGTTTCCTGGGCTGAATTTTTTTTTTGTCTTGGTGTACTAATTTGCTTTTCCATGACTCATGATTGGACTGGTGTCAATACGTGTTGCAAATAGAACAGAAGGGCATGACAGGAACCATTTCACTAGGAAGCAGAACTCTGGAGAAATGTGAACAAAGTCCGATGTCTGAGTGGGGAAATGAACAACTGTGCAGGGTGCTGAAACAAATAGAATCAGGTGGAGGACATGAAATTCCCTCAAACTGCCTTCACCATTCATGTCGGTCATAGCTGGTCTTTATCTCAAATCCACCTTGCCTCTCTTTCATAATGCCGAACACACTTGCATCACAAAAAGGTAAATCGTATGATGAGTTGGCTGAGCTCAAATGGAGTTGAATACGAGGTGCAACAAATAGTTCAAACACCCCAGAGTGCTAGAGAGGAAGGAAGGGTTCACAAGAAGGGTCACTGGACCCAAACATTAACTCTGATTTCTCTCCACAGATGCTGCCAGATCTGTTCCATTTTTTTCCAGCAATTTCTGAATTTGTTTTTGTTTCTGATTTCCAGCATGTACAGTCAGACTCATAAAGTCATAGACGTTTGTAGCATGGAAACAGACCCTTCAGTGCAACTTGTCCATGCTGACCAGATATCCCAAACCAATTTAGTCCCACCTGCCAGCACCCGGCCCATCTCCCTCCAAACCCTTCCTATTCATATACCCATCCAGACGTCTTTTGAATGTTGCAATTGTACCAGCCTCCATCACTTCCTCTGGCAGCTCATTCCATACGTGTACCACCCTCTACATGAAAAAGTTGCCCCTAAGATCTCTTTATTTCTTTCCCCTCTCACGCAAAACTTATGCCCTCTAGGTTTGGACTCCCCTACCCCAGGGAAGAGACTTTGTCAATTTATCCTATCCATGCCCCTCATGATTTTATAAACCACTATACGGTCACCCCTCAGACTCCGATGCTCCAGGGAAAACAGCTCCAGCCTATTCAACCTTTCCCTATAGCTCAAATCCTCCAGCCCTGGCAACATCCTTGTAAATTGTATCTGAACCCTTCCAAGTTTCACAACATCTTTCTGATCGGAAGGAGACCCCAGAATTGCACACAATATTCCAACAGGTGTTCTTCTACACCTCTGCAATGTATTCACCAAAAACAGATACCCGCACAATTTCATCAACAGATGCCTAAGGGAAAGACAACGGTATGAGGACATGCCACAACCCAAAGGACTAGCCACACTACCATACATCAAGAGCATTTCCGAACTGACAGCCAGACTAACACCACACAAACCAACAGCCACTCTCAGACAACAACTCACCAGAACAAAGGACCCGATACCCAGCATAAGCAAGACCAATGTAGTGTACAAAATCCAATGCAAGGAACTGCACAAAACACTACATAGGACAAACAGGAAGACAGCTAACGACCCGCATCCATGAACACCAACTAGCCATGAAACAACACGACCAGCTATCCTTAGTAGCCACACATGCAGATGACAAGCAACATGCGTTCGACAGGGACAACACTACTATTATAGGACAAGTCAAACAGAGAACAGCCAGGGAATTCCTAGAGGCATGGCACTCATCCACAGATTCAATCAATAAGCACATTGACCTGGACCCAATATACCGACCACTGCAACGGACAGCTGGAACTGACAACCGGAAGCGGCAGAGACAAACCACTATAAATGCCGGAGGAAACATCACAGAAGCACTTTACAGGAGGCTTCCAAGCACTGAGGATGTCACCTAGACAGGGGATGAAACGTCTGCAACATAAATTGCATCCAAGTCATTTATATAAATGATGGAAGTAGAGGACCCAGCACCGATCCTTGTGGCACTCCATTGTTCACAGGCCTCCAGGCTGAAAAACAACCCTCCACCATTACCCTCTGTCTTCTACCTTTGAGCCAGTTCTGTATCCAAATGGCTAGTTCTCCCTGTATTCCATGAGATCTAACCTTGCTAAGCAGTCTCCCATGGGGAACCTTGTCAAAAGCCATACTGAATTCATAGAGATCACCTCTACTGCTCTTCCCTCATCAATCCTCTTTGTTACTTCTTTAAAAAATTCAATCAAGTTTGTGAGACATGATTTCCCACGCACAAAGCCATGTTGACTATCCCTAATCAGTCTTTGCCTTTCCAAATATATGTGCATCCTGTCCCTCAGGATTCCCTCCAACAACTTGCCCACCACCGTCAGGCTCACTCATCTATAGTTCCCTGCCTTGTCCTTACCACTCTTCTTAAACAGTGGTACCACCTTAGCCAATCTACAGTCTTCCAGTACCTCACCTGTGACTATCGCTGATACAAATATCTCAGCAAAAGCCCAGCAAACACTTCTGTAGCTTCTCACAAAGTTCTAGGGTACACCTGATGAGGTACTGGAGATTTATCCACGTTTATGTGTTTCAAGACATCCAGCATTTCCTCCTCTGTATTATGGGCATTTTTCAAGATGTCACCACCTAATTCCTTGCATTCTATATCTTCCATGTCCTTTTTCACAGTAAACACTGATGCAAAATACTTGTTTAGTATCTCTCCCATCTCCTGTGACTCCACACAAAGGCTACCTTGCTGATCTTTGAGGGGCCCAATTCTTTCCCTAGTTACTCTTTTGTCTTTAATGTATTTGTAAAAACCCTTTGGATTCTCCTTAACTCTATTTGGCAAAGCTTCTCATGTCCCCTTTTTGCCCTCCTGTTTTCCCTCAAGTATACTCCTATTGCCTTTATACTCTTCAAAGGATTCGTTCGATCTAACTTGTTTATACCTGACATATGCTTCCTTCTTTTTCTTAACCAAACCCTCAATCTCTGTAGTCATCCAGCATTCCCTATACCTACCAGGCTTCTCTTTCACCCTAACAGGAATGTACCATCTCTGGACTCTTGTTATGTCATTTCCGAAGGCTTCCAATTTTCCACCTGTCCTTTTACCTGTGAACATCTGTCCCCAATCAGCTTTTGAAAGTTCTTGCCTAATACTGTCAAAATTAGCCTTTCTCCAATTTAGAACTTCAATTTTTACATCTGGTCTATCCTTTTCCATCACTATTTCAAATCTAATAGAATTATGGTTGCTGGCCCCAAAGTGCTACCCCACTGACACCTCAGTCACCTGCCCTGTCTTATTTCCCAAGAGTAAGTCAAGTTTTGCACCTTCTCTAGTAGGTGCATCCACATGCTGAATCAGAAAATTTTCTTGTACACCCTTCACTAATTCAGCTTCATCTAAACCCTTAACACTATAGCAATCTTGATCTATGTTTAGAAAAATAAAATCCCCTACCATAACCATTCCGTTATTCTTACAGATAACTGAGATTTCCTTACAAATTTGTTTCTCAATTTCCCACTGACTATTATGGGGTCTATAATACAATCCCAATAAGGTGATCATCCCTTTCTTATTTCTCAGTTCCACCCAAATCACTTCCCTGCCTGCCCTGACTGTTTGACTCGCTTCTGTTCTCAATTGTACAAGTCTCAGATTGATCTCTTTCCTCACTATCTCATTTGGTTCCCCCCAGCCCCCCAACCTCCCAACCTCCCACCCCCACCTCACTAGTTTAAATCCTCCTGAGCAGCTCTAGGAAATCTCCCTGCCAGTATATTAGATCCCTTCCAATTTAGGTGCAATCCGTCCTTCTTGCACAGGTCTCTCTAACCCAGAAGAGATTCCAGTGATTCAAAAATGTGAATCCTTCTCCCATACACCAGCAGTTCTTTCAGCTCTTTGTGTGAAGAAAGAATGGTTAATGTTCTCATTTCTATGGTTAATGGTCTAAACCACAGTTCAATGGGTGGTACTGTTACCTCTGAATCAAAAGATTGTGAATTCAAATACTGTGCCAGGATCCAATCACAAAATCTAGGCTGACGTATCAATGCAATGATGTGGGGGTATTGTGTTGGATGAGACATTAAACTGTGACCCTATTTGACCCTTCAGGTGAATTTGAAATGTTCAGAACACTCTTTTGTAAAAGAGCAGAAATGTTTTGGCTAATACTTATATCCCAACCAGTAATTGAACTTGATTATTTGATCATCGTCACATCGTTTATGACAGTTTGCCGTGTGCAAATATATTGTTGTTTCCAACAATGAAACAATGGATACACTTCAAAAGTATTTATTTTACTGTAAGCAATAAGCATGCCCTGAAATCATGAAAGATATTTTCTAATTGCAAGTTATTTTCTTAATTTAGTTACTTATATTACAACTTGGGATTTTGGGACGGGGAATAGCAGATGTGAAATAAATAAGAAGTCTGAAAAATAATAAGTGTAAGGTGAATCAGCTCCAAGTTGGGAGATGGACTTGATGTTAGATAATATTAGAAAGAAAGGATCTCCTTTTTTGTAAGCACAAGTTTTTTTAGTATGTTTGCTCTCCTATTTCTAGTAATTTGGAAGCAGGTAATGCAATGTAGGAAAATGGAATGTTTCATGTGGTGCATGTTGTAAAATATTCCAGTGAAATTCCCAATTTTCTTAACTCCAACATTGGCGGCCAGGCCTTCACCTCTCTGGGCCTTAAGTTCTGGAATTCCATCCCTAAACTTTTCCATCTCTCACTCTTTCTCTCTCTGTCTCTCTCTCTCTTTTCAGTTACTCCTTCAAACCTACCTCTTTCCTTGCATCTCTTTGTGTAGATCTGTGAAACATATTGTTTCATAAAACTACAATGTAGTGCCTTCTGATTGTTTACTATTTAAAAGGTATTATATAAATGCAAGTTGTTGTGAAGAAGTATTAGATATTACACTGGTATTGATAATGTGAAATAAATGCTATATAATAAATATTTAAATAATATATGGTATCCATTCTGTTCCAAGAATCATGCTGATTTGATTTGTGACTAATATGGTAAAAATGATTGTACAAACCATAATGTAATGCAGCTGCCCTAATGTATACATATTTTTATTTATAGCCGTATATCCATAATTTGTGCAATTGTCTTTAAAAGTTGAAGTGGTCTGTGATGTACACGAAGTAGAGATAGCTATTAATGCAGGTCAATCTGATTAACAATAGCTGCCTGATATCAACAGTCATAAATGACAGGAAGATGCTTTACATCCTCTGACAATGTACAATTTGCAGGATGATTGTTTATCAAAAATATAGACTGGTATCTTTGACAGGTTCCAACTTGCTGAATATTTATAGAAAGAGCCTTGTAATGAAAGTTCTATGCTACAATCTTCCATACTCCAACTATAATCTGTATGCCTGCTACGGATTGAAAAATCTTTTTATTTAAAATAAAGACCTCTCTTCAGCTTTCAGTTTTGCTGTTTTATCACTCTCTCTCCATCAGTAACTGCAAAGTCTGAATGCCATTTTTTGATGAAGAGATAAGTCTTGATAGATTAAATAAGGAGATGCCATTTTCACTGGCAGGAGGGTTGGTAACCAGAGGACAGATTTAAGGTAATTGGCAAAAAAAAACCAGAGGGGAGATGAGGAGATTTTTTTTTCAGCAGCAAGTTGTTGTGATCTGGAATACACCGCCTGAAAGGATGCTGGAAGCAGATTCAATAGAAACTTTCAAAAGGGAATTAGATCTAGGCTTAAAAGGGAAACATTTTCAGGGATATGGAGAGAGAGCAGGAGAGTGGAACTAATTGGATAGCTCTTTCAAAGAACTGACATTGATTTGATGGGCCGAATATGATCTTCCTGTGCTGTGTGATTCTATGATTGTAGATGGATGTTTTAAGTGTAGCCTGTTAACTGGTTCAGTACAGTGACTGCCAATGCATCACCAATATGAAATGCTTTCTGCTTCACACTATGAAAACCTGCAATATCACAATAGTTCAGGATAACAGCCTAGATTGGCCATCTTGAGACAGACAATAAATGGGATCTTTCAGCATTAATCCCATCACATAAGCACAGAGCTTCCAATTAATAACAAGAACATATCATCAAACATTGCTCTCGGAGGAAATTCACGGACAGTCAACAAGACTGGAGTTTTAGCATGGATGCCTGATTTAGAAATTGATGTTTCATGTGCTATTTTCTATTATTCTCTGAGAAAAAAGGCATTCAGGGAAAAACACTAAAAATCAAAAATGGAAAGCATTAATTAGTAGTCACAGCCTACCCTAACTAACTGAAGAAGTAGGCGATGATAATGAGGATTAGTTTTCACAACATCAGGTTGACACAGTGTAGGTTGTAAATCCCAATAGGGAACAAAATACCGGTTTACAAAGAACATCTGTGTCCTATTGGACCTCCTGAACACTTTGACCTAGAACTTGCTCGAGTTGTGATGTTTCATTATCCTCAGCATTTCAGATCACTGTATGTTGCTGGAGATGAAAGATTCTGGGGACAATTGGTTGATGTTCCCTTAATTTTCCCTGCATTATGTATGGGTCTGTTTGTTGTGCCTGGACCACACCAGTGCACTTAGCAGGAATATTGCAATATGGGCCTCTGGAATCTTCTGAATTCTTTACCGAAGACAGATGTAGGAGTTGGGTCATTAGGCCCATTCAAGGTTGAGATAGACAGATTTTAATCAGGAATGGAATAGAAGGTTATGTAAAAAAGGCAAGAAAATTGGGCTAAGGATTACCAGATCAATCATGATTTCATTGAATGACAGAGCAGACTTGATTGGTCAAATCCCTATCTTTATTTTACTTGTCTTATGATATCATGGTTTTCATGGATTCAAACTACACAAAGGTGCGTCTTCCTCAGAATGTCATTTCTTTCAGTAAAATCAACATGATATTCTGATGGCTCAGTTGAGACCAGGAATATACTGTGTGGGACCAAATGTGCATCATGGTCCTATCTCCTGATTGCAACAGGTTGGAGACTAAGGAGTAACTGCTATCTCTCTATTCTTCAGGCTTATAGTCATAGAGACATCGAGTCATACAGCACAAAAACAGACCCTTCGATTCAAATGGTCCATGCCAAAAATAATCCCACGCTAAACTAGTCACATCTGCCTACTCCGAGCCCATATCCCTCAAATTTATTCCTATTCATGTACTTACCTAAATGTCATTTAAGTGCTGTAATTGTATTAGAATTAACGATTGGAGAAGGTACAAATGATATTGAAATCTTTGGGTTTAGTGCAGTAACCAGACTCCAGAATATTCCACTAAACTAACAATCTGCAAGAATCTATTGCTGTTTGTGGAACAGCTTTGTGGCAAGTCAATTTTTGCTGTAATCCTTCCATGCTGACCTCACAAAGGATTGTAATAGCCTTCTGTCAGTCACCTGATCATCACTGAGTTGGCTGTTGGCCAACAAGTAGGCTCCCTCTTCATTGGGTGATTTTGTTCAAGGGAAGAACACATATTCATTTTTCAATCAATACCCCAGCATGTGTAACATTTTACAAGTAATGCAAAATTGTCAATACTCCAAATTGATTTACATCAGGTATATTGTCTGAAATATCCCATTTATGGGGCAGATATAATTATGGACATCTCAAAGTGAAAGGTTTCTCTTTTATCTGAACATGGGGTTAGAGGAACGATTATCTCCAATTCTCTCTCCATTGAGACCCTTGAATCTTACTTTTGGAATGACCCCTTGACCTCCTTCCTTAGATACAACTCACACCTTTGCATTAATTGATAACCTTGATTGTGATGTAATTCAATTTATACAGCAACCTGTATTTACGTATTCTATAAGGTAATATAAAACAACAACAAATAGCAAATGGGTAGGATGGTAAGAGGGGTCAAGATTAGAATAGTGCTGGAAAAGCACAGCAGGTCAGGCAGCATCCGAGGAGCAGGAAAATCGGGCAAAAGCCCTTCATTAGGAATGATAAAAGGGGTTAAAAACAATGACTGCAGATGCTGGAAACCAGATTTTAGATTGGAGTGGTGCTGGAAAAGCACAGCAGGTCAGGCAGCATCCGAGGAGCAGGAAAATCGATGTTTCAGGCAAAAGCCCTTCATCTGGAAGGGTGTCTAGAATGAATAGAGAGAGACAGCGGTGGGGGAATTGGTTCTAGAGTTGAAGGCCCAATCAACTGAAGACCAGGATGACACGGCTGTGGAATGAGGGAAACTGGGATGAACAAGAGGCCAGAACTCGAGAGATCCCAGAGGGTGACCGGCTGAAGGAGGTGGCATCGAAACAGGAGTGTGCAGAGGCCATGGAGGGATTGGCATCTTAGAACGCTTATTGCGGGATTTGCCATTTTTCTACCTGCCTGATTTCGATTGACACATGACAACCGATTTGAAAAGGATGCAGTCTGTCTTGGGGCGAGTAAATTGGGCAGCAACATCGGAATTTGGCCTGCTTTTGAAATGGTGTGGAAATTGGGCGATGAATTTTAAACCATGCAGTTTAATCGGTTTGACTGTATTCCGTGTTGGGGGGTGGGGAGGGGTGAAGAAAAAAAAGTGTTCTTTGTTGGTTTTAATGTGTCGGAAAGTTTCAGATCCTGTAATAAGGAGGGGCGCTGGGCCAGGGGAGACACTGGCTGGACCAGATGCCTAAACGTCTTATTATCCCTTGAGAGAAGTGTAAATTTGCCTGTACTGTTCCTGCCTCTTCTTGAAGAGACAAAAGTATTGAGTGCCATAGTGAAGGGTTCGAGCTGTTTTCAGTTCCCTTTTTTTAACCCTTCTTTCTTTCCTGTCTGTGTTAGAAAGGCAATTAATGAAACAAAACGGATTATAAGATTAGCTGTGGGACTTTGTGCATATTAATGACCCTGAAGTGCAAATAATGCATTTGTAATTGTAGTTCTTATGCACCAGAATGGAGCACACAGCTTTATACCAATGGGACCTCCTGCCGGGTATTTTACAGCGGAACTCGGGAGGCAAGTGGGGGGAAAAAAGCAATTACCAGTTCTCCAGATTTAAATCTTTAAACCTCTGTCAATTGTTGTAGCTCCGACTGCCAAGAAAGGAGGGAAATTAAAGTAGAATAGCCTATAGATTGGGAGGAGGTTGAATCTTGCACACACACGGTTATGAGCCCGAAGATTATATTTATTTCAATAATGCCATCCTTTTTTGTGGAGGGAACGGGGGTTGCTTTTAATTGCTGATCTGGCGCTTTTGTTTCATTAATTCTACCGTAGGAAATTGGAAACCGAACGAATTTCAGACGTCCAACTCCTACTTTCCAACCCTGTCAAGTGTTTATGAAGGAATACTTGAAATGATCCATGTCATTAAAACAAAATCAGGTGTTAGCTTGAGCATGGCAGGGTCAGAACGACTGATCTCTTCCCTGGTCTAGTAAAGTTCAGAATTTTACGTAACAATTTTGTTTCAAAATAAAGCAAACGCAGGGCTTGCATTTCTGATCGGGGAGAAAATCCACTTCTGCATCAGCTGGGGTTAGAAACTAGCAGGTGCAGGAAATATTGAAGCAGGGAGCTTTTGTTTTGACGTTGTTATACTGTTAGGAAAATGAAAAGTGTAGAGGGAAGGGGGAACTATTGTTAGAAAGTTCTCTGGGAGGCAATTTGTGAAATTGAAATTTCCAGTTACTGTCAAACTGATGTCTGTTAAAATGCAGTAGGATAGAACTGGCGCTGACCGAGCTTGACTCAGTTCACTCAGTTATCGAATTTTATTAGCACAGGGGGAGAGGCTTCTCTTTGGTAGATTAATTCACTGGGATGTTCTAAACCCTCAACATTTTTGTGCAAGTTGACTCCAATATTCATATGCGGTTTTATTTATAAAACAACCCGAATTTGCCGTCGCGTTGGGTTGGGTTAGGATCGTTAATATTTATCCGGGAATATTTAGACTTGCCATGTTAGTTCACAAAAGTCGCTGAAGACTAGCAAGGTGTATTTAAGAACGGCTGTGCTTGTCATAAAGAATTATTTCACAAAATTTTCAAGGGGGGGGGGGGAAGATGTCGCTCCTTGGCACTCTTTCAACCCTCATTTCCTTCTTGAACACCAGGAATATAATCCTTCCAACAAGCATTTCGGATAGAATTGCTGTCTCATAATCAACCTCAATATTACCGTTATAGGCTACCCGTTCCCTTTTGTATTAAAAGATGTGCATAACCCGGTGAGTTGCCTAAACAGTCACATTTATACTGCCTGGAAGAAGTTTCCTATTTTCGATTTTTTAAAAAAAATTATTTGAAATCAAATTTGAACACACAACTGACGGTAGAGTGGTTAATTCAGCGCACCCTGTCCTGTTTGAAGCATCAAATTAGAGTTCAGACCATCATCTCCGCAAGCCCCGCAAAAAACTAACTAAAATATGTTTGCAAATCCGCGCTCTCTAATAGTAGAAACGAAACATTAACTTTTGCAGCTCGGAATGATTTGCTAAGTTAACGGGAATCCTGTTTCGTTATTCGTTATGTTGCCTTTTTGAAAAATGTTTGCATCACCCCATTAACTCTCCACGCTGAAAAATAGCAATTTGAAATAAAGTGGAAAATATTTATCCGATGAATCGTTCGAATTCGTAAAATTGAGACGGTGGAAATTTTCAACCGTGCGTTGATCAGCCCGTTACAAATAAAAACCGCTGATCTGTTATCTACATTTCAAATAATTTCGCTTTAAAACATCTGAACGGATTTTGAGGTCCCTCATCCGATAATGTCTTGATTATAATCTTGTGAAAAAGAATCGAAACCGGAAACCAGCAAACGTCTCACTGTCAATTTCACTTGTATCTAAGGTTTTTGGGAGTTGCTGTTTCTCTGCATTTTGCACATTATTTCCCGCTCGGTCCGGGGAGAGAAATTAAGTGAAAAAGCGTTGAGATTTTAGCAGGACAGGGTTTGTCTTGACGTTAGACAGCCCAACCTTTTTTCGATGCTGCTGGAGTTGAGTTTAGGAGGTGGGGAGTGGGTGGGTTGAGCTGGGTGGGGGGGTGGTGGTGTGTGGTGGTTAGAGAGAAGGTGGTGAGAGATGGCTGGGGGTGTTGGAGACCGATGGATATGCCTGGTGCAAAAGATGTGTTGAAAAGCCGAACACATCAGGAGCTCGGGGTCTTTTTTTTAACAGGAAGGATAAAGCCGATGTGGCAGAGGTATTCCAGCCTCACGTTTTTTGTTAGCAGAGCCGTGTTCTTTCCGCTGTAGTGAGCACATATAACAGAGCAAACATGTGTGGCTTGTATTGCAGTCAAAATAAATGAAAGAGACAAGTCTTCAAAGACTTAGCCCCAAATCACCATAATCTACAGACTAGTAACAAGCAAACGGAAAGATTCCAACTTTTGGGTCGAGTCTAAATGGTTAACAGTTATGAATTCTATACAAGTTGCAACAATCGTCCGTTCCTCTCTTTAGAACCGGCGCCGTTTGTTTAATACATAAGAAACATCTTTCCTAGTTGTGAGATCTCGCCGGTCTGAAGTGATAAAACTGCGGCAGCAAACTGATATAAAAAAGGAGCCGACATTAAACCAAAGAAATAAAAGGTACACAACAACCGCCCCCCCCCCCAAAGAAATGTGACATCGCTGTTAACTTTTAGCCCAACACTAGTGCAACTTTCTCAACTCAATGTCAATTCCACTGTCGCTAAAGGAAGATGTCGCTGTCTATTTTGCTGAAAGATAATCCTCTTTATCTAACAGCTAGTTATTAAGTTTGAAGTGTGTGGATGGGAGTACCGTGGTCCAACTCTGTTCTGGCCCGGGTTAATGGTTCTGACTCCTTTTTTTCTCCTTTCTGTGTTTAATAGTGACAGATCAAAGGCTTTACTGTCTCCCAATGGACCCCACTAAGGCCGCTCTATCCTTTGTCTGCTGTTGCTAGGATGCGGGTCTACAAGGGAAAAGTGTCACGGCATGTTAATCAGACGCGTTACAGTGTGACAATTGTCTCTCCAACTTTTTTTTTCAATTTTCTGCGATATTTCCAAAACCCATGCACCTGCGACTGCTGTGTGTGAGCTCCGGCAACTTCTTTTTTAAAAAAACTAACATTGTCTTGTCTCCAGTCCCAAAAAGATAGGGACGAAAATAAAATATAAACAGTCTATATGAAAACACAGACACACACACACACACATACACTCACACACACACTCCCACACACACACTCACTCACACTCACACACACACACATACACTCACACACACACTCCCACACACACACTCACACACTCTCACACACACATACACTCACACACACACACACATACACTCACTCACACACACACTCCCACACACATACTCACACACATACATACACACACACATACACACTCACTCGCATACACACACACACACACTCACTCACACACACATACACTCACTCACACACACACTCCCACACACACACTCACACACACATACACACACACACACATACACACTCACTCGCATACACACACACACATACCCACTCACACACACACACATACACACTCACTCACACACACACATACACACGCTCACACACACGCATTCACACACACTCACTCACATACACACATTCACGCAGACACACAGAGTAAACTAAAACCATTGTTTCGCAAAACATTTCACGAGTTCCTCTCAACTGAAATATTGATTATTATTAACATTTAAAAGCCGGAGTTACTGATATTCAGAAAAGGGTGTAAACGAAAATTTTCTAAAAATACAACTGTTCTTCATTTTACAAATTCACAAAAGAAAATCCTTTCTGATTGATATAAAAAAGCGAATAGTTACAAAGGTATGGGGTATTGTAAACCTCAGACATTTTTAAACGTAACCGATCGTTTAATTCAATCTAAATGTGTTTGAGATTGTGGTGAACAGTGGTCTCCACATCAATATTACTGCACAACGAACGAAAACTTTCAGGATTGCTATCAGTTGGACTTCATTGATTAAAGTAAACCCCTCGGATCTACACAGCCGCTCAGGGTTTTACATGTACAACTGACACACATGTCTGTACTATACAGTGGGTCACAGAGACGTACAGCACAGAAACAGACCCTTCGGTCCAACTTGTCCATGCCGACCAGATATCCTAAACTAATCTAGTTCCATTTGCCAGCGTTTGACACATATCCCTCTCAACCCTTCCTAGTCAGATACCTTTAAAATCTTATAATTTTTCCAGCTTCCACCACTTCCTCTGCAACTTGTCCACATTTTCAATTTTAAAAATATATTATCAAAATCAAACCCGCGTTATTACAGCAATACTGAGAATCTATCTCCTGTAGTTTAACCTCAGTTCTTATCCTGTGTTGACAGGAAACGTTGCTCCCCTCCACAAACCACATGGAACAAAATTTGAGTAAAGTTTTTTGTTTAAAATCGCTGAGACTTATTGTTTATAAATGCGCGGCTTCGTCATTTAATTGGTTCACTTTAACTGTAATTCACATACTACAGGGACAGAAGAAAACATTGCCAGGAATAACAACGCAAGTTGAAGTTTGATTCGGTGATCAAGTGAAACAGACAACTGTAACAAGAATACAGCTACCAGCTCTCTATTTATCTGCGTCGTCTCTTTAAAGTTGGATGAGTCACTATTGTGTTCTGTTCCCTTTTGTATATGGCGGAAGTGTTTCAGATAACTGCGCTCATTGAATTATGCGATGAGAATGATACTGTAAATTAGACTGAGATGCTGCCTTTCCCTGCTGACGATTAGACCATTAATGAAAGAAATTCCGAAACACGTATATTTCATGTCCGGTTTCACAAATAAAACATAATGGGTTGTCAAAATGAATTTTTCGATCGTTCGAAATTCCAAACCAACACAGGTGAACTGTCTTGTTTAAAATGACATTACCTCCTTTCCAGTCCTATTCTTAAACAGGTTCTTGGAACATTCTCTGTTTTGTTTCAGAATAGAAAATGGAATTAGCCCTAAAAATGGGGAATTTCTGACAACTAAAATCAAGATTAACTTTTTTTGAGACATTGCCTGTGGAAAATTAATTCATGCAAATTATTTTTCTATGTACTGTATAACATTTCGCCTCAGGAAGAGATAACGGCAAATTCCGGGCGAAACTTACCTTGTTTCAAATTCAAAGAATTTCAGTCCTTCTGCCTGTGTTCTTGTTTGCAAACTGTTTTCACAAGGGGACGATAACGCATATGTTTTTATCGTTATCCTCCTCTGAGGTTCCTCTGTTCATATTTTTAGAGAAGTCTGGGGAGATACTGCTCCAGTTTTTGTTGGAAGCACCGAATCTTCCAATTAGTTCTTGCTCTGTTTTATGTAACCTTATGGATATTGCCCTGTAAAAAGTAGAGGTGTACATTGCTATCTGCAAAATGCAAAAGATGTCAAACATTTTACAGTTAATTATGACAGTTTTGCCGATGTTTGAAATTTAGATAAAAATGACATTCAATTATTAGTGTTGCTTCGTTCATTAAAATATCCATCCAAGCTTAAACGGAAATGTTATCTTGATATGAAATGTTGGCTGAGCTAATTTTTTAGGAGAAAGTGAGGACTGCAGATGCTGGAGCTAATTTTGTGTTTAGCCTGAGTTTATAGTTAGTGTTGATTCAGAGTTTGGTATATTCCTATAATGATGTTTCGGTGTTTGGAGTGTTTTGTGTAGTGATGTTTCGGTGTTTCAGTGTTTTGTGTAGTGATGTTTCGGTGTTTGAAGGGTTTTGTGTAGTGATGTTTCAGTGTTTGGAGTGTTTTGTGTAGCGATGTTTCAGTGTTTGGAGTGTTTCGTGTCGTGATGTTCCGGTGTTTGGAGTGTTTTGAGAGTGAGGTTTCGGTTTTTGGAGTGTTTTGTGTAGTGATGTTTCAGTGTTTCAGTGTTTTGTGTAGTGATGTTTCAGTGTTTGGAGTGTTTTGTGTAGTGATGTTTCGGTGTTTCAGTGTTTTGTGTAGTGATGTTTCAGTGTTTGGAGTGTTTTGTGTAGTAATGTTTCAGTGTTTGGAGTGTTTTGTGTAGTGATGTTTCGGTGTTTGGAGTGTTTTGTGTAGTGATGTTTTGGTGTTTCAGTGTTTTGTGTCGTGATGTTTCGGTGTTTGGAGTGTTTCGTGTCGTGATGTTTCAGTGTTTGGAGTGTTTTGTGTAGTGACGTTTCAGTGTTTCAGTGTTTTGTGTAGTGATGTTTCGGTGTTTCAGTGTTTTGTGTAGTGATGTTTCAGTGTTTGGAGTGTTTTGCGTCGTGACGTTTCAGTGTTTCAGTGTTTTGTGTCGTGATGTTTCAGTGTTTGGAGTGTTTCGTGTCGTGATGTTTCAGTGTTTGGAGTGTTTTGTGTAGTGATGTTTCGGTGTTTCAGTGTTTTGTGTAGTGATGTTTCGGTGTTTCAGTGTTTTGTGTCGTGATGTTTCGGTGTTTGGAATGTTTTGTGTCGTGATGTTTCGGTGTTTGGAGTGTTTTGTGTCGTGATGTTTCGGTGTTTGGAATGTTTTGTGTCGTGATGTTTCGGTGTTTGGAGTGTTTTGTGTCGTGATGTTTCGGTGTTTGGAGTGTTTTGTGTCGTGATGTTTCGGTGTTTGGAGTGTTTTGTGTCGTGATGTTTCGGTGTTTGGAGTGTTTTGTGTCGTGATGTTTCAGTGTTTGGAGTGTTTTGTGTCGTGATGTTTCGGTGTTTGGAGTGTTTTGTGTAGTGATGTTTCGGTGTTTGGAGTGTTTTGTGTAGTGATGTTTCGGTGTTTGGAGTGTTTTGTGTAGTGATGTTTCGGTGTTTCAGTGTTTTGTGTAATGATGTTTCGGTGTTTCAGTGTTTTGTGCAGTGATGTTTCGGTGTTTGGAGTGTTTCGTGTCGTGATGTTTCGGTGTTTGGAGTGTTTTGTGTAGTGATGTTTCGGTGTTTCAGTGTTTTGTGTCGTGATGTTTCAGTGTTTGGAGTGTTTTGTGTAGTGATGTTTCGGTGTTTCAGTGTTTTGTGTCGTGATGTTTCGGTGTTTGGAGTGTTTTGTGTAGTGATGTTTCGGTGTTTGGAGTGTTTTGTGTAGTGATGTTTCGGTGTTTCAGTGTTTTGTGCAGTGATGTTTCGGTGTTTGGAGTGTTTTGTGTAGTGATGTTTCGGTGTTTCAGTGTTTTGTGTCGTGATGTTTCAGTGTTTGGAGTGTTTTGTGTAGTGATGTTTCGGTGTTTCAGTGTTTTGTGTCGTGATGTTTCAGTGTTTGGAGTGTTTTGTGTAGTGATGTTTCGGTGTTTCAGTGTTTTGTGTAATGATGTTTCGGTGTTTCAGTGTTTTGTGCAGTGATGTTTCGGTGTTTGGAGTGTTTTGTGTAGTGATGTTTCGGTGTTTCAGTGTTTTGTGCAGTGATGTTTCGGTGTTTGGAGTGTTTTGTGTCGTGATGTTTCGGTGTTTGGAGTGTTTTGTGTAGTGATGTTTCGGTGTTTCAGTGTTTTGTGTAGTGATGTTTCGGTGTTTGGAGTGTTTTGTGTAGTGATGTTTCGGTGTTTGGAGTGTTTTGTGTAGTGATGTTTCGGTGTTTGGAGTGTTTTGTGTAGTGATGTTTCGGTGTTTCAGTGTTTTGTGTAGTGATGTTTCAGTGTTTGGAGTGTTTCGTGTCGTGATGTTTCGGTGTTTGGAGTGTTTTGTGTAGTGATGTTTCGGTGTTTGGAGTGTTTTGTGTAGTGATGTTTCGGTGTTTCAAGTGTTCTGTGTAGCGATGTTTCCCTGTGATGGTTCAGCATGCGGTGTGTTCCTGTGATGGTTCAGTGTGCGATGTATTCCTGTGATGATTCAGTGTGTGGTATGTTCCTGCGATGATTCAGTGTGTGGCGTGTTCCTGTGATGGTTCAGTATGCAGTGTGTTCCTGTGATGGTTCAGTGTGTGATGTGTTCTTGTGATGGCTCACTGTGTATCGTGTTCCGGTGATGGTTCAGTGTGTGATGTGTTCTTGTGATGGTTCAGTGTGCGGTGTGTTCCTGTGATGGTTCAGTGTGCGGTGTGTTCCTGTGATGGTTCAGTATGCAGTGTGTTCCTGTGATGGTTCAGTGTGTGATGTGTTCCTGTGATGGCTCACTGTGTATCATGTTCCGGTGATGGATCAGTGTGTGATGTGTTCTTGTGATGGTTCAGTGTGTGGTGTGTTCCTGTGATGGTTCAGTGTGTGGTATGCTCCTGTGATGATTCTGTGTGTGGCGTGTTCCGGTGATGGTTCAGTGTGTGGCGTGTTCCTGTGATGGTTCTGTATGCAGTGTGTTCCTGTGATGGTTCAGTGTGCGGTGTGTTCCTGTGATGGTTCAGTGTGTGGTGTGTTCCTGTGATGGTTCAGTATGCAGTGTGTTCCTGTGATGGTTCAGTGTGTGAAGTGTTCCTGTGATGGCTCAATGTGTAACGTGTTCCGGTGATGGTTCAGTCTGTGATGTGTTCTTGTGATGGTTCAGTGTGTGGTGTGTTCTTGTGATGGTTCACTGTGTGGTGTGTTCCTGCGATGATTCAGTGTGTGGTGCGTTCCTGTGATGGTTCAGTGTGTGGTTTGTTCCTGGGATGGTTCATGTGCGGTGTGTTCCTGTGATGGTTCAGTGTGTGGCGTGTTCCTGTGATGGTTCAGTGTGTGATGTGTGCCTGTGATGGTTCAGTGTGTGGTGTGTTCCTGTGATGGTTCAGTGTGTGGTGTTTTCCTGTGATGGGTTAGAGTGTGGTATGTTCCTGGGAAGCTTCATGTGCGGTGTGCTCCTGTGATTGTTCAGTGTGCAGTGCGTTCGTGTGATGGTTCAGTGTGTGGTGTGTTCCTGTAATGGTTCAGTGTGTGGTATGTTCCTGGGATGGTTCTTGTGCGGTGTGTTCCTGTGATGGTTCAGTGTGTGGTGTGTTCTTGCCATGTTTCTGTGTTCGGTGTGTTCCTGTGATGGTTCAGTGTGTGGTGTGTTCCTGCGATGATTCAGTGTGCAGTGTGTTCCTGTGATGGTTCAGTGCGTGATGTGTTCCTGTAATGGTTCAGTGTGTAACGTGTTCCTGTGATGGTTCAGTGTGTGGTGTGTTCCTGTGATGGTTCAGAGTGTGGCGTGTTCCTGTGATGGTTCAGTGTGTGGTTATTTCTGGGATGGTTCAGTGTGTGGTGTATTCCTGTGATGGTTGAGTGTGCGGTGTGTTTCTGTGATGGTCAGAGTGTGGCGTGTTCTTGTGATGGTTCAGTGTGCAGTGTGTTTCTGTGATATTCAGAGTGTGACGTGATCCTGTGATAGTTCAGTGTGTGGCATGTTCCTGTGATGGTTCAGTGTGTGATGTGTTCCAGTGATGGTTCAGTGTGTGGTGTGTTCCTGTGATGGTTCAGTGTGTGGTGTGTTCCTGTGATGGTTCAGTGTGTGGTGTCTTCCAGTGATGGTTCAGTGTGTGGTTTGTTTCCGGGATGGTTCAGTGTGTGGTGTGTTTCTGGGATGGTTCAGTCTGTGGTGTGTTCCTGTGATGGTTCAGTATGCAGTGTGTTCCTGTGATGGTTCAGTGTGTGATGTGTGCCTGTGATGTTTCAGTGTGTGATGTGTTCCTGTGATGGTTCAGTGTGTGGTGTTTTCCTGTGATGGGTTAGAGTGTGGTATGTTCCTGGGAAGCTTCATGTGCGGTGTGTTCCTGTGATTGTTCAGTGTGCAGTGCGTTCCTGTGATGGTTCAGTGTGTGGTGTGTTCCTGTGATGTTTCAGTGTGCAGTGTGTTCCTGTGATGGTTCAATGTGTGATGTGTTCCTGTGATGGTTCAGTGAGTGGTGTCTTCCTGTGATGGTTCAGTGTATGGTATGTTCCTGGGATGGTTCTTGTGCGGTGTGTTCCTGTGATGGTTCAGTGTGTGGTGTGTTCTTGTGATGTTTCAGTGTTCGGTGTGTTCCTGTGATGGTTCAGTATGCAGTGTGTTCCTGTGATGGTTCAGTGTGTGGCGCATTCCTGTGATGGTTCAGTGTGTGGCGTGTTCTTGTGATGGTTCAGTGTGTGGTGTGCTCCTCCGATGATTCAGTGTGTGCTGTGTTCCTGTGATGGTTCAGTGTGTGGTGCGTTCCTGTGATGATTCAGAGTGTGGCGTGTTCCTGTGATGATTCAGTGTGCGGTGTGTTCCTGTGATGGTTCAGTGTGTGGTGCGTTCCTGTGATGGTTCAGAGTGTGGCGTGTTCCTGTGATGGTTCTGTGTGTGGTGTGTTCCTTTGATGGTTCAGTGTTTGGCGTGTTCCTGTGATGGTTCAGAGTGTGGCGTGTTCCTGTGATGGTTCTGTGTGTGGTGTGTTCCTTTGATGGTTCAGTGTTTGGCGTGTTCCTGTGATGGTTCAGTGTGTGATGTGTTCCTGTGATGGTTCAGTGTGTGGTGTGTTCCTGTGATGGTTCATGTGCGGTGTGTTCCTGTGATGGTTCAGTGTGTGGTGTGTTCCTGTGATGGGTCAGAGTGTGGTGTGTTCCTGTGATGGTTCAGTGTGTGGCATGTTCCTGTGATGGTTCAGTATGCAGTGTGTTCCTGTGATGGTTCATGTGCGGTGTGTTCCTTTGATGGTTCAGTGTGTGGTGTGTTCCTGTGATGGTTCAGTGTGTGGTGTGTTCCTGTGATGGTTCAGTATGCAGTGTGTTCATGTGATGGTTCAGTGTGTAACGTGTTCTGGTGATGGTTCAGTGTGTGATGTGTTCTTGTGATGGTTCTGTGTGTGGTGTGTTCCTTTGATGGTTCAGTGTTTGGCGTGGTCCTGTGATGGTTCAGTGTGTGGTGTGTTCCTGTGATGGTTCAGTGTGTGATGTGTTCCTGTGATGGTTCAGTGAGTGGTGTGTTCCTGTGATGGTTCATGTGCGGTGTGTTCCTGTGATGGTTCAGTGTGTGGTGTGTTCCTGTGATGGGTCAGAGTGTGGTGTGTTCCTGTGATGGTTCAGTGTGTGGCATGTTCCTGTGATGGTTCAGTGTGCAGTGTGTTCCTGTGGTGGTTCAGTGTACAGTGTGTTTCTGTGATGTTCAGAGTGTGGTGTGTTCCTGGGATGGTTCATGTGCGGTGTGTTACTGTGATGGCTCAGTGTGTGGCGTGTTCCTGTGATGGTCCAGTGTGTAATGTGCTCCTGTGATGTTTCAGTGTGCGGTGTATTCCTGTGATGGTTCAGTTTGTGGTGTGTTCCTGTGATGGTGCAGTGTGTGCTGTATTTCTGTGATGGTTCAATGTGTGGTGTGTTCCGGTGATGGTTTTGTATGCGACGTGTTCCTGTGATAGTTCAGTGTGTGATGTGTTCCTGTGGTGGTTCAGTGTGAGGTGTTCCTGTGATGGTTCAGTGTGTGGTGTGTTCCAGTGATGGTTCAGTGTGTGGTGTGTTCCTGGGATGGTTCATGTGTGGTGTGTTACTGTGATGGCTCAGTGGGTGGCGCGTTCCTGTGATGGTTCAGTACGCGGTGTATTCCTATGATGGTTCAGTTTGTGGTGTGTTCCTGTGATGGCGCAGTGTGTGCTGTATTTCAGTGATGGTTCAATGTGTGGTGTGTTCCTGTGATGGTTCAGTATGCGACGTGTTCCTGTCATCATGTTTTAGTGTGTAGTGTATTCCTGTGATGATTCAGTGTGCAATGTGTTCCTGGGGTGGTTCAGTGTGTGGCATGTTCCTTTGATGATTCAGTGTGTGACATGTTCCTTTTATGGTTCAGTGTGCGGTGTGTTCCTGTGATGGTTAACTGTGCAGTGTGTTCCTGTGATGGTTCAGTGTGTGGCGAGTTCCTGTGGTGGTTCAGTGTGTGGCGTGCTCCTGTGATGATTCAGTGTTTGGTGTGTTCCTGTGATGGTTCAGTTTGTGGTGTGTTCCTGTGATGGTTCAGTGTGTGGCGTGTTCCTGTGATGGTTCAGTGTGCAGTGTGTTCCTGTGATGCTTCAGTGTGTGGCGTGTTTCTGTGATGGTTCAGTGTGTGGCGTGTTCCTGTGATGATACAGTGTGTGGCGTGTTCCTGTGATGGTTCAGTGTGTGGCGTGTTCCTGTGATGATACAGTGTGTGGCGTGTTCCTGTGATGGTTCAGTGTGTGGTGTGTTCCTGTGATGGTTCAGTGTGTGGTGTGTTCCTGTGATGGTTCAGCGTGTGGCGTGTTCCTGTGATGATTCAGTGTTTGGTGTGTTCCTGTGATGGTTCAGTTTGTGGTGTGTTCCTGTGATGGTTCAGTGTGCAGTGTGTTCCTGTGATGGTTCAGTGTGTGGCGAGTTCCTGTGGTGGTTCAGTGTGTGGCGTGCTCCTGTGATGATTCAGTGTTTGGTGTGTTCCTGTGATGGTTCAGTTTGTGGTGTGTTCCTGTGATGGTTCAGTGTGTGGCGTGTTCCTGTGATGGTTCAGTGTGCAGTGTGTTCCTGTGATGCTTCAGTGTGTGGCGTGTTTCTGTGATGGTTCAGTGTGTGGCGTGTTCCTGTGATGATACAGTGTGTGGCGTGTTCCTGTGATGGTTCAGTGTGTGGTGTGTTCCTGTGATGGTTCAGCGTGTGGCGTGTTCCTGTGATGATTCAGTGCGTGGTGTGTTCCTGTGATGGTTCACTGTGTGGTGTGTTCCTTTGATGATTCAGTGTGTGACATGTTCCTGTGATGGTTCAGTGTGTGGCGTGTTCCTGTGATGATACAGTGTGTGGCGTGTTCCTGTGATGGTTCAGTGTGTGGTGTGTTCCTGTGATGGTTCAGCGTGTGGCGTGTTCCTGTGATGATTCAGTGAGTGGTGTGTTCCTGTGATGGTTCAGTGTGTGGTGTGTTCCTTTGATGATTCAGTGTGTGACATGTTCCAGTGATGGTTCAGTGTGTGGTGTGTTCCTGTGATGGTTCAGCGTGTGGCGTGTTCCTGTGATGATTCAGTGCGTGGTGTGTTCCTGTGATGGTTCAGTGTGTGGTGTGTTCCTTTGATGATTCAGTGTGTGACATGTTCCAGTGATGGTTCAGTGTGTGGTGTTTTCCTGTGATGGGTTAGAGTGTGGTATGTTCCTGGGAAGCTTCATGTGCGGTGTGCTCCTGTGATTGTTCAGTGTGCAGTGCGTTCGTGTGATGGTTCAGTGTGTGGTGTGTTCCTGTGATGGTTCAGTGTGCAGTGTGTTCCTGTAATGGTTCAGTGTGTGGTATGTTCCTGGGATGGTTCTTGTGCGGTGTGTTCCTGTGATGGTTCAGTGTGTGGTGTGTTCTTGCCATGTTTCTGTGTTCGGTGTGTTCCTGTGATGGTTCAGTGTGTGGTGTGTTCCTGCGATGATTCAGTGTGCAGTGTGTTCCTGTGATGGTTCAGTGCGTGATGTGTTCCTGTAATGGTTCAGTGTGTAACGTGTTCCTGTGATGGTTCAGTGTGTGGTGTGTTCCTGTGATGGTTCAGAGTGTGGCGTGTTCCTGTGATGGTTCAGTGTGTGGTTATTTCTGGGATGGTACAGTGTGTGGTGTATTCCTGTGATGGTTGAGTGTGCGGTGTGTTTCTGTGATGGTCAGAGTGTGGCGTGTTCTTGTGATGGTTCAGTGTGCAGTGTGTTTCTGTGATATTCAGAGTGTGACGTGATCCTGTGATAGTTCAGTGTGTGGCATGTTCCTGTGATGGTTCAGTGTGTGATGTGTTCCAGTGATGGTTCAGTGTGTGGTGTGTTCCTGTGATGGTTCAGTGTGTGGTGTCTTCCAGTGATGGTTCAGTGTGTGGTTTGTTTCCGGGATGGTTCAGTGTGTGGTGTGTTTCTGGGATGGTTCAGTCTGTGGTGTGTTCCTGTGATGGTTCAGTATGCAGTGTGTTCCTGTGATGGTTCAGTGTGTGATGTGTGCCTGTGATGTTTCAGTGTGTGATGTGTTCCTGTGATGGTTCAGTGTGTGGTGTTTTCCTGTGATGGGTTAGAGTGTGGTATGTTCCTGGGAAGCTTCATGTGCGGTGTGTTCCTGTGATTGTTCAGTGTGCAGTGCGTTCCTGTGATGGTTCAGTGTGTGGTGTGTTCCCGTGATGGTTCAGTGTGCAGTGTGTTCCTGTGATGTTTCAGTGTGCAGTGTGTTCCTGTGATGGTTCAATGTGTGATGTGTTCCTGTGATGGTTCAGTGAGTGGTGTCTTCCTGTGATGGTTCAGTGTATGGTATGTTCCTGGGATGGTTCTTGTGCGGTGTGTTCCTGTGATGGTTCAGTGTGTGGTGTGTTCTTGTGATGTTTCAGTGTTCGGTGTGTTCCTGTGATGGTTCAGTATGCAGTGTGTTCCTGTGATGGTTCAGTGTGTGGCGCATTCCTGTGATGGTTCAGTGTGTGGCGTGTTCTTGTGATGGTTCAGTGTGTGGTGTGCTCCTCCGATGATTCAGTGTGTGCTGTGTTCCTGTGATGGTTCAGTGTGTGGTGCGTTCCTGTGATGATTCAGAGTGTGGCGTGTTCCTGTGATGATTCAGTGTGCGGTGTGTTCCTGTGATGGTTCAGTGTGTGGTGTGTTCCTGTGATGGTTCAGAGTGTGGCGTGTTCCTGTGATGGTTCTGTGTGTGGTGTGTTCCTTTGATGGTTCAGTGTTTGGCGTGTTCCTGTGATGGTTCAGAGTGTGGCGTGTTCCTGTGATGGTTCTGTGTGTGGTGTGTTCCTTTGATGGTTCAGTGTTTGGCGTGTTCCTGTGATGGTTCAGTGTGTGATGTGTTCCTGTGATGGTTCAGTGTGTGGTGTGTTCCTGTGATGGTTCATGTGCGGTGTGTTCCTTTGATGGTTCAGTGTGTGGTGTGTTCCTGTGATGGTTCAGTGTGTGGCATGTTCCTGTGATGGTTCAGTGTGCAGTGTGTTCCTGTGGTGGTTCAGTGTACAGTGTGTTTCTGTGATGTTCAGAGTGTGGTGTGTTCCTGTGATTGTTCAGTGTGTGGCATGTTCCTGTGATGGTTCAGTATGCAGTGTGTTCCTGTGATGGTTCATGTGCGGTGTGTTCCTTTGATGGTTCAGTGTGTGGTGTGTTCCTGTGATGGTTCAGTGTGTGGTGTGTTCCTGTGATGGTTCAGTATGCAGTGTGTTCATGTGATGGTTCAGTGTGTAACGTGTTCTGGTGATGGTTCAGTGTGTGATGTGTTCTTGTGATGGTTCTGTGTGTGGTGTGTTCCTTTGATGGTTCAGTGTTTGGCGTGGTCCTGTGATGGTTCAGTGTGTGGTGTGTTCCTGTGATGGTTCAGTGTGTGATGTGTTCCTGTGATGGTTCAGTGAGTGGTGTGTTCCTGTGATGGTTCATGTGCGGTGTGTTCCTGTGATGGTTCAGTGTGTGGTGTGTTCCTGTGATGGGTCAGAGTGTGGTGTGTTCCTGTGATGGTTCAGTGTGTGGCATGTTCCTGTGATGGTTCAGTGTGCAGTGTGTTCCTGTGGTGGTTCAGTGTGCAGTGTGTTTCTGTGATGTTCAGAGTGTGGTGTGTTCCTGGGATGGTTCATGTGCGGTGTGTTACTGTGATGGCTCAGTGTGTGGCGTGTTCCTGTGATGGTCCAGTGTGTAATGTGCTCCTGTGATGTTTCAGTGTGCGGTGTATTCCTGTGATGGTTCAGTTTGTGGTGTGTTCCTGTGATGGCGCAGTGTGTGCTGTATTTCTGTGATGGTTCAATGTGTGGTGTGTTCCGGTGATGGTTTTGTATGCGACGTGTTCCTGTGATAGTTCAGTGTGTGATGTGTTCCTGTGGTGGTTCAGTGTGAGGTGTTCCTGTGATGGTTCAGTGTGTGGTGTGTTCCAGTGATGGTTCAGTGTGTGGTGTGTTCCTGGGATGGTTCATGTGTGGTGTGTTACTGTGATGGCTCAGTGGGTGGCGCGTTCCTGTGATGGTTCAGTACGCGGTGTATTCCTATGATGGTTCAGTTTGTGGTGTGTTCCTGTGATGGCGCAGTGTGTGCTGTATTTCAGTGATGGTTCAATGTGTGGTGTGTTCCTGTGATGGTTCAGTATGCGACGTGTTCCTGTCATCATGTTTCAGTGTGTAGTGTATTCCTGTGATGATTCAGTGTGCAATGTGTTCCTGGGATGGTTCAGTGTGTGGCATGTTCCTTTGATGATTCAGTGTGTGACATGTTCCTTTGATGGTTCAGTGTGCGGTGTGTTCCTGTGATGGTTCACTGCGCAGTGTGTTCCTGTGATGGTTCAGTGTGTGGCGAGTTCCTGTGGTGGTTCAGTGTGTGGCGTGCTCCTGTGATGATTCAGTGTTTGGTGTGTTCCTGTGATGGTTCAGTTTGTGGTGTGTTCCTGTGATGGTTCAGTGTGTGGCGTGTTCCTGTGATGGTTCAGTGTGCAGTGTGTTCCTGTGATGCTTCAGTGTGTGGCGTGTTTCTGTGATGGTTCAGTGTGTGGCGTGTTCCTGTGATGATACAGTGTGTGGCGTGTTCCTGTGATGGTTCAGCGTGTGGTGTGTTCCTGTGATGGTTCAGCGTGTGGCGTGTTCCTGTGATGATTCAGTGCGTGGTGTGTTCCTGTGATGGTTCACTGTGTGGTGTGTTCCTTTGATGATTCAGTGTGTGACATGTTCCTGTGATGGTTCAGTGTGTGGCGTGTTCCTGTGATGATACAGTGTGTGGCGTGTTCCAGTGATGGTTCAGTGTGTGGTGTGTTCCTGTGATGGTTCAGCGTGTGGCGTGTTCCTGTGATGATTCAGTGCGTGGTGTGTTCCTGTGATGGTTCAGTGTGTGGTGTGTTCCTTTGATGATTCAGTGTGTGACATGTTCCAGTGATGGTTCAGTGTGTGGTGTTTTCCTGTGATGGGTTAGAGTGTGGTATGTTCCTGGGAAGCTTCATGTGCGGTGTGTTCCTGTGATTGTTCAGTGTGCAGTGCGTTCCTGTGATGGTTCAGTGTGTGGTGTGTTCCCGTGATGGTTCAGTGTGCAGTGTGTTCCTGTGATGTTTCAGTGTGCAGTGTGTTCCTGTGATGGTTCAATGTGTGATGTGTTCCTGTGATGGTTCAGTGAGTGGTGTCTTCCTGTGATGGTTCAGTGTATGGTATGTTCCTGGGATGGTTCTTGTGCGGTGTGTTCCTGTGATGGTTCAGTGTGTGGTGTGTTCTTGTGATGTTTCAGTGTTCGGTGTGTTCCTGTGATGGTTCAGTATGCAGTGTGTTCCTGTGATGGTTCAGTGTGTGGCGCATTCCTGTGATGGTTCAGTGTGTGGCGTGTTCTTGTGATGGTTCAGTGTGTGGTGTGCTCCTCCGATGATTCAGTGTGTGCTGTGTTCCTGTGATGGTTCAGTGTGTGGTGCGTTCCTGTGATGATTCAGAGTGTGGCGTGTTCCTGTGATGATTCAGTGTGCGGTGTGTTCCTGTGATGGTTCAGTGTGTGGTGCGTTCCTGTGATGGTTCAGAGTGTGGCGTGTTCCTGTGATGGTTCTGTGTGTGGTGTGTTCCTTTGATGGTTCAGTGTTTGGCGTGTTCCTGTGATGGTTCAGAGTGTGGCGTGTTCCTGTGATGGTTCTGTGTGTGGTGTGTTCCTTTGATGGTTCAGTGTTTGGCGTGTTCCTGTGATGGTTCAGTGTGTGATGTGTTCCTGTGATGGTTCAGTGTGTGGTGTGTTCCTGTGATGGTTCATGTGCGGTGTGTTCCTGTGATGGTTCAGTGTGTGGTGTGTTCCTGTGATGGGTCAGAGTGTGGTGTGTTCCTGTGATGGTTCAGTGTGTGGCATGTTCCTGTGATGGTTCAGTGTGCAGTGTGTTCCTGTGGTGGTTCAGTGTACAGTGTGTTTCTGTGATGTTCAGAGTGTGGTGTGTTCCTGTGATGGGTCAGTGTGTGGCATGTTCCTGTGATGGTTCAGTATGCAGTGTGTTCCTGTGATGGTTCATGTGCGGTGTGTTCCTTTGATGGTTCAGTGTGTGGTGTGTTCCTGTGATGGTTCAGTGTGTGGTGTGTTCCTGTGATGGTTCAGTATGCAGTGTGTCCATGTGATGGTTCAGTGTGTAACGTGTTCTGGTGATGGTTCAGTGTGTGATGTGTTCTTGTGATGGTTCTGTGTGTGGTGTGTTCCTTTGATGGTTCAGTGTTTGGCGTGGTCCTGTGATGGTTCAGTGTGTGGTGTGTTCCTGTGATGGTTCAGTGTGTGATGTGTTCCTGTGATGGTTCAGTGAGTGGTGTGTTCCTGTGATGGTTCATGTGCGGTGTGTTCCTGTGATGGTTCAGTGTGTGGTGTGTTCCTGTGATGGGTCAGAGTGTGGTGTGTTCCTGTGATGGTTCAGTGTGTGGCATGTTCCTGTGATGGTTCAGTGTGCAGTGTGTTCCTGTGGTGGTTCAGTGTGCAGTGTGTTTCTGTGATGTTCAGAGTGTGGTGTGTTCCTGGGATGGTTCATGTGCGGTGTGTTACTGTGATGGCTCAGTGTGTGGCGTGTTCCTGTGATGGTCCAGTGTGTAATGTGCTCCTGTGATGTTTCAGTGTGCGGTGTATTCCTGTGATGGTTCAGTTTGTGGTGTGTTCCTGTGATGGCGCAGTGTGTGCTGTATTTCTGTGATGGTTCAATGTGTGGTGTGTTCCGGTGATGGTTTTGTATGCGACGTGTTCCTGTGATAGTTCAGTGTGTGATGTGTTCCTGTGGTGGTTCAGTGTGAGGTGTTCCTGTGATGGTTCAGTGTGTGGTGTGTTCCAGTGATGGTTCAGTGTGTGGTGTGTTCCTGGGATGGTTCATGTGTGGTGTGTTACTGTGATGGCTCAGTGGGTGGCGCGTTCCTGTGATGGTTCAGTACGTGGTGTATTCCTATGATGGTTCAGTTTGTGGTGTGTTCCTGTGATGGCGCAGTGTGTGCTGTATTTCAGTGATGGTTCAATGTGTGGTGTGTTCCTTTGATGGTTCAGTGTTTGGCGTGTTCCTGTGATGGTTCAGAGTGTGGCGTGTTCCTGTGATGGTTCTGTGTGTGGTGTGTTCCTTTGATGGTTCAGTGTTTGGCGTGTTCCTGTGATGGTTCAGTGTGTGATGTGTTCCTGTGATGGTTCAGTGTGTGGTGTGTTCCTGTGATGGTTCATGTGCGGTGTGTTCCTGTGATGGTTCAGTGTGTGGTGTGTTCCTGTGATGGGTCAGAGTGTGGTGTGTTCCTGTGATGGTTCAGTGTGTGGCATGTTCCTGTGATGGTTCAGTGTGCAGTGTGTTCCTGTGGTGGTTCAGTGTACAGTGTGTTTCTGTGATGTTCAGAGTGTGGTGTGTTCCTGTGATGGTTCAGTGTGTGGCATGTTCCTGTGATGGTTCCGTATGCAGTGTGTTCCTGTGATGGTTCATGTGCGGTGTGTTCCTTTGATGGTTCAGTGTGTGGTGTGTTCCTGTGATGGTTCAGTGTGTGGTGTGTTCCTGTGATGGTTCAGTATGCAGTGTGTTCATGTGATGGTTCAGTGTGTAACGTGTTCTGGTGATGGTTCAGTGTGTGATGTGTTCTTGTGATGGTTCTGTGTGTGGTGTGTTCCTTTGATGGTTCAGTGTTTGGCGTGGTCCTGTGATGGTTCAGTGTGTGGTGTGTTCCTGTGATGGTTCAGTGTGTGATGTGTTCCTGTGATGGTTCAGTGAGTGGTGTGTTCCTGTGATGGTTCATGTGCGGTGTGTTCCTGTGATGGTTCAGTGTGTGGTGTGTTCCTGTGATGGGTCAGAGTGTGGTGTGTTCCTGTGATGGTTCAGTGTGTGGCATGTTCCTGTGATGGTTCAGTGTGCCGTGTGTTCCTGTGGTGGTTCAGTGTACAGTGTGTGTCTGTGATGTTCAGAGTGTGGTGTGTTCCTGGGATGGTTCATGTGCGGTGTGTTACTGTGATGGCTCAGTGTGTGGCGTGTTCCTGTGATGGTCCAGTGTGTAATGTGCTCCTGTGATGTTTCAGTGTGCGGTGTATTCCTGTGATGGTTCAGTTTGTGGTGTGTTCCTGTGATGGCGCAGTGTGTGCTGTATTTCTGTGATGGTTCAATGTGTGGTGTGTTCCGGTGATGGTTTTGTATGCGACGTGTTCCTGTGATAGTTCAGTGTGTGGTGTGTTCCTGTGGTGGTTCAGTGTGAGGTGTTCCTGTGATGGTTCAGTGTGTGGTGTGTTCCTGTGATGATTCAGTGTGTGGCGTGTTTCTGTGATGGTTCAGTGTGTGGCGTGTTCCTGTGATGATACAGTGTGTGGCGTGTTCCTGTGATGGTTCAGTGTGTGGTGTGTTCCTTTGATGATTCAGTGTGTGACATGTTCCAGTGATGGTTCAGTGTGCGGTGTGTTCCTGTGATGGTTCACTGTGCAGTGTGTTCCAGTGATGGTTCAGTGTATGGCGTGTTCCTGTGATGGTTCAGCGTGTGGTGTGTTCCTGTGATGGTTCAGTGTGTGGCGTGTTCCTGTGATGGTTCAGTGTGCGGTGTGTTCCTGTGATGGTTCACTGTGCAGTGTGTTCCTGTGATGGTTCAGTGTGTGGCGAGTTCCTGTGGTGGTTCAGTGTGTGGCGTGCTCCTGTGATGATTCAGTGTTTGGTGTGTTCCTGTGATGGTTCAGTTTGTGGTGTGTTCCTGTGATGGTTCAGTGTGTGGCGTGTTCCTGTGATGGTTCAGTGTGCAGTGTGTTCCTGTGATGATTCAGTGTGTGGCGTGTTTCTGTGATGGTTCAGTGTGTGGCGTGTTCCTGTGATGATACAGTGTGTGGCGTGTTCCTGTGATGGTTCAGTGTGTGGTGTGTTCCTGTGATGGTTCAGCGTGTGGCGTGTTCCTGTGATGATTCAGTGCGTGGTGTGTTCCTGTGATGGTTCAGCGTGTGGTGTGTTCCTGTGATGGTTCAGTGTGTGGCGTGTTCCTGTGATGGTTCAGAGTGTGGTGTGTTACTGTGATGGTTCAGTATGCAGTGTGTTCCTGTGATGGTTCAGTGTGCAGTGTGTTCATGTGATGCTTCAGTGTGTGGTGTGTTCCTGTGATGGTTCAGTGTGTAACGTGTTCCAGTGATGGTTCAGTGTGTGGTGTGTTCTTGTGATGGTTCAGTGTGTGGCGTGTTCTTGTGATGGTTCAGTGTGTGGTGTGCTCCTGCGATGATTCAGTGTGTGCTGTGTTCCTGTGATGGTTCAGAGTTTGGCGTGTTCCTGTGATGGTTCAGTGTGTGGTGTGTTCCTGTGATGGTTCCGTGTGTGGTGCGTTCCTGTGATGGTTCAGAGTGTGGCGTGTTCCTCTGATGGTTCTGTATGTGGTGTGTTCCTTTGATGGTTCAGTGTGTGGCGTGTTCCTGTGATGGTTCAGTGTGTGATGTGTTCCTGTGATGGTTCAGTATGCAGTACGTTCCTGTGATGGTTCAGTGTGCGGTGTGTTCCTGTGATGGTTCAGTGTGTGGTGTGTTCCTGTGATGGTTCAGTATGCAGTGTGTTCCTGTGATGGTTCAGTGTGTGATGTGTTCCTGTGATGGCTCACTGTGTAACGTGTTCCGGTGATGGTTCAGTGTGTGATGTGTTCTTGTGATGGTTCGTGTGTGGTGTGCTCCTGCGATGATTCAGTGTGTGGTGTGTTCCTGCGATGGTTCAGTGTGTGGCGTATTCCTGTGATGGTTCAGTGCGTGGCATGTTCCTGTGTTGGTTCAGTGTGTGGCGTGTTCCTGTGATGATTCAGTGCGTGGCGTGTTCCTGTGATGATTCAGTGTGTGGTGTGTTCCGGTGATGGGTCAGAGTGTGGTGTGTTCCTGTGATGCTTCAGTGTCGATGTGTTCCTGTGATGGGTCAGTGTGTGGCATGTTCCTTTGATGAATCAGTGTGTGACATGTTCCTGTGATGGTTCAGTGTGCGGTGTGTTCCTGTGATGGTTCACTGTGCAGTGTGTTCCTGTGATGGTTCAGTGCGTGATGTGTTCCTGTAATGGTTCAGTGTGTAACGTGTTCCTGTGATGGTTCAGTGTGTGGTGCGTTCCTGTGATGATTCAGAGTGTGGCGTGTTCCTGTGATGATTCAGTGTGCGGTGTGTTCCTGTGATGGTTCAGTGTGTGGTGCG
This sequence comes from Hemiscyllium ocellatum, assembly GCF_020745735.1. Classification (NCBI taxonomy): domain Eukaryota; kingdom Metazoa; phylum Chordata; class Chondrichthyes; order Orectolobiformes; family Hemiscylliidae; genus Hemiscyllium; species Hemiscyllium ocellatum. The sequence goes on along the minus strand of NC_083406.1, from coordinate 18,688,396 downwards.
TTCCTGTGATGGTTCAGAGTGTGGCGTGTTCCTGTGATGGTTCTGTGTGTGGTGTGTTCCTTTGATGGTTCAGTGTTTGGCGTGTTCCTGTGATGGTTCAGAGTGTGGCGTGTTCCTGTGATGATTCTGTGTGTGGTGTGTTCCTTTGATGGTTCAGTGTTTGGCGTGTTCCTGTGATGGTTCAGTGTGTGATGTGTTCCTGTGATGGTTCAGTGTGTGGTGTGTTCCTGTGATGGTTCATGTGCGGTGTGTTCCTGTGATGGTTCAGTGTGTGGTGTGTTCCTGTGATGGGTCAGAGTGTGGTGTGTTCCTGTGATGGTTCAGTGTGTGGCATGTTCCTGTGATGGTTCAGTGTGCAGTGTGTTCCTGTGGTGGTTCAGTGTACAGTGTGTTTCTGTGATGTTCAGAGTGTGGTGTGTTCCTGTGATGGTTCAGTGTGTGGCATGTTCCTGTGATGGTTCCGTATGCAGTGTGTTCCTGTGATGGTTCATGTGCGGTGTGTTCCTTTGATGGTTCAGTGTGTGGTGTGTTCCTGTGATGGTTCAGTGTGTGGTGTGTTCCTGTGATGGTTCAGTATGCAGTGTGTTCATGTGATGGTTCAGTGTGTAACGTGTTCTGGTGATGGTTCAGTGTGTGATGTGTTCTTGTGATGGTTCTGTGTGTGGTGTGTTCCTTTGATGGTTCAGTGTTTGGCGTGGACCTGTGATGGTTCAGTGTGTGGTGTGTTCCTGTGATGGTTCAGTGTGTGATGTGTTCCTGTGATGGTTCAGTGAGTGGTGTGTTCCTGTGATGGTTCATGTGCGGTGTGTTCCTGTGATGGTTCAGTGTGTGGTGTGTTCCTGTGATGGGTCAGAGTGTGGTGTGTTCCTGTGATGGTTCAGTGTGTGGCATGTTCCTGTGATGGTTCAGTGTGCAGTGTGTTCCTGTGGTGGTTCAGTGTACAGTGTGTGTCTGTGATGTTCAGAGTGTGGTGTGTTCCTGGGATGGTTCATGTGCGGTGTGTTCCTGTGATGGTCCAGTGTGTAATGTGCTCCTATGATGTTTCAGTGTGCGGTGTATTCCTGTGATGGTTCAGTTTGTGGTGTGTTCCTGTGATGGCGCAGTGTGTGCTGTATTTCTGTGATGGTTCAATGTGTGGTGTGTTCCGGTGATGGTTTTGTATGCGATGTGTTCCTGTGATAGTTCAGTGTGTGGTGTGTTCCTGTGGTGGTTCAGTGTGAGGTGTTCCTGTGATGGTTCAGTGTGTGGTGTGTTCCAGTGATGGTTCAGTGTGTGGTGTGTTCCTGGGATGGTTCATGTGTGGTGTGTTACTGTGATGGCTCAGTGGGTGGCGCGTTCCTGTGATGGTTCAGTACGCGGTGTATTCCTGTGATGGTTCAGTTTGTGGTGTGTTCCTGTGATGGCGCAGTGTGTGCTGTATTTCAGTGATGGTTCAATGTGTGGTGTGTTCCTGTGATGGTTCAGTATGCGACGTGTTCCTGTCATCATGTTTCAGTGTGTAGTGTATTCCTGTGATGATTCAGTGTGCAATGTGTTCCTGGGATGGTTCAGTGTGTGGCATGTTCCTTTGATGATTCAGTGTGTGACATGTTCCTTTGATGGTTCAGTGTGCGGTGTGTTCCTGTGATGGTTCACTGTGCAGTGTGTTCCTGTGATGGTTCAGTGTGTGGCGAGTTCCTGTGGTGGTTCAGTGTGTGGCGTGCTCCTGTGATGATTCAGTGTTTGGTGTGTTCCTGTGATGGTTCAGTTTGTGGTGTGTTCCTGTGATGGTTCAGTGTGTGGCGTGTTCCTGTGATGGTTCAGTGTGCAGTGTGTTCCTGTGATGATTCAGTGTGTGGCGTGTTTCTGTGATGGTTCAGTGTGTGGCGTGTTCCTGTGATGATACAGTGTGTGGCGTGTTCCTGTGATGGTTCAGTGTGTGGTGTGTTCCTGTGATGGTTCAGCGTGTGGCGTGTTCCTGTGATGATTCAGTGCGTGGTGTGTTCCTGTGATGGTTCAGCGTGTGGCGTGTTCCTGTGATGATTCAGTGTGCGGTGTGTTCCGGTGATGGTTCACTGTGCAGTGTGTTCCAGTGATGGTTCAGTGTATGGCGTGTTCCTGTGATGGTTCAGCGTGTGGTGTGTTCCTGTGATGGTTCAGTGTGTGGCGTGTTCCTGTGATGGTTCAGAGTGTGGTGTGTTACTGTGATGGTTCAGTATGCAGTGTGTTCCTGTGATGGTTCAGTGTGCAGTGTGTTCATGTGATGCTTCAGTGTGTGGTGTGTTCCTGTGATGGTTCAGTGTGTAACGTGTTCCAGTGATGGTTCAGTGTGTGGTGTGTTCTTGTGATGGTTCAGTGTGTGGCGTGTTCTTGTGATGGTTCAGTGTGTGGTGTGCTCCTGCGATGATTCAGTGTGTGCTGTGTTCCTGTGATGGTTCAGAGTTTGGCGTGTTCCTGTGATGGTTCAGTGTGTGGTGTGTTCCTGTGATGGTTCCGTGTGTGGTGCGTTCCTGTGATGGTTCAGAGTGTGGCGTGTTCCTCTGATGGTTCTGTATGTGGTGTGTTCCTTTGATGGTTCAGTGTGTGGTGTGTTCCTGTGATGGTTCAGTATGCAGTGTGTTCCTGTGATGGTTCAGTGTGTGATGTGTTCCTGTGATGGCTCACTGTGTAACGTGTTCCGGTGATGGTTCAGTGTGTGATGTGTTCTTGTGATGGTTCGTGTGTGGTGTGCTCCTGCGATGATTCAGTGTGTGGTGTGTTCCTGCGATGGTTCAGTGTGTGGCGTATTCCTGTGATGGTTCAGTGCGTGGCATGTTCCTGTGTTGGTTCAGTGTGTGGCGTGTTCCTGTGATGATTCAGTGCGTGGCGTGTTCCTGTGATGATTCAGTGTGTGGTGTGTTCCGGTGATGGGTCAGAGTGTGGTGTGTTCCTGTGATGCTTCAGTGTCGATGTGTTCCTGTGATGGGTCAGTGTGTGGCATGTTCCTTTGATGAATCAGTGTGTGACATGTTCCTGTGATGGTTCAGTGTGCGGTGTGTTCCTGTGATGGTTCACTGTGCAGTGTGTTCCTGTGATGGTTCAGTGTGTGGCGAGTTCCTGTGGTGGTTCAGTGTGTGGCGTGCTCCTGTGATGATTCAGTGTTTGGTGTGTTCCTGAGATGGTTCAGTGTGTGGTGTGTTCCTGTGATGGTTCAGTGTGTGTTGTGTTCATGTGATGGTTCAGTGTGTGGCGTATTCCTGTGATGGTTCAGTGTGTGGTGTGTTCCTGTGATGGTTCAGTGTGTGGTGTGTTCCTGTGATGGTTCAGTGTGTGGCGTGTTCCTGTGATGGTTCAGTGTGTGGCGTGTTCCTGTGATGGTTCAGCGTGTGGCGTGTTCCTGTGATGATTCAGTGTATGGTGTGTTCCTGTGATGGTTCCGTGTGTGGCGTGTTCCTTTGATGATTCAGTGTGTGGAGTGTTCCTGTGATGGTTCACTGTGCAGTGTGATCCAGTGATGGTTCAGTGTGTGGCGTGTTCCTGTGATGGTTCAGTGTGTGGCGTGTTCCTGTGATGATTCAGTGTGTGGAGTGTTCCTGCGATGATTCAATGTGTTGCGTTTCCTGTAATGGTTCAGTGTGTGTTGTGTTCCTGTGATGATTCAGTGTTTGGTGTGTTCCTGTGATGTTTCAGTGTGTGGTGTGTTCCTGTGATGGTTCAGTGTGTGGCGTGTTCCTGTGATGATTCAGTGTGTGGTGTGTTCCTGCGATGATTCAATGTGTTGCGTTTCCTGTAATGGTTCAGTGTGTGTTGTGTTCCTGTGATGATTCAGTGTTTGGTGTGTTCCTGTGATGTTTCAGTGTGCAGTGTGTTCCTGTGATGGTTCAGTGTGTGGTGTGTTCCTGTGATTGTTCAGCGTGCAGTGTGTTCCTGTGATCGTTCAGTGTGTAATGTATTCCTGTGATGGTTCAGTGTGTGGCGTGTTTCTGTGTTGGTTCAGTGTGTGGCGTGTTCCTGTGATGATTCAGTGTGTGGCGTGTTCCTGTGATGATTCAGTGCGTGGCGTGTTCCTGTGATGGTTCAGTATGTGGTATGTTCCTGTGATGGTTCAGTGTGTGGTACGTTCCTGTGATGGTTCAGTGTATGGTGCGTTCCTGTGATGGTTCAGTGTGCGGTATGTTCCTGTGATGGTTCAGTGTGTGGCGTGTTCCTGTGATGATTCAGTGTATGGCATGTTCCTTTGATGATTCAGTGTGTGGCATGTTCCTTTGATGATTCAGTGTGCAGTGTGTTCCTGTGAGGGTTCAGTGTGTGATGTGTTCCTGTGATGGTTCAGTGTGCAATGTGTTCCTGGGATGGTTCAGTGTGTAGTGTTTTCCTGTGATGGTTCAGTGTGCAGTGTGTTCCTGTGATGGTTCTGTGTGCAGTGTGTTCCTGTGATGGTTCAGTGTGTGGTGTGTCCAGTGATGGTTCAGTGTGCGGTGTGCTCTTGTGATGGTTCAGTGTGTGGTGTGTTCCTGTCATCATGTTTCAGCGTGTAGTGTATTCCTGTGATTGTTCAGTGTGTGTTGTGTTCCTGTGATGGTTCAGTGTGCAGTGTGTTCCTGTGTTGGTTCAGTGTCTGGTGTGTTCCTGTGATAGTTCGGTGTGCGGTGTGTTCCTGTGATGATTCAGTGTGTGGTGTGTTCCTGTGATGGTTCAGTATGCTGTGTGTTCCTGTGATGGTTCAGTATGCTGTGTGTTCCTGTGATGGTTCAGTGTGCGGTGTATCCCTGTGATGATTCAGTGTTTGGTGTGTTCCTGTGATGGTTCAGTGTGCAGTGTGTTCCTGTGTTGGTTCAGTGTCTGGCGTTTTCCTGTGATAGTTCGGTGTGCGGTGTGTTCCTGTGATGGTTCAGTACATGGTGTGTTCCTGTGATGGTTCAGTATGCTGTGTGTTCCCGTGATGTTTCAGTGTAGCGGTGTGTTCCTGTGATGGTTAAGTGTGTGGTGTGTTCCTGTGATGGTTCAGTGTGTGGTGTGTTTCTGTGATGGTTCAGTGTGTGTTGTGTTCCTGTGATGTTTCAGAGTGTGGTGTGTTCCTGTGATGGTTCAGTGTGAAGTGTGTTTCTGTGATGCTTCAGTATGCTGTGTGTTCCTGTGATGGTTCAGTGTGAGGTGTGCTCCTGTGATGGTTCAGTGTGCGATGTCTTCCCGTGATGGTTCAGTGTCTGGTGTGTTCCTGTGATGGTTCAGTGTGTGGTGTGTGCCTGTGATGGTTCAGTGTGCTGTGTGTTCCTGTGATGTTTCAGTGAGTGGTGTGTTCTTGTGATGGCTCAGTGTGTGGCGTGATCCTGCGATGGTTCAGTTTGTGGCGTGTTCCTGTAATGGTTCAGTGTGTGGTGTGTTCCTGTGATGGTTCAGTGAGTGGTGTGTTCCTGTGATGGTTCAGTATGCGGTGAGTTCCTGTGAGGGTTGCATGTTCCTCTGATGATTCAGTGTGTGGCATGTTCTTGTGATGATTCAGTGTGTAATGTGTTCCACTGATGGTTCAGTGTGTGGTGTGTTCCTGTGATGGTTCAGTGAGTGGTGTGTTCCTGTGGTGGTGCAGTGTGTGGCATGTTCCTGTGATGGTTCAGTGTGCAGCGTGTTCCTGTGATGGTTCAGTGTGCAGCGTGTTCCTGTGATGGTTCAGTGTGCGGTGTGTTCCTGTGATGGTTCAGTGTGTGGTGTGTTCCTGTGATGGTTCAGTGTGTGGTGTGTTCCTGTGATGGTTCCGTGTGCAGTGTGTTCCTGTGTTGGTTCAGTGTCTGGTGTGTTCCTGTGATAGTTCGGTGTGCGGTGTGTTCCTGTGATGGTTCAGTGTGTGGTGTGTAGCTGTGATGGTTCAGTGTGTAGTGTGTTCCTGTGATGGTTCAGTGTGCTATGTTCCTATGATGGTTCAGTGAGTGGTGTGTTCCTGTGATGGTTCAGTGTGCAGTGTGTTCCTGTGATGGTTCAGTGTGTAGTGTGTTCCTGTGATGGTTCAGTGTGCTATGTTCCTATGATGTTTCACTGAGTTGTGTGTTCCTGTGATGGTTCAGTGCGCAGTGTGTTCCTGTGATGGTTCTGTGTGCAGTGTGTTCCTGTGATGGTTCAGTGTGTGGTGTGTTCCTGTGATGGTTCAGTGTGCAGTGTGTTCCTGTGTTGGTTCAGTGTGTAGTGTGTTCCTGTGATAGTTCGGTGTGCGGTTTGTTCCTGTGATGGTTCAGTGTGTGGTGTGTTCCTGTGATGGTTCAGTGAGTGGTGTGTTCCCGTGATGGTTCAGTGTGTGATGTGTTCCTGTCATGGTTCAGTATGCTGTGTGTTCCTGTGAAGGTTCAGTGTGTGATGTGTTCCTGTGTTGGTTAAGTGTGTGATATGTTCCTGTCGTCATGTTTCAGTGTGTAGTGTATTCCTGTGATGATTCAGTGTGTGGTGTGTTTCTGTGATGGTTCAGTGTGCAATGTGTTCCTATGATGGTTCAGTGTGTGGTGTTTTCCTGTGATGTTTCAGTGTGTGGTGTGTTCCTGTGATGGTTCAGTGTGCGGTGTGTTCCCGTGATGGTACAGTGTCTGGCGTGTTCCTGTAATAGTTTGGTGTACGGTGTGTTCCTGTGATGGTTCAGTATGCTGTGTGTTCCTGTGATGGTTCAATGTGTGATGTGTTCCTGTGTTGGTTCAGTGTGTGGTATGTTCCTGTCATCATGTTTCTGTGTAGTGTATTCCTGTGACGTTTCAGTGTGTGGCGTGTTTCTGAGATGGTTCAGTGTGTGATGTGTTCCTATGATGGTTCAGTGAGTGGTGTGTTCCTGTGATGGTTCAGTGAGTGGTGTGTTCCTGTGATGGTTCAGTGTGCAGTGTGTTCCTGTGATAGTTTGGTGTGCGGTGTGTTTCTGTGATGGTTCAGTGGGTGGTGTGTTCCGATGATGGTTCAGTGAGTGGTGTGTTCCTGTGATGGTTCCGTGTGCAGTGTGTTCCTGTGATGGTTCAGTGTGTAGTGTGTTCCTGTGATGGTTCAGTGTGCAGTGTGTTCCTATGATGGTTCAGTGTGTAGTGTGTTCCTGTGATGGTTCAGTGTGTGGTGTGTTCCTATGATGGTTCAGTGAGTGGTGTGTTCCTGTGATGGTTCAGTGTGCAGTGTGTTCCTGTGATGGTTCAGTGTGTAGTGTGTCCTGTGATGGTTCAGTGTGTGGTGTGTTCCTGTGATGGTTCAGTGTGCAGTGTGTTCCTGTGTTGGTTCAGTATGCTGTGTATTCCTGTGATGGTTCAGTGTGCGGTGTGTTCCTGTGATGGTTCAGTATGCTGTGTGTTCCTGTGATGGTTCAGTGTGTAGTGTTTTCCTGTGATGGTTCAGTGTGCAGTGTGTTCCTGTGATGGTTCTGTGTGCAGTGTGTTCCTGTGATGGTTCAGTGTGTGGTGTGTCCAGTGATGGTTCAGTGTGCGGTGTGCTCTTGTGATGGTTCAGTGTGTGGTGTGTTCCTGTCATCATGTTTCAGCGTGTAGTGTATTCCTGTGATTGTTCAGTGTGTGTTGTGTTCCTGTGATGGTTCAGTGTGCAGTGTGTTCCTGTGTTGGTTCAGTGTCTGGCGTTTTCCTGTGATAGTTCGGTGTGCGGTGTGTTCCTGTGATGGTTCAGTACATGGTGTGTTCCTGTGATGGTTCAGTATGCTGTGTGTTCCCGTGATGTTTCAGTGTAGCGGTGTGTTCCTGTGATGGTTAAGTGTGTGGTGTGTTCCTGTGATGGTTCAGTGTGTGGTGTGTTTCTGTGATGGTTCAGTGTGTGTTGTGTTCCTGTGATGTTTCAGAGTGTGGTGTGTTCCTGTGATGGTTCAGTGTGAAGTGTGTTTCTGTGATGCTTCAGTATGCTGTGTGTTCCTGTGATGGTTCAGTGTGAGGTGTGCTCCTGTGATGGTTCAGTGTGCGATGTCTTCCCGTGATGGTTCAGTGTCTGGTGTGTTCCTGTGATGGTTCAGTGTGTGGTGTGTGCCTGTGATGGTTCAGTGTGCTGTGTGTTCCTGTGATGTTTCAGTGAGTGGTGTGTTCTTGTGATGGCTCAGTGTGTGGCGTGATCCTGCGATGGTTCAGTTTGTGGCGTGTTCCTGTAATGGTTCAGTGTGTGGTGTGTTCCTGTGATGGTTCAGTGAGTGGTGTGTTCCTGTGATGGTTCAGTATGCGGTGAGTTCCTGTGAGGGTTGCATGTTCCTCTGATGATTCAGTGTGTGGCATGTTCTTGTGATGATTCAGTGTGTAATGTGTTCCACTGATGGTTCAGTGTGTGGTGTGTTCCTGTGATGGTTCAGTGAGTGGTGTGTTCCTGTGGTGGTGCAGTGTGTGGCATGTTCCTGTGATGGTTCAGTGTGCAGCGTGTTCCTGTGATGGTTCAGTGTGCAGCGTGTTCCTGTGATGGTTCAGTGTGCGGTGTGTTCCTGTGATGGTTCAGTGTGTGGTGTGTTCCTGTGATGGTTCAGTGTGTGGTGTGTTCCTGTGATGGTTCCGTGTGCAGTGTGTTCCTGTGTTGGTTCAGTGTCTGGTGTGTTCCTGTGATAGTTCGGTGTGCGGTGTGTTCCTGTGATGGTTCAGTGTGTGGTGTGTAGCTGTGATGGTTCAGTGTGTAGTGTGTTCCTGTGATGGTTCAGTGTGCTATGTTCCTATGATGGTTCAGTGAGTGGTGTGTTCCTGTGATGGTTCAGTGTGCAGTGTGTTCCTGTGATGGTTCAGTGTGTAGTGTGTTCCTGTGATGGTTCAGTGTGCTATGTTCCTATGATGTTTCACTGAGTTGTGTGTTCCTGTGATGGTTCAGTGCGCAGTGTGTTCCTGTGATGGTTCTGTGTGCAGTGTGTTCCTGTGATGGTTCAGTGTGTGGTGTGTTCCTGTGATGGTTCAGTGTGCAGTGTGTTCCTGTGTTGGTTCAGTGTGTAGTGTGTTCCTGTGATAGTTCGGTGTGCGGTTTGTTCCTGTGATGGTTCAGTGTGTGGTGTGTTCCTGTGATGGTTCAGTGAGTGGTGTGTTCCCGTGATGGTTCAGTGTGTGATGTGTTCCTGTCATGGTTCAGTATGCTGTGTGTTCCTGTGAAGGTTCAGTGTGTGATGTGTTCCTGTGTTGGTTAAGTGTGTGATATGTTCCTGTCGTCATGTTTCAGTGTGTAGTGTATTCCTGTGATGATTCAGTGTGTGGTGTGTTTCTGTGATGGTTCAGTGTGCAATGTGTTCCTATGATGGTTCAGTGTGTGGTGTTTTCCTGTGATGTTTCAGTGTGTGGTGTGTTCCTGTGATGGTTCAGTGTGCGGTGTGTTCCCGTGATGGTACAGTGTCTGGCGTGTTCCTGTAATAGTTTGGTGTACGGTGTGTTCCTGTGATGGTTCAGTATGCTGTGTGTTCCTGTGATGGTTCAATGTGTGATGTGTTCCTGTGTTGGTTCAGTGTGTGGTATGTTCCTGTCATCATGTTTCTGTGTAGTGTATTCCTGTGACGTTTCAGTGTGTGGCGTGTTTCTGAGATGGTTCAGTGTGTGATGTGTTCCTATGATGGTTCAGTGAGTGGTGTGTTCCTGTGATGGTTCAGTGAGTGGTGTGTTCCTGTGATGGTTCAGTGTGCAGTGTGTTCCTGTGATAGTTTGGTGTGCGGTGTGTTTCTGTGATGGTTCAGTGGGTGGTGTGTTCCGATGATGGTTCAGTGAGTGGTGTGTTCCTGTGATGGTTCCGTGTGCAGTGTGTTCCTGTGATGGTTCAGTGTGTAGTGTGTTCCTGTGATGGTTCAGTGTGCAGTGTGTTCCTATGATGGTTCAGTGTGTAGTGTGTTCCTGTGATGGTTCAGTGTGTGGTGTGTTCCTATGATGGTTCAGTGAGTGGTGTGTTCCTGTGATGGTTCAGTGTGCAGTGTGTTCCTGTGATGGTTCAGTGTGTAGTGTGTCCTGTGATGGTTCAGTGTGTGGTGTGTTCCTGTGATGGTTCAGTGTGCAGTGTGTTCCTGTGTTGGTTCAGTATGCTGTGTATTCCTGTGATGGTTCAGTGTGCGGTGTGTTCCTGTGATGGTTCAGTATGCTGTGTGTTCCTGTGATGGTTCAGTATGCTGTGTGTTCCTGTGATGGTTCAGTGTGCGGTGTGTTCCTGTGATGGTTCAGTGTGCGGTGTGTTCCTGTGATGGTTCAGTGTGTGGTGTGTTCCTGTGATGGTTCAGTATGCTGTGTGTTCCTGTGATGTTTCAGTGTGCGGTGTATTCCTGTGATGGTTCAGTGTGTGGTGTGTTCCTGTGATGGTTCTGTGTGCAGTGTGTTCCTGTGTTGGTTCAGTGTCTGGTGTGTTCCTGTGATAGTTTGGTGTGCGGTGTGTTTGTGTGATGGTTCAGTGGGTGGTGTGTTCCGATGATGGTTCAGTGAGTGGTGTGTTCCTGTGATGGTTCCGTGTGCAGTGTGTTCCTGTGATGGTTCAGTGTGTAGTGTGTTCCTGTGATGTTTAAGTGTGCAGTGTGTTCCTATGATGGTTCAGTGTGTAGTGTGTTCCTGTGATGGTTCAGTGTGTGGTGTGTTCCTATGATGGTTCAGTGAGTGGTGTGTTCCTGTGATGGTTCAGTGTGCAGTGTGTTCCTGTGATGGTTCAGTGTGTGGTGTGTTCCTGTGATGGTTCAGTGTGCAGTGTGTTCCTGTGTTGGTTCAGTGTGTAGTGTGTTCCTGTGATAGTTCGGTGTGCGGTTTGTTCCTGTGATGGTTCAGTGTGTGGTGTGTTCCTGTGATGGTTCAGTGAGTGGTGTGTTCCCGTGATGGTTCAGTGTGTGATGTGTTCCTGTCATGGTTCAGTATGCTGTGTGTTCCTGTGAAGGTTCAGTGTGTGGTGTATTCCTGTGATGGTTCAGTATGCTGTGTGTTCCTGTCCAGGTTCAGTGTGCGGTGTATTCCTGTGATGGTTCAGTGTGTGGTGTGTTCCTGTGATGGTTCAGTATGCTGTGTGTTCCTGTGAAGGTTCAGTGTGCGGTGTATTCCTGTGATGGTTCAGTGTGTGGTGTGTTCCTGTGATGGTTCCGTGTGCAGTGTGTTCCTGTGTTGGTTCAGTGTCTGGTGTGTTCCTGTGATAGTTCGGTGTGCGGTGTGTTCCTGTGATGGTTCAGTGTGTGGTGTGTTCCTGTGATGGTTCAGTGTGTAGTGTGTTCCTGTGATGGTTCAGTGTGCTATGTTCCTATGATGGTTAAGTGTGTGGTGTGTTCCTGTGATGGTTCAGTGTGGGGCGTGTTTCTGTGATGGTTCAGTGTGCGTTGTGTTCCTGTGATGTTTCAGAGTGTGGCGTGTTCCTCTGATGGTTCAGTGTGAGGTGTGTTTCTGTGATGGTTCAGTATGCTGTGTGGTCCTGTGATGGTTCAGTGTGCGATGTTTTCCCGTGATGTTTCAGAGTGTGGCGTGTTCCTCTGATGGTTCAGTGTGAGGTGTGTTTCTGTGATGGTTCAGTATGCTGTGTGGTCCTGTGATGGTTCAATGTGTGATGTGTTCCTGTGTTGGGTCAGTGTGTGGTATGTTCCTGTCATCATGTTTCTGTGTAGTGTATTCCTGTGATGATTCAGTACGAAGTGTGTTCCTGTCATCATGTTTCTGTGTGTAGTGTATTCCTGTGATAGGTCAGTGTGTGGTGTGTTCCTGTGATGGTTCAGTGTGCAGTGTGTTCATGTGATGGTTCAGTGTGCAATGCGTTCCTGTGATGTTTCAGTGTGTGGCATGTTCCTGTGATGGTTCAATGTGTGATGTGTTCCTGTGGTCATGTTTCAGTGTGTAGTGTATTCCTGTGATGATTCAGTGTGTGGTGTGTTTCTGTGATGGTTCAGTGTGCAATGTGTTCCTGTGATGGTTCAGTGTGTGGTGTTTTCCTGTGATGTTTCAGTGTGTGGTGTGTTCCTGTGATGGTTCAGTGTGTGGTGTGTTCCTGTGATGGTTCAGTGTGTGGTGTGTTCCTGTGTTGGTTCAGTGTCTGGCGTGTTCTTGTGATAGTTCGGTGTGCGGTGTGTTCCTGTGATGGTTCAGTGTGTGGTGTGTTCCTGTGATGGTTCAGTATGCTATGTATTCCTGTGATGGTTCAGTGTGCGGTGTGTTCCTGTGATGGTTCAGTATGTGGCGTGTTCCTATGATGATTCAGTGTGTGGTGTGTCCCTATGATGGTTTAGTGTGCGGTGTGTTCCTGTGATGGTTCAGTGTGTGATTTGTTCCTATGATGGTTCAGTGTGTAGTGTGTTCCTGTCATGGTTCAGTGTGCAGAGTGTTCCTGTGATGGTTCAATGTGTGGTGTGTTCCTGTGATGGTTCAGTGTGCTGTGTGTTCCTGTGATGTTTCAGTGTGTAGTGTGTTCCAGTGATGGTTCAGTGTGCGGTGTGTTCCTGTGATGGTTCCGTGTGCAGTGTGTTCCTGTGATGTTTCAGTGTGTAGTTTGTTCCAGTGATGTTTCAGTGTGTGGTGTGTTCCTGTGATGGTTCAGTGTGCAGTGTGTTCATGTGATGGTTCAGTGTGCAATGTGTTCCTGTGATGTTTCAGTGTGTGGCATGTTCCTGTGATGGTTCAATGTGTGATGTGTTCCTGTGTTGGTTAAGTGTGTGATATGTTCCTGTCGTCATGTTTCAGTGTGTAGTGTATTCCTGTGATGATTCAGTGTGTGGTGTGTTCCTGTGATGGTTCTGTGTGCAGTGTGTTCCTGTGTTGTTTCAGTGTCTGGTGTGTTCCTGTGATAGTTTGGTGTGCGGTGTGTTTGTGTGATGGTTCAGTGGGTGGTGTGTTCCGATGATGGTTCAGTGAGTGGTGTGTTCCTGTGATGGTTCCGTGTGCAGTGTGTTCCTGTGATGGTTCAGTGTGTAGTGTGTTCCTGTGATGTTTAAGTGTGCAGTGTGTTCCTATGATGGTTCAGTGTGTAGTGTGTTCCTGTGATGGTTCAGTGTGTGGTGTGTTCCTATGATGGTTCAGTGAGTGGTGTGTTCCTGTGATGGTTCAGTGTGCAGTGTGTTCCTGTGATGGTTCAGTGTGTGGTGTGTTCCTGTGATGGTTCAGTGTGCAGTGTGTTCCTGTGTTGGTTCAGTGTGTAGTGTGTTCCTGTGATAGTTCGGTGTGCGGTTTGTTCCTGTGATGGTTCAGTGTGTGGTGTGTTCCTGTGATGGTTCAGTGAGTGGTGTGTTCCCGTGATGGTTCAGTGTGTGATGTGTTCCTGTCATGGTTCAGTATGCTGTGTGTTCCTGTCCAGGTTCAGTGTGCGGTGTATTCCTGTGATGGTTCAGTGTGTGGTGTGTTCCTGTGATGGTTCAGTATGCTGTGTGTTCCTGTGAAGGTTCAGTGTGCGGTGTATTCCTGTGATGGTTCAGTGTGTGGTGTGTTCCTGTGATGGTTCCGTGTGCAGTGTGTTCCTGTGTTGGTTCAGTGTCTGGTGTGTTCCTGTGATAGTTCGGTGTGCGGTGTGTTCCTGTGATGGTTCAGTGTGTGGTGTGTTCCTGTGATGGTTCAGTGTGTAGTGTGTTCCTGTGATGGTTAAGTGTGCTATGTTCCTATGATGGTTAAGTGTGTGGTGTGTTCCTGTGATGGTTCAGTGTGGGGCGTGTTTCTGTGATGGTTCAGTGTGCGTTGTGTTCCTGTGATGTTTCAGAGTGTGGCGTGTTCCTCTGATGGTTCAGTGTGAGGTGTGTTTCTGTGATGGTTCAGTATGCTGTGTGGTCCTGTGATGGTTCAGTGTGCGATGTTTTCCCGTGATGTTTCAGAGTGTGGCGTGTTCCTCTGATGGTTCAGTGTGAGGTGTGTTTCTGTGATGGTTCAGTATGCTGTGTGGTCCTGTGATGGTTCAATGTGTGATGTGTTCCTGTGTTGGGTCAGTGTGTGGTATGTTCCTGTCATCATGTTTCTGTGTAGTGTATTCCTGTGATGATTCAGTACGAAGTGTGTTCCTGTCATCATGTTTCTGTGTGTAGTGTATTCCTGTGATAGGTCAGTGTGTGGTGTGTTCCTGTGATGGTTCAGTGTGCAGTGTGTTCATGTGATGGTTCAGTGTGCAATGCGTTCCTGTGATGTTTCAGTGTGTGGCATGTTCCTGTGATGGTTCAATGTGTGATGTGTTCCTGCGATCATGTTTCAGTGTGTAGTGTATTCCTGTGATGATTCAGTGTGTGGTGTGTTTCTGTGATGGTTCAGTGTGCAATGTGTTCCTGTGATGGTTCAGTGTGTGGTGTTTTCCTGTGATGTTTCAGTGTGTGGTGTGTTCCTGTGATGGTTCAGTGTGTGGTGTGTTCCTGTGATGGTTCAGTGTGTGGTGTGTTCCTGTGTTGGTTCAGTGTCTGGCGTGTTCTTGTGATAGTTCGGTGTGCGGTGTGTTCCTGTGATGGTTCAGTGTGTGGTGTGTTCCTGTGATGGTTCAGTATGCTATGTATTCCTGTGATGGTTCAGTGTGCGGTGTGTTCCTGTGATGGTTCAGTATGTGGCGTGTTCCTATGATGATTCAGTGTGTGGTGTGTCCCTATGATGGTTTAGTGTGCGGTGTGTTCCTGTGATGGTTCAGTGTGTGATTTGTTCCTATGATGGTTCAGTGTGTAGTGTGTTCCTGTCATGGTTCAGTGTGCAGAGTGTTCCTGTGATGGTTCAATGTGTGGTGTGTTCCTGTGATGGTTCAGTGTGCTGTGTGTTCCTGTGATGTTTCAGTGTGTAGTGTGTTCCAGTGATGGTTCAGTGTGCGGTGTGTTCCTGTGATGGTTCAGTGTGCGGTGTGTTCCTGTGATGGTTCCGTGTGCAGTGTGTTCCTGTGATGTTTCAGTGTGTAGTTTGTTCCAGTGATGTTTCAGTGTGTGGTGTGTTCCTGTGATGGTTCAGTGTGCAGTGTGTTCATGTGATGGTTCAGTGTGCAATGTGTTCCTGTGATGTTTCAGTGTGTGGCATGTTCCTGTGATGGTTCAATGTGTGATGTGTTCCTGTGTTGGTTAAGTGTGTGATATGTTCCTGTCGTCATGTTTCAGTGTGTAGTGTATTCCTGTGATGATTCAGTGTGTGGTGTGTTTCTGTGATGGTTCAGTGTGCAATGTGTTCCTATGATGGTTCAGTGTGTGGTGTTTTCCTGTGATGTTTCAGTGTGTGGTGTGTTCCTGTGATGGTTCAGTGTGCGGTGTGTTCCCGTGATGGTACAGTGTCTGGCGTGTTCCTGTAATAGTTTGGTGTATGGTGTGTTCCTGTGATGGTTCAGTATGCTGTGTGTTCCTGTGATGGTTCAATGTGTGATGTGTTCCTGTGTTGGTTCAGTGTGTGGTATGTTCCTGTCATCATGTTTCTGTGTAGTGTATTCCTGTGACGTTTCAGTGTGTGGCTTGTTTCTGAGATGGTTCAGTGTGTGATGTGTTCCTATGATGGTTCAGTGAGTGGTGTGTTCCTGTGATGGTTCAGTGAGTGGTGTGTTCCTGTGATGGTTCAGTGTGCAGTGTGTTCCTGTGATAGTTTGGTGTGCGGTGTGTTTCTGTGATGGTTCAGTGGGTGGTGTGTTCCGATGATGGTTCAGTGAGTGGTGTGTTCCTGTGATGGTTCCGTGTGCAGTGTGTTCCTGTGATGGTTCAGTGTGTAGTGTGTTCCTGTGATGGTTCAGTGTGCAGTGTGTTCCTATGATGGTTCAGTGTGTAGTGTGTTCCTGTGATGGTTCAGTGTGTGGTGTGTTCCTATGATGGTTCAGTGAGTGGTGTGTTCCTGTGATGGTTCAGTGTGCAGTGTGTTCCTGTGATGGTTCAGTGTGTGGTGTGTCCTGTGATGGTTCCGTGTGTGGTGTGTTCCTGTGATGGTTCCGTGTGCAGTGTGTTCCTGTGTTGGTTCAGTATGCTGTGTATTCCTGTGATAGTTCAGTGTGCGGTGTGTTCCTGTGATGGTTCAGTATGCTGTGTGTTCCTGTGATGGTTCAGTATGCTGTGTGTTCCTGTGATGGTTCAGTGTGCGGTGTGTTCCTGTGATGGTTCAGTGTGCGGTGTGTTCCTGTGATGGTTCAGTGTGTGGTGTGTTCCTGTGATGGTTCAGTATGCTGTGTGTTCCTGTGAAGTTTCAGTGTGCGGTGTATTCCTGTGATGGTTCAGTGTGTGGTGTGTTCCTGTGATGGTTCCGTGTGCAGTGTGTTCCTGTGTTGGTTCAGTGTCTGGTGTGTTCCTGTGATAGTTTGGTGTGCGGTGTGTTTGTGTGATGGTTCAGTGGGTGGTGTGTTCCGATGATGGTTCAGTGAGTGGTGTGTTCCTGTGATGGTTCCGTGTGCAGTGTGTTCCTGTGATGGTTCAGTGTGTAGTGTGTTCCTGTGATGGTTCAGTGTGCAGTGTGTTCCTATGATGGTTCAGTGTGTGATGTGTTCCTGTGATGGTTCAGTGTGTGGTGTGTTCCTATGATGGTTCAGTGAGTGGTGTGTTCCTGTGATGGTTCAGTGTGCAGTGTGGTCCTGTGATGGTTCAGTGTGTGGTGTGTCCTGTGCTGGTTCAGTGTGTGGTGTGTTCCTGTGATGGTTCCGTGTGCAGTGTGTTCCTGTGTTGGTTCAGTGTGTGGTGTGTTCCTGTGATAGTTCGGTGTGCGGTGT
The DNA here is from genome assembly GCF_020745735.1 of Hemiscyllium ocellatum. Classification (NCBI taxonomy): domain Eukaryota; kingdom Metazoa; phylum Chordata; class Chondrichthyes; order Orectolobiformes; family Hemiscylliidae; genus Hemiscyllium; species Hemiscyllium ocellatum. The sequence continues at coordinate 18,671,914 of NC_083406.1, read as the reverse complement.
GTTCCTGTGATGGTTCAGTATGCTGTGTGTTCCTGTGATGGTTCAGTATGCTGTGTGTTCCTGTGATGGTTCAGTGTGCGGTGTGTTCCTGTGATGGTTCAGTGTGTGGTGTGTTCCTGTGATGGTTCAGTATGCTGTGTGTTCCTGTGAAGTTTCAGTGTGCGGTGTATTCCTGTGATGGTTCAGTGTGTGGTGTGTTCCTGTGATGGTTCCGTGTGCAGTGTGTTCCTGTGTTGGTTCAGTGTCTGGTGTGTTCCTGTGATAGTTCGGTGTGCGGTGTGTTCCTGTGATGGTTCAGTGTGTGGTGTGTTCCTGTGATGGTTCAGTGTGCTATGTTCCTATGATGGTTCAGTGAGTGGTGTGTTCCTGTGATGGTTCAGTGTGCAGTGTGTTCCTATGATGGTTCAGTGTGTAGTGTGTTCCTGTGATGGTTCAGTGTGCTATGTTCCTATGATGGTTCACTGAGTGGTGGTGTGTTCCTGTGATGGTTCAGTGCGCAGTGTGTTCCTGTGATGGTTCTATGTGCAGTGTGTTCCTGTGATGGTTCAGTGTGCAGTGTGTTCCTGTGTTGGTTCAGTGTGTAGTGTGTTCCTGTGATAGTTCGGTGTGCGGTTTGTTCCTGTGATGGTTCAGTGTGTGGTGTGTTCCTGTGATGGTTCAGTGAGTGGTGTGTTCCCGTGATGGTTCAGTGTGTGATGTGTTCCTGTCATGGTTCAGTATGCTGTGTGTTCCTGTGAAGGTTCAGTGTGTGGTGTATTCCTGTGATGGTTCAGTATGCTGTGTGTTCCTGTCAAGGTTCAGTGTGCGGTGTATTCCTGTGATGGTTCATTGTGTGGTGTGTTCCTGTGATGGTTCAGTATGCTGTGTGTTCCTGTGAAGGTTCAGTGTGCGGTGTATTCCTGTGATGGTTCAGTGTGTGGTGTGTTCCTGTGATGGTTCCGTCTGCAGTGTGTTCCTGTGTTGGTTCAGTGAGTGGTGTGTTCCTGTGATAGTTCGGTGTGCGGTGTGTTCCTGTGATGGTTCAGTGTGTGGTGTGTTCCTGTGATGGTTCAGTGTGTAGTGTGTTCCTGTGATGGTTCAGTGTGCTATGTTCCTATGATGGTTAAGTGTGTGGTGTGTTCCTGTGATGGTTCAGTGTGCGTTGTGTTCCTGTGATGTTTCAGAGTGTGGCGTGTTCCTCTGATGGTTCAGTGTGAGGTGTGTTTCTGTGATGGTTCAGTATGCTGTGTGGTCCTGTGATGGTTCAGTGTGCGATGTGTTCCCGTGATGGTACAGTGTCTGGCGTGTTCCTGTGATAGTTTGGTGTACGGTGTGTTACTGTGATGGTTCAGTATGCTGTGTGTTCCTGTGATGGTTCAATGTGTGATGTGTTCCTGTGTTGGGTCAGTGTGTGGTATGTTCCTGTCATCATGTATCTGTGTAGTGTATTCCTGTGATGATTCAGTACGAAGTGTGTTCCTGTCATCATGTTTCTGTGTGTAGTGTATTCCTGTGATAGGTCAGTGTGTGGGGTGTGTTCCTGTGATGGTTCAGTGTGCAGTGTGTTCATGTGATGGTTCAGTGTGCAATGCGTTCCTGTGATGTTTCAGTGTGTGGCATGTTCCTGTGATGGTTCAATGTGTGATGTGTTCCTGTGTTGGTTAAGTGTGTGATATGTTCCTGTCGTCATGTTTCAGTGTGTAGTGTATTCCTGTGATGATTCAGTGTGTGGTGTGTTTCTGTGATGGTTCAGTGTGCAATGTGTTCCTGTGATGGTTCAGTGTGTGGTGTTTTCCTGTGATGTTTCAGTGTGTGGTGTGTTCCTGTGATGATTCAGTGTGTGATGTGTTCCCGTGATGGTACAGTGTCTGGCGTGTTACTGTAATAGTTTGGTGTCCTGTGTGTTCCTGTGATGGTTCAATGTGTGATGTGTTCCTGTGTTGGTTCAGCGTGTTGTATGTTCCTGTCATCATGTTTCTGTGTAGTGTATTCCTGTGACGTTTCAGTGTGTGGCGTGTTTCTGAGATGGTTCAGTGTGTGATGTGTTCCTATGATGGTTCAGTGAGTGGTGTGTTCCTGTGATGGTTCAGTGAGTGGTGTGTTCCTGTGATGGTTCAGTGTGCAGTGTGTTCCTGTGATAGTTTGGTGTGCGGTGTGTTTCTGTGATGGTTCAGTGGGTGGTGTGTTCCGATGATGGTTCAGTGAGTGGTGTGTTCCTGTGATGGTTCCGTGTGCAGTGTGTTCCTGTGATGTTTCAGTGTGTAGTGCGTTTCAGTGATGTTTCAGTGTGTGGTGTGTTCCTGTGATGGTTCAGTGTGCAGTGTGTTCATGTGATGGTTCAGTGTGCAATGCGTTCCTGTGATGTTTCAGTGTGTGGCATGTTCCTGTGATGGTTCAATGTGTGATGTGTTCCTGTGTTGGTTAAGTGTGTGATATGTTCCTGTCGTCATGTTTCAGTGTGTAGTGTATTCCTGTGATGATTCAGTGTGTGGTGTGTTTCTGTGATGGTTCAGTGTGCAATGTGTTCCTATGATGGTTCAGTGTGTGGTGTGTTCCTGTGATGGTTCCGTGTGCAGTGTGTTCCTGTGTTGCTTCAGTGTCTGGTGTGTTCCTGTGATAGTTCGGTGTGCGGTGTGTTCCTGTGATGGTTCAGTGTGTAGTGTGTTCCTGTGATGGTTCAGTGTGCTATGTTCCTATGATGGTTCAGTGAGTGGTGTGTTCCTGTGATGGTCAGTGTGCAGTGTGTTCCTATGATGGTTCAGTGTGTAGTGTGTTCCTTGATGGTTCAGTGTGCTATGTTCCTATGATGGTTCACTGAGTGGTGTGTTCCTGTGATGGTTCAGTGCGCAGTGTGTTCCTGTGATGGTTCTGTGTGCAGTGTGTTCCTGTGATGGTTCAATGTGTGGTGTGTTCCTGTGATGGTTCAGTGTGCAGTGTGTTCCTGTGTTGGTTCAGTGTGTAGTGTGTTCCTGTGATAGTTCGGTGTGCGGTTTGTTCCTGTGATGGTTCAGTGTGTGGTGTGTTCCTGTGATGGTTCAGTGAGTGGTCTGTGCCCGTGATGGTTCAGTGTGTGATGTGTTCCTGTCATGGTTCAGTATGCTGTGTGTTCCTGTGAAGGTTCAGTGTGTGGTGTATTCCTGTGATGGTTCAGTATGCTGTGTGTTCCTGTCAAGGTTCAGTGTGCGGTGTATTCCTGTGATGGTTCAGTGTGTGGTGTGTTCCTGTGATGGTTCAGTATGCTGTGTGTTCGTGTGATGGTTCAGTGTGCAGTGTGTTCCTGTGATGGTTCAGTGTGTGGTGTGTTCCTGTGATGGTTCAGTGTCTGGCGTGTTCCTGTGATGGTTCAGTGTGCTATGTTCCTATGATGGTTCAGTGAGTGGTGTGTTCCTGTGATGGTTCAGTGTGCAGTGTGTTCCTATGATGGTTCAGTGTGTAGTGTGATCCTGTGATGGTTCAGTGTGCTATGTTCCTATGATGGTTCAGTGTGCAGTGTGTTCCTGTGATGGTTCAGTGTGCAGTGTGTGCCTGTGATGGTTCTGTGGGCAGTGTGTTCCTGTGATGGTTCAGTGTGTGGTGTGTCGTGTGATGGTTCAGTGTGTGGTATGTTCCTGTGATGGTTCAGTGTGCAGTGTGTTCCTGTGTTGGTTCAGTGTCTGGTGTGTTCCTGTGATAGTTCGGTGTGCGGTTTGTTCCTGTGATGGTTCAGTGTGTGATGTGTTCCTGTGTTGGTTCAGTATGCTGTGTGTTCCTGTGAAGGTTCAGTGTGCGGTGTATTCCTGTGATGGTTCAGTGTGCAGTGTGTTCCTGTGTTGGTTCAGTGTCTGGCGTGTTCCTGTGATAGTTCAGTGTGCGGTGTGTTCCTGTGATGGTTCAGTGAGTGGTGTGTTCCTGTGATGGTTCAGTGTGCAGTGTGTTCCTGTGATGGTTCAGTGTGTAGTGTGTTCCTGTGATGGTTCAGTGTGCTATGTTCCTATGATTGTTCAGTGAGTGGTGTGTTCCTGTGATGGTTCAGTGAGTGGTGTGTTCCCGTGATGGTTCAGTGTGTGATGTGTTCCTGTGATGGTTCAGTATGCTGTGTGTTCCTGTGAAGGTTCAGTGTGTGGTGTATTCCTGTGATGGTTCAGTATGCTGTGTGTTCCTGTCAAGGTTCAGTGTGCGGTGTATTCCTGTGATGGTTCAGTGTGTGGTGTGTTCCTGTGATGGTTCAGTATGCTGTGTGTTCCTGTGAAGGTTCAGAGTGCGGTGTATTCCTGTGATGGTTCAGTGTGTGGTGTGTTCCTGTGATGGTTCCGTGTGCAGTGTGTTCCTGTGTTGGTTCAGTGTCTGGTGTGTTCCTGTGATAGTTCGGTGTGCGGTGTGTTCCTGTGATGGTTCAGTGTGTGGTGTGTTCCTGTGATGGTTCAGTGTGTAGTGTGTTCCTGTGATGGTTCAGTGTGCTATGTTCCTATGATGGTTAAGTGTGTGGTGTGTTCCTGTGATGGTTCAGTGTGGGGCGTGTTTCTGTGATGGTTCAGTGTGCGTTGTGTTCCTGTGATGTTTCAGAGTGTGGCGTGTTCCTCTGATGGTTCAGTGTGAGGTGTGTTTCTGTGATGGTTCAGTATGCTGTGTGGTCCTGTGATGGTTCAATATGTGATGTGTTCCTGTGTTGGGTCAGTGTGTGGTATGTTCCTGTCATCATGTTTCTGTGTAGTGTATTCCTGTGATGATTCAGTACGAAGTGTGTTCCTGTCATCATGTTTCTGTGTGTAGTGTATTCCTGTGATAGGTCAGTGTGTGGTGTGTTCCTGTGATGGTTCAGTGTGCAGTGTGTTCATGTGATGGTTCAGTGTGCAATGCGTTCCTGTGATGTTTCAGTGTGTGGCATGTTCCTGTGATGGTTCAATGTGTGATGTGTTCCTGCGATCATGTTTCAGTGTGTAGTGTATTCCTGTGATGATTCAGTGTGTGGTGTGTTTCTGTGATGGTTCAGTGTGCAATGTGTTCCTGTGATGGTTCAGTGTGTGGTGTTTTCCTGTGATGTTTCAGTGTGTGGTGTGTTCCTGTGATGGTTCAGTGTGTGGTGTGTTCCTGTGATGGTTCAGTGTGTGGTGTGTTCCTGTGAAGGTTCAGTGTGCGGTGTATTCCTGTGATGGTTCAGTGTGTGGTGTGTTCCTGTGATGGTTCCGTGTGCAGTGTGTTCCTGTGTTGGTTCAGTGTCTGGTGTGTTCCTGTGATAGTTCGGTGTGCGGTGTGTTCCTGTGATGGTTCAGTGTGTGGTCTGTTCCTGTGATGGTTCAGTGTGTAGTGTGTACCTGTGATGGTTCAGTGTGCTATGTTCCTATGATGGTTAAGTGTGTGGTGTGTTCCTGTGATTGTTCAGTGTGGGGCGTGTTTCTGTGATGGTTCAGTGTGCGTTGTGTTCCTGTGATGTTTCAGAGTGTGGCGTGTTCCTCTGATGGTTCAGTGTGAGGTGTGTTTCTGTGATGGTTCAGTATGCTGTGTGGTCCTGTGATGGTTCATTGTGTGATGTGTTCCTGTGTTGGGTCAGTGTGTGGTATGTTCCTGTCATCATGTTTCTGTGTAGTGTGTTCCTGTGATGATTCAGTACGAAGTGTGTTCGTGTCATCATGTTTCTGTGTGTAGTGTATTCCTGTGATAGGTCAGTGTGTGGTGTGTTCCTGTGATGGTTCAGTGTGCAGTGTGTTCATGTGATGGTTCAGTGTGCAATGCGTTCCTGTGATGTTTCAGTGTGTGGCATGTTCCTGTGATGGTTCAATGTGTGATGTGTTCCTGTGGTCATGTTTCAGTGTGTAGTGTATTCCTGTGATGATTCAGTGTGTGGTGTGTTTCTGTGATGGTTCAGTGTGCAATGTGTTCCTGTGATGGTTCTGTGTGTGGTGTGTTCCTGTGATGGTTCAGTGTGCTATGTTCCTATGATGGTTCAGTGAGTGGTGTGTTCCTGTGATGGTTCAGTGTGCAGTGTGTTCCTATGATGGTTCAGTGTGTAGTGTGTTCCTGTGATGGTTCAGTGTGCTATGTTCCTATGATAGTTCACTGAGTGGTGGTGTGTTCCTGTGATGGTTCAGTGCGCAGTGTGTTCCTGTGTTGGTTCTGTGTGCAGTGTGTTCCTGTGATGGTTCAGTGTGTGGTTTGTTCCTGTGATGGTTCAGTGTGCAGTGTGTTCCTGTGTTGGTTCAGTGTGTAGTGTGTTCCTGTGATAGTTTGTTGTGCGGTTTGTTCCTGTGATGGTTCAGTGTGTGGTGTGTTCCTGTGATGGTTCAGTGAGTGGTCTGTGCCCGTGATGGTTCAGTGTGTGATGTGTTCCTGTCATGGTTCAGTATGCTGTGTGTTCCTGTGAAGGTTCAGTGTGTGGTGTATTCCTGTGATGGTTCAGTATGCTGTGTGTTTCTGTCAAGGTTCAGTGTGCGGTGTATTCCTGTGATGGTTCAGTGTGTGGTGTGTTCCTGTGATGGTTCAGTATGCTGTGTGTTCCTGTGAAGGTTCAGTGTGCGGTGTATTCCTGTGATGGTTCAGTGTGTGGTGTGTTCCTGTGATGGTTCCGTGTGCAGTGTGTTCTTGTGTTGGTTCAGTGTCTGGTGTGTTCCTGTGATAGTTCGGTGTGCGGTGTGTTCCTGTGATGGTTCAGTGTGTGGTGTGTTCCTGCGATGGTTCAGTGTGTAGTGTGTTCCTGTGATGGTTCAGTGTGCTATGTTCCTATGATGGTTAAGTGTGTGGTGTGTTCCTGTGATGGTTCAGTGTGGGGCGTGTTTCTGTGATGGTTCAGTGTGCGTTGTGTTCCTGTGATGTTTCAGAGTGTGGCGTGTTCCTCTGATGGTTCAGTGTGAAGTGTGTTTCTGTGATGGTTCAGTATGCTGTGTGGTCCTGTGATGGTTCAGTGTGCGATGTGTTCCTGTGATGATACAGTGTCTGGCGTGTTCCTGTGATAGTTTGGTGTATGGTGTGTTACTGTGATGGTTCAGTATGCTGTGTGTTCCTGTGATGGTTCAATGTGTGGTATGTTCCTGTCATCATGTTTCTGTGTAGTGTATTCCTGTGATGATTCAGTACGAAGTGTGTTCCTGTCATCATGTTTCTGTGTGTAGTGTATTCCTGTGATAGGTCAGTGTGTGGTGTGTTCCTGTGATGGTTCAGTGTGCAGTGTGTTCCTGTCATCATGTTTCAGTGTTTAGTGTATTCCTGTGATGATTCAGTGTGTGGTGTATTCCTGCGATGATTCAGTGTGCAATGTGTTCCTGTGATGCTTCAGTGTGTGGTGTTTTCCTGTGATGGTTCATGTGCGATGTGTTCCCGTGATGGTACAGTGTCTGGCGTGTTCCTGTAATAGTTTGGTGTACGGTGTGTTCCTGTGATGGTTCAGTATGCTGTGTGTTCCTGTGATGGTTCAATGTGTGATGTGTTCCTGTGTTGGTTCAGTGTGTGGTATGTTCCTGCCATCATGTTTCTGTGTAGTGTATTCCTGTGATGATTCAGTGTGTGGTGTGTCCCTGTGATGGTTCAGTGTGCGATGCGTACCTGTGACGTTTCAGTGTGTGGCGTGTTCCTGAGATGGTTCAGTGTGTGATGTGTTCCTATGATGGTTCAGTGAGTGGTGTGTTCCTGTGATGGTTCAGTGAGTGGTGTGTTCCTGTGATGGTTCAGTGTGCAGTGTGTTCCTGTGATAGTTTTTTGTGCGGTGTGTTCCTGTGATGGTTCAGTGTGTGGTGTGTTCCGATGATGGTTCAGTGTGTAGTGTGTTCCTGTGACGGTTCAGTGTGCAGTGTGTTCCTGTGATGGTTCTGTGTGTGGTGTGTCCTGTGATGGTTCAGTGTGTGGTATGTTCCTGTGATGGTTCCGTGTGCAGTGTGTTCCTGTGTTGGTTCAGTGTCTGGTGTGTTCTTGTGATAGTTCGGTGTGCGGCGTGTTCCTGTGATGATTCAGTGTGTGGTGTGTTCCTGTGATGGTTCAGTATGCTGTGTGTTCCTGTGACGGTTCAGTGTGCGGTGTGTTCCTGTGATGGTTCAGTGTGTGGTGTGTTCCTGTGATGGTTCAATGTCTGGCGTGTTCCTGTGATGGTTCAGTGTGCTATGTTCCTATGATGGTTCAGTGAGTGGTGTGTTCCTGTGATAGTTCAGTGTGCAGTGTGTTCCTATGATGGTTCAGTGTGTAGTGTGTTCCTGTGATGGTTCAGTGTGCTATGTTCCTATGATGGTTCACTGAGTGGTGTGTTCCTGTGATGGTTCAGTGTGCAGTGTGTGCCTGTGATGGTTCTGTGGGCAGTGTGTTCCTGTGATGGTTCAGTGTGTGGTGTGTCCTGTGATGGTTCAGTGTGTGGTATGTTCCTGTGATGGTTCAGTGTGCAGTGTGTTCCTGTGATGGTTCAGTGTGTGGTGTGTTCCTGTGATTGTTCAGTGTGCCGTGTGTTCCTGTGATGGTTCAGTGTGTGGTGTTTTCCTCTGATGGTTCAGTTTGTAGTGTGTTCCTGTGTTGGTTCAGTGTCTGGTGTGTTCCTGTGATGGTTCAGTGTGCGGTGTGTTAATGTGATGGTTCAGTGTGTGATGTGTTCTGGGATGGTTCAGTGTGTGGTGTTTTCCTGTGATCGTTCAGTGTGCAATGTGTTCCTGTGTTGGTTCAGTATGCTGTGTATTCCTGTGATGGTTCAGTGTGCGGTGTGTTACTGTGATGGTTCAGTATGTGGCGTGTTCCTATGATGATTCAGTGTGCGGTGTGTTCCTGTGATGGTTCAGTGTGTGATGTGTTCCTGTGATGGTTTAGTGTGTGTGTGTGTTCCTGTGATGGTTCAGTGTGCAGGGTGTTCCTGTGATGGTTCAGTGTGTGGTGTGTTCCTGTGATGGTTTATTGTGTGGTGTGCTCCTGTGATGGTTCAGTGTTTGGCATTCTTCTGTGATGGTTCAGTGTGTGATGTGTTCCTGTCATCATGTTTCTGTGTAGTGTATTCCTGTGATGATTCAGTATAAAGTGTGTTCCTGTCATCATGTTTCACTGTGTAGTGTATTCCTGTGATAGTTCAGTGTGTGTTGTGTTCCTGTGATGGTTCAGTGTGTAGTATGTTCTTGTCATGATGTTTCAGTGTGTAGTGTATTCCTGTGATGATTCAGTGTGTGGTGTGTTCCTTTGATGGTTCAGTGTGCGATGTGTTCTGGGATGGTTCAGTGTGTGGTGTTTTCCTGTGATGGTTCAGTGTGCAATGTTATCCTGTGATGGTTCAGTGTGTGGTGTGTTCCTGTGATGGTTTAGTGTGCAGTGTGTTCCAGTGATGGTTCAGTGTGTTAAGTGTTCCTGTGATGGTTCAGTGTGCTGTGTGTTCCTGTGATGTTTCAGTGAGTGGTGTGTTCTTGTGATGGCTCAGTGTGTGGCGTGATCCAGTGATGGTTTAGTTTGTGGCGTATTCCTGTAATGGGTCAGTGTGTGGTGTGTTCCTGTGATGGTTCAGTGAGTGGTGTGTTCCTGTGATGGTTCAGTTTGCGGTGTGTTCCTGTGATGATTCAGTGTGTGGCATTTTCCTGTGATGGTTCAGTGTGTGGTGTGTTCCTGTGATGGTTCAGTGTGTGGTGTGTTCCTGTGTTGGTTCAGTTTGCGCTGTGTTCCTGTGATGGTTCAGTGTGTGGCATTTTCCTGTGATGGTTCAGTGTGTGGCGTGTTCCGGAGATGGTTCAGTGTGCAGTGTGTTCCTGTCATTATGTTTCAGTGTGTAGTGTATTCCTGTGATGATTCAGTATGTGGTGTATTCCTGTGATGATTCAGTGTGTGGTGTGTTCCTGTGATGGTTCAGTGTGTGGTGTGTTCCTGTGATGATTCACTATGCGGTGAGTTCCTCTGATGGTTCAGTGTGTGGTGTTTTCCTGTGATGGTTCAGTGAGTGGTGTGTTCCTGTGGTGGTTCAGTGTGTGGCATGTTCCTGTGATGGTTCAGTGTGCAGCGTGTTCCTGTGATGGTTCAGTGTGCAGCGTGTTCCTGTGTTGGTTCAGTGTGCGGTGTGTTCCGATGATGGTTCAGTGTGCAGTGACTTCCTGTGATTGTTCAGTGTGTGGTGTGTTCCTGTGATGGTTCAGTGAGTGGTGTGTTCCTGTGATGGTTCAGTGTGCGGCGTGTTCCTGTGATGGTTTAGTGTGCCATGTGTTCCTGTCATGGTTCAGTGTGTGGCATGTTTCTGTGATGGTTCAGTGCGCAGTGTGTTCCTGTGATGGTTGTGTGTGCAGTGTGTTCCTGTGATGTTTAAATATGCGGTGTATTCCTGTGATGGTTCAGTGTGCAGTGTCTTCCTGTGATTGTTCAGTGTGTGGTGTGTACCTGTGATGGTTCAGTGTGTAGTGTATTCCTGTGATGGTTCAGTGTGTGGTGTGTTTCTGTGATTGTTCAGTGTGCCGTGTGTTCCTGCGATGGTTCAGTGTGTGGTGTGTTCCTGTGATTGTTCATTGTGCAGTGTGTTTCTGTGATGGTTCAGTGTGTGGTGCGTTCCTGTGATGGTTAAGTGTGTGGTGTGTTCCTGTGTTGGTTCATTGTGCAGTGTGTTCCTGTGATGTTTCAGTGTGCGATGTATTCCAGTGATGGTTCAGTGTGTGGTGTGTTCCTGTGATCGTTCAGTGTGCAGTGCGTTCCTGTGATGGTTCAGTGTGCAGTGTGTTCCTGTGATGGTTCAGTGTGTGGCATGTTCTTGTGATGATTCAGTGTGGAGTGTGTTCCAGAGATGGTTCAGTGTGTGGTGTGTTCCTGTGATGGTTCAGTGTGCAGTGTGTTCCTGTGATGGTTTAGTGTGCAGTGTGTTCCCGTGATGGTTCAGTGTGCAGTGTGTTCCAGTCATGGTTCAGTGTGTTGAGTGTTCCTGTGATTGTTCAGTGTGCAGTGTGTTCCTGTGATGTTTCAGTGAGTGGTGTGTTCTTGTGATGGCTCAGTGTGTGGCGTGATCCTGTGATGGTTTAGTTTGTGGCGTGTTCCTGTAATGGGTCAGTGTGTGGCGTGTTCCTGTGATGGTTCAGTGAGTGGTGTGTTCCAGTGATGGTTCAGTGTGTGGTGTGTTCCTGTGATGGTTCAGTGTGCGGCATTTTCCTGTGATGGTTCAGTGTATGGCGTATTCCTGAGATGGTTCAGTGTGTGATGTGTTCCTATCATGGTTCAGTGTGTGGCGTTTTCCTGTGATGGTTCAGTGTGCAGTGTGTTTCTGTGATGGTTCAGTGCGTAGTGTGTTCCTGTGATGGTTCAGTGTGTGGCGTGTTCCTCTGATGGTTCAGTGAGTGGTGAGTTCCTGTGATGGTTCAGTGTGTAGTGTGTTCCTGTGATGGTTCAGTGTGTGGTGTGTTCCTGTGATAGTTCGGTGTGCAGTGTGTTCCTGTGATGGTTCAGTGTGTGGTGTGTTCCTGTGATGGTTCAGTATGCTGTGTGTTCCTGTGATGGTTCAGTGTGCGGTGTGTTCCTGTGATGGTTCAGTGTGTGGTGTGTCCTGTGATGGTTCAGTGTGTGGTGTGTTCCTGTGTTGGTTCAGTTTGCGCTGTGTTCCTGTGATGGTTCAGTGTGTGGCATTTTCCTGTGATGGTTCAGTGTGTGGCGTGTTCCGGAGATGGTTCAGTGTGCAGTGTGTTCCTGTCATTATGTTTCAGTGTGTAGTGTATTCCTGTGATGATTCAGTATGTGGTGTATTCCTGTGATGATTCAGTGTGTGGTGTGTTCCTGTGATGGTTCAGTGTGTG